>NC_141691.1:644634678-647430512 GCF_964263255.1 Lissotriton vulgaris | reverse complement strand
GACCCCCTAGGTTTGATGTGGGGGCTATAAAAGGACCCCGCGGGAAAAAAAAAATTTGATTTGCGCGGGGGGAGCGCCCGGTACGCGCACCGGGAAGCGGACCGGGGAGCGTAGCATGGGGAAAACCCAGTTTATTCACTGCGTCATCTCTACGACCCTTTCTTGCGTCAATACGCCCCTTTTGCATACATTACAACAGACGTAGGTATAATGTGGCGCAGGGGTTTACAAAGTGACGAATCTACCTAGTTGCGTCACTTTGTAAATATGACTCAATAAGGTGCATTTTTTACAGCACTGGTGCGTCACAAAAAGTGACGTACCGGTGGCGTAAAAGTGACGCATGGCTTATAAATGAGGCCTTCAGTCTTCTACTCATGCGTCATATTAAATATATGACGTATTATGTCGCAAGTACTTACAGATACGTCAGTATTTCAGATGTATCTGTAAGCGCAAAAGTGTTGCATTGCTGGAGTGTGTCACAAAAATGATGCAACTCCAGCAATGCATCCTTTCACATGGGGCCAGGCCCATGTGAAAGGGCCTGCATCAGTCTTACGCCTGCTGTGAAACAGGCGCAAGATTTTGACGCAACGTCATAAAAGTGACGCAGTGATATCTCATAGATTTCACTGCGTCACCTCTTGCGTCAATACGTCCCTTTTGCATACATTACACCTGACGTAGGTATAATGTGACACAGGGGTTTACAAAGTGACGCATCTACCTAGATGCGTCACTTTGTAATATGACTCAATAAGGTGCATTTTTTACAGCACTGGTATGTCACAAAAAGTGACGTACCGGTGGTGTAAAAGTGACGCATGGCCTTATAAATGAGGCCTTCAGTCTTCTACTCATGCGTCATATTAAATATATGACGTATTATGTCGCAAGTACTTACAGATACGTCAGTATTTCAGACGTATCTGTAAGCGCAAAAGTGATGCATTGCTGGAGTGTGTCACAAAAATGATGCAACTCCAGCAATGCATCCTTTCACATGGGGCCAGGCCCATGTGAAAGGGCCTGCATCAGTCTTACGCCTGCTGTGAAACAGGCGCAAGATTTTGACGCAACAGCGTCATAAAAGTGACGCAGTAATATCTCATAGATTTCACTGCGTCACCTCTTGCGTCAATATGTCCCTTTTGCATACATTACACCTGATGTAGGTATAATGTGGCACAGGGGTTTACAAAGTGACGCATCTACCTAGATGCGTCACTTTGTAAATATGACTCAATAAGGTGCATTTTTTACAGCACTGGTGCGTCACAAAAAGTGACGTACCGGTGGCGTAAAAGTGACGCATGGCCTCATAAAGGAGGCCTTCAGTCTTCTACTCATGCGTCATATTAAATATATGATGCATTATGTCGCAAGTACTTACAGATACGTCAGTATTTCAGATGTATCTGTAAGCGCAAAAGTGATGCATTGCTGGAGTGCGTCACAAAAATGATGCAAGTCCAGCAATGCATCTTTTCTTACCCTTCCACACACCTGTTCCTTTTCTACATTTTCTTTGAATATCCACATTCCCCATGTTCACTCTCCTTCTCCTTACTTTCCTTCCCAACACTCACCTTCTTTCAGTCCCCCTACTTCACTTCCTTTCCCCTCTCATACCTTTCTGTTCTTCCTTACTCATTTTCCTTTCCTTTATCAATGCACTCCACTTCACTTACTCTTTTTCATGTTTTTAAGAATATAGCTCTTTGATGAGAATTGGAGGTAGTTCTGAAAATAACTTTTTTTTTCTTCTTTTTTCTTTTTTTAGAACAAAAACAAAAACAGGGAATGGAAACTGCTGAACAGGAGCAAAAAAAATATATATAATTAGGGCTGGGAACGGCAGCGATGGTTCTCCAATGATCGAACCATGAGCAGAACACTTTGCTCCCCATAGCAAAGTAGCTGATTACAGTATCTGCATTTAAGGACGCCTTTGTTAAATGCAGGCTGAATGTTTGGAACCAGCTCTTGTGATCTCCCCCTCACCGATGTTGTTGGTCCTCCGGTGGATGTAAAGGCCCCATCACTGGGAACCTCTTGTGCCAGAGCCCTGACACTTTCCCGGGCAAAATTCTGGGGGTGCTTCCTCTCCACATGGCGAATCATTGTGGAGTTCCCAAAAGAATATTTTTTAGTGGGGTCACCCCGTGACAGGACTGTGTGACAGATCCTGCACTCCACTTTTGGAGCATTTACCTTCTTTTGGTCTTCTGGTATGGAAAAAAATTTCCAGATGAAATGTTCTTTCACCTTCGGCTGAGGAGGCTCTTCATCAAGGAATTCATTGGAGTCATCTTCACTGCTGGATGGTCTGGCAGCCATGATAATCCAAGATATCCAAAAAAGAACCGAGACAAAAAGGCAGGTCTTTCAGTCACAAAATGTGAAAGAAGAAGTGAAGGAAATGGGTGGGGATTTCATTCTTTGTAAAAAAAACTGTTAGCAACCAATGAAAAGTGTTATTTTAAGGTCGCATGACTTGACGCGCTTACGCTGCGCGCACCGAAGCACTTCCGGGGGCGCTCACACAGTGCGAACGTAGGCGCTTCTGGGGGCGCATACGCGGCGCGAACGAAGGCGCTTCCGGGGGCGCTTACGCGGCGCGCCTAAGTGACGTTTTGATAGTTTCACGGAAATGCAAAATCATTTTCATTTCCTTATTCAAAAAAACTGCTTTTCAATGTATGGTACTAAATGTCTTGCGTTATTATTTACTTTTCATTTATATTTTTTTTCACGAACGCAAGTAGCGCTCTGGGTGCGCTTTCCGGAGAGCTTACCGGTGCGCGCACCCAGAACACCCCAGGAAAAAATGATTAAAAAAAAATATATTATAAAAAATAAAAAATAATAATTAATACTTACACAAAACAGCAAATTTATAAAAAAATCGTAGGTTAGAAACTCGATATAGAAAGGAATTCGCTTTTAAAAAACCTTTGAAATTCACTGAAAAAACCATAGGTTTCACACCAGTTATAGTTAGGAATTAGCATTTAAAAAACCTATTAAATTCACTGAAAAAAACATAGGTTTCACACCAGTTATAGTTAGCTCGAAATTTTACTGACATAAAACCACTGAAATTCCCATGTTATAGTTAGTTGGACTCACTATAACTTGCGCGCCTGCAATGCACTGCTGATGACGTCACATATTACATCACTCATGACATGGTCAGTGACAGCATGGCTCCCCACCCTTGCAAGCATCTCCCCCACGTACTGGTCACCCCCGCTCTCTGTCTTATGCATGGGCCATAAACCTCCCCCCATCTGCGCTGCTCTTCCCTGAGAATCACACCCTGTGCCCGCCCGACACCACCCTTTCACCCTATTCACTACCGCACCCTCTGACACTCCTCTTCCTCTGTGTCCGATTGTCCAGGTCGGTCCCAGGCTATCACCTAGCCCTGCGGATGTAGTTTATGGCCCCAACTGTAAAGAATCACCCCTATTTAAAGGAGTTACAGTAGATCAAGGCCCCCACCCCATGAGATCCGTCACACCACACGCGTTCCTACTATCTGGTAACGATCCCTGTATTGTGATTGGGGAGGGGATTCTCACTGTAAGGGTGTGTGGGACCGAGCCTGAAGCGGAAGATTCCAGGGATGCCATTTTGTACATCAAAGTCTTCACAATTATGTGTCACATTAAAAATATATAGCACTCCAACAAAGTAGTAGGATTATAACACTTTAATAACTTATAAATTTATACATCGCAACAAAAACAGTAAACATCTTTATTAAAACAGAAGTAACAATGGTCAGTAGCGGTCTGTTGTGCGAATAGTTCCAAGGCAGCACAACGTGCTGAGTTCTGGATGGCACCCAGGTGAAGAACCATCCCTTCTTTAAACCCCATGGTGACCAACTATAGTAGCCTCTCTAATCTCCATTACAATGTGTTTGTTGCTGTCGCTGGCTGATGAAAAAACTAAAGTGACAACTTCCTCATCCTTAATTTGTCTTTCTTTGTTCCTTAAGATGTCATCTGTGTCAACCTCTTCTGAGAATGCTGATGCGTTAGGGATTTCCTTGTGTTTCTTAATAGCATTGGTGTCTGCACACTTCTTTGTTAATTCTGTGAACATGACAGCTGCTTCATAGACAGACGATATCTTTGTTAAGTCATTAGTGTTAAGTGTGTCTGAAACTACAGTGCCCTTCTGTTTTACTTTCCTCAGACACTACAGAGTTTTGTGTGTTGTTCTTCTGAGCGACAATTATTCCAGAGGTTTCAGGTTCACTTGTTTTGTCCTGCAGTGAGTTAACAGCTTCAGAGACTTCATGTTTATTTGCTATGTCCTGCTGTGCGTCAACTGCTTCAGAGACGTCAGCCTCATTTGTTATGTTTGACTATATCCTGGACCTGCCCGGCCGCGCCCAAAATGGCGCCGGTATATATGGGACGAGGTGATTGCCGCACTGGGCAGTAAGTTGCCGCACTGGTTTTGGTATCCTACAATGCTGCTCCGAAAAACGGCGTGGGGCGCCCGGGGGGGGGGAGGGGGAGGCGGCGTGAATGGGCCTCCCCAGGTGGAGGCTCGTCTGCTGTAGTGGGGCGCTCCTTTACCGTTTCAGTTGCCATTCCGCCCGCTTTTGCTACACTGTGCCTCTTCCGCCATTCAGCTGTTTACCGCCCGCTCTTGCGGCTACAGCGTCTCGCTCACCATGTAGTTGAGTTGCTCCCACTCTTGCGGTGCAGCGATAGGCGGCTGCCACAGGACTCTTAAAATGGCGGCCGGCTCTTCGGATTTGGGCCTGGTCCACTAAAATGGCCCTGGGACACCTTGGAACTTGGACGCTTGTCTGCTAGGGCTTGGGCTCCATTCTCGAAAGCGTCCCCTCAGCCTTGAAGATTCTACAAAAGTCTTGGGGGCCCCCGACTCCCGCAGGCTTCCGGTGGGGAGCGGCTGCCATGATTGCTTGCGGAATGGCCACGACGGAGCTACGAGATGGTGGTGCTCTCATGCTGACGCCAGCTTTAGTCTGAAACATCCAGAAACACTGTAGACTATCAATTCGATGAGTTCCGGTGGAGCCCCAACGTGACCCGGTAGGGAAGAACTTGCCCTCCCCTTTTTTGAGTGATGGTTCTTGTTGCCTGTCCCCTCTGTTGTCATCTAACGGAACCTTTTTTGATTGCCGAGTGAGAAAAAAAAAGGTGGGGCTTTCATCGTTTGGGAAAAAAAAAATGTTCTAAACCAATGAAAAGTGTTATTTTTAGGTCATATGACCAAGCCTTTCATCATTAGAATAACAAAAGTAAAATGAACCAATGAAAAGTTTTATTAACAAGTCACATGACCTGTTATGCTTACGTTACGCGCTGCGCGCCGCACTCTGGATCGTTTCCGGGAAGCTGCGCCTTGCGCACCGGAGCACTTCCGGGTGCGTTAACGCGGCGCGTCATATGACGCATTTCGCGACAACGCAGGTCCAGAATATAGTCAAAATGTCTCCACCAACCAGCGGTCGGAATACAACCCCTTACGTTACCTACCCTTCACTATCTGCAAAGAGAGAATACTCCTAAAAGAAAAGAGAAGGGGGGGGGCAGCGTTCAAAGCACATCAGCGAGCATAAATACGAAAATGTTTTTACCTACCACGTACTTGACATTTTACAGCTTTTGATATTTGCTATTAAAAAACCATTGAAATTCACTGAAAAAAACATAGGTTATAGACCATATATAGTTAGGAATTAGCATTTACAAAACCTTAATTTACTCGCACAAACCATAGAAATTCGCATATGTAGTTAGTTGCAATAACTATATATCGCGCACCCGCAATCCACTGCTGATGATGTCACATATTACATCATTCATGACATGGTCAGTGACATCACTGATGACATCACTGATGACATCTCAAATGACATCACTGATGACATCTCAAATGACATCACTGATGACATCACTGATGACAACATCCAGTGACTGTATGTTTCTGTAAAGTTAAAATATGTCTTACATATTGAAGAATGAGTGGATGTATAAGTGTTTGGATGAAGGATTTAGTAGGTGCATGACTGACTGTATGAGAGAGTGATTAGATGTGTTTCACTGAGTGCATGGGTTAGTGACTAAACTGTCTTAATTTGTGCATCATTATGTCTGTTGTTCTGTAAACTGCTGCATGTGTTAATCAGTAGCTATATGAGTAACTATATGGGTTATTGATTGGTTGCCCAAGTATTTGTATGGGAGACTGAGTATGTGTGTGGGTGGCTGGGAGGTGTATGACTCTGTGCATAGATGTGTGAGCAGTTGATTCACTAGATGTATGGGTTCAAAAGTGCATGTGGAAGCAGCTGTATGGGCAGTTGACTGTCTGCATGAGTGTATTGGTGAGTGATTGGATTTCTCAGTGCTACATGTCAAAGTAAGTACATATGTAAAACACAGTACATGTAAGAGTTGACATATATAAATAACTGTGGATAAGAGCCAGTGAATGTGTGAGTGGCTGTATGGATCATTGTGAACTTGTATCAGTGATTGTATAAGAGAGTAAATATGTGTTAGTGTATGTTTGATTAAGTAAGGTGTGTATAACTGTATAGTTGAGGAAATGGAGGTGTGATTGATTCTTTGCATGACTGACTAGGTGTGTGAGTAACTCCATGGATGAGTGACAGTCTGTGAGTGTCTGTTTACACTGATTGTATCTAAGGTTATATTAGAGTCTGAAGAGGTTCATCGTATTATCACATGAATGATATCATCAGTGATGTGATCAGTAATGTCAAATGAGATGTTATCAGTGATTTCATCAGTGATGTCATTTGAGATGTCATCAGTGATGTCCTCAGTGATGTCATTTGAGATGTCATCAGTGATGTCATTTGAGATGTCATCAGTGATGTCATCAGTGATGTCACTGACCATGTCATGAATGATGTAATATGTGACATCATCAGCAGTGGGTTGCGGGTGCGCGATATATAGGTATTGCAACTAACTATATATGCGAATTTCTATGGTTTTGTGCGAGTAAATTAAGGTTTTGTAAATGCTAATCCCTAACTATATATGGTCTATAACCAATGGTTTTTTCAGTGAATTTTGAAGGTTTTGTAAATGCAAATTTCTAACTATATATGGTCTATAACCTATGGTTTTTTCAGTGAATTTCATTGGTTTTTTAAAAGCTAATATCTATAGCTGTAAAATATATTCTTTATTACGTGACGTATCACGTAGCCACGTGAGACGCCTCATGACACGTCGCATAAACGTGACGTATCGTCTCTACAGTCCCTACAATTTTGCCAAGTTTGGTGGAAATCTATTCCTTTAAATTTTATTTTACTGTTTCTCTTGGTTTTCCCCTTGTTACGCTTACCGGAACTCTACCCGGTACGCAAACCGGACGCTCCAAAAACACAAGATGTCCGACTCCCGTTACGCTGCCGGTTAGCTGCCCGGTTGGCGTACCGGGAAGCGCCTCTACCGCGAAAAATCGCAATTTTCTTTTTTTTTCTTTTGCCCCGCGGGGCACTTTAATATCCCCCTTCGTTTTTCACCACCTCTTGTCTCTCGATCCTACCAAGAGACAAGATGGCGGCCGCTCCGGACTGTTTACAATGTTGACAGCCAATCAGCTTCTCCTCAGACTCCTGTTACGCTGCCGGTTAGCTGCCCAGTTAGCTGCCCGGTTCGCGTACCGGGACGTGCCTCTATGGCGAAAAATCGCAATTTTTTTTTTTATTTGCCCCGCGGGGCACTTTAATATCCCCCTCATCAATCCTTGGGGGGTCAGGAGGGGTCTACCTTGCCCCCTTTCCTTCATTTCCCCCTTCGTTTTTCACCACCTCTTGTCTCTCGATCCTACCGAGAGACAAGATGGCGGCCGCTCCAGACTGTTTACAATGTTGACAGCCAATCAGCTTCTCCTCAGACTCCCGTTACGCTGCCGGTTAGCTGCCCAGTTAGCTGCCCGGTTCACGTACCGATTTGCGCCTCTACGACAAAAAATCACAATTTTTTATTTTTTTTTGGCCCCGCGGGGCACTTTAATATCCCCCTCATCAATCCTAGGGGGTCAGAAGGGGTCTACCTTGCCCCCTTTCCATCATTTCCCCCTTCGATTTGGCCTCCTCTTGTCGCTCAATCCTACCGAGAGACAAGATGGCGGCCGCTCCGGACTGTTTAGAATGTTGACAGACACCGGAGAGCCAATCAGCTTCGCTTCGCAAAGCTCCGTTACGCGAAAAGTACGCGATCTGGAGCGCTATCTGGGACGCTGTCACAGATATATCTGTTTTTTTAAACGTTAATTTCTCAAAATCCACTGGAGCACATATATTGAGACCCAGCAAAGGCACATCGGGCTAACAGTCCCTATAATTTTGCCAAGTTTCGTGTAAATCCATTCAGCCGTTCGAGCTAAAAGTGAGGCCAAAGGCCCTATGGAAAAATGAATGGGAAAAACGCGTTTGGGACCCCCCTTATTTCTCGGCCCCCCCTTAACAGAACCCCCTCAGGGGCTGCTCAGAAACAAAATGTGCCATTTTCCTGAAAATTTCAGCCGATTCCGTCTACAAACGCCAAAGTTATTAGACATAGAATTTTCAAAAGTTCCATAGAGAAAAAATCCTAACTATATATACCTACTGGCTACCGCCAGTAGGTAATATATATATATATATATATATATATATATATATATATATATATATATATATATATATATATATATATATATATATATATATATATATATATATATATATATCTTGCTCCTGCTTGACCTTCCAGTGAGGGGCACTCTAATGAAGACACAGACCTTCAAGCATAGGTCCCTTATTCAGAAGTACGGAGAACAGCAACGCGCCATTATCTTTCATAGCTGACACACACTGCCTGGAGCGTTTCGAATACAATTCTTTATCAAAGGCATCTCGTGGTGACAGGAAATGCACGCCCGGTCTCTCCTCCCCTAATTTATTCAGTTGTGCGCCCTCTATGGGCTGTTCGGTAGGAAGCTGCATGTTGCATTATGGGGGAGGGAGTCCCGTGGGGAAATACGTTCCCTCTGAAGAGCATAGTTAAGCCTGCTGAAATGTCTTTAAAGCCCGCCGATGGGCCTCAGCCATTGATGCCCTCCTCATCTTTAGTCTCCACTCCACAAGCAGAAGCCAGCAGGTCCGACCTCAGTGGCCCTCATGCTGTTGCTGTTCTCCATACTTCTGAATAAAGGACCTATGCTTGAAGGTCTGTGTCTTCATTCGAGTGCCCCTCACTGGAAGGTCAAGCAGGAGCAAGATATATATATATATATATATATCCATCCCCAATCCGTAACTCTAGATGGTAACATTATTTCAGAAATACTGGAATGACAATTGGTTTTGTGCATTTAAGCACTCCCTGAGAAGTCCTAGGAGATCATGGGTAGTCTATCCTGCTCCCTTTTGATGAAAAAGAGATGTAAAATACACATTGGAGATAATATAGTGGGAGAAAGGAAGTAACTATGAGCAAAATTACTATGTAACACAAAAAGTTGCACAGTATAATATAAGTTTCACATTATATTATATTCATTTTGGTACTATTTCATGATTTACATATAAAAAAGAATAATGTCTCGAACAATTTTTAATTATTAAATAAAAATTTATTGCTGTGATTTTTCATAATTTAAAAGAATTTCCAACATTATATCGTCAGGTATGTCCTCATTTTGATTCGATGATTCCATTTCTTCCACACAATTAAGTAACTCTTGGTCCAGAGACTGATCCAAAAAGTCTAAATCATCAATCTCTTCCTTAGGATTGTTCTCCAGATCAATTTCGAATGAAATATTAAATTTGTTCTGTTCTCCTTCCATTTTATTGCTGTAAATTGCATAAAAAATAAATATATCAGTAGAGATAGGGCACTGTTGGGTTTAAGTTCAGACAGGTACTTGTGAGTTTTTAACAGTGAAGTTATCTTTGGGCAGTGTATGGTATGAGGCAGGAAGTAGAAATAAAAAAAAGTGTATGTGAAGAAGCCTAAGAAAATTCATAATTATACCAGAGAAGCCTAAGTCAATCCATAATTATAACAGAGAAGCCTATCTCAAGCTGTAACTACAACAGAGGGACAGTAAATAACTGTCAGAAAACGTTTTTACAAATGATCTTAAAGTGCCCCTTACAAATGTATAACTTACCTTATAGAAAGGTGATAAAGATAAATGAGAAAATCCTTTAAAGATGTATCTCAGGTAGTTGAAGTCAAAATGGCCGTGTTTCCCTCTCATTTTTCATTTATATTCATGTACATAACCAATCAAATGTCAGGAAAAAAAGTAGAAAATGAAAGTAACATTTTAATTGGTTGTAAATTGTAACTCTTCATATGTGTTTTTGTCATGTAATTTACCTCAGGATATTTAGACAGGGCTACAGCCTAAATGGCTCCATGGAATACCACCAAATTTGGTAAAATGGTAGGGACTGCTATGTAGTAGGGCCTATTCTATATTTGGTGTAAGTGTCTCCAGTGGTTTTTATGTAAATTAACTTCCTGTGTTTTTTCGGGGAGCACTTACCGGTGCGCGCTCCGGTACGCGCAACAGGAGCGCTACGGGAGTCCGCCATCTTGTGTTTCGGTGCAATTGAAACAAAAGATGGAAGACAAACAACGTTGGGAATGGGTAGAAGGGAGCACGGTAGACAGCCCCTGACCCTCTAGGTTTTCTGAGGGAAGTTTAGGAGGCCCATTTAGGCCAAAATTTCGTGGGGGAGCGCCCGGTACGCGCACCGGGGAGCGTACCGGGGAGGTACTTTGGTGAAAAATAGAGAAAAAAGTTAGAGAGAGATAATAATTTTGAGTGATCAGAGGTAGGGTAGCTCTGAAAAGAGCTTTTGGGTTCTGTGGCTGATTTAGGTACCTACAAGTAGGCTCCAATGCACAGTCTTAAAGTCAGGAGGAATATTCTATTCCCCTCACCTGAGAAGTGCACACCATCTCCTCTGTAGATATCTTGCATGTTGAAACGCAAGTTATTGTTGTATATTGAACCCATTCCAAAGTCTCTCATGTAAGCAGAAACAGATTTATTCACATGTTTCCGTGCTTTCTCAAATTGTGGACAAAATTGGTTGGACCTGTTCCATTTCTGTCTTTTACATATATTTGAATATACCAAGGTAGTTTGTGGGAAAAGTGCCATCAATTGATCAAAGGTGTCCTTTAAAAGCATTTCCAGACCTACCCCAGTTAGAGTGCCAAAGTCATTTACTCCACAGTGCACTATTAAGAGGTCAGGGTTTGGCAGATGCAAAAAGGTTTTCACCAATGGTATCAATTGGTGACATCTCAATCCTCTCTGGCCAATCCATTTGATGTCCACATTTGGTAAATCAAGGTTGTCAAAATTGCTGCTAGCTGCATACCTTTGAGCCGAGTGGATGTAGCTATGTCCAATAATCCAGACTGAATACATGGTGAGAGAAGGTTCTGGTGAAGTCAGATGAAATGTGGGAATGAAATGGCAGTTGGAACAGTAGGAGTTTCACTGCTCTTGAATCACAAGCAATGATTAGTGGTTTCAGATAGTTGAAAACTAAATGTTAGGGTGCATGGTTGTATTTTGTGAAAGAAGCAATTTGAATGGTTCAGAAAAAGTCAATTAAAGGAACATTTCATCGGATAAGCTGGTGTATTGAGAGGTCAAACATCCTTGCTTAGTTCATTTGCAACATTGTAGAATAAACTTTTGAACCTGAGAGTTCAGTAAGGAGGGAGTTGCTATGGTAACAGATAGAAAGGGTTGAGGGGGAAGGGTGTTGGTTTGAAAATAGTGAGGAAAGAGTTTTGATTGGTTGAAATGAGGCATATCTGTGTATAATTAGAGGTTTTCTGTGCCAGTCATGGTTGCAGTGTGTGGAGTGCATAACTTTTGCTCTGCTAAAGAAAAATTGGTGTGTGTGTTTCTGACATTGTTCTCTATCTCCCAAAGCATTTGTAAAGGTAAAAAATGATTCATTTAATTTAGATAGAGACTTGTATGCTCTTTGGAGAAGATTTGGAAGCAGATTGGTTTTTTTAATGTTGTTTTGTGTCATGTTTTTAGATAATGCTTGGTTAAAACATTTTACTGCATAGAGGGATTGTATTTTGTGAAATAGTGAAGTTTCAGTAGTTAAATTGAATGCTTGTACATAGGACCTGTTTGGTGTTTATAAAGTGTTATTTAAAAAACGATTTTGGGGTAAATGTGTCAGGATTTGACCATATGGGTCGCTAACCGGCATCGGAACGTACTACTTACATTGGAAACTACAGTTCCGGGCATGCTCAGGGAGGACGTTGCGTGCTTGACGCATGGCACGCATTTCAGGAAGTAAATACCTGCTGGTCGGCAGTGGCGGTGCCGATAATTCTTCTGGAGTTAGAGACTGGTTTGTCAACGGTCCCGGTAAGCGTTGCCTCATTGTTGAAAGAAATTTTATCCGGAGGACTCTGTACCGGAGGTATGAATTAGGGTCTTTTGGAGGCGAGTCGAAAAGGAACACTTTCAGGTGTTGTTCGTGTATGCAGAACTAGACATTCTATTGTTCGTAAAGACGGGGAGCAGCCAGGAAACATTTGCTCTCTGTGATTCTGTATGAATGGAGTCAACCTAGTTTTGCTTACATTTAATGTGGTGTTCCTTCGAACGGATTAAGGATTGGTTGGGGCTCCAACCATACTCATTATTGTCACTGGAATTCCTTTGAGGAGGTGTTGTGTATGGGAACTTTTGAGACACCAGACTTTCAAGGCGCAAAGTACATTGTGCAAGATTAAGAATAATTAACCTAGACACGTTCTCATTTTCTTTTCATTGTTTCACGATTGCTGTTCTCCTTATGTTCAAAATACAGGGGAGCTGATTGAGGGGAGAATCAGAGGGATTGGTTTATCTACAAAGACGTGTATTCCTATATATATATAGGTATGTGTGTTTATTGGAATTAGAACAGAGGTACATCACATATTCAAGAGGCAATTCATACAAACCTGTTTGTTTTATGTGTTTTCTATTACAGTAGATGAATCACTGTTTCTACCTCATTCCTCATCCCTGATTTACGCCTTCACTATTTGTCTTTACAGGTAGGGATAAGAACTATACAGGGGTTAACCATAGGGGTTGAGACCGGACATTGAACATAGTGTTTATTTAAAGAAAATACTTAGTGTATGTTGTTGTCGTTTCAGGTCTCCTTCCCTGCTGCCCCCTACCTTTCCTTCCCTCAGTTGACTATCCTAGTAGTCTGTGACTATATCCAGACTCTTGGGAACGTCGCGTGGGGGATGGTATAGGTTTTTCAGCGCAATCCTGAAGAATAATGACGGTGGAGCCTGACAGAATTATCGGCCCACGAATATACCTCTTCCTGATTGCGCTGACCTGGTGATGGCTACATTGGATGACGTCATCGCCGCTTTGGCTTTGTTTCAGACTGAGCTAGCGGCTTCTAATAGGGAGGTCGCTGCCTCGCGTGCAGAAACCACCCAATTACGAGCTAGGATGGACAGGATTCAAGTGAATCCTTTTGACGCTAGTGGTGGTGCCAGCGCTGCCCCTGCCCCTTCGGTAGTGGTGGAAATGCCCACTCAGATGCCTCTGGCTCCCCCTGAGAGGTTCTATGGGGATATTAAGAAAGTGCAGGTGTTTATGACTCAGGTGATGCTGCACTTCATGTGCAAACCAAAAATGTTCTCCACGAACCAGGCTCGGGTGGCCCTTTTGATATCCTACTTAGGGGGTGAGGCAGCACAATGGGCAGTCCCTGTAGTTCGACGAGATGACCCTCTGCTCTATGATTGGGATGAGTTTCGGTCTGAATTTGAGAAGACGTTTGACTGGAGGGCCGAAACTTTCTCCGCAGATAGAGAGCTGTTGGCACTGAAGCAGGGGAACACCGATTTGATAACCTATCTTAACAGCTTTTGCCGATTGGTGGCCGAGACCGACTGGCCAGAAGCCAAACAGACTGCCCTGTTCTACCAAGGCCTAACCGATGATTTGAAAGATGTGCTGGCACACATTGATCCACAACCGCGCACGTGCACAGCACTTATTGAGTTAACACTGCGCCTGGATCATAGGATGAGGGAGCGGAAAGGCGATCACAAACTCAAGGATCGAGCGCTGGGGCCCTCGGATCGTGGAGGACCATGCGTGGGACATGCTGCGGCCCCAGAACCGATGGATATTGGAGCAATAAGGGCATCATTGACTGCGAGTGAAAGAGAACACAGACGAAAGCAGGGCCTCTGTCTCTATTGTGGGAAAAAGGGTCATTATTTACGTGACTGTCCGATTAAGCCAAAGACAGGGAGATTCAGACCCAGGCAAACCACCGCGGGAATTGCAGATTCGGAGTCGGAAAACTGTCATGCTTGAGTGTGGACGAGAGGGTGCCCTTAAGCAAACACTTTATCCCTTTCATAACGCCAGGTGGGGAACAAGAGAAGAGCCATCTGTTTCTTGATATGATTATGGTTATTGCCTCAGAAGAACGACAAGTAAAGGCGATGGTGGATTCCGGTGCCACCGGTTGCTTTATGGACTTTGCTAAAGCCGAACGACTGGGTGTAGGACGTATTACTAAGCAAATACCCAAAACGGTATATATGCTGTGGATGGTAAAGAGTTGAAAGCCGGGCCTATCAAACATCATACCCCGGAATACGAACTCATTTGCAACACCTTCCATTCTGAATGCCTGTCCTCTAATCTCATACATGCTCCACATTACTGAATCATCCTGGGACTCCCCTGGCTGAAAAAACATGAACCGTCTATACAATGGTCTTCTGGAACAGTACGGTTTACTTCTACTTATTGTACAAACCATTGTAATCCCCGGATGATCAGTCCCTCGAGAACACTGGCCTCCATACACCATATAGCCACAGCTGCTGAGAAAGATGTGTCTTTACCGTCATGCTATTCGGCATATGAAACCGTGTTCAGTGATACCCTGGCTGAAGCGCTTCCACCCCATCGGGAGCATGACTGCCGTATCGATCTTGTTCCGGGGTCAGTGGTTCCGAATGGCAGGATATATGCCCTCACGATCCCGGAGAACGAAATTCTACGTGCCTATCTGTATAAATACCTCGCACTGGAATTTATATGACCTTCAAGATCTCCAGCTGCATCCCCTTTGTTTTTTGTGCCGAAACCCAACGGAGAAAAAAGGTGTTATATAGACTATAGGGCCCTCAACACCATCACCGTGAGAAATCAATACCCATTGCCCCTCATGCCGGTTTTGCTGGAACAAGTACGATTCGCCAAGATCTATACTAAGCTGGATCTGAGGGGGACCTAACACCTGGTACGCATTCGTCAAGGGGACGAGTGGAAAACAGCCTTTAAAACACGGAATGAGCTGTTTGAATACCTTGGGATGCCCTTTGGGCTCTGTAATGCCCCAGCTGCATTCCAATACTTCTTAAATGAAGTATTGAGGGACTAACTTGATAAATATGTTGTGGTATATATCGACGATATATTGATCTACTCAGACACCACAGAAGAACATACGGAGCATGTGAGTCGGGTGTTGCAAGCCCTGATGGATAACCAATTGTATTGCAAGATCACGAAGTGCGAATTCCATGTCGCTACAGTTGAATTCCTGGGGGTGATGCTCACCCCGTCTGGTCAAGTCATGGCTGAAAGAAAGGTTAAAGCCGTGATAGAATGGCCTTGTCCACGGAACATTAAGGACATCCAGAGCCTGTTGGGATTTGCCAACTTTTACAGGCGTTTCATTCAGGGATTTTCAGCAATGGTAACACCTTTGACCCGGCTTACCAGGAAGAACGTCCCGTTCATATGGGATGGGTCGGCTCAGGAAGCGTTCGACCAGATGAAAAAAGCCTTTTCTACGGCCCCGGTTCTGATGCAGGCTAATCCCAACCTTCCATTCACCGTGGAAGCCAACGCATCTGAGGTGGCGATTGGTGCTGTGTTGTCCCAAAGAAAAGAAACCACCGGTCTCCTTCATCCGATTGCTTTTATGTCTCGGAAACTATCTCCTGCTGAAGCGAATTACACAATCGCAGAAAAAGAACTATTGGCGATCCGGGAGGCATTTTTGGAATGAAGACAGTGGCTGTTGGGGGCGAAACACCAGGTGACGGTGTATACGGATCACCGTAATCTACAGTTCATGCGTGCGGCACGTCATTTATCACCTCGCCAGTTGCGATGGATGTTGTTTTTTGAGGGATTTCATTACATACAGACCTGGGGCCCAGAACAAAAAAGCGGATGCACTAACCACACAGGAAAACCCGGAGATGCATGCCAATAAACTTGTCCGGGCCATCATCGCGCCTTCCAATGTACTGTGTGTCACCAGAACAGAGAACTTTTTGTCAGGTGTGAAAAGAGGCGCACAATCTTGTGTATGGAGGATTTGGTTGAGACATCATAATGAGTGGAAAGTGAGACAAGGTGTGCCAATGAAAGGAACACAGGTGCTTGTGCCAACTGCAACGTTGAGGAAAACTGTGTTTTCTTGGTGCCATGAAACCCCATGTGCTCGCCATATGGGGTTTGCTAAGACTCTTGACAAAGCATTAAGACAGTTTTGGTGGCCTACCATTCGTCCGGACCTGTGTCGGTGGGTGAAAGAGTGTTCCAAATGTGCCCGTATGAAGTCTGATCACCAACAAACACAGGGACTGCTACATCCATTGCCCACTCCGGAAAACCCTTGGGAGAGATTCTCGGTAGACTTTATTGTTGGTCTACCTAAGGACCAAGGGAACACTGCTATTATTGTAGTAGTAGATTACCTCACTAAAATGGGTCACTTTATTGCATGCCATCAGGTCCCTACGGCAGGTCAGTTGGTCCACCTTCTTTTGGTTCACATAGTCCGTTTACACGGACTCCCAAGGGTTATTGTATCCGACAGAGGGGCCCAGTTTACAGCTCGATTTTGGAAGACCTGGTGCAAGGAGCTGCAGATCACGTCATCACTCTCTACCAGTTTTCATCCCCAGACAGATGGGCAGACTGAGAGGCGTAATCAGTCCCTCAAAAGGTTTTTGTGTTGTTACGTTGAGGAAAGTACTGATTCATGGGTGAAGTGGTAATGGGTAGCAGAAATTGCCTATAATAGCTCTCAGCCTTCCTCCACACTTCATTCCCCTTTTTATAGTTCCTACGGTCACCATCCCAGGTTTACACCCCTGTTGCTCCCGGCTACCACCAACAGGCTGCCCGAGGTGAAAGAGAGGTTGTTGCGTGTGCGCAGAAGTCTTCTTGCTACACGCAAGAACCTTGTTCGGGCTAAGGCCAAGTATAAGTACCAGGCGGATAAACATCGTAGACCTTGTCCGGTGTATAAGAAGGGAGACCTGGTGTGGTTGTCCACGAAACACATCAGATTTAAGAGGCACAGTGTGTTTAACCCTAGGTTTATTGGACCCTACCGTGTGGTGGAACATGTCAACCCGGTGGCCGTACGGCTGCGTTTACCTGCTCACTTTCGAATCCACCCTGTGTTCCATGTGTCCCTCTTGAAGTCCTCACATTGTCCCGTGCGACGGGCTCCTCTGCCCATCTGGGTCCAGCATGACAGGAAATATGAGGTTCGGAGGGTGTTGGATTCCAAGTGGGTACGGGGACGTCTGTAGTATCTGCTTTCTTGAAAGGGCTATGGCCCCGAAGAAAACTCTTGGGAGCCTGCCAGTGCGGTGCCTGCTCCTGGCTTGGTGGCGATTTTCCATCGTCGGTTCCCGTGCAAGCCCGCTGACGGTCATCGCCCCTTGTAAGGGGGGGTGTACTGTCAGGATCTGACCATATGGGTCGCTAACCGGCATCGGAACGTACTACTTACATTGGAAACTACAGTTCCCGGAATGCTCTGGGAGGACGTTGCGTGCTTGACGCATGGCACGCATTTCAGGAAGTAAATACCTGCACGTCGGCAGTGGCGGTGCCGATAATTCTTCTGGAGTTAGAGACTGGTTTGTCAACGGTCCCCGTAAGCGTTGCCTCATTGTTGAAAGAGATTTTATCCGGAGGACACGGTACGGGAGGTATGAATTGGGGTCTTTTGGAGGCGAGTCGTATCTCGTCGAAAAGGAACACTTTCAGGTGTTGTTCGTGTATGCAGAACTAGACATTCTTTTGTTCGTAAAGACGGGGAGCACCCAGGAAACATTTGCTCTCCGTGATTCTGTATGAATGGAGTCAACCTAGTTTTGATGACATTTAATGTGGTGTTCCTTCGAATGGATTAAGGATTGGTTGGGGCTCCAACCATACTCATTATTGTCACTGGAATTCCTATGAGGAGGTGTTGTGTATGGGAACTTTTGAGACACCAGACTTTCAAGGCGCAAAGTACATTGTGCAAGGTTAAGAATAATTAACCTAGGCACGTTCTCATTTTCTTTTCATTGTTTCATGATTGCTGTTCTCCTTATGTTCAAAACACAGGGGAGCTGATTGAGGGGAGAATCAGAGGGATTGGTTTATCTACAAAGACGTGTATTCCTATATA
Organism: Lissotriton vulgaris; assembly: GCF_964263255.1. NCBI lineage: Eukaryota > Metazoa > Chordata > Amphibia > Caudata > Salamandridae > Lissotriton > Lissotriton vulgaris. Next base: position 647,411,953 of record NC_141691.1, on the reverse strand, counting down.
TATAGGTATGTGAGTTTATAGGAATTAGAACAGAGGTACATCACATATTCAAGAGGCAATTCATACAAACCTGTTTGTTTTATGTGTTTTCTATTACAGTAGATGAATCACTGTTTCTACCTCATTCCTCATCCCTGATTTACGCCTTCACTATTTTTCTTTACAGGTATGGTTAAGAACTATACAGTGGGTTAACCATAGGGCTTGAGACCGGACATGGAACATTGTGTTTATTGAAAGAAAATACTTAGTGTATGTTGTTGTCGTTTGAGGTCTCCTTCCCTGCTGCCCCCTACCTTTCCTTCCCTCAGTTGACTATCTGTAACGACCGGATTCTCGGACCAGATAGAATCAGCTCACCAGAGCACCACCAACCCAGCCGGAACGTAATTACCTCCCTCCTTAGGACCTATTTACAACAGGTATCTATGTCTCCAACCCAAGGATGGGGAATTAGCAATATACATGCCTGAGTTTTCTACAATACCACACTCTTACCATATAGTCTCACGGCAACTCAGGCCCAGACTATTCTACCCTAAGGCAGTTCTGATTATATACCATTACACACTGGCCACAACCAGTGCTCGTTCAAGCCACAATCTTGTGGGTATAAATACCAGTATCCCCCCTGGTACTCTCTTTTATCTCCGTACAAGCCACAATCTTGTGGGTATACACATCAGTGTCCCCCCTGATGCTCTCATTAACGAGGCCTCACAACGACGATCACTTTCCTATGAATACCGTTAGCTCCTCATGTCGGGGAATCTCTCGCTATTTACTAGAGGTACAATACTACAATATTATAGATCACACAATGAGGGCCAAATTATATGGTGTACGACTTATTCTCCATTTCAAGGGCTCCTCTCTCCCTCATTATTCAGTTACCATTTACCTGATCGGGGGTTGCGTCCGTTCGGGAGACAGCACCTGACTAGAAGAACAGGATACCTTTATTATACAAGAACAAGAGGCACATACCGGTTCACTAAGAACTGGGGTACTTTATTTATCACAATAACGATATAACAATATAACACTATACTATAACATATAGCCTGCAAAGGAAAATTAAAGGTTAGAATGTGTGCACGCTAATAAGAAAGGGTCAACGTCACCTTATTAATATGAAGTCTGGACTCAGCAGTCATCTGGGTTCCCTTCTCGTTTGTGCCTTGGCTCGTCTTAGGGTCACACCTCTGCAGTCACGGATACACGTCTGCATCGCTATGCTCTGTCTCCTCCGCTTCCCTCCAAGTCACTGGAACCTTTCTCTCAACAGCTGCTTTCTCTCTGGCTGTTCTGCACTACTCCTCTCTCCTCTCAATCACAGACCATTTTCACTTCTCGGCTTCGATCTTATAACTCAGTTTCTGCCACTCTGGAATTTGTTCCCTCAACTAACTGCTTCACTTTGTATGCTTTGATCTTAATGTCAAAGTTCGCCAGCTGCTCCAACTAAAATAACTTCAATCTTTCTACGAGAGTATCAGCTTCTCGGTCTTTCTCAGACTTCAAAATGGCGACTGTCTGCCCTGGAATAATTAATGATTCAGAAAAGGGGGTGGTGATGAACAGAGTGTCTGAATTAAGCAGACCACTCTTACCCAGTCTAAAGACCAGGGCTTGATCCATCACCGTTATTTAGCTCACTGCACCATCCCAGCTCAGAACCTGGCTATATGCAAATCAGTCTGTCCCTGGCCGAGTGCATCATGGGAACAGGGCAGACTAAACTACCAAGCCAATTCTTCACCAGAAAGGAGACAAGCTACTGGGGACCGGTTTCTGGCATTTCAGCCGTCGTCGGCCCGGCTTGCTTGAATCCTGATGGTGCAGTGAGCGAGGGACTCATGTCTGAGTATACCCTGCCACACCTATAGTGGCCAAAAACGATTCAGAAAAGGGGGTGGTGACGAACAGAGTGTCTGAATTAAGCAGACCACTCTTACCCAGTCCAAAGATCAGGGCTTGATCCATCACCGTTATTTAGCTCACTGCACCATCCCAGCTCAGCACCTGGCTATATGCAAATCAGTCTGTCCCTGGCCCAGTGCATCATGGGAACAGGGCAGACTAAACTACCAAGCCAATTCTTCACCAGAAAGGAGACAAGCTACCGGGGACCGGTTTCTGGCATTTCAGCCGTCGTCGGCCCGGCTTGCTTGAATCCTGATGGTGCAGTGAGCAAGGGACTCATGTCTGAGTATACCCTGCCACACCTATAGTGGCCAAAAACGATTCAGAAAAGGGGGTGGTGATGAACAGAGTGTCTGAATTAAGCAGACCACTCTTACCCAGTCCAAAGATCAGGGCTTGATCCATCACCGTTATTTAGCTCACTGCACCATCCCAGCTCAGAACCTGGCTATATGCAAATCAGTCTGTCCCTGGCCCAGTGCATCATGGGAACAGGGAAGACTAAACTACCAAGCCAATTCTTCACCAGAAAGGAGACAAGCTACCGGGGACCGGTTTCTGGCATTTCAGCCGCCGTCGGCCCGGCTTGCTTGAATCCTGATGGTGCAGTGAGCAAGGGACTCATGTCTGAGTATACCCTGCCACACCTATAGTGGCCAAAAACGATTCAGAAAAGAGGGTGGTGATGAACAGAGTGTCTGAATTAAGCAGACCACTCTTACCCAGTCCAAAGAACTGGGCTTGATCCATCACCGTTATTTAGCTCACTGCACCATCCCAGCTCAGAACCTGGCTATATGCAAATCAGTCTGTCCCTGGCCCAGTGCATCATGGGAACAGGGCAGATTAAACTACCAAGCCAATTCTTCAACAGAAAGGAGACAAGCTACCGGGGACCGGTTTCTGGCATTTCAGCCGCCGTCGGCCCGGCTTGCTTGAATCCTGATGGTGCAGTGAGCAAGGGACTCATGTCTGAGTATACCCTGCCACACCTATAGTGGCCAAAAACGATTCAGAAAAGGGGGTGGTGATGAACAGAGTGTCTGAATTAAGCAGACCACTCTTACCCAGTCCAAAGATCAGGGCTTGATCCATCACCGTTATTTAGCTCACTGCACCATCCCAGCTCAGAACCTGGCTATATGCAAATCAGTCTGTCCCTGGCCCAGTGCATCATGGGAATAGGGCAGACTAAACTATCAAGCCAATTCTTCACCAGAAAGGAGACAAGCTACCGGGGACCGGTTTCAGGCATTTCAGCCGTCGTCGGCCCGGCTTGCTTGAATCCTGATGGTGCAGTGAGCAAGGGACTCATGTCTGAGTATACCCTGCTACACCTATAGTGGCCAAAAACGATTCAGAAAAGGGGGTGGAGATGAACAGAGTGTCTGAATTAAGCAGACCACTCTTACCCAGTCCAAAGATCAGGGCTTGATCCATCACCGTTATTTAGCTCACTGCACCATCCCAGCTCAGAACCTGGCTATATGCAAATCAGTCTGTCCCTGGCCCAGTGCATCATGGGAACAGGGCAGACTAAACTACCAAGCCAATTCTTCACCAGAAAGGAGACAAGCTACCGGGGACCGGTTTCTGGCATTTCAGCCGTCGTCGGCCCGGCTTGCTTGAATCCTGATGGTGCAGTGAGCAAGGGACTCATGTCTGAGTATACCCTGCCACACCTATAGTGGCCAAAAACGATTCAGAAAAGGGGGTGGAGATGAACAGAGTGTCTAAATTAAGCAGACCACTCTTACCCAGTCCAACGATCAGGGCTTGATCCATCACCGTTATTTAGCTCACTGCACCATCCCAGCTCAGAACCTGGCTATATGCAAATCAGTCTGTCCCTGGCCCAGTGCATCATGGGAACAGGGCAGACTAAACTACCAAGCCAATTCTTCACCAGAAAGGAGACAAGCTACCGGGGACCGGTTTCTGGCATTTCAGCCGTCGTCGGCCCTGCTTGCTTGAATCCTGATAGTGCAGTGAGCAAGGGACTCATGTCTGAGTATACCCTGCCACACCTATAGTGGCCAAAAACGATTAAGAAAAGGGGGTGGTGATGAACAGAGTGTCTGAATTAAGCAGACCACTCTTACCCAGTCCAAAGATCAGGGCTTGATCCATCACCGTTATTTAGATCACTGCACCATCCCAGCTCAGAACCTGGCTATATGCAAATCAGTCTGTCCCTGGCCCAGTGCATCATGGGAACAGGGCAGACTAAACTATCAAAGCCAATTCTTCACCAGAAAGGAGACAAGCTACCGGGGACCAGTTTCTGGCATTTCAGCCGTCGTCGGCCCGGCTTGCTTGGATCCTGATGGTGCAGTGAGCAAGGGTTTCATGTCTGAGTATACCCTGCCACACCTATAGTGGCCAAAAACGATTCAGAAAAGGGGGTGGTGATGAACAGAGTGTCCGAATTAAGCAGATCACTCTTACCCAGTCCAAAGATCAGGGCTTGATCCATCACCGTTATTTAGCTCACTGCACCATCCCAGCTCAGAACCTGGCTATATGCAAATCAGTCTGTCCCTGCCCCAGTGCATCATGGGAACAGGGCAGACTAAACTACCAAGCCAGTTCTTCACCAGAAAGGAGACAAGCTACCGGGGACCGGTTTCTGGCATTTCAGATATCGTCGGCCTGGCTTGCTTGAATCCTGATGGTGCAGTGAGCAAGGGACTCATGTCTGAGTATACCCTGCCACACCTATAGTGGCCATAAACGATTCAGAAAAGGGGGTGGTGATGAACAGAGTGTCTGAATTAAACAGACCACTCTTACCCAGTCCAAAGATCAGGGCTTGATCCATCACCGTTATTTAGCTCACTGCACCATCCCAGCTCAGAACCTGGCTATATGCAAATCAGTCTGTCCCTGGCCCAGTGCATCATGGGAACAGGGCAGACTAAACTACCAAGCCAATTCTTCACCAGAAAGGAGACAAGCTACCGGGGACCGGTTTCTGGCATTTCAGCCGTCGTCGGCCCGGCTTGCTTGAATCCTGATGGTGCAGTGAGCAAGGGACTCATGTCTGAGTATACCCTGCCACACCTATAGTGGCCAAAAACGATTCAGAAAAGGGGGTGGAGATGAACAGAGTGTCTAAATTAAGCAGACCACTCCTACCCAGTCCAAAGATCAGGGCTTGATCCATCACCGTTATTTAGCTCACTGCACCATCCCAGCTCAGAACCTGGCTATATGCAAATCAGTCTGTCCCTGGCCCAGTGCATCATGGGAACAGGGCAGACTAAACTACCAAGCCAATTCTTCACCAGAAAGGAGACAAGCTACCGGGGACCGGTTTCTGGCATTTCAGCCGTCGTCGGCCCGGCTTGCTTGAATCCTGATAGTGCAGTGAGCAAGGGACTCATGTCTGAGTATACCCTGCCACACCTATAGTGGTCATAAACGATTCAGAAAAGGGGGTGGTGATGAACAGAGTGTCTGAATTAAACAGACCACTCTTACCCAGTCCAAAGATCAGGGCTTGATCCATCACCGTTATTTAGCTCACTGCACCATCCCAGCTCAGAACCTGGCTTTATGCAAATCAGTCTGTCCCTGGCCCAGTGCATCATGGGAACAGGGCAGACTAAACTACCAAGCCAATTCTTCACCAGAAATGAGACAAGCTACCGGGGACATGTTTCTGGCATTTCAGCCGTCGTCGGCCCAGCTTGCTTGAATCCTGATGGTGCAGTGAGCAAGGGACTCATGTCTGAGTATACCCTGCCACACCTATAGTGGCCAAAAACGATTCAGAAAAGGGGGTGGTGATGAACAGAGTGTCTGAATTAAGCAGATCACTCTTACCCAGTCCAAAGATCAGGGCTTGATCCATTACCGTTATTTAGCTCACTGCACCATCCCAGCTCAGAACCTGGCTATATGCAAATCAGTCTGTCCCTGGCCCAGTGCATCATGGGAACAGGGCAGACTAAACTACCAAGCCAATTCTTCACCAGAAAGGAGACAATCTACCAGGGACCGGTTTCTGGCATTTCAGCCGTCGTCGGCCCGACATGCTTGAATCCTGATGGTGCAGTGACAAGGGACTCATGTCTGAGTATCCCCTGCCACACCTATAGTGGCCAAAAACGATTCAGAAAAGGGGGTGGTGATGAACAGAGTGTCTGAATTAAGCAGACCACTCTTACCCAGTCCAAAGATCAGGGCTTGATCCATCACCGTTATTTAGCTCACTGCACCATCCAAGCTCAGAACCTGGCTATATGCAAATCAGTCTGTCCCTGGCCCAGTGCATCATGGGAACAGGGCAGACTAAACTACTAAGCCAATTCTTCACCAGAAAGGAGACAAGCTACCGGGGACCGGTTTCTGGCATTTCAGCCGTCGTCGGCCCAGCTTGCTTGAATCCTGATGGTGCAGTGAGCAAGGGACTCATGTCTGAGTATACCCTGCCACACCTATAGTGGCCAAAAACGATTCAGAAAAGGGGGTGGTGATGAACAGAGTGTCTGAATTAAGCATACTACTCTTACCCAGTCCAAAGATCAGGGCTTGATCCATCACCGTTATTTAGCTCACTGCACCATCCCAGCTCAGAACCTGGCTATATGCAAATCAGTCTGTCCCTGGCCCAGTGCATCATGGGAACAGGGCAGATTAAACTACCAAGCCAATTCTTCACCAGAAAGGAGACAAGCTACCGGGGACCGGTTTCCTGCATTTCAGCCGTCGTCGGCCCGGCTTGCTTGAATCCTCATGGTGCAGTGAGCAAGGGACTCATGTCTGAGTACACCCTGCCACACCTATAGTGGCCAAAAACGATTCAGAAAAGGGGGTGGTGATGAACAGAGTGTCTGAATTAAGCAGACCACTCTTACCCAGTCCAAAGATCAGGGCTTGATCCATCACCGTTATTTAGCTCACTGCACCATCCCAGCTCAGAACCTGGCTATATGCAAATCAGTCTGTCCCTGGCCCAGTAATCATGGGAACAGGGCAGACTAAACTACTAAGCCAATTCTTCCCCAGAAAGGAGACAAGCTACCGGGGACCGGTTTCTGGCATTTCAGCCGTCGTCGGGCCAGCTTGCTTGAATCCTGATGGTGCAGTGAGCAAGGGACTCATGTCTAAGTATACCCTGCCACACCTATAGTGGCCAAAAACCATTCAGAAAAGGGGGTGGTGATGAACAGAGTGTCTGAATTAAGCAGACCACTCTTACCCAGTCCAAAGATCAGGGCTTGATCCATCACCGTTATTTAGCTCACTGCACCATCCCAGCTCAGAACCTGGCTATATGCAAATCAGTCTGTCCCTGGCCCAGTGCATCATGGGAACAGGGCAGACTAAACTACCAAGCCAATTCTTCACCAGAAAGGAGACAAGCTACCGGGGACCGGTTTCAGGCATTTCAGCCGTCGTCGGCCCGGCTTGCTTGAATCCTGATGGTGCAGTGAGCAAGGGACTCATGTCTGAGTATACCCTGCCACACCTATAGTGGCCAAAAACGATTCAGAAAAGGGGGTGGTGATGAACAGAGTGTCTGAATTAAGCAGACCACTCTTACCCAGTCCAAAGACCAGGGCTTGATCCATCACCGTAATTTAGCTCACTGCACCATCCCAGCTCGGAACCTGGCTATATGCAAATCAGTCTGTCCCTGGCCCAGTGCATCATGGGAACAGGGCAGACTAAACTACCAAGCCAATTCTTCACCAGAAAGGAGACAAGCTACCGGGGACCGGTTTCTGGCATTTCAGCCGTCGTCGGCCCGGCTTGCTTGAATCCTGATGGTGCAGTGAGCAAGGGACTCATGTCTGAGTATACCCTGCCACACCTATAGTGGCCAAAAACGATTCAGAAAAGGGGGTGGAGATAAACAGAGTGTCTGAATTAAGCAGACCACTCTTACCCAGTCCAAAGATCAGGGCTTGATCCATCACCGTTATTTAGCTCACTGCACCATCCCAGCTCAGAACCTGGCTATATGCAAATCAGTCTGTCCCTGGCCCAGTGCATCATGGGAACAGGGCAGACTAAACTACCAAGCCAATTCTTCACCAGAAAGGAGACAAGCTACCGGGGACCGGTTTCTGGCATTTCAGCCGTCGTCGGCCCGGCTTGCTTGAATCCTGATGGTGCAGTGAGCAAGGGACTCATGTCTGAGTATACCCTGCCACACCTATAGTGGCCAAAAACGATTAAGAAAAGGGGGTGGTGATGAACAGAGTGTCTGAATTAAGCAGGCCACTCTTACCCAGTCCAAAGATCAGGGCTTGATCCATCACCGTTATTTAGCTCACTGCACCATCCCAGCTCAGAACCTGGCTATATGCAAATCAGTCTGTCCCTGGCCCAGTGCATCATGGGAACAGGGCAGACTAAACTACCAAGCCAATTCTTCACCAGAAAGGAGACAAGCTACCGGGGACCGGTTTCTGGCATTTCAGCCGTCGTCGGCCCGGCTTGCTTGAATCCTGATGGTGCAGTGAGCAAGGGACTCATGTCTGAGTATACCCTGCCACACCTATAGTGGCCAAAAACGGTTCAGAAAAGGGGGTGGAGATGAACAGAGTGTCTGAATTAAGCAGACCACTCTTACCCAGTCCAAAGATCAGGGCTTGATCCATCACCGTTATTTAGCTCACTGCACCATCCCAGCTCAGAACCTGGCTATATGCAAATCAGTCTGTCCCTGGCCCAGTGCATCATGGGAACAGGGCAGACTAAACTACCAAGCCAATTCTTCACCAGAAAGGAGACAAGCTACCGGGGACCGGTTTCTGGCATTTCAGCCGTCGTCGGCCCGGCTTGCTTGAATCCTGATGGTGCAGTGAGCAAGGGACTCATGTCTGAGTATACCCTGCCACACCTATAGTGGCCAAAAACGATTAAGAAAAGGGGGTGGTAATGAACAGAGTGTCTGAATTAAGCAGACCACTCTTACCCAGTCCAAAGATCAGGGCTTGATCCATCACCGTTATTTAGCTCACTGCACCATCCCAGCTCAGAACCTGGCTATATGCAAATCAGTCTGTCCCTGGCCCAGTGCATCATGGGAACAGGGCAGACTAAACTATCAAAGCCAATTCTTCACCAGAAAGGAGACAAGCTACCGGGGACCAGTTTCTGGCATTTCAGCCGTCGTCGGCCCGGCTTGCTTGGATCCTGATGGTGCAGTGAGCAAGGGTTTCATGTCTGAGTATACCCTGCCACACCTATAGTGGCCAAAAACGATTCAGAAAAGGGGGTGGTGATGAACAGAGTGTCCGAATTAAGCAGATCACTCTTACCCAGTCCAAAGATCATGGCTTGATCCATCACCGTTATTTAGCTCACTGCACCATCCCAGCTCAGAACCTGGCTATATGCAAATCAGTCTGTCCCTGGCCCAGTGCATCATGGGAACAGGGCAGACTAAACTACCAAGCCAGTTCTTCACCAGAAAGGAAACAATCTACCGGGGACCGGTTTCTGGCATTTCAGCCGTCGTCGGCCCGGCATGCTTGAATCCTGATGGTGCAGTGAGCAAGGGACTCATGTCTGAGTATCCCCTGCCACACCTATAGTGGCCAAAAACGATTCAGAAAAGGGGGTGGTGATGAACAGAGTGTCTGAATTATGCAGACCACTCTTACCCAGTCCAAAGATCAGGGCTTGATCCATCACCGTTATTTAGCTCACTGCACCATCCCAGCTCAGAACCTGGCTATATGCAAATCAGTCTGTCCCTGGCCCAGTGCATCATGGGAACAGGGCAGACTAAACTACTAAGCCAATTCTTCACCAGAAAGGAGACAAGCTACCGGGGACCGGTTTCTGGCATTTCAGCCGTCGTCGGCCCAGCTTGCTTGAATCCTGATGGTGCAGTGAGCAAGGGACTCATGTCTGAGTATACCCTGCCACACCTATAGTGGCCAAAAACGATTCAGAAAAGGGGGTGGTGATGAACAGAGTGTCTGAATTAAGCATACCACTCTTACCCAGTCCAAAGATCAGGGCTTGATCCATCACCGTTATTTAGCTCACTGCACCATCCCAGCTCAGAACCTGGCTATATGCAAATCAGTCTGTCCCTGGCCCAGTGCATCATGGGAACAGGGCAGATTAAACTACCAAGCCAATTCTTCACCAGAAAGGAGACAAGCTACCGGGGACCGGTTTCCTGCATTTCAGCCGTCGTCGGCCCGGCTTGCTTGAATCCTGATGGTGCAGTGAGCAAGGGACTCATGTCTGAGTACACCCTGCCACACCTATAGTGGCCAAAAACGATTCAGAAAAGGGGGTGGTGATGAACAGAGTGTCTGAATTAAGCAGACCACTCTTACCCAGTCCAAAGATCAGGGCTTGATCCATCACCGTTATTTAGCTCACTGCACCATCCCAGCTCAGAACCTGGCTATATGCAAATCAGTCTGTCCCTGGCCCAGTAATCATGGGAACAGGGCAGACTAAACTACTAAGCCAATTCTTCCCCAGAAAGGAGACAAGCTACCGGGGACCGGTTTCAGGCATTTCAGCCGTCGTCGGCCCGGCTTGCTTGAATCCTGATGGTGCAGTGAGCAAGGGACTCATGTCTGAGTATACCCTGCCACACCTATAGTGGCCAAAAACGATTCAGAAAAGGGGGTGGTGATGAACGGAGTGTCTGAATTAAGCAGACCACTCTTACCCAGTCCAAAGACCAGGGCTTGATCCATCACCGTTATTTAGCTCACTGCACCATCCCAGCTCGGAACCTGGCTATATGCAAATCAATCTGTCCCTGGCCCAGTGCATCATGGGAACAGGGCAGACTAAACTACCAAGCCAATTCTTCACCAGAAAGGAGACAAGCTACCGAGGACCGGTTTCTGGCATTTCAGCCGTCGTCGGCCCGGCTTGCTTGAATCCTGATGGTGCAGCGAGCAAGGGACTCATGTCTGAGTATACCCTGCCACACCTATAGTGGCCAAAAACGATTCAGAAAAGGGGGGGGAGATAAACAGAGTGTCTGAATTAAGCAGACCACTCTTACTCAGTCCAAAGATCAGGGCTTGATCCATCACCGTTATTTAGCTCACTGCACCATCCCAGCTCAGAACCTGGCTATATGCAAATCAGTCTGTCCCTGGCCCAGTGCATCATGGGAACAGGGCAGACTAAACTACCAAGCCAATTCTTCACCAGAAAGGAGACAAGCTACCGGGGACCGGTTTCTGGCATTTCAGCCGTCGTCGGCCCGGCTTGCTTGAATCCTGATGGTGCAGTGAGCAAGGGACTCATGTCTGAGTATACCCTGCCACACCTATAGTGGCCAAAAACGATTAAGAAAAGGGGGTGGTGATGAACAGAGTGTCTGAATTAAGCAGGCCACTCTTACCCAGTCCAAAGATCAGGGCTTGATCCATCACCGTTATTTAGCTCACTGCACCATCCCAGCTCAGAACCTGGCTATATGCAAATCAGTCTGTCCCTGGCCCAGTGCATCATGGGAACAGGGCAGACTAAACTACCAAGCCAATTCTTCACCAGAAAGGAGACAAGCTACCGGGGACCGGTTTCTGGCATTTCAGCCGTCGTCGGCCCGGCTTGCTTGAATCCTGATGGTGCAGTGAGCAAGGGACTCATGTCTGAGTATACCCTGCCACACCTATAGTGGCCAAAAACGATTCAGAAAAGGGGGTGGAGATGAACAGAGTGTCTGAATTAAGCAGACCACTCTTACCCAGTCCAAAGATCAGGGCTTGATCCATCACCGTTATTTAGCTCACTGCACCATCCCAGCTCAGAACCTGGCTATATGCAAATCAGTCTGTCCCTGGCCCAGTGCATCATGGGAACAGGGCAGACTAAACTATCAAAGCCAATTCTTCACCAGAAAGGAGACAAGCTACCGGGGACCAGTTTCTGGCATTTCAGCCGTCGTCGGCCCGGCTTGCTTGGATCCTGATGGTGCAGTGAGCAAGGGTTTCATGTCTGAGTATACCCTGCCACACCTATAGTGGCCAAAAACGATTCAGAAAAGGGGGTGGTGATGAACAGAGTGTCCGAATTAAGCAGATCACTCTTACCCAGTCCAAAGATCAGGGCTTGATCCATCACCGTTATTTAGCTCACTGAACCATCCCAGCTCAGAACCTGGCTATATGCAAATCAGTCTGTCCCTGGCCCAGTGCATCATGGGAACAGGGCAGACTAAACTACCAAGCCAGTTCTTCACCAGAAAGGAGACAAGCTACCGGGGACCGGTTTCTGGCATTTCAGCCGTCGTCGGCCAGGCTTGCTTGAATCCGGATGGTGCAGTGAGCAAGGGACTCATGTCTGAGTATACCCTGCCACACCTATAGTGGCCAAAAACGATTCAGAAAAGGGGGTGTTGTTTAATTATTTTGTCCACCATAAGCGTGGAAGGGTATACTCAGATGTGAGTCCCTTGCTCATTGCACCATCAGGATTCAAGCAAGCCGGGCCGAAGACGGCTGTAATGCCAGAAACCGGTCCCCGGAAGCTTGTTTCCTTCCCAGTAAAAGAATTGGCTTGGTAGTTGGGTTTGCCCTGTTCCCATCATGCACTGGGACAGGAACGGACTAATTTGCATATAGCCAGGTTCTGAGCTGGGATGGTGCAATGAGCTAAAAAACGGTGTTGGATCTAGCCCTGATCTCTTGACTGGGTGAGAGTATTCTCCTTAATTCAGAAACTCTGTCCATCACCACCCCTTGTTGTTTAATTATTTTGTCCACCATAAGCGTGGAAGGGTATACTCAGATGTGAGTCCCTTGCTCATTGCACCATCAGGATTCAAGCAAGCCGGGCCGAAGACGGCTGTAATGCCAGAAACCGGTCCCCGGAAGCTTGTTTCCTTCCCAGTAAAAGAATTGGCTTGGTAGTTTGGTTTGCCCTGTTCCCATCATGCACTGGGACAGGAACGGACTAATTTGCATATAGCCAGGTTCTGAGCTGGGATGGTGCAGTGAGCTAAAAAACGGTGTTGGATCTAGCCCTGATCTTTTGACTGGTTGAGAGTATTCTGCTCAATTCAGAAACTCTGTCCATCACCACCCCTTGTTGTTTAATTATTTTGTCCAACATAAGCGTGGAAGGGTATACTCAGATGTGAGTCCCTTGCTCATTGCACCATCAGGATTCAAGCAAGCCGGGCCGAAGACGGCTGTAATGCCAGAAACCGGTCCCCGGAACCTTGTTTCCTTCCCAGTAAAAGAATTGGCTTGGTAGTTTGGTTTGCCCTGTTTCCATCATGCACTGGGACAGGAACGGACTAATTTGCATATAGCCAGGTTCTGAGCTGGGATGGTGCAGTGAGCTAAAAAACGGTGTTGGATCTAGCCCTGATCTCTTGACTGGGTGAGAGTATTCTGCTTAATTCAGAAACTCTGTCCATCACCACCCCTTGTTGTTTAATTATTTTGTCCACCATAAGCGTGGAAGGGTATACTCAGATGTGAGTCCCTTGCTCATTGCACGATCAGGATTCAAGCAAGCCGGGCCGAAGACGGCTGTAATGCCAGAAACCGGTCCCCGGAAGCTTGTTTCCTTCCCAGTAAAAGAATTGGCTTGGTAGTTTGGTTTGCCCTGTTCCCATCATGCACTGGGACAGGAACGGACTGATTTGCATATAGCCAGGTTCTGAGCTGGGATGGTGCAGTGAGCTAAAAAACGGTGTTGGATCTAGCCCTGATCTCTTGACTGGGTGAGAGTATTCTGCTTAATTCAGAAACTCTGTCCATCACCACCCCTTGTTGTTTAATTATTTTGTCCACCATAAGCTTGGAAGGGTATACTCAGATGTGAGTCCCTTGCTCATTGCACCATCAGGATTCAAGCAAGCCGGGCCGAAGACGGCTGTAATGCCAGAAACCGGTCCCCGGAAGCTTGTTTCCTTCCCAGTAAAAGAATTGGCTTCGTAGTTTGGTTTGCCCTGTTCCCATCATGCACTGGGACAGGAACGGACTAATTTGCATATAGCCAGGTTCTGAGCTGGGATGGTGCAGTGAGCTAAAAAACTGTGTTGGATCTAGCCCTGATCTCTTGACTGGGTGAGAGTATTCTGCTTAATTCAGAAACTCTGTCCATCACCACCCCTTGTTGTTTAATTATTTTGTCCACCATAAGCGTGGAAGGGTATACTCAGATGTGAGTCCCTTGCTCATTGCACCATCAGGATTCAAGCAAGCCGGGCCGAAGACGGCTGTAATGCCAGAAACCGGTCCCCGGAAGCTTGTTTCCTTCACAGTAAAAGAATTGGCTTGGTAGTTTGGTTTGCCCTGTTCCCATCATGCACTGGGACAGGAACAGACTCATTTGCATATAGCCAGGTTCTGAGCTGGGATGGTGCAGTGAGCTAAAAAACGGTTTTGGATCTAGCCCTGATCTCTTGACCGGGTGAGAGTATTCTGCTTAATTCAGAAACTCTGTCCATCACCACCCCTTGTTGTTTAATTATTTTGTCCACCATATGCGTGGAAGGGTATACTCAGATGTGAGTCCCTTGCTCATTGCACCATCAGGATTCAAGCAAGCCGGGCCGAAGACGGCTGTATTGCCAGAAACTGGTCCCCGGAAGCTTGTTTCCTTCCCAGTAAAAGAATTGGCTTGGTAGTTTGGTTTGCCCTGTTCCCATCATGCACTGGGACAGGAATGGAACTAATTTGCATATAGCCAGGTTCTGAGCTGGGATGGTGCAGTGAGCTAAAAAACGGTGTTGGATCTAGCCCTGATCTCTTGACTGGGTGAGAGTATTCTGCTTAATTCAGAAACTCTGTCCATCACCACCCCTTGTTGTTTAATTATTTTGTCCACCATAAGCGTGGAAGGGTATACTCAGATGTGAGTCCCTTGCTCATTGCACGATCAGGATTCAAGCAAGCCGGGCCGAAGACGGCTGTAATGCCAGAAACCGGTCCCCGGAAGCTTGTTTCCTTCCCAGTAAAAGAATTGGCTTGGTAGTTTGGTTTGCCCTGTTCCCATCATGCACTGGGACAGGAACGGACTGATTTGCATATAGCCAGGTTCTGAGCTGGGATGGTGCAGTGAGCTAAAAAACGGTGTTGGATCTAGCCCTGATCTCTTGACTGGGTGAGAGTATTCTGCTTAATTCAGAAACTCTGTCCATCACCACCCCTTGTTGTTTAATTATTTTGTCCACCATAAGCTTGGAAGGGTATACTCAGATGTGAGTCCCTTGCTCATTGCACCATCAGGATTCAAGCAAGCCGGGCCGAAGACGGCTGTAATGCCAGAAACCGGTCCCCGGAAGCTTGTTTCCTTCCCAGTAAAAGAATTGGCTTGGTAGTTTGGTTTGCCCTGTTCCCATCATGCACTGGGACAGGAACGGACTAATTTGCATATAGCCAGGTTCTGAGCTGGGATGGTGCAGTGAGCTAAAAAACTGTGTTGGATCTAGCCCTGATCTCTTGACTGGGTGAGAGTATTCTGCTTAATTCAGAAACTCTGTCCATCACCACCCCTTGTTGTTTAATTATTTTGTCCACCATAAGCGTGGAAGGGTATACTCAGATGTGAGTCCCTTGCTCATTGCACCATCAGGATTCAAGCAAGCCGGGCCGAAGACGGCTGTAATGCCAGAAACCGGTCCCCGGAAGCTTGTTTCCTTCACAGTAAAAGAATTGGCTTGGTAGTTTGGTTTGCCCTGTTCCCATCATGCACTGGGACAGGAACAGACTCATTTGCATATAGCCAGGTTCTGAGCTGGGATGGTGCAGTGAGCTAAAAAACGGTTTTGGATCTAGCCCTGATCTCTTGACTGGGTGAGAGTATTCTGCTTAATTCAGAAACTCTGTCCATCACCACCCCTTGTTGTTTAATTATTTTGTCCACCATATGCGTGGAAGGGTATACTCAGATGTGAGTCCCTTGCTCATTGCACCATCAGGATTCAAGCAAGCCGGGCCGAAGACGGCTGTATTGCCAGAAACTGGTCCCCGGAAGCTTGTTTCCTTCCCAGTAAAAGAATTGGCTTGGTAGTTTGGTTTGCCCTGTTCCCATCATGCACTGGGACAGGAATGGAACTAATTTGCATATAGCCAGGTTCTGAGCTGGGATGGTGCAGTGAGCTAAAAAACGGTGTTGAATCTAGCCCTGATCTCTTGACTGGGTGAGAGTATTCTGCTTAATTCAGAAACTCTGTCCATCACCACCCCTTGTTGTTTAATTATTTTGTCCACCATAAGCGTGGAAGGGTATACTCAGATGTGAGTCCCTTGCTCATTGCACCATCAGGATTCAAGCAAGCCGGGCCGAAGACGGCTGTAATGCCAGAAACCGGTCCCCGGAAGCTTGTTTCCTTCCCAGTAAAAGAATTGGCTTGGTAGTTTGGTTTGCCCTGTTCCCATCATGCACTGGGACAGGAACGGACTAATTTGCATATAGCCAGGTTCTGAGCTGGGATGGTGCAGTGAGCTAAAAAACGGTGTTGGATCTAGCCCTGATCTCTTGACTGGGTGAGAGTATTCTGCCTAATTCAGAAACTCTGTCCATCACCACCCCTTGTTGTTTAATTATTTTGTCCACCATAAGCGTGGAAGGGTATACTCAGATGTGAGTCCCTTGCTCATTGCACCATCAGGATTCAAGCAAGCCGGGCCAAAGACGGCTGTAATGCCAGAAACCGGTCCCCGGAAGCTTATTTCCTTCCCAGTAAAAGAATTGGCTTGGTAGTTTGGTTTGCCCTGTTCCCATCATGCACTGGGACAGGAACGGACTAATTTGCATATAGCCAGGTTCTGAGCTGGGATGGTGCAGTGAGCTAAAAAACGGTGTTGGACCTAGCCCTGATCTCTTGACTGGGTGAGAGTATTCAGCTTAATTCAGAAACTCTGTCCATCACCACCCCTTGTTGTTTAATTAAACTGGAATAATTAATGGCATTGATGCTAACGACTAGCTGCCGCCTACAGACTGACTAAGTCACTACCTCATGCTTTCGCTAATATGGAAGCTTGTCCCTTCATGGAAAGTTACGGCCAGTAACCTGCCGCCCACCAAATTCTTGTACCTCCCCGTACCAAGGACACGTTCCCAGCTGGCCGGCCTGATGTTGTGTCTTCGGAATGGAGAAAAATACAGTCTTTCGATAAGGGCCAGCCTGAGCCGGTTCTCTCCAAGCGAACAACACCTCGTAACTAAAACATTACATTTGACCTAGAAGCATCTCAGGCTGCCGGGGCAGAAAGAAATATGGAGTCTCTCCCGTTTGGGGCCTACAAGGCCCGAAATAAGCATAACTCCATGGAAGGTATACTAACACCCTTACAAAAGGACGGATTATCACTAATACTAATGAATCCATCCCCTAACATAAGTTTATAAGCCCTGATCTAAGGAAAAGGGTACGGAATTATATCAACACACCTTGTGAATAGGCTCTATTTACGGTTCTAATCCCTCCATTAGAATGATAGTAGACTGAAGTCACCTCCAATTAAGCATGAGCGGATTTTGCGGATTGGCAATCCGCGAATTTGCGGATTTGCGAACTCGCAATCCGCAAAATCCGCGAATTCCCGCGAATTTGCGGATTTTTATTTTTTTTTGTGTTCGCCCGTGTTTCTGCCAGTTCGCGAGGGTTTTTACAATTTCGCAATTTGCGAACTTACCTGTTGGGTCGCAAGTTTTGCGAACTTGTTGTTTCTACGTGTCCAACCTGTTTGGGACACTCTTCTTCATCACTGCCACTCTCTGTCACCACTGCCACTCTCTGACTACTCATGCCACCCTCTGGCCCACCCATGCCACCCTCTGTTTCATCACTACACCCTCTGGTTGTCCAGTGTACATTATTTTCGGCAAAGCAAAGCACACCTTCCCTGCCTCAAGTGACCTGAATTAATTTGGGGCTGATTAATGTGTCACAGAATATTTTTTTAGCTGGCACCTGCTTCCTTAGTGCGCCCTGATTAGTGATCTTTTGCACTTGCTAAGTGCTTTCATTGTTGCAAAATTAGTTACAACACCTGCCCTGCCCCAACTGACAATAATGAATTAGGGGCTGATTAATGGATTTTAACTTCCAGCCTGGCTCCTGCTTGTCTCCCTTAGCTGTAATTCATGACCTTTGTGGCATATGTGTAACTATTCTGAGGTTCAGAGCAGGGTCACATAATAGTTTCAACTGGCAACTGAACTCTGGAGGGGCCCCTCAGGAAGCACTACAGGAAATGGCTACTAATGATGTGCCTGAACTTTTGAACCTGGTAAGTAGTTACTTTCAGTTTTGCTTAGAACGTATTTCTGCAATTTCGCACTTATTCGCGGGGCGCGAACTCACGCGAACAGTGCGAGCAGTGCGAGCAAAATCCGCTGCTCGCGGATTTGCGGATTTTGCAGGAAATTCGCAAATCTCGCGGATTGCGGATTTCCCGAAAATCCGCAAAATCCGCGAGCGGAACGGATTTTCCGCCCATGCCTACCTCCAATCACCTTCCCTCAAGGAAGGGCCGAAAAAGTCGGTCAGAACACTTCACCCTTGACTTTAGGCTTCTAATCATTCGCTAAATGGAACTAACATCTGTAGAAGAGTAATATGAAACAAAACTAACTGATCTATTTCTCGTACCAAATCTACAGTACTGGAGTAAGGAAGGAATGCACTGAATAAAGCAGCAAATAGCTACTACAATGCTAATAGTAATCATAATACCCCCTAATATTTGTCGTAGAGAATGTAAGTCAGGTAACCAATTGAAGAGCCAGTCAAACCAGCCCTGGTCAATGTGTTTTCTAACCTCTTCAGTCAAGTCCTGAAGTTTGTCAATATGAGCCTGAATGGATCTAGTATGATCCGACAGATTAAAACAGCAAAGGCCCTCAAAGTCAGAAAAGTCATGTCCATGTTTGAGCAAAAGATAGTCAATGGCAGCCCGGTTCTGCAAGATAGCTCTGCGTTCACCCTGGGCGTCTAATAACATGTCAGATAGGATTGTAGAAGTATGATTAATGGATTTGACCATCCAGCAGGCCATTTTCCCAATGGACTTGGCGTTGTAAACCGCTAAAGCTGGAACACCAATAATTGAGAAAGCTAAACTAAGGTATTCAGATTTGGAATATAAATGTAGTGAAGAATCACAATCTTCATGTAACATCACAGCATCACGAACAACACGGGAATATGTATTAGGATGTGAAGAGAACATCAATAGACTCAATCTGGTGATGGCACAGGGTCCACCAGAAATGTTTGCGGGAATGTAGGGCCAGGAAGTATTACCACAAGAGAAAAGCCATCCAGAGGGTAACAGCATTGTACGATAATGGCTAGGGGTAACTACTAAACTTTTACAGATCATATTATTTCTAACAGAAGTACATGATTTCGGGGATCTTCGGGAACATAAAGTTCATTCCTGAGCTGAAAAGGAAGTTGCTGCTTTCAATTTTAAACGCACACATTCAGTAATTGCATTGGGATCACAGGTAAGGAAAAAACACAAGTCTCCTTGGGAGATATTATATGTAGTGATTTGGGAATAAATAGGTGGTATTGGATCTAAAAGTACCGTACATAATGGACAGTACTCATGGGTGGCGAAATCTACAAGGATTACATTGGGCCGTGCACTTGATATATTAAAAATATGGGCTAAAGTCTCCAACGAAGCAGGGACAGCAACCAAACAGGTCGCTAGAATGTCAGTCACCGAACGCATCGGTGTCAAGCAAAAATGTGGAGAGTTGGTAACTCGTTTAGCTAAAGTAGTCCAAAAATTAGATGATAAATCCCACGCAGCAAAGAAACGCTGTACTCGGGTTATCGAATCAACCAAAGTCTGTGGGTTCCCTCCTTTCCCGACGTAGCAGACCAAAAGGAGTCCAACGCCGACACATCCTGCAGCAACAGTCCAGAGAATGATCTGAAAGAAAATCAAATACAGGCATTATTTATTCTCGTAAGTAGCATTTGTCAGCTGGGACAGCTTCCCAGCTATCTTTCCCTGGTCTCATGACAAGAATTGTATTATCATGACCAGTTGCAATAATTTCAGCTTGTTCAGAGGGATTTTTAGGCGATTGCACCCACACTCTCGCTCCAGGATTATCCGTGGAGCCAAAACCTTTTTGTCCTCGTACAGTTAGCAAAGTTGGGGCAGTGCCTTTTTGAATTCCACCACTGAAAACAGGCATTATTAGCAACTGAGCAATTCGGTCAGTTTTCTGAATTGATAAATCAACCTCACTGCTATTCAGCAGGAGCACCTTAACCTCTCCCTGATAATCGCTGTCAATGACTCCTCCGAGTACTTGAATGCCTTTTAAGGCCAGGCCTGATCTAGGGGCAATCAGTCCAAAATTTCCAGTTGGTATACAGACACCAACACCAGTTTCAATGATAACTCGATCTCTGCTTTTAATGGTAGTGTCATTCATGGCATGCAGGTCCAAGCCTGCGGAACCTGGGGTTGCTCTGCATGGAGCTAGTGCTCGGGGGAAATTTCCCAGTACATTACAGTATTGCCAATGGTGTTTGGCTTTGCATCAATAGCTGGAGGAAATAAACGCATTAATGGAGATTCAGCATTCAAAAAGGGACGATTATTTAAAATTAACAGTGCCTAAAACAAATAATCTCTCCAATTCTTATATTTGTTATCAGTTAATTTTCGCAATTGATCTTTTAGCAAACCATTCATTCTCTCAATAAGGCCTGATGCCTGCGGATAATATGGTATGTGAAACACCCATTTGATGGTATTTTCCACACAAAATTCCTGCACCAATCTTCCTTGAAAATGGGATGCATTATCAGATTGAATTTGAAATGGAACACCATAATAGAGCATAATCAATTCCAATGTTTTAATGGTATTCACTTGGGTAGCTCGTTTACAGGGAAAGGCCACTAAAAGGCCACTGTATGTATCAACAATGGTGCAAACATATTGGCAGTTTTTACTCATAGGAAGTGGACCAATATAATCAATCTGCCAAATTTGAGCAGGCAATTTTCCTCGATGTAAATGACCTTTAACAATTTGAGGTACTTTTCGTTGTCTAGAATGTTGACAGATAGGACAATGCAATATTGTGTCTTTAATCAAATTTAAAGGAATATAAATTCCTCGATCGGCGGCCCACCTGCTAGTGGCTCTCTCTCCAAAATGTCCTGCTTTCTGGTGGGCCCATTTCGCCAATCCCGCCAAATCAGAATCTTGCATGTCCACCACTGCCTCAGCAATTTTAGATTTCTCATCTGCAATGTTATGAAAGAATTTGTCAAGGGAGTCTATCGGGGTATGAGCATCCACATGAAAGATTGTAACAGTACTTTGTGGGAGCATTTCCCAGATTTCTTGCCATAACTCTTTTCCCCACAGTTCTTTAGAGTGCAATTCCCAATTATGAGAATGCCAAGTTGGTAACCAAACCGCCAGTCCATTAGCAGTGGACCAGGAATCAGTGAAAATATGACATGTACCAGGTAACTCTTGTTTCAAAACTTGATAAACAGCATATAATTCTGCAAATTGACTGCTCTTTCCTTCACCAGTCGTACTCAGCAATTTTTGTGTGATGGGATTATAGGACACTGCTTTCCAATGCCTTTTCTCTCCTATGTACCTCGCTGAACCATCCCTAAACCACACATGGTTTCTGTCCTCCGTGGACAAATCATCAAATGGCTTACCCCACTTAACAGGGGATTCCTGTACTACAGGTACGGAGCAATCACTCCCAGTCTCAGTCGATGGCGCCTGCGCCACTTGCTCATGTAAAGATGCTACACCTTTCGGTCCCACAGGTGCCCTGTCTTGTATGTACCATTTCCACTTAATCACACTCGCCTCTAGAGCATGTCCAATTCGATGAGTTTTCGGCGAACTCAAAACCCACTGCATAATAGGAATTTCAGGTCTCACAATCACATCATGTCCCAAAGTCAATTTCTCGGTATCCACCAGAGCCCAATAACATGCAAGCAACTGTTTCTCAAAAGGTGTATAACGCTCACCAGCATCGGGTAACTTTTTAGTTCAGAAACCTAATGGTACTTTATTTTTGCCTTGTTTTTGCCACAAGCTCCAATTTGCATAAAGACCTTGCACGGACACATTCAAATCCATATCACCATCGCACACAGGCCACAAATCCAAAGCATACTGAATCGCCTCTTTTGCCAAATTAAACGCATCTTGCTGTGGTTTACCCCATTCGAACACAT
The DNA here is from genome assembly GCF_964263255.1 of Lissotriton vulgaris. NCBI lineage: Eukaryota > Metazoa > Chordata > Amphibia > Caudata > Salamandridae > Lissotriton > Lissotriton vulgaris. The sequence continues at coordinate 647,389,863 of NC_141691.1, read as the reverse complement.
TCTTTTTGCGAGTGACTCGGTATAAAGGGGCCAATATCTGACTCAAATGTGGAATATGCTGGCGCCAAAAGCCAAATAAGCCAATGAAGCTTTGGGTTTCTTTCCTATTTCTTGGGACTGCAAAATCAAGAATTTTCTGTTTCACTTGTAGAATCACCTCTCTGTGACCTTCATGCCAATTAATACCTAAAAATTTTAAATTTTGAGATGGACCTTGCAGCTTGTCGGGATTGATTTCCCAACCTTTTTCGCGTAAGCAATCAATGATTTGATCTAACTGGATCTGAACTTGGTCTTGTGTCTCACCTTGAATTAAAATGTCATCAATATAATGACATATCTGAATTTGTGGGTGTACAGGTACTTCGGACAAATGTTCCACCACCAGCCGGTGACAGATCGTAGGACTATATACATAACCTTGAGGAAGACTTCTAAACGTCATTTGACGTCCATTCCATGTAAAACTGAATTGTTCCTGACACTCGGGGGCAATCGGAATTGAAAAGAAAGCATTGGCAATATCAATGGATGCATACCATGTACCTAAATGTTTTTGAATTCTCTCAATTAAAGTAATGATATCTGGTACTGCAACAGTCAAAGGGGGTGCATGTTTATTCAATTCGCGGTAATCAACAGTCATGCGCCAAGAATTATCACTCTTACGCACGGGCCAAACGGGAATTTTCCAAGCAGAAGTAACCGGAGTTATAACTCCTGCATCCACTAAATCCTGAATCGTAGCACTAATTTTTTCATGGCCACCTGGGATACGATACTGCTTTTGACAGACAACCTGTGTAGCCTGAGGAATTTTCATGGGGGGCATTCTCATACGACCAACTCGTACAGGTCTGGACGATATATAATATTTACTTCCAAATTGATAACAACCGCCATCTAAATGCAATGTCATTCCTTTCAAAATATCAATTCCAATTATGTATTCCAAAAGTGGCACAACTAACACAGAATACTCTTTTCATGTAATTCTACCTATTTTCACTTCAAGTGTAGTTTGCACTGCAGGGGGTTCCTTTCCACCTAAACCAGTAATTGTGAAAAATTGACCTTTAAATTTCTTTGATTTTCCATGAATAAGAGTGGCCTCCGCTCCCGTATCTACCAATGCTCGGGCCCTTTGGATATTACGATGTTTCCAAAAAATTTCAATATCTACATAGGGTCTATTATCTTTGTGAGCCCACCTGCGTACTGGAGCTTGACCTATTTCCTAGTCATTTTTACTGCGTTCTGCCAACCAGGACAAATCAGGGTAAATGCTCTCATACTTCTTGGGTGTTAAAACATCATGTTCATATCCATCTCCATGACGAAATGGATTTTTGTCATCTGCCTGGTACTGCGAATTTCGATCGGAAAGTCTGTGTCGATCCTCCCTTCTCCTCAACTCAGGGACTGATCCCTTTCCTCTCTATATCTGCTGTTAACACGGTCATCTCTCCCCCTTTCTCTTTCCCCCTCTCGCCCCCTCTCCTTTGCACGGCGAGGAGACACATCACGCTCATGCCATCGTTCACCACGACGATCAGAATCATCACGTCTTTCATCACCACTGTCATCAGAATATCCACGATCACAATCATTTTTACGCACACGTCGGGCACCCTCCTTTCGATCCAAACCACGCTTGCGAAACATGTCCCACAAGCAATTATTAGGCTCACCATCAATGTCTTCCTGTTTCACACCATCAGCCAACAGCGCAAGAAACATATCACGTCTAGAGAATTTATGATCTCCAGCAGTACGACCCTCAGGTCTGGACTGCCTCTCAGGTTTAAACCAGTCACCCAACTCACCAAGCTGACGGACAGATTCAAGCACCAGAGACAAAGGATTGCCAGTTTGATTAATTAGCAAAGTCGTCATAACCTGCTTATAAGCAACAGGAGAAGAACGGATAATGCGATTGCGCACAGAAGACGTCAACAAACCGTCCAACAATCTGTCAGCAGTACTTAGAAAAATAGCAGGTTTTCATCACCTCCTCCTTCAGCCGTTGCGCTGCAGCGAGCAAGGTGTACCACGGCTTGTCATTCACAGGCCAATCAGATTCAGTAGGGTATTTGTGATTACAACCATCAGTCGCTAACTGGAGTAGACTAGTCTGACCGGCACCATTAAAATTCCGAAAATGATTTTGCACAGTAGAATCGGAACTCAAAGACCAAAATTTCAAGGCATCTCCTGCATCTAACATGATACCTGCAGCGCCCAACTCATAAAGGCGCACCATCCACGTAAGCAAGGCCTCACCAGGCCGTTGTCGAAATCGTTGCAAAATGTTACTAACTTCCTGTTGTGTAAAATCTTCTAAACTATCCAAAGGAATACCATTTGGATTACCAGGAGCTTGTTGTAATTTTCGACGAAAAACCGGATGCGCAGAAACCTCCGACGAGCATCCGAGGAAGCCCGATCCATAGATTTAGAGGAACAATCAGAATGACAAACGTCATTAGAATGGGAAGAGCGACCACGGTCGCCGGAATCATCATGTTTGTCACAAGAAGTAGATTTACAGTCACGTCCGGAGCGAGAAGACTCGTGCCTGTCAGACTCCTCAGCCGAGGAGCCAGAATCATTCGAGTCCCAGATATTACCATCCCATTCATCAGGATTCCAGTCCAGTCCGGCTTTCGCCACGACTAGACGCACCTTCCGTTTGCAAACACGACCACGACGATTCTTATATTTATATTTCGCAATTCGAACCGCAGCCCTTTCGGCTATCGTCTGATAAGTTTCAAGTTTGTCGGCAAGCAATTTATTTTGACAACGCAAAAGAGTATGAGCATTCTGCACTATAACAAACTTTTCTTCCATATCCACATATTGCTTCTGCAATTTCAAAAGTTTCTCATGTACAATCCTGTACGCAGTTACAACAATCCAACCTCTGCGTCCTAAAATAGGAAGTTCATCACCCTTCACTACTGCCGCTTTCTGCAAACAAGAAATCACATTAGCCGGCTCCGCCAGGTCCAAACAAGAACTCCAATTTTCACTCAAACCAGTAGAATCGGCCCACTCACGGGCCAAGGCCCTGAAAGGCGTTGATTCCCAGCCGGGAATTTCAACAGGCAATTTGAAAGTAGATTTCGATCTCCGCAAAAACATTTTGAGAAACCAAAAAGATATATGCAACTATTAACAAATAATATACAAAATAAACCTCGTACGAGCCGAGCACAAACCAACAAGATAAAAACAACACAGCGCACACAGGCTTCGGAAACAGTTTGTGACGCCAGATGTAACGACCGGATTCTCGGATCAGATAGAATCAGCTCACCAGAGCACCACCAACCCAGCCGGAACGTAATCACCTCCCTCCTTAGGACATATTTACAACAGGTATCTATGTCTCCTACCCAAGAATGGGGAATTAGCAATATGCATGCCTAAGTTTTCTACAATACCACACTCTTACCATATAGTCTCACGGCAACTCAGGCCCAGACTATTCCAAACTAAGGCAGTTCTGATTATATACCAGTACACACTGGCCGCAACCAGTGCTCGCTCAAGCCACAATCTTGTGGGTATAAATACCAGTATCCCCCCGGTACTCTCTTTTATCTCCGTACAAGCCACAATCTTGTGGGTATACACATCAGTGTCTCCCCTGATGCTCTCATTAACGCCGCCTCACAACGACGATCACTTTCCTATGAATACCGTTAGCTCCTCATGTCGGGGAATCTCTCGCTATTTACTAGAGGTACAATACTACAATATTATAGATCACACAATGATGGCCAAATTATATGATGTATGACTTATTCTCCATTTCAAGGGCTCCTCTCTCCCTCATTATTCAGTTACCATTTACCTGATCGGGGGTTGCGTCCGTTCAGGAGACAGCACCTGACTAGAAGAACAGGTTACCTTTATTATACAAGAACTAGAGGCACATACCGGTTCACTAAGAACTGGGGTACTTTATTTATCACAATAACGATATAACAATATAACACTATACTATAACATATAGCCTGCAAAGGAAAATGAAAGGTTAGAATGTGTGCACGCTAATAAGAAAGGGTCGACGTCACCTTATTAATATGAAGTCTGGACTCAGCAGTCATCTGGGTTCCCTTCTCGTTTGTGCCTTGGCTCGTCTTAGGGTCACACCTCTGCAGTCACGGATACACGTCTGCACCGCTATGCTCTGTCTCCTCCACTTCCCTCCAAGTCACTGGAACCTTTCTTTCATCAGCTGCTTTCTCTCTGGCTGTTCTGCACTACTCCTCTCTCCTCTCAATCACAGACTATCTTCACTTCTCGGCTTCGATCTTATAACTCAGTTTCTGCCACTCTGGTATTCGTTCCCTCAACTAACTGCTTCACTTTGTATGCTTTGATCTTAATGTCAAAGTTCGCCAGCTGCTCCAACTAAAATAACTTCAATCTTTCTAAGAGAGTATCAGCTTCTCGGTCTTTCTCGGACTTCAAAATGGCGACTGTCTGCCCTGGAATATTTAATGTTTGAAGAATGGGGGAGTCAGGTCCTGGGACGTGGGGCTAGCTGGACCATTAATATAACTAAGTACACAGATTGCCAGCCACACACTTACTTAAATCCTCTTTTTTTGAGGGAACAAACCATAGGAGACTTCCTGGTTCGTACGGGTATATCACTCAAACCCTTTTATTATTTATTTGTTTTTTGTCTTTTTTTAAGTATTGATGTATGAAAGGGACACCTTATCGTTTTGTACACCTTATATACAATTATTTACAATTCGCGATAATTTACAACACAAACACATACACATAACTAGTTGTATTATACAAAGTGAATTGCTCTGATATATATACACTCAAATATTCATACTACGAAGAAAAAATTATCCGTAATTCCATAAAGACCAGAGTCAAAAGTATAAACTTGATGACAATCATAAATCAATGAACTACAGTTGAATGTAGGCAGTTCAAAAAAGGAAAAATAGACTTCAAATTAATTCATTCAGTCCATTCAACCAATAAATGGCTAATCTTTTTACGCCAACGCGTTTCGAATCCGGTATGTCAACTCTACGGATTCTCATCAGGGCTCTGTCTTAATACGGGATATCTGCAAGTGTATAAAATAAAACTTGTTTTAGCTACATTTCTGACAGTTGTTTAGCTTCCAACTACATTTAACTCGGATTCCTCATATTACCTGTTGAACTAGCAGCCGCCGGTCAAGGGTAGGGTATTAGTTCTGACTGAGTTTCTTTTCTTTTCGGGATCTAAAAACAAACGCAGGTGTCATGACCTGTTCTTGCTCACTTTCTAAGACCAGAATGGGGCACATATGTTATCAACATACCTTACTGGATCATGCTCGTGATCCTACGTTTCCACCAAATGGGAGTTAATTTTCAGTCTTGTATTACAGCCTGAAAATAATGAGAATAACGTTTTACGCGCTTTTTATGCACAGACGGAGAGAGTATGGCACTCGTTGCTCTACTCGGCATACCTGCTCTGAGGGATTCCTCGCTTGGGCTGTTCGTGTTCTAATCGGTTGCAGCAGTAAACGCTTTCTAACCATGTAGGCACCGCTTTCCTCAGTCCTTATTATTTGTGCTCGCTTTCCCTAGAGGAAATAACAGCGTTTTATTAGGTTTCTGGGGCTACTGCAATATTGGTGGCAAATCAAACCCATGTTAGCTCCAGACTTACTTGAACAAGCTGTGACTCGGCATCTAGCTCTCATTCACTTAGTTTGGCAGCCATGTTGTAACATGGTTTTGGACCTACTTATAGCTACTTGCTTGGTGGCCATCTTAGAGTGGGGTCGCTAGAGAAAGCTCTCATTCACTTAGTTTGGCAGCCATGTTGTAACATGGTTTTGGATCTACTTATAGCTACTTGCTTGGCAGCCATCTTAGAGTGGGGTCGCTAGAGAAGGCTATCATTTAGATGTGAAAAAAGGTGAATTTAAACCACATATGAAAACATACGCGCAATTACCATCAACCCTTTCTTTTGGAGGCACTATACTAAATAAAGCTCACACTCTAGATATTTCAGAAAGCGAGTTGAGCCCGCTGAGTGCGCTATTAAACTTAAGTATAAGATAGGCCTCTTTTTTTAGTAGAAGTTTATCATGGTTAATGGGTCTAGACTGTTGCAGAACATATAGAATTGACCACTTTAAGTCATTCTCAGTGTGTTTATTTTCAATGCAATGCTCCATCATAGGTGCTGTAAGCACTTTATTCTTGATTCTAGACTTATGTTGCGTTATGCGCATATTCACTTGTTGTGTTGTCTTGCCTATGTAAATCTTATTACATGGGCAGATGACTACATACACAACATTTCGTGTTTTACAATTTGAGAAACTTAAGTGTTTCCACTTAATATTCCCATGTTGGAATTCCTTCCCTTCCACAGTAGTCCCACAGGCCACGCATGTCCCATATTTATGATGTCCCTCAATGGGTTTCATTCCCCATTGAGACAATAGGTCACTCTTAGGTTTGGGTAATGCTATCTCGGCTCGGACAAGATGTTGTCCGATGCTCCTGTTCTTACGATACGCGAAAAGAGGACGGGGAAATGGACAGTCCAGGTTTTCTAGTAAGTGCCAATTTTTTAACACGGTTTATCTGAATTTGTTTGTGTCAGGCCCAAATGTGGTGACACAGACCATCCGGTCTAGTTCAGCCTTTGATTTTGTTTGTAGCAAACATTCGCGTGGTGTACATCGTGCCCGCTTGAATGAGTTTTTTAACAGTTTTTTCGGATAACCACAGCTTTCCATTTCGTGACAGAATGTGTCAGCGTGTCTTTCATACTCTGACAACTCCGTGCAGTTTCTCCTGATACGGAGCAGTTGGCCATAGGGCAAGTTAGCCTTCAAGTTCCTGGGGTGGCCACTTTGGTGGTGCAGTATTGTGTTTTTATCAGTCTGCTTCTTGTACAAAGAGGAGACCAACTTCCCATTTGAACATGTGATATCCACATCCAGGAACGTCATTCTTGTGTCACTAATCTCAATAGAAAATTTAATGTCTGGATGTTTGGAATTAAGCCATCCATGAAATTTCATCAACTCCGTGTGGCTCCCCTGCCACAGGAGCCACACGTTGTCGATATATCGTAGCCATTGCTTAATGTGACTGCAATATGGGTTATCCTTTTCAATAAATTTCTTCTCATATTCTGCCATATACAATATGGCCATCTCAGGAGCATAGGGGCATCCCATAGCAGTCCCTTTGGTCTGCATAAAGAACTGCTCATTGAATCGGAAGTAATTTTTGCGCAACGCTATTTCTGCCAATTTGAGAATAAAGCTGGTAGGGACTCGATGTGGTCTTGCAAGAGCTTCTAAATAAAGCTCAATTACTACCAATGCCTCTCCCTGGGGTATTTGAGTATAAAGGGACGTGACGTCCATTGTCACAAGCAATTGTGATGCAGGATTAAAATCAGTCCCTTCTACTTTGACGAGGAAATCCATTGTGTCTCTGAGATATGATTTAACAGAGCTAACAAAGGGCTTCAAGAAAAAATCTACATATTTCGTAAGTGGTTCCAGGCAGGAATCGCACCCAGAAACAATGGGTCGTCCTGGCGGCTCATTTAGACTTTTATGGATCTTGGGGAGAAAGTACAGGATTGGAGTCCTGGGATATTTTTTGATTAAAAATTCACCTTCTCTCACACCAACATAGCCTTCATCTAACCCTATTTTAACAGTATCTGCTATCAGTCCCTGAATGTTTTTGACCGGATCTTCCTGTAGGGTTCTATACCAAACAGTGTTGCTCACCTGTGTATTGGCTTCAGCAAGATATTGTTCTCTTGGCCAAAGGACTACAGCTCCGCCTTTGTCGGCCTGTTTCACAACTATCAACGTATCATTCCTCAAGTCATGTAGTGCACTTCTCTGTCCTTTACTCATATTCTGTTGGAAATATTTTTTATTTCTCTCTAGTTTGTCAATTGAGGAAAGCATGATTTGTTCGAAGGCATAAACCTGTTTAGGAATTTTTTGACTAGGTATGAAGGTCGATTTATTACGTAACCCTGTAGTTTCTTTTTCTATCATAGGTGGCTGATTGGCAAAAAAGCCCCTCAGTCGAATTTTGCGACAAAATTCTATCGTTATAGTTAGAGACCATAGAATTTTGTCATGCTTTCCTCAATTGACAAACTAGGGAGAAATAAAAAATATTTCCAACAGAATATGAGTAAAGGACAGAGAAGTGCACTACATGACTTGAGGAATGATACGTCGATAGTTGTGAAACAGGCCGACAAAGGCGGAGCTGTAGTCCTTTGGCCAAGAGAACAATATCTTGCTGAAGCCAATACACAGGTGAGCAACACTGTTTGGTATAGAACCCTACAGGAAGATCCGGTCAAAAACATTCAGGGACTGATAGCAGATACTGTTAAAATAGGGTTAGATGAAGGCTATGTTGGTGTGAGAGAAGGTGAGTTTTTAATCAAAAAATATCCCAGGACTCCAATCCTGTACTTCCTCCCCAAGATCCATAAAAGTCTAAATGAGCCGCCAGGACGACCCATTGTTTCTGGGTGCGATTCCTGCCTGGAACCACTTGCGAAATATGTTGATTTTTTCTTGAAGCCCTTTGTTAGCTCTGTTAAATCATATCTCAGAGACACAATGCATTTCCTCGTCAAAGTAGAAGGGACTGATTTTAATCCTGCATCACAATTGCTTGTGACAATGGACGTCACGTCCCTTTATACTCAAATACCCCAGGGAGAGGCATTGGAAGTAATTGAGCTTTATTTAGAAGCTCGTGCAAGACCACATCGAGTCCCTGCCAGCTTTATTCTCAAATTGGCAGAAATAGCGTTGCACAAAAATTACTTCCGATTCAATGAGCAGTTCTTTATGCAGACCAAAGGGACTGCTATGGGAAGCCCCTATGCTCCTGAGATGGCCATATTGTATATGGCAGAATATGAGAAGAAATTTATTGAAAAGGATAACCCATATTGCAGTCACATTAAGCAATGGCTACGATATATCGACGACGTGTGGCTCCTGTGGCAGGGGAGCCACACGGAGTTGATGAAATTTCATGGATGGCTTAATTCCAAACATCCAGACATTAAATTTTCTATTGAGATTAGTGACACAAGAATGACGTTCCTGGATGTGGATATCACATGTTCAAACGGGAAGTTGGTCTCCTCTTTGTACAAGAAGCAGACTGATAAAAACACAATACTGCACCACCAAAGTGACCACCCCAGGAACTTGAAGGCTAACTTGCCCTATGGCCAACTGCTCCGTATCAGGAGAAACTGCACGGAGTTGTCAGAGTATGAAAGACACGCTGACACATTCTGTCACGAAATGGAAAGCTGTGGTTATCCGAAAAAACTGTTAAAAAACTCATTCAAGCGGGCACGATGTACACCACGCGAATGTTTGCTACAAATAAAATCAAAGGCTGAACTAGACCGGATGGTCTGTGTCACCACATTTGGGCCTGACACAAACAAATTCAGACAAACCGTGTTAAAAAATTGGCACTTACTAGAAAACCTGGACTGTCCATTTCCCCGTCCTCTTTTCGCGTATCGTAAGAACAGGAGCATCGGACAACATCTTGTCCGAGCCGAGATAGCATTACCCAAACCTAAGAGTGACCTATTGTCTCAATGGGGAATGAAACCCATTGAGGGACATCATAAATGTGGGACATGCGTGGCCTGTGGGACTACTGTGGAAAAGAAGGAATTCCAACATGGGAATATTAAGTGGAAACACTTAAGTTTCTCAAATTGTAAAACACGAAATGTTGTGTATGTAGTCATCTGCCCATGTAATAAGATTTACATAGGCAAGACAACACAACAAGTGATTATGCGCATAACGCAACATAAGTCTAGAATCAAGAATAAAGTGCTTACAGCACCTATGGTGGAGCATTGCATTGAAAATAAACACACTGAGAATGACTTAAAGTGGTCAATTCTATATGTTCTGCAACAGTCTAGACCCATTAACCATGATAAACTTCTACTAAAAAAAGAGGCCTACCTTATACTTAAGTTTAATAGCGCACTCAGCGGGCTCAACTCGCTTTCTGAAATATCTAGAGTGTGAGCTTTATTTAGTATAGTGCCTCCAAAAGAAAGGGTTGATGGTAATTGCGCGTATGTTTTCATATGTGGTTTAAATTCACCTTTTTTCACATCTAAATGATAGCCTTCTCTAGCGACCCCACTCTAAGATGGCCGCAAAGCAAGTAGCTATAAGTAGGTCCAAAACCATGTTACAACATGGCTGCCAAACTAAGTGAATGAGAGCTTTCTCTAGCGACCCCACTCTAAGATGGCCGCCAAGCAAGTAGCTATAAGTAGGTCCAAAACCATGTTACAACATGGCTGCCAAACTAAGTGAATGAGAGCTAGATGCCGAGTCACAGCTTGTTCAAGTAAGTCTAGAGCTAACATGGGTTTGATTTGCCACCAATATTGCAGTAGCCCCAGAAACCTAATAAAACGCTGTTATTTCCTCTAGGGAAAGCGAGCGCAAATAATAAGGACTGAGGAAAGCGGTGCCTACATGGTTAGAAAGTGTTTACCGCTGCAACCGATTAGAACACGAACAGCCCAAGCGAGGAATCCCTCAGAGCAGGTATGCCGAGTAGAGCAACGAGTGCCATACTCTCTCCGTCTGTGCATAAAAAGCGCGTAAAACGTTATTCTCATTATTTTCAGGCTGTAATACAAGACTGAAAATTAACTCCCATTTGGTGGAAACGTAGGATCACGAGCATGATCCAGTAAGGTATGTTGATAACATATGTTCCCCATTCTGGTCTTAGAAAGTGAGCAAGAACAGGTCATGATACCTGTGTTTGTTTTTAGATCCCGAAAAGAAAAGAAACTCAGTCAGAACTAATACCCTACCCTTGACCGGCGGCTGCTGGTTCAACAGGTAATATGAGGAATCCGAGTTAAATGTAGTTGGAAGCTAAACAACTGTCAGAAATGTAGCTAAAACAAGTTTTATTTTATACACTTGCAGATATCCCGTATTAAGACAGAGCCCTGATGAGAATCCGTAGAGTTGACATACCGGATTCGAAACGCGTTGGCGTAAAAAGATTAGCCATTTATTGGTTGAATGGACTGAATGAATTAATTTGAAGTCTATTTTTCCTTTTTTGAACTGCCTACATTCAACTGTAGTTCATTGATTTATGATTGTCATCAAGTTTATACTTTTGACTCTGGTCTTTATGGAATTACGGATGATTTTTTCTTCGTAGTATGAATATTTGAGTGTATATATATCAGAGCAATTCACTTTGTATAATACAACTAGTTATGTGTATGTGTTTGTGTTTTAAATAATCGCGAATTGTAAATAATTGTATATAAGGTGTACAAAACGATAAGGTGTCCCTTTCATACATCAATACTTAAAAAAAGACAAAAAACAAATAAATAATAAAAGGGTTTGAGTGATATACCCGTACGAACCAGGAAGTTTCTTATGGTTTGTTCCCTCAAAAATAGAGGATTTAAGTAAGTGTGTGGCTAGCAATCGGTGTACTTAGTTACTGGAATATTTAATGGCATTGATGCTAACGACTAGCTGCCGCCTACAGACTGACTAACTCACTACCTCATGCTTTCGCTAATATGGAAGCTTGTCCCTTCATGGAAAGTTACGGCCAGTAACCTGCCGCCCACCAAATTCTTGTACCTCCCCGTACCAAGGACACGTTCCCAGCCGGCCGGCCTGATGTTGTGTCTTCGGAATGGAGAAAAATACAGTCTTTCGATAAGGGCCAGCCTGAGCCGGTTCTCTCCAAGCGAACAACACCTCATAACTAAAACATTACATTTGACCTAGAAGCATCTCAAGCTGCCGGGGCAGAAAGAAAGATGGAGTCTCTCCCGTTTGGAGCCTACAAGGCCCGAAATAAGCATAACTCCATGGAAGGTATACTAACACCCTTACAAAAGGACGGATTATCACTAATACTAATGAATCTATCCCCTAACATAAGTTTATAAGCCCTGATCTAAGGAAAAGGGTACGGAATTATATCAACACGCCTTGTGAATAGGCTCTGTTTACGGTTCTAATCCCTCCATTAGAATGATAGTAGACTGAAGTCACCTCCAATCACCTACCCTCAAGGAAGGGCCGAAAAAGTCGGTCAGAACACTATCCTAGTGGTCTGTGACTATATCCAGACTCTTGGGAACATCGCGTGGGGGATGGTATAGGTTTTTCAGCACAATCCTGAAGAAGAACGACGGTGGAGCCTGACAAAATGAATGGGTTTTATATTTTTGAGAAGGAATTATTAGTGTTTGCCTCATTAAATAATTATATTTGAACCTTTTAAAATGATGTCACCTGCATTACCTCAAATTAGGATGCAGATTGAGTTTCTTTCTGGTTGGTTTGTGTCATGTTTTTGGGCAATGCTTGGTAAATATGTTTTGCAGCATAGAGAAATTGCATTATGTAAAATTGAGAAGTTTCTCTAGTGACATGGAATGCTTGTACATAGGACCTGTGCTGTGTTTCTAAAATGTTATTTAAAAAACGATTTTGGGGTAAATGAATGCCTTTTATATTTTTGAGAAGGAATTATTTGTGTTTGCCTCATTAAATAAATATATTTGAACCTTTTACAATGATTTCACCTGCATTACCTCAGATTAGGATGCAGATTGAGCTTCTTTCTGGTTGGTTTGTGTTATGTTTTTGGATAATGCTTGGTAAATAGGTTTTGCAGTATAGGGAAGTTGCATTATGTAAAATTGAGAAGTTTCTCTAGTGACATGGAATGCTTGTATATAGGACCTGTGCTGTGTTTCTAAAATGTTATTTAAAAAACAACTTTGGGGTAAATGAATGCCTTTTATATTTTTGAGAAGGAATTATTAGTGTTTGCCTCATTAAATAAATATATTTGAACCTTTTACAATGATGTAACCTGCATTACCTCAGATTAGGATGCAGATTAAGCTTCTTTCTGGTTGGTTTCTGTTATGTTTTTTGATAATGCTTGGTAAATAGGTTTTGCAGTATAGGGGAGTTGCATTATGTAAAATTGAGAAGTTTCTCTAGTGACATGGGATACTTGTACATAGGACCTGTGCTGTGTTTCTAAAATGTTATTTAAAAAACGATTTTGGGGTAAATGAATGCCTTTTATATTTTTGAGCAGGAATTGTTAGTTTTTCCCTCATTAAATAAATATATTTGAACCTTTTACAATGATTTAACCTGCATTACCTCAGATTAGGATGCAGATTGAGCTTCTTTCTGGTTGGTTTGTGTTATGTTTTTGGATAATGCTTGGTAAATAGGTTTTGAAGTATAGGGGAGTTGCATTATGTAAAATTGAGAAGTTTCTCTACTGACATGGAATGCTTGTACATAGGACCTGTGCTGTGTTTCTAAAATGTTATTTAAAAAACGATTTTGGGGTAAATGAATGCCTTTTACATTTTTGAGAAGGAATTATTAGTGTTTGCCTCATTAAATAAATATATTTGAAGCTCTTACAATGATGGCACCTGCATTACCTCAGATTAGGATGCAGATTGAGCTTTTTTCTGGTTGGTTTGTGTTATATTTTTGGATAATGCTTGGTAAATAGGTTTTGTAGTATAGGGGAGTTGCATTATGTAAAATTGAGAAGTTTCTCTAGTGACATGGAATGCTTGTACATAGGACCTGTGCTGTGTTTCTTAATTTTTTTTAAAAAAAACGATTTTGGGGTAAATGAATGCCTTTTATATTTTTGAGAAGGAATTATTAGTGTGTGCCTCATTAAATAAATATATTTGAATCTTTTACAATGATGTCACCTGCATTACCTCAGATTATGATGCAGATTGAGCTTCTTTCTGGTTTGTTTGTGTCATGTTTTTGGATAATGCTTGGTAAATAGGTTTTGCAGTATAGGGGAGTTGCATTATATAAAATTGAGAAGTATCTCTAGTGACATGGAATGCTTGTACATAGGACCTGTGCTGTGTTTCAAAAATGTTATTTAAAAAACGATTTTGGGGTAAATTAATGCCTTTTATATTTTTGAGAAGGAATTATTAGTGTTTGCCTCATTAAATAAATATATTTGAACCTTTTACAATGATGTCACCTGCATTACCTCAGATTAGGATGCAGATTGAGCTTCTTTCTGGTTGGTTTGTGTTATGTTTTTGGATAATGCTTGGTAAATATGTTTTGCAGCATAGGGGAATTGCATTATGTAAAATTGAGAAGTTTCTCTAGTGACATGGAATGCTTGTACATAGTACCTGTGCTGTGTTTCTAAAATGTGATGCAAAAAACGATTTTGGGGCAAATGAATAGTTTTTACTTTTTTGAGAAGGAATAAATAGTGTAGATGAGGTGAGGCCTGTCCAGGGGTGTAGATGAGGTGAGGCCTGTTCAGGGGTGCAGATGAGATAAAGCCTGTTCAGGGTTGTAGATGAGGTGAGGCTTGTACAGGGGTGCAGAGGAGGTGAGGCCTGTGTTCAAAAGTGTATTGGGAGAGAAGTATGCCTAGGGGTGCAAAGGAGGTGAGGTCTGTGTCTAAGAATGCAGTGGGGGAGAGGCTTCATGAAGTCCAGTCCACTGTTTTCTTAGACACAGGCCTCACCACCTCTGCTCCCCTGGACAGGCCTCACCTCATTTGTGCTTTTGGACAGGCCTCACCTCATCTCCACAATCTGCTTCCTAATCTGAGGAAACACAGGTGAAACGTGCATTCATGTACACAGTATTTAAATCTTGTGAATAATGTAAAACCAATTCATGTGCTGTAAAACAATTTTTACATAACTTTTAAAAAGAGTGCACAGGTCGGTATACAACGTTTACAACGAAGTTTTTACCACGCACTACCACTACAACGCAGGCATTACCACGCATACCATTACAACGCATTGCGCTGGAGGGCGCTCTAGGATAGGGAATAAGTATAATTTTATATCCAACACCTTCCCTAGTGTCCACGGGGACTGGAGTTGGAATATAAAATTATACTTACCACTATCCAGCACCTCTAAGCGCTATGCGTTGTAACGGTATGCGTTGTAAATACCGCGTTGTAATGGTATGCGTGGTAAAAGTATGCGTTGTAACGTCATACATCCGCACAGGGCATATGTAGAAACATTTCATTACACTACTGAAACCTCACTTTTAATAAAACAATAACAAAAACAAAAACATGACATAAACCAACAAGAAAGAAGCTCAATCTGCATTCTAATCTGAGGTAATGCAGGTGACATCATTGTAAAAGGTTCAAATATATTTATTACATGAGGCAAACACTAATAATTCCTTCTCACCACATCTGCACCCTGTCACCAATAATTATACCCAATACATTGAGGTCTGTGAAAGGGGGCACAGAGGAGGTAATGCTTGCCCAAGGGTCAGAGGAGGTGAGTCTTGTCTATTGCACTATTGGACACAGGCCTCACCTCCTTTGCACCCCTGGATAGGCCTCACCTCATCTGCTCAATCTGTTTACTAATCTGAGGAAACACAGGTGACATGATTGTGAAATGTGCTAATATATTTTGTAAACATGCAGATACTATCTAATCAACCTTTTTCTTAGTAATATTCTCTTTTTGAGTTACTCCCTATTACACCTCTTGTTTGTTTTACACCTTCTCTCCCTCTTTCTGACTTTTTTCTCTCTTCCTGTTACACCCTCTGTGTGACCTACGTCTTGTAACATCCTCTCACTGATTTAGTTCCTCTTACACCCTCTCTCAAACTTACTCTCTGTCTCTCCTTTCACAGGCTCCCTCTGTTTTAGTCTCTTTTACAACCTTTTCCCTTCTAACACCCTCTCTCTGTCTTACATCCTCTTTCATCCTCTCTCTGTTTTACACCCTGCTACATCTTTTTTCTGACTTGCTCCCTTTTTTTGACTTACTCCTTCTCCCTATTACATCCTTTTCCTGTCTTACAACATATTATACACTCTCTCTGTCTTAGTCCTTCTCTATGTTTTACTTCCTCTACCTGTTTCTTTTTCTGAGTCTCTCTGTGTCTTTGTGTTACTCCCTCTAGCTGTTTTTCTCTGTCTTACTCCTAGTTATATAGTTGCTGTAGAATAAACTTAGATATGTTGTAAAATAGTGCTTATATCGTTTGCTTATTGTCATTGCTTTGTTGTTTGCTAATAGTGGTCTATAATGTGTTATTTTTTTCTTTACCACAGATTCAAATTAACATTTCAAAAGTAAGCAAATATGCCGTCAAGGCAAAGGAGAAGGAAAGCTGCCATACGGAAAAAAACAAAAACGGCAACGGAATTATAGGACTCACCTACAACAAGTACTTAAAAAAACACAAAAAAGCTCCTGGTAAGACAACTAAGTCTTTTTTTCGGAACATATGTAGAGGAAAAAAAATGTTAAAGAAAACCTTAATATACCAAAGAAAATAGCAATAGAAGGCAAAATCAATTTAGGGACATTCGTAGATGAATGTTTCGCAATAGGGTAGTTTTAAATTTGTTAAAAAATGTTAAGAAAGGTAAACAGAGAGCTGCATTTCACAAAAAAAAGAAACGTGTAGAGAAGAATGTTGATCAGGCTTTTGAAGTTAAGAAAAAATTATTTATTTTAGTAATCAATAGAATTCGGATACTTAACAATGCAATTGATGTTTTCAAATCGAACAGTAGATGGAAAAGAATAATCAACTCCTTGCATGCTCATGACGGAGCCACTCCGTCATGAGCATCGGTTGAGCTGTGCTCATGACTGAGCGGTTCCGTCATGGCCTGCTCGGTGCGCCAGCGCGGCGCGAATTCCGCGCCTGCGCTGGACGTTCCATTGAGCGGGGGGCATGACGGAACCGCTCCGTCATGAGCACAGCTCAACCGCGGCTCGTGATGGAGCGGCTCCGTCACGAGCATGCGAGCACCGCTCGCCCCCCCCCGCAGCGAAGGGGTTAATCGGACTTATTTTTGTGAAGTATTTTCTGGAGAATGGATGCATAGTTCAAGTTCTGAGCCATTTTTTAATGAGGAGAGTTACTTCCAGGAAAATTATTTGGTGCATGCAGTTGACACCAGTGGTCGAGCATATGAGGTGAAAGACGGTTGTCCGATGGAAAAAGAGAAACTTGTGTCTAGAGATGTAGAAGAGGTGTTAGCTGATGAAGTTTTAGGAAGACGTACTAAGGGTACAGTATACACATGGAAGTGTAGTAGTATTTGTAGTGTGCGACAGGATTCAATCGATTTGCTTCGTAATTTCTTACGTACATATAAGAAGAAAACTGTAAAGCAGAAAATTAAGATTTTGCAAGAGTTAGATCCTTGCAGAGTCAGAGAAAACACAGGTTTGCATTGGCATTCATTGGCTTGTCTTTCTAGAAAAGTATGTCAGAGTGTTTTTCATCATTTTAGGATGTTAGCAGTGCATCAAAATAAAGTGAGGAAATTAGTGAGAAGGTTGTATTATGCAAAAAGTCCAGCACTTAAGCTTAAACAGTTAAACAGTGCTCTTTTGCATGGATCAGAATTAGATGTGAAGAGGATTTGTGAAGAAATTGAGTTTTGTTACTTTGGGGACAAAGAGGACAGTGTAGAAATGAATATAGTAATAGATGGTAATTTGGAAGACAATGTACAGATTTCAAGTATAGAAAAGTTTGACGAGGAAATTACCAAGTTTAAGGTGAAATCAAGTGAAAGGCCTAATTTTACTTGTGTGTGTTGTCGACGGACTCATTATAAGATTCAGACTAGGTTAGTTGATTTATATGCAAAAAGTGAAATGGAAAACAATAGCGAATGGAAGGATTTTGTAACTTATTTGTTGGTGGAGAATTCTTTTGATTTGAGTTTTGATCAGCGTATTTGTAATTATTGTTTTAAAAAATTAAATGAAAACAGAATGCCTGCTAGAGCTGTTCAAAATAATCTTCAGTTGATAGATATTCCTTCTGAATTGATGGATTTAAATACTTATGAATCTATTTTGATTCAATGTGTCCATCCTTTTCAGGCTATTGTTCGCATGGAGCCTAAGATAGGGAAATTGCCTCCTACAGATTTACAGAGAGAATTAAAGGGAAGAGTTGTTTATTTGCCTCTCGATGTCAAGAAAAATATTGATACAATTGATGTAGAAATAGTAGAAGAGGGACCTCTGGTTATTCTAGTTAATGGGGTTCCGACAAAGAGTAAGAAAATCTGGCAAGTTTTAGTGGATGTTAGGAAAGTCAAAAAGGCAACGTTGTATTTGGTCAAAAACAATGAGTACCACAAACATGTATGTGTTGGAGTAGAGGAAACAGCTACAGAAGAAGACAGTGATTGTTCAGCCGGCCAAATTGAAAAAGTTGATGTGTCTAGAAGTGAAGAAATATATGAACATTATACTGTTCATCCTTTGCATTCCAAAGAAGTAATGGGGAATGCAATTGACTTGTTTCAAATGAAAGCAGCAAAAGGAATTCCTATTAGTGTATGGGAAGAAAGTTTGAATGCTCGTTCTTTTCCACAGTTATTTCCAACAGGTTGAGGTGGACGATATGACGATCGACCAGTTCAAATTCCTGCAGCTGAATACCGGACTTTAAGATTATATGCTGAAGATCCAAAGTTTTGTCAATGCATTCCGTATTTGTTTCATCTACTGTATGAAAGTGACTTGTCTGTGCTTTCTTATGCAGTTAATCATAAACTGAAAAGTGGAGCTAATCTGCAAAATGTTTCGGCGAGGGACTTTATGGAGAAAGTTAATCTGCAAGACAGTATTTTGGAATCTCAGCTAATCAATCTCATGGCATGTCAGTGTAGAACAAACGAGTATTGGTTCCGTCGTGATGGGGAATTGAAATGTATGCTAAGAAACATAGGAACTCCTACATGGTTCCTCGCTCTTAGCTGTGTTGAGTATGCATGGGATGACTTACTTCAATTTCTATAAGAGGCAAATGGAACCATACAAAATATAGAATTCAAAACACCTGGAGAACTGTATTCTTTGGATCCAGTGAATGTATGCAGATATTTTAATCATAGATTTGAAGCTATGATGTCTTTTATTACCAACAAAAAAAATCCTCCCCATGGAGAGGTTTTTGATTTCTTTTGGAGAAAGGAGTATCAAGCGAGAGGTGCTCCTTACAAACATATGTTGTTATGGATTAAAGATGCACCCAAATTTGGAACTGATTCGGATGACACAGTGATGAGTTTCATTGAAGTGTAGTCAACATGTGCTGTTCCAAAAACTACTGAAGAAAATAGTTTTACGCTTTCAATCCCATCGTTGTGGAAAGTACTGTCGTCGAAAATTGTGAAACAAGGATAAGTTTTACACAAAATGTCGTTTTGCGTTTCCACGACCAGTGATTTCTAAAGGAAGAGTAAATAATTTGATGTCTTCTCTGCGACATACTGTGATGAGGAAATCACCAAAAAATACATACAATTTAAAAAGAAACGAAGAGTCCAAGTATATTAACGACTACAACCCAGTAATTTTGTCCATGTGGAATGCTAACATGGATATTCAGTTCGTTGCTGACAACTCTATTGCTGTGGCTTGATATGTGACGTCTTACATCACAAAAAAAGAAAAGACAGAACTGAAGGAAATGTGGGAGGACATTTCACATGAAAAGAGTATAAGTAAAAAATTATACAGTTTCAGTCTGAAGATGTTGTCGCATCTAGAAATTGAAGCATATGAATGTTCCGATCGGTTATCATTAGCAAGTCTCTATGCCAAATCTAGATCAATCATTTGGATGAGTCTAGGTCTTGCTGCAACACGAAACCGAGTATTGAAATCTGTACAAGAAATTGAGTATCTGGCGGAGAAAGAACCAAACAGTACAGATATTTTGAAGACAAACATGTTGGATACATACTATCCAAATAGAAGTATTCACCTTGAGAACACTTGTTTGTATGAAGTTCTGCAAAACTATAGTTATAAGAGGAACATCACAGAAGATATCAATAATGGAAAATATGCTGTCATTGGGTATGAAGGATGTCTAGTGAAGCAGAGAAAAGGCCATTTGATTAATCATCGGAAATTGAGTTGCGAATCTCCAGACAAAAAAGAATCTTACTATTTAGCTCTTTTGCAACTCTTTTAACCATGGCGTACAGAAGAGGAACTTCTTGGAGATTTTTTCTGTTACGAAGACTCTTTTAATGCAACCAAGTATACCATAGAATGTCCTGTTTTTCCAAATTATCTGCAAATGTTGAACGAAGAAATAGAGCAAGAAGCCACAATTGCTGAAGAGATTCCAAGAGACAGTTCTCAAGACAGTCAGAGTTCTACTTCATTGAGTCAGGATCCACTAGGAGGACCAATTATCCAAAATGAAGCTGCCACTGCCATGGATGAGGTGGAAAGAGCTATGGAACAAGCTCAAGAGGATGTAGTTAACTTAAAAGATTTGGTAAAGCAACTAAACGTTGAGCAGAAAAAGATATATGACAAAGTCACAGAACAGAAAGAACATGGATTCAGACATGAGAAAAAAGAGTGCTCATGTACATCATTTAAGCCTGTCCAACTGTACGTAAGTGGAGAAGCGGGAACAGGAAAAAGTTTTCTGATTAAAGCCATTTCAACTTATCTGCAGAAAAGGACTGAATCACCGCTGTCTTGTTCTGTAACTGCTCCAACTGGACTGGCAGCACATAACATTAAAGGGATTACTCTACATCGTTTACTGATGCTGCCAGTTGAGCATGATAATAAATTGCATTATAACAAGCTATCTGGAGATGCGTGTTCTGAAGTTTCCGGAGTCCTGAAGAAAATGAAACTTCTTATCATTGATGAAGTAAGCATGGTCTCAAATCTAATGCTTGCTTTTGTGCATTTGAGAATGCAAGAAATTCTTAGAACAGAGTATGATGACTATTTTGAGGAAAAAACATTATTGTTTTTGGAGATCTACTGCAGTTGACTCCAGTAAAAGGACAACCAGTGTTTAAAATGCTCACGCATGAAGATACCAGGAAGTCCCTTGGAAGCATTGGAAACGTTAATATATGGTTAAATTTCAAATATGCAGAACTGCTTCAAAATATGCGGCAGGCAAAGGATGAAGATTATAAAAATATTCTACAAGATGTAAGAATCGGAAAAGTAAGTGAGCATGGGAAAGAAGCTTTACATGCTCGATTAATTTCAAATTTGTATCCAAATGAAAACATTCTTCCAGAGAATATTTTTAAGAAAATTACTGAGAAGAAATCTGGGATATTGTTGATGCCAACTCTACAAGAATGTTACATCTTCAACAACAAAATGTTAAAGTTAGAAAATGAAGAGATCGTGAAACTGGAGGCAATAGATAAAGTAGAGCATATGGGTGCAACAATTATTTTATCAGAACAAAATTGGATTCATTAGAGAAGAGTATATCTTAAACAGCTGGTTTTGAAAAGACTCTGAATGTGTGTTTAAATTGTCGTATCATTTTGAGAAGAAATTTAAATGTTGAAAGAGGTCTGGTAAATGGAGCTATGGGTCATGTTGTTGATTTTTGTGAATTACAGAAATAGAGATGGAATTGAATTTTTAAAAATTAAATTTGATGGCATTGAGCAAGTACAACAAATCAGTCATTGTTCTTCTAGATTTTTGCTTGTAAAAGACTTATATGTTCGCCGAAAACAGTTTCCTGTTTGTTTGGCATATGCGGTAACAATTCATAAATCTCAAGGTTTAAGTGTAGATAGTGCTTTGGTGAACATTGGAAGTTCTGTGTTTAAAGAGGGTATGGCATATGTGGCATTATCACGAGTCAGAACTTTATCAGGATTGTACTTGATTGAGTGTGATGAGACAAAGATTTGTGCAGATTTAGATTGTGTTAAAGAATACAATAGGTTAAGAAGAGAGTATGCTCCACATTTGCCTCAATATCCTCTGTTTGAAAAACGTGTGGTAGGCCAAAAAAGAAGAAATGAGAATAATTGCAGTGAGGTAGTAGCAAAAAGACAAAAAGTAGATGAAACTGTAATTGTAAGCAGAAAGAAAAAGGATTCTGTTGAAGATGTTGTTGGATTTCAGTTTGAAAACAGTTCTGGTGTCAACTGCTATGCTAATGTAGTGGTTAATGTTGTTTTTTTCCTTAAAACTTTACAATAACAGATTGTTGAAAATCAAGATCAAAGATTCTGTAGTTTATTGAATTCTGTGTTTCAGAAATGTAGTAGTGATAGAGCAAAAACCGAAAGTGTTTCAGAAATTAGAAATCTTTTAGACATATGTTCAGGTCAAAAAAAAAATTCACAAAATATTCAGCAGGATTGTCAGGAATTTTTAATGTATATGTTTGGTGTATTG
The DNA here is from genome assembly GCF_964263255.1 of Lissotriton vulgaris. Classification (NCBI taxonomy): domain Eukaryota; kingdom Metazoa; phylum Chordata; class Amphibia; order Caudata; family Salamandridae; genus Lissotriton; species Lissotriton vulgaris. Next base: position 647,367,492 of record NC_141691.1, on the reverse strand, counting down.
AAAGATGAAGGTGTAAATGTAGAAAATCTTTTTAACCTTTCTTATCAATGGCAGCATGACTGTGACAATTGTAGTTTATCAAGTAGTACTAGAATAGACACTGAAAGATTTATATATTTGACTTTACCAGACTGCAAATCAGTGTCTTTTAATAATCTAGTGAAAGCAGCTGATCATAATATGGTGTGTACCCAATGTAAGTGTCCAATGCTGTCCACATTATTTATACAAACTTATGGACAGTATGTCATTTTAATGTTTCAACGATGTAGACCTGACAACTTCTATTAAAAATGTTGTGGCTTCTCAGTTATCAATTTCAGGAAGAACCTTTGTAACTGTAGCTATTATTTATAATGACGGTCCTTCAACAACATCAGGACATTATACAGCTTATTTAAAATGTCGAAAAGGTTGGTCTTTCTGTAAAGATACTCATTTGACTTTCAAACAACGTTTGCCTTTTGATTTAAAAAATTCTTACCTAGTGTTTTTAGAACCAAAATTTTACTGAAGGTAATTGGCCTATGAAGACGGGAGCAGTTAATAAAAGTTACTCTGCTATTTAAAATTATATTTTGAGTAAAAGTGATGAACATAATATAAAAAATCTAGTTCTCATATAGTTACTGTAAGTGGATCTCATAGTAAGTGATATCAGTATTATAGGAAATGTTGAACATGAGTGATCCAGAGATGGGAATATGAATAGTTAAACATTGTGAAAATGTTGTATGAGCTTTTCTTTGAAAACATCGGGTTAACGGTAATTTCAGAGTTTGAAAATAGACCGATAAATCTGACACTATTTGGCCGTAAGGAATAGTGTTAGAATGAGCAAACAGTCATAACTTAACACAAGGAGCAAATGAAAAAATTGAGACATATTTCAGATGTTCTTTGAGTTTTTTTTATAGGGAGTCGATGAAATGGAAGTTTTAGAGAACAGCAGAGTATTTTCCTACGAAAAGGACCTTCACGAGCTACTAATTGGCCTCAAGGAAAAGTAAGTGAATGAAAGATTAGTGTAAATATGTGCTTTGTAAGTTTATATGGGTTTTTTAAAAAACAATCTTTTAGATTGTGGTTTTTTTCCCCGCTGTTATATGATGAATAGTTTGAACTCACTGTTTTTAGTGAAATTCAATACATTCTGAGAACAGCAAAAATAAACTATGTAACATGTTGTAGAAGTTATTCTATAGTTTATTTTGTGTAATTAATATTGTATTCCTATTGTCTCACACTCACTTTCCTTTTTCTACCCTTTTCAGCTCTCTTTACTCACTCACACTGCCTTTCTCTTACTCTGTTTCATCCCCGTTCCTTTACTCCACTTCTTTCACAACCCCTCAATCCTATTTCAACTGTCTGCATCCCCTCTGTCCTTTGCACCACTTTTCAGCTTTCAGTCTCTCTGCTTTACTTCCCTTTTCCGTCTTTTCCTCCTTTGTTCTTTTACTAATTCCTCTTTACTCACTCATCTCTTTTTTAATACTCTGTCACTATAACTTACCCATTCTCTCTCACTTATCTTTCTTTGCTTCTTACTTTTATCCTCTTTTTTCGTTTACTACCTCTATGTCCTCAGTCTCACACTCTCCTTGTGTTATGCTCATTTGTGTTTATCTACCTTCTATCTTTTCTCTTACAACAACTTCATTGTTCCTCTCTCATCATTCTTCACCCCAGTTCTTTTACTCCGGTTCCGTTTCTGCCCCGCACTTCCTATCTTTCAGTATCCTTCTCTTTAGTTTCATTACCGAATCACATTCTCTCAGTACCATTGCTTTAGTCCTCTTCCCCTCTCTTTCCTTGTTTTGCTCCCTTACACATTTTCCTTTGCTTACTCATTGTACTCCACTTCACTCACTCCTTCCCTTAGTCCCTCTGTGTACTTACTTCCTCACTCCTTTTCTCTCAATCCTTCTATATTATCGTCACTCCCTTCATCCCTTCATTCTGTGACTCCCCTTCACTCACTCTCAGTCATCTTCCATTCCTCTTTCTTGTAAAAGAATTCTCAATCAGACTCCTTTCCCTCTCACTCATTCCCCTTTGACTTACTCTTCTTTCTTGTTTTTTTTTTGCTAACTCACATTCATTTAGTCTCTTACTTACCTTCACTTCATTTCCCTCATCTTGTCTTCCTCTCTGTCACTGCATTTATCTGACTTACTCTTAGTAATTTGCTCTTCTTCTATTTCTTTTTCCCTATTTTTTTCCTTCTACATTACTTTATTTCCCTTTCTGTATCCTTCACTCTTGCTTTATTTCTTAGTAGACTTTTAAGATTTTTAACCTCTTCACCTGTCTCTTTTATTTTAGTATATATATTCTACTAATTATAACTTATTTTTTCTTCTCTCTTTCACAGATACAAAGTGTAGAAAAAATGTAATTAAGTTTATGTTAATTATATTGTAAGTATGACTAAAAAATGTAGTTTGTCATCATCCTTTGCTTTAACCTCACTACTTTTCTCTCACCCTACCTCACCCCTATTTCCTTACTCTGCATCCCTCACTTAATCTTATCCTCCATGTTTACTTCTCTTTTCCTTACTTTCCTACCACATTCAACTTCTTTCAGTCCTCCTGCTCACCCACACTCCCTCACTTTCCTTTCTTTTCTGGTTCACTCAGTCCCTTTCTGTCACTCCTTCCTTTTCTCTCTCTGTCCTTTGTCACTGTCACTCCCCATGTCTTTTCTTTTCTCAGTTACTTCCTCTAACACCTTTTCTCTGTCTTATTATCCATTACACAGTCCCTTTGTGTTCCTCCCTCTAGCTCTCTTTCTCTTTACACCACTCTTTCTGTCCCCTTTCTTTATGCTCACTTCTTTATTTATTTTTTATTTTTTTTTTGGCGCGCTAACGGGATGCGCCCCGGTACGCGCACCGGTGCGCGCCGGAATACTGCGCTCTCTGGTGCACTCACCGGTACGCGCACTGGGAGCGCTCCAGGGCAAAAAATATATATATATATATATATATATATATATTAAAAAAATAGTGTTACATAAATATATAATATAGGACTCATTTTAAAAAATATTACATTACATAGGCATAGAAATTTGCTAATAAAAAACCTTTGAAATTCACTGAAAAAAACATAGGTTTGCGGCCCTATATATATTTAGGAATTGGCATTTAAAAAACCTATTAAATTCACTGAAAAAAACATAGGTTTCACACCAGTTATAGTTAGTTGGAAATTTTACTGACATAAAACCATTGAAATTCCCACTTTATAGTTAGTTGGACTCACTATAACTTGCGCGCTTGCAATGCACTGCTGATGACGTCACATATTACATCACTCATGACATGGTCAGTGACATCACTCATGACATCACTGATGACACCATCCTTGTGACAGAGTGACAGACCTGTTTACAGTGTAATGTAACCCTTGAAACACATATTCAAAAATAGAAACTAACATTTTCAAAAAAATTGAGATACCCATACCAGTTACAACAACCAATTCAGTAATTCCACCATCTATATACACATCCATTCATTCACCAACAGTTCTATATAGTCACTCATACATATACTCACTCATCACATGTAGTGATACACCTATACATCCTGTTACACACCGACAGTCATCCAAAAGTTACTCACACACATACTCACACATGCAAATAAACTATTGAACATCCATTTATTTGCAAATACAACTATACACACACTACCACCTTACTTCTAAGGAAACTTACACATATTTACACTCTTAAACAATCACTTATAGAAACACATACTTATTTAAACAGGAACTCTTACAATCTCTCACTCTCACATATACTCATTTATATACATCAATACTCACATATACTAGATTAAAACATATGTCGTTACTGATAAAGACACTAGTGAGACAGTCATTCACTCACTAACACACACATATACACACTCATCCACCCTTACAATTCTGCACATATGCTGTCTTCAAAACACATACAAACAGTGAGTCAGTCATTGATGCATCTATGTGCTAAGTAATACCCCCACCAAACCATACAGACACTCATACTGATACTAAAAAAACATCTAATAACCCATATACACACACATGTAGCTACTCACCACCCCATGCAGCCACTTATACACAAAGTGAAACACTGATACATATATTTAAATATTTAAAAAGTACTCGCTAATATATGTATTCACCAAGATACACTTAATAAGCCAGTTAACCAATCAATATTTTATTTAAAAAACATCCATTTACACACGTATTTAAACATTTACTCTTCCATCGACCTTTACAAATACATATATAAAACATATTTATTTTTCAGAAAGACACACATTCACTGGATGGTGTCATCAGTGATGTCATGAGTGATGTCACTGACCATTTCATGAGTGATGTAATATGTGACGTCATCAGCAGTGCATTGCAGGCACGCAAGTTATAGTGAGTCCAACTGACTATAACGTGGGAATTTCAATGGTGTTATGTCAGTAAAATTTCCAACTAACTATAACTGGTGTGAAACCTATGTTTTTTTCAGTGTATATATATATATATATATATATACACGCAGCGCCCGGTCTCTCCCTGCCGTCTGCGCTCCTCTAACACCAGCGCGACAGCAGAGGAGGGGAGACCGAGGGGCAGGAGAGACTTCATCTCCCAAGAGCCCTAGCGCTGTGCAGCTGACGCCGGGGGATGACGCGCCAGGAGGCGCCTTGAAATCACCACTGACCTCGGTGGAGTGGGGGTACCGCCTGGGAATCTGTGCCAGCACCAGGGGGGAAATCTCTGTCCCTGCCACTGGGAAAGCTCACATCCCCAACGCCCACGCAGCGCCCGGTCTCTCCCTGCCGTCTGCGCTCCTCTAACACCAGCGCGACAGCAGAGGAGGGGAGACAGAGGGGCAGGAGAGACTTCATCTCCCAAGAGCCCTAGCGCTGTGCAGCTGACACCGGGGGATGACGCGCCAGGAGGCGCCTTAAAATCACCACTGACCTCCGCGTCGCGGGAGCGCGCGGGAGCTGCGCCGGGCTAAGCCCGGGCAAAGGGCGGGCCCTCTGTGGCCCTCAGAGGCACGAAGAGGCCGGGTCGGGCCACCCCTCTTGGCTACTACGAAGGTGGAGGTATCGTATCTCTTCATTATCGATCCCACATTGTACTGTTTCACATCATGTCCATCTGGGAGGAGCTGAATGCCCTGTGTGGTACGAACTACGTCCAGGACGTATCTACCCGCCCTATAGTGGGTAGAGATGCTGATGAGGAAAATGACAATGACACTGAGAATTCCGACAAAATGTGCACTAGCCCCTCACTATCTCCCTCCAATCCACCTATATTATTGCAGATTAAGGCTGTGAACAGAACACCTGACCCAGTATCACCACTTCAATTGACCTTACTGGCCCAGATCGAGCAATTGTTAATAACTGCACTATCACCCCTGGTCACTAAAATCAATAATCTGGGAGACAGGTTGACCAGTATCGAAAATACAATATTAAGGAACCATATTCCAACTGAAACAACTGCTACACCCATTCACCCTATTCTCCCCAGTAACAATGAAAAGTTCAAGCCCACGACACGCATGAAAGCTCAAACTCTTGAACCCCTCATGTCTCTACCTAATCCAAGAGGCCGGAACATTACTTTTAACTCCGTACCTGTACCCCATAGAGTTCCCAGGATTGCACATGAAAGCAGGAATCGGATCAACCTACCACCAGAAGCTGCCCCTTACGTGACTGTTCTTTCTGGGGTCCCTGCACCCAGTCAGGGCAAATTTGAAACTCACCAGGACCTGTTAAACAAAGCCATTTCCTGGCTAAAACAACACAGACCACTGCCACCTGCCTTAGATGGCGGCATCTTGAGTGTCAGGAGGGTGGGGTGGCTAGGTACGTCGCCCAAAGACATCCCGGGCGACCTTATTTTAATTAAATTCAAGACTATGAACATTGTCCCCTATCTGCAATCTTCCCAACCCAAAGAGGGAGATGGCCCCATTCGCATCTGGGACTTGTACGATTTCTATCCCGGCCCCCAACCCTATCTGTCCCTAAGGCAAACGACATGGAACCACAATTCTTGGTGAAAGGGGATGCCATGAATCTTATGCTACCAACCCATTACCCTTTTCCTGATTTTTGCACGTACCTTTTTCTTTCAGCTGAATGGACAAATTGATTTTAGTTTGCTTTTAATAGTTGGTTATTCTTTTTTACTTTGCAAATGATATGTTGAGTCATTTATACATGTTTTGTATTTTTCTTGCTGCTTTTATGGTTTTAAACAAAAAACCGAATAAAGCTTATTTTGATTTGATTTATATATATATATATATATTTAGTGCGAGGAACAAACCGTCCGTTGTTTGGAGCAGCAAAGCCACTGAGGAAGGGAGTGTTATTCTCCTGAAACGCGTCTGGCTTGTGTTATTGAAGGAAGATTCCTGTGCGCTGCTGGCTAGCGATATTGCCACCAAATAAAGCGGATGATTACCGAAGCTGCCTGTGGTCTCTCTCATTGTGGGCAAAAACTCTTTTGGATGTTTAGCGGCTGTGTCCGGCCGCGAGAAGAGACCCCCTGCGCTGCAGGCCGGAGTAGCAGGTAGAGCTGACTCTTTTGGAAGGCAGATATCCCGGAGGCATAAGAAAGCTGTAAGCCGTGTAGCAGAGCAGGTTCGAACTTCAACCCACTGTGTGTTCATTTTACTGCACTACACGACGGACACTCAATGTAGTAAAACTTACCTGCACTACGAGAACCATGATGCCACGAGGCTGGCTACGCCCATGTGGGCGGGACTCATTGACATTTAGTGCGAGGAACAAACCGTCCGTTGTTTGGAGCAGCAAAGCCACTGAGGAAGGGAGTGTTATTCTCCTGAAACGCGTCTGGCTTGTGTTATTGAAGGAAGATTCCTGTGCGCTGCTGGCTAGCGATATTGCCACCAAATAAAGCGGATGATTACCGAAGCTGCCTGTGGTCTCTCTCATTGTGGGCAAAAACTCTTTTGGATATATATATATATATATATATATATATATATATATATATATATATATATAGCCAGTAGGTATATATAGTTAGGATTATTTCTCTATGGAACTTTTGAAAATTCTATGTCTAATAACTTTGGCGTTTGTGGACGGAATCGGCTGAAATTTTCAGGAAAATGGCACATTTTGTTTCTGAGCAGCCCCTGAAAATTTGGGGGGTTCGTCAAGGGGGGGCCGAGAAAAAAGGGGGGTCCCAAAACGCGTTTTTCCCATGTTAATTTCCATAGGGCGTTTGGCCTCACTTTTAGCTCGAACGGCTGAATGGATTTGCACGAAACTTGGCAAAATTATAGGGACTGTTAGCCCGATGTGCCTTTGCTGGGTCTCAATATATGTGCTCCAGTGGATTTTGAGAAATTAACGTTTTAAAAAATTTATATATCTGTGACAGCGTCCCAGATAGCGCTCCAGATCGCGTACTTTTCGCGTCACGGAGCTTTGCGAAGCGATGCTGATTGGCTCTCCGGTGTCTGTCAACATTCTAAACAGTCCGGTGCGGCCGCAATCTTGTCTCTCGGTAGGATCGAGAGACAAGAAGAGGTGAAAAACGAAGGGGGAATTTAATGAAAGGGGGCAAGGTAGACCCCTCTTGACCCCCTAGGAATGATGTAGGGGTTATTAAAGGGTCCCATGGGGAAAATAAAAAAAAATTGATTTTTCACGGTAGAAGCGCTTCTCGGTTCGCGAACCGGGTCGCAAACTAACGGCTGAATGGATTTGCACGAAACTTTGGCAAAATTATAGGGACTGTTAGCCCGATGTGCCTTTGCTGGGTCTCAATATATGTGCTCCAGTGGATTTTGAGAAATTTAGGTTTAAAAAACAGATATATCTGTGACAGCGTCCCAGATAGCGCTCCAGATCGCGTACTTTTCGCGTAACGGAGCTTTGCGTAGCGAAGCTGATTGGCTCTCCGGTGTCTGTCAACATTCTAAACAGTCCGGTGCGGCCGTCATCTTGTCTGTCGGTAGGATCGAGCGACAAGAGGAGGAGAAAAACGAAGGGGGAATTTAATGAAAGGGGGCTAGGTAGACCCCTCTTGACCCCCTAGGAATGATGTTGGGGTTATTAAAGGGTCCTGTGGGGCAAATAATAAAAATTAGATTTTTCGCGGTAGAAGCGCTTCTCGGTTCGCGAACCGGGTCGCTAACTGGTAGCGAAACGTGAATTCGCCATTTTGTGTTTCGATTTCATTAAATTACTAGGTATAAGGGGGTACGGGAGACGTATCCTGACGCCTTTTGTTTTCTGAGGGTGGCTGAGGAGGCTCATATATGTTGATACATGTCTTCCAGCGGCTGTGCGTGAGCGTTTTTTTTTTTTGCTGCGTGACGTCTGTTAACGTTCGATTCGATGGAAATCAGGAACTGTTGACCGCCATATTGTCACTGCGAGTAAATATTTTGTTAAAAATAATTGTTATAAATTAATCCTTATTGATAAACATTGTCTGCGCCATCTTGTCTTTTTTGCAATGCCACACTTTTGTTGAGCACGGCAGCCATTTTAGATGCCTTGACCAGACCCACTCTCTGCACGCCGCCGATCCTCAGCATGGCTCCCCACCTTCGCAAGCATCTCCCCCACGCACTGGTCACCCCCGCTCTCTCTCTCATGCATGGGCCAGAAACCTCCTCCCATGTGCGCTGCTCTTCCCTGAGAATCACACCCTGTGCCCGCCCGACACCACCCTTTCACCCTATTCACTACCGCACCCTCTGACACTCCTCTTCCTCTGTGTCCGATTGTCCAGGCCGGTCCCAGGCTATCACCTAGCCCTGCAGATGTAGTTTATGGCCCCAGCTGTAGAGAATCACCCCTCTTCAAAGGAATTACAGTAGATCAAGGCCCCCACCCGATGAGATCCGTCGCACCACACACGTTCCTACTATCTGATAACCATCCTGTATTGTGCTTGGGGAGGGGATTCTCACTGTGAGGGTGTGTGGGACCGAGCCTGAAGCGGAAGATTCCAGGGATGCCTCTTTGTACATCAAAGTTTTTACAATTATGTGTCACATTAAAAATATATAGCACTCCAACAAAGTAGGATTATAACACTTTAATAACTTATAAATATATAGAACGCAACAAAAACAGTAAATACATTTAAACATTTTTTTGAAAAAAGAAGCAACAATGGTCAGTAGCTGTGTTTTGTGCGAATAGTCCCAAGGCAGCACAACGTGCTGAGTTCTGGACGGCACCCAGGTGATGTTACCTGGGTGCCGCACTGGTTTTTGGTATCCTACAATGCAGCTCCGAAAAACGGCGTGGGGCGTCCCGGGGGGTGCGCGGGGAGGCCTCGTCAGTAGCGGTCTGTTGTGCGAATAGTCCCAAGGCAGCAGAACGCGCTGAGATGTGGATGGCACCCAGGTGATGTCCAGTAAGTTGTCGCACTGGTTTTGGCATCCTACAATGCTGCTCCGAAAAACGGTGTGGGCATGCTGGGGAATGTATACATGTGTTCTTTTGAATGTGGGGAGCCCTCAGAAGCCAGGTGTCCGTTGTGGATCTTCAGTTACTACTTGGACTCCTGGCTGATGAGGCGCTCTTCCTGTGATGGAAACCTATATGGAATAAACCTGTCTTTGGATGAAACCGTTGTCCTGGATTTCTTAAGACAACCTGTCTTCTACAGTGGGGCGCCCCGGGGGGGGGGGGAGGCGGCGTGAACGGGTCTCCCCAGGTGGAGGCTCGTCTGCTGTACTGGGGCGCCCCTTTACCGGCTGCCACAGGACTCTTAAAATGGCGGACGGCTCTTCGGATTTGGGCCTGGTCCACTAAAATGGCCCTGGGACACCTTGGAACTCGGACGTCCCCTGAGCCTTGAAGATTTTACAAAAGTCTTGGGGGCTCCCGACTCCTGCAGGCTTCCGGTGGGGAGCGGCTGCCATGATTGCTCGCGGAATGACCACGACGGAGCCACGAGATGGTGGTGCTCTCAGGCTGACGCCAGCTTCAGTCTGAAACATCTAGAAACAAGGTGGGGCTTTCATCGTTTGGGAAAAAAAAATGTTTTAATCCAATGAAAAGTGTTATTTTTAGGTCATATGATCAAGCTTTCCATCATTAGGAAACCAAAAGTAAAATGAACCAATGAAAAGTTTTATAAAGAAGTCACATGACCTGTTATGCTTACGTTACGCGCTGCTATAAAAAGCGTAGAAAATCCGTTGGCACGTGAGGCGGCGTCAGTAGCGGACCGATGTGCAAATAGGCCGAAGGCAGCACAACGCGCCGAGATCCGGATGGCACCGAGGTGGTGTCCAGCAAGTTGCACTGGTGTGGCCAACCTGCAATGAAGCACATGGCGGGCGGGAACGAGAATTGATTGAATATTTCGACATCCCTATTGATATTAAGTTCTGATGTGTTATTGATTACTGTACTATTGAAAGTTCGAATTAACGTCACCCATGGTACTTGCCCGCAAATGTATATCTAGATAATTTTATTGTAAGTGGCCCTGTCGTATTTTAATTACAAAATGTGCGTCCACCGATTCCGCAACTGTTAGACACCTTAGTTCTTGCAACCTAATGGCCCGCTCGTTGCGTTCCTCTACAGTGTAAATGTCTCCTCATCATATACGATTCCAGTTTGCTCCGTGGCCGGCCCACGTGGTTATAGGCCCGTATTTGTATACTGACATTTTCACAATAAAGGTTTTTAAAACAAAACATGGTAGTAGTATTTACATTGGTAAAATTTTTAATTTTAGTCACTGTTTTCGAATCAGTAAAAGGCAAGTGAAATAAAGCAGTCCAATTACATGACGGATAAAAGGTATAATACGCAGGAACGCAGTAAAGATAAATGGTCAAGGGCTGTTGTGTTTTTTACTCCTGCAACATAAAGTGATCGATAAGAATCTGATATTCAGGCGTATCGGCGACTAAGACAGCAGGCCGAGCATCTTTTGCTCAACGGCTCCGTCATGGGACGAAGAAACGCCCTTTTTCTAGAAAAAGGAATATATTTTACTTGCAGGACAGTTGTAAATTTTCCGGGAAAATACATTAGCCTGGAACATTATAACATATATGTTTAAGAAAAAATAATGTTCGAAAGCAATAAAAAGTGTAATTTTTAGGTCATATGACCAAGCCTTTCATCATTAGAATAACAAAAGTAAAATGAACCAATGAAAAGTTTTATTAACAAGTCACATGACCTGTTATGCTTACGTTACGCGCTGCGCGCCGCGCCCCGGATCCCTTCCGGGAAGCTGCGCTTCGCGCACTGGAGTACTTCCGGGTGCGCTAACGCGGCGTGTCATATAACGCATTACGCGACAACGTAGGTCCAGAATATAGTCAAAATGTCTCCACCAACCAGCGGTCGGAACACAACCCCTTTCAGCAGTCTAAAAAGTTCTGTTAAATGACAACAGAAGGGACAGGCAACAAGAACCATCAGTCAAAGAGGGGAGGGCAAGTTCCTCCCTACCGGGTCACGTTGGGGCGCTACCGGAACTGATCGAATTGGTAGTCTACAGTGTTTCTGGATGTTTCAGACTGAAGCTGGCGTTAGCATGAGAGCACCACCATCTCGTATCTCAGTCGTGGCCATTCCACGAGCAATCATGGCAGCCGCTCCCCACCAGAAGCCTGCGGGAGTCGGGGGCCCCCAAGACTTTTGTAGTATCTTCAAGGCTCAGTGGACGCTTTCGAGAATGGGGCCCAAGCCCTAGCAGACAAGCGTCCGAGTTCCAAGGTGTCCCATGGCCATTTTAGTGGACCACGCCCAAATCTGAAGAGGCGGCCGCCATTTTGAGAGTCCTGTGGCAGCCGCCTATAGCTGCATCGCAAGAGCGGGAGCAACTCAACTACATGGTGAGCGAGACGCTGTAGTCGCAAGAGCGGGCGGTAAACAGCTGAATGGCGGAAGAGGCACAGTGTACAAAAGCGGGCGGAATGGCAACTGAAACGGTAAAGGGGCGCCCCACTACAGCGTGTCTTCAGGTCAAACGGATTGTGGGATAAGGTCCAGAATGGAAGAGTCATCAAAAGGCAAAAAGTTCCGCCGGACCCCGGGAGCCGGCCGCCTATGTCGGGGGCGATCTTAGGCCACGCCAGGGCAACACGACTTGGGGAGGGGGCAGAAGTCAAGCGCACCCTCCCAGTCCGCGCCACCACACCGTATGTTGAAAATCTGAAGCCATCGTTCTACAAACTCTCAACCAGCCTTGGATGAAAAATCTTGAAGAATGTACAAACTGAAAACCAGTTTTTGTTTGCATAGCATCAGCAGCAACGCTTGCTATCAGAGTGCATGAGTTTCATGCTCGATCGATTGAGCTAGCCGGATCAGGCAACAAAAAGTATAAAATAGTTATGTAAATAGTTATTTAATAAAATGTTTTACCCTGTTACTTTGCTGGTGTGTTGTATATATTTATAATATTTGCATAGAGTTTATCGTTATTTTGGGCGGGGTGGGTGGCGGAGCCGAGCTGTCTTGCAGCCATCATGGTGTGGAGCTCAGTTCATCTCACTAGTTTCGTATTTCTCATGAAGGGTTGTTCCTAATGTTTCTATTTTAGCGAGGTCAAAAAGAGATCCCATTAGTGGCCTACTGATTTTGCTCGATTATTATTTTTTTTTTTTACACGATTTTTCACTATCTTCAAAGACTAAACAGAGTATTGCGGCTTTGTGCTTGTTAGTAAATAGAGAATGAACCAAAGAGAATAAATTCTAAAATAGTAAATGCTTGCATAACAATCAATCAAATGGAGAGACAAGCAGGCACGACGGATTACAAGGGGGGCAAAGGCCTGCGTTAACTACCCTTCACTATCTGCAAAGAGAGAGTACTTCTAAGAGAAAAGAGGGGGGGGGGCAGCGTTCAAAGCACATCAGCGTGCATAAACACGAAAATGTTTTTACCTATCACGTACTTGACATTTGACAGCTTTTGATATTTGCTATTAAAAAACCATTGAAATTCAATGAAAAAACCATAGGTTTTAGCCCATATATAGTTAGGGATTAGCATTTACAAAACCTTGAAAATTCACTGAAAAAACCATAGGTTATAGACCATATATAGTTAGGGATTAGCATTTACAAAACCTTATTTTACTCGCATAAAACCATTGAAATTCGCATATATAGTTAGTTGCGCTAACTATATATCGCGCACCCGCAATCCACTGCTGATGATGTCACATATTACATCATTCATGACATGGTCAGTGACATCACTGATGACATCACTGATGACATCTCAAATGACATCACTGATGACATCACTGATGACATTATCCAGTGACTGTATGTTTCCGTAAAGTTAAAATATGTATTACATATTGAAGAATGAGTGGATGTATAAGTGTCTGGATGAAGGATTTAGTAGGTGCATGACTGACTGTATAAGTGAGTGATTAAATGTGTCTCACTGAGTGCATGGGTTAGTGACTAAACTGTCTTAATTTGTGCATCATTATGTCTGTTGTTCTGTAAACTGCTGCATGTGTTGATCAGTAGCTATATGAGTAACTATATGGGTTATTGATTGGTTGCCCAAGTATTTGTATGGGAGACTGAGTGTGTGTGGGGATGGCTGGGAGGTGTATGACTCTGTGCATAGATGTGTGAGCAGTTGATTCACTAGATGTATGGGTTCAAAAGTGCATGTGGAAACAGCTGCATGGGCGGTTGACTGTGTGCATGAGTGTATTGGTGAGTGAATGGATATCTCAGTGCTACATGTCAAAGTAAGTACATATGTAAAACACAGTACATGTGAGAGTTGACATATATAAATAACTGTGCATAAGAGCCAGTGAATGTGTGAGTGGCTGTATGGATCATTGTGAACTTGTATCAGGGATTGTATAAGGGAGTAAATATGTGTTAGTATATGTTTGAATAAGTAAGATGTGTATAACTGTATAGTTGAGGAAATGGAGGTGTGATTGATTCTGTGCATGACTGACTAGGTGTGTGAGTAACTCCATGGATGAGTGAAAGTCTGTGAGTGTCTGTTTACACTGAGTGTATCTAAGGTTATATCAGAGTCTGAAGAGGTTCATCGTATAATCACATGAATGATGTCATCAGTGATGTGATCAGTAATGTCAAATGAGATGTCATCAGTGATGTCATCAGTGATGTCATTTAAGATGTCATCATTGATGTCATCAGTGATGTCATTTGAGATGTCATCAGTGATGTCATCAGTGATGTCATTTGAGATGTCATCAGTGATGTCATCAGTGATGTCACTGACCATGTCATGAATGATGTAATATGTGACATCATCAGCAGTGGATTGCGGGTGCGCGATATATAGTTAGCGCAACTAACTATATATGCGAATTTCAATGGTTTTATGCGAGTAAAATAAGGTTTTGTAAATGCTAATCCCTAACTATATATGGTCTATAACCTATGGTTTTTTCAGTGAATATATATATATATATATATATATATATATATATATATATATATATATATATATATATATATATATATATATATATATATATATATATATATATATATATATATATATATATATATATATATATATATATATATATCCATCCCCAATCCGTAACTCGCTCTAGATGGTAACATTATTTCATAAATACTGGAATGCGAATTGGTTTTGTGTATTTTCCTAAATTATTATTTTCTGATAAACAGAAAGATGTCAATCCTGACCTCTGCATAATCAAAGCCCGAAGCAGGACAACATTAAAGTCCCAATTCTAATAATGATGTCTCTTCCTTGGTGAAATCCCATTGGGATAAATTTAGTACACAGTAAATGTTTCCTCTTGGTCTTCTGGAGTTTCTTCTTCTAGTGCAAATTCCACTTGCTTTGTGGTGGTTCTCCTGCTCCCTCGTTAGATCCTTCCCCTTTTTTGGCGTCTTTATCCTCTTTCCTTCCCCCTTCCCCTTCCTCTGAAATATCTATATATATTTTTGTATGTTATATATATATATATATATATATATATATATATATATATATATATATATATATATATATATATATATATATATATATATATCAGAGGAAGGGAAAGGGGGAAGGGAAGAGGATAACGACGCTTCTTAAAATGATAAGCATATGTTTGAAAGATGATATCTTTATACATGATTGGTTCCTGTACAGACAGAAGATGGGGACCTGCTTCTCCCCCAGCTTCTCCAATTTGGAGATGGGATGGTGGGATAAACCTGGGCTGATGTAAATTCTGAATATGTTCAGAATTCCTTGATCTGGACCTGTTACATTGACAACTTATTTCTGTTATGGAATGGGTCCAGGTCTAAAGCAGAGGAGTATATAAGAGTTCTCAATGACAATACTTTTAATTTATACTTCAAATCACATATGAGTTCAAGTGACTTTTTAGACATTTTGTTACAAGTGAAGGATGGGAGTATTAATACCAAAGCCCATTGCAAACTAATTGCAGGAAATAGCACTTTGAACTTTAAAAGTCAACACCAAAATAATTTGAAGGATAGCATTCCCTACAGCGAAACCCTGAGATTGAAAAGGATCTGTAGTTAGGAGAAAGAATTTGAGAAAGAAGTGTTGAAAATGAATAACAGGCTCCAAAAGAGGGGCTATGGTTAAACATCTTTGAATATTGGGAAATCGAAATCCTATTACATAACCAGGAACCAGTTACTTTTATCTGAATACAAGGCTGGAAAATGGTAACAATGTAACCAGATTGACCACATCCTTTAATTCTGTGTCTCCAAAGGTATTTCTAATAATGAAAAATCACTGGAAACTGGTGAAAAGTGATATAGTGATAGGGAAAGATCAGCCACCAGTACCTCCAGTGAGTTATAGGAAAGGGAGGACATTGGGAGACAGAATGGCTCACAGCTACTTTGATAGGAAATGTACATCGGATACCTTGTTATCTTCCAAACATTTTTTTTAAAATGCAATCATTGTAAAGCCTATAGGATGACTAAAAATGTATTAATGTTTCAGACCTCAGATGGCCAAAAAAGAAGGGGTAACAGCTTTTATAACTGCAATATGGACTATTGTGTGCATGTGTTATCATGTCCCTGTCCCCTCCTATATCTTACATCTTTCCACCTAACCCTGCCCACTCCTATATGTGGGTAGTACCATCTTTCCATTGAAAAAAATATTTTGGAACATCAACAAGCAATCTGAAACCATGATTTTACCTACTCTGTGGCTAGACACTTTTGTGATCAGCATGCGAGTGACCCAGCACTACTGAACTACTTTGCAGTAGAGTTGCCCCCAATTTAAGAGGTGGGAATAGCGTGAACAACCTAAGACTCCTTGAGTCTAGGTATATCTTAGACCTACTTACTAAATTCCCAGCTGGCCTGACAAGGGATGAAGAATTGGAGGTACATCTGGGTTGATTTAATGCCCATATAATATGCCATTTTAGAGCAGTCTATGCTTGTTATACTGAGTAAATACATTTTCTGGCGGCACCTTTCTTTTGATATTCTTAATGTATTTATTGTATTTGTTGATGAAAGCAACAGCTTGATATGATGAATTTATGAACATTCTGTA
Source organism: Lissotriton vulgaris (assembly GCF_964263255.1). Taxonomy (NCBI): domain Eukaryota; kingdom Metazoa; phylum Chordata; class Amphibia; order Caudata; family Salamandridae; genus Lissotriton; species Lissotriton vulgaris. The sequence goes on along the minus strand of NC_141691.1, from coordinate 647,350,886 downwards.
GTTAAATATTACTAAGTATTAATATCCGATAAAAAAAACCGCCTGGTTTTGATATAGATTTTGATATATTTTGGAAATGAATTTTTACATATATTAAGTATTTGCTGGAAGTGATTTTACCCCTAGGTCTTATATAGGATTGATACATATACATATGTTCTTATTTCTGAAAGCTGTCAGAAAAAAACACCTCCCCTTGTTTTGATATAGATTTTGATATATTTTAGAAATGAATTTTGACATATATTAATTATTTGGCGGTAGTAGTTTTACCCCTAGGTCTCATATAGGATTGATACATATACATATGTTCTTATTTCTGAAAGCTGTGATGAGTCGTATCCATTTCATCTTGTATATGCATTTTATTTTTTCATTACGAGTGAATAACTATCAGCGATTGAATAGAGAGATTACAGGATCTATTGAGACCTCCAAAGTCCCAGGTCAAAACCTTGTACACTCAATAGTAGGGTCTACAGGATTGTGTTATACTAATGCATTGTATTGAAATTAAAAATGTGGAGAAAAAAAGAGAATTTTCTTTTTGTTGAAAAAATGAAGAAAGACTACTGAAACTTTAATGTCTTTTATGTCTTTGAAACTATGTACCTTTAAAAAGAAATGGCCGGATGGCCACTGTAACTTTGATAAAGGTTGGGACCAGCCAGAATGTGCCAGGGAACTGATACGCTGTGATTCTGAATAAAGAAATTATTCTTACCCCGTCTGGAGTGCCCAAGGTTTCTCGTGTATAGAGAGGTTTGGAGCATATATATATATTTATCCTGTTTACCGATATAATGCATGCTCATTTACAGAAATGTAGGAATGCGACAAACTGTATTCAGTTGCATCCTAATTAGGCGGTTGGGTCCCAGGACCTGCTTGTAATTAGGCCCAAAATATATTCTAAAAATAACTATAATATATTAAAAATTAAATATATTTAATTGATTTTAAAATATTTATTACAATTATTCTTATTTTAAAAAATTTAACACACATATACATTAATATACATCTATATATATATATATATATATATATATATATATATATATATATATATATATATATATATTCACTGAAAAAACCATAGGTTATAGACCATATATAGTTAGGGATTAGCATTTACAAAACCTTGAAAATTCACTGAAAAAACCATTGGTTATAGACCATATATAGTTAGGGATTAGCATTTACAAAACCTTATTTTACTCGCACAAAACCATAGAAATTCGAATATATAGTTAGTTGCAATAACTATATATCGCGCACCCGCAATCCACTGCTGATGATGTCACATATTACATCATTCATGACATGGTCAGTGACATCACTGATGGTTTTGTGTATTTTCCTAAATTATTATTTTCTGATAAACAGAAAGATGTCAATCCTGACCTCTGCATAATCAAAGCCCGAAGCAGGACAACATTAAAGTCCCAATTCTAATAATGATGTCTCTTCCTTGGTGAAATCCCATTGGGATAAATTTAGTACACAGTAAATGTTTCCTCTTGGTCTTCTGGAGTTTCTTCTTCTAGTGCAAATTCCACTTGCTTTGTGGTTGTTCTCCTACTCCCTTGTTAGATCCTTCCCCTTTTTTGGCGTCTTTATCCTCTTTCCTTCCCCCTTCCCCTTCCTCTGAAATATCTATATATATTTTTGTATGATATATATATATATATATATATATATATATATATATATATATATATATATATATATATATATATATATATATATATATATATATATATATATATATATATTTCAGAGGAAGGGAAAGGGGGAAGGGAAGAGGATAACGACGCTTCTTAAAATGATAAGCATATGTTTGAAAGATGATATCTTTATACATGATTGGTTCCTGTACAGACAGAAGATGGGGACCTGCTTCTCCCCCAGCTTCTCCAATTTGGAGATGGGCTGGTGGGATAAACCTGGGCTGATGTAAATTCTGAATATGTTCAGAATTCCTTGATCTGGACCTGTTACATTGACAACTTATTTCTGTTATGGAATGGGTCCAGGTCTAAAGCAGAGGAGTATATCAGAGTTCTCAATGACAATACTTTTAATTTATACTTCAAATCACATATGAGTTCAAGTGAGATCTCCTTTTTAGACATTTTGTTACAAGTGAAGGATGGGAGTATTAATACCAAAGCCCATTGCAAACTAATTGCAGGAAATAGCACTTTGAACTTTAAAAGTCAACACCAAAATAATTTGAAGGATAGCATTCCCTATAGCGAAACCCTGAGATTGAAAAGGATCTGTAGTTAGGAGAAAGAATTTGAGAAAGAAGTGTTGAAAATGAATAACAGGCTCCAAAAGAGGGGCTATGGTTAAACATCTTTGAATATTGGGAAATCGAAATCCTATAACATAACCAGGAACCAGTTACTTTTATCTGAATACAAGGCTGGAAAATGGTAACAATGTAACCAGATTGACCACATCCTTTAATTCTGTGTCTCCAAAGGTATTTCTAATAATGAGAAATCACTGGAAACTGGTGAAAAGTGATATAGTGATAGGGAAAGATCAGCCACCAGTACCTCCAGTGAGTTATAGGAAAGGGAGGACATTGGGAGACAGCATGGCTCACAGCTACTTTGATAGGAAATGTACATCGGATACCTTGTTATCTTCCAAACATTTTTTTTTAAATGCAATCATTGTAAAGCCTATAGGATGACTAAAAATGTATTAATGTTTCCGACCTCAGATGGCCAAAAAAGAAGGGGTAACAGCTTTTATAACTGCAATATGGACTATTGTGTGCATGTGTTATCATGTCCCTGTCCCCTCCTATATCTTACATCTTTCCACCTAACCCTGCCCACTCCTATATGTGGGTAGTACCATCTTTCCATTGAAAAAAATATTTTGGAACATCAACAAGCAATCAGAAACCATGATTTTACCTACTCTGTGGCTAGACACTTTTGTGATCAGTATGCGAGTGACCCAGCACTACTGAACTACTTTGCAGTAGAGTTGCCCCAAATTTAAGAGGTGGGAATAACGTGAACAACCTAAGACTCCTTGAGTCTAGGTATATCTTAGACCTACTTACTAAATTCCCAGCTGGCCTGACAAGGGATGAAGAATTGGAGGTACATCTGGGTTGATTTAATGCCCATATAATATGCCATTTTAGAGCAGTCTATGCTTGTTATACTGAGTAAATACATTTTCTGGCGGCACCTTTCTTCTGATATTCTTAATGTATTTATTGTATTTGTTGATGAAAGCAACAGCTTGATATGATGAATTTATGAACATTCTGTAGTTAAATATTACTAAGTATTAATATCCGATAAAAAAAAACCCTGGTTTTGATATAGATTTTGATATATTTTGGAAATGAATTTTTACATATATTAAGTATTTGCTGGAAGTGATTTTACTCCTAGTTCTTATATAGGATTGATACATATACATATGTTCTTATTTCTGAAAGCTGTCAGAAAAAAAACACCTCCCCTTGTTTTGATATAGATTTTGATATATTTTAGAAATAAATTTTGACATATATTAATTATTTGGCGGTAGTAGTTTTACCCCTAGATCTCATATAGGATTGATACATATACATATGTTCTTATTTCTGAAAGCTGTGATGAGTCGTATCCATTTCATCTTGTATATGCATTTTATTTTTTCATTACGAGTGAATAACTATCAGCGATTGAATAGAGAGATTACAGGATCTATTGAGACCTCCAAAGTCCCAGGTCAAAACCTTGTACACTCAATAGTAGGGTCTACAGGATTGTGTCATACTAATGCATTCTATTGAAATTAAAAATGTGGAGAAAAAAAGAGAATTTTCTTTTTGTTGAAAAAAATGAAGAAAGACTACTGAAACTTTAATGTCTTTTATGTCTTTGAAACTATGTACCTTTAAAAAGAAATGGCCGGATGGCCACTGTAACTGTGATAAAGGTTGGGACCAGCCAGAATGTGCCAGGGAACTGATACGCTGTGATTCTGAATAAAGAAATTATTCTTACCCCGTCTGGAGTGCCCAAGGTTTCTCGTGTATAGAGAGGTTTGGAGCATATATATATATTTATCCTGTTTACCGATATAATGCATGCTCATTTACAGAAATGTAGGAATGCGACAAACTGTATTCAGTTGCATCCTAATTAGGCGGTTGGGTCCCAGGACCTGCTTGTAATTAGGCCCAAAATATATTCTAAAAATAACTATAATATATTAAAAATTAAATATATTTAATTGATTTTAAAATAATTATTACAATTATTCTTATTTTAAAAAATTAACACACATATACATTAATATACATCTATATATATATATATATATATATATATATATATATATATATATATATATATATATATATATATATATATATATATATATTCACTGAAAAAACCATAGGTTATAGACCATATATAGTTAGGGATTAGCATTTACAAAACCTTGAAAATTCACTGAAAAAAACATTGGTTATAGACCATATATAGTTAGGGATTAGCATTTACAAAACCTTATTTTACTCGCACAAAACCATAGAAATTCGAATATATAGTTAGTTGCAATAACTATATATCGCGCACCCGCAATCCACTGCTGATGATGTCACATATTACATCATTCATGACATGGTCAGTGACATCACTGATGACATCACTGATGACATCTCAAATGACATCACTGATGACATCATTGAAGACAACTGAAATGACATCACTGACGACATCACTGATGACATCATTCATGTGATAATACGATCAACCTCTTCAGACTTTAATATAACCTTAGATACACTCAGAGTAAACAGACACTCACAGATTGTCAGTCATCTATGGAGTTACTCACACACCTAGTCAGTCATGCAACAAATCAATCACACCTCCATTTCCTCAACTATACAGTTATACACACCTTACCTATTGAAACATATTCTAACACATATTTACTCTCTTATACAATCACTGATACAAGTTCTCAATGATCCATGCAGCCACTCACACATTCACTAGCTCTTATACACAGAAATTTATATATGTCAACTCTCACATGTACTGTGTTTTACATATGTACTTACTTTGAAATATAGCACTGAGATATCCATTCACTCACCAATACACTCATGCACACAGTCAACCACCAATACAGCTGTTTCCACATGCAGTTTTAAACCCATACATCTAGTGAATCAACTGCTCACACATCTATGCACAGTCACACACCTCCCAGACACCCACACACACACACTCGTTCTCCCATACAAATACTTGGGCAACCAATCAATAGCCCATATAGTTACTCATATAGGTACTGATTAACACATGTAGCATCTTACACAACAACAGACATACTGATGCACACATTCAGACAGTTTAGTGACTAACCAATGCACTCAGTGAGACACATTTAATCACTCTCTCATACAGTCAGTCATGCACCTACTAAATCCTTCATCCAGACACTTAGACATCCACTCATTCTTCAATATGTAAGACATATTTTAACTTTACAGAAACTTACAGTCACTGTATGATGTCATCAGTGATGTCATCAGTGATGTCACTGACCATGTCATGAATGATGTAATATGTGACATCATCAGCAGTGGATTGCGGGTGCGCGATATATAGTTATTGCAACTAACTATATATTCGAATTTCTATGGTTTTGTGCGAGTAAAATAAGGTTTTGTAAATGCTAATCCCTAACTATATATGGTCTATAACCAATGGTTTTTTCAGTGAATTTTCAAGGTTTTGTAAATGCTAATCCCTAACTATATATGGTCTATAACCTATGGTTTTTTCAGTGAATTTCAATGGTTTTTTAATAGCAAATATCAAAAGCTGTAAAATGTATTCTTCTTTTACGCCCCCCTTGCATACATTATCCCTGACGCAGGTATAATGTGGCGCAGGGTTTTAAAAAGTGACCCATCTATCTAGATGCGTCACTTTTTAAATATAGCGCAACGAGGTGCATTTTTTTACACCGCTGGTGCGATGCATCACTTTTCTGTGCGCACTCCTTACGACATTCCAGATGTGTCATATTTAATGTATGACGAATCATGTCGCAAGGAGTTACTTTCTCCTCTCATACCTTTCTGTTCTTTCTTACTCATTCTCCTTTCAATTATCAATGCACTCTATTTCACTTACTCTTTTTCATTTTTTTAAGAATATAGCTCTTTGATGAGAATTGGAGGTAGTTCTGAAAAGAACTTTTGGTTTTCTTCTTTTTCAAAACTGGAACAAAAACAGGGAATGGAAACTGCTCAACAGGAGCAAAAAAAACAAAAAAATTAGGGGTGGGAAGGGCAGCGATGGTTCTCCAATGCTCGAACCATGAGCTGGACACTTTGCTCCCCATAGGTGAGGAGTTGATTGCAGTATCTGCATCTGACGACCCCATGGTTAAATGCAGGTTGAATGTTTGGCACCTGCTCCTGTGATTGCTCCCTCCCAGAAGAAGTTGCTCCTCCGGTTGATGTAGAGGCCCCATCTTTGGGAACCTCTTGTGCCAGAGCCCTGACACTTTCCCTGGCAAAATTCTGGGGGTACTTCCTCTCCACATGCCGGATCATTTTAAAGTTCCCAAAAGAGTACTTTTTCAAAGAATTACCTCGAGACAGCTCTTCTTTGCAGATCCTGCACTGTACTTTTGGAGCATTAACCTTTTTTAGTCCAGGTGGGATTATAAAAAATTTCCAAATGAAATGCTCCTTAACTTTTCGTTGAGGAGGCTGTTCATTGATGAATTCATTGGAGTCATCCTCACTGCTGGATTGTCTGGCAGCCATTGAAAAACCAAGAAATATCCTGGAGCAAAAAGGCAGGTCTTTCAGTCACAAAAGTGAAAGAAGAAGTGAAGGAAATGGGTGGGGATTTCATTCTTTGTAAAAAAAAACTGTTAGCAACCAATGAAAAGTGTTAATTTAAGGTCACATGACCCGACGCGCTTACGCTGCGCGCTCAGGAGCGATTCCGGGTGCGTTTACGTGGCGCGAACGTAGGCGCTTCCGGGGCGCAAATGCACAAACGCGGCGTGAACGTAGGCGCTTCCGAGGGCGCTTACGTTGCGTGCCGAAGTGACGTCAACAAACTTTTTCCGAAATGCATAATTATTTTCCTTATCTCTACTGATATATTTATTTTTTATGCAAATTTCAGCACAAAAAAGGAAGGAGAACAGAACGTTTCCTTTGAAAATTGCCCTAGAGATGAACAATGAGAAAATCATTGAACGCATTGACTTGAAATTCATGGACGAATCACGAGATCAAGAACTTCTACAATGTGTAGAATCTGTGGATTTGTTACTTCATTATGAGGACGATAAAATGTGGGAAGTTATGTTCACTCAACAAGAGGACATTTCGGACAGTCAAATATTAGACAGTCTATTAAATATTGAAAAAGAATCAGAAAAATCAGAAGAATAAATTTATATTTAATAATCAAAAATTGTTCGAGTCTTTAATCTTTTTTATATGTAATTCATAAACTAGTACCAAATTGATTATAATGTAAGGTCAGACTTATAGTATACTGTAAAACTTGTTTATGTTACGTAGTAAATTTCCTCATAGTTACTTCCTTTCTCCAACTATATTATCTCCAATGTGTATTTAACATCTCTTTATCATCTCCTGCCTCCATATTGTTTCGGCTTTCCAGACAGACTATGGTATGAATTCCATATACCACAATAACTTCTGAAACAACTTGCAAGATATCTACAAAGGAGACGGCGTTTATTTATTTTTACACTCTGCATTGGTACCTACATGTTGCTACGTAAATAAAAAAAATAAATAAAAAAAAAAAACGAACAATCAATAAACATACAATAAGTTAAAAGTCAATCATTCTTGTTTCCTTATAGTACGCTCGCCAGACCGCTTTCCGGTACGCGTACCGGGCGCACCCCACGAAAAAAACATTTTTTTTTTTTTTTTGCACGGCGGGGCCCTTTTAAAGCCTCCACATCAAACCTAGGGGGTCAAGGAGGATCTACTATGCCCCCTTATGGGCATTTGCCCCTTCGTTTTGGCCTCCTCTTGTCTCTCGATCCTACCGAGAGACAAGATGGCGGCCGCTACGGACTGTTTAGAATGTTGACAGACACCGGAGAGCCAATCAGCTTCGCTTCGCAAAGCTCCGTTACGCGAAAAGTACGCGAACTGGTTCGCTATCCAGGACGCTGTCACAGATATATCTGTTTTTTTAAACGTTAATTTCTCAAAATCCACTGGAGCACATATATTGAGACCCAGCAAAGGCACATCGGGCTAACAGTCCCTACAATTTTGCCAAGTTTCGTGTTAATCCATTCAGCCGTTCGAGCTAAAAGTGAGGCCAAACGCCCTATGGAAAAATGAATGGGAAAAACGCGTTTAGGGACCCCCCTTTTTTCTCGGCCCCCCCTTGACGAAACCCCCCCATATTTTCAGGGGCTGATCAGAAACAAAATGTGCCATTTTCCTGAAAATATCAGCCGATTCTGTCCACAAACGCCAAAGTTATTAGACATAGAATTTTCAAAAGTTCCATAGAGAAAAAATCCTAACTATATATACCTACTGGCGACCGCCAGTAGGTAATATATATATATATATATATTCCACAAGATTTCCCCCTCTCGAGGCAGAAAAAGTCGGAGTCGCATTCAAAACAAAATCCAGCACAGCGCAGTGGTTAAGTTTCCTTCGTGATTTTTATTGATCCATGGGGTCAAAAAACAAAAAACCAACGCCTTTCGACAGCGTCCGCTGTCTTGCTCAGCGTCCGCTGTCTTATATAAATACTCCACAAGCGATTTGAAACGCCCGCTGCCTCCAAACCAAAGGGTGCGTCGACAACATGGACTTCCCAGTCACGGTCCAAATTAATTCAGCATACTTTTGTTTGAAAAGTGATGGTGAATTACGTACTGGCAGTCGCCAGTAGGTAGGTATAGTCAGGACCTAGTTTCCATAGGAAATCCTACACATTGTATTTGGAATTACTTTGGCGCCGGTGGACGAATCTATGCAAATTTCGTCAAGAAAATGGCCTGCTCTGCTCCACTCCTTCCCTGAAAGTTTGGGGGTGATTCATCAAGTGGGGGCCGAGATAAAAGGGGGGTCCCAAAACATGTTTCCCTGTGCAATTTTCCATAGGGACCTTTAGCCAGGGCTACTGCCTGAAACGGCTGAACGGAATTACAGCAAATTTGGCAGAGAGGTAGAGTTCGGTTCACAGATTGTGCTTTAGGTTAAATGGTATAAATCCGTTCAGTAGTTCCTGAGAAAATCAAAGGTAAAATCATAGTGATATCTAGAGACAAAGTACCGTATTCTGTACCTTCCCGAGCACGAGCTGCATGGTCCTTGGCTGTCAACTGTCTGTCAGCACTCCAAACCAGGAAGTGTTGGCAGCCATCTTGTGCCTGGGTAGAACTGAGGCACAAGAAAGCAGTGAAACAAACGTGCAAAACACGCAAAGGGGGCAGGGTAGAAACACCCTGACCCCCTAGGCCTGCTCAGGGGGTCCCACAAGGACCCCAAGGCCCAATTTCTTTTTTTTAAATCGCGGGTTACGAAGTACTGTACTCTGTAACTTCCTGAGCACAAGCTGCAAGGTCATTGGCTGTTAACTGTCTGTCAACACTCCAAACCAGAAAGTGCTGGCAGCCATCTTGTGGGGGCAGGGATTTCTCTTTAATCGCGGGGTACGAAGTACAGTACTTTGTACAGTACTCTGTACTGTACTCTGTACCTTCCTGAGCGCATACTGGAGGTTCTTGGTGGGCTAGTTGGCCCCCAGGGACCTCCAGTGTGCAAGGAGAATTAGTTCCCGCTCTGCAAATGCGCCAGGGGGCTAAGTTGCATAGAGGTGTAAAAAGGGGCGTGGCCTCAATACACCTCAAGAACAATTTGAACAGAACTGATACATGAGAACATTACAAGTGAACAAATTACAAAAGCAAACGCTAAGTTACATGAGGCAAAAGTTACAATCGTGAGCAAACAAATACGAGAAGTAGCAAACGGTGCATTACAGGAGGAAAAAGTGACAGGTGTACAGGTTACAAAAGCGTACAAAGTATAAGTAGAGGTAAAATACTGCAATACATGGCAGACACTCAAACACATGAACAAATGTTACGTAGGCAATGGTGGCACTTGTGCAAGTATCGAAAGCAAACAAAATGTAAGAGGTGGCAAACAGTGTGTTACAAGAGAAAAGTGACGTGTGCATGTTACAAAAGAGTACCAAACACAGGTAAAAGGGTAAAACTGCAATAAAAAGAGTGCAAACATGCCCTGTGGTGCCTTTTAAGTTGAGAAATTAATTCCTCTTCAGTCCGGAGGTCCCCTAGGGGGCAACTAGTCCAAAAGGTATCTCCAGTAAGCGCCACAGAGCTGTGTTGCATAGTGTTGTAAAAAGGGGGCATGCCCTCTGAACACCTCTCTGTAACACATACTGGAGGTACCTGGTGGGCTAGTTGGCTCACAGGGGACCTCATGATTGAAGAGGAATTCCTTCCCCAATCTAAATTGCGCCACAAGGCGTGTTTGCACACATGTTACCTCATGCCCCAATCCCTTCCTTCATTATTGAGCAAAATATTCGTGTAAAATCAGCCGAAATACGAGTTTCGATTTACTCACCTGTTATCACAAGAATCGTCAGTGCTGCATCTTTGAGCGCACTACTGATCATGACAAGTAATTCTAACCATACTTAAAGTAACTTGAATTTCCTTCCATAGTCTAACATTGACTGGTTTCACTTGGAAATTTTTCTAAGTGTGGAGTTTTGGAATTTAAAAAAAATTCCTTTTAAAATCAGCCGAACTACGAATTTCGATTTACTCACCTGTTATCAGGAGAGAACTTTGGGGCATATTATCAAGGGGGTTTATCTCCGCTTTTTTGGCTTTAAAAGCCAAGAAAGCGGAGATAAAATTATCTCCCTATTACCAAGCTGTCGCTAACACCAGTTAGTGACAGCTAATAGGAGATAGCGACCATCTTGGGCCTTGCTTTGCATGTCAGTGATATTTATCACTAATGACATGCAAAGTGGGCGTGCCAAGATGTTAGCGACTGGAAACAGTCCCTGACATCGCTATCTCCTATTACCAACTTTTGGAGATATTCGCGCTAAGCGCGAATATCTCCAAAAGCTAACACCTGCCCTGAGCAGTTCTTAGCCATGTTATCCAATGGGAGGTGGATAACATGGCTAAGAGCATTTGCTCGATAATGCATGAATATCGCTGACTTTTCAGCGATATTCATGCATTTCGGCCGTTTTTTATCGCATTTGCGATAAACCTTGTTAATAGCAAGGTTTATCTGCGATAAAAATCGCCGATGTGCGGCGATAATTTTTGTCTCTAAACAAGTTAGAGACAAAAATTATCGCTAGTTGTTGGTAATATGCCCCTTAGTGCTGCATCTTTCAGCCCACTACTGATCCTGAAAAGTAATTCTAATCGTAGTTACAGTAACTTGAATTTCCTTCCATAGGCTAACATTGACTGGTTTAACTTGGAAATTTTTCTAAGTGTGGGGTTTTGGAACTTAAAACAAATTCCTCAAAAATCAGTCGCACAACGAATTCCAAATTACTCACCTGTAATCAGGAGATACCTCAGTGCTGCATCTTTCAGCTCACTACTATTCCTGAAAAGTAAATGTAACTGTACTTACCAGTAACTTGAATTTCCTTCCATAGGATATCATTGCCTGCTATATAAAATATATATAAATTAAAAAAACATTAAATAAAAAAATAACTATTACAATTTCAATATTTTTAAAAACATTTTTATTTCAATTTATATTAAAAATATGTAATGTAATTTAAAAAATAAAATATCTAAAAATAAATACTTTAAAAAAATTTAGTAAATTAGTATGAACAAATATAACAATTAATACATTTAAAAATTATCATTTACAAAACCTTTGAAATTCACTGAAAAAACCATAGGTTTCAGCCACGTTATAGTTAGGAATTAGCATTTAAAAAACCTTTGAAATTCACTGAAAAAACCAAAGGTTTCAGCCACGTTATAGTTAGGAATTAGCATTTAAAAAACCATTGAAATTCACTGAAAAAACCAAAGGTTTCAGCCACGTTATAGTTAGGAATTAGCATTTAAAAAACTTGCAAATACACTAAAAAAAACATAGGTTTCACACATGTTAAAGTTAGCTGGACATTTCACTCATACAAAACCATTGAAATTCCCCCGTTATAGTTAGTTCAGCTAACTATAACTCGCGCGCCCGCAATGCACTACTGATGACGTCACATATTACACCACTCATGATATGGTCAGTGACATCACTCATGACATCACCGATGGCATCTCAAATACCATCACTGATGCCATCACTGATGACATCATCCATGTCTTTCTGACAAATAAATATTTTTTAAATATGTATATCTAAAGGTTGATGGAAGAATAAATTGGTAAATAAGTGTCTACATGTTTTTTTTTGTAAACTTGATTGTATAACTGACTTATTAAGTATATCTTAGTGTATACATGGTACAACTCAAATTACATCACTGATGACATCACTGATGACATCATCCTTGTGAAAGAGTGGCAGACCTCCTCTCACCGTAATATAACCTTTGATACCCACATTCAAAAATAGAACCTAAAATTTTCAAAAAAATGGAGATACCAATACCAGTACCAATACCAATACCTATTCAGTAATTCCAAAATCTACATACACATCCACTGATTCACCAATAGTTCTGCAAGCAGACTGCGAAATTGAATCAGCAGCCACAGTGTCAGTTTAGGCTCTCCCCGGGGGCTGATTTATGTGTCCCAGTTAAGACAGTGCGTAACCTGGGAGTACTGTTTGATGAAGATCTTCAAATGGTATCGCAAACTAACAAAACTATCAGTGTCTGCTTTGGTCTGCTAAAAGCACTTAGACAGATCCTCCCTCTTCTCCCCATCGAGACCAGGCCCCTGTGGTAAGGAGTATAATCTTATGCAGAATGGATTACTGCAATTCCCTATATTTAGGTGCCCCCTCAAATATCTTGCAGGGACTGAAGAGAGTCCAGACCTTTGCGGCCAAGCTGGCACTTAATAGACCACGTAGCTCCTCTACCACAATGGCTCTGAGAGACCTCCATTGGCTGCCCGTGAGGGACAGAGTCACATTTAAATCACTCTGTATTGTCTATAGAGCACTGCACAGTACGGGCCCCCTACCAATGCAGGAGAGATTTACATGGTACAAGCCCACTATGCCTCTTCGCTCCTCTAGTCTGAGTCTAGCAACAACTACCAGATTCAAGAGAGCCAGGATGGGAAGTAGGGCTTTTTGCACAGTAGCGTCCCGGCTGTGGAATGAGCTGCCCCACAACATCAGGCAAGCCGACTCCCTGATAGGTTTTAGAAGGACCAAACCAAAAAAGGGAAGCGTAGAGGTACTGACAGAATCACCCTTCAAAGCGAGACTTGTTCAACCAAAGAGATTCTATCAAAAAAGTGAAAAAGTGACGATTTTTAATTTTTAACTGTTTTGGAAGTGGTACTAGGCTCTCTCTTACGCATGGAAAGATGGGAGCACAATGTGCTTGTTAAAATGCCCCTCACACACTAAAAAACCGTTAGTGTCATGCTTCATCATAGGGGTCTTCCCGCCCCTATAACGGGACGGGGCGTGCTACGACCAGACGGAATACGCGGGAGCACTTTAAGATGTGACAGAGGCTATGTGTAGGTGCATGGGTATCAGTGAGAGTGTAGGGACCTAACACTAGTGAGTGTGCAAAAAGTGAAAAAATGAAAGAAGTTTAAAAATTCCCTGGCTTAGTAGAAAAAAACAGATTTATTAACTTCTCTAGCTGGGAACATTAAGAAAGGGTTATGTGGTAGAGCATTAGCTACTACCTAGTCGACATGTTTCGTAAGCAGTCCCCTACTGCTTACTCATCAGGACCATATAGCGATCCCTACTAATTACTACTCAGTTCTATGAGGTTGTGCCTACTGTCCTACAAACAACCAGCAAAAATAAGCTGGCTGTTTGGGCTTCGGGGCATGAGTTGGCCCAAGTGAAGCAGAAAAAATTGACCTGATGTGGTCTTTATCTCAGTATTTGTCATCGCCCCATGAGTTTGCAGGCGAGGGGTATTCTGAGCAAGGAGGAGCACGGGGGTAGGAACAATGATTTCTTTCTCTGGCAGACATTAAACTGCGCAGAATACCCCTCGCCTGCAAACTCATGGGGCGATGACAAATACTGAGATAAAGACCACATCAGGTCAATTTTGTTTGTTTGTTTGGTTGTTTGTAGGACAGTAAGCACAACCTCATAAAACTGAGTAGTAATTAGTAGGGATCGCTATATGGTCCTGATGAGTAAGCAGTAGGGGACTGCTTACGAAACATGTCGACTAGGTAGTAGCTAATGCTCTACCACATAACCCCTTCTTAATGTTCCCAGCTAGAGAAGTTAATAAATCTGTTTTTTTCTACTAAGCCAGGGAATTTTTAAACTTCTTTCATTTTTTCACTTTTTGCACACTCACTAGTGTTAGGTCCCTACACTCTCACTGATACCCATGCACCTACACATAGCCTCTGTCACATCTTAAAGTGCTCCCGCGTATTCCGTCTGGTCGTAGCACGCCCCGTCCCGTTATAGGGGCGGGAAGACCCCTATGATGAAGCATGACACTAACGGTTTTTTAGTGTGTGAGGGGTATTTTAACAAGCACATTGTGCTCCCATCTTTCCATGCGTAAGAGAGAGCCTAGTACCACTTCCAAAACAGTTAAAAATTAAAAATCGTCACTTTTTCACTTTTTTGATAGAATCTCTTTGGTTGAACAGGTTTTAGAAGGAGCCTAAAGACCTGGCTATTTGCCAAAATCTGAGATTTCAGTACCCACTATTCAGCCCTGCCATCAGCCGGCTCCATCTGATTAGGTTCTCTCAAAAAGCGCCAGGATACCCGTAGGGTGGCAGTTGCGCTATACAAGAACTATATACAATACAATACAATACAATACAATATAGTCACACATACATGTACTCACTCATTATATGTACTCATACATCCATACATCCTGTTACACACCTACACTTATACATAGAGTTATTCACACATATACTCACACATGCAAATAAACTATCAAACATCCATTTACTTGCATACACAGCTCTACACACACCACTACAGTTATTTCTACAGAGACTTACACATAATTACTCTCTTAAACAATCAGTTATATAAACACATACTTATTTATACAGGAGCTCTTCCAATTATTCACTGTCAAATATCCTTACTTATATGCATCAATACTCACATATACTAGTTTAAAACATATGTACTTACTCATAAAGACACTATCGAGGCAGTCATTCACTCACTAAAACACCCATACACACACTCATCCACCCATACAATCCTGCACACATGCTGTCTTCAAATCACATACAAACAGTGAGTCAGTCATTCATGCATCTGGGCGCTAAGTAATACCCCCACCAAACAATACAGACACTCGTTTTGATACTCAAAAAAACAACTAATAAACCATATAGACACTCATGTAGCTACTCACTAACCCATGCAGCCACTTATACACAAAGTGAGAAACTGATACATATACTTACATATTTAAATATTACTCGCTAATACATGTATTCACTAAGATATACTTAACACCTTAGCTGCTAAGCAGATTTCCCTCCTGTGCTGAAATTTTAAGAATGCCCTTTTACATGACGAGCTCAGCTTGTCATGAGCACACGAGAGGTGTACCTCATGACGAGCTGAGATCGTCATGAGCATCGTAGGGGTTAATAAGTCAGTTATACAATCAACATTTAGAAACTTATTTACCCATTTATTCTTCCATCAACCTTTAGAATACATATATAAAAAATATTTATTTTTCAGAAAGACACACATTCACTGGATGATGTCATCAGTGAAGTCATCAGTGATGTCATTTGAGATGTCATCAGTGATGTCATGAGTGATGTCACTGACCATGTCATAAGTGATGTAATATGTGACGTCATCAGCAGTGCATTGCAGGCGCGCGAGTTATAGTTAGCTGAACTAACTATAATGGGGGAATTTCAATGGTTTTGTATGAGTGAAATGTCCAGCTAACTATAACATGTGTGAAACCTATGGTTTTTTCAGTGTCTGTATGTGTTTTGAAGACAGCATGTGTGCAGGACTGTATGGGTGGATGAGTGTGTGTATGGGTGTGTTAGGGAGTGCATGACTGTCTCAATAGTATCTTTATGAGTAACTACATGTTTTAAACTAGTACATGTGATTATTGATGTATATAATCTCTTCAACAGTGTCCTTTTTCTTTTTGCTTGCAATCACAACTTCATCTTGTTTTTTTTCTTTCTCTACAGCTTCACTACAGATATTCTCATATTTTCTTTTTCTACCTACGACACGCTTTCCAAATACTGGATATTGACCTAAATTGGGTGCATATTCTCTTCTTACCCTTTTATACTCTTTCACACAATTTGCATCTGCACTAATCTTTCTCTCATCAGAATCAATCAAGTACAATCCACATAAAGTTCTCACTCGAGACTAACCCTGGGCAGTGAACTACGCTCCGCCCGCAGAGTCTGCGAAATAGCGGCAACTTCGCGTTTCGCAGTGAACGCGAAGTTGTCGAATACTTCACAATCTACAGCATAGCGTAGTTGTTTTTCTTCCTCGCGCTCAATAGCGTTCTCGTGTGCGCGGTAACGACTTACCGTGGTTCTGCGTTTGCCTTCTCGGTTTTCACTCCCGGTCGGTCGCATGCGCCACAACGTTTGGAATCTGCCCGCACAATCCCCCAAGACTGTGCGAACGCGATCACGTCATTTGGACGCGCGATCACGTCATTAGGACGCGCAATCTTCCTTCCGGCGCAATGTTGGCAAGATCATGGTCCCGAACACGCAGAAGCTGCAATCTGTCACAGAATATCTCTCGAGCATGATCAAACCTTCTCGAAAATGATCATTTTGCTCAGGAAAACTCCTCAGATTGTGATTCGGCTGTAGTTTTTTGTGCAAGGAGTCCTCTTTTTTTCTACTCTGTTTTTCTAGAGTAAGGAAATGCCCCCGAGTCTCCAACTTCCTGTGCCTGTACACCAGGCCCCTCCCAGTGCTTTGTTCATGTGCTGTTCACTACCATTTGGATTTGGAGCTGGAAGGATCACTTTTTGTGTATGTCTGCTGCATCATATCATTTGATTGGATTTATTGAGGACTTTTGGATTTGAAATTTTCTTTTACAAATAAGTTGGAGAATTGGTGTACATGTTTGTTTGATTTGGGCTTTTTTTTAACTACAGTTTTTTCCTGGGCTTTTCAATCCTTGCTAAAAATTATTTTTAAGGGAGGCCTGTACTTTCATGAGGGGTCAAGTTGTATTTCTTTGAAATTTCATCCAGTAGGCCTAGAGGTACCCATGGGTCCAACAATGTTTCTGTGGTGTCTGTTGAATTTCAAGTTTTTAAACATCATGGATGGCATTGGATTCAATTGCAAACTGTGTTTTTTGGAGTGGAATTTCAGTTTTTGCGTTCAATTAAATATTGGCTTTTCAGCCAATAGGTAACCCTAGTAGTTCATATAGCTAGTTTAGGCCTGCTTGAGTTCATTGTATTTACTTTCTGTGGGTGGCCTGGCCATGTGGTGGTGGCCATTTTGTTTTAAAAAGCCACTGTGCTTTTGCCATAGGCCTCCAAGCTTGTGGACTACTCTTCCAGTAGGCCCAAGGCTACTACTCAAGTCATCATGGGTGCATGAAAGTTAATCAACTGTTTTTGTGGTGTTTGTTTAAGTTGTAACATTATGTATGGCATGGATGGCTTTGGATTGATTTTCAAAATGTGGTTTTAGGTGTGGAATTTCAGGTTTTGGGTGTTTGTTAAATAATATGGGTTTTTCTGCCAGTAGGTAACCCTAGGAATTCAGCTCGCCTATTTTTGGTAACTTTGCACAGTGCGACAAAGCAACCTTACAGTTTTTGTCTTCTTTGTGCGCTCAATCTGCATGCTCGGGCACGTGATAACGACATTTTGTACAGTTCGTGCTGCCGAACTCGCCGAATTTGCAATTTCGCAAGCAATACGTCTCGAGTTGCATAAAACCTTCTCGAAAATGTTCATTTTGTTCATTTTGCTAAAAAAACTCCCCAGGTTGTCATTTGGTTGTATTTTTTGGAGCATGGAGTCATTTTTCCGTTCATTTTTTCCTTTTTTTAAAAAGAGGAAGGAAGTTCCCCAGAGACCTCAACTTCCTGTTCCTGTCCTTTGTATGTACTTTGTTGTTTGAGGATGGGCTGAGCATGTGTGTGGTGGCCATTTTGAGAAGCCAAGCTTTGTCCTTTTGCCATAGGCATGTATTGTCTGTCTTCTCTTTCTTTTCATGTTGTTTTGGGTGGCCAGGCCATGTGGTGGCGGCCATTTTATGTGACCTTCCATCGTGCTTTTGCCATTGGCCTCTAAACTTGTGGTCTATTCCGCCAGTAGGCCTAGAGTCCCAGAGGTAGTCAGCGGGGGTGCTTGATGTAGCTGTTTCTATGTTGTCTGTTGAATTTAACATCATTTAGGGCATGTATGGCATTGGATTGAATTCCCAAATGTGGTGTTTGGGGTGTAATTAACTTTAAGTGTGTGTTAATAAATGCCTTTTTTGTAAGTGTTGTTTTCGTGTAACTTTCCAACCTTTTTAGCTATGTGAATTTCTTTTTTTTTGCATTCAGCAGTGATGTGTAAATAAAATACCAGGCATCCTCCTTTGTCTGGCCATATAAGGATTTAGGTCTGCTTGAGTTTATTGTATGTACTTTCTTTTTGGTGGGCTGACCATGTGGTTGGTGGCCATTTGGTGAAGTCAGGCATTGTGCTTTTCCCATAGGCCTGCTTTGTCTGTTTTTTATTGCTTTCTTATTTTTATTCATTTTCTTATTTTTTTGTGAGCGCCTGGCCATGTGGTGGCAGCAATTTTGTGGGATCAGCCACTGTGTTTTTGCCATAGGCCTCCAAGCTTGTGGCCTACTCTTCCAGTAGGCCTAAGGCTACTACTCGAGTCATCATGGGTGCATTAAAGTTTATCAACTGTTTTTGTGGAATTTGTTTAAGTTGTAACATCATGTATGGCATGGATGGCTTTGGATTGATTTGCAAAATGTGTTTTTTGGTGTGGAATTGCAGGTTTTGGGTGTGTGTAAATAGTATGGCTTTTTCTACCAGTAGGTAACCCTAGGAATTCACCTCGCTTAGTTTTGGTAACTTTGCACAGTGCGACAACGCGACATTACAATTTTTTTCTTCTTCGCGCGCTCAATATGCGTGCTCGGGCACGCGATAACGACGTTTTGCGTAGTTTGTCTTGCCGAACACGCTGAATTTGCAAACTCGCGAGCAATATGTCTCGAGTCGCATAAAACCTTCTCGAAAATGATGATTTTGTTCATTTTGCTAAAAAAACTCCTCAGGTTGTCATTTTTCTGTTCATTTTTTTTTCTTTTAAAAGAGGAAGGAAGTTTCCCAGGGACCTCAACTTCCTGTTCCTGTTCTTTGTATGTACTTTGTTGTTTGAGGGTGGGCTGACCATGTGGTGGCGCCCATTTTGCGGGGGTGAATGTTTTGTTATTGTGCAACATTAAGTCCATCATCATCTGTGTTTTGCTGTTCACCCAATGTGGGAAGGGTATGCCCAGACGTGTGTCCCGTGCTCACTACGCCACTGGAGTCAAGCTATCCTGGCTGATGAAGGCTGATAGCCAGAAACCATTCCTAGGATGCTTGATTCCAGTCCAGGGAAGACATGGCTTGGCAGTTCGGTCTGGACTGTTCCCATGAGCTACAGGGTCAAGACTGATTTCCATATGGTCATGTCGGAACTGGGGTGGCTTGATGAGCAAAATAACGATGGATTAAACCTAGATCTGTGACTGGGGGTTAATGTCTTGCCATTGTGCAACATTCCGTCCATCATCTTGTGTGTTTTGCTGTTTACCCTATGTGGGAAGGGTATGCCCAGATGTGGGTCCTGTGTCCACTACGCCACTTGGGTCAAGTTATCCTGGCTGATGAAGGCTGATAGCCAGAAACCGGTCCTAGTATGCTTGATTCCGGTCCAGGGAAGACATGGCTTGGCAGTTCGGTTTGGACTGTTCCCATGAGGCACAGGGTCGAGACTGATTTGCATATGGTCATGTCTGAACTGGGGTGGCTTGGTGAGCAAAATACCAATGGATTAAACCCAGATCTGTGACTGGGTTTGAATGTTTTGCCATTGTGCAACATTCCGTTCATCATCTTGTGTCTTTTGCTGTTCACCCTATGTGGGAAGGATATGCCCAGACGTGGGTCCCGTGCTCACTACGCCACTGGAGTCAAGCTATCCTGGCTGATGAAGGCTGATAGCCAGAAACCATTCCTAGGATGCTTGATTCCGGTCCAGGGAAGACATGGCTTGGCAGTTCGGTCTGGACTGTTCCCATGAGGCACAGGGTCAAGACTGATTTGCATATGGTCATGTCTGAACTGGGGTGGCTTGGTGAGCAAAATAACGAAGGATTAAACCCAGATCTGTGACTGGGGGTGAATATTTTGCCATTGTGCAACATTCCGTCCATCATCTTGTGTGTTTTGCTGTTTACCCTATGTGGGAAGGGTATGCCCAGACGTGGGTCCCGTGCTCACTACGCCACTGGAGTCAAGCTACCCGGGCTGATGAAGCCTGATAGCCAGAAACCGGTCCTAGGATGCTTGATTCCGGTCCAGGGAAGACATGGCTTGGCAGTTCGGTCTGGACTGTTCCCATGAGGCACAGGGTCAAGACTGATTTGCATATGGTCATGTCTGAACTGGGGTGGCTTGGTGAGCAAAATAACGATGGATTAAACCCAGATCTGTGACTGGGGGTGAATGTTTTGCCATTGTGCAACATTCCGTCCATCATCTTGTGTGTTTTGCTGTTCACTCTATGTGGGAAGGGTATGCCCAGACGTGGGTCCCGTTCTCACTACACCACTGGAGTCAAGCTATCCTGGCTGATGGAGGCTGATACCCAGAAACCGTTCCTAGGATGCTTGATTCCGGTCCAGGGAAGACATGGCTTGACAGTTTGGTCTGGACTGTTCCCATGAGGCACAGGGTCAAGACTGATTTGCATATGGTCATGTCTGAACTGGGGTGGCTTGGTGAGCAAAATAACAATGGATTAAACCCAGATCTGTGACTGGGGGTGAATGTTTTGCCATTGTGCAACATTCCGTCCATCATCTTGTGTGTTTTGCTGTTCACCCTATGTGGGAAGGGTATGCCCAGACTTGGGTCCCGTGCTCACTACGCCACTGGAGTCAAGCTACCCTGGCTGATGAAGGCTGATAGCCAGAAACCGGTCTTAGGATGCTTGATTCCGGTCCAGGGAAGACATGGCTTGGCAGTTCGTCTGGACTGTTCCCCTGAGGTACAGGGTCAATACTGATTTGCAGAAGGTCATGCCTGAACTGGGGTGGCTTGGTGAGTAAAATAACGATGGATTAAACCCAGATCTGTGACTGGGGGTGAATGCTTTGCCATTGTGCCACATTTGGTCCATCATCTTGTGTGTTTTGGCCATTTATGTGTGACCTTCCACTGTGCTTTTGTCATAGGCCTCCAAACTTGTGGCCTATTCTGCCAGTAGGCCTAGAGTCCCAGAGGTAGTCAGCGGGGTGCTTGATGTAACTGTTTCTATGTTGTCTTTTGAATTTAAAATCATTTAGGACATAGATGGCATTGTATTTAATTCCCAAATGTGGTGTTTCGGGTGTAGTTAACATTTTGGGTGTGTGTTAAATGCCTTTGTTGTATGTGTTGTTGTTATGTAACTTTCCAACCTTTTAGCCATGGGGATTTTCTTTTTTGCATTAAGCTGTGATGTGTAACAGGCATCCTCCTTTGTCTGGCCTTATAGGGATATATAGGCCCTCTTAAGTTTATTGTTTTCTGGGCTTTACCCATGTGCCTGTGATGAGTGACCATGTGGCTGGAAGCCGTGGTGGTGGTAGTAGTAGTATGCTGTTTTGTTTTTGCTACATAGGCCTGTGTGTCTTTCCATTGTTCCTGTTTGCAGACTGTTTACATCCCCATTGCTATCTGCTGCAGGTCACTGATTCTGCATCCTTACGACATGATGCACAAATTAAGGATAAACAAGTTCCACTTCCACTACATTTGTATTTTAGTTCTTTGCTATTCTTACTCTTACTGAGTGTACTAACACTACTAGTAATTAAAATAAAGCTCAACAAATTCCACATTTGACTGATGTTCTTCTGCCTTCTTTGCTTGTGGGTGCACAAAAGACTGGGGAGGAGGTGTCTGTCATCATTCATCGCCCATTGTACTGCCAGACGGACGTCCTTCTGTTGTACGTGACGTGTGGTGTGACCTGACCAGAAATCTCTGCAACTTGTGCAACTGAGTGCTGCTGCTGACATCTGAAGAAGATGGGCCCAAAGAAAGCAGGTACCAGGTCCTCCAAGTCCAAGAAAGTTGCTGAGAAGAAGAAGGAAGAACAGAAGAAGGAAGTGACACTTAATTCTGGTGTTAACCCCAAAACCATTTTTGGGAAAACAAAAAGTATGCCTGCAGCAGTGGTGTCCGGGGTGCAAGCTGGGGCCAGCACCTCCACATCAGTGGGCCCAACCCACCAACCCAGGCCCAAGCAGATGAGTGTGGAAGAGGTAGCCAACCTAATGGTGGAAAGCAATGATGCTGAGCCTGACCTAAACGTATCGCTATCTCAAAGTAGTACACAATCAACGCATGAGGGAACACAGCATATAAGTGGTGAACAACAACCACCACCAGCAATAGTAATTGTTCAACAACAACAACCACAACCACCGCCCGCAATGGTTGTTGTTCCTCCCGAAGTAGGGGCCGTTCAGGAAATTGAGCCTCATGCAGAGCAAGAAGAAGAGGAAGCCACTCACGCAGGAGATCTACTGTCTTCCAAATATCCACCAAGGAAAAAGAGGGTTAGTCCATCAAGTTCTTCGTCAAGCGTCCCTTCTGATGATCTAGATCTCACTTGGGAGCCACAACAATCTGAGCATGAGAGCGAGAGACATCCCAAGACCAGGCTAGAGAAAGGAAGGTTCCAGAAAGCCTTACACTTATGGAGGTTGATGTAGAACAGCAGGATAATGTTGATGATGAGTCTGACCCAGTCATCACAAGCATCACTCCAGGCCCCAAGGACATGGATACCAACATTTTCACCCTATCCCGAATGGCTGCGACTAGTAGGGATGTAGCACGCATACCTCTAACACAGGCAACACCAACACGACGAACAGCTTACATGTTTACATTAGCAAAGGGCCAGCAGCGTCCTACATCCAGCACAAGCACCGCCTAAGCTGAAGTAGGTAGTGGTAATACTCCGCAGCCACATAGTCAAATTAAACACACAACCTACAGTTCTTCCGGCATTGGAAGTGGCTCCCCAGTGTGGGACTTCTTTACGGTTAGCGCAAAGGAGGACAACATTGCTATATGCTCCATTTGTCATACCTCTGTTAGTCGTGGTAATCTTGGTACAAACTATGGTACCGGAGGCCAAATGACCCATTTGAAAAAACAACACGCAATCAAGTGGGAGGACAACATTCATAGCATCAAAACTGGAACTATTGATGTTGGTGGGGATAAACTAGTACAAGGTCCACTCACTGTCGAACAGGAAGAAGAAGAGGGAGACATTCTATCTGGTAGTGGTACACAAAATAACCCTGTCTCCAGCACTGCAGTGGTACAGCCCACATCCTCCGCATCAGCAACATCTCAGTGGCACAAGAGTAAGAGTCAGCTGGAGACACCAAGGAGTACAGCTGCAAATTCTGCAATGCAAAGTGCTTCGCAAGCATAACCGAAAGAAATACCAAGGGGCGTACCATTCTTAGCATGTTTAGGCAGTAGGTAAAGTAAGAACGCAACCACCCAATGGCAGGTTTGTACAATGATAAGCTTGCTAAAATGTTAGCACTGGACCTTCTCCCTTTTTCTTTTGTTGAAGAGGTGGGTTTTCTGGCATTTGTGACAACCATCTGCCCAAAATGGAACGTTCCCAGGCGCTACTATTTTGCCAGAGTTGCTGTTCCAGCACTACATCATGATGTGCTGAAATTGCTTGGAAAAGTCTTACATCAGAGTGCTGTTCATAGTATCCACCTGACAACAGACATGTGGACCAGTTGCCAAGCCATTGATTACATGTGCATCACTGCACACTGGATCTCTTTTTCATATGTTAGAGACAAGCTATCTGCAGGCGTTGACACTGTTGAGATTTTTAATAAGACTCGAAGACATGCAACTGTAGCCATGTTTGCTATGGAGAAATCTCATACTGCTGCAATCATTTTGGCTCAGTTTAACAGCAAGGTCTTTGAATGGCTGCAACCAAGAGGGCTTAACATTGGTTTTGTTGCCACAGACAGTGGCAGTAATGTAGATAAGGCCATGAAAGATGGTGGCTATTTCAGGGTCCCATGTTAGGCACACTGCATTAACATTGTTGTGCAAGACTTTCTGAAAAATGAAAGCAAAGTCAGCAACTTACTGACCACCTGCAGAAGAATATGCACACATTTCAACCATTCTTTTAAAGCCCGGAAGCAGCTAAGGGTCATTCAACGTGAGCATAAAATGCCAGTCAAAGCACTCTTCCAGGAGGTCCCAATACATTGGAACTCAGCTTATGACATGCTTGATCGTCTGTTTGCGGTACAAAAGGGGGTGGTGATGGACGGAGCATCTGAATCAATCAAACACTCACACCCAGTCAAAAGATCTGGGCTTAATACATCACCGTTCTTTAGCCCACTCTGCCACCCCAGTTCAGACATGGCTATATGCAAATCAGTCTGACCCTGTGCCTCATGGGAACAGTCCAGCGCGGAAACAAGCTTCCATCACCACCCCCTTTTTGTACCACTTTTGGCCACCATAAGTGTGGCAGGGTATGCTCAGACGTGAGTCCCTTGCTCACTTTGAAACTGGATTCAAGCAAGCCGGGCTGAAGACGACTGGAATGCCAGAAACCGGTCCTCTGAAGCTTGTTTCCGGTCCAGGAAAGACATGGCTTGGCAGTTCGGGCTGGTTTGTTTTCATGAGGCACTGGGTCAGACTGATTTGCATATAGCCATGTCTGAACTGGGGTGGCAGAGTGGACTAAAGAACAGTGATGGATTAAACCCAGATCTTTTGACTGGTTGTGAGTGTTTGATTGATTCCGATGCTCCGTCCATCACCACCCCCTTTTTGTACCGCTGATCGTCTGTTTGAGCAGTACATACCATTTAATGCTTATGTCATGACAAGAAGATTAGGGATCCTACTGTGAAAGCCATTACAGTTGAGATATGGCAATGGGACTTCATTAAATGCCTGACAGAGATGTTACTTCCTTTTGAGGTCTTCACACGTGCAGTCAGCAGGGAGGACTGTACTATGGGCCAAGCTATCGCATTGTTGTACATGCTAGAGCAAGAGCTGAAGGAGGTGTCTGAAACATACTAAGGTGTGGAAGGAAAAGTAGACGCATGTTATTTGGTGAACGCCTTAGCCACCCGCTTATCTGAAAATACAAGGATTCAAAATAAGATTGTGTCAGATCGACATTACATTACTGCCACAATTTTGGATCCACGGTACATAGACGACTCCCCTCTGGAACCAAATCCCT
The DNA here is from genome assembly GCF_964263255.1 of Lissotriton vulgaris. Taxonomy (NCBI): domain Eukaryota; kingdom Metazoa; phylum Chordata; class Amphibia; order Caudata; family Salamandridae; genus Lissotriton; species Lissotriton vulgaris. The sequence continues at coordinate 647,325,089 of NC_141691.1, read as the reverse complement.
CCTTGTGGTCCCCCGAGTTAGGAAGGCCAGATGGGGTGGAAAGGCTTTCTCCCACCTTGGTCCTCCGTACTGGAACCAACTCCCCTTGTACTTGAGACGATGCCCGGACCACCTCCAATTCCAGAAGCACCTTAGGACCTTTCTTTTCTGCCTGTCCGTAGCGCATAGATACCCCTTCGGGGTCGATTCTGTATCAATATGAATACATAAATAAATAAAGATGTGGTTGAGGGATTTGTAATGTTATGTTACAGGGGTTTGTAAAGCGCCTGGTTACACTGACCCAGTGTGTCCCCGCGCTAGATACCAAAGCAGAAAAAACCTAAGTCCACAGACAGTACAGCACTGATTATGTCTTTGGGAATAACTGAGTCTTCAGACCCTTCCGGAAGAGAGTTTCGGATTCCTCCAAACGGAGGCATTGAGGGAGGGTGTTCCAAAGTTTAGCCGCCGTGTGGCAGAAAGAGCGGCCACCCATCCTGGCCCTCTTGATCCTAGGGACACATACGAACCCACTTCCACTGGATCTAAGCTTCCTGATTGGATCATATATGCATAGTAAATTATGCAAATAAGTAGGACCCTTCTTTCTCAGGATACGATGGCTCACACACATGGCTTTAAATTTCACTCTTTCCCTGATAGGGAGCCAGTGCAGACAGGACAGTGCTGCCTTTGCTGATGATCTTCTGGGCCACATCAGGACAAGCCTTGCTGCCGCATTCTGGACGCCCTGCAATCTACGCATGCACCTATCGCTGGTACCGAGGTACAATAGATTGCAGTAGTCCAGATGCGAAGTTACTAGTGCCTGTACCATAATCCTTCTGGAGGTCGTAGGGAGGATGTCCAAGGTTTTCCATAGATTAAGCATGATGCCAAAACAGGCACCTGCTACCCTTTGGGTATGGTAGTTAAACGACAATTGATTGTCAACCCAAACTCCCAGGTTTTTAGCATGTTCACATGGTGTAGGAGTGGGGCCCAACACCTGGGGCCACCAAGTAGAAGACCAGACAGAAGGGACTCTCCCAAACACCAATACCTCTGTCTTAGAGCCGTTAAGCCTCAGACAGTTGCTTGTCATCCAGCTCGCCAGGTTTTCTAGGCAAAGTCTGAAGTTACGGTCGGCGTCAGGTTGGGCTTGGGTCAGTGAGACCACCAATTGGGTGTCGTCAGCGTAGGACAGAGTCCTAATCCCATATTTGTCAGCAATGTCCACAAGGGTAGCCATATAAATATTGAAAAGAGTCGAACTCAGAATCGAGCCCTGAGGCACCCCCTGCCTCATCTTGATGCTTCTGGAGAAGAACTTCCCCTGCATGACCTTGAAAGGGCGCTCAGTTAGGAAGGATTCCAACCACTTGAGCGCTCTATCCGTTACACCCGCACTCCTCAAAGCCTGAAGTAGTGTGTTGGGAGCAACCGTGTCAAACGCGGCGCTTAAATCCAACAGGGTAAGCGCCGCAGTTTGTCCATCATCCACATTTCTCCGTATGGTTTCGATGGAATATAGCAATGCTGACTCAGTAGAGTGGAGAGTGCGGAAACCAGACTGAGAGGGATGTAAGAGGTTGTTTCTCTCTATATGCTCAGTTAATTGAGTGTTTACAATTTTCTCCGCCACTTTAGAACAATAAGGCAGCAAGGAGATAGGTCTGAGGTTGTCTACTTTTTCTGCACTAATATGGGGCTTTTCTGTAGTGGAAGTACCACTGCTTCCTTCCACCTAGTAGGGACCACTCCTGACCTAAAGGACAGGTCCATGGGGTGTCTGATATGGGGCTCTAGCAGGTTCAGGCTGCCTTTAAGCACCTTAGGGGTTCCAGGGTCTCTAGGGGACCCGGATTTGATGGTCCCCGCTATCTTTTTAATAATGTCCGGCTTGGGCACAAAGAATTCATGAAGTTGTTGAGAGATAGCATTATTCACGGTGCCTTCCATTCTCCCCTGGTTATCACGGGCTGAGACAGGGAAGGAGGCATAAATTTGCTCCACCTTGGCAGTGAAGTAGTCCGCAATCAAGTTGCAGGATTTCTCAGAACCTATAATCGGAGCTGCAATAGAGGACAGGGAGGTGATTTCATCCTGAATCTTAAACAGCTCTTTGGTAGAGTTTTCAGCTCGCTCAATCCTCTCCTGGAAGTAGGTGGATTTCGCTTTCCTTATCAGTGAGTGGTATTCCCTAATAAGGTTCTTATTCTCTTCCTTGACAGTACCCGAGAAGTCCTTCCTCCAGCGTCTTTCAAGATGCTTGCACTTGGTTTTCATTTCCCTAAGTTATTTCCCAAACCACAGGGCCGATTTAGCTGTCCTTCTGGACATCCTATTAGTCCAAGGTGCCGTGTGGTCTAGGGCTGCCATAATGCGCTCCTCTAAAGCTGCGCAGACTTGATCAACTTCCTGTCCATCCGGTGGACCCGCCTGATGAAGGGCAGCATTGAACGCCTCCTGTGAGAAACGAGCCCACCTCCTGCATCGCTGCCCATTTTTAGTTGCCTTCGTTTGTTTAGGTCCTGAGGTCTGTATCATAAAAGGTATCACAAAGTGATCAGACCATGGAACAGGGCAGGGGGGTCTAGCTTTTACAGCGTCCCAGTTGGTAAAAATGGTATCCAATAAGTGTCCCTGTTCATGAGTAGGGCAGTCTGATAGAAGAGAGAATTGTAGAGTGTTTAGTTCCATACACAACTCCTGTGCCCCCTGGTTAAGTACGTCTTCAAAATGTAAATTAAGGTCGCCCATTACAGTACAGTACATTTGTAGGCATGCATGAGGAGTTTGAAGGTGACCCTCTTCTCGACCTGAAGCCAGTAGAGATCTCATAGGTGTTGGGTCATGTGTTTGTATTGTGGCGTACCGAGCACGAGTCTGGCTGCGGAGTTCTGGATGGTTTGTAGTTTGTGTAGAAGAGTTCTGTTGATTCCGACATAGAGGGCATTGCCTTAGTCCAGTCTGCTGGTTATCAAAGCGTGGGTGACGGTCCTTCTGCAGGCGCGGGGGATCCAATTAAAGGTGTTGAGGAGGATGCGCAGGCTGTTGAAACTGGCGGAAGCGACAGCGTTGATCTGGCGGTTCATGGAGAAGGAGGAGTCAAGGATGAGACCAAGGTTTTGTGTGTGGTCTGTAGGGGTGGGTGGATTCTTGAGGGCAGAGGGCCACCAGGTGTTTTCCCAGGCGGAGGATGAGGACCTCAGTTTTCTCTGAGTTGAGCTTCAAGCAGCTGTCTTTCATCAATGCTACGACGTCCTTCATTCCTTCCTAGAAGCAGAGTCTGGTGCTTTCGGGATTCTTTGTGAGTGAGAGAAGGAGCTGGGTGTCATCGGCATAGGAATCTATGCTGAGCCTATGCTGTCTGACGATGGTGGCGAGGGGTGCCATGTAGATGTTGAAAAGCGTAGAACTGAGCGATGATCCTTGGGGTACTCCACAGTTGATGTCAGTGGGTTCGGAGAGGAAAGGAGGGTAGTCAGACCCTATGTGTTCTGCCAGAGAGGAAAGATTGGATCCAGTCAAGAGTGGCTCCTTGTATCCATGTGTGTCATTGGGAAATTGTCGAGCTATGATATGTCTTCATACGTTTACCTTATGTGACACAGTAAGCGCATAGGCAGGAAAATAAGTGCATTCAAAATCCTGTCTGCCAACAGACGTTCACAGGAAACATTTTCGCAGCTTGGAGACAAATGGGATCACTCTGATGAAGGACGGACAAATTAGAGCAATTTTCATGCTTGCTATTTGCACCAAAATCTTCGGTTCATCACATAAATGACTTGAGATATCACCTTTTTTGCGCAAAGAAGAGTGTCATTGATTTTATCTTGCAGGGACTGTTTGAAAAAACATGCAGAACATGCAAATTATCAAGCCGCTATAAGCAAGAGATGTCTTCTGAATGATCCTCAGACACCTAGTCCAATTGGGAGAGGGTGAAAGTAGGAAAAACACCAGAGAGTTGAGCAACTGGTTGTGAACTGGATGGAAGGGCAACTAACACCTCAGGCTGTGTTAGATCTACTAGTTTGCAACTGCATCAGGAACTGCAAACTGCCAACCTGTCTGCTGTCTTTATGACCTCTAGTGCAGCGACATGTGCAGACTTCCCACCTGTGAAAATCAAACAGATGCCGAGAATGATGACACCTATACAAAAGAAGATGATGATAATGATAAATGTGAATGTCAAATGTGTGTTTATGTTCACTCATGACATACATTGCCTATGTAAGATGTAAAAACTATTATTATTAGAAATAGTCAATGAAAATTATGCAACTGATATATATCAATATATGAGGAATACAATGACATTTTATTGTTATTATTTTAAGGTCTATATTTTTATTATTGCAATTAATAAGTGGAGTGGAGAAGTGTGGCTCAATGGTTAGAGCGGCAGACCCTGATGCAGAGGTCTGGTCCGGGAGGGTCTTGGGCTCAATTTCCTTGGACCTGATAATTCTCGCCTCGGTGCCTATTCTAATCATGGGTCCCACTCTGCAACTCTGGGCAATAGCTTTCTTAATATCCACAACGACCCCAACAGCGCTGGGATGCCTGGCTTCACCTTGGGGTGCTCAGGAATGGACATTTCACTGGGAAAAGCCAGGAAGGGTTCCAGTATGCAGTATGGGTTACAGCGCCAGGAGACCCGAGTTGGGGTATTAGTGCGCTTTACAAGTACAAATTACATTTACAATAATCATATTTATATTTAAATAATATTGATTTTAACCAAACTGGTTGAGTTAGATTTATTTTTCCACATATTTTTTTGTTTAAATCTTTTTATTAACATTTGGCACATTTTTTATAAAACATACAGTCAGAGCAGTGCTCTTGCAAGATTTATTGTTCCACATATTGGACTTGTATGTGGATTGAACTTGTATGTTATTTATAAAAAATATATGGAAACCATTTTGTTTTCGGCTGTGGTTGCTAATCCAATAATATCAGAAAAAAGTCAAAGAGTGATGACTTCCTATCACATATTTTCCATCTCTAGGCATCCATACCTTGTAAAAAAACATGTTAGGACCCATATCCCTGAGTGGTACCAAAGGCCTAAATTTGGGGTCCTGGCTCATGGCCTATCTAGGGCTCAGCAGGCCTGGGTTGGGGTTGCACAGATTAATGCTTAGCCACTAGTTTACATGGCATTATGCTTTGCCACTGGTTTAGATAGCAATGTAAGTGAGTAGGTTGAAAACGTCTGCCAGTGTGCAATCGCAGGCTGGGAGTCATGCTTTCCCACACTATTTTTTACACAATAGGTGCTGCAGTTCACGAGGGACAATTAACTTACATGCCCTATGTGGTAGGGATACAAAATATCGAAATTTAAATATCGATATACAATAATATCGATGTTTTAATTTCGATGGTATAGAATATCGATGTCCAGAATATCGACAGACAGAATATCGTTTTTATGGTATGTATGTTACTAATATCGAAATTTACTAATATCGAAATTTTGTTTAGTGTTTTGTATTTTATTATGTTGTTTATATGTTTGTTAAATATGTTATTAAATGTATGTTTGCAAATTAGTAATTTTGTTTACATTTTGCGTTTTAGTATCAGAGCGGGTTGTGGGTTTATAGGGGAATAGGGTGGGAAGTAATTTAATAATAATTAATTATTTAATAAATAATTTAAAATATTTTAAAAAAATAATTAATTGGTAATTAATTAATAATAAATAGGTAATTAAATTAATTAGAGTCAATGTGCAAATATATTTTTTATTGTTATTGTTAATTAATAATTAATTGGTAATTAATGAATATTAATTAGTTAATTACATTAATTAGAGTTAATGTGCAAATAAATAGATTTATTTGTTATTGGTAATTAATAATTAATTGGTAATTAATTAATATTAATTAGTTAATTACAATAATTAGAGTTAATGTGCTAATATATGTAATTTATTTATAATTAATTAATAATTAGTTAGTAATTAAATAACATTAATTATTTAATTAAATTAATTAGAGTTGATGTGCTAATATATTTAAATTGTTGTTATTGTTAAATAATAATTAATTTGTAAATCATAATTATTAAGTGATTAAATGATATGATTTATTTATGTGTAGTGGGTTGTGTGTTTATAGGGTAATAGGGTGCCATATATTAAAATGTAATTAATTTAAGAGATTGTATTTATTTATTGGTATTTATTGTTAATTAATTGGTAATTAATATGTGTTAATCAGTTCAATTTAAATTAGATCAATTTATTATAAATAATTGTTATTTATTGATTATTTGATATTTATATTAATTGTGTTTTTTTGTATGTGTACTGTGTTGTGTGTTAAAGGGGGAGTAGTGTGTGAAATAATTTTTACCCCCATGCTATCCAATGCTTTCCCTACTGGTGCACTCTCTGGAGTGAGAATAGTAATTTTTACCCCTACGCTATCCAACTCTTTCCCTATTGTTGCACTCTATGGAGTGGGAATAGTAATTTTTACCCCTACTCTATCCAACGCTTTCCCTACTGTTGCACCCTCTGGAGTAGGAATAGTAATTTTTACCCCTACGCTATCCAACGCTTTCCCTACAGTTGCACCCTCTGGTGTGGGAATAGTAATTTTTACCCCTATGCTATCCAACGCTTTCCCTACTGTTGCACCCTCTGGAGTGGGAATAGTACTTTTTACGCCTACGCTATCCAACCTTTTCCCTACTGTTGCACCCTCTGGAGTAGGAATAGTAATTTTTACCCCTACGCCATCCAACGCTTTCCCTACTGTTGCACCCTCTGGTGTGGGAATAGTAATTTTTACCCCTACGCTATCCAACGCTTTCCCTACAGTTGCACCCTCTGGAGTGGGAATAGTAATTTTTACCCCTACGCTATCCAATGCTTTCCCTACTGTTGCACCCTCTGGAGTGGGAATAGTAATTTTTACCCCTACGCTATCCAACATTTTCACTACTGTTGCACCCTCTGGAGTAGGAATAGTAATTTTTACCCCTACACTATCCAACGCTTTCCCTACTGTTGCACCCTCTGGAGTGGGAATAGTAATTTTTACCCCTACGCTATCCAACCTTTTCCCTACTGTTGCACCCTCTGGAGTAGGAATAGTAATTTTTACCCCTACACTATCCAACCTTTTCCCTACTGTTGCACCCTCTGGAGTGGGAATAGTAATTTAAACCCCTACGCTATCCAAAGCTTTCCCTACTGTTGCACCCTCTGGAGTGGGAATAGTAATTTTTTCCCCTATGCTATCCACCGCTTTCCCTACTGTTGCACCCACTGGAGTGGGAATAGTAGTTTTTACCCCTACGCTATCCAACGCTTTCCCTACAGTTGCACCCTCTGGAGTGGGAATAGTAATTTTTACGCCTACGCTATCCAACACTTTCCCTACTGTTGCAGCCTTTGGAGTGGGAATAGTAATTTTTACCCCTACGCTATCCAACCTTTTCCCTACTGTTGCACCCTCTGGATTAGGATTAGTAATTTTTAACCCTATGCTATCCAACGCTTTCCCTACTGTTGCACCCTCTGGAGTGGGAATAGTAATTTAAACCCCTACGCTATCCAACGCTTTTACTACTGTTGCAATATGTGTAGTAAGTATATATATTAATTTAGATGTACACTTTTTAATTTTTTTAAAATGTATATGTATTAGTTATTATTTATTAAATATGTTTTAATGTTTTTATGTAATAATTGTAAAATTATATGTACTTTTAAATTATTTTTACATTATTATTAATACATTAAAAAAAACAATATATTTAATTTAGATATTTTTGTACTACAATATATTTTTTTCCGATATTTTTGTACTTACCTTTATGAAGATATAACTCAGATATTTTTGCTGTCGATATTTTTGTGTCGATATTTTTGTATGTAGATATTCTGTCTGTCGATAATATGTCAGACATTCGCCCTATGTACCCCTGGGTACCATGTACTAGGGACTTATAAGTAAGTTAACTTATGGCAATTGTGGGTTTTAAGGGTCAGAGCACTGACACTGATGCCTGTTTGGCAGAAACCAGTGCACTATCAGATTAAAAAAACTGCAGCAAAAGTTCAAAGGTTTGGGGTTGTTCATGCAAAAAGAGGCGTTTCTTTACACCAAAGGATACTTTCTCTTGGTCCAGTTGACAAAATCATGGCTATATGGTTTGCAATTTCCTCCTGAAGAATTAGTCCCATATTTCCAGCAAATATTCACAAGAGAGTTCAAAGAAATCTACAACAGTTGCATATTTTCAAATGTATTCCAGTGTCTACAATTTGCACATACAGAATTTCTGTATAGAGAATTTCGGTACGCAGTACGATCGACAAATAGGCATTGCTGATGCAATTTCTCCTCAGGATTTTATTTTTCCTTTTCTGAATACTCCATTGAATATGCAGAGTGTTAACTTCCCCTAAAAGACAATTTCTTCCACTTTTGACTGATGAAGCTATATGTGTGTTTCTGTTGTGAGTAAATACCGAAAGTATTATTAAAGTACTCAAAAGTAGATACATTTCTGATACCCAATTTACCTTGTAGACCTATCCACATATGCCCCACAGCATAACACCCAGCTCTAAATATGTAATTGTGGATATTCTACTGACTGAGGGGCCTAATAAATGTATGGAGGACTGTATTCCATATTTTCTGATCAACAGAGGGATGACTCTGTTTTGGCGTGTCAGGAGAGGATTGAACGCCCTGAGGCAGAGTATATCCTCTATATTTCTAAATCTCCACCAGACATACAGAGATCCCAGCAGATTAAGAGACACCACCACCATGGCATGCAACTTAGCTGTGTGGGTGCCATTTTCACTGTACCCACGCAGCAAAGATGCTTGGTTTTCATCATCAAACTCTTCATGCAGGAATTATTTCTTGAAAACCAATATATGAAAATCCCTGACATACTGGGTGTTTTATCAGAATGCATGGGGGGTCATTAGTCTGTTTTTGTATGGGACAGTCATGTGTTCCCTGGTGAAAAGGCACATGCAAAAATTATTTAATAACTTTCCTCCTCATTAAGTGGTCGATCTGACCTACATTGACCAATGTCAGTCAAGCCATCAGACAAAAGTTATCACTGATAGAGCCAGCTCAGGCTCTACCTTCAGAAACAGTTCCAAATGTAAATATAGTGGGGGCAAACATGAGTTTGCCACCTATGATACACTGCCACATTTTTGATTAAGCGGTCTGCCAGTGAATGTCTAAATTAAGCCACGATTTTCTGCATTCACAGATAACGGTTGCTAGGGTACAATTCCATCACTGGATCAAGACTGGTAATTTATGCTTTAAAAGTAACTTTTGCACACCTAAGATGAACTTTGGAGAGAAAACGCCTTTTGAATCTTACAGCTGGTTTCTAATTTTAGACACATTCAAAAATGCAAACCGGGGTTGCCTTCGGAATTGGAGAGTGGTTTAAATCTGCAAACAGGTTTCCAAAATGTTTATTCTCCTGGTAGATTTGACTAACATATATGTCTACAAGCAGTTTGAAGTGCCTAAACGTATGCTGAGTAGTGTGGCAAGACATACAATGCACGGAGTGTGACACTACGTAGTTGTGGATTCTCACTTCCAAAACAAATCAAATCCAAGTGTCTATTTGGAGGTATGATTGATCTATTTTGTCTGTGTTAATATGTGCTCATATTGTGCAATGCATATTTGGCATCCACGGGGAAAAGCCAGTCCAAGTAACGAATAGCCCATCAAATCTAACAGCTTTTGGGCTGTACAAAATGTTTCCAACTATATTCATGTGCTACAAAAAAAACAACAAGCCATTTTGTGTCCAAGAAGTTACGTGGATTGCATAAATTCAGAATGTTTATAATAATCGGTCTGCATTTGAGAACGAAGTAAAAAAATTAGGAGTCCAACTTTCACTTCAAGAAAACACAAACATCTCTTCTGAACTCAACCTGCAGGCTCTAAAATGACTAGACTGGCTGAATAGGGTTCCTTGATACCAAAAGGGGACTTTTACCCTGCCAAAACAAAGCATTAAAAATCAGTAGTTAAAAGAATCTATAAATATGTTTGGAAGGTGTGAGCATGTTTGACAAGTTAGTTAGTGCAAGTGAGATTTGGCATCCCCTGGTTGCTAGGATGACTTCTGGTGAACTTTTTCTAACACGGGCGGTTGCGACAATTCAAGAAATAAGGCTGCCACTCAAGTAGAAAATCTACTCAAGCAACCGCAAAATAAACTTGAGTAACTGCACCCTCTGGTGCATCACATGGTGTTGTTCACACTGATTTTTCAGCGTGTAAGCTGCTACAAGTGCAAAATCACAGCAAGAGCAGTGTGACATATATTTCCGCCCAATGGCAGAACTCTGCTGAACCTCACAGACATTTTATGTAACTCCGTTGAATTTTTCTGAGTCAAATTCCATGAGTTCCAGGGGCCTAACAAATGCCCCATGCAGCCCCCGCGTTGCGGGGGGCCCACTCTCTTCAGTAAAAGAATGGGGCCCCCTAAGCTCTTCAGTGAGAGCTGTGAGAGAGGCTTGCGCTAAAACAAGCCTCTCTCCCTCTAAAGCAGGTGCAGGCTGTCTGCAGCCTGCTCTGAGCCCCTCCCGCTGACTGAAGAAAAACAATGTAACATGACTGAAGAAAAACAATGTAACAACTTACATTGTTTCTCTTCAGTCAGAGCCCCGTCGGGAAAAAGGATGGGGGTGGGGGCCCTGAGAGAGCATTCCCCATAGGGCTCTGTTCCTCTGAGAAGAGACAAGGATGAGGTGGGCGCACCAAAGACAGCATTCTCCAGGGCAATGCTCATATGAGAAGGGATGAGACAGCAAAATGGTGCCCTCAGGTAAGCACTCTTGTTAGAATAGACCATGTGGGCGTGGCGTCCGCAGGAGGGGGCAACGGGGGGCACTTGCCCCACCCTGGATCGCCAGTGCGTCTGGTGTGGGCCCAGTCAGGGCCAGCCCTAGTCCATCATGCTTTTGCAATGGTGCCATTGTTCCAGGTGGCAGCCCCTTCCATTGGGTGGGAAGGGTGCAAGGGGGTGGCCCAGAAGGGTGAAGGCAGAGGGGAGAAGGGTGCAAGGTAGAGAGAAGAAGGGTGCAAGGCAGAGTGGAGAAGGGTGCAAGGTGGAGGGGAGAAGGGTGCAAGGCAGAGGGAGAAGGGTGCAAGGTAGGTAAGGTTGCAAGACGGATGTGGAGAAGGGTGCAAAGAAGAGGGGAGAAGGGTGCAAGGCAGAGTGGAGAAGGGTGCAAGGCAGAGAGGAGAAAGGCGCAAGGCAGAGAGGAGAAGGGTGCAAGGTAGAGAAGTGTGCAAGGCGGAGGAGAGAGGGGTGCAAGGCAGAGGGGAAAAGGGTGAAAGGGGAAGGGGAGAAGGGTGCAATGCGGAGGGGAGAAGGGTGCAAGGCAGAGGGGAGAAGGGTGCAAGACAGAGAGGAGAGTGGTGCAAGGTAGAGAAGGGTGCAAGGCGGAGGGGAGAAGGGTCTAAGGCAGAGGGGGGAAGGGTGCAAGGCAGAGGGGAGAAGTGTGCAAGGCAGAGAGGAGAAGGGTGCAAGGCAGAGAGGAGATGGGTGCAAGGTAGAGAAGGGTGCAAGGTGGAGGAGAGAGAGGTGCAAGGCAGAGGGGAGAAGGGTGCAAGGCTGGGGGAGAAGGGTGCAAGGCAGAGAGGAGAAGGGTGCAATGCGGAGGGGAGAAGGGTGCAAGGCAGAGGGGAGAAGGGTCAAAGGGGAGGGGGAGAAGGGTGCAAGGCAGAGGGGAGAAGGGTGCAAGGCAGAGGGGAGAAGGGTGCAAGGCAGAGAGGAGAAGGGTGTAAGGCAGAAGGAAGAATGGTAAGATAGAGAGGAGAAGGGTGCAAGGTAGAGGGGAGAAGGGTGCAATGCAGATGGGAGAAGGGTGCAATGCAGAGGGGAGAATGGTGCAAGGTAGAAAAGGGTGCAAGGCGGAGGTGGAGTAGGGTGCAAGGGAGAAGGGAGAAGGGTGCAAGGCAGAGGGTAGAAGGGTGCAAGGCAGAGGGGAGAAGGGTGCAAGGCAGAAAGGAGAAGGGTGCAAGGCAGAGGGGAGAAGCGTGCAAGGTAGAGAAGGGTGCAAGGCAGAGGGGAGAAGGGTGCAAGGCAGAGGGGAGAAGGGTGCAAGGCAGAGTGGAGAAGAATGCAAGGTAGAGAGGAGAAGGGTGCAAGGTAGAGGGGAGAAGGGCGCAAGGCAGAGAGGAGAAGGGTGCAAGGCAGAGGGGAGAAGTTGCAAGGCAGAGGGGAGAAGGGTGTCAGGCAGAGGGGAGAAGGGTGCAAGACAGAGGGGAGAAGGGTGCAAGGCAGAGGGGAGAACGGTGCAAGGTAGAAAAGGGTGCAAGGCGGAGTTGGAGTAGGGTACAAGTGGAGGTGGAGAAGGGGGCAAAGGAGAGGGGGAGAAGGGTGCAAGGGGGAGGGGGAGAATGGTGTAAGGCAGAGAGGAGAAGGGTGCAAGGGGGATGGTGATGAAGTTAAAAATGTGCCCCCCCAGGAAACATTTCTGTGGATGCCCATGGAATGCACACTACTTTGTGAGAGAGAGTCGGCGAGAGTGGAGAGAGAGAGAGTGGGGAGAGAGAGAGAGAGAGAGAGAGAGAGAGTGGAGAGAGAGTGGAGAGAGAGAGAGAGAGAGAGAGAGAGAGTGGAGAGATACAGTGGAGAGAGATAGAGAGAGTAGAGAGAGAGAGTAGAGAGAGAGAGAGAGTAGAGATAGAGGGTGGGGAGAGACAGTGGACAGCGAGACAGTGGAGAGAGAGTGAAGAGAGAGTAGAGAGAGAGTGGAGGGAGAGAGTGGAGAGAGAGACAGTGGAGAGAGAGTGGAGAGAGGGTAGAGAGAGAGTGGAGGGAGACAGTGGAGAGAGAGTGGAGAGAGTGGAGAGAGAGTGGAGAGAGAAAGAGTAGAGAGAGAGTCGAGAGAGAGACGGTGAAGAGAGTAGAGAGAGAGTAGAGAGAGTGGAGGAAGACAGTGGAGAGAGAGTGGAGAGCAAGAGGAGAGAGACAGAGTGGAGAGAGAGACAGTGGAGAGAGTGTAGAGAGAGAGAGTAGAGAGAGAGAGTGGAGAGAGAGTGGAGAGACAGTAGAGAGAGAGTGGAGAGAGAGAGTGGAGAGAGTGGAGAGAGAGTGGAGAGAGAGTGGGAGAGAGTGGAGAGAGAGTAGAGAAAGAGTAGAGAGAGTGGAGAGAGAGAGTGAAGACACAGTGGAGACAGAGTAGAGAGACATAGTGGAGAGAGAGAGTGGAGAGAGAGTGGAGAGAAAGTCGAAAAAGAGTCGAGAGAGAGTGGAGAGAGAGACTGGAGACAGAGAGAATGGAGAGAGAGAGGGTGAAGTGAGAGAGTGGAGAGAGAGAGGAGAGAGAGAGGAGAGAGAGAGAGTGGAGAGAGAGAGGGTGGAGAGAGAGTGGAGAAAGGCGAGAGAGTGGAGAAAGAGTGGAGAGTGGAGAGCGAGGGAATGGAGAGAGAGAGTAGAGTGAGAGAAGGGAGAGAGAGTGGAGAGAGAGTGAAGGGAAACAGTGGAGGGAGACAGTGGAGGGCAACGGTGGAGAGAGAGAGAGAGTGAGAGAGTTGAGAGAGAGTAGAGAGAGAGAAAGTGGAGAGAGAGACAGTGGAGAGAGAGAGACAGTGGAGAGACGGTGGAGAGGGAGTAGAGAGAGAGACAGTGGAGATAGAGTGGAGACTGACTGACTCAGAGACTGAATACTGACTGACAGAAAGACTGAATGGCTGAGAAACTGACTGAGAAAGAGAGAGAGAGACTGGCTGACTGAGAGAGTGACTGACTGACAGAGAGAGAGAGAGAGAGAGAGAGAGAGAGAGAGACTGATAGAGAGTGAGAGTGACTGACAGAGAGAGAGACTGACTGACTGACAGAGACTGACTGACTGAGGTAGAGAGATACTGACTGGCAGAGAGAGAGACTGACTGACAGAGAGAGAGACTTAGAGAGAGAGTCACTGACTGAGAGAGACGAGACTGACTGAGAGAGACTGGCTGACTGCGAGAGAGAGAGAATGACTGACTGAGAGAGACTGACAGAGGGAGAGAGAGACTGTCTGGAAGACCAACTGACTGATAGAGAGAGAGACTGAGACAGAGAGACAGAGAGAGAGAGGCTGAGAGAGAGAGACTGACAGAGAGACTGACAGTGAGAGGGACTGACAGGAAGAGAGACTGAATGAGAGAGAGAGACACAGAGAGAGGGACTGACAGAGAGAAAGACTGACTAATAGAGAGACTGACTGACTAAGAGAGAGAGACTGGCTGACTGAGAGAGACTGATTGAGAGAGAGACTGATTGAGAGAGAGTCTGATTGAGAGAGACTGACTGAGAGAGAGACTGACTGACAGAGAGAGACTGACTGAAAGAGAGAGACTGACTGAAAGAGAGAGAGAGACTGGGACTCTGACAGAGAGAGAGAGAGACTGGGACTCTGACAGAGAGAGAGACTGACTCAGAAAGAGAGAGACCAACTGACTGACAGACTGAAAAGAGAGAGAGAGCGAAAATGGATCTTCTCATGCACCACATACAGCATCCATTGAATTCTACTACTGACAACATCATCAATCAAGTCGTGGTACATCCCCCCTCCTGTATCCCTCCCCCCCACCACCGGTGTGCCTCCATAGCATAATTTTTCAGCTATTACTGGACGTTAGAATCCCATGTATTAACAATCGTGAAACGGTTGCATTACAGTACAGGTTAAAACATAGTTCCTCAAAAATCACCATTGAGTCCATCAATCAAGGCTGGGTTCCTTCACCTTGGATCAACGCTTCTTGCGGGTCTTGCTTCTCTTCCAGTTCTGACCCCTCCCCTGATTCTGGGCCCGATTCACAGAATTAACTTAAGACTAAATCCTAAACTTACTACTATTTGGTATTCACAGAATGCACTTACTACTTTCGGGATTCACAGAGTGAACTTACTACTGTCGGGATTCACAGAATGAACTTACTGCTTTTGCTATTCACAGAATAGATTTAAGACTACTAACTTTACGTCCGCACTCGGGCCGTAAATTCCGTCCCGGAGGCGGAGTTTCCAGCTTGGGGGCGGAGCTTACGGCCCAGAGGCGGAGCTTACGGCCAGGAGGCGGAGCTTGTGGCTTGGAGGCGGAGCTTCCGGCAAAAGGTGGAGATTTCAGCCATGGCTAAATACCCACATATGTCGGTTCCCAGAGTGTAGAAGTGATATCTCTGTAATTGGAATCTTTTCCTGAAAGGTAGACATGTATACGAACACAAACTATATATTGAAACACCACTGAGAAAACATGTAAGTAGCCACAAGAAATTATACTGTAAAAATATTAGCAGTCTAGTTCGGTATCCATATAGTATATCAACTGGACTCACCCAAAAGAGTCTTGGGATCAGACCTCACCTCTCCTCGCACTCGCTCAGGCAATGAGGCCCGCTCTATGAATATGAAAAAGATGGCATAGGACAGAGTGTTATCCCTCCATCTTTGTCACATTATCATTAAAACCTTGGTACTGTTATTTAGCAGAAAAAGTGGGCAGTCTATAGCAGACCATCGTATGTCAGAAGACTCTGAAATTGTATCCCTGTGTGTAGTCGTGAAACCAAGTAGAGTCGTGTTGGATAAATCTCTTTATGATCTAGTAACTCTATGTCAGCGGGCATGTGATAGTATTGAGCCCAATCTCACTAATATACCGACAGTGCTCACATCGTGTGGAAATGATAAAGTTGCAGCGGGTCACTGTCCAGGTATAGGGAAGCACCGTTATAGAAGGCTCCTGGTATATATAACAACGGATATCCATTTCAGCTACGCTCCGAACTCGAGAAGTTCTTTCGAAAAGTACACCTTCACTTCTTTTTTTCGAATAGTGTCAAAGACAATGAAGGAGAAGTGAGGGACACTAATACAGGACTAAAAAGACAGTCCACTTTTACCCCTCTCCTTCAACAAGTCCCTCCCATGGTAGGTGCTTTTGAGAAGGCGGTAGCTCATGACATCATGTCTCTTAACATCTTGAAATCAAAGACATTCCAGAACCTATCTAGGATTGAGAAAGTGGCAGCTGACGCCTTGTCCAAAGATATGACTATTACTATAAAACCGTCCGACAGATCTGCCCCCTCCAACGACGCTGCAAAGCCTGGCCTTCACCAGTGTCCAAATGAGTTTCTTTGGAGAAGAGCTATCTGCACCCCTCTACGCACCAAATAAGCATGGACCCAATGGCACCTCAGCATCGTGTGCATCCCCTGTACATTCCACGTAATACATTTTAATATAAATCGTGGCTAAATTTATCCCACATTCACACTCCATGCATTGGCACACCGGTAGTTCTGACAACCCCAAATGAACAACAAACCCCAACAACACTCCCCTCCCCTCCCCAGAACAGGCTCTAAACAGCTAGCACCCATCCAAACCGTCTCCCTGGTAGCTACCAGGAGTTCACTCTAATAGTGAAACTAGGGGGGGAAGCTTTGACGCTTAGAAGACCTAGTTCGTCTCCCCACCGCATCTTCACATCCAGTCTTGCCATCATCCGTCCGGCATCAAAAAATACTCACCCAAGCCCTTCCAATCGCCAAGTCTCTCCCCGGGGCCCCCCAAGCCCCAACACCAACAGCAACCGACCCACACATTTATTATTAATGCTTGACATAAATTAAGGCATCCACCAGCTCGTCTGCCCTCCCTGGTGTGACATGTGGCATGGTAGTACTCCCTGCGTTCGTCTCCTCCGAGTCCGATCCCACTGACCCCTTTTCCGAGTCCGTTGCTGCCATCTACAAAGTACCATTCACCTGCGAGATTTCAGACACAGTCTGCAGGGCTGCCGACCTCTCTTTCACCGTCTGCGACGTGGAAGGTTTCTGTGCCCCATGGCGTCTTCCCCTGTTGCGCCTTGCGCGGCACAGTCGGGCACCTCTAACTGCAGTCCCCCAGCACCTTCTGTTCCATCCGTTCCCACCCTGTAGGTCTCCAACCAACTCCATGCTTCAGACGGGTCATTATGAAAGAACGTTTTGCCATCCAACACCCCCTGCAGGCGTGTCGGGAACATTAATGAGTAATGGATGCCTTCGTCTTGGAGGACCTTCTTAACCACCAGAAATGAAGCTAGATGGCATTGCACCTCAAAAGTATAATCTGGGGACAGGGACACCTTACTATTGTCAACTATGTAGGGGCCCGCAGTACGCGCTCTCTGGAGCAGTAGGTCCCTATTTCTATAATGAAGAAGATGTGCCACCACCGGCCTGTGCGGCCTCCCAGAAGTCAACGGACGGGCCTGCACCCTATGCGCCCTCTTCAGAGTATAAAATGGCACCAGGCCCTGTGGGGCCACCTCTGTACGCAGTCATTGCTCCCAATATTCTACCAAGTTGTCCCCCTCCACTCCTTCGGGAAGGCCTACTACCCTTCGGCATCCTCAGCCCTTCGTTCCAGTATTTGGAGTCTGCGGTTGACCTCCCCCATCTGAACATCAATAGCCCTCTGCGCTGGCGCCAAGACCTCCAAGGTTGCCTCAGCTTGCTTCACACAGTCAACAAACTTCCCATGATCTGCCCGTAGGAGACCCAGTCCCAGCGATACCTGCGAAATGTCTTGCTGTAGCCCTTTCTTTGTGTCTGTGATGGCGCAGATGATCTGATCCACCTCCTGCTGCATCAGGCCTTCTCGAGGTCGATCAACGCCATCCTGCTTCTGCTGTTCTGCCACTCAATCCTCCTGCTCCTGGGGGCCCCCCTGGGTGGCCACGTGGCTTACACATGTCAATCAGGCTGTGTGATCTCTAATATTGGTCCCACTACCCAGTACGTCTTACAGCCCGGCTGCACAAGTTCTCTAAAACCTGGAGCAGTAGGATTCCCCACTCCAACCAGCCAGTCCTCTCGGGAGGAGGCACCAACAGGTGTCCATGCAATGAGTGATCTAACCCAGGCCAGGATGTCACCCCTCTCTGAATGTACCTCTAGGCGCTGCCATGAGAGCCCTTTGTCATAACTCCCAAACAATTCCACAGGTGTCATTAAGATCACACTCCTCATCCCATGGATCCCCTACTGTCACCGAGCTTCGCAGCTCCTTGCAAGATATCCCCACTGTCAGGCAGTCTTCCAGAAAAGGTGGCGCTCCTTCTGCTGCCCAATAGCTTACTTCACCGCACTGCCACAGCCCTGCAGCTGTCTCACACCCCTGGTGCAGGTTGGGGGAATAAAAGGGGGGAAGAACCGGGTTTGTCTCCCCTAGCCAATCTCCAGGCGGTCCCTCTGGGCAAGCACCAGCGCCAGCCACGTAGATCCAAAGCAGCCGCCCTAGTCCCCCTGACCAGATCAGCAGCTGATGCCAAGTCTGTGTAGCCATTTCACCCCCTGGCGCAGTTCAATGGTGTCTCCTGGGCGCACCGGCCTCGTCTTCAGGCCTCACACCCCCAGCTTCCACCAACTGGGATAATGGAGATCTCCCTGGGCAGCCCCTACACAGCACCACCCCTGTTAAGAGGCCATCACAGCCCCGACAACACGTTGTTCCTCATGGAGCTGTCAGCAAACCGGTCATCCAGCAGTATGTGCACCGGTCCCCTCCACCTCTTCGGTGCCGCACAGCTCGTATAGGCCCAGCGGGGCGAGCACGTCCAATGTAGAGACCCACACTCCTCAATATTTAGGGGGATGCAACACAGTCCTTACAAGGCTGCAATCTCCACTCAGTCCTCAAGAAGCACGTTAACTCGTTGGGCGTCCCACCTCAATTGCCCCAGTCCCTCTCACCTCCAACGTGGTGCTCCGCTCGCACGGGTTCAGCGGGGGAGATCTCACTCCCTGCGGGCATCCACAATCACCATGGTGCAGGGGGCCACCTCAGCCTTCATGGCACGGCCGCCATCTTGCGCGCGGCCATCTGGCGTCAAAATTCACCAAGGAGCTCTCTGCATGGCCTCCGCAGCCCCCAAAGCTCTCCCAACACCAACGATCCGGGACCGGAGTCTCGGGCAGCAGCGCCAGGGCACTCCAATGCGGTAGAATTCAGGGGCAGCGTTGGTAGGGAGCTCGCGGCCAGAATTCCTTAGCTCGTATCCGCCTCCGCTTCGCTCCCCTCTCCGCTTCAATAGAGAGGGCCCCCCATCAGCAGAGTGTACCTCCAGGGCAGCTCGTGTACAGTAGAGGGTCCGCCAAGGAGACCTCGCCGGGGGTAGGTGCCCTCAACCTCCGCCAAATAGGGGCAACAACACCTATATCCGTGCAGCCGCCATCTTGCGTGCAGGGGAGCAGAAGTGCCAAATCGCGGCTCAATATGGCGGTCGTGGCTAAGCTAGGCTCCGACAGAACCAACAGTCCAGTTTCGCTTCCTTGGGGAGATAGTGTCGGTACCTCCGGTCGCGGCTGGAAGTCTGGATAATTGTCCATGGGGAGACGGCGGTCGGAGCTCCTCAGCTCGCGTCCGTCTCCATTGGCTGCAGGCCATGCCACGTGTTTTTTTTCTCTCTTCAAGTATAATTAGTTATAAAGAGGAGGAGTGAGAGGCATGACTGAATGGGAGTCAAACCACTATTTAATGTAAATGGTGGAGCGTTCTACAATGTAAAGTGCAAAAAGGTATAAATCAAAGTAGTCACAGTCGTGGTCTCATAGCACGCTCTATGATGAAGCATGTCACAATTTTGTGAGTGAAGGCAGTTCTTTCACATTGTACGCATGCCACTGCTTTCAAGGTATACACATTGTTGTACACGTCCTTGTTTCTGTTCTCCTCTGTCTGATATATATTGCCATCAAGCCATTCCCACAGGGATGCTGGGAGGACCGGTAACAGTAATCGGTCAATGAACTGGTCCACCACCTCAGTGGTAGGTCAGGCCTCAGAAGTATGAATAAATGGCAAAATAACTGTAACTCTTCAAGTATGCCTCTCGGATGCATAAGGACAGTCCTGAAGCTCCCAGACAGCTCAGAAATTGCTATCTGATCCTGTTGTTGTGTAAATTGCAAAGCATGGAGTCGCCCGGCTATGTCTCCATTTTTAAAGTGCTTGTGGTAAAATCAGGATGAAGCCTTTTCTGCAGCTTTGGACTAGAGAAAAGCAAGGTCGTAATATTTACAGATTAGGGTTTGAAGGTGGGTGGCTGTCGGTGATCATTTGCAGCAATCACGTGCCTTGTGGAACTCTCTCTCCAGCTGGCTTTGCTGAGTAGCTGTTTTGTTTTTCCTCCAGTGTTATTTCATCATTACTCCCAGAATGTAGGATTTGTCCATGGCCCAGGGAGTTTTCAACGAAGCAACAAAGTGTTCATTAATAGCAATATAATATTGGAGGAGTGCCTGTAGTTCCTTTTTAATATCATGTACTCATCCTCCAGGATCAGTCAAGTGGACTTGCAAATCTAGCAACTGTGAGACTGGAGCATGGTCGGAGACCGCACTCTCGCCAATTATGCATTCAAGAATCTTGTGGAGAGTCCCCCTCTGTGCTAATAAGTAATCAATATATGATAACACATTGTAGGGGCATAAAAGGAAGATATAAATCCTGTCTGTCAGATGGTGAAGGGGCCAGGAGTCAATTAGCATGTGGTCAGCCATAAAGTTGAGTAGGAGGAATCTGTTGTTCTTGTTGCGGTGGTCCGGAGTGGAAGAGTGGTTTAAGATGGGGTCCATACACCCCTCCCTCCAGAGGCAGTGGTATGGATCTGGAGTCCAGCAACACTCTGTTAAGGCACACAAAGAAGGAAACTTTCACCATGTTTGCAATTCAACAGATTGTGCAGGGGGTAGGTGCCTCCCATGAATGATCATGACATCAGGTTTTTTTGATCTTTAAGTAGGACAGTATCTTCTTCTGGCAGACAAAGCTGGTCATGTCATTGACATTCAGAGACCACATCAGCAGGGGCGTGCTCTGCAACATCAGTAGGAAGATGTTGAAAATAGGAACCCACAACCTGGGGTGACAAGCTATACAAATTCTTTACGGCAGTGGGCCACTGTCACTGAGATGAAAGCCAGCTTGCTGCAATATATATAATAGGATCCTATTTTTGCCAATGGATGGTGAAATAACATTGGGGACGATCTGCACTGGCACTAGTGTAGTTTCAAGAATGAGGTGGATTTGTTCGGTTCCTGGGGAACGGGAAACTGTTTTCCCCTTGGATCTCTTGGTTTGCCACTGTCACCTTTGGGGATCCGGGCGCTTAAGCCCACCATCTCCATCAACAGTACAGGTGGCTCTGTCCACAGGAGAGGGGAGCAGAGGAATCCAAGTTATGTCCCTCATTGTGGTTGACAGTGCCCCTATATAGTCCTTAGACTCATGTTGATCATGGAAATCCCTCATAGTGCCATTAATTGCCAAAGGTGGTACCGCTGGGTGAAGCAGGCCATATCACATTACCTTCTGTTTGAGCATCAGTCGAAGGGCAAGAAACTTCTTCCGTAGGACAACAGTGGTGTGAGAGAAATCATCCCGGAATACCAACTAAGGTGCTCATTAGGATGGTGGGTGGATTGCCACCGCCAGGCCGGCGGTGGCTACCGCCGGCCTGGCGGGGGTGATACGCCCGCCATCCGTGCCGGAATGACCTCCCGCCATATTAGTATGGCTGGGGGGTCTGCGGCGGATGGAAAAGGGTTTATAGGGTGGCGGTATCTATCAGACACCGCCAGCCATATTAGGATGGGCATTTAGCAATGCCTTTCCATGGCGGCAATGCCGCCACGGAATGGCATGCTGAGTCTGCTTTGGGGTCCCGTTGCTGGCCCCCGAGGACTCCGGGGGTTGGGGGGTGCACATGGGGTGTATCTATGGTACTCCCCAGCAGGTCCATGGACAACATGGCAGGCACTGCGTGGTGCCTGCCATGTTGTGCATGGAAGTGCACAGCATGCCTTCCTGCCATTGTGGTGGGTGGTGCAAAGTGCACCGCCTGCCACAATGGTAGGAATGCTGGATGCGCCCGTCACTGTGGCGGGCGCATCCTAATGCCACCATCGGGACCCCCGCCCTTATGGCTGGCGGTCCCTTTTTCTGATAGTCCGCCCGTCATCCCAATGGGGGCCTAAGTGTGCTGAAAGGTGCATGGGCCATGTGACTTGGATGCCTTTAGAATGAGATGGACGTGATTATATCAGAAAATGTATGCAATAATCACCTTTGATTGGGAAGGTGCTGCATATCCTGTGCATCCTTTGGATTTCCAATGGGGTTCAAAAGGTAAGGCCCAGGAGGCAGGGAAGAAAGAATTGCAAAAACTTGCTAAGGTTGTTCCTTACTTCTGATTTCAGTATGCCATAAATTAGGATCTATTCCCAGTTGGTCGAGGGTGCTAAGGCGTTTCTGCTGAAGCATAAAGTCCGGTCCCCAAAAAGGGCCTACATTTGGTAGTTGTTCTAGAGTGGTAAGTCGTATTCCATGCTGTTCAGGTAACTGTGTCGCATGGACATCTCAGTGCGAAGAGATTTTATCTTCATTGTCACTTCTGAGGAAAAGCACTAGAGTGCTCCCAAAGTGAATTGAATGTGCTTGAGATCCTTCATCAGAGCATCAAAGGAGACTGACTCTGTGGTTTATGTGCAGAGGGAGGGGAGTTAGGTTATGACTAGGGCTCCCGGTTTTATGGTATTTATTTTTTTGTCATTTCCGTCTGTATTGATCCATATTTATTTTTTGGGCATTTTTTCGGTATTTATCCACATTTATTTTTGCCACAAGCAAAAGAAGCGCTACAGCTAGTATTTTTCCACATTTATTTAAATTGACAATTTTATTAGTTTTCTAGTACAATATAGTATATATTGTACTAGAAAACAAATAACAAGCATTGGCATAGCCAATAGGTCTCGTCTTTGGGAACTTATAAGTATTTAGTTATGCAGCACAATATCCTTGGTGCAACAAATGTAAATAAATGTAAATGTATTTATATAGCGCAAATCACTGACCGAGGTCGGTATCTAAGCGCTTGCTTAGGGAACCCGTCCTGGTATTCCCCTGTGAGATAACCCCGGCAGGGTATCCACAAGGTGAAAGCCAGGCATCCCGCCGCGAGGGGCCGTTGTGGAGATTAAGCAAGCTATTGCCCAGAGTCGCAGAGTGTGAACCCGTGAGTCGAGAAGGCACCGGAGCGAGAATTATCGAGTCCGTGGAAATTTTTAGCCCAAGACCCGCCGAGGCAGGGAATTGAACCCTGGTCCAGGGCCGATCTCAGCTTCCGGGTCTGCCGCCTCTAACCCCTGAGCCACACTTATCCATGCAACATCAACTGTTGCATGGATAAACACTTATAAGGTCCCAAAGGCGATACCTATTGGCTATGCCAATGCTTGTTAAGGTTTATGGTTCGATAATGGGGCCACTTTTATGTTGGTGCCAAGATAGGAAGGAAGTGCACGTGAAAGTGGCTGATACATGAATAAATGGGACTGTGCCAGCGCTGGCATCAGGCTATCGTGCTGTGCCAGGCCTCGCTACCACTTACTAATTGTAACCGCTACAGCCTGTGATGCCCACAATGCTACAGACCTAGAGTACCAGCAGGCTAAGGGGTCCCTGGTCTCAGCAGCAGCAGTCCCTTCATTTAGTTAGTGCAGGCTGTGATGCCAACTTAAAAGGGGCTCCAAATCCGAGATAAAAAAATTAAATTAAACCAAATACAAAGTGGTTTGGGTACCTATTGCATGGACTGGGCAGCCAGGTAGGTAGTTTAACCAGGTCCACTATACACATTTGGGTACTTCAGAGGGCAGTGCGGAACCAGGCAGCCAGGGGCGACTCTGGAGAGTTCAGTTACTGGAATAGTACGGGTGCCTATGAGATGGTAGTGGGGCCAGACCCAGTGCAGTGTAGTACTGTGAGACAGCTAGTAGTTTCAGGTGGCAGTCAGAGCGCTTTACATTAATTCAAGAATTCCATCCACTTCTTTTTGATACGCTTAGTGTGTCTGGTATGTGGAGTTCTGTATAATTTCAAATAATAAAACACCATTATGCTGGTGTGACAATTCTCTATGCAGCATGGCAATTGTGTTAATCAAATAACAATGTTTCCCAAAAAAACCCTGAACGCAAACATGCCCCAGAGCAAACATAAATACTTTGTGTTTTCTATCAAACTGTTTCAAAGATTAAGAGCAAAACTGATTCCGAAGAAAAAGTATGTGTGTTGCGGGTCTCGTTATTAGAATATTAAAACCACAAAGGCAGTCACTATGGAAATCGCTGAGAAACAATTGATCTAAAGGGCATTTGCAATTTAGCTGTACCTGGCGGGTCTGATATCTGCATATGTGAGAAGGGAGATTGTCGAGGTGGGATTTAATAGTCCTTAGTCTTGAAAGAAAGCCATCATTATGCCGCTGTACCAACTTTTGTATTTTGCAGAAAGGTTTTTATAGTTGTCAGTGCGACGGGACAGCCTTGAAAAGGGAGAAATTTTAGGTCGCTGCAAAACAAAAAATATTTAAGCTGCTGTTTGCCTAGGGAAGGAGAAATTTGGTCTAAAGACGAAAAATTATGGCATTGGACCATCGGAAAGTATGTTCAAATCTCGGCCTTGACCCAACATCCTGTGATTCTGGGCAAATCATTTAATGTCCTTGTGACAAAAAAGTGACATAGTCTGGTTATTTTGTAAAGCTGTCTTATACCTGTGGGCCAGGTTTGCACTATTAAGAAACTACATGTTAAGAATACTTTCCAAATGCTTTCTGGGAGGTGCAGTTTGGGATCATCCTAGTGCTCTCGTTGGACTACAGTGGTGCGAGAGTATGGCAGGAGGCATGGTGTCTTTAAACTCTCCCCCTCCCGCTACCAGTCTAGGGGGCTCAGGTCCTTCAGCAGTTCGGAGGGGCTGCTCTAATTGTTATTCAGCAGTCTGTGAAAGTAGCCTGGAAATGTGACCTCTGCTTGGTGCATTTCCAGCCTGCCTTTCACACCTCATTTACAGTGATGGGAGGGGAGGGCAGGAGCCTGCAGCCCATCAAACTGGTTTAGGCGCCATGGAGAGCAGGGCTACCCTTTGTCTGGACTGACACCTGAGTCGGCTATTGATGTTGGCTCATGGGAGCAGAGTAAGGTGTAAGGAGCGGCGGCGACAAGTGGACTCAATGTAATTTACAAGCAGAGGAAGGAGACTGTCTGCGAGGTGGGGGGCTCATAGCGAAGCTCACTGGTACAGACCAAGGAGGGGGTACTGCGGACAGTACTGTCTACCCCCTGTGAGAGCTGCCTTTTACACAGGACGCGGGTGGGAGCTGCGGGCCCAATTTTTTTTTTTATTTAAACAAACAGTTGCGGTGGAGAAAATGTAAATGTGGCAAATGTCTGCCACGGGTACAAGCCCTTATCTTCTATTCCAAGTGCCCCGTCTGTAGTAAAATACTGACGGCAGCGTGACAAAATATGCTAGTATTTTACCGTTTATAAATATAAATACAGACAAAGGAAATATAGATTTCCGTCTGTATTTATATGTATAAATCCGTAAAAACGGAAAACCGGGAGCCCTAGTTATGACTGGTGCGGCTGACAGCCTCTGAAAATATAGGCTGATTAGTAGCCTTCTTCCTAGACAACAGGTGTGGAAGAAATGAGTGACTGAAGCAGGGTATGCAGGCAGCCCCGTCAAAGTGCAGAGGCAAAATTGGTCCAAGGAGACCATCCAATTGCAAACAGTGACAACTGATGACCGCCATCTCCCGAGGAGCAGCAGCCAAATCTAAAATTGTGAGTCGGGCCAGTCTTGTGAGACAGAAGGATTGTGGCATTTGGGGGAACAGTAAAGGGTATACAATTGCTCTACAGACACCTCCCATGGTCATCTAGGTGATCCAAAAGTGTCCAGTCGGGCCGTGCAGCGCTGTAAGATATGCCACAGAGTTAGAATGTTGAGGCATGGGTGCCATGGCAGCATCAGCACCTATAAGAAATGTTGAGACAGAGTCTTGCTCATTGGTGGATGTGGAGGCACCTTACCGGGGTAAATGCTCCACTGCACCAGCACCTCTGTTCTGTCAGATGTCTGTCTCCAGGTTGTCAGCATATTCTGGCATGGGAGAGGACACACACACAGCACACATAGGCCGTGGAACCAGGGCAAAGTTTCAGAAGCTCCCCGGGGAGAGAAGGCCAAGCACACCCATCATCTTGCCTCCCAGCAGGTGTAGGAAGGCCGGGAGTCACTGGCACCATCCACAGTTCTGCACGATTACAGCATGGCAGACAAATCTTGGAGATTTACCGGTCAGCCAGCTGGGAGCTCACTAAGAGTTGGCCATCATCATTCAGACCAGGTCCTCCACTCTAAGATATTCTTCTAATGTTACGTATGTTTAATTCTTTTATAGTGGCTTTGTTTTTTTTTGATTTTGTCATTTATTGAATTGTTTTCATTTCATGTCAATTTTGTTTTTTAAGGGTTGTTGGGTTTGTCAGAGAATTGTTTTTAAAGTTTTGAACTGTTGATTGTATAATTATGTACTTTTGTAGTTATTTAATACATAATTATAAGAATAACTTGTTTTGTTAATTAGATCATTCATTTTCTGAATACTTTCTTATTTTTTAGTAATTTAGAGAACAATTAAATTATGTGTATTCTTTTTGCATATTCATTTTATGGTGTTTTTGTTTTTCAAAATAATGTGTATTTATATCTTTTTCTGTTCTTATCTTAATTTCTTTTTTTTTTAGAACTTTAGGGTAACAAGATAGGAAGCATTTGGCTTTTCTTTTACATTTTTAACAGATATAATTTTCATTATAATTTTCTGTAAATTTGTTAATATCATGTTTTTTGTTTTTAATAGTTTGTATAAATTATAAAATCTTAAACTATTTCTGAAATATATTTTTGGAGCTACATTTTATGTTTGTTTCTTTTATATTTTGTAATTTATTTTGTCTTAATTTAAAGTAGTGAAAATGAGTTCTGATCTTCCTAAACTTTACTATTTTCCCTACTGATGCTTGCACTGGAGTGAGAAGAGTGAATCGGACCCCTCCACAGTCCAAAATCTTTCGAAAATATACTCCACGAATGCACTAAGAGGGAAATCATTTTACATTTTTCTCATCTAATCACATATTTTTCCCCAACTGTCCCTACTGTTGCTTAGGTTGAAGTGAAAATACTAAATCTGAACCTTCCAGAGATCCACACTTTCCCAAATATTGGTTACATTGGAGTGGGAATAGTAAATACAAACCCTCCAAAGACCAACACTTTCCCTAATGTTGCTGAATTTGAAGCCAGAATAGTAAATTATATGACTCCAGAGCCCAACACTTCACCTACTGTTGTTATGTCCGGGGGGAGGGGGGGACTAAATGTATCCCCTTCAAAGTCCAACACTTTCCCTACTGTTCGTGAGTTTGAGAGGAAAGGGAGAAATTGACCCCTCCAAAGTCAAATTCTTTCACTGATCTTTTAAAAATTGATTTAGATATGTTGTTTTATTCAGTTTTAAAAGTTAATTTACTTTTTATGTGTCGTCATGTTTTGCAGCACTTTTTTTAAAGTGTGTTTTTATTGTATACATTTTAATTGTAATATCTTGTGCTTTTAATGATAATCAAATGATTGTTATCAGTGTTTTTTATTTTTGTTTAAACGTATTAATTTTCTTCCAATTATTTTAAAGTATACATTTTCATTTATGTCTGCAAGCTATGCATACTTGTATTTTTATCTTACACGTTTATTTTATTATTTTTGAAGTTAATATAGGTTTTAAAGTTACTATAGTCCCTAATACTAAAAATTCAATATACTTACCAATTTTTGGATGATATTGAAGCCTTCTATATATTTGTTGTTGCCATTTTGACCTAATATACAAAGTAAGTAAAGTGTCCTCGATATTTTTTTGCTGATGTTTTTTTCACCAATATTTTTGTCAGTAATATGTCATCATACAACCCCCAAGTAGGCCCGTCATTGGTGACATTTCATGGGGTAGGGTGAACCCAGGACTTGTTTAAAGGTTGGTTCATTCAACTGCCAATAAAGATTAATCACTGTGCAACTCCTTGTTACCTGGAAGAACCTGTTCCCGTCTTCATATCAGGTAAGTGGGCCCTGCCATTTTTAACAGTTGATTGAGAGCATAGTAGTTACCTATGTATGTAAAGTGGATTATGTGTAGGCACACAAAAATTGCAAGTTTAAGAGACACTATGTTGGCCTTTGTCACATCTCATTTTCTAAGATTCTGGCTTCCTACTATTAATGCACATGCAGAACAGCAAAACAAATGGTTGCATTTACTATCAGCTAGCAATATAGCTGTGATATCCTGTATGGTGATATCCCGCCTCTAACCAATGGCTGTGATTTAATTTTGGTTGAGTGGGTTGAATTCAGTGGGTACTGATAATTCTGTGTGGTACTTCCACAGAGTGGTCCGCTGTTGAAGACAGCTAAGGAATTGGCATCCACAGTATCTTTTACAGCATCTCGATTGGGTAATCCTGAAGAACATAAAGGAGGGAGGGCAATTGTCTTTTCCCAAACTTATTCAGCAGTTTTCCGTTAGACTTTCCAGTTATAACTCCGCTATGCAGATAAATATTATAGTTGCAATACGTTTTTTCCTAAATACATAAAAACGTGCAATTCAGAGGTTGACCAAACATTTGAATGTAGACCACTCACCCGGCACACACCTGGGTGCGCATTTAGTGTAAACTTCAGGGGAAAAGTAAGAGTGTCTATGTAACACACATATAACTTCCCCCCTTTTATTTCATAGACTTACCACAGTTTTTGAACTTTTAGAAATATGACATAACTCAGTAAGCCTAAGTTGCTGTTTTTTCTTGGTGTAATTCAGTGGCACACCAGAAATTGTGTTTGTTAATCAGGCTTTCAATGCTGACCCTGTGAACTTCGATTCACCAAAATGCCAGGGTAGCGAAAGTGACATCACACTTGCTTTAACCTCAGTGATATCACAGGAAATAATGTTATATCACGTTTGACCCCATAGTAAGTGCATAATAAATATAATAACAGAGCAGTTACTAATACAAATAGTTGTCTTTTTTACATGCTACCTGTATTATAACAGTAATGTTGACATTAAACCCAAGTTAACATTAAGCATTTTTCATTCGGAGGATACAGTGCCACAAAACATTGAACATTGAAAATACACAGGACCAAAACCCAGCCTGCCCAACAATGGAACCTGGGTATACTGAAACCCAAAACAAATGGTTCCACGAGTCTCAATTTTAATACCCCATTAAGTTATATTACATGTCAACCATGAAAATTTATATTGTACATAATTTATTATTCACCCAAAACGTGCTAAATAGATCAAAGAATGCAGACGGTGCATTGCTCAGTAGTGCTATAATGAAATAATTAAAATATATTGTATATTTATTTCTGTGACACAATTCTTGTGTTTGTGGGAAACGTAAGGGGCGCTGACACTTACATTGGAAGCCTGTGCTCGAAGTTACATCCTGCCCGCCCCGGTCCGACTCGGTAGTTAGTACCGTTGAGCTGATGGCGGGACAGGGAGAGCCAGGTGCTTCCGGCCATTGGAGCGGTTAGCGTTGTAGCTGCTAAACGGAAGGGCTATTTAGGCAGCGAGGAGTCGCGGCGTGTTGCGGTAGGGAGCGACAGTGGCAGTGTCTCCCCGACCCGCTTTACACTTTGCAACAGATATTGAGCACGAATTGGGTGCTGCTGCATAGATTCCCTGTGTTCCTGCATTAGATCAGATCTAAGTAATTATTTTAAGAATCACGCAAACCTTTTAAATTCGAAGTGCAGATTGCTTGCATTTAAATTGCACATACGCGCTGTGTTTTAACATTATCTTTATTTCTGCGACACAATTCTTGTGCTTGTGGGAAACGTAAGGGGCGCTGACACCTACATTGGAAGCCTGTGCTCGATGTTACATCCTGCCCGCCCCGGTCCGACTCGGTAGTTAGTACAGTTGAGCGGAGGGCGGGACAGGGAGAGCCAGGTGCTTCCGGCCATTGGAGCGGTTAGCGTTGTAGCTGCTAAACGGAAGGGCTATTTAGCCCCCTCGTCATCAGGAGCGCACAGCGGTCGCGCGCAGGGACGTGCCTGAGACAAGCCAGAGAGAAGCCCGTCTGCGCCCGTCCGCGCCATTACGGGACTAAGGGCTATGGATTCAACTCTTATGGATAAACCATCTGTAGGGAAACAGTTAATCAGGTATTCTGATAGAACTTTACTTGACTTAAGGACATTTTCTCAGAAAGAGTGCTATAGAGACTTCTGGCCATGTCCAGAAGGTGCTTTTTCCTGCATCAATTGTCATTTCCAGACTTCTCATGTCAGCACTAATTTTAAGGCCACTATTGTGACTTCAATACCACAAAAAGGGCTAAAGTGTTTTCTTCTTAATGTCCGCTCCCTACCCAAACACCAGTTGGAAGTATGGGACCTAGTACACACATTGCAACCAGATCTATGCTTCCTAACGGAAACCTGGTTAAAACCTCATACCGTTCCGGCCAGAGCGCTAGGGGTCCCCTTGGGGTATAAGTTTTTAAACCTAGATCGCCCAGAGAAAACAGGTGGTGGTATAGCCATAATGTATAAAACACACCTGAAGGTCTCCATATTAGAACAAAAATACTGCCCACAACTAGAAATAATGATTTTTAAAATTAATACTGCCACACAAATCTTCTGGAAAGGAGCTTTAATTTATCACCCACCGGGACTTGCGTGAGCTTCTCTCTTTCTCTCTTGGAGCTTTTAGCCCCATATTTTAAAGCGAAAGAAGACTTTCTTCTTCTTGGTGATTTTAACATTCATGCCGACATTTTAGTACATCCAGAAACTACAAATTGATCAATGATGTATCTACTCTTGGCTTAGAACTACATAATAACGGACCCACTCATATAGGAGGTCATTCTCTGGATTTCGTTTTCTCCAACTGCCCTTGAGTACAATGCTTTCCCACTGTCCAATTAAATTGGTCTGACCACTTTATAGTGGAATTTTCTTTATTAGAAATTGACAAGCCATCCCAAAAGATCACTCTCCCACCTATTTTGCGTCGACAGTGGCACAAAGTAACGACAGAGGAATTGCAGAAGGTATGGACAAAGCCTACTCCTATAGAAAAGGATGACGTAGAACTTGCACTATCCAATTTTAACAATTCGCTCATAGAAGCAATTGATAAAATAGCCCCTCTGAAGAAACACAAACAATACCCCACCTCCAAGCAGGAAGCTTGGTACACTGAAGCCCTCCGAATTGAGAAGCAGGGATGTAGGAGGATAGAAAAGAAATGGAGGAAAACGCAAACAGAGGAAAGCAAGAAATTATATCATGAGGCTCAGTCTAATTACTACAAGAATATTAAGCTTGCACGAAAGAACAGCCTCACTCAGCAACTCGCAGAGGCGGGCAATTACTCTAAGGAATTATATAAAATACTACAGGCATTTGTTAAACCAGTAGCACGTGAAAGTCCAGACAATTTTTCACAACTGCTATGTTACGATATTTCTTTGTTTTTTGAAGATAAAATCAATTTGATCTATGATAAAATAATGAAGGCCACTGGCCAAAAGAATAAAATGAATATTGTCTTCACTCCTTTTACCCTGCCAAAGCTGAGAGACATCTCTTTAATGGTATTTCCAACTGTCAGTGATTCTGATTTACCGCCCCTTTTTAGCTACATAAAATCAGTGTCTCCAGACGACCTTTTTCCTGCCAAAATAGTTGCCTCCCTGAATGCCTTGCTTGGACCCTCTATCCAAGGAATAATAAATCATTCTCTTAAGGAAGGACGTGTACCTACAGAGTGGAAGAAAGCGGTGGTGAACCCCATCTGAAAGAAAGCAGTACTTTCCTGGACAGATCTCTCTAACCTCCGACCCATCTCCCTCCTACCTTACCTTAGTAAAATGACCGAGAGACATGTGAACACCCATCTGTCTAAATACATCGAGGCAGCGGAGGGCCTGGACTTTTCTCAATCTGGGTTCAGGCCCAACCACAGCACCGAATCTGCCCTCCTCTCAGTGAATGATAACATCAGGATGACACTAGATGGAGGAGGCTCTATGATTTTGGTGCTGTTGGACTTATCCGCTGCCTTTGACACGGTGTCACATGAAATACTCGCTTGAGGGAGGTGGGCATAGGAGGTGTAGCCCTGTCCTGGCTGGAGAGCTTTCTTTCGGGTCGCTCGCAAGAAGTCAGATTGGGCTCCCATCATTCCACCTTAAGGGAGCTCACCAAGGGAGTGCCACAGGGCTCCTGTCTAAGCCCTACACTATTTAATGTGTATGTGGCCCCCATGGCAGACATTGCAAGAGCATATGGGTTCACCCCGGTGTCGTATGCTGACGACACTCAGCTTTTGTTCTCCTTCCAGACACTCACGCCTGCAATACAGAGATCCTTTGCGGAAGGAATGAGGGTTATATCTGACTTGATGGCTCTAAACTGCCTCCAGTGCAATGTAGGCAAGACAGAGGTTATGTTGTTTGGGGAGACAACGCTTCTGTGGTCCCCAGAATGGTGGCCCCTGGACTTGGGACAAGTACCAACTCCCAAACAGACTGTCAAAAATCTTGGTGTGTGATTGGATAAGGCACTCCTGTTAAAAGAACACACAAACCAAGTAGCAGGATCCTGTTTTAATGTCATCGGAATGCTACGACGCGTCTTTCCTTTCCTACCTGACAACCATAGGAAAACACTGGTTCAGGCATTGGTAATTAGTAGACTGGACTACTGTAATGGCCTGTTCATCTCGGCCAATGAGGAACAACTACAGAGACTGCAAGTAGTCCAGAATACTGCGGCGAGACTTGTTCTCAATGCACAGCCAAGGACCGCATCACGTCCTCTCCTGGACAAACTCCATTGGTTGCCGGTAAGGCAACGCGTAAAATATAAAATCTGTTGCATAATACATAAATGCCTGTTTGGTACAGGACCTAAGTATCTAAAGGAAAAATTCAACCCCTATAGTCCTGAGCGCACTTTACGCTCAAGCAGTCAGCAACTGATCCAGGTTCCAAGGATCAGGAAGGCTAGGCAGGGAGGCCGAGCTCTTTCATATAAAGGCCCAATTCTATGGAACTCACTTCCCCACACACTGAAACAAACTACTAACCTTCTGTCTTTTAGGAAGACCTTAAAAACATTTCTTTTTTCGGCCCCATAAATATAGTAATATACAATCTACTATAGCAATGCTCAACATTTGGCTTCTCTGGAAAAAGCGTAAGCGCGGAGATACCCCTTCGGGGGTCGATTCCTGCGCTCTATTAGAAAATAAATAAATAAATAAATATACAATGTGCGTGCCCACAACATCAGTATAAAGACCAGTATTATACATTTTTCAAGAATAGGTAAATATCCAATGCTGGGCAATCCCCACTCCAATGTCAATGTTTCTACCCACAGATTAATTTGTGTTGGTCTCCTCAGGACAAAAAGTCCATCTGACAAAGCACATCTCAGTTGTGTACATCCTGTGTCTGTAGAGGTCTCTTAATGGGGTCATCCAAAGTCCCTTCTGAAGTAGAATGCAAGAGAAGGGGTCGCACAGCGTTTGCTGTATTCACAAGTTCTGCAGCATTCACTGTATTCACACGTTCTGCTGGTCTGCTGTTTTCACAAGCTCTGCAGAGAACTACACAGGGAAGCAAAGTTATTTCCACCGCAAATGGGCATGATGTAATGATATAATCACAGGCAAATTATTTAAGAAAGATAAACTGGCTGTTATGTCGACCTATATTAATTTGTATGGGCTATATATTGAATATGAACTATGCTGTTGGCTTGCAGAATTCCTTATTCTTGATAAAATATTTTGATTTTTGATCAAATTAAAGGCACTGGCCTATTGCTTAGCACAACGGTGAAGGTTTTGTTCAAACAGATTTTTTTTAATGTATTCACACTAATGAAAAATAAGTTGTTTATAATGTGGTTTTATATGTAATTTTTTTATATTCACAATTGTGACCATTGCTCTGCTGAATCTATTTTAAAGAACTGGATACCAATTTGAACAGCAGAAGCAAACAGGGCTCATTTGCAGCCTGCTTACCTTCTGCTTTTGGGACCTACCTACCTGGTAGGTGTTTTAACACCTACCAGGTGTTGCATAGGCAGTGCCAGGGGTTGCAAGAGAAAAACCAGAGGTGGTAACTGCGACTCCTAAATCACGTCCTTAGCTAGCCCATGCAACACGTTTCTTGTCTAACTCATACAGCCACTCTGAAGAAACTGTTCAAATGATTTTTGTACTTACCAAAACGTAGCATACCGTGTCTAGGTAGGTGAGTGCTGACTTTAATTTAAGGCAGTCTACACATAGAAAAAAACTCGTAAAAGGTTAGTTCAGGATTCAGTCATTAGTGTGGTGCTTCGGTTAGTGACTACTTACCTTTAATCATTGATTTTGACTCCAGATGGTGCCAATTATGCTAGTTAGCATTGAATAAACAGTTCAGGAAACTAATATTCCTATTTTTGAACTTAGACCTGTGCCAACTATCCTGTAGTTTAGACACCTTCAATCATTCTTGATGGAGCTAGAGTTCTGAAAACCACTGCATCAATAAAATAATTTGTCCAATAGGGCGCACGATAATTGAGATTTTATTTTTGCTAGTCTACATATATTGATTTAAATAAAAGTTAGTTATGATAGCGGAAGTGGCCTAATATTTTCCCAAAAATATATGTGTTAATCTGCTACAGAGCACACACGGAGGAAATTACACGTTCTGCTGCAAGAAGATGTGGCTTCCTTTCACACAGATTGTGGCTGGGTGAAGCTGGCTGGTAAGAGAATACATTAATATTATTCATCTCGAATAGTTTGTATTGGATAGCTACCCTCCCAAAACACTATGCTTTTCAGACTCTGTCACATTTTATTCTTAAAAACTGAAAAACGATATTCTTGTTGTTGAATATCAGAAAGCTTAACGTTTGCATCAGCAGGAAAAGCATGGTCTCCAAGAATAAGCTACTGCACACCAACCAGCCTACTCTGTGTCCCCATTTGGAAAATACAAAAAATATTCCAGGATTTTCTGCATGAATCTGAAAACATACATTTTCGTCATTTTAAATATATAAACATCAAATTATTTAAAACAATAATCTCGTGGTAGTGTAGGAGTTGAAAACCTTTTACTATTTTTTCAGAAAGTTTTTAAGCTACCTATAAATATGGTTTAGTGTTTCTATTTATGTCTCGTTTCAAAATCTCGTATGTGATAAGTGATTCATGTAAAGTATGATGATATGGTGATCATTTTAGGCACTTTCTTAAACTACGACAAAGTCAAATGTCAAGAAAGGCAACACATTGTAATTGTAGTTGTATTTATATAACGTTCAATCCTAATGGCAAACTGATGCTTGCCCTACAATTTCAAAAGAAAATAGGAGATGTCGATTTTTAAACGAGGCTGTAAAGAGAAATATATGCAATTGTGGATTTTTAAACTGTGGATATGTATAAATATTTTAATGTGATTTATAAGCTAGGAAGACATTTTTGTGGACATTTAAGTTTTGTATGGTTTTGAAAACCTTGAACAGACATATTCGTAAATAATGAAACATTACGGATATTTGCAAACCTCATTTGAAGGTTTTCCAAAACATACAACACTTGCATGTCCACAAAAATGTCTTTGTAGCTTATAAATCATATTAACATATTTTACAAATCCTTATGTTAAAAAATGTACAATTGCATGTATTTCTTTTAAAAAACCGAGTTTAAGAATCTGCATCTCCTATTCTCTTTTGCAGTTCTAGGCCAAGCATCAGTTTGCTATAATGATGTAACATGATACAAATCCTCCCCCAAAAAAAATTTCATTCCACATCATATAGTGCTTCAAAATACCTTTTACGTGTCTACGGCGCAGAAGCTAAGGGGATGCAACATAACCCCTAGCCTGTCATCCCAGTAGGCAACTGTTGCCCGGTTTTTTAAATGGCAGGCACCAGTGACGGTATTTGAAATGAATTAAGGTGAGAGCTGGGTTGGGCACAGGGATGAGGTCTGTCTTTTTGTTGGCTGATATTAGATAAGCGCATGTGCCCTGCAATAGCTTCATTCCTTTTCAGCAGTGACAATACCTTTCAGGGGCAGCTTTAACAGTGGTGGCGCCTTGTACGACAATGATTGATGGCACCCCCCCAATGACCACCTCTGCCACGGATTCCCTCACTACCACCCTTCAACAGTGCCCCTGAAGTCTCCATAACCACTGTCTCTCAGATTCATTTAATTTTAAAGCACCACTCATACCAGTGAAAGGTGTCAGAGCACTTTACATCACTCACACATTGCACAGAGACAAACCTATGTGTGTGAATCAGTGTACAGGAATTGTTACATCAGACAGGACTACAAGGTGTAGTGTATGAGTGACGTCATCAATACTGATAGGCAATATAGTTTAAGAGTTCTTATCCTGAAAAAGCACAAGATCAGAATTGAAAACATGTCATTCTTAGGGGTTCTCTTTGATAAGAATTGTTTTCTACCCAAATGAACCCTTTTGCAAGAATAGGATTATGAAAGACTGCAAAAAAATATATAGCGCTAACATATACCTTGCAGTTTGCATGCAGCTCTTTGATGACAGTTAATAGCTCAATGTTCTATATTTGGATTTTGACTTATAAACGACAAGTAACAAAAGGAGCTCTCTTACAGAAGCAGTAAACCACTGATCTATTTCCATAATATGCATATTGTTATCTGCATGGTACTCGTTCTTAGCAGCAGGCATTCTAACCATCTGCAATATCTTAGGATGAGTCAAAACTTCCACCAGGCAAGCCTCCGGTCTCTTTCCAGGAAGACGATTAATCACGGGAGTTATCTTGACATTTTAATTGATGCCTGATAATTGCTGAAGGCTAGGAACACCACAGCAGGTGCTTTGTAAATGAGAATTTACTTGAAAAAATGATGCCCCCACCCCAAAAGGCGCCCAATGCGGTGGCACCGGTCGCACCGCCCTCGAGCCGACCCTGATTTCATTGTGCTGTTAAGACATTACGTCCAAGAATGGAATACCCACCCGCGCACCAATTTTTAATGGGCAACTCTTCAGCTGAAAACTAACTAAAGCACAAACACGGAGAAGGGCAGTGTGTAAATCACATTGCTAGACAAAGTGTTAACGCCCACGTGCACCTCTTTAGCCGCAATATCTCTCAGCTCTCAGAGTTCATTTCAGATCTGACAGTCAATGTCATGTCACAACTACAGCATGGCTTCTGGGACCTTCTGCACTTACTTTCTGTCTGTGGCACATAGTGGTATGGTAGTCTCTGTCAGTCAGCATCTATGACACAGCTGGTACCGGCCTCGCTTGCTGCACTGCCTTTTTATAATAGCCAAATCACCGGCGGGACTGCCACTCACTGGCTTTTGAAAGGTCTTTGTTTGAGACTGCATCCGATGGGAGAGCTGGAATTATCCAAAAAAAGCATGTCATGGTCACAGTACAGGTAGCTATTTCCGGCACTGTTCCCTATTCAATCAATCAATCAATCAAACATATTTGTAGAGCGCGCTCCTCACCTGCTAGGGTCTCGAGGGGCTGGGAGGAGGGGGAGCCGCTACTGCTCGAACAGACAGGTCTTGAGTTGTTTCCTGAAGGAGAGATGGTCCTGGGTCAGCCGTAGGTGGGTGGGGAGGGAGTTCCATTTCTTGTCCGCCAGGTAGTAGAAGGATCTTCCTCCGGCGGTGGCTCTAAGGTGCATGCCCGGGCAGCCTTGTGTGAATGCAGATAACTGTCGATCCGTTTTGGAATTAAAACCTTCTTTCAAGCCAATGTCACTTATTAAATTAAAACCAAGTCAGAGTAGTGACTGACTGACAAAAGTGCATGTCATTCATTGAGACGAGGGAAAGCTTGGTGTTTAAACTTTGAAGAAATAGAATGTACCCTTCTCAAGGTGGTGCGACTAGTAGAGTGGGTGCCATTAAGAAGGAACAGGAGAAAAGGTTATAAAATGTGCTAGTATTGCAGCTCACTTTGGGTTATTCCAAAAGAGGTGAACATGGCTTGGAAATGGAGTGCTGGAGCTCAAGGTAGTGTAATTTAGGGCCTAATTACGAGTTTGATGGTCCACAGGACCACCGAATTCCCA
This sequence comes from Lissotriton vulgaris, assembly GCF_964263255.1. NCBI lineage: Eukaryota > Metazoa > Chordata > Amphibia > Caudata > Salamandridae > Lissotriton > Lissotriton vulgaris. The sequence goes on along the minus strand of NC_141691.1, from coordinate 647,286,908 downwards.
GTGGGGGTGTGGTGCTGTTAGAACTGGCTATTTCTGGTTGGCTAAGGCTGACGCCAAAGCCAGGCAGGAACCACCATTCAAGCCAGGGCAAGGGAGTCACACGCCAAGATAACCCCTGCTCACCCTCTTGGTAGCTTGGCACAAGCAGACAGGCTTATCCCGGAGGCAATGTGTAAAGCATTTGCGCACGCACACAACAGCAACAACATCCTAGGCACACCACAAAAGGAACTTCACACAAGGTTATATAAAAATAATTTTGTATTTTCAAAACACATCAGATAGTAATCACACAATATACATTGTGCCAACTGGCACGGGCAATATTCACAAGGGATTATTTACAGGACAGGGCCACATGGGCCACTGTCCGAATCAACACTTTTAGAACTAGAAATACTTTTAGAAATAGCACTTTTGAACATATAAGAATCAGAAGTTTCACACATGATGCATAAAAATTCAGAGGTGTAGGAAAGACACATGATGTATAAACATACATTCAGCGGTGTAAGGAACAAGGCACATGACGCATCAAAACACATTCAGAGGTGCCGGAGAAACACATGATGCCTAAAACATTCAGAGGTGTAAGGGAAGGAAACACATGATGCATAAACATACATTCAGCAGTGGAAGAACAAAGCACATGACGCATCAAAACAGATTCAGAGGTGCAGCACAGAAAAACACATGATGCATAAAAACATTCAGAGGTGTAGGTACGACACATGATGCATAAAACACATTCAGAGGTGTCACAGGCATAATGGCATAGCACATTACGCATAACTCACATTTGGGCCTAATCAGTAAAAACTACAGTAGGCAATCTCTCACTAGTCCAAACACATTAGACTCTCCCCCTACGCATAACTCACATTTAGGGGCGTAACTCACATAGTGAAATAAACTCTCACTAGCATAAACCTACATAGGTAAAATAACCTCATAATCACATAGCGCAAACATCACCTTAGGCAATTGCTATCATAAACATAGCAAAATCACATTGCGTAAAAATCACCTTAGGGCCTTGCGCCCTACCAACATACCAGTTCCCTTGGCCAACTGGCCATCTCAAGGAGACTCAACAGCCCTGTGTTCAGAATGTCAGGGCGCGCTGCCAATGCAGCGCCAGTCAGGGATTGTGCCACCAGCGCTAACCTAAACGTTGCAGCTGCCCACTAATTGCTGGGCAGCTGGGAACAATCACAAGGGCCTAAACGGTGCAGCTGCCCACTAATTGCTGGGCAGCTGGAAATCAAGAACTGCGACAGGGCTCTCACTAGCCCTCTTGACAAAGACTGCGCCATGGGTTGGAGCCACACAGGCTCTGACATCAACTGCGCAGGACGATGGAGCCCTCTGGCTCTAGAACACACATGCCCCCTAGATCGTTGGAGTCCCCCCTCTGAGGACTCGGAAAACAACTGCCCAGGAGCCTCTCAGGGCTCTAAAAACTACTGGGGCAGAACACGGGCCTACTTGTCTTCTGGACCCCCACTGGGGGCCTTCTGACACTGGTGCCCACGTGGGAGCCACTGAGGCTCTATAAAACGGTGGGGCGGCCCACTGCCATCCGGGGTCGCCCTTGCGCTGGGAAGCATCGACCACACGGGGCTCTAGGAATAATACTGGCACCAAACGTGGGAGCCACGGAGTCTGTAAACACAGTGGGGCGGCCCACTGCTATCCTGACTCAGCACCCTCCTCGCGCTGAACACGTACCCTGCTCCACAAGGAGCGGGGGGGGGGGGAATTGGAGCACGGTCCCCAGCCCAGCCGGAACTCACCGGCTCGGTCCTCGAGACAATGGGCAAGTCCAGCGGCGGTCTGCAGAACCTGGGGGGCTTCCCGGTCCTTATGGGAGCCCGGCGCTTTGTCTCCATGGCCGCAATCGCGGGGCTCTCCCTCGAGCATGGGAGCCCAGCACCACAACAAACGCCGGCCTCTTCCGGCCACACTCTTCTCCCGCTTCCGTCCCGCTGGCCCCGCCCACAACCAGGCGGGCCGCGGAGAGTTTCCAACGGGGCTCAGGCAGCGGCAGCAAACCGCAGGGTGGGCACCCGCTTGGGTCATATTTAAAATAAGCGCTTCCAGGCGCTAGGGCAAATGCAGCGCTCTCAGCGCTGGAAATACAAATAAAGCGCTCAGGAAACACACAGTCCAGCTAAAATAAAGCTCTCTCCCAGGCGCCAAGGCAACCAGGGGTCCTGAAACAAAGGGGGAAGCCCTTTCAGGGTGCCAAGAAGGCACCACAAGGTCCTGGGGCAAGGAAACGGGAGCAGGTACTCCCCCAGTCCATCAGTAATCCAAGGGCTGGGCAGGGCCCAGGGAGGCAAGCCTTCCCCTGGGCCCAAGCAGCAGCACGCCCCTGGCAGGATTCAATTCAGAAACAAGAACATTAGAAGAAGGAGACACAGCCCCTTTTTATACAGAGAAATCCTTTGTCTAGCAGGGTGCAGGCAGTGTGAGAACCAGCTACAACTGGTTATAGGGAAATCCTTTCACAGGCCAGGCTAGGGACATCAGACACACCACAAGGGGTGGAGCCAGCATTGTGTGGGGAAAACCCAGCCCTATTCAGGCCCAGGTGCACCCCTCCCCTCACATCAGCATGCTAAACACTCCATTCACCACCGGGGGGATGTATGACATTACAACGCATACTTTTACAATGCCTACTTTTACAACGCAATTTTTACACCGCAACATCCATTACAATGCATACCATTACAACGCATGCCATTACAACGAATTCTTTGAAACTACCTTTACAACGCATTCCACTACAACGCATACTACATTTACAATGCATACCATTACAACGCATAACATTACATTGCATGTAAGGTAAGTGTTGGATAATGTAGGGGTTAAAATTACTATTCTATCTCCAGGGGGTGCAACAGTAGGGTAAGTGTTGGATAGTGTAGGGGTAAACATTACTATTCTAACTCCAGGGGGTGCAACAGTAGGATAAGAGTTGGATAGTGTAAGGGTACTATTTGTTGTAATGTTGTGAGTTGTAATGGTATGCGTTGTAATGACTGCGTTGTAATGGCATGCGTTGTAGTGGTGTGCGTTGTAGTGTCATGCGTTGTAATGGTTGCGTTGTAAATGCATGCGTTGTAATGGATGTTGCGTTGTAAAAGTTTTGTTGTAATGGTAGTGCAGTGTAAAAGTTGTGTTGTAAAGGTTGTTTCCCCCACCGGGGCAGACCCTCCCAGACTCTTGGAGCCAGGCTCACCAGCCAATCACACGCCAGACACAAATTACACAAATATGCCAACTTCTAAAAGTGGCACTTCTACACTAGACACAATCATGCAGCATATTTCATTGCGCAACATTCAATCTCACGAGTTCGCACATAACAAACTCGACCCTGCACTCCCCACACATCAGGAACTACCATGGTCACACATATTCCCCATGCATTCCTATGGGAGGGCAGGTCACTCACCACACATACACAGAGAGCTCACACACTTTACACTGTACCACAGTCAAAAAGTGCGCAGAGGCCTAAAACCACCACACCAGGTCTCAAAAACAGGCTAGGAAAAAGCAAAAAGTCTCGGGGTGAACCTGCCAAAAGGGCCGGGTCCAACAGGTGCCAGTCGGGGTCTGCTTCACTGGTTACCAGTAGCCATATTACAACTATGGTGGTTGGACCACCACAGGAAACTGCAACTGCCAGAGAGCCGCAATCTGAGGGCCACAATATGCTGGTGGTGCCGAAGCAGCACCACCAAGCATATATGAGTTTCCTCACCGCCACAGATTTCATGGTGGTGAGCCTGCCATGAAACCGGTGGCGGTAAGGACACTAATGGGTGTTCCCTCATGTCATGAGGATGCATGCATGGGGCACACGGTGTAACCCCTGCCTGCATGCACCCCCTTTCCCTGCACAGCATGTACTGCACAGTCCATGCTATATCGCCCAGTCCATGCTGTGCAGGAACAGGCTTTGGCATTTCCATTGCAGTGCCTTTTTAATAGGCACCGCCGTGGGAATGCTAAAGGACCCCCCACCAAAAACTTCTTCTCTGGCCTGCAGCCATCAGTGAGGTTTGGCGGTGTGGGATGGAGGAGGTAGTGTGTGGCTCAGCTATCACACCCCCAAACACATAATCAGGCCCTTAGTGTGTCTAGCTAAATTGAGTTAAGCACACAGGAAAAGGTGTTGTGGGTTATTAGGGGTGCAAATGTGAGGGAAGTGACATTCGTCATAAGTAACCAACATTCTTGGACACACTCATGTTTAGAACCAAGTATCTAATCAAAACACTACCTCACTAATGAGGCATCCACAGATGTCAACTGAGGTCTCACAAAGCAACTCCATTCTGATTTACATTGAGTGCTGCAGTCACAGCAATAAGAGAGCTCTTTTACACTTCAATTTAGCACCATTAATAAAAGCCTATCTACACTCTCGGGCATGTAGACCATGTGTATTTCTTCCGTTTCTCATGAGAAAACCCAAATATATAGAAACAGCTACCTCAGCTGTCAAAAATCGTGAGTTAGTATGTGACTATTTCGAAGACATAAATTACAATCTTACATTTAGAAGGTGATATTTTCAAAGGCAGTTACAGGCTTCAATAAATAGCCTGTATGTAAATGCTCTGCTTCCTTGAGAGACCAGATTCATCTGCCCCAGTGGCACAGCTGGGGGGGAATAGGCAGGGTGAGTTTTTTGGGAGTAGCAGTGAGTGCAAGAAGCCTTTACTTTTTTTTGTGTCATTCTTCCTCGTCGTCTGTCACCTCCACCCCTGCTTTTACCTTCACAGCCTTCACTGGGTGGCAAACTCAGGTATCGCCCTGGGTGGCAAAAGCTCTAGCTATGCTACTGATCACCGCTAAACCACTCCCAGCTTATCATCCACATACTGTAGAAATGGGGTGATCGAGCAAGCAGGGTCAGACTAACTGAGGGAGCAACAAGGTGTGTGTATGTAGAACTGTAATGAACATCTAACTGTACAATTGCGAGCATGTGTGATTTTGATTGTCCACTGGACTGGTTGTTACAATGTGGGATTACCATGGTATCATGGGAAATAGGAAAATTAATAAGGGTATATTTACGAGGGGATTACACCACTGGAACATCACTGTTTTGACATTCCTATGGCACAATGCCCTGCAAAATATTTACAAAGTGGCATTAAGCCACGTTTTGTTGTTTAATGCCCCTTTGTAAGTATGGTACACTTTCACACAGGTATCTGCGTGAAAGGGGCTTGCAACGTGTGTTGCTGTGGGCATTCCACTACAACACCCATTGCTTTTTGCCGCTTCCCTGATTTACAAGGATCTGTAAATCTGAGGCAGGGCCAAAACTTAACGCCATGCAATAGCAGGTGTAAAAATGGTGCAACAAGGAGAAATGATTTTATTTCTCTTGTTTTTCATTTTCTATGTGTGATGCAGACTGTGTGCTGCAGAGTGCAGCACACCAGCAGTGTCTGGTGACATTTGGCAGTGGTGAGGCATTAAAGTTCTTTCTAACTTTCACAGCGCGAGCAAAGCAGCAACACGGTGACAAGGTCTGAACTGCATAATGTAAAATCCAAATAATTCTGGCTTCTCCACTTGACCAAACTGTGTGATCCTAGGCAAATATTTTACTTTACCATGCCACACTTTTCTTCATTATCACATATGAGAGCAACTTAAAATGCACAAGTTCAGGATAATCTCTGTACAAAGACATCTCATGATTTGATTTCACAGATTATAATGCTGCTTAACGCATCATAAGAAACTAGGCCACATATCTAGTGTACAACAGCTTACTAATAGCATTGGTGTTAGGGTGAGAACACAGGAGTGTTTCTAAACCGATTTTTAAAAACATAGAGGCATATTACCAACAACTAGCGATAATTATCGCTATGTTGGCTTAGCGGCAATATTTTTATCGCCGAGCTGCAGCGATTTTTATCGCTTAGGAACCTTGCTATTATCAAGGTTTATCTCCTAAGCGATAAAAATTGGCCGAAATGCATGAATACCGCTGAAAAGTCAGCGATATTCATGCATTACCGAGCTAATGCTCTTAGCCATGTTATCCACCTACCATTGGATAACATGGCTAAGAACTGCTCAGGAGCAGGTGTTAGCTTTTGGAGATAATAGCGCTTAGCGCGAATATCTCCAAAAGTTGGTAATAGGAGATAGCGATGTTAGCGACTGTTTCCAGTCGCTAACATCTTGGCACACCCACTTTGCATGTCATTAGTGATAAATTTCACTGACAATCAAAGCGGGGCCCAAGATGGTCGCTATCTCCTACTAGCTGACGCTAACTGGTGTTAGCGACAGCTAGGTAATAGGGAGATAATTTTATCTCCGCTTTCTTGGCTTTCAAAGCCAAAAAAGCGTAGATAAACCCCCTTGATAATATGCCCCATAATTCTTCAACGACACCAGGCACACATATTTATTTATTTATTTATTTATTTCTGATTTTGTATAGCGCCTGGTTACACTGTCAGTGTGTCCCCGCGCTGTCAGATATGCAATATGGTGCAAGGGTGTCTGCATTGGCACTGGGCAGTTATTTTTAGCACCTGTGCTAGGGAAAACACAGGGGTTCACCATATTGTAATAAATACAGTGCATCCCTGTATTTTGGAAATGGAGTGTGGTGCTGCAAAATTTGCTGCAGATCTGCGATCTGTCATTTCCTTGTAAATATGCCCCATAGTTGTCAATACTGCATTAGCAATGTGTTAATTGTGACTTACTTGACTGCTAGAGGAGCAACAGTTCATTTAGCTATGTATGTATTTGTGCTATCAAACTTTGTAGTAGAGACTTTAAAGTGCTCGGAAAAGCAAACCCAGTGCTATTATATACCATATCCAGTTCAGACTTCTAAACAATGGTCTGACAGACAATCAGCAGATCCGAACACCTACAACTTAAAATATCTTATGAGTATCGGTTAGGATATTATAGAGCATGTTCGTTGTTCCAAAATAGCATGATGTATGTAGCAACAAAATGAGTATACAGACACACGCATGGACATGTACAGTGGGAATTTAATAACAAAAAGTGTACACCAATGTAAAGAAGATCAGAAACACAACATCAATTTGTGGGAAACAGGGAGAGAAAGGGTTGGTTTTGAGACATTTGCTGAATTGCACCAAAGAAAAGGGCATGTCTTAGTAGGACAACCTTTAGAGTTAGAAGCGCCTGGTGCAACAATCTTTGTTGGAGCATTTCTCCCTGCTCTCCTCTAGGGACCTGCTACTCCACAGAGTTCCTCACTACCAACTTTTAACTGTGCCACTCATTTCTTCACAGCCTATCTCACATGCATTTCTTTTGCTTTATAGCACTACTCATAGCAACCCTAGCACTTTAAGTCACACACAAGTGATATAGAGTCAAAAAATCTTATGTGTGTAAATCAGTCTATAGGAAATGTTACACAAAACAATTAACCTAGAGCAGGTAACTCCGCTCTACCAGCGGAGATTCCAGAGTTTTGCTTACTCCGCATTCCATCGCGAACACGGAGCCTAGGCAAAACTTCAACTCCATGGTGGAGCGGAGTTAGCCGGACCTTCCACCCTCCCAAAGTAAATATTATGTTTAAAAAAGGGCACTTACCTGCCGTTACAGCCTCCTCTTCGCCATGGCCGCTCCACTTCCTCGTCCTCGTAGTCCTTCTTCTTAGGTAACCCCTACATTGTACGTCTCACAAGTGTGCATGCACAAGCGCAAGACCTACAACGTAGGGGTTATATTAGAAGAAGGACAGTGAGGATAAGGAAGGAGAGCGGCCAAGGAGAGGAGGCGGCAGTCACAGCAGATAAGTGCCTTTTTTAAAAACATTATAATTACTTTGGGAGGGGGGAGGTAGCAGAGTTGTTTTCCAACTCCGTGGAACTCCGCATAGAGGCACTACACCAGCTCCGTCCGGCCATAAAAACAAAGGGGATTAGCGTTCATTGATCTGCCTCTCTGCAGTGGGAAAGTTAACCCTCTGTGCTATTTTATGATGAGTCAAAACTATCACTAGACAAAATTCAAACTCTCTATAGCAGAAATATTATTCGCCAGCATCATCTTGAATTTTTTTAATGTTGCCTGAACACCACTGTACACCCAAGAACACAGCAGGTGCTTTTAAAACCAAAGGTTATTTCTGAAAACATTGCCTCTCCCAAGGGCAGAGCCAGATGCAGTTGCACCAGTCACACCACCCTAAAACCGGACCTGGGTCTGAAGGAAGAATCCTTGACACATAGGCAATAATAGCCCAGCTCCTGGTACATTTATTTGAACATTTTAGGGATCAACCTGGCCAGGAATGTGATCCTGTTAGCCAATAAATGCACTGGTTTTAGAAAAAAAGTAGCAGCCGCGGTCCGTGCAGGTAACAACGGTGGGTGGTGGGGCCAGGTATGGGGGTATTTCGAGGGACAATCCTGAGGGAAAATTAAATACATAAATAATTTTCCCTGGGCATCGTCCCTCAAAATACACCTTTAGCTGGCCCTACCGCTGTTATCTGCATGGACCGTGGCTGCAATGTAGTTCAGTCTACTCAAGTGTAAGGCTATTTAGTTATCACAAACATCTTTGATATGAATTGTAGCAAGGAGAGCGAGCTAGTTAGGCTTGATGAGTGCCACAAAGACTTAGGGACAGTGCTTCATTTGGGCTGGTGGTTCTGGCTTTGTGCAAAGTAGGGATGCTTGTAGAGTGAGGGGGTTGATATTACCCTTGTCCTGACATTTGACTAAGACTGGGGGGGGTTTAAAGAGTTAATGCTGGCAGTAGCATCTCTATGTGTACTGGAGTGTGCCATGATCAGTCTTTAAGTTGATAAATTACAATCATAAATTTGGTTACTGGTAACAACCTGTTTGATGAGGAGAAGAAACGTCAAACGGCAGCATTTTGTGATATATAAAATAAAATACAAGGTCCGGATCTTATTATAACTTTTCTCTTTCACTAAACTAAACTGTTGCAGTCGCCACACATTTGGGTACACACTTATCAATTACGTGATCACGCGTGAACCTGTCCCAGTTCCAGCAACCACCCTCCGGAACTCAAGCGACTATTCTCCCCCAACCTTATTTGTGTTCTCCCCGGCTAGCCCTGTGTGGACCGTGCTTTCCACCACCTTCTCCAGTGTTGTACTATGACCTGGGAGGAGGCACACACACTGCCAAGGGCCAGGGAAACGCATGAAAAGTAAACACTGATGGGTGTCGTTAGGTAGGCAATCAGCAGTTTGAGCGCTGAATGTCCTTCAGCACTTGCGGAAGAGCCTCTGTTGCTGTTACACACCAATAAACAAAATGTACTCAGGACACTCCAATTTCTTCAAAATGAAAATTGCTTATGAAAATTTCATACAAAAGATGCGTGCAACTCAGTGAAAAGGCAGCCAGCTTCCTGTAACAGAAAATTCTTCTGGTGAAGGATCACCAGTATACCTAATACACTGCTAGAATGACATAATCTGTGTTAAACAGTATTATACAAAGAAGAGAAAACAAATAATCTTGTCAGTTTGGAACAGGACATTTATGAAAAATATAACACTTTAGAATCATATTATCAACATCATCTGATCAAAAGCTCTAAACATCTGAACAATGACATCAATCAATGACACATAATGAAAAGAAGATATGTCACCTGGTGATAACAAATTCATTAGAATAAATACGTGTTTCTACAAGATTGCCCAGCCACACCCAATGCATTTCGGGATTGGACTAATCCCTTCTTCAGGGGCCACTGTGGAGCAAAGAACATAAATGAATGCCAATATTTGTATGCATTCAAGGATATCAAAAGTGACAAATACCTCTTTAACAATGACCAGGAAAGGCAACAAAGGTCTCTATATACATGTTAACCATGGCAATACAACGTGAAATTGAAGTTAGTTGTGATAAGAAATTAATGAATGTGTTGTTAAAAATTCATTCTGTGGGAGAGTGTTCTGTATGTGAACTCCAACATTCTGTGTAGAGTTAGCACATGAACAATAAGTAAAAGCTTGTGAAACTATCACTACACAAGTTGTGAAAAAATCATGTGATTGTAGCCATTGGAAAGCTACTGGATGAAATCAATATTCAACTTACTAAAAAGCTGTGGGAACAATAAATCACGATGTAGAGATTTCAAAACACAGAATTAACATTCAAGCTGGAAAATATAGGACAGACCATGAATGTAATGCCTCATGCTAAACGGCCAGTGATATAATGAGTGAAGGTACAATAAATTACCTTGTAACATACACTAGTGAATGAAGAGTCTTCTTCAGTTAACCACGGCGCCAAAAGAGGTTATGCTTGAAAGAAACCTGAAGCAAACTCATGGCCATGAGCGTCTAATACATGCCCCTGTATCAATCGAAAGCAACAGCTCATCTGTAAATATGGTTTGCTTACCTCACTGAATTTCCCAAAATCAAGACTCAAGAGATTAAAATCAATTTCAATAGTCGGCTGCCACGTCACTCTGAAATCCAAAACCCAAAAGGCTTAATGCAAACCGTGCTTAAGGCATAAGTCCTGTCTCCTATTGCAATCAAAATGTGAAACGCTGACTTATAATGGTGACTCACCTACAAACTTTTAGTACCTCCTTAGCATTTCTGTGCTCACGGAAATCTTCGGATGCCACAATACCGGTAGTAAAAAACCTGATAGCTAGCCAAAGGAAATAAAAGACAGGAATGTATGTCACATCAAGTGATATCAATGCCGCATGAAAAACTGAAGACCGACTGACCTGACTCTGTTGCAGGAGCCCTCTTGAAATGTTTAATGCGAAAAACAGATAGACTGCACGAAGGGTGATGTATAGCTGATGTGCTGAAATAAAAAAATATGGAAATTCCAGAAAGTACGACGACGTACACAGGAAATTAAAGTGCTCAGTGTGTGCAAAAGTAAAAAACTGGTGATGTTAAAGCTCTGAAACGTCAAATGGCTAACTAAAGTCCAACGGAGAAGAGTAAAAATAAACACTTTCTACTTACAATCTCAACTACCAAAAACCACTTGTGAGTGAATGTGTGCCATGCATAAAACATGTATTTACAATCTACAATGAAGATGATGTATAGTCAAACGCATCATAAGCAACACTGCACTTCCACTTTATCATTGAGACCACTTGGCGTTAATGTCGGTAAAAATTTCGTCCACCACACCTTTGTACAAGGAGTCTACCATTGTCAAAACCTAGTTTACATACTAATACTAAAAGAATGATGAATCTCAATTGTGCATTTGTGTGTTTGTGTTCTAACTAATGTAACACAAAATAAGATTTGATATTTTTTGTCCATATGGTGCTCCTAAGCTCAGAAATGCGCACCTTAATTTTGCGTGTGGTTTTCCCAACATAAAGAAGATGGCATGGACATTCGATGGTATAGATAACATAACTAGAATTACCATCGCCATTGTACCTCAGTGTGATGGGTTTCCCTGAGTGTGGATGATTAATGATATTTCCTGTAATGACATTATTACAATTCACGTAATTATAACATCTGCTCATCCCCGTGAATTCTTTAGGCTGAGATAGACAGGTCTGTGACAACATCTCTTTTATGTTTTTGCTGCGTGTATATGCAAACAAGGGTTCTTGAAAAAATAATCCATTGAAATCCGGATCATGTTTCAATAATTCCCATCTTGATCTAATTATTTTTCTGATCGTGTATGCCTTGGTTGGAAATTTGGATACAAAGACATGGCGGTTTTGACTAGTTTGTGGTTTTGGAACCAATAACTCTTTGCATTCTAATTGTTGTGTTTTAACCAATGCTTTTGCCCATGTAGTTTGAGGATAACCTCGTTTGAACTTAATACATTGTTCAGCTAAAGCAGACTCCAACTCCACCTCATTTGATACTATCCTCTTGATCTTCAGCATCTGTGAATATGGTAAATTTTGTAATAAAGAAGGGGAGTGAAAACTAGAGAACAACAAAAGTTTATTTCTGTTCGTTGGGTTTGGGTACACAGATGTTTGAAATCTATTGTTCCTCTAAGTGATCAAAACATTTAAACATTTACAGAATCTGTGTTAAACAATATTATAGAACGAAGAGAAAACAAATAATCTCGTCAGTTTGGAACAGTACATTTATGAAAAATATAACACTTTAGAATCAGATTATCAACATCCATATGATCAAATATATATATATATTTTCCAGCTTGCACGTTAATTCTCTGTTTGGAATCTCGACGTCGTGATTTATTGTTTCCTCAGCTTTTTAGTAAGTTGAATATTGAGTTCATCCAGTAGCTTTCCAATGGCTACAATCACGTGGTGGACAATATATTTACAGACATTAACGCCAAGTGGTCTCAATGATAAAGTGGAAATGCAGTGTTTCTTATGATGTGATTGACTATTCAGCATCTTCATTGTAGATTGTAAATACATGTTTTACGCATGGCAAACAGTCACACACAAGTGGTTTATGGTGGTGGAGATTGTAAGTAGAAAGTGTTTATTTACACTGTTCTCCGTTGTACTTTAGGGAGCCACTTGACGTTTTAGAGCTTTAACATTACCAGTTTTTTACTCTCGTGCACATTGAGCACTTTAATTTTTCGTGTACATGTTTCTGGAATTTTCATATTTTTTTATTTCAGCACATCAGCTACACTGCACCCTTCGTGCAGTCTAGCTGTTTTTCGTAATAAACTTTTCCTGAGGGCTCCTGCAGCAGAGTCAGGTCAGTCCGTCTTCGGTTTTTCATGCGGCATTGCATCACTTGATGTGACGTACATTCCTGTGTTTTATTTCCTTAGGCTAGCCGGTATGGTGGCATTTGAAAATTTCCATTAGCATAGAAACGCTATGGAGGTACTAAAAGTTTGTAGGTGAATCACCATTATAAGTCAGAGTTTCACATTTCAATTGCAATAGGAGACAGGACTTGCATTAAGCCTCTTGGGTTTTTGGTTACAGAGTGACGTGGCAGCCGACTAATAAAATTGATTTTAATCTCTAGAGTCTTGATTTTGGAAAGTTCGGTGAGGTAAGCGAACCATATTTACAGATGAGCTGTTGCTTTCGATTGATACAAGGGCATGTATTAGATGCTCATGGCCATGAATTTGTTTCAGGTTTCTTTCAAGCATAACCTCTTTTGGCGCCGTGGTTGACTGAAGAAGACTCTTCATACACTAGTGTATGTTACGAGGTAATTTATTGGACCTTCACTCATTATATGACTGGCCGATTAGCATGAGGCATTACATTCATGGTCTGTCCTATATTTTCCAACTTGCACGTTAGTTCTGTGTTTGGAATATCTATGTCGTGATTTATTGTTGCCACAGCTTTTTAGTAAGTTGAATATTGAGTTCATTCAGTAGCTTTCCAATGGCTACAATCACGTGATTTTTTCACAACTTGTGTAGTGGTAGTTTCACAAGCTTCTACTTATTGTTCATGTGCTCACTCTACACAGAATGTTGGATTTCACATACAGAACGGGCATGTTTATTCTCCCAAAGAATTTTTAACAACACATTCATTCATTTCATATCACAACTAACTTCAATTTCATGTTGTATTGACTTGGGTTACATGTAAATAGGGACCTCTGTTGCCTTTCCTGGTTTTGTTTAAGAGGTATCTGTCCCTTTTGATAACATTGAACGTTTAAAATTATTGGCATTTATTTATGTTCTTTGCTCCACAGTGGCCCCTGAAGAAGGGATTAGTCCAATCCCATAATGCATTGGGCGTGGCTGGGCAATCTTGTTGAAACACCTACTTGTTCTAATGAACTTGTTATCACCATGTGACATATCATCATTTTTTATTGTGTGTCATTGATGTCATTGTTCAGATGTTTAGAGCTCTGATCAGATGATGTTGATAATCTTATTCAAAAGTGTTATATTTTTCATAAATGTCCTGTTCCAAACTGACAAGATTATTTGTTTTCTTTTCTTTGTATAATATTGTTTAACACAACATTAACTGTAATTCTAGAAGAGCATTCAGTATACTGGTGATCCTTCACCAGAAGAATTTGCTGTTACAGGCCAGCCTTTTCTTCGTTGGGGATGAAATGCGTGTACCATTCCCACCTCCACTTAGATAGTAGCCCTGGTCTAGAAGCTGCTCCTTCCTGCACCTCCAGTGAAGCTTTGAAAGCATTTACCAACAGATTTCCTACCCAAATGCAAGGGCATCTTGAAATGCCATGCAAAGCCGCTGGTATCTTTTAAAAGGCCAAGCACACAAGCTATTTGCTGGGCAGGGAGATGAGGGATGCAGGGACAGGAGATGTTCAGAGTGTGTTAACAGGCCATGGGCCCATACGCTAGAACACCACTGTCCCTGTTCAGCAGCATTCCCTGACTCACCAGTTCATACACCAAGTAAGCTATCAGCAGCAACTTAATTACAATAGTATTGAGGCCAGTCTGACCCTACACCCCTACACAAAGCCAAAAGCGTCCAGAGTCACTGCACGGAGTCTAAAACGGTACTGCTTCGAATGAAACTGATGCCTCTGAAAATGCAAGATGTTTCTATGCATGTTACATTTAAAAATGTTACTGCTAGTTTTCTGTCTCGATCTCTTGATTCTATATAGGGCAGAAAATGTAACCAATAAGCCATCATATGTCTGAAGGGGAACTTCTGCCAGCTCAGATTACTTGGGAGCTGCAAATCATTTCTACACCGAATGGCTACAGCTTGAATGGTCGAGAGACACCACTTCCGCATGAAATTAAGGTGGCGTTTCTCTTTCTAAATAAATCAAACAATATTTTATACCCACTGCCACCGTCAGCGGTGCATCAAAAGCAACAACAATGCTAAATGCGGTGTAGCTCGGATTCCCCGATGAGGCCGTAAATTACTGGCCATGTTTCTTGTTCCCATACCAAATGATAGGGGTGGAATGATATATTTCCCCAGCCAAGAATCAAAACTGTAACCTGTCGGCTGAACAATATTTTCTGCTGCAGGTACATTAATGCTCGAGTTAATTCACCAGTTTGATTACCCTTGTGCTGGGCTTTCGAATACACAGGCAAAGGTCCTCTCTCCTGTGGAGATTCAAACTTATGAACCCTAGCCTTACCGTAGCACATCTGGAGTTAGAGGCTTACATCAGATGTCTGTAGGAGCTGAGAAGGAAGCAGCAGAGGAGCAGAGGAGCAGAGGAGCAGAGGAAGACGCACACAAAACGCTGGCCTCCAGCTGCCAACCCATGACCCCCGCTGCCCCTCCACCCTGCCCCCAAATACTCAGAACAGCATTTCCAGATGAGGGCATTAAACAACACAGCGTTGTACAGAAATAGTCATTGTCCTGCACAATAACATAAGTCACAAAAATGCCCACCGTGACAACAACGGAAATCAGGCAGAGGTTTTGAAACTGGGTTTTTAATGAAAGTCCCCAGAAATCTCTGTGTGTGCTTTGAAAAGTTCAAAAACATCTGCCTTTAGCGAGAAAAGGAGTAAAGTAAAAAACAACCACTAAGCGTGTTTTCAGATCTAGCTCAACCATGTAAAAGTACAGCTGCTAGAGATATTAGAGCTCGGAGGAGACGGGTTGTGGCCGAGACTGCAGCGCTCACATTAGGGGCACATATAGGGCAGGCCTGCCTTTACCGGCAGTGTTTACGAAACAAAAGCGTGTGCATATGTTTTGTCCTGCCTGCGTACAGACACGGTAGGAGAGATAGAGCAACTGAGCAGAGCCATACACGTGCAAATCTTGTTTCACCCATGCTCGCAAATCTGCTGTGTCTTCAGCTAAGCTGTTAGACCGACGTACACCCGCACATGTCTTTAAAGCATGCACATGTCCTGTCCCCCTTCGCCCACCAAACCGACAACAATTGGTTTTGCCAAGGCGAGCAGCGCATGTGATGCATTGCTAGGCGAGACCTAAAAAGCTGGGACATCCAGAGGTGATATAAAGGTGACGGTGGTGTCTTTCAGTGAATTAAAGATGAATGAGGTGGATTTGAGAATACACATCCTAGGAATTCAATGCACGTTCATTTAATTGGACCAGCCACGTGTTTCAGGGCAGAGCTTTGAGCACTTGCACCATTTCATCTACAAATTAGACACTGCTTTGGGAGTACAAAGAGTAGTTTGCAATACAAAGAAGGCATGAACTTTATATTTTAAAATAACTTTTTTAAATCCCTTGTTAGTTGGCAAAACATACATTAAGCAATATAAAACCAGCCATAAGGGAAAACTAATTTTACCAACTCATTTTACATACTTTGTTTAAAATATTTACCTTTGGTGTCACAGCTTAATCCTCTAATTTTCCCATATATATTGCATAACTTCAAGCTGGAGGGCCTATTAAGGACAAACTGAGTTACATATATTTAACTCGAAACCGGTAAGGGCCTGGTGTCTTTGTCTTGGATCATATGCAGCTTGACATGTTATGCCCAGTTACCAATATCATGCCCCCTGACTAGACGACAAGGAAGGAAATATAAATGGAAGGCTCCAACGTTCATCCAGGGTACTTTCAATCCTTTAAATATGACGCCTGGAAGACTGAATATTGAAAAAGAAAAACTTTCAAGAAAGCAGAAGTTGAGAAACAGAGGAGGCTCCACTTAGAAATGTATAAAAACAAAAGAAAATGAATAACGCATACCTGATGAATCATGTACAGAGTTTGTTGCTTTGCAAGTCTATGCACAAGACGTCTGTTTGTGTACCTGGTACTGGTAATGGTACATATGCCTTTGAGTTCCTATCACCTTCCTATTGCCAATATTCTGCATTAGAATTTGAGCATGGGTCTATAAATTTCCCGAATGGCATGGTCATTGACATAAAAAAGCTCTTGTCATTTTTTTCATTTCAGAGTTGCCAGCACTAGCTAATACTATGCTTAAAATACATTACAGTAAGTTAGCCGAAAGGATGGCACAGTGCTAATCCAAGGCCAGAAAAACAGTCATTAGATGTGAGCAGAGTCTCATTGGGGCTGTATATGAACGAGGGCGATCCTATTCAGCAATCGAGGGGCTGGATTGCATTAGAATGAAAAAGAAAAGTTCACCTCATACCCTAGATACTTCTATATCTTTAGATAGCGTTATATTTTCAAACCTCTTGATCCTTGAATTTTATAAAAACATTATTGTATTTCTTTTTCTGAAAAGCTTTCAATAGTGCCTCGCTACAATGCTTAGAGATACTTCATTCTCTATGCAAAGCTTCATCATCACATTCTTTTTAAAACAGAGAAATAAAGCAGTCTATTTATTCCAAGCTTGTTATGTATTATATGTTCTTAAGGTTTAACGGACATCTTTGGTACAATGCTTGTTTTAAAGAAGGTATTTTCAGGCAATGTGCAATGTGATGTTTTTAAATCTATTTTCAAATAGTTCCCATGCTGTTATTCTCTAAAAAAAGTGCAAAATATTGCAGTTAGCTATGCTTTAAATGTTCCTCATGGCATCTAAACTTCAATGCATATTCTCGCTGACCTGTAAATCTTGGATTGTCTCAAGATAGCATTTTGAATCGCAGCCTGTACACTCCTACTACGGCTCGTAGCGTGTGCGCACCGTCACAGGACCCGCTAATTTATTGAGCCTGAGTTTGCCCAACCGGCACCGGGAGAAGGACCACAGCCCCCAGGCAACCACACGGAATCACGCCACCAATGCGACACTGTCGCCAGGAGGCGCATTAAGGGGCTTATTTACAAGCCGCTTGGCCAACTTTGACCTCACTTTTCCCATGTTAAAAGTGACGCAAAAGTGGGGCAAAGGGCTTGTAAATCTGCCCCTTAATCTCTGCAGGGTTCCAGCAGCGCAGGAGCCTGAGTTTAGTGCCACTTCCACTGGGAGCAGGACCACAGCCCCCAAGCAGCACTGCTGCATCACGCTACAAACGCGATGCCCTGAGGAGGCTGGGCTGGGCCTAAACTCTTGTTTTATCCTTCCTGACTCTGGAATTTAAAGTGTTGTGATCCAGCCTTGTGAAGTCACCTGAAGGTAAAAACTTTCCCCCAGTTGTATTTTTAAGGGAAATGTCATCATGGGGAAACCGAAAACTATACCTGATTAAAAAAAAACAGTGATACTACCCTGGATGGCTTCCTTCAAAAGGCAGTAGGGGCGATTAACAAGGAAATAGAACTGGCAGAGCCAAGACTTTAATTAACTCTACTCCCTGACTCACTTGTTTTTGTTACCACTGATTTTCATACAGCCACAGCTGAAACAGACATTAAAAAAGGCCTCAAGCCCCACTTTTGACCACTGTCATAATTCGGAACCAGGGTGATCTACCTGCTATACATGATGGAATTGAACCTATCTCTGACCCATCCTCGGAGAAGATTGGTCCTCATCCCATAATAGGGAGGAAGAGGAAACACAGGGATTGATTACAGACTAAAGAGCCACTCACCGAGGGCCAAGAGAACGAACCAAACTCATATAACAGGCAAGGCATGTAGATCTCGCACAGGAGGAGGAAGAAGCTCTACTGAGACCTCTATTGAAAAGTTCGGTAAGATAGAACAAGAGGCCCTGGCACCCATTTTATCTTGTTTAGTATGTATAGAAGAGCAACTTGCCCGAGCACTGCAGGATTTAGGAAAGAATTTGGCAACCAACAAACAGAATGATAGGGCCACCTAGCTGAGTAGCACAGATAAATGTGTAAATGATGAACTTTCTAGTGCCCCTTTTTATAGGATGGCCCCTATAATTATAACACCTGCTCTGAGTACTCTAAGTAAGAGGGTCTCTTTCCAAGATCCCCTCCATAATAACCCTCCAGCTCAGACACCATGTTAACCTGTGCCTCATAGTAATATCCACAGGAATAACCGAAAGTTGGGACATGGGGCCACATATCGATCAAGACCAGGCCCGTTTTATGAGGGTAGTTCTACACAAGGAAATGCAGATACCAATGGCCTAACCCATGGTTCCCTAAGTAGGGGGGGTGTAAAAAACATACTAAATCTCCCCCCTGACTGTACACCTTATACACTTATCTTGATGGGGATTCCCTATCTTCCCCCTGGTCACCAAGAAAGCTGTCAAAACCTTATTAATACATTAGCTTATTGGTGCTTTAGGAAAATGCTGTCCCAGATAAACTGGTTTGAATACATCATCATGGCAAGGCAGGTGAGCTGGTTGGGTTACACGGCTAAATCTGTGGAAGGGGATTGTGTGGTGCTTAACCTTAGCGACTCCAGGTGTGTGCATTCTGCCTTGAAGAATCTTAGAGACACCCCAGGTGTATTGATAAAGGCACGCTCCATTGGGTTTTTTCTATCCCCCCCACCAGGGACTATCTTGAGACAAGGGCAGTGTGCCAATTGGCTCCTAGACCACAATTAACTCAGCACACTGACCTTGTTTCCAAGTAAGGATCCCCCTATAATTTACACCAGCGGAGGTTATTACAGGACGTTTTGCATCTCCTCATGGCCTTAAGCTCTCGGACAGGGGTAACTGTGCCCCTTGCTTATCAACTGCTGTACTGATATTTGCTAAATAAGTGTTGGTGGTCAGAATATTTGGACTTGGCCCCTCCCCACCTGCCCATCTGGTGGGCACAGTGATTGAGTGCCTTCTCTCAGGCATAAATCCTTCCGTCCTGTTGATTATCCCCCCACGCTAAGTTGAAATCGAAACTTCAATGGCACATTACGCCATGACTCCAATTGCTTTTTCCTTGATTTTTGTGAAGCACAAAATGTATTTTGCAATGTGACTACTGTAAATATGCAAATTGTTGTCGAAGTCACTATACTTGCTCATGCCTGAGGTCTATTTGTGGTAAATTTAACATAGTAGTCAATGAGAGTGTGTTAGTTCTCAATTTGGTGTTTTTCCTGACAACATTATCTCTGAAGTGTATGTTCCTTTTCAGCGCAAACATTGGCAGTGCCTAAATTGATCTAATCCCTTCACAATTCTCCAGTTTTTCTTAAATATATCTTTAAGTATATGCGTAGCTCCAGAGCAGGTGGTGACACCAATTTATTGTTAACAGATTTGTTGCCTGGTTGGAGTACATTTTCCCTTGGTGCATACCAAGCTCTCATCATGGCTCTCTTCAGAAGTTTATTTGGGTAACCCCTAAGTCTTAATTTAAATAATACATTCTAAGCATTTGAGAAATTGTCATCTTTTTTCAAACAGTTCCTCCTTATTCTCAGGAACTGACTGTAAGGAAGATTATCTTTCAAATTTCTTTAATGAAAACTTGAATGATGTAGGAAAGTATTCCAATCAGTCTCTTTAGTGTACAGAGTGGTATACATTTGAGATTTCTCACGTTTCAGCATTATATCAAGAAGCTTGATCACTTTTTTTGCTGGTGGCTATAGAGAACTAGATATGTTGGTTCCTGGAGGTAAGCCAGTTCATAAACGCCACAATTTTCTCTTCTGCACCTCTCCATATCATTAATACATTGTCTATATATATTTTCCATAAATAGATATGATCTTTGAATGAGTTATTGTTATAGATCCACTTTTCTTCATAGGAGACCATAAACATAATGGCCAGTTCTGGAGTGAAGAGCATCCAACACCCTCCCTTTGGTCTGACCGTAAAATTACTTCTTGAACATGAAAACACTTAACCTCATCGCTGCTAATGGAATTCCCCTCCTGTGCTGCCCCTCATTGAAATGGGTGTGATTGTGACGGAACCATTCCGTCATCAGCACAGCCCAACAGTGACTGATGACGGAATGGTTCCGTCACAAGCATCGAAGGGGTTAATTTAAGACACATTGTGGTCAATTCTAGAATACATTCTGTGGGGACTTCATGTGGATGTCGCCTTTTCTCCAGAATATATTCTATGGCTTCCAAGCTCCCTTCTTTAGGAATATTCGTGTATTAGCTCATGATGTCCAAGGTTACCACCGTGTCTGTTGTGTCCAAGAATTCTACGGTTTCCAAAGTGTTTATTGCATTCAAAGTATCTCTCAAGTAGCTCGGAAAGTACGGAGATCAAGGGTTTCAGGAAAGTATCAACATAGTTTGCAGGTTGTTCCTGAATTGAATTTACCCCTGATACAATCGGCCTGCCTGGAGGATTCAATGGATCTTTATGGATCTTCACCAGAATACATATTAATGGTTTCTTGGATCTTGATTAAAAAGGTAATTCTCTCCTTTTTTGGAGACCCATTCACCATCGATTCCATTTTTCAAAATCCCCTAATTTTACTCATAATCATGAGTGTTGGATCTTCTTGGATTTTTCTAAAGTGGGCGTCATTTTCCAGTTGCCTTGTTATTTTACGTTCACTTTGGGTTCTATCCATAATCACTATGGCACCTCCCTTGTCTGCTGGTTTTATTATTATCTCTTGGCTGGTTTTAAATCTCTCCAGGGCTGCATTTAATCTTTCGTGCGTTTGAATTTCATGTACTTGTTCTTATTGTCCATATTATCAATTACCTTCAGGACTCTTCTCTCTAAAGTTTGAAGTTCAATGGACATGTGTGACGCTGGTGAGTAGAAGCAGGATTTCTCTTTTAAAACTAAGCTCAAAGTAAGTGGTTTTATTTCTTTTTCATTTTCTGTTAACTCATCCCGTCGTATGTCGAGGTCCCTATCCCCAAAGACCTATTTTTAAAAGGGAGGGGGGCCTCAAGGCCCCCTCTCCAAACTTAATATGGCACTAGGGAACCCATCTCCCAGGCCCATATATACTTTAAAAAAGAATGGGCCCTATGTACCCCCTCCCCGAGACTCATTAGGCCATGGAGACCCCATCTCCAAGGGCCTTATTTATTTCAAAGGTGGCTGCGTGGTTTCCCTCCCAAGCCTTATTGGGACCTGTGGACCCCATACCCAGAGTCTTTTTTTTTATTAATGTGGAGGGGTGCTGAGCTGCCCACCTCCCAAGCACTATTAGGCACAAGGGACCCCATCCCAGGGTTATTTTTTTTTTTAATTAAAGGGGAGGTGGCCACACAGCACCCCTCAATCCTCATTAGGCCCTGAAGCCCCCTTCCTCAGGTCCGTTTTTTTTCTAATGGGGAGGATGGCCATGTGGGCCTCCTTCTCGAGGCTTATTAAACCCTGGGGACCCCCTTTCCCCAAAACCACTACTTGAAATGAACCAATGAATCCTCGTCCCTGAGCCGTTATCTGCTCCGGGAACCCTATTCTCTGGGGCCCATATTTCTTTAAGGTGGGTGCTTTGATGCCCACCCACGCACCCATCATAAACACATCGGGCCCACGGGAGAAGCCCCACGGCCTGCGTTACCCCAGCCACCTACTTGCTTGCAGTGGGAGCTGGCATTGCTCTCTCCCACAGGGAGCAGCTACTTATGCTGTTCCTTCTGGGTGGGAGAAATGTTTTTATGTGCTGCCCTCTCTGCATCACTGAGTGCAGGGAAACAGATCAAAAGTCTGCTCTCAGCTGTCAGAATTATTTTCAAAGCTCGCACTAGCTTGGGGCAGACATTGTGTTTGCTTCCGCGTGGCACAAGTTTTGAACACATGTTTGCCTGTCCATGGCCGTGTGGGCAAGGAAACCACTAAGTTCCAGAGGTGGGCTCCCCTGGACATAACTAGTGAGCCACACGCTGGGGATGAGAACTCTGGGATCATTAATTCCTCAGAAAGGGGGGTAAAGCAAACCTTACCCTTTTATTTAGTTTTGCTGCCTTGGGCGCTCAGGTCTCCGGGGCCTCCCATTAAAAATACAGTGGGCAATAGGTCATGGGGTCCCCAAAGCTGAATATGGCCTAGGGAGGGGGACTGCCCTCCCCTAAAAGATTTGTCGAGTCCCAAGGAATCGGGATGAGGCCAAAAACGGTCTTGAGAGGAGAACTGCGCTCCCTCCCCCCCTAAAAAAGACAGGATTGGGTCCCCAGGGCTGAGCTAAAGTTGCATGGTCCCCATGGCTTTGGCACAACCAGGTGGGTTATTAAAAACAATCAGGAGATTTGTAGCTCTTTTGTGAATTTAGTACAACATTTTTCGCCCCAGGCTGTGTCCCTTTAGGACCTACAACCAGGCCTTTTCAGGGTCAGGGTATCCCTACCCTTCCCCCTTATGCCTTCTTGTGACTGAGTCCGGAGACCTAATGTGGCTGCCACCACTTCCTGGTTGAGGTGGGAGCAGCCAATCAGATCTCAGCAGCTGAACTGTTAGCATTTACAGAGGCTTCGTGTACCTAGATATGTAACGTTTTTGAGGATTAATTGTTTAAAAAGTGTTGAATGGATTTATGCTCAGGGCCAGATGTATGACCTTTTTTTGCGGCCGCTAATGGGCGATCCTCTCGTTTACGACTGCAAAATAAGGTAATGGCATGTACAAATGCTATTTTGTGAGTCATTAAGAAGGGGTGTCCCTTTCTAATACCAAGTCACCATGCCATGTACTATTGGTTTGCGACCGCGAAACACAGCTGTTTACCACCAAATTCAAGTCGATGGTAAACCACTCACAAACTTGTAAATCACTCGCAAACGGGAAGGGGTCCCCTGGGGAGATATATTTCTTAAGAGCAGACAGTGATCCCAGGGACCACTGTCTACCCTTAAAAAATGAAACTGAAAAGCTTAATTTTTCTTTTTTAAATGCATCCCATTTTCCTTTAAGGAAAAAGGGCTACATTTGAAAAAAAAACATTTTCATTAAAAAAGTAGTCACAGACATGGTGGTCTGCTGTCCCCAGCAGGCCACCATCCCTGTGAGTGCTAGCCATTCACAACGTGGTCGCAAATTGCGCTTGTCTCATGAATACGTTATGAAGCATGCAATATGCGACCCCATTGGGAATCCAAACAGTGTCTGAAACACTGTTGTACATTCACATTTGCGATTCGCAAATTAGCAAATCACAATTTGATGTAACTTGCGACTAGCTAATTTGAATGTTTGTACATCTGACCCCAAATCACAAAAAGTACTCTTTCTGGACTAAGATATAGCTTTCTGCCAAATTAGGTGAAAGTCCATTCAGCCGTTAATGCTTTAGCTGTGTCATCACTTCCTAAGTAAAGATGAATGGGCAACACATGTTTTAGACTTGTTCTTTTCTCTCCGTCCGCTTGACATTCCAACTCGAAACTTATTTTCTCTTTAGGAAGAAGCTCACAACTTTCCTTTTTGGATTCATTTTTAGGTCAAGCTTTGGAGACCTGTTGTATCTTCTTTTGGGGGTAAAATCCACCCCCTGTTTCTCATCTGTTTTTTTTTCAGTGTCCTTTAAGAATCCTCTGTTGCTGGTGGTCAGTCATTCCTTTTGTACCTCCTTTTCTTTCTTACATTTCCTCCAACACAGCAATGCTTAACTACTGTACCTTTACGCCTTGCTTCTTTATGTGTGTTTTGTGGGAATATTTTCATCTTTCCTGCCAGTTTTTGCTGTTGCCTGTTTTTTTGGTCATTCTGTTTATTATCTTGTTGCAGTTGCCATTCATTAAAAGACTGCCCTTTTAACAATCCTCATGCTTTCATCATACTCCTTGAATTTCCTTAGACCGTAGTTGAAAAGACCATTTGTTGAGCTCCAATTGGAGCTGCTGTGATGGTGGTGCTCCGAATCGCTGCCCAGTAGATCCTCATGACTTCGTATTTGTATTCATTATCTTTTTGTAACCCTTGGTCACAGCTTAGCTAACCTTGCCTAACTACTCACTTCATAATAGTTGAAGAAAAATATTATAGCGCTTTTTATTTTGAAATTCAATGTATTTCAACATGGCTGTTTCATCGTCATCTGCTCAGTTAAAGCATGCTTAAGAAATGGTGCAAAGACAGCCTCTGGTGTTACCCATCCTGGTCTTTTCTGGTCACTTTAGAGTTTGCCCTTTGAAGACCCGAGACAAACATGCTGACTCTCTCCTCGGTGTGTGGGATACAGAACCCTCCGCATTCCTCAACTTTCCTTCTACCTGTCAGAAAGGCACTGCCTGGTAGCATCTAGAGTGTACTTACCACAGGGGCATGAATTAAGCACATGCAGGGTCTATCCATAGAGTGAGGCTTCTACTTGTGCTGCAGGAAAATTAGGAAAACTTATTAAGCAAGCTTGTGTCCCGCAGCCAATCAGCGCACGTTTGTAATTAGCCTGTATCTATGTGCGTATCTGATTCTTTCTTGGACAGCAAAGAAATAATTAACAGAATCGCTCTTCAATCTCCAACTGAAGAAGTCACTGATGTTCTGTCATGGCTTTTTGAGAGATTGCTCTACCTCTAATTACTTTTCAAGTTTGTCTAAATGAAAAGAGAAAAGGTAGGAAAGAAATACTCAAAAGAGAAGATGGAGTGAATATTACAAAAGATTACTATAGCCTTATAGCCCGCCGTAGAGGGCTATACCGGCTATTAAAGGCCCTCTCCAGCGTTAAAGGCCCCGAGCCGAAGGCGAGGGCCTTTAACAAGGGAGAGGGACTTTAATAGCGGTATAGCCCATCTACGAAGGGCTATAAGGCTATTAGAACATTCTGCCACTAGAGGGCAGAATGTTCTAACAAAAAAACAAAGCCTTATGGAAGGGTGAGGGGAATGGAATCCCCTCAGGCTCCCTGAAGCCTTTGTTCACAGCCAGAGCTGTGAACAAAGAAACATTGGAATGTTGGAGCTCCAGGCTTATACCAGCCATTATAAGCCCAGAGCACTCCATTGTTTTCAATGGAGCTCCCAACATTCCAATGTTCTAATCATGCTTGTATTTTAATACAAGTCTTTGACGGGCTTAGGGGGCATTTGCCATGTTTGTATGCCTATCCAATTGCACACAAAATCTCCTTCGCCCTAAACATAATCCCCACCTCCCTAGGCATGACCAGATTTCTATCAACTAGTGAATTTACCCGACTTCGCTAGATCACCCACTTCCCTGAACGCAACAGTATCTCTGAGTTAAAGCCCTCTTCTAAGCTCACTGAACACAACAGCATTTCTTCAGGTCTCAATCCCCACTGGCCATGACAGTTTTATTAGAAGCTAGTGCGCTCTCTGGACTATTAGACTGAAACCCCCTATTTTCTGGCCATGACTGCATCTCTACCATCTAGAGCCCTCCCTCACTTCCCTGCAACCAATAGCATCTCTACCAATCTACTTTATTGGAGCCATGTGCTTTAAATATCACTTGCTTCACTGGGCAGCGAGGGAAATTTAAAGCATGTTATTAATGATAGATGTGCTGGAGTTAGCATTCAACGTAAGTTCCTTTCTCATCTCCAAAATGTTACCCACCCAGATTTTTATTATAAACCCAAGAAAATATAACTCTTCTATTGAAATATGCCAGTGTCATGCATGTTTTCAGGACGGTGCATGCTACCTCCTACTCCCCTGTTTTTGACATTCCTCTGTTGAAAGAGAATGGCTTGCCTCCTGTTCTCCATAAGTACCTCACATGCTCTTTCCCAAAGTGGTTTCATGATTGCTCTGGTTTTCGACTGCTATTTTTTTACAGTGACTCGAGCACACTTACTTCTGTTGATCATGCCAGTGTTACGGAGTCTGACAATAGTGTTTTATAGGAGACGTCCATTACAATGCAGGCATTGCATCGTAATGCTTTACAACACAACTTTCACAACGCAACTACCATTAAATTGCATGCCATTACAACACATGTGCCATTACAATGCATATCATTACAACGCATGCCATCACAACGCATTGTAAGGTAAGTAATCAATGTTTTTGAGGTAAGTTGTTTTTTGTGTTTTTTATATTTAACAAAATGAGTAATAGTATTTTATGTATTTTTTTATATTTTACATTTTTTTAGGGATTTAGGGATATGGATTCATGGTAAACTGGGGATTGGGGGTTATTAATCTTCAGGTAATAGTTGTAATACTAGAGTATTAAATTATATTTATAAATTGATAATAAAATATTAATTTGGCATTTTTTTTAAATGAGAAAAACTATTATATTCAAAAAACATTAATAGAGGTTTGAGTACTACAAATTATGTATAATTTTAAAAATTAAGAGTATTACATTTAATTATTAGTGGGGTGAGTTATACAAATATTGATTATTTCTAAATTGAAGTGTATTTAAAATAATTTGTTTTTAAACAATATTTAAAAATTTATATAATTTAAAAAAACAAGAAGGAGAGGAGTATTTAAATACTCCTCATTTAAAGTATTACTATACAGGTAATAAATAAAGATTGAATACACAGGTAATATTAATAATTAATACTTCTAATTGTATTTAAATCTTTAAAAAATTTAGTTTGAAAAATATTTTGAAAATAAATTGTAGATATTTAAAACTTGATTAGCACCTATCCACTGGGATGGGGAGCTAGGGAAATAGGGGTTTAGGGCATGATAGCAATTTAATAATCAGTTAATTGTAATCCTAAAATATATTTTATCAATAAGTATATATATTAATATAAATTAAACATAATATGTATTAAAATATTTTTAAAAAATATGAGGCCCGATTCACAGAACTAACTTACCAAAAGATCCTAAACTTACTACCATTTCCTCATTTTGGTATTCACAGAAGGCACATACTCATTTTTGTATTCACAGATGGCACTTATACAGTGATAAGTAAGTGCCCTCTGTAAATACCAAAATGAGTAAGTGCACTTACTCATTTTGGTATTCACAGAAGGCACTTACTCATCAATGAGTAAGTGCCTTCTGTAAATACCAAAAATGAGTAAGGGCCTGCAGTAAATACCAAAATGAGTAAGTGCCTTCTGTGAATACCAAAATGGTAATACGTTTAGGATTTTGTCTTAAGTTAGTTCTGTGAATCAGGCCCTTGATCGCTTAACAAAACAGAGATTTTGGAGAATGGAGATGATTTGATATAAAGTGAAAATTATAGTTTATTTTAAACATTATTTAGGAAATTATTATATTAAAATATAGAATTATACATATATATAAAATATATTTTATTTAAATCAAAAAATAATTTAAGCTTAATAGTACAACATAAGAAAATTGTGAAGCACATTATACATTTTTACATATAATAAAAAAATAAACAAACAATACACAGTTTAATGTTTTGTAAAGAATAATATTGAATTTATTGACATAATAAAATATTATAAATAATGTTTCAAAAAATGTCCCAAAAATATTTTATTATTAATAATTTTTTATAAAAATATTTATAGAATTTACTATAAATTGGAACAAATATATTTTAATTTCTTTGTGAAATCAATGGGCAAAATTGTCCTTTTTCATTTTTACAGAAAGAAATCCTGCGTATACGTAACTTTCATCATTCTGAGGATCATTGTGCACTGGATCAGATGCAAGGGAGAGCTTCATTCAGGTAAGGCAAACTTTAATTATTAAAAATAAGATGATAGTGGTAAAGTTTATTGTAAGGAGACAGGAGAGCGGTAGATAGAATTAGGAAATGTGTTTTGTGTACATATTGGGGTCGATTACGATTCGGGAAAGTAATCTGTACGACGATTCGAATTCGTAGCCCTTTCCGTACGAATCGTACAAATCCGTCCGAATCGCGTAGTACAATCCGTAAACATACCGTACGACCCGCCAAGTGCGATCCGGACCGGGGAATGAGTAGGCGATTCATACGGTAAACATCGCGTATGAGCAATTCGTATAGAGAGCAACACAATCACATACACACTGTACCTCTGCAATCATGGGGTGTACGAACCGTACCCCTATGATCATGAGGTGTACGAACTGTACCCCTACGATTATGGGGTGTACGAACCTTACCCCTACGATCATGGGGTGTACGAACCATACCCCTACGATCATGGGGGTGTATGAACCGTACCCCTATGATCATGGGGTGTACGCACCGTTCCAGGGTCGTTCCGTTTTGTACGCATTTCGAGTCAAATTCTGCTTTTCCGGACATTTTGAGCTCCCATAGAATAGAGTCATACGGAGTGCTGACTAGACGAATCGTACTTGCTTGTTCAGAAAATGTTGCTTCGATCCGTACGGACATTGCGTACTGCGTGTGCCGAATGCCATTCGTTTGGATTATTGAGTCGTACGGGCTTTGGTACGATTCGGACGGAGAACTGCTTTGGGCACGCATTATACTACATCGTACGTACAGGGACGTTCGAGGATACGATTTGTACGGGAAAAATGCTCCGTACGGCTATTCATACGGGATTTTACTGAATCGGAATCGGCCCCATTGTGTGTGTTAAAATAACAATTCATTCAAAAACAGGTAGAAGTAGAATGCACACGTCGGGGTTCTTTCTTTCATAACAATTTTTGTTTAATAAAATGTATTAAATTATATAGATTATTCATTTTATTAAACAAAAGTGTTTAGAAAGTAGTTGTTTTTTCTTTTTTTTTAAGTGACCGGTTTATTAGAAAATATGTCATTGCGTTGTCGCGGTTTTGGGGATAGGTCGTAGGTAATTCGAAAAATACTTCTTTGTTAAAAAAACATTTTTGGCCTTTTTTAAACTGTTACTTAAAGGATTTTGGGACTGTGAATTGTTTTCCTTTGAGAGAGTATTGCAACATAGGATTCTTGGATGGCGATTTTTAAAAAATGATGACTTCTTTTTTATGGTATTTTGGATTTGGGTTTCGAACGAGATTGGATTGCATCAATAGAATTTGTTTGCGTTTTTTTGCCAAACTATATTTCTTTTTCATGATTTTGTTTTTGGGTGTGATTATTGTAGGTGTGCACAGTAATTTTTACAGTTTATTTTTTAAATGTGAAAATAGGTTTATGCAGAACAATGGTTTAAATGACTTTAAAGAACACTTGGTGAAAATCTGTATTGAACGTAAGTCCAAGAGCTGAAAAAAGAAGACATCTGAAGTTATGGAACCCTAACTTTTTATTAGAATTTAAGCATTTTTTAAAAAAATGCCAATAGAATTGGGGGAATTTTGGTCAAAAGAGGTAAGTAAGGAGTTAGAGGAGATAGTGCAGTTTAGAAATGTAGGATGTGTGCAAGATTATCTAGGTAGTCTGAAGCCACTATCAACGAAAATTGTTGAATTGCACCCAATAGTCGCTCGGACAATTCCTTTGTTCTTTTTTAAATTTGTGGGTTCAGACTACCAGTTATTGATTGCGAAATTCGAATATCTTGGAAACTTTGCTCCTTCCTCAAAATTTCCAAATAATGATAGAAGTTAGGATGTGGTTTCCCAATTGATTTATTGAAGGAGTTGTGCCATCCCTCTATGGCATTGTTTGTTATTGCTCCTCCCTCTAAGCAGGTCGAGTAGCAGTTCCACCACTTCACATGGAAATGTAGTTGACTCCTGTGACCTGACCTGCTTTGATGGCCAATCCATGTGTCTTCAAAATAATTTAGTATCAATCAATCAATGGAATTGTAAGCACGCTACTCACCCATGAGGGTTTCGAGGTAGGGGGGAGAGCAGCTCCATTCAGTCAAAGATCCAGGTTTTGAATGTCTTCCTGGAGATGTTCAGGGAGGGAGCACATCTGATGTCTATTGGGAGCTTGTTCCAGGTCTTGGCCATGATGTAGGATAAGGCTCATCCACCTGCTCTGGCTCTGCAGATGTGGGGGGTTTCAGCAAGGATGAGGTCGGCAGATAGGAGGTTTCTCTTGGGTATATAGAAGGAGATTCTCTTGTTGAGGTACTGGGGTCAGGTTTTGTGGAGGCATTTGTAGGTGTGGGAGAGTATCTTGAAAGTGAGTCTCTTCTTGACGGGGAGCCAGTGGAGGTTGCGCAGGTGTTGGGTGATTTGTTTGTGTCAGGGGATGCCGGGGGCGAGTCTGGCTGCAGTGTACTGTATGGTCTGGAGTTTGTGGAGCAGAGACTTTTTCCTCCCTACTTAGAGGGCTTTTCCGTAGTCCAGTCTACGGGTTATGAGTGCGTGGGTGACGGTTTTCCTTGATTCAGTGGGGATCCATTTGAAGGTCTTTCTGAGGATGCAGAGGGTTTTAAACAGCTGCAGATGACGGAGTTGACCTGTCAGGTCATGGAGAGGGAGGAATCAAGTGTGATGCTGAGGTTTCAGGCGTGGTCCGTGGGGATGGGGGGCTTCCGAGGGGGTAGGCCACCAGGTGTTGTCCCACGCAGAGGGCAAGGGTCTGAGGTTTAGGAACTCTGTCTTCTCTGAGTTGTGCTTTCGGCAACTGCTGCTCATCCAAGATGCGATGTCCATCATTCCTTCCTGGAAGTTGAGTCTAGTGGTGACGGGGACCTTGGTGAGGAAGAGGATGAGCTTGGCGTCATCGGCGTAGGATACTATGCTGAGTCTTTGCTGTCTGACGATGGCAGCGACGGGGGCCATGTACATGTTAAAGAGTGTGGGGCTGAGCGATGATCCCTGGGGTAATCCGCAGTTGATTTCTGTAGGCTCAGAGGGTAAGGTAGTAGCCTCATTCTTTGGGTTCTGCTGGTGAGGAAGGAGCGGACCCAGTTGAGGGCTGTTCCTTGTAAGCCGGGGTTGTGGAGTCTGGCCGTGAGTGTGTGGTGGGAGACGTTGTGGAACACCACAGAGAGGTTGAGTAGGATCAGGGCTGCAGTGTGTTCTTGGTTGAGGAGGGTGCGGATATCCTCTTTGGTGGCGAGTAGGGCGGCCTCAGTGCTGTGGTTGCTGCGGAATCTAGATTTCGAGGAGTTGAGGATAGAGTTCTCTTCAAAGATTGTGGTTAGCTGGGCATTCAAGATCTTCTCTGTGACTTTTGCCGCAAAGGGGAGGGAGATACATCGGTTGTTCTTGAGGTCTGTGAGGTCTGCTGAAGGCTTCTTGAGCAGGGGCCTGGCTTCTGTGTATTTCCAGTTGTCGGGAAAGATGCCGGTCCTAAAAGTGGTGTTGATGGTGCGTCATAGTTCTGGAGCGAAGGTGGTGGTGGCTCTGTGGCAGATATGCAGGAGGCAGGGGTCCATAGGGGCCCCTGAGTGGATGCCCTTCATGGTCGAAGTGGTGTCCTCGGTGGTGACTGAGGTCCAGGAGGAGATGGTGGGCTGGCTGGCATTGCTGGAGAGAGATGTGGTTTCGGAGTCCCTGGTCCCTGAAGTGGTAATAGAGGTCCTTGATTTTCAGTAGGAAGTTGGATCCAAGCTTGTCACAAAGGTCCTGGGAGGAGATGCATGTGGTTTCACTGGGGTCTTGGTGAATTATTGGATGATACTGAATAGTTCCTAGGAGTTGCGGGAGTTGGCAAGGATTTGTTTTAAATGAAGGTCCTTTTGGTGGTTCTGATGTGTTGTTGATATTCCGTCATGGCGTTCTTGTAGTTGGTGTGATCTTCTGGCATTTTGCTGTTTCTCCATTTCTTTTTGCAATGCCTGCAGGTGAGTCTGGATTCTTGGAGGTCGATGGTGAACCAGGTGGCCTTCCTGGGCGCTGTGTGCCAGAGTTGCGTAGGGGTTCGAGCTCATCTGCACAGTTAGAGATCCATTTGTTGAATTCTTTGGCTACACTGTTGGTGTCGTCCCAGTTGAGGGTAGAGTTGAGCTGCTCTTCAGTGATTTTGCTCCAGTTTCTTCATGGATTGTGTGGTGCAGGTTTGGGGATGCTGGTTTTGTCAATGTTGATGTGTACGCAGTGTGGTTCATCCACAGGGGTTGTGTGGTGTGGATGAAATGGATGCTGTTTCCTCCTGCGAAGATTGAGTCGAGGGTGTGTCCTGCCTTGTGGGTGTGCATGCTGACAAGCTGTTTCAGGCTGAGGTTGGCGAGTTTGTCCAGGAGGGTATTTTATTTGTATTTATTTATTTAAAGGGTTTTATATAGCGCTGGCTGGACACAAGAGTTTCAGAGCGCTTTACAACATATTGGAAAACCCAGAGTTTTTAACAGAGTAAATAGTACAATTAGGTAATGAGGCATTGCACTTTCAAATATTTGGGAGAAAGAGTACAAATATAGGTAGACCAAAGAAAAGTAACAGATTAAGGTAAGAGAAACTGGATGGGGGAAGCGATTAAAGAATAGTAGCGGTGAGGGGGGCATGAGATAAATGTAATATTTTGGTAAGTGGTAGAAAAAGGGGAGAGAAGGTGTCAGATGGAGGGTGAAATTGAAAGAGATACAAAAAAGGGGGTAAAGGCGGTAAGTTTGGGAAAAGAGAAGAAAAAGCATGGGCAAGGAAGTTGATAATGATCATGGTGGGAGAGAGAAACATTAATAAACAGTGAACAATAAATTAAGAACCCCAATATTTGTTGAGAAGGAGCAGCTTGAGGTCTTTTTTGAAGCAGGTGTAGGAGGGATTGCAACGCAAGTCTTTGGGAAGTGCATTCCAGATAGACGGCGCATTTCCAGAGAAAGAGCGAGATTGCGTTGATTTCTATTTGAGTAAAGGCGGGACAAGTACAAGTGCGTTAGTGCTCCTCAAAGTTCTAGTGCAACCTTTGTGGCATTTGCCCGTGAGGTATGAAGGGATATTTTGGTGGAGGGCTTTGTGAGTGATGCATGTAGTCTTGTAGGTAGATCTGCCTTCGACCGGAAGCCATTTCAGGTTTTTGAGAACGGGGGAGATGTGATCAAAGTGTTTGTAGTCAGAGATTAGCTGGCAGCATGATCAAGGATATATTTAAGAGGGGCTGGGTGGATTTTAGGAGTTCCAATAAGCATGGCGTTACCGTAATCAATTTTGGACAGAACCAAAGATTGTACGACTGACTTAAAGTCATCAGCAGGAATAAAGGGTTTGATTTTTTTAAGATGGTGTAGTGTGAAGAGAGCACCTTTGGCTGAGTTTTTTATGAGGGGAGAAAGACTAAGGCTCTGGTCGACGCTGACGCCGAAGGACTTGACCGAGTAAGAGATGGTGAGAGAGCAGTTGAGATCTTTGTCAGAGATCCAGTTTTGGATAGGGAGCGGGTTGTTTTTAGGAGAGAATAGAATGATTTCAGTTTTTTTAGGGTTTAATGTTTTGGTGGTTGTAATGGAACCCCTCTTGAATCTTAGTCAGAGTGTCATTTAGATGTAAGACGTCATCATGGGATTTGATTCTGTAATAGAGTTGTGTATCCTCAGCGTAGAGGTGTTAACTGAGACCCGCTTGTTTAAGGATAAGAGTAAGGGGTCCCTTGAAGAGGTTGAATAGAGTGGGGGAGAGAATAGAGCCCTGGGGGACACCCAAGGTGATTGGCTGAGGTTCAGATAGGCAATTACAGACTTTAATTTGTTGGATTCTGTGTTGGAAGTATGAGGTGAACCACTTGAGCACGTCACCACCCAAGCCAAAACGTTTTTGAGAGTATTGAGTAAAGGTAAATGGTTAATGGTATCAAAGGCAGCTGAGAGGTCTAGTAGAAAGAGAAGGGAAGATTCACCCTTTTCTGGGGAACCATGGATGTCATCGATAACGTTGAGCATTGCAGTTTCAGTGCTACAGCCCTTCCTAAAGCAAGATTGTAAGTCCAAGAGCTTGAAAGTGTCAATATGTTTGTTCAATTGAAGCAGGGCACATTTTTTCCAGGGCTTTAGATTGGAAAGGAAGGTTGGAGATAAGGCGTAGATTGTTTTAGTAATTAGGATCGGCCATGACGTTTTTGATGATGGGGTAATTTGGCCTAATTAAATGGATGCAGAGACACAACCATTAGCAAAGGAGGAGTTAATAATAGATGTTCAATAGGGGGTGATGATGTTTTTTTATATCTTATATCAAATAGGCCGGGAGGGGATCTTTGGCATGAGAGGATGGTTTGAGCTTGGTGATGATGTTGAGGACCTCAAGTTCAGAAACTGGGCTAATGTAGTTCCAGGAAGCCCTGTTTTTAAGTTGAGGAACAGAGTGGAAGGGTTCAGTGGGGGTGGCAACAGTGGGGTGTTGGGCAGGATCCGTGGGATTGATGAGAGAGGAGGGGGACAAGGAGGGGAGGTTAGGGAGGGGAGGATGGTAAACTAGATGGGGGTAAGGGCGAAAGTTTGTTCAATCTTAGTAATTTTATCAGAAAAGAAGCTAGCAATTTCTTTGCATCTTTCAACCGTGGCCAGTAGTTTAGGGGGGGCTGAGAACGTCTGGGATTTGACGATGTTAAATAGTTCCCTGGGACAATCTCTAGCCCGGTCAAGTTGTTAACGGAAGAAGGAGGCTTTCTCGTTAAAGATATGTTTTTTGTAGTTAGCCCTTGTAGTTCTAAGAAGGATAAGATTAGAGGGGAAAGGCTGTTGTCTCCATGTACGTTCAGTCTGTCTGAGAGCAGGTCTCTCATAATTAAGGTCAGAATTGAACCAGGATCTAGAGGGTTTATTTTTTTGCAGTTTTAATTTTGCTGGAGCTATTTGATCAAGTGCTTTACTAATTGAATTATTGTAGTGTTCAGTAAGATCGGTGGGACTTTAAAATGGAGTAGTGAGCTGTAAATAATCTTTTATTTCCATCTCGAGCTCGCCAGGAGGAATAGTGTGAAGGTTTCTGGATAACTTTAGTTGTGTTAAGTTGGAGGTAGGGGTGGGCACAAAGTTATTGATTGTTAAAAGGATGAGGTGGTGATCAGACCAATCAATGGGGGTAATGTGGGAGAGAGACGCAAGATCCTTGCTAGTGATATTAGCAACAAGGATGGCTTGTTTAGAATGAGTTGGAGAATCACAGAGTTGTTTAAAATTATTGATGTCAAGTAAGTTATTGATGAGAGTAACCGAAGGGTCATCGATTTTGTTAAAATGGAGGTTGAAGTCTCTGAGGAAGAGGTTTCTAGATTTAGAGATAGATGACTGTATAAGAAGATCGGACAGCTCTTCAATGAAGGGAAGAGGTTCGCCACGGGGTGATAGATATTATGTAGGAAGATGGAAGGTGAACCCAGAACTATAATTTCTGCACCAAGGTATTCATAGGTGGTCGGGTCGTCATGGTTAGAAGGAGAGAGTTGAAGTTCAGATTTATAAATTATGGCAAGGCCACCTCCAATTTTGTCAGGCCTCTCTTTTCTAAGGATGGAGTAACCAGGCGGCGAGAGCAAGTCAAGGTTAGGTGTGGCGAGGGGATTGAGCCAGGTTTCAGTCAAAAAGGCGATATCAATGCATTCACTGAGGATGGTTTCAGCGATTTCAGTAGCGTGACATGAGGCCGATCGATATTTAACCAGCATGCATTTGAGGGATTTATGATCTATTGGAATTGTGGAGGAGCAGGGGTGGATACTAGTGAGTTGCTGAGGAGGTCTAGGTGAAACTGGGGAGAGCGAGATTCTACTAGTGCCCAGGATCACTGGGATAGATGAATGAGATGGAGGGGAATTATGATCTGTTGGAAATGTGGAGGGGCAGGTGTGGATACTAGTGAGTTGCTGAGGGGGTGTAGGTGAAACTGGGGAGGGCAGGATTCTACTAGTGCCCAGGAGCACTGGGATAGGTGAATGAGTGAGAAGGGAATTCGTGATGGGGGAGGGAGTAGTATTTATTGAGGTTAGGGAGGGGGTTGGGGGAGGAGGAGACGAGGGGGGCGGCAGTCTAAATGAACTAACAATGCTTGGAGGTCTAAGAAGAGAGTTGTCAATGGGGGAATTATTCCCTTGGATAAAGAGCGGTGGGGATATTTGCAGGGGATCTAAGGGATAAGAGCTATGGGAATGGTGCCTTGTGGAGAGCAAGGTAACTTCATTCTTGAGTGAAAAGAGTTCTAAGACTAAGGTTGAGAGGTGAAGTTCAATATTGAGGAGAGTTTAGGTAAGAAGTATGATAGGAAAGGGGGCTAGGAGATCTGGTGGTAGGCGTGAAAGATCCAAGTTATTTGAGGTAGAAGGGCAAGGGTGAGAAAGAGGTGGGAAACTGGGCGGAGGGTATAGAGTGCTGTTAAATTTACAGGGGGGAGGTGAAGTATGAGAGAAAGCATTCTCAGGAGTAAACATGGTGTCATGGGGAAAGAAGGATCTGGGAGGGGAGTTGGGAGTTGTTAGAGACGAGAAAATGGGGAGAATGGTGGTCAAGAGAGGGGATAGGAGCAGTTAGAGGAGCCATAGTGGGATCAAGGGAAGGTGTAACAAGAGGAGGAGTAAGGATTTGTGGGGCTGGAGGTAAAGTAGAGAGATTACCAAGTGGGAGTGATTTAGGGGTAATGCAAGGGGCATTTGGAGGTTCAGGGGATGAGGGTATCAGAGGGGGGAGAATATGGGAGATAAAGGGGGTTGTAGGAAAAGCAGGGGGTGAGGATACAATAGAAGTCGTGCTGGCGAGCATCAGAGAAATGGGGGAATCCTTTGAGGTTGGCAAGATAGGGATGGCATGGAAGGGGTCATTGTGTGTAGGGGCAAGATGGCATCTTGTGGTTAGGAGGCTGGGCAGTCAATGGTAAGTGTGGGAAGTAATGTTTGGGATAGGGAGCTGAAGTGGTGTTCAAAAATAGAGAGGTGGTGTTCGGCGCCTTGAAAGAGGATATTTCCAGATTTGAAAATGGAGATGTCGATTTCTCCAGGAAAAGTGAGGGAAGGAGTGGTGAAAAGTTTAAGACCGTATGGAATTTTGCAAGACTTCCTGACAGGAAGAAGTTGGAGATGCTCTTCCATTTGGAAGGGTGTTTAGTGAAGAATATGTAGTTTGTTTTTATAATGGAGTTTAGGCTATGGTAGTTGTCAATGAATAAGGTTTTGTGGTGGAGGATAAGAAGTTTGTGGTTGAAATTTTTCTTGCCATTTTTGGAGAGGGTTGGGGGTCAAGGATGGACTAAGAGTTAGGGCCATGTCTGGAGATGGGTGAGTCCGGTGTCAGAAGAGTATTGTCGAGGGGAGGCATGATGAATCTGCACTATTATTATTATTATTAGTGTATTTTGTAAAGCGCGCAGCGACCCCAGCGGGGAATCCCGGCGCTGAAAACAAAGGCTCTGACAACAGGAGGTATCAGCAGGGAAACCCAACTAGGAGGAAAAAAGAAGGGTTTTCAGGGATTTACGGAATACAGGTTCTGTTTAGGAGGAGCGAAGAGCTAGCGGGAGCTGGTTCCAGTGCTGAGAGGCACAGACCGCAAAGGTTTTTCCACCTGCACGGGAACGTTTAAATCGGGGGGTTTCCAGCAGTAGTAGGGAATTGGAACGTAGTGACCTAGATTTAACGTATGGACGTAAGGTGGACTTCAAATGCGCCGACCCAGTGCCCATAGATGCACAGAAGGCCAGCGTCATTGCCTTGAAGGCACCTTTTCGCAATGGGTAGCCAGTGAAGTTTACGGAGGTGTGGAGAGATATGGTGTCTAGCGGGGATTCTCTCCACTAGCCGAGCAGCAGCGTTTTGGACTGTCTGTAGTTTGTGACATAAGCCGGCTGTGATACCAAGGTAAAGGGCATTGGCATAATCGAGATGGGAAGTGATTAGTGCCTGGATCACAGTCTTACGGCAGTCCTCCTGCAGATAGTTAATAAGCCGTTTGATTGTTCTAATTTTGGCAAAGCAAGAGGCTGCTACTGTCTGTACCTGGGTGTTAAAGCTGAGATTGTTATCCCAGCGTACTCCTAGATTTCTCACAGAGTCTTTGGGCATAGGGGCTTGGCACAGGTCTAAGGGCCACCACAGACTGGAGTCAAGGGGAGAAGGAGATTTAAAAAACAGGATCTCCGTTTTGCCTGCGTTGAGACAGAGGGAATTGGCGTCCATTTAGTTAGAAATGTCTCTAAGGCAGGATTTCAATGGCTCGAAAGCAGAAGCAGAAGGGGTATCAAACGTAAAAAGTAGCTATGGGTCTGAGGGATGGGGAAGATGAGCAGGAGGTCAGTTGAGATGAAGCAGATGTGTGTGGGGGGAAAAAGATGGGTACGGAAAGAGGGCCGGGTGAATATCAGTGAGATGGAGACTACACAACGGGAAGAGGTGGGTCGAGCAATGAGTTGGTAGGATTGAGAGGTTATAAGAGAGGGGGGAGGTGGGAGAGGGGGGAGGATTCAGAAGGAAAAGGCAGTACATTGGGATTAAATTAAGGGGGATGGGGGAGAGTAAAGCAGGGGATAAAAAGTTGAGAAAAGTGAAAATAGGGGAAAAGGAAGGGGGAAGAGTAGGACTGAAGGGGATCAATGAGGAAAAGGCAAGAGGGAGTGTAAGTACCGTTGAGTTTCTAAACAAATAGAATACAAATTTCAAAAATTTCACATTTTAATAAAAATATACAGTGGAGTAATACACTATAACTGCAAGTATAATAAAGATAAATAGTAAGATTAAGACCACAAATGGCTAAATGAGGTAGATCACTAAAAATGCACACAGAGCATTAATGAATAACAATTAGTGCTGTTCACAGTAAATTTCAAACAGGATAGAAGAGTCATAAATTTAAATAAAGTAAATAAAATAAAGTGGCAGGATGAGTAAAATTCAAAGAGATAGATT
The DNA here is from genome assembly GCF_964263255.1 of Lissotriton vulgaris. Lineage (NCBI taxonomy): Eukaryota > Metazoa > Chordata > Amphibia > Caudata > Salamandridae > Lissotriton > Lissotriton vulgaris. The sequence continues at coordinate 647,247,587 of NC_141691.1, read as the reverse complement.
AAGAATAGCAGAGAGTAAGCTAAGGAGTAGTTGGCATAATGGATTTAGGGGGGCAATAGGGGAGGAGGGTTGATTAGTGGCGCTACCACAAGTAAGATTAGGGGTAAGATTTATAAAGTAAATGAATAGAATACCAATTTAAAATTCACAAAAAACAAGAAGGTAAAGTGAGGTGGTTCAATATGAGTAAGATAGAAGAACAAATTAATAAGGGCTTTAGTGATGTTGGCGTCCAACATAGGGGCGGTGCCTATGGGGGTGCGGATGGTGGTGAAGATTTGGCGGCAGTGACGGCAGGCAGTTGTTGTTTCGTCCGGGGTTGAGTGCGAGGAGAGCAGCTGAGTTGGAGCTGTGTATGGTCGGATATCCAGGCTCCCTGGCGGCAGTTGGGTCACAGACGGGCGCAGATGGGTGCAGACAGACTTGCCTTTGGCACGCTTTCGGCATGCTAGCAGCGCACCCGCTGTGTGCGTCCACTGCTTGACCACACAGCGGCCACCATTAAATGGGGAAGGGGGCAGGGACTTGCAGCATGGAGGTGGGAGCAGAAAACAGCAGGGGGGGGCACCAGGAAAGCATCAGCAGTTAAAAACATGGGAAAAACAATTATAATACAACTGCAGGAAAACAAGATTTAAACAAGAATTCAATGAGCAAACAGCAAAAAATACACCAGAAGCAGGAGAGAAGCGGGAAAAAAAATGGACTTGGGCAGCCTCGAATCTCTGAGGTGGAGGCGAACGACACAGCAGGAGAGCGGAGGCAGAGTCGGCGCAGACAGCAGAGCTGCTAGGGAGAGGAGCAGTTCTAAGAGCAGGAGGTCAGAGGACTTGCCAATTTGTCTTTTGTAGTGTAGTTCCTATATTCTCAATAGGCTCTGCGCATTGGAATAACATATCGTATAGATTTGACGTAGGACTTGCGTCTACTAGGTCTCTATCATATATATTAGACCTAATTGTGAGTGCCAGCTAGCTCAGAGGTCACTAGAAACGTTCTCGAATACACATGAAGGGATTTGTTTCTGACAACCGTATAAACATGACAACTTTGTTTCCCCAAGAATAAAACTGATCTTCAGAGTTGTGAAAACAATAGATAGATATTTTACTCAGTCAATCGTGCATGCTTCGTTTCAATAGAGGTGCAGAGAAATATTTGGAAGTTTTGTTTTGAAAAGTGAAGGTCGAATACAGAGTCCCTTAGAACGCTGTGTGCTAACTGCAAAAGTCATTCTCGTTGCTGGAGAAAACATTAAATCTTCTAAGCTGGTTTAGAAATCGTCTACCACAGTAGGTGAAAGTTGGACCACTTCATTAAGTAAACCGATAGCACAAAAATGTGAAGTATCGCTGTCAGCGTTAGCAGTATTAGCATTGTTCGTCGGAGATGGAGTTGAAGGCGGTACCTGTGTGCCTGTCGATCCACATATCACACCGTCAGCAGATTGCGTCTGTGAGATCTCAATGAATGCCGTCATCAGGATTGGTAGCCGCTGGGGACAACAGGATGCATGGGCCTTTACTGAACCAAGCAACGCATCAACATCCATTGGCAGTGCTGATGGAAGTGTTAGACCGTTGACCAACACGCATTCTTCTCCACATAGCAGGCATCGTAGAACTGGTACGATGCAATCTTGCCAGATTGGTCAGAATGATAGGAACCACGTGGTATTCAGGTCTCTTAGACGAGCCAGGCCCAGGATCTGTATCATGTGCTCAAGACTCTTCAATGCTAGGAGAGTGTTCTCGATGGTAATCTGGGTGTCGTTGCTGACCGGACTTGCCATATCAGAGCAGAAGGAACAAGAGTAGGATTCCTGCTACGAGTCCCAAAATGAGAGGCAGGCCGCCGAACAAAGAGTGTACGAAGTTTGGAAATATGCAGAGGACTGCTTCAAAAGGTGCTAACAGTCCCGAAAAAACTGTCTTAAATACATGTACATTACCACTGGTATCAGACATGTTTAACCCCTTGCACGCTAGCGGTTTTCCCGCTGTGTAACGCGGGTTTTTCGGAAACCCGCGTTACATGACTAGCTCAGCTCGTCATCAGCATACGAACGCCGTAGCTGATGACGACCTGAGCTCGTCATCAGCATCGAAGGGGTTAAGATATGAACTAACATTTCTACGAAATGTATTGGACAGTTTGTGGATAAAAGGGCTTGTATCTGTGCAGAGGACCTTGCAACTTGCAGTTCATTCGTCTCTTTGGACGAGGTCAGTGGCACAGTTTTTTGTAAAAGAATAGCTTTCATTCTACTTAAAGTATCAATTTGAATAGAAGAGATGTTCAGTGAAGGGCGTAGCGGCGACTCCCCGTCTGTCTTATTTATTTATTTATTTATTTATTTTTGTGTTTTATAGAGCGCGAACATGACCCGTGAGGGTATCAGAGCACTTTACACGGAATACATAGTTGAACAGACAAAATGATTAAGGTGCAGGGACAAACAGATCAACACGTATGGTTGCAATCATCGTCCGAGTCAGAAGCAAAAACAAGGTTCCAAATGTTTTCGTCGTGGTCTGCTTGTGATATGTGAGGCGGTAGTCTTAGATTAGTCCCGCTAAATGAGGTGGTTGTGGGCAGGCCTTAGGCGAGGAACTTACCCATGAGGAAGGTTTTGGTCTCATTTTTAAAGCGTACTAGAAGAGGCATTTTCCTGATGGAGGGTGGAAGAGAGTTCCAAATTCTTGGTGCTACTCCGGTGAACGCCCTGTTGTAGGTTCTTTTTTTTTTTTTAAAGGAGGCAGGTTGGAGCAGGAGGTCCTTGGCCGAGCTGGAGTTCCTGCTTCCTCCGGATATCACTAATTTCTGTGCCAGATAAGCAGGGGAGTTTGTGTATAGAGCCTTGTGTATAGTGCAAGCCAATTTCAACTGGATTCTGGCCTCCAGGGGGAGCCATTTCAGCGCTTTCATGTGTGGAGAGATGTGGTCAAACTTCCTGGTACCTGTGAGTAGTCTGGCAGCCGCGTTGAGGCAGGCTTTTAGAGGCGCTAAGGAGAACTTAGGTAATCCTGTGAGTGTGGAACAACCGTATTCCAGTCTGGAGATGACAAGTGCTTGAACTGCCATTTTTAAGTCTGGTGCATCGATGCAAGGATTCAGCTTCCAGAGGTAGCTCAAGTGGAATCTAGCTGCTTTGGTCATCGAGTTAATGTGGTCTCTCATATTGAGGTTACTGTCGAGGATTATGCCCAAGGATTTGGCAGAGTCCACAATGGTCGGTGGGCAGTTCAGGGCTGTGATGGCTTTAATTCACATCTGAATCTTCGGGTTAGTTTTTGATGGGGCGATTAGGAGAAATTCAGTTTTCTTTGCATTCAGTTTGAGTTGGTTATTGGCTAGCCATTGGACAGTTAATTTCAGGGTCTCATTCAGGGAGAGGATCTCATTGAGCGAGGAGATGTTGATGTATATTTGGGTGTCATCCGCATACATATGGTAGGAGATGTTGGCGGAACGAAGAACTTCGGTGAGTGGCTCTAGGTAAAGGTTAAAGAGGGTGGGGGAGAGGGTTGAACCCTGGAGGACTCTGACTGTGACCGGGGTGGGAGCTGATAGTTTGCCGTTAATGCAGAATCTCTGAGAGCGATTGTGGAGTAAGGATCTGAACCATTCTATTACCACGCCATCCAGACCCATCCTGAGTTTGAGGCGTTCATGTAGTTTTTCATGGTAGACCGTATCGAAGGCGGAGGATAGATAAAGACGGATTAGAAGGCAGGTTTTGCCTTGGTCTAGGGCTTGCAGGGCATTGTCCATGATGTGGAGCATAGCAGTTTCAGTGCTATGCCCTGGTCTAAATCCAGATTGGAATTCATCTAGTAGGTGGAAGTTGTTCATGTGCTGGCTTAGTTTCTGTTGAACACACTTCTCCAATACTTTGGCTAGTAGCGGGATATTGGACATAGGTCTGAAATTGTCTGGGGAGGCTGGGTCCAGTGAAGGTTTTTTCAAGATAGGGAGATCTTGGCCAGCTTTCAAAGGGTCTGGGATTGAGCCCTGCTGGAGAGAGGTGTTGATAATTGTAGTCCAACAAGGAACGATGGATTGGGAGGCAGTGGTGAGGCAGTTGGAAGGTAGCGGGTCATTGAAGTGGTGGTTTGGTTTTAAGGTAGAGAGGAGTTTTGAAATGGAGTCTTCATTATAGTATTCGAAGTCAGTCCAGCGGGCTTTGTTTTTAGGAGAGGCCAGAAAAGTAGGAGCGGAAGGGTGTGGCAGAGCAGGAGGGGGTTGGGCACAGGTGGTGGTACTGAGTTCAATTCCTAATGCCGTGATTTTATCAGCGAAGAAGGAGGAGAATTCGTCTGACGATATTAGCGATTTGGGGGATTCTTTTGGTGTTTTAGCCAGTTTATTAGATTGGAATTTGATCAGCTCAAAGAGCTTTTGGGGTCTGTTCTTGGCATTCCCTAATCCCATCTGAAGTATTCTTTTTTTGCAATTGATGATGTGCTTGTTGTATGCATTTCTCGCCTGGCGCAGAAGTTTTAGATGCACTGCAGAGGGGTGTTGTCTCCAATTTCTTTCAAACTGATGAAGGGCTCTCCTCTCCATGTTGAGGGAGCCAGTGAACCAATGGTTTCTGTCTTTGATTTGTGTTCTTTTTAGTATTAGAGGGGCCTGGTCATCAAGAATGTTTGAAATAGACAATGAGTAGTGCTCATTGAGATCGCTAACCTTGGTTATGTGTAAGCGGGGGGTAGGTCAGATCTGCATCGAGCCTCAAGTTTTATAAAGTCTAGTTTGTTAGTGTCTGTGGTCCAGCGTTAGGGAATCACCGGTTGAGACGACTTTGTCTTGCATGTCCCGATTAAAATGAAGGATGTGGAGTGATGGTTAGACCAGTCACAAGGGTCTTTGGAGATAAGCTTGACCCTGGCTGACACAGTTACGAGATAGGCTATTCCTGGCATCATTCCACAACAGCTGTGATCATTCAATATTATATAGCTCCCATTAGAAAGCTGCCTAAAAATTCGATCTATCACTGCTGCAGGAGAACCTTGCAGGTGGCAGGATAAATTGTTCGAAGAACCTTCACAGGCTCCATGTAAATTAATATCCGGGCATAAAAGTGTACCGCTTAGTGCCCATTTGCATTGTGTACCACTAAGAAATACCTCTTTTCCCCCACTCCAACATTTGTGTGTGTATGGTAATTCTCAGGTTGGCTTTATGTATTCCTTACCCAACCTTTCATAAACGGCAACTTGTATATGTTTCAAACAGTATTGAAAGATGAAAATTGTGACAGGCAGAGTGATTATCCCGTGTAATAGCCATTCTGTTGCAGGTCTTTCCGGAACAGTTAATGATAATCTTTCCAGTTTTTCATTGCTCAGGACCGTATAGTCTACTCCTCTTTGTGCCAAAGTGATTTGTTTATCTGTAAGGTTAAATACAGAAAACAATGGCGTGGTTTTGATTAGATGCCATGGCTCATATCCAGAATGAAGATTTTGCAACTTCCAGCCTAAAAGCATTATAGAACGTAACTGCTACTGTCCATGCTGTAGCATAAGCAAGTCCTGTTCCATTATGTCTATGACAGAGGATACTATGCTGTCCAAAGAATAAATTCTGGATGACAGGGTCGTTAACCCATTGTCAACTACAGAGAGTGCTATCTCCAAATTCATACAATCATATTCTCGTATTCTTTCTGCAGTCTCTGCCTGTGTCTCTTTCCAAGCTTCATTATAAATGGCATATATACCTGCGTAAATGAAAAGTTTATGACGTTGTTTCGCAGAACCTAGGAAGAAGTCCCTTAAATCAACGCCATCTTTAAGTAAAGATAAGTGTTGTTTAACCTCTGTGAGTGTAGATTTATGTAGCCCCTCAAGGCATAGTTTTCCTACACTGTATGTTATTACTATCCCTGGATGTTGTCTCTGAACATATCTTGGATCTCGCCTAGTTACTGTATACCCTTGTGTCTTGTTCTAGAATCTATCTTGACAGTTATTCGTGTCTGTGGGCTAGATTAACCATTTTTTTCAATTAGGATCAGTTCTGTTTTTAAGTAAAATAGTTTTTACGTTGACCCCTCCCTCTGAAGTAGTTTTATTATCAGGTGTAGGTGTAGGTATAGATGGTTTGTTTAAGTCTTTTATCTTGGATAGGCCAAGGCAGGATGTCTGTTGAAAGGTGTCATTCAAAAACATTATTTGTTCAGGAATAATGCAGGCTCGAAATAAAGCTTCTATTCCCTGCACTTGCCAGTCTTTTGAGCCCCAGGCATTTTTTGTTTCTATGTTGTCACTCCAGAAGTCAAAACCTAACGAGGACAGCTGGGCATAAAAGGTTGCTTAAATTTTTTTTGTATTGGTTAACATACTTTTCATTCCTGTCTTATTAACATTTCTAAAGTAAAATGTTTCCGGATTTGTGGTATTTACACCTGAGAAATATGGAAATTTTTCATATAATATTTTGGAGCTAACTTTTAGTGGCATTGGATAATGTTCCCATTGATTGAAAGTATAACCATTTCTAAGGCTTGCAAAATTGTGCAAGTAATGATGACCATAGTGATTATAACAATACATTTGCGCATAATCTGATGAACCTTCTAAGTATTCTTGTTTTGTAAATTTAGCAGAAATCTCTAAATCTATTTCATAATATTAACAGTCTCAAAGTCCCAATCATCAGAAATGTGCTTTGTAAAACAAACTCACTCAAGGAAACCTTAAATTGTTGTAGAATCTTCAGCAGCTCTGCCGGACAATAGATATCATAATCAGTTCTATCCCATGCTATACCTCTAGGTATAGGAACGGCTGTGATGTTTACTGATGTCAAGTCCCGTTGTTCACGATGAGATGATTTGTGTGGCTTTAGGAGCAAGTTGATGTTCTTACTTGCTGTGCACATTTTACTATATTTTCCATTTATCAGCATCCCCAAAGTTAATACCATGATTAGCTAAAGTAGGAGAAAAAGTATGCCCTAGCACAATTCAAAGTTCAACCCATGATGAAACCAGATTCTTTTTTTCAAGTTGCTGAAAGAGTTCTGTTACTTGATCTTTAAAAGTTTTACTTGCTGGCGTTGTTTCAGGATCACTGGGATCCTCAGAAAAAGTATCAAAGTTGACAAAATAGCCAGCGGTAGTTCTGTCAATTGTTGGAATTGCATCAGGATTATTTGAAATCGCTGGGGCTACCGGATCCTTTGTCATATTAGGGTAGTTCGATGCTACTCATTGTAGACTGGAGTATCTTGACGAACTGTAATTTGGGACTCAAGAGGTACAAGTTCCATTGCTTTATTGCTTAGTCCTTCTTTTCTTACTGCTGATTCTTTAAAGGTGATGAGTCTTTCAGTTTGAACCTCTTGGATAGTAGCAAGATTTGGGGCCATATGTATCAAGCTAATTTTTTGTTGCAAACGCTGCGAATCGAAAAAAACAGCGTTTGCGACTAAAAATTTGCTATTTCCAATGTATGAAGCACAATCGCATCCCAAAATGAGAAATCGCTAAAATAGCGATTTCTCACAATGCGAGACCCTGAATTCTGCGATTTACCTAGCGATTTCTTATTTTGCGATTACCTTAGTTAGGGAAAATCGCAAATGTGGTAATCGCAAAACAAGGAATCACTATGGAATGTATGAAAAAATCGCAATTAGTGATTTCACGAAATTAGTATTTTAGAGAATTGCAATTAACACCAAGTAGGAACAGGTGGTAAACGGGTGCAGAGCTGCTGTATCAAAGGGTTTTTGTTCCACCACTGAAGTGTGATGATCGAGGTCCTGGACAAGCATTTTAGTACCAAAAAGCATTTCATATGGAGTGATTCCACCCAGAGAATTTCTTGGCAGATTGTTAAGACTACGTTGGACACTTATTAGATGTTTGACCCACCCATCACCCAAGCCTAGTACCCTAGCTGTTATAGATTGCTTTATGTCATGTTTTTTTCTTTCCACAACCGAATTTCCCTCAGGATGGAATGGACTCGAATACCGCAATACAACACCCAAATTGGCCAAGGTCTCCTTAAAAGCTCGAGAGCTAAACGCGGGACCCTGGTCAGAATGTAGGGTGCCGATTGCGTATGTGCCGATAAAGACTCGCAATACTTTTATAACAGTTCGGGTATCAGCCAAGCACTGAGGCCACACCCAAATGAATCTTGAGCAGGAATCCACTGCGACCATGATATATTTATAGTTACCATCCCTCTGTAAGGGTCCACAGTCGTCCAGGTAAACACATGCTAACGGTTTATCTGAAATTAAAAAGGACGTCTGCGCCGGGCGTTTTACTGTTGAGCCTTCATTTTTTGGCAGATTTCACATTCCAAAATGTAATTTTCTTTTCTGTTTCCTCATGCATCACCACCAGAATCTTTGTTTTAATAATGACACTGTGGCGGAAACACCTCATGTGCATAGGCGAGCCCTTCATGTGCTGCTAAGATTAGTTCTAATCTATGTTCCATGTTTGGAATTACTCTTTCCCCCACTCCAGGGATTTGAGCAAAAGGAACATTATTTACATCAGTTATATATGAGTACTTGAGTGGAAAGCCTTTTAGTAACATTTTACCGCTTTCCTTTGCGGAAGCGTCGACAGCCTGCATTATTTTGCTGTCTATTTTTGTTTTTGAACGAGTGATTGCAGCTACGGAAGCCGTTTGCACAGCTGCCTTTACGGCTTCATCAGCCAATGAATTCCCTACAACGTGAACGCCATCATGCTGATGACTCAGTGTATGGATCATGTGAGTCTTTTATAGTTCTTTCTGTAATTAAACTACTTGTTCCCAAAGCAACATATGCTTGATCGTGCCACCTTTTGCATCTAACAAACTGTTTTGAACCCAGTTCTGCAAGTATTCATTGTAAGACTGGACGCAGTAATACGAATCGCACAATATGAGTGTGGGGAATTCGCGATCGGTATTTTCAAGCGCCATCTTGAAAGCCTGTAGTTCAGCTCGCTGAGCTGTACACGCTCCGAGATATTGTGTTTTTGTTACCATAGGTTGGAATTTACCATTGCACCAGCGACCTTTAACGATCGCGCAAGCAGCACTATAAGCTTGTTTACCCCCATTTGCGATTTGTGCTGATCCGTCCGTATAAATTATACATTCGTACTGTTCTAGAGGCAGAATCTCAGTTGGCAGAGGACATTCTTGTTCGTATTGTAGAAATTCTTGAGTTTTAAAGTAGGGGTCAAAAACGTATTCAACGTCTGTTGCAGCAAGAGAGTTAACCCATTGTATCCATCTTGGATGTAAAGCCTTTGCATTCGGAATGCTTGCTTTTGTCACTGCCTCCAAGGCAGGTACAGGAGTAACGACCATTATGCGTTTACCCTGTGCTAGAGCTCTTTCTTTTGCTACTGCAGTTTGAATCACTAACAGAATTTTTTCTGTTGAAGTGAATTTCATTTCAGCTTGTGTGTACAAGTGTGATTTGTAAGCAGTTGGTACTTTTTCACCTTCATTAAAGGTTAAGTACGGAAATCGCATCTTCCTGGGATTATTCTGATTACAAGGTGCGTACGTTTACGCGTGTCTGTAAATGTAATGTTGCTAACAAGTCTGTTTGCACTGAACGCAAAATTTATGTGTGTTTTTGAGTCCAGTTCATTGTTTTAAAATCCGGTCTGATTAATTCGTAGAGAGGTTTAACCCTTTCTGCATAATTTAGAATGTTCATGTTCAAAAGTTTTATTTCGATAAATAAATACCATTAAAGCTGCACAATTTGGATAAAAAATACATGAAAAAAACATACAATACAGTTCTTAAAAAGATTATAAAATACATTATATAAAGTGTTTAAAAAGAATTGGTGCACAGAAAATAGTCAATGGAGTTAGAATTTTTTGGATATAATAAAAAACTTGGTGTGCACCAGTGTAATGGCGGAGGGGAGTGGGACAATATAAAATAGAGTCCATTTTCAAAGTTCATGGTTTAGACTTTAAAATCCTTTCTCTAATGCCCCATGCCCACTTGAGGTATTTGGCAAGGCCACAAGCATAAAGAACCCGTGGATCTGATTTTAGGATGCGCAAAGCGGCTAGGTGGCTGCTGGTACCCATATTGATGCAGACTGGCTTCAGCCAGCACCTCCTGGGGGCCTTGTAGGCTGGACAGAAGAACATAAAGTGGGCGATTGTCTCAGACAAGGCGTCACAGCATGGGCAAGAAGCTGAGGTTTGATATGGAGGCGACCTTTGCGCAGTCATTTCTCTTAACCGGAGGGTGCCTAACCTAAAATCAAAGCATAGAGCTCTGTCGTGTGGCTGCTGGATGAAGTCGAGGTAGGGCTCATAGCAGGGGGAAGTCTTGTGCTGCAGAAACTCTTCTGAGAGCCTGCCAAATCTTGTGTTTAGGCCATCATTTTTAGTAACCCACTGCCAGTACAGCCTCTTGACCTCGGCCTTAGGAGGGGCAGATCGATTCTTCCAATCCTCGCTACGGCCCAAATCACAGAGAAGTTTCTTTACCTTAATGAGCCAGGGGATTTTCTGCCACCCATCCATGTCCATGATCTCGCCCAGACCCATTGCATACTTTGATAACTCTCGGGTGCGCCACAGGCGTACCCAGAGCAGGAGTGGGCGGAGTCGTGCTGTATCCCTGATTGAATGGCAGCCTAGAATTTATGTTCTTCCGAAATTCACGAAACCTAGAATTGACTGTAAGTTTTTCAGCGTTTTTGGAGGTTGGAGCAGTGCTCATTTTTCTAAAAAGTTGGCTGCGAGGCTATTGCCTTCACTTGATAACTCATATCCTAGAAAAAGGACTTTGAGGTGGGCAATTCTCGATTTCTTAAATTGAATTTGTACCCCTCAGAGGCAAATCCAAGTATAATGGTAATCACTCTATTCAAGTGCCTGTCCAAATCATCGTCTGTTAGATAGATGTCATCGACATAAGATAATGCCTCATCATCATACGTTTGTAGTAACTCTGTTACTCTGGCTGAAAATAACCCCAGACTATTCTGGAATCCCTTGGGGAGACGACAGAAGTGATGCTGTGTCCCCATAATTGAGAAAGCGGTCAAGTTCCTACTTTCAGGTACAATGTTTAGACAGAAGAAACCGTTAGAAATATCTAATGTAATTTTATATTTTTTACGCACGATGTTATTCATCAGTGCTGCTCAGAGGGCTCCTTTTGAGGAGACCTTCCTCGGGACTGAGAACGCTTCTCATTAGAAGTTTGTTTAGTATTTTCCCACTTCTTTTTAGGAGTAGGTAGAGTGTTTTTAATAAAGACCTTTTCAGGATGTTCTGTTAGTTGGGGTTTTACTGGTTTCCCACCCAAACTATCTCTTCCTAGTTCTTCGTAGGATTTTTCAATAATTTTGGCCAGTTCATATGGTTGCTCAGTTTCTTATTTTTGGGCGGATCGCCACAGATGCTGCTTTACCTTTAATATGATAAATTACAAAAAAGGTGATGCCAAGGTATTTACTACAAAAAAGTTAATTCTGAGAAACAAAACGGTCAATTATTTGTCTCTTCACAACCTAAGTTTTTTTTTATATATATCTCTCATTTGTTAAGACGTTCATCCAATGGTTATTACCAAAATACAAATACAAATAAATAAAGACAAAAACACACAACAAAACAGTAATATAGGTTGTGAATTATTTTAAAGATCCTTTTTCTTTTTTTACATTCTAAATATAAATCAGTCGACCAAACAATATTTAATCTTGTAAGGATTGACGTGTGAAATTCCAAAAAACAAAGTTAGTAATCTAAATCCAGGAGGTCCAAATGTCTTATTGTTGTGGACCCTTGATCCAAAGTTTATTTACAAGGAAAACATGGCATTGTCTTTTCTTCGGCCTTATTTCCTTTTTCTGACACCAAATTAACAAGAAGCAAAGGAAGCCCAATTGATTTTTTGGCTTCAACAATCAATGATGTTCCTGGGAAATCTATCCATTCAGTTTCCAAATCAAAATCAGGTGCCGAAATTAATATTAACTGTCGACGCGTTTCGGCCTTTCAATTATTTTAAGGCCTCATCAGGACAAAGGGCAACAAAATATATTTAAATAATCTGAATGTTATTATCCAAATAACAGAAAGCATAGGGATAAGGTCGTCCAATGTGGAAAAAATGGTTCCTACGTATCACACAAGTCAGGACGAACTTCCTATATATGGCACACCAGTACTTGCCCAGATTTCATAAGAGCCCGTGATTGAATCACAGGCAACCAGACCCCAACTCCTATCTACGAGGCGAGCCAGAGTCTCATGTTTCTCAGCGTGTAAACCAGCTCTTTAATATGAGCTAATATTATAGCTGAGACTTGTTTAAAATCTTTCAGTAATTCCATACCCAGATTTAAAGCAGGCTCTGCCCCGTATTCATTTTGAACCTGTTTCAGGATGTCTGGTATCACCGCCATAGACGGAACACCATGTGTTTTTGTGTAGATCTCAGCAAAGACTGTACCCAAAGTGTTGCAGTCCCCCAGGTGTGGTGCGATCCCCATTGGTAAACAGATTATTAAAATCCTGTGTTTCTCATGAGGTCTACTGTCTGGAAATACTGCCTCGATTTGAGTAATTTTTTGAGCTATCCAGAATGGAATTTGTTCCCTTTTTGCGGGCAATTCACCAATGACTGATTGTATATTCTGTGGTGTAATTTTATTTGTGTTCGCCTGGAGAGGGGTTTGTTGTGGAATCCTTACAGGAGGTTGGACTGTCAGAGTCCGCATGACATATTGAACCAATTGTCCATGCATTTTTATTAGATGTTTTAGTTGAACTAATAGTTCTTCACTTGACATTTCTTCAATGTCAGGATGTGGTGTATACCTTGCTTGTACCGGCCATGTTGCTCCTGGTCTACCTAGTGGATCGAGCCTGGTATTGTGATTTTGATGTTGTAGGGCGCCTTTAGTTTAAACCAGAGCTGATGCTCTTGGTAAGTTAGTGGAATTTCAATGTCCTCAAAAAGAGTGTATTCTGTTGGAGGTTCCTCTACTTTGTAGGAGTGGAATTCATGTGTTACTGGATTTGCTTGAGGGAAGACAATCCATGAATAAAATCCCTCTGTCTGCCGATATTCGTGTGCCTCTATGACAAAAATTACCCTACCACCTCTTGATGATAGGCCATGTTATAAGCTTTATAGTGATGGTTTTCCTTAAAGTTTTCCGGGATGATTGTAGCATCCGCGTTGGTTTCTTGGAAACCTGTAATGTTTGGGCCCGGTTGGACTGCTGCTGCAGCTCCACCGGTTCTTGATGGTCTACCATTCTCGGTGTCGCTATCCGACATTTTGTTGACTGAAAGTTTGCAGAACAAGTTTCAAGGAAACAAAGATAAGGTGCACAACATTTTGGAACAATGTATCCTTCAAGGTTGAATCAAACCGAAAACTAATACATAGGATTTTGGTCCTACTCAGTAATGGCAGATATTTTATCCTTTTACCCACTCCAGACGTCTATTGGAGTATTTTACGGGAAAAGGGGGTCTCTGTGAAAAGCACAACTGAGTTACTCTAGTATCTAGCTTTACATTAGTGCCTTACAATACGTTGGGCGCCATGTAGTGTAGTTCCTATATTCCCAATAGGCTCTGCACATTGGCATAACATATCCCACAGAGTTGACGTAGGACTTGGGTCTACTAGGTCTCTATCGAATATATTAGACTTAATTGTGAGTGCCAGCTAGCTCGGAGGTCACTAGAAACTTTGTCGAATACACAAGAAGGGATTTGTTTCTGACATCCGCATAAACATGACAACTTTGTTCCGCAAGAATAAAACTGATCTTCAGAGTTGTGGAAACAATAGATAGATATTTTACTCAGTCAATTGTGCATGCTTCGTTTCATCAGAGGTGCAGATAAATAGAGAGACAGGCATTTTCAATAAAAGGATTTCTTTCTCATGCAAGTAAAGTGAACTGATACAATCGTAATACTGGTTGTAAAGTATAATGCGTACAGTAAGAAGAGTATTACAAAATAATACTGTAAAAGCATTGTATGGTTCCTAGACCATAGATTAATACAAACATAAATAAAAAAGTCTAAAAGTACTCAACTGGTGCTTCTAAAATTCGCCTAGCCCAAATGTACCTAACCTAATTCTAGTACGAGGGAAGAAGTAAGTGAGGTGTAGCATAGGTTTAGTCTGTTTTGCCAAGAATCTAACCAAGATTTCTCTTAGGGTCTAATCAGCTCCATACCTTGGATTTAGAATGAAGGAGGTCTGGTATCTCTGTCTAGGGACTCGATTTCCCAACACCCCGCGAGGGGAGCTTGGAAACACTGGAGCTGGATTCTCAGCGAGAGAAAGAACAGCTTCTCTGTCAGTGCGTCAGCTGGGAGGTCGGCTTCCTTCGGCACTTGCTGTAGCGAGCTGCATCCGGCAAGTAGATAGTTGAGCTGCTCCGAACCACTGTGTGTTTGCTAGGGCAAGTGTAGGCATATTTATACCTTGAAGGTGCCTTGTTTGATGTAAAGTCGGACATAATATCGCCACCAAAGAACCCCAGTGAATGGTAGTTCCTTTAAATTGCCATGATTTCTAGGACAAATAATTATTTAAGTAAGGGAATGTCCCTGACTGCTGAAGCCAAGTTTTCCAAGAAATCGTTGTGCCTTTTTGGAACTAGTGGAAGTAGCCATGCCTGTATTTGGACTGGATGGGTTATGTCTAAAAATGGCTATGATTTCTATGTCTATATAAGGGCAATGTGAATTATACCTATATAAGGGCGTAAATCTGTAAATTTCGCTCTGATCCTAAAACGCCATACAGCCCTTTGTTTGCAGTAAAGTATTCAGATTCAGTAATAGATGTGCAGTATTTGTCTACACTATCAGGAGGAACAAAACAAAAGTGCAGTTAGTTTTTTTTATTTAAATTGTTTGCTATCTGATATATAATCCTCGACTAAGGATGTTTATGGAATTTTTCGTCAATATGCCTGTGAAAAGTGAAAGAAACAACCTTAAACTTGGGTATCTGTGAACATTTTGATTATTGTGTTAATCATAGGTAATTCAAAGTCAATTAACACTTTTCTAGGACTTTTGTTCAATGTTTTAGCTTTAATCACTGACAAAAATTCCGTGTATGTAGAGGATTGTTTATCAGGGAGTAAACTGTACACTAAGGGAACAACTGTATGATTAATATAGACACAAATAGTGTATATTTGGGTGAATGGATGGGTGTGGATTTAAACATCCCACCCATCATCCAAATATCTCTACTCTCCAACTCAACAAGATTATGGGGTGTGTTAAAGATTAGTAGTCTTTTTAGAGTGTGTTGGTTGTCATGTAAAAGAAATGGTTCATGAGTAACTTGTAGAAAGTTCAGAAGGAATGTTAATGTCAGAAAAGGTTTGGGGTGTTACTCTTAGGGGGTTACTTGCCTGTTTTTTATGCTGACTAATTCTACATAGGTTGGGTAATGTGGGCATACTACTTGCAACATGAGATGGAACATTCAACATTGAAACCTCCCGATTGGAGGTGGATGCAAGTGCTTTTATTTCATTGATGTTTTCTTGTACCGCTATCTTCATCGCAGAAGCAGATTGGTTATGCTCTGTGGTTCCTAAACCAGGGTCACCAAGAGTAACCAATTTGCCTGTGCAATTGTATAAGTAGTATTGCACACACCTCCAGTGACACCTGGGCTCAGTTAGCCTCTCCTTCAACTAAACATACCCACTATGACTTAAAAGACGTTTTTCTCTGCTGAATTTTATGTATTTGGCTTCTTTATTGGATGTCATTTTCTGTAAAGAATTGAATAAGAAAAAATATTGTTACATTCATTTGAAGTGTTGTTTATTTCCCATTTAAAAAAAAAACATGTTAGAGAAAATGTAATGCACAACATTGTTGATGTTGCTTGTGAATAGTTTTGTTCTTATTTTTTACCTAGAAAGGAATAATCATTGGGTTGTTATACACAAGAGGTATTTGCAAAGCTTACCTTTTTAAGTGTTCTTTTTTGTTGCTTCTGAATTTTCAGAGGGCCTGTGTTGGTTGTTCTCTGTTCTAAGGCTGTGTTCCAATTTGGACTTCATTGTTGTTTTGTTTGTTCTGAAAAAAATAATTGTAATTAAGGATTATATTTAGGTGTTTTTTATATTTTTGATTACCATTCAATTTAAAGATTAGTGGTTTGTAATGGTTCTGCAGTTTCAAGTTTGACTTGCTTTTTTGGGGACATTTTGCTTGGGTTTGACTTATTTTTGTTGGTTGAGGTTTTAAAAGTAATTTTTTTACCTTGGAAAGTTTTCTTCTGAGGGGCTGTTTTTAATTTGTAGTTGGATGTTTTCTGTATTGATGTTCTGATATTTCAAAAGTTGGTAAAAAAAAGATTTGCAATCTTACATATGTTTGAAGACAGTTTTATTTTGCAAGTGTTTTTCATTGCTGAGATCCAAAGTTACATAAACTTTGCTGCAAATTGCTTGTGCTCTTGTATCCAGCAAAAGTTCATATAAAAAAGGAGAATATTATAACTTAATTTCTTTTTTATTTCTGTAAACAAATAATGCTTGTCTTTTGTTTTAGTTGGAGGGTGTGTTCTCCTCTGCTGGTGTTGTTGGATCGTTGTTCTGTTGGGAATATAAAATGTTTTAAACTTAGTTTTTCACATTTTGCACATATCCATGCTAGTTTGACAGTTTTAGTAATTAAGACATTTAATTGGGGTACTACAACTTTGCATTCATTCACATCCAACACTTTACCTGAGGCAAACACAGGTTAGAGTTGGATTAGTAAATTTGCCTCCACCACCATCCAGCACTTTCCCAGAGGAAAACACAGTCGGAGTAGGAATAGTAAATTTACTCCTCAACACCATCCAGATCTTTCCCTGAGGCAAACCCAGTTCGGAGTTTGAATAGTAAATTTGCCCCCACGAGCTTCCAGCACTTTGCCTGAGGTAAACACAGGTCAGAGTTGCACTGGTAAATTTGCCCACGCCACCATCCAGCAGTTTCCCCAAGGCAAATACAGGTCAGGTTGGAATAGTAAATTTCCCCCACCAAAATCCAGCACTAGCCCTGAGGCAAACATAGGTTGGAGTTTGAATAGTAAATTTCCCCCCACCACTATCCAGCACTTGCCCTCAGTCAAACACAGGTCGGAGTTAGAATGGTAAATGTGCCCCCTCCACTATCCAGCATTTTCCCTGAGTCAAAGGCAGGTCAGAGTTGGAATAGTAAATGTGCTCCTCAACACCATCCAGCACTTTCTCTGAGGCTAACACAGGTCAGAGTGATACTAGTAAATTTGCCCCTTAACAAAATCCAGCACTTTCCATGAGGCAAAAACAGGTCGGAGTTGGAATAGTAAATTTGCCCCTCAAAACCTACCAGCCTTTTCCCCTATGTAAACATAGGTCGGAGTTAGGATAGCAATTTAGCCTCACCATCATCCAGCACTTTTCCTGAAGCAAATGAAGGTCGGTCTTGGAATAAAGATATTTTGCTTCCAACACCATCCAGCACTTTACCAAAGGCAAACAAATGTCGGAGTTGGAATAGTAAATTTGCCTCTCAATACCATACAGCACTTTCCCAGAGGCAAACACAGGTCGGAGTAAAAATAGTAAACCCCCAACATCCTACTTTTTCCCTGAGGCCAGCACAGCTTGGTTTTTGAATAGTACATTTCCCTTCCCCAACATTCAGCCCTTTCCCTGGGGCAAACATAGGTCAGAGTAAGAATAGTAAATGTGACCCCCCAACATCCTTCACTTTCTTTGAGGCCTGCACAGCTTGGAGTTGGAATAGATATTTTGCCTCCCCCACCATCCACTACTTTCCCTGAGGCAAACACAGTTCGGAGTAGGAATAGTACATTTGCCCTCTCAACCACCCAGTAATTTCACTGAGGCAAACACTGGTCGGAGTTGGAATAGTACATTTGTCTCCTCCACCATCCCACACTTTGCCTGAGGCAAACACAGCTCCGAGTTTTAATAGTAAGTTTGTCCTCACCACCATCCCACACTTCCCTAGAGGTAAACACAGGTTGGAGTTGGAATAATAAACTTACACCACAAAACTATCCTTTTTTCTTCAGCGTAAAGCTCAACTGTTTATGGCTTAACATTTTATTAACAGTTGTCATTTTTATCAAGTATTAATGTTTATATTTGATTATATATTTAATTTTTTAAAAGCCTAATTTTATTTATTTCATTTAAAAATAATACGTATTTTTACTTACAGACTTTGTGTATTTTTTATGCAGGTTGTAACTGTTTAATACATCTTGCTGCTTTTGAAATTCAGCAAATGCTGTAAAACATTTCAAATTATTACTTGTTAGTATTTTTTTATTATGTTTTAATTTTGTATTTAAAAAATAGTTAAATTGTACACTTACTTCAGACTGTAGATGGCACTGTTAGTATTATCCAAAGTTCAATAGCTTGCTGGCTTGAAATATTCCCGTGGTGTCCGTGGGAGTCAGTTTACCATTTGTTTGAAAATGGTGGACGGTTGCTTTTAAACATCTTTTTGATGGTGAACGATAATTTTAAAGAAAGTATGTTTTGTAAACAGTTTTTTTTGCATGATTCAGAAGCTGACAAAGACTAGAATTATTTTGATAGCTTTAAAAATGTTCGTTATAACATTTATTGTTGTTAGGTCAGCCATTTTGGTGAGTTGCGGGTTAAGGGGCATTCATAAAAATAGTTGATGGACTTTTGTTTTTTCATTGTTCAAAATGATGGCTTAATAATCTTGCTTTCGCTTCATTGGTTTTTTCCCCAAAATATATAATTCTTTTTTTATGTATTTCTTTTAGATTTTTATATTAATAAAGAGGTATTAATTAATTTCAGGTATACTCATAAAAGCACAAGACAAACAACAACTAAATAAAAACATTTAAAAATTTGTACATAGAATAATTAAAAATATTTGATCATACTTCAATCTCATTGCAAGTGGAAGTAGTAAAAATAGCATTAATACAATTACATTTGGATTACAAAACTCATTTACAATAATTTAAAAGAATTATAAAATGCTCAGTGCAATAAATGGGAACAAAAGGGGTTAGGTCCTTTATGTGGTGAGGGCTAGACCTAATATCAATAGTGAACAACACAAAGTACCCAAACCACAGTGACTCAATACGTTTTTTTGATGCAGGGTAAGAAACCAATTTATTGTCGCTTCCCTAGACACCATTATTTTGTGTCAATCATTTTGTATTTTTTATATTTTCAAAGAACTGCTGACAGAAAAAGACATTGATTGCAAATATTTACAAGGCTAAACAAACTTTAACAAACATTAAAGGCAAAGACTATTTACACATTTAGAAATCATTATGTCAGTGTGACATAATGGTTTCTAAATGTGTAAATAGTCTTTGCCTTTAATGTTTGTTAAAGTTTGTTTAGCCTTGTAAATATTTGCAATCAATGTCTTTTTCTGTCAGCAATTCTTTGAAAATATAAAAAATACAAAATGATTGACACAAAATAATGGTGTCTAGGGAAGCGACAATAAATTGGTTTCTTACCCTGCATCAAAAAAACGTATTGAGTCACTGTGGTTTGGGTACTTTGTGTTGTTCACCAGTGCAATAAATGGACCTATCGAGAAGATTACAATTGATACTATCCAAAGTTTACCCAGATTTAGATTTCAGCCTTATGGTCCATGCCCATCATAGATATTTGGCTACCGCTGTAGAGAACTGGTTCGCATGAGCCTTTCTGCTTCAGCGCTCCTAGATGTGCCCAGTATTTTACACATTGGAACCAACCAAACATGTCTAGGCAGCGCATAGGCGGGCAAACAAAAAGCAGGTGGCCGGTTGTTTCACTACTACTCCCATAAACAGGACAGATGTCATCGCCTGTGTGGGTCCACCTGCCCTTGAAGGACTGCGGTGGTGAAGAACCTGCCCTAAATTGGAAAATAAAGCTATACGCGTATGAATTTTAATACACAAGTATTTTTCTTATTCTGTGTATTAACACACGTCTCCACCCAAAACCTCTATTTCACTTGCATCCCATTCCAGGGGTTAGGTATCACTTGAATTTAAAAAATTGGATTTTTTGGGGGGAATTTACAGAATGATATGCATAAAGTACACAAGTATTAATTTTAATCCTGGAGTATAAAAGTTTAATAAATACATATTATTGTTATACACCCATGTATTTATCCACTTCCCCACCCAAAACCTCTATTTCCCTTGCATCTCATCCCAGGGGCTAGTTATACTTAAAAACATTGTTTTTTCAAATTTGCTTATTTAATTTAATTCAAAAACGTACTAATAGTATGCGTTGTAATAGTATGCATTGTAGTTGTTTGCGCTGTAATGGTACTTTTAGTACATTTCCATGATTTTGCGATGTAATGGTGTGCGTTGTAAAATCATGTGAAGTAATGGTAGCTGCATTGTAAAATTCACGTTCTAAAAGCATGCAGTGTAATGGTTTGCGTTGTATCATGATATATTTGTTTTTTCAGGTACTGACGAGAGAGAGTGCTAATATGCAGCTCTGATATGCCCAATTGCGGTTGTAGCAAAACCTGAAATGACCAGGTGTCTGAGGTCAAAAGCTGGAAAATGTATATTTACTGAGATTTTTCAACACATTTATTTTTTTAATGAACTCATTAAAGTCCACCTATAGCTGGCTCTTTCAGAAACCAGTTGAAAATAGACTCTTAGAGAAAATTCAGTTCTCTAAGTTGCACTTGCATAACTCTGAGATTGTGTAGTCTACTCGTGGCTGCATCGTTTCTTAGTACTCTTTAAACAAGGCAACTCCATGGGCTTTACTCTCTTTCATCAAGACCCAAGTTGTATGTTTGAGTGCCATTTGTGTAGTGGTGGGCGCATTCTTTTGTTCCTGGCTTTCTCATTGACTGGGGTCACAGTGGGCTGTTGAGATTAGGGTTGGCTGCGTTTTGTACTGGTACTGGTAAATTCTAGTGGACAGTGGGTGGCAAGAATAAAATAGATTACTGTATTCTTTTGTCATGAATTATACTGAAAGTGTACAGCTT
The DNA here is from genome assembly GCF_964263255.1 of Lissotriton vulgaris. Taxonomy (NCBI): domain Eukaryota; kingdom Metazoa; phylum Chordata; class Amphibia; order Caudata; family Salamandridae; genus Lissotriton; species Lissotriton vulgaris. The sequence continues at coordinate 647,226,521 of NC_141691.1, read as the reverse complement.
GATCCTGTTGTGAGCATGTGTGGAGCACCATGGGAATTGATGCATTTGCATGATAACATTACCTTTTATTTCATACTGCTTTGGTGAACAGTGGTCCATTGCTTAGCTCAAGTGTTTATGTTTAATGTGTATGTGTGTGGGTAGGTGTGTGCGCATGTGCAATATTTTAAAGATAACTTTGTCGGGATGGTTAAAATTTGTAGAATGTTGAAGGGATGTTAACCCCTTCCGTGCGGCCGCGATTTTTCCCGTGTGCGGCCGCCGGACAAAAAAAGGGCGGGCCATGACGAACCCCAGCCGTCATCAGCACACGAGCACCGTAGTGCATGACGGCTGGGGTTCGTCACCAGCATGGAAGGGGTTAATGTATCCTTATATTTTATATGATGTTCCACGGACGTGTCAAATGCTTGGTTAATTAAATACTTTGATGCTTGATTGTATGCATAATGCAGCCATAACCACACCATGACACATAATTCCAATAAGCATAATTTTGCTTAACTCCCCACAGTTCCACACCACACAATTCAACTTCACACATTTCTAATACACATCACATAATTCCACACCAAACCACATATTTCAAATACAGAACAGAATTCTACAAAACACCACATACCTTCAATATACGCCTCAAATGTCCACATCATGCCACAACATTTAACAGCACAACACAAAAATTAACTCCACAATATGCCAATCCACAAGACACAATACCATTCCACATAATTAACTCCATAACACACATTCACACTCTACATAATTCCAGTACACTTGATACCATTTAAGTTCTATCCACATAATTCCACAGTGCACAATGCCACATACTTCTACTTCACAACTTCACACAACACCACACAATTCCACTCAGCACAATTCCAGAACAAACAATTCTAATCCAACACATCTCTCCATTGCACGTCTTCCAACCCTGTCAACTCTCCCTTATACACCCACTGCCACTCTCATCTACCCCTCACTCTGACCCTACTCCTCTCACTTCTAAATCCCACTGCCCCCTCTCATCCCTCCCTCACACTCTGCGCCTCTCTATACTGCCTGCTCACACACGCTACCTTCCTGTACCTCCTCACAATGTGCATTGGTCCACCTCTTGCCTCTCCCTCACAACACCGGCAGTGCCCCTTCCACTCATACCTCTATCTCTCTTGTACTCTCTCACAACACCCTATCTGGCTTTTGCATGCCCTCTTTCTGCCTCTCTTATATGTTTCACTTCAGGTTTTCGAGCACATTTCCTATCTTGTGCCTTTTCAAAGTTTCCGTCCATCAAACCCAGGCTTTCCTCCTCTTCTTAAGGTGTCTTCTGCATGCACAGGTCCTCCCTTATTATTCGTCTAGGGCCTGCTCTCACCTTCTTTCTTCCATTCTCACACAATCACTCTGTTCCTCTATCTAGAGTTCATTCACCACTTCCTGAACAATCTATCCCTTTCTATCTCCTTTCTATCTATTCTATGCAGCTTTCACTCCATCTAGTCATCGTACCACAGAATTCCACCCCACACAGTTCCACAACTAACAATCCCAATACAGCTCACATAGTTCCTCATAATGACTCCTGTCATTTACAATGCCAATAGCTCTAACTCTCTCAAATGGAAGACCAATTGCATTGCAAATGCTTGGTTTAGTTTCTGTTGCTGGTTATTATATTATTGCTTTAGCACCAGAAGACTCTTGGATAATAATGAGCCTTACAAATTCAATCTGTTACATAAACCGGAAAATGGTGGTGGTCTGATGGTGATTTTGTCATTCCTTGTTTATAGGTATTTTATAGAGGATTTTCATTACAAATTCCCTATAGGGGCTTAGAGAACAAATTTGGCTGATGCTAAGGATGCTACATAAATGAACATTATATTTGACTCTTTAGATGAATATTGATCGTTAGTGCAGCCTGCCTACATAGTCAGCAGACAGTACACATATTATTCACTTCAGGATTTAGAAGCAAGTGAAACCTATTAAGGTTAAACCAATGATTTTTTTGTGGTACAATTTTGTGTTGGAATTGAAAAACAAATGCTTATTTTGGAAATCTGTCTGACAAAGAAACTTCTTGGCTTCGTTTGCATTTTAAATAGTTTGAAAGTAAGATCACAAATAGAAACTGAGTTAGATAAACTGGTTTTCATTAAGTAATAACTCATACCATGCACACGATTACTGAAGATTTTAAGCCCTAAACATCTCCAATGTGGCATATTAAATATAGATGACTATCTACTAAATCAGCCCTGGGGGGTCTGGAAGGTCTACTCAGAGGGTCTGCCACTGTGTTTCAAAATGAAATAATATTAAAATGAATACATTAAAATTAATAAAGCATATATGAATAGAGAAGGACAATTAAAAATGTGAAAACTTTTTCTATATTTGATTGTGAATTAAACTACACATTTCAATATTTTTGCATCTGTTTGATGTGTACTTGTTTTGGTGTTTTTCAATTCAATTCAATTCTTAGCTTTATTCGAATTTAGTTTAAAATCATAAAAGCGTACAGTTAAAAACAATCATAAAGACTTACATACAGAAGCACAAAATATCTACAATTAAAAAAAGATAAAAACATTGGTCCAAATTGTGGGAGTAAGTCCCTTAGTTCCATATGACAATTCATAGTTTTCCATACTTGTGGCCAATGTGCATTGTTGCAGGGTGATTGAATGCGGAAAGGCCACTGCTACTCAATGCTCAGATGCTTCTACCCCTCGAGTAAATTGTCTCTGCATTTGTTCTTAGACGAGGGATGAATGCCATGCTTGGATAAAAATCGTGTAGGTCCCAGATGGATATAGGGCCATAACCTTCTCGGGGATGCAAAGTTTTGAGATAGGGAACAATTAGTCTACTTCTAAATCTTATTAGAACCAGGTCACTGTTAATGTCTTTTTGTAGGGGACTTAACCAGCCCACCCTTCTAACAGTCATGATTGTACCATCAAGCTCTAGAGGCAAGGGCCTATTTTTAGCTAGCCAGTACGTGACTTTATTTAGTAGGTCTTGTTCCCATTCAGTTTTTCTGTGTTTGAGTGCTGAAACTCCCGCAAGGACACACATGAATGGTGCAGCCTCCGGAGGTAGCTGTATATGAGTTGTTTTATAAGGTTCTACTCTAGTAGCAGTGTATTGTAATAGACCAGGTTTGGGGTGGACTTTAGGGGCAATAGGGGATAGTGTGTTAGAGACTAGTGGATGAGTTTGATCGTTACTGTTTTTTGCAGGTGGCATTGGCAATTTGGTTGTACCAAGTGGGTGGGAGCCGTTAGGTGTTACAATTTTTTCCATGGGAGGTAAGTTGGTCATGATACTTTTCTCTATTCCCAGCAGCCTATTCTCTAGAATAGAAATTTGTTCAATCAGCGGAGAAATGATTGATCGAACCAGTTGTTCGATCTGAGACAGAAAAATCAAGTTAAAAGGAGGTACTAGTTGGTATAATTTTTCCTCCGAATTTAGGGGGGATTAGTTACGGTCGGTGAAGTGCTAGAACACAGTTTTTGTAGTTTGGGTTGGTTCCCTATGGGAATCACCCCATCCCACTGCCTTTTACTGGGTGAGAGCTGGGGAAGTACTATATTTTGCGTATTTGCTTTTTTGGGTAATAAAGGGTGTTCTAGTGGGCTGAAGATTGGAGCTGATATGCTGGTTCTTTTAACGGGGCAAGGTGGGGGACTTTTGATTTCATTTCTATTTTCTACAATGGCATACCTAGTTTTGCAAAGAGAATTTAACTCATCCAGCAGCGAGAGGTTTTGCGCTGTACCATTCATTAATTCGGGAGATTGTTTGGTGAGTGTGCTATCTGTTCTCTGGCAGGATTCATTCGTGTTAGCGGTGGGCGGAGATGACCTACCATGATCTTGTGACCCAGGACGTGAGCCTCTCTGACTGACAGATTTCTTGTTAACCCCCCTGCGAGTCATGATGGGGTTTGCTAATGTTAGAATATTGCAGGACAACAAGTCAATCTGGGGACATTTGAGGGCTTTCAGCTAGTGTCCAGTAGGGATATCCCTTAACAGGTATGTAAGAATGGGTCAAAGACTCATTACCTTAATGATGTGGAAAGAACAAGGGAGGTGGCCCGTCCCGTCCTCCTCCGGCCTCTGAGGGATGTAGAGGGGCCACCCGTTGCGCGTCCCGGGAAGCGGAGGGAGCGTCTGTGCTTTAGTAGCGCCTCCGGCCGCAATGAGGGCGGAAAACCGGAAGTGCTCACAAAGCCCGCTGGGAGCTGTAGTCTCCAGCCACAAGATGGTGCAGGACAGCGGCGGGGAGACTTACAGCATGTGGGACCCAGGAGCAACTGTGCAGGTCAGCAGGGGCAGCAGGCATGTCCTCGTTTGAAAAATGTCCCCCCGCTCCACCGAGGGAGAATCTGTGCTTTAGTAGCGCCTCCGGACGCAATGAGGGCGGAAAACCGGAAGTGCCCGCAAAGCTCGCTGGGAGCTGTAGTCTCCGGCCGCAAGATGGTGCAGGACAGCGGCGGGGAGGCTTACAGCATGTGGGACCCAGGAGCAACTGTGCAGGTCAGCAGGGGCAGCAGGTATGTCCTCGTTTCCAAAATGTCCCCCCGCTCCACCGAGGGAGCGTCTGTGCTTTAGTAGTGCCTCCGGGCGCAATGAGGGCAGAAAACCGGAAGTGCCGGCAAAGCTCGCTGGGAGCTGTAGTCTCCGGCCGCAAGATGGTGCAGGACAGTGGCGGGGAGGCTTACAGCATGTGGGACCCAGGAGCAACTGTGCAGGTCAGCAGGGCAGCAGGTATGTCCTCATTTGGAAAATGTCCCCCCGCTCCACCGAGGGAGCGTCTTTGCTTTAGTAGCGCCTCCGGCCGCAATGAGGGCGGAAAACCGGAAGTGCCCGCAAAGATCGCTGGGAGCTGTAGTCTCCGGCCACAAGATGGGGCAGGACAGCGACGGGGAGGCTTACAGCATGTGGGACCCAGGAGCAACTGTGCAGGTCATCAGGGGCAGCAGGTATGTCCTTGTTTGGAAAATGTCCCCCCGCTCCACCGAGGGAGCGTCTGTGCTTTAGTAGCGCCTCCGGGCGCAATGAGGGCGGAAAACCGGAAGTGCCCGCAAAGCTCGCTGGGAGCTGTAGTCTCCAGCCGCAAGATGGTGCAGGACAGCGGCGTGGAGACTTACAGCATGTGGGACCCAGGAGCAACTGTGCAGGTCAGCAGGGGCAGCAGGTATGTCCTCGTTTGGAAAATGTCCCCCCGCTCCACGAGGGAGCGTCTGTGCTTTAGTTGCGCCTCCGGGCGCAATGAGGGCGGAAAACCGGAAGTACCCGCAAAGCTCGCTGGGAGCTGTAGTCTCCGGCCGCAAGATGGTGAAGGACAGCGGCGGGGAGGCTTACAGCATGTGGGACCCAGGAGCAACTGTGCAGGTCAGCAGGGGCAGCAGGTATGTCCTCGTTTGGAAAATGTAAATTGTTAAGAGATTCATATCATAGAAATTGCTTGGGGCAGGGGTTCCTGGCATCCAATAATGATTCAGTATGGGCCCAAAGCACCAAATAGTGACTCAGTGGAAGTCCATATCAGTCAAAAGGTCAATTAAGAACTGCTGTTTTAGATGATAACATTTTTTTTGTGTGAACAAAAAAGTTAGCTTCAAAGTAAATCCCTTATTGAAAAATCTTGTGAGCATGAGTGACTTTGAGATTGCAAAGAAGCTTAATGTATGAAATGGAAATCTAAACACCTGCCCTCAACTGAGTATTAGTTTGGAGATTTATATTACTATTGTCATGGATTGAGAATTAATGAACTTGAAATGAGAAAAATACATAAGAATTATTATGAGATGCTTTCTGAAAATTGTATGCTTAAAAGTGGAGACCAAACCACTCTTTTGCCTTCCTTCATATTCTTCATTCCAATGTGTTTTGTTCCTGTCCGTCTAATTATCAGTGAGATTTGCTAATCTAAACCCTTTTTAGCAAGATGTTATATTTCTAATTATTATATTATTCATGGATTGGGAAAGACAATATTCTCACAATAATGATATTCTTGTTTGAAGGCATTAACTGTAGAATCAATAAAAATTTTTTAAGAGTAAATGCTTCTTGTGAATGAGCCAGAATTGATTTCCTGTTCTTGACTCCAGGGGGGGTATTTATGAGAGATTTGCATCACTTTTGTGGTAGAATCGTGACGCAGGGCTCTGAATCAGCTTTCTGAAGTCATGCAAAGCCACCTTGCATCGCATTCAGTGGCCTCATAAATCTTGAGCAAGGCGAGTAAGCACAAATTGCTGCATCACCTCACCCTGCGCTCGGGAGGCATTCCATGAGCACACCCAACACCCATGGATTTTGACGCTGCCCCAGATTGACAAATTCATGTAAACATGGGAATGAGCCAAATCTTTTGTCTCTTGAAGTGAGGCGTAATGAGGAAAAATATTTTTTATTGCTCCTCATCTATTGCTCTTTCTATTTGTACTACATTCTGCAGCTCAGCTAGAAAGAGGAAAGCACCTCTTTAGATTGTTTATGTGCAAGAAGGTGAGGACAAGTTTATCATCAATCGCAATCCTTTTGTAAAACATATCCAGCATTGGTACCGGTATATAAATGATGTCTGGTGCCTTTGGAATCGCACAGAAGATGAACTCCAACAATTCCATGGATGGCTAAACACAAGACATCGAGACATCAAATTCAGCATTACCAAAAGCAAAATGTGCTTGATTTTCCTTGATGTTGAAATTATTCCATACAAACAAAAATTGATGACTACCCTACATCTCAAACCGACTGACAGAAACACAATTTTACATTATCAAAGTTTCATCCAAGAAATCTAAGGGATAGCCTCCCTTATGGCCAACTACTACGGATCAGAAGAAACTGTGCAAGAAAAGAAGATTTTATGATCAATGCAGCGGTATTCTGCAACCAACTGAAAGAGAAAGGCTACCCCAGTAAAATGCTCAGACATGCGACAAAACAGGCATGGTATATGCCACAAGAAGAGTTGCTCATTAAAAAAGATAAGAAACCTATAGAAAAACGAGTTTGTGTCTCCACATTTGGCCCATACACCAACAAATTCGGCCAGATGATTTTGAAAAATCGGCTTCACCTCACACAACTAGAATGCCCACTTAAGCGACCATTGTTCGTGATGAAAAAAAGCAAAAGCAGAGGCCAAAAAATAAAAAATAAAGACTTAAGAACACAATGAGACCCATCGCAGGCAACCATAAATGTGGCAACTGTTTGGTTTGTGAAAACACTGTTAAAGGTCATGAATTTACGCATGATTCAATAAAATGTACTCATAAAGAGTTTTCAAACTGCAAAACTAAAAATACAGTTTATGCAATCCAGTGCCCTAAACTATATATATAAAAAAGAAACAAACAAATAAATCAAACAATTGTACAACATCGCTGCAGGATAAAAATGCAGGTTCTTACAGCTCTTTTGGTTTCTCATTTTCTTGAAAAAAACACTCAGAAAAAGACTTTGGGGGCCATTAGGTTGGCGTGCAGACTTTCGTCCGCCCACCACCCTAGCAGTCCTGGGACCGACGGTGAGTGGTGCGGCGGTCCCGCACCGGCGATTAGGATGCCACTACCACTGTGGTGGTGGCATCCTCAATTCCCAGCATTGTGGCGGGCGGTGCTTAAAGCACTGCCCGCCACAATGCTTGGAATGCACTGCGTGCATTGTCATGCCCAAGGTGAAAGGCCGCGGTACCTGACACCTTGTACACCCCATCTGCACCCCTATCCCCCCAATACCCTGGGGGCCTGCATTGGACCCCCAAAAGCAGAATCCGCATGCCTTCCCGTGGCAGCAATTCCACCACAAAAGGCATGTTTCTGCCCCCATGCTAATATGGATGGTGGTGTCTAGCAGACACAGCCACCATATTAAACCTCGAATGGGCGGAAAAGCGGTGGACGGTCTTTCTGTCCGCCACCTTAACCCCTGCCATAGTAATGGTGGGGGTAAATGGGCAGCGGGCAGGGAAGGATGTAAGGTGGTTAGCCACAGCCTTGGGGGCGGAGGCGATCCGAACTACATCCTAATGGGCCCCTTTTTATGAACAGTGCTATTAGCACTAAAACAACCGCCACGGGGTGGCAATGTTGAAACTATGATATTGAAAAAAGAGGCAAAGATAATTCTAAAATTCAACTGTACCTAGAAAGGGTTAAAAAAAATGTCTGAAATAAATACAGCCACAAATTAGGGGTCCATTAGGATGGCGGGCGGACTTTGTCCGCCTACCACCCTAACGGAGATTGGGACTGCCTGCCTTAAGGGCGGGGGTCCCGTAGGTGCCATTAGGATGTGCCCGCCACAGTGGCGGGCACATCCTGTAGTTTTAGCATTGTGGCGGGCGGTGCACTCTGCACCGCCCGCCACAATGCAAAAAATGCTTTTTTGCATTTGCGTATGCAAAGCGGCAGGCACCGCGCAGTGCCTGCCGCTTTGCATATGCAAATGTGGGGGGTACCACAGGTACCCCCCGTGTGCCACCCCCCTTTGGCCTTCACTTTGGGGGCTCACAGTGGGCCCCCAGAGTGAACACCGCATGCCTTTCCGTGGCGGCATTGCCGCCACGGAAAGGCATCGAAGAAAGCCCATTGTAATGTTGCTGGCGGTGTCTGAGACACCGCCTGCATGTTACTACTTTTCCGCCCCGGCCGCAAGGCGACCGGGGCGGAACACAGGCGTGCGGAATTTTGCACCGCCACCTTCCCCTCCGCCATCCTAATATGGCGGGGGGGAAATGGGCTGCGATGTCGTGCGGTTTGCCTCCGCCAGGCCGGCGGTGGCCACCGCCAGCCTGGCGGAGGCAAACCGCCCGACACCGTAATGGACCCCTTAGTGTCATACCTCTACGCCAATGAAATAATGAACAATGAGGCTTCATTACCATAAGCAGAAGGCAATTTTAACTAAGCAACATGCCAAACTACATTTCCCAGACATCATCAAACAAACCACTTCCTGTTCAAGAGCAGAAAAGGAAAAATATGGGCTGCACACCAGAGAAGCAAACACAAAGGAATCAGCAGGCAGTGAGAGTAAATTCCAGAGGAAGCCCGTAAAGCTCATTGCGTAAATTCGAAGTAAGTGCATGGAAATCTTCAATCTACAAAGCTCCCATAGTTCTGGCGAACAGGTCACACAAATGATGGTCCTTTCTGTCTTTCCAATTTAGATTAAATTCTACAAACGTGACCAAGGGCTCCCAGAGCCCAGAACAGAATCCGGACTCAATTTAACAATCCTGAGCACGTTTCCGAGGCCACACTCTCTTTCACTATTTAAATAACGTGTTTCAGTCGGAACGATAATATTGAGAAACAATGTTGCCCATCTTTATTGCAGAAGATCTGGAACTGAACAGGAGCACAAAATGAATCAGCATTTCTTGTCAAACAAGCCCACGGTGTAACCGAGAGGCCCGTTGCATTCCAAACAAGATCGGACATAACACTGTCCTATAAGTAAGCTAAAGTATAATTTTTTCTTTTGTGAAATGTTTCAATTATTCAGTATAGACACACGTATACACAACATTTGTCTGTTTATCATTTCAGAATATTTATAAATTGACGGCAACTCAAAAAAAAATCCGAACCTGCCAAAGAAAATGTAACTTTCAGTCAGGAAGATTGTTCACCAATATAACTCAGGTATTTAGAACTTTATTTAACATAGCATGCACAGTGATACAGGGAAGGACCACAAAGTACTGAGTATTAATATTTTCTCCTTATTAATTTAAGATTACACCATGATATTGCCCTGAAGAAAATCCCCCGAGTGAAACAGGGATTTGAAACGCGTCACCACTTTCTTTTTCTTCTTAAAATACTTGAGGGAGATTGATTAAATTAATCATAGATTCTGTAGTGGGACCATGAACATTGATTTATCCCCACAGACACCGAATTTTCTCCTCAAGGAGAGCAAGTCTCCAAAAGAGGAAACCTATTGTGTGTAATGAGAGTGCTCCTTTGTTAAATAGTTGTACACATTTTTAAACTGGTGTAATTTCATAAATGATTGTATGGTTTATATAGGCACTGAATTTATGCACAATTGGTTCATTTGACAAATGCACTGTTTGTGAGTTTTTCATGTTTTGACCTTTTGGACTATTTGTACAGAGCAACATTGATCTGAACTATCAGTGTATCACTTAATGTTTCAGACTTATAAAACTGTTGAATTGTTTCTATAAAATGTATAAATCATGGTGAAATAATTAAGCCAGGACCAAGTATTACAAATATTGGCCCTCAGCCTTCTAAAATAAATATCAGCATGATAAAAATGGTATCCAGGTTCTATTTTTGTAATCTTTTCTAAAAGTGGCATTTTCAAACATACAATTTAAAAACCATCTTTACTAAAATATATATTGCTAAGTTCTGAGTTCATAGAGTCTAAACTCTATTTCTCTATCTGGTCCCAATGGGAAGTTATGCTTGTATGATATTACAAAGTTTCTCCCTTTCTATCCCATGGGGCAGATAGCCTTTCAATAGTGAAAAACGAAATTGGCAGTATTTCACTATCAGGACATGTCACACACACCAGTACATGTCCTACCATTCACATACACTACACCCTACCCATGGGGGTACCTTGAGCCTACCATAGGGGTGCCCTCCATGTCAGAAAAGGGAAGGTTAGGCCTTCGCAAGTGGGTGCACTTGCCAGGTCGACATGGCAGTTAAAATAAACTACGTCCGGACACTGCAGTGGAAGGTCTGAGATACCTTTTCGGAGATACTCATGTGGGTGGTACAAACAGTGCTGCAGGCCCACTAGTAGCATTTCATTTACAGGCCCTGACACTCTCAGTGCACTGATACTTACCAGTAAATCAAATATGCCAATCATGTAAACACCTATACATAATAAAAATTTACACAGAGAGCACACACTTTAGCACTGATCAGCAGTGGTAAAGTGCCCAGAGTCCTAATGCCAACATCAAGAGGTCAGGAAAAAATAGGAGACGCAAAAGGTTTGGGGATAACCCTGCAAAAAGGGCCAAGTCCATCACCTGCCAATTCACTTTGGCATACGGCAGCACAGCAATTTGGCTTGCTGCACGGCCCAATGTCAAAATCTAGTAAATTAAGTATCCGGTCTCTTCCAGGGGGCCTTTGCTCAGGTGCAACAGATGTGAACATTCAGTCTCAACTCACTGGGCTAAATGTGCTTTCTGGTTATAGTCAGATCCTCCAGACCTGCAGCATCTGCTGTTTGGCTGGTTCCTCAAGATGGTTGTGTACAAATGCTCATGCATAAGGACAGATGCTGCACGCTATTATATTACAAGAGTCATAGATTGCGCGTCCTTCGGTTATTCTTCCATCACCGACAGAGGTATGTTTTTAATTCTATGCTGTAACCACCCAACTGCCCCTTTCCTAACCCTGTTTTGTTTTCCTTTTGCCCCCTTTTTCCCTCCTTCTCTCATTGCCTCAATTCAGGCTCTCTCATGCATTTAAAACCTTCTAGTCCTGATGATGATCTCTGCATTTTAAGCAGGGATCGGAACGTTGTTGACACCCACACTATGATTCCCAGTGTATGATGATTAATGTGGAGCACAAGTTGTTTTTTTGCATTTTGGCTGTTCTAAACATATATCGTTAATGTCACTTCTTGAATGGAATACCTGAGGTCTGGAAATCTGTTGATTTCCATACCCCGCCACAATACCCACTGGATTGTTAATGCAATTGTTCCTTTTTTCTGCATGTTTAAATAAATACAATCCTTTCTATTTGGATATACTAACACAGCTCCAAATTGTAGTTATGTGCTTATACTCTTATGTTCTTTGGTAGGGACATATGTCTCTTGTAATATACTGTTTAACCTCGTTTCCTCTTGAAACACAGGGTTCCTTTGTTCTTTGTTACTTTCTTTGGAAGCCATTTGACAGCACCTGTACCAGAACTCTCTATGAGGTATACAAGGCTTCCCATAGAGTTTCTAGCGCTAATCATATTCTCTTAGTGGACACTGGGTACTTTTCACATCTACCTTACAAACTGATGTGTAAATTGTGCAAATAGTGCTAAGAACACTGCAAACCATAGTGCCTATGTTTAATAATAATACATGGAGGTCACCATTGAAAAAAAATGCTGTCACTATTTGCTCCAATACCACTCTGACTTAATATGCGTTTCCCACTGAGCATTCAGACTGCTTTCTGTACCACAGCATACACATTTCTCAACTCACCCTGAACCATCTTTGCTCGCCAGTGTCCAAGGTGAAAATAATGAAAGCCTCTGTACACTTCAGACACTCTATATTAAATGAGGCAATAGGCAGTTTGTTTCTAATTCATATCCATGACCATAGGTGGCATACCTGTGAAAGCAAACATAATGGGCTCTCTGTGACGTTAGTAATTAATGGTATAGTGAGTGATGTCTAATTTGTGTTATGGTAGGTAGGAGAAACACAACAATCTCTAAACCTTATCTAAAGACTACACCAGTCTGCAATAATCACAAACGTTGTCCTTGAACATTAGCTTATTTTTTAGGATTAGAATATAGTGGTGCAAGCAAGCATTCCCTAATAGTGGGAATGTACAGAGGATTTGTTTAGACCAAAACTGATCAATTAGTCACTGTGCACAGCAGGAATTCGGCCTAGATGCATAGAGCACCTCTTCGTGATCATGCAATGTTTCTATAGGTTATACATGCCATTTCCTCTTTTGCATCTACAGAAAAGTTCCTTCCTAGCCCTACAGGAATGGGGATTGGTATTGTGGGGGAAAGGAATGTCAACTGTCAGGATGTCCCATTGTCCTAATCTTTAGCTAGTTTGTCTCTCCCAATTGTATGTGCCACCGGGGTTTCCTAAATGGGTTCTCCTAGTTACCATCCCTGTCAGGTCCTCTACCGAAATGATGGGGTCACTTCACGTACACTGAACAACTCCCCCGACTTGATAGCATTCACTTGGGGCCAAATGAAGGCTTCCCCTTGGCATCCATTCAGGTCTATCGCTAGCCAAATCAAGACCTGTCCAGTCAATTATAGCAGCGTAGGGGTAGGTTGTTGGCCATACTCTCCCGTTAAACTCTAAGATCAGCCCTGGATCTGGTGTGACCCATTCCAGGCAAGCCTCGTGTGACACATCCTTTAGCAGCACTAGAAGGAATACAAGACCGAGTTTTACACTGACTGCTAGAGTAGCAAACATGAGCATACACTTAAGACTCAGTCACACCCCTGCAAATGGCATCGAATCGTGCCCACGTTAGAGCATGCACTCAGACATCTACTACGTATGCTGTGCTATTTCCAATGAGGTGTTCATCCAATAAGCAATTGCACACTCGAGCTGAAGTGTTCTTCCAATAAGCTGTTGTGTATGTCACCGCTGTTTCAAGAATATTACTTTCATTTTTGCTTTAACACCCTTACTTTCCTGTTGTCTTGAAAACACATTATGTGCATCGCATTCCGCTGCTTTTAAATAATATTTACGGGCATCTCGATGAAGGTGTTTGAACAGCTTCCCGAAACGTAGTTAAATAAGCATTTACCTACCAGCAAAGAGTGACATTTTGAAAATGGAAGTGCAGTTCAAGGAACTTTGTACACAAAGAAAACTGTGAAAGCACTTTTGTTTTGTTTCGAAAACACTGTAAATATTGAAGCATTCCATTTCATCACATGATGTTAATTTGTAGACACATCCACATGTGCGTAGTGTGTGACACAAGTACATATAATCCTCTCTGTCAGATGATTTATCCTGATCCGGTCAAATCTGATTTATATTCACGTTTAAAGTGTTTGCAAGTACTAATAGAGTTAAAGTAACAACATCATAATCACAGTTTGTTCTTTTCTGTTTATACAAGGAATTAACATTCTTGAAGCCAAAGTAAATGTATAATTTTAAACGTTTTGCTAAAACTCAGAAATATTTTGTGATTTAAATTTTTGGACTTGAAAAGGGAACATTACTTTATGATATTGTGAATAGACGTTGGAATTGGCAAAGAAATGTACCGCATAATTTGTAGACAAGTAATACATGCTTGATTTTATAATTGTAGGGACCGATTCACAATACTTTTCATTTTATATTTAGAAATAACACTCACTCCACCGATTATGTCTGAAAAGCTAAGCAATACGTAGGTTTACAGGCGTCATCATGTAAAAGTGGTGTGATCTTTACAGTGGAATCCTGCTCAAATGCATGTGTTTACTTCCTTGGTGAAAGCCCTTTCCCTACACCCCAGTACATTTGAGGGCGATCCATTCCCCTTCACAACCTGGAAAATATTTTATTCCAGCCCTGTGGTGAATTAAACTTCCAACCATTTCCTTAGTGAAACGGGTATGACTCAAAGTTTGGGACACAAACATCTACATTTGTGGGCTTTCCCAATCTTCCATGGCAAAAAATGCCTTGGAACGCCCACTTCCCACCACTGGAGTGGGATTTATGGATGCAGAGATTTTCACATTCCTGCCAGAAATACGTTTGTGAGATCCTTGTAGAAAGTAAAACATATGTTTATCACCTAATTTACCTTTGTGAATAAGTCTTACACTGCTAATTTTTTTTCTAAATATAGCTTCATACTAGTATCAAATTCACATACATTTTCCATGACTTAGGCCCAGATGCATCAAGCTAAAAACTGCTCGCAAAGGGGCAGATTCTCAGAATCTGCCCCTTTGCGACCGGTATTTTTGCATTTGGGATGCATCATCCCAAATGCAAAAATCGCAATTTAAGAAATCGCAAAATTGCGATTACTTAAATTGCTATTGCATTTAAGGAATCTCAGATTGAGATTCCTTTAATGCAATGCATTAAAGTAAAAAAAATAGCGATTTCGCTAATAGGGGGAGCAAATTACTGTGAAATTGAACTTCATGGTAATTTGCAAAAACGTTGAAAAATGCACTAAAGTGCATTTTTCAAAGTTCCATTTTACACACAAACATGCGCTTAGGGCATGTGTGTGTGCAAGATGTACCCATATGCAGATTTCAGGGGTGCAACAGGGTGTCCTTTTGACACCCTGGCACCCTTGAAATAGCAATCTCAATTTGTGATTCTCTAATTGAGAATCGCAAATTGAGATTCTCTTCCCATTCATTCCTATGGGCCTGTAGGCCCGTAGAAATGAATGGGGAGGTATTCCTTAATTGTGACTCGCAATTTGCGAGTCGCAATTAAGGAATTTTAAGAAATCTTTATTTTTCTAGTGATTTCTTCATGCATAGCATTTTGCTATTCCTTATTAGCGAATCCTTATTTTTCGCTAATAAGGAATCGCAAAATAGATGCTTGATGAATCTGGGGGTAAATGCCTTACTTAGACATTTGTAGATGAGTGTACATCCGTCAAAATGTAGACGATGTCCAGTCCATCCTATTTCGAGGAGATCAACAGATGTATTCTCTAACCTGGGTGGATGGGATGACATCTGCCTTTTGCATGATGTTCCTCATCCAGCTGATGAAGGTTGTCTAGCTGAAAGCTGTGAAATTCACGATGTGGGAATAAGCAGCTTGAGAGTGTGCAATTATAACTATAACTCGTCCCTTTACTATACTCCAATCATAAACGGTTCAGTTACATCACTTATACCATGTGAAAACCTTGCATTTCAAAGTACCCTTTTATTTTGTGAAATCACATAATTTGGGAGAACATACTGTGAGGTACAGTGCCGACTTAAAGTTTAGTGTTTATTGAGTTGAAAACAACGTGTTTGGAGTTGTGTTACTTGTACACATTTTTCATGTGTACTATAACTGTATCTGATACATTTCTAATGTTTGGTAGTTTGATTTTTAGTTTTTAAGGAAATAAAAAAGGTATGTTTTCATAACTATAACTAAGGTTTAACTTCTGTTTTTATTGAATTTTATTGCTTGTTTAACTGTAAAACATAAAATAATATATTGTTTTTAAACATGGTGAAAATAATTCACATTCTAAACATACACTGTAATATGTGCACCTATACATATATATTTCAAGGTATCCATATTTAATAATTTTCTTCTAAATGTCACAGTCAATTTTAATAATTTCGTCCGGTCAGCATAATCTGTATGATTTGGGCTGTAATCTAGTAGTTTTGGGCTCTGGTGATAGGCCATTTATTAGAAATTTGAAGCACACGGTAGTCTATATGGTTGCTGTCAAATAAGCTATACATTGAACTATATTTGGGGGTCTTATGTAGCCCACAATAAAAGTCGCTTTCACTTTGCTATTTTCAATAAACTATGTATGAACATTGTAAAAACACACATATTTTGTAGTTGTGGTCTTTTTATATTCTGTGTTTGTCAAAATCTGAAGCAAAAATGTTTTTTTTAATTCTACCAGTACCGCAGTACTTCCTAGATACTTTTGTTATGTTATGTTAGCATTACTTAGTATAGTGCAGCAAATCATCCTCCAAGGAATAGTTCGGCATTTGCTGAAGAATGGGTCTAAAGAAACTAACTAAAACAGTCACATTTTTAGGAGTTTTTTTAACTTTCCCAATTCTCTACACAGACAAATATGTGGTGAAAGTTTATTCAACTAGAGGAGGCCGGAAATGACCTCCCACCAAATCTGGAGTTATGAATCTGTGGAATTTGAAGTAGGGATTTGTCAGTGGATCTCAGCAGTCTGGTCGGAAGATAGTATCTTTGTCTTCGCTGTAAGTAGGCTGGAGCGTTACCATTCAAGGATTTATGAGTAAGGCAGTGCATCTCAAAAATTAGGCTTTACCATATAGGTATCCAATGCAGAGAGTGTAATATAGGAGCAGAGGGAAAGCCAGATGAAAGGTTGCATACTAGTCTGGCTGCAGGAATCTGCTCCACCCACACCTTAGACATCAATGGTTTATTAACACTTAGTGTTAGAACTGGCTATTTCTGGATGGCTAAGGCTGACGCCAAAGTCAGGCAGAAACCACCATTCTAGTCAGGGCAAGGGAGTCACACGCCAAGATAACCCCTGCTCACCCCCTTGGTAGCTTGGCATGAGCAGACAGGCTTATCCCGGAGGCAGCTTGGCATGAGCAGACAGGCTTATCCCGGAGGCAATGTGTAAAGCATTTGCGCAAGCACACACCAGCAACACCATCCTAGGCACACCACAAAAGGAACTCCACACAAGGTTATATAAAAATAACGTCTGTATTGTAAAAACACATCAGATAGAAGTCACACATGTACATTGTGCCAACTTGCACGGGCAATATTCTCAAGGGATTATGTACAGGACAGGGCCACATGGGCCACTGTCAGAATCAGCACTTAGTAGAAATAGTACTTCTAGAACATAGAATATAGGATATAAAATCACTGTAGCACAAATTAGCAAATATAGCACACAACTAGTAAACTGGTAACAAGTAAGTACCACCTACGCAACCCTAAACACCTTAGGAGAATGTCACGCAGGGAACCAAGACCTCACTAGGACCACCTGTACTAAAAAGAACAACCACCTAAGTATCACAATACAGTTAGGTGTATAAACAGGAACAAATTACACATGCTGCATCACAACATTCAGAGGTGTAGGGAAGGAAAACACATGATGCATAAAACATGCATTCAGCGGTGTCATAACAAGGCACATGATGCATCAAAAACACATTCAGAGGTGCAGGGAAGGAAAGCACATGATGCATAAACCAACACATTCAGAGGTGTAAAATCAAGGAAGACACATGATGCATATAAACATTCAGAGGTGCCAGAACATAACTCAATAGCGCAAAAACACATGATGCCTAAAAACATTCAGAGGTGTAAGATCAAGGTGCATAATCATAATAAATGCATTACATTTCCTAGCATCACATCACATTGCGCAAAACTCACATTAGGCAATTACCATCACATAGATAATCACATTGCGCCTAAATAAAATCACATACCAGCCCCCATCTAATAAAGGGACTAAAGAGCCCTGTGTCCAGAATGTCAGGGCGCGCTGCCAATGCAGCACCAGTCAGGTGTGCGCCACCGGGGCAAAACCTAACCGTTGCAGGTGCCCACTACTTGCTGGGTACCTGGGAACAATCACAAGACCTAAACGGTGCAGCTACCCACTAATTGCTTGGCAGCTGGGAAAACTGCAACAGGGTCCTCACTGACCCTAGAACATAACTGCGCCCAATCATTGGAGCCACACAGGCTCTGACACAACACTGCGCAGAATGTTGGAGCCACACAGGCTTTGAAAAAACTTGCGTCCCCCAAGAGCCTCACCGGGCTCTAAACATCATGTGGGCGGTGAGCCCCTCTGAACTCCAAATATAAAATGCCCTCCAGAGCCTCACTGGGCTCCAAATAAAGTACATGCGGCCACGAGCCTCTCAGGGCTCTGAACAAATGTGGCACCGCGAGCCTCTCTGGGATCCTAATTACAAATGCGGGTGGGGAGCCTCTCTGGCTCTCTATCAAGAAAATGCCCCACTCGTTGGAGTCCTGGTCGAGGGACTCTAAATGTTGAAATGCCCAACTCGTGGGAGCAGCCCTCTTACAACCGGGGCCGCTCTAAGGACAAAGCAGAACTCACCGGTACGGCGGAGACACTCCTCGGGTGCCGCTCTAAGTGACAAAGCCCCTGCCCCCGCACTCACCGGGTCTCTGTGCAGCGGTGGCTTCTCTGTGCGGCGGCGGCTCTGGAAGAAGCCCGGGGCTCTCCCTTCACTCGGGAGCCCCGGCAGGACACAGCCGGCTGCTTCCTCCTTCTCTTCTTCTCCGGGGCTCCCTCAGCACAGGGGAGCCCTGCTACAGGCCGCAACACCCTGGGCACATCGCCGGTCTCCCTCCATAGCATGGGAGACCGGCACCGTCGCACAGGCTTCCCTCTCCGGCCGGCGGGCGGGACTTCCGGGTTGTAGCGGGCAGCGCAGCGGCCCGTCCAGGCACTGTAGGTGAGGGCTGAATTACCCGAGGGGTGGGCTCCCTCGAGTTAAATTAAAAATATAAAAATAGCGGCCAGGCCCCTGGCGGGGTGAGCACCTGCCAGGGGACAAAATCATGAAAAATAAGCAAGGTGGACACTCGCCACGGCACCCCCAGCAGGGTGGGCACCTGCACAGCTAGCAAAGCGCTCCCAAGCGCTTAGGGGCAGAATAAAGCGCTGTCAGGCGCTAAGGGCCAAGATGCAGCGCTTCCAGGCGCTGGAAGCCAGCAAAGTCCTTCAGTATCCAGGACAAGTCCATCAGGTATCCAGGGCAAAGCAAAGTCCCCCTATAAGCCCAGGCAAGGCATAGGGGTCCCCCAGAAATCCTCCAGGCATCCAGGGGCTGGGCAGAGCCCGCCCCTGGCAGATTCAAGTCAGAAACAAGAACATTTTGGAAGGGGACACAGCCCATTTTTATACAGAGAAATCCTTTATCTAGCAGGGAGCAGACAGTGTGAGAACCAGCTAGAACTGGTTATAGGGAATTCCTTTCACTGGCCAGGCTAGGGACATCAGACGCACCCCAGGGGTTGGAGCCAGCATTGTGTGGGGAAAACCCATCCTCATTCAGGACCCTCAAACCAGATAGTCAATCCACAAGCAGGCCCAGGCTCACTCCTACCCTTACATCAGCATGCTAAACACTCCATTCACCACTGGGGCAGACCCTCCCAGACTCTTGGAGCCAGGCTCACCAGCCAGTCTCAGCCAATCACACGCCAGACACAAATTACACAAATATGCCAACTTCTAGAAGTGGCACTTCTACACTAGACACAATCATGCCACATATACCATTGCGCAGCATTCAATCTCACAAGTTTGCACATACCAAACTCAACCCTGCACTCGCCACACTTCAGGAACTACCATGGGCATACATATTCCCCATTCATTCCTATGGGAGGGCAGGTCACTCACCACACATACACAGAGAGCTCATGCACTTTACACTGTACCACAGTGAAAAAGTGCGCAGAGGCCTAAAATCACCACCACCAGGTTCCAGAAACAGGCTAGGAAAAAGCAAAAAGTCTTGGGGTGAACCTGCCAAAAGGGCCGGGTCCAACACAACCCCCTTCCAGCCAAAACGCAGGGTAGACCAATTACTCCACTGATGGGCTTCCCTGCTTTGGACGACAATACACAGACACGGACCCGCACGGCAGGGACACCCTCCAGTTTTTCGCTACTCTGAACCCACATGGTTTCCTCCAAACAAGAACTCTCTGGCACAACTAGGATACCCCACTGGTACTCTCTAGTCATTCACGGCCAGGACCAGGCCCTAGGTCCTCCAAATGTCACAGGTCCTGTCCAATCCACAGAGTGGGGGGCAGTAACCCCTGGCACACAATAACCATTCTCCACTCTCCCTCTCAGTGTACCTACAACTACCACTGATCCACCAAACCTAGGGACCATACCCTCAGGCTGACCAGAGGTTACGGGCAAGAATGCCCCACCCTACCTCTACTTCTGGGGTTCCGCACCCTCCCAGGCAAGCACCCACCAGAACACATCTCTGCCACTAGATCAGGACCTCTCTCCATCACTGGTCTACCACCTGGGATCTGGAAACTATTTCACTTCTGAGGTACAAGGCACACAGTACAGTTCTTCTTCAAGCAGGTGGGGGGATACAGCACACAGCAAAGTCCCTCTTCAAGCAGGTGGGGGGACACAGCACACAGCAAAGCCCCCTTTCATCTACCTTAGTTGAAACAGCAAACTGCAGGTGAGCCCCAGATCACACAGCAAGGGCAGCCCCCTCAGTCTCTTCAGCTGATCTTCTTTGGTAGAGATTCCTCTTGACCTGGAAGCTTCCTAATCTCCCAACCTAGGATCTAAACCCTCAGGTTGCACCCGGGTCAGAAGTACACCGTCCCTCTGCACCCCCTTCCGGAGTTGACCCTCCCACCTTGGAGCGGTACCCCTGGAAGGCAAAACCGGTCAGGACACTGATTACAAATGCCCTTCCCTCCAGGTCAGGCTGAACCTGAACCTGGCCTCCCCCCTCCTCAGTGAACAACCTCCAGAGGCCCCACAAATGGTCAAGCACTCTAGACGGTCAAATGTCCAGCGAACCAGGACTTCTGCACCCTCCACTTAGGAGTGCTACTGCCCAAAACCAGGACTGCCGGAGTTCTGGTTACAGAAACTCCCCTTCCTCTAGACACAGGAAGATCCTCCTCAAATGACCTGTAAGTATAGCCTAGGCCCCTGACCTGGCGCTCCCTTAGGGAACCCTCCAGGCCCTGAGATAGGGTTTCGAGCCAACGTGGGACACACCGTCCCACACTCACTCCGCCTCCACTGAGACAGGGCGTGAGCCCCTACACCCCTACCATCCTACTGGGACCTAGCTGGGTTACACATGAACCTATTCCCCTTCACAGGATCATCAGATACACAAGCCACTACTTTTAGAATCACTCCGTAATGCCTCTGCAAGACATCTAGCACACCGCCAGACGTCCACCTTCTCATCCAGTGCCTCTACAGGACCTCCTGCACACCACCAGAGGTACACCTCCAGTGCAAGCTCCTTTTTAAAAAAAACTCACACCAACTCCTCCAGTTCAACACACCACTCATCCACACACTCCCCCTCCAGACTGGTGAGACAGTACCTCACTGCCTCTGACTCTCAACCTGGACCCCTCTTACTGAGCACCAGGCACCATACTCTGGGAACAGGGAATGGGACTTCACGCACTGGACACAATTTAGCTGCCACTACTGGATCCTACCATACTGGGGAATCCAGACACACACACTACAC
Source organism: Lissotriton vulgaris (assembly GCF_964263255.1). Classification (NCBI taxonomy): domain Eukaryota; kingdom Metazoa; phylum Chordata; class Amphibia; order Caudata; family Salamandridae; genus Lissotriton; species Lissotriton vulgaris. Next base: position 647,204,719 of record NC_141691.1, on the reverse strand, counting down.
TCAGGGGATAACGACCCTCCCGAGCTACCCATTTCTCCTCCACACTCCCTCTCTTCCATCTACCCACACAGGGACAGGAACTGGGATTGGGCACTGGACCCAGCAAGAGATTCCATATCTATGGGAACCTCCCCCTCTACTGGCGTCCCGCCCTGTCATTTTCTCTCTTCTGCCACTAAACATAAAAGCGCAGGAAACACCATCTGAAAATGACACTCTTGAGGAAAAACAAAATCAAAAACAATAATCCCAAACATGTGACTATCTAGAATGCAGAGTTTTGTAATGTAGCCAGTTGTCACTGTGGCACTGCGCAAACACAGGTCCTAATCCTCACCGCTGTCCACCAATGTGACAACTGGCTATTTCTGGATGGCTAAGGCTGACGCCAAAGTCAGGCAGAAACCACCATTCTAGTCAGGGCAAGGGAGTCACACGCCAAGATAACTCCTGCTCACCCCCTTGGTAGCTTGGCACGAGCAGACAGGCTTATCCCGGAGGCAAAGTGTAAAGCATTTGCGCAAGCACACGCTAGCAACAACATCCTAGGCACACAACAAAAGGAACTCCACACAAAGTTATATAAAAATAACTTCTGTATTGTAAAAACACATCAGATAGAAGTCACACATGTACATTGTGCCAACTGGCATGGGCAATATTCACAAGGGATTATGTACAGGACAGGGCCACATGGGCCACTGTCAGAATCAGCACATAGTAGAAATAGCACTTCTAGAACATAGAATATAGGATATAAAATCACTGTAGCACAAATTAGCAAATATAGCACACAACCATTAAACTGGTAACAGGTAAATACCACCTACGCAACCCTAAACACCTTAGGAGAATGTCACGCAGGGAACCAGGACCTCAATAGGACCACCTGTACTAAAAAGAACAACCACCTAAGTATCACAATACAGTTAGGGGTATAAACCAGAACACATTACACATGATGCATCACAACATTCAGAGGTGTAGGGAAGGAAAACACATGATGCATAAAACATACATTCAGCGGTGTTATAACAAGGCACATGATGCATCAAAAACACAATAAGAGGTGCAGGGAAGGAAAAACACATGATGCCTAAACCAACACATTCAGAGGTGTAAAATCAAGGAAGACACATGATGCATAAAAACATTCAGAGGTGCCAGAACATAACTCAATAGCGCAAAAACACATGATGCCAAAAAACATTCAGAGGTGTAAGATCAAGGTGCGTAATCATATTAAATGCATTACATTTCCTAGCACCACATCACATTGCGCAAAACTCACATTAGGCAATTACCATCACATAGATAATCACATAGCGCCTAAATAAAATCACATACCGGCCCCCATCTAATAAAGGGACTAAAGAGCCCTGTGTCCAGAATGTCAGGGCGCGCTGCCAATGCAGCGCCAGTCAGGGGTGCGCCACCGGCGCAAAACCTAAACGTTGCAGGTGCCCACTACTTGCTGGGCACCTGGGAACAATCACAAGACCTAAACGGTGCAGCTGCCCACTAATTGCTGGGCAGCTGGGAAAACTGCAACAGGGTCCTCACTGACCCTAGAACAGAACTGCGCCCAATCGTTGGAGCCACACAGGCTCTGACACAACACTGCGCAGAACGTTGGAGCCACACAGGCTCTGCAAACACTTGTGTCCCCCAAGTACCTCACCGGGCTCTAAACATCATGTGGGCGGTGAGCCCCTCTGGACTCCAAATATAAAATGCCCTCCAGAGCCTCACTGGGCTCCAAATAAAGTACATGCGGCCATGAGCCTCTCAGGGCTCTGAACAAATGCGGCATCGCAAGCCTCTCTGGGCTCCTAATTACAAATGCGGGTAGGGAGCCTCTCTGGCTCTCTATCAAGAAAATGCCCCACTCGTTGGAGTCCTGCTCGGGGGACTCTAAATGTTGAAATTCCCAACTCGTGGGAGCGGCCCTCTTACAACCGAGGCCGCTCTAAGGACAAAGCAGAACTGTCCCGCACTCACCGGTACGGTGGAGACACTCCTCGGGTGCCGCTCTAAGTGACAAAGACCCTGCCCGTACTCACCCTGTCTCCGTGCAGCAGTGGCTTCTCTGTGCTGCGGCGGCTCTGGAAGAAGCCCGGGGCACTCCCTTCACTCGGGAGCCCCGCTTCCTTCTTCTCTTCTTCTCCGGGGCTCCCTCAGCACAGGGGAGCCCCGCTACAGGCCGCAACACCCTAGGCACATCTCCGGTCTCCCTCCATCGCATGGGAGACCGGCAACGTCGCACAGGCTTCCCTCTCCGGCCGGCGGGTGGGACTTCCGGTCCTTCTCCTGGGCCGTGATTGGCCGGCCAGCAAGCTGCTTCCGGGTCGTCGCGGGCAGCGCGGCGGCCCGTCCAGGTACTGTAGGCGAGGCTGAATTAACCGAGGGGTGAACTCCCTCGAGTTAAATTAAAAATATAAAAATAGCAGCCAGGCCCCTGGCGGGATGAGCACCTGCCAGGGGACAAAACCATGAAAAATAAGCGACGTGGGCACTCGCCACTGCACCCACAGCAGGGTGGGCACCTGCACAGCTAGCAAAGCGCTCCCAAGTGCTTAGGGGCAGAATAAAGCGCTCTCAGGCACTAAGGGTCAAGATGCAGCGCTTCCAGGTGCTGGAAGACAGCAAAGTCCAGGCAAAGTCCTTCAGTATCCAGGACAAGTCCATCTGTTATCCAAGGCAAAGCAAAGTCCCCCTATCAGCCCAAGCAAGGCAGAGGGATCCCCCAGAAATCCTCCAGACATTCAGGGGCTGTGTTGTGCCCGCCCCTGGCAGATTCAAGTCAGAAACAAGAACATTTTGGAAGGGGACACAGCCCCTTTTTATACAGAGAAATCCTTTGTCTAGCAGGGTGCAGGCAGTGTGAGAACCAGCTAGAACTGGTTATAGGGAATTCCTTTCACTGGCCAGGCTAGGGACATCAGACACACCCCATGCTGCTGCTGTACTTGCTCTGACAAACATCATCCTGGCCATCATGAAGAACATGAGGAGGAACAGCAACAGGAGGAAGTCATTTCATGGGAGGAGCAAAACAACGAAAGGAGAAGGAGGCTCAGATAATCAGTGGTTAGGCTATTTTTTTCCCTGTCACCAAGAGAGAAGAAATCGAACGCTGGTAAGATGCAACCTGTGCTAAAATGTAATCTCCTGTATTACACAGCAGCAGTATTCTTTTGGGATCTCAGGTATGAGGAAACATCTAATGTCATTCACTCCTGTAGATTGGCACAGGTGGAAAGGAGTTGGAGGAGGTGGAAGCAGCCACATCATCAGTGGCTACAGCTTTCAGCTCTGGAGTCTAGGGAGCACTTCAAAAACCAGCTTCTCCATGGGTTGGCCTCTCTCAACCTCCTCCTGGTACTGTGATGCATGTGCAGATGCTCAAGCACAAACAACACATTATGGAACAGTACGATGGTACAGACACTTACTGCCAACTGTGCCATACAGTGATAGTTGCCGGCAAGAGGGACATCAACATTCATAACTAGTTAGTTGTCATGCACCAATGTTCCCTAAAACTTCCCTGGTGTTTTTCCACACAGTTAGAAATTGGGTTTTTGGTTGACTGGGGCATGAGACCGGGTGAAGCAGTAACCACTACCTTGGTCAGGGTAAGGCACCAGCTATACCAAAATTACCATGTGTTCACCCTCAGGTAGCGGGGCACAGAGCAGTCAGGCTTAACTTGAAGGCAATGTGTAAAGTATTTATGCAAAATTTCAAATAGTCAAAATGGTGAGAACACCAGACTAAACAATCCCACACCATGTTTATAAAAATAATGAACATTTTAATAAGCAAGACCAAGACAGCATAAATTCAATCAGGGAAACCAGAGATATTGAATTTTAAGGATTTAGGTTTAAATAGCACCAAAAGGTATACAGTTCCAACAAGGTATATTTGAGCACACCAGAGGGGGACATAGTCATAAGATCAGGCCAACTGCGATGGAGTGTGGGCCAGCTACAAGAACCAAGATAGGTCTGCTGAGCAAAGTACCTTAAATATTGGTTGAAGAATGTTGCATGGATCAGAGGCAAGAAGCGGCATGCAGTTGAAGCGATGTGTCCGTTTCGAGATGCAGGGAGGCAGCAGTGTGCAGTCTTGTGCATTGTTATTGATGATCACATTGACAAGGCTCACAGTGCAAAGTCTAGGCATCGAGGATGGGGCACACAGTCGAGGTGATGCATCAGTTCCCACTAAAAATACTGAAGGCACGTAGAGAGGTAGTCCTTCCTCCTCTCCTAGGGGTTATGAATCAGGCCATCTGTGATGGATCCTTTCCATCCACATGGAAACAGGCAGCTGTTAGGCCGCTCCTGACGAAACCATCTCTGAACCCGGATGTTTTGAAGAACTTCCGACCCATTTCTCTGCTACCTGCCCCGGCCAAGATGCTGGAGACCCATTTAAATCGTCATCTGACTACATATCTAGAGGAAAATGGTCTTCTCGATATTTCTCAACATGGGTTTCGGGCTGCGCACAGCACGGAGTCAGCACTTACGGTCGTGGCAAATAACATCCGCCTGGAGGTTGATAGGGGACAGACTACGCTGCTGGTACTTTTAGATCTTACAGCAGCATTTGACACCCTGTCCCCACAATCTTGGGCGAATGGTTTAAGGGAATAGGAGTGAGGGGAAGTGCTTTAAGCCTCCTGTCCTCTTTTCTCCACCAGAGACTGCAAAGGGTAAAGCTTGGCAGTTTTCTGTCCCCTTCTAAGACCGTGCAATGTGGGGTTCCGTAGGGCTCTTCTTTGAGCCCTATCTTATTCAACATGTACGTAACCCCACTTGCCGAGGTAGTACGATCTTTTGGATATCAAATCCTGTCATATGCAGTTGACACCCAGATTATTGTGTCTTCCAACCTACCCATCACAGAAGCGGCCGCCAAATTTAGAACTTGTATGGAGGCTGTTTCAAATTGGATGGTGCGAAACTACCTTCAACTGAATGGGGAGAAGACAGAGGTTCTCAGGTTTGGGGGAAGCGATGACATCTGGTCATGACACTGGTGGCCACCAGCCCTGGGAAATTGCCCCCAGCCCACCAATTCGGCCAGGATCTTTGGGGTTCTTATGGATCCAACTCTTTCTTTTGATCTTCAAGTCAATAGAACAGTTTCCACCTGCTGCAACATCATCCGGATGCTTAAAAAGATTGCTCCATACTTATCATCCGAGGCACGCAAGCAGTCAACTGTGGTCCTGGTGTCCTCCAGGTTAGACTACTGCAATGCGCTGTATGGAGGCATCAATAAGAAATCCATCCATCGCCTTCAAACTGTGCAAAATGCCGCAGCCAGGATGGTCCTAAACTTACCTAGGCTTTCATTGGTAACCCAAGCCAGGAAAGACCTTCACTGGCTTCCTATACAAGCCAGAATCTCCTTTAAGATCATCTGTCTTACTCATAAAGCTTTGTTTGGTGCTGGTTCGGAAGGCATAAAAACACTAATCATCCCCTACATCCCTAATTGAACACTTTGGTCTTCTTCGAAAAATCTTCTGGCTGCCCCCAGATTTAAAAAATCTAGATGGGGTGGCCGAGCTTTCTCTACCATTGCCCCGAAACTATGGAATAGTCTTCCTCCTGAACTGTCTAGCCAACCCTCTCTGTCGATTTTCCGGAAGCACTTGAAGACTTGGCTCTTTTCTCAGACTTACTAAACCTACCTCCTGCCTTATCTGCCCTCTATCTATCTGCCTATATTTCTATGTAGCTATGCGCCTTGATGCCCACCCGGGCTAAGTTTGCGCAATATAAGTCTTATTCCATTCCATTCCAGTTCCGAATAGCTGTGTGGCTACAATGAGAAGGCTGGTGTAGGAGTCAAGCTGCCATCGATGAGAGATGTGAGGAGTGCGCTGCACATTTGGCAATAAGTTGGTTCCAAAAATGCAAAGATTGATTCAGACCTTCTGCACTGGACCAATTCATGCATCAGCAGTGATGTGTTGGTTCTGCTCAATAATGCACAACTTGGCCAAGGTGATGTGTAGGTTCAGCTCGAGGATGTTCCTCTCAGCAGAGAATTAAATGAAAGCGCATGGCTACCCGGAGGCCTCCCAGTGCTAGGCAGAACTACTTGATAAGTGGACAGAGCGGGAGGGGGGGTTACGGAAAGAGGAGGGTTTTCAGCTGTTTCCTAACAATGCCATGACTGGGTTGATTTCGGAGTTGAAGGGGGAGGGCATTCCACAGTCTGCCTGTGTTCAGGGAGAACAGTCTACCGCCACTCCTGGCTCGGTTGATTCTTGGGGTGGCGAGGAGGCGGAGTCCGTCCGAACGCAGTGTCCTCCTGGTCTTGTAGGGATGGATTATGGCAGAGAGTAGGGGCAGCCCTTTGCCCTGGAGAGACTTGTGGACGATACAGAGTGACTTAAAGCTGATTCCCTCTTTCACAGGGAGCCAATAAAGGAGGCGCAGGGTGGGTTTGGCAGAAGAGATTTTGGGTGTACCAGTGAGCAATCTGGCTGCGTAGTTCTGGATGATCTGTAATTGGTTAATGACCGAGGTAGGGGCACCTAGATAAAGTGCATTGCAATAGTCCAGTCTGGAGAGGATGATAGACTGGACCATGGTTTTCTTAGCTTGGGGGAGAGCAGGGGGAGGAATTTCCTTGCTGTTCTGATGAGGCCGAAGCCTGTTGCCACAGTTTTGGTGGCTTGTGCTTAGAAAGTCAGTTTACTGTCTTACCAGATACCGAGGCTCTTTTTTTTGGGCTTAGGGGTGGGGACTGGCCCATGCATGATGGCCAGATGGTGCTGAGTGCAGTGTTGTCAAAATTGCCTAGGGTCATGACCTCGGTCTTTCCACCATTTAATTTCAGGTGGGAGGACCCCATCCAGTTGACGACTTCAGTGAGGCAGGATTTTAGGGTGGAAGAGTGAGGGGTGGATTGATTCAGGGCTACCACCAGCTGGGTGTCATCAGCGTAGGTAACCATCTGGATCCTGAACGGGCCGTGATGGATGCTAGTGGGACCATATACCCATTAAAGAGAGTAGGGCTCAGCGACGAGCCCTGTGGGATGCCGCACTGGAGAGGGCAGGGATAGGAGCTCTTGCCGTCTTTGATGACCTGGAACGTGCGGCCTTCCAGGAAGGAGCGAAGCCTGTTCAAGGCGGTGCACAAGATGCCCAGCCTGCCCAACCGATGAATCAAGACTTGGTGATTCACCGTGTCGAAGGCTGCGCTTAGGTCTAGAAGGATGATGGCCACAGCACCTCCAGCAGCTAAATGTTTTCGGCTTTCCTCCACAACCGCCAGCAAGGCAGTCTCCATGCTCTGTCTGGGGCGGACGCTTGTGTGTGAGTGGTGTAAGAGGTAGCCGGATTCCAGGAATGTAGAGAGAATATTGTTCACATATTTCTCGGCGATTTTAGAAATTCCCGGGAGGAGTGAGATTGGGCGGTAGGTGCCCAGGTCAGTTAGATCAAGGTGGGGTTTCTTGAGGAGGGTCCTGACCATTGCTCCCTTCCACAGAGGGGGAACTACTCCTAAGACGAGGGAGGCGTTGATGGTGTCAGCGATTGAGAGACCGGCGGTCGGGCCAACTTTGGCTAGAATGTGCATGGGCAGGGGGTCGCTGGGTGAACCGCTCTTTACTGTGGGCAGGAGTGAAAGTAGCACCGCCAGTGAAAGAGGGGGGAAATGTTCCAAGAGGCTGGCAGCGGGGGTAGGGATGCTGTGGGGGAATTCGCAGGCGGATCGATGGGGGAAGGGTTTTAAGAATGTTCTGTATTTTTCTTTCAAATAACTCGGCCTGGTCTTGGCACTGGGTACCAAAGTGGTCTGCTGGGACGGGGGCTGGGCATTTGAGTAGTCTGTTTATAATGGAGAAGGTCTCTTTAGGGGAGTTGGCGGCCTGTTTGATCTTGTCCTCATAATAGCTTTCCTGGGCTTTCCTCATTTCCTCCTTGTAATCATGTATGGTTTCCCTATAGGTGAGCTTACTTTCAGCAGAGAAGTCTTTCCTCCATCACCTTTCAAGAACTTTACAGCTCTGTTTCAGGGTACGTAGTTAGGCTGTGGACCACTGCGATCTGGTGGCACCAGGCATTTTTGTAATCCAAGCTTCAGGAAGGATGGTGTTGAGAGACTCATCTAACCAGGTGCAGATGTTTTGATACATGGTCAGCGGACAGGGAGCAGGTAGGGGCGTAGGTTTTCTCAGTTACTGGGTCCAGCAGAGAAGATGCATCTGTTCCACTGGTTAGCACCTTAGGCCCACTTTCAATGGTCCAGAGCTGAGTTGGCATCACTTGGCAGGGTAGGCTGACAGATGGAAGAGTTTGGGTGCATATGCCAGGTTGTTGGAAGCCTCTTATGTCCCTGAGTCTTCAGAGGCCAGTCAACTAGCCCATGGAATCACTTTGGGTTTGGAGTTCAAGAGGTGCAAGTCCAGTCCTTCTCACCCGGGCAAGAGGGCAGCAGTCAGCAGGTCAGCAGAGTAAAGCAGGAGTCCTGCAGAGTTACAGTCCAGAATAGTGACAGTCCTTTCATCAGCACTGCAGTCCTTCCTCCTGGCAGAGTATCCATAGGTCCAGGAGTGTATTGAAGTGGTGGCGTCTAAGATACAGTACTTATACTCAGTGGTGCCTTTGAAGGGGGAGACTTCAAAGAGAGGCATTCAGAGTGCAAATATGTCCTCCCTTCCTGCCCAGGCTACAGTTACACTACAAGGTGGTAAGCAGCCCTTTGTGTGGGGACAGGACACAGCCTATTCAGATGTAATGATGTTGTGCCAAGATCCTTCCTCCCATTCGGTCACAACAGACCGTCAGGTCACTCCTAACCTCCATTTGTGTGTGGCTGTCTAGGTGGAATACACAAAGCCCAGCTGTCACCTACCCCAGGCATGCGATCAGAGACAGGTTGCAGGCACCAAATTGCTAAGGCCAGAAATGCCCACTTTCTAAAAGTGGCATTTCAGACTTGCGATATAAAATTAGTATTCTAGAGACACCCAGCGTGATCCAGTTATATCTTCTGATTTGAAAATTATGCTTATAGGATGTAATACCCTAATCCTTTTAGCCTATGGGTGATATAGACCTTGTTAAATATTGGACGGATTTGTTAGCATGAGTTGGAAGCCATTTTGTATTTCTGGCAGCCATTTTAGTTTGCCATGTGCTGCCACGTGCTCACCATGTGCTCTGTCCTCCCTCAGTGTTGACTACTCTTGTAATCTGCCTAGAAACGAACTATATTTAGCATCTTCCACCTTCGCACATGCCCAGAAGGGCCTAGCTAGTAGAATGTACCTGCTTCTCTATTATAACTGTCAAGCTATTTTTGCTGCTGTATGGAGAAGTAACTCTCCTCCCACTTTGTTGAGCAAGCAGATCTTGTATGCCCATCTTAGTAATTTTTGCATGCTTACATGAGCCAGGACTGCCCCTTGTTCTTATGATGACTTGTAACCCTAAGAATATATAAGGCCCCAGTTTTCTGTACTCCTCAGACTGCCTAATTCAGTTGCTAAGGCTTCTGTGTTATGTAGTCTCACTCATTTGAGGATAATAAAGATGTTCTTTTATATTTCAGCTTCTGTGCCAATTTCCTCTTTTTTGGTTTAAAAGGACCAAGTATCAGTGGAACCCCTGAGAAGGTTTTTTTGATTTCTTCAACCTTGCAAAAGTAAAACAATGATTGTAAGAGTTTTTCACTACAAGGACATGTAAAACTAAAAGGTGCATGTCTTGCTTTTTAAATTAATGGCACCCTGCCCTCTGGGTTGTCCAAAACATACCACTGAGGTGACCTATATGTATTAAAAAAGAAGGTTTGGGCCTGGCAAGAGGTTTACCTTGCCAGGTCAACATTGCAGTTTAAAATTGCACACACATGCTCTGCAATGGCAGGCCTGAGACGTGTTTAAAGAGATAATTATGTGAGCGGCTGAGTCAGTTATGCAATCCCACTAGTAGCATTTAATTTACAGGCCCTGGGCACATGTAGTGCACTTTACTGTGACCTAAGAAGTAAATTAGATTTGCCAGTTGTTGTGGATAAGCCAATATTTCCATGTTTTAGAAAAAGAGTACAAGCAGTTTAGCGCTGGTCAGCACTAGTAAGAGGCAGAGATCATAAGGTTAGAAAACCAAAGACAGCAAAAGCAAGAGGTCTTAAGGCAAAAAGGTTGAGGAAACCACGCCAAGCAAGGATGCCAGGTCTAACACCCTCCTCTACTTTTCCTCCTGTATCCTCTTTACCTCATTTTATGTTTGTTTGGTCTCCTTGACCAATTTAGCTGGAAAAAAATAAAAAAATAAAACAGTAAAACTTTGGTAAAAAAGATGAAAACTACTCGAATATTCCAAAAAATAAATAGCTTGTATTACTGTTAACCATAATTGTTACAGGTAACACCAAAATATAATTCAGCAGTATATAGTAATGAAAGAGTGTAATGTAAGTTAGATATGTGTGTTTGAGTTGCATAGTATGGCATACAGTAGACAACAGTGTTATAGTGATAATTGTTTTTCAGTTGGGTGATGTTTAACAATAATGTTCAGAAGTGTAATCGAGAAAAATATTTCTGTGATAGTACACAAATTAATGTTGAAGACTCATGTTGTTGTTTTCAACTGATTCTATAACAAATACACATATGAAATGGCAAAAATATTAACGGTTAGAACACATTACTGCACTGATATGTAAAGAAATGTGATAGAGAAGTACATGTCAATTCACATTTGCTTTTCGTGTTTATGTATTCCTCAGACTTAAATAACATTATTGTTACAGAAATATGTCATCATTTAGAACCTTCACAAGTCAAGATGATCATCTTGTTGTAGTCATCATGAAACACAGGAAAATCCAATTAATTGGATTAGAAAAAAACATAGATGCTGAGCATGTCCAACTGTTTCCATAGCTATGAGAGTAATTTTATATATGCGAAAACAAAAAACACAATAGTGCTTACAGGACATTAATTCAAATATCATGGGCCATGCAAGACCATGTGATGACATATCTACTGAATTACCTAACTCTTTCTTTAAAATACCTTTGTTGCTTTGTTGTATTGGTAACATCATGGATTTAGGATGCCAAATGAAAAGGTAAAGGTCTAGTACAGTTTTGGTCAGACTGTACTTAAAATTAAGAGGGTTTTCATCATATTTTTGTCAGCCTTTGTTGTTTTCAAAGTTGATAGTATTGTCTTCTGATTGTGTGGTCTGTCCTTGATTGAAAATGATAGCAGTGCAAGTAAAGTCAAACCTGAAATAGAAATTTGGGCCGCAGTGAAGTTCAAAATACAGGTACTGATTTTTTTGTTTTTCACAGTTCATCTATGTATTATCAAAATTATATATTTTGTGACCCTTCTTAAATAAAGTTTTGACACAAGTACTGATTAACACGTTGGAGAGAAATTTGATTGCACATCCTTACATATAACATATTTAAAAGTAATTGATTTGCATTCTGGGATTGGTATATATACAAATCTTTCCAAATCTCTAAAAGTGGAGCTTGAATCAGTAGCTTACACCAAAGAGGTCTGCATGTGGCTGGGTCTTGGTAGCTATTATATGTAGATAAGTCCTACAGCATTCCTGAGCCTGTAGCTGTTCATTGATAGGAAACTGAACACCACCTCTACCATATCTTTAAAGCCTTGTCTTCAGTGGCACATGTGGTTCTCTGATACAATTTATTCATGAAGGCTTGTCAAGGTTTTTCACAAAGGCTGATGCACATGTTGCTGTATTAGTTCTTTGACTGATGGGAAGGATAAAGGTAGATTACCAATCACATTGCTACAGCAATTAATGCCATTTTGACTTGAAAACTGATATCCATTATTTCTGGATGATTTGTGTTTTCTTTTTAGGTTGTTACCATTATTCCTTGTAATTGTAACCACATGTACTTTATCTTTTGAAAAAAAAGATAGGTTTTATAAAAATGAGACATTCACCCACAAGAGGAGTGTATGTCTTTCACAACCAATTGTATTCGCTGACACATTTACTGTCTGCATTAAATCTTGAGTCATTCAAATTGATAATATAAAAGGCCTGTTATTTTTTTATGTTATACAGAGCAACATTTGCCATTCCCTCTCTGAATACTGTAGAGTCAATGTTAATTATTGCATAATATAAGCTTAGTCTTTGTGATTTGTGCATTGTAGCCGCATAAGCTAAATAAACAGGAAACTGTTTTAGTTGAGTATATAAATCTTTGATAACTAACAATTTTGCTCTATACTGCAAGACTATTGTGCTCTTGAATGTGATAAAATGTAATCCCAATAAATTCAAGGTCCACATTGTTTCCAGATGTTAGTGTACTACAAAACCCTTAGCTCTATTCTAAAATCCTCTTCTACATCTAAATTGAGACGTGAAATAAGAAGAAATCTTTTACACAGGTGTATATATTTCTCCATCACTGTACAGGACACAGATGTTTCCATATTTTGCTATTTTGTAGCTAAACCTTTAGTAGTTGGTATATTAAGTCAGTACCTTTACAAGAGAGATGTACAATTTCTTGTTTTCCTTGATGTAGCAGTTCATTACTAAATTGAGTGCATTCTTCAAGAGTTGGCATTAAACACGCCATGGGTTGTGATTCGGGAAAATATAATGCATTACTTGAACAGGTGAATGAAGGTTAGAAAGAAATTTACTCATAGCTCGTTACAGTAGGATAATATTGGTTTCTTTTATGAGATCGCCATGTGAATGTCTTGAAATATTTGAACATACCCTTCATTATTAGCTTGCCCCATATCCTGTGTTAATTCTCTGTATGTATATTTCCACCAAAAGTTGACATTCCCTATACTTCATCATGAATTCCAAGTTTCCTCCTGCACAAGTTTTTGGAAAATTGGTTCATCCTTTACTGGTGTAAATTGTAATAAGTCTCCATAAACAATGAGATGTTTCCATCCAGATAGGAATCTATGAGATGTTCTCAGTATGGCTCGCACTTGCAAATTAACTAAAGCCAACATTAAGGGCCTCATTATGATGTCGGTTGGCAAGGCTCTGAACGGCAGTTGGATGTACCTAAACCGCGTCGAAACCTATGTTTTTGACCAACTCAGAAACTTTTCCAACCGATTACGATGGAAATGTAACCATTCGGTCAGTCCATATCGGTTCCGACCGACATTTGCAGATTCTGAGTCGGTCGAAGCCAAATTGTACAGCTCTACGGGCCGCTTTTCCAACCTACGTATTACGATGTCGGATGGTATATTTGTCTCAGAACTGACTTTGGGGGCCTGTAGCAGGCTGCTCATCACCCAGAGGCCGCCTGTTGGGGCCCATGGGGGTATCCAAGGGATCCCCCAAGACCATGCACAGTGTGGCAGGCACCATCTAGTGCCCGGGACAAGGTGCAAGGTTTTCTGCAACCAACTCTTTTTCAATGGGAGCCTTTGTTGTCGGTCGGAACACAAGTTCCTTTTGAAGTCAATGGGAGACTTTCCAGATGGTGTTCGGAACCATCGTATTTGGTCGGTCGGACTCGCCGATCGCGAGTCGGGTGGAACCAACCGACATTGTTCTGAGGCCCTAAATTGGAAACCACACAAATTTAATCTATGATCAAACATTTTTTTTTTTTTACAACTTTCCCGATTTCTTGACTTGTATCAGTATTTAATTTCAAGTATTCCATTTTTTTATTTTGCCCCTTCAGCTGTAACAGTAGACAATGTAAAGAAATTGCCTATATATTTTGTGCTGCTAATCCAGTGGACACAGTAACTAAACATGATAAATTAGATTTTCTAGGTTTATGCACATAGGCAGTAATTGCTTTGAGAAAACGTTTTCTACTTCCTGCTTGGCCACAGACATATTGTAATGTAGGTCTAAAAGTACTACAGTCACATAATCCATTTTCTTGTTGAAGTCCATGATCTACTGACTGCTTAATGTCATTAAATATTTGTAGTTGTTCAGACTTTTATTCTGAGACTAAGTAATCCAAATTCACTGCATCCCTTTTAATTTTGTTTATTGCATGTTAAATCTTGTCCATCTCAACCTTGGCCTAATTATAAAATTATAATATTAAAATATTAGTTGTCCAAGTGGGTTAGCGGTATTAGAAGTTGAAGTGTTAGTAGTTGTTAAAATATTGTGTTGTATTTTGGCATTGCTGTTATTACCTTCTGCTACTTCTTGTTCCAACATGTCTAAATATGTCTGAAATTGAGATAATGCAATCTCATTCTTTCATTCATTAAATGCACTATCAAAGGATTCACAGGGTTCTATAATCTTTTCTGCTTCCTGCCACAGTTTCAGTAGTAGTAGAAGTTTTAATTAATAGAATTTTTTATATTTTTGTCACAACTGAGGTCACTATGATTAATGATAGTAGGTTTTAGATGATACATTAAAAAGCCATTGGGCCCATGAACTCAAATGTTTCCAACGTTGATATCTTCTGCTATATTATTTTGATATGTGTAGAACTGAGCAACTTCATAGAGTGATAGATTTATGCTCAAAAGTTCTTGTTAGTGGGTAATATGTGTCCAACATATTGGTTTTTATAATATCTTTGTTAGTCGAATCAAAATGTGCACGGTATTTAAATTCAGGTAGGCTTTTGAGAAACCTTCGGAGTAATGATAACAATCCAAGACTGAGCCACAGAATTGCCTGGGATTTACCACATAAGCCTGAAGACTTGAAACAATCACTTGATTCATGGCTACTAACCACTTGGTGGGATAGAATTTGAAGCCTAAATCAGTATAAACTTTAGCTTGAAGCTTGCTTGGCAGATATTTCTTCCCATACTTCCTTTATATAACTTTTGTCAGCCTTTGTAAAATGTAACATATTGTGTAACCACTATACGGTTGTCTGCAACAAATTGTGTATCCATGTTAGCAACCCACATCTGTACTATTAAAGGGTTGTTGTTCATCCATTGTGATGCTTGTGTTCTTTTTTTAAGATTTTAAGTATTCTTGTCTGATTTACTAGTAACTGCATGTTTTACAGATTACATTAAATTGTTCACACTTCCTTCCTGTAAAATTGGTCTTGAAAATCGAAAGCAACATTTACAATGATGTTTGGATTTGTTGCAATATTTTGTAAGCAGTATTTTCCTCTCATGTTATTGAAAGCATAAAACCTGGTCAAATATTTTATTGTTTTGCTCTATATTTAGGATATCGCAAAGGTAGGTCTATCTTTAACCCACAAAAAAATAAGAGTGTGTGGTGCACCTCTTGCTTGATACTTTTCATCTCCAAATGAAGTACCTCTCCACACGGATGTGTTTGTTTGTTGGTTGAGCATTGAAGAAAGGCTTGAAATGTATACTCAAAATATCTGCAAACAGCAGGATCCAAAGAACGTTTTGTAATAATATTTAAAATATTAGCATTTGCATTAAGTAGAAATTGATACAAATCGGCCCGCAGGTTCTCAGCATAGCTTAAAATATTAATCCAAGTTGGTGTTACTGAATTTCTGAACATACATTTTGATTTTCCATGCATTCTTAACCAATATTTTTTTTTCCCTTGCAGATATGATATGTTGTTGAACAAATTGTGTTATGGGTTCTCTGTTTTGTAGTGCAACTTTTGCAACAGCATAAGAAGTGACTGAAAGTTCTATTTCATACAATTGTGTGAAAATGTATGGAATGTCTTGTTGAGATTGTTGATCCTTCGAGTACAAACTTGTTGCTCGATACTCTGATGCACAAATTTGTACTGAATGATCATGCTGTCCTCCACCTTTCACAGTGGCAAATAAATGTAGATAACATCTTGCTTCCACTAATTGGCTCTCCTCCAGCTTCCTCGTCTGATACAGTTCTGAATGATCACACTTCATATCACTTGAGTGTAGTGGTAATATACTCTTATATTCGAGCATTTCTTCCACTTCTTGCTCATTGATCTTTTGAAATTGTCCACTACCATTTTCACATCCAAATGATAAGCTTGTGGATGAGATAATGTTTTCAATGTCCAAATCTCATTATTATATGTTGTTTTCCTGAAGGCAAGTTTTAGCTGTTTGAACGCTGTCAATGCCTATAATTTTTGCCAAACCTTTTGTCTTTTGTAGGTACTCCATTGACTAAAACAACTAAAGGTTCCTCTAATTTGCATGTTATTTCAAGAGGTCTTATGTTTTTGTTGAAATTAAATGAAAGGATAACAACTTTTCCTTACAGTGTGCAAAATATGTGGCTTAAATTTTACAGAGTTCGGTTTCATTCCAACAAAGGCTTGAAAAGGATGTACAGTTTAAATTAAAATAATCAGTTGCAGTAGTTCTGACTTAGTTGTATCAATTTACAAATTGTTATGAATACCAAGTAAAGGCATCAAGTTATGGTCTAACTTTCAGGGACGGAATTTGCAGATTAGCTGATAGTCATAAACATCCTACTTTTCTTCAGTAATTAGAAAAACAGTATAATTTCTCCATGCTAAATTGTTTCCATTTCCAGTTTTCTCAAGGAGATCAATCTTTTTAACTTGCTTTTTATAATGTGTTCTTTGGCAAAAAATGCAAATCAGTTAGGTATTTCCGAAATTGTTTCTGAAAATTGAAGAATGGCCATTTGGAAAATGTCCAAGTTCATTAATGGATGTTCTTGTGCATTCTGAGTGAGCACAGCATCTGGACAGTTATTGGCGTTAGATGCTGTTTCAAAGTATGGACACTGTATGTACTCTGTAATACTGTTTACTTGTGCAGGAATTGAAAGGATGGTGTTATTATAAAGTATAATGTGGATTCAAGGTTTCTTATAGATGACTGATGTGTGAAGAGCGACTTGATGTGATGGGAAGTGGATTCAGACGTGATTTTTATGGCAACCTAAAAAATGTCCTTGTTGGTTAGTAGTTTTTCTAAATGGGCAGAGGTCTACGGTCTGTAGTTACTTAGGTTTCTTAAGGATTGATCATTTTTTTAAATGTCATCAGAAATGCCCTTAGATTCAGTATGGAAGTATCTTCAATTTTGCAAATAGAAGTGGAATACCTTATATATACAGTTTTTTCCCTCCTGTAAAACATAAGTACACGTAGTTTGTTGTTTCACAATTTTCCTTCTATCCCTACTGCACTTCTATGAAACACTTCATAAAAACGTGTGCTGATGGTAAGTCTATTCATGAAAGTAAGGTTCACTACTTTACATATGTTTCCAATTTACCTGGAAAATGTTGCAGAGGTTTAGTATTGTTAGTTCTCTCTTGAGTAGTTTATGTATTTTATAGGTTGAAATTAAACTGTCCAGCCTTTTCATCTGATTAATGATGAAAATAAACAGTTTGGTTTTCTTTTCACATTAAATGTTTTTTCCAATAATATGGTGAACATATTGTTTATGTGCAAGTTTGTCTGTTTTTTTCTTACGAAAGGAAGTGTGTGTTGTAAAATTGTGAAGACACACATTTTATAGTGCTTTGCTTTAATATGCCTTTCTTTCTTCCTTCATGCTATAGTTTATAATTTTTTCTGATTAGCCAGCATTTTGTTGTTGTGATGGGTAAGTGGTATTGGGTGCTCTTTTTTGAAATTATTCAGTATTAAGCTTTATACTATTTATGTTAGTGTGTCTATAAACAGTCTTACCATCTTTAAAACTCTTATCAACAGGGTTGTTTTTTTGAGCCATTATCCTTCTATCTCTGTGTTTTGTTGTGTCCTATGTCTCTGCTGTACAATTTCATATTTTGCTTCTTCTGGTAATGTTGTGTAGGCATTGTGTAAAACATCAGTAAATCTGGGGGTAAACATCTTAAAAACAAATAGTTTCACTATTAATCAACCAAATCCAAAATTACCCTTTTCTCACAGTATAAAGGTGTGCCATTTTTTTCTGCAAGTATTTCCTAGTAACATTTACCTGCTGTATGTTGAAATTTGTGGATGATGATATATGATGTGTAAAAGTTGTTGAATACCTTCGAAGAACAAATAGAGTTGGATTGATTTCCTTCAATCATCAGAGTGGGTATGGTTGTATAGGTTATTTAGTAGTATTGGGCTATGGCACCCAATTTATTTAAAAAAGAGCTAGACAATGCATTTGGCTCCTGAGTGGCCCCATGGATTGAAGCTCCTTGTAGGGAGCTAGCACGGCCATGGGACCCTAGGGCTCCCACCCCGAGGCCTTGAAAACAAATAAATAAGCATTGGGTGTTCCAAGTGGAATGGAGACACCCACAAAAATAAAAAAGTAACAAAAACAGCCAGAAAAGAATAATAAGAGCTGTTAATCAACATGATATCTGGTCTAAATACTGGTGGCTAGATACGCTGGGTAGCTGCCCTGCTCCTGTATGCCATGGAAAAAATCTGGATGTCATAGTTGATTCATCTCTCTCCATAAACCTACAGTTTAGCAGAACTGTATCCATTTGTTTTGGGATAATCAGGCGACTTTGAAAAATTTCCCATTTTCTTTCCTTGGATACAGAAAACACGCAGTAATTGCTTTGGTAATGTCCAGACTCGATTACTGCAATGCACTCTATCTGGGAATAAATAGGAGTCTGGCGCGTCGTCTTCAGCTAGTGCAGACTTACCCAATTACCTCGCAGTCTTGGCCTCCCTCATTTTGTTGCTTTGGCTGCCTTTGGAGCGCAGAATCCTCTTCAAGACTCTTTGCCTCACCCATAATGCTTATTATAGTTTAGGCCCTGATGATATTAAAGCAATGTTTTAGTGCTATGCCCCTACCAAACAGCCTAGGTCAGCCAGCAAAAATGTGCTGGTAGTTCCAAGATATAAAAAGGTTAGGTGGAGAGGCAGGGCCTTTCCACCTCTGCTGCCAGGCTGTTGAACGCTCTTCCTGATAGACTAGCGGGGCTTTTATCTCATGGTTTATTTTGCATGGCCTTGAAAATCTGGCTCTTTACTCAATCCTTGATATGAGCATGTTTTCTGGCTGTGCGTGGTCCACTATACCACCTTGATGCCCTTGGGCTAGGTTTGTGCTTTACAAATTTAATATTAATTCATTCATTCATTCAATATATTATTTACTTCTCCTCTCAATGTTTTTTAGTTTGCGGAGAGCTTCATGGATGCAGAGTCCTGATGAAGAGGCGTTCCCGCCTTGAAACGCGTCGACATGGAAATGATATGAAGAAGGATGTAAGCGCGTGTGACAGAAAGGCACGAATGCCGGAGGTGGGGAGAGTGCTTTGTGCCTTCTTGGACCGGAGGGGTCATTGGTGGAACATATATATATATATACATATGCAAAAAAGAAGGAGAGAACTCTGGGTAGTTCCCAAGTTTAGGTGGAAGGCAGTTCCTGTATAGAGCACCCTCAACACCAGCGAGACTCTAAATTGGCTCACCTCATATGTCTGCTTTTCTATCAAAGTGTTTAAGCATAGGATTAGCACAGTGCTATCCAAGCCGAGATAGAAATGGACAAAGTATTTTGCCATTTGTACAGTAACGTCTTTTAGCATAGGATTAGCACAGTGCTATCCACGCTGAGCTGTAAAATGACAAAAGCCATTTACCACTCTAGGCACAATATTACAGCTTTGGATTGGTAAAATACCATCCAAGCCAACCTGAAATGAATAAAAGCAACCCCTGACAGGTGTTTCACTGTCATTACAGCTCTTCAGAGAGGTTTATCTTTGTCCAGACACAAGGGAGCACCCAGTATAAGTCAAAACAATTCCCTTACAGGCATAGAATGACAAATAAATTATGCAAAAAAGAAGGAGAGAACTCTGGGTAGGTCCCAAGTTTAGGTGGAAGGCATCTCCTGTATAGAGCACCCTCAACACCAGCGACACACTAAATTTGCTCACCTCAAATGTCTGCTTTTCTATCAAAGTTTTTAAGCTTAGGATTAGCACAGTGCTATCCATGCCGAGATAGAAATGGACAAAGTTTTTTGCCATCTGTACAGCAAAGTCTTTAAGCATAGAATTAGCACAGTGCTATCCACGCCGAGCTGTAAAATGACAAAAGCAGTGTTTATACATAATCATGTGACACACATGATAGTGAATAGTGTAAACAGACTCCTTGAAATGTGAACAATTACGGAGCTAGAAAGCAGACTATTTGTTTTACGATCCTTTTGCATTATGAGTGAGACACGTTGTAGCATTCCTGCTTAACAAGCATAAATAATTAATAAATGGTGAATGCAGAGTTAACTTCATACAAAAAAATTAGGAAATACAGCGTACTGAGATCAACAGCATTTCAATACATTCTTGATGGCTGTTAAGAAGCCTGCATTCGCACGCATCTTGGTGCCAGGAGTACACAGACAAGTTGTGTTGTGCAGCAATAACCAGTACAATTCGGCATTATACAACACCAGTGGCCTAGTATTAACTCCATCCAGCTCCAGTGGGCCAATCACTAGGCTACATCAGTACAGGCCCAGTGGGCAAACCAGTCCAACCACAGTGGGTAAAGTCTGCATTCATATTATGGTGTATAATTAACTAACTCATATCTACCCCATTGATGCTACTAAGTCTTGCATTCAACTCTCCTTTAGAGACTCACCAAGGATCTGCTAATAAAGTGAATAGAAAAGAGGTGAGAAAACAAGCAGAGTGCTGCCATCAATCAAATAAAACCGTGTTACTCATTTAGTTAGCAGGACAGGAACACATACCCTAACCATTTCTTTCTATACAGGTGTAATGACTTCATTAACCCAGGTGTATTGCTGAAGCCTCATCACAATTATCTCCCTCTGGTTGCATCGTAAGAAACTTAATAATCATTTTGGATTCCAAACGTCTCAGTTCTTGAATCCTATCACCCCTTCTCTCTTATGGGGATATTGTCAAGAACACAATATGAAATGAGGCTGTTGTTACTTTTGTGATAAGTGGCAAAGTATCTTGCTACTGGATATTGTTTGTCTTGGTTCCTTATTGCCCTCAGAAGTTCCAGCACACGTTTTTTAGCATGGTGGATGGTGCTGCCTGTATAGTAATTGCTACAAGGGCATCTGAGGGCCCCTGCAACAATAAGCCGCATATCCTGTGTTACAGGAAAAGTGTTTGAGTATTTAAAATGGTTGGCGATATGGGGAAACCATCACTTCTTTAACATGCGTACTGTATTTGCAGGCTTTGCATCTGACGCATGTGTAGAACCCCTGGACAGTATTTTTCTTAATGTTTGTGAGAATCAATGTTTGGCACACCATATCTTTAAGAGATGTGGCCTTATGGTAAGTTATTTGGGGGTAGTCTTTAATCTCTTGTGTCAAATCTTTATCTGTTTTGAAACCATCCCAAAACTTGCTAAGGGCTTGTCTGACCTCCCATGATTGTTTGTTAAAGCCGGTTATAAATCGTACTTTCTCAGTACTTTTTCATTGTTGCTCGGGCTCAATCTTTTTAGTGGGTAAATCTCTCCTGTCTCTTTTATCAACTTCTTCAAGAGCGTTCTCTAGGCAGGTTTTGATGTATCCTCTCTCTCTCTGAATCTCTATAACATTGTGATACTTTCAGTTTTGAAGTCCTCTATTGTGCTACAGTTCCGTTTAGCACGAAGAAGCTCACCTAAGGGAATGCTGTTAATGAGACTGCTGGGATGACAGCTGCGTGCATGCAATAAGCTGTTTCCAGCCATCTCTTGCCTAAAGAGGGCTGTAGTCAGTATATTGTCTTTGATTTTGATTTGATTTTTAAGTCAAGAAATTCAATTGTCTCCCTATCAATGTGACTGGTAAAAGAGAGGTTAAATGCGCTGGTGTTCCACATAGTGACAAATTCAATGGCTTTTTTCTTCACTGCCTTCCCATATGCAGAAAATGTCATCAATATAGCGCACCCAGACTTTAACATTAGTTCTGTATTGGTCGAGGGATCTGACTACTTGCTCCTCCCACCAGCCCAGAAAAAAACCTGCGAAACTGGCGGCAAAGCAAGTACCCATCGCAGTTCCAAGGGTTTGACAGTAGATCATTCCATCAAACAGAAAAAAGTTTTGTGTCAGACAGGTTTTGATCATATCCAAAATCATTTTATTATGAAATAAAAAGTAGACTGAACTGGTTCTCAAAAAGTGTCTACATGCCTTGATTCCCATTTTGTGTGGGATGCTAGTATAGAGGCTGTTAACGTCTAATGTCATTAGTAAACAGCCAGGGTGCCAATCTACTTTATCAATCATGCGCAAAAAATCACCTGAATCTTTCAGGTGAGAGGGGAGATTCTGTACCAAAGGTTGCAGAGAAAAATCTACATTCAGTTCAGTTCAAATATCTTTATTCGGCACTTCAGATGATACCATAAAAGTACATAAAAAAAATGTAAAATCCACGTTAAAAAGATTAAAAAAACTACATTCCAATCCAATCCAATCCAAAAATTCTTTATTTCGGTCATTTAGACCATAAAAGATACAATAAAACATTCAACATTTAAAACGTTCAACATTTAAAAAGAACATTCCCTAATATAAACAACATTACAATTCCTTGGAAATCTGTTCATGAAATTAGTACTTTACAGTTCATATCAGTGGTCAGACTTTTAAGAGTTTATTTCTTATCTGCCACATGGCTAGTATGTATTTGGCAACTGCAAAGACTATGTGAGGCAAAGTGCTGGTTTTCAATATTCTGTAAGAATTCAAATGACTCCTTATTCCCAAATTCCTGTACAATGGCACAAGCCAATATTTCCTAGGTCTATTGTAGGCTGGGCAGAAGAACAGAACATGAATTTCCTCCTCATCGTGATCAGCACACCCCAGACAGATTTTATCATCACTCTTTGTCCATTTACAGGTAAAAGTTTTGATAGGCAGAGTGCCTAACCTCCATTGGATGAACAGTTTCCGTGCTAAAATGGGGAAAAGGATGTCCATAAAACCTTCGAAATTATAGGAATTTTTGGAGTCTAAGAAACGATCTGTTAAGGAGCCGTTATTGAGTGCAGATACCTGAGTAAATAAGCTTTTTTCCTTATGTAACTCCACCAGTCTTTTACGAGAGACCCTTTGGCAGCCTTGTTCAGGAACATCCCATAATTCCTGGAGTCTTAGGTGATACAGTTCTTTCTTAAAGAAAACCAACCAAGGAATTCTGTCGCGCTTATTCAAGTTCATTACGTGTATGAGATCTTTACTGTAATGAGCAAGCTCGCTAGTGGTCCAAAGCCTGTGCCAGAATCTCAGAGGTTTTAATTCAAGATCCTCATCTATGGAGGGAAGACCCACATCAAGTCTCAAGGGGAGCAGGGGTGTGCCACGGGGAGGGCCAAGAGGCGTCTTAGGAAGTTGTTTTCTACACTCAGAAGTTCAGCCCCAGCTTTGTACCCCCACAACTCGCTACCATAAGAAGCGGCTGCTTTGGCTTGATTTTTATACATTTCTATTGCCGGGCTAATGGGTTTATAGGTAGAAGTATTAGCATCCTTCAAAATTGCACCGGACAATTGACTAAGCTTGAGCCGAGATCTTGCTATTTGTGGCTCCCAGGAAAGGTTCTCATGTAGGGTTACACCCAGATACTGGAAGGTTTTTACCCTTTCCAGTTTGACTGAGCCCAGGGATGGATTGGGTCTGGTTTTAGGGGATTTGGTCTTCTCTGTATTGATCTCTAGACCATATTTTCTACAGAAAAGACCAAAACCATCTAGGATCCGCTGGATCCCCATCGGTGATTTGGAAAGCAGGAGGGTATCATCGGCAAACATGATAGCCGGTACCCTACTGCCTGTCAAAAAAGGAGCGTTGTTGTCCCTAACAGTGTCGAGATGGGATATGACACTGTTAACGTAGAGGCAGAACAGGGTCGGCGCCAAGACGCAACCCTGTCTTACCCCTCTAAGGACTGGGAACCTGGATGACAACGCTCCATCCCTCCCACACCTGACCTGTGCAACATTATAAGTGTGACGCCTAACAATGGCATGTAGTAAATGGGCAGGAACACCCAGCTCCTTTAGGACCTCCCAGAGCTTCTTGCGAGGGACCAAGTCAAAGGCTGACCTCAGGTCCACGAACACCATGTACAGCCTCCCCCCCTCGATCCTCACAGTTTTCCAATAGAGGAGTACGAGGCCGAAAATCTGGTCCATGGTGGACGTGTTTTTCCTGAAGCCGGCCTGGAGGGGACTCAGAATTTCATTTTCCTCCATCCAGTCCAGGAGCTGGTCCAGGAGAAGGTGGGAAATAGTTTTTGGGGGACATCTATGAGGCTGATCGGCCTGTAGTTGGCTGGGAGGAGAGGAGAGCCCTTTTTAAAGATGGGCACTATCTCTGCCCCAGCCAAGTACTAGGGATCTCCATACCTCCCACGATAGAATTAAACAAAATGAGGAAGTACGGGCCCCATATCTCTGGATGATTTCTAAAAAGGTCACCAGGCAATCTGTCTAATCCCGGGGCCTTTCCCTTCGCCAATCTCTCTATTGCACTAACCACCTCGCCAAGGGAAAATTCTATTCAAGCTGCAGGAGTGGATATAACATCCAGGTCCACATCAATGGTAGGTTCAGTGGTATCTTGATACAATTTGCCAAAGTGGTCTTCCCAAACGGAAGATGCAATGTTTGGCTCCACTGCAGCCTTTGGTTCACCTGTGCCTATATTTACTAGGGACCAGAATTTTCCAGAGTCCCTCGCTTCTAGCACTAGGGAGAGATCCTGCCACCTGTTCCAATCCCATTCCGACCTTGCCTCTGCCATGGCTACCCTATAGTTCCACCTAAGCACAGCTACCTTTCCCTTATCAGAACCTGCTTTTAATGTAGCTATTAACTCTGACTTAATCTTTCTGCAGGAAGAATTATACCAGTTAGAAGTTCGGGTCTTTTTCTTCCGTGGGACTACCACTGGATAAAAAACCTCACCAAGATCTCCCACAAGGTCTGCATGAATTTGGTCTACTTTCTCATTATAGTTCAGTGGTCTGGGCCGATTAATTAGTGTGTCCAGATCATTAAACTTAGGGAGAGCTAATTCATAGATTTTGGTTATACTCTCTTCCGAATTAACCAATTTCCTCCATTTTACCCTACGCCTGTTAGAGCTGAGAATCAGATTCCCTGGATCATCTCTGGGATTTTCGGATGATGATACACCAACAGGTACAGGATGCACCATGTCTAATAGAAGTGCGTTATGGTCGCTGCCTGTTCTTATAATTACCTTAAAGTCTTGGACCTTAGACCACAGACCAATATCCACAAAGATATAGTCCAGCCTCGATTCATGGTCCTTCCTATTGAAGGTACACAATGAAGGGATGTCGGACGGGGTACATCCATTACAGGCCCTTAATGCAAAATGTAGTGTTATGGACATGAGTTGTACTACAAGCGGGGACCAAGATTTGGGGTGAAGGGATTGACATGGCGGGACTCCCCAGAAGTCATCTTCAGCAGTAAGAGCACCCTCCCTTAGACCTTCCAATTGTTCAAAGTGGCAGTTAAAATCTCCGCCCATCACTAACTTGTAATCACTAGGAAGTTGGCCCAGGAAAGATGATAGTTCTTCTAGAGTTGGTGATTCCGCCGTCACACTAACTGGGCGAGAGTAAACATTAATAATTGCCAGATTTAGCACATTAGGCCACCCGAGTAGAACCCACTGTATGTCTTATGAAGATGTCGGAACATTCTCCGCATTACACCCAATGTGACTAGCTACCCAGATCGCCAAACCACCCGAAGGCCTCCCTTTGCCACTCCATCTGGCTTTAATTTCAAAAACTGCATACCCTACTCTACACAGGGGTTCCCTGGCCCATGTCTCTTGGAAAAGACAAATATCACTACTGCCAACTAAAGAATCCCAGTCATTTGTGTGTAATTTATTGGCAATTCCTGCCACATTCCAGGAGAGGACTTTTAGGGTTTCATTGTAGGTTTTATTCCCAGCCCCCCAGTTCTCTCTGATTCAATATCTGGTAAAGGAACTGCGGGCCCTTGTAGTGATGTTTCTAATAGGGGTAGGGCAGCAGGTGGTATGTTTAGGCCGGACAGGGCTACACATGATCGACTGTGTCCAGGTATATTACCCGGTAGGTTACTTACTTGGCCCCGGAATCAGGAAGGAGTTAGGTTTACCTGAGGGGTTGGGTCAATTTCTCGAATGATGACATTTGTATCACCAAGAGAAACACTGGCGATATTTCAGGTACATCTTATGGGTGCATCCTTTCGAAGTCAATCAACCTGATCAAGGCAACTGAATCTATTCGGGTGTACTTAGGTGCCATGGGCAGGAATGACATTACGGGCGGGCCTATATCTTGACCCGTCGACAGCAAACCCAACCCTTGTCCAACCATCGTTCTTCCTTCCGGTCAAATCACGTACATTCGGGTAGAAGTATGACAGTGGGACCAATTCTATAGAAGTATTTCCTGAACCCCCTAGCCAATCACATATATAAGTTGCAACTTGGGGGCTCTTGCAACTTACAATTATGCAGTCCCCCGCACTTTTCTTGGCGGTGTACCCAACCCACGGGACCCTTCTAACCATAAGAACCTCTCCTCTGAGATTAGGTGGTAAGGGCCTTTGGATATTTAACCAACTGATAACCTTATTGCGTAAGGAATCATAAGATTCTACCGCCTCATTGGTAAGTTCAGGTACCCCCATCAGGATCACAGTATAGGCTGCCGCCTCCGGTGGTAGGATAACTGCTTTACGCCGATTATTGGAACTTGGTGGCCGAAGTGGGCAGCTAGCAGTTTCATTTGTTGGTCTCTCCTGGCCGAGTGAACTGGCCGGAGCAGGTAACTTCGACCGCCTTACAGTTGGTGCAGGAGGCAGTTGCCTGGGAAGGAGTACAGGGACAGACTGTGGGACCGGGTCTGTACTCCTATTTTCACTGGTGGTAACTATTATTGGAATAGGGGCCACAGTAGTTGAAACAATAGGTGAATGGGAAGTCCCAGCTTTATCCACATGTCCTCCATGTGAGCTTACTCTTACTCTTGGCCCTATCTGGTCACCACCACTGCCACCTAGTCTTTCTATAGCTAAAAGTCTGGCCTCTATAGAGTCTAGTTTAAGAGAGAGGGGATCTAGGAGACTTTTAAGGATACCAGTGAGTGTGCCTATAATGTACTCTGAAGTATTGGGAACTACCCCGCCAAAAACAAAAGGGCTAGTATGAGTAGTAATAGGTGTGGGGGGATCGATGGTTCACCGTCGAGCTTAGACCATCAAACTAAAAGTACGTCGCGCAGAACGGGCTTGGAGAAAAAACTATTGCCCCACTCTTAAATTGAAGTATACCAACACTCTTACCCAATATAAAAAAGCCATCTTGGAGGCCAAAACATCATACTTCTCCTCCAAAATCCTAGCCGCGGAAAACCATTCCAAGGAGATATTTACAATCGTTCACAGCCTGGCGTTCTCAGATAGAACAACCCTCAAGCCTGCCCCGTCTGAAGAACTCTGTCTTTCCCTGAACAATTATTTTATTAACAAAATTACCACCATCAAGGCCAACATTCCCCCCCCTCCCTTTTCTTTGTGGACCCTCAATGTCCCCCTCCCAAGGGCAAACTCACCACCCTCCCACCCATCACTAGAGAAAGTCTGGTCGCCCTAGTGCCGTTGGTCAAGTCTGGTTCTCCTCTTGACCCTTGCCCGGCCCACATCCTCCGTCACATCTTTGCTACCTGTCCGGATCCCCCCCTCCACCTCCTTAATAGCTCCCTTGCCCAAGGCGTAGTTCCCAATTCCTTGAAATCAGCGGTTATTGTGCCCATTTTAAAAAAACCTGGGGCTGATCCTTCTGTCCCTGCCAATTTCCGCCCCATCTCCCTCTTGCCATTTCTGGCTAAGGTGCTCGAGCGTCACGTCACCCGCGCTCTGAGCTCCTTTGTGGAGACGCATGGAGCCCTTGCCCCTCGCCAGGCCGGTTTCCGCTCCGCTCACTCTACGGAGTCTGTTGTCATCTCGGTCCTGGACAACCTCAGGGAGGGTATGGACACCAATCAGCATCAGGCCCTTGTGCTCCTCGATCTTTCAGCCACCTTTGACACGGTAGACCATACCATCTTGTTGTCCCGTGTCAAGGCGGCGGGGATCGGGGGGACCGCCCTGGTCTGGTTGTCCTCCTTCCTGAGTGATCGCACCCAGGCTGTCCGTCTGGGTGATTTCACGGCGGACGTCCGGGGAGTGCAGTGCGGGGTTCCCCAGGGCTCTTCCCTCTCCCCCCTCTTGTTTAATCTCTATCTCGCCCCTCTTATCTTTTCCCTTCAACAGATGGAGGTCGCCGTATTTAACTATGCGGATGACCTCCAGCTTGTTTTCAACCTATCCTCTTCTCCCTCTTCTGTGCTAAACTTTCAATCTGTCATGCTCCATATCAGGGACTGGATGAACCACAACCACCTTAAACTCAACCCTGACAAGACCGAATTGGTGTTGACGGGTGGTTCATCCAGCCCCTGGTCCTCTCTCTTCTGGCCTCCCTCTCTTGGCACTTCCCCTGCTCCCTCCTCCTCTGTTAAAACCCTAGGTATAAAAATCAATTCGCAACTCACCCTTCACTCCCAGGTTAGCTCTGTGGTATCTTCTTCCTTCTTTCCCTGCGAACTATTCGCAGAGTTTCTCGCTTCTTCACTTTTTCTGCTCTTAAGCTTATAATCCTGGCCATGGTGGTGTCCCGCCTGGACTACGGCAATGCTTTATATGCCGGCATCCCCGCCTACAGCTTGCGGCGCCAACAACAGATTCAGAACCAGGCGGCCCGCCTGGTCTTCAAGCTCCCTAAATTCCACCATTCTACCCCCCTCTTGAAATCTTTACACTGGCTCCCTGTGGGTGCCAGGGTCCAATTCAAGCTTGCAACCATGACCTTTCTGGCCCGACTTGGCTTGGCTCCGGCCTTTATCTCGTCCGAGATTACTCCATACATTCCTACTCGGGAACTGCGCTCGTCTTCTCAATCCCTCCTTACTGTTCCCCGTTTCCGGAGAAAGAAGTGGGGAGGATCTAAATTCGCCACCCTTGCCCCGACCCTTTGGAACTCCCTTCCCTTTGAACTTCGTACCATCACACAGTACCCTCAATTCCGTAGGCACCTTAAGACTTACCTGTTCAAAAAGTCTTTTGATTAATTTCCCCCCACCACTCTCTGCCTACTAGCTTTGGATCCAGTTAGAGTTAGCGCCAAGAAACCACTGGTATACGTGCGCTCTAGAAATAATTTTAAATCAAATCAAATCAAAAATTAAATGAAGGGTGCTTGCCATTTCCAAATTGTTCCCCGTTACAGTTGTTCCAGGGAAAACTAGGCTGTCCTCTACGGTATTCACTGGGGGATCAACTTTAGCCCTTTTAGCGCCATTGGACTTTCTAGATCTTTTTCTTTTCGGGGCTGCGTCCTTTCTATTACCCATGTGTTCGGTTAATGTGAGACCATCCCCCTGAGCCCTAGATGGAACTAACTCCACAATAGGGGAAGATTCCACCTCGTCAGTGTTACGTCGTGAATCTCGATCCCTTTGTGAGTTAGATGGTGTCCTTAGCTGTTGTAGGACAGTCTCTATGGTTTGGTCAATGCTGTCCATAAGTGATAAATGCGTGGCGTTAAGTGATAAAGATGATCTAACATTAGATGATGACACCGGTGAAGCCAAATGTGATTGCTCTATTCCCTCTGCAATTTGCTTCTCCAGCACAGTGAGACCCTTATTGACCACTTTGTTAGCCTTAGCTAGAAAATTATCTAAAGTACCTGAGGCTATATTGTTGGCCTTACTTCTTGTTTCTCTGGTGGCCATTTTATTAGCTCCAATTATCTCAGCAGCCAGACAGGTCAGTCAGTAAACCAGGGAGTCGGGCGTTAAAACGTTAGGGGAGTAGCCCAGTCCGGTCTCTACCGTTCTCTAACGGCCTCAAACGGCCCACCCTTTGCCCGGGCTTAGCCCGGCGCCCGCCCGCGCGAGTCCCGCGACACGCGTGTCTGGCAGTGATCTTAAAGCCAGTGGGTGGGCGGGGTGCCCAGGAAGGAGGCGGGGTCGAGAGGGAAGAGTCTCCAGGTGCGGCACAGAGACAAGCCACTGGTGATCCTGGGACTCGCAGTCCCGCTGTTACTGCCGCCACCCACAACGATGATCCTTCAGCTCCCTGGGACACAGCAACACTCCAAGGGTCAGTAGTCCGCACACACAACTCGAGTGGTTCCCGCGAAGCGGGGGCCGCGAGTCGTGGATTTAAGCGCCCAGGAGGGAGGTGGGGTCGAGAGGGAAGAGTCTCCAGGTGCGGCACAGAGACAAGCCGCTGGTGATCCTGGGACTCACAGTCCTGCTGTTACTGCCGCCGCCCACAACGATGATCCTTCAGCTCCCTGGGACACAGCAACACTCCAAGGGTCAGTAGTCCGCACACACAACTCGAGTGGCGCCCGCGAAGCGGGGGGCGCGAGTCGTGGATTTAAGCGCCCAGGAGGGAGGCGGGGTCGAGAGGGAAAAGTCTCCAGGTGCGGCACAGAGACAAGCTGCTGGTGATCCTGGGACTCGCAGTCCCGCTGTTACTGCCGCCGCCCACAACGATGATCCTTCAGCTCCCTGGGACACAGCAACACTCCAAGGGTCAGTAGTCCGCACACACAACTCGAGCGGCACATATCAAAAATTTCCTATTATCCAGTCTCTATTTACAGGGCATTACAATCACATGTCTCTCTCGTGTTCCTTAGTCTCATTGCCACCTTGATAAAACTTGTTATACAGGACAGTGTTAAGCATCTGTGGCTTTTTACAAGAACAATAGGGCTACCTTGGCGTGTTTGAATTTAGCTCATTTCAATATTCCCTCAAGGAACTTATGCCTGGGGGATGAATAAAATGAGCATAACAATACGAAGTGAAGGGTATCCTGTGGAGACCTATTGTCGCAGCCGCAGGTACCCTTCTGCTTCACCATTAAAGTAAAACCAGAGGAAACGGACAATAAATGGTGCAGCATGTTGAACCTAAAACGGGTCATATAAAATCTGTCTTGTACATTGTGAGTCACTGATAAATAGGGTTCCCTTCCACTTTCCATTTTCAGTAGTCTATAAGACACAACCGTGGATTCACGCTCTTCTATGGCCGCCCTGCTCATGGTTGTCCATTCACCAAACAGTTTCTTGACCGTTGTCTTGCTCTGGGCGATAAGAGCTTCAGGCAAAGTATAGAAGTTCTTGCAACCAATAACCTCTAAAGTGTCTTTTACATATTTTATCCAGGGGATGGAGCTCCCTTTGTCACGATTCAAGCAGTCTTTGATATTTTGTCTGCTCAAACCAGCCTTGGGGTTAGACCAGACTTTGACCCAGGCCAAGAGAAGCCTGATCTTGATTTGATCTTCAATATAAGGTTCTCCCAATTCCTCGTATGATGTAGGATGGGGTGCTTTGCGGTACTTTCAAGATCCTTCTAAAAAACGCATTTTCTTCTGCCTGGACCTGGTATGTGTTTACAAAATCCCAAACTTCCGACCCATAGGCTGCTTTAGCGCAGCATACTGATCTGCACAAATTCATCACTTGCTCTGGGGACCATCTACCCAATCTTTTCCCATAGCCCATTATAGCCCCTGACGAGGCCACCATTTTTGCGGTGTGTTTGTCCGCCATGGATTTAAACTTCAGAAGACCGTCGAATAGTACACCTTGGTAAGAAAAGGACTGGACCAGACCTATTTTGTGGGAGCTTATCTTGTAAGCAAATTTCTTGTTTGTTCTTCCCCCCGCTAACATGACATATGACTTGTCCAGATTTGCTGACAGATCAAGTGTGGCCATAAAACGTACGAACCCGTCAATCAGCCTCTGCAGCCCCCGCGGTGTTCGGGCTAACAGCACCGCGTCATCCGCCTAAAGCAGGACGGGGATTGGGCGGGAACCTATTTGGGGGGAATCCACTTCAAGTTTACAAAATTCCCTGTCCAAGTTGTTGATGTACAGTGAGAACAAAAATGGAGCTAAAATACAGCCCTGCCGCACTCCACTCATGCATGGGAATGGTAAGGTCTTACTTCCATCTTGGTTATAGCGGACAGACGCAGATGTATTCCAGTGTAGGGCCTTAAGGATTTTAACTAGATCTTGTTCCACCCCTAGGCCTATCATTAAGGCCCATAATTTCTCCCTGTTCATGTGATCAAAAGCCGCGGAGAGGTCCATGAACCCTAGATAGACTGCCCCCTTGCTGGCTATCAGTGTACTTGGCGATCAAGAGGTAGAGGTTCAGGCACTGATCCGTGGTTGACCTTCCCTCCCTAAACCCATATTGGATGTCTGTTATTAGCTGGCTACTATCGACCCATTCTGAGAGACGTTTTAGAATGACACGACCCAACACCTTCGCCGTGACATCAATCAGGGATATTGGGCGGTAGCATTGGGGGTCATCCTGGTTTCCTTTTTTAAATATTGGAACGATCATTGCCGAGGACCAAGAGCGCGGCAGGCCTGCCTCTACTGCCGCATTCAAGACCCTCATGAGGATGGGAGCCCACAGTTCCACTTTGCTAAGGTAAAGGTCGGGGTATGCCATCTGGGCCAGGCGCTTTATTTCTGGTTAGCCCAGAAATTGCCCCTTCCACTTCTGCCAAGGCAATCTCTAGCCGTGCAGTCAATTTTAGCCTATGCCCTTCATCATGGTTAGTTTTGCATGTATGATTATACAATTTCTGAAAATGGGCCTGCCACTGCTCTGGTAGAATGGTATTCAGGATTTGTGGGGCATTTGACTCCTGAAAACACGGTTTATTTACGATTTTCCAAAACTCAGACAGATCTCTTCTTTCTGCCGCCTCCCTTAAATCCTCCCAGGTTTGTCTTTGAAGGCTAACTTTGCGAGTTTTTAGGGTCTTTTTATATGTCGATCTGCATTGGGCTATTGGAATGTTATCCCTGGGACGCTGTTTTAGACTGTGTTTAAGATCTTTATGTGCCTTTGAGCATTCTTTGTCAAACCATTGGGGTGTGGTGGCTAGTGCCCTAGTTTTGGTGGTCTTTAGAAGTCCTTCGATGAGATGTGCCATCTCTTCGAATGCAGTCACTACCGCCACTCCCTCGTTATTTAGGTCGAGGCATACACTTATTGCATCTGACCCTGCGGGTATTAAGCTTTTATAAAACGTATCCCCGTCTATTTTAGACCATCTGAGCCTCCTCCCTTGGTCAGCTATCCTTTCTATCGTATCTACTCTAGGTGGTGCATTCCTAACTTTTAAACATTTTAGCTCCACCACTAGTGGGTTATGGTCGCTAAATATACTGTTTTCAATTGCCGCCCAACTGACCCATGTTTTAAGAGTCGGGGAAACCATAATAAAATCTATATACGAATGACATCCTCTACCCTTAAAGGTTGGGCTAAGTTTCCCACCGCTACCCATCTCAACCATTCCATTGTATGGACCAGATTATGCCTTTTCATCACCTTGTCTATTTCCCACCCTTCTGGAGAATGTACAAAGTGTGGCCCTTTCTCCACTGTACACCGTGACCAGTCCTTGTTTAGTGGTCTTAGATTCCCACAGAGGTGCAATTGAAGTCCCCTACAAGAACGATACGAGGGGCAACTGCTGCCTTTTCCACCGATAGCTGGACATTTAAGCGGGAGTCTAATTCTTTTATTGCATTTCCCCTGCTATTTGCACCTACAGCGTTATACCAGTTTACCAGTATGATATTTATCTCTTTAGAGCGAAGACCTATCGCCTGCATATTCTGCGATTTCCAGTTATAGTTGAACCATACCCCTTCTATGCGGAGATCTACATATATTATTAGCCCTCCCACCGCTCTCCCTGAGGAAGACCTTTGGGCAGGGACTTGGAAGCACTAAACCCCTCCTTCGAGAAATGATTAGAATCAATCATCCAGGTCTCCTGTAAACATATAACGTGAAACCTGGTGATATATTGTCTCCATTCCTGGACCTCATATTTGGCAGCAAATCCTGCTGTATTCCAGGATACGATTTTGAGTCCATCCTGCCCATCTAGCATGTTTGCCCCAACCCCAAGTGGGAAGGTTGTCCTGTCTCCCTCAGCTATCATTATACCATTTGAGACAAATACATTATCTAAGTTTCTCCCTTCCATTTTCTCTGAGCTGGGTGCGTCTCACATATCTTTCCTCGGTGCCTCATAATCTATAAACTGGGTCCCCCATTGTTGCTCTAATTCACCCTTCTCGCTGCTTCCCTCTCTCATGCTTTCTCCGGGGGTAGTGGATAGTGTATTTCCCTTCAGTGTGGGCTCTTTTGTAAATTTTCCCTCTACAGGTTGAGGTGGAGAATTTCCGTCCAGTGGGAGTCAGTCCACCTCCTCCAGTGCACTGAACCTATTCCAGTGGGCTTGCAGTGAGTTTGTAAAATCGTGTGGGAATATGCCCTCCCCAGGTGCTCACCACTGTTGCATTCTATTTGGTGGGCCATAATAGCCCCTACTGCGGAAAGCCCTATTAGGGTAGGCTGGTCTCTAGGGTGGGGTAGGGTAAAAATATGACAGGTGTAGTGGATATATTTGGGTGTTTGGTCTACCCAGGGGGGCATTACAGATATGATCCACAACAAAGGTGTCCCTAAAGTTTATTACTATGATATCTCCTGCCACAGTTTTTGGTCCCTTCCCAATCCACTCCACTCTTCTGACAGCACTTATTTCCCCTGAGATGTTTGAGGGTAATGGTCTACTTACATTTAGCCATTGCATACACTAATTTTTTAGATCAAAGTGGTTTTCATTTCTTCCTTCCTCTAGACGCGCGACTCCTGTAAGTGCTACAACAAAGGGCAGAGCTTCCGGGGGGAGGTTAATGCTCGGGCAGTCGGGCTGGACCAGCTTTAACTGGTACGTTTCTGATTTTAGGCAAACTATTTTTGATTTCATTTTTGCCCTCCTTGGGTTTGGGAGCAATTTTATCGTTGTTGGGGTTAGAGTTTCCAACTCCCTGATGGATCTGGCCATGAGTAGTGGTAGTAGGGCAAGGGGGTGGGGGAACTCTGGTAGGCTTGGTGGTAGTTAAAGGTGTTCCTACATTTATATTCGGTGTAGGGGGGTTTGCTGATGATGCTACCTTATCCATATATGTGTTTTTTGGTATGCCACCCTGCTCAGACGGAGCTGGATTTCCTAAAGCATTTACAGGCTTTGAAGTCCCTACCCCCCAGTATTTAAGATAGAGACTAGTCTGTCAATCTTGGACACCAGGGGCCTTATTTATGAAAAGTGACGCATCGCTGCGTGAAAACAGCGATGCGTCACTTTTCACTGCGCACTCCTTGCGACACCAATGATGCGTCATATTTAATGTATGACGCATCATGTCGCAAGGAGTTACAGATACGTCAGTATTTCTGATGTATCTGTAAGCGCAAAAGTGACGCATTGCTGGAGTTTGTCACAAAAGTGATGCAACACCAGCAATGCGTCCTTTCACATGGGGAAAGCCCCATGTGAAAGGGCTTGCGTCAGTCTTACACCTGCTGTGAGGCAGGTGCAAGATTTTGACGCAACAGCGTCCTAAAAGTGACGCAGTGAAATCTCATAGATTTCACTGCGTCACTATTACGAGGCTTTTTGCGGGGGAACGCCCCCTCTGCATACATTATACCTGACGCAGGTATAATGTGGCGCAGGGGTTTAAAAAGTGACGCATCTACCTAGATGCGTCACTTTTTAAATATGGCGCAACAAGGCGCATGTTTTACGCCGCCGATGCGTCACATAAAGTGACGCATCAGCAGCGCAAAACTGACGCAAGGCCTCATAAATGAGGCCCCTGGGTTTTGATATGGGTGACCATAGTCTGTTCCACACATGCCTGTAGGTCAGCCGCCATGTTAGTGACCCAACAAGGTATACCTGGTGTCAATTGTGGCATGTTGGTTGTAGGTGTCACCAGGTTATGGTTGGCTATATTTTTTCTGCGCATTTTCTTTTTTGGTAAGCTTTCTTTTTTCCTTCTGGGGCATGATTTTCTTACTGTGGGGATTTCCGAGCCGGGGGGAGAATTCCGATCTATACGGGTATCCTCAACCTCTATGGGGGTCTCTGTGGGTGCCTGTGCACAGGGAAGCTTGGCATGAGATGATGTTGAATAGGAGCTGAAGTCCAGGGACATCTGTTACAATAGCTGAACAATCCCCTTCTGGGTCTTGGATACATATAGTCGGAGTGAGTGATAGCCTTCACTCTGTGTTTTTGATTGCCGTTGCTACAACCCATATTGTTTTTTGTAACATCTTGTCTATAGCTGTTAAGCTAGGTAAAGGCTGTGGCGTGGCCGCTTGCAGCCTGGTATTTGGGCGTGGTGCGGAGATTTTTGACCTTTTACCCGCATTACTCATTCTTTCCACATGATTACTAATTCAGTAGTGGATATGAGAAGAGTCCCCACCAGGTCAGTATTTACTCCTTCAAACTTCAAACTAGACCGATGTTTCAAAACGTGTGTGGCCAGGGTGATTTATATCTTAATTAACAGCTTTAGGTTGATTGCCTGGTCTTCGTTAGCATCCACCGCAGATGTAAGAGGGGCATGACGTGGGGCAGGTGCGCTATTGTAGGAAATCCCGGGCAAGCGCTGTCGTCACCTCTCCGCGCTGCCCGGGAGTGCTGGTAGATGTAGTTCCTGCCCTCTTGCTAGCCGTTCCCCTCACGGCGTCGGGATTGATGGATCGCTGGCCGTTTCCCTCACGGCAATGTCCGGGCTGGGGAAGGAGAGAGAAGCACTCGCGACGTTCCCCTCACGGCAGGTAAGAGCAGGGTTCCCTCCTGCAAGCGCGTCCCGCGTGGCGTGGGGCAGGTGCGCTATTGTAGGAAATCCCGGGCAAGCGCTGTCGTCACCTCTCCGCGCTGCCTGGGAGTGCTGGTAGATGTAGTTCCTGCCCTCTTGCTGGCCGTTCCCTCACGGCGTCGGGATTGATGTATCGCTGGCCGTTTCCCTCACGGCAATGTCCGGGCTGGGGAAGGAGAGAGAAGCACTCGCGCCGTTCCCCTCACGTCTGGTAAGAGCAGGGTTACCTCCTGCAAGCGTATCATATCTGCATACCTGGAGGAGTTCTCTAAGCAGCTACCCCCGGAGGATACTATCAGCCTTCCCAGGGGAATATTCAGGTTTTTATGAAGTTTAGGGAGGAGGTAAATGCTGGTGTTTTGGGGTATTTACATTTCAGAAAGTGTATTCTTCTAATTCTAACAGGCCCCTATCTTTCCAATCTCTCAACTGTTCCAGATATTTATTGTTTGCAGCTTCATACAGTTGTTTAGTGCTCCTTTCATACCTACTTTTGTCATTCAATTGAGATAGACCCTCATTATTATACATTTCTTTAGAAAGCACCACAATGTTGCCCCCCTTATCCGATTTTTTGATCTCAATTTGATTGTCATTTTTCAGGCTTTGTATTGCTGCCATCTGTGCCATAGATAAGTTTGTTCTCACATAATTTTGATTTCTGGATAATTTATCAAGTTCTTTAATAACCCCCTGTTAAAGATTGCAGGGATCTGTTAGCATGAGCTGAAAGCCATTTTGTACTTGGCAGCCATTTTAATCGGCCCTGTCCTCGCCATGTACTGTTTCCCTCTTCCAGAGCCTTGCACATGCACAGAGGAGCCTAGCCAGTAGGATGAATCTGCTCTTTTATCACTGTCAGGCTATTCTTGCTGATGTAAGGAGAAATAACTCTCCTCCCACTTTGTTGAGCAAGCAAATCTTGTATACCCATATTAGTCATTTTGCATGCTTACATGTGCCAGGAACTCCTCTTGGTTTTATGCTGACTAATGTAACCTAAGCATATATAAGGCTCCTGCTCTCTGTACTCCTTAGACTGCCTCATACAGTTTCCTGGGGCTACTGTGTGAAGTAGTCTCCCTCATCTGAGCTTATTAAAATATGTTTTTTGATATTACAGCTTCTGTGCCAATCTCTTCTTTGTTGGAGGTGTATCAGTGAGACCCCTGAGAAGGTTTCTATTTTCTTCACCCCTTCTCAAAAACGTCTATTGCTTCATTAGCAATTTGGGGCAAAAATATTGATTTAGGTCTAAACCCACTGTCATGGTTAAGGTCATGTTTTATATTTGTATTAATTAGATTCAAAATAGGCTCTTCAATCAAATTACGTTCACCTTCCAAGTCATGGAGCATATGTAACATCTCAAGATCACCTATCTGGATGTTGCTCGGCTGGTCTTGAGTTCCTGTTTCCTGTTCTCTAGTTTTTGTAGCGAACCATTTCTTTAGCCTGAGCTTGCGAGTGAACTTAAATCAATTCACCTTTGTGTATACTCAAGCAATACTGTGGAAGCAGGTCACATCCCAAGAGGCCTCAGGATTTACATTACACCTACTTTCAATGAACCAGATCCAGATCTAGTGGAGGAGTGGGCCAACAACAGCCACCAATGCTCTATGGTAATGTTGCAGTTACTGGTAAAATATGCAAACAGAGACTGCGAGAGAATCGCTGAGGAAATTGAAGAACTCACTGCT
Source organism: Lissotriton vulgaris (assembly GCF_964263255.1). NCBI lineage: Eukaryota > Metazoa > Chordata > Amphibia > Caudata > Salamandridae > Lissotriton > Lissotriton vulgaris. The sequence continues at coordinate 647,166,200 of NC_141691.1, read as the reverse complement.
CGAATTAGCCTGTGAGAGAGAGGAATTTGAAACCGACATCGCTCTAGAGAGTACATTTTCTGCATTTGAGAAGGCAGTGAAGAAGAAGCCAATGAATGTGTAACTATGTTGAACACCAACACATTTAACCTCTCTTTTACCAGTCACATTGATAGGGAGACAATTGAATTTCTTGACAATATACTGACAACAGCACTCTTTAGGAAAGAGACAGCTGGAAACAGCTTATTGCTTGCACACAGCTGTCATCCCGGCAGTCTGATTAACAGCATTCACTTAGGTGAGCTTCTTCATGCTAAAAGGAACTGTAGCACAATAGAGGACTTCAAAACTGAAAGTATCACAATGTGTGAGAGATTCATAGAAAGGATACACCAAAACCTGCGTAGAGAACACTCTTGAAGAAGTCAATAAAAGAGATAGGAGACAGTTACTCACTGAAAAGATTGAGCCAGAGCAACAATCAAAAAGTACTGAGAAAGTGTGATTTTTAACTGGCTTTAACAAGCAATCATGGGAGGTCAGACAAGCCCTTAGCAAGTTTTGGGATATTTTGAAAACAGATAAAGATTTGACACAAGACAGTAAAGACTACCCCCACATAACTTATCGAAAGGCCAAATCTCTTAAAGATATGATGTGCCAAACATTGATTCCCACAAACATTAAGAAAAATACTTTCCATGGGTTCTACACATGCGACAGATGCAAAGCCTGCAAATACAGTATTATTGTTAAAGAAGTGAAGCTTTCCCCATATTGCAAACCATTTAAAATACTCAAACACTTTTCCTGTAACACAGAATATGCAGTTTATGCCCTCAGGTGACCCTGTAACAAGTACTATATAAGCAGCACCATACACCAAGCTAAAAATCATGTGCTGAAAAATCTGAAGGCAATCAAGAACCAAGACAAACAATATCCAGTAGCAAGACACTTTGCCACTTATCACAAAAGTAACAACAGCCTCATTTCATATTGGGTCCTTGACAATGTCCCCATTAGAAAGAGAGGGGAGAAAGGATTCAAGAACTGAGACGTTTGGGATCTAAAATGATTATTAAGTTTCATACGATGCAACCAGAGGGACATAATTGTGATGAGGCTTTAGCAATACACCTGGGTTAATGAAGTCATTACACCTGTGTAAAAAGAATAGTTAGGGTGTTTGTTCCTGTCCTGCTAACTAAATGAGTAACAAGGTTTTATTTGTTTGATAGCATCACTCTGCTTGTTTTAATACTGATGCAGTGTATGTTAATAGTTTTGAATGATATGAATGGTTTCTCACCTCTGTTATATTCACTTTATTTACAGGTCCTTGGTGAGTCTCTAAAGGAGAGTTGAATGCAATACTTAGTAGCATCAATGGTGAAAATATATGTGAGTTAGTTATACACCATAATTTGAATGCAGACTTTACCCACTGGGGTTAGACTGGTTTGCCCACTGGGCGCTGTACTGATGTAGCCTGGTGATTGGCCCACTTGGGTTGAATGGAGTTAATACTAGCCTACTGGGGCTGTATACTGCTGAATTGTACTGGTTGTTCCTGCATACCACAACTGGTCTGTGTATACCTGGCACCAAGATGCGTCCAAATGCAGGCTTCTTAACAGCCATCGAAAATGTATTGAAACGCTGTTGATCTCAGTACGTTATATTTCCTGATTTGTTTGTATGAAGTTAACTCTGCATTCTCTATTTAATATTATTTATGCTTGTTAAGCAGGAATGCTACAACGTGTCTCACTCATAATGAAAAAAGATCGTCAAACAAATAGTCTACTTTCTAGCTCCGTAATTGTTCACATTGCAAGGAGTCTGTTTACACTATTCACTATCATGAAGTGTGTCACACATTATGTATAAACACTGCTGATTTACTTGCACTCTTACTCATGAGCAATGAGGTCTCCCTCTGAAATGCGTTGAGTGATTGGGGATTGAAAAATAAACACGCTGACAAGGAGAAAGTGGCCTGGACATCGTTTCTTTTACGGGTGTTACAATTGTTTGGATAATTATGGGTTCGCGACACCATCTGGGCCCGCCACTGACAAGCAGCTGGGGTTTCTGCACAGAAGCTTGAGGTGGGGATACATAAACTTCAGGTTAGTTTATTCTTTTTGGAAACGGCAGGGGTGCCTCCATCTCGATTACATGCAGCCACGTGCAGTCTTGAGCACAGGGGAGGATTTCAAATAACGGGAGTGAATCGGACTGCAGAGGAGGCCCGGGTGTTTATTGAGTGCCGCCGGGACTTCGATGTGTGATAACAATGTGTGAGGCAATACTCCAGAGACTGGATGTGCCAAGGTCACTATTCACAGAGGCTGACAATGCAACCCAGGAGGGCGCCGCAAGGCCAATCACGGGGGATACCGCAGAAAAACAGGACTCTGAAACAGGACCTATTCAAACTTGAAAAACTCTGCAAAAAGGAAATTAATCAAAGCTGGGAAGTCATCTCCGTGGACAATTTCATTGAGGTAGGGTGCGTCCCAAGAGGACGGAGAATCTTGGTGACGCCCACCTACCAAAATTCAAATCCCAAATTATTGGAAGAATGGTCTGCTCTCATGCCAGGCACCTGATAACAAATTCTTAGTCTCCTCTCAAAATATGCCGCAATGTAACTCTAACAAATTGGAGTGGAACTGAAAGAGCTCCGTAAAGTACTAAGCAAAATGTAAGCCTAGAATGAAATAACCAAATTTATCAAAGGAATGGAGATATGGCTGACCAAATATGAAGACGGAATAAAGGGGAGGAAATGCTGGAAATTCATAAGTGACAGGAATGACTATGCGCAAGGATGCATCCTTACCTTCAGCAGAAAATACGACGCCATAAGAAAGGATTACAAGAAAATTGAGCACTTCGAGCACAGGAATCGGAGACCTCAGGTTCAAACTCGGCTGGCCCATCCAATGACGAGGATAGACATGCGACCTTGCCACCAAACAGGGGACCCTTCACATCATTGGAGGAGTACCGTTTTATGCAACTGAGCTTCAGCGCCAACAAAAAACCACAGTGGGGAAGAGGAAAAGGAGGAGGCAAAGAACAAGACAAAAGAGAAAAATAGGGAGAGGGGGTGAAGGCCAGCGACAAAATAACGCCACATGGGAGAGGCATCAGGCGATCGAAGAGGAACAAATGATGGATGAGCAATCTAACTTTTCTATCATTAACCTTTCCCCTCATGTGATCACCCCTGAAGAAAGATCGGTCTTGGAACTCAGCCTTTCTTTCTGCCCCACAGCTAACTTTGATTTTGCCAAAACCCGCATTGATCTGTTTTTATTTATGTGTAAATTAAAGCTGCTGAAGCTCCATACTTTGAAACACAACACAGGCTCATCTAACACTGTGCAAACAGGTATCTCCCCGTCTCAGCAGAAGCTACATTTTCCATAGGTGACATTGAAACCCAGGCAGGCATGAGGAAAATCTAGTTTGGAACCAGGAACTGGGACACCGATCATGATCTCCTGATCAGTATGTATATGAAGGTCTGCAAGAGATCCAGAAATGATTTTAAACTCAGATCAAAATTCAACCCAATAACACTGCATGATGAAACTGATACATTCCATGAAACTGTCCTAAGGGACTTATTGTCCTTATGGAAAAAAGAGGACAACAATTTTGCTAGAAATCTAACTGCAGCACAAAGGACTGGGTTCCAGTCTATGAAACAAGCGACAAGATTTGTCATCAAACCTTCAGACAAGGGGGGTTATGTGGTCCTTTGGACTGTCAACAAATACCGAGTGGAGGCCAAGAGACAACTATAATTCTCAGGTTGCTACCTGAGATCAAGCCTGGGGAGATATAACAAAACCGTTCAAGAATACCATAAAATGTTGAATGACTGGCGTGAAAATGAGTTCCTGTTTCTACTAATAAGGAAACCAGTTACCCCGGTATTCTATATGCTACCAAAGGTACACAAACATCCTACGGACCCTCCAGGCAGACCCATTATCTCGGCCAACCAAAGCATTCTTGAAAACACTTCCATCTACTTAGACTATTTTCTTTGCCCCATGTCCTGAACCTACCCTCGTACTGTAGGGCCACCATGGATTTCTTGTTTAAGGTACAGGAAATTCTGTGGAAAGACACTTACATTCTGGCAACAATAGATGTTGTTGCCCTGTATACTTGTATTGAGCATGATCTAGTCCTACAAGCATGTAAATATTTCCTCAGAGACAGGCCTGACACTATGTATGACCACACTGTGTTACTCTTGCGCATGCTACACTTCTGCCTACAGAATAATTGCTTCCTGTTTGAGGATGAATGGTATGAAAAGTACACTGGTACCGCCATGGGAAATTGCTTCTCTCCATCTTATGCCTGCCTGTTCATGGGGTGGTGGGAGGTCGGAGCACCTATGGCATGACAGCAACATACATCACATGAACAATGTCATCCTGTGGACCCGCTACATAGACAATATTTTTCTGATATGGGATGGTCCACAGGACGATTTGGACACTTTCATTCAAGGACTCTTGGTGAATAATGTAAATCTGCAATTAACCAGCAAAACTGATCACACTAGCATAGAGTTCCTTGACATCCTAGTGGTGGTCAACCAGGGGACACTACACACCAGGTTGTATAGGAAGCCAACATCCAGCAATAGTACTTTACATGCACATAGTCATCACCCAACAGGATTCAAAAACAGCATCCCCTATGGGGAACTGTTAAGAGCGAAACGTAACTGCAGCATTATCGACTCTTATGAGAAAAAAGCCAAGAACATGAGGGGCCGTTTTAAAAGCAGGTGCTACTCTGGCAAAATTATCAGAATAGCAACTGAAAAAGTAGACAACAGAAACAGAAATAGCTTACTGATACCAAAAGGGAAGGACAGTGGCAAACATGAAGTGAGACTCATCACTATTTTTAACCATGCTTCACAGGAAATCCATCAGATAGTACAAAAGCACTGGCACATAGTCAGAAACAAAGTTGTGATAAGGAAAATGGTCAGCGCAACACCACATGTTACATTCAAGAAGTTTCAGTCCTTACAAGACATACTGGTACATAGTCACCTTTCCATTAAATCCAAGACACGTGGGACCTGGCTGAGTGAACTCCCAGGATTCCACAAATGTGGGAGGTGCAAAGCATGCAACAACAGCTCAAATGTAAAAACCTTTGCCCTTCCCAATGGGGAGACAGGGAGGATCAATGGTTTTATAAATTGCAACACTGACTTTGTTGTTTATGTTTTGACTTGCATATGTGGCCTACGCTATGTGGGAAGCACAATCTTCCCTGTAAAGAAGCGCGTTTTAGAGCACTTGCGTGCCATCAAGAAGTTTGACATGTCATATGCCATAGCTAAACATTGTGATCTGGTACATTCAAATGTCAGTGATATCAGCTCTAAAATCTCATATTTTGGCATTGGCAGGGTCCCATTGTCAGCGAGAGGAGGAGATCGTGAACGTCATCTGCAATGCCTTGAATCTGAATACATTGTGAGGCTGCAAAGCAAGACCCCGGGAGGCCTCAACCATGAGGAGGACCTCAATGTCCACTTAGGCTGAGCCAACAGGGATTTCTGTCCAATATTACACTACATTAATATTAAGACCACCATTTCCTTTCACTGTTTACTTCATGTACTAGACACCGATCCGGTAATACCTACACACCCCGGGGCCTGCATCTCTGTCAATCCCTTCCCAGATTACTGGACCACGGTCACTGCCATTCGGGCGGACCCACAGCGGTCAAACCAGGCCCATCCCGTGCACCCTCCACTACACAAATCCCCTCCCGCCGATTGTGCTTTACCTTTTAAAAAACCCTGATTTCTTTCTCATTCACTGTCTCTCCGCAGCTCCAATGTTAATTATTATTTTTTTATCAGACCATGAGTGGGCCAAACCCCATGTCTTTCATCCTTTGGATATCCTGTGATTTGAATGGGACATGCACCATTGGGCACTCGCCCATCCATCGCTACTCTTACTAGTATGGTATCTTGCCATCTGGGCAACACCCTGGGGCCCGCAACCTGGATCCTAATATCCAGGGCTACCAAGTGCAGCACTAACCCTGCACCCTAGAAAAACAGGAAGCGATGTCACCACTTTGAGTTCTCTACCACTGGGAGTCCCGAACTGCGCTTTCAAACCAACTGCTGTATTTGTACCAAAAAACACTATTATTATGTATGTGTTTTATTTATTAGTATTGTTTTTTTAAACTGTCAATTTCAGGATTTTTTTAAAATGGCACTAAACGTTTTTCAAGAATGAATTGACAAAGTTTTGTGATAGTCTGTATTCTTCCAGAAACCCACAGGACAGTCAAACATCAATTGTAAATGTCTTCTATGTCCATTACCAAACAGGAAATGCTTTAAAAGACATGGCCACCTCTTGGTCTTTGTATGACTCTTTGACAAAGACCCTGCTGTCGAAACACGTCAAGTCAACAAGAAATCCTGATTGCAACTCTTCTTGCATTCTGGCAGCGCATGATATTCATATATATATATTTTGTTTTGAGACCAAGTAACTTGAAATATAAAACAATGAGAAGTTTGAAATGGTGGGACAGCGATAAATTGCTTCTGTTTCACATAGTTGATTGTACTTGGATAATGGAGTATAAAAAAGTGTGTAAAAACTTGTATAATATTGATCATATTCATGGTAATATGTATCACTCCAAGATGGAGCTGGTTAATGACAGTATGCTATAGTCCTTCCTTTATTGCAGGGAAAATATTTTAAATGCATGCCGATGTCTAGTGGCTACTGACATCGAGAAAGGCTGTGTGCCGAAACTCGAACGCGTCTGTCTGTTGTTGGAAAATAAACATGTCAAATGAGATGTCATCAGTGATGTCATCAGTGATGTCATTTGAGATGTCATCAGTGATCTCATCAGTGATGTCACTGACCATGTCATGAATGATGTAATATGTGACATCAACAGCAGTGGATTGCGGGTGCACCAAATATAGTTAGTTTAACTAACTATATAGGAGCAATTTCAATGGTTTTTTAAATGCTAACTCCTAACTATATAAGGCCCTGAAACCTATGGATTTTTAAGTGAATATATATATATATATATATATATATATATATATATATATATATATATATATATATATATATATATATATATATATATATATATATATATATATATATATATTACCTACTGGCGGTCGCCAGTAGGTATATATAGTTAGGATTTTTTCTCTATGGGACTTTTGAAAATTCTATGCCTAATAACTTTGGCGTTTGTGGACGGAATTGGCTGAAATTTTCAGGAAAATGGCACATTTTGTTTCTGAGCAGCACCTGGAAATTTGGGGGGGGTTCGTCAAGGGGGGGCCGAGAAAAAAGGGGGGTCCCAAAACGCGTTTTTCCCATGTTATTTTCCATAGGGCGGTTGGACTCACTTTTAGCCCGAACGGCTGAATGGATTTTCACGAAATTTGGCAAAATTGTAGGGACTGTTAGCCCGATGTGCCTTTGCTAGGTCTCAATATATGTGCTTCAATAGATTTTGAGAAATTAACGTTTAAATCAAGATATATATCTGTAACAGCGCTCCGGGCAGCTATCTGGTTAGCGAACCTTTCGCGTAACGGAACTTTGCGATGAGAAGCTGATTGGCCCTCCGGTGTCTGTCAACATTCTAAACAGTCCGGAGCGGCCGCCATCTTGTCTCTCGGTAGGATCGAGAGACAAGAGGAGGCCAAAACAAAGGGGGAAATTACCATAAGGGGGCATAGTAGATCCTCGTTGACCCCCTAGGTTTTATGTGGAGGTTTTAAAAGGGCCTAGAGGGTCCAAAAAAAAAAATTTTTTTTTGCGTGGTAAGCGCCAAGTTCGCGAACCGGATAGCTTTCTGGGCAGCGAACTTTATGGATAAAAGAATGAAAGACTTTTCTAATACTGTATGTTAATTGTTTGTTGTTTTTCTTGTTTTTTTTTGTTTTCTTTGTTTATTTTTTTTTTATTATGATTGTGTTTCATATTTTATTAAATTTTCTAACATTTCATTGTCAGAAATGTCATAATTTATTATAGGGTGTAATTGTTTTTCATTTTGAAGCAAGTTGTCTACTGCTTCAACACATTGTAGAAGTTCGTGGTCTCTACTGTCATCCATAAAGTCATCAAGTTTGTCTTGGCTGTTCTCCTTCAGTTCAATCGAAAATGAAACTTGTTGTTCGCCTTCCATTTTGCCTGAAATTTTGAATAAGAAAATATATATTAGTAGAGATAGGGCACTGTTGGGATTAATTTTAGATAGGCAGTTTTTATCAGTGAATTTATCTTTTGGCAGTGTATAGTATGAGAGTGGAAATAGGACTATAAAAAAGTGTATGTGATTTAACCAAGACAAGCCTTACTCCATTGATAACTATAACAGAGAAGTCTATCTAAATACATTACTACTACAGAGGGATAGTGTATATCTAGCAGAAAAAGTCTACTATATTAAGTCATAGTGCACAATATATTAAATTATAACTTACCTTCACAAAGAAGTTGAAGTTTTTTGAAGCTTTTGAAATAGGCGGTACAACAAGAAGTAGTAGTCAAAATGGCTGTGTTTCCTTCTCTCCCTTTATATATATACAGGTATATAACCAATCAAATGTCAGGTAATAAAAGTAGAAAATGAAAGTAACATTTTCATTGGTTGTCAATTCCAACAATTCAGATGTGTTTTGTGAAGTAATTGACCTCACGGTACTTGGAGAGGTCTACAGGCTAAATGGCTAAATGGAATTTCAATGAAATTTGTGAGAATGGAAGGGATTGTTATGTAGTATGAGCTAATCTATATTTGGTGAGAGTGTCTCTAGTCGTTTTTCTGTAAATTACTTTCCCGCCTTTTTTTAGGACCGCTTTCCGGGAAGCTGCCCGGTTAGCGAACCTTAAGCGTCACGGGAGTCCACCATTTTGTGTTTCGTTCGCATTAAGATACAAGATGGAGGGCAAATAATGTTTAGAATGGGTAGAAGGGGTCATGGTAGACTTATCTTGACCCCCTAGGTTTTCTGAGCGTGGCTGAGGAGGCTTATATGTGCGGGAAAAAAAATGTTTTTTAAAAAAATTCCGCGAGGTTAGCTTTCGGTTAGCGAACCGGGTAGCGCTCCGGGGAGCGAATTTTGTGGAAAATTAGTGAAAAAAGTTAGAGAAAAATAATAATTGTGAGTGATCAGATGTAGGGTAGCTCTGAGAAGAGCTTTTGGGTTTATGGTACATTTAGGTACTTATAAGTAGGTACCAATGCACAGTCTTAAATTCAGAATGAAAATTCTGTTGCCCTCATCTGAGAAGTGAACTCCATCTCCTCTGTAGATATCTTGCATGTAGTAACGCAAGTTGTTGTTGTACAGAGAGCCCATTCCATGGTCTCTCATGTAAGCTGAAACAGATTTGTTTACATGCTTCCTCGCTTTCTCAATTTGTGGACAAAATTGGTTGGACCACCTCCATTTCTGTCTTTGGCATATATTGGAATATACCAAGGCAGTTTGAGGAAAAAGTGCCATTAATTGCGCCAAGGTGTCCTTTAAAAGCATTTCCAGACCTACCCCTGTCAAAGTGCCCAAATCATTACCTCCACAGTGCACTATTAACAGGTCAGGTTTTGGCAAATGCATAAAGGTTTTCACCAATGGAATCAATTGGTGACATTTTAATCCTCTTTGGCCCAACCAGTTAATTTCCACATCTTGTAAATTGAGGTTGTGTAAATTTCTGCTCTCAGCATACCTTTGAGCCCAGTGGATGTAACTATGTCCAACAATCCAGACGTTAAACATGGTGGAAGAAGGTTGTTCTGCAGTCAGATGAAGTGTGGTAATGAAAGGGCAGTTGAAACAGTAGGAGTTTCTAAAGAAAAAAAACTGTGGTTTTACTATGCTAATGATTCATTAGCAGTGATTGGTGCATTTCCATTTCGGAAAATAGAAAGTTAGGGTGCATGGATGTGTTCTTTGAAAGATGTAATTTGAATGGTCAAGGAAGAAACAATTAATGAAAGATTGCACTGGATACGCAGGTGCACTGAGAGTTAAGAGTTCAATTGAAACATTGTTTTGTGAATTTGCAAACATGAGAGGTCTTCCAGGAGGTGGTTGCTATGGAAACAAGGCAGACAGGGCAGAGGGGGGAAGGGTTTTGATTTGAAAAAAGTGAGGGAAGAGGTATGATTGGCTAATATGAGAGATATGTGAAAAGAATATCTGTATTTCTGTGCTTTCAATAGCTGCAGCCTTTGGAGTGCATCCTTTTTCTTCTGCTGAAGACAATTTGGTGTATTTCTGAGACTGTTTTCAAAACTCAAAAAATATTTGCTAAGGTGAGAAAAGATTTATTTAATTTAGATAGAGAATAGTATGATTTAAGGAGAAAATGATGAAGAAAGCTGTGTTTTTAAAATGTGGTTTTGTCTCTAGTGATATACTAATAGAATTAGTTTCATAGAGAAATTATAATTGCATATTTGGTGTAACATTCTGGCATGCAGTAACACAAGATATTGTAATACATGGAGGCCATTTCATGGTCTGTTATGTAAGCTGAAACAGATATGTTGCTTTTAAAAACGATTTAAGAAATCAATTACATTTCTGGATATGTACTGCTAGAGCTTTATAGGTTGTTTTGGGCCATATTTATAAGGTATTTGAGTGTCTAAGATGTTGTGTTCGCCTTTTAAAATGTAAAGTGTTCCTCATGGGGCAAGTGTCTTGTAAATACGCTCCCACTTGTGCTTGGCAAATTTAGATTTTGATTATGGGAGTTACCTAGCCATGTTAATAGTGTCCCAAAAATGGTGCTAGGGCATTCCAGAAAACACTTTCATGTGTCTCAAGGACATTTTTAGTTATTTCTTCATGAATGCAGGTATACAATTGATTTATATGCTGTGTTTAAAAACGAATTTTGAAATGAATTAAATTTCAGGATATGTACTGTTAGAGCTTCATAGGTTGTTTGGGGTCATATTTAGAAGGCATTTTAGTGTCTTTGAAGTTATTTTTCCCTTTTTAAATGGAAAGCGTTCCTCATGGGGCCCTGAGCAGTTCTTAGCCATGTTATTTAATAGGAAGTGGATAACATGGCTAAGAGCATTTGCTGGAAAATGCATGAATATCGCTGATTTTTTTGCTATATTCATGCATTGTGGCCGTTTTTTTTCACATTGCTTCATAGGTTGTTTGGGTTCATATTTAGGAGGCATTTTAGTGTCTTTGATGTTATTTTTCCCTTTTTAAATGGAAAGCGTTCCTCATGGTGCCCTGAGCAGTTCTTAGCCATGTTATTTAATAGGAAGTGGATAACATGGCTAAGAGCATTTGCTGGAAAATGCATGAATGTCGCTGATTTTTCTGCTATATTCATGCATTGCGGCAGTTTTTTCCACATTGCTTCATAGGTTGTTTGGGTTCATATTTAGAAGGCATTTTAGTGTCTTTGATGTTATTTTTCCCTTTTTAAATGGAAAGCGTTCCTCATGGTGCCCTGAGCAGTTCTTAGCCATGTTATTTAATAGGAAGTGGATAACATGGCTAAGAGCATTTGCTGGAAAATGCATGAATATCGCTGATTTTTCTGCGATATTCATGCATTGCAGGCCTTTTTTTATCACATTTGCAAGCACTTCTTAGCCATGTTATCCAATGGGAGGTGGATAACATGGCTAAGAGCATTTGCTACAAAGGTTGTTTGGGGTTATATACCATTTTTGGGAAATTATTAACATGCCTATCTAACTCCCATAATCAAAATCTAAATTTGCCAACCGCAGGTGGGAGCGTATTTACAATAAATTTGCACCATGAAGAATGTAAAATAGCATACTAGATACTCAAATAACTTATAAATATGACCCAAAACATCTTATGAAGCACTAGTAGTGCATATTCCCAGAAATGTATTGGTTTTCATTTAATGATTTACTTCATTGGTAGGCCTTCACATGTTTTTTTACCTTGGTTTTTTTTCAGTGAAAATCTTATCTGCAACCATGTGTTGGCCTCACCTCAAATAAACAAAACAGGTGATGGACTGAATGTGGATCAATGACACACATTCACCCCAGTCCAAAGATCTGGGCCTAAACAAACCTTTAGATAGGCTACATCTTATCGTCATCCTGAATTAATGATTTAAAATATTAGGGAGTGATTTATGAGTGTTGTATGCCTGTTTTGTACCATTGAGTGTCATTTTTGTGATGCAGTGCTGGTGGAAAATATTTGCTATGTTAAATAATTAGTACGGCATTAAGTTTTAGATGACTGTTATTTATTTACTGTTTGGTAATAGTGGTTAATAACATTTTATATTATATTTTTTCACAGATTCAACTGCAGATTCTTTCATAGTTTGGAAAATGCCTTCCAGAAGTCGAATACGAAAGGCTAGAAAACGTCAAAGACAGCAGGATGATGTTTTATTGCAGCAGTCCTCTTCCCCAAATACTTGTCAAAACACCAAGAAAGGGCCGGGTAAGAGCACGAAATCATTCTTAAGAAATATTTGTAGTAAAAAAAATTTTGCACAAAAAAATGTGTCTGTTCACCAAAAAAAAAGTAATTTAAATGGAAAGGAGAGACACATTACAAATGTTACTGGTAGAGGAAGAGATAACTCTGTGCATGATAGTAGAAGGAAACAACAGTTTAGGGACATTCGACAACGAATGTTCCGTAATAGGATATTAGTTAATTTATTGAAAAATATTAAAAAGAAAGGCCAACAGAAAGCGGCATTTTATAGGAAGAAGAAAAATGTAGAGAAAATTATTGATCATGCTTTTGAAATCAAGCGAAAGTTGTTTATTTTGGTAATTAATAGAATTAGGAAACTAAGCAAGGTAATTTCTGATTTCAAAACAAAAAGTAGATGGAAGAGAGTAGTAAATCGTACTAACTTTTGTGAAGTTTTTTCTGGAGAATGGATGCATAGTTCAAGTTCTGAGGCATTTTTTAATGAAGAGACTTATTTTCAGGATAATGATTTGGTGCATGCAGTTGACATCAATGGTCGAGCTTATGAAGTGAAGGATGGTTGTCCAGTTGAAAAAGAACAACTTGTGACAACAGAGACAGAAGAGGCGCTAAGTGATGAGGTTTTAGGAAGACGTCCTAAGGGTCCTGTGTACATTTGGAAGTGTAGTTCTATTTGCAGTGTGCGACAGGTTTCCATCAATTTGCTTTGTGATTTTATACGGACATTTAATAAGAAAAGTTTGAAGCAGAAAATGAAGTTGTTGCAAAATTTAGATCCTTGCAGAGTGAGACAAATGACAGGTTTGCGTGGTCATTCACTGGCTTGTCTTTCCAGGAGAGTATGCCAGAGTGTTTTTCATCATTTCAGGATGCTAGCAGTGCATCATAATAAAGTGAGAAATTTAGTGAGAATGTTGTATTATGCTAAGAGTCCAGCAATTATGCTTAAACAGTTATGTGCTGCTCTTTTGCATGGTTCTGAAATAGATGTGAAGAATCTTTGTGAAGAAATTGAGTTTTGTTACTTTGGTAGTAAAGATGAGAATGTTCAAATTGACCCTGAAGTAGAGGGTAATGTGGAAGATAATGTACAGGTTTCCAGTACAGATAATTTTCAGAAGGAAATTGCCACGTTTCAGATGAAATCAAGTGAGAGGCCTAATTTCACTTGTGTATGTTGTCGACGCACTTATTATAAGAATCAGACTAAGGTAGTGGATTTATATGCAAAAAGTGAAAGGGAAAATAATAGTGAATGGAAGGATTTAGCCACATACTTGATGGTAGAAAATTATTTTGATTTGGGATCGGATCAACGTGTGTGTACTTATTGTTGTAATAAATTAAACCAAAACCAGATGCCTGCTAGGGCAGTTCATAATAATCTGGAATTGGTTGAGATTCCTTCTGAATTGAAGGATTTAAATACTTATGAATCTATTTTGATTCAAAGTATCCATCCCTTTCAGGCTATTGTAAGAATGGAGCCAAAGACAGGGAAGTTGCCTCCAGCAGATTTACAGAGAGGATTAAAGGGAAGAGTTGTTTATTTGCCTCTAGATTTGAACAAAAACATTAACACAATTGGAATAGAAAAAGTGGAAGAGGAACCTCTGGTTATCTTGGTTAATGGGGTTCCGACAAAGAATAAGAAAATATGGCAAGATTTAGTGGATGTTAGGAAAGTCAAAAAGGCAACAGTGTATTTGAAGAAAAATAATAAGTACTATAAGAATGTATATGTTGCAGAAGAGGAAGTAAGTGATGAAGAGGATAGCGATTTGTGTGCTGGCCAAATTGAGAAACTAGAGGCCTCTAAAAGTGAAGAAATATATGAACATTATAGTGTTCATCCTTTGCATTCCAAGGAAGTCATGGGGAATGCTATTGAGTTGTTTCAAATGAAACAAGCCAAAGGGAGTCCCATTAGTGTTTGGGAGGAAAGTTTGGAAGCTCGGTGTTTCCCACAGCTATTTCCCACAGGTCAAGGAGGAAGATATGATGAGCGACCTCGTGAAATTCCTGCGTCTGAATACCGGACTTTACGATTGTATGCAGAAGATCCTAGGTTTCGGCAATGCATTCCCTATTTGTTTCATCTCCTGTTTGAAAGCGATCTGTCTGGACTTTCATATGCAGTGAACCACATCTTAAAAAGTGGTATACAGATGCGAAACATCTCGGCAAGTGACTTTATGCATAAAGTCAATGTCCAAGACAGTATTTTGGATTCTCACTTAATTAATCTCATGGCGTGTCAGCGTGGTACTAATGAGTACTGGTACCGTCGTCATGGTGATTTAAAATGTATGCTGAGGAACTTAGGAACTCCGACATGGTTCCTCACTCTGAGCTGTGCTGAGTATGGCTGGGATGACTTACTTGAATTTCTACGAGAGGCAAATGGAAATATTGAAAACATTGAATTCAAGACACCTGGAGAACTGTGTTCTTTGGATCCTGTGAATGTATGCAGGTACTTCAATCATAGATTTGAAGCTATGATGTCTTTCATCACAAATAAAAAGAATCCACCTCTTGGAGAGGTGTTGGATTTCTTCTGGAGAAAGGAGTATCAAGCAAGAGGTGCCCCTCATATACATATGTTGCTGTGGATCAAGGATGCACCTAAATTTGGAACAGATCCGGATGACTTAGTGATGAATTTCATCGAACAGTATTCTACATGTGCTGTTCCAAACGCAACGGAGAAGAAAAGTCTAAGAGAACAAGTTCTACGTTTCCAAAGCCATCGTTGTGGGAAGTACTGTCGTCGTAAATTCAGAAACAAGGACAAGTTCTACACCAAATGTCGTTTCAACTTTCCACGACCGGTGATTTCTAAAGGAAGAGTGAACAGTTTGATGTCTTCGCTGCGACATAATGTGACGAGGAAATCACCCAAGAATACATACAATTTGAAAAGGAACGAAGAGTCCAAGTACATCAATGACTACAACCCAGTGATTTTGTCCATGTGGAATGCGAACATGGATATACAGTTTGTGGCTGACAACTGTATGGCAGTGGCTCGGTATGTGACATCTTACATCACCAAAAAAGAAAAGACCGAACTGAAGGATATGTGGGAGGACATTTCCCATGAAAAGAGCCTCAGCAAGAAGTTGTACAGTTTCAGTCTGAAGATGTTGTCGCATCGAGAAATCGGAGCTTACGAATGTTCTGATCGATTGTCTTCAGCAAGTCTCTATGCCAAATCCAGGAGTCTCGTTTGGGCGAGTCTTGGTCTTGCTGCAACGCGAAATCGAGTTCTAAAACCTGTTCGGGAAATTGAGTATTTGGCAGTAAAGGAACCAAACAGTACCGACATTTTGAAGACCAACATGTTGGATACATATTATCCAAATCGAAGCAGTCACCTTGAGAATGTTTGTCTATATGAGGTTCTCCAAAATTATATATTCAAGAGGAACATCAAAGAAGATATTGAGAAAGGAGTGTATGCTGTAATTGGAAGTGAGGGATGCCTGGTCAAGCAAAGAAAATGCCAATTAGTAAACCATCGAAAATTAAGTGGCGAATCTCCAGAAAAAAAGGAGTTTTTCTATTTAGCACTTTTGCAACTTTTCAAGCCTTGGCGTGCAGAAGAGGAACTGCTTGGAGATTTCCTCTGTTACGAAGACTCTTTCAATGCAGCCAAGGAGTCCATAGAATGTCCTGCTTTTTCTAAATATCAAGAAATGCTAACTTTGGAAATTGAGCAGGAAGCAACGATTGCAGCCGAGATTGCCAGAGACAGTTCTCAGGACAGTCAGAGTTCTGTTTCATTGAGTCAAGATCCACTTGGAGGACCTATTATCGAAAATGAAGCTGCCACTGCTATGAATGAAGTAGAAAGAGCCATGGCACATGCTCAGGAGGATTCAGTTAACTTACAAGACTTGGAAAAACAACTCAACGTTGAGCAGAGGAAAATATATGATGAAGTTACCAAGGAAATTGAGCACGGATTAAGTCATGAGAAGAAAGAGTGCTCGTGTACGTCGTTGAAGCCTGTCCGACTGTACGTGAGTGGAGAAGCGGGAACTGGAAAAAGTTTCCTCATTAAAGCAATCTCTTGTTATTTGCAGGAAAGGACTGAGTCATCGCTGTCTTGTGTTGTCACCGCTCCTACTGGACTGGCAGCACATAATATTAAAGGTATTACTTTGCATCGTCTATTGATGCTGCCGGTGGAGCATGACAACAAATTACAATACAACAAGTTATCTGGAGATGCTTGCTGTGAAGTTTCAAGAGTCTTGAGGAAAATGAAACTACTTATCATTGACGAAGTAAGCATGGTTTCCAATGTCATGCTTGCCTTTGTGCATTTGAGAATGCAAGAAGTACTTAAAACTGAATATGATGTCTTATTTGGTGGGAAACACATTATTGTTTTCGGAGATCTTCTACAGCTGACACCAGTAAAAGGTCAACCTGTGTTCAAAATACTCACGCATGAAGATACCAGGAAGTGCCTAGGGAGCATTGGCAACGTCAATATATGGTTAAACTTCAATTATGCAGAACTGCATCAAAATATGCGTCAGGCAAAGGATGAAGATTACAAGAATATTCTACAAGATATTAGAATTGGAAAAGTGACCGAGTATGGGAAAGAAGCTTTAAATGCACGGTTACTGTCAAATTTGTATCCCAAACAAGAGATTGTGCCTGAGAATATTTTTCAGAAAATTACTGAGAAGAAATCCGGGATATGTCTCATGCCAACTCTTGCAGAATGTGCCATCTTCAACAACAAAATGTTGAATTTAGAAAAGCAAGAGATTGTGAAACTTGAAGCTATCGACAAATTAGAGCATATGGGATCAACAATTATTTTGTCAGATAATTTGAAATCAAAATTGGATTCATTAGAGAAGACTATATCTAAGACAGCGGGTTTTGAAAAGACTCTGAATGTGTGTTTAAATTGCCGAATCATTTTGAGACGGAATTTACATGTAGAAAGAGGTCTGGTAAATGGATCAATGGGTAATGTTGTTGATTTTGAGAAATACAGAAATAGAGATGGAATAGAATTTTTACGAATTAAATTTGATGGCATTGAGGAAGTACAGAAAATTGCTCGTTGTTCTGCTAGGTTTTTGCTTGTTAAAGACTTATATGTTCGCCGTAAACAGTTTCCTGTTTGCTTGGCATATGCGGTGACAATCCATAAATCGCAAGGTTTAAGTGTAGACTGTGCATTGGTGAATATTGGCAGTTCAGTGTTCAAGGAGGGTATGGCATATGTGGCATTGTCGCGAGTTAGAACTTTATCGGGATTGTACTTGATTGACTGTGATGTCACAAACATTTGTGCGGATCTAGATTGTGTTAAGGAATACAATAGGTTAAGAAGAGAGTATGCGCCACATTTGCCTCAATATCCTTTGTTTGAGAAACGTGTGGTAGGCCGGAAACGTAGAAATAGTAGTAATAGTAGGGAGGTTGTTGCAAAAAGACTAAAAGTCAATGAACCGAAAGTTGTTAGCAGAAAGAAAGTGGATTCTGTTGAAGATGTTGTCGGTTTTCAATTTGAAAACAGTTCTGGTGTCAACTGCTATGCAAATGTAGTGGTTAATGTTCTCTTTTCACTAGAGAGTTTAAAAGAACAGATTCTGTTGAATTCTGAACAAATTTTATGCTGTTTGTTGAATTCTGTTTTCGAGAAATGTAGCACTGATCGAACAAAAGTAGAAAGTGTGTCTGAAGTTCGTTATCTGTTAGATGAATGTTCAGGTCAAACAGACTTCTCTGAAAATAATCAGCAAGATTGTCAGGAGTTTTTAATGTATATGCTTGATATATTGCAAGTTGAGGGTGTAGATGTAGATCACCTGTTTGGGCTTTCTTATCAATGGCAGCATGACTGCGAGAACTGTATGGTATCAAGTACTACTAGTGTAGACTCAGAAAGATTTATATATTTAACTTTGCCAGACAGTAAATCAGTCTCCTTTAATAAGCTAGTAAATGCAGCGGATCACAACATGGAGTGTAGCCAATGTAAATGTGATATGATGTCAACATTATTTATACGTAGATATGGCCAGTATGTCATTTTAATGATGCAACGATGTAGGCCTGATGGAACAAAATTGTCAACTTTAATAAAAAAATTTGTGGCTTCTCAGCTGTCAATATCAGGGAGGACTTTTGTTACTGTAGCAATTATCTATCACGATGGTTCATCAACTACATCAGGACATTATACAGCTTACTTAAAGTCTGGAAACGGCTGGTCATTCTGTAATGATTCTGTTGTAACGTTCAAAAAAAAATTGCCGTTTGACCTTAAAAATTCTTACCTGGTGTTTTTAAAACCAAAATTTTAAGTAGAGGGAATGTAAGTCTGCAATGCTGTCTCGATTAAAAATTCAACTATATAAACCTGATGCAAGTAAGTCTGCTTCATAGTAAGCAGTATCAGTGTCATAGGAAAAGGAGAACATGAGTGACAAAGAAGAGTAAGATATTAGTAGTCCAGGATTGTGAAAATAATCTCAAATATTTTATTTTTGAAAGTTGCGAAAATAGAAAATGTCGGGATTTGATTGGAAGAATTACAAGATTTGCGAATCGCGGCAACATGATTTGGCCTAGTGGAAACATGTGATATAATGAGAGAAGTTTTTTTTCTATGTAACATATTTCACGTATCGATGGAGGTTTTCTTTCAGAAAGTGGCGGGCTGAAAATATTTAAAGCACAACAGAGTGGATGCTGTTTATAGAAGATCCTTCGACGTCATTGAAAGTAAGTTAATTTTAAGAAGTTTTGAAATCAGATTTCTTAGGTTGTATGGGTTTTTTAAACACAGTCATTTTGATTGTGTTTTTTTTTCCCCGCTGTTACATGATGAATACCTTCAAGTCACTGATTTAAGTGAAATTTGATACATTCTGAGAACAGCAAAAATAAACCATTTAACATGTATAATTAATGTTATGCTTTTTGTCCTTATGATATACATTTAGAAATGTGTGGTACATATGGGTAAGCTGAGTTCTGTAAATATCAATTTTAATGCTTAGAGTGCTGTACTTCTGGGTAGTGTTTTTTTTTTTTAAAAAAAAGAGGCCTCACCTCAAAGAAAGCTCTTGAAAGCACACATCTTATTTGCATCCTAAAACAATCATTTACAATGTTAGACACAATTTTTTTATGGCTTTACATCTTTTTTGCGCTGCTATTGCATCACTATTGTGAGACATTAGCAGTGCAAGAAAAACATCATGTTCCAAAATAGGCCTCAGTTCAGCAACATCAAGATACAGTTTCTTTCGAATATATATCTTTAGGATTGTGTAGTGAACGTAGAGAAGCAGAGACTTCTGTAAATGTCAAAGTTGTTGAAAAACTGTTTGTTTTTGAACCTTTTCCCTTGTCTTTTCTAATTTTTAAATACATGTTTTAATATTTTTTGAAATGTTTGTTCTTTGTTTTACAGATTGAAAGTATGAAAAAATATTTAAAAAAGGTAACAAGAATTATAAGGTAAATGTTTTCCACTCTTTTTACCCGCAATGCACTGCTGATGATGTCATTGACACTATCTCTCATTTACTCTCTCTAGCTGTCTTTCTTTTTACATTATTCTCTGATTACTTCCCTTATACTAACTCTTCTTTTTTTTAAAAAAATATTTTTTTTAGTTCGCTTCAAGTTCGCGAACCGGTCAGCGAACTTGAAGCGAACCAAAAGAAATAGAGCTTGCCAGAGTGATAAACATTCTAGCAATTTTGTTTGAAAGGGGAGGTAGTTCTGAAAAGAACTGTTTTTTTTTGTTTTTGGTGTTTTATATTTTTATTTTTATTTTTTGAACATTTTTTGATTTTTTTGTATTTTTAGAACTGTTTTATGTTTTTTTTGTTTTTTTTATGGAGGGGAGACAACAAAAAACAGGCTTTCAAAACGGCTCAACTGGAGCAAAAAAAAGAAAATTACTTTTTGGGTGCATTAGGGCATTTATGATTTTCATATGCAATGTTCATGAGGTTGACACTCATGTTGCCATATGACAGCATTTCACCACAGTAAACACAAGATAACTTTATGTGCTGGAAGTTAGGTTGGATGTTTGGCACAGTCTCTTGTGCCTCTCTTCCCGTCAAAGACAATGTGGATGTAGATCTTGCCACAGGAGTTGCCGTCGGATTGTCTACAAGATCCCTTAACTCAGCCCGGCTGTAGTTCAAGGGATGCCACCTGCTCATGTGACGATGCATTGTATAGTTCCCCATACTGTACTTCTTTTCTGTGCCTCTCGACAATCTGTGATCACAGATGAGGCAGGTGGCATATTTTGCATTCACTTTCTTTGTTCCAGGAGGGATGGTGAAAAACTGCCATATGAAACTGGATTTTCGTTTGGAAACCCGGGGCAACTCATCAACAAATTGTTGTTCCTCTGTCTCCTCTTCTTCTTCTTCCTCATCTTCCTCCTCTCTGTTAGTCATAATTTGTGTAGGTGGTCCTCTCTTCTTATGAGGAGGTGGAGGTGGTGATGGGGGTGCACCAGCTGCAGCAAGAATGGAAGCCATTGTGGATCTTCAGATAAATGGTCTTTCTCTCACCAAGATGAAAGTCAGAGTGAGGAAATAAGGAGGGGTTTACATGATTTGGGGAAAACAAAAGTTCTGAGCCAATGAAAAGTGTTATTTTTAGGTCACATGACCTAGTCATACATCATTTGGAAACCAAAAGTGAAATGAACCAATGAGAAGTTTGATAAACAAGTCACATGACCTGTTCCGCTTACGTTACGCGGCGCGCGCCGCGTCCCAGATCGCTTCTGGACCGCGGTCCGGAGCACTTCCGGGAGCGCTAACGCGACGCGTCATTAGACGCATTACACGATAACGTGATATGTCGCGCTTCCGCGACGCGTCACTGTTCCGCTAACGTAACGTTGACCGGTTCGCGGACTAGATCGCGGCATCAAGATGAGCTAACGGAAAGCTTCCCAGTTCGCGAACTAGAAGCGAAGAAAAAAATATTTTAAAAAAATTATCAATAAATATCTATATATATTTTGGGATTTAAAGAATAATACATTTTACAGCTACAGATGTTAGCTTTTAAAAAACCAATGAAATTCACAGAAAAAACCATAGGTTATAGACCATATATAGTTAGAAATTTACATTTAAAAAACCATTGAAATTCAATGAAAAAACCATAGGTTATAGACCATATATAGTTAGGAATTCGCATTTACAAAACCTTATTTTACTCGCACAAAACCATTGAAATTCCATATATAGTTAGTTGCACTAACTATATATCGCGCACCCGCAATCCACTGCTGATGATGTCACATATTACATCATTCATGACATGGTCAGTGACATCACTGATGACATCACTGATGACATCTCAAATGACATGACTGATGACAACATCCAGTGACTGTATGTTTCTGTAAAGTTAAAATATCTCTTACATATTGAAGAATGAGTGGATGTATAAGTGTCTGGATGAAGGATTTAGTAGGTGCATGACTGACTGTATGAGTGAGCTATTAAATGTGTCTCACTGAGTGCATGGGTTAGTGACTAAACTGTCTTAATTTGTGCATCATTATGTCTGTTGTTCTGTAAACTGTTGCATGTGTTGATAAGTAGCTATATGAGTAACTATATGGGTTATTGATTGGTTGCCCAAGTATTTGTATGGGAGACTGTGTGTGTTTGTGGGTGGCTGGGAGGTGTATGACTCTGTGCATAGATGTGTGAGCAGTTGATTCACTAGATGTATGGTTTCAAAAGTGCATGTGGAAACAACTGTATGGGCGGTTGACTGTGTGCATGAGTGTATTGGTGAGTGAATGGATATCTCAGTGCTACATGTCAAAGTAAGTACATATGTAAAGCACAGTACATGTGAGAGTTGACATATATAAATAACTGTGCATAAGAGCCAGTGAATGTGTGAGTGGCTGTATGGATCATTGTGAACTTGTATCAGGGATTGTATAAGAGAGTAAATATGTGTTAGTATATGTTTGAATAAGTAAAGTTTGTCTAACTGTATAGTTGAGGAAATGGAGGTGTGATTGATTCTTTGCATGACTGACTAGGTGTGTGAGTAAGTCCATGGATGAGTGACAGTCTGTGAGTGTCTGTTTACACTGATTGTATCTAAGGTTATATTAGAGTCTGAAGAGGTTCATCGTATTATCACATGAATGATATCATCAGTGATATGATCAGTAATGTCAAATGAGATGTCATCAGTGATGTTATCAGTGATATCATTTGAGATGTCATCAGTGATGTCATCAGTGATGTCACTGACCATGTCATGAATGATGTAATATGTGACATCATCAGCAGTGGATTGCGGGTGCGCGATATATAGTTAGTGCAACTAACTATATATGGAATTTCAATGGTTTTGTGCGAGTAAAATAAGGTTTTGTAAATGCGAATTCCTAACTATATATGGTCTATAACCTATGGTTTTTTCATTGAATATATATATATATATATATATATATATATATATATATATATATATATATATTACCTACTGGCGGTCGCCAGTAGGTAGTTATAGTTAGGATCTACTTTCCATAGGAAATCCGCAGTATTCTATTGGGAATAACTTTGGCGCCGGCAGACGAATTTTCGCACATTTCTCCAAGAAAATGGCCCGCTCCGCTCCGCTCCTTCCTTGAAAGTTTGGGGGGGATTCGTCAAGCGGGGGCCGAGATAAAAGGGGGTCCCAAAATGTGTTTTCCCCATGTTAATTTCCATAGGGCGGTCAAACTCACTTTTAGCCCGAACGAGAAGCAATTAATAGTGTCTGCCTCTGTAAAGAAATACATTTGAATGTTTTAGAATTAAGTCACCTGCGTTAACTCAAATTAGGAAGCAGATTGAGATTCTTTCTTGTTGGTTTGTGGTATGTTTTTTGGAAATGCTTGATATTAAAATATGCTAGATAGAGGATTTGTCTTTTGTGAAACAGTGAGGTTTCAGTAGTGAAATTGAATGCTTGTACATAGGACCTGCGCTGTGTTGGTAAAAGGTTATTCGAAAAACGATTTTGGGGGCAAATCAATGGTATTTACATTTGGGCAATTTTGGGTGCAAATCAATGGTATTTACATTTGGGCCTTATTTTTGATTGGCTTGAGCCGCGTCACTTTTAACATGGGAAAAAAATGATGCACCGTTGGCGCGAGGCTTTCATAAATAAGGCCTTGAGTTTTTTTGCTGTTGGTTTGTGTGTTGCTTTTTGATAATGCTTGCTATCAATATTTACAAGATAGAGTATTTGTATTTTGTGAAACAGTGAGGTTTCAGTAGTGAAATTGAATGCTTGTACATAGAACCTGCGCTGTGTTGGTAAAAGGTTATTCAAAAAACGATTTTGGGGGCAAAAAAAATGGTATTTACATTTGGGCCTTATTTTTTTATTGCCTTGTGCCGCAGGTGCGTCACTTTTAACATGGGAAAAAAATTACGCAACGGTGGCGCAAGGCTTTCATAAATAAGGCCCTAAGTTTCTTTGCTGTTGGTTTGTGTATTGCTTTTTGATAATTCTTGCTATTAACATTTGCAAGGTAGAGTATTTGTATTTTGTGAAACAGTGAGGTTTCAGTAAAGAAATTGAATGCTTGTACATAGGACCTGCACTGTGTTGGTAAAATGTTATTCAAAAAACGATTTTGGGGGCAAATCAATGGTATTTACATTTGGGCCTTATTTTTGATTGCCTTGTGCCGCAGGTGCGTCACTTTTAACATGGAAAAAAAATGACGCACCGGTGGCGCAAGGCTTTTTATAAATAAGGCCCTGAGTTTCTTTGCTGTTGGTTTGTGTGTTGCTTTTTCATAATTCTTGCTATTAACATTTGCAAGATAGAGGATTTGTATTTTGTGAAACAGTGAGGTTTCACTAGTGAAATTGAATGCTTGTACATAGGACCTGCTCTGTGTTGGTAAAATGTTATTCAAAAAACGATTTTGGGTGCAAATCAATGGTATTTACATTTGGGCAATTTTGGGTGCAAATCAATGGTATTTACATGTGGGCCTTATTTTGATTGCCTTGTGCCGCAGGTGCGCCACTTTTAACATGGGGAAAAAATGACGCACCGGTGGCGCAAGGCCTTTATAAATAAGGCCCTGAATTTCTTTGGTGTTGGTTTGTGTGTTGCTTTTTGATAATTCTTGCTATTAACATTTGCAGGATAGAGGATTTGTATTTTGTGAAACAGTGAGGTTTCAGTAGTGAAATTGAATGCTTGTGCATAGGACCTGCGCTGTGTTGGTAAAATGTTATTCAAAAAACGATTTTGGGTGCAAATCAATGGTATTTATATTTGGGCAATTTTGGGTGCAAATCAATGGTATTTACATTTGGGCCTTATTTTGATTGCATTGTGCCGCAGGTGCGTCACCTTTAACATGGGGAAAAAATGACGAACTGGTGGCGCAAGGCTTTCATAAATAATGCCTTGAGTTTCTTTGCTGTTGGTTTGTGTCTTGCTTTTTGATAATGTTTGCTATCAACATTTTCAAGATGTAGGATTTGTTTTTTCTGAAACACTGAGGTTTCACTAGTGAAATTGAATGCTTGTACATAGGACCTGCGCTGTGTTGGTAAAATGTTATTCAAAAAACGATTTTGGGTTCAAATCAATGGTATTTACATTTGGCCCTTATTTATGATTGCCTTGTGTCGCAGGTGCGTCACTTTTAACATGGAAAAAAATGACGCACCGGTGGTGCAAGGCCTTCATAAATAAGGCCCTGAGTTTCTTTGCTGATGGTTTGTGTCTTGCTTTTTGATAATGCTTGCTATCAACATTTTCAAGATAGAGGATTTGTATTTTGTGAAACACTGAGGTTTCACTAGTGAAATTGAATGCTTGTACATAGGACCTGCGCTGTGTTGGTAAAATGTTATTCAAAAAACGATTTGGGGGGCAAATCAATGGTACTATCTAATCCTTGTCAATAATGTAAAACCAATTCATGTGCTCAAAATATTTTTTTAGAATAACATTTAAAAAACAGAGATAAGGGTATATGTATAAGAATTATAGTGTTTATATTGTTTACTTATTGTCATTGCTTTATTGTTTGATAATAGTGGTCTATAATGTGTGTTTTTTTTTACCACAGATTTAAATCAACATTTGAATATTAAGACAAAATGCCCACAAGCCAGAGGAGAAGGAAAGATGGTATGCGAAAAAAACCAAAAAGAGCAACGGAATTAAAGCAGTGTCCTACAACAAATACTACAAAAAACGCCAAAAAAGCTCCTGGTAAGACAACGAAGTCCATTCTTTGGAATATTTATAGATCCAAAAAAAATGATAATATACATGTAAATTTACAGAAGAAGACAGCAAATTTGAAGAGAAAGGAGAGGTCCCCCTAAAATCTTACTACTGCAGCAGGAGACAATAATATTTATAGGAATAGAAGGCAAAATGAATTTAGGGACATACGTAAATGAATGTTTAGCAAAAGGGTACTTTTAAATGTATTAAAAACATTAGGAAAGGTACACAGAGAGCTGCTTTTTATAAGAAAAAGAAAAATGTAGAGAAGATTGTTGATCAAGCTTTTGAAGTTAAGAACAAATTATTTATTTTAGTAATCAATTGAATTAGGACACTTAACAAGACAATTGATGTTTTCAAATCAAACAGTAGATTCAAAAGAGTAATTAATCAAACTAATTTATGTAAAGTTTTTTCTGGAGAATGGATGCATAGTTCAAGTTGTGAGCCATTTTTTAATGAGGAGAGTTACTTCCAGGAGAATGATTTAGTGCATGCAGTTGACACCAGTGGTCGAGCATATGAGGTGAAAGATGGTTGTCCGATTGAAAAAGAGAAACTTGTGTCTAGCGATGTAGAAGAGGTATTAAGTGATGAAGTTTTAGGAAGATGTACTAAGGGTCCAGTGTACAATTGGAAATGTAGTAGTATTTGTAGTGTGCGACAGGATTCTATCGATGTGCTTCGTAATTTCTTATGTACATATAGTAAGAAAAGTCTCAAATAAAAAATGAAGATATTGCAAGACTTAGATCCTTGCAGAGTTAGAGAAAACACAGGTTTGCATGGACATTCATTGGCTTGTCTTTCTAGAAAAGTATGTCAGAGTGTTTTTCATCATTTTAGGATGTTAGCAGTGCATCATAACAAAATGAGGAAATTAGTGAGAAGGTTGTATTTTGCAAAAAGTCCAGCTCTTAAGCTTAAACAGTTAAACAGTGCTCTTTTGCATGGAACTGAATTAGATGTGAAGAAGATTTGTGAAGAAATTGAGATTTGTTATTTTTGTGAAAAAGAGGACAGTGTAGAAATTGACACAGTAATACAAGATAATGTGGAAGACAATGTACAGATTTCAAGTACAGAAAAGTTTGACAAGGAAATTAGCAAGTTTCAGTTGAAATCAAGTGAAAGGCCTAATTTTACTTGTGTGTGTTGTCGACGGACTCATTATAAGATTCAGACTAGGTTAGTTGATTTATATGCAAAAAGTGAAATGGAAAATAATAGTGAATGGAGGAATTTTGCAACTTATTTGTTGGTGGAGAATTCTTTTGATTTGAGTTTTGATCAGCGTATTTTTAAATATTGTTATAATAAATTAAATGAAAACAGAATGCCTGCTACAGCTGTTTATGATAATCTGGAGTTGGTAAACATTTCTTCTGAATTGATGGATTTAAATACATATGAATCTATTTCAATTCAATGTGTCCATCCTTTTCAGGCAATTGTTCGCATGGAGCCTAAGACAGGGAAATTGCCTCCTTCAGATTTACAGAGAGGATTAAAGGGAAGAGTTGTTTATTTGCCTCTAGATTTCAAGACAAATATTGATATAATTGGTGTAGAAAAAGTGGAAGAGGAACCTTTAGTTATTCTAGTCAATGGGGTTCCGACAAAGAGTAAGAAAATCTGGCAAGATTTAGTGGATGTTAGGAAAGTCAAAAAGGCAACGTTGTATTTGGTCAAAAACAATGAGTACTACAAACATGTATGTGTTGAAGCAGAGGAAGTAGTTGCAGAAGATGACAATGATTGTTCAGTCGGCCAAATTGAAAAAGTTGATGTGTCTAGAGGTGAAGAAATATATGAACATTATACTGTTCATCCTTTGCATTCTAAAGAAGTAATGGGGAATGCAATTGACTTGTTTCAAATGAAAGCAGCAAAAGGAAGTCCCATTAGTGTATGGGAAGAAAGATTGGAAGCTCATTGTTTTCCACAGCTATTTCCAACAGGTCGAAGTGGACGATATGACGATCGACCAGTTCAAATTCCTGCTTCTGAATACCGGACTTTAAGATTATATGCTGAAGATTCAAGGTTGCGTCAATGCATTCCATATTTGTTTCATCTACTGTATGAAAGTGACTTGTCTGGACTTTCATATGCAGTAAATCATATACTGAAAAGTGGAGCACATCTGCAAAATGTTTCGGCAAGGGACTTTATGGAAAAAGTCAATATGCAAGATAATATTTTGGAATCTCATCTAATCAATCTCATGGCATTTCAGCGTGGTACAAACGAGTATTGGTACCGTCGTCATGGGGAATTGAAATGTATGCTAAGAAACTTAGGAACTCCTACATGGTTCCTCACTCTTAGCTGTGCTGAGTATGCATGGGACGACTTACTTGAATTTCTACGCTAGGCAAATGCTAATATACAAAATATAGAATTGAAAACACCAGGAGAACTGTGTTCTTTGGATCCAGTGAATGTATGCAGATATTTCAATCATAGATTTGAAGCTATGATGTCTGTTATTACCAATAAAAATAATCCTCCTCTTGGAGAGGTTTTGGATTTCTTTTGGAGAAAGGAGTAAAAAGCGAGAGGTGCTCCTCATATACATATGTTGTTGTGGATTAAAGATGCACCCAAATTTGGATCAAATTCGGATGAAACAGTGATGAGTTTCATTGAAGAGTATTCAACATGTGCTGTTCCTAAAAGTACTGAAGAAAACAATTTAAGGCAACAAGTTGTACGCTTCCAATCCCATCGTTGTGGGAAGTACTGTTGTCGAAAATTCAAAAAAAAGGAAAAGTTCTACATAAAATCTCGTTTTGCGTTTCCACGACCAGTGATTTCTAAGGGAAGAGTAAATAATTTGATGTCATCTCTGCGACATACTGTGACGAGGAAATCACCCAAAAATACATACAATTTAAAAAGAAACGAAGAGTCCAAGTACATCAACGACTACAACCCAGTGATTCTGTCCATGTGGAATGCTAACATGGATATTCAGTTAGTTACTGACAACTCTATTGCTGTGGCTCGATATGTGACATCTTACATCACAAAAAAAGAAAAGACAGAACTAAAGGAAATGTGGGAGGACATTTCACATGAAAAGAGTATAAGCAAGAAATTATACAGTTACAGTCTGAAGATGTTATCGCATCGAGAAATTGGAGCATATGAATGTTCTGATCAGTTATCATCAGCAAGTCTCTACGCCAAATCTAGAACAATCATTTGGGTGAGTCTAGGTCTTGCTGCAACACAAAATCAAGTTTTGAAATCTGTACAAGAAATTGAGTATTTGGCGGAGAAAGAACCAAATAGTACAGATATTTTGAAGACAAACATGTTGGATACATACTATCCAAATAGAAGTAGTCACCTTGAGAACGCTTGTTTTTATGAAGTTCTGCAAAACTATAGTTATAAAAGGAACATCACAGAAGATATCGATAATGGAAAATATGCTGTGATTGGAAATGAAGGATGTCTAGTGAAGCAGAAAAAAGGCCATTTGATAAATCATCGAAAATTGAGTTGTGAATCTCCAGACATAAGAGAATCTTACTATTTAGCTCTTTTGCAACTCTTTAAGCCATGGCGTATAGAAGAGGAACTACTTGGAGATTTTCTCTGTTATGAAGATTCTTTTAATGCAACGAAGGATGCCATAGAATGTCCTGTTTTTCCAAATTATCTGCAAATGTTGAACAAAGAAATAGAGCAAGAAGCCACAATTGCTGAAGATATTGCTAGAGACAGTTCCCAAGATAGTCAGAGTTCTACTCCATTGAATCAGGATCCACTAGGAGGACCAATTATCCAAAATGAAGCTGCCACTGCCATGGATGAGGTGGAAAGAGCTATGGAACAAGCTCAAGAGGATGTAGTTAACTTGGCAGATTTGGTAAAGCAACTAAACGTTGAGCAGAAAAAGATATATGATGAAGTCACAGAACAGATTGAACATGGATTCAGACATGAGAAAAAAGAGTGCTCATGTACATCAGTTGAGCCTGCCCGACTGTACGTAAGCGGAGAAGCGGGGACAGGAAAAAGTTTTCTAGTTAAAGCAATTGTAACTTATCTGCAGAAAAGGACTGATTCACCGCTGTCTTGTGTTGTAACTGCTCCAACTGGACTGGCAGTACATAACTTTAAAGTTATTACTCTACATCGTTTACTGATGCTGCCAGTTGAGCATGATAATAAATTGCATTAAAACAAGTTATCTGGAGATGCGTGTTCTGAAGTTTCCAGAGTCCTAAAGAAAATGAAACTTCTTATAATTTATGAAGTAAGCATGGTCTCAAATCTAATGCTTGCTTTTGTGCATTTGAGAATGCAAGAAATTCTTAGAATAGAGTATGATGTGTTATTTGGAGGAAAACACATTATTGTTTTTGGAGATCTATTGCAGTTGACTCCAGTAAAAGGACAACAAGTGTTTAAAATGCTCACGCATGAAGATTCCAGGAAATCCCTTGGAAGCATTGGAAACGTTAATATATGGCTAAATTTCAAATATGCAGAACTGTTTCAAAATATGCGACAGGTAAAGGATGAAGATTATAAAAAAATTCTACAAGATGTAAAAATCGGAAAAGTAAGCGAGCATGCGAAAGAAGCTTTACATGCACGACTAATTTCAAATTTGTATCCAAATGAAAACATTCTTCCAGAGACTAATTTTAAGAAAATTACTGAGAACAAATCTGGAATATGTTTGAGGCCAACTCTGCAAGAATGTTCCATCTTCAACAACAAAATGTTAGAGTTAGAAAATGAAGAGATTGTGAAACTAGATGCAATAGATAAAATTGAGCATATGGGAGCAACAATTATTTTGTCAGAAAATGTAAAAACAAAATTGGATTCATTAGCGAAGAGTATATCTAAAACAGCTCGTTTTGAAAAGACTCTGAATGTGTGTTTTAATTGTCGTATCATTTTGAGAAGGAATTTAAATGTTGAAAGAGTTCTGGTAAATGGAGCAATGGGTCATGTTGTTGATTTTATGAATTATAGAAATAGAGATGGAATTGAATTTTTAAAAATTAAATTTGATGGCATTGAGCAAGTTCAACAAATCAGTTGTTGTTCTGCTAGGTTTTTGCTTGTAAAAGACTTATATGTTCACCGAAAACAGTTTCCTGTTTGTTTGGCATATGCGGTGACAATTCATAAATCTCATGGTTTAAGTGTAGATAGTGCTTTGGTGAACATTGGAAGTTCTGTGTTTAAAGAGGGTATGGCATATGGGGCATTATCACGAGTCAGAACTTTATCTGGATTTTATTTGATTAAGTGTGATGACACAAAGATTTGTGCAGATCTGGATTGTGTTAAAGAATACAATAGATTAAGAAGAGAGTATGCTCCACATTTTCCACAATATCCTCTGATTGAAAAACGTGTGGTAGGCCTCAAAAGAAGAAATGAGAGGAATTGTGGTGAGGTAGTAGCAAAAAGACAAAAAGTAGATGAAAATGTAATTGTAAGCAGAAAGAAAAAGGGTTCTGTTCAAGATGTGGTTGGATTTCAATTTGAAAACAGTTCTGGTGTCAAGTGCTATGCTAATGTAGTGGTTAATGTTGTTTTTTTTCTTAAAACTTTACAAGAACAGATTGTTGATTATCGGGATCAAAGATTGTGCGGTTTATTGAATTCTGTGTTTGAGAAATGTAGCAGTGATAGAGCAAAAATAGGAGGTGTAACAGAAATTCGAAATATTTTAGATATGTGTTCTGGTCAAGAAAGATTTTCACAGAACATTCAGCAGGATTGTCCGGAATGTTTAATGTTTATGTTTGGTGTTTTAGAAGATGAAGGTGTAGATGTAGAAAATCTTTTTAGCCTTTCTTATCAATGGCAGCATGACTGCGAGAATTGTAGTTTATCAAGTACTACTAGAATAGGCACTGAAAGATTTATATATTTAACTTTACCAGACTGCAAATCAGTGCCATTTAATAATCTAGTTAAAGCAGCTGATCATAATATGGTGTGTACCCAATGTAAGTGTCCAATGCTGTCCACATTATTTATACAAAGTTATGGTCAGTATGCGATTTTACTTTTCCAACGTGTAGACCTGATGGAACTAAATTGACAACTTGTATCAAAAATTTTGTGGCTTCTCAGTTATCAATTGCAGGAAGAACTTTTCCAACTGCAGCTATTATTTATCATGATGGCCCTTCAACAACATCAGGACATTATACATGCTACTTAAAATATCAAAAAGGTTGGAGTTACTGCAATGCATCTCATTTGACTTATAAACAACGTTTACCTTTTGACTTAAAAAATTCTTACCTAGTGTTTTTAAAACCAAAATTTTAGTAAAGGTAATTGGTCTATGAAGACGGGTGCAGTTAATAAAAGTTAGTTACTTAATTAGTCTAATGTTTAAAATTATTTATGTCAAATAGGTACTGTAAATGGATCTCATAGTAAGTGATATCAGTATTATAGGAAATGTTCAACATGAGTGAACAAAAAAGGGAATATGAATTTGTAAAGATTGTGAAAATGTTATATGTGCTTTTCTTTGAAAACTTCGGCTAAATGGTAATTTCAGAGTTTATTAGAGAAATTTCAAAGTATACTCATATATCTGACACTATTTGGCCGTAAGGATAGTTGAAGGTATGAGCAATAAGTTTTAAGATAACACAAGGAGGAAAATGAAAACGTTGACAATTATTTCAGATGTTCTTAGAGCTTTTTTTATAGAAAGTCGATGAAATGGAAGTTTAGGAGAACAGCAGAGTATTTTCCTACGAAAAAGACCTTCATTATCTACTATTTGGCCTCATGGAAAAGTAAGTGAATCAACGATTAGTGTACATATATAATTTGTAAGTTTATATGGGTTTTTTAAAACACAATCTTTTAGATTGTGTTTTTTTTTCCCACTGTTATATGATGTAGAGTTTGAACTCACTGTTTTTAGTGAAATTCCATATATTCGGAGAACAGTAAAAATAAACTATCTAACATGTTCTATAAGTTATTCTACAGTTTGCATTGTGGAATGTTTATTGTATTCCCATTGTCTCACACTCATTTTCCATTTTTCCACCCACTTTCAGCTCTCTTTACTCACTCACACTGCCTTTTTTTCACTTTGTTTAATCGCTGTTTCTTTACTCCACTTCTTTCACAACCCCTCAATCCAATTTCAACTGTCTGCATTTCCTCTGTCCCTTGCACCACTTTTCAGCTTTCTCACATTCTCTCAGTACCACTGCTTTAGTTCTCTTCCCCTCTCTATCCTTGTTTTGCTCCTTTACTCTTTTTCTTTTCTTCACTCATAGTACTGCACTTCATTAAGTCCTTCCCTTAGTCTTTCTGTGTAGTTACTTTCTCACTCCTTTTTCCACTATCGTTCTATATTAACCTCATTCCCTTCATCCCTTCAATCTGTGACTCCCCTTCAGTCATTTTCAGTCATCTTCCATTCCTCTTTCTTGTAAATAGATCCTCATTTAGACTCCTTTCCCTGTCACTCATTCTCCTTTTACTTACTTCTCTTTCCCGATTTCGTTTTGGTATCTTACTTACCTTCAGTAATTTGCTCTCCTTCTATTTCTTTTTCCCTTTTTTTTGTCCTTGTACATTACTTTATTTTCGTTTCTGTATCCTTCACTCTTGCTTTATTTCTTAGTACATTTTTTTAGATTTTTAACCTCTTGACCCATTCCTTCTATTTTAAAATATATATTTTACTAATTATAACTTTTTTTTTCTTTTGTCTTTCACAGATTTAAAGTGTAGTTTAAACATAAAAGTAAGTTTACATTAATTAAATGGTAAGTGTGACTATTTCTCATCACCTTTTGTTTTAACCTCACTACTTTTCTCTCACCCTTGTTTCCTTAGTCTGCTTCCCTCAGTTACTCTTTTCCTTACTTTCCTACCACATTTAACTTCTTTTAGTGCCACTGCTCACCCACACTCCCTCACTTACCTTTTTTTTCTGGTTCACTTAGTGCCTTTCTGTCACTCCTTCCTTTACTGTCTCTGTTCTTTCTCTCTGCACTCCCCATATCATACTCTTATTCACTTTTTTCCACCCTCTTTCACCCCTCTTTACTTTCACTCACTGCTCTTTCTTTCCCTCCGTCACCGCTGTTCCTTTTCTCTAGTTCCGTCACTACCTGTCATTCTCCATCCTTTACGTTCCTTCCTTTTACTTTCATCACCCATTCACATTCTCCCAGAACCTCTGCTTTAGTCTTCTTCCTCTTTCTTCTCTTCTTTTGCTCCCTTATTCATTTTCCTTTTCTCAGTTACTTCCTCTTACACCTTTTCTCTGTCTTACTATCTATTACACAGTCCCTGTGCGTTCCTACCTCCAACTCTCTTTCTCTTTACACCACTCTCTCTGTCCCCTTTCCTTATGCTCACTCCTTCATTATTATTTTTTTTTTTTTGGGGGTGCGCTAACGGGAGGCGGCCCGGTACGCGTACCGGGGCGCGCCCAAAAATATGCGCTTACCGGTGCGCACAACCGGTACGCGTACCGGGAGCGCTCAAAGGCAAAAAATTGAAAAAAAAAAACTGAACAATATATATAAAAAAATAGTATTACATAAATATACAATATAGGATTCATTTTAGAAAATATTACATTTCATAGCTATAGAAATTTGTTATTAAAAAAACCTATGAAATTTACTGAAAAAACCATAGGTTTCACACCAGTTATAGTTAGGAATTAGCATTTAAAAAACCTATTAAATTCACAGGAAAAACCATAGGTTTCACACCAGTTATAGTTAGGAATTAGCATTTAAAAACCTATTAAATGGCGGCGTTAGGCTAGACGCCGATAGCAGCTCTGATCAGAGCAGCGGAGCATGCTAATGACAGACTAAACCCACCGCGAGAAAAGAGGGGAAGAAAAGATATGAAAATGAAGAGAGCTCTTTAACAACACTGCATCAGAGAAATGCCGAGGCTCGATCGTGTCAA
Source organism: Lissotriton vulgaris (assembly GCF_964263255.1). NCBI lineage: Eukaryota > Metazoa > Chordata > Amphibia > Caudata > Salamandridae > Lissotriton > Lissotriton vulgaris. The sequence continues at coordinate 647,131,384 of NC_141691.1, read as the reverse complement.
TTCAGAGTTTTTACCTACCGACGGCTTGACTCCGGCGCTTACAGTGATCCCGGCGAGGACGTCACTTTCACTCCTCGCCTCGGCAATTGGTTACGCGGCCCTCCGACTGCTGATCGGTAATCACCGATTGACAGGTGATCTACGCTATCCTTGGTGGCTGGGCTCCGTGGGCTCCGTGGATTCTGTGAGCTACGCGGAGTCAAGAAAATCTGCGGGGACTGTGATTAATACGGACCTCAACACTCAAGAGACCCATAATGGTGCAAAGAGCCTGCAGCATACAATGGCTCCGAAAAACGCTGCCGCTGTAGCGGCGGCGAAGACGAGGGCTGCACGCCAGGCACTGAGAGATCAAGAGACAGGCAGACAACGCGGAGCTACTCGTGCCGAGTCACAGGAAACTAATGCAGAGACGATATCTTCAATAGGGGAGAAAACACCAATCCGGAGGGGCGCCTCTAACAAAACCCCCGTAGCGTCTCACTCTGCTAAAGCGACAGTTACAGTATCAGCGGCTCCAACAGTGGCAACAATGTTTCAACGTGCCGCTAGTCAAAAATTAGTTGCTAAGGAGACACAGCACAAGCAGCTAATTATTAACACAGAAGGGAGCACGATGCCAATAATGGAGGGGAATAAAGGAAGTAATGCTTCTGCACCGACACTAGCAGCTACAGCTGGGACTCAGAAAATACCAACACAGCTTGAAGCACAAAGAATAGAGCCAGTGAATGAGGCTGAGACTGGCTTTAGCTCTGAAAGATCCGAATCTACAGTCACGCAGGTAAGCCAGACAACTCCTTCTGACTTTGCTCCTCCCTCCACACCAGATATGATTAATCAAGGGCCTGATGATAACTCCAGCAAAGTGAATGTGAATACTGACCCCTCAATGACACAAGTGCGGAGTAAAAACAGATCTAACAGCATTAGCAATACTGTCAACAATACAACTGACAATAACACTAATAAACTTGTGATTGAGCTTATGAATGAGTCTGCTAAAGAAACTGTTAAAGAGACTAACGAGGCTAAAGAGGCTGCTATTGAGCCTACAGGGTTGCTTAATACTCCCACCACGATCAGTGAAATCAGTCACAGGAATAAGGTTGCTAACCAAACTTCAGGGTCGAATGTGGAGCCGCTTATGGAGATGCCGGTAAATCCTTCGCCACAGAGCTTGTTTATTATCCCACATGCAGATTCATGTACAGACTTGCATTCTGATGATGTACAAAGCGAGGCTAACAAAACACAAGAAAAAGAGCCTATAGAGGTCACAGAAGCATTACAACCTCATGTAGGGACACCAATGAAGTCCAACCCAGCGATAGATGGACACCCTATAGATGATGTAGGCACTAATGAGGTGATTGAGGCTGATAAAGATATAACAGACTCCTACTCTTTTTCGGAGGACATTAGCTGGTCTGGTGATACTGATGAACTTGATGATGCCGAAGAAGTAGAGAATGTAGAGAACGACACAGACTCCAATCTAAGTACAGAATCAGATATCATTCCTCCAATAGATCAGCGCGATAAGCGGAGAACAATACTTAAGAAGAAAAAAGCTGGGCATCATGGAGCTAACGAATTGTCTTGGGATTATACCCCAACTGTTCTTACTTTGAATCAGAGTCAGATCCCTATCACAAAATTACAAATGTCATCCATAGGTCATAATTCAAATAAAGAGCAACCAGACTCATCAGGAGCCACTCTGACGTCAGTCATGGAAACAGTTTTGCAAGCTATAGCATCGCATCGGGAGGAGACTTCCAAAGACAGTCGCAAAGCCCGAGCAGGTTTGCAGAAGGTTCAAGGTGTAGTTCGCAAACTCTCCAAGACTGTGGGGGCATTTACAGAAAGACTAAATGACATAGAGGATCGCATCGTTGTAAACGAAACAGAGGCCGCTGCTACAAATGAGCGAGTTGAGTCAAATGAGGCACAGGTACAAGATATCATATGGAAACTAGAAGACTACGAAAATAGACTACGTAGAAATATCCTACGAGTCCTAGGGGTGCCGGAATAAATGGAGGGGGAAGACTGCCGCACCTTTATTATACAACTTTTTCGTGACACACTTCCTGAACTTAACACCTGGGATTGGGGCTACGAAGTACAGAGAGCCCATCGGGTCCCTTTATCTATAAAACCTACAGCACCCACAAGTAAATATCCACGTGCAATCCTGGTGTATTTCGGGAACTACTTGCTTCGACAGGCTATCGCAGATAAAGTCACGCCAGATAAACACCGTTAGCAAAGACTCAATATCCTATTTTGTACGTCCTGACTTTTGTCACTGGACTGTTGAAAGGAGATGGCGACTCAGGCAACTCATCAAGCCATTTCAAGAAAAGAAAGCGGTAGTTTACTTGAACAATCCAGCTAAGTTGAAATTAATATATAAGGGTCAAACCAAATTTTTTACGTCTGAGATCAAGGCTAAAGAATATCTAGAGAGCCTATGAGAGATCCTCGAAACATTTACTTATGTGATATCAATCCTTGATGTGGGAGATTTCTAATTAGTGGTTTCTCGCATCCTAGTGCAACGATTCTAAAATGCATACCTATGAAAATAGTTTTTAATTAACACTTTATAGTATCGCTTCTCTTCTCTTCCTCTATTAACTACTACCCGTAATCATTTATTATTTTCATCTTTCTTTCTCCTTTTTTTTTATTCTTTATTTTTCTTCCTCTTCTTGTTACACACTTAAGACTGCATGCTTCACTAACTCTGATTGGAATATGCTATTCCATCACTATAGACTCTTATGGAGTCTTATTGCCTTTTTTGGAGGGTCAGGGGGGGGGAAAGGGGGGAGGGGAGCTGGGAGGGTGCTGGGTGGGAATCTGGGTGGGTGGGGTCTGGGGGGGGGAGAGAAAACAAAGTAAAACGAGCAAGTTCGAAACCAATAAGGGAATGTTGTTAGATAAGCATTGCTTACAATTTACAATAAATAAATGGGAAAGCTGAACATAGGATGTTGGAATGTGGCAGGTCTTAATGACAGAGGAAAGAGGGCTCAATTCTCTCAATTAATGGTTCACAGTTCCTGGGATATCATCGGCATACAAGAAACTCACATTCCTATAGGAGAGATTAATCAGCTAAAAATACCAGGCTACAACATATTAGCTACAACAAAACAAACTACAAAAACCAGAGGGGTGACAATTCTAGCAAGAACAAGAATAGGTTTCCCAGTACGTAAAAAAGCCGATAAATATGGAAGATGGGCCATTGTTCAGTTAGATATGGGTATTACTGTATGCTCTATATATGGCCCTAATCTTGACGATCCTGCATTGTATATCGAATTAGAATCAGAACTAGCGCAATGGCCTAGTACCTTAATCCTCTACGGAGATTTTAATTTAACATTTAATCAAACTCAAACCAATCAGAGCCAATACAACTATTCTGGCCGAAAACCAAGAGTATTTCGAGCAGTACTAAGCTTAATTCAGAGTCACAATCTTAAAGATTTATGGTCTTTAAAAAATAGTAGAGACCCAGGATACACATATTTCTCCTATCCTCATAAAAAATGTGTACGCATAGATTACGTTTTCGCAACTGCAGACATTGCTCATAATGCTCTTATTTTTAAAGCCCCCAAGACACTATCTGACCATAACTCCATCTGTGCTACATTGGAAGTTCCTAGATTTAAGCGAGTTTATCCACAATGGACATTTGATCGGAAATTATTGGTCAATCAGGAGTATATAGCGCACATTGTACAATGGACCAAAGATTTCTTTGACATAAATCAATATAGCGCATCTCGCACTACTGTATGGGACAGTTTTAAGGCGGCGTTAAGGGGAGAGACTGCCACCTTCGTTGCCAGCCGTAGAAAAGAACGACAAAACATTCACAACGAGCTAATAAATAGACTAACACATCTAGAATACACTCATGCCAACCAATTACACCATGGGGAACAGGCTGACGACACCTTAAGAAAGATCTTGATACTTAAAGCCGAGATAAATAATGATCTAACTGAAAAAGCAGCAGAAATTCTCCAAGCCAACCGAAATAAGGTATATGAGACAGGCGAAAATGTAGGGAGACACCTTGCTTTAAAAACTCGGCAAACACTATCTCACAACTCCATACAAAGCATTTACTACGATGGCCACAAATATACTACTCAGGAAGAAATAGCCAATTGCTTCCAGGAGTATTACCAAAAAATATAACAGAATGAAGACACAAAATCAAATAATGAAACTAAAGAGTTCCTAGATGAATGGCTTAGAGAGACTAATATGGCACAAACCATCGACGATGAAATTAAAAAAGAACTAGATAAAGAAATTACCAGAATAGAAGTAGAGATGGCAATAGCGGAACTGGCGGCAGGGAAGGCAGCGGGACCCGACAAGATACCCCTAGACCTATACAAAATACTGGGTAAAGTGATAATTCCATTCCTACATGATCTCTTCTTAGGTATTCAATGGCATGGAAAAACCCCGGAATCGTGGAAACAAACAAACATAGCCGTTTTTAAAAAGAAAGACAAGCCCCCCGAACTGACAACATCATACAGGCCGATCTCACTGATCAATTCAGATTCTAAAACATATGACAAAATTTTTGCTAATCGCCTTGGTAAAATCATTGAACAACTAGTGACTCCCTGGCAACATGGGTTTATACCCGGCAAAAGTACCTTTGATCATATACGAAGAGTCATATCTCTTTTCGACATAATGAAAATAAAGAATGGTCAAATGTCACTGATTTTATTAGATGCCGAAAAGGCTTTTGACCGGGTCTCCTGGCAGTTTCTTTGGGAAATATTAGCCATTAATAATATTGGCCCGGGGTTTATAAGATCAATAAAAGCCCTTTATATAGACCCAAAAGCTAGAATCCTGACAGGGGGTTGCGAATCGGGAAATATTCAAATTCAGAGAGGCACGCGACAAGGATGTCCGTGCTCACCGTTGCTATTTGCACTTTATATTAACCCCTTAATTATTAAGTTATTAACATCGCCAGCGATAACACCAATAAAAACCGGCATCTACAACACTAAAGTTCTTGCCTACGCCGATGATGTCGCGGTTTTAACATCCAACCCTACTGAGGCCCTAGTTGAAATAGAAGCAACTACTAAAATATTTGGGCTCTACTCGGGTTACTCTTTAAATCAAGACAAAACGATGGTAGTATGCACTGATAATACACCTTATACAAGTCAATTTAGAGTCAAAAATGCGAAATATCTAGGAGTAAATATTTTATCCAAGATTGATGAGATCAACACGCTAAATTACGACCCCCTAATTACCAAAATAAAAGGAGATTTACTTAGAGTCAATAACCTTCATTTATCTATAATTGGTAGAAGTAACTACATAAAAATGACAATATTTCCAAAGATACTGTACTTGTTTAGAGCGATCCCTATTTTAATTGATAACACTTCTATGAAAAAGATAAACCAATCAATATCATCGTTTATTTGGAGCTACGGGAAGATAAGAAGAGCTCTACCCAAGTTAACTCTACCAACTTCCAGCCTAGCTATACCAAATTTAACTTATTACATGTGGGCAGCCATTCTCCAACAAATGAAATTTCTTACAACATCCAACTGTCAAGATCGAAACAGAACACTTTACGACATATCTTCCATTTATGAGTTAACACTAGGAAGCACAGCCAGAGGATTAATATTAAGACAAATCGAACCCTCCTACTTTAAAAAGACCAAATTCAAAATTATTATAGATGCTTTTAAAATTTGGAGCTGCTGTACAAAAACACTTCTAATTTCTAAATATACAAAATACACACCCTTATGGCACAGTTCAGTAATACCCCAATATCTTAATGATAACACAACCAAACGCTGGGAGAACTAGGCCTTATCACCATCGGCGATTTTCTAAACTCAGATGGAAGAACTACATTCGATAAATTATATATTAAATACCAGATTCACCCCTCCGACTATTTAAAATGTAATCAAATATATACATCATTAAGACAAAGCATTATAAATATAGAGCTGAAATCGATACCATTCATAGACCTTGTACAAAAGGCGTCAACTAGTTTAAGTGATATATATGAAATCTTCTTGAATAACCATCCTGATGACATAGAAAGAATAGAAACTAGTTGGGCCAATAAATTAAATAATCCTAACGTTGACATAGACATGACTCTACAATTATCCTCCAAAGCCATATTAGCAAGCAATTTAAAAGCTCAAATCTATAAAACAATATGCAACTTATATTATACACCGTCCAAATTATTCTCCTGGGGCAAGATCGACCATGATAAATGCCCCAGATGCGCACTTGGTCCCGCAAATCTGATACACATGTTTTATGATTGCCCAAAACTAGAACAAATCAAGGATAGTATCGTAAAATACTGGACTGAGATCTTTGGCCATGAAATTAAAACCTCATCAACTCTATTTCTACTTGGCTATGATAGCTCTTTAGAACTTAACAACTCAGAAATCTATACAACCTATTTAGGTACTGCCATATACAGAATTATATTAGCAACCCGGTGGAAGGACTCCGAGGTCCCAGTATTTCAGGGATGGCTTAGTAGATTATTAGCAACATATAAGCAAGAAATGGCCATTTATAAAACTAGAGGGAAAAAATCCAGGTCATTTGGGAAACTGGTTTGGTCCTTTGTTGCCAGTTGGTATGACCAACAGAGGGACTAATTAGAAACTACTCATGTAAGCTGAATGCATGTACTATGGCCTTAAGGACTATAGAACTGAAATATGAAATATGATTTTATAACTTCTTTCCAATTATAATTATAATTATTATCTTTGACCGTTAATAGACCTGCCACAATTTATTAATTTTTCGATATACTTGTATGTAAATATATTTACTCTACATCATGTAATTCTCAAAGTATGTGCTTTCTAATACTTGTAATGCAATATATGTTTATCTTTGTAATCTTCAAACATGCTCAATAAACATTTTGGGAAAAAAAAAAATAAATAAAAAACCTATTAAATTCACTGAAAAAACCATAGGTTTCACACCAGTTATAGTTAGCTGGAAATTCTACTGACATAAAACCAATGAAATTCCACATTATAGTTAGTTGGACTCACTATAACTTGCGCGTGTAATGCACTGCTGATGACATCACATATTACATCACTCATGACATGGTCAGTGACATCACTCATGACATCACTGATGACACCATCCTTGTGACAGAGTGACAGACCTCCTTTCACTATAAAGTAACCCTTGAAACATATAATCAAAAATAGAAACTAACATTTTCGAAAAAGTGGATATACCCATACCAGTTACAACAACCAATTCAGTAATTCCACCATCTATATACACATCCACTCATTCACCAGCAGTTCTATATAGTCACTCATACATATACTCACTGATCATATGTAGTGATACACCTATACATCCTGTTACACACCGACAGTCATCAAAAAGTTCCTCACACACATATTCACACATGCAAATAAACTAATAAACATCCATTTATTTACATATACAGATATACACACACTACCACCTTACTTCAAAGGAAACTTACACATACTTACTCTCTTAAACAATCACTTATAGAAACACATACTTATTTAAACAGGAACTGTTTCAATCTCTCACTCTCACATATACTGATTTATATATATCAATACTCACATAAACTAGAATAAAACATATGTAGTTACTGATAAAGACACTAGTGAGGCAGTCATTCACTCACTAACACACACATATACACCCTCATCCACCCATACAGTCCTGCACTTATGCTGTCTTCAAAAAACATATAAACAGTGAGTCAGTCATTGATGCATCTATCTGCTAAGTAACACCCCCACCAAACCAATAGCGACACTCATACTGATACTAAAAAAACATCTAATAACCAATATACACACACATGTAGCTACTCACCAACCCATGTAGCCATTTATACACAAAGTGAAACACTGATACAAACATATAAATATTTAAACATTACTCGCTAATATATATATTCACTAAGATACACTTATTAAGCCAGTTATCCAATCATTTTTTTTTAAAAAAACATTCATTAAGACAATAATTTAAACAATTACTTTTCCATCGACCTTTACATATACATATATAAAACATATTTATTTTTCAGAAAGACACACATTCACTGAATGGTGTCATCAGTGATGTCATGAGTGATGTCACTGACCTTGTCATGAGTGATGTCATATGTGATGTCATCAGCAGTGCATTGCAGGCACGCAAGTTATAGTGAGTCCAACTAACTATAACGTGGGAATTTCAATGGTTTTATGTCAGTAAAATTTCCAGCTAACTATAACTGATGTGAAACCTATGGTTTTTTCAGTGAATATATATATATCTATCTATATATATATATATATATATATATATATATATATATATATAATATATATATATATATATATATATATATATATATATATATATATATATATATATATATATATATATATATATTCACGACAAAACCATAGGTTTCAGGCCATATATAGTTAAGAATTAGCATTTAAAAAACCTTTGAAATTCACTGAAAAAACCATAGGTTTCAGGCCTTATATATAATTAGGAATTAGCTTTTAAAAAACCTTTGAAATTCACTCAAAAAACTATAAGTTTTAGGGGTGTTATAGTTAGCTGGACGTTTCACTCATACAAAACCATTGAAATTGCATATATATAGTTAGTTGTACTAACTATATTTTGCGCACCCGCAATCCACTGCTGATGATGTCACATATTAGATCATTCATGACATGGTCAGTGACATCACTGATGACATCTCAAATGAAATCACTGATGACATCATCCAGTGAATGTGGTTTGCTTCGTTATTTAAATATGCATTATATATATAGCAATTTGCATTGAAGAATGAGTGGAGATATATAAATAATTATTTGGATGGAGCATTTAGTAGCAGTCTAATTGACTGTTTACTTGACCAATTTATAGTGTCTCACTAAATATAGTGGATAGTGACTAAACTGTGTGAATATCTGTATCACTTTGTCAGTTGTTGTGTAAACTGGTTCTACAGTTGGTTACTAGCTATGTGAAAGTCTATATTAGTTATTGATTAGTTAACTGAGTATTTGAATGGGAGAGTGAAAGTGTTTATGGTTCGGTGGGGGGTGTGTGACTATCCAAAGATGTGTGAATAGTTGATTCAGTAGATATATGAAGTTAAAACTACATGTTCTGAGGGAACAGGGGGGCGGGTCCAAGATGGCGACGGAGAAGGACGTGCTTTCTGTCCCTCCGCTGCCGTGATTTTCCTAGCTTTGTTTAGCGCCTTCCCCGAGCCTTGCTGATCACCCCCAACTCTGCCGCGACGCCGCCGGAGTCACCGGCGGAGTTCCGAAGCTCTCCGCGGCTCCGGTGGTGAAGGGGTGGCCCCGCTTATGAGGCTGAGGCCTGTGGCAAGGTCGAGTAGCAGAGCCGGGGACTTGCGTGCGGCGCTGCCGTAGAGGCTACGTCCGGCCGCACAGCTGAGGAGACACTCACCGGCCGAGGAGCCGGCTCGGGAGTCAACGAGGAACGGCCCGGCCTGTGGGGAGTAGGGGTGCTGCGGAGCTCACGGAGGAGCTGACAGTGAGCGGGGAGCCGGGCAAGGATGGGCCTCCGAAAGGTACGCAAGCAGCAGGGTCCCCTAGCACTAGCTCGGTTTCCCGGCTGCAGGACGATGAAGCACCGGCCACCAAAGCCTTCATGCTGGAACTATTCTCCACCATCAAAGAGGACATCTCGGAGCTCCGTTCGCAGCTCCCCTCTGATCTCAGGGAGGTTAGGAGAGAAGTAGATGGCATTGGTGAAAGAGTCGCGACGTTGGAGGAGCACGACCTGGGCCTAGCAGGGGATGTGCACCAGCTTCAGCAAGATGTGATCAGGCTGACGGAGAAGAACCTGGATCTTCAGACGGATGCAAAAGACCTAGAGAACCGCTCTCGCTGAAATAACATTCGCATTCGCGCGGTTCCATGGGGCGGAGAGGCAGGGACCTGCGCGGCTACGTAGAAGCACTCTTTCTACGGGTCCTGGAGGAGGAAGAACTTCATGAAGTCAAAATGGACAGGGTGCATAGGGTCAGACTGCTGAGAGGCACGGGGGCCCCGCCTCCGGACATATTGGTCTGCATTCACGACTTTCAACTTAAGGAATGTATCCTTCTGAAGGCGAGAGGTATCCTGGATTTGCAGTTTAGAGATCACCGCCCCCAGCTCTTCCAGGACCTGGCTGCTTCGACACTGCAAAAGAGACGCAACTTCAAGCCGGTGACGTAATTTCTGCGGGAGCGTGGTGTGGCATACTCTTGGGGTCATCCCTTCCGCCTCATCTTCAGGTGGCGGAATAAACTGGTCCAGTTCCGCTCTCTGCAGGCTGCCAAAGAACTTCTGGGCATGGACGACGCGGCCCCCTCCCCGAGTGATGGGCAATCACCAACGCGACGAAGGCGGCGCTCTTCCTCTTGGCAGAGAGTGGGTTGCCCGGTGACGCAGAATAGGCCAGATCCCTCGGCCAGCCAACAGGAGAGAAACGGAGCTGTGGCTTCCGTGGCGAGCGCAACGGTGTCGCAATCTCCAGAAAGTTCGGGGGCAGCGTGATCAAGAAGGGAAGGCTGTTAGGTGGCGGGGGGACCGCCCCCCTCCGCTCAGGTACTGTGGTCACTATGTATTTTTGGGGAAGACGACCCGGTCCAGGGAACGGGTGGGACACTGACTTGATCCTCACCCGCCGTTCCTCAGGGGTTCCTGTGAACACCCCTATGGTGGTTCTTTATTTTTCTCTTTATTGTCTTTTTTCTTTAGCCCCTTTGGGGCCTTTGCAGTTGAGGGCAGGAGAGGCACTCCTGTTGAGGCTCTCCGGTCCTGAGGAGGGGGAGGGGGGAAGCGGGGTGGGGGGGGTTTGGGGGGGAGGGGAAGGGAGGTTGGTGGTGGCGTGAATGTGTGTGGCGGTATGTTGTGGTTCCTGCACTCTGTTCTGGGAGGGTTCGCTACTACCCGGAGGATGGGCACGCTGTTCCGAGACCTGGCTGGATGATTGGAGTCGAGGGGGTTAATGGGAGGTGGTGCGCTGGGGAGGCGGGCATGGTTCTCGGAGAATGGGGGGCCCGCTGGTGGTTCCTGAGGGAGGGCTGTGTCTGTTGGGAGGCCAGGGTTGTTGGATGAAGTGGTATTTACTGGTCATGGGGCGGTGGGATGCTGAGCTGAGTGAGGGTTTCTATCTGTGATGCCGATAACTGTGGGTACGTGGAATGTGAAGGGGTTAAACTCCCCTCAAAAACGGCAAAAAGGGGTGGCGGAGCCGGGCCGGCGGCCAAGATGGCCGCACCGAGTCCCGGCTCCGCCGACCTTCTCTCCTCACCGCCTGTTCCGCTTGCCTGTTCCGAGAAAACGCGGAGCTTTCGTCCGTCGGAAGGGACGCCGATGTGAGGCGTCCGACTCCGGCAAAATTCCTGACTCCGGGGACGGAGATATGCTTCCCAGCGCAGGGCGGCCTGCCCGAAGCCGGCGACCGGGACCTTGCGTTCTGCTGCACCCAACCGCCAATGCAACAACAACGGACGCATCGACCTGTGGGGGGCCGGTCTCCCGCCGGGGAACCTGAAAATACCCTTGACACCGTCGTAAGCCCTTTCCAGGTGCAATGCACAATCCTACTGTGCTGCTTGCTTCTCCCCCCCCGCTACTTCCCCCCCAGAGATTTTTGTTTGCTGACTGACTTTGAGAATTGCTCCCTGTTTATCTGGAGCATTTCACATGCCTGCAAATTGAACTGCCACTTTATCTCTAGCTCATGGGCACTGGCGAGAGCACGATACTAATGTGCCTTTTTGGACTGGGGGGGCCCGCAAACAATACTCAGTAGTGGGGAGAAGGGCACCCTGTGTTGCCCATTGCTGATACACAGGCAATTCGCCATCTTGACTGGGAAGGGACCGAAGACTCTTAAGCCTGCCTGTACTGCGCCGTGGCGCTGCTTGTTGGAACGGTGGCGATTCAATAGATTATACCTTGTGGAGGCGGCTGGATGTACTGGAAGCTTGGATGGCGACTGTATTTCTCTGAGGGGCTGCGGACCTACATTCTGGTGATGGAGGGACGTAGTTCTGATTATTATTGAACCGATGTTTCACTGTGGCCGTCACCAGTTTTGCTCGCGATTGATACATCCTGCTTAAGTTGGTGCTCCCAATATTGTGTATTTGCTCTCTGATTGATTTAAAGGTGGGTGAAGAGGGGGGGGGGGGTTGGGGTTTCCGCACCGGGAGTCTCCCCCATGTTTTCTTCCCTATCGTGGGCTGTTGGTTACTTTCTTCCTTTTCCTTTTTTATCTCTGTATTTCTCTTGTCTATATTTCGGGTTCACAATGGGTGACAGGCACGCTGCTGGGGGGTAGGCCATGGCCACAAGCAGGGGTGCAGGGTGGGGGGATGTGGGAGGGGTGTTGTTGTTTTTCTATTTTTCTTTGTTTCTATGGCCTTCTTATTCCTTTGTCTCTGGCTACTTCTATTTTCTCCTTTTCTTTATTCGAGATCTTAGTGGTGGTAGTTCTCTGCACACTTGCCTTCCTTCGATTAGTAAGGGGGATTTAGACTGCTTTGCTATGGCGATCGGGAACTTGCTTGGGGGGGCGGACTGCTTGTTTTATGACTATCCTGGTACCGAGTGAAATCATTACGCCCCACTGGCAGTTCTCCTGGACTACGATCATCCTGCCTCTTGAGCTTCCCCTGATTTGCTTTGATCTACCCATACTGCCACAGATCCTGCCATTTATACTTTATTTTAAAATTAAACCTTCATTAATCCTGTTGTTTTCCGACAAAATTGCTCTCCTGGGTTGCAACCGAACATCTGTGGGACGGAGATTTGCACTGCCATGGTCTAATTGCTTGCTCTGTTTGAACCTGTTCCGATGGCTGATTATGATGTTCTGCTTTGTATCGATTGTAACTGGTCTTACCTCTAATAAAGGTTTTCCAGAAATAAAAAAAAATAAAAAACGGCAAAAAGTGTGGAAATACATTATAGACCATAGCATGGATGTGGTGGGTCTCCAGGAGACACATTTAGCGAGGAAGGACGAAACCCGCCTCAAGCATATACATTACCCGCTTATATATAGGTCCTCTGCCCTCACTAAGCACAGGGGGGTGGCCCTTATGTTCAGCTCAGCGATGCGGTTTCAACCACTGGGGGTTAGAAGCGATAAGGAGGGTAGGTGGATCTTGGTCAAAGGTATGCTCCGCGGCAAGCTATGCACTTTTCTGGTGCTGTACGCACCCAATGCGGGACAAAATAGGTTCCTCCAGGACCTACTGACTACTGTGAAGGACTTTGTTGAGGGGCACTCTTTGTGCTAGGGGATTTAAACCTGGTGTGGAATCGTGATCTGGACTGCTCTCGCCCTCAAAGGGCTGACGCTGGGGTCTTTTTGGCTGAGACGCATAGGCGATTTGCAGACCTGGGGCTGATCGATGGGTGGCGCGCCTTGCATCCCCTTGTGAGGGACTACACCCATTATTCCCATGTCCACCATACTTATTCCCGTCTAGATTATGGATTCCTGAGCCAGTCCCTTCAGGGTTCCCTACATGATGCTACGATCTTCCCCCTGTCAGTCTCCGATCACAGTCTGATGGCCCTCTGTGTACATTGGGCCTCGGACTCTTCTGGAACACGCAAGTGGTATTTCCCAGCCTCACTGGTTAGAGACAACCCCTCCTGTAAGGCACTGCGGGTAGCAATCCGAGACTTTTTTGACCTTAACCCTGTAGAGGACACCTCGATCTTTGTCACCTGGGATGCCTTTAAGGCATCGATCAGAGGTAGCTGCATGTCTCTCAACACGGCTCTTAATAGACTGCGACGAGAGGAGAGGGAAGGATTGGAGGAGGAGTTGGGCCATTTGGAACAAACTCAGAAACAAAACCCCACCAGACAAATGCTCCGCGCGTTGACAGCAGTCCGGGGTAAGCTCAGGAACCACTACAGCAACAGAGTGGAATTCACTCTCCTTAAACTGCGCCGACTCTCTTACTCACAGGGTAACAAGATTGAGAAGCACCTCGCGCGCCAGTTGAGGGCCAAGCGAGAGAAGGAATACATCAGAGGCATGCAGGATTCCGGGGGGGAACTGAAGCATCGCGACGAGGACAAGGCGGAACTCTTTGGGGAGTTTTATGCGGCACTATACTCGGGGACGCTTTGCACCCGGAGGCCCAACGTGCTTATCTTAATACACTCCCGCTCCCTTGTGTCTCCCCCGAGTAGAATGAGCTGCTTGAGGCTCCCTTCACTAGGGAGGAGGTTCTGACGGCGATTAAGAATTTGAAACCCAACAAGGCACCCGGGGCGGACAGCTATACGGCACTCTTTTACCTGACCTTTGCTGCGGAGATGTGTGACTATCTAGTGCTCCTCTTTAACGCTATGGCGGACTCTGGTACGACCACGGGCTCCTTGGCGGAGGCGGTTATCTCGATCATCCCCAAGCCTGGGAAAGACCCCACCAGATGTGCCTCATATAGGCCTATAGCCCTGCTGAATATAGATGCCATGCTTCATTCAACTATATTGGCGTCCCGGTTACAGGACCTCTTGCCCGCTATCATCCACCCCGACCAATCCGGTTTCATTAAGCGGTGCCAGACTCATGATAACACTCGCGAGTAGTCCAGCTCATTGAGAAGGCTACTCGCTTCCGTATCCCCGCGGTCCTGGTGGGATTAGACGCGGAAAAATCCTTTGACCGCGCGTATCCGATCAGATCTGAGGCGATGGCTACCTCTGTACATCTTGTGGTTAGGGAGGATACACGCGATCAAAATGACACTCCTCCCTAAGTTGCTTTATCTATTCCAGGCGCTGCTCATCGTCATGGACACTGACTTCTTTCGCTGTGTTAAAACCCTTATGCTCCGCTTTATCTGGCAAGGTGGGTGAGCTTGCTTTTCCTTAACCACTCTTAGGCGCCCGGGGTGGGGGGTGGGGGGGGTGGCCTCCCGGATGTGCTTCTCTATTACAAAGCAGCGCAGCTCAGGGTGATGGTGGAATGGTCTCAGCCTCTGTCAGAAAAACACTGGCTGCATATGGACAGGAGTGTGGCTGACGATCGATATGGGATTTAGATTGGAAACCTAAGGGGGACAAACCTAAAAATGCGTATATTAGCACTCCCACTGGCACCACCCTGAAGGTGTGGGACACAGTCGCCGGGGACAAGAGATGGACAACGTTCCCCTCCCCTTTTACGCCCATCCATTTTAACCCGGCCTTCCCTCCTGCTTTACTTGAGGGGCCCTTTGATGAGTGGAGGAGGGGGGGTTGCTTCGCCCTTACTCACTTGTTCCATGGAGAGGCTCCGCTCACATTTGACAACTGTAGACGGGACTATGAGGTCCTACCAACAGAGCGATACCATCATGCCCAGCTATTACACTGGGTGCTCTCCCCCGCTGTTCGCGACGCGGCCACTAGAGCGCTTACCCCCTTTGAGGCCTTCATTTCCCAGACCACTGGCATGCGGGGAGTCATCTCTTTCCTATACCGTCACCTTTTGCCCACAGCGACTTCCCCCAGACCGCGATACATGGGCCTCTGGGAAGAATTGTTGGACCGCGGCATATCGGATATCGAGTGGGCACAATTGTGGAGAGACTTGGCGAAACACAATCATTCTATTGAACTTCGTGAGTCCCATCTTAAGACAATGATGGATTGGTATCTCACCCCCGCTGAATTGCATTGCGTGTTTTCCGGCACTTCCGACAGATGCTGGCGGGGCTGTGGCATGTTAGGTGACTTTCGCCACATCTGGTGGGATTGCCCCGCTATCCGCCCCTACTGGGAGGAAATTCTTTCCCACATTAAAGACATCCTGGGCTACCCTGTGGCTGACTCAATGGCACACGTATTATTTGGACTCCAAGACCCTCTGCTGGAACATCAAACCCGGGCGGATAAGAAAATCCTTTGGTTGTGCATTGGGGCGGCGAAGACCACCCTAGCGGCAGCATGGAGAAAGAAGGAGGCCCCAGCAATCTCTCTGTGGTATGCTAGATTGTGGAGATTGTTAAGCATGGAACGCATGGCTGAGGTCTTTCTAGGCGATTTTAAGAACTTTGCCTTTCTTTGGGTTCCGCTGGTACGATTCTTATCTAGGGGATTGCCATCGGCAGTATACCCGCCTACGTTGCGGAGCCTACATCTCTTCCAAGTATGAATGCTGGCGCATGGTTGAGTGTGAATGTGGAGGGACACCACCACCGGGAGGGGGGGGTGGGGGTGGGTGAGGGATGTTTCTTGTTATAGTTTGGTTGGGACATTACTGCCATGCCTGTGGCGGGAGACACTCAGTTGTTTGTCCAAAAGGACTTCTGACGGTTGCAGTTCTTCGCAACTAAAGTGACCCTATGGATCTATGATTATTGACTGGTGCGCACCAGGCCTGGGCTTCATCTATGGTGACTGTTTAACTTAAGAACCCTAGTGGCCCCGATGATTGGGTTGCAAATAACTTTCAGATCCTCCCGCCTGCTTTGATTAACCCCCTGCGAGAGATGTTGTGCGAGATTGACGCAAGATTCTTTCTGTTTTTTTTTCCCAATAAAATATACCTTTGACAAAAAAAACTACATGTTTCTAACAGTTGTTTGGGTGAGTGAATCTCTTTATGGGCGTGGTGATGAGCAAATATATTTCTCAATGGTACATGTCCATCAAACTAGAAAAATAAAAGGCAGTGTATGTGTCAATTGTTGTATATAAATACATATGACTCAACGATTGTGTGAGTGACTGTATGGATAACTGTATAATTGTAATAATGATTTTATAATTCACTAAGTATGACTTACTATCTAAATGAATAGATGAAGTGGTGTTTGTATAAGTGTGTAGCTAAGTAAATATGTGAGTATTATCCATTGTTTGCAAAAGTGAGTAGGATGACTTCATATGTGAATAGGATGTGTGCTGGTGTGTAATGTCGATATAGGTGTATACATATTTTTGATAGTGTTCTATTGTTCATTGACAGCATGTATGAGTGAATCTACAGGTAAATGATTAGATGTGTGTATACATCTATGAATCACTGAGTGGGTTTTTAGATACTTGTATTGCTGTGACAATGGATTCAAATATGATACTCAGTATATTACAAAGAGTGATGAAAGATTTTACTAGTGTATGTGATTGTCACGTGGATGATGTCATCAGTGATGTCATTTGAGATGTCATCAGTGATGTCACTTACCATGTCATGAATGATCTAATATGTGACATCATCAGAAGTGGATTGCGGGTGCGGGAAATATAGTTATTCCAACTAACTATATAGGAGCAATTTCAATGGTTTTGTATGAGTGAAATGTCCAGCTAACTATAACACCCCTAAAACTTATCGTTTTTTGAGTTAATTTCAAAGGTTTTTTAAAAGCTGATTCCTAACTATATAAGGCCTGAAACCTATCGTTTTTTCAGTGAATTTCAAAGGTTTTTTAAATGCTAATTCCTAACTATATAAGCCCTGAAACCTATGGTTTTTTCAGTGAATTTGCAAGGTTTTTTAAATGCTAATTCCTAACTATATATGGCCTGAAACCTTTGTTTTTTTCAGTGAATTTGCAAGGTTTTTTAAATGCTAATTCCTAACCATATAAGGCCTGAAACCTATGTTTTTTAAGTGACTTTCAATGGTTTTTTTAAATTCTAATTGCTAACTATATCATGCCTGAAACCTTTGGTTTTTTTCTTTAATTTTGAAGGTTTTTAAATGACAATTTTTAAATGTATTAATTGTTATTTTTTTTATACTGATTTACAACATTTTTGCAGGCAGGTGTTCAGAGGGCACGCCCCCTTTTTACAACACTCTGCAGTGCAGCCCCTAGCGCGTTTGCAGAGGAGGAACTAATTCACCTTGCATACTAGGGGTCCCTGTGGGCCAACTAGGCCACCTGGAACCTCCAGTATAAGCCAATGGGATGCATTGCAGAGAGGTGTAATGAGGCCACACACTTTTTTACACCTCTCTGCAACGCAGCCCCCAGGCGTGTTTGCAGAGGGGGAACTAATTCCCCTTGCATACTGGGGACCCTGGGGGGCAGCTAGCCCACCAGGAGCCTCCAGTATGCGCCAGGGGGCTGCTTTGCTTTGCCCGGAGGGCGACAGTCCCAGAGGCAGTGTGGGGGGGATTGGGCACCCCTCACACTTCTTTATCACTATGCCCCCGCGATTTGGTCCCCCTGGGGGGTGATTTTTAAATAAACATACCGGGGTCAGGGTGCTTCTAACCTGCCCCCATTTTTTTTCCTACACGTTTGTTTTTCTGCTTTCTTGTGCCTTGGTCTACCTAGCACAAGATGGATACCAACACTTCCTGGTTAGAAGTGTTGACAGCCAATGAGCATGCTGCTTTCTCCGAAAGGCATGCTGGTTGGCTGCCAAAGTCTGTCAACACTCCAAACCAGGAAGTGTTGGCAGCCATCTTGTGCCCCGGTAGAACCAAGCCAAGGCACAAGGAAGCAGTGAAACAAAGGTGGAAAACACGCAAAGGGGGCAGGGTAGAAGTACCCTGACCCCCTAGGCCTGCTCAGGGGGTCCCACAAGGACCCCAAAACCCCCCACCAATTTTATTTATTTTTTTAAATCGCGGGGTACGCGCACCGTACGTGTACGGATGCGCACCGTACTCGTACCTTAGCGGAGGTACGCGTACGGTGCACGCACCCCGCGATTTAAAAAATAAATAAATAAATACATTTTGGCCCTGGGGGTCCTTGTGGGATCCCCTGAGCAGGCCTAGGGGGTCAGGGTGCTTCTACTCAGCCCCCTAGTTGAGTTCTACACGTTTGTTTTTCTGCTTTCCTGTGCCTCAGTCTACAGAAGCACAAGATGGCTGTCAACAATTTCTGTTTTGGAGTGCTGACAGACATTGACGGAGTGGTGTGGCTCACTGGTTAGAGGCGGCAGACCCGGAAGCAGAGGTCGGCCCGGGACCAGGGTTCGATTCCTGACGCGGCAGGGTCTTGGGCCATGGTCAGCGGACTCGATAAATCTCGCCTTGGTGCCTACTCCAAACCTGGGTCCCACTCAGCAACTCTGGGCAATAGCTTGCTTAATCTCTACTAATGGCCTCATCAGCACCGGGGATGCTTGTCCTCACCTTGGAGATGCCCAGGAGGAACGATCTCACGGGGAAAGCCAGGATGGGTTCCCCAGTGGTATACCGCGACGGGACGCCCCTTTGCTGGGGCAGCTGTGTGCTTTACAAGTATACAACATTTAACATTGGCAGCCAATCAGCATGCAGCTCGCGCACGCGAAGGTCCGCGCACGTACGTATGCGCACGTTACGCGTACTGTGCGCATACGGTACGCGGACCCGTGCGCGTACGGTGCGCTCCTATAGATATATAAATTTTTTCTAATTCAATTTTCCCAACAACTACTGGAGGGATTGACACCATTTAAACAAAAGGGCGTACTGCGTACCAGTCCCTACCATTTTGCCAAGTTTGGTGTAATTCCGTTCACCGGTTCGGGCTGTAGCCGTGTCTAATCGTCCTATGGAAAATAACATGGGGAAAACACGTTTTGGGACCCCCCTTTTTTCTCAGTCCCCCACTTGACGAATCCCCCCAAAACTTTAAGGGAAGGAGCAGAGCGTAACGGGACATCTTCTTTGAGAAATTCGCGAAGATTCATCAACCGGCGCCAAAGTTATTCCCAATAGAATGTTGCGAATTTCCTATGAAAACTAGGTCCTAACTATATATACCTACTGGCAACTGCCAGTAGGTAATATATATATACATATCTATACTACTATAATAAAGGAAAAACTTTGCACCTTTGAGGCGGGTAAACTCGGGAGCCACAGCGTCAATCCACACACCCGATACAGCATTGTAATCGTCAGGGTGTGCTGATGGACATAGGCTATATAAATAAAAAAAATTATACGTTATTTAAAAAATTGACGATAAAAAAAGTAGTCCCTTGCAAGTAGCGCCGGCCGCGACCTGCGTGGTGACATCAGGAGCGCGGGGAGGAGCGGCATGCAGGAGCGGAAGAGGAGCGGCGGACATGGCGCGGGGGAGGAGCAGTGACGAACGGCGGAATGGCGGTGAGGACCGGCGGACAGGCGGGAGGAGCGTAAAGCGGCGAGGAGCGTCAGAGCGGTGAAATGAGGAGCCCGGGGGAGGAGCGGCGGCTGAGGTAAGGTTCCGGGCAGGCGGGGGTCGGGGCAGGCAGGGGACGGGGTGGGCAGTGGCCCGAGCTGCTTGACAATGTCAGGGCGGGTGGGGGGCCAGGCTGCTGCACAATGTCGGGGCGGGCGGGGGTCCGGGAAGCCTGATTGCTCGCGGTGACTGGGCGGGCAGGGGCCCTAACTGTTTAAAAATGTCAGGGCGGGCGGGGGGCTGGGCTGCTGCACAATGTCGGGGCTGGCGGGGGGCCGGGAAGCCTGATTTCTCCCGGCCAAGGTCGGGACAGGCTGCTAGTTTATATATATATATTTATATATGTTTTTGAAATCTCCCGCCCTTCTTTCAGCGCTCCCAGCCGGGCTCCTCAAGGAAGAAATTGGAAACAGACTCCGTAGCAGTTTGTGGTTCAGCAGGTCTTTATTTCAATAGCCACCACCGTCAGACGCATTTCGGGTAACAAGAACCTTTGTTCACTCACAGAAACGCTGTCCGCTAACATTTTTATGGATATGCTGTGTGTTTTTTTGTGAGAATGACGTATCTCCCCCCAGTCACATAATGGTGATAGACATGGAAGAAATACTATGCACATTTAACCAAGCTAGTCTTTCAAAACAATACGACCTAGGTTACATGCAAAGTTGATCATTGTATTAATACATTAATATTTCTAAAAACACAGTGTGATTCGACATGTAAAGTGCATTGTACAGTGCTAAAATTCCAGATTTGCAAATACCATTTGCCCGAGCAAAATTCATTAATAATCAGCTCATGATAAAAACATTCCAGCAAATACAAGAATTTGTTTGAAAGCATACTCTGAAAACCATCAATGATGTATAATTATATAAATATATAATACAAAAATATAAATATAAATATAGATCTATGTTGACTGATAATGGCATAGTAATTAAAATCGTAAAAGCATTTTTACAATTGTGCATAACATGACATAAATACTGGATTAAATTCCATGATATTCAATTTAAGAACACACTACTGTGCCTCTATGTTCTATAACTGTGTCAAAGGGGAAGATGTATACCCCCGAAATTCGAGGGTCGCATGTATTGATATCCTATAAAATCATCAGTGCAGTGCCCTAGCTGGTTTTGATAATAAGTGCATATAATATAAATATGTGCTCTGTGCCGTTAAAAGATATACACTTCAAAAACGCGACTGTGTATATTACGCTACAGTGGGTTAAAAAACAACAGATTTCAAAGAGTACGGGAAATTTCACACAAACAGTAACATATGACATGAATGATCAGGCTGTAGACTCAATGCCCCAAGCGAGGTTATCTTAACATGTCCGTGGATCCGGTGTCTCAGAGAGGTAGCTATAGGAACTTGTGCAAGTCTTCAGTATTGTTAAGTCCTTTCAGATGCTTGCTGTCCAGCTCTAGAATGAACCTAGACTCTAATCTCCTCAGCTCCTTTTCCTTATCACCCCCTCTAGGGTTAATAATAATAATAAGCATTTATTAAGCGCCTGGCTGCACAAAACTGTGTGTCCCCGCGCTGACTGCAAATGCAACCCATCAAGAAAGACCATGAGTCGGGCGAACGGAATTAATTTTTGGGAAATAGATGAGTTTTAAGTCTGGCTCTGAACCTTGTTTCAGGTGGCTCCATCCGCAGCTGGATTGGCAAGGCATTCCAGAGCTTGGTGGCTAAATAGCGGAAGGATTTTCCTCCCATTTTAGCTTTAGTGATGCGGGGGATTTTAAATAGCATCATGCCCGCTGATCTAAGATCTTTAATCGGCCTATGGATGGTGATGAGGCCTCATCGATAGCTCGGGCCTTTGTTTTGGGCAATGCGATGTGCATAGCAGAGAGTTTTAAATATAATTCTCTCTTTAACAGGGAGCCAGTGAAGCTTGGCAAGCGCATTTTTAGTGGATGCTCTCCGAGGGAGACCGAGCACCAGTCGTGCTGCAGAATTCTGTATGCATTGTAACTGGTGCAGACTCTTTTGATTAAGACCAAGTAGGAGAGCATTCCCATAGTCCAAATGGGGGGATATTAGGGCATGGACTATGGTCTTTCTCGCTTCGGTCGGAAGAAGGTCTAGTACTTTGCGCAGTACTTTTAGGGTGCTGCAGCATTTGCTTGTCACTTTGTTTACCTGAGCTCTGCCTGAGAGATCGTCGTCAAGCATGACTCCGAGATTCTTCACCTTCTCTACAGGCACAGGTAGTTCTCCCAACTCGCTAGGCCACCATGCATGTGACCAGACAGAAGTATCCTTCCCTACTATCAGTACCTCTGTTTTATCTCCGTTTAAACGGAGGCAGTTGGCGTTCATCCACGTCGCTATCCTTAACATACAGTTAGAGAAGTTGGAAGCTAAGTCTCTACTGTCAGGCGTTATTTTGAACACCAACTGGGTGTCGTCAGCATAGCTGACAATGCCCACCCCAAATTCCTCTGCAATGTGTGCCAGGGGTTCCATGTAGATGTTAAATAAAGTAGGGCTCAGACTAGAGCCCTGTGGAACTCCATGGCTAACACTGCGAGGAGATGACTTAAAGGGTGGGCAATGAAGTTGGAAAGTTCTGTCAGTGAGGTATGACTGGAACCAGGTGAGAGCAGAATCTTTTACTCCCATGTCTGAGAGCCGAGACAGCAGCGTTGAATGCAGCATGGTATCAAATGCTGCACTTAGGTCCAATAGGACCCGCGCTGCTGTCTCTCCCTCATCCACCAATTTCCGAATCTGTTCGGTGGAATACAGAACGGCTGATTCCGTTGAGTGGCCTGATCTAAACCCTGATTGGGAAGGGTGGAGGAGTGATTCTTTCTCCAAAAACTCCATGAGTTGGAGATTGGCCACCTTTTCTATGATCTTAGCACAGAAAGGGAGAAGGGAATTTGGCCGCAGATTTTGAAGCTGAGTGATTGGAATGTTCGGTTTCTTTTTTAGTGGTATTACCTGGGCAGATTTCCAATTTCTCAGGACATTGCCTTCCCGGAATGATGTTGTGATCATGTTGCTTATATAATCCAGTAATTAGCTTTCCATGACCGCTTTGTACTGTTCCGGTGGGCAGGCATCCATGGAGGAGCCTGAACAAATAGTGTTTATAATTTTCATTAGTTCCTGTTTATTGGGGGTCCTGAAGTTGGTAAACTGGGGTTTGTGGGGGCAAGAGTCTAGGATCTCTACCTTATTTTTATCTGACCTGGTACTGCTGGAAAACGTAGCATGAATTTTTTCTACCTTCTCCACAAAGAAGTCGGCTATCTGGTCGCATATCTCTTTGGAGTAGGTGTCTTTAGTATCCAGGCGAGAGGGTATGGTGATTTCTCTGTAGATACCGAATGATTCTTTAGTAGGGTTTTTAGCTTCCATAATTCTCCTTTTGTAATAGAGACTCTTCTCTAATCGTACCAATTTTTGGTATTTTTTCAGCTCGGTTCTATAGTTTTCTTTGAGTTCTGAAGTGTAGTTTTTCCTCCACTTTCGTTCAATGGATTTGCATAGGGCTTTAGCTTTTTTCAGTTTTTCAGAGAACCAGGGGGCATTTTTAGTTTGTCGAGCTGGGGGTTTGGTTGTCCAAGGAGCAATCTTGTCTAACGCTTTAGTTAGCCATGATTCAAAGTTATCCCATACCTCCTGTAGGGAATCGCCTGTTGCCGGGGGATGTTCGGTAAGTTCCTGCAGCAGCAATTCAGGGGTGCACTTTTTAAAGTTGCGACGTCTGTAAGGAGGGTTTTTCGCATGTAACTTGATGATACTGTTTTTGGCTATTCTGAATGGCACCATACTATGGTCAGACCATATTAGTGGAATAGGTGGTGAAGTATTAGCGCCTTCCCAGTTCGTGAATATCGGATCTAGTAGATGCCCTTGTTGATGCGTGGGCAAAGTAGATAGAAGCTTGAGGTCTATCGCGTTGAAAGCATTCAGAAGGAGTTGCGTTTCTTTGGAGTGGCTATCCTCTAGATGGATGTTAAGGTCGCCAAGTATGATAATATTTTTATGTCTGATGGCTAGCTGAGTAGCCAGTTCTATAAGTTGGCTACAGAAGGATAGTGCTGCTCCAGGAGGTCTGTATATTAGTAATCCCGTGATTGTATTGGTGGTATCTAATTTGATGGTAAATCTTCCGCACTCACTATCTGTGATTTTTTGTTATTCACAATTGCTGCAATGACAAAGTATTTCAGGCAATTAAGATCATTTTTATGCACTGCCTTGAAATGTCTGGCCACGGGGTACGAGGCATCATTGTTTACAATATCTCTAAGATGTTGAAGTATTCTGACATGTACCTGTAATTTAGTGCTGCCCACATACTGTAGGCCACAGCTACATGTCAGAACGTACACCGCGTATTCAGTTTTGCAGGTGAAAGACCCCACGATGTTAATTTCAGTAGGGCTGAAGGGAGTTATATATTTTGTGGTAGAGATACCAAATTTGCCCGCCCTGCATGTAGTCCATTTAACACCTTAGCTACTTTGAACGTTCAGCACCCAGTGCTGAACGTTCGAATAACGAGCGCTGGCCCGTCGGCCAACGGTCGTGCGCAGCACTGGGGAGGTAGCGCTCGTGACGACCGTTGGCAGACGGCAGCGCTTAAGGGTTAAGAAATCGTGTCCTAGGTTTTAACCATACAGTACCTGATTTGGGCTGGGGTTTAATATTCTCCGGGCTAATGCACACAATCAATGATCTCATAGAGATTCCTCTGCGGTAGGTAATAGTGGGTTTCTCGGGCATTTCAGGAGCTATCACAGCATTCTTTAACAGCACAGGCCAGTTTCTATTGATTATAGCGCAAATCTGGCGCTGTTGTTTATTATATGTGAGGATGAGCCTAGGTGTATCATTGGGCTGATTAGGTTCTGCTGTGCTGGGTGTACTTTCTAGCAGAGATGCCCTCGTTCTAAGTTTTACCTTGTTCAACACCTAATTGAGCGTGGAGGCTTTGAAGCCTCTCATGCAAAATCTTTCTCAGGCTTCCCTAGTGCATTTCTCTTGTTGTGCCTCAGTACTATAGATTCGTTTGATTCTCAACAACTCCCCATATGGTATACTCTCTATGAGGTGTATATATATACATATATTCACTTAAAAAACCGTAGGTTTCAGGCCTTATATAGTTAGGAATTAGCATTTAAAAAACCTTGCAAATTCACTTAAAAAACCATAGGTTTCAGGCCTTATATAGTTAGGAATTAGCATTTAAAAAACCTTGCAAATTCACTTAAAAAACCATACGATTAAGGCCTTATATAGTTAGGAATTAGCATTTGAAAAACCTTTGAAATTCACTGAAAAAAACATAGGTTTCAGGCCTTATATAGTTAGGAATTAGCTTTAAGGAGGGTTGCTGCTTTTACGGACCTTGCCGCTTTGTCTGCCTGTTTGTCCACTACACCACTTTTCGAGGCCCCCGCTTCGCGGGAGCCGCTCGCTGGCGTTGGAACTCTGTTTGTCCTGTTTGCCTGGGACCTGGAGGACTTCGCCTGAACTGCCTGCCCTACACACGGACAGAGGCGGGACTGCGAGGACCAGCCTGCTCAGCGGCGCTGATCGGCCACAGCTGGTCCTCTTCCCGCCCCCTCCTGCTCTACGAGATCCTGCAGTGAGTGTATTTGGTGGGTGCCTTTGGAGGGTTGCTGCTTTTACGGACCTTGCTGCTTTGCCTGCCTGTTTGTCCACTACGCCACTGCTCGTGGTCCCCGCTTCGTGGGTGCCGCTCGCTGGCGTTGGAACTCTGTTTGTCTTGTTTGCCTGGGACCTGGAGGACTTCGCCTGAACTGCCTGCCCTACACACGGACAGAGGCGGGACTGCGAGGACCAGCCTGCTGAGAGGTGCTGATCGTCCGCAGCTGGTCCTCTTACCGCCCCCTCCTGCTCTACAAGATCATGTAGTGAGTGTATCCGGTGGGTGCCTTTGGAGGGTTACTGCTTTTACGGACCTTGCCGCTTTGCCTGTCTGATTGTCCACTACGCCACTTCTCGCAGCCCCGGCTTCACGGGGGGGGGGCGCTCGCTGGTGTTGGAACTCTGTTTGTCCTGTTTGCCTGGGACCTGGAGGACTTCGCCTGAACTGCCTGCCCTACACACGGAAAGAGGCGGGACTGCGAGGACCAGCCTGCACAGCAGCGCTGATCGGCCGCAGCTGGTCCTCTTCCCACTCCCTCCTGGGTCTCCTCCCATAAAAAGAGCAACCGTAATGCGCACGCGGGACGCGCGCAGGACTGAGCGCGCGGCTAAGCCTGGGCCAAGGACGGGCCCGTTGTAGCCATTTCAAGCCCGAGAGAGTCCGGACTGGGCCACCCCTCTAAGTCCATACATTCAGTAAAATTACATTATATGACAGTTACCTCAATCTGGTGGGGATCTAGACAACCCGGCACCATGGTATCAAGGGAGACAAGGAGTAAAGCCACGGTTACGTCCACCATGGCTACAGGTACTTTGGATAATTTTGTTAGTAGAGCCAATACCGCTGAAAATAATGAACTGTCGGCCTTAGAAAGACAGTTAGCTGATGGCATTGAAAGTACCAGCCGGTCTTCCTCAGGACTAGTTGTAAATACTACCTTAACAGAGATACTGGAAGTTTCCCATCTCTCACTCCTAGATAGTATTGATCAAACAATTGAGTCTGTTTTACAACAGCTAAGGTCATCCTCAACTGTACAACGTGATTCTCACCGGTCAGTTTCTGATGCTGTAATACCATCTGATCCAGCCTTGATAACGAGGGAGGGGAGCGAACTAAATCTGTCCCAAGCACGGGGTCTCCGAGAAGGTGCTGTTTCTAAAAGAAAAAGAACTAGACAACCTAAGGGTACAAAAAGGGCGAAACTGGACCAAGTTTCAAATATTGCTGTTGATAGTCCGGATATACTGGATTTCTCTTCTCTCGCAACTGATAAGGAAATAGATACTCTAATACAGCCTTCCGAATTACCAGTGCCAGGGCAGACTTCTACGTTTGTCTTTGGAGAGGGGGCTTGTGGAGGGGGGACCAGTCTATATCCTTCATTTCGAATCTTTTGCAGAAGCTTTTAGACCCTGTCTTGAAGAGGCTTGATCGTATTGTTACTGGACTGCATTCAATTGAAACTGTGACGGGGGCATGGGGGAAGACTTAAGAACCTTGGGTAGTAGCTCAGGTGAAACCACAAAGAATGGGGGTAGTTCTTCCTCCTCCAACCCAGTTACTACTGTATTCACAAATATCACGAAACGAAGGTTAACAAATGCACCCACAGCCAGCCCCTTAAATACTGCCCCTGTACACCCCCCAAGGCAAGCCGTGCCTGTTCCTCAAGTGCGGAAATCAAAATTACCTGTACCAATGATCCCACAGACACAAGGAAAAACCCCACCTAATATGGGCGAAAGCTCCACCCAGAATGTTCCTAGTTCAAATCGGCCACATATAGTTAATCTGCCCCAACAGGAAACAGAACATACTTGAATTTTTGCCGGAGTCCCGGAACTCTCAAATTCTGCACTGGAACCTTTTGATTCCCTGAAAAATAAAGTGATTAGTTGGTTAAATATCCACAGGCCCCTGCCACCACATATTAGAAGTGAAATATTAATGGTTAGGCGGGTTCCCTGGGTGGGACATATAACCAAGAAAATCAAGGGCGACTGCATTACGGTTACCTTTAGGGACTCGCAGATTGTTTCTCATATTACTAACTGACTGGGTAACCCTGGAAACACCACCCTCCAACTGCTACCACTGTCCTTCTTCTACCCCGCAAGAAATTACATTTCGCACCATAGGCTGAATGATGGTTGGACAAGGGTGGGCTTTGCGATTGATGGCACAAGATATTGGCCTGCACGGCACAATATGCCTATGCAGAGCAATTACATCCATCCTAACAGGTATAGCTGTCTTGAGGAGGTAGATTGACTGCAGTGAGTAAAATGTAGTCGAGGTGGTGATGAGTTGGTGCCCATTGTAGCTGAGTCTGGTACACCATCAGACACAGTTGACAATGGAAGCCCTCTTTATCACCATTCTTCTAATGACCAGGCAAGTACTTTCATTATAGAAACCCCTTCACACCGCCCCGATTCTCCCCCCACCTCCCTTGCACTAAAAATTCTCTCCTGGAATATAGCGGGTCTATGTAATAAACTGGCTTGCCCGGATTGGGGGTCATACATAGACTCGAATGACATATGCTTATTCCAGGAAACATGGGCAAGGGGAGATCAACATCGTTTAGTTTTTGCTTCATTTTCAATTGCTGCAAAATGGGCGGGGAAAGGTCGCTCTTCTGGGGGGTCTAACGATTTGGGTAGCAACTCACCTGGGATGTAAGGTCAAAACTATTGACACAGCCTCTGATGATGTCCAATCTGTAATTTTAGAGTGGCCGAATGGTTTCAGATTGGCTGTGGTTAACGTTTATTCAAGACCGGTGATTGTCACATCTGTGTCTGAAACCATTGAAGAACTATCCTCTTTCTTAACCAATATTCTGGAAGGCGCTACGTTTGTGGTGGGGGGTGATTTCAATTCCCAATTTGAACCTTTGGATGGACTGTTAGCTGGTGTTAACCAGGAGGAAGATGATGCTTGGAAAATTCCAGAAGTGACAGGTCCTCCAGCTAGAGTATGGACTCCTTTAGCAGTACAAATTTCCTCTTTGACGTTGACCCATTCGATTAGGGCTTGTAATGGGCGCACAAAGTCTGATACCCACCTGCCTTTACTTTTAATCAGTCGGGGAGGAGGGCAGGCCTTGACTATATCTTTGTGGAGTGCAGGGCTTGGAATAGAATATTAGACTTTAGGGTCACACACA
The DNA here is from genome assembly GCF_964263255.1 of Lissotriton vulgaris. Classification (NCBI taxonomy): domain Eukaryota; kingdom Metazoa; phylum Chordata; class Amphibia; order Caudata; family Salamandridae; genus Lissotriton; species Lissotriton vulgaris. Next base: position 647,102,275 of record NC_141691.1, on the reverse strand, counting down.
GAGGGGAGAGTGATCATAACCCGCTAATCTTAGATTTTAAAAATTCCGGGCGCCGCTAAGGACACCGAAATATCGCAACTTGCCATACCTAATATGTCTACCCTGACAAGTAATAGACGCAGGGTAAGATGGGATAAGCTGACCAAAAAACCAAATGGGTTAGCTAAACTGTATACCCAGGTAATTCCAGTACTAGAGGATGTAGCCGCTCTGTTCAAACAGCACTCAGCGAACTATTCTCACGAAAAGTTGCAAGAGCTCCACAATGCACTAATAATCACCCTTACTGAAATTTTAAATCCCATAGGCTCACGCTCTGGTGGGGCTCTAAGGAAACCATCTTGGTACAATAAGGCTTGTAGATAGGCGAAAAGTGAGCTGCTAGTAGCACTTAAGCAGAATAATAATAGGGACCTTGTTAAAGCCAGAAGGCAAGTTTATCGGAACCTCATATCCCATGCTAAGATCGAATGGGAGAAAGAGAGATGGGCAAATTTAATGTCGGCACTTGCGATTAAAGATGCACGCAAGTTCTGGCAAATTGTGAGCACTGGCTCATTAGAGCCAGAGCAGGCAGTAGGTCCAAATATTGCCACAGAGGTATGGGAAGAACACTTCGCTGGACTGTATAGGAAGGACTCGCCCAGCACCATTCTCTCCTTACCAGATGTAGTAATAACCCTAGATCCCGATCTACCGGAGCTTAGGTTCACCTTACCCGAGGTCCGAGCGGTAATAGCCAAGCTCCCAGTGGGTAAAGCCCCAGGGCTGGATAAGGTCCCGGGGGACCTCTATAAACAGGAACCAGAGATCTGAGCCCCCTATCTCTTAATAATTTTTAATGCCGTTCTTGGGGGGATGGCTCCCCCTAATACTTGGCTGGGAGCTAAGTTGGACCCTATCTTCAAGAAGGGGTCACCTCTCCTCCCAGCCAAATATAGGCCAATCAGCCTGATAGACGTATCCCAGAAACTATTTACTAGGCTGATCCTGGATCGTATTTTAGATTGGGTTGATGACTCAGAAATTTTAAGTGATTACCAAGCAGGTTTTAGAAGGAATGTATCCACCACCGACCAGATTTTCAGGTTAAATATGCTCTTCTGGAAAACGGTCAAAGTCCAGGGCGGTTCCCTTTACACTGTTTTCGTTGACCTCCGTGCGGCCTTTGATTTGGTCCACGGGGGAAACTTTGGAGTGTATTGAGGGATCTAGGTATTCCATCTTCCCTTCTAGATATTCTAATACGTCTCCATTCACAGAATTTTGCAAGGGTCAGGTGTGGGAAACAAGGCAATTTGTCATCTAGCTTCTCCGTAGGCAGGGGGGTAAGGCAGGGTTGCGTTTTGGCACCAACACTGTTTTGCCTCTATGTCAACGGAGTGATCACCCACCTGAATAAGGTCCCAAACAGAGATGCTCCAAGGCTCGCAGGCACAGGGATCTCTGTGATTATGTTCGCAGACGATACCCTGTTGCTGGCTAAGACACCAATGGGTATACAGCAAGTCTTGGATGCTTTTGTCTCATTCTGTCATGATCGCGGATTGGAAATAAACACTTCCAAAACAAAGTTTATGATTTTTAATCCACCGAAAACATCCCACCCTAGTCCTGTTATAGATGGTGTTCGTTTAGAGAGAGTGCAAACTTTCGAATATCTGGGACTAACTTTCAATGAGAATATGACTTGGGCACAACATCAGACCAAGACTCAATTAAAACTCTCGCAAAAAGCAGGGGGATCCTTAAACTCCTAAAACAATCCACTTCAAAACCTATCTCTCCCCCACTCAAAATATACAAAATGCAGGCACGGGGAGCAGTGATCTACAGAGGGGAATTGTGGGGTCACAGTTGTCACTCAGCGAGCACCACTGTGGAAAATAAGTTTCTTAGGCAGTTGGTTTCCCTGCCTCCCAGTACGCCCCTACTCCCCCTTAGGATGGACCTGGGACTTAGATCAACTAAGGAAGAACTAGGACTTAAGCCCCTTACTTTTTGGAGGCGTCTTTGGGTTACTCCTGAACTCATCAGCTATAGGTGTGAGTTAGCAGAACTGTTGAAAGCCCCTAATGTCTAGAATCTTTCCTGGCTAAAATATATCAGGCAGGAATTTGACAGGCTGGGTTTCTCCTCATTATGGTCTAATCCTGAAAAAGCGTGTAGGGGCATATCTCGAAGGGAGTTAGTTAGTTTGTATTGCGATCAAAATTTGTTGGTTTCTCTATCAAATGCCCAAATCGGAACAATAACGAGATCATTCCTGGTTCTGAAAGACAATTATAAATTGGAGACTGCCTTTGATATCATCAGTCCTAACGGCCACAGGAGGCTACACCTTCAATGGAGATATGACACACTACCATTAAGAGCCTTGACCTCACGTTGGCACCCCAAAGCCCCTAGGAATTGCCCTGCGTGTGGGGCTGAAATAGAGACAGAGTTACACATGGTCTTCTTCTGCCCCTCCTATAAGGCTTCTATGAAGAAGTGGATTATTCCCATCTGTAAAAACCTGGGCATTAGGCAGTGTTTTCACTCTTACCGAATATTAAAATCTGACTTATCGCCAATAATTGTTTTTGCGGTCACGAAATTTCTGGCCGCCATGTGGAACACTAGAAGAAAATATTTGGTAACCTGAGATGAAATCTAATTATGCAACTGTTGAGGTGATAGCGGGTGAAATGTCCCGAGGTGATTCGGGTTGATTGGCCTTTGATTTTAGACAAATGGTTTTATCAAAATTGAACTGTATGGTTTCTGTACCTTTGTATTTTTAAATTACTGTAATGTTTTATGATGAATTCTATTGTCTGTACTTTTATGACAGTTTTCTTGTCGAAATAAAGATAAAGATGAAGATGACTAGCTATGTGAAAGTCTATATTAGTTATTGATTAGATAACTGAGTATTTCTATGGGAGAGTGAAAGTGTGTGTGGTTCGTTGGGGGGTGTGTGACTGTCCAAAGATGTGTGAATAGTTGATTCAGTAGATATATGAAGTAAAAATTACATGTTCTAACAGTTTGGGTGAGTGAATCTCTTTAAGGGTGAGGTGATGAGCAAATATATTTATCAATGGTACATGTCCAACAAACTAGAAAAATAAAAGGCAGTGTATGTGTCAGTTGTTGTATATAAATAAGTATCGATAAGACTCAATGATTGTGTGAGTGACTGTATGGATAACCATATACTTGTAATAATGATTTTATAATTCACTAAGTATGACTTACTATCTAAATGAATAGATGAAGTGGTGTTTGTATAAGTGTGTAGTTAAGTAAGTATGTAAGTATGATCCATTTTTTGCCTAAGTGAGAAGGATGACTTAATATGTGAATAAGATTTGTGCTGCTGTGTAATGTTGATATAGGTGTATAAGTATTTTTGATAGTGTTCTATTGTTAATTGACAGCATGTATGAGTGAATCTACAGGTAAGGGATTAGATGTGTGCATACATCTATGAATCACTGAGTGGGGTTTTTGATACTTGTATTGCTGTGACCATGAATTCAAATATGATACTCTGTATTTTACAAAGAGTGATGAAAGATTTTACTTGTGTATGAAAAGGTGTATGTGATGGTCACGTGGATGTCATCAGTGATGTCATCAGTGATGTCATTTGAGATGTCATCAGTGATGTCACTGACCATGTCATGAATGATCTAATATGTGACATCATCAGCAGTGCATTGCGGGTGCGCAAAATATAGTTAGTCCAACTAACTATATAGGAGCAATTTCAATGGTTTTGTATGAGTGAAATGCCCAGCAAACTATAACACCCCTAAAACTTTTTTTGAGTGAATTTCAAAGTTTTTTTTAAAGCTAATTCCTAACTATATAAGGCCTGAAACCTATGGTTTTTTCAGTGAATTTCAAAGGTTTTTTAAATGCTAATTCCTAACTATATAAGGCCTGAAACCTATGGTTTTTTAAGTGAATTTGCAAGGCTTTTTAAATGCTAATTCCTAACTATATAAGGCCTGAAACCTATGTTTTTTTTAAGTGAATTTGCAAGGTTTTTTAAATGCTGATTCCTAACTATATAAGGCATGAAAATTATGGTTTTTTAAGTGAATTTGCAAGGTTTTTCAAATGCTTATTCCTAACTATATATGGCCTGAAACCTATGTTTTTTTCAGTGAATTTGCAAGGTTTTTTAAATGCTAATTCCTAACTATATCTGGCGTGAAACCTATTTATTTTCAAAAAAGTTCAAAGGTTTTGTAAATGCAAATTCTATTAGCGAATAATGTTTTTATATGTTAATATCCTTCTGGTACCACCTGAGCAGCCACCTCATTTCTCAGAACTGAGGCACAAGAGAGCACAAAACAAGAGTGGAAAACGCAAAAAGGGGGCAGGGTAGAGACTCCCTGACCCCCCAGCCCTTCTCAGGTTGTCCCAGAAGGACCCCCAAGGGCAAAATATTATAATTTTTTTCAATAAAATCGCGGGGTACACGCACGGTATGCGCACGGTACGCGTTCGTACGTGCGCCTATATGCGTACCGTGCGCGTACCCCGCGATACCCCGCGATTTTTCGTGTTTTCCACTCTTGTTTTGGGCTTTCATGTGCCTCAGCTCTCCTAGGAAACAAGATGGTGGCCAACTCTTCCTGGTTTGGACAGTTTGGAATGTTGACAGTCGACTGCCAGCCAATCAGGATCACGCTCGTGCACCTAAAGGTACGCGCACATACGCGTACAGTACGCGTACGGTACGTGTGCGGTGAGCAGACCCGTAAGCTCATATAGATACATATGTGTTCTTGAACCTAATTTTCATAAAAAACACTGGAGCAATTTTCACCAAACATAGCAAAGGCACATCTGCGTACCAGTCCCTACAATTTTGCCAAGTTTGGCGTAATTCCATTCAGCGGTTCGGGCTGTAGACTTGTCAGACCGTCCTATGGAAATTAACATGGGGAAAACATGTTTTGAGACCCCCTCATTTCACGAACCCCCCCGAAAATTTCAGGGAAAGAGTGGAGCGCAGCGAGACAATTTTAAGGAAAATTACAGGCAGATCCCTCAATCGGCGCCAAAGTTATTCCCAATAGAATGTTCGGAGTTACCTATGGTAGCCAATCCTAACTATAAATACCTACTGGCTGCCGCCCAGTAGGTAATATATATATATATATATATATATATATATATATATATATATATATATATATATATATATATATATATACATATATATATATATATATATATATATATATACATACATATATATATATATATATATATATATATATATATATATATATATATATATATATATATATATATATATATATATATATATATATATATATATTCACAGAAAAAACCATAGGTTATAGTGGATATATAGTTAGGAATTTGCATTTAGAAAACCTTGAAAATTCAATGAAAAAACCATTGGTTTTAGGCCATATATAGTTAGGGTGCATGACTGACTGTATGAGTGAGTGATTAAATGTGTCTCACTGAGTGCATGGGTTAGTGACTAAACTGTCTTAATTTGTGCATCAGTATGTTTGTTGTTGTGTAAGCTGCTGCATGTGTTGATCAGTAGCTATAAGAGTGGCCATATGGGTTATTGATTGGTTGCCCAAGTATTTGAATGGGAGGCTGAGTGTGTGTGTGGGTGGCTGGGAGGTGCGTGACTCTGTGCATAGATGTGTAAGCAGTTGATTCACTAGGAGTATGAGTTCAAGAGTGCATGTGGAAACAGCTATATGGGCGGTTGACTATGCATGGGTGTGTTGGTGAGTGAATGGATTTCTCATTGCTACATGTGCAAGTAAGTACGTATGTAAAACACAATACATGTGAGAGTTGAGATATATAAATAACTGAACATAAGAGCCAGTGAATGTGTGAGTGGCTGTATCGATCACTGTGAGCTTGTATCAGGGATTATATAAGAGAATAAATATGTGTTATTATATGTTTGAATAAGTAAGATGTGTATAACTTTATAGTTGAGGAAATGGAGGTGTGATTGATTCTTTGCATGACTGACTAGGTGTGTGAGTAACTCCATGGATGAGTGACAGTCTGTGAGTGTCTGTTTATACTGAGTGTATGTAAGGTTATATTAGAGTCTGAAGAGGTTCATTGTATTATCACATAAGTGATGTGATCAGTGATGACAAATGAGATGTCATCAGTGATGTCATTGAGTTGTCATCAGTGATGTCATCAGTGATGTCATTTGAGATGTCATCAGTGATGTCATTTGAGTTGTCATCAGTGATGTCATTTCAGATGTCATCAGTGATGTCATCAGTGATGTCACTGACCATGTCATGAATGATGTAATATGTGACATCATCAGCAGTGGATTGCGGGTGCGCGATATATAGTTAGCGCTTCTAACTATATATGGAATTTCAATGGTTTTATGCGAGTAAAATAAGGTTTTGCAAATCCCTAACCTATGGTTTTTTCAGTGAATTTCAAAGGTTTTTTAAATGCTAATTCCTAACTATATAAGGCCTGAAACCTATGGTTTTTTAAGTGAATTTGCAAGGCTTTTTAAATGCTAATTCCTAACTATATAAGGCCTGAAACCTATGTTTTTTTTAAGTGAATTTGCAAGGTTTTTTAAATGCTGATTCCTAACTATATAAGGCATGAAAATTATGGTTTTTTAAGTGAATTTGCAAGGTTTTTTAAATGCTTATTCCTAACTATATATGGCCTAAAACCAATGTTTTTTTCATTGAATTTTCAAGGTTTTCTAAATGCAAATTCCTAACTATATATCCACTATAACCTATGGTTTTTTCTGTGAATTTCATTGGTTTTTTGATAGCAAATATGAAAAGCTTTAAAATGTCAAGTACGTGATAGATAAAAACATTTTCGTATTTATGCACGCTGATGTGCTTTGAACGCTGCACCCCCCCCCCCTCCCCTCTTTTGTCTTAGTAGTACTCTCTCTTTGCAGATACTGAAGGGTAGTTAACGCAGGCCTTTACCCCCGTTGTAATCCGTCGTGCCTCCTTGTCTCTCCATTTGATTGATTGTTGTCCAAGCATTTACTGTTTTAGAATTGGTTCTCTTTGGATCATTCTCTATTTACAAACAAGCACAAAGTCGCAATACTCTGTTTAGTCTTTGCAGATAGTGAAAAATCGTGTAAAAAAATAAAAGTAATCGAGCAAAATCAGTAGGCCACTAATTGGATCTCTTTTTGACCTCGCTAAAATAGAAATATTAGGAACAACCCTTCATGAGAAATACGAAAATAGTGAGATGAACTGAGCTCCACACCATGAGGGCTGCAAGACAGCTCGGCTCCATCACCCATCCCGCACAAAATAACGACAAACCCTATGCAAATATTAAAAATATAGACAACACACCAGCAAAGAAACAGGGTAAAACATTTTATTAAAAAACTATTTACATAACGTTGGTTTATAAGATGATGTCAGTAGTGGACCGATGTGTGAATAGATCGAAAACAGCACAAGGCTCCAAGATCCGGATGACAAGCTCCTGGATGTTGGGTGCCATAGTTTAGAGTTCTGAATTTCAGCCTTTTTCAATGCCTGTGCTTTGTTGAATCAAAATGGCGGCTTGACACAAAGCTGACTCAAGCGTTGCTACTGATGCTATGCAGACCAAAACTGGTTTTCAGTTTGTACATTTTTCTAGATTTTTCAATCCAAGTTTGGTTGACTTTGTAGAACGATGGCTTCAGATTTTCAACATACGGTGTGGTGGCGCTGACTGGGAGGGGGCGCTTCGCTCCTGCCCCCTCCCCAAGTAAGATTTTCATACGTGAAAGTACGTTAATGGTTTTGGTCCCTGAGATGCTTCGATGTCACTACCATTCTCAAATAGCATAAGTTCTGGATGTTGGGTGCCATAGTTAAGAGTTCTGAGCAGTGCTTGTAACACTGTCTGAAGCTTATTTCCACCTACTGCAGCTTCACTATTCTCAAAGTAAGTGAGTGTCGTTTGTGGACCTGACTGCATTAGAAAACAATGTGATATGTTACCTTCCTAAACAGCTTGACGGAGGCCCCTGAGGGGCGGTGTGATGGCCATGGACTCGGAGAAGACGCTTGGCTCCGACACCCTCCCCAAGTCTTATAGCACTGGTGTAGCCTGAGATCGCCCCCGACATAGGCGGCCGGCTCCCGGGGTCCGGCGGAACTTTTTGCCTTTTGATGACTCTTCAATTCTGGACCTTGTCCCACAATCCGTTTGACCTGAAGACAAGCTGTAGTGGGGCGCCCCTTTATCGTTTTAGTTACCATTCCGCCCGCTTTTGCTACACTGTGCCTCTTCCGCCATTCAGCTGTTTACCGCCCGCTCTTGCGACTACAGCGTCTCGCTCACCATGTAGTTGAGATGCGCCCGCTCTTGCGGTGCAGCGATAGGCGGCTGCCACAGGACTCTCAAAATGGCGGCCGGCTCTTCGGTTTTGGGCCTGGTCCACTAAAATGGCCCTGGGACACCTTGGAACTCGGACGCTTGTCTGCTAGGGCTTGGGTCCCATTCTCGAAAAGCGTCCCCTCAGCCGTGAAGATTCTACAAAAGTCTTGGGGGCCTCCGACTCCCGCAGGCTTCTGGTGGGGAGCGGCTGCCATGATTGCTTGTGGAATGGCCACGACGGAGCTACGAGATGGTAGTGGTCTCATGCTGACGCCAGCTTTAGTCTGAAACATCCAGAAACACTATAGACTACCAATTCGATCAGTTCCGGTAGCGCCCCAACATGACCCGGAAGAGAAGAACTTGCCCTCCCCTCTTTGACTGATGGTTCTTGTTGCCTGTCCCCTCTGTTGTCATTTAACAGAACTTGTTGGACTGCTGAAAGGGGTTGTGTTCTGAACGCTGGTTGGTGGAGACATTTAGACTATATTCTTGACCTACGTTGTCGCGTAATGCGTTTTATGACACGCCGCGTTAGCGCACCCGGAAGTGATCCGAGGCGCGGCGCGCAGCGCGTAACGTAAGCATTACAGGTCATGTGACTTGTTAATAAAACTTTTCATTGGTTCATTTTACTTTTGTTAATTTAATGATGAAAAGCTTGGTCATATGACATAAAAATTACGCTTTTTATTATTTTCGAACAATATTTTTTTTTCAAACATATGTTATAATATTCCAGGCTAATGTACTTTCCCGGAAAATTTACAACTGTCTTGCAAGTAAAATATATTCCTTTTTCGAGAAAAAGGGCGTTTCTTCCTTCCATGACGGAGCCGTTGAGTAAAAGAGATTCGGCCTGCTGTCTTAGTCGCCGATACGCCTGATTATCAGATTCTTATCGATCACTTTATGTTGCAGACATGAAAAACACAACTGCCCTTGACCATTTATCTTTACTGCGTTCCTACATATTATACCTTTTATCCGTCATGTAATTGGACTGCTTTATTTCACTTGCCTTTTACTGATTCGAAAACAGTCACTAAAAGTAAAAACTTTACAAATGTAAATACTACTACCGTGTTTTGTTTTAAAAACCTTTATTGTGAAAATGTCAGTATACAAATACGGGCCTATAACCACGTGGGCCGGCCACGGAGCAAACTGAAATCGTATATGATGAGGAGACATTTACACTGTAGAAGAACGTAACGAGCGGGCCATTACGTGACAAGAACAAAGGTGTCTAACAGTTGCGGAATCGGTGGACGTACATTTTGTAATTAAAATACGACAGGGCCACTTACAATAACATTTTCTAGATATACATTTGCGGGCAAGGAGTTACGAGTCCCATTTATACCGGCGCCATTTTGGGCGAGGCCGGGCAGGTCCAAGATAAAGTCAAAATGTCTCCACCAACCATCGGCCAGACCAGAACCCCTTTCGGCCCTTTATGCTACAAGATGGTGTCTTCCATTCAGAAAATATTGGTGGCAGCATTTTGAAAGGAAACAGAAACAGCCGTTCTCGAGTTTCACATTGTTACATTTAGGAAGAATGTTGAAGAGTAGTATGTGGAAAATCTGAAGCCATTTTTCTACAAACTCTCAATCAGACTTGGATGGAAAAAAAAAACCTGAAGAATGTACAAACTGAAAACCAATTTTTGTCTGTATAGCACCAACAGTAACGCTTGAGTCAGCTTTGTGTCAAGCCGCCATTTTCATTCAATCAATAGCGTCCCCCTGCACACATTCAGGGACCTGGTCGTGTCTTCAGATGAAACGCATTGTAGGAAAAGAAGCAGAAAGGAAAAGGCAAAAAGTTCCGCCGGACCTAGTGAAGCTGCAGCAGGTGCAAATAAGCTTCAGACAGTCTTACAAGCACTGCTCAGAACTCTCAACTGAGGCACTCAACATCCAGGACTTGCCATTCGGATCTTGGCGCCTTGTATTTTTGTTTTGTTTTTGATGGAGGGGAAACAACAAAAAACAGGCATTGAAAAATGCTCAACAGTGCAGGGCGCCTTGTGCTGGTTCCGACCTATTCACACATCGGTCCACTACTGACATCACCTCATAAACCAACGGGGCACCCCACGCCGACTTTCGGCGCAGCATTGTAGGATGGCCACACCAGTGCGGCAATTTGCTGGACACCACCTCGGTGCCATCCAGATCTCGGCGCGTTCGACTCACTGTACCGCAACAGTGACCGCAACTCAGCTGGACACGCCGTCTTTCGGCGCAGCATTGTAGGATGGCCACACCAGTGCGGCAATTTGCTGGACACCACCTCGGTGCCATCCGCATCTCGGCGCGTTCGAGTCACTGTACCGCAACAGTGACCACAACTCAGCTGGACACGCCGTCTTTCGGCGCAGCATTGTAGGATGGCCACACCAGTGCGGCAATTTGCTGGACACCACCTCGGTACCATCCGGATCTCGGCCCGTTGTGCTGCCTTCGGCCTATTCGCACATCGGTCCGCTACTGACGCCGCCTCACGTGCCAACGGATTTTCTACGCTTTTTGTAGCCCTATGGCGCATAACAGGTCATGTGACTTGTTTATAAAACTTTTCATTGGTTCATTTTACTTTTGGTTTCCTAAAGATGGAAGGCTTGGTCATATGACCTAAAAATAACACTTTTCATTGGTTTAGAACATTTTTTTTTCCCAAACGATGAAAGCCCCACCTTGTTTCTGGATCATTCAGACTGAAGCTGGCGTCAGCATGAGAGCACCACCATCTCGTGGCTCCGTCGTGGTCATTCCGCGAGCAATCATGGCAGCCGCTCCCCACCGGAAGCCTGCGGGAGTCGGGGGCCCCCAAGACTTTTATACAATCTTCACGGCTGAGGGGACGCTTTTCGAGAATGGAACCCAAGCCCTAGCAGGCAAGCGTCCGAGTTCCAAAGTGTCCCAGGACCATTTCAGTGGACCAGGCCCAAAACCGAGGAGCTGTCCGCCATTTTAAGAGCCATGTGGCAGCCGCCTATCGCTGCACTGCAAGAGTGGGAGCAACTCAACAACATGGTGAGCGAGACGCTGTGGCCGCAAGAGCGAGCGCAACTCAGCTAGATGGCCGCCACCTGGGGAGGCCCGTTCACGCCGGCTCCCCCACGCCCCCCCCCCCCCGGGCCGCCGCACGCCAATTTTCGGAGCAGCATTGTAGGATACCAAAACCAGTGCGGCAGTTTACTGGACATCACCTGGGTGCCTGACGTACATGTTGTGTCAGCCATGTGACACTGGACACAGACCGCTACTGACGAGGCCTCCCCCCGCACCACCCGGGACGCCCCACGCTGTTTTTCTGTACTGCATTGTAGGATCCCTAAACCAGTGCGGCACCCAGGCGACATCACCTGGGTGCCGTCCAGAACTCTGCACGTTGTGCTGCCTTGGGACTATTCGCACAACAGACCGCTACTGACGAGGCCTCCCCCCGCCCCACCCGGGACGCCCCACGCCAATTTTCGGAGCAGCATTGTAGGATCCCTAAACCAGTGCGGCACCCAGGCGACATCACCTGGGTGCCGTCCAGAACTCTGCACGTTGTGCTGCCTTGGGACTATTCGCACAAAAGACAGCTTCTAACCATTGTTGCTTTTAGTGTTGAGAAATGTTTAAATGTTTTTAGTTTTTGTTCCGTTCGTTAAAGTTAGTAGTTAATAAAGTTTTATAACCTTACTTTGTTGGAGTGTTATCTATTTTTTTAAAAACGGGTGAATGGGGCCTTGAATCGGGTTATTGTCATGTGTGGGCTTTGGAAGTGTGCTGCTGCAGGATCGGACATTTCAAACTCAAATGCACGTTCTTTTTCTTACCTTTCCGAAGCATGGAGCGCAATAGCAGGCAGAGAAAGGGTGATGCACGTGTTGAACACTACCTGACCTGGCAAGTTGCTGGCAGTGCCCCCCCGCCCGCTCCTGAAAGAGGGCACACACACACCGCCGCCCCGAGTACTTCACAAATCTTTAAAAGACCATGCGCTTGTTCATGAGGCTTAAATGGTTTATCACCTCTTCTAGAACCCCTGCATCGACCCTCTGACGTTTCATGGAAAAATTACCATGTAACACAATACCAAGCCCTGTCAGCTGAAACCCCCAAGGAATCGTGGGGCATATTATCAAGGGGGTTTATCTCCGCTTTTTTGGCTTTAAAAGCCATGAAAGCGGAGATAAAATTATCTCCCTATTACCAAGCTGTCGCTAACACCAGTTAGTGACAGCTAAAAGGAGATAGCGACCATCTTGGGCCCCGCTTTGCATGTCAGTGATACTTATCACTAATGACATGCAAAGTGGCGTGCCAAGATGTTAGCGACTGGAAACAGTCCCTAACATCGCTACCTTCTATTACCAACTTTTGGAGATATTCGCGCTAAGCGCGAATATCTCCAAAATCTAACACCTGCCCTGAGCAGTTCTTAGCCATGTTATCCAATGGGAGGTGGATAACATGGCTAAGAGCATTAGGTCGATAATACATGAATATCGCTGACTTTTCTGCGATAATAGCAAGGTTTATCTGCGATAAAAATCGCCGATGTGCGGCGATAATTTTTGTCTCTAAACAAGTTAGAGACAAAAATTATCGCTAGTTGTTCGTAATATGCCCCCGGGTTTTTGCTTGCAGAAATCGGGAGGCGGGAGACTAGCACTGAAATCAGTAGTCACACGCCTGAATCAGGAGGATTGGCATGTCTGAATTCTCTACAGCTGGGGCCATAAACTACATCCGCAGGGTTAGGTGATAGCCTGGGACCAGCCTGGCATCTAAAATGGCTGCCGTGCACGACAAAATTGTGGCATTCGAAAAAAGGCAAGATGGCGCAGCCGCTGGAAGAGATGTATCAACATATTTCAGCCTCCTCAGCCACCCTCAGGAAACATAGGGGATTAGGATACGTCTCCCGCACCCCCTTATACCTAGTACTTTAATTAACGAAGCACAAAATGGCGAATTCCCGTTTCGCTACCAGTTTGCGGCCCAGTTCGCGGCCCGTGAAGCGCTTCTACCGTGAAAAATCATTTTTTTTTTATTTTCCCCACGGGACCCTTTAATAACCCCAACAACATTCCTAGGGGGTCAAGAGGGGGATACCTTGCCCCCTTTCATTAAATTCCCCCTTAGTTTTTCACCTTTTCTTCTCTCTCGATCCTACCGAGAGACAAGATGGCGGCCGCTCCGGACTGTCACGCAGCAAAAAAAAAAAAAAAGCTCACGCACAGCCGCTGGAAGAGATGTATCAACATATATCAGCCTCCTCAGCCACCCTCAGGAAACATAGGGGATTAGGATACGTCTCCCGCACCCACTTATAACTAGTAATTTAATTAACGAAGCACAAAATGGCGAATTCCCGTTTCGCTACCAGTTCGCGGCCGCGCTTCTACCGTGAAAAATCATTTTTTTTTTTATTTTCCCCACGGGACCCTTTAATAACCCCAACAACATTCCTAGGGGGTCAAGAGGGGGATACCTTGCCCCCTTTCATTAAATTCCCCTTTCGTTTTCCACCTCTTCTTCTCTCTCGATCCTACCGAGAGACAAGATGGCGTCCGCTCCGGACTGTTTAGAATGTTGACAGACACCGGAGAGCCAATCAGCTTTCTGCGCGCAAAGTTCCGATAAGCGAAAAGTAAGCGGACCGGATCGCTGCCCAGAGCGCTGTTACAGATATATATCTTGGTTTGAACGTTAATTTCTCAAAAACTACTGGAGCACATATATTGAGACCTAGCAAAGGCACATCGGGCTAACAGTCCCTACAATTTTGCCAAGTTTCGTGCAAATCCATTCAGCCGTTCGAGCTAAAAGTGAGTCCAACCGCCCTATGGAAAAATGAATGGGAAAAACGCGTTTTGGGACCCCCCTTTTTTCTCAGCCCCCCCTTGACGAAACTCCACCAAATTTTCAGGGGCTGCTCAGAATCAAAATGTGCCATTTTCCTGAAAATTCCAGCCGATTCCGTCCACAAACGCCAAAGTTATTAGACATAGAATTTTCAGAAGTCCCATAGAGAAAAAATTCTAACTATATATACCTACTGGCTATCGCCAGTAGGTAATATATATATATATATATATATATATATGTAAATATATATTTATTTATCCAATATGCCCTTGCGCAGCGGGAAGGCAATCAACAGCGTTCTGTGTATCATGCGCCTGCTTCCTTGTTCCACTGTTTGTTTAAAATTGCCCAATGCTTTTCAAGGTAAGGACCTCTTCATCTGGGGCAGCAAGCATGAACCAGCAACTCACTTTCATGGTAGAAACTGTCATTTTTATTTTGTGAACGTAGCCACCCCCAGTGGGCGTCTGCTAAATGCAAGACGTTAATTGCATGCTGGGACATTGAGTCCTGAAGGCGAGAGTCATTTAAGACCTTAAAGTAGGTGCAGGTTACCCTTTGCAATTCATTGGTATTGTTCCTTAGTAGGTCGCGGAAAAGACCGGCAGGCTATTTAGCATATGAACGCTGTGCAAATCCAGCGATGAAAAGTTTGAAGCGGTAGCCTCATCCAAGTGGTTGACTCGTTTTTTCCCACCTGGTGATGGTGCACTTCCCCACGGCCGGACCGCCGTGTAGTCAAATTTATCCAATATGCCCTTGCACAGCGGGAAGGCACACAACAGCGATCCGTGTATCATGCCTCTGCTTAAGCAAACAGTGGAACAAGGAAGCAGGCGCATGATACACGGAACCCTGTCGTGTGCCTTCCCGCTGCACAAGGGCATGTTGGATATATATATATTACCTATTGGCTGTTGCCAGTAGGTATATATAGTTAGGATTTTTTCCCTATGGGATTTTTGAAAATTCTATGTCTAATAACTTTGGCGTTTGTGGACGGAATCGGCTGAAATTTTCAGGAAAATGGCACATTTTGTTTCCGAGCAGCCCTTAAAAATTTGGGGGGGTTTCGTCAAGGGGGGGCCGAGAAAAAAGGGGGGTCCCAAAACGCGTTTTTAACATTGAGTTTTCCATAGGGCGGTTGGTCTCACTTTTAGCTCGAACGGCTGAATGGATTTGCACGAAACTTGGCAAAATTGTAGGGACTGTTAGCCCGATGTGCCTTTGCTAGGTCTCAATATATGTGCTCCAGTGGATTTTGAGAAATTAACGTTCAAAACAAGATATATATCTGTAACAGCGCTCCGGGCTGCGCTCCGGTCCGCTTACTTTTCGCGAAACGGAACTTTGCGATGCGAAGCTGATTGGCTTTCCGGTGTCTGTCAACATTCTAAACAGTCCGGAGCGGCCGCCATCTTATCTCTCGGTAGGATCGAGAGAGAAGAAGAGGTGAAAAACGAAGGGGGAATTTAATGAAAGGGGGCAAGGTAGACCCCTCTTGACCCCCTAGGAATGATGTTGGGGTTATTAAAGGGTCCCGTGGGGAAAATAAAAAAAAATGATTTTTCACTGTAGAAGCGCTTCTTGGGCCGCGAACTGGGCCGCAAACTGGTAGCGAAACGGGAATTCGCCATTTTGTGTTTCGTTTTAATTAAATTACTAGGTATAAGGGGGTGCGGGAGACGTATCCTGATCCCTTATGTTTTCTGAGGGTGGCTGAGGAGACTCATATATGTTGATATATGTCTTCCAGCGGCTGTGCGTGCGCCATCTTATCTCTCGGTAGGATCGAGAGAGAAGAAGAGGTGAAAAACGAAGGGGGAATTTAATGAAAGGGGGCAAGGTAGACCCCTCTTGACCCCCTAGGAATGATGTTGGGGTTATTAAAGGGTCCCGTGGGGAAAATAAAAAAAATTGATTTTTCACGGTAGAAGTGCTTCTCGGGCCGCGAACTGGGCCGCAAACTGGTAGCGAAACGGGAATTGGCCATTTTGTGTTTCGTTTTAATTAAATTACTAGGTATAAGGGGGTGCGGGAGACGTATCCTGATCCCTTATGTTTTCTGAGGGTGGCTGAGGAGGCTCATATATGTTGATACATGTCTTCCAGCCAATTTGTCACTGCGATAAAATATTTTGTTATAAATGAATCCTTATTGATAAACATTGTCTGCGCCATCTTGCCTTTTTTCCAATGCCACAATTTTGTCGTGCACGGCAGCCATTTTAGATGCCTTGACCAGACCCACTCTCTGCACGCCGTCGATTCTCAGCACGGCTCCCCACCCTCGCAAGCATCTCCCCCACGCACTGGTCACCCCCGCTCTCTCTCTCATGCATGGGCCATAAACTTCCCCCCATCTGCGCTGCTCTTCCCTGAGAATCACACCCTGTGCCCGCCCGACACCTCCCTTTCACCCTATTCACTACCGCACCCTCTGACACTCCTCTTCCTCTGTGTCCGATTGTCCAGGCCGGTCCCAGGCTATCACCTAGCCCTGCGGATGTAGTTTATGGCCCCAGCTGTAGAGAAACCGATTCAGGCGTGAGACTACCGATTTCAGTGCTAGTCTCCCGCCTCCCGATTCCTGCAAGCAAAAACCAGATTCCTCGGGGGTTTCAGCTGACAGGGCTTGGTATTGTGTTACGCGCTAATTCTTCCAGGAAACGTCAGAGGACCGATGCAGGGGCTCTAGAAGGGGTGATAAACCATTTAAGTCTCATTAACAAGCGCATGGTCTTTTAAAGATCTGTGAAGTACTCGGGGCGGCGGTGTGTGTGTGCCCTCTTTCAGGAGCGGGCGGGGGGGGGGGGCACTGCCAGCAACTTGCCAGGCCAGGCAGTGTTCAACACTTGCATCACCCTTTCTCTGCCTGCTATTGCGCTCCATGCTTCGGAAAGGTAAGAAAAAGAATGTGCATTTGAGTTTGAAATGTCCGATCCTGTAGCAGCACACTTCCAAAGCCCACACATGACAATAACCCGATTCAAGGCCCCATTCACCCGATTTTTTAAAAATAGATAGTACTCCAACAAAGTAGGATTATAAAACTTTATTAACTTATAAATATATCGAACGCAACAAAAACTGTAAATACATTTAAACATTTTTTGGCAAAAAGAAGCAACAATGGTCAGTAGCTGTCTTTTGTGCGAATAGTCCCAAGGCAGCACAACGTGCTGAGTTCTGGACGGCACCCAGGTGATGTTACCTGGGTGCCGCACTGGTTTTTGGTTTCCTACAATGCAGCTCAGAAAAACAGCGTGGGGCGTCCCGGGTGGTGCGGGGGGAGGCCTCGTCAGTAGCGGTCTGTTGTGCGAATAGTCCCAAGGCAGCAGAACGCGCTGAGATGTGGATGGCACCCAGGTGATGTCCAGTAACTTGCCGCACTGGTTTTGGTATCCTACAATGCTGCTCCGAAAAACGGCGTGGGGCCCCCCGGGGGGGCGTGGGGGAGGCGGCGTGAACGGGCCTCCCCAGGTGGAGGCTCGTCTGCTGTACTGGGGCGCCCCTTTACCGTTTCAGTTGCCATTCCGCCCGCTTTTGCTACACTGTGCCTCATCCTCCATTCAGCTGTTTATCGCCCGCTCTTGCGGCTACAGCGTCTCGCTCACCATGTAGTTGAGTTGCGCCCACTCTTGCGGTGCAGCGATAGGCGGCTGCCATTGGATTCTTAAAATGGCGGACGGCTCTTCGGATTTGGGCCTGGTCCACTAAAATGGCCCTGGGACACCTTGGAACTCGGACGCTTGCCTGCTAGGGCTTGGGCTCCATTCTCGAAAGCGTCCCCTCAGCCGTGAAGATTCTATAAAAGTCTTGGGGGCCCTCGACTCCTGCAGGCTTCCGGCGGGGAGCGGCTGCCATGATTGCTCGCGGAATGACCACGACGGAGCCACGAGATGGTGGTGCTCTCATGCTGACGCCAGCTTCAGTCTGAATCATCCAGAAACAAGGTGGGGCTTTCATCGTTTGGGGAAAAAAAATGTTCTAAACCAATGAAAAGTGTTATTTTTAGGTCATATGACCAAGCCTTCCATCATTAGGAAACCAAAAGTAAAATGAACCAATGAAAAGTTTTATAAACAAGTCACATGACCTGTTATGCGGCATAGGGCTACAAAAAGCGTAGAAAATCCGTTGGCACGTGAGGCGGCGTCAGTAGCGGACCGATGTGCGAATAGGCCGAAGGCAGCACAACGCGCCGAGATCCGAATGGCACCGAGGTGGTGTCCAGCAAGTTGCCGCACTGGTGTGGCCATCCTACAATGCTGCGCCGAAAGACGGCGTGTCCAGCTGAGTTCCGGTCACTCTTGCGGTACAGTGACTCGAACGCGCCGAGATCCGGATGGCACCGAGGTGGTGTCCAGCAAATTGCCGCACTGGTGTGGCCATCCTACAATGCTGCGCCGAAAGACGGCGTGTCCAGCTGAGTTCCGGTCACTCTTGCGGTACAGTGACTCGAACGCGCCGAGATCCGGATGGCACCGAGGTGGTGTCCAGCAAGTTGCCGCACTGGTGTGGCCATCCTACAATGCTGCGCCGAAAGTCGGCGTGGGGTGCCCCGTTGGCTTATGAGGTGATGTCAGTAGTGGACCGATGTGTGAATAGGTCGGAACCAGCACAAGGCGCCAAGATCCGGATGGCAAGTCCTGGATGTTGAGTGCCATAGTTGAGAGTTCTGAGCAGTGCTTGTAAGACTGTCTGAAGCTTATTTGCACCTGCTGCAGCTTCACTATTGCCCTGGTGTGGCCAAAGATCGCCCATGACATAGGCGGCCGGCTCCCGAGGTCCGGCGGAACTTTTTTCCATTTCCTTTCTGCATCTTGTCCCACAATCCGTTTGACCTGAAGACACGACCAGGTCCCTGAATGTGTGCAGGGGGACGTTATTGATTGAATCAAAATGGCGGCTTCACACAAAGCTGACTCAAGCGTTGCTGTTTATGCTATACAGACAAAAATTGGTTTTCAGTTTGTACATTCTTCAGGATTTTTTTTTCCATCCAAGGCTGATTGAGAGTTTGTAGAAAAATGGCTTCAGATTTTCAACATACTACTCTTCAACATTCTTACTAAATGTAACAATGTGAGACTCACTAGGAGAACGGCTGTTTATCTTTCCTTTCAAAATGCTGCCAACAATATTTTCTGAATGGAAGACACCATCTTGTAGCATAAAAGGGCCGAAAGGGGTTCTGGTCTGGCCGATGGTTGGTGGAGACATTTTGACTATATCTTGGACCTGCCCGGCCTCGCCCAAAATGGCGCCGGTATAAATGGGACTCGTAACTCCTTGTTTTGTACTGGTTGAACAACCTTGATATCACGAGATATGAATGCAGTTTTGATGCTCATGGCGGGCGGGGACGAGAATTGATTGAATATTTCAACATCCCTATTGATATTAAGTTCTGATGTGTTATTGATTACTGTACTATTGAAAGTTCGAATTAACGTCACCCATGGTACTTGCCCGCAAATGTATATCTAGATAATTTTTTTGTAAGTGGCTTTGTCGTATTTTAATTACAAAATGTAAGTCCACCGATTCCGCAACTGTTAGACACCTTAGTTCTTGCAACCATATGGCCCGCTCGTTACGTTCCTCTACAGTGTAAATGTCTCCTCATCATATACGATTTCAGTTTGCTCCGTGGCCGGCCCACGTGGTTATAGGGCCGTATTTGTATACTGACATTTTCACAATAAAGGTTTTTAAAACAAAACATGGTAGTAGTATTTACATTGGTAAAGTTTTTACTTTTAGTCACTGTTTTCGAATCAGTAAAAGGCAAGTGAAATAAAGCAGTCCAATTACATGACGGATAAAAGGTATAATACGTAGGAACGCAGTAAAGATAAATGGTCAAGGGCAGTTGTGTTTTCCACTCCTGCAACATAAAGTGATCGATAAGAATCTGAAAATCAGGCGTATCGGCGAGTAAGACAGCAGGCCGAGCCTCTTTTACTCAACGGCTCCGTCATGGGACGAAGAAACGCCCTTTTTCTCGAAAAAGGAATATATTTTACTTGCAGGACAGTTGTAAATTTTCCAGGAAAGTACAATAGCCTGGAACATTATAACATATATGTTTAAAAAAAAAAATGTTCGAAATCAATAAAAAGCGTATTTTTTAGGTCATATGACCAAGCTTTTCATTATTAAAATAACAAAAGTAAAATGAACCACTAAAAAGTTTTATTAACAAGTCACATGACCTGTTATGCTTACGTTACGCGCTGCGCGCCGCGCCCCGGATCACTTCCGGGTGCGCTAAC
This sequence comes from Lissotriton vulgaris, assembly GCF_964263255.1. Taxonomy (NCBI): domain Eukaryota; kingdom Metazoa; phylum Chordata; class Amphibia; order Caudata; family Salamandridae; genus Lissotriton; species Lissotriton vulgaris. Next base: position 647,081,709 of record NC_141691.1, on the reverse strand, counting down.
GCGGCGTGTCATATAACGCATTACGCGACAACGTAGGTCAAGAATATAGTCAAAATGTCTCCACCAACCAGCGTTCGGAACACAACCCCTTTCAGAAGTCCAAAAAGTTCTGTTAAATGACAACAGAGGGGACAGGCAACAAGAACCATCAGTCAAAGAGGGGAGGGCAAGTTCTTCTCTACCGGGTCATGTTGGGGCGCTACCGGAACTGATCGAATTGGTAGTCTACAGTGTTTCTGGATGTTTCAGACTGAAGCTGGCGTCAGCATGAGAGCACCACCATCTCGTAGCTCCGTCGTGGCCATTCCACGAGCAAACATGGCAGCCGCTCCCCACCGGAAGCCTGCGGGAGTCGGGGCCCCCAAGACTTTTGTAGAATCTTCACGGCTGAGGGGACGCTTTCGAGAATGGGACCCAAGCCCTATCAGGGAAGCGTCCGAGTTCCAAGGTGTCCCAGGGCCATTTTAGTGGACCACGCCCAAATCTGAAGAGCCGGCCGCCATTTTGAGAGTCCTGTGGCAGTCGCCTATCGTTGCATCGCAAGAGCGGGAGCAACTCAACTACATGGTGAGCGAGACGCTGTAGTCGCAAGAGCGGGCGGTAAACAGCTGAATGGCGGAAGAGGCACAGTGTAGCAAAAGCGGGCGGAATTGCAACTAAAACGGTAAAGGGGCGCCCCACTACAGCGTGTCTTCAGGTCAAACGGATTGTGGGACAAGGTCCAGAATAGAAGAGTCATCAAAAGGCAAAAAGTTCCGCCGGACCCCGGGAGCCGGCCGCCTATGTCGGGGGCGATCTCAGGCTACACCAGTGCTATAAGACTTGGGGAGGGGGTCGGAGCCAAGCGTCTTCTCCGAGTCCGTGCCATCACACCGCCCCTCGGGGGCCTCCGTCAAGCGGTTTAGGGAGGTACCATATCACATTGTTTTCAAATGCAGTCAGGTCCACAAACAACCCTCACTTACTTTGAGAATAGTGAAGCTGCAGTAGGTGCAAATAAGCTTCAGACAGTGTTACAAGCGCTGCTCAGAACTCTGAACTATGGCACCCAACATCCAGAACTTATGCCATTTGAGAATGGCAGTGACATCGAAGCAACTCAGGGACCAAAACCATTAACGTACTTTCACGTATGAAAATCTTACTTGGGGAGGGGGCAGGAGCGAAGCGCCCCCTCCCAGTCCGCGCCACCACACCGTATGTTGAAAATCTGAAGCCATCGTTCTACAAACTCAACCAACCTTGGAAGGAAAAATCTAGAAAAATGTACAAACTGAAAACCAGTTTTGGTCTGCATAGCATCAATAGCAACGCTTGCTATCAGAGTGCATGAGTTTCATGCTCGATCGATTGAGCTAGCCGGATCAGGCAACAAAAAGTATAAAATAGTTATGTAAATAGTTATTTAATAAAATGTTTTACCCTGTTACTTTGCTGGTGTGTTGTATATATTTTTAATATTTGCATAGGGTTTGTCGTTATTTTGGGCGGGGTGGGTGACGGAGCCGAGCTGTCTTGCAGCCCTCATAGTGTGGAGCTCAGTTCATCTCACTATTTTCGTATTTCTCATGAAGGGTTGTTCCTAATATTTCTATTTTAGCGAGGTCAAAAAGAGATCCAATTAGTGGCCTACTGATTTTGCTTGATTCCCTTTTTTTTTTTATACGATTTTTCACTATCTGAAAAGACTAAACAGAGTATTGCGACTTTGTGCTTGTTTGTAAATAGAGAATGAACCAAAGAGAATCAATTGTAAAACAGTAAATGCTTGGATAACAATCAATCAAATGGAGAGACAAGCAGGCACAACGGATTACAACGGGGGTAAAGGCCTGCGTTAACTACCCTTCACTATCTGCAAAGAGAGAGTACTACTAAGAGAAAAGAGGGGAGGGGGGGCAGCGTTCAAAGCACATCAGCGTGCATAAACACGAAAAAGTTTTTACCTATCACGTACTTGACATTTGACAGCTTTTGATATTTGCTATTAAAAAACCATTGAAATTCACAGAAAAAACCATAGGTTTTAGGCCATATATAGTTAGGAATTTGCATTTACAAAACCTTGAAAATTCACTGAAAAAACCATAGGTTATAGACCATATATAGTTAGGAATTAGCATTTACAAAACCTTGAAAATTCACTGAAAAAACCATAGGTTATAGACCATATATAGTTAGGGATTAGCATTTACAAAACCTTATTTTACTCGCACAAAACCATTGAAATTCCATATATAGTTAGTTGCACTAACTATATATCGCGCACCCGCAATCCACTGCTGATGATGTCACATATTACATCATTCATGACATGGTCAGTGACATCACTGATGACATCACTGATGACATCTCAAATAACATCACTGATGACATCTCAAATGACATCACTGATGACATCACTGATGACATCTCATTTGACATTACTGATCACATCACTGATGATATCATTCATGTGATAATACGATGAACCTCTTCAGACTCTAATATAACCTTAGATACAATCAGTGTAAACAGACACTCACAGACTGTCACTCATCCATGGAGTTACTCACACACCTAGTCAGTCATGCAAAGAATCAATCACACCTCCATTTCCTCAACTATACAGTTATACAAACTTTACTTATTCAAACATATACTAACACATATTTACTCTCTTATACAATCCCTGATACAAGTTCACAATGATCCATACAGCCACTCACACATTCACTGGCTCTTATGCACAGTTATTTATATATGTCAACTCTTACATGTACTGTGTTTTACATATGTACTTACTTTGACATGTAGCACTGAGATATCCATTCACTCACCAATACACTCATGCACACAGTCAACCGCCCATACAGCTGTTTCCACATGCACTTTTGAAACCATACATCTAGTGAATCAACTGCTCACACATCTATGCACAGAGTCATACACCTCCCAGCCACCCACACACACACTCAGTCTCCCATACAAATACTTGGGCAACCAATCAATAACCCATAAACTTTCTCATATAGCTACTTATCAACACATGCAACAGTTTACAGAACAACAGACATAATGATGCACAAATTAAGACAGTTTAGTCACTAACCCATGCACTCAGTGAGACACATTTAATCACTCACTCATACAGTCAGTCATGCACCTACTATATCCTTCATCCAGACACTTATACATCCACTCATTCTTCAATATGTAAGACATATTTTAACTTTACAGAAACATACAGTCACTGGATGTTGTCATCAGTGATGTCATCAGTGATGTCATTTGAGATGTCATCAGTGATGTCATCAGTGATGTCACTGACCATGTCATGAATGATGTAATATGTGACATCATCAGCAGTGGATTGCGGGTGCGCGATATATAGTTAGTGCAGCTAACTATATATGGAATTTCAATGGTTTTGTGCGAGTAAAATAAGGTTTTGTAAATGCTAATCCCTAACTATATATGGTCTATAACCTATGGTTTTTTCAGTGAATTTTCAAGGTTTTGTAAATGCTAATTCCTAACTATATATGGTCTATAACCTATGTTTTTTTCAGTGAATTTTGAAGGTTTTGTAAATGCAAATTCCTAACTATATATGGCCTAAAACCTATGGTTTTTCTGTGAATATATATATATATATACATATATATATATATATATATATATATATATATATATATATATACATATATATATAAAATATATATATATGTACATATATATATATATATATGTATGTATATATATATATATATATATCTATACTACTATTATAAAGCGAGAACTGGGAACCTTTGAGGCGGGTAAACTCAAAAAGTACACCACCAATCACAACACCCAATACAGCGTTGGAAAGGGGAGGTCCAGGAGATGGACATGGGCTATACAGCACCACACCATATACATTAGAGGGGGAAAGAACGTTATGGGAAAAGTGATATGAACGCCGCGTTCGGCATTATTGGGCGCATAACGCAGCGTTTGGCGTCATGGGCGCATACAACGCAATGGCGTGTGGGCGTGGCACGGGGAGGAGTGCGGAACAACACCCAGTTCAGTTGAATTTGCGCCACTATCATGGTGAAAAGAGCGGCGGCGAAAGTGGAGCCGTGGGAAGGAAAAGTAACGCGGCGTTCGGCGTACACCAGGAGCGCAGGGAGGAGCACGGAACCAACACCCAGTTCAGTGCAATGTCCGCCACCATCAGGGTAAAGAGAGCGGCGGCGACAGTGGGGCCGTGGGGCTGAGACGGCCCCCGAGGATGATGCGGGCTATCATGGTGAGAGGGTACAGAGTGAACGGAGGGGTGAAGGGGACTGAAGAGAGGTAAGGAGTTCCTGGTAGGGTGAGGAAAGGTATGCTTTTGGTAGGTTGAAGAAGTGAGACTGAAAGCAAGGACATGGGTGGGATGAGGTGGGGGTCTGACTGAGGTGTAAAGTGTAACTGACGGGTTGGGAGGGTGTAGAGATTAAAAGGTGACGTGGGTTAATGTAATAGGCTGAGGAGGTGATGGGGTAAACATGGGAGTGGGCTGAGATGAGAGAAGTCTGAGGTGAGTGTACTCGAGTGATAGTGTGAGGATGAGGTGACTGGGCTCAGGAGATTTGGGGGGGTGGGTGCGTAGGTGGATGGCCGGGACAGGTGAAGCTGAGGCTCTCAGAACAGAAGGCCAGGTAGTTTGAGGGGAAGTGGGCAAAAAGGGGTGATTGGTAAGATAGAGGAAGGAGCTGCCCGTGTCCGGGGTGCGCAATGCTGGTGAGTATCTTTCACGTTGCAAAGCCTACCCGGACAACGTCGGGACAGGCTGCTAATATATATATATATATATATATATATATATATATATATATATATATATATATATATATATATATATATATATATATATATATATATTACCTACTGGCGGTCGCCAGTAGGTATATATAGTTAGGATTTTTTCTCTATGGAACTTTTGAAAATTCTATGTCTAATAACTTTGGCGTTTGTGGACGGAATCGGCTGAAATGTTCAGGAAAATGGCACATATCGTTTCTGATCAGCCCCTGAAAATTTGGGGGGGTTTAGTCAAGGGGGGGGCCGAGAAAAAAGGGGGGTCCCAAAACGCATTTTTCCCATTCATTTTTCCATAGGGCCTTTGGCCTCACTTTTAGCTCAAACGGCTGAATGGATTTACACAAAACTTGGCAAAATTATAGGGACTGTTAGCCCGATGTGCCTTTGCTGGGTCTCAATATATGTGCTCCAGTGGATTTTGAGAAATTAACGTTTAAAAAAACAGATATATCTGTGACAGCGTCCTAGATAGCACACCAGATCGCGTACTTTTCGCGTAACGGAGCTTTGCGTAGCGAAGCTGATTGGCTCTCCGGTGTCTGTCAACATTCTAAACAGTCCGGTGCGGCCGCCATCTTGTCTCTCGGTAGGATCGAGAGACAAGAGGAGGAGAAAAACGAAGGGGGAATTTAATGAAAGGGGGCAAGGTAGATCCTTCTTGACCCCCTAGGAATGATGTTGGGGTTATTAAAGGGTCCCGTGGGGCAAATAATTAAAATTTGAATTTTCGCGGTAGAAGCGCTTCTTGGTTTGCGAACCGGGTCGCAAACTGTTAGCGAAACGTGAATTCGCCATTTTGTGTTTCGATTTAATTAAATTACTAGGTATAAGGGGGTACGGGAGACGTATCCTGACTCCTTATGTTTTCTGAGGGTGGCTGAGGAGGCTCATATATGTTGATACATGTCTTCCAGCGGCTGTGCGTGAGCTTTTTTTTTTTTTTGCTGCGTGACGTCTGTTAACGTTCGATTCGATGGAAATCAGGAACTGTTGACCGCCATTTTGTCACTGCGAGTTAATATTTTGTTAAAAATAATTGTTATAAATTATTCCTTATTGATAAACATTGTTTGCGCCATCTTGCCTTTTTTGCAATGCCACACTTTTGTTGAGCACGGCAGCCATTTTAGATATCTTAACCAGACCTACTCTCTGCACGCCGCCGATCCTCAGCATGGCTCCCCACCCTCGCAAGCATCTCCCCCACGCACTGGTCACCCCCGCTCTCTCTCTCATGCATGGGCCAGAAACCTCCTCCCATCTGCGCTGTTCGTGAGCGTTTTTTTTTTTTGCTGCGTGCACCCCCGCTCTCTCTCTCATGCATGGGCCAGAAACCTCCTCCCATCTGCGCTGTTCGTGAGCGTTTTTTTTTTTTTGCTGCGTGACGTCTGTTAACGTTCGATTCGATGGAAATCAGGAACTGTTGACCGCTATTTTGTCACTGCGATTAAATATTTTGTTAAAAATAATTGTTATGAATTAATCCTTATTGATAAACATTGTCTGTGCCATCTTGCCTTTTTTGCAATGCCACACTTTTGTTGAGCACGGCAGCCATTTTAGATGCCTTGACCAGACCCACTCTCTGCACGCCGCTGATCCTCAGCATGGCTTCCCTCCCTCGCAGTCATCTCCCCCACGCACTGGTCACCCCCGCTCTCTCTCTCATGCATGGGCCAGAAACCCCCTCCCATCTGCGCTGTTCTTCTCTGAGAATCACACCCTGTGCCCGCCCGACACCTCCCTTTCACCCTATTCACTACCGCACCCTCTGACACTCCTCTTCCTCGTGTCCGATTGTCCAGGCCGGTCCCAGGCTATCACCTAGTCCTGCAGGTGTAGTTTATTGCCCCAGCTGTAGAGAATCACCCCTCTTCAAAGGAGTTACAGTAGATCAAGGCCCCCACCTCATGAGATCCGTCACACCACATGCGTTCCTACTATCTGATAACCATCCTGTATTGTGCTTGGGGAGGGGATTCTCACTGTGAGGGTGTGTGGGTCCGAGCCTGAAGCGGAAGATTCCAGGGATGCCTTTTTGTACATCAAAGTCTTCACAATTATGTGTCACATTAAAAATATATAGCACTCCAACAAAGTTGTAGGATTATAACACTTTAATAACTTATAAATATATACAACGCAACAAAAACAGTAAATACATTTAAACATTTTTTAAAAAAAGAAGCAACAATGGTCAGTAGCTGTGTTTTGTGCGAATAGTCCCAAGGCAGCACAACGTGCTGAGTTCTGGACGGCACCCAGGTGATGTTACCTGGGTGCCGCACTGGTTTTTGGTATCCAACAATGCAGCTCAGAAAAACGGCGTGGGGCGTCCCGGGTGGTGCGGGGGGAGGCCTCGTCAGTAGCGGTCTGTTGTGCGAATAGTCCCAAGGTAGCAGAACGCGCTGAGATGTGGATGGCAACCAGGTGATGTCCAGTAAGTTGCCGCACTGGTTTTGGCATGCTACAATGCTGCTCGGAAAAACGGCGTGGGGCGCCCCGGGGGGGGGGGGGGGTGAGGCGGCGTGAACGGGCCTCCCCAGGTGGAGGCTCATCTGCTGTACTGGGGCGCCCCTTTACCGTTTCAGTTGCCATTCCGCCCGCTTTTGCTACACTGTGCCTCATCCTCCATTCAGCTGGTTATCGCCCGCTCTTGCGGCTACAGCGTCTCGCTCACCTTGTAGTTGAGTTGCGCCCACTCTTGCGGTGCAGCGATAGGCGGCTGCTACAGGACTCTTAAAATGGTGGACGGCTCTTCGGATTTGGGCCTGGTCCACTAAAATGGCCCTGGGACACCTTGGAACTCGGATGTCCCCTGAGCCTTGAAGATTTTACAAAAGTCTTGAGGGCCCCCGACGCCTGCAGGCTTCCTGTGGGGAACGGCTGCCATGATTGCTCGCGGAATGACCACGACGGAGCCACGAGATGGTGGTGCTCTCATGCTGATGCCAGCTTCAGTCTGAAACATCCAGAAACAAGGTGGGGCTTTCATCGTTTGGGAAAAAAAATGTTTTAATCCAATGAAAAGTGTTATTTTTAGGTCATATGATCAAGCCTTCTATCATTAGGAAACCAAAAGTAAAATGAACCAATGAAAAGTTTTATAAACAAGTCACATGACCTGTTATGCTTACGTTACGCGCTGGTATAAAAAGCGTAGAAAATCCGTTGGCACGTGAGGCGGCGTCAGTAGCGGACCGATGTGCGAATAGGCCGAAGGCAGCACAACGCGACAAGATCCGGATGGCACCGAGGTGGTGTTCAGCAAGTTGCCTCACGGGTGTGGCCATCCTACAATGCTGCGCCGAAAGTCGGCGTGGGGCGCCCCGTTGGCCTGTGAGGTCGTGTCAGTCAGTGGGGGCTCTTTGAGAAAGCAATGTGATGCTGTGCATCGCCCCCAAGATGGAGGCTCCTCGGCTGCAGTGGGGAGCCCCTTGGTATTTCACTCGCTATCCAGCTGAGTTGCATCCGCACTTGTGGCTACAGTAGACCGAAGGCAGCACAACGCGCCGAGATCTGGATGGCACCGAGGTGGTGTCCAGCAAGTTGCCGCACTGGTGTGGCCATCCTACAATGCTGCGCCGAAAGTCGGCGTGGGGTGCCCCGTTGGCTTATGAGGTGGTGTCAGTAGCGGACCGATGTGTGAATAGGTCGGAACCAGCACAAGGCACCAAGATCCGGATGGCAAGTCCTGGATGTTGGGTGGCATAGATGAGAGCCAAGATCCGGATGGCAAATCCTGGATGTTGGGTGCCATAGTTGAGAGTTCTGAGCAGTGCTTGTAACACTGTCTGAAGCTTATTTGCACCTGCTGCCGATTCACTATTGCCCTGGTGTGGCCAAAGATCGCCCATGACATAGGCGGCCGGCTCCCATGGTCCGGCGGAACTTTTTTCCTTTTCCTTTCTGCATCTTGTCCCACAATCTGTTTGACCTGAAGACACGACCAGGTCCCTGAATGTGTGCAGGGGGACACTATTGATTGAATCAAAACGGCGGCTTCACACAAAGCTGACTCAAGCGTTGCTGGTGATGCTATACAGACAAAAAATGGTTTTCAGTTTGTACATTCTTCAGGATTTTTCCATCCAAACCTGCTTGAGAGTTTGTAGAACAATGGCTTTAGATCTTGCCCTCCCCTCTTTTGACTGTTGGTTCTTGTTGCCTATCTCTTCTGTTGTCATTAAACTGAACCTTTTTTGACTGCCGAAAGAGGTTCTGGTCCGACCGCTGGTTGGTGGAGACATTTTGACTATATCCTGGACCTGCCCGGCCTCGCCCAAAATGGCGCCGGTATAAATGGGACTCGTAACTCCTTGTTGTGTACTGGTTGAACAACCTTGATATCACGAGATTCGTATGCAGTTTTGAAGCACATGGCGGGCGGGGACGAGTACTGATTGAACATTTGGACATCCTTATTGATATTAAGTTCTGATGTGTTATTGATTACTGTACTATTGTAAGTTCGAATTAACGTCACCCATGGTACTTGCCCGCAAATGTATATCTAGAAAATTTTATTGTAAGTGGCCCTGTCGTATTCTAATTACAAAATGTACGTCCACCGATTCCGCAACTGTTAGACACCTTAGTTCTTGCAACCTAATGGCCCGCTCGTTACGTTCCTCTACAGTGTAAATGTTTCCTCATCATATACGATTCCAGTTTGCTCCGTGGCCGGCCCACGTGGTTATAGGTCCGTATTTGTATACTGACATTTTCACAATAAAGGTTTTTAAAACAAAACATGGTAGTAGTATTTACATTGGTAAAGTTTTTAATTTTAGTCACTGTTTTCGAATTAGTAAAAGGCAAGTGAAATAAAGCAGTCCAATTATATGACGGATAAAAGGTATAATACGCAGGAACGCAGTTAAGATAAATGGTCAAGGGCTGTTGTGTTTTTTACTCCTGCAACATAAAGTGATCGATAAGAATCTGATATTCAGGCGTATCGGCGACTAAGACAGCAGGCCGAGCATCTTTTGCTCAACGGCTCCGTCATGGGACGAAGAAACGCCCTTTTCCTAAACAAAGGAATATATTTTACTTGCAGGACAGTTGTAAATTTTCCGGCAAAGTACATTAGCCTGGAACATTATACCATATATGTTTAAGAAAAAATAATGTTCGAAAGCAATAAAAAGCGTAATTTTTAGGTCATATGACCAAGCCTTTCATCATTAGAATAACAAAAGTAAAATGAACCAATGAAAAGTTTTATAAACAAGTCACATGACCTGTTATGCTTATGTTACGCGCCGCGCCCCGGATCGCTTCCGGGAAGCTGCGCTTCGCGCACCGGAGCACTTCCGGGTGCGCTAACGCGGCGTGTCATATAACGCATTACGTGACAACGTAGGTCCGGAATATAGTCAAAATGTCTCCACCAACCAGCGGTCGGAACACAACCCCTTTCAGTAGTCTAAAAAGTTCTGTTAAATGACAACAGAAGGGACAGGCAACAAGAACCATCAGTCAAAGAGGGGAGGGCAAGTTCTTCCCTATCGGGTCACGTTGGGGCGCTACCGGAACTGATCGAATTGGTAGTCTACAGTGTTTCTGGATGTTTCAGACTGAAGCTGGCGTCAGCATGAGAGCACCACCATCTCGTAGCTCAGTCGTGGCCATTCCACGAGCAATCATGGCAGCCGCTCCCCACCAGAAGCCTGCGGGAGTCGGGGGCCTCCAAGACTTTTGTAGAATCTTCAAGGCTCAGGGGACGCTTTCGAGAATGGGGCCCAAGCCCTAGCAGACAAGCGTCCGAGTTCCAAGGTGTCGCAGGGCCATTTTAGTGGATCACGCCCAAATCTGAAGAGCCGGCCGCCATTTTGAGAGTCTTGTGGCAGCCGCCTATTGCTGCATCGCAAGAGTGGGAGCAACTCAACTACATGGTGAGCAAGACGCTGTAGTCGCAAGAGCGGGCGGTAAACAGCTAAATGGCGGAAGAGGCACAGTGTAGCAAAAGCGGGCGTAATGGCAACTGAAACGGTAAAGGGGCGCCCCACTACAGCGTGTCTTCAGGTCAAACGGATTGTGGGACAAGGTCCAGAATGGAAGAGTCATCAAAAGGCAAAAAGTTCCGCCGGACCCCGGGAGCCGGCCGCCTATGTCGGGGGCGATCTTAGGCCACACCAGAACAACACGACTTGGGGAGGGGGCAGGAGCCAAGCGCCCCCTCCCAGTCCGCGCCACCACACCGTATGTTGAAAATCTGAAGCTATCGTTCTACAAACTCTCAACCAGCCTTGGATGGAAAAATCTTGATGAATGTACAAACTGAAAACCAGTTTTTGTCTGCATAGCATCAGCAGCAACGCTTGCTATCAGAGTTTATGAGTTTCATACTCGATCGATTGAGCTAGCCGGATCAGGCAACAAAAAGTATAAAATAGTTATGTAAATAGTTATATAATAAAATGTTTTACCCTGTTACTTTGCTGGTGTGTTGTATATATTTATAATATTTGCATAGAGTTTATCGTTATTTTGGGCGGGGTGGGTGGCGGAGCCGAGCTGTCTTGCAGCCCTCATGGTGTGGAGCTCAGTTCATCTCACTATTTTCGTATTTCTCAAGAAGGGTTGTTCCTAATGTTTCTATTTTAGCGATGTCAAAAAGAGATCCCATTAGTGGCCTACTGATTTTGCTCGATTACTTTTATTTTTTTACACGATTTTTCACTATGTGCAAAGACTAAACAGAGTATTGCGACTTTGTGCTTGTTTGTAAATAGAGAATGAACCAAAGAGAATCAATTGTAAAACAGTAAATGCTTGGATAACAATCAATCAAATGGAGAGACAAGCAGGCACGACGGATTACAACGGGGGTAAAGGCCTGCGTTAACTACCCTTCACTATCTGCAAAGAGAGAGTACTACTAAGAGAAAAGAGGGGAGGGGGGGGCAGCGTTCAAAGCACATCAGCGTGCATAAACACGAAAAAGGTTTTACCTATCACGTACTTGACATTTGACAGCTTTTGATATTTGCTATTAAAAAACCATTGAAATTCACTGAAAAAACCATAGGTTTTAGCCCATATATAGTTAGGGATTAGCATTTACAAAACCTTAATTTACTCACACAAAACCATAGAAATTCGCATATATAGTTAGATGCAATAACTATATATCGCGCACCCGCAACCCACTGCTGATGATGTCACATATTACATCATTCATGACATGGTCAGTGACATCACTGATGACATCTTTGATGACATCTCAAATGACATCATTCATGACATGGTCAGTGACATCACTGATGACATTACTGATAATATTTCAAATGACATCACTTGTAAAATCACTGATAACATCTCATTTGTCATTACTGATCACATCACTGATGATATCATTCATGTGATAATACGATCAACCTCTTCAGACTCTAATATAACCTTAGATACAATCAGTGTAAACAGACTCTCACAGACTGTCACTCATCCATGGAGTTACTCACACACCTAGTCAGTCATGCAAAGAATCAATCACACCTCCATTTCCTCAACTATACAGTTATACACACCTTACTTAATCAAACATATACTAACACATATTTACCCTCTTATACAATCCCTGATACAAGTTCACAATGATCCATACAGCCACTCACACATTCACTGGCTCTTATGCACAGTTATTTATATATGTCAACTCTTACATGTACTGTGTTTTACATATGTAGTTACTTTGACATGTAGCACTGAGATATCCATTCACTCACCAATACACTCATGCACACAGTCAACCGCCCATACAGCTGTTTTCACATGCACTTTTGAACCCATACATCTACTGAATCAACTGCTCACACATCTATGCACAGAGTCACACACCTCTCAGCCACCCCCACACACACACTCAGTCTCCCATACAAATATTTGGGCAACCAATCAATAACCCATATAGTTACTCATATAGCTACTGATCAACAAATGCAGCAGTTTACAGAACTACAGTAATAATGATGCACAAATTAAGACAGTTTAGTCACTAATCCATGCACTCAGTGAGACACATTTAATCATTCTCTCATACAGTCAGTCATGCACCTGCTAAATCCTTCATTCAAACATTTATACATCCACTCATTCTTCAATATGTAAGACATATTTTAACTTTACAGAAACATACAGTCACTGGATGTTGTCATTTGAGATGTCATCAGTGATGTCATTTGAGATGTCATCAGTGATGTCAACAGTTATGTCACTGTCCATGTCATGAATGATGTAATATGTGACATCATCAGCAGTGGGTTGCGGGTGCGCGATATATAGTTATTGCATCTAACTATATATGCGAATTTCTATGGTTTTGTGCGAGTAAATTAAGGTTTTGTAGATGCTAATCCCTAACTATATATGGGCTAAAACCTATGGTTTTTTCAGTGAATATATATATATATATATATATATATATATATATATATATATATATATATATATATATATATATATATATATTACCTACTGGCAGTCGCCAGTAGGTAGTTATAGTTAGGATTTTTTTCAATGTTAAATCTCAAAATTCTATTTGGAATAACTTTGGCGCCGGTTGACGAATCTGTCTGACAATTTCCTCAAAATGGCCTTGCGGCGTTCCGGTCCTTCCCTGAAAGTTTGGGGGGGATTCGTCAAGCGGGGGCCGAGATAAAAGGGGGGTCCCAAATGCGTTTTCCCCATGTTAATTTCCATAGGGCGGTCGATTTCACTTTTAGCCCGAACGGCTGAATGGATTTCCACCAAATTTGGCAAAATTGTAGGGACTGGTAGCCTGATGTGCCTTTGCTATGTCTCAAGATATGTGCTCCAGTGGATTTTGAGTAATTTAGGTTCAAAAAAATATATATATCTATGGCAGCACCCCGGTACGTGCCCCGGGGAGCGCTCCGAGCGCGCCACGCGAGGTGCGCACGGAAAGCTGATTGGCTCTCGGTTGTCTGTAAACATTTGAAACAGTCCGGAGCGGCCGCCATCTTGTGTCTCGGTAAAATCGAGACACAAGAGGTGGCTAAAACAAAAGGGTAAATGACCATAAGGCGTCAGGGATAGACCCCCTTTGACCCCCTAGGTTTGATGTGGGGGCTATAAAAGGGCCCTGCGGGGCATTTAAAATATATATATATTTTTTTGTTTTGCGCGGGTGGAGCGCCGTTATGCGCACCGGGGAGCGGACCGGGGATCGTACTATGAGGAAAAAAGAATGACAGAGTTTTTAAAAAAGGAAGCCTTTTTTTAGAAATTGGAGGTAGTTCTAAAAAGAATTTTTTTTTCTTCTTTTTGTTGTTTTATATTTTTTTTTTTGTTTTTTGAACATTTTGTACTATTTTTGGCTTTTCAAAACAGTTTTATATTTTTTTTGTATTTTTTTAGGGGGAGAAACAAAAAAATTGAATTGAAACTGGCTCAACTGGAGCAAAAAAACAAAAAACCCCAAAAATTACTTCTTTTTGGGGCACTTGTGATTGTCACCTGCAAGGACGATGAGCTATACGCTCTTTTCACCATAGGAGATAAGCTTGCCACATGCAGTACAAGTGATTTTAAAATCAGCAAATCGTGGCTGAATACAAGGCATCGTCTCTGATGTTTCTGGTCCCGATGAAGTGGGTTTGTTTCTTTGGGAGGTGGTCCTTGAAGACTGGGGGAGGTTACTGGCCAGTTCCCTGAGCTCTGCACGAGATTAGTTGTTAGGGTGCTTACGGGTCATATGTCGAATCATGGTATTGTTACCAAAGGAATATTTTTTGTTTGGGTTGCCCCTTGAGAGTACTTCATTACAGATTAGGCAAGTTACCTTGGCCGCATTCACTTTTTTCTTGCCCTCTGGGAGTGAAAAAAACTCCCATACAATGTGTGGCTTGGACTTGTATGGGGTATTTTGTTCAGGCAGCCGTCTTCTCCTCCTCTCCTCCTCTTCCTCTTCCTCCTCCTCCTCTTGTTGACCACCAATGTAATCTTGAACTGGTCCTCTTGGATGTTGTGGTGGTGGTGGTGGTGGGGCAGATGCACCAGCTGCTGCTGCTACTGAAGCCATTATAAAGATCAAAAAGGTACAGAGAGGTACAAACAGGTCTTCCTCAGTCAAAGGACAAAGTCAGAATAAGGAAAAAAGGTGGGGTCTTTCATCATTTGGAAAAAAAACTGTCCTGAACCAATGAGAAGTGTTATTTTCAGGTCACAAGACCAGGGGCTTCATCATTATGAAACCAAAACTGTTATGAACCAATGAAAAGTGTTATTTTCAGGTCACATGACCCGACGCGCTTACGCTACGCGCCCCGGGTCGCGTCGCGTAAGCGCGCCGGATGTTTACGTTGCGCGATCGTATTCGCTCGAGTACTTCCGGGTGCGCTTACGCCGTGCGTATCACGCAGACACGGCTACGCGATACGTCACGATCGTGTTTTTGTTCGCGATATTGGCGCTCACGGGACGCTCCCCGGAGCGTGCCCCGGGGCGCTTTATAGCAGTACGCTTTTCGGGCGCTCCAAATTGTAGGGACAGGTAGCCCTATTCTTAAGTGGTTTTTACGAAAATT
The DNA here is from genome assembly GCF_964263255.1 of Lissotriton vulgaris. Lineage (NCBI taxonomy): Eukaryota > Metazoa > Chordata > Amphibia > Caudata > Salamandridae > Lissotriton > Lissotriton vulgaris. Next base: position 647,066,324 of record NC_141691.1, on the reverse strand, counting down.
AACTTTGGAAAAATATGTATTGTGCTACATTGGGCTTTATATATGTTAGAGCCAAAATGTAGCCCAAATGTAGCCCAATGTAGCCCAATGTAGCCCAAAGATGGCCACCAGAGCCAAAAAAAAAAATAGCTCAAATATAGCCCAACTGTAGCCCAATGACAGAATGTATCAGAGTGTTCTAAACAACTAGAGCGCTAACAGTCTTACTTACAAAAGTGAGACTTATAGTTAGGAATTAGCATTAAAAAAACCTATGAAATTCACTGAAAAAACCATAGGTTTCAGACCAGTTATAGTTAGGAATTAGCATTTAAAAAACCTATTAAATTCACTAAAAAAAACGTAGGTTTCACATCAGTTATAGTTAGCTGGAAATTTTACTGACATAAAACCATTGAAATTCCACGTTATAGTTAGTTGGACTCACTATAACTTGCGCGTGTAATGCACTGCTGATGACGTCACATATTACATCACTCATGACATGGTCAGTGACATCACTCATGACATCACTTATGACATCATCCTTGTGACAGAGTGACAGACCTCCTTTCACTGTAATGTAACCCATGAAACACATATTGAAAAATATAAATTAAACATTTTTTAAAAATGGAGATACCCATACCAGTTACAACAACCAATTCAATAATTCCACCATCTATATACACATTCACTCATTCACCAACAGTTCTATATAGTCACTCATACATATATACACTCATCATATGTAGTGATACACCTATACATCCTGTTACACACCGACAGTCATCCAAAAGTTACTCACACACATACTCACACATGCAAATAAACTATTGAACATCCATTTATTTGCATATACAGCTATACACACACTACCACCTTACTTCTAAGGAAACGTACACATACTTACTCTCTTAAACAATCACTTATAGAAACACATAATTATTTAAACAAGAACTCTTTCAATCTCTCACTCTCACATATACTCACTCATATACATCAATACTCACATATACTAGAATTAAAACATATGTAGTTACTGAAAAAGACACTAATGAGACAGTCATTCACTCACTAACACACGCATATACACACTCATCCACCCATACAGTCCTGCACATATACCGTCTTCAAAAAACATTCAAACAGTGAGTCAGTCATTGATGCATCTATGTGCTAAGTAACACTCCCTCCAAACCATACAGACACTCATACTGATACTAAAAAAAATCTAATAATCTGTATACACACAAATGTAGCTACTCACCAACCCATTAAGCCATTTATACACAAAGTGAAACACTGATACATATATTTAAATATTTAAACATTACTCGTTAATATATGTATTCACTAAGATACACTTAATAAGCCAGTTAACCAATCATTTTTTTTAAAAAACATCCATTTACACACTTATTTAAACATTTATTCTTCCATCGACCTTTACATATACATATATAAAACATATTTATTTTTCAGAAAGGCACACATTCACTGGATGGTGTCATCAGTGATGTCATGAGTGATGTCACTGACCATGTCATGAGTGATGTAATATGTGACGTCATCAGCAGTGCATTACACACGCACGTTATAGTGAGTCCAACTAACTATAACGTGGAATTTCAATGGTTTTATGTCAGTAAAATTTCCAGATAACTATAACTGATGTGAAACCTATGTTTTTTTTAGTGAATTTAATAGGTTTTTTAAATGCTAATTCCTAACTATAACTGGTGTGAAACCTATGTTTTTTTTAGTGAATATATATATATATATATATATTTAGCGTTATAATATATATATATTTATTACTTTTTTTTCCTTTGGCGCTGTTTGACGAATCTTCATCTCCCTAAACAAGTGTACCTGAACTTCTAGTTGGGCATAGAAAGTTTTTGGGTGATCTGTAAAGTGGGGGCCAAGTAAAAGGGAGAGGTCAAAAAAGTGCATTTCCTATGTTAGTTTCCAGTAGGTAGGTATAGTTAGGACTCAGTTGTGGTCAGATGCCCGCCCCTTTTCTCAACTACTCTGCACAGGGGTCTCCTGGTGCACTACTAGTTGGGAGATGTAGTCTTGTTTGCTGCGGAGGGTCGTTGAGGCCCAGATAATGTGCTGAGGTATAATTTCTTTGAAATCAATATCAAGCCAGAATAAATCCTGCCTTGAATATTTATCCAAGAACAGGCCACCATTTTGTGCAACGCCTCTACCCAACTGGAGTACTTACTACTGGCTAATTAGTAAGTGTTAAATTGCTGGGTAAATGGATAGTGCATCTCGAACTCTACAGCTGTTTAAAGGGGGCTGAGTAAATGTCTCCAGTGACCATGTGTGTCTGTGCCTTTGTCAATGTGATTGTTGCTGGAGCGACTTGAACAGATAACTTTACAAGGTGAAACTGCAGAAAAACACACTTAGCTGACCTGTACTTCACAGATTTAAGTGCTTCTTTGTTTAGTGAAAATGCAATCGCATTCCTAGGCATCAAGACCTCATCTCCAAAATTGGATGAAAAAGCTCTCGGAGGGATCTTTTAGTAGACTGTCCAGCATCCTGGGAAAAGAGCGGGAAGACATAGCATACTACTAATGTATATGAGGCTGGGACAAATGGGCAGAATTTCTAGGCAAGTTTACATACTTCTAGTTTAGAGCAGGATCTCTAATTTCAGCAGCAGATGACAAGGAAGAATCCCCTCCTCACAGACACTACATGAGCTATTGCCATTGAAATGAGCAAGGATGCAAACACCTCCATCAAGGATTACAGACACCGTTTATAGTCTAAAATTGAAGACATGATTTTGTTTGCTGCCTTTCTCAAGATAATAGAGTGGACAGTTGAAGAGGTTGCCATTTTAGAGTTGCTTTGTATGAGAGTGGTTTACCATTATTGTGCTTAGTTCTTATAAATCTTAACAGTGTCAAAATTATCCAGAAACTGCTAAAACAACAATATAATCTTCAAACTCAATTCACTGGTATGAATATAACTTTGTAATTAGGAATGAAGATGTATATGGGAGTTTCACATTGATGTGAAAACATATATGAGATAGGCTGCATCTATTAGAGGGTATGTGTTTAAGAAGGTTAGTGGTGAATGTTTTGGAAAATAACTGAAAAATTAATTAGTGCATTTATATTACATTGTGTATTTTATTGAAAAATAACAGTATTGTCTTGTAGAAAGTTGCAATGAGGAACAAAAAATGTATTAAATGTCTAAACATCATGTGCAGGATAGATACATCTGTTATTTGCATTCTGGTAGTTGTAATACTTGTAGTAACATTGTTAAACAGGAACAGTGCAGTGTGAAATAAAAGATGAGAACATATTGTCCGCCTGTATATGAATCAGAAAGAAGTAATCCCTGTCAGGTATGTATTAGGACGTGTTTGTCAATGTGGTTTTTGAACTTATATGACCACTTTCCATGTGCTTAGATGGTGAGATATGGTTCTTGAGCTTAAAGTGGGACTTTTGAGTTTAGTTAATGATGCAAAGAGCTATACGTTTTTGGAAAGATGATTTCAAGGTGTACTTTTAATAAGATTTGCACATATGTTTACAAAATAGTCCATCTTTAATGGCTGATTAAAATGTCATGTATATGGCGAGAGTAGTGTTTTTCTTTCAACAAGGTTTGTTTAAAATTGAGAAGGATTAATAGTGCATAACGTCTCTTCATAGATCCTGTGCTCGCTTCATTTCAAGTGTAACTTTTGTTTGAGATATGCACAGTATATGTTTTAGACGAAGTATTTGAAAAAGGATGTAGGTATGCCATTCGCAAAAGGTTTTCAGCTTTGAAAATTTTCAAAAAGTTGTTTTCCATTTTAGAAACTTACTGATACATCTGCATGCTTAGTAACAACGCAATTTATGTTTCTAGAGAGATATATGTAATTATATATCAAGTGCATACATAGCTTTCACTCCCACATAGCTTAGAAGAAAAGTATGTATACAGTAAAACAGGTAGTTTGATACTCACAGAAGGAGAGAACCAATGAGTCAGAGATATAGTGACAACTGGTATGTATCTAATAGCAATGAAGATACTTTCACAGTCAGTCAGGCAGTATACAGGCACTCACACAATCACCAAACCGCCACTCAGGCAGTCATCAAATAAGCGACTTACTAGCCATGGAGTTATTCAATTACCCAGACACTACATATGTACTCTTGCAATCAGACAGGCTGACATTATGCACTTATTGAACTATGTAGGAACTACCCATACATTCATCTAGTCGACTAGGTAATAACTATTGACTTATGTAATTAACAAGGCAGTAACTATAATGGTAAATAAATTATATTTACGCACTTATATAGCGCACGACTACCCGGCGGCATCTCAGCGCTTGTATGAATACCGCCGAGGAACCCTTCCTGGCCTTTCCCTGTGAGGAGCCCACTCCTGGGCACCCCCAAGGTGAAGTAAGGCATCCTCAGCGTTGTTGGGGCTGTTGTAGAGATTAAGCAAGCTATTGCCCAGAGGTGCAGAGCGGGGCTCATAATCAGAATAGGCACTGAGGCGAGAATTATCAGTTCTGAGGAAATTGAGCCCAAGACCCGCTGAGGCGGGAATTGAACCCTGGTCCTGGCCAGCCTACTGCGTCAGGGTCTGCCGCTCGACCATTGAGCCACAATTCTCTACTGCAATCATTATAACATGTACGCAGAACCTATGCAAAAGACACACAATTTATGGACGTAATGTAGAACAAATCAAAACATTCACCCCCAGTCAAGAGATCTGGGTAAAATCCATCATTCTTTTGCTCACAATGCCACCCCAGTTTTGACCTGGCCACATCAAATCAGTCTTGACCCTGTGCCTCATGGGAACAGTCCAGCCTGAACTTCCAAACCAGGTCCTCCCTGAACCAGAAACAATCATCCTATGAGCGGTTGCAGGGTTTCACCCCTCTTCAGTCAGGATAGCTTGATTCCAGTGGCACAGTGAGCCCAGGACCCACATATGGGCATACCTGGCACACTTAGGGCGAGAAAGCAAAGACACACAATTGACGGACAGAATGCAGTACAAATCAAAACCTTCACCCCTAGTCAAGAGATCTGAGTTAAATCAATAATTATTTTGCTCACCATGCCACCGCAGAACCTATACAGCAGTCTAAACACTCACTTACAACCCATGCAGTCATTGAAATACTGAAGAACACATGCACACTTGAAACACTTAGGCTCTACTCATGCACTCATCTAATTACATCACCATTGCCTTCACAACGGGAACTGTAATCCCCTTCCAACACACACACACACATGATTCTTCACCACTGTGTACAGATTCCAGTCACTCAAATCGAGAGCCTCCTCTGTAATGGTATGAAAATCAAAAGAAACCTCTTATTTTAACACCCAATTCAACTTTACACTGCCCCAATCACAAATATAGAACCGCTCCATTTTAAGATCCTGCCCTTCTTGCTTTCTTCCTCTTACACAACCATGCTTACTCTTTCAGCGCATCTATTCAAATAACATTATGCTATGTTTAAATACTGAGCAGTATTACCTATTAAAGTACATAAAACATTAATGTCTTTAATTTGTTTATGCAAATTCCCCTGGTAGGAGGTGGATTACTGATCAAGTGTAGTAAATACTGTCCCCCAAGTTCAATCTGGTAGTAGGTGGATTACTGATCAAGGGTAGCAAGTACTGTCCCCATGCTCATTGTCACCAGTTTCTCAATGAAGTTCAGAAACAAGTGGCCCTCAATCTATGCATTGCAATGAGCTAACAATAACATTTCTACACACCTTTTCATTATTTGTTCTCCAAACTAACTTGCCTCTCCACGTTTCATTATGGCAGCAGTGACAATTACAAACTGATGTCATTGTCCATAATGCATTCAAACAGCTGTTTACCAGTTATCCTGGCAGCTCTGCCCTTCCCTTAAATATGTCACCTCATTCTTCTTTTTCCCATAATTATTTTGTAGATTATGGACTACTAACTCAAAACCATCTAATTGTGCACCCCACCCCTTAATATAAGGGATACTGATGGGTTTCCCATGTGGGCACCAAGGCACCCTTCCTGAATTGAAAGAGTCCCTAGCGGATTGTGTCCCGAAGGTCATTATAAGCTCAGAGAGGGGGGCCTCATGGCCCCCCTGTACTTTAAAATGGAATTCAGCATGGGGGTGGGAGTCCCTGGAGCCTATTATGGTTCGGGGAGGGATACCATGTACCCTCCTCCTCTTAACATATATGTTTTGATGCAGGTAATGGGGTCCGCAGGGCAAATATAGATTTGAGGAGGGAGGCTGTGTTCTGCCCCAGCATGTAAATGTAAATGTAAATTGATACTTGTATAGCGCACTACTCACCCGCAAGGGTCTCAAGGCGCTTGTACGAATACCGCTGTGGAACCCATCCTGGCTTTCCCTGTGACGCATCCACTCCTGGGCACCCCCAAGGAGGAGTCCAGGCATCCTTAGCGTTGTGGGGGCCATTGTGGAGATTAAGCAAGCTATTGCCCTGAGTTGCAGAGTGGAATTACATGATTGGAATAGGCACCGAGGCGAGAATTATCAGGTCCGTGGAATCTCGAGCCCAAGACCCGCCGAGGCGGGGAATTGAACCCTGGTCCCGGGCTAGACCTCTGCATCAGGGTCTGCCGCTCTAATCATTGAGCCACACTTCTCCATCAGCATATATGGTTTGGCTAAAAAGAATGGTTAACGTGATGTTATAGTTAGGAATTGTTATTATATTTTCTTGTACATTGAAAAATCAAATTCACTGAAAATCAAAAAGTTAAAGTGACGCTATAGCTAGGTGAATATGTCAGTGCCGACTTAATGTTTTGAACTAAAAGAAACCACAGAAATGCACCAGTTATAGTTATCAGAGATAACTATAACTTGCATCCCTGCCATGCACTGCTTTTGACCTCACGTATTACATCACTCATGACATGTTCTATGACATCATTTATGACATTAGTGAGGACATTTCTAATTACATAGTTGAAATAGACTATAAAAAGGGGAGCTTCAGACCCAAAAATTGTCAACTAACATGCAGCCAATCAGGCTCTGTGAGGAGGAGTAGCTACGCAAGACTTCTCGCCATGTTCAGATTTGGGGACAAGGGCCTTCCTGTCTCCCAGCTGGGTGCAGGAACACCATTCCAGGAAACCAAGACCACCTGCTCGAGAGCCTGGAACACCAGCACATGCCTGCTTGCCAAGACCAGTGCACCCTGTGATGGAGAGGAGAGCATTGGAGAGAGCGGGATCCAGTGGAGAACCGTGCCTTAGCAAGGTCCGAGGAGATGGTTGCTGCACCAATCGCGTCATTGCTTATGAGTCAATGACCCTTGTATGTAAGAGCAAAGACACCATTAAGCGAACGGTGACTGTTGTTGCACTGAATGTGTCATCACTTCTTTGCAGTGGGCAACCGGCAACCCCATGCCATGAGGGGCCACTGTGAGAAGATTGCCATACATAGTAGAATGTAGTCTGCGTACAGTGGAAAACCATCAACCCCATATACCAGGAGTGGCCGCTATGAAGAGATTGCCAATGCTGAATGGGCCGTACACATGTGCAGTGGTAATCTGATGACTCTATGCCAGGATGGGGCCACCATAAAGAAATGAGCTCTGCTAATAGGGTTGGAGGCCATGTGCAATTGTGGGACAGTGACCCTGTATGGGACAGGGTCAACCTTGACCAAGCAAGTAGTGTGATCTTATTGGGATTTTCAATGGACGTGGAGGTGACCCCTACAAGCCTGCATCGTGACTGAGGACTGGCATCAGGATTTTCACACTTGGCCATCCCCCTAACTAACTGTGGGAAGGACGAAAGAACTAACCCAACTTTGAGGAGCCACAAAGAGCCTCTTATTGCTGCAATTGCACAACTGCGTGTGAGGAAGTTGTGGTCAGCTGATACCAGGCCACCTGGGCCACATCCAAAGCCTTGCTGGACACACCTGCTGCAGCTCCAGTTCCTGTGGACATGGAAGACTCAGGGACACATTTGCTCCGATCCTGCAGGTACAGGTATCCTGAGTTCAGACCAGTCAGCCACTGGGGAACTTGCTTGCCATATAGTGCTTCGGCACTGGCATTTTTTTGAGTTTTCTACTGAGTCAAAGTCTGACTCTTGAGACTTGTGGGGCTTTACCTTAAAGTCACCTATAGTAAAGGGGGAATAACCACTAGAGTAAGGCGGAGTGAGGACTCAGGGAACTGACTGAGAAACATTAGAGCCCTGACCTCAGGGCACTGTGTAAATTGTTTTTGAGCATCGTATTTTCCTTTGTGGTCTTAAAGGCAAGTATTTGGCTGGACAAACAATTATAGCTGCTGCTGTACCTATTTTGATTGGGAGCCTGTGTTCACCCCCCTGTATCTAACGTCTCAACCAAGATGCCTTAGACTGCTTTACCCACACATCCAGACTACTACTGAGAGTCATGTGCTGAAGAGGTTCTTGGCCCAGCTACTCAGGACCTGTTGAAGAACAGAGCATGGGACAAATAAGGATTAAAAAGCCTCAGTCCCCACGACTGCACCCAATAGCTCCTACTAGCCTTGTGTCCCTCTGAACGGGATTCTGACATATAGCAACAACATTGCCATGCTTATACACATACATATTTATTGTACAGTGACAGATCACTGTTTCAAGATCACAGTCAAAGCACACTTTTAGTTTTAATAAACTATTTACCCTGTCAGATTTACATTTTGTTAGCCTATGTACCTTTGTTTTCCTTTCTCTCTTTTCTTTAAGCCTGAGGCAATTCATTTTAGTCTTCTATACCATCAATATTTCTATATCTGGCTTCAACGGTTTTACACATCATCTCTTTATAACAAATATTTCTGAACCATGAAAGCTTTGTACCTTCGATCCCGATGCTGAGTCCTGTCGAAATACATTGTCTCCTTGAGTAGTGGGGTTGTTAAACTGTTCCAGTAAGGTTCAGATATCTTATGCCCGTTGAAAAGCCATCGTATACATCCACTACCCTCAATACATATTATTTACATGTTTATCTCCAATTTCCAAAAGAAATAAACAAAATGAAAAAGTCAATCTCCCGTTGGTAAAAAATGACATTTTTGGACGTTAATTTTAGCAATAGTCTCCACTTTAAACGTTGCTCATTTTCTCTTCCTGCCTTGGATGAAATTATGCTTTTTAGTGCAGTAAATTAATTTTTTTGATCTCTAATCCGTTGCTTTAAATATCTTTTCTTGTTTTATGTTTACTAATGGCAAACAAAGTTCCATTTGTATTTATTTCCATTCTAGCCCCATATAAGTGTTGAGAAATGCCCGTTGGATTAAAGTTCCTTATTTAAGCTGCAAATATTTATTAACGTATTCAACAGCGTATTACTGAAATGGCAATTGTATTCGCACTGACTGGGATAAAATAATTCCAATCAAAGAATGGTAAATTATGATGGACTGTATTTAATAATTTGATGTCTTATCAGATAAATGTTCTAACGTTTACATAGATAGTCTTTGCAAGTAAGCTGGTGTAGTTCAAAATGATGCAAAGCATGGAGGCGTGGCTTGGGCGCCGATGGCGATGGTCGCCTGAGAGCTCGGCTCCGGGACTGAGCCCGGAATTATCCTGAATATCGGAGGCTGAGGGGCACCCCAGACCCCGCATTCGGTTGAGCGAGGCGACGGCACCCTCCCGAGGGCCCTGGTGGAGTTTGGACGGAGGTGGCTTTGAAGAAATGCCGAGGTTTGCGGAGTGGCGGAGTGCGACCCAATATGGCGCCCGGACCCCTTTGTCCCCTTGATCGAACCTACGGAGTTGAGGAGGTCTCGCGGGTGTCGCCCGGCACCCGGCTTCACCAGCCTCAGTTGTTTTAGACATTGGACATTGGCTGGTTCGGACCCTCTACAGCGGGACCACACTCGATTAGACGACCGGGCGGGTGCCCACGCGCTAGAGGGCACCGGGCACGGGTGCACTCAATTCTAGGCAGTGGTCGGCACCGCGACTCCGCAACTGGCTGCGAGTTCCTGGCCACCCCAACTACATGGATGGCGCGACGCTCGGGCGCCACAGGACAACCGGGGGAGTTGGTGGCCCTTGCCCCGGAGCTATAGTGGGTGAACGGGCCTGCCCGACTCGGAGACGGGTGTCTCCGCCCCCTTATCGGTGCCCTCGGACGCCGTGGCGGTGGCGTGAGCCGAAACGGCGGAGTCTCCACAGGCTCTGGAGAAGGAGATCGCCCATTCCGGACTGGAGGGCGAAATCCCGGGAAAGTCGCGCTGGACACTTGCACACGGAGGCGACTACTCCGGGACCTTTGCGGAGAGCCCCTGGCAGCATGGGGAAACCTAAAGGAGCCAAGGGATCCAGCCAGGCCACCTCGGACTCTGAGGCCCAGGACAAGGAAGAACATGGAGATCCTAAAAGACCTGGTGGCGCACCACTCCAGCAACAATTCGACCGTGTACTGGAAGCCATAGAGGCAACTCGGTCGGCCCTACAACAGGTCATTGCCCAGGTGGCGACTGGCCTGGGCCTCCTTAGGGCAGACCATGGTAAACTCTCGGACCGGGTCAAGGAGGTGGAGAGCACGGTGAGGACTATCGAACCGGCGCAGAGAACCCTGGCTGCGACGATAAAGGATGCCATGTCCCGAATCGAGACCCTCGAACGGAGGGCGGAGGATGCGGAAGGCCGAAACAGGAGGAATAACATTCGGGTAGTGGGCCTGCCGGAAAAGGTCGAGGAAGGCGATATGGTGCGCTACCTGGAGACCTGGCTCCGAGACACGGTGGTCCCGGAGGGCCTGTCCTCCTTTTACACTCTAGAACGGGCCCACAGAGTTCCAGCGCGGCCCCCACAGCAGGGACGAGCCCCGAGGCCGGTGGTGGCGCGGTTGCTACATTTCCGGGACAGAGACCTGATCCTAAATGCCGCCAGACACAATGGCCCGTTCCAGGTTGCAAACAGCCAGGTGAATATCTTCCCGGACTATACCTACGAGACGCAGCGCAAGCGGTTCTCCTTCCTGGCGGTTAAGCGTGAACTCAGGAGTGAAGGCATCCAATATTCACTCCTATTTCCCGCGAGGCTCCGGGTCATTGTCGACGACAAAACCCAGTTCTTCGACACCCCGGAGGAGGCCTGTGACTGGCTCGAACTGTACCGAACAGGGAAGGATGGTTATAACGCCTCGACCCATCAGGCGGAGGAGCCGGAACAAAGGAGGCGATCTAAAAGGGTCAGGAACCGCCGCGGCCGCACGGGAGGACCCTCGACAGCGGAGACATCATCTGAGCGGAGGGGAGTGTTGGAAGTTCTGTCGGAACTGTCGGGAGCAAGGGGCGAAGACATCGAAGAGGAGGAAGAAAACCCGGGTGCTCAGGGGGCACCATCGGACTCGGAAGACTCAGTGGCAGACAGTACCCACACACCGGTGATCACACCGAAATCGGTGGAGGACCTTCTGGACGGACAGGGGTAATGGGATTGGTTGCCTTGTTTTGGGTGGGGGCCCGGCAGGGGGGAGGCGGCTGCCGTCCTTTCTTGCTGACAATGGAAGAGGGAGGGTTGGGAGGCTTCTACCCTTGCCCCGAAAGATTTTGACACGGGGGGGCTTATTATAGTCCTGGTAGCCTGGGCGACGAGGGCCCACTGCCTCCGCTCAGCCCGCACCTGGCCCATAAGGCCTTCCTACGGTGGCGACCGTAGGACTAGTGGGGTTTTTGGGGTTGTTCTCCGTAGAAGTTTGGATGGGATCTAGATGGTGCAGTTTGGGTCCTGTTCTGGGGTGGTTGGGAGGGGGTTTTGTTGGGTTTTGGGGGGTTTGGTTCTGGTTGGGGAAAATGGCCGCCGACAGCGCTGGGAGGATTGATGTTTTTTCTTTGTGGGGACCCGGACGGGGGGACTGTGCAGGAACACTTTGGGACAATGGCTGATGTTGCTAACTTGAAATGTATTACTTGGAACGTGAGGGGGCTTCACACTATGTCTAGGCGTCACAAGGTCCACGCTTATTTAGTGCGTAGGGGAGTGCAAATGGCGCTGCTGCAGGAAACGCATCTGAACAAGGCGGAAGGGGCGGCGCTTCAGCGTAGGTGGCGAGGGCAGGTCTTCTCCACGGCGTACTCTGCTTATGCCAGGGGGGCGCTAATATGGATCAGGGCAGGAGTCCCCTTCCAGGTCACGAGGACAGTGTTGGACCCAGAGGGGCGCTTCGTGGCCATATCAGGCACGCTAGGAGGGAGGGACTTGAATGTTTGTTGTGTGTATGCCCCTAATATGGATCAGACTGCCTTCCTTTCCGGGTTATCGGGCTCGTTGGCCCACTTTTTCACCGGTCCCCTTCTGCTGGGGGGAGACTTTAACTCCGTGGTAGATGTAGACATAGACCGCTCGCATCCCCCGCTCCCCGACTCCCCGGTCCGGCGGACGGCTAAGGGCCGTCAAGATTGGCAGACCCGCTGGGGTTTGACGGACATCTGGAGGGCGCATCACCCCGCGTCTAGAGATTATTCGTACTTTTCGAGCCTTCATGAGCTGCATGTCAGACTGGATGGCTTTCTTGGTTCGTCCGAATTAGTCTCGGCAGCGGTCCGATCGGAGTATTTATCGCGAACCATCTCGGACCATAACCCCCTACTGCTGGACATTCGCTGGTTCCCTGGGACGCCAGCGGTACCCACCTGGAAGATGCGCCCCGAGATCCTCGAGGACAATGTCTTCAAGGCAGACCTAGGGGAGAGAATCACTGATTATTTTGCATCCAACGGCGGTTCCGCGAGTACTAGGGCGTTCGAATGGGACGCTTTCAAGGTGGTGGTGAGGGGGTACTGTATCTCTAAGAGGGTGGGCATGCGGCGTGTTATCCTGGCTGATTTAGACGCAGCGGACCGAACGCTTCGCGAGCTCGAAATTAGCCGACCCGGACACCCGGAATTGCAAACACGAACGGTAGAGGCGAGGGAGAAGGTGGCGGTGGAGGTCGAACGGCTCCGCTGTTTCGATTATAAGGCCTATACGGTCCGGTCTATAGCGGAGGGCGACAGATCGAGCGCGTTACTGGCGTGGTTGGCCAACCCTACGCGCCAGTCCCAAACGACGACTAGGATGCGTAGGGCGGATGGGACCGAGGTGTGCACCCAACCGGAGATTCTTACTTGCTTCCGGCATTATTACGAATGTTTATATCGCAGTCGCTCCACGCGTGACCCGGACCGGCTTGATAACTATCTTCGCCCGCTGGAACTCCGCACAGTGGAACAAGAAGTGGCAGACACCCTGGGATCTGACATAGGCTTGGGGGAGATCCGCGGGGCCATCAAACGGATGGCGAGGAACAAGACCCCGGGCCTGGATGGCCTGCCGGTGGAGTTCTATGCAGCTTATGCTGACCTCCTGGCCCCTCGTTTACTGGTGGTCTACAGGGAGGCGAAGAGGCTGTGTTGCCTCCCCGGCTCGATGTGTGAGGCGTTGGTGGTTCCTCTCCTCAAGCCAGGCCGAGACTCGTCTGACCCGGGATCCTACCGTCCCCTCTCAATGCTGACGGTGGACTACAAAATATTGAGCAGCATCTTGGCCTCGAGGCTGTTGGGACACATGGGCTCCCTAGTACACGAGGACCAAGCCGGTTTCATCCCACGGCGAAATACGACCATGAACATCCGAAGGTTGTTTCGCTTGCTTGGGGAACCATTCGTGGATGCCCCGTCCCCGGTAGTTTTGTCGGTGGACCTGGAGAAGGCGTTTGATAGCCTGGAGTGGGACTACTTAGACGCGGTATTGCGGAAATTCGGCCTCGGGGAGGGATTTATCAAATGGACAGCAGTTCTTTACGCTTCTGCTTCAGCCAGGGTTAGATCGGGCCCTTTGATTTCATCGCGATATCCGGTGGAGCGTGGCACGCGGCAAGGGTGCTCCTTATCCCCGCTTCTTTTTGCACTAGCGGTGGAGCCACTAGCGATGCATCTTCGCTCGGGAGCCCACTATACGGGCTTATGGACAGCGGCGGGCCCGCATTACGTTTCGCTCTATGCGGACGACCTGTTGCTCTTCCTGGAAGATCCGGTCGACGCATTACGGGGAGCGGAATTAGCGCTAACGGAGTTCGGGGAAGTCTCAGGCCTACGAGTGAACTGGTCTAAGACCTGCCTCTTCCCGATGCGTAGGGGTGTCCCCACTCCGGCGCTAAGTAGGGAGATCAGATGGGAACCCGACTGCTTTAAGTACCTTGGGGTATTTGTGTACCACGACCAGCCCAACCTCCTAGACGGAAACATTGCCCATTGCATACGAGCACTCCGAGGCAGCATGGATTTTTGGGCCACGCTGCCGCTCTCCGTGGCAGGACGCATCGCCCTGCTCAAAATGGTGGAGCTCCCCCGACTATTGTATTACTTTCGGACTTTGCCGATCTGGGTCCCACCGGCTACGTTTCGCCGCTTGCGTTCTATGGTGATCGGGTTCCTTTGGGGCACGGGCCGGCGGCGGGTGGCCCTCAATACCCTGATGAGGCCGAAGGACGAAGGGGGTCTCGCTGTGCCGGACTTTGAGAAGTACTACCTGGCGGCGCAGCTCCAGACATACACCCAGGAGATAGCCAGGGAGTTCAGAGGCCCGGAAGACGGTAGAGGGACGGGTATAGCCAGGCACGTCCTCTCCTTTATCGCGCTGCGACAGCGTTTAGTCCTTCGGGACCTGTCGATGGAGGAGCGGACTATCCGACTCTGTTGGAATCGGGCTCATAACAGAGGTCACCTGCGGACCCCATATGCACCTGAAATACCATTGGGGATGCTGACGGCCCTCCCCCACGGAGGAGACTGGTCGCGACTGGCGGACTGGGAGGATTCGGGTTTACAGCTCGTCGGGGACCTGTATGAGGACGGAGTGCTCCTGTCCTTTCAGGATCTCATTGACCGCTTTGGGATCCCCCGGGGCGACTTTCTGCTGCACTCGGCCATTGTGCGAGTGATCCAGGCGTACTGGCAGAACGGACTAGAGGAACCTCAATTGTCTCAGGTGTGCCAGTATGTAATGATGTCGGCGGGCACAGTGAAGGCGGTCACTTGCCTTTACGGCAGGCTGATTACCGAGGGGTTGGTCCCTCTCGCCACACTGAAGTCCCGCTGGGAAGAGGACATCAGTAGGGAGATCCCGGAGACGACCTGGTCCCAGCTGGTGAGGCGAGCATGGAAGGGTACACGTAGCGCCCGTTTCCAACTGGTCCACTACTATGTTCTCCATAGGGCGTACCTGACCCCGGTTAAGATCAGGCGTTATTTTGCCACAGCCTCGGCGGAATGCCCTAGGTGCCCGGCTCAGGAGGCGGACCTCCTACACATGCTATGGGCCTGTCCCGGATTGACGTCCTACTGGCAGGAGGTGGCGGCGACTTTAGAAGAGGTGACGGGGAGGCACTTATCGTTCGATGCGGCGGTAGGGCTACTGCACTGGTTCCCCCATACCCCCCGGAATAAAATCACCAGTAAATTTATAGACCTGGGGCTCCTACTGGCTAAGCGAGAGGTGACCAGGAACTGGAAGGCACGTGCTGGTCCTACGGGCAGCAGATGGCACGGTGAACTTTTGAAATGGGCGGCGGGTGAGAGCGCGCTGCGATATCAGTTGGCTTGGAGGCAAAGCAATGAGAAGGCGCAGGAGGCCGCGTTAGAATGGGAAACGCTGGTGCAGGCCCTCAGGGATTATTGTACCCCCAGCGACTCCGAAAGCGAAGAAGCAACTAGACCCGAGTCCCGTTAGACACTAGCATTAACAGCACTATTACCTTCCCCGTGGGTCAAACAGTGGATCCTACAGTGATAAACTCCCTGGCGCTGATGGTGGGGGGGGGGGAGGGGGGAGTTTCACAATGACTGGTAGTTTGAGGGGGGGGGTATCTTTTTGGGGGTTGGGGTTTGTTTAGAAAAGCAGATGACGGACAGTGTGTTATCCGGACCAGCTCTAGCATCCTACTGACCCCAGCTACATTCACCGCCCAACCCCAAGAATACGGGCCGCTTGGCTGTATAGCAATGCTATGGGAGGGGGTCGGTGGGCTGTATCTTGTAAGAGTTGGCTATAATATGATGCTGGTCGTTACTGTATTGTTGTACTGATTCCTGCAATAAAAATATATTTAAAAAAAAAAAAAAAAAATGATGCAAAGCATAAAAGGCAAGGGGACAAGGCACCAAGTTGCAAACCACAACAGATCTCAGTCAACATAGACCATATTTGTTGCTAGACATGGGCCTGATTAACAAAGGTAAACTACACTTTGGTGTCAGTTTACCTTTTTTGTATTCACTACGAGTTAATGGTAAGTGTATGACTGCGGAGACTCCGCGGGCAAGGAGGAGAACTCTGAACGTAAATATTTAGGACAGGCCTATCTTTTTATGTGCGGAGTTCTCTGCAAAGTTGTAAACTTACTGCAGTTTGTGAATTCAAAAAAGTAAACTTACACAAAGGTGGAAGTTTACCTTTCTGAATCAGGCCCCTAAGGCTTGATGGCTGATCTTAGCGTTTTTTTACAGATAAGCCATCCTCTCCTATTCGCCAGAGGTCAAATTTGGCTTATGGATTTAGAAATAGAGCTACATAGTGTTGGCTGTGTGCATTTATTCCTCTACGGTAACATTTACATCACAATAGTATGTGCAATGTTGACTGCATTATTAGCAAAGCACCAAAATGTAATTACTGTTCCCAAATTGGAACAAGTGCTGATGCAACGGATGGATATCTTGAAATATGCTGATGACATTGTTTTATTGGATCGAACTTATATTAACCTATTAGAATCAAGCAATACCACAGATAACAGGTATCCTGCAAAGAGATCAAAATTGAAATTGTACTAAAATGTGACTTAACACTGTTGCGTCAGAGGAAGAGTGAACAAGCATTTGCAATGCAATCGGTCACGCATTTGCTAGTTTAAGCTATTAGTATTGTAAATGACAATGTCTTTTATTTATGTTTTAAAACCCAAAACATAAATAAAAGGCATTGTCATTTAAAATTCCAATAGCTCAAACTTGCGTAAATGTGAGACCTATTGCGTTGCAAATGCTTGTTCACTCTCCCTCTGACGCAACAGTGTTAAGTCACATTTTAGTACAATTTCAATGTTCATCTCTTTGCCCATTTTGCTACAGCCTATCTTATAATGTGTGTAGTACTATTTTGAAATGACTTGCATATTCATAGTGCTTTCAGTTGCAGCCTGGGACGTCACAGCGTTATAAATAAACATGTCACTATTCTCCAGGGTAGCAACCAGAATTCGGTTCTCTCTCTGGTTACACACAGACACAATGAAGCTGCCCGCAGCCCACTCTGGGGGCCCCATAGGAGGGCTGCCACCTTAGTGCCACATGAGGGCACAAAACCCGACAAGTCTAGTGTTTGGACCCACTCGGGGTCCAGCTTTAACAAACAGCGTAATTTCTGGCACGCTAGTGGGCGGGGAGGACGGTATATAGACCTCCCCCGCTCATCTGGTGATCCTTTTGTGCGCTGAGACTACACACCGTTTCTTTGTCCCTCTGGACACACTGTCCAGGTGTGTCACGTCGCCCACTGGGCACGGCGGTACCGCAGGCGTTGGGGATTTGCGTGAGTGCTGGGTGTGATTAATGCCCCCCAACCCCGTGAACTGCGAGGGTGCCGGGGGCTCTGGCCCAACCTACGGGTACTGGGTTCGGGGCAAGGTTAAAGGGGCTCACCTAAGCTCTGCGGTTTCTCTCACTGGAGCTTCTATTGAGCTCTTGGTAGCTCCACGGGTAGAGCTGAGGACTGTAGTGGAGTACGTAATTCCTGACGCTGGTTCATATCCGGCCAGAGCGATTTCTATTTCCCGCCTCCTCCCCGGGAGGGACGAGCACGGCTGGTTTTGGGTGCCCAGTGTCACTGCCTGTAACACGATCCCTGGGGGCCCTCACTGTGGGAAAACTCCTCGACCACCAGACATGAGGGCACAGCTGTTGTGAGCATCAGATTCCGTTGACACAAATACAAGAGGCGCGCAGTGCCCAGGTGTGTTCGAATGGAGGGGATGGCAGGGACAGCCGTCGTTTTGGTTGTTATTAGAAATCTTGCCCCTTTTACTCGTGCTGGTGGGCTGTGTTAGAAGTGATAGTCCTTTTCCCACTGTACCAAGCACTACACAAGCCAACAGTTTGACCTGTAGTATAGTGACAGGTTCTGGGTGTAGCGCCAAGAATGCCTAGATGGAGGTCAGACTCAACCAATAGTGCAAAACAAAGACGCAAACAATTTTGCACAAGAACAACTGTCATGGTTGCTCACTGGTTGGTGGAGACTGCACAACATAAGACCTCTTGACGGTAAGTGCCCCGGGCGCGATGTGGTGTACTGTTGATGAGTATCCGAGCAGTGAGGGTCGCGTCGAATGGTTGTGCATTATTGAGGGCATTGGGTTGATTTGGTAATTGCGTGCCGTTTACTCCCCACCCCTTCTATGTGCCCGTGGCTCCAATCGATGGTTGCACTGGTGTAGAGGCGTGAGCTGCCGGGCACGTCCACCATAAAATGAAGTCCTTGGTTGTGAGCTCTACGATGGGAGCATTGACCTCTTAGTGCCTGGGTCCCAACTAGTTTCGCAGATCCCGCCGCACCCTCACGCGGGGGGGGGGGCTTAGAGGCCGGCGCCATAACCCACGTGGTGCCCACTGGTGGGGAAACTGGTTCTGGGCGCCTTAAAGCACACAGAAACCAGCGGAAGCTGAGGGCGCACCAGCCCGCTCCGGCCGGAAGTGACCTTTGGCCTGGGCGCCCCTAAGGGGTGGCCAATGGCTACTCTGGCTTCTTTTGAACCCCCCAATCAGGGGGGTCCACCGGAGACCCCTATGGAGGGGTTAGGGGATTTAAGTCGCCGCCTCTCTAAGCAAGGACACAACTTCTTCGAGGAGCTGGGAGAGCGGCGCAAGAACACATCAATTGCAGCCCCACCCACCCACACCTAAGGAACAGCGAAGTCGCAGGGCTGGAGGATGGCAGGGGCGTTTGCGGAAATCCTACAATGGGCGGAAATCCTACAATGGTTGGCTAAGGAAACACACCGGCGGGCGGTGTGTAGGAGGAGGGCCACTCACTTTTGGATGCGGCAGGATGACGTGGCCGCACCAAGGAGGGGAGTAGCAGGAGGAGACGGCAACTCATGGTGTCATGAGTTGTATATGACATGTATGATTTATGGGTACAGTTCGCAAATGAGAAGTTGCATAACCAGTATGTGTTTTTTAATATTAATAAAACTGCGGCCAACAACGACCATCACTAATAACCGGTACTGTTGGCTGACTTTATTTCAAGAAGGGCAAACTGGCATCCAGGGGGAGGAGAGGCCGGGGAGTCGCCGTTGGGTACCCACGGAATGGGCACGTGCGGGGTTATGGTGGCCGTGGTGGGGGGACTAAGAGCAATGCATTCTGCGGCATGGGCTCCCCCAATTGATGGCCAAATGACCAATAGCTCCGGCGCAGGTTTCTAAAGCCACCAGTAGATGCTGGCAACCTCTATATCTCAAGCTGTTGAAGTACATTCCTGCATTAAAAGACATCACAACGCTGGCAAATCATCAATGTACTATTACATGGCTAACTGCAGTGTTTCAGCAATAGATAATTACAGGCTACACTTGCAAATTAGTCCAATATTAGATTGCTGGAAATAATTTAGAGCCACGTTGCAGACCGTCTTTGAGGTTCTCATAAAACTCAAGTCTTTCACAATGCAGCACAACTATAAAACAACTTTGTGACACACCGGCACTGCGCAACAGTATCATTTGGTCTTGGGGGAGGCATGGGCACGCCGCTAATCCTCAGTACATGCATCTCCCTACATGAACAGTTTGGAAACGGCAGTGATTCCATTCAGAACTTCGTAATTTAAAAGTAATGCAGCATAAAAATGTGAAGGCTTACCGGAAGTGTGCCTTGGGTTGAGCCAAATAGTATGGGGGTGAATATTAACGCGTTAAACCAAATTGTGCTGCCATGGTGCCATACGTGTGAAAGCCACTTTGTGGCAGTGTTACTCACATTGGCTGAACCTGGAGGATTAATTTCTATGTATTCACTAATACTGATCAGTTGGGTATTGCTCCATCCATTTCAGCAAGTTGGGCTAAAGCGGTTCGGTATGTTCTTTCATTTTGATGAGCGACTGGTTCTTTGTTTATCCTTCATAGAACTATTTTCAAAAAATGTTGTACCTGAATAACATTTACAACAATTTTGGTGTGGCGCGTCAATATTATTGCTATGAATGTGGGGCATTACATCCAGTTTACAGAAAAGATCTGAGACATTCAGATCCAGAGAACCTAGCTAGCTATTATGACATTACACCGTTGGGTCTGTCTTAGAAAAACAAAAAACACATTAAGACAGGGAAAGAATTTTTTTTCTTTATAGTCCCCTCACTCACCGGCGGGACCCTGTGCAGTCCTGAAGAAGAGCTGCGGGGTACAGCTCGAAACTAGTTGACTTTTTACTAGGGCACTGTGTTTCATAATAGAACCAGCGTACCCGGTAATCACCCCATTTTTAATGTATCCACTAGGAGCCTGAATAAAGTTAGTTTAGCCCACTAGTAGGATATTTTTAACCCTTATCACTCCACTTCACTTCCCCCTTTTTCACATCACACCACACATAGTTCTCACAAAAAGTGCTCCTATGCAATCGCGATAGTTGTAGCACGCCTCAACCCGCAGCGGGTTGGGAAGCCCCTATGATGAAGCATGTCACCGTGAGGAAACTCCGGTGAGTGAGGGGACTATAAAGAAAAACATTTCTTTCCCTGTCTTAATGTGTTTTTTGTTTTTCTAAGACAGACCCAATGGTGTAATGTCATAATAGCTAGCTAGGTTCTCTGGATCTGAATGTCTCAGATCTTTTCTGTAAACTAAGTGCTGTGGAGGGCGAACCTAGCTATTGTTTTTCCTCTACCTCCCCCCCCTTTTTTGAATAGGGCATTACATCCACCCAGCCCTAAACCCCCCCCCCCCTCCTTTTATCTAGTGGCTCTGTCCTCTTGGTGGGTGAGACAGGTTTCCAGGTGTAGCGGGAGGGAGTTTGGGCCTCAGAGCTGGATCAATTGCTGGATCAGTTTCCGAGGCCTCGGGGCCAGGGCTGTCCAGCGTCCCGACTTGTTTTGGAGAGGGCGTGTCTGCAAGATCTGGTCGGCCTGACTGCCATCCCAATGGGCTGGGGCTGGGCTGGTGCATGAGGCAGCCAGGTTGCCTGCAGCCTCTTCAGGTGGGGAGCAGCATGGGTCTAGGGCCCGCGGCCTGGCTGTGATCAAGTGATGCTTTTGGATGCCATGGGCACCCAACAAAATCAGCGTTGATACCGGTCCCTCCCCTGCGGGTAGTCGCGGGCTCTGCACTGGCCCGGCCGGCCAATGTTCTGTGGCATTGCAGCCCCGGTGTCAGGCGGGTAAATTGTTCTCACTCAGTGGCTGCTGAGGTTCTTGTCGGGGTGTGGCGGGACAGGCCTACCAGAGCACATTTAATTTTGATTTATTTAATGCGAATTTATATAGCGCAAACGTTACCTGGCGGTGTCGGATTGCTTTTCAAGAGAACCAGTTACCTTACATAGAGACCTCAGAGCCATGCGTTACATCTAAGATACAAGCAGAAAAGCTCTAAATTCACATAAGAATGGTAGAAGCACAAAAGTTAATACAGATACAAGTGGTTAGAGTTACATACATACTAGTTGAAAATTAACTCAAGGAAAAGATACTAACATGGTAGGTGTATGTATTTACTTTGGAAGTGCATCTAGGTGAGTGTAAAACATTACTAAGTTTAGTTAGGTGAGTTTGTTTAAATCAACTACTTAATTAAAACCTCCTCTTCACCTGCTGTGCTGGAATATATACAGTGTCCCTAAAAACCAATGACCCAGAGGCAACACCACAGAATTTTCCAAAGCATCGACCTTCGTGCTGCCATGGAGTTCTAATTTTGATACCTTTATAAACTTTGGAGTATTGCAGCACGGCTTGTATTCACCGTACTGTTCATAACATTTCACTTTACTTGTAATCCTCACAAATACCAGGATATCTAGTTTCTGGGCTGCCAAAAGGGCAGACGTTTCTCAAGCCTTCCTCAGGGTTTCTTTACACACCACGTTGGCATAGTTTAGTCTCAGTGAAGACAGTTCAAGTGGGAGCAATAATGGTAATGTCTTGCCGTGTAAGATTGGTAAGCTCATGTTATTCTAAGCATAGATAGACAAAGCAAGTGTTCAGATCGGAAGTATTAGGCCACATGGTGGCACAACAAAAACATTTTTTTACCTGCAGGTGGCACATTTGAATCAGTGCATGCTAATTATGCTATTTAACAATGTGGTACATTGTGTTTTATCCGCCCCCCATGAGCGGTTCAAGTTCCAGCACTGGTGATACTACAAATCATTCCACGTCATATAGGAAGTCAACCTTTTGATGCATTAGAATTTATCTAAGGAGTTATGCGTAAATATTCACCCCTTGGTGCCACGCAAAATGAGACCCCTACATGGTGCCAGTGTGGTCTGTGGTGGCATTCTAGATGAAAATTGAGCAGTCGGCTTCTTGGGTGCATGTTTGGTGTGTGCACTATAGCCAAGGAGTACGTTTTAAGTAGTTGGAGTTGTCAACTGAATCTGACCAAGCGTTCGATGCTACACAGGGCATCGCTGCATTGCAGCCAGTGCACAGGCATTGTGTTTTCCGCAGGGGGCAGCAAGTGAATGTAAGGCTCTTTCCAAATCTGGCACCAGAACACAAGGTTCGTCAGGGCCAACTAGTCTGTTGGGTGACTTGTGTAGGCGAAGGCTCATTACAGCTCTTGCATAGTCCCATCAGTTCCGAATTGAAGTATTGCCTTAGATATATCTGGGCATAAAAGAATGCCAGGCAAGAATCCAGGGGATTACAGAGCAAGTGTTCTGAACCTAGTGTATGCAGGGGTAAGTAATATTAGTAGCTGCCAGTTCAAACATGCATCACCTCCTTCAAGATAGTAGGCATTTCTTTAAGTGTGGAGTAGGTTCCATACAGGACTTCAAGGGAACAATCACCTAGGCTAACGTTGCCAGTGCAAACAATTGTGATTCGGGGAGGGATTGTGCGCTGTAAGTGTGGGCATTCCTTGCTTCAGAAAGGTGGAAGAATTAGGACTATTGCACCCCTGATAGGCGACCGTCTTTTACCCATGGTCACATGTGCAGCTCCCAGCAGGTGCATCTAGACTTTCAGCCTCCTGAAGTCTATAATAAGACTACCATTAAGTTGAGTATAAACAGACATCTGTCAGTCAGACCCAATATACCTATCTGGGTGACAGTGCGCTCAAATACACGTCATGTTTGGCACGTAGATACAGGTTTCCTAGGCAAACGCCACAGGTTTATGCTTCAATTAGATAGAGTCAGAGATCTGATGGGCCATTTCCTGCAGCACGTGTACCATAAATTGGTTAAAATAACAAGTCTGGTTCTTTGAAGGTAGGTATTACTCCCGCCACCCACCTCAATAAAGGAATACAATTTACTTTCAACAGGCCTGGGCAAACAAATTTAGGGCATTTAGTCGCAGCTGCAGCCAGCTGATATCATCGAGAGTTTCAGGGGCGGTGGGGTTGTACCTACAGGCAATAGGTTCCCAGTTCAGGAGCAGGGGGAAGCAGATTTTGAGGCAGGTTAGCAAACCTCAAAGGTGTATCTGTGGGTTTAATGCATGTGTATCTCTGGTCTTATGGCTGAGTAGAGCATTCTCACTTAGAGGTATGGCCATGTTAAAATGTTGTGGTTATGATGGTTCTCATGACTGATGCGGTTTATTGCATCTTTTCTAGGGGAGGTGATATAAGTTAGGTACTTCATCGCTTATAACGTAGCACATTAGGCAGGCGGTGTATACGTTCAAGTTGCAACTAGGATACCTCCCTCATTAACTTCAGCAGCTGCTCACATGGCTAGCAGTAAGCATCCTGGGAAGTCTGGGGGCAAACACCACAGATAAACTGAACAGGCAAAATTCCTGTAAGATAGGAGGGATACATGGAAAGTGCACAAGGACTCTCTTGCTTAATGTCACATATTTCTAAGCTTATGGGATAGTTGAGCCTTTACATATCATAGTAGCATAGGCACCAAGGTTGAACAGGCTATTGGGTATGCCTTGCTAGGACATTGACATACACTTCACATGAGCGGGAGCCTCCATAGAGGATAAATGCTGAAAACACGGACTGGGGTACATTTGGCTCAAGCATCCTCTTCACCAAGCTGCAGTGTGTCATGTTGTTGCCAGTTGTCTTTGAGTGACAGCCAAGTACAGTAAGGGAGCTGCATTAATTAACGAGGTTACTTGCAGGTGGCAAATGGGACCCAGCAGCCCCACAAAAGGTGGGCTGTGACAAAATATGGAACTGGGAATCTTGATTCTGACATTATCATTGGGTTAATAATACGCAAGACTCTCTGGCTCAGCTGGGAAAAAATGTTCCAACATGAATTAAAAGGTGACTAGAAGGTGAGCCGAACCCAGATTTGTTTCAGTGGAGGGCAATCAAATCCGGGGAAACCTAAGTGAACTGTGTCTATTGCTAGTTCAAGCACCAAGGGTCACAGCTGGTTAAAAGTAGTGTGCATCTGGGATTGGACTGCAGTTAAGCAAGCCCGGTGGGCTGCGTAAGTTGTCACTCCAAGAAAGGGTGCAGTGACGGCAATAGTGGGCACAATACATACATTCCCTCAAACCAGATTTGACACCCTTAATGTGTTCACCTTCGTTTAGCAATCAAAAAGGTCTTTGGAAATGTCTGGCCAAACTCAGCAAAGTATGTGCACTCTGGAACCGATGGCATGTTACAGGTTGCTTCAGTTAAGCAAAATATCCCCTGCCCTGATAGCCTTAGCAGCTACGCTGGGTGTGGAAGTTGTCAGCTAGCAAAGGTGCTGCTGCCCCAAAGATGGGGAATCAAGGTGTAAAGCACATAAAGGCTACAATGTATTAGGAAACGTGCCATGTCCATACTGGTGCAGTACACTGTTATCAGTGTGAACCCCCAAATTTTGGGAATAAGCAGGTACGGGGGTAAAACAAGGGCTTAGTCAACCCCTAATGTTAGGCACTATACTGCTCGCAGAGCACCTGGATTATATCAGACAGAACCAGGTTTACAAAGAGCAGTAGTTTTGCATTACATTTGGGTAATAATTTTGGCTGGTGTGGTACTCCTATACAGGCGGAGGCTGGCAGGTGGGGAGATGGGAATCCCAGTGTTTCAAGCGCTACATCTGCCTGTGAAGCCTTCAAGGGCTTAGTGCGCTTTTGGAGCACCTTGTGTTAATATGTGTGCAGAGTGACTTCTGAGCAAACTAACTGCAATCCTGCACAGCACCATGTGCTAAGATGTATGCAGGTTGATTTCTGAGCAAACTATAGGCAATCTTGCATAGTATTTATAGAATTGTGTTTTCCTTCACTGAGGTACCCTAGTTGGGGTTCCCAGGCGTACGTTGGCACAGACTAGCTAGCGGGATGCGGCTTCCCTCCCAACATTTTGGTCATACAACTGGGAGGCAATTACTTGACTTTCAGGGGTAGGAATGATCTGCTGCAAGTGATGAAATCCACCCTGTGTACATTGAGCAACCAATTAGGTGCATGTGCATTATGGTGGTCTGGGTTCACTCCCCATTTAGGGGCTCATTAGGATGGCGGACGGAAGTGCCTCCGCAGCCCTGGAGTATGCGGAACCTGCCTTTTCTGTGTCCGCCTGTCGCGGTCACTCTGTCCGCCATATCAGGATAGGAAAGATTGTCCAAATTCCGTCAGCGACCACGCGGCGGACGTAACCAATCCAGAGACCCCGCCGTATGGACTGACGTCTAGGACCGTCCCCCAAATCAAGATGGCGGAAAATACACATAAAAGAGCTGCGGAAAAACAACCTGCCTGAACACTGCGGATGCCCCACAGCGAACATCCCCACCACGAGCTACTCGCCGACATGGACCCAGCACTCCACGCTTACCCGATACTCTTCGCAATCCACCACGTCCTAGTCTTGGCCCACTTCCGAGGACGACGCAGGTACGCTACAAACCATTCGCTGTCTGGAGGGGAGTACCTGCAAGGGTCGTGACGTTGGGAGGGGGAGTGTCAGGTATCTCAACCCACTGATTTGAAGCAAATACAAAAACACACCTGTATCACACACGCAGGAATGACTCCGACAAAGCACGACACATGATTGACTTGCTTTATTATATATAATCGGGGTATAATCACAGTGTATGCATGAGCATGGGCATGGTGGCCACCACAGCTGGTACGTCAGAGGCAGTACATGAGAGGGCAGACTGCAGTATCACAACAGCCACAGGGCATAGTCGACATCAGAGCAGGTACATCAGAGGCAGTACATGAGAGGGGCTAAGTGCATCAACAGTCCATTGCACTGAACAGGTCCATCAGAGGCAGTACAGGAGGCAGAACAGCAACAGGGCAGTGTACGTAACAGAGCAGGCACATCAGAGGCAGTACATGAGAGGGCAGACCGCAGTATCACAACAGCAACAGGGCATAGTCGACATCAGAGCAGGTACATCAGAGGCAGTACATGAGAGGGCAGACTGCAGTATCAGAACACCAACAGGGCATTGTGGACACCAGAGCAGGTACATCAGAGGCAGTACATGAGAGGAGTTAAGTGCATCAACAGTCCATTGCACTGAACAGGTCCATCAGAGGCAGTACATGAGAGGGGCTAAGTGCATCAACAGTCTATTGCACTGAACAGGTCCATCAAAGGCAGTACATGAGGGCACACAGCAGTATCAGAACGGCAACAGGGCAGTGTATGTAACAGAGCAGGCACATCAGAGGCAGTACATGAGAGGGCAGACTGCAGTATCACAACAGCAACAGGGCATAGTAGACATCAGAGCAGGTACATCAGAGGCAGTACATGAGAGGGCAGACTGCAGTATCACAACAGCCACAGGGCAGTGTACGTAACATAGCAGGCACATCAGAGGCAGCACATGAGAGGGCAGACTGCAGTATCACAACAGCAACAGGGCATTGTCGACACCAGAGCAGGTACATCAGAGGCAGCACAAGTACGTATTCCAAGCAAACCGTCCCAAGGACCACAACAGTGGAAGTCTGTACACAATGGACAATGAACACACCATGTGCTATGACATGTGAGTGAAGTGAACAGCACCTCACATCACACTATCAGGTGGATTGCGTGAAGTACCTGCATCGGACAGACTGCCAGCACCAGAAACTGGAGTGTGAGACACAGCCACAGCTCGAGTGACTGACACATGGGCCACAGACCCAGACACACTGCCAGCACCAGAAACAGGAGTGCGACACACAGCCACAGATGCAGTGACTGACACGTGAGACACAGACCCAGACACACTGCCCGCACCTGATACAGGAGTGTGACACAAAGCCACAGCTCAAATGACTGACACATGCGCCACAGACCCAGATACACTGCCAGCACCTGATACAGGAGTGTGAGACACAGCCACAGCTCGAGTGACTGACACATGCGCCACAGACCCAGATACACTGCCAGCACCAGAAACAGGAATGTGAGACACAGCCACAGCTCGAGTGACTGACACATGGGCCATAGACCCAGACACACACTGCCAGCACCAGAAACAGGAGAGGGCACAACTGATACAGTGCTACCACATGATGCATGACAGCAAACAACAGACACAGTGCCACTATCTGACACATGCGAGTCAACTGCAGCTGCGCCACTGGGACCACTGAAATGATGAGCCATAGGGCTGTATGGACCAGGAGGCAGGGTGGCTCTGGGAGCTGGTGATAGTTGCACTTGACCGACATCGGGGTGGGCATGTGTCAATGGTCTGTGTCTACGTCTCTTGGGGATATGTGAGTGCACCCTGGACAGGACAGGACTGGCAAGTGGTTCGGACGGAAATGAAATATCACCCACCATGGGTGGTGCATCTGCTGCCGGGGGTATGCTCTCTGGGGATGTGCTGGAGCCTGCATTTTTGTTTGCTGTGTGGCTCCCTTCTGGCCTCTGCAACATGTTTCGTGGGGGATGCTACAACAGGGCCCACCTTCTTCTGCTCCTGACAGGCCCTGATGGGAGTGGAGGTAAGGGGTGACTCTACCGCGGAGACATCTGTATTCCGTTCCCTCAACAACATCAGCCTCACTGCAGCAAGGGGTGATGTATGCCTGTCCTTGATAGCACCAGTGTCCATGGGAGAAGCATTGTCCCTTGGATGTTCCTTTTCCGTAGGAGGAATGTTGTCTCTGGAATTTCCCTGTTCCCTGGATGGTGCCCTGTTCCTGTCAGCAGACTTGTCATCTCTGGTGTACCTGTCTCCAGAACACACCTTCTCCCTGTGTGTGTCCATGCACTCAGAGCAGGTACATCAGAGGCAGTACATGAGAGGGCAGACTGCGGTATCACAACAGCAACAGGGCATAGTCGACATCAGAGCAGGTACATCAGAGGCAGTACATGAGAGGGCAGACTGCAGTATCACAACAGCCACAGGGCAATGTACGTAACAGAGCAGGCACATCAGAGGCAGCACATGAGAGGGCAGACTGCAGTATCAGAACAGCAACAGGGCAGTGTACGTAACAGAGCAGGCACATCAGAGGCAGCACATGAGAGGGCAGACTGCAGTATCACAACAGCAACATGGCATTGTCGACACCAGAGCAGGTACATCAGAGGCAGCACAAGTACGTATTCCAAGCAACCCGTCCCAAGGACCACAACAGTGGAAGTCTGTACACAATGGACAATGTACACACAATGTGCTATGACATGTGAGTGAAGTGAACAGCACCTCACATCACACTATCAGGTGGATTGCGTGAAGTACCTGCATCGGACAGACTGCCAGCACCAGAAAATGGAGTGTGAGACACAGCCACTGCTCGAGTGACTGACACATGGGTCACAGACCCAGACACACTGCCAGCACCAGAAACAGGAGTGCGACACACAGCCACAGATACAGTGACTGACACGTGAGACACAGACCCAGACACACTGCCAGCACCTGATACAGGAGTGTGACACACAGCCACAGCTCGAGTGACTGACACATGCGCCACAGACCCAGATACACTGCCAGCACCTGATACAGGAGTGTGGGACACAGCCACAGCTCGAGTGACTGACACATGCACCACAGACCCAGATACACTGCCAGCACCTGATACAGGAGTGTGAGACACAGCCACAGCTCGAGTAACTGACACATGGGCCATAGACCCAGACACACTGCCAGCACCAGAAACAGGAGTGTGAGACACAGCCACAGCTCAAGTGACTGACACATGGGCCATAGACCCAGACACACTGCCAGCACCAGACACAGGAGAGGGCACAACTGATACAGTGCTACCACATGATGCATGACAGCAAACAACAAACACAGTGCCACTATCTGACACATGCGAGTCAACTGCAGCTGCGCCACTGGGACCACTGAAATGATGAGCCACAGGGCTGTATGGGCCAGGAGGCAGGGTTGCTCTGGGAGCTGGTGATAGTTGC
Organism: Lissotriton vulgaris; assembly: GCF_964263255.1. NCBI lineage: Eukaryota > Metazoa > Chordata > Amphibia > Caudata > Salamandridae > Lissotriton > Lissotriton vulgaris. The sequence continues at coordinate 647,036,675 of NC_141691.1, read as the reverse complement.
ACTTGACCGACATCGGGGTGGTCATGTCTCAATGGTGTGTGTCTACGTCTATTGGGGATATGTGAGTGCACCCTGGTCTAGACAGGACTGGCAAGTGGTTCGGACGGAAATGAAATATCACCCACCATGGGTGGTGCATCTGCTGCCGGGGGTATGCTCTCTGGGGACATGCTGGAGCCTGCTTGTCGTTTGCTGTGTTGCTGCCTTCTGGCCTCTGCAACATGTGTCGTGGGGGATGCTACAACAGGGCCCACCTTAAACTGCTCCTGACGGGCCCTGATGGGAGTGGAGGTAAGGGGTGACTCCACCGCGGAAACATCTGTATTCCGTCCCCTCAACAACATCAGCCTCAGTGCAGCAAGGGGTGATGCATGCCTGTCCTTGATAGCGCCAGTGTCCATGGGAGAAGCATTGTCCCTTGGATGTTCCTTTTCCGTAGGAGGAATGTTGTCTCTGGACTTTCCCTGTTCCCTGGATGGTGTCCTGTTCCTGTCTGTCCAGTCCACACAACCGATGGCTTAAAACAAGGCTGTGTACTGGCCCCAGCCTCTTTAATATCTACACCGCGGATCTAGAAAGCAACCTACGTACCACTCAGGGTGATCCTCCAAAATTGGCTAATTCACCTATAATATCTCTTCAATATGCAGACGACATAGTGCTCCTGTCAAAAACCCACATCGGCCTACAACGCTTGATCTCCAAACTGTCGCAGTACCTCGAGAAGGCACAGCTGACTATAAACCTAAAAAAAACAAACACTCTATGCTTCTGCGGCTCTAGAAAGAAAAAACAAAATTTTGTCTGGAAGATAAATTCTACTTCTTTAACCCATGTAGACAAATATAAATACCTAGGAATCTTATTGGACCATCGACAAAAGTTTAAACAGCACCTGGAACAGGGGAAATCCAAAGCCAAGCAGCTTCAATTTGCTTTTAAAACTGTTCAAAAGCAACTAAACGGACATTCCACCGGCCACATTCTTAAGATTGTAGCCGCTAAATATCTGCCCTCACTAACATACGGCTCAGAATTACTGGCAACCCGGGACTCCACAGCGTTAAACCTCGCCCAATCCAGGCTGTTCAAAAACCTCTTCCTAATTCCGCGCCATATTTCTCAATCTCAAATTCGCTTGGAGTTTGGTCTTACCAACCAGCTCCCGGCAAGACAAGGAGCACTCGCCAAATATTATTGGCGCATGAGGGACGCAGCAGACGAATCCCTGGCCCACCTTTGCTGGTCAGAAGTCAAAAAACAAGCTGGTCTACCAAACTCAACATATAAGACCTTGAGGCAAGCTCTTGAGGCACTAAAACTGGAAGAATCCTGGCTTTTGCCCATGACTTACTCCGCTTTCAAGCTGATAACCAATAAAGCAGTCAAAAAAGCATCATTACTCACGGACAAAGCAGCAGTGGCTGGCAAAAACCATGCCTGGATCGTTTTGCCATCATATACCAACTTAAAACCTCAGGAATACTTGAAAGAATGCTTCAGGGACCATCACAAAAGGAAACTTAGTCTCTTAAGGCTGGGCTGCTTCTCTTCCAAAGAGCTTACTCCTAAATGGCTACGGTCGTGGGCAACTCCTGAGTGCCGTCTCTGTGGCAACGGTGCGGAATCTTTGCTGCACCTTCTATGCATATGCCCGGCACTTCAGAATCTTTGAAAAATGCTTCTTCGACCACTTCTAAGAGAAGCTCAGGTGAGAACTTGCAGAGCGGCGGTGATAAGATGCCTAAGTGGATCTTGGATAGAACTTTCATGCAAAACCATAACATTTTTGAACTTCGCCGCCATAGAGCTGGAAAACAGGGCGGCAACCAAAGAGGTCTCTGGACAATAGGCTAGGCCTCGGCCGGCTACGGACTCTTCTCTTCCTTTTCCTCCTTTCTAAACGGATGTCTTTTAGCACTATGAGTTAAAAATGACGTGCCCCCCGTTTGAACTACTGTTATTCTCCCACACCTCTACTTCTTTCCCTTTATCATGAGTTAAAAACATTGTGTTCCCCGATAAATTTGCATATTTTATGATACCAGTTTTTAACAACATTCAAAGCTGAATTTCTGTTGTTCTTTTTTATGATGTATACGCTGTTTGCATGATGGTAAGCCCACCCTTTTATGATTTTTAAATCAAATAAAGTATCATTATCCTGTTCCTGTCAGCAGACTTGTCGTCTCAGGTGTACCTGTCTCCAGAACACACCTTCTCCCTGTGTGTGTCCATGCCCTTGGGAGTGTCCCTGCTCTTCTTAGGTGCCTTTGTCTTTTGACTGACCTTGTCCCTGCCCTTGGGAGTGGCTCCTTCCTTCCTAGTGTCCCTGCCCTTGGGAGTGGCTCCTTCCATACTAGTGTGCCTGCCCTTGGGAGTGGCTCCTTCCTTACTAGTGTCCCTGCCCTTGGGAGTGGCTCCTTCCTGCCTAGTGTCCCTGTCCTTTGGAGTGTCCCTGCTCTTATGAGGTGCCTTTGTCTTCTGAATGTCCTTGTCCCTGCCCTTTGGAGTGGCCCCTTCCTTACTAGTGTTCCTGTCCTTGGGAGTGTCCCTGCTCTCCAGAGGTGCCTTTGTCTTCTGACTGTCCTTGTCAAAGGTAGTGTCCATGGAACTGGGAGTAACCCTTGCCTTGGGAGTACCTTTTGTGTGGGATGCCTGTGCAGCATGTGAAGGCATTTCCCCCAACACCACTTGTGGATCCCGTGTGTGTACTCCAGTGTATCTGAGGTTTCTTTGTGAACAGATTTTTCTGACCTAGGGGATGGTGTCTGAGCCCTCCATGCCCTGACGTGCTGGCTGACGCTGCTTCTAGTGCAATAACCTGTATTTGAATCCTGGTTAGAATATTCACTCCCCCCTGAGACATCCAGTGTTGTAGATGGGGAAACAGAAGTACCACCCAGTCCATGCGACTGTACAATGGCAGACGACACACTGCTAGCCAATGACTGAACTGTCCTGTGTAGACCAGCAAGATCGCCATGCATCCCTTCCATGAATGCCACCACCTGCCCCAACTTCCTATCGCTGTCGCAGCAGATCAACAGCCTTTGCACAAAGTGTATTTTGGCTCACCGAGGCTGGGGCAGCGGTGCCGACACTGAACGCCACTCTGCTCCCCCTACTCCTGCGTGCACAAACAGTACATGGTGCAGTTGGCGGCAGTGTGGGCCCTGTGTGCTGTGTCCCGACCAAAGGTGTTGATTGGCCACTCCCAGTCTGTGACAACAGTGCAGACTCACCAACACTGTCGGAAGATGAGGACGATGTTGTCTCCACATGAGAGTCCTCAGGGACGGTCCTGTCCCCCTCTCCGGCGCTGCCCTCTTCTGTGTCAGTCTGCGTGTGCGCGAAGTCTGATCCGGATGCATTGCCTCCAATCATCTCCGCCGTCTGTGGCTGAGTGCCCTCTGCCAAAGCTAAAATGCACAGAAAATAGGTGTAAGTCATGGGCACACTCACGTACTGTAGGACAAGGAATCCCTAATGCCATTGCTGACAAAGTACATCTAGCCCCCAACCTGCACACAGCCCACCCCTACCAGTCATCCTCACATAAAATAAGCGTTGTTGGCCGTGAAACACATACAGCATGCGGACAGGGCAGGAGCACGTACATTATGCACACATGTCTTGCCATGGGGCGAAGGACCACTACAGCATGTGCATCACCACTCAACTGCTTAGCGAGTGGCGTGTCAACATGCCGGACCTGGAAGTGACATTTGACTCCGCCAATGGCACCCACATGCCATTGCAACGATACATACGCTACACTGAAGTCACTAATGTGTCTGGGCAACAATCCATGCATTGCACTCCCATGCAACATACAAAGACAGTATGCTTACCGCTACTTTGCTGTTGATCCACACGCAGCCGGTCGGACAGGTCAGGATGCGTCACAGCAATGATACGGTGCATGAGAGGGGTCATTGAGCGTCGGGCCAGACGTGGCGTTCTTGGAATCATCCCTAGTGTCGCTTCCGCTACATTCTTGCTCAGCCTGGAAATGTCGTCCCAGCGTTTGTGGCAATGTGTATGATGTCTATTGGACACCCCCACTGCCCATACATCACGTGCAATGCTCGTCCACACGTCCTTGCGAAGGTGCAGCTTGACCTACCATGATGGGAGACAAAAGGGTGCAAGTCAGTGGCAAGTTGGCCAGTCACACAGATAGGGGCAACACGTATCTCTCAGCAGCCATGCACATTCTGACAATTGTGTTGGTCCCACAGCACACCGCCAAGATTGCAGAGGCCAGGTGTAATTGACCACTTCATGCACACCAACATGTCCCCCACTGCACTTACCACCTGTCCGGGGGCGCCGTACAGCCGTCCGAAGTTGCGAAGCACACCGTCCACGAGGACATCCAGCTCCGCGGCGGTGAAAGGACGAGCCCGGATCTCTTTGACTCTCGACATGGCAAGTTCACAGAGTATGGCACTAGAGCAGCAGTCAGTGGTCAGCTCAGCAGCAGCAGGTCGAGGCGATGGTCACAGGCAGCAGTCGGTGGTCAGCTCAGCAGCAGCAGGTCGAGGTGATGGTCACAGGCAGCAGTCGGTGGTCAGCTCAGCAGCAGTAGGTCGAGGTGATGGTCACAGGCAGCAGTCGGTGGTCAGCTCAGCAGCAGCAGGTCGAGGTGATGGTCACAGGCAGCAGTCGGTGGTCATCGTTGAATGTGTGCTTTTGCAAATCACACATATATAGGGCCCTGAGGCCATGTCAGTGGCATACATCGCCAGCCATTGGTCAGCCCTGGATGCGTGTTTGGAAAAGGGCCAATGACTGGCCCTGGTGTTGCGGTGCACTGCATCCGCTACTTTCGATTGGGCATACGCGGGCCTTGTTCCCACTTCCCATTGGCTGCACGTGCACAGACCGTCACGGTCACACACCGGCACCCGCATGTGCAAGCTTCGGGGACGGATGCTTCTCTTGCAACAATGTTCAATCACTGGCGCCAACATGGCGGGGCACGTATTCGGCGGGGGAGGTGCAGGCCAACACATCCTTTAGCTGATGTCAATGGACATGGCAGGTCATGATCCCCCTTACAGTCGCATTGCAACATCCACCGTACACCGGCCGGCCCAGCCCGGCCCAGGACCGGCGTGCCGGCCATGTCAACCACCGCCGTGCCAGGCCCCGTCCACTACCGCCATGCAAGGCCCCGTCCACTACCGCCGTGCCAGGCCCCGTCCACTACCGCCGTGCCAGGCCCCATCCACTACTGCCGTGCCATGCCCCGTCCACTACCGCCGTGCCAGGCCCGGCCCAGGACCGGCGTGCCGGCCATGTTAACCACCGCCGTGCCATGTCCCGTCCACTACCGCCGTGCCAGGCCCGGCCCAGGACCGGCGTGCTGCCCATGTCAACCACCAACGTTGACATGGCCTGCATGGCGGTAGTGGACGGGGCCTGGCACGGCGGTAGTGGACGGGGCCTGGCACGCCGGTGGTTGACATGGCCGGCACGCCGGTCCTGGGCCGGGCCTGGCACGGCGGTAGTGAACGGGGCCTGGCACGGTGGTAGTGGACGGGGCCTGGCACGGCGGTAGTGGACGGGACCTGGCACGGCGGTAGTGGACGTGGCCTGGCACGGCGGTAGTGAACGGGGCCTGGCGCAGCAGTGGTTGACATGGCCGGCACGCTGGTCCTGGGCCAGGCCTGGCACGGCGGTAGTGGATGGGGCCTGGCACGGCGGTAGTGGACGGGGCCTGGCACGGCGGTGGTTGGCATGGCCGGCACGCCGGTCCTGGGCCGGGCTGGGCCGGCCGGTGTACGGTGGATGATGCAATGTGACTGTAAGGGGGGTCATGACCTGCCATGTCCTTTGACATCAGGTAAAGGATATGTTGGCCTGCACCTCCCCCGCCGAATACGTGCCCCGCCATCTTGGCGCCAGTGATTGAACATTGTTGCAAGTGAAGCATCCGTTCCGGAGGCTAGCACATGCGGTTGCCGATGTGTGACCGTGACGGTCCGTGCACATGCAGCCAATGGGAAAAGGGAACGCGGCTCGCGTATGCCCATTCGTAAACAGCGGAAGCAGTGCATCGCCATGGCGGCGCCAATGATTGTATATTTTCAGACGATGCACCGTGTTGTATTGTATGCAGTTGCGTTACGACGGTTGTGTGCGTGATTGCGTGACTTCATATGTCATGCTCTATTCCATGTGTGTCCATACTATGCCCATCGGTGTGCAAACAATGTGCAACACATGTGCATGTGAACATGTTGACGTCGGGTATTTCCCTACACACGTTTCTAGTTCTTCACATCTGCACAGTACATCCCGGATGTTTCGCCACATTCTGATTCTGTTGTCAGTGTGTGGTATATGTGAGGTAATGACTATGGTGGGGGTACACATGTATTCAGTGTATGTGTGTTGCGTGTTGTGTCACCATGCATGTAATGTACGTATGCCCACCATTATTGGTGTTGCCATTGGTGCATGATGAGATGGTGTGTGTGTATCTTTATCGTTTGTGTGCATGCACTTGCATGTGTGTCTGTGATGTGGCTTCTACACATTTGGGTCATGACACATGTCTTGTTGGCAGTAATGTTGACCTGAGACTAAGTTGCATTGCACATGTTGAGACACATCATGTTGGTAGTGGCTGCACATTGTTGCTACGGCAATCCATGTTGTAGTGACAATCAGAGATGTCACACATATGACAAATATACACTACATTTTACTTGTTGGTAGTGTTCGTTGACATGTGAGTGAGTTGCACATCCATGCGTTGTTTGTGAATTGACTTCCATTCCATCTACTCCCACACAGGAGGGCTCCAAATGTCCATCGCCCATACACTGTGCTGGAGGATATGGTTGACGAGGAGGTGATCAGGAAATTCCGGCTAGATCGACGTCGATTGATGGAGCTTGTAGACCAATTGTCTCCTTGGCAGCGGTCAAAGCAGACTTCTATGGACTGGGTCAGATACCACACGTAGTGGGTTCCATTGATGGCACACATATCGCTCTCATTCCACCACGGGCATGTGAGCAGGTGTATAGGAATCGGAAGCACTTCCATTCCCTCAACGTGCAGGTGGTGTGCCAGGCCGACAACATCATATCCCATGTGTGTGCAAGATTTCCAGGCTCTGCACATGACGCCCACATCATGCGGAGCAGCATTGTCCCCCAACTGATGGCAAATCTGCGTCCAGCACAAGCGTGGCTTGTTGGGGAGTATGCTGTGGTGACAGGAGTGATATCTGTGTGGCATGGTGTGCCCACCAATTCTGGTAGTGATATTTCTTTCTCTCTCTTCCCCCAACATAGGCGACTCGGCTTACCCAAACAGGCCTTGGCTGCTGAGTCCCATACGTAATCCAACTACAGCGGGTGAAATGCGATACTAGGATGCCCATGGAAGGACACGTAGAGTGGTTGAATGTACTTTTGGACTGCTGAAGTCTAGGTTTCAGTGCCTGGATAAGACCGGAGGGGCCCTGCCTTACTCACCAGGCAAAGTATGCAGGATCGTGATTGCCTGCTGCATGCTCCACAACCTGGCTGTGCGCAATAACATTAAACTGCTCTTGGACCCTGATGAACAACAAGTTCCTCGCCCTCCCAACCCACCCATGTCGACTGATGAGGATAGTGGTGAGGAGGAAGGTGTGGACCAGAGGCGCCAGCTCATTGATCGCTACTTCCCTTGAATGTGAGTGAGCACCTCTTGTGCTGGTTGTGTATGCCCTGTGTATGTTTGCTGGTGTTGTGTCGTTGTGGTGTGCATCATCTGTGTGTTCTGCTATGTGATGTATGCATGTGTGTGTGTTTATTTCTTTGGACATGCAAGTCTCCATGATGTGTGTCCTCTCATCCAATCATTTTGTGATGAGTGTGGTTTGTGGAATTTTGCACTGCAGTGTGTTGTGATGAGTGTGATTCTGTTTCCTGACGGGTCTTTGCTGTCTCTGTTTTTCCCTAGGTCACTCCCGCTGCGGCATGATTATGTACGACTTGGATCCCTGAACCTGGTAACGTCTGTTTCTAATACAATCATGTGAATAAACATGGAGGCAGCACATCATTGAGTGAGTAAGTGTTATTTATTTACAGATTGTGCATTGGTGCTGGTGCATATTTACAAATAAGTGTGGGGTGGGGGAGTGTGGGTTAAAGGTAATAACAGATGAAATGTCCGTGCTGAAACCACATTGGGTGGTGTCTGCCTAGCCCAGCAGACCTGTGCCAATGATTGGCTAGGTGGGACAGGATAGTTTGCTGGGTGAATGGCTGGCTCTGGCAGTGTCTCAGTCATTACCGCCCCCTCTTGGGGCGTGTGGAAGGAGCATCCCCACTGCTCTCCCCCACTTCCAGCCTCGGACGGCCCCTCCGTATTGAAGGCGGGACAGAGTCAGCTGGGGGGGCAGGTTGCTCAGGTGCCACATCCGTCGCCAGGGGCGCAGGAGGCGGTGACAGTGTCGGTGGTGTTGCTGCCCGTGGCGTTGGTTGAGGGGGGGTGGGGGTGGGGGTGTTGCGGGCTATCCATCCCCGCCACATGGTTGTGTGCTGGGCCATGATGTCAACAATTTGCCCAAGCCGGCTGTCAATGGCCCGCAACATGTTGGTGTTGTCCACTGAGTCCTGGTGGGCACGATCTGCCTGTGTCTGCCCACGCTCGTAGTTAGCCTGGATCCTGGCTAGGGCTTCTAGTGACTGTGCCTCGGGATGGGGTGGGTGTCCTTTCTCTGCACGTCGTTGCGTAGAACTCCTGCCTGGCTGATGTGGCCTTGGCTCTCTCGTTTGCCGCCCACTCTCCCTGCGTGGCTGGGATGGCGCTGGCCCGGCGTCGTGCGGTGGGTTAGGCAGGGTGGCAGAGGCAGGAGTGGTGGTACTGGTGGTGGTGGAGGTGGTGGTGGTGGTGGTGGCTGTGCAGGTCACAGTGGCCGGTGTAGCAGGAATTGCACAGGCCGTAGTAGTCGGGGCTGGAATCTCCTGGGAGCCAGATGGCCCAGGCAGCCTGCTTGGGCCCACACCATCCTCCGCACCGGAGCTGGCTGTGGCATCGTCCCCAGAGAGTCCTGTGTGAGGCGAGTCTTGAGGCCGGATGGTGGTTCCCACAAGTGAGATTGCGATCACCTGGGGGAAAAAATTGTGCAGATCAGTACTGTGGACATTACGTGTTATTTCCAAATTGATGACATTTCAGTGTCCAGTCGCACACACCCCACCCACCACCACCGCCCTCCCTATGGACATGGGGGCCTGTGCGGAGTTGTACTAGTGACCTCTCACACACCGCACCCACCACCACCGCCCTCCCTATAGACATGGGGGCCTGTTGGGAGTTGCAGTGCCATCCTCTCACACACCCCACCCACCACCACCGCCATCCCTATGGACATGGGGGCTTGTTGGGAGTTGTATTGCCATCCTCTCACACACCCCACCCACCACCACTGCCCTCCCTGTGGACATGGGGGCTCGTTGGGAGTTGTAGTGCCATCCTCTCACACACCCCACCCACCACCACCGCCCTCCCTGTGGACATGGGGGCCTGTTGGGAGTTGTACTGGTGACCTCTCACACACCCCACCCACCACCACCGCCCTCCCTGTGGACATGGGGGCCTGTTGGGAGTTGTACTGGTGACCTCTCACACACCCCACCCACCACCACCGCCCTCCCTGTGGAAATGGAGGCCTGTTGGGAGTTGTACTAGTGACCTCTCACACACCCCACCACCCACCACCACCCTCCCTATGGACATGGGGGCCTGTTGGGAGTTGTATTGCCATCCTCTCACACACCCCACCCACCACCACCGCCATCCCTGTGGACATGGGGGCCTGTTGGGAGTTGTACTGGTGACCTCTCACACACCCCACCCACCACCACCGCCCTTCCTGTGGACATGGGGGCCTGTTGGTAGTTGTAGTGCCATCCTCTCACACACCCCACCCACCACCACCGCCATCCCTATGGACATGGGGCCCTGTTGGGAGTTGTAGTGCCATCCTCTCACACACCACACCCACCACCACCGCCCTCCCTGTGGACATGTGGTCCTGTTGGGAGATGTAGTGCCATCCTCTCACACACCCCACCCACCACCACCGCCATCCCTATGGACATGGGGGCCTGTTAGGAGTTGTATTGCCATCCTCTCACACTCCCCACCCACCGCCACCACCCTCCCTGTGGACATGGGGGCCTGTTGGGAGTTGTACTAGTGACCTCTCACACACCCCACCCACCACCACCGCCCTCCCTATGGACATGGGGGCCTGTTTGGAGTTGTACTAGTGACCTCTCACACACCCCACCCACCACCACCGCCCTCCCTGTGGACATGGGGGCCTGTTGGGAGTTGTAGTGCCATCCTCTCACACACACCACCCACCACCACTGCCTTCCCTATGGACATGGGGGGCTGTTGGGAGTTGTAGTGCCATCCTCTCACACACCCCACCCACCACCACTGCCCTCCCTGTGGACATGGGGGCCTGTTGGGAGTTGTAGTGCCATCCTCTCACACACCCCACCCACCACCACCGCCATCCCTATGGACATGGGGGCCTGTTGGGAGTTGCATTGCCATCCTCTCACACACCCCACCCACCACCACCGCCCTCCCTGTGGACATGGGGGCCTGTTGGGAGTTGTACTAGTGACCTCTCACACACCCCACCCACCGCCACCACCCTCCCTATGGACATGGGGGCCTGTGGGGAGTTGTACTAGTGACCTCTCACACACCGCACCCACCACCACCGCCCTCCCTATGGACATGGGGGCCTGTTGGGAGTTGTAGTGCCATCCTCTCACACACCCCACCCACCACCACCCTCCCTGTGGACATGGGGGCCTGTTGGGAGTTGTAGTGCCATCCTCTCTCACACCACACCCACCACCACCGCCATCCCTATGGACATGGGGGCCTGTTGGGACTTGTATTGCCATCCTCTCACACACCACACCTACCACCACCGCCCTCCCTGTGGACATGGGGGCCTGTTGGGAGTTGTACTAGTGACCTCTCACAACACCCCACCCACCACCACCGCCCTCCCTATGGACATGGGGGCCTGTTGGGAGTTGTACTAGTGACCTCTCACACACCCCACACACCACCACCGCCCTCCCTATGGACATGGGGGCCTGTTGGGAGTTGTAGTGCCATCCTCTCACACACCCCACCCACCACCACCGCCATCCCTATGGACATGGGGGCCTGTTGGGAGTTGTATTGCCATCCTCTCACACACCTAACCCACCACCACCGCCCTCCTTGTGGACATGGGGGCCTGTTGGGAGTTGTACTAGTGACCTCTCACAACACCCCACCCACCACCACCGCCCTCCCTATGGACATGGGGGCCTGTTGGGAGTTGTACTAGTGACCTCTCACACACCCCACACACCACCACCGCCCTCCCTATGGACATGGGGGCCTGTTGGGAGTTGTAGTGCCATCCTCTCACACACCCCACCCACCACCACCGCCATCCCTATGGACATGGGGGCCTGTTGGGAGTTGTAGTGCCATCCTCTCACACACCCCACCCACCACCACCGCCATCCCTATGGACATGGGGGCCTGTTGGGAGTTGTATTGCCATCCTCTCACACACCTCATCCACCACCACCGCCCTCCTTGTGGACATGGGGGCCTGTTGGGAGTTGTACTAGTGACCTCTCACACACCGCACCCACCTCCACCGCCCTCCCTATAGACATGGGGGCCTGTTGGGAGTTGCAGTGCCATCCTCTCACACACCCCACCCACCACCACCGCCATCTCTATGGACATGGGGGCTTGTTGGGAGTTGTATTGCCATCCTCTCACACACCCCACCCACCACCACTGCCCTCCCTGTGGACATGGGGGCTTGTTGGGAGTTGTAGTGCCATCCTCTCACACACCCCACCCACCACCACCGCCCTCCCTGTGGACATGGGGGCCTGTTGGGAGTTGTACTGGTGACCTCTCACACACCCCACCCACCACCACCGCCCTCCCTGTGGACATGGGGGCCTGTTGGGAGTTGTACTGGTGACCTCTCACACACCCCACCCACCACCACCGCCCTCCCTGTGGAAATGGAGGCCTGTTGGGAGTTGTACTGGTGACCTCTCACACACCCCACCCACCACCACCACCCTCCCTATGGACATGGGGGCCTGTTGGGAGTTGTATTGCCATCCTCTCACACACCCCACCCACCACCACTGCCATCCCTGTGGACATGGGGGCCTGTTGGGAGTTGTACTGGTGACCTCTCACACACCCCACTCACCACCACCGCCCTTCCTGTGGACATGGGGGCCTGTTGGGAGTTGTAGTGCCATCCTCTCACACACCCCACCCACCACCACCGCCATCCCTATGGACATGGGGCCCTGTTGGGAGTTGTAGTGCCATCCTCTCACACACCACACCCACCACCACCGCCCTCCCTGTGGACATGTGGTCCTGTTGGGAGATGTAGTGCCATCCTCTCACACACCCCACCCACCACCACCGCCATCCCTATGGACATGGGGGCCTGTTAGGAGTTGTATTGCCATCCTCTCACACACCCCACCCACCGCCACCACCCTCCCTGTGGACATGGGGGCCTGTTGGGAGTTGTACTAGTGACCTCTCACACACCCCACCCACCACCACCGCCCTCCCTATGGACATGGGGGCCTGTTTGGAGTTGTACTAGTGACCTCTCACACACCCCACCCACCACCACCGCCCTCCCTGTGGACATGGGGGCCTGTTGGGAGTTGTAGTGCCATCCTCTCACACACCCCACCCACCACCACTGCCCTCCCTGTGGACATGGGGGCCTGTTGGGAGTTGTAGTGCCATCCTCTCACACACCCCACCCACCACCACCGCCATCCCTATGGACATGGGGGCCTGTTGGGAGTTGTATTGCCATCCTCTCACACACCCCACCCACCACCACCGCCCTCCCTGTGGACATGGGGGCCTGTTGGGAGTTGTACTAGTGACCTCTCACACACCCCACCCACCGCCACCACCCTCCCTATGGACATGGGGGCCTGTTGGGAGTTGTACTAGTGACCTCTCACACACCGCACCCACCACCACCGCCCTCCCTATGGACATGGGGGCCTGTTGGGAGTTGTAGTGCCATCCTCTCACACACCCCACCCACCACCACCCTCCCTGTGGACATGGGGGCCTGTTGGGAGTTGTAGTGCCATCCTCTCTCACACCCCACCCACCACCACCGCCATCCCTATGGACATGGGGGCCTGTTGGGACTTGTATTGCCATCCTCTCACACACCACACCTACCACCACCGCCCTCCCTGTGGACATGAGGGCCTGTTGGGAGTTGTACTAGTGACCTCTCACAACACCCCACCCACCACCACCGCCCTCCCTATGGACATGGGGGCCTGTTGGGAGTTGTACTAGTGACCTCTCACACACCCCACACACCACCACCGCCCTCCCTATGGACATGCGGGCCTGTTGGGAGTTGTAGTGCCATCCTCTCACACACCCCACCCACCACCACCGCCATCCCTATGGACATGGGGGCCTGTTGGGAGTTGTATTGCCATCCTCTCACACACCTCACCCACCACCACCGCCCTCCTTGTGGACATGGGGGCCTGTTGGGAGTTGTACTAGTGACCTCTCACACACCCCACCCATCACCACCGCCCTCCCTATGGACATGGGGGCCTGTTGGGGTGGTTTACACGTTGGTGAATATGTGGACTGCATCCATGGGTTGGGGCCTGGGAGATATGTCTTGTGAGTTGTGTGAGGCACGCCATGTCGTTGTGCTCGTGGTGCTTGTTTTGTACTTACCAGCCTCTTCTCCTTCCTCAATTCCTTCAAGGGTCTCTGGGTGCAGTATGCTCAGCACCTTGTCCTCCCGGTCGGTGTAGGGTAAGGGCTCCGGGGGGCGTTCCGCGGCCAGGGTGATGTGCCCGGAGATGGTTTTTTGCACGAATTGCTTTCACACGGGTTTTAAGGTCATGCCACCGCCTCTGTATCTCCTGTTTGGTCCTCAGCACGGTCCCGGATGCATTCACCCTAGTAACTATCCTGTCCCACATGTGATTTTTCCTAGCTACGGTGGTCTGCTAGATTAGGGCCCCGAATAAGTGGGGTTCTACACGGATGATTTCATCCAAAATTACCTTTAACTCTGTGTCCGTGAATTTGGGGTTCTTTTTTGGTGCCATGGTGTGCGGTGCTCAGGGTGTGGGTTTGAGTGAGTTGGGAGGTGCAGGTGTGTGGTGTGTAGGAATGGTGTGGTGGGTGTTTGTGTTGTGGGTGTGTTTGGGTGGTGGTTGTGTGTCTTCTATAGGTGTGTGCTGTAGGTACTCTTGGGCCTCTTGCTAGCAGCTATGCTGTGATGCAGAGGATTTCGGTAGTGGGTGGGAGTTCTTTTATAGTCTGTGTCTTGGTCCTGTCTCAATGGTTATTGGCAGTCAGTTGCTAGGTGGGTGTGTTGACTGGTGTGCATTATTTGGTACTTGGGGGTGGGTCATTGTGTCTTGTGATTGGTTTTGATGTTTCAGGTGGGAGGTAGTTCTGTTTCCTGTGTTTGCTATTTACTTCCGTCGCACTGTTTGTCATTGGTTTGACGGTAGGGATGTTGTTCGTGTTGGCCTTCTGCTGTGATGCACGGTTTCTCGTTGCATTTTTACCGCAGCGGACGTGGATTGCGGTGCCTACCGGGGTACTTGCGGAGTTATCCTAATCACGGACACGGAGCCTACGCCGATATCGCGGGTGATGTGGATGTTCACGCGGTGATGTGCGTACGCGGAGGCCGGTGTTTCTTTAGTTCTGTCTGCTTACGGCGGTCTCAGGTGTACTCCGACCGCCGCGGACGGAGTTTGGTGTGCTCCGTCCGCCGCGATTGGAGTTTCGTTCATATATTATCCTAATCACTATGGCGGTTTATCCGCGGACTGGTCGGAAGTATCTTGCCACCTTCCTTGGCGGACCGCGATCCTAATCGACCCTTTAGTTTGGCATGGGGCCAGGTCTGGGGAGTCCATGGAAGTTATGTAATTTGAGATGTCATCAGTGATGTCATGAGTAAGCATGGGCTGAAAATTCGTTCCGCTCGCAAAATTTGCGGATTTTTGGCAATTTTGCGATCCGCGAATTGAGCGAAATTGCCAAACAATCCGCAAATCGCAAGTTCGCAAATTTGTTGTGCTTGTTTGTGCTTTAAAAATACAATCTCGCGCACGCTGCGTTGACTTACCTTGATTCTGAGTTTGCCAAGTTGTTTTCCTCCCGCGAACAAGATGGCCGCGCCCCAAAAAAACGACCGCATAGGTAAGTTCGCGGTAGCCGCGCTGAAAAAAAAAACAGCGAACACGGCAAAATAAAAAATTTGTACGTTCGCACATATTCACAAATTTTGTGGACCACAAATTCACTTTCGCGTGAATTCGTGGACCGCGAATTCGCAAATTTCGCCCATACTTAGTCATGAGTAATGTCACCGACCATGTCATGAGTGATCTAATATGTGAGGTCATAAGTAGTGCATTGTGGGGGCACAAATTATAGTTAGCTCAGGTAACTATTACTGCTGAATTTCACTAGTTTTGTATGAGTGAAGTCTGAGCCTAACTATAATGTTTATGTATCCTTCATCTTTCAGTGAATTTCTAAGGTTTTTTATATCCTATTTCCTAAGTATAATGACCCTTCAGCCTTTGTTTTTTTCTGCTAATTTCTAAGATTTTTTTAATTCTATTTCTCAAGAATAATGACAGTATGAACTTAGTTTTTTTCTGTGAATTTCTAGTTTTTTTTAACATTAAGTAAGATGCCAATTGCAATGCTTAGTGGGGGGTTAAACAAAGGGCCTGGCCTGGCATTGTACAGCTCCACCCAAAGATGCTGCTTCTGGCCCCCCTCCTTGCCATCCATTGTCCAAGTCCATGACCCTGCTCCCTTATTAGAACCCTTTGTGACTATTGTTCTGCCACTGACTGTGCATAGCTGTTAGCTTGCTGCCCCATCCACCTCCTCCCTACTCTCTGTTGTCCGAGTCCATGCACTTACCCCCTCACTCCTGCCCTGCATGGTCTGCTGTGCTGCCACAACCCTCCACTAAGTTTGATGTCCCTTTCCACTCCTGCTGCCCTCCGCTGCCCAATTATATTTCTCATCATTGCCCTCCTGCTTTGCTTCTGTGCTTTTCTTTCTGCCTCTACTGTTTTTCCACTTGCCCTCCAATGTATGTGTTCCTGCCCCTGCTTCCTCCTTTCTGCTCACCATATTCCATGGACCTGCCACACTCCTATCTACTCTAAGTGTTCTGTAGAGCTGATTCGGCCCCTTCTACCAGCCTACCATGGTCCAATGGCTGCCACCTCTCCCTTCCTCCTCCAACCTCCCTGTCCAAATTCCATGCCCCATCATTCTCTCCTATCCTCCATGGTCCATTTTGCTGCCACTCCCTTCATCCTTCCATTTTCTGTCTTGTTGCAACTGCTCCTCCTGCCTGTCCTGCGTGGTCTGTTGTGAAGCTCCTTCACCAGCCCTCTTTTGTGTGTGTCCAGCCTCTATACCTTTCCTCCAATGTCTGTGGGCATGCCATTATAATCTCACTGTTGCCCTCCATGTTGTGTTGTGCTTACAGTACCCATCACTCCTGTCCTCCATGGTCAACTTACTACTCTTGCACTGCCCTCTTGCCCCGACCTCTGTTTTCTATGAGCAGACCCCTATCCCCTCCCTCCTGACTATTCTGGTCCTTTGTCATGCCCCTGCCCCTCCCTCCTGCTCTTCATGGTCCAATGTGCTGACACTGTCCCTCCTGTCTGTCCAGTATGGTCAGCTTGCGGCTGTTGCTGCTTTCTTCTCTTCTCCCTGTTGTCAATGTGCATGGCCCTGTCCCATACCTATTGTTTTCCATGGTCTCTTGAGTTGCACTGCCATCCATCTTGCAAGGTGTGATGTACTGTGCTGCTACAACCCCTGATGCCTGCTCCGTAAGGTCATTTTGATGCCCCTGCCCATCTTCCTCCTGTCCTCTCTTTTCCAAATTCAGGTACCTACCCCATTCCTCCTGCCCTCTGTGATCCAATGTACCTTATTTGGCAACATTTTGAACTTGGAAAGAGGGATATATTTAAAAACAAAATCTATTGAATTGATTTTCCTCCTTAACTCACATTGAAAAGAGAGCTTTTAGGCAGGAGACAGATAAAATAAAGCCCTTGGGCGTCTGCTGCCTGAAGCAGGTCTGTTGGCAATGTATGGTTATACTGCCACTGCCTCTTCCTTCTCACCCCTTGCCCTCCTTTCCTCTATCCTCCATGGTGCATTGTGCTGCCATTTCCCCTCCCGCCTGGCCAGCGTGGTCAACTATGTGCCTCTGCACCCTCCTCCATGAGAGGGTCTTATTCCCAGAGATATTATAGTTAGAGCTCTAAACAACTGAAATGAGGACATCTTTTCTGAGTTTTTAAATAGTGACAAAGTACTTTTAAATATTTTGTTATATTTATGTTTTTTTTTATATAGATGATCGCTTGATTATTAGTTACACTTAAGGGAGAGTATGTGGTGTTATGGCCAGAGCTGCAGACTTTGCAACTGTGGAACCAGGTTCCAATTTTTGCCGTCTGCTCAACATCCTGTGATTCTGGACAAATCAGTCAATCTCCCCATGCCTGGAAAAAAAATTAATGTGTCCTTAAGTAATGATGCTCATGTAATGCACTCCAATACTTCTGGGTCAAGTTTGCACTATATATAATACTGCAAAAAAAACCAACAAAATATAAGTGATTTGCACACTTCTGACACTGGGACATACTTGGGCAACATTTGGGTGATATTTGTGCTACATGAGGGCTCTTTTTTCTCGAGTGGCCATCTTGGCAGACTCATCTGTTATTAGTTCCCTAATTTCCCTATTACCTGCAATATCCTCAGTAGAAAATGCTTTCAGTTTTCTACTTCCATTCTATCAAGATAGAGTTCAGATGTGCCACACTTTTGGCATAAATTCGGAATTTTAGAACTCTAGTTGCTCATTAGAACACAATAGTAAAGCTGATGATCACCAGGGAGTTTACTGGCAATCTGCAGCTGCTGTTGAAAGTGCATGTTTCACTCTCCATCTAAGAATCTTTTAATTAAATAGAAGCGGATGATAATGGAGAACTCACTTAAAATGTGTCTCAATGTTCATTTTTACAGCACTTGCCATAATTTCTATGCCAAACTGAACCCTGTCATTTTGTTCCTTACTAAATTACATTTTTTAAGTTCTACCAGTTTGATTCAATCAACATGGCTTCAAGTGTGCCATAGTTTTGTGATAAGTAACACTGTTAGTGCTCTTAGTTGCTCTTTAGAACACTCTGGGACGCCGCAGTAGAACACAAGGGAATCAACTGACAGACAGCTCATGTTGGAAATACATGATTTACTGTGAATGTCAGACTTCATTTCCATATGGCTGATAAAGATTGTATGAAGTTAGGGAAAATATGCTCTGCATTTAAGCCTCTGGAGCACCTTCCATAACCTCTATGGGAAAATCATAACAAAACAGTTTTATCTCAAACATGATTCATGAAATCCCAGCAGAAGGCTTTTCAAAGTATAAAATCACCTGAGGACACAACACTATTCTTAAAATTAGTATGATACCTTCAAAAAATCATACATTTTGTAGCGAAAATTTGTTATCACCATTTATATGTTCTCTTTCTTGGGACCCTCAAAACCTGCCATTCACTATAATTCATTTCAATGGGGTGCTATCATGTATATTGATCCCAAGATGGCTGCCAAAACAGCCAGTTTGAAGTGTTGGCAGCCCATCAAATTTCAGAAGCATTTCAGTGGGGGTTTCAGCAACTAGATATCTATTTTTTTTAAACTTGAATATTTATGAAAATACTGAACGGATGTACATCACATAACAAAAAGCCAGCTTTCTAGACCAACATCTAGCTTTCTGCCTCATTTGGTGTAATTTGTTCATGTTAGGGCTGTAATCTTGTTCAAAAAGTGAAAAATTCCCATAGCGTTAACATAGGGAAAATGCATTTTGGGACCACCTTTTTTCTCTGCCCCCCCACTTAATGGTTCACCCTGAAACTTTCAGCATAGCAGCTGAGCCGAAAAGGGGACTTTTTTGGAAACTTTTGTGAAGATTTGTCAAGTGGCGCCGAGCGTGTGAGCATATGTGTAAATATCTGTGTGTGTGTATATATATATATATATATATATATATATATATATATATGTATATATTCACTGACAAAACAATAGGTTTCAGCCACGTTATAGTTAGGAATTAGCATTTAAAAAAACCTTAGAAATTAATTGAAAAAACCATAGGTTTCAGCCATGTTATAGTTAGGAACTAGCATATGAAAAACCTTAGATATTCAGTGAAAAAAACATAGGTTTCATCCATGTTATAGTTAGCTGGACATTTCTCTCATACAAAACTATTGAAATTCCTCCGTTATAGTTAGTTTGGCTAACTATAACTCGCGCGCCTGCAATGCACTGCTGATGACGTCACATATTATATCACTCATGACATGGGCAGTGACATCACTGATGACATCACTGATGACATCTCAAATGACATCACTGATGACATCATCCAGTGAATGTGTGTCTTTCTGAAAAATAAATATGTTTTATATATGTATATCTAAAGGTCGATGGAAGAAAACATTTGTAAATAAGTGTTGTTGTTGTTGATGTATGTACTTTATTCGATATAAAATATCATAAAAGCTTGTACAAGGATTGTTTGAAAAAGTCCATCATTTCATACAACTATTAACAATATAAAATTTGTTTAAAAATCCATTAAACACTTATACAGTATATACAATAAAAACAGGTGTTGAGTACAGAGTGGTATATATACAGCATTTGGGCCCTTGGATCACTAACTCTTACTGTGCTTTAGCAGCTTGGTACCTATCAGCCAGGTGTTGCCCAAATATTTTGTTACCACACAAATCATGCTGGTGGAAGAGGTATCTGTTTTAAATGTGCGTAGTGCTGCCTTGTAGTCCTTAAGCCCCAGATTTCTGCAAGTAGGTTTAAGCCATTTCCTCCTGGCGACCCTATAAGCGGGACATGCAAAGAGGAAGTGGGGAATAGATTCTGAGGGCGCCTGGCAACCTGGGCAACTCGCAGAAGTTAAACTATGATTTCTCCAGCCCGCTACTAACTCGTTAAGAGGGAGAATTCCTAGCCTGAACTTTATATATAGCATTCTATCTCGTGGTGATTGTATAAAATCGAGATAATGCTCAAATGTGGCATCAGGCTTGTGCTCTAAAAACTGTTCTGTAAGGGTACCCAAATTCGGTTTTCGGGCCTCCTCCCCTTTCACCCATTCCCAGTATGCCTTCTTAACAATTAGCTTAGCTGGTGGGGTCTGGCTTGCCCATGTCTCTCCAAACCCAATTTCTGTTACCAACTACTTTAGTTTACAGATCCATTTAATCTTGTTCCCTATGTCTAGACTAATGATCTCACTCAGTGCAGCGGCATAGTTGGCCAGTTCGGGGGTCCTTCTTAGACGCACCCAAAAAAGTAGCGGTCATAATCCTGCAATATTTGTAATGGAATGCTTCTCCAGGTCCTTACGGAGCGGAGTTAGAGGGGTGGAGAGTGGGAGAGAAACCAGACCTCTGTAAAACTTATTCTCTGATCTCTCTAAATCGCTAACATTCTCAAATCCCCATAACTCCGACCCGTAGAGTGCTGAGGGCAGTGCCTTACCATCGTAGACCACTAGGGCCAGGCCAACTGGTCTACTAGATGAAATCTGCTGCTCTCTTAGGATAGACCCCGCCACCCGCTTGTGATTAAGGAGCATTTTAGCCAAATGGGTATTCCACTTCATTTGGTTATTCATCCTAATGCCCAAATAGTCAAAGGATTCTACAGTTTCCAGAAGGGTGCCATTCAAATTGATACGGTTCTTAAAGCGTTTGGATGGGGAGAGTGTCATCAGTTTCATTTTGCTAGTGTTAATCGATATTCCCCGTATATCGCAAAACTGACTGAACCTGTCTAGCAATTTTTGTAGGCCACTGGGGGATTTTGACACCAATAGCATGTCGTCGGCGAATAGGAGGGTGGGAGTTTTCTCCCCGGCAACGGTTGGGGCATCTGTTGGAACCTCTCTCAAATGGTCTACCACCTCATTTACAAAGAGAGAGAACAAAGTTGGAGCCAAAACACAACCCTGGCAAACCCCCCTATTCACCGCCACCCTTCTCGTTAACTGACCGTGGTTACCACACCTGATTCTGGCTTAATTCCTCTCATGGAGACGCTTTGTGAAGTCAAGAATCATGGGTGGGATCCCTAAATCAGACAAAACTTGCAAAAGCTTGGCACGTGGGACCAGCTCCAATGCCGTCTTGGGGTCTATAAAGGCCAGGTATAAACTGCCTTTCCCGATGATCACTACTTTCCAGTATAGGGTACAAAATCTGAACACTTGGTCCATTGTTCCAACTTTCTTTCTGAACCCTGCCTGGAAATGCAAAAGGACGTTGTCATCATCCATCCAAGACCTTATCCGTTAGGAGGACCCTGTCAACCACTTTTTGTGTTACGTCGATTACACTAATCGGCCTGTAGTTGGCAGGATCCTCCCTGTTGCCCTTTTTATAAATTGCAACTACCTCTGCCCCCTCCCAAGAGTCCGGGACGGGATGGCCTCTAGCTATCAGGTTCATTATAAGGAGAATGAACTCAGCCCACATTTTTACTTCACGCAGCAGTAGATCACCAGGAAGGCCATCAGGACCCGCCGCCTTTACTGCGGCTAGCCCAGCTTTGGCAGATGAAACCTCATTAAACTCAAAGGTTTCAGCTAGTCTGGTCCCCTCTAGCGAGTAATCTGGTTTGGGACCCCCAACTGTAAATGGGATGTTTTCACTGACACCTAGGAAAGTGGTTCCCGTGTCACAATACAGGCCAAGAAAATGGGCGTGCCATTCATGTTCTGTGATATGATAAGGGATGGGATCCCTTCCTAATACCTTTATTCAGTATTTCCCAGAACACAGCGGTGTCTTTTAATAGGGAGGCGGCTTTAGGTTCTTGCCAGTGGTGTTCTTCCCAATTGCGTTTGGCTAGCTTTACAGCCCTTGCATACTCCTTCCTCGCTAGCCTAACCAGAGGGGGCTTGTTACTTTGTAGAGCCAGTGAAAGGCTGCGCCTCTTTTCCCTGCAAACGTCTGAGTACCACAGGTTGGAAGGCCCAGGAAGTTGTTTTTTATGGGTACTCTTATTGCTAGGGTCCGGAATAGCAAAAAACGTTCCCAAACCGTCTATCGTCTCTTGATAGAATTCAGGGAGAGGAGAGTTCTCTATATTCTCTACACCGGAACTAATTGCTTCAAGCTCTATGGATTTCTGCTCAATGAGCTCTCTTATAGTGGAGAAGTGTGGCTCAATGGTTAGAGCGGCAGACCCTGATGCAGAGGTCTGGCCCGGGACCAGGGTTCAATTCCCCGCCTGGGAGGGTCTTGGGCTCAAAAATTCCATGGACCTGATAATTCTCGCCTCAGTGCCTATTCCAATCATGGAGTCCCACTCTGCAACTCTGAGCAATAGCTTGCTTAATCTCCACAACACCCCCCATAACGCTAAGGATGCTTGGCCTCCACCTTGGGGGTGCCCAGGAGTGGACGCCTCACAGGGAAAGGCAGGATGGGTTCCACAGCGGTATTCGTACAAGCGCCTTGAGACCCTTGCGGGTGAGTAGTGTGCTATACAAGTATAAATTTACATTTATAATATTCAATTTGTCCTCCTGATCAGTGACCTTATGCCATTTAAGACGATGGTTACAATGGGAAGGGACTACCTCTTTTGTTAGCATCCTCGCAGAATTGGAGGACTTAGAGACTGCCCAGTTGTTTCTTAATTGCATATAGAGGGGATTGTGATCACTATCCTAGGTAGCTTTCACTTCCATATCTATGAGGTCACCCCAAAGCCGAATATCTAGCAGGATACAATCAATCTGTGAAGGGCAGCTGGACCTATTGTATGTATTAGACCCTTTTGGATCGGAACAAGTTCTTCCGTTCACTGCTCTTAGGTTATGCTCCATGGTTAGTGCATTCAATTGAATGGCCCTTTGTGTCCATTTTTTAATTGGGGGAAGGCTGAGCAGTGGAACTGCAAATTTACTGTCCTGCTCTCCAGTACCCAGCACATATTCCCCGCTTAGCGGTTCGAATGTGCAGTTAAAATCTCCCGCCACTATGATGACAGAATACTGCTAAGGTAACCGATGGAAAATTCCCGGGGGACCCTCTGGAATACACATTAAATATCTCCACATTGGGACTATTAGAAGGGCCTTTCACCGACAGGTGTAGAATGTCGTTTGAAGGAGTAGTATGCATTATGGTTGTCCAATTTAAAGAAATACTAAGCCAAATATGGAGACCCCCTGATGGTCGACCCCTCCCCATGCTTACTGCTGGAATAAAATAGGTAGCAAACCCAGATTTATGTAGGGGAACCAGACTCCATGTCTACTGGAACAAGCAGATATCTTGTTTGTCAATAAATTCATTCCACTCAGGGAGCTGCAATTTTTTTTTGTAGTACTGCTATGTTCCAAGAGAGGAGGCGGATTAACCCAATGTTACTTACATTCTCGATACATAAGTCGTTAATGCACCCCCCCTCATCTCTACCAGTCTCTAGACAACTGAGACAAGCAGTGTCAACATCCCTAAACCCATCCTCTTCTTACTTACGGGGATCCAATGTCAGTACCTCTACCAGTCAATAATTTGGGCTTAGACCAGACTCACTCCCCTCCCCCTCTAGTGACCATAGTGGGGTGCGTCAGAACTGTATTGCGGAGGGCCCAGGTCGAGAAGTGCGGAACTCTAGTGCCACCAGGTTCTTAGAAATTGTGGCGTTAAATAGCTGTATCTCAATGCAGTCAGTCTGCGAACCTCCTAATGTGATCCTCCTTACTTTTGCCACATCCTCCCTTATTACCGACCTACAGCCCCTTAGATATCTTATCCAGTGTATCACTTTATATTGAAGGGATTCACTAGTTTCGTAGTTTTGGTTGCTTGTAAGTCTTGGAACCTTTGTCATGTAGATTATGGGAAGCGCTTTCACTAAGGCAGTATTTCCCATGTGTGTGCCCGGTCTTAAATGGATACCCTGCCCTTCCCTAATCGGGGTGTTGCAATGGTGACTTTCTTTAGGGGATTGTCTGTCTAATGCAACCCGTCTAATTCCCCCGGATGTGCCTTGATCACACCAGAGATTTGGGTTTCTAAGAGGTTTGGACCTTTCGTGAGGTGCCTCTGCACTGATCATTTGCCCTAATGCTGGCCTTAACCCTGCTACCTCAGTATCTCCCGCCAAGGACCTATCGTAAACGCTGCGGGGAGTAGGGAGTGTAGATAGAGTGGGGGTAGTAGACGGTCTAGACCGACATCTAGAATTTGATAACACAGAGGGGGCACGAGTGGCAGTTCGACTATAACTGAGTGCATCCACCTTCTCTCTCAGGGAAGCAAATTCTCTTTCGAGGAATTCTACTCTTTGTAATAGGGTACTATTATTAAAATAACAAACGCTACAGGTCATTATATTGACAAGAGGTACTACTGCATTTTCTTTGCTCAAGATCTTAGCTTTACAGCCCTCATCAATGAATTCTAAGACTGCGAATCCATTTGAGCACGGTAGTTGGGCCTTTCCTAAACTTACATCTAGAATCCCTTTTGTGGTGTCTCCAGGTATTTCACTAACATTCTGAACTGTAGGAGAGGTCACTAGGATTCCCTTTGCTGATCTATGTACCTCGCCAATGGTATTGTTTTGGGGTATTTTCTTGCTAAAGATTGAAGGGATTACTCTTCGCTGTACCCCAGCTAACACTTCATCTAGTAGATTGTTATTGGCGGCTGGGATAGTTGTGTTATTAGCCCCCAAAACTTTCTCACATTCATTTACAATTGCTTCAATCCTTGTTAGGACACAATTACTAGCCGCGTGTAATACTTTCTTAGGTTTCTTCCCTCTTTTGGTTGGAAGTGACCCTCCCCACTCCATTGACTTCCTTTTCCCCATTACTTGTTGCCGTGTAGGGGAAAGTGAATTCTAGTAGGGTTAGCACGACCCCTCGTTGTCCAGCAAATCCACTCGGCCCCAAATAAACAGCAGTTTGTAAGAGACCAATCTCCAAAAGGTCACTACTCAGCCCCAGCTGTTTACAGCAGACAGTACCTTATTGTCCGTACGTCCCGGTGCTCAGCTGAAAATGGGGGGGCCCAGCCCAGACTCTGTTCCCCTGATGGCCACAGACGGCCTGCCCTTTGCCCGGGCTTAGCCCGGCGTCGCCTACGCGCGTACTGTGTCGCCGAGAACAGCAGACAAATTAATGCCCCAGGAAGTAAGGGTGAGTGGCTTCTGGTCAGAGCCCCGCTGCTCCCTGGGGCTGGGAGTCCTTCTTACTTCCCCCGCTCCTGGCCGCACACAAAAGACTGCGCGGCATCTCCCGCGAAGCGGGAGGCGCAAGGGGTTGGTGTATCCCCCGGTAGCAAGGAGGAGTGGCTGCTGGTCAGAGCCCCGCTGGTCCCTGGGTTTGGGAGTCCTTCTTACTTCCCCCGCTGCTGGCCACACACAAAATACTGCGCCGCATCTCCCGTGAAACGGGAGGCGCAAGGGGATGGTGTATCCCCCGGTAGCAAGGGGGAGTGGCTGCCCGTCAGAGCCCCGCTGGTCCCTGGGGCTGGGACTCCTTCATACTTCCCCCGCTGCTGGCCACACACAAAAGACTGTGCCGGTCTCCCACGAAGCAGGAGGCGCAAGGGGTTGGTGTATCCCCCAGTAGCAAGGGGGATTGGCTGCCGGTCAGAGCCCCGCTGGTCCCTGGGGCTGGGAGTCCTTCTTACTTCCCTCGCTGCTGGCCACACACAAAAGACTGCGCTGCGTCTTTTTGTAAAAATGATTGTGTAACTGACTTATTACGTGTATCTTTTTGAATACATGTATTAGCAAGTAATGTTTAAATATGTAAATATCTGTATCAGTGTCTCACTTTGTGTATAAGTGGCTGCATGGGTTGGTGACTAGTTACATGTGTGTCAATATGGGTTATTAGTTGGTTTTTAGAGTATCAGTATGAGTGTCTGTATAGTTTGGTGGTGGGTATTACTTACCGCATATATGCATGAATGGGTGACTCCCTGTTTGTATGTGTTTTGAAGACAGCATGTGTTCAGGACTGCATAGGTGGATGAGTGTATGTATGGGTGTGTTATTGAGTGAATCGCTGTCTCAATAGTATCTTTATGAGTAACTACATATGCGTTAAACTAGTATATGTGAGTATTGATGTATATAAGTGAGTATATGTGAGAGCGAGAGATTGTAAGAGTTCCTGTATAAATAAGTATGTGTTTCTATAGTGATTGTTTAAGAGAGTAAGTATGTGTACGATTCTGTAGAAGTAAGTGTAGTGGTGGGTGTATAGCTCTACATGCAAGTAAATGGATGTTTGATAGTTTATTTGCATGTGTGAGTACATGTGTGAGTAACTCTATGTATGAGTGTAGGTGTGTAACAGGATCTATAGGAGTATGAATACATATGATGAGTGAATACATGTATGAGTGACTATATACAATTTTTGGTGAAAGAGTGGATGTGTATGTAGATGTTGGAATTACTGAATAGGTTGTTGTAACTGGTATTGGTATCTCCTTTTTTAAAAAAAATGTTAGTTTCTATTTTTGAATGTGTGTATCAAAGGTTATATTACGGTGAGAGGAGGTCTAACACAAGGATGATGTCATCAGTGATGTCATCAGTGATGTAATTTGAGTTGTCATCAGTGATGTCATGCGTGATGTAATATGTGACGTCATCAGCAGTGCATTGGGGCGCGCGAGTTTAGGTTAGCTGAACTAACTATAACAGAGGAATTTCAATGGTTTCGTATGAGAGAAATGTCCGGCTAACTATAACATGGATGAAACCTATGTTTTTTTCACTGAATTTCTAAGGTTTTTTATATGCTGATTCCTAACTATAACATGGCTGAAATCTATGGTTTTTTCAATGAATTTCAAAGGTTTTTTAAATGCTAATTCCTAACAATAACGTGGCTGAAACCTATGGTTTTTTCAGTGAATTTCTAAGGTTTTTTGAATACTAATTCCTAACTATAATGTGCCTGAAACCTATGTTTTTTTCAGTGAATTTCATAGGTTTTGTAAATAATATTTTATAAATGTATCAATTATTCTGTCTTTCTTTTTATACTAATTTCTTATATTTCAAATATAAATATTTATAATTATTTTATTTTTTAGATTATATTTCATATTCTTATTATAAAATACTAACAAAACTAAATTAAAAAATATTTTTGGGATTAATTATTGCTTGACTTCGATTGTAACCATAACACAACTCCAGCAAAGCTCTCAAGGCCGTATGCTCACAATGCTGTATCAATCCTTACGCCTGCTTCAAGAACATGCAAGGTTTTGACTCAGCATAAGATCAAAAGTAACTGAATGAAATGTTATACATTTCACTCAGTCACTTTTAGGAGGTGTTGCTGCACCCCCTCCTGCACAAGAAAGCTTCCTTGTGGCCCGGGGCTTTACAATGTAATGCACTCTCCAGATGCATCGCATTCTTAATGCAACACACCATGACACATCTTTTGCACCACCGCTGTGTCACAAACGTGATGCAACGGCTGTGTAAAAGAGGCACAAGGGGATTGTAAATCCACCCCTCACACATACAAATTCAGCCATACAGTTTCACCAGCAGCGCATATTGAAGCACAGACTTGTGACATATTTATGTATATATGTTACATTCAAGTGTTTCGGACATACTAAAGTATACTATAGGTAAAAACCTTATAGATTTATGCTGTAGCACTTCCTTATAGTTCTGCACTTTCACATTCTCCATACACTAGTAATATATTCATTCATTCATTTATAAACTACACATTCATTCTGACAAACCTATACACACTAACATAGAAATATAGTTCTTTCTTTGACCAGTGAAGGTAGTTCTAAAAAGAACTGTTTTTTTTCTGTTTTTACATTTCAATTTTTTTCTATTTTGTCAACAAGTTTTTTTTTATACTAAAAAATGTAACTGGAACCCAAAAAGTATCAAACAGAAACAAAAGA
The DNA here is from genome assembly GCF_964263255.1 of Lissotriton vulgaris. Taxonomy (NCBI): domain Eukaryota; kingdom Metazoa; phylum Chordata; class Amphibia; order Caudata; family Salamandridae; genus Lissotriton; species Lissotriton vulgaris. Next base: position 647,008,455 of record NC_141691.1, on the reverse strand, counting down.
ATGAAAAAAAGAAAGAAAACTAATGTCAAGGACAGCGATGCTCCTGCATCCTGCGTTTCATCAGATCAATAGACTGCTCCCTATAACACAAAACTCTATCACAATGAATGCATACAATTTTAACATCTGCAAAATCAGGATCAATTTGTTGGTGTTGACTGCTTGCTGAAAATTCTGCTGCAGTAGTTGATGTGCTTGCTGCAGAAGCAGGTGGGTTCTCCTGCAACTTCCGTCTTGCAGCTCGAGCAAAGTTATTGGGGTGCAAGTTCTTCACATGTCGCACCATATTTGCTGCGCCAAAGGAGCATTTTTTAGATGAATCACCCCTTGAAAGAGTTGTTTGGCAAATTTTACAGGTTACTTTTGGAGCATTAACCTTTTTTTGCCCTTCTGGAAAAGTAAAAAATTGCCAAATTAGAGCTTCTTTCCTCTTCTTTGGAGGTTGTTCAGGAATTAAACCTCCCTCTGAAGAACTGCTGGAAGATGAGTCCATTGCTCTTATAATGATCTTCCTTCTATTTGAAAAAATTGTCAGAAAAAATGATTCTTCTTAGAAAGTCAAAGTCGAATGATTATAATGGGACGGAACTTTAAACAGTTACAATAGGAAAAGTTATGAACCAATCAAATCTCTCCTTTTAAAGTCACATGACTTTACGTACGCTTATGATGTGCTTACGCAGCTCTTTTGATACCAGTACGCATGATGTTCTACTGCAATTTGTGTAATTGTTTTTAAAAGCAATATATGATTCTTAAAACTGTAAAACAAAATGTTCATAGTTATCCCAAATAATATCTTCCCTTATTATGTACATTAACTCCTTCCACGCTCATGACGAGCCCAGCTCGTCATGCAGTAGCCTGCTGCTACACTCATGACGAGCTGAGCTCGTCATGAACTAATGGAAAAGGGCCAAAGTCAGCGCAGCAGGGGAATTCCCATAGCATTGAAGGTGTTAAATACATTAATATATGTTTTTAACCATGTAGAAACATTGGCGCCTTTCGAGTACAGGGCGCCGTTCATGACGTCACACTTAACCTTTGATGCGACTCGTAACGTCAAACCATATTCATACTGTATGCGCGGGTACACACTGACTATGATTAGCAGTACATGTATGGTGTGATCACCCTCTCAGTGACAAATCAAAGCACAGGGCGCACTAACGTCCTATCCAGGACTCTTTCACAGTGAGGTCTGCGGAAGTGTGTTCTAGTTTGGTGGCTAGACCATCTTCGCCGTCCACGCAGGGTGAGGTTCTTGCTGAGTTTCCATCTGTCTCCGCTGATGTCTCCCTAGCTCTTCTGGCCAATCTTAAATCGGGCTCGCCATTAGACCCCTGTCCGGACAAATTTTTGGCCAAGATGGCGGCCGTGGTTAACCCATTGGTCAACTCTTTGGTGAATCTGTCTTTGAGGGAGGGGAGGGTCCCGCTGCTCTGGAAAAGGGCTATGGTGATCCCCCTCCTCAAAAAGCCTGGGTTGGACTCTGAGGTTTTGGCAAACTACAGGCCGATCTCTCTTCTTCCGGCGTTGGCTAAGATCACGGAGAAGCATGTGCATGGCGTTCTCTCTAGCTTTCTCGAATCCAATGACCTGTTTCACCCATCGCATTCCGGCTTCCGCCCTAATTTAAGTACGGAGACGGCACTTCTGGAGGTGTCAGAGATTATCAGGGAGACACTGGATTCTGGAGGAAGGGCCATGCTTGTCATGCTTGATCTGTCGGCGGCCTTTGACACCGTCCCCCATGAGGTGCTCCTCTCCAGACTTTACGACATCGGTCTGAGGGGGACGGAGTTTGAGGGCCCCTCAGTTGTGGAACACCTTGCCTTTGGACCTACGGTCTTCCTCTAATCTCCTTCTGTTTAGGAAGAGCCTTAGGACCTGGCTTTTTAACCTTTAGGATGTTTCTTTTTTCTCATGTTTGGTGTCTGTTTTATGATGTTATGTTTTTTACTGAGCTGTAACCCTGGGCGGAGTTGGCGGAGTGGGGCTTCTCGGAGCTACGCGAAGTGGGCGAGAAACTACCCCCACCTCCGCACTCCGCGTAGCCCCACTACGCAAACACCACTGGCCGCCAGCCCCGCCACCCGCCCTCCCTAAATACTTTCAATTAAAGGAGTCAAATAATTAAAACGCACTTACCTTGCCCGCCGCTGCCCGCCGCTGCCCCGGGGCTCGCTATCTTCCTCCCGTCTTCCATCTTCTTTACTAATGCGCATGCGCGGGCGGCCGCGCTTGCGCATTTCTCACGAGAAAATGCGCATGCGCGGCCGCCCGCGCATGCGCATTAGTAAAGAAGACGGAAGACGGAAGATTGCGAGCCCCGGGGACGCGGCGGGCAGCGGCGGGCAAGGTAAGTGCGTTTTAATTATTTGACTCCTTTAATTGAAAGTATTTAGGGAGGGCGGGAGGGAGGCGGGTGGCGGCCAGCTACGCTCCGTCTGCGGAGCGTGCGTAGTGCCGCCTGGCTACGCCCGCTCCGCAAAATGCGGCGTAGGCGGCACTACGCACACTCCGTGCACGGAGCGTAGCTGGCCGCCCACCCTTACTGAGCTGCCCCGATAAAGCGCCGGGACACTCCTCTGGAGTAGCCGTGCGCTATAAAAATAAAATTTTAACATAACATAACATAACATTGGAGATTCGATTCTGGGCCTGCCTCTGCACACATAAAAACACCGCCCCATCTCTCTCTGTTGTTAATTGTTGGTGCACACACTCATATAAACGAAATAAATATCTGAGGGTCAAAAGGAAACTACAATCCTACTGTGAAAACATCAGATAAAGTGCTGTGAGATGAACAAATGAATTTAACTATGTGTCATGCTGCACTCAAATTCTCAAATTTGAAAAAAGTGCCCATCAGCTCCCTGCCGGTACCGCCCTATACATCATTTGGGCTCTCCTTACCCAGGAGAAAGTACAGTATGTCTACCAGTATAGTATTGATAGAAAAACAACTTTAGAAAAGTCCCCCCAGATTGCTCAGAGGGACGCTTGTGTACCGACAGGAAGAGCAGTGCTCCTCATACCTGAGCAGCAGCCAGGTGGGGTGATGCTATACCTCCTACCGATTAGTCACAGGGGAGAAGATTGAACAAATTCGAGAAAAATATACAGGTGATATTTTTGCATTTTTGTACAGTAGCCATTAACATCTAGGTCCTTAAGAAAGCAGTGACATATTTAGAGTCACAAATGCTGAAACATGTTGACCCTACTGACTTGCAGATATTATGTTAAATCTGCTTGTTTTCTCACATTTTAGTATTAGGAGTATTGAGGGAACTGAATAAAAATTTCTCTAATCCACTCAATTACGACCTAATTTTAATATTATACTTTTTCACGAATTTATTTTTGCCACTGTAATTCAGCTACCCATACCAAATAATTCTCCGGTCCTCTAAGTACAACTTTGGACTTTTCTGAAGTTGTTTTTCTATCAATACTATACTGGTAGACATACTGCACTTTCTCCTGGGTAAGGAGAGCCCAAATGATGTATAGGGCGTTACCGGGCTGGAGCTGATGGGCACTTTTTTCAAATTTGAGAATTTGAGTGCAGCATGACACATAGTTAAATTCATTTGTTCATCTCACAGCACTTTATCTGATGTTTTCACAGTAGGATTGTAGTTTCCTTTTGACCCTCAGATATTTCTTTCGTTTATATAGTGTTAACAGGGCATGTGTCTGTTGGGTCATTAATCTAGCCCTAGGACCCTACTTTAACGTTGTATTTTCTCGGTGCACACACTCACACTTGCACATGCGCAGTGCATGCCCGCCCACACTGCCCACATGCCATAACCTAGCATGCTTGCTATCACTAAGCCTGGAAACTAATACATTAGCCAATGCGATGTCCCCCAAGGCCATCATTTTTGTAGACCACGAAAACGCTACCAATGATCGTCCTGGGCTTGGTTTGCTCATCCCCCGCGGTTCCCATTTCATCCGAACACTGACGTGAGCACGCTCTCTTTTGCCTGCTTGTGCTGCGGTGACAGACAGAGTGTCGTCATCGATTTCACTACAAACTCAAAGCTCGAGCGGAGAAAGACTCCTGACACTCAATGTGGAATCACTACTGCTGCTGCCCGGCCACAATACCATAGGCGCGGAGGCGGCGGCACTCGCACCCAAAACATCCCAGACCCACCGAAACTGCAGCCTTTGAAGACACGACAAAAGACGACAGAAGCAAAGGTAAGAGAAGCCGTCGCAACATCAGACTCCGCTGTAAATTGTATATGCATGATGCTATTTTTTTTTCCATCACATGACTCTCCTACCCCTTAATGGTTTAAAATTTTATGCACATAGTATCAAAGTTGCTACCTGCGTCACGAGGTCCCATACACCTCTAATTTTATAAATTATGTGTCCATAAATTTCTGTGTCGTATTTCTTTATTACGCCACGTGCTTAGGCCTCTATCTTCATTAATTGTGCGTCAATCATGAATTTTATTTCCTGCGTCACGAGGCCGTCCGAGGCAGGCCCGGACTGGCCGTTGCGGGCACTGGAAAACCCATGATAAGCCGCATGAGTGGTGGCCGGTTTTGGGCCCCTGGGGGCCGATTTTGTTACAGGGCCGTTTTTGCAGCATAGCTGCAAAATCGGCCCTGTAACAAAATCGGACGAAAACTGGCCCGCCAAAGAGCTCGGTCACGCCCCCAACTCCCTTCCTCCCGGAGGAGGGGGTTGGGGGTAGGTGGCCGAGCACTTTCCAGGGCCAGTTTTGGTTCCCAGTCCGGCCCTGGTCCCAGGCCTCTATTCTTATTGATCTTCCTCTTTTGATCCTAATATTTCCTTCTGTGTTATGAAGCACTCCTACTCCTTTTTTTATAAATTCAGCTTCCATGAATTTCTGTATCCTATTTTTGAAGTGTGCCACGTGCTTTACAATGTGTTCTTTTTATTATATATTCATGATGGTATTCTTTTCTGCATCACGTGCCCCTCCTACCCCTCAATGATTTTCTATGTACATAGTATAAGGGAGCACCCAGGGGGAGCCGTGCGCGAGCCGCTCTCGCCCCTGGGTTGGTTCGCGCAAGGGAACTGGCCATAAGTGCATGGCGCGGTTATTAGCTAGTTGGAGCGGAAGGAAAAAGGGATAAATAGGGGTAGAAAGGGCGGTAAAAGGAACTGTGCCGGGAGAGGCGGGTGGCGAAGGTTGTTTTTGCTCCACCCACCCTCTTGCTCTTTCAGGTCCTAATTGTTTGTTGTTTTATTGTGCTTTGGGTACTGCCAAAGCTGTTTATTCCTGGTTGCCACTCTAAGCAGATCTAGGTGCAATTTTAGTTGGTAGGTACTTTTTCTGGGGGGTGGGCAGCCTGGACCGGGTTGCTCCATCCTCAAAAAGCAGTTAAAGGAAAATAGGAGGGTATCAATAAGAGTCAGTTGCTCCTGGGTTTGTTTGGGTTAACTTGGTGGGGGTTTCATCTTTCATAAGGATGCTAGGATAAGTTGAAGGAATTTTTGGTTTATTAAATAATGAATAGCAAGATATTTGATTAGAAGTTAATTTGCACCTGTCTTAATAAAGTGGCCTTTCTTGCTAACCAAGAAGTTGTGGACAGTGAGGTATTGCGCGAACGTTTCTTTATATCCATCACGTGGCCCTCCCAGCTCTGCTTTGCTTTATTTTTCTGGAATATATGCTTTCTGGTTCATCGTATTTGCTCCCTCCTAATTCTCCCATTAGTTTTAATATTTATTACTGCGTCACGTGACACTCCTAAGCCTGTATTCGTTTTCGAATACTTGTAAGGCTAAACAAATGTAATTGGCAGCCAATGCTCGTGCATGTCGTTACCCCAGGTGGTGATGTCAGCAGCCATGGCTCGTGCAGGGCGTTACGCCGGGTGGTGACGTCAGGCAGAGGAGGTATAGGGTGGGGGGTTGTAAAATGCAGAATATGGACAATATCAGGTAAGTACCGAAAAAAATAAATAAAACAAATTTCGTTGCCCACGCTGCATCACATTTGGTGATGCAGCGCGGGTAACAAAATTCGTTTTTTTTCTCCGGTACTTACCTGACAAATTCTATATCCCGCATTTTACAATTCCCACCCTGCCCCTCCTCTGCACGACTTCACCGCCCGGCGCAACGCCCTGCACAAGCTTTGGCTCCTTAAATTCAATTGCAATTTAAGGAATCTCAATTTAGAGATTCCTTAATTTCGATTTTTGCATTGGGGATGATGCATCCCAAATGCAAAAATACCGGTCACAAATGGAAAGATTCTGAGAAACTGCCAGTTTGCGACCATTTTTTTGCTTGATGCACCTTCTTTAAAATACTTGCAAATACCAAACAGGGTTTCAAGGATAACATTTGTTTTGCAAACTACCTTTTCAATGGTTAGTATTGCTATTATGATTCCCTAATATACATCTTTTTTACATTTACAGTTTATTGAAAAGTATTGTGGTGTCTGCTACCAAAAAGCTTTAGCAACCTATACAGAAAACTTTATAATAAGAATCTTTTCTGAGTTGCGTGCACTATAATTGAAAGCTGACTATGCACCGTCAATTTCATATTCTGATTCAAAGTCAAGGCCCTTTATCAAGCCTTTTTCATATAGATACTGCACTTGCAGAAGGCAGTGGGAAATTTGTACACTTGCTGCATTTTTTTGCAGGGGTTATGAACTACTGTACAATTTCGTATTCCTATTCAAACTGCAGTCCCTTTATCAAGCCCTTTTTATTCTATTAACTACCATGGCCAAAGGCAGTAGGAAATTTGAACTCTTGCTGCCTTTCTTAGCTGGGGTCATCGATTATCCTTCTTGTAATATAAATTCAAAGTGCAGGCCCTTTATTGAGCCTTCTTGGTAACTATTACTCGTGAATGGCAGTGGGTAATTTGCGCACTTCCTGCCATTCATGTATAAAAAAAAGCTTAAAAGTCTAACAATATTAAAAAAACAGCCAGTATAGTCTATGGTTATTAAATCTTCTGTTTCCTATTGAAATTCAAAGTACAGGCCCTTGATTGAGCCTTCTTGCTAACTACTACTCGTGAATGTCACTGGGTAATTTGAACACTTTCAGCCATTCATATTTTTTTACATTATTCATCTACCACTCAATCAACAAATTATCTTCCCGTACACGCACCTTCTTGCTGCCTTTCTTGGCTATGGTTATCAACTATTCTTGTATTTCATATCTATATTCAAAGTGCGAGCCCCTTATCGAGCCTTTTTCATGTAGATACTGCACTGCCAGAAGGAAGTGGGAAATTTGCGCACTTTCTGCCGTTCATGTATGAAAAAAAGCTTAATAAAAGTCTACCAATTTTAAAAAAGAGCCAGTATAGTCTTGGTTATCAAATCTTCTCTTTGTTATTCTAGTTCAAAGTGCAGGCCCTTTACTGAGCCTTCTTGCAAACTACTACTTGTGAATAGAAGTGGCTAATTTGCACACTTACAGCCTTTCTTAGTTTTTAAATTATTCATGTTCCACTCAATCAACACATTATCTACACGTAAACACACCTACTTGCTGCCTTTCTTGACTATGGTTATCAACTATTCTATTTCTTATTCGTATTCAAACTACAGGCCCTTTATCGAGTCTTTTTGTGGTAACAAGTACCCCAGCCGAAGGCAGTAAAAAATACCGAAAAAAATAAATAAATCGAATTTCGTTGACTGCGCTGCATCACATTTGGCAATGCAGCACGGGTAACAAAATTCATTTTATTTATCTTTATCGGTACTTACCTGACATTGTCCATATCCCGCATTTTACAACCCCCACCCTGCCCCTCCTCTGCCTGACATCACCGCCCGGCGTAACACCCTGCACAAACCCTGGCTCCCTGAATGCAATCACAATTAAAGGAATCTCAATTTAGAGATTCCTTAATTGTGATTTTTGCATTTGAGATGATGCATCCCAAATGCAAAAATACTGGTCACAAATGGAAAGATTCAGAGAATCTGCCCGTTTGCGACCGTTGTTTTGCATGATACAACTTCTTTAAAATACTCGTAAATACCAAAGCGGGTTTCAAGAATAAAATTTATTTTCAATGGTTAATATTGCTATTAAGATTCCCTAATATACATCTTTTTTATATTTACAGTCTATTGAAAAGTATTGTGATGTCTGCAACCAAAAAGCTTCACCAACTTATACAGAAAACTTTATGGTAAGAACCTTTTCAGAGTTGCATGCATTATACTTGAAAGCTGACTATGCACCGTCAAGGTTGTGTATTTTCTATAGCCCGACGCACAGCACATATTGTTTGATGTCAAGGGCACCAAGTTTTCATGTGTATTGTGTCCTTGGCACAAGTAGAAACAACTCCCCGCAGCACAAACCCTCTGGCTAACAGTTAGCAGTACCACATAATGGGTCAGAGAAGGGCACTGTCTGCAGTTAACGTAATATGTTTGCCCATATGTTAATGCTGTTCAAATCTGTATTTATGGTTCATTAATTGAATGCATTTATTACTCGGGTGCGCACTTTAAGTAAATGTTGTATCCTCTGAGTGCACAACTATCAGTGCCTCCAGTATACAAAAGCGTGCAGCTCTGAAAAACGCCTGACCCACGTATACTTATCAGAAATGTCTACTGCTGAGTTAATATTTCTGTCCATATGTTAAAGACCTTCAAACTTCTACAACATTGATTCCATAATTATTATTAGTTATTGACTCTTCCAAATAAATGTTGTAAACTCAGACTGCACTACTAACAATTTCTGTAGTAAAAAAAACTATAAACACACTTCCAAAGTATAGCACTTTGAGGCTATGAATACTGCTCCCAGAATACTCTACGATTTGACGCAAATAATTGCAGAAGCTTAAAAGCAAGTTTGATAATAGTTTGCTTTCAAAATAAAATGTTCATGAAAAACAAGAAAGCAGGAAAAAATATTTGGCTAAACTACTATAACATTTCTGTTACAATTTTTTTGCAGCATCATTTAATAAAGTGTTCATCCTTGCTAGTATTTTCCCAAAATATTCATTATAAGAGAGAGAGAGAGAGATGCACCCATGTAATATATTCTAGCATAAAGTGCAGCTATACAGTTTTTGTAAATTCCCAAAAATGTACACAAGTAGGACAAGAAATAGTACTCCTAGAAAATATTTGTGGACTACATTTTAGCATGAGCAAATTTGCATGTGTACATTTTCTCATGCGAAAATCAGAATGTTTACAAATTCACTTTTCCTCCAACACCTTTTTTCCCAACTCAGAAAGAAGATTCATGACTGCCATTGTCGTGTAGAAATTTCCAACATTCTTCACTATAACAAAAGATTAGACAAGAGTTCCTAAAAACGAATAAAAGATAGAAGTTAGTGGGTTTGCACAGACTCAAAAGGCCATTCTGACCCTGGAACTATGTTTACCATGTAAATATATATAAAGTTTTTATTTCAAAAAGCTATTCACCTTTAAACAATGCAATATTAATTACAAAGTACTTTTCACTTTCTTCTCAACAGGCCCAATGTTTCGAATGCAGCAGATGACCATCTTCAATCAACAAAAGCAAATGTAAATCATACTAACCTGTATGTGTAAAAAATGTATTAATTTTGTTCTCTAAAAACACCTTTTAGATTAGGACTATAGCATAGTGGTATAAAAATATAATTTATTGTATTGTCAGATGTCTACCTTGGTGATAGTGGAATTACCACTACTTTTTAGACAAAAATATTGTGTAGAGGAGTGATGTTGCTTTTTCACCTTCAAAGAGGAAGATTTAAATTTATATTTCTACAGATAAACAAAACAATTATTCAATTTCAGAAAGAAAATTAAGTAGGAATGTTAGACGAAGTCTCCACTAACTCTAAAAGCAATATGGAAACCATAACAGGTGAATAAAAGTGTGTCTCAACATTACTTTTTGATATAATTTGGACACAAGACTAGACTGCAGGAATGTCCAAATACTTATGCACTTTTTATGCTGGACAGTATTGCTTCTAAACACCCTTTCACTGCTTTCTTCCAAACCTTCAAAAAAGATTTCATGAATTTACATACATAGTCTTTCAGGTCTGTATATCTCTAATGTAAAACAATTGTACTTGTTTTCTCTTTTGTAAACTGTCATATGTAAACTCATCAGTCACTCCTATGGTGAGCCTTTACAATGCTGAGGGCTGAGTTTTGTGTGAGAGCATGGCCATACACAACCAAGCTAACTTTTCTTTAGCTACATAGAAACATGTAGTGTAACCTGTCAAACACTTTGAAATACTACCCTTCCACAAGTCCTAGAGGTGGATGTAGAATTCAACCGTTCTGCATAAAATAGAATTGGATATCACAAACTACAAACTATTTCCCTATTATGGAATCCCTAATGCATCTCTTAAACATTCAAGCGAACTCCAAACACATGCTAACTGAAACACACCAACCAATAGTAACCTATAAAATTTGCCAAACAACTCTTGAAGGTGTGATCAATCCAAAAAATACTCCTTTGGCACATCAAATATACAACAAAACACATAAACTACTTGCACCCCAACAACTTTGCTTGAGCTGCAACACAGAGATTGCAAGACAACCACTTGCTGCTGCAATAAGTACATCAACAGCTGCAACACCATCTTTAGCAAACAGTCCATACTCGCATATTGATTTTGACAGTCATAAACGTAAATTTCTATGCATTTATTGTGATGACCTTTTGTGTTATGCAAGCACTATATCAACCTCATCAAAAATAACAAAACAGCAGCAGCGCTGTCCTCAACATTACTTATTAGACATTTATCAAGCTTTTTTGTACTAAAAACTACCCCATCCGAAGGCAGTTGAAAATGTGCATACTTGCTGCCCTTCTTGCCTGGGTTATCAATTACTCTTGAATTTCATATTCTGATTCAAACTCATGACCCTTTATCAAGCCTTTTTGTTCTACCTACTACCCCGGCCGAAAGTAGTGGGAAATTTGCACACTTACTGCCTTTCTTGGCTAGGGTTGTCAATTGTCCTTCTTGTAATACAAATTCAAAGTGCAGGCCCTTTATTGAGCCTTCTCGGTAACTATTACTCGTGAATGGCAGTGAGTAATTTGCGCACTTACTACCATTCATGTATAAACAAAAGCTTAAAAGTCTAACAATATCAAAAAACAACCAGTATATTCTATGGTTAAAAAATCTTCTGTTTGTTATTCAAATTCAAAGTACAGGCCCTTTATTGAGCCTTCTTGGTAACTACTACCCATGAATGACAGTAGGTAATTAGCGCACTTCCTACCGTTCATGTATAAACAAAAGCTTAAAAGTCTAACAATATTAAAAAATAGCCAGTATAGTCAATGGTTATCAAATCTTCTGTTTGTTATTGTAGTTCAAAGTACAGGCCCTTTATTGAGCCCTCTTCCTAACTACTACCCGTGAATGGCAGTGGGTAATTTGGACACTTTCAGCCTTTCATATTTTTTACATTATTCATCTACCACTCAACGAACACATCATCTACACGTACACACACCTACTTGCTGCCTTTCTTGGCTATGGTTATCAACTATTCTTCTATTTCATATCTGTATTCAAAGTGCGGGCCCTTTATCGAGCCTTTTTGTTGTAGCTACTACCCCGGCCGAAGGCAGTATGAAATTTAAACTCTTGCTGCCTTTCTTAGTTGGGGTTATCAATTATCGTTCTTGTAATTAACCCTGGGCGAAGCACTACGCTACGCTCGCGGAGTTTGCGAAGTTTGCGCAACTTCGCACTACGCGAGCTGCACGTAGCACAGTGCGAACACGCGTAGCGTAGCGTAGTGCAGCGCTCATTTTTTGCTTGTTCGCGGTCCTGAACGTCATGTTCGCGACCGCGAGCAAGCAAAATGACATCCCGGCGAGATTCTCAATGCGGGGAGGTACGGTTTCTCATTGTGAGTGGTTGCGCATGCTCGCGACCGCTCTCAATGAGAAACCAACAGTTTGCGTTGAGAAAGCTGCAGCTCGAGTAATAATCTACTGGAGCAACAGAAAACGACAGCTCGCACTGTGCAAGATTCCGTTTTCAATGATTGCACAGTGCCGGATGCTTTTCTGCACTGTGCAATCATTGAAAACACATCTTGCACAGTGCGAACATGCTACTACACAGCTCGCGTAGTGCTACGTGAAGTTCGCGTAGTGCGAAGTGCACTTCGCGTAGCTTCGCATAGCGCTACTTCGCGAACTACGGCCACCCTTACTTGTAATACAAATTCAAAGTGCAGGCCCATTATTGAGCCTTCTTGGTAACTATTACTCGTGAATTGCAGTGGGTAATTTACTCACTTCCTGCCATTCATGTATAAACAAAAGCTTAAAAGACTAACAATATTAAAAAAGAGCCAGTATAGTGTATGGTTATCAAATCTTCTGTTTCTTATTGAAATTTAAAGTATAGGCCCTTTATTGAGCCTTCTTGCTAACTACTACCCGTGAATGGCAGTGGGTAATTTGAACACTTTCAGCCTTTCATATTTTTTTTGATTATTCATCTACCACTCAATCAACAAATCATCTACACGTACACGCACCTACTTGCTGCCTTTCTTGGCAATGGTTATCAACTATTCTTCTATTTCACATCTGTATTCAAATTGCGGGCCCTTTATCGAGCCTTTTTCATGTAGATACTGCACTGCCAGAAGGAAGTGGAAAATTTGCGCACTTACTGCATTTCTTCACAGGGGCTATGAACTATTGTTCAATTTCAAATTCCTAATTAAACTGCGGTCCCTTTATCAAGCCCTTTTTATTCTATCAACTACCCCGGCTGAAGGCAGTAGCACATTTAAACTCTTGCTGCCTTTCGTAGCTAGGGTTATCAATTATCCTTCTTGTAATACAAATTCAAAGTGCAGGCCCTTTATTGAGCCTTCTTGGTAACTATTACTCGTGAATGACAGTGGGTAATTTACGCACCTCCTGCCATTCATGTATAAACAAAAGCTTAAAAGTCTAACAATATTAAAAAAGAGCCAGTATAGTCTATGGTTATCAAATCTTCTGTTTCTTATTGAAATTCAAAGTACAGGCCCTTTTTTGAGCCTTCTTGCTAAGTACTACCCGTGAATGGCAGTGGCTAATTTGAACACTTTCAGCCTTTCATATTTTTTTAGATTATTCATCTACCACTCAATTAACAAATCATCTACAAGTACACGCACCTACTTGCTGCCTTTCTTGGCTATGGTTATCAACTATTCTTCTATTTCATATCTGTATTCAAAGTATGGGCCCTTTATCGAGCCTTTTTCATGTAGATACTGCACTGCCAGAAGGAAGTGGAAAATGTGTGCACTTACTGCATTTCTTCACAGAGGCTATGAACTATTGTTCAATTTTATATTCCTTTTCAAACTGGAGTCCCATTATCAAGCTCTTTTTATTCTATCAACTACCCCGGCCGAAGGCATTAGGAAATTTGAACTCTTGCTGCCTTTCTTGGCTGGGGTTATCAATTATCCTTCTTGTAATACAAATACAAAGTGCAGGCCCTTTATTGAGCCTTCATGATAACTAATACTCGTGAATGGCAGTGGATAATTTGCGCACTTCCTGCCGTTCATGTATGAAAAAAAGCTTAACATAAGTCCACCAATATTAAAAAAGAGCCACTATATTCTATGGTTATCAAATCTTCTCTTTGATATTCTAGTTCAAAGTGCAAACCCTTTACTGAGCCTTCTTGCAAACTACTACCCGTGAATAGCAGTGGCTAATTTGCACACTTACAGCCTTTCTTAGTTTTTAAATTATTCATGTTCCACTCAATCAACACATTATCTACACGTACACACACCTACTTGCTGCCTTTCTTGTCTATGGTTATCAACTATTCTATTTCATATTCGTATTGAAACTACAGGTCCTTTATCTAGTCTTTTTGTGGTAACAAGTATCCCAGCCAAAGGCAGTAAAAAATTGCACACTTGCTGCCTGTCTTGGCTGCGGTTATCAATTGTTCATCAATTTCATATTCTGATACAAACTCATGGCCCTTTATTGAGGCTTTTTGTTGTACCTACGACTACGACCTCAGGCTGTCAAAATTTACACACTAACTGCCTTTCTTGGCTAGGGGATATCAATTATTGTTCAATTTCATTTTCTGATTCAAAGTCCAGGACCTTTATCGAATCTTTTTATTGTAGATAATACCCCGGCAGAACAAAGTAGGATATTTTCACACTTGCTGCTTTTCTTCACTGGGGTTGTCAATTATTTTAAAAATACCTACAAACTTAGCAACAATATTTTCTTTTGGAAACAAATTTCAAACTTATCATCTCTGTAAAACTTGTTTGACATGTTCAAGCATTTCTCCAATTCTTATTTCTTGTAGAATAGTTCCATATTCAGCATCATTTCCTTATTGCATATTTGTAATAACTTCCTTATAATAAAAATATAACCAAATGTTAACATTACCAATGCTCTATTACATTATTTACTTATACTACCTATGGACTGTAACAACAAATTACAATACCACAAGATATGTGGACAAGCTTGTTGTGAAGACTCTTGAAGAAAATGAAACTTCTCAATATTGATCACATAAGCATGCTCTCAAACTTAATGCTTGCCTTTGTGCATTTAAGAATGCTGCAAACTCTTAAAACTCTTAAAACAGAGTATGACATATTCATCTCAATTTATTTTGGCACAGACATTTGTACTATGTCCTCAGATTCTGTTAACTGGAAAAAATAACAGTAATCAATCTTTGTGTCAAGTAGCACCTTCAATATACATTGCAGACATCAGGGTTCACAACTTCACTTAAGCTTTCCTTCTACATTAATGACATTGAATCCAGCCTTTCTTTTCTTAAGACAGAGACAATTATACTTTCTCCTAGGATTCTGTTATCTGTGACTAAATAGCATTCATCGTTCTTTATGTCAACAACTGCTGTCAGTCTACACTGCGGACAGCTGCGTTCACAACTTCAATTCAGCTTTCCTTCTACATTAAAGACAGTATTGTATTCTTCCTTGCTTTCCTTAAGGCAGAGACTATTATACTGTGTCCTCAGATTCTGTTATCTGTGGCTAAATAGCATTCTTAAATCTTTGTCTCAACATCTGACTTCAATCTACACTGCGGACAGCTGAGTTAACAACTTGAATTCAGCTTTACTTTTACATTAAAGACACCATTGTATTCAGCTTTACTTTCCTTAAGACAGACAAAATTATACTGTGTCCACAGATACTGTTAACTTTCCCAACTTGCCTTGACAGATCTTTCTGTCAACAACTACCTTCAATCTACACTGCGGACAGCTGGGTTCACAACTTCAATTCAGCTTTCCTTCTACATTAAGGACACCATTTTATTGAGCTTTACTTTCCTTAAGGCAGGCACAATTATACTGCGTCCACAGATACTGTTATCTTGTACAACTTGCATTGACAGATCTTTCTGTCAACAACTACCTTCAATCTATACTGCGAACAGCTGGGTTCACAACTTCAATTCAGCTTTCCTTCTACATTAAGGACAGCATTGTATTCTGCCTTGCTTTCCTTAAGGCACAGACAATTATACTGTGTCCTCAGGTTAGGCAAACAGTGACAAAATACCTTTCATCGATCTTTGTGTCAACAACTGCCTTCATTCTACACTGCAGACAGCTGGGTTCACAACTTGAATTCAGCTTTCCTTTAACATAAAGCACAACATTGCATTCAGCCTTTCTTTCGTTAAGGCAGAGACAATTATACGGTGTCCTCACATTCTGGTAACTGTACAAAATAGCATTCATCGATCATTGTGTCAACAACTTCCTTCAATCTACACTGCAGACAGCTGCGTTCAGACCTTCAATGTAGCTTTCCTTCTACAATAAGGACAGCATTACATTCAATATTGTTTTCCTTAACTCAGATACAATTCTACTCTGTCCTAAGATTCTGTTAACTGTACAAAATACCATTCATCAATGTTTCTATTGATTAGTACCTTCAATCTACATTACAGACAGCAGGGTTCACAACATCAATTCAGATTTCCATGTAAATTTCTCTTCACTAAGTGTGCTGAGAACTGCCTTCAATCAATTCTGCGCTCAGTAGACTTCACAACTAGATACCAAGAGCGCCAGCACTACAAAAAACATTCAATACAATCTTGATTTACTTAAAACACAGACCATTGCACAATATCCTCACATTTTTTTAAACTTTGAACACTAGGAAATTCAGCCTTCATTGATTTAATGCACACAAAATTCTACTATATATGTTTCACATTTTGTTTAAATAAGTGACAAAAACATTCATCTATGTCTCGTAACAACTGACTTCAATCCACACTGCACAAGTAACATACAAGCTCACCGACAAAGATACTACTTACTCAGTGCACCATAAATAATCACAAAAAAGAGGGAACACTTTTATGTCGCAGTGAGACATGCTGTCTCTACCATACCAAACAGCAGTGTCCCGGGGGTACATACCCCGGGACACTGCAGGAGTCGGCCCTGAGACATGGTGGTTCCCAGAACAATCAAGAGCTCCAGGACGGAATCAGCGCTACTCCCTCCCAACATTAAAAACCCCAGAAAAGTGGTAACTCCCGGAGCTAGGAGGTCCGTGCCCTCACGGCCACCCTATTTTAATGATTACTGCCCCAGGAAGGTGGCGGACCACGGGGCATATAGGCCCCCTCGGCCGCACTTAATAAAACATGCCTGCTAACACGTCCTACTTTGAAGCGTTGACAGCCAATCAACATGCAACTCGTGATTGTACGTCCGCATACACTGCAATTTTTCCATTGCAAATAAAAAAAATATATAGAGCTTAAAAATCCATGAATGACCCCCTGAGCAAGCCTACAGCATCAGGATGTTTCTACCATGCCACATTTCCTTATTTCTCGCCTTTTGTTTTGTTTTTTAACTGTTTTCTTCTGACTCAGTTATAGCGACCAACAACACGGCTGCCAACACTTCCTGGATTGCAGTGTCGACAACCAATCAGCATGCCGCTTGTGCACATAAATACGCCTACTTTTTCTATTCAAAATAAAATAAAAGAAATAGCCTATAAATTCTAAACCTAACCCCTAACGAAGCCTCCAGGGTCAGGATGGTTCTACCCTGCCCCCTTTCCTTATTTCTCAACTTTGTTTACTGTTTTCTTGTGACTCGCTTCTAGCGACGAACAAGATGGCTGCCAACTCTTCCTGGTATTGAGTGTTTACAGACAGTTCACAACCAATCAGCATGCAGCTCCTGCTCGTAATTCTACGTATTTCCATACGCGTACTCCCCAATATTTCTTTAAAAAAAGAAAAATAGAAAAATAGAGCATAAACATCCATGTACAAACCCCTGAGCAAGCGTAAAGGATCAAAATGTTTGTAGCCTACCCCTTCCCTTGTTTCTCAACTTTCTTTACTGTTTTCTTCTGACTCGGTTCTACCGAAGCACAAGATGGCCACCAACACTTCCTGGTTTCGAGTGTTGACAGACAGTTCACAGCCAATCAGTATGCAGCTCGTGCTCGTAATTGAACGAATTTCCGTACACGTGCTGCACTGATAACAGAGAACAAAATACATTTATAACTACTTACGTTTTAGGGAAATGATAGGACGTGTTTATATATTACTGAAGGGAAAGGATGCGGCCTAATATGACATGTGCAAAAACACTGTGTGGTTTAAGATAATGAGTTTCATTTCCTTTAATTCTGAAATTATCAAGACCTGCAAAACCACCATATGTGTCTATTCAGTACTATACCATGTATCTTGCAGACAGGTGTTCTGAAGCTTTCCCCTATTTCATAACTGTCTGCATTGGAATTTTCTGGCACACATCTAGTCCATCCATCTTCCTTTTCTTCAACTGTGTAGGAACACAGTCCATTGTGCATTTTAAGACTTACTAAAACTTACCTCAACAGTAATACATCTAAAAAATGCTACACATTTTATTCACTTGTTTTTTATAATTTAATTGTGGTAAATTCCATATCTTAAAATTAAGATCTGTAAAAGAAAAGAAAAAATAGTTATAACATGTAATAATACATTTTTAGTAACACAGCATAATTTTAACATTTTACAAAGTAATTTCTTTGCCATTTTTGCTGTTCTTAGAAAATATTGAATTTCACTAGAAATAGTGATTTCAATTTTACTCATCACATAACAGCGGGCAAAAAAAAACAATCAATTAGATTGTTTAAAAAAAACAATAATCCATCTATAATAAAATACTAGACAATACAAATCACACATATATAAAATGATTACTGTTAAGAAAATGTTATGCCTTACATTTATAATCACTATAAATGATGCCAGTTAAAATTATAATTCGAGACAATGTGCAACAAAAAGTCCATAATTCAAAGAAATACCCTTCCATAAGCCAAATTTTATTTTTGCAGTCATCATCATAATAATAAACTTTATTTTGGTTTTTCATGAAATAAACCATAAAAGTCACAATAAAAATGGTACACCGTCCTTAAACACAAACATTAAAAGTATAAAACTCATTACTTTAAGACATAAAAAGGTACTACCAGTGCAATTACTAAAAGTTTGTATGTCATAATTTCACACAATAGGCACATAATAACATGCTTAACTTCCTCCACAGTTGTCTTTTAATGTAGACAGTCCCTAGTTCTCATCAATAATTTCAGGTACCCTACGATAAAAATAATGCACTCCGGTTTCAACAACTGTAGGTACAAAAGGGCTGGGCACACCTGGCTAAAGTTAAGCCTCTTCAGAAGGGGAAGTAAGAAATGTCTCTGGGGCACATCACAATGTTTGCAGAAGAACATGAAGTGAAGCAGATCCTGTGGAGACAGATTGTCGCAGCCACAGGGTGCTAACACCTGACCTCTTCTGGACCCCTTTGGCACCGCAATTAAAAGATGAAAATAGTCAAGGCGGAACCTAGTCAGCAGAAAACGCTAGTAGGTGGACAAAGTCCCCGTAAGATAAGACTCAGTTATTGGCTCAGTTTGTATGGTCAGATATTTACGAACTCTAGGTTTACACAGTTCCTTGTCACCCCTTTCCAGCTTCCTTCTAGAGAGGAAAACCTCTTTAACAGAAACAACATCTTTTTATGTGATAATTAAAGGTTTTAAAAAGAGGTCAGGACGACCCAGCTCCAAAAAGCGACCTTTGCTATACCACAGCCAAGGAATTCTGGACATATGATTCAGGGACATACAGTCCATCATGATTTGCTGGGTTAATTTTAATTCTGTGTTGAGCCAACACTTGAAACAAAAACAATAAGGGATGCAGAGCAAAAATATCACTTAGAAAGGGATCCCTAATTCTTCGTGAGCTATCAAATTTGATAAGCCACTAGGCATTCCCAGCAGGCGTTTTAAAAAGTTGTTTTCTACCACTTGCAGTGAGTCTGCTGCAGTGTACCCCCACACTTCACTGCCATAACTTACAGATGATACACCGTTCGCTTGATAGATTTTCAGCATTGCTGCAATTGGGTGCTTTCCCATCTTGGCAGCAAAGCTGAAAATTGCGGCAACTGTTCTTTTAAACTCCCACTTTTTCCTTTGAATGAGAGGGGCGGATCCAAGATGGCGGAGTGAGGGTCTGCGGTAGCGGTTCGTCCGAGAGGCTCTGATCCTCTCCTTCCCTTCCCTTTCTTCACACGGAGCGGAGCGGATACTTTCGTAAGCCAATACTTTATGCTTCGAGACTTTGAAACTGCTACATTTCCAGAGATACAATGAAGCACCGCTGAAAAGCGATTAGGAAGCCCGCTACTTTGGCTCACCTGCAGCGGTGGATAGTTTCAAAAGCCGGAAAAGCAAAGCTGGAAACAAAGTCTCGATAACCTCGTCATCTGCTTACCTCGAGGCTCTACCACCGAGCAGACGAGGTTTTAGACTCGAGACGCACTGCAAGTACAGCACGACCAGACACCGATGTTCAGCTTCTCAGATCCGGCAAGTCTTCTCCGACGGGTGTTCCGTGTCTGGATCAGTGGCTCGGGGCTCAATTGGATTGGTCTGAGCCTCAGGGCTGCTACCACTAGCGGCTGGCGGTGGCGGAGCAGGATGTCTCCCAAGGGTCCGAATCTTCCTCGAGCCACCAGGAGCAACAAACAAGCTACCTCTACGATTCCGGCACCAGTTCCTGTCGCAGCTCCTGTTGCGAGTTTACCGGCACAAATTGCTGAGGAGTCGGTTGCAGTAACCCACAATGCTGAGGAGACTGGAGCTACCCATGACTGCAATGGTAGAGAGAATGAAGGAGCAAGAGACACGGAGCTACTACCGGCACAACCAACACCCACCGCTGCTGGAAAACAAAACCAAACTGGAGACCAGGTACAAAGCAAAGGCAAACAGGTACAGAAACCGCCTATAGTGGGTAAAGACACTAAAAATCTACAGACTAAATCTATTAAGGTCGGGGCTAAACTAACAGCTAAAACGGGGTTCTTAGCTGAAGGAAATGGAGGTGGTCCTGGCCCAAATGTCATTAATTCGATGAATGAGTGCACCCCATCTATTTCTCCTCTAAATCTTGCTCAAGAAGGGTGCCCCCTTACATCTAAGGTCTTCGATATCCCGACACTACAAGGGGGGGCGCGGCAAGGGCCGTCAATTTCAGATAGGGGGAATGATTTGGATATCAATCTATCCTCAGCACAGGATGTAGATAGTAGCACTGCCCCCCTGCCCCTGAATGAATCGGAAGAGGGCATATCAGCCAGAACCAAGGAGAATATCCCCCCAATTAAACAATTAACGACTGTCACGCATCTGGAGGAAATAGATGGAATAGATGATATTGACATTGATACGGATATCGATTTGGACTCCTAGGAAGATTATGAGGCAGAATCTGATGAACCCGGGGATCCTAAAGCTAACATTTCTAACCTTTGGGTGGGGGGGGGATTTGTAAGGCCAAAAATAAGCAAAAAGCCAAAAAGGGGGGCAAGGTCTGTAAAACTCCAACAAGACTTAAAAGCAACAATAAGCAAATGCAAACACAAAAAAAACCCTACAGGTCAAGAGCCCTCTGAGAAAATGGATAGATGCAAAGGGCCTAGTTAAAACCATGGCGTTAAGACTCTCTGGGGGGGAGCCCCTCGGACACTATGGCCTTAGATCCCTCCTCAACTGAAACAACCCCCACAAGTATCTCATCTAACAATATTAGCTCACAGTCAGTGAAGCAGACTTCGGAACTGACTCCAAAGGGATCCGGGGACCCTACCACCTCTAACACATCTGTGACAACACTAGCAGTAGTAGGAGGCATGGCTAATATTGACACATCGTCCTCCATTAGTGGGCACCAGATACCAGCCACCGAACCAAGAAATGTACCATCTTCCAAGATGGCTTTTGAAGGCACTGACTCTAAAGCATCACCAGGTCCAACCTCGGGGATTGCAATGACTAATCAATCACTGTTAGATGAAATAGTACAAATACTAAGTAACCAACGAGCTGAGGCACAAGAATACTACCTCCATCTGAGGGAAGACAACAATAAGATGCAGTCTTCTCTTTCTGTACTTACGGCTAAAATTGGTGGTATTTCACAAGAAACAATTGAGCTTCAGCAACGGGTCGCGGAGGTGGAAGAGACTACTACCAAATTGGCTGCATCATCCGAGAAACACGATGATCAGATCTCTGGGCTTCTAAAGAAAGTTGAAGATTTGGAGAATAGACAAAGACGCTCTAATTTAAGACTATTTCGGATCCCAGAAAAATCGGAGGGCTCAGACCCAAGGGCCTATATTGTCGGTATACTCCAGAAGGCCCTACCCGACTTGGCCGACTGGGACTGGGACTCACAGATACAACGGGCCCACCGTCTGCCACTATTTCAGAGAAACAAAGACTCACAGTTTCCCCGTCCATTTCTAATTTATTTTGGGAACTTTTACGTCAGGCTGTTTGGCAGAGAGCACGTCCTAACTCACCAATCTTGGTTGGGGAGATGTCGCTTGTCACACGTTCAGATCTAAGTAAGGAAACTATGGACAGGCGTTGGCATCTTCGAAAATTGATTGATACCATTAAAGCTTGTGGCGCCCAGATATTTCTACAAGAGCCAGCACGTCTTAAAGTTATCAAGAATGAGCGCACACATTTTCTTAACGATCTCAAGGAGGCCGAAGCTTTTTTAGCCAACATAAACTCTGACAAAAGTTAAATTAGATTTATAGAAGAGCTATCTAGGGAGTCTTTCTAGTCTCTCTAGTCCTTCTACCCTCCTCTCTCTACTCATTTGCGGGGTCTTTCTTTTCTCTCAAGCCTTGTCTTTTTTTTTACCTGGTGTTCATTCTTTTTCTTTGAAAAGCTGATAATTTGATGAAGCAATCAGAATCTGCGTAGGTTTATCATGGCTCACTATAGGGAAGGTGGGGGCGGGGAGTCCGTAGGGACGATCCTCTACACGAGCTGCCTCACCAACGGCAGCTGAAGCTGAAGGGCGGTTCCTCCCCGGCTGGGGTAGGTACCAGGGGGGGTAAGGGGGTGGGGACCTTCTCCGCAGGTCATGTTGGGTGGGGGGTGGGCGAGTGGAGAACAGTAAAAATCAGTTTACAGGCTGACAAGGACTTGTTTGAAGATGGACTAGACATGGATGTTATGGTACTGAATGAGAAGTACACCAGATGCTGTATTATTTGTTTGAGGAATCAAGAATTTATAATGTTTTTGCCACCTTTTCTGCTTTCTAATATACACAACTACAAACGACTAATTGTTATTTGGGAGCTGGGACCGATGTATCTGTTAATTTTCAAATGCATGAAATAAAATGTTTAGCCTGGAATATAGCGGGTCTGAATAGTAAAGGCAAAAGATCTTTGGTCTCCGAAGAGCTGAAATTATATAAGCCACATTTTTGTCTACTATCAGAAACACATCTTATTTGGAAAGATAGGAAATTACTTAATCAACTAGGATATGAAATTATGGTTTGCTCTTCTGCCGGTACGTCTGTAAGAGGGGTGGCTATACTCAAAGACCGGCGAGTTGGGTCAGAAGTGATGCAGACTGCTCATGATAAAGATGGTAGATGGGCAATAGTTCAGCTTAAGCATGAAAATAATACATTTGTACTATGAGTGGTATATGGATCAAACATAGACGAACCAAGGGTCTTCGATCAATTGAACATTAAACTTTTGGACTGGGCAGGGGAACTTATAATTATGGGCGATTTTAATTGCATTATGGATTATAAATTGGATACAACCAGACCAAATAGCCATCAACGGATGCATAAGACGAGGGCAGCCATATTAGATATCTGTCGTTTACATAACATCAAAGACGCCTGGTGACAACTTTACTCAAAACGACCTGGGTATACCTATTATTCGGCACCCCACAAACTATGCTCCAGATTGGACATGGCCCTAGTCAGCGATAATATATTAAAGACTTGCTCTATGACCCTCTGCCCTCGCATCTCATCTGATCACAATGCCATTATCATATCATTCTCCATACCACATAGTGCAACTCCTTCTAGAATGTTCTCCTTTCCCAGATATCTTATTTCAGATCAATCTTATATCTCGCAGCTGAAAGCCCATCTTGCTGAATTTATTAGCATCAACAAGAACTCGGCCTCATGTCATATAGTATGGGATACCTGCAATGCAAGTATCAGGGGCTTTACACAGGACTATGTGTTTAGGCAAAATGCCGAACTTAAACAAAGTCAAGCGTTGGTAACATCGCAAATAATTAACCAAGAAGAGCAATTAGCTCTAGCACTTCGACATAATCTACCAATTTGTATGGATATTAATCTTAAACTTAGTAAATTAAAAAATGATGCAAAGAAAGATCTTTACCGGAAATACAGCGCCAACATTCACAAATATAAAATAGCACAATACGAGGGGGGGGACAAAATTGGCCGTATTCTGGCTCATAAAGTGGCGGAAGCTAGAGCAGGTTCTTTCATTTCCAACATCCGGGGGTCAGATAACAATATATATAATAATCCACAGGAAGTGTTAGAGCAATTTTCTAGCTTCTATAAAACTCTATATACCCCAGAAAATCAACCGGATTCCGATCTTATACGGGATTATATTGATAAATATAGACCGAGGTCTGCTGATAGGCCAGACCTGAGCTCTTTGTCTGACGATTTATCCATGACAGAGCTACACCAGGCTATCAACTCCCTGCCCGGGGGCAAAGCAGCAGGGGAAGATACCATCCGTTAGAGTTATACAAGGCCTGTTTGCCTGAACTAGACTTACTATTATTAGAAGTTATGCAGTCAGTAGGAACGAACGGAAATGCACCTAAATCATGGAACAAGGCGAAAATAATATTTTTAAAAAAAAGGATAAACCAAAGGAAGAGAGGGGGTCATATCGACCAATCTCATTGATTAATACTGACGCTAAACTTTTTGCTAAAATTCTTGCACTTAGACTGGCACCTATTATGCCCCAACTAGTCAACACACAACAACATGGCTTTATTTTTGGGAGAGACACCACCTCACATGTAAACACGGCTATTACGGCTTTTGACGTCGCAGAGATAGAATCCACCCCATTAGGCATGATCTTATTAGATGCAGAAAAAGCATTTGATCGAGTGGGGTGGAACTATCTCTGGAGTGCGTTGTCCAAAATAGGGTTTAGGGGAAGGTTTCTGAGGGGTATACAGGCTTTATATAATAACCCCATTGCCTGTACTAGCTATAACGGTTTAATTTCCTCAGATTTCCCAATTTTGCGTGGCACACGCCAGGGTTGCCCTCTCTCACCTCTTTTATTTTCTCTTTCTTTAGAACCTTTTTTAATGGCTCTCAATTCTCAAAACCTGATTGTCCCTTTCAGCTCTGGCTCAAAAGAGCTTAAACTGACTGCTTACGCTGATGATATTGCCGTTTATACACACGATATAAATCAGGCTCTAAGAGGAATTAAATTAGAAGCTACTAAATTTGGGAAAGTGTCTGGATACAGGCTTAATATACAAAAGACGCAAGTTATTGCCAATTACTCACCATCTACGGCCACTCCAGAGATTTGTAAGGTAGCTACTTACCGTGGTGTCAAAATTACGGCCAAAATACAAGAAATAAATCATATTAATTACAATGAGTTAATCAAATCCACGGCTTTAATTTTAAAGAAATGGCATAGGCTACCTTTGAATATTATCGGCAGAATCAATCTTATTAAGATGAAGGTATTACCTAAATTCCTATACTTATTCCGATCGATTCCGTTAGCACTGAACAACCGGTTTTTTCAACAATTAGATGGCATCTTTAATAGCTTTATCTGAAGCTACAAAAAAGCAAGAAGATCATTGAAATACTTGAAAAACCCAACGAACGAGGGAGGGCTTAATTTTCCAGATTTTAAGTTGTATTTTTGGTCTTCATTTTTTTTACGATTACGTTCTTTACTTCATAAAGGGGGAAGTATATTTTTTCATCAATTTATGTTGAAACAAGAGTCAAACATGTTTTTGTTTAGAGTAAATGACCCCAACTATTTCAAGAGGGTAAGGTTCAAGACGGCCAGGGATATAATCAAACATGTTTTTGTTTAGAGTAAATGACCCCAACTATTTCAAGAGGGTAAGGTTCAAGACGGCCAGGGATATAGTAAAGATATGGAAAAACATACTGACTTATAGTAGGACTTCATTTTTCCATCCAAAGCTACCGTTATGGGGCAATCCAGGCCTTCCAAGAATATTTTCCGACAATACTAACAACATATGGGCTGAGAAGGGAATTAATACTCTGGCCGATTTATATGGCCCACAGGGGTTTTCTGACTTCAGTATGCTTAAAATAACATACGATTTACCGGAACATGCCAGATATACGTATCTACAGATTCATGATTTTTTAATTAACAAAAAAAAGATCCGAAATATTACAGAATGTGACATATGGACCTGTTTATATTCTAAAAAAACCAAATCAGTTATTAGTGGGGCGTATAAGCTACTTGTAAAATACAAAACAAATGACCTGTCTAAATGGAAAAATGGGGGGCCCTACTCGGCCTAAATGTTACTATGAAGCAAATAGAGAATTTGCTGTCTAATATTAATAAGCTAGTTAGATTGTCTAGTCTCAGGCTACAGCAGTTTGGAACAACTTGTATGCTCTAATATACTCCAGCAAGAATCTCTAGGTGGTCCCCTAATCCTGATTTCACAGATCGTACAAAATGCCCTAAATGCTCCGAAGAAGCTGCTAATTTAGTACACATGCTATTCTCTTGCCCCAAGCTTAAGACTTT
Source organism: Lissotriton vulgaris (assembly GCF_964263255.1). Lineage (NCBI taxonomy): Eukaryota > Metazoa > Chordata > Amphibia > Caudata > Salamandridae > Lissotriton > Lissotriton vulgaris. Next base: position 646,982,121 of record NC_141691.1, on the reverse strand, counting down.
TTGGGATAGGGTCCAATATACTTGTAGACTTAAGAAGATTGGGCTGCCCATGTTTTCTGCTTCCTTAATTCTGCTGGATTGTAATACTTCCCCAACCCCTCAATCTTCCTTGGCAACTATACTAATCTCTTGTGCTAAATTAACTATCGCAAGAGCCTGGATTGCTACGGACCCACCTACTGTTTGGGATTGGTGGGCTCTAGTAATGGAAATATATTCCATGGAACTTGCCTTAGCAAATATAAGGGGTGGACTCTCTTTGGTCAAATTTGAAAGAAAATGGGGAATCTGCTGTTTGACTTGATATGACTCTGTCAAGTTTTATCTTCATTTGACTCTTTATGAAATGTATTAGCTACTTTTGCTCCTGCTGCTCTATGAATTTGTATGTATATGATCTTTTGGTGTTTTATTAATGATACCCTTAGTACTTCCTATTTCTCATTTATTTGCTTTGTATATTTAATAATGTTCTCTTAATATTCTCCATGTCCGGGATATATATATGCATTTTTTTTCTTTTTCTGTCAGCCTGTTTACAATAAAAAAAATTTAAAAAAACAAAAAACAAGAGAGGCCCCATTTCAAACGCTCATGCAACACTACCCCCAGCTAAGAGAAAACAGGCATTGTGATAATCTTCTCGGGGCCTACTGTGAAAACAAACTTTTTCTTCTGTCATGGCCCCACCTGCATGATATATGATTTAGAGTTATTGATCTTAAGATCACGGGACCCCGTAAAGTTCAGAAAGGCATCCAATAAATGTTACAAACCTCTGGCAGTTCTTGCTGTCAGGACAGCTTCATCCTTATATAGGAGGAAAGGGAGACCCCGTCGACCTACATGTGGAAAGTCAGCCTTTGTCGATACCAGGGCTTTCGCCAGGTCATTATTATCTAGAATAAAAAGGAAGGGTGCCAGGATGCAGCCCTGCCTCACCCCTCTCTCAATATCAAATTCCCTGGAGATCCGGAGATCCTGTGAATATCTTATATTTTCTTTAGTTTCTCTATGCAGATCCCTCATAAAGTCTACAATGGGGGCCTCAACCCTCATGGCCATCATGGACTGCCACAACTTGACCCGGTTGACACTGTCAAATGCAGACGATAAGTCCATGAAGGCCATGTGGATTGTACCAGGGTGGGCCACTCTGTACTTGCCTAGGATCAAATACAAATTCAGACATTGGACCACCGTAGACTTCCCTGTCCTGAACCCATATTGGGTATCGGAGATGATGCTGCCAGCCTCTGCCCATGAAGATAACCTCTGCAGTAAGACCCCCCCTATAACCTTAACGATGGAGTTGATGAGGAAGGTAGGCCGGTAACAATGTGTGTTATTACTGTCCCCCTTTTTAAATACTGGGACAATGGTAGAAAGTGTCCAAGCAGCAGAGCAACCAACCCTGGCCAGTGCATTCAAAACAGCAGTCAGGATTGGGGCCCAGAATAAGGGATCCGATTTAAAAATGTCTGGCGGAAGTCCATCCGGACCCGGAGCCTTATTACTCGAAATCCAGCAATTTCTGACTCTATTTCTTCCCTCTCAAAAACCATAGGATCAGTGGTTGGTAAATAGGATGATGGATCAAGGTTGCCCATCTGGTCCTTAAACATGAGTTGGAAATAGGCAACCCATTCCTCCTCCGTTATATGAGAACCAAGGGTATTACTTTTATCTTCAGTGAACAGCGGTCTGTTTACGATGCCCCAGAACTGTGAGCCAGTCCTCAGCCTGCTTGCCTCCACCATCTCCCTCCATGTTTCCTCCTTAATTGCACTTTTACGTTTAGGTAGGGCCAGTTTATAACCTTTCCGACCGGCCTGAATGTGTATAGGGTTCCTCAGCACGTTTTTCAAAGCTTCCATTAATTTACGTGCTGCTTGTGAACAGTAGGAATCATACCATCTCGGGTTAGGATTAATTACCCCATGGGATCTCCTGCTTTACATGAAATGGTGCTAAAGGCACTAATAACATTCCCATGCAGACTCTCCGGGTGAGCGCAGAGGGCAAGTTTAACTGCACATGTGTCTCTTACCTCCCTATAGAAAGCATCCAGTCAATCTGGGACCATTTTAGATGGCGCCCACCATCTGTAGGTCTCATTTTACCCATTTCTGCTTCCCAAGGTTTACTAGAAAGTAACAAACCACAAAGATGCACACAATGAGGGTTGTGGTCACTATAACCTACGTCTTTGATGGTAAACCCCTGAAAGAGTGTCAAAAAAGGAGAAGAGACTAAAATATGGTCTATAAAAGACCCTGTGCCTCTCCCTTTAAAGGTGAGAATCAGGGTTTTGCTATTTGGAGCAGAAAGGGACATTAATGACCGCAGATCAAATTAACTGACTAGGTTGTTTAATTCGTCCCCCTGTAATGAATGTTCATAATGAAACCTCTCCATTCTGTGGCATCCCATATCGCCCATGTTCGTAATCTTGGGATCACCACATGGGTGAATGTTAACGTCTCCCAGTACCATCAGAGAATATTAACTTAGTTCATGCAACATCCTTATATAGTGACTCAATTAAGTGATGCAGCCCTCCTTTTTACCATTGGGTGGATTGTAAAAATTTAAAAGGGTCATTTTGTTTTTCCCCTTCTTAAGAGTAATTGCTAATATAGTAGATGTGGCAGTAGGGCAAATTTGTACCACACCTTCAACAGTCAGGGAAATTTAGATGACTAGACCTCCTTTTGCTCTGCCGCTGGTTGAGGGGGTTGCAGGGACAAAATAAGCTTTAAATCCCTCCAGAAGCAGATTACAATCCACTAGCCAGGTGTCTTGTAGACTAATAACAGAGATCTGCCTAATAAACTGATGCAGGGTCACTAAACTTGTCTGCCAGGCCTGCTATGTTCCAGGATATAACATTGTTAGCCACCTCTGGGCTTACCAGCACAGTTTGTGGAAAGAGGGGGGATTCAAGAGAGTGTGCTCTGACTCCGTAGTCAAACTCTGATTGACCTTCTCCTGGGGCCTCAGTTCTACTACTGTCTCCTCCAAGGTATCCAGTCAGTCTCAATCCTCCAGCCCTCTAACCTATTTGGTAATGCTAGGGAGGGTACAACAAAGTTAGAGTTGGAACCCCGCGAGTTACTAATCCTTTGATGTGGTGGTAAGTGTCCATAGTGATTGCCTACATTGGTTGTATATGGCCAGTTATCTTGGGGTCGCTCCCTGTCTGTGTTCCCCCTAATGGCCCTGTGGCTTTCCACTCTGTAAAAGAAACCCAGGGGTAAAGCCTGTATTAAGGAACCATGAGTTGATTGTCCTACTTGACCAGCACCTGATAGTATTCTTTCTGGCACAGCTGCCCTATTAAAGTTAATTGTATTTTTACAGTCATTTTTTATGTAAATTGTCCAATGGTAATCCTATTAAATGATAATAATAATTTCCTCAGAGGCTGAATTATCTTCCTAAAACTTTGGCTTTAATAGTATTAGGTAGGAATTTTGGTAATTCGAAAGGCAAACGTTGTTTGAAAACCAACTCAGCATCATTATAAAGACTCCAGCCTTTCTCATTTTTTAGATAGGCAGTGTAATGTCCAGATGTTGTTGAAGGACCATCATGGAAAATAATTGCTACTGCTTCAAAAGTCCTTCCTGATATTGATAGTTGACTTGCTACAAAGTGTTTTATTAAAGTGTCCAATTTTCTTCCATCAGCTGTACAACTTTGCATCATTAAAATTATATATTTTCCATATCTTTGTATAAATAATGTTGATAACATTTCTGATTTGCATTGGCTACACTCCATGTCTTGATTTGCAGCTTTAACTAATTTACTGAAAGACACTGATTTGCAGTCCGGTAATGTCAAATTTAGAAATCTTTAAGTATCTACATTAGTGCTACATGTATACATACAATTTTCACATTGATGTTCGCATTTATAACAAAGGGCAAAAATATTCTCTATGTCTACACCTTCATTTTCCAATACAGTAAGCATATACATTAGAAATTCCTGAGCATGTTGTTGGATATTTTGTGTAAATTGTGTAGAACCAGAACATACATCCAAAAGATTACGAACATCAGAAACGCTTTGTATTTTACTTTTATCAGTTCTCAATTTTTCATGAACAGAATGCAACAAGGAACAATTCTCCATAATTTACTGTTGCAAACCATAAAAAAAAACATTGACCACTAAATCAGCATAGCAGTTGACACAGAACTATTTTCAAACTCAATCAATCAATCAATCAATCATCGCATTTATATAGCGCACTACTTACCCGGAGGGTCTCAAGGCGCTGGGGGAGGGGGATCTGCTACTGCTCGAACAACCAGGTCTTGAGTTGCTTCCTGAAGGCGAGGTGGTCCTGGGTCAGGCGGAGGTGGGTGGGGAGGGAGTTCCATGTCTTGGTGGCGAGGTAGGAGAAGGACCGTCCCCCTGTGGTGGCTCTACGGATGCGGGGGACGGTGGCGAGGGCGTGGCTGGTCGATCGAAGCTGGCATTTGGGAGCGTAGAAGTTGAGGCGGCTGTTGAGGTATCCTGGGCCTTGGCTGTGTAGGGCTTTGTGTGCGTGGCTGAGGAGACGGAAGGTGATTCTCTTGTTGACTGGGAGCCAGTGCAGGTCTCTCAGGTGTCCGGAGATGTGGCTGCGACGGGGGATGTCCAGGATGAGTCTTGCTGAGGTGTTCTGGATCCGCTGGAGTCTCTTCTGGAGTTTGGCGGTGGTTCCGGCGTAGAGGGTGTTGCCGTATTCCAGACGGCTGGTGACGAGGGCCTGGGTGACCGTCTTCCTGGTCTCGGTGGGGATCCACCGGAAGATCTTACGTAGCATGCGCAGGATGTTGAAGCACGACGAGGAGACGGCATTGACTTGTCTGGTCATGGAGAGGGAGGAGTCCAGGATGAAGCCCAGGTTGCGTGCATGGTCTGTTGGTTTGGGTGCGCTGCCTAGGGCGGGGGGCCACCAGGAGTCGTCCCAGGCGGCGGGTGAGGATCCCAGGATGAGGACTTCTGTCTTATCTGAGGTCAGTTTCAGGCGGCTGTTCTTCATCCATTCGGCTACCTCTTTCATCCCTTCGTGAAGGTTGGCTCTGGCGGTGGCGGGGTCGTTGGTAAGGGAGAGGATCAGCTGGGTGTCGTCGGCGTAGGAGATGATGTTGAGGTTGTGCTGGCGTGCGATGTCTGCGAGGGCGCTCATGTAGATGTTGAAGAGGGTTGGACTGAGCGAGGAGCCTTGAGGGACGCCGCAGATGACTTCGGTGGCTTCAGATCTGAACAGAGGGAGGTGGACTCTCTGTGTCCTTCCGGCGAGGAAGGAGATGATCCACTCCAGTGCCTTCTCCTCGACTCCGACGTTGCTGAGGCGTTGTACTAGGGTACGCTGGCAGACAGTGTCGAAGGCCGTGGAGAGGTCGAGGAGGATGAGGGCCGCTGTTTCTCCGTTGTCGAGTAAACTGATAACCAACAATCTCTTCAACAGCGTCCTTTTTCTTTTTGCTTGCAATCACAACATTATCTTGTTTTTTTCCTTTTCTACACCTTCTGTACAGATATTCTCATACCTTCTTTTTGGAACATCCACACGCTTTTCAAATACAGGATATTGACCTAAATTAGGAGCATATGTTCTTCTTAACCTATTGTACTCTTTGACACAGTTGGCATCTGCAGTATCCTTTGTATCGTCAAAATCAATCAAAAACAAACCAGATAATGTTCTGACTCGCGACAAAGCAACATATGCCATTCCCTCTTTAAACACAGTGGGCCCGATTCACAGAATGAATTTAAGACTCAATACTAAACTTACTACTATTTTGGTATTCACACTTACTACTTTTGGCATTCACAGAATGAACTTACTACTTTTGGTATTGACAGAAGTTAGGATTTTGTCTTAAGTTTGTCTTAAGACAGACTTAAGACAGACTTAAGTTATAATGTTGTCTTAACTCTGTCTTAAGTCTGTCTTAAGTTTCTTCTGTCATGGCCCCACCTGCATGATATATGATTTAGAGTTATTGATCTTAAGATCACGGGACCCCGTAAAGTTCAGAAAGGCATCCAATAAATGTTACAAACATCTGGCAGTTCTTGCTGTCAGGACAGCGTCATCCTCATATAGGAGGAAAGGGAGACCCCGTCAACCTACATGTGGAAAGTCAGCCTTTGTCGATACCAGGGCTTTCACCAGGTCATTATTATCTAGAATAAAAAGGAAGGGTGCCAGGATGCAGCCCTGCCTCACCCCTCTCTCAATATCAAATTCCCTGGAGATCCGGAGATCCTGTGAATATCTTATATTTTCTTTAGTTTCTCTATGCAGATCCCTCATAAAGTCTACAATGGGGGCCTAAACCCTCATGGCCATCATGGACTGCCACAACTTGACCCGGTTGACACTGTCAAATGCAGACGATAAGTCCATGAAGGCCATGTAGATTGTACCAGGGTGGGCCACTCTGTACTTGCCTAGGATCAAATACAAATTCAGACATTGGACCACCGTAGACTTCCCTGTCCTGAACCCATATTGGGTATCGGAGATGATGTTGCCAGCCTCTGCCCATGAAGATAACCTCTGCAGTAAGACCCCCCCCCTATAACCTTAACCATGGAGTTGATGAGGAAGGTAGGCAGGTAACAATGTGTGTTATTACTGTCCCCCTTTTTAAATACTGGGACAATGGTAGAAAGTGTCCAAGCAGCAGAGCAACCAACCCTGGCCAGTGCATTCAAAACAGCAGTCAGGATTGGGGCCCAGAATAAGGGATCCGATTTAAAAATGTCTGGCGGAAGTCCATCCGGACCCGGAGCCTTATTACTCGAAATCCAGCAATTTTTGACTCTATTTCTTCCCTCTCAAAAACCATAGGATCAGTGGTTGGTAAATAGGATGATGGATCAAGGTTGCCCATCTGGTCCTTAAACATGAGTTGGAAATAGGCAACCCATTCCTCCTCCGTTATATGAGAACCAAGGGTATTACTTTTATCTTCAGTGAACAGCGGTCTGTTTACGATGCCCCAGAACTGTGAGCCAGTCCTCAGCCTGCTTGCCTCCACCATCTCCCTCCATGTTTCCTTCTTAATTGCACTTTTACGTTTAGGTAGGGCCAGTTTATAACCTTTCCGACCGGCCTGAATGTGTATAGGGTTCCTCAGCATGTTTTTCAAAGCTTCCATTAATTTACGTGCTGCTTGTGAACAGTAGGAATCATACCATCTCGGGTTAGGATTAATTACCCCATGGGATCTCCTGCTTTACATGAAATGGTGCTAAAGGCACTAATAACATTCCCATGCAGACTCTCTGGGTGAGCGCAGAGGGCAAGTTTAACTGCACATGTGTCTCTTACCTCCCTATAGAAAGCATCCAGTCAATCTGGCACCATTTTAGACGGCGCCCACCATCTGTAGGTCTCATTTTACCCATTTCTGCTTCCCAAGGTTTACTAGAAAGTAACAAACCACAAAGATGCACACAATGAGGGTTGTGGTCACTATAACCTATGTCTTTGATGGTAAACCCCTGAAAGAGAGTCAAAAAAGGAGAAGAGACTAAAATATGGTCTATAAAAAGACCCTGTGCCTCTCCCTTTAAAGGTGAGAATCAGGGTTTTGCTATTTGGAGCAGAAAGGGACATTAATGACCGCAGATCAAATTAACTGACTAGGTTGTTTAATTCGTCCCCCTGTAATGAATGTTCATAATGAAACCTCTCCATTCTGTGGCATCCCATATCGCCCATGTTCGTAGTCTTGGGATCACCACATGGGTGAATGTTAACGTCTCCCAGTACCATCAGAGAATATTAACTTAGTTCATGCAACATCCTTATATAGTGACTCAATTAAGTGATGCAGCCCTCCTTTTTACCATTGGGTGGATTGTAAAAATTTAAAAGGGTCATTTTGTTTTTCCCCTTCTTAAGAGTAATTGCTAATATAGTAGATGTGGCAGTAGGGCAAATTTGTACCACACCTTCAACAGTCAGGGAAATTTAGATGACTAGACCTCCTTTTGCTCTGCCGCTGGTTGAGGGGGTTGTAGGGACAAAATTAGCTTTAAATCCCTCCAGAAGCAAATTACAATCCACTATCCAGGTGTCTTGTAGACTAATAACAGAGATCTGCCTAATAAACTGATGCAGGGTCACTAAACTTGTCTGCCAGGCCTGCTATGTTCCAGGATATAACATTGTTAGCCACCTCTGGGGTTACCAGCACAGTTTGTGGAAAGAGGGGGGAATCAAGAGAGTAGGCTCTGACTCCGTAGTCAAACTCTGATTGACCTTCTCCTGGGGCCTCAGTTCTACTACTGTCTCCTCCAAGGTATCCAGTCAGTCACAATCCTCCAGCCCTCTAACCTATTTGGTAATGCTAGGGAGGGTACAACAAAGTTAGAGTTGGAACCCCGCGAGTTACTAATCCTTTGATGTGGTGGTAAGTGTCCATAGTGATTGCCTACATTGGTTGTATATGGCCAGTTATCTTGGGGTCGCTCCCTGTCTGTGTTCCCCCTAATGGCCCTGTGGCTTTCCACTCTGTAAAAGAAACCCAGGGGTAAAGCCTGTATTAAGGAACCATGAGTTGATTGTCCTACTTGACCAGCACCTGATAGTATTCTTTCTGCCACAGCTGCCCTATTAAAGTTAATTGTATTTTTACAGTCATTTTTTATGTAAATTGTCCAATGGTAATCCTATTAAATGATAATAGTAATTTCCTCAGAGGCTGAATTATCTTCCTAAAACTTTGGCTTTAATAGTATTAGGTAGGAATTTTGGTAATTCGAAAGGCAAACGTTGTTTGAAAACCAACTCAGCATCATTATAAAGACTCCAGCCTTTCTCATTTTTTAGATAGGCAGTGTAATGTCCAGATGTTGTTGAAGGACCATCATGGAAAATAATTGCTACTGCTTCAAAAGTCCTTCCTGATATTGATAGTTGACTTGCTACAAAGTGTTTTATTAAAGTGTCCAATTTTCTTCCATCAGCTGTACAACTTTGCATCATTAAAATTATATATTTTCCATATCTTTGTATAAATAATGTTGATAACATTTCTGATTTGCATTGGCTACACTCCATGTCTTGATTTGCAGCTTTAACTAATTTACTGAAAGACACTGATTTGCAGTCCGGTAATGTCAAATTTAGAAATCTTTAAGTATCTACATTAGTGCTACATGTATACATACAATTTTCACATTGATGTTCGCATTTATAACAAAGGGCAAAAATATTCTCTATGTCTACACCTTCATTTTCCAATACAGTAAGCATATACATTAGAAATTCCTGAGCATCTTGTTGGATATTTTGTGTAAATTGTGTAGAACCAGAACATACATCCAAAAGATTACGAACATCAGAAACGCTTTGTATTTTACTTTTATCAGTTCTCAATTTTTCATGAACAGAATGCAACAAGGAACAATTCTCCATAATTTACTGTTGCAAACCTTAAAAAAAAAACATTGACCACTAAATCAGCATAGCAGTTGACACAGAACTATTTTCAAACTCAATCAATCAATCAATCAATCATCGCATTTATATAGCGCACTACTTACCCGGAGGGTCTCAAGGCGCTGGGGGAGGGGGATCTGCTACTGCTTGAACAACCAGGTCTTGAGTTGCTTCCTGAAGGCGAGGTGGTCCTGGGTCAGGCGGAGGTGGGTGGGGAGGGAGTTCCATGTCTTGGCGGCGAGGTAGGAGAAGGACCGTCCCCCTGTGGTGGCTCTACGGATGCGGGGGACGGCGGCGAGGGCGTGGCTGGTCGATCGAAGCTGGCGTTTGGGAGCGTAGAAGTTGAGGCGGCTGTTGAGGTATCCTGGGCCTTGGCTGTGTAGGGCTTTGTGTGCGTGGGTGAGGAGACGGAAGGTGATTCTCTTGTTGACTGGGAGCCAGTGCAGGTCTCTCAGGTGTCCGGAGATGTGGCTGCGACGGGGGATGTCCAGGATGAGTCTTGCTGAGGCGTTCTGGATCCGCTGGAGTCTCTTCTGGAGTTTGGCGGTGGTTCCTGCGTAGAGGGTGTTGCCGTAGTCCAGACGGCTGGTGACGAGGGCCTGGGTGACCGTCTTCCTGGTCTCAGTGGGGATCCACCGGAAGATCTTACGTAGCATGCGCAGGATGTTGAAGCACGACGAGGAGACGGCATTGACTTGTCTGGTCATGGAGAGGGAGGAGTCCAGGATGAAGCCCAGGTTGCGTGCATGGTCTGTTGGTTTGGGTGCGCTGCCTAGGGCGGGGGGCCACCAGGAGTCGTCCCAGGCGGCGGGTGAGGATCCCAGGATGAGGACTTCTGTCTTATCTGAGTTCAGTTTCAGGCGGCTGTTCTTCATCCATTCGGCTACCTCTTTCATCCCTTCGTGAAGGTTGGCTCTGGCGGTGGCGGGGTCGTTGGTAAGGGAGAGGATCAGCTGGGTGTCGTCGGCGTAGGAGATGATGTTGAGGTTGTGCTGGCGTGCGATGTCTGCGAGGGGGCTCATGTAGATGTTGAAGATGGTTGGACTGAGCGAGGAGCCTTGAGGGACGCCGTAGATGACTTCGGTGGCTTCAGATCTGAACAAAGGGAGGTGGACTCTCTGTGTCCTTCCGGCGAGGAAGGAGATGATCCACTCCAGTGCCTTCTCCTGGACTCCGACGTTGCTGAGGCGTTGTACTAGGGTATGCTGGCAGACAGTGTCGAAGGCCGTGGAGAGGTCGAGGAGGATGAGGGCCGCTGTTTCTCCGTTGTCGAGTAAACTGATAACCAACAATCTCTTCAACAGCGTCCTTTTTCTTTTTGCTTGCAATCACAACATTATCTTGTTTTTTTCCTTTTCTACACCTTCTGTACAGATATTCTCATACCTTCTTTTTGGAACGTCCACACGCTTTTCAAATACAGGATATTGACCTAAATTAGGAGCATATGTTCTTCTTAACCTATTGTACTCTTTGACACAGTTGGCATCTGCAGTATCCTTTGTATCGTCAAAATGAATCAAAAACAAACCAGATAATGTTCTGACTCGCAACAAAGCAACATATGCCATTCCCTCTTTAAACACAGTGGGCCCGATTCACAGAATGAATTTAAGACTCAATCCTAAACTTACTACTATTTTGGTATTCACACTTACTACTTTTGGCATTCACAGAATGAACTTACTACTTTTGGTATTGACAGAAGTTAGGATTTTGTCTTAAGTTTGTCTTAAGACAGACTTAAGACAGACTTAAGTTATAATGTTGTCTTAACTCTGTCTTAAGTCTGTCTTAAGTTTGTCTTAAGACAAACTTAAGACAAAATCCTAACTTCTGTGAGACCCAAAAGTAGTAAGTTCATTCTGTGAATGCCAAAAGTAGTAAGTGCATTCTGTGAATACCAAAATAGTAGTAAGTTTAGGATTGAGTCTTAAGTTCATTCTGTGAATCGGGCCCAGTAATTCCAATGTTCACCAAAGCACTGTCAACACCTAAACCTTGAGATTTATGAATAGTGACTGCATATGCCAGACAACTGGAAACTGTTTTCTACGGACATATAAGTCTTTAACAAGCAAAAAACAAACAGAACAATGACCAATTTCTTTAACTTCTTCAATGTGATCAAATTTAATCTTTAGGAATTCAATACCATCTTTATTTTGATAATGAACAAAATCCACAACTTTGCCCATTGCTCCATTAACTAAACCTGTTTATATATCCAAATTACTGTCATATGGTTACTGCTTTCTATATATTGTGTTAAGTTAGCATGAGTTTATTAAATGTTTAAACAACATATTTTCCTTCGGCTTTAGTTTGCACACGACACCTAATTGTTATTGTAGCTTTCAACCTAGACGAAAGATGTGATTTATTCGAGAATAATATGTTATTGCTCTGATATCAGTTGTGCTTGGTACACTTGGTACAACTGTCTGCACACTGAGAACTGCACCCTCAAGAATAACCTAACACAAGGTTGCTGGAGGCCTGATCCTCGCACCACATTAGACATAACACAAATAATGTTGCTGCCAACATTGGGCTCTACCCGGGTTTAAGATAGAGTTACAGGGAATGAATCAACACACTTGATGCTTCGCATGCAGAGAGCTGGTAGCTGTTGATGTGATCTACTCCTACTGACCATTAGAGGTATGGGCCCGCCCTGCTAAAAACCCAAATGAGACCTTCTTAGATATAATATAATATGCTAAATAGGGTGCGCGAAATAATAGGTGATACAAACTTTATATAGATTTTGCATTATAATATGCTATCACCGTTCGCTTACTATGGACTAGTGACTATGCTGCTAACTTTGATTTTTATAATATGTATGTTGATATTATATAAGATACTGCGTTTGAGAACCTTGCATTGAAAAATAAATATTTCAAACTTGCACGTGTGTTCTTTGGCTCCCAGTTTTTGTTTGAAATGATTATATAGCGAAAGAGTGTTCTTGTGTTCCACGATACCTGAGGTACCCTAAGTTCATGTTCTGGATTGTCTAAGTCATTGGGAAGTTGTTAGTACCAATGAGACACTGTAGCTAGCTCAGTAAGGGGATTTCTGACACTAAGGTGAGTTTTGGGTCACCCTATCTCACCCAGGTTCTAGATCTCTGTGCACAGTTCTGTGGGAGAACGGAAACCCTGCTATATGGCGCCCATACGTTGTTGGCCTTATATCATGACACTCGAGTAGTGTATCATTCAAACCTTAACCCCTTCATTCCCGTTTCCGGAAAACGGTGGTGTCGGACAACCTACCTATTTTTGAAATAGGTGTTTTCAAGCTTGAATTTATCTAAAACGGTTTCTTTGAATTACTACCCAGTTGTGCTACAAAGTATTCTTTGTTTTTTCGGGTTCCTGTGCTACCATGGCACAAGCCGTGGACATCCCGCAGCATAGTCGCATTGCGGTGCGTGACCACTTGCGGGCTTTTAATGTCCCTGTGGAAGGCTTGGCTGTGGTTCTGGTGGTGAGTGCGGAACATGCTTACCCGTACGAACTGTTTTATTCATGGGTGACATTTCCGGCGGTGGACGCTAATTCTGGGGTGTACCACTCGTACACTGCCTCAGCTGTACCGGCGGCGTATGCTCCGTACAGGGCACTGGAGGTTCCTATTGATGCTTAGCAACATGGAGTTTGGTTTGGTGGCGCCCTACCACACGCTTTAACCACTCCGAGGTTGGGTCCTTTGTCCATTCCGGGCACTAATTGGCCCGCTTTGGCTGGATTCACTCCTCACCCTAATTGCGCCACTTGTAACGTGGCTGATCTGCGGCGGCTTCATGAAGTCGCAGTGTCTGTGATTAGAGCGCTTGTTCAATACACAAGCCGTAATGTTCAGGACGCAGCCCCTAGGGGTGCGCAGCTTCGAGCAGAACAGGCTGGTTTAAAAATCAATCCTGTCATGGTGAATTCCAAAATGGGCAAAAAGCCCCAGGATAAGGATGATTTTCCTTTCTGGCTTGCGGAGAAATTCGGCCAGCTGGAAGCTGTGTTTCCTAATACGAATCCTGGTGACAAACACCGGATTCTTACGCTTAGTTTACCGAAAGATGTGGCCCCTGAACTTGTTGACTGTGAGACCTGGGGTAAGACTTTTGCAGCGGTCTATTCGAGGTGCTATGGCACCCTCTCTGTGACCAAGACGACCACGGACCGGAGTCGGCGATTGAGTTGGGTATGCACCTGTGTGGCACCTTTGATGTAGTTTGCGATCTGATCCAGGCAAATGTCAAGGGGGATGCAGTGAACTTTCAGGTTGCTAACGCTTTAGCGTTAATTCCCGAGGCCGAGAAACCCCGTCAGTTGGCAAGGATAATTGTGGCGGCTTATAAAACGGTTGGCCGCAATGCAAAGGGTCTTAAGGATTTTCCTGATAAAGAGAAAAAGCAGCTCCAGGGTCAGTCTTCGGAAACTAGTGGACAACCTAAGTCCAAGAAACAGAATTGGCCTAAAAAGCAGAATCAGGGTAAGCAACAACAACAACAAACACAGGTCTCTGCTCCTGCGTCTCTGTTGCCTGCGCAGTCAGATCGAGTTTATGATTTGCGCGATCGCGCGATGATTAAATCACCTGAAAGGTTTCAGGCTTCTGACCAACTCTCTCCTCGTTCCTTTCAGGACTCATCGGCTCCGTCAACCGGTGGTGGAGGGGGCGGCAGGGGCCGGGGTGGCCAGCAAGGACGTGGTCAACCCCGCCCGCGTAACGGTGGAGACCAGCAGGAAGGCGCAACGCCCAAGAGACCACAGTTTGCCACGAAGAAAGTCACTGCCCTGACAGCATATCGATATGCCCCAGATAGTGAGAACGCGGCTTCGGAATCTGACGTGGGCTCTGACCTTGCTGGACAGATCGGCAGAGATTACCATAGTGAGAGAGGCCCTCCGTCCACTGTTGAAGGTGACAGCGATTGACACTTATGTTGTAATTGAAACTGCTGATACGCATGTTGCTCCCCCTGAACGTCTTTTTGAAATTGTCCTGTTAATAGAAGGTGACATGCAGCGAAGTGTAAAAGGGGTATTTTGGGAAAATCTTTCGTCTACGTATGACATTTTGCTTTCGTAGGCTGACTGGCCCCCACCTTTTGTTCTCGCAGCTCCGCGAGGGGAGGAGGTGATCCTCCCCAGTTTTGCGCACACTGTATTGAGAGTGGAGGCGCTGCATTTTGCAGAAGAGTGGGCTCTGGCGCTTGCGCCGGCTGTGTACCGCAATCAGTGTGGCTGGGATAAATTGTCTCCAAGCCATGAGATTCCGTTACGGTCTCAGCCGCAGCCTCAACCTCAATATCCCATACGGCGTGAAGCCAAAGCTTCAGTCGCGGCTATCCTTGAACAATTGGAATATCAAGGTGTAATTGAAACGTGTGTGTCACCGATGAATAACCCCCTTTTTACTGTAAACAAGCCGGACGGCTCATATCGTTTGGTTTTGGATTATAGGCATTCAAACTCGCATTGCCGTAACTGCGCAGTACAGAATACTCATGGCTCTGCTTTAGTGAATAGTCTTGAACGTAAACTGTTCAAAACCACGCTTGACATTTCCAATGGTTTTTATGCCCATAGATTAGACGGTCTAAGTTCCCAATGGACCAGCTTTACATGCGGCGGTGTGCAAAAAATGTTTCGGCGTCTCCCAATGGGCTATAAGAATAGTCCTGGAGTATTCTCCGCCCGCATAGTCTCTCTTTTGGAGGGCTTCGACCCAGTTGCTTGTTCGTATGTCGATGACATTTATCTCACAGACGACGATCTTTGGGAGCATCTGTGTCGAGTAAATAGCATAATTTGTAACTTTGCAGACATTGGTTACAAATGTAACTTTGCTAAATCGCACATTGCAGAGTACACAGTGTTGTTTCTCGGCTACGAGCTTAACAACGAGGGAAAGGGGTTGGCAACTCACTTCCTGGAGAAATGTGCACAGTTGCGCTCTCTGACAACACTGAAAAAATTACAATCTGTGCTGGGTTTTTTGAATTTCGGGAGGACTTACATTCCGGAATATGCCCAGCGTATCAAGCCTTTGTATGCTTTGATACAACCATCTTTTTCCAAATCATGCTGGCTGCCTGAGCATTCAGCCGTTCTACAGTCTTTGCAGGCTGATTTGCTCGCTTCTGAATATTTACAGACTCGTGATAACCAGACCAACCTGGTGATAAGAATTATCCCTGGGGCGGTGGGTTTCACGTACCTGACTTTTAATGAAGGAGATACAGTACCTATTGCTTACAAGTCACACTTGTACACTTCGGATGAACTGCGTTTTTCCACTGTGGAGAAAGTTTTAACGGCTGTGCAGATGGCAATTCTTAAAGAACGTGCCCTGTCACAAGGAAAACGCATGTTGGTTGTTACCCCGTGTCCTGCCTTGGAGGCAGTTACGAAAGCCAGTGTACTAAATTCCAAAGCTTTGCACCCTAGGGGGATTCAGTGGGCTGCATCCTTGACATCCCAGGATGTCACGTTTATTTTTGACGCCACTTTACAGTCGCAGGAGTATTTACAGTATGAATTTGTTCATCCTGCTCCTTTAGCAATGCGGCCGTTGGAGGATTTCCAGTGCATCATTTACACTGATGGTTCGGCGCAGGTTGCGCATGGCTCTAAACATGCCTACATTTCCGCTTGCGCCATTGTGGTCGGTGCCATGGTGAACGATGAGTTCAAGTCCAGTGTCGTGCACACGCAGACGCTTGGGGACTGCACCGCACAATTAGCAGAGCTTCTGCTCTGATGCTTGCATTGGAGTACGCTGATCCAAGTGTGACGACATTGATCGTAAGTGAATCTTACTACTGTGTCCAGTCTTACAATGAGAACTCGTTCTTTTGGATTCAGAATGAATTTCGTGATTCCAAAGGTAGCACAATAAAACATAAAATGATCTGGGTCTGAGTGGCAGAACTTAAAGAGAAGTTGCCACTCGTGTTTGTGATTCATACTCTCGGCCATCAGCGCGTGGGGGTCCACGCTGTTGGTAATTCGCTTGCTGATGAAGCGGCGAAGTCAGCGGTATCGAAATACTTAGTTGCAGCAGTCACGAGGTCCAAAAGCAAAATAGATGATGTCATCTTGGCAGCTGTTGCTGCGACAGAGAAGGGAAGTAAATATCCTGCGGGGTTCCCTTCTAAATACACATACCACTTAAGTCCCGATAAGGTTCCTTATGTGAAAATTCCTGATGTTGCCGAACGTCTGGTTCCCAACTCGGATCGCAGGGCTGCTTTGATTACAGCGGCTCATGAAGGTGTGGCGTCTGCGCATGCGGGCGTCTCAGCCACTGTAACTCAGCTACAACAAAGGTTCTGGTGGCGGGGACTGTACAAACAGACACGCGAATATGTCCTTCAATGTGACATTTGCCAGCAGATTAAACCTTCAAATGCTGCGCGTCCGCCTCAGACACAGTTGTACATATCTAATAAACCGCTTGGATGCGTTTATTTGGATCACTGCGGTCCATTTTCTTCTGATACTGCATACAAGTACATCTTAGTAGCAGTTGATTCATGCACACGCTTTGTGTGGGTATGGCCACATCGGAGCGCTGATTCACGGACTGTCATCAAGGATTTGCGAGTCTTTATAAGGATTCTTGCCTGTGGTACCTTCCATTCGGATCAGGGTCCGGCTTTTGCCTCTAAGGCGTATAAGGATGCTATGGTTTCGTTGGGGGTCCAAGTCAAGTTTTCGAGTCCGTACAGACCCGAGGGTAATAGTGTAGTGGAACGAATGAACCGTGACTTAAAGCAATCTTTGACAGCTCGAGTTATAGGCACTGGCAGAAACTGGTTAGCCCACCTCAATGGCGTGCAGCGTGCACTTAATAATCTCCCTAGAAGGTCTCTGGGTGGGCGGACCCCGTACGAAATGCTCTTTGGTATCAAGATGTACGTCCCTGACCTCGACGGTCTAGACTGCAAGGCCCAGGCCTCGGCCTTTGACGTAGATGAACATTGCAATGTTTTACAGGATCTACAAAAGACCAGAGGCAGTCTAGCAAAGGAACATTTGCCCTCCACATCGGATGATGCGTTGCAGATCCCGGTAGTTGGCTGGCTACCCCAAGTTGGAGAACTGGTTCGAGAGAAGATCGATAACAAGAAAGAGTTTGGTCCCTCATATCGTGCACCGGTTCGAGTTCTTGGAGTGAAGGGCACAAGAACAGTCATTTTACCACCACTTCCAGGTCGTAAGGAAAAAAGATTTATTTCTATTGACAATGTCAAGACACCCAGGGTGGCCGATTCTTCATAGCATGACACCGGCTGTATCCTGTCCTTCCATCGTGAGGCATTCTGTGCTGGCTATTACTTCTGGTGCAGAACAGGAGGTGTCCCTCGAGATGCCTGCTATTTCCAGTCCTTTATTAAATACTATTCCTGTTACTAACATTGATGAGCTGAACTACACCTATCCTGCTGATTTATCTATGCCTGATTTGCAGACTCGTTTGGCCGACCAGTCCAGATTCTCTTTTGACTCTGTTTCGGAACTTTCAAAGAAACCATCAACTTTTGCGAAATATGCCACCTTATTTAAAAAACATTTTTTAATTCCCCCTTGGACATACGTTTGGTTGATTCTATTTTCATTTTATCTTTTTATGTCAATTGGTTTTGTGTTTTATTTTTTCAGCCTGATCGATGGTCACTACGTTAAAGAAAGAACAGGAATTCGGTACCTTAATGGAACATTGGCCCCTCTTTCCTCTTCACATTCAGCACACAGACTGAAACGAAACTTGAATACAGTCAACATTACTGCTTGGCCTGTCCTTGATGTGATTGTGTGGGATGCAGTTAGATTTCAAATACATGGGCCCACTGAAGTGATTAATGTTCCGAATGTGCTTAGAGTAAACATGGGGGATGTGATTAAACAAAATATACGTTCTCATGATTGGGATATTCAGGCCGTAGAAGCATTGTTCACTGATTTGAAATATTATGCTGCCTTTGATGCTGAGGATCTGTATTTAGATTCTAAAAATTATGGTGATTTGTTTTGTTTTCAACATTATGGTAATCATTTTTTACATAAGACAAACTCCATGAGTGTTGCTGTTAATTACACACAGTGGGAACACTGCCCTGCTCCATTGGGAGGCAGCTCCAATACATTTCTGAAAAAATACACTTATTTTACAGACTTTAATCAATCAAATCCTGAGTCATTTTATTTCAAGATGACACAGAAGTCCATGTCCAAAGTTAGACTTACCGATACAAAATTGCTGTATTCGAAGTCCTTTCTAGACAGATTAGCTGTAGATGGCTACGAGTTTTGGAGAGGAACAATTGACCTTAAATCGGTTTGGGGTACCAAAGATTGGCAGGTACAAGGCACTGAGGCTTTGCACCGTGCATGTCTCATCCCGAATCACATGTTGTTTCTAAATTCATCCATTTTCCAAACAACATGCTTTGGATTGGCTACTTCTAAAAAATTAAATACACCAATCATCCCCGATTTAGAAGAATATTCAGGTTGGAGTAATTATACTGACTTGTCCATTCATGAGTTGCAAGCTCTATTGCACAATTCATCCTTTAACGTATCCAGTTTGGATTCCAAGGGCTGGCTGATGTGGCATAGAAGTGCTGATTCTTGCCAACGTCGCTGAAGGATTCACAGAAGTCAGACCTGATCCCCGTTTTGAAGATGATTATACTGTCACCACTTATTCTGTGGGGAAACTGTGTCAGAATTGGTTACAACATTCCACGTTAGCTGCAGTTAAACTACATCTGTCTCAGTTGACTGAAAACGTGGATTTAAATGATTTTATAAAAGGCCCGGCTAAGGGTAGATCTAAACAATGGATTTATGCGGTTTACAATGAAATTTGGAAGGTTTCTCAAATTGAGGCTGCTAAGCGCCTAAGGGCTATTGACCAAGGAAATTTGGAAAAAGTACTTGCAGTTGTCGATAACAGTATTAACATGCTTTCTTCCCGAATTTACACGTTGAACAATATTGTTTCTTCTGTTGTTGACATTGTACATGATGAAGTGTCCGTATTATATCATGGTCAAAATCAATTGCGTTCTGTTATGCAGTTTGCATGGACACTACAGACTCTGAAGGCTGGTCGAGTGCCTTGGAGTTACATGAACGTCTCATCCCTATTTGCCCCATTTAATTTGACTGACAAGCAGCACATGCTTTCCATGCGAGATGCATCATTTTCTATGTTACACATTGAAAAATTTGAATCTTTGCCCTTTTCTGTAGCTGAGGCAGCTGCTGCTACATGGCTTATCCATGGTATTATTACTTTACCATTTGCTCTGTATAAATTTACAAATTGTATGCGGTATATTGCTTTAGGGCGATATGAACCACTAGGCAGTGCTTTCCTCCATGAGACATGGTCTTTACCATACACATACAAATGTCTGAAGGAGGAGAAGGAAGTGAATCTGAATGGTGAAGAATGTACACAGTCGCCTGACTGTTCACTAATATGCAGGCACATCCAATTGCATGGTTCTTGTAATCAGGACAGGCCAAATTTAGCCTGTGTTTTAAAAGGCACACCGGTTCCTGCAATAGTTCCCACATTCACTTTATTGTCTAACGGTAGTTATTTACTTTTGAATAACGAGATGTGTTGTGGGTTAATGGTCGGTATCGCCTATGTGGTTACTGTATCAGAACGTGTGGTGTGTTGCAAGAACGTGTTATATCCACCCACGCATGGGAATTAAGATGTTTCCATTTGGCCGCGAATCCCAACCTTGAGAGTGGAGTTCAACGGTTTGAGCCGAATAAGAGCCCTTTTGTCTCAGAAGGAAGTGGCCCTGAGCTCGGCCCGTGAAACTTATGTCCTTCAAATAGCTAACACACGCACAGAGGTGCAGGCACTTTTAAATACTGACTTGCCGTTTCATTTCTGCGAGCTGGTTCATCAAATCTTTAATGCCTCCTCCACGTCTGGACTCGCACATTTTTTTAAATTAGTTAGCAGTGGTCTCGTGACTACGTTTGAAAAAGTATTTGGTATTATCTCTGCGTTCTTTCATTCTATATTCGCAAGTTTGTTTGGCGGATTCCCTGTTTTGCTGGCTTTGGCTGCAGGCGTTTTGGTGATATTTTGCTTTATAAAATATGGATGCCCATCCTGCGCAAGGAGCCGCTCAGCCCCTTCTAACACTGTTTTGCAACCGGATGCTTGATTGCTATGGAACCTTGCCGCTTGCGACTTTAAGCACGGCTTTTGGATTATCCTTCCGATTTTCCTATTTCACATGTGTCCAGCCTGTGTTTCATTGCCTGAGCTGTGATTTCGACTGGGCCATTGATTTGTGTCTCTGCTTGACGACTTCTCCTGACGTCGATTTTGATCAGCTGATGAGCCCCGTAGTTGCTCACGAGTTGGTTTGTTCTGACGAAAGGGTTATGGCCGTGGCAACGATGCATGGACTAATGGGTCAGTGGGACATATTCGCAGCGGCGCATGACTTTCTGGCACATAGCGTTCTCGAGAACCCACTCAAATGTCCTCTGATGTTGCTAGAGGATTCGGTGCTGGAGGAGCACGTATGTTCTTTCCCATTGCTTAATTGGATGGCTGAACTGTTTTCGGATGATGACAGTAATTTCATGTTGGAAGCTGTGGCTACCTATTTTGCGTATTTTATCCACCCATGAGGGGCTTTGGAGACTTAAACTATTATGGCACGTGACTTTTTAGTAATTCTGAATGGTGCCTGTTCTGTTACGAACATTCGACTTTTTGTTCTGGGCCTATGATTTTATAAATGGCCTCAAGTTCAAGTTTTTTTATATTTTTGTGTGGCCACTATAGGCATTCATACATGTTTTGTACTATTGATTCATATATACATTTACATACATTTAGCGTGGCTCAATATTGTTGAACTCTGCTTTCATGTTTTGCCTTTCTTATAGTATTGGCTTGTTTTTTCTCCTTTTTTCACCGTCCTCGGATCATTGGGGGGGTGTCATATGGTTACTGCGTTTCTATATATTGTGTTAAGTTAGCATGAGTTTATTAAATGTTTAAATGACATATTTTCCTTCGGCTTCAGTTTGCACACGACACCTAATTGTTATTGTAGCTTTCAACCTAGACGAAAGATGTGATTTATTCGAGAATAATATGTTATTGCTCTGATATCAGTTGTGCTTGGTACACTTGGTACAACTGTCTGCACACTGAGAACTGCACCCTCAAGAATAACCTAACACAAGGTTGCTGGAGGCCTGATCCTCGCACCACATTAGACATAACACAAATAATGTTGCTGCCAACATTGGGCTCTACGCGGGTTTAAGATAGAGTTACAGGGAATGAATCGACACACTTGATGCTTTGCATGCAGAGAGCTGGTAGCTGTTGATGTGATCTACTCCTACTGACCATTAGAGGTATGGGCCCGCCCTGCTAAAAACCCAAATGAGACCTTCTTAGATATAATATAATATGCTAAATAGGGTGCGCGAAATAATAGGTGATACAAACTTTATATAGATTTTGCATTATAATATGCTATCACCGTTCGCTTACTATGGACTAGTGACTATGCTGCTAACTCTGATTTTTATAATATGTATGTTGATATTATATAAGATACTGCGTTTGAGAACCTTGCATTGAAAAATAAATATTTTAAACTTGCACGTGTGTTCTTTGGCTCCCAGTTTTTGTTTGAAATGATTATATAGCGAAAGAGTGTTCATGTGTTCCACGATACCTGAGGTACCCTAAGTTCATGTTCTGGATTGTCTAAGTCATTGGGAAGTTGTTAGTACCAATGAGACACTGTAGCTAGCTTGGTAAGGGGATTTCTGACACTAAGGTGAGTTTTGGGTCACCCTAACTCACCCAGGTTCTAGATCTCTGTGCACAGTTCTGTGGGAGAACGGAAACCCTGCTACATTACGCCTTAAAATTATCCCACAGTTTCTACATGCATATCGATTCTTTTCTAAACCAGCAGTTTTAGATATTGATTTTTCTAAAGAATCCAATTTTGGCTTCAATTTTTCAGTCAAAATAATAGTGATTCCTTCATGCTCTATTTTATCAATGGCTTCCATTTTTATTATTTCTTCATTTTCCAGTTTCAAAAGTTGTTAGTTGAATATAGAACACTCACGCATGTGTTGGCATTAAGCAGATTACAGATTTGTTTTCTGCAATTTTCATGTATATTTTCTCAGGAACAACGTTTTCATTTGAAAACAAATTGGAAAGTAATTGAGTCTGCAAAGCTTGCTTCCCATGTTCAGTCAGTAGTCCAATTCTTATATCTTGGAGAACAGTTCCATAGTTCACATAATTTGCCTGTCGCATATTTGAAATGAGTTCTTTGTATTCAAAATATGACCAAATGTTCCCGTTTCCAACACTACCCAGACTCTTTCTGGTGTCTTCATGCGCAAGTGTTTTAAATACTGGTTGTCCTTTTACAGGAGTTGGTTGTAGTAGGTCTCCAAAAACTATGACATGTTTTCCTCCAAATAACACGTCGTACTCTGTTTTAAGAATTTGCTGCATTCTTAAATGCGCAAACGCAAACATTACGTTTGATACCATGCTTCCCTCATCAATAAGATGTTTCATTTTCTTCAAGACTCTTGAAACTTCACAACAAGCTTCTCCAGATAGCTTGTGGTATTACAATTTGTTTTCATGCTCCACTGGTAGCATTAGTAAACGATGTAAAGTAATTCCTTTAATGTTGTGTGCTGCCAACCCAGTTGGAGCAGTGACAACACAAGACAAATGGGACTCAGTTGTTTTTTGTAGATAACTTGTAATTACTTTAATTAAAAAACTTTTTCCTGTTCCAGGTTGTCCACTCACGTACATTCGGCTAGGTTGAAATGACGTGCATGAGCACTCTTTCTTTTCATGAAGTAATCCATGATCAATCTGTGGTCTCACTTGCTCATATATTTGTTTTTGCTCAACATTTAGTTGTTCTTCCAAGTTTGCTAAGTTTGATACATCTTGAGCTTGATGCATTGATGTTTCCACCTCATTCATGGCGATTGCTGCTTCATTTTCAACAATTGGTTGTCCTAGTGGATCTTGACTCAGTGCAGCAGAACTTTGGTTTTAAAAAAAAATATTTTTATTGTTACTCAGTTCATAGCATATTCAAAGCAAATACAAACATATATAGACATCAATCCATTAACTAGCATATTGAAAATACACTAAAACACAATGTGAGTGAGCTTATATGCAAAAAACAAACAAACCGAAGAAAAGAAAAAGCAGCGGCAAAAAATAATTAAATAATGGATTCTAGGTTTTCCAATTGATCAATAATAGGCTGCCAAATTTTAATCCCAAGTTGCTTTTTTCAGTGATTTAATACGGTACAGACTATATTCTAGATGAAACACATTATAAAACTTTGCACGCCACATCTCATACGAAGGTGCTTCAGGCTTCAATCACATAGAAGCAATGTATAAGCGGGCAACTGACATAGCCATGAAAAAAAAATACTGATTTTGATAGTACAGTGGGAGAGTATCCATATCTTTACATAACCCAAGCATCATCATCTCTCTGGATATAGACACTTCAGAGTTTAAAATATTTGACAGAAAGTGTGCGATAGATACAAAAAAAGGTTTCAATACACTGCAGTCAAAAAACTATATGCCCAATATCTGCCATATCAGTTTGACACCGATAGCATTTTCCATTATACATGTTGCCCCACTTCTTCATCTTGGCTGGTGTGTGGTATAAATTAAATACAAAACAAAACAAAGAAAGCAAACAGTGATCAGCAGTTGATCCACGTGCATATTCCTAAATAAATACACATATGTACTCATCTTATATATCACCAATGCACGATTTCATAAACCCATCAACCCAGAGAATTAAGGTATTCCTTAGCTGAGTCCTCAGAAGTAAAAAAACCATTCTGTCCTTTATACAAAATTTCCTGGGCCCAATTCTAGTCTTTAACCTCCGGAAAAGCCTATTCAAAGAGTTCAACAACGAATTTGCAAATGTCTTGCCCCACGCTCCCTTCGGGGACCCAAGAATACGCAAATTATTGCGGCGTAGTCCGTTCTCCATATCGACAAGCTTGCTATGTACATCATCTTTGTGTGCTTTAATGTCTGCAATTTCAACCTTGTGGTTTGCCAC
Organism: Lissotriton vulgaris; assembly: GCF_964263255.1. NCBI lineage: Eukaryota > Metazoa > Chordata > Amphibia > Caudata > Salamandridae > Lissotriton > Lissotriton vulgaris. The sequence goes on along the minus strand of NC_141691.1, from coordinate 646,957,463 downwards.
TTGATCTTCTAATGTAGAAATGCAACCCTCAGCCTCTATCATTCTGTCTGTGAAATCATTACAAGATTTTGCCAGACGTCAAACAGTGTTCTGGAGTTTCCGACAAGCAGTGTGAGTTTTTAAATGCTGAGCCCTTGCCTCTAGTCGATGTTCCGAGATGGCCTTAAAAATCTGCTCAAGAGAGACTTGACTAGTGGCCCTCTGACCACCACTAGCCTGCTCAAACAAGTCCAGGTGCGCAAACTTAGGATCAGCCTCTGACATAGCCCAGTCAGGAATCTTGGCGACCCTCTGTTGCCTGATAGTATCATTTCTGCCACCCAGCTCACTCCGGTTATTTTCACTCTGCTGGCTGTCCTTCCCAATTGGTGTAATCTCCTCTGTAGTTTCTTCATGCATTGACAAATCTTCCTCATCTTTGAGATCCCCATCAAGATCTGTTCCATCTGAATGCTCAGAGAGAGAGTAAAATGTGCTCTCCTTACTACTCACAGGATCAATAGCTTCTTCCCCAGTGCCACAGGTTGCAGTACCTACACAGTGTTCACTCCCAACATGTTCATCAGTAGATCCAGCAAGAGTTTGTACTGGGACCATTAGGGAGTGTTGAAGTGAAACGGGGGAAACTATGAGCTGCTCCAGTGATTCCACCAGCGTAGTATCCCCATCAATATCGGGGGGGGGATCAGGATCAGTAGGTCTCGCTATGGGAGTCATGCCCTTTCACCTTGAAGGAGTTTGAAACATTTGTGGAATCTTGGGTGTAGCCACCTTATCAGCCTCGGATCCATTACGACTGTCCTCTTTATTACTACCGGTTTGCGTTAGCTTTGCAGCAAGCACGGCACGAGTCCCAACCTGGCTCTCACCAACAGCTCTAGTGTTTCCACCACGGGCTGTTTTAGGACCCATAGCCAGATAATAAAAATAAAAGAGGAATGTAGAAACAGTCAAGGTAGTAACTAGTAAAATGACTAGCTGACCTCTGCAGTCCTTCCCACTGCACACAAACTCCCAGAAAAAGCCAAGTTCTCGCAATATAGGAGCTTTGTTGAGCGGTGTTGAGATAAACAGTGACCAAATAACAATACGGAATAATTAGCTGGTCTGCAACATCCCCAGAGTATCTTACTTATGGTGCCTGCCTTGCCGCCTTTGACGATTAAACAAAACGACTCGCGTGGCAATTTCTTCGTCCTTAGTACTTTGAACGAAGTTAACGCTTGTTTTTGCAACAAAGTATCTCCGGTGTGTGGTATAAATTAAATAAAGTTTTATAATGTTAAGAACGTAAATTAGCAGTCAGAGTGATTTTAGCAGCCATATTAATTGATTCTTGAACAAACAGGTCAGGAATTCCAAGTCTAGTACTCCATTTCCCCTCTTGCACCTCAATATCATCGCACTGTGTAAATTCAATTTCAAATTCAAAAGAGACTTTATTTCGGTTTGATTCAACCATAAAAGTACACATTTCATACTGTACATACATACAACATTGGTGAAATATAGTTACAAAAATAAATAAATATCCCTATTCCACAGAACTGTAATTCATTAGTATATTAACATTCATTGATCCAGACAGATTCTCATTCTAAGAGACATTTCTAAAAATTCAATTATTTGGAGGATACTATCACTGTGCAGCAATTGTAAGTATAAAAAGGCTGGTCGTATCTGGTTAAAATTAAGTTTCTTTAAAATATCAAGCAAATAGCGTTTACGTGGATAATCATAAAATCTACATAAAAACATAAAATGCAGCATATCCTGTGGAGACTTTCCGTCGCAGCCACAGGATACAGGAAGTTTACTATAAGCTTCTTTTTTTGGTCTTATAAGCAGATGATGGAACAAGTTCATTCTAAATCTTGTTAACAAGAACTTTTCATGGGTGCTAAATGTGGCGAGTAGGTAAGGCTCCATTTGTCATACATGTTTTAACCATGATATATTTCCTTACACTTGTTTTCTGTAACTCAGCACCCTCCCTCACGGCCTTCCGTCTCAGGAGAAAAGACTGCTTAATTGCTTCAACATCCCCTTTTACAATTTCAGTCGGGCGATCGAATAGTTCAGGGCGACCCAGCTCACAGAAACTGGTTTTTAAGTACTTCAGCCATGGGGTACCTAATGCCTTATCATGAGAAATGAAATCACTTACAATTAGGTGTGTTAGGGGGATGTCTTGGCTTAGCCATAATTTCAGCCAGCAAGTCAGTGGGCGTAAGGAGAAAATATCGCTCAAATATTCTACTGACAACTCCTCATGGACTGCAAAGTTAGAAGTGGCGGCCGGGACACACAGAAGGCATTTTAAAAATGCATTTTCAGCAATCTGTAATTGTTCACAAGCCATGTAACCCCAAAGTTCACTACCATAGGCTGCAGTTGCTGATTTAGCATCATATAATTTCATCATTGCGAGCGTTGGCTTTTTCCCTAATTTTGAAGCAAAATTAAAAATGGAACGTTTACTCTTACCACATCACCTTTTTTCTTTAAAATTTGTGGACCCCATGACAATTTAGAGTCAAAGAGGACTCCTAGATAAGAGAATGTATTAGAAAATGGAATTATCTAGTTTAAATGTGTAATGTCTTCTTGGTCGATTACCAACTTGCATAATAAATGATTTGGAGTTATTAACCAGCAAATCTCTTTCTTCCATAAACTGTTTAAAAGCATTGAGTTACAATTGAAGGCATTTTTCAGTTCGAGATATTAAGACCGCATCATCTGCGTATAATAGAATGGGGATACTCCTTCTCCCCACCCTCGGACAGTCAGCTTTCACCTCCTGCAAAACGCTATCAAGATCATTTATATAAAAGTTAAAAAGGAAAGGGGCTAATATGCAACCTTGGCGCACACCCTTCCCAGTTCTAAAATTCTCAGTTATGCTCAACTCTTGGGAGTACCTGACATTCGCATTTGTATTACTATGTAGATCTACTAGAAAATTGACAATCCCACTGTCCACTCCCTTCTCCCTCATGGACCCCCAGAGCCTTCCCCTGTTCACACAGTCGAAGGCTGAGGATAGGTCCATGAAGGCTAGGTGGACAGTGCCTTTTTGAGCAATACAGTATTGCAGTAAAAGGTTTATACATTGTGTTATGGTTGAAAGGCCACTGCAGAAGCCATACTAGGAGATAGACATGATGTTATTGTCCATCACCCAGTCAGAAAGTCTCTGCAGTACAATTCTCCCCACCATTTTGACCATGGAATTGATTAGGGAGATAGGCCTGTAGCAGAGTGGGCTATCCTTGTCCCCATTTTTAAAAATCGGGACAATGGTGGACACCCCCCAGGAAAATTGGCACCCGACTCTGATGGCTGCATTGATAACAGCCTCAACAATCGGTGCCCAGAACTTGGGATCAGACTTAAAAAGGTCTGGGGGTAACCCATCCGGTCCTGGTGCTTTGCCAGCTGTAAGCCCCTCTATCCCTACCATTACCTCACCTCTATTTACTCTAACGGATGTTGTCCCATAGTCGGGGTTAATATGCGTAATATTGTCCACCGATCCGCCATATAATTGCTTAAAGTGTTCAACCCACTCCTCCTTAGTTATGACACTTTCTAATCCATCTCCTGGATCTTGTACCAGAAATGGTTTATTGACTACCGCCCAGAATCTAGAACTGTTTTTCAGGGTTTGTGGATCCAAGATCTCATTCCACGCCTCGTTCCTCAGAGATTCTTTGCGAGAGGCAGTAGCTAGTTTGAACTCTTTGCGACACCCTTTTGACTGTCTCCTTGTTTCGTGGGTTTGCTGCCAGCGCAGATCTCAGGTTGCGTGCAGCTTTAGAGCATTCCTGATTGAACCAACGCGGTCCCTCTTTCCCAGACATCTTTGCTGGCTCTGTCATTAAGATAGAGACTTTGTCTGTTAGACATTGAAATGCAGACAGTACCTGCATAGGGTTAGAGTCAACCTGAGTGCAGCTGTTAATTTCTTCACTACAGGTATCTTTGATATTTTTATATATAAGGTCAGGAGTGCACATGGCCCATTTTAGGCGGTGTCTTCCATCCGTTGTCTTTACCCTGCCCATGGACTGACTGCGACTTGTATTAACCACCCAAGGACCCCAAGGTGGATAGTCAATGGGTTGTGATCACTGAATTCATTATTTTCAATGGTGAATGAAACTGCAAAAACCTGCATGGGCAAAGTAACTAACATATTATCTATAAATGTCCCTTTCCCATGCCCTATGAAAGTCGGAGTGTCAAAGCGCTTCATGGGGTCGCACAGTGCCATAGTTAATGTAAGATCATGGTCATTTAGTAAGTCATTAAAAGAATCCCCCTCCAGTGTATGTTCCAAATGCAGGCCCTCATTTCTAGCACAATGCATTTCCTGAAGAGTTTTCATTAGAGGGTCCCCACAGGGGTGAACATTAAAATCACCCATGATCATTAGGTTATGTGAGCAGTCCTTCATAGAAGAGCTTACATAGTCATTTAAGGTTTTTAGATTATTTAATGCTGTGCATATATTGGTAGAATTATACAAGTTAATCAACCCAACCATACAATTATCTTTTGGTAAGACTAAACCTAAAATACCAGGGTTACTTGATGCCCTTCTTTGTATTGTACATGTCATAGCTACAGAAATAAACGTGACCACCCCCCCCCTATTGGCCTACCCCTGCTTACTGCTCTAGCAGGTACATAGTATGCCTTGTATCCTTCAATAAAAAGGAATTATGCAGATCCAATGCGCCTCCGCATGTACCTGTACCTGTACCACAGTACTAGGGGCCCCTTCACTGCTTAGATTAGGGTTCCCTTCTGTAAATCCCTCTGTCCCTTCTATCACTTGAGTGTGCGTATTTGCAGGTGATACAGGACAGTTACTACGTCCTAAAGAAGCCCTGCGCTCAATATTGATTTGGTTAACCTTTTTAACCAAAAAGTTGTCCATAGTGTTCAGGCCAGCAACTGGCCTGTCTTTGGTGAGTCTAGACATAGCACTAACACTAACAACTATACTCTTGCGTTTAAGTTAGTAGATCAGGCCACCAATAAAACAGACAAATTTTACAGGTAAAACAAAAATTATTAAAACACAGATTAAACCTATTTATAAGTCCAAAGTCTCACATGAATGATGTAGTTCTTAAAATAAATCCAGGGTCTGTGGCCCGTCCCGGCCTCCTCCGGCCTCTGAGGCCCACAGATCCCTTTGCCCAGGCTTAGCCCGGCGTCCCGCTCGCGTCCCGCGAGGGAGGGCTGACGCTGTTTTTATGCGCCTCCTGGCGCTCCAATCCCGTCACAAGTGTCCCTGGGCTGCTGGGGGTTGCAGTCTCCTGGTGCTTCCCAAGATATTAGTGGGAGCGGGCAGCGGGAGGGAGGCGGTGACCCCAGCAGGGCAAGGGGCAAGAGGTCAGCAGCTCCTCACCAGGTCTCCCCGCCGGCAAATACGGCAAGTGGCAATTTCCTCGGCGCTGTGTACTCAACAGGCTATTATATAAGATCCCAATCCTGACCGGTTTGTTAAAAATTTCGGGAAAATCATTAGTGTCCAAAGGTAAAATATTTGGATGTTTAAAAATAAAGTCCTGTAGCTGTAAGTATTTAAAAAAATCGTTCTGGAGAACCGCATATTTTACTTTTAAATCTTCAAATGTAGCCATAGTACCAGCATCAAACATACTGCCTAAACAAACCATGCCCTTATCAGCTCATGTCCGCATCTTACTATCCCAAAATGTAGAAGGGAGTAATTCTATTGAATCACAAGGGGTATAGAAATTAATACGTTTAAGAGAAATTATTTTCCGTACCCACCGCCAGCCTTTAAATGCTGCTAATACAACCTTAAATCTGGCCCTTTTATAGTAACTTGGTTCGAGGAAGCGCAACAGCGTTTATCGAGATTGACTTCCCAATAGCATTGAATAGATATTAGGACTTTCAAATGTCGGTGACTCACCCCCAATCACCAAAATTTTAATATTCTGGAGAAGGCAGGGTAAATAATAGAAAGCAAAGTTTTGAACACCCCATTCACCTCTTAAAAGTGGGAGTGTCATAAATTTAGACGCCCGACGGGGGGATTTCCAACCCCATAGAAACCTATCTACAATAGATTGCAACTTCATCAGTTGTACACGTGGCAACTCCAACGGTACCGTCCGGAAATAGTAAAGTACCTTAGGCAAAATAGACAGCTTTAAAATATTTTTTTGCCCCACCAATGTTAAGTGAAGACATTACAGCTTTTCCATCTGATGTTTAACTGATTTACAGTAACTAGCTCTTGGAGCGACGTCCTAATTTTAATACCTAGGTACTTAGCCTCCTGAGAAACGCGTAGGTCATTGGGGCATAACCCGGCAGTACATACTACCTGGGTTTTAGTGATATTCAATTTATATCCAGACACTCTACCAAATTCTTGTGTTATATTTTCAATTTCACATAAAGCCTGTTCCGGATCAGATGTAGCAACCACTATATCATCAGCATAAGCTAACACATGTACATAGCTTTCACCCACAGCCATTGATTGTATACGCTGAGAGGCCGCTAGCATCTGCAACAGTGGTTCAATATAGATAGCAAACAATAACGGTGAGCATCGGCATCTCTGCCGTGTACCTCGAGTAATATTAACAAATGATGACTCCTGCCCCATCACACAGATCTTAGCCCTTGGTCGTTTATACATGATTTGTAAGGCAAATAAAAATTGGGGTCCAAACCCAATTTTACCCATAATAGCCCATAGGAATGCCCACGCCACGCGATCAAATGCTTTTTCAGCATCTAAAACCACAGGCCAACATTTTTGTGAAATGCAGATGCATAATCCAAAACAGCAATCACACGAAGTACTTCTGCCTGGAAGAAAACCATGCTGATAATGAGACACCAATGATGGTACAGCTTGAAATAAGCGGCTGGCAAAGATTTTGGAATATATCTTACCATCAACATTAATTAATGTAATGGGTTGGCAAAAGATGCAGGGGCTTATCTTTCTTGCTGAATACCACTATACTCGCATCATCCCACGAGGGAGGAGGGTTGCCAGTTTGAGCAGCAATAAACGTGGCCAGCATATCATCTTTAATGATAAGAAATAACAAACGATATATCTCTAAAGGCAATTTATCCAGGCCAGCAGCTTTACCAAGTGCAAGATCCTTGAGTGCGATCTCGAGCTCTAGCATCGTTATTGGTGCTTCTAGCTCCTCTCTGGTGGTAGACTCCACTGTGGATAAATCATATCTAGCCACAAACTGATCTATCTGATATTGGGAGAGATATTCTTGGGTATACAATTCAGTATAGTACTGTTAAAAAACCTGCAATATACCATCCATCGAGTCAACCAAGCCGCCCCAGTCATTCTCTAAGGTCTCTATACGTTGTAATGTCTGTCACCCACGTAGTCTTTAAGCTAAGCATCTCCCTACCATTTCACCAAACTCATATCTCTCAGCTCGAAGAATTTTATATTGACATGCTATATCATGACTCCAGGCACCCTTAATCTTTGCCTTAAAACATGCAACCTTAGTCTGTGTCAGATCACTATTTCGATGTGCTCTAATATCCAAGATAAGTTCCTGTTCTGCATTTTCAAATCTGCCAGCAATTTATCCATTTCAATTTTTTTTTCCGCTGTTGAGACCACCCAAAACTACAATTTTCACCCCAGCCTTAAACCAGTCCCATACCATCACCTGGGATGCTGTACCTATATTTTGATCAAGAAATTGCTGAGCCCATACTTGAACATAGCATACATATTCTTCCTCAGATAATAATTTCTTATTGAATGAAAATGATCGCTGTACCCGCTGTATCTTAAGTGGAGGCAGATCTAAGACAACAGGACCATGGTCTGATGTAATTCATGGCATTACCTGCATACGTGCACCGCTCATAAGAGACCTGGGTAAAAAAATATAATCCAACCGAACAAACTTTTATGAGGGGATGAAAAGAAAGTATACACAGGGTCGCCTGGGTTAACAAATTTCCACCCATCTACTAAGCCATGCTGGAGCAATAATTGCCACAATGCTCTAAAAACATGCGGCTTACGACCACTATAACAAGTAAACTGAGGATCCCAAGTAAAGGACTCACCATGTATATTAAAATCCCCCAGTAATAATAAGGGTGTACCCCACAATGCCAGCTCAACATTAAAAAATTCAAGGATCTCAGTTTTGTTCAAATTCTAGCCGTATATCGTACATACGGTAACCGTAACACCCCGAATAATACACTCCACAATTGCCCAGCGCCCTAAACTATCAGCTTTGGTTTTACCCGTGGTAGCTATTATTTGTCGCCTCAGAACAGCAACCCCACGATTCATAGTAGTCTGTCGTGATTCAACAAATAATGTGTAGCCCAGTTCACTCAGTATCTTCCGGTTCCCCCATGACACATGGGTTTCCTGAAGGCATATAATATCAGGATTTATTAGTCGCACCTCCTGCATCACTCGTCTACATTTAAAAGAATTATTTAATCCACACAAATTGAATGAGCATATGCGTAAACTATTACTAGCCATTTACCCTAAATTGAGCCTTAGATTGACAATAGCCATTAATATATAACACGGAGAATAAGCTGGCTCCTACAACCTTACAACATATGCTTTGAACTGATATTTTTCCCTTTACACCCTTACCCCAAATCCTACCCCCCACTACACCCTATGGCCCCTCCCCAAAGCCCCCCCTCTCCCCGCGCTTCCCCACCCCCCCAAGTGTCCCTCCCAAACAACCAAGGCAATAGGGCCTATAGCCCTTTAGATGAGTATGAGAGATTCTCAGTGCTTGGACAATCCCGTAGCAAATCTACATAACTTCTAAAAATCAAGGAAAAACAAAGAAAGCAAACAGTGATCAGCAGTTGATCTACGTGCATATTCCTAAATAAATACACATATCTACACATCTTATATATCACCAATGCACGATTTCATCACCCCATCAATCCAGAGAATTAAGGTATTCCTTAGCTGAGTTCTCAGAAGTAAAAAAACGATTTTGTCCTTTATACACAGTTTTTAAGGTAGCAGGCTGTAAAAGAAAAACCTGTAAGCCCTTAGATTGCAATGGTGCGATAAGTTGACGTAACCGCCACCGTTTCTTTACAGTGGAATGGCAATAATCAGGTCGGACAAAAAAATTCTGCCCCTTTCCCAGATCTCTTTTTATCAGGTCTCGCCAGGTCATAGAGTGTTTCAGTGACTCAGATAGGCTGGGACTCAGCGGTTGTCTTCTTCTGTTCTTCTGGGTCGTAAAATCATTGGTCAGACACACTAGTCGGTCAGGTGATTGGGGGTTCAACTTATGTTCTGGATCAGAGTTTTGTTTAACACCGTTTGCCGACTGGGCAAGCTTAGCTACCTACACAGACCGACTCATAATCGTAAATAGTAGTAGCACAGAGAGTGATGGTGGAGGCAGGATAAGTATGTAGAAAGTAGTCTAGATTAGAAGAAGATCAAAGATATTTTGTAAAAAATAGAATTAGGAACCAGTTTGTAATGAATAGGAGCTGTAAAAGTTAGGGAAGTATAGGTATTAATATAACAATAAAACAACTTACTGGTGCCAACAGAAGAGCCTGCAAGGGACCGATCCTGTGACTGTCCACCTTCTTCCACCGGAGTCTCAATGGTGCTAGTCGTCTTGCCCCTGGGAGGTGCTGATGATCATGAAATAAAGAAACACAACATGGATGATGGTTTTTTTGAAATATTTGATTTCTTTGAATACAATCTAAAATTATCTCGGGGAAACAAATTAACAACAATTGCACTACATGAATTGACCTGTCTGATCTGGTCAACTAGGAGGATAGTACAGTATTGCAGGATTCGCAGACCGTCTAATAGGAAAGGTATGTAATTCACTAACTATACCAACAACAAAAAGGTTCTACTACGACTGCCATCACTCAGCAGCACGAGACGTCACATGACAGACACAGTCCATCATCATGATTGCAGACCACTAACAAATGTCCTATAACAAGTAATAAATAATATACTCAATGTATCAATCTACCACTATCTCTTCTTAGTGGCAGCAGGAGTACAAAGAAGCACTAAACTTGAGTCTCTACTGTCTCTAGCATTACACAGTCATGCTCTCAAATGAGCAAATAGTTGCAAACAAGTAAGCATAGTAGAAACGCAAATTACCAAGCGAGCGACTGCAATGACAGAAGCTATTTAAACATTAATTTACCTGCAATGTAATCGAATCAGCAGCATTCGTACTCTTCCGGAAAAAAATAGATTAGCAATATAAAACAGAGAAGAAATTAACAAAGTAGTTATTAAGTCGCTACTCACCAAGGCCAGGGATCTCCACACCTAGCAGGTGGAGCAGGTGCTGCTCCCGGTTGAGGACGTCAGCCCACCGGTGTGTCACTTGGTTGTAGGTGCGCCGGACGCCCGACTCCAACTTTATCCCACCGCTGGCGATGCTCCTGGAGGCCATACCCTTGACTGGGCCTGCCCCCTGCTGCCATGGTCTTAGGGAGGTGGCGCAGAGCAAAAAATATAAGGGCGGCCACCTCCACCGTGGTAAACACCTCCCTGGCCACTACATCCACTCCCCCCATCGCCAGCAAGGGAGCCTGCTACGGGGTGCGGGACCCTTCCCCTTTGACTTGTCAGCTCTCTTTGCCATGGTCCTGGGAGAAATAAGAAAAGAATTGAGGGGGAAAAAAAAGGAGAGAGCTAAACAAAAAAAGTAGTTATTGAAGTATCAAAAAGTTGAAAAAAACACAAAATATAGATATAGACAAATAGAGAGATAGATAATGAGCAAAAGAGCAAAAAAAAGTTCAAAGAAACAAAGGATTGCAAAGATTAAAAGAGGATAGAAAAGCCAGGCCCAGAACCATAGCAATGAATGAAAAACACGATGGCCGTGCCCATTGAGGACCTCGTGGGTAAGTTTGCGCGATATTTCCCCCGCGAGCACGCAAAAGCACACGCAAACTCGTAATAGCGCGCGGCACGCAGCGCGAGATTGCCAATAGCACCCGTAAACAGAAATACGCAACGCGCACAAGATGGCCGCGCCCATGTACGACCGCATGGGTAACTTCGCGGTCGGTGCGCTGCAAGCGGCCCGCGAATACGCAAAAAACCCTGCAAACAAGCAAAAAAAACAAAATCTGCAAATTCACACGAATTCGCGAATTTTGCAGATCGCGAATACGCGCATTTCGCCCCATACTTAGTACTTTGTTTTTGTTTCCCTCTTCTGAAATGTCCTTTCTGTCCTCCTGTTTCCTTTCACATCCCGTCCGACTTCAAGTGGCGGAAGCAGGAAACGCCCAATCTTTAGCAAGGCTGTGTTTGCCTCACTAATCTTCTCAGTGCAGCGCAACCTGAAAGCATGCTTTCTCAGGTAATGGTGACTACAAGGGATATATTTTGAGTTTTAGTGTCAGGATCTAGCCCAGCCGCGCCTGCCTGGCCTCTTTGAACTACATTTCCCATGAGGCCATGGCGAGAGGCACTCTATGAATAGAGGGCGGGACTGAATTGGCATCATGCGTGATTCTGTTTGTGTTTGCTTCCCCCGAGGATCGAGTTTCAGGCTGGTGGATTCGTCCCGCTTCCAGGAGCTTCGGAGGACTCTGGCGCTTTGCTGTTTGGAGGTACTGTTTGTACGAGCTCACTCCTTGTGAGCGTTCCGGGGTTGCAGACCGCTCGGGCCACGTTGTTTGTTGTGCTGTCTGTAGCAGGAAGAGGCAATGATACGCAGCAAGCGGGGGCAGAAAGTGGAGAGGCTTCTCCGTCCTGACTTGGTGCCCGATTTGCAGAATTCAAGGTAACGGCTGGTACGTAGCGCCATGATACAGAGAAAGCGGAATGCAGTGGATTTTCCCCGCATTGCCGTTACAAAGAGATCATGGGTGAATATTTATTGAGGTCTTACGGAATATAAGTGCCAAAGCGCAAATTGGTAGTACCTCTTACTGCACTTTGCCGTGTTTGGAGGACTTGTCCAGGAGTATTGCAGAGCCCTGTGGATTACAATTGCCAAAGCGGAAGAGAGTGGTGCCCTTATACTGGGTTTTGCCGTATTTGGATACAATAACATTTAAGTACTCGATATGGGGCATATAGTGTCAGTGTGGTGAAGGAACCCCATTGACTCATATAACTTTGATTTAGGAGCTTGGAAGGAAGGAACCTAATTTGTGACTCTTGTCTTTAATGAGAATTGATCCAGTAATTCATTCTTTGTTTGGAACTCTGCCCACTCTGATGAAATGTATATTATCAAGGAGAGTTCCCATTTATTTTTGATTTCCATGAATCAGAGGGTATTTTAACAGGTTACACACATAATAGTTCTGAGAGGTATTCTTGCTGAGGTCATTAACCTATACCTTATGTTGCATAAGGGAGGAAGCGTTATGAGTTCATTGGAACCTCTGCAGAAGCAGGAGATATAGCGAGCATGCTTCAAGTGAATAGAAATACCACTAGTGAGAAAAAATGAGAGTAGTTTGTATACTTGAATGTAATAATACTTGTTTACTTTCTTTTGCAGGTCCTTTCCCTGCTGTTCCCTTCCTTCCCTTCCCTCGCCCGATCACGCAAACACCCTGTATAAATATTTGTGTCAGTGTGTTGGTGGGGTCAGGAGGTGAAACATACTTGCTGCATCTGGATTCCGCGGAGTGTGTCTTGACATTTAGTTTATTGGATTATTTCCTATTATCAGATGTCTGACCATGACATCAAGAAATCAATTCTGATTATACTTTTCTGCATTAATCAAGATACAAAATCAATCCACAAAGCTGGGTGTATTTCTTGTTTATTGTATTTCAACAAAAACGCTTATTTCATTCGGGGTTCGAAACCAAGCAGCACTTGAATACATTGATAACAAAACTAAAACTCCTTTTCAGGTGGATTTCAATAGACCTCCCATCAGCACTCAGGAATCCTGCTATATAGGACAAACTGGTGGTAGTAGGAGAGGCTGTTTACCCCAAAGACCCTCAGCTTCCAAGAGGACTTCATTGCCCAACCATTAGTGTGGCAGGAGGTGGATTTGCATAGTGATGGAGAAAGAGGACGCACCCTTCAAAGACCTATCAGCAATCCTGCTGAGTGGAACATACTGGAAGTAACAGAAGGTGCTTATGGCCCCCAAGAACCCACCAGCATCCAAGAGGACTTCATCACCCAACAAGTAGTGTACCTGGAGGCGTGTTTGCAGAGTGGTGGACAAAAGGGCAGGGCCTCCGATCACCCCTCATCAATCCCTTTGTGGGACTTACTGGAGGTAAAAAGATGGGTTGTTGGCCCCCAAGAACGCTCTGCAGCCAAGGGGACTTCATCCCTCAAGCAGTTGTGCAACAGGAGTCATGTTTGCACAGTGGTTGTGAAAGGGGGTGGGGCATCTGGTGACTTTCTGGCATCTGGCATCTGGTGACTTTCCGGACCAGCTTTTAAAATGTATTTATTAGGGAGCGGAACTGCATGGTCCACCTTCCCTGGGTGGACCCCATCCCTGGAGCCGGGCCTCTATTCTGGGTACCCTGTTCTCACCCAGGGCACCCAGTCACCTTCATTGGGGACCACTGAGGGAGCCTGAAGGCCCTGCAGTCCCTGCCGGCTTCCCACCTCCTGCAGGAGCTGGCATTGCTTTGTGACATAGGGAGCTGCTGGAAAGGCAGCTCCCTGCTTCTAAAAGCAATTATGCTATGCTTCTAGCCTGAGCCTAAATATAATGTCCCTGTAACCTATGTTTTTTTCAGTGCATTGCTTAGTTGTTTTAAATTATATTTCCTAACTATACGGTCCATGAAACCTTTTTTTTCAGTGAATTTCTAAGGTTTTTCAAATTCCATTTCCTAACTTTAATATCCCTGTAACCTATTATTTTCTTATTGAATTTGTAAGGTTTTTAAACTGTATTTTCTAACTATAATGGCTCTAAATCATGTATTTTTATTATTGCGAAAGGTGCAATGGTTTTTGATGTAGTCTAAAACATATATAGACAGATTTTACTTAATAACAGATACTAGTTGTTTAGTAATGTAGAGTTTATATTTAAGTTTGCGTGATGATTTTTTGAAAAAAACACTTGAATGTGGTGTTTTGTGTTCATGGTGACTCTGTAGTCCATGGCGCTGTTGGTGATTATGAAGTGCGTTTGTTTTTTTCTAAACTTGGGAACACATACTTACACATATTTAAATTAATATTTGACACAAGTTGTTTACTGATATACTCTTTAAACCTAACTTCTGTAGGAATTTTTCAATTAAAAGCCTTTTACTTTGTGTTTTGCATGATTGTGGCGATGCTAGAAGTCGCAATGACATCGGTAACAACGATAAACGTGTGCTTTTGATGAAGTGTACAACACATATTTATAAATATTACATTCTATGATGCACATTTGGTGTTTAACATGAGTCGATTAACACTTATGTTTGAGTAGTTTCTTTAAAATAAAATGTTATTCTGTTCAATTTCCAGTCTTTACTAGTACGCCAATAATTGCGAAGAACATGTGACCAGGAAATTAAGGAATATGATTGAATGATACACTTTTCAACTATAAGAATAGGAAGAACATGCCCATTTATCTATCTTGAACATTCTTTAAGAGGAGTTCATTATCAGAAGCTCACTAGCATTTATTGGAGCGTGTTTTTTGCATACATTTGCAAAAATGGAAACTCAACCAGAAGAGAGAGATCAGGTGTAACAGCAGTTTGACCAAGAAAGCCAAGAGGTGGATTCTGGTGACTCTGAAGATGAGGGGCCTCCCCAGAACAAATCAAGCATTTCCTGGGATTTCTTCAGGATTTCTTTGGAAGAATCAAAAACAGTCGCCTAATTTTTGCAATGCACAATATGTGACAAGACATTGTTAAGGGGTACAAATAAAAAATATTCTTGCAGGACTATGGCCATTCTTTACCATCTAAAACATACCGCAACAATCGTCTGAAACCAGCAAGAAGGCAACACGAAGGTGAAGGAGCCTCAACTTCAAGAGCAGCTGCAACAACACAGGGCAGAGTGTCCCTTCAAAGGTCCCATCTTAAGTTCGAGATTTTGCTCCAGAGGTTTGCCGGATGGCATTATACTGCATGGATTGTGGAGTTGTACTGAGTGCTGGAGAGCAGTCCATAGCAGCCCTTAGCAATGCTGTAAAGAATCATAAATGCTGACTTTAAAAATGTTGGGCCCTTTATAGTTGTTCCACATTTTTCAGCGCATGCTGACGTTTTTGCACTCCCAGTTGCCACTTTTGTTTCCAACAATTCAGGAAAAATACATCTTTTCAGTTAAAAATAGATACCTGAATGAATCAGTGTATGAGCATGTATATGGTGATTCAATGCTTGCATGAGTAGAGCATTGATGATTGAATGACTGCATGAGTGGTGCATAGATGACTGAATAGGTGCATATGTGGTGCATGCATGATGGAATGATTGCCTAAGAGGTGCATGCATTATGGAATGAGTGCATAATTGTGCATGTGCTTGAATGTGTGCATAAGTGGGGCATGGGTATTGACTGGGTGCATGAGCGGTTGGATAACTGCATGTTAAGGGCCTGGGTAATTGGATGAGTGCATGGGTAGTGTACACGTGATTGGATGAGTTGAATTTATAATGCCTGGGTGTTTCAATGAGTGCAAGAGTAGTACCTAGTGATTGGATAACTATATGGGTAGTTGCTGGGTGATTGGACGCATGCATGAGTGATTGTATGAGTGCAAGTGCAGTGCCGTGGTAATTGTATAAGCAAATGTTGAGTGTCTGAATCATTGAATGAAACTAAGTGCAGTGCCTGGGTGAATTGATAAATGCAAGTGTAGTACCTAGGTGAATGGATAAGTGCAAGTACAGTGCCTGGTGAATGAATGAGTGCAAATGCAGTGCCTGGGTGATTGCATGACTGCATGGGTAGTGCCAGACAGAATAGATGCCTCCATGGCAACTGCCTGGGTGACTGGATAAGTGCCTGAGTAGTGTCTGAGAGATTGGATGAGTGCAAGTGTTGTGCTTGGTGAATGGATGAGTGCAAATGTACTGCCTGGATTATTGGATGAGTGCAAGTGCAGTGCATTGGTGATGCTATATCTGCATGGGCAATGCTTGACTGAGTGTATGAGTGCAAGTACACTGCCTGTATGATAACATGACTGTTAATGAACTGCCTAGATGATTGAATGAGTACAAGTGCAATGCCTTTGTGAATGAATAACTGCAATTGTAGTGCCTGGGTAAATGGATGAGTGCAAGAGTAGTGCCTGTGTGATTAGATGAGAGAAAGTGCAATGTCTGAGAGCAAGGATGAGTGCAGGTGCAGTGCCTGGGAGATTGCATAACTCCCTGGGTAATGCCTGAATGATTGTATGAGTGCAAGTACACTGTCTGGATGATAGCATTGGTACAAGTGCATTGCCTAGAAGATTGGATGAGTGGAAGTGTGCTGCCTGGGTGATTGGATGAGTGAAAGTGCAAGGCCTGGGTGAATGGATTAATGCAAGTGCAGGGCCTAGTTGATTCACAACTGCATGGGTAGTGACTAAGTGAATGGATGCATGCATAGGTAGTACCTGGGTGATTTTATGAGTGCCAGTGCAGTGCCTGAATGATTAGGTGAGCCCAAATGCAGTCCCTGGGTGAATGGATAAGTGCATGTGTAGTGCCAGGGTAAATGGCTGAGTGCAAGTGCAGTGCCTAGGTGAATGAATGAGTGCAAGTGCAGGGCCTAGAATGAATGAGTGCAAGTGCAGGGCCTAGCGAATGAAACAGTGCAAGTGTAGTACCTAGGGGATTTCATCACTGCATCAGTAGTGCCTTAGTGAAGGCATGACTCCATGTGCACTACCTGGGTGATTGGATAAGTGCCCGAGTATTGGCTAGGATATTGAATGAATGCAAGTGCATTACTTCAGTGATTTGATGACTGCCCAGGTAGTTGCTGGGTGATTGGATGAGTCAAATCGTAGTGCCTGGGAGATGGGCTGAGTATCTGAGTAGTAGTTTGATAAATTCATCACTATATTAGTGATTTGACACACATATTATATCCTGATGTCCAACCACTGTGAAAAAATATGAACACAGAAAAAATTAACTAGGATTTAATTTTGAACATTAGGCAAACCAAAACAACACAACATATTTTTTTCTTCAAAACTTTAATTCAACATAGACAAATGTTTTAATGTTTTTTTTACTATTTTCAGCTTTCATACTTCTTCACTTTCAACAGTGGTCTGTATGAAGCATCATCATCAAACAGTCGGTGAAAAACCATCAATGGATTGTAAAAAATAAACAAATGTGCACAGAAGATCATTACAAAAATGTCATACTGTGCATTCCACTCACTGTAAGTTTGTTAATACTGGCTTGCTGACAGGTTACTACCTTAATGAAAGAAACTATATGTTAAAACTGTTCCTGATATTTTTATATCTGCTACAAAAGGTCCAACAATTATAAGGCAGTCTTCATTTTTTTGGATATCCTTTTGTAAACATAATCCCTGTTTGGCCAAATGATGGCTCAAATGTTTTTGGTCCATGTACAAAAAACATAACACACAGTACTACATAGAAGTTGCTGTAGCAGAAACAAAAGGGGCTTTTTTATAGTGATGAACAGATTCCTTAGATACAATTTAAGAGTGCTGATATTATAGTAAATCCATTTAGTTGTTATGTGTAGCATCAGAATGTAGTCCTCTGGCCATGGTAACATCTCGCCTGGATTACGGCAATGCCCTCTATCACAGCATGCCCGACTACCTCATGAGGCTTCTTCAATTGGTCCAAAACCAAGCCGCTCGGCTGGTCTTTTGTGGAAAAAGGTAGGGCTAGGACCTTTCTCAGGATTTGCCCGGCGCTAACCGCCCTTGTACCATTCAAGTTTACCAAGCAATGAGGCAGGCGCCGGAGACCAGAAGGCAGGAAACAGAAGTTTATTCCGACGGAGCAGAACACATCAGATCAGACAACAAGGTATCGTCTCGAGGTGCTCTAACAGCCTCTCGGAGGCCTGGCCTCTTATACACTGGTTTATGGCATGTGACCTTTCTTTATTACAATCAGAACTTTGTAAAGCAAGGAAAAGACATCCCCGTAATCCTCGTGTCAATCCCACCCCCATATACCTTCACAATAGAGGTCCTCAACCTGCTGATAAGAGGAGGGGGTCATCACGCAGCTGAGTGTTTCATCGAGTCTTAGGATGTGTGCGCCTGATCATATCACAGGGGGTGGGGAGGCCTGGATCAATAGAGGGTCCTTTGAAGGAGAGCGACCTCATACAAAGAGGGCAGTAAATGATATCTCCCGGCTTAGGCAATGGCCTCGGACCTGTGTGGACAGTCGGACACGGGGTGAGGGGCCATCAATGGAGTGGTATTCATGCTGCGTGGACAATCCAGTGCAGAGGGGAGGTTTATCAACAGAGGGGCATTCATGGGAGGAGAGGAGGTGTTGGTCAGGCGCTGGCGTGACTCCCAAGGACAGGGTCATGCAGAAGGGTCATGCTCATAAGGAGGAGGGAGGGGGAGCCAGGGTGCGCGGAGGATGCTTGCTGGGTCAGAGGGGCGCGCTGGCGATCGATCGTGGACAGGGAGACCATGATATCTAAAATGGCCGCCGTGCACGTAGTACATAGGTGACCTAGAATGGCTGCCGTGCACGTAGTACATAGGTGACAAGCTGGCGCAGATGATGTTCAGATCGCAAATTAAAATTCCACAGTCCTCCCTTTTAACATGTCTCGCCAACTTGTCAGTTTGGATTTATCCCCATAAGGCCACGTATTTCTACTTCATAGAGGGGGCTCATGTGCTCATTTCGGAAGTCCAAAGTCTTTGGGCACATACAGTTAGAAACAAGGCCGAACAAAGGTGGCAGACATTGGATACCTAGGCAACACCCTTATAATATTACAACAGGTATCAGCACGAAGGAAAACAACTTCCAACCCCAATTCTTCAAAGTGTCCCAAAACCAGCTCCCAAGCGACCATCCTTCCTGTTCTTGGTGAACCTCTGAGGACAGTCTGTGGAGGTGTTCAATGGCTTTGTAGACTGAAGGCGAGTTGTCTGGCACGTAGGTGCAGCAGCTGGATCCGATGATGCGGCATGCTCCTCCTCGGTCGGCTAGGACCACGTCGAGGACAAGACGATTTTGAAGGGTCACGAGGCGGACCGCCTGAAGCTCCGCAGTGTTGTTGGCGAGGATGCCAGCCGTGATGTTGATCGTTGTTTCTACTGCCTGGGTCAGGTGTCGGATAGCACGGCTGTTTGCCATTGGGCCCCACAGAGGGACAAGTCCCTTTGCTGCATCTAGGAACTGAGCTCCAGTGGAGTCGGCTTGTTCTATGTCATCTGCACGCCTCTGTCGGTGGTGGTTGGCAGGGGCTACATATGTGGGTGGAAGAACGAAGGCAATGTAGCAGGTACCTTTCCAACCTCTCGGGAGCCAGGTGTAAGCTTTGGTGCCACACACAAAGTACATGTTCGGAGAAGCAACAAAGGAAGGGGGGTCAGCTGAGTCCAATGTTCTGGTGATTCGGCAGGCGCTGTGACCCACCAGCTGCGTTCCATGGCCTTCGAGACACACGAGACCTGTGACATTGATAACAGACAGGGCCACAGTTAGAGTGGCAGTAGTTTGTTTTTGCAGATGAGTGAAGGTGGTTCTGGCTGGATTGTGGTGCACCTGTACTTCGACTCGTTCTTTGGCTGGAATGTCTTTGATGAAGGTGGCGCCTGCGAGCGCAGGACACAGGGCAGCAGGGGTCTTTCCTGTTTTGTTCAGCCAGAACCCAGAGTAGAAGTGTGACACTGTCCGGCTGGAGGTGGCGTTGTCCTTGTGGCTCTCTTGCATGAGGATCAACCAGGCGAGGCAAGAGCCGTGAACTGAGAAGGGTGAAGGGATGAAGGGGATGGAGTGTCCAGTGGCATGCGGGAGCAACCCGCAGATCCAACAGTTCGTAGCATTCGCAGCAAGGTTGTGTTGGTGCAACAGTTGCACGAAGAAATTGTTCCAGAATTCCCTGCGCCTTTCTCGGAGCTGAGGCGACAGAGAGATTAGGTGATGCTCTTTCAGGGGTGTTGGCTGTGCAGTAGGTAGCAATGCCTCATGTGCCGGTGTGTTTTCCTCCAGAATCCAGAAGGAGGTCATGAGGAGGAGGCAGAAGAGGAAGACAATGAAGAGTGCAATTGTCTTTGATTTGTGCAGGTTGTCAGTCTTTGGATTTCTATACTGGGTATTTCCTGTTGCTTCCATCATCTTCTTATCTGGCGCTTCCATCATCTTCCTATCTGGCGCTTCCATCACCTTCAAGGGGCTCGGTAGTGGGCAGAACCACAGACTTCGTTTAGCTTCTCTCCCGGCAACCCTTGTTTGTGTTTAGGT
Source organism: Lissotriton vulgaris (assembly GCF_964263255.1). Taxonomy (NCBI): domain Eukaryota; kingdom Metazoa; phylum Chordata; class Amphibia; order Caudata; family Salamandridae; genus Lissotriton; species Lissotriton vulgaris. The sequence continues at coordinate 646,937,001 of NC_141691.1, read as the reverse complement.
CACCGTTCTGAGATTTTAACTTAGTCCGTGGCCTACTTAGCCGAAACTCCCTTCTTTCGACGCAGGAAATACCCTTCTCTGGATGGCACGGTGGGATCAGAGAATTTTGCAAGTTCGAGTGCCTCAGTATCGGTCGATCTTTGCTCAGGAGCTCTTCTTGGGTGTTGACGTTTTCTGTCGTGGCCAGGTTTGCAGAGACCTTCCGGCAATGATGCGCGTGCAGCCAGTGCTTCTTCCCCTCCACTCGGAGTGCCGTTCGGGTGGTGATCAGCACTTGCCAGGGGCCCGTCCACCGAGGTTCCAGACTCTTGGTTCGCTGGAAATTTCGTATCAATACGAAATCTCCCGGTTGGATGTCGTGGCCGGGGCCCCTGGAAGCATCGGGGATGGCCTGCTGCACCTGTTGATGAATGACAGACAACGTTTTAGTTAACTTGCACAAATAATCAGACAGTAGGACGTCCGGGACGTCATGAATGGAGGTCGGTTTGGGAGCAGTCCAGAGATTCATCGGTCGCCCAAACACGACCTCGTAGGGGGTCAAATGGTGCTTGGTGGGAGTGGAGCGCATCGATAACAAGGCCAGTGGGAGGGCATCCGGCCAGTTAAGTCCAGTGGTGGCCACTATTTTTGCCAGTTTCAGCTTCAGTGTGGCATTATGGCGTTCCACTAGACCGGCGGATTGGGGGTGGAAGACCGCATGAAATCGTTGCTTCACCCCCAACCCCTTTAGTATTAATTGGATAACCTCAGCTATGAAGTGGGGGCCATTGTCGCTCCATAAAATTCGACAGAGGTCATAGCGAGGGAAGAATTCCTTCAGTAGTACTTTGGCAGTAGTCATGGCAGTGTTGTCACGGGTTGGATAGGCTTCTACCCATTTGCTGAAGGCACACACGATGACTAGTACATACTTCAGGCTTTGGCATCTCTCTAGTTGGATGTAGTCCATCTGAAGGACCTCGAAGGGGTGATTGGGGGTCCCAAATCCTCCCCGGGGCACTACAGTTCCTTTCCCGGGGTTGTGTTGCAGACAGATAAGGCACTGCTGAACTAGGCGTCTGGCTGAGTCAGGGATTTTGTCGTTATGCCAGACTTTGGAAATGAGTTCGATCATGGGTGCAGATCCTATGTGTGCGGGGGAGTGAGCCATTGTCAGTATGGGAATCAGATATGAGTCGGGCAGCAACCATTTGCTTGCATCCTGCGTTCGCCAACAGCCCTCCTCATCCTTCAAACCCACCCTCGCCCACTTAGTCAGTTCGTGAGGGGTGCTGGCCGGCTGTATGTCTCTGATCATTATCCTTGTGTCACTCCATGTTTCTGCTTGTGACCTGGTCACATACATGCGTGTCACCGTCCTATTTTCAGCTGTGGTTCGTGCAGTGATGTCGGCCAATGCATTCCCTTGTCCGACCAAGTCTGTCACCCTTTTGTGCGCCTGACATTTTATCACCGCTAATCGTTTGGGGAGGAGAACTGCTTCAATCAGAGCGGAGACTAGATCTCCGTGGAGGATCGGGGTGCCGTGGGACGTCAGGAATCCCCTCTCCCTCCACAGGAGCCCAAAATGGTGGACCACTCCGAAGGCATACTGGCTGTCCGTATATACGTTCGTGGTGGTCCCTGCGGCTATGATGCATGCTCGGGTGAGGGCTATCAGCTCTGCTGCCTGGGCAGATCGTTGTGTGATGCAGGCTGTCTCAACTATTGTTCGGGCTGTTGTTACTGCATAGGCAGCTGAAGTGGTGCCATCTGGGAGTTTGATGCATGAGCCGTCTACCCATAGCTCTCCATCGGGGTCAGTAAAAGCGGTGTCTCGGAGGTCAACCCTACTCCTAGTTTGTTCGTCCGTGAGGGTCACACAGTCGTGGATGGGAGGAATGTCGGGGTCATTTTCAGGCAGGGGTAACAATGTGGCGGGATTCAAAGTCGTGCATCTCTTTAGTGTGATGTGGGGTGCAAGCAGAGTCAACTCGTACCCTGTCAGTCGTGCGCTAGTCAGGTGTTGGGTCTTTGTCTGGTTCAAGAGGGTGTCGACTGCATGGGGTACTAGCACTGTGAGGGAGTTGGAAAGTACAATTCCCTCGCTCTGACGGATAGAGACAGCAGCGGCGGCTACTGCTCGAAGGCAGGCAGGTAAAGCTCTGGCTACAGGATCAAGAGTTGGACAGTGGCTGTCGTGGCAAGTGGGGTGGTGTCGGCCGCCAAAAGGATATCGTCAACATATTGGATCAACACCACTCCATCTGGTAGCTGGAAGGCATCTAGCTGCCTTTTGAGGGACTTTCAGTGTACCCCTGGGGAGCTCTACAAAATCGGTACGAGCGGGATTTTAAAGTGAAGCCGAAGAGATAACGGCTGTCTGGATGGATGGGGATAGAGAAAAACGCGTTCTTAAGGTCGATAACAGTGAAGGTGGTGGCAGTGGATGGGATGAGGGTCAGAATGGTGGTGATATCAGAGACTACAGGATATTGGGGTACAACCACTTTGTTAATCTCTCGCAAGTCGATGATGAAGCGGTACGCTTTCTCATCTCCTTCACCTTGCTTCTTAACAATAGGTAGGATTGGGCTGTTGCAGACGTTGCTAACCACCTCTTCAACCACTCCTGCGTCTACCAGAGACTGAATGATCGCTACCAGTGCCTTCTCACCCTCTGGCGATATCCGATATTGCGGGAGTTTCGGGAGCATAACGTCCTGTCGTACAGTTATGTGAATAGGGTCAATCATCATTCGCCCCACATCAGAGTCATTTTTGGCCCACAGGTACGGAGGCAGGGTGTCAAGCAGGGACAGGTCAGCGTCAGTTATGGAGCACATGTGTCGTGGGGGACGGGATCTGGGCATGTCTGGGTTGTCGTACAGGATGACTCGTATTCCATCTGCGGAACACCTAATGGTAGCTCGAAAATGTTTCAGTAAGTCAATGCCCATAATGGCGTCAGGGGAGTTGGAGGAGAGTAGAAATGTCGCGTCAGTGGTGTTGTTTTCTAGGTCAAAGGTAATAGGTACGGACAGGGGGTTAGTGGAGGGCGTTCCATCGAAACCTATCGACGTTATGTGTGAGCCAGACAAGGGTGCCCTTGGAATCAGTCGTTTTGATAACACACTACGTGTCGCCCCAGTGTCTACCAAGAATGGAGACTCTGTACCCAGGACCTTAGCGGTGACATAAGGACCTTGCTGGTCAACACAGAGCTCGACTGGATCCCTCCCTTGCCCCTGGCAGTCCTATGCAAAATCGGGGGCATTTTCACCTTCGGATAGCTGATATTGGTTCTGTCGGGGACGGTCAAATGTGTTCAGTCTTCCTGATCTGTCATTGTTGGTGTCGTTGGGGTTCCCTCGTCCCTGTACTCTATTCCTCGGACCACCTGCCACATCCCTGGAATCCCTATTTCTATTCATCTCTAGCAGAACCGGACACTGAGTTTTCCAATGGCCGAACCCTTTGCAGAAGGCGCATTGGTCATTGCTAATGTCTCTCCGTCCAGTGTGGGATGTTGGGGTGTGATCTTTAGGAGGTAGATCTCTGGGGGTGGTCGATTGGTAGTTCCCCCTTTGGTGTTCCCGTCCTAGCGCTATACCCTGTATCTGGGCTATCATTACCCTTTCCTTTAAATCTTTCTTCTTTTTCTCGGACGCCCTATCATTCTCATTCTTTTGGTGCTCGTAATACTGAGCCATCTGAAGGATAGCTGCGGGTTTGGAGGCCCCCCAACTACTCTCACTCGTCTGCAGTTTTTGGGAGACTTCTTGTGTTAGTCCCTTTACATAATTTTGCACAAACAGGTGCTGTCCGGTTGCGGTGGTCATGTCTTAGCCACTGTAGTCGGAGAACACTGTTTGGAATCGGGAGAAGTATTCTGACACATCCTCCTGGGGTTTCTGTCGACAGGCCGTGACTATCGACCAGTCTACTTTTCTTTCCGGGACCAGTGTTTTTAACTTCTGGACCAGTTTGTCTGGGAGTTCCAGTATGTCTTTCACTGGTTTACTCCCCGGCTCTCGCTGTCTATCTAGTTTACCGAGTTGGTCCCAGGTATGTCCAAACAGATCCGTGTGGTCAGCCTTCCGGATTTGCTTCCACACATCAGCTGGCAGGCATAACCCAAAGAACAAGTCAATGTCCGCTAAAGTCATTATTGTCGAACCCAAGGCTGTGCCTAATTCGGTATAAAATGCCGTCGGGTTCTTTCTTAAATCGGGCAGGGTTTGTTTGAAGGTTAGGATATCCTGTCGGTCCCATGGTTGGTAAACCCAATTGTACACAACCCTCCCTTTTGCATTTTCATTATTAATATCATCGCTCGTTCCCTGGCCCCGTGGCGGGATCCAGTAAGGAGCCGCTTCTCTGATAGGCATCATAGTATTGGCTACTTCTGCCGAGGTTGTTTCAGGGACCGTAACTTTGGCTTCTGGTTTCTGTTCCGTGAGGTGGCGGAAGACCTCAAGCATTTGCATGAAGAGCTCCGTCGCCTCACGTTCAGTCCCATCTCCAACATCAATCTTCCTATACAGTGTTGTTAGTTTAGCGGGACCCTTACTCTGATACCTATCTTCATACGCGTTCAGAGTGTGGTAGCTGAATCGCAAGATGAAATGCCGCCTGTGGCTGTCGGCATGTGAATTATATATGCTCATTGTGTATTCTTCGCTCTCCCCTCGTTCTACCAATGTCTTTGCTATTTTGTCGATCCCATCCCGCTCATCTTTGCTTAACCTACTTAGCCTAGCTGATGATTGTTTGCTAGCCTCGGGGTCGTCTGACGAAGTTGTTACTGTGGCTGGTGCGGAGGCCGTGAGGGCCGGTGCACTAGCACTAGGGTCACTTTCACTCACACTCGGGGCGTGCAGGTTTTGTTGGCTGGGAGCATATGGAGGGGGCATGTAGATGATTGGGGGACCTAACAGTAACTCATCGTTTGCCCGTTGTTTGGAGGGTAGTTCAGGGTAGAGCGCAGAGGAGGTCCTAACAGGACATTGGCCTGTTGACCCTGATTCTTGGTTTTGTGTAGCTTCTTTTCTTTCTTTTATTTCCTCTTCTAGTTGCTTTGCGGCCAGGTGGGCTGCCTTTCGTAATTCTTTCCCTATTTTTGCTTCTTCTCTTTTCTTTCGTTGTTCCGTTTCTTTGCGCCACATGCCGATACTGTCAAGCATAGTGGGCGTGGTCTTATTCTTCTGGAGCGCTATTTCTAATGTTTTTATTTTATTTTCATTAAAGGAACCTATCAGTGGCCACTGACTTTCAGGGTTCTTTTTCGTATATTTATGCCATAGTTTAGTGTAAGCTATAGCGACTAGTCCATACTTAGTGAACATGTCCTTATTAGGGGTGCCCTCCAGTAGAGCTGGATGGTTCATCTCTAATAAGCGGTCCGGGCTAAACAGGCTACCAACCAGTGGGGAGAAGATAGGCATGACGGATTACAACGGGGACAAAAGTCTGCACTACCTATCTTATCACAGCGGGCAAAGACTAGACAGAATATTTCTATTCTCCGTTGTTTGCCGGTGGTGAATACCTCAAACGAACCAATACCGAATAATCGGTCAATCAAAACAATTCAGTGGGGAGAATAAGTGGGCACGAAAAGTTATCGTTACCTACTCTTTCTCTCCCTGCAAAGAGAGACCTTGTTCTTCCCTGTTTGCAGAAAAAGAATCTCCAGACAATAATCCACGAACGACAGTCCGGGAAACAGTGGGGGAGGAAGATAGGCACGACGGATTACAACGGGGACAAAAGTCTGCGTTACCTATCCTTCACTGTTTGCAAAGAGAGAGCCTGTTGTTTTCTCCGTTTGCAGACAGCGAATCTCCAGAGGTTTTCAACAAAGCGTAATACTAGTATTATCCAAACAAAACAATTTTTCTCAGTTCGTCGTGTTTACACGACCTTACCCGGACCGCATGGACGGTTTCCTGTCCTCTGGATCCAGCGCCCGATCGTCCTCTCTCCTTCGTGATGTTCGCGGCACTCCTGATGGTTCCCAGTCAGGACCGTAGATCACTCGAGAGAGGTCTGTTCAGAACTAGTGAAGGTCGGATGATCGGCTGTCAGACGAGGGTCTATCGGACACGAGCTCTTCCCGATCGTTGCAGTCGTTCACTCTGTCATCGGGACCTCTCCCACTGGATCCACGTGTCGCTGATGGGCCCCACGCTTTGGGACGCCAATTGTGGAAAAAGGTAGGGCTAGGACCTTTCTCAGGATTTGCCCGGCGCTAACCGCCCTTGTACCATTCAAGTTTACCAAGCAATGAGGCAGGCGCCGGAGACCAGAAGGCAGGAAACAGAAGTTTATTCCGACGGAGCAGAACACATCAGATCAGACAACAAGGTATCGTCTCGAGGTGCTCTAACAGCCTCTCGGAGGCCTGGCCTCTTATACACTGGTTTATGGCATGTGACCTTTCTTTATTACAATCAGAACTTTGTAAAGCAAGGAAAAGACATCCCAGTAATCCTCGTGTCAATCCCACCCCCATATACCTTCACAATAGAGGTCCTCAACCTGCTGATAAGAGGAGGGGGTCATCACGCAGCTGAGTGTTTCGTCGAGTCTTAGGATGTGTGCGCCTGATCATATCACAGGGGGTGGGGAGGCCTGGATCAATAGAGGGTCCTTTGAAGGAGAGCGACCTCATACAAAGAGGGCAGTAAATGATATCTCCCGGCTTAGGCAATGGCCTCGGACCTGTGTGGACAGTCGGACACGGGGTGAGGGGCCATCAATGGAGTGGTATTCATGCTGCGTGGACAATCCAGTGCAGAGGGGAGGTTTATCAACAGAGGGGCATTCATGGGAGGAGAGGAGGTGTTGGTCAGGCGCTGGCGTGACTCCCAAGGACAGGGTCATGCAGAAGGGTCATGCTCATAAGGAGGAGGGAGGGGGAGCCAGGGTGCGCGGAGGATGCTTGCTGGGTCAGAGGGGCGCGCTGGCGATCGATCGTGGACAGGGAGACCATGATATCTAAAATGGCCGTCGTGCACGTAGTACATAGGTGACCTAGAATGGCTGCCGTGCACGTAGTACATAGGTGACAAGCTGGCGCAGATGATGTTCAGATCGCAAATTAAAATTCCACACTTTAATTTACCAAAATCACACCACGTTACACCCCTCCTCGTCTCCCTGCACTGGCTCCCTGTCCAGCAGCGTGCCTTATTCAAGCTTAGCTGTACCATCTTTAAAGCCCGGACAGGCTCTGCCCCCTCTTTCATTAACACAGCCATTCAAAACTACATTCCATCGAGAGATCTCCGTTCTTCTTCCCACCACCTCCTCGTGGTCCCTCGCTTCAAACGGAAGAAGTGGGGGGGCTCCAAATTCTCGACCACGGCCCCAGCCTTTTGGAACTCCCTCCCAACCGACCTGAGAACCTGCTCCCAGTACCCTCTGTCCCGTAAAGGCCTTAAGACCTTTCTCTTTACCCAAGCCTTCCCCTCTTAAACGGTCACATCCCCAAACCTTTCCTGTCCCCTGAGTAGCAGTAGCCAATCAGCGCCAAGAAACCGCTAGGTGTATGAGCGCTCTACAAAACCCTTAAACTCAAACTCAAACTCAAACTCTATTGTTTTATATAATTATTTCTCGCAGTTAAAAAGAGTCTTTCATTTTAAGAGCTTGCTGCAGACAATACCCCTGATAGGCAGAATAATGTCTCGGAAACATATAATCCATATACATGTCAACACAATATCCCATTTTTGTTATCCTAAATTGTCCTAAGAACTTCGGTTCTAGAAATAGCATATATGAGTTTGGTAACTTTTTAGATAGCCTTGATTTGAATGTCATTTGTGTGTCATTGTACTCTGTCCATCCTGTTTGACATCCTAAATATTTTGTGTAGTTTCCAGTGGTTACATCCCCTCCTTCATGAAATATGATTGCTATAGTTGTAAAAGTTCATTATGAAATGGAAATTTGTTCAGCTACAAAGTTTGTAATTTTAGTTCCAAATTTGGTGCCATCCACTCTACATCGTTGTAGCATGACTCTGACATATTTTTCATACCTTTGTAAAAACAAAGTAGATCTAGGGAGCCTATTACGGTGGCAAGCAGACTTTGTCCGCCCGCCACCGCAATGGAGCATGGGACCGAACGCCGAAGTTACGGCGGTCACACCATGCAAATTAGTAAGCATGGGATGAAAATTTGTTCCACTTGCTGAATTTACGGATTTTCTGCAATTTCGCGATCCGCGAATCTTGTGAAATCGCGGTAAAATCCGCGAATCAGTGGGACGAATTTTCAGCCAAGCACTTACAGGGTTACAGCAGCAGGTGCAAAAGTTGAAGCAAATTTTTGTAACCTTTTACAAAAGGGTTACAAAGAAATTAACTTCAACTTGGGCACCTGCTGCTGTAAGCCTGTAAGTGCTTCCTGGCGCCTCGTTGCCTACTTGCAACTATTCTCTGACCTTGCTCTGACCCTTGAAGCAGGGTCAGAGAATAGTTACAAGTAGGCAATGAGGCGCCTGTCACGGAAATTAAACCTCAACAGGAAGCACTGACAGATATAAAAACAAGCATTTGCAATGCAATAGGTCTCGCATTAGGAAAGTTTGAGCTATTGGTCTTGTAAATGACAATTTTTTTAATTTATGTGTTGGTTTTGAAAATAGCTAAATTAATAGCTTTGTCATTAACAATGCCAATAGTTATAACTTTTGCAAATGTGACACCTATACCATTTGTAATGCAACATGTTTTGTATTTACGTGACTTAGATGTATTGATATTACAAATTACAATGGCTTTTAATTTTTTTAAATAATTAATACTTAAATAAAAGTGATTTTAATTTATTATGGCAATAGCTTAAACTCTTGTAAATAACTTTTGTGAAGATTATGTTCAGTGTATTTTATTGTGACAAAAATCCAAGAACAGAAGTAAAATATTAACATCTTTTTGTGACATTTGTAATAAAGCTTGAAACATTGAAAGAACATATTTGAACCAGTTGTTGTTGAATGGTTGCGCAGATTGATGCTGGGGTGGCACTGAGTGGTGCTGTGGTGGTGCTGAGTGGTGCTGTGGTGATGCTGAGTAGTGCTGTGGTGGTGCTGAGTGATACTGGGATGGTGCTTAATGATGCTGGGGTGGTGCTGAGTGGTGCTGTGGTGGTGCTGAGTGATACTGTGGTGGTGCTGAGTGATGCTGTGGTGGTGCTGAGTGGTGCTGTGGTGGTGCTGAGTGATAATGTGGTGGTGCTGAGTGATGCTGTGGTGGTGCTGAGTGATGCTGTGGTGGCGCTGAGTGGTGCTGTGGTGGTGCTGAGTGGTGCTGTGGTGGTGCTGAGTGATGCTGTGGTGGTGCTGAGTGATGCTGTGGTGGTGCTGAGTGGTGCTGTGGTGATGCTGAGTGATAATGTGGTTGCGCTGAGTGATGCTGTTGTGGCGCTGAGTGATGCTGTGGTGGCGCTGAGTGGGGCTGTGGTGGTGCTGAGTGGTGCTGTGGTGGTGCTGAGTGATGCTGTGGTGGTGCTGAGTGGTGCTGCGGTGGTGCTGAGTGATGCTGTGATGGTGCTGAGTGATGCTGTGGTGGTGCTGAGTGGTGCTGTGGTGGTGCTGAGTGATAATATGGTGGTGCTGAGGGATGCTGTGGTGGTGCTGAGTGGTGCTGAGTGATAATGTGGTGGTGCTGAGTGATAATGTAGTGGTGCTGAGTGATGCTGGGGTAGCGCTGAGTGATGATGTGGTGATGCAGAGGGCAGAAAGGCACAAAAAGCAGTCTAACAAAGGGCAGAAAAACAAGGGAAAAACGAGTCTAACAGAGGGTAGAAGGGCACAAAAAACCAGTCTAACAGAGGACAGAAGGGCAGAAAAACGAGGGAAAAACGAGTCTAACGAGTCTAACAGAGGGCAGAAGGGCTCAAAAAACGAGTCTAACAGGGGGCAGAAAGGCACAAAAACGAGTCTAACAGAAGGCAGAAGGGCACAAAAAACGAGTCTAACAGAGGGCAGAAGGGCAGAAAAACAAGGGAATAACAGAGGGCAGAAGGGCACAAAAAACGAGTCTAACGGAGGGCAGAAGGGCAGAAAAACAAGGGAAAAATTAGTCTAACAGAGGGCAGAAGGGCACAAAACACGAGTCTAACAAGGGTCAGGAGGGCAGAAAAACAAGGGAAAAACGAGAGGGCAGAAGGGCAGAAAAGCAAGGGAAAAACGAGTCTAACAGAGGGCAGAAGGGCACAAAAAACGAGTCTAACAGGGGGCAGAATGAATCCCACCCTACGTGTTTGTTCACGAAGATGCCACCATTTTGTGCAATACTTCTACTCAACTGGAGTACTTTCTACTGTCTAATCAGTAAGTGCTCCCTTGTTGGCTAAATGTATAGGGGCAGATTTACAATAACTGGCGCATACCCAGGGATGCGCCAGTTATTGTGCGCCGCAGCTCCGCCACCCATGGTCCGCCTCATTTACAATGCGGCGCACCATGTGACAAAAACAGCACAGATGCGTCACGCATCTGTGCCGTAAAAGCAGCGCATTTCTGGAGCTTCGTCGCAAGCGCAACGCAGCTCCAGCAATGCTCTGGGGGGCCCTATCTCTCACAATCCAATGACATCCATGCCCTCAATGATGTTTAAATTTAAGAGGCCCCACACAAAGCCTTGGTCCATGCACCACTCAGTACCGCTGGGCATAATGGGTGAAAGCAGGGCAGGCTGGGTTTAGGCCCATGGCTCAAAAAAGCACTGCCTGACTTCAAAATGGCCCCTTGTCCTCCAGCCACATGGCCAGGCCCTGCCTGGACCAGGCCTCAAAATGGCCCCCACCCACATGGTCAGGCCCCAACAGCACCCACAAAGTCGAAAAACACACAAATAACACCACAATCCAATGCCATCCATGCCCTCTATGAAGTTTACATTCAAGAGGCCCCACACAAAGCCTTGGTCAATGCACCACTCACTACCCCTGGGCCTACTGGCTAGTGAGGCTGTACAGGCAACCCAAAATTTTAAAAAAAATCCACATATAACAGTGAGCTAAAATTTCATGACATAAATGAGATTTAAGTTAAGCCTTCTGGATACTGTGGCTACCCACAATGTATTTTTTTTAAGTTTTGAAAAAGTTTTAAAATTTTAGTTGCAGCAACTGCAATGCCCCAAACAAACAACACCAACTTACTTGTAAAATCTCAAACCAAAAGTGATCCAAACTCCACAGTCCAAAAAGTCCTCAAATATAAATATCCAGCAGCAGCCACAAAAAGTAATCCTTCCAGCTCCAGATTCAAATCAAAAGTGACCAGGACATGGACAAAGCACTGGGAGGAGCCTGCTGGACAGAAACAGGAAGTTGGAGACTCTGGGGCACTTCTTTCCTCCCACCCCCTCCCAAAAATGGACTCCTTGCACAAAAAAGTGCAGCCAAATGTCAATCTGAGGAGTTATTCTCATCAAAATCATGATTTTCAGAAGGTTTATGCTGCCTGCGGTGGATTTCTTGTGCAGAATTGCAATTTTTGCAAGTTCGGGAACGCGGGCTGTTCAAATTTCCCGCCGGAAGTCAACTGCGTGCCTCATCTACGGCGTTGTGTGATCGCGGGCCCTTATGACATACTCGCGCTGTCAAACTCTCGCTGTGCAAGATGGCGGGCCGCGATGACGTAATCGCGGTCGAAAAACTCTTGCGCGATCACGCAGCAAGATCCAAAATCAGGCAGCACACCCAAACCGGGAGAAAAACAACTCGGCGAACACAGAATCACGGTAAGTCAACGCCGCGTGTGCGATATTGTATTTTTCAAGTGCGACCAAGCAAAAAAATTTGCCAGCTTGTGAATTTGCGGATTTTGGGGCAAATTAGCACGATTCGCCAACAGTGAATTTGCCAAGAATCCGCAAATTCCGCGAACTGAACGAATTTTGCGCCCAAGCTTATATTATATGCCTTACACATATATTCCCTTAAAATGTAATCATGCATCCATATATTTTTTATTTTAGTCATGCTGTACAAGAGTCAAAAATACTCACTCGTAAGCTTTACTCTTCTGTCTTACCATCACCCTACACATCTATCAATGTATCCTCTAGCCTCACTCTCTCTTATCCCAAAACCTTTCTACTACTATGATCTCCACAATAATCCTTCCTACACTTCTCCTACCACTACACCTCCTGGCTTACCCCAAATATCAGTTTAAGACTATTATCTCCTAAACAACCCTACCAAATACTCCCTCATATTATCTTTCCTTTGACACAACCCAAATCTAATTTTTTACACTGAATTTTTTTTTTCTAATGACATTCAACAGGCTCTTCCTCTACTCCACCTCTTCTTTAGTCATTCCAAACCTCAACTTACTACTATGAACTCCCAATTAACATGTCTGCTTTTCTTCCCTTTTCTATCCCTCCATTACTCTATTGAAGCCAACTAACAGACTCACATGCCCTCTGCACAAAATTACTTGTACCTCCCTATACTAATACTGTACTCATAAATCTCTATACTTATCCACCACTAATCCATATGGGTTCTAGAATTTCATGCTACTCGCTGAGGATCGATTAATGCCTCTTCAGTGGTGGAAGAAACAACAGTAGATGGACAGAATGCAGAACAATGTCATACATTCACACCGATACAGAGATCTGGGCCTAAATCCATAGTTTTTTTTTTTTGCTCACCATGCCATTCCGGTTTGAACCCAGCCATTTGCGGATCAGTCTTGACCCTGTGCCCCATGTGAACAGACCAGCCCAAATTGCCAAGCCAGGTCCTCCCTCAACTGGAAACAAGCATCCTAGGACCGGTTTTGGGCTTTCAACCCTCATCAGCCAGGATAGCTTGATTCCAGTGGCATGGAGATCACGGGACTCACACCTGAGCATACCCGTCCTACTCGGGGTAACAAATGCAAAAACAACAGTTGATGGACTGAATGCAGAACAATGTCATACATTCACCCCAGTATAGAGATCTAGGCCTAAATCCATCGTTTTTTGTCAGTGGTAGTAAGCACTATATAAATACAATTACAGATAAAATTGCTGTACAGTATGTGTACCTATCACTCCCTCCAAAGTGGTATCACAGATCATAATGAAAGTAGGAAATAGGGCCCACCAAAACTGTGAAAGTGCCCTAATTAGATTGCACTGACCCTACACACTGAGCCTCGGTGCCACTGTACTTACTGCAGTATTGATATCCTGTAATATCAACATCAGTGTTCACCAACTTTAAGTTTGCAAGTGCGGCGAGAAAAAGTTATATGCTAGACCACCTCCCGGCTCGATTTCTCAATGCGGATGGCTGCTGCAGGTTGTTAAAACCAAAACGGCAATCATGAACATTATCTGCGCCATCTTGTCTGATGGAAGTTCCTACGAGCACATAAACTGCAGTCATTCTGACCGACCGCAGCCATTTTGTATTTCGTTGATCACCTTTGTTTCACCTTGCCCACACTAACCTCCCTCTGACTAACCTGGTATGTGAGTTAGGGGCTATAAACTATTGCAACGACAAACATCAACACCACCTGCTGCCACAAACTCGTTTTTCCTCTCATCTCTGTTTACAGGCAAACCCATGGACACTCCTACACAAACAGGTTCCAAATACCAGACTCTTGCAAACATGGTTTATTGCACTGCACACAGCAAGACTTGTTTTTGCCAACAATGGGACCTGTTTTTATCAACAGAATGGACTCTTAGATCTGGCCGGTCTCACATGTTTTAGACCCTGAAGCAAGGTCCAGCTGCAAGATTAAATTGTCTGTTTTGACCTAGGTGGGAGGAGAATTAATGTTGGGCTTGTGTAACCATGTTGATAAAACAATGATGGGCTTGTGTGACAACCTGCCCGGGGCGGAGACTCCAAGCTTGTAACCTAGATAAATGAAACAAATACATTGTGCCAGAACTGTATAAAAGGAAGAGCCAAAGCAGTTGCCAGCAGATCACTTCCCTGAAGACATCCCGGTGTCTGCAGTTGACATGGTCTCCTCTTGAGAGTAATAAACCTTTTTCTTGCCTTCCAGTGTCCATCGCCTGTCTCTTCATTTTGGTAACTATTGATATTGGGAATTAAAGGCGTCATGCGCCAAACAGGCTTGTTATTCGTTGGCTGTTTTTCCATAACGTCACTAGGGCTTGCGTTGAGAAACCTCCTGCTAGCGTTGAGAAAGCTGCTGCTTGACTAGAACATTTACTAGAGTGGTAGTAGCAAGCAGCACCCTCTTGCACTGCATTTGGTGTAATTTGAGCTGATTTTACAGTGCATGATAAACTCCTGCTGCTAAAAATCAGCACAAGCACTGCGACTTACTGTACTCCACCCCTTTCAGAACTCCACAGAGTTTTTGCTGCACTTTCTCAGAGTTCAGCGTAGGTGCACTCCACAAATTCTGTCCTGGCCTAATCAAAATAAAACACACTGAAATGCAACTGGCATAGAAAGTTGTCCATTTACAGGAAACCTCTTACCGAAAAGAAACTATGTGACAGTTTTGTTTCAAACATTCTGTCAAATTGGGAGGAACTGGCCAAACGGTGAAACATTTATAGAGACATAGAGAGAGAGAGAGAGAGAGAGAGAGAGAGAGAGAGAGAGAGAGAGAGCCAGAGAGAGAGATAGAGAGAGATTGAGTAATTATCCGATGAACATGCTGACTATCAGCAGCAGCAGAATGCTTCAGAAAAGTCAATTTGTTCACTCCAGGATATCTTGCAATTCCTATTTGGCCATCACAATAGATACTGTATGGACCCAAGAGCCGTAAAGTTGTAGGAGCATATACAAAAGTTTGGTACATTTCAGCAAGCCAAGCTTCTCTTGGTAAACAGACTTTTGTGCAAGCACAACAGAAGCAACATCAGGGCCTCACAGGTGTGTGAAGCATCTTTTTTTCTGTAATAAACAGGTGAATGAGGGCTGGAAAGAGCATTGCCTGGCCTGCGCACCTTTCAGGAAGCACTTGGGAGGGATATAGAAACAACTGTGGTAGTCGGGCAAAGCAGGTACTGATAATCAGCAGGAAGGGAATTGTAGTATCCTACACTTTATTGTTTCCTGTTTCACACCTTAACACTGTTATGTAATGTAAAGCAGTCGTCTTGTTACAAAGACAAAATGGTCTAGAAAAGACTATTTTGTTTATTTCCAGAAGTCGGGGGGGGGGGGGGGGTGGAACTAAATTATTCAGTTATAGAAAAGGAAGCTCTTGCTGTTTCCTGGACGGGCCAAAAGCTTAGAAAATTTTTGAGGGGGAGCAAGTTTACAGCGAAAACGGTCCACAAACCTCTTAAAGAGATCTTTGAAAGAAAAGGCTTAGATGTGGTCTCTTATTGAAATGAGGTAGGAGGTATCAGTTGCTTGTTGAAATAGTAGTTTTATTAAGTAGGATGGTCAACACTTCAGCCTGAACAGCGCAGCCTCCAGCAGATCAGCTAGGCTTCTCTTAACTGCCTCACTTCAAACAAGTACATTCCATCTCTAGGGACAACCAAGTAGCAGTCCGAACATTCTAATTAACCCAACACCGATCTACAAGACATATCAGTGTTACGCTGTGAAAAAGGAAACAACACAGTGTAGGATACTACAGGAATCAATAGAGGAGGGGGTGAGAGGGAGGAAGGGGAAAAGCAGAACACTGAGGACAGGGGAGAGAACTACACAGCTGAGAAAGAGCAGTATGCAGAGAGAAGGGGAGAGAGAAGCAGACACGAGAGAGAGATGGAAAATAAACTCTCTTGGAGAGCGCTTAAGCTGCAGACAAAAAATTGTTTCCAAAAAATGAACGGTGGATCAACAGAAATAAATAAGCTTTGCTCCAAGGGAGGGACACAGACACGTTAGACAAGGCAAGCCCTCGAATAAAAAGACCGCAAATTAGAGTCACAATAATGCCAACCAATGGTAAGCAATGGGTAGGCGCTCAGCCCACTGCTAGCTCTTAGTAAGCTCACAATATGTCTTTTGCACACAGGCAGCTTGCCCTGTCTGGTAGGCTCAACCTAAAAAACAGCTCTGCTTGTGTGTAACAGTATTCTGACCCAATCTTCTAAGGTAAATTGTGTTTGCCAATTCTCCGGTGTCTGTCAGACTGCCAGTGATTTATTTCTCAGTAAGGCCAGTGCACAGCCACCTCCTCCCAGTACTATTAATTCTGCCAGGTTGTCGGATTCTGGAGTGTGCTGCGAAACCTTTGCCTTGGATTGTTGATGGCTTCAGAGGTGTTCGGAGTGTCTGCATTAAGGCCCCCTTGTACAAATTCTCCTAATGTTGCATTGCTCTTATAAATCAGTTTTTTGTGTTTAAAGAATGTCAGCTTAGTTTTCCTCAAATCTAAAAAAGGTATGTTTGCCATATAATTGGTAATTTATATGAATTGAAAAGAGATTATGAGTGTTCACCTGACAGCAAGATCTCCTACGAGGCAAGACACGCTTTATTTTACTAAAATATTATTATTTAGAATTTGTAGAGCGCATAGTTAACCCCAGGTGCATCCCAGCGCTAGAGACTGAAAAAGATACCAATGGAATTATAGGGCCGATTGTTGGAATAACAAGGTTTTTATAAGTTTGCAAAAGGGTAGGAGATGGGATCCAGCTTGATGGTGTGGGGGTAGTGTGTTCCAGAGTTTTGCCTGTATAATATACTTTCATATAGGGGTTTTTAGCCACCTCTTTTCATCTTCATCCACTTCATCTTCATTTTTTTGTAATTCTCATTTTCCTTCTGCCCACTTCAGCACATTGCACCGGGCAGTGGGTCCGCCTGCTTGAGCCACTTGTGGCCAATGCTAGACCTGTTGGCTTTGCCAATGGATGTCCAGTTTGGAAAGACTTTGCAGACCAACTCAGTAAACAAATTGTGTTAACGCTAGCTCAGGGAAAAGTATGAATCTTTCTTTTCACTCAAAAGAAAGTCAGCCCTATTGATTTGACACCTTTTTGCCCCTATTATCAAACGTGCACGAGTAAAACAATGTCAAATGTCCTTGAGACACTATTGATGCACTGCATTTACAATACAGGACTCCATGATGCAGGGATTTAACAGATGCATCAGGGGGGTGGAGTCAAGATGGCGGGTTGAGGCCGCCAGGTGAAGGAGGTAGCGCGAGGAGCTCTGCCGCCCGCGGTATCCTTCACAGGGAAACGGAGAGACTGCTTTTTCTACAAGCGAGCATCAGGATGACCGGAGCAGAGTAAAAAAAAAAAAAACTACCACGTCTGCATGTGGAGAAGTCGGCTGTCGGCAGGAACCGAAATGAACTTAGCTGAGTGTTGAAACGCCGGGCAGGCACTCCCTCTGCCGTGCTGGAGGCTAGTGACGGATGCTGAGCGGCTGTCAGCAGGAGCCGAGCGGGAGCTGTGACGGACATCGCTTGGACGCCGAACAGTTACCGCGCTGTTGGTTTGGAGGCGTAGCGGTGCTGGAAGAAGGCTGCCGGTGTATGCGGGCAGCATTAGCTCGGCTGACCTGAGGTGGAGGCGGAGGCGGAGTCAAGAGGACCGAGTAATTTACAAAAACGTACTGCGGCTGCACGCGGAAAATCGGCAGTCATCAGGAACGTTGTGGAAACACCAAATAGGCATTCCCTCTGCCGGGCTGGAGGCTAGAGACACGAACGGATCTTCCAGGCAGATTCCTGCACAGCAGTGACGCGCTACACAGACTACGCGGCTAATAGTGCAGAAAAATAGGGAAAACGGCTCAAGTGTAGAAATACTTGACAAATGCAGCTTTTGTCTCGTTTAGGAAAAACATTCCCGGTTTGGAGGCTGTGCTGGGCGCGGACTCACGGTACTAACTGGGCAGTCCTCAGCCTGATCGTAGGCTTATAGAACGGAGGACTAACTGATAGCCAGACGGCCGAGGCAAAGCAGAACTCTGCTGTGATGGCACCCAAGCTGAACACACGATCCAACCGGGCAGGCAAGGCCGCAAAGCTGTACACTTCTGGCTCAACATCAGGTACTGTGGCTGCACTTAATACTAATTCCAAAATCTCGGTGGGGGCCACTGTTGTTAATATTAATCATACAGTAACAGCACTAAGTGGGACCGGTACACCAGCTGTTAAACAATCAATTAGAGTAATCGAAACAGGTACTGATTCCGGTAGTATTCCTGAGCCTTTAGATAAACTATTTTCTAAAGTTGTGAAGACCCTTCACCATGCTAGTGCTCAGCCTTCTGGGGGAGCTCCCAATGCCATTAAGGAGATAGCTACCTCTGCGTCTAATGAGACTGGAAAAGCACCCAAAGAGCCTGGAAAAGCTGGCTTAGTAACCCCAAATACTATTGTGCAGGAGGTGGGAACCCGACTGAACAAGGAAAACTCTGTTAATGGTCTAACTGCTACAGGGGGGGTCCTCTACTGAAGAAGCCGAGGCGCCTATCACTGATAGTGTCAGAACTGAAATGATTGATATAGGGCCAAGCAGTATTAATGTTAAAGACATTGCTACTGAAAATAATTCTCAATATGAGACCACTCCGGAAACTACAGCTCTCACAACTACCCACCTCGAGCACATTGACTTAACGGATCTAATCCAAGCTACCCAGACTCCAGCTGATATTGTGTCGGCAAAGACAGCTGCTGAGGAACTAAGTGATAAGCTCTCACAAGGAAACAGGGTGCTTAGTGCAAATGATAGCATACTGGCAGAGGAAAATGAATTAGCAGAGGAGAGCTCCAGCCCGGAATATGAAGAACTACCGGAAGAAGATGACAGCGAGACCGAAGCTTCTTATAATAAAGTCAATACTATCACACTGCCCGGATTAAGAAAAACAAGAGGGAAAGCTAAGACAAAATGGAAGAAGGCTACTAGTAAATCTTTGCCTTCCTCTAAAGCTGGTCGCAACACTAACGTAGATGACAGCCCCCTGAGGAAGTGGATTCAAGCTAAGGGGGGGGGGGGTCAAGAAGATGGCATTGCGGCTCTCTGGGACTCGTCCGGACGAAGTTACACATTTAAGAGATAAAAAAGCTATGGAGGAAATGGAGATTGCAAGATCGCTCGCGGTGGCGAGTGCAACAGATACTACATCTACTACAGCTACATTGTTGACTTCGGGGGTTAATGCCCAGGATGTGACAAGCTTACCAGCCAAATCCAATCCTAGATCGGGGCTATTAACAAAATTGATCGATATAAACAATGAATCTTTGAACTTAAGCAGTGATAGCATCGCAAATACTGATAAAGACAGAGTCATGGTGCCAGGCTCTCCTTGTCTTTCCAACACGGAAATGCCTAACCTTAATCAATCTCCATTACCAAGCCCACCTCAGGCCCCACCGGGGGTAACTGCCGCTCAAATTGGTGATTGCCTTAATTCTGCTACCACTGAACTAATCATGCAGACTCTTATAGCACAAATGCAAGAAGGTCAACAATATTTTTGAAGCTAAGAGAGGACAACACCAAGCTACAGTCTTTTATGAGTGAGGTCTGTCAAAGATTGGGAGGGGTTGCACAGGACATGGAAGATCTTAAACAGCGAGTAGTGGAAGTAGAAGAAGGAGCTACTAAAACAGAATCAACAACCAGCCTACACTCTGCACGCATATCTAAACTGGAAGCTAAGGTGGAGGATATGGAGAACAGGGCACGCAGGAATAATCTCAGACTGTTTGGGATTCCTGAAGGTGCAGAGGGAGCCGACCCCCAATCCTACGTGGTAAAAGTATTTCAAAAGGCATTCTGTGATTTGTCGGACTGGGATTGGGACTCTTAGCTACAGCGAGTTCATAGACTTCCTCCTTTTCAAAAAAACAGGGACAACAAATTTCCGAGACCAATTTTGATTTATTTTGGCAACTTTTTGTTAAGACAAGCAGTATCACTGAAAGCCAAATCAAATAGCCCGGTAACTATTGACAATATTACTTTCTTTGTGCGCTCGAATCTGAGCAAAGGAACAATGGATAGACGCTGGGAGCTGCGTAAACTGATCGATTCTTTCAAGGCTATAGATTGTACGGTTTACTTGCAAGAGCCGGCTCGACTTAAGATGATCAGGAACGGTCAGTCATTTTTTTTACTGATCCAGAAGAGGCAATCGCTGCACTGGAAAAATTCTCACTAGAGAGAGGAAAATGACAACTATACTATTGCGGAATAAGCTAAGACTTAGCAATGACCAAATGACCTTTACCTGAACTTTTCTCCTCTTTCTGTTTTTTTTAATCTTTTTTTTAACTCAAATTAATGTATACGGAATACGGGACTTTTGACACGTAAAAATTAAGCTTGGGTTTAGGTCATAATTTTGAACTTCTAAAAGAAGGTTTTCCATTTTTTTCATTTTGGCACTTATGTTTGCATCTTACTTTAGTTTTTGCAGTCATTTCGAGGTCTCTCTTAATTGCTGAACTACAGTACTAGAATTATTGGCGGGTGGTGGCCACTTCAGTGCTTTCCACTTCACAGTGCTGCCACTCCAGCGGCAGCAGGGGATAGAGGGGTGCTCCTCCCAAGGGACTGGAGGGTGGGATCGTCGGGGTGGTGTGTGGGGAAGAGTGGGATCACATATAGGGGGAACATTTTTATTGCAAGAGTGATATTTGATACAGTTAAAAGTAAAACTGGTATAATTATTAAAGATGCAATCAAGAGGAATGTTAATGTTATTATAAACAGATATGTTGAAAATTTAACTATTAGTATGGAATGTTGCAGGCCTCAATAACAATCAGAAAAGGAAATTAGTACAAGAGGAAGTCGACATGTACAAACCACATTTTGCCCTTATGACAAAAACACATATCAGATTTCAAGACAGAAAATTGCTGTCACAATTTGGGTACGAGTTGGTAGTATGTACCACTTTGGGAGCTCCTATTCGGGGGGGTGGCTATTCTGAAACAGAAACGGTTGGGGGTGGAAATTATTAAAACTGCGGCTGATTCACGGGGGAGATGGGCAATTGCTCAAATACAATGCGATCTCAAGGTAATCACAATGTGTTTGGTCTATGGGCCTAATATCGACGATCCGAAAATATATGAGGAGCTAAGTATAGAGCTACTTGAGTGGGAGGAGGAGTTGTTGGTGAAGGGGGATTTTAACAGTGCTTTGGAATATAAAACAGACTCGACAGGACAGGGATCCCCTAACAGGATGCGCAAGGTTAGATCTGCAATTTTGGAACTTGGAAGATTACATAGCTTAAAGGATGTATGGCGCTCTAAAAACCCTAAAATAGCGGGATATACATTCTATTCTACACCTTATAGATCGTGCTCCAGAATTGATATGGTTTGGTTTTCCGATCAGTTAGCGCGTAATAGTAAGATTGAATATTGTCCAAGGATTTCATCGGATCATAACCCGATACTGTTTGAATTCAATATTAATAACCAGCGGCAGGATGTACGTCATTTTTCATTCCCAATATATCTATTTTTAGACACATGCTTTCTTTCATCACTAAGGGAGTACATAAAAGAATTTATTGAGTTAAACTTAAATTCAGCCTCGACTAATGTTGTTTGGGACA
Source organism: Lissotriton vulgaris (assembly GCF_964263255.1). Classification (NCBI taxonomy): domain Eukaryota; kingdom Metazoa; phylum Chordata; class Amphibia; order Caudata; family Salamandridae; genus Lissotriton; species Lissotriton vulgaris. The sequence continues at coordinate 646,915,477 of NC_141691.1, read as the reverse complement.
CATGTAAATGCAGTATCAGGGGTCTCGCACAACAATACATATTTAGGAAAAATGCCGAAAATCAAACTATTACCTTAGCTACTACATCTAAAATACTACAAATAGAGCACCAACTAGCCGAAGCTACCACACAGGCTAGTTCTAATATAGGGGAGCTAAGGCTAGAGTTGTTGAAGTTACAAGCATCCATGAAAAAGACCTTAAGAGAGAGATATAGTGCTAAAATTCACAAATACAAACTGGCTCAGTATGAAGGGGGCGATAGAATTGGCAAGGTTTTGGCATATAAGGTAGCCGATAAAAAAGCAAGTACTAAAATTAAATCTATTAAAGGGCCAGACTCACGTATATATGACGAGCCAGAACAAATTTTGGACCAATTTGTAGATTACTATCGGAACTTGTACACCCCAGATATTACTCCTACTCTGGATGCAATATTACTATATTTAAACGAATACATGCAGACTCAAAGAGACTCTAATATAGAAGTAATGCAATTACTTAGCTCGAAAATCACGTTGGCGGAAATAAACACAGCAACCTTAGCACTGCCTGGGGGGAAAGCTGCAGGAGAAGACTGCTTACCTATTGAATTGTACGAAGCTTGTGCTCAGGAACTACTACCCCTTTTAGAAACAGTTATTGATTCTATAGCGATTTCGGGGCAAGCTCCTGCATCTTGGAAAATAGCGAAAATAGTCTTTTTTCTCAAGAAGAACAAAACACCAGAGGATTGTGGATCTTATCGACCGATCTCTTTGTTAAATTCGGACGCCAACATTTTCACCAAAATCTTGGCTAATCAGCTAGCCCCTATCATGCCCGATTTGGTCAACATACAACAGCACGGATTTGTGAGGGGTAGAGACACCACTGCGCATGTGAACACTGCAATAACAGCATTCGATGTGGCCTCGACTACTCTCACCCCAGTTGGCATGGTCATGCTTGACGCTGAGAAAGCGTTTGACCGAGTGGGGTGGGTATATCTGTGGGAGGTCTTAAAAAAGACTGGCATTCAAGGGCACTGTTTAGACTGGGTACGCTCACTATATGATAATCCGCTGGCAAAGATTAGTTTTGGGGGAAGGGAATCAGCAAACTTTACAATACATAGGGGAACCAGACAAGGCTGCCCTTTGTCCCCTTTACTTTTTGCCCTATCATTAGAACCATTTTTAAATGCACTTTCTGCCCAAGCTAATATTATTCCCGTACAGCACTGTGGTGTCAGTCTAAAAATACCGGCATTCGCAGATGACATTGCGGTGTTTACCTTCGATTTAACTAAAGCTATCCCAGAAATAGTAAATGAAGCAACATTGTTTGGTAATGTTTCAGGATACAAACTAAACGTAAATAAGACGCAGGTTATTTAAAACTACAAACCGACTCAAGCGATATCTGGTATCTGTCAAAGTGCGACCTATCTAGGTATTAAAATATCAGCAAGTACCAATAGGACACTTAAAATGAATTATGATTACTTTCTAAAGGAAACTGCCCTAACTTTAAAAAAATGGCATAAGTTACCGATAAGCTTAGTAGGGCGTATTAATCTTGTAAAAATGAAGATTTTGCCCAAACTGCTTTACCTATTCAGGTCTATACCCTTACAACCTAGTAAACTTTTTTTTAAAAGTTGGATGGTATATGTAGTAGTTTTGTATGGGGCTATAAAAAAGCACGCAGGGCAATAAAATTCCTGGCATTACCAATTGATAAGGGGGGGATATTGTTTCCAAATTTTAGGTTATATTTTCTTGCCACTTTTTTTTGCCAAATACGTAGTGTTTTAAAAAATGAAAGTCCGCTTTACTATCATCACTACATGTTGGGATCTGACAGTAGTCAATTCTTGTTTCGCATGCATGATCCTAACTACTATAAACGTGTAAAGTTCAAGACAGCTAGACATATCAAAAATATTTGGGATGAAGTCATGCAAACTGATAACATCTAGCTTTTCAACACGGATCTTAGACTTTGGTACAACCCAGGTTTACCAATTATTTTTTCAGATAGGGTAGGAGAACTTTGGGCTAGGTTTGGCATTAATACCTTGGGCGATTTGCATGGTCCGAATGGGTTTATGGACTTCGATACACTCAAGTGCATATATAAGTTAAACAACGATATGTACTTTAAGTATATGCAAATACGAGATTTCTTACATTGTAAAATGAAGATTGTAGACGTGGCCACATCGGATATATTAAGATGCCTGTATTCAGAAAAAAACAAATCTCTTATAAGTACAGGGTATCGCTATCTGACATCTGGTAAAACTGATGATACTGTGAGACTAGCAGCTAAATGATCATCAAGGCTCGATATGAACATTAACCCCACCCAGATATCCACCTCATTATGTCACATAAACTATATTGTCCAATCTTCTAATCTGAGGTTACAACTGTACAAAACTATCACGCAGCTATACTACACTCCACAGCGTATATCTAGTTGGTCATCGGGTGCACAACTTTCTGATAAAACAAAATGCCCGAAATGTGATTTACAAGCTGCAGGCATAGAGCATATGCTATACTCATGCCCGATGTTGTCTACTTACTGGAAGGGGATAATGGATGTTTTAAGGGACAAACACATTAATACTCCAACTAACACAGCACATATGGTTCTACTGGACATTCAAGATACTCTAAGTCAACATTCAGATTTAATATCTATTGTATTTGCTTGTGCCAGGTTAGTGATAGCAAGATCATGGATATCAAAAGAAATTCCGACTGTAATGGATTGGTGGACTTTAATAAACGAAATTAATGTGATGGAAATCTCTCTAGGCAGACTCAGAGGCCCTAGGGCCTTGTTAAAGAAAGAAAATATTTGGCGAACCTTTTTTGAATTATGATACTTGTTCTTCATTGCTTCTCTGACTATCTTGTACTACTCGAGGTCAAGTGAATATTGTCTTACTTTTTTACTTTCTGTTCTTAATAATATGTTCAAGCTGTTCCTCTGGTTATCGAGGAAAATTGGAAAGTGTAAATTTACTTCTTTTTTTCATTTCTTTGTTTCATATGTATATACATCTTATATTTTGTAAACTGTATTACGTTTATACTCTTGCAATAATAAAAATATTTAAAAAAAAACAAAAACAGATGCATCAGACATTATGACACATCAGTTGGTGCAAAAGTGATGTATTGCTGGAGTTGGTCGTAGAAATGACGTAACTCCTGCAATATACCGGAACACATGGGTGAGTACCATTGTTAAAGCCCTGCATCCATCCTTACGGCTGGTCTGAGCAGCATAAGGATTTTGATGCAGTTGTGTTGTAGAGTAAGGAAGTTAAATTTTGTAAATTTCACTGCGCCACCTCTACCTGGCTTTTTTTGTTTGGGAACGCCTACCCTGCATACATTATACCTGGCCCATGAGTAAAGCTTCATGACGACTGATTCAATCTTCTTAGGAACATCTGCTTCACAAAAACCAGAGGAAACACTAACCCCACACATACCAATAACTACACTTGGTATAACAAAGAGTGCAGGGAAGCTAAAACATACCCAGTCAAAACCATAATAAATGGCCTACAATCACTAATACAGGAAGCAAGAGCTAGGTATCAAGTAACCCATACAAATAGTTAAAAAACCTCTGACTCTTTAATTTAGGAGGATGCTCTACAAGCCTTACAGACCAAAATCAAGCCACCTTTTGGCATACACTGAGCCATGGAAGCAAATCAAGTAAAATGAGACCAGAAATCAATATTTTTACACACGGATTGGGTGGCCCACTTCATTACCCTCTATACCAAGGATAAACCAACCTACACCAAGTGGGACTTGCCCACCTAAGAGCGTTTACTTAAAGACCCATCAAACACGGCCCAAGAACTATCTTGGCCCTGGCTAGGACCTCCAAACAAAACTATAGTTTTCACTCTGAGCGAAACCTAACTGGCCATCTATGAATTAAAAGCTGGTAAGGCTATGGCCCAGATAACATTCCCGGGGATCTATTCAAATCTGTACCTGAAGTCTGAGCACTATATTTAAACTGCATTTGTAATTCCATTGTGGCAGGTGCACCCATTCCTGACTCCTGGAAGGGAGCAATAATAGTACCTATATACAAGAAAGGTGTGAGTTCGGCCACTGCTAACTACCAGCCAATAAGCCTGATAGATATATCCCAGAAGATCTTTCGCAAACAAGTCCTGAGCCACCTCAACACATGGCTGGAGGACAATAATAATATGTCCCCATTCTAGGCAGGATTCCACACTAAAATAAGTACCTTACATCAGGTCTTTAGGTTCCTAATGCCCAATGTGGAAACTGGTACACCTTAAAGGGAGGATCCTTTGCGCTGCGTTTGTGGACCTCAACGCTTCCTTTGATATGGTTCACAGAGGCAAACTTTGGGCCACCTTGAGAGACATGGGAATCCCTCCCGCGCTACTGGAAATAATTGTGAGACTGCACACCGAAAAGAAAATGCCCAAGTGAGAGGGGCCCTAGAGGGCAAATTAACTGATGATATTTCTGTAGATAAGGGTGTAAGACAAGGATGTTGAGTTCTTAATGGGATGCATAAATGACTCCCTGGTCTTGGGTGGTATTAAGATCCTGGTGCTACTATTTGGTGGTGACTCCTTTCTGGTGACGTGACAAAAACCCCTAAAAGCCTAGAACTTTTGCTAGAATGATTCAACTTATTTTGTACCACCAATGGGGTAGCAATACATGCGGCTAAATCAAATTCATGGCTATCCACAGCAACAACAATTTTGAGGAACAGTCAGACTAGAGGGAGTCCATCTAGAGAGAGTCTCAGACTTTGAATATTTGGGCATACACCTTTCTAACACCAGCTCTTGGAACAGGTTCTTAAAAGTAGATTACTCCTTAACCATAGTGCAGCAGCCATGTTGAATTTATCTAGGAACTATCTTTCATTCCTATGTCCTCACTTTTGGAAATCTGGAGATCCCAAGCCGTGGCTGCGTCTACCTCTTGCTCTGAACTTTGGGGCTATAGCAATGTTAAACCGTTGGATATTGCCATAAACAAGTTTTTGAGAACAGCACTTAAACTCCCACGAGGCACACCCTGGGTTTTTCACAGAGTGGATCTAAATGTACGCCCTATCGATGCCATAATGAGACTGAAACGAATCTTATACTGGCTGAGCTTATGGTTGGTCCCAGAGCTGGAATGCTTTAGAAATGGATTGAAGGTTATCCTCCTAATTCCAAGGTGTGCTACATCAGGGAATCACTCATTGCACTTGGAGCCTCAGACCTTTGGCAACACCCAGATTCCATCTGTGTCTCCTCTGTAAAGAAGATCAGAAAGGACTTCTGGACAAATGAATGTGTTGAAAACCCCCACCAGTAGCAGCCTTGCTGATTATTCGTTGTATCAAACAATTGAGCCAAGGTTTGAAACCTTTTCAGATGAAATTGACCCGCCATTCACTAGATCTGTGTATATCAAATTCAGGCTGGGTCCCCTGCCCCTTGCATCCTTCAAAAACAAATGGAGATACTAACTAATTGCAACCTTATTTCTTTTTGTCCTACAAAATGTATAAAAGATTAAATGTTTTACCTTCTTAATTATGCCAAAAACCATTATCAAGACAGATATTAATAACTGTGCTCAGTCAAAACTTTAAAAGAATGACAATGTGTTTATTGAGCCGCAGGAATTAAACCAGATGCAGGTCATACTCTATTTTCATAAGTCAGGCCAAAAATTTTGGTCTTGGGTTTGTGTCATTAAGTCACAGCGAAATATCATTCAATTGTATTTATCCACAACTATACGCTCCAGAGAACCCACCAGTGGATTTTCAGATTTTTTTCCAAAGGATGACAAGGCCTTCACCATCCCTCAGATACGACACAGCCGTAGCAAAGGACGACTCAAGACCAATTAATTGAGGACTATCAGGTATGTATAAAGTTATAAACTGATTTATAATGCTCAAATGCACTCAATCAAGCGCCAAACAGCACAGGCAGCAAACTTCAGCAGGAACAGGACAGAAATGCTGATTTTGAGCTTCTGTAATTTAGTCACATATTACTCCTCCTTATCATATCTTATTGAGCATATAGCTATGCAAATGCTTCTCAGTGCCCAGAGATTCGGAGCGAGCACCTATGTAACTCCAGAATGCCTAGATTTTTTTGGGAAAATAACCTGGTTTTAAGATGCTTTCTGAATCTAAGTCATCCAACCCCGTCCGCAGACTGATTGGCATTGAGCTCCATAGTTTGGGGGAAGGTACATGAACATTCTTCCACCCCATTTGGCCTTTAGAACCGTCAGAAGGACAGTGTGAGAAGATCCTAATGTCCTATTCAGAACATAGCATGTCACTAAAGTTCAGACCATATGAGGACATTTGCCATTTATCACCCAGTTTGTAAGACAGAGAGCCTTGAATTTGATTCTCTGCTCCACAGGAAGCCAGTCTAGTGAAGTCAAGGCTTTCTTAGCAGATGAGTTTTTAGGTATTATATAATTGTGGCCATGCGTTTTGCAGAATCTGGATTGTTTTTTGGACTGTTTTAGGAGACCCGAGATACAGAGAGTTTCCGTAGTTCAAGCATGATGAAGACATGGCTTGGATTATCTCTCTTCTGCATAACATTGGCAGTAGTGCTGGAATTTTCCTCAACATCCTCAGCATGAGGGGGGTGTGGCTTGGCACCCGAGGGACATGGCGGCGGCTGAGTGAAGCTCCGCAGCGGACCCTGGAGGCAAGACGCTGCAGAGTGCCCTTACCTGCACCAAGGCTATGGGTGGACATCGGAAGACTCCAGGATCATTTCTGGATGCTTGAGGACTTTTGCAGTACACAGTAACGCCGCATTTCGACGCTGTAAGTTCTTCGCGGTTCCATCATAATTGCGGCCGCCATCTTGAATCGCCCGCTTGCTTCAGTATGTCTCCACAAGCTTGTCAAAACCGAGTTTTCACGGAGTAAGCTGTTTTTATTGCTTCAACAGATTATGAATCCCATAGGAGCATTGTATCTTTCAGCAAACTGAACAGTGCACAGTTCTATTGAGTTTACTAGTCTTTCATGCTCTTCATGCCTCTTACCACATTTTACGAGCAGCCATTTTAGGAGCATTGTTTCTTCTGAGACATTTCCCTCAAATTGCTGTGTGATGTTACCAAGCATCTTGTTGACAACGTGTTCCTTCAATTCCTGATAGGGACCTCAGGACATTTTCTCTCCGTGTTTTTCAAGCTGGTTTTTCCCATTTTAATTCTGTTTCTTACCATTTGTCCTCTGCTTAATTGCTGATGCGATAACTTGCTTAGCGGTCATATTATGTTCATCTTCACAGTTCCTCCCTGACTACTGCATATGGCCCCTATTACACAAGTTTTAAGGCGGTATTTAAGTTTTGGTGGTCTCTATATTAGATTTCTGTGTGATATCTTTGTACTGCACTTATAAGACCTCTCACTCAGACCCTTGCTAGATCTCCTCTCTACAGTACCTCCCTCCTAGATGTCTGTTTTTTCACCACATGTGCATATCAAACAGAAGTGTGTAACATAAGACTTGATGAGCAGAACTAAGTCTCTCTACCCCATATCTTCTCGACCAAAGTGCATTTTTGTAAAAAACTCGAGGATTTTTTCGGAATTCTCCAAATTAGAAGATTCCTTAACCTCTTCTTCGCACAACTCAGACTCAACGATGGAGACCTCTCAAGGTGTTTCGGGGAAATCAAATGCAAAGTGACTAAAAAATATCCTCCTTCACCTCCTAAACAATCATTACTTGTTTCAATGGAGTTGTTACTAGAGGAAAAAATCAGAGCTCTTTGCCCTTTCATGGAAGAGACCAATACTAAACTTCAGGTCTTGACGGACAACTGGTCACAACTTGAAACTAGAGTCTCATCTGTTAAACAAACGGTCACTTCTTTAAAATAAACTTGTGTTAACATTTCTCATCTTCATTCTCAAGTATCGCTACTGGAGAAGCAGGTTGAGGATTTCAAAAATCGCAATAGAAGGAATAATTTGTGTATTTACGGTCTAGGTGAGGAACTTGAAGAATCTGACCGTTTGGCTTGCTTCAAATTATTTCTTCCTAAACTGCTTCATATGCCAGAAGACATGGTACTAAACATCCAACGAGCACACCACTTAGGGCGTTTACCATCCTATGCATCTTCTTCACAAAGGCCAAGAGGAGTCATTTTGTACTTCTTAGAATACACAGATTTATTGAAAGTTTTGGCGGCCGTTAAATCTTTGCCAAAAATTATATGGTCAGGCTCGTCCCTGTTTTTCGCTCAGGATTATGCTAAAGCCACTGCTAATCGACGTAAGGCTTTACTAAATATGAGAGCTGAGCTTCGCTCATTAGGAGCCAGATATGGCCTGTTCCATCCCTGTTTATTTAAAGTTACATTCAATAATAGAAAAACTGCATATGAAGATCCAGTACGCTTGCAAAGTTTCATTAACTCGTGCAAAACATCGGCTATGGATTCATCTGGACCTTCCTCTTCATATAATGGTTGAAGGTTAATGATGCTCTTCTCAGACTTTTCAACTTTAGTGTTATATTTTTTGAATACTCAAATGCTGTACTTTCGTTAATAATCACCATCAGGATGTTCCGTCACTGTTTATGTTCACGTTCTGATATATTTGTTCATTGCTGTTGTTTACTCATAGTCACTATTATTGTTATTGTTGTTAATGTTCGTTCTAGTTCACTACTCTAACATTTTATTCTCTCCTTCCACTTCAACAGGTTCTCTATCCTTTTCTCGTGTTGTTTTCCCGGTTACCCGTTCAGCCGACTTTGGATGTGTCGTCCATCCCATGTTGTTCCATCCCCCCTCATTGTCTCCATGTTTTTTTCTCTTGTAGATATGTTACCCTTCTACATTTCTATTCCTCCTCTACCCCTAATCCTATCCTTCTTTTTTCTTGTAACTACTCTTCTTATTCTCATTCTAGGTGCTGTTGTTATTCCTTTTCTTTTTGCTCTTTTATATTACACTGTTAGAGCGCAGAAACTAAAATTCTTTATAAATGATGTCATAATTCACTATCACACTTACCAGGCCCATAATCATAATGAATGAGGTGAATGGATTCTATATGTTGAGTTACTTTTAGCAATAAACTATCTACAAAAACAAGTCCAGCTTGTCATTTTGAAAAGTTTATTCTTTAAAGTTCATAAGTAAAATCTTTAATAACTCACTTTATTAAAATCAAACATTTAGTTTTATTAATTCAAATCACATTAATCATTGGCACAATGTAAGCTGTCAGAATTAATCAAAATAATGAATTTAAGAAATCATTAGCTTTTTCTCCAAGTTAATGTTCAAACCTGAAAGAGAAACAAATAATAAACAGTTGCATGCTTACACTCTCCCAAGGCAATCCGACAGCGCTTCGCCCCTCTGGAAAAGACAGCCCCAAACCCCACAAGAGAGCCAATTTTATATCATTTTTCGCTCTCAAAACTAACTAAATGTTATTATTTAGGAAAGTTCAGCACTGTGATTGGTTTATGGCCATCAGGCCACCTCAGCTACCAGTCCAGAGAATATGCGCGTCACCGTGCCATTGTTCATTCAGAGTGACAACAACTTCCGAGGCATTTGCAACAAAAAGTTGCCAATCCACTTCCACCAGAGCTCGGCAGATTCACGCTTGTCACTTCCTCGACCTTGAATAGGAGCAACCAGAGCAGTCCATGGAATAAACTCCATTTAAAAGTCTTTCTTTAATAAAGTCTGAGCCACGAGAAGCAAGTTCAATAACCTCTTGCAAAGTTTTTTTTTTCTCTCAACGTGCAGCTTGGCTCAGCTTCTGCTCAGTTCAGGCCGACCAATTTTTCTCCAAGCAAGAACTAGGCCTCAGCTCACTCTTTAAGCTATTATTTAAACAAACACAAAAGAGTGATTAATTCAAGTAAAGCAAACCCTTATGTACCACCCAGTCCCTTATTAATTACTAATTAACCCACTAATAAAAACATTTAGCAAAAGCAAACATTTAAAACAGCACACAAAATGACCACCATTCTTCATGTAGTCCAGCTTTATGATTCTGAAAGAATAAAAAGATAATTAAATGACACAGACAAACAATACACAACATAAGACTTACATATAAGCACATATAAAAGCACATGCCATGAATGATCAGCTGCATGTTAATGGTGACAAAGACAATAGGACAGACATAATAAACAGGACAATATTAATAATGTGTTACAAAAACAGACTTGCAAATGCAACAAAAAGCACATGTAATTAGTTTCCCGCGTGTTCATGTGTGGTGCAAACTTAATCTAGGTTGGATTAGTAAAATAAATCATGCAACAGTGCATTAATTAGTCAGTTAATGTTATGGGGAATTGAATCCACAAGCCAGAATAAAATATTTTCTGCAACCCGCTTTATCAACACTATTGTATACTCTGGATTTGATTCTATTTTGATACTTTACTTCTGATATGCTTTTTCTTATCATCTGACTTTTCTGGTTGATTTTGGTATGTTTTTGATATCTCTTACTTCTCCTAACCTATCATGCCATTAAGGTTAGTTTCATGGAATGTTAGAGGACTCAACTCTCCTATAAAATGGCAGAGTACTAACTCATCTGGCTAAGTTAAATGCTGACATAGTATTCCTGCAAGAGACTTATCTTACAGAAGATGAGTTGTTAAAGTAAAAAAAAAGATGGGTAGGTGAATTATTTTTTTTCCAGCGGAGATGGTAAACGTAATGGAGTTATGATGTTGTGTCATAGAACCCTAAACTTTAAATTCCTCTCACAAAACTCTGATACAGAAGGATGTTGGCTTAATGTTAAAATGATGCCTAAGGATGTCCCAGTCTCTTTTTTCATTGTTTATGCCCCAACAGGCGGTGACTCCTCCTTTTGGCGCTCAGTGGCCAAGCAGATCACACTCAACATGGAAGACAATTTTATTTTGATGGGAGACTGTAATCAGGATTTTGATCCTTTTATAGATCGGAACTCTAAAGTGTCATTTTTCCCCAACAAAACACATAAATCCTTTGTCCACACTGTCACACAACATAAACTTTAAGGTTGCCTGGAGCTTATGTAATCCTACTACAAGGGAGTACACCTTTTATTCCCTGGTGCATCATTCCCAATCACGACTTGATTTTTTATATTGCATAACATCTCACAAGCACTCACAAATGCGGAAATAGGCCCTATTTTATTATCAGACCACGCTCCGGTTTTGATTGCTGTGGACATTTTACCCAAACCCAATTCTCCCAGAAGATGGCGTTTTAATAATACTTTGCATTTGGACCCAGAATTTTCTTCTTCATTCAAAACCTTTTTTAACGAATACTTTCTCCTAAATCATATTGATTCCCTGCATTTTTCAACTATTTGAGCTGCTTTTAAAGCTTCCGCTAGGGATATATCCTATGTGTCAAAGAAACGTACTATTGTTCGCAATCGTACTCATTCTTTACTCCAAGACATTAAGAGACTGGAGCATTCTTTTTACACTTCCAACTCTAAAGATGTTCTTAATACTCTCATCAAAGCAAAGTTACAGTTTAATAAGGAATCAATGGATAATGCCTCATTATATTTATTGAAATCGAGCGCGCAATTTTATGGTGGTAGAAATAAGGCAGGAAAACTATTAGCGAAATATTTGAAAACAAAACAGAACAAAGTGAATATTGATGCTATTTTTGATGGTGATTCTGTCTTAAAGTTTAAGGACTTGGAAATTTTAGATGAGTTTCCTTTATTTTATAAAAGACTATATTCATCCTAAACAAACTCCACAGACCATTTACTCTCACAGTTCTTTCCACTCATACAACAACCCCAACAGTCTTCTGCTGATTTATAACTATTGGAAACTCAGATAACGCAACAAGAACTCTTAACTGCATTCCAAGATTTGAAAAAAGACAAGGCTCCTGGGCCAGATGGATATGCTGTTGAGTTTTTTCTTCATTTCTCCAATTTAATAATGCCTAAACTACACCTTTTAATTGAGTCTTTTCAATTCTTGGGAAAGTCTGGCGGTACCTTTTCAGATGCCCACATCTGTTTGATTCCTAAAGAAGGGAAAGATCTGAAGTACTATAAGAATTTTAGACCCATTTCGCTTGTTAACATTGATTATAAGATTTTTTCTAAAACACTAGCCCTTCGTTTAGACTCCTATCTCCCCAAGATATTAGGCAAGGAACAGTCTGACTTCGTGAAAGGTTGTGTTATACAAGACAACGCCAGACTTTTTTAAAATTATTTTATCCAAGGCTACGCATTTGAAACATTCCCTTGCAGCTATAGCACTAGATGCTGAAAAAGCATTCAATAGAGTAGAATGGCATTATTTATTTTACACCCTCAAGTGGTTTGGATTTAGTCCTAATTTCATTTACTTAATCTCCCTATTATATTCGAATCCACGTGCTGCTGTCTGTGTCAATGGATTAATGTCCTCCTTCTTTGACCTTGGTACAGGGGTGCGACAGGGATGTCCTTTATCCCCTTTTCTTTTTAATTTGGTCCTCAAACCCTCCCTTTCAAGAATTCGTCAAAATGTACACATTAAAGGTTTTCAGACCGCTACAAGCAATGTCAAGCTTGCAGCGTATGCTGATGATGTTTTGCTTTTTATTTCAAACCCCACTGAGTCGATTCAAGCCTTCTTAGACGAAGTTCATTCTTTTTCATTAATATCAGGTTACAAATTGAATAGTGATAATTGTGAAATATTGCCCTTGACTAAGTATACCTTCAAAGCTGATTTTATTTCAACTAATTTTACTTGGAAGTCGTCCTCTATTAAATATTTAGGCTTAAATTTTACACCGACAATAAAAGAGCCAGTCACGCTGTGTGCTTGAATAATGCGTTTTAAGGAACAATGGTTCAGTTTTAGGCCTAATTAGGTCCTGGAGAAAAAGGTCTAGGTAGCGAGTATTTAATAAACGCTGGGGAGCAAAAAATGTAGGTATAAGTAGAAAAAAAATTTTTATTCCAATCTTTTCTTTTTTATAGAGTATACATAAATATTTATACTATATTTCAGGTGCTCAGGTGAATAGTACGGTGCAGGACGTGACAAAAGTGATCAAAGTGAACAAACTGTCACACAACAACAACAAGGTTAAAAAACAACAATTATATACAATAGAATGAGTAAAAATCCTTGGGTATGTCGACGGCGTTTTGATCTATATAGCTTTAGATCATCATCAGGACTGATGAGCTTCCTGAAACTGTAAGAATTGGGATTTTAGTTACACGTTCTTTACCTACATGTTTATTTGGGTTTGCATTTATTGTGCTCCCTGGGAGTGGTGAATTAACATGCACATGTTTGTGTATCATCACATGCGCATTGAAACGAATTATCAGAGGTGAAAGGGGGCATAGTTTCCTCACCTAGGAGTGCAGCGTATATTTAGCCAAGAGGGGGTGTTTGGGGCTGTACATAGACGCATAGATAGATGCATGCACTTATTTAAATCATTTAATGACTCGATTATTTTCATTACCTTGCCAATGCATTCTCAAGCAAGGATGAATTATTGATGCTGCAACTGAATTGGAGGTTGCTGTCTGGAGAGAATCTAGTGATAATATAAATTGCTTTAAGTATCACAGAGAGTTAGGGCTGTACTCAAAATTACTGTAAACACCACATAGAGTTATGGCTATACTTGGACACTGGATGTGTCGGGAGAATAAGGTAGCAGCGTTAGAAAGTCATGCTGTTTGTCAAAAAACGATGTGGTCATTTTTTAACAAAATTAATTAATTAAAGCTGCATTATTAAAAGGAAAAGAACTTACATTATAGTTAATCAAAAAAGGTCTCTCAATTAGATGATCCAGGTAGCGCTCGGTCACTTTAAATTAAACGAGGGTCTTACTTGAACTTTTTTTTAAATGAAAAATAGTAGTTAGAGCCTGTAATTTGCTATTACGTAATTCTACTGTAATATAGCGGCGAAATGGGGCAGAAAAACTTACTTGAATGAATTAGGGAATCTGCTTGAGCGCGTTCGTCGCTATGATAATTTTCAATTATGGGCGCCTAGAACTGTAAAGGCACGTTTTTAGTAAGTCGGTAAAATTATACATTAAGGGATACAGTGCGCTAGGGTAGCCTCCTTCAACGGGGTACACTTACTTTAATTCCGGCGATTTGGCGAAGCAGGTAGGGGTCCGAGTGTATCACCAACAGCTGCTCACAGCATACTGAACGCTGGAGCCGCCATTAGTAGCGTGTTGTTATGCGCGCGCAGCCACAGTAGCGTGACAGGGACGGCGCATGCACGGGGAGGTCCTGCTGGTCTCTCGCGAGGAAGGACTAGCGTTGCTAATTGGCACATGCGCGGGTAGTTGCTGAAGCGCGGCCAAGCTAGTGCTTCACATTTGAGGCAGTTTAAGAAGTAGTTGGAGTTATTTTACGCGCAGGGAATGGGTGATTTTTATAGTGTAAACCCTAATGGAAACCTGAGAGGTATATGCAGGAGAAATTTAAGCATACTAAGCGGTTTCATAGTTTTAAGGGTTATAACATTCTGGGTGATTTTCTAATTTACAAGCATATATACATATATATACAACCATACAATTGGCACACCATTTTTCAAGTTCCTTCCGATAGCCCTATTATAAACAATATATTTAAGAGAACAGTAATGTGCTGTTTTTCTTAAAGTTCAATTGCACTCTAGTAAAAAATGGTTATAAAAAGGGCACATGATTCAATGGGTATTCAGTCAAATAACATTTGGTGTAGTTCAAATGCACATATTCCATTCGTCAAGTGAGTTGAGTCCTTTCTCAATGGTTTTACAGTAGAAAATCCATTTACATTCCAGTCGATTTAGAATTGTCTGTTGATTGCCACCTCTGGCATTTGGCACTAGTTTGTCTATAACCTGCCACTTCAGGTCATTTTCAGAGTGACCTAGTTCAAGGAAGTGTTCAACCAGCGGAGCCGTTGTCACTTTACATCGGATCCTGCTCCTGTGTTGGGATATCCTTGTCTTTATCTGTTGAGTCGTCTGTCCGATGTAGAGCAATTTGCACGGGCACTCAATACAATAAATAACATTTTTTGAATTACAATTTGTGAAAAAGTTTAGAGTGTGTTTACAACTCCCATACTCAAATATTTTGGTGTTCATGGTGAATTCGCATGCCATGCACTTATTACATTTAAAATGCCCTAAAACACGTGGCATATTCAATCTTGTTTCAATTGTATTATGGTTGATTGGGCGGTTTGCAGCTCTCACAAGATGGTCCTTCAAGTTACGGCCTCTCTTGAATGAAAATAAGGGAAGCCCAGTGTTTAACTCTAAAGGGTCTAATACATTCCAATGTTTTTTGATCATTTTAGTGAGTTTGTTGCTAGCTGTATTGAAAGTGGTAACACAAGTAATTTTGGATAAAGTTTTTTTGGGGCGGGGTTCAAGCAAGTATTCTCTGTGTGTGTACCAGGCCCTTTTCATGGTCCTTCTTACCAGTTTACGCGGATAGCCTCTGGCAGTTAATTTTTTGCTGAGAACTTCTGCTTCGGTAAAGAAATCATTTTTGTATTTGCAATTTCTTCTGATTCTCAGAAATTGACCGTAGGGTAATCCATCCCTCAGAGCCCTGGGGTGTGCACTCTGGTATTGTAAGAGAGTGTTACGTTCCGTGGGTTTGCGGAACAGTGTGGTGTATAATTTATTTTCTTCACATTTAATGGTCACATCTAGGTAGTTAATTTGGTGTCTGTTATATGAGTAGGTAAATTTCAGGTCTGTTTGGTTGGAGTTCAACCATGTACAGAAATTGTTTAGTGCTTCTTCATCACCGCTCCAGATCATCAGGACATCGTCGATGTACCTGTGCCATGATTTTATTTGGTTGCGGAAGGGATTCGTTGTGTTGAGGATGACGTTCGTTTCCATGTCATCCACGAAAAGAATCGCAAAGTTGGGGGCAAAAATCGCCCCCATGGAAGTTCCCTTGCATTGTCTATAGTAGGTGTCTTTGAATAAGAAATAGTTCTTGGTTAGGGCTATTTCCAGAAGGTTTATTATGAATTCTGTGGGGAATTGGTGTGGTGCAGGACGGTTGTTTAGGTGTTTCTTTATTACATTGATTCCTACTATTCACCTGAGCACCTGAAATATAGTATAAATATTTATGTATACTCTATAAAAAAGAAAAGATTGGAATAAAAATGTTTTTTCTACTTATACCTACAGTTTTTGCTCCCCAGCGTTTATTAAATACTCGCTACCTAGACCTATTTCTCCAGGACCTAATTACGCCTAAAACTGAACCATTGTTCCTTAAAAAGCATCGCTCTACCCCAGGTTCTACTGAGTGGGGTTCCCTTGTTTATTAAAAAACATTCCATGCGCAGTGGCTACACTGCAAGGGTATCACTCATTGAGTGGTTTTTTTCTCCCAACACCTAGAAACTCGGTGCCTTCCTCCGGATAATGTCTACAAATACAGCCATTACCTACACAGAGGAATATATTGCTACTAAACTTGCCGGCCCATTGCTGTTTAAACGTCCTGTAACCAACTCTGGGGCCCCAACAGACACAGCTAGTGATAAACTTGCTCAATTAGAACACCTTAAGAAAAAACATATACGAACAGAACTTCATGCTCGCATGCTACCAGATTATCTGAGAGCAGAGGTCATCCCAATAGGCCTCCAGGTGCGAAACGTACCAGCGATCTTTATCCAAGACCCCAAATTCAAACTAGGCTTCTCCCATATCGGTACAACGTGCTCACGCCACTGGATGGTGTTGGGCATTGACACCGCACTTGAACATAGCAAAAAAGAACTAGAAGAGATTGCAGCATTAGAACAAGCAATCCGAGACTTAGACAGCCTAGCTGATGCAAAATGAGCATTAGAGAAAATAGACTGCACCATAAAGGACTTCGAGAGCTTTGAGCACCATAAGAAAACCACAAAAGTCTCTAAAGACATCAACCAATATAACAAAGAAAAAACCTACCCATACCTTAGGGAGGACTATTTCACTGCAGGTCCCCCCGACCAACAAAGAGCCCCAACTGGCTCGTGGGGCTGGTTCAGAAACCGAGCACCAGTAACATTCTCAGAATCCTCAGCAGAATCAGAGGGTTCAGAGGGATCAGAAGGCCCTAGCACTTCCACTGGTAACAATCACCATTTTTTAGGGAGAGGCCAACCGAGGAACACAGACCCTCCTCGGGGGAGAGGGAGAGGGAAGACACGGTCCAGACCCAGATACAACTTCCCCCCGGGAGAACGTCAAACCAGGAACAGATATTACCAATGGGGTTACCAGTACTAGACCTTGAACCAATATCTAACACTAACCAGGAGACAATACCAATATTTAATCTATCCCAACATCAATTGAATTCAACAGATGTAGCTCTTCTTAGCAGAGGTCTATCGTTCGTAATTGCTGAGAAACCAAACTGGTTCAATATCCAAGCTGAGATCATGCAATTTTTTAGAAAAGTACGTCTACAGACTTTCTTCAAAAACCGTGAAGGACCCAATAAGAATGACACCACAGGCCTACGCCCTCCTTCCACATTTAATCCTTCCAGTGGAACCATGCCACCAGAAGTGCTCACTTTCGAACACCTGGTGTTACGTGATCTGGGTAAAATAAAAGACGAATATAGATTCACACCCTACAACATCAGCAAAGAGGAGAAAAATAGCCTTCTAGCTTTAAAACAAAACAATGACATTGTCATAAAACCATGCGACAAGGGTGGCGGGATAGCCATCCAAGACTGCATCTCTTATGAAAATGAAATCATGCGCCAGATCAACAACAAAGACCATTATGAGCAATTAAGAGGCAATCCCATAAGGAATATAAGTGAAACAATTCTTTCTGTCACGCAAGAAGCACTCGAATTAGGTTTTCTAAGTAAGAATGAATTCTTATTCCTGAATAATAAAAATGCTCGCACCCCAGTACTCTACACATTGCCTAAAATTCACAAGGACACAGAACGACCTCCTGGAAGACCAATACTCTCAGGTTGCGGGTTGGTTGTAGAACCCCTAGGCAAATATATTGATTTTTTCATCCGTGACTTGGTCCAAGACACTGCCACATATGTCAAAGATACCACACACCTCATTAATCTCATTGAGTCACATCCGTTCCATCCAGACAGTGAAATCTTGGTGACTCTAGACATCAAATAACTTTATACTAACATCCCTCAGGCCAAAGGAATCAATGTGATAAAGAAACACCTAAACAACCGTCCTGCACCACACCAAGTCCCCACAGAATTCATAATAAACCTTCTGGAAATAGCCCTAACCAAGAACTATTTCCTATTCAAAGACACCTACTATAGACAATGCAAGGGAACTTCCATGGGGGTGATTTTTGCCCCCAACTTTGCGATTCTTTTCGTGGATGACATGGAAACGAACGTCATCCTCAACACAACGAATCCCTTCCGCAACCAAATAAAATCATGGCACAGGTACATCGACGTTGTCCTGATGATCTGGAGCGGTGATGAAGAAGCACTAAACAATTTCTGTACATGGTTGAACTCCAACCAAACAGACCTGAAATTTACCTACTCATATAACAGACACCAAATTAACTACCTAGATGTGACCATTAAATGTGAAGAAAATAAATTATACACCACACTGTTCCGCAAACCCACGTAACGTAACACTCTCTTACAATACCAGAGTGCACACCCCAGGGCTCTGAGGGATGGATTACCCTACGGTCAATTTCTGAGAATCAGAAGAAATTGCAAATACAAAAATGATTTCTTTACCGAAGCAGAAGTTCTCTGCAAAAAATTAACTGCCAGAGGCTATCCGCGTAAACTGGTAAGAAGGGCCATGAAAAGGGCCTGGTACACACACAGAGAATACTTGCTTGAACCCCGCCCCAAAAAAACTTTATCCAAAATTACCTGTGTTACCACTTTCAATACAGCTAGCAACAAACTCACTAAAATGATCAAAAAACATTGGAATGTATTAGAACCTTTAGAGTTAAACACCGGGCTTCCCTTATTTTCATTCAAGAGAGGCCGTAACTTGAAGGACCATCTTGTGAGAGCTGCAAACCGCCCAATCAACCATAATACAATTGAAACAAGATTGAATATGCCACGTGTTTTAGGGCATTTTAAATGTAATAAGTGCATGACATGCAAATTCACCATGAACACCAAAATATTTGAGTATGGGAGTTGTAAACACACTCTAAACTTTTTCACAAATTGTAATTCAAAAAATGTTATTTATTGTATTGAGTGCCCGTGCAAATTGCTCTATATCGGACAGACGACTCAACAGATAAAGACAAGGATATCCCAACACAGGAGCAGGATCCGATGTAAAGTGACAACGGCTCCGCTGGTTGAACACTTCCTTGAACTAGGTCACTCTGAAAATGACCTGAAGTGGCAGGTTATAGACAAACTAGTGCCAAATGCCAGAGGTGGCAATCAACAGACAATTCTAAATCGACTGGAATGTAGATGGATTTTCAACTGTAAAACCATTGAGAAAGGACTCAACTCACTTGACGAATGGAATATGTGCATTTGAACTACACCAAATGTTATTTGACTGAATACCCATTGAATCATGTGCCCTTTTTATAACCATTTTTTACTAGAGTGCAATTGAACTTTAAGAAAAACAGCACATTACTGTTCTCTTAAATATATTGTTTATAATAGGGCTATCGGAAGGAACTTGAAAAATGTTGTGCCAATTGTATTGTTGTATATATATGTATATATGCTTGTAAATTAGAAAATCACCCAGAATGTTATAACCCTTAAAACTATGAAACCGCTTAGTATGCTTAAATTTCTCCTGCATATACCTCTCAGGTTTCCATTAGGGTTTACACTATAAAAATCACCCATTCCCTGCGCGTAAAATAACTCCAACTACTTCTTAAACTGCCTCAAATGTGAAGCACTAGCTTGGCTGCGCTTCAGCAACTACCCGCGCATGTGCCAATTAGCAAAGCTAGTCCTTCCTCGCGAGAGACCAGCAGGACCTCTCCGCGCATGCGCCGTCCCTGTCACGCTACTGTGGCTGCGCGCGCATAACAACACGCTACTAATGGCGGCTCCAGCGTTCAGTATGCTGTGAGCAGCTGTTGGTGATACACTCGGACCCCTACCTGCTTCGCCAAATCGCCGGAATTAAAGTAAGTGTACCCCGTTGAACGAGGCTACCCTAGTGCACTGTATCCCTTAATGTATAATTTTACCGACTTACTAAAAACGTGCCTTTACAGTTCTAGGCACCCATAATTAAAAATTATCATAGTGACGAACGCGCTCAAGCAGATTCCCTAATTCATTCAAGTAAGTTTTTCTGCCCCATTTCGCCGCTATATTACAGTAGGATTACTTAATAGCAAATTACAGGCTCTAACTACTATTTTTCATTTCAAAAAAAGTTCAAGTAGGACCCTCGTCTAATTTAAAGTGACCGAGCGCTACCTGGATCATCTAATTGAGAGACCTTTTTTGATTAACTATAATGTAAGTTCTTTTCCTTTTAATAATGCAGCTTTAATTAATTAATTTTGTTAAAAAATGACCACATCGTTTTTTGACAAACAGCATGACTTTCTAACGCTGCTACCTTATTCTCCCGACACATCCAGTGTCCAAGTATAGCCATAACTCTATGTGGTGTTTACAGTAATTTTGAGTACAGCCCTAACTCTCTGTGATACTTAAAGCAATTTATATTATCACTAGATTCTCTCCAGAAAGCAACCTCCAATTCAGTTGCAGCATCAATAATTCATCCTTGCTTGAGAATGCATTGGCAAGGTAATGAAAATAATCGAGTCATTAAATGATTTAAATAAGTGCATGCATCTATCTATGCGTCTATGTACAGCCCCAAACACCCCCTCTTGGCTAAATATACGCTGCACTCCTAGGTGAGGAAACTATGCCCCTTTCACCTCTGATAATTCGTTTCAATGCGCATGTGATGATACACAAACATGTGCATGTTAATTCACCACTCCCGGGGAGCACAATAAATGCAAACCCAAATAAACATGTAGGTAAAGAACGTGTAACTAAAATCCCAATTCTTACAGTTTCAGGAAGCTCATCAGTCCTGATGATGATCTAAAGCTATATAGATCGAAACGCCGTCGACATACCCAAGGATTTTTACTCATTCTATTGTATATAATTGTTGTTTTTTAACCTTGTTGTTGTTTTGTGACAGTTCGTTCACTTTGATCACTTTTGTCACGTCCTGCACCGTACTATTCACCTGAGCACCTGAAATATAGTATAAATATTTATGTATACTCTATAAAAAAGAAAAGATTGGAATAAAACATTTTTTTCTACTTATACCTACAGTTTTTGCTCCCCAGCGTTTATTAAATACTCGCTACCTAGACCTTTTTCTCCAGGACCTAATTAGGCCTAAAACTGAACCATTGTTCCTTAAAAAGCATCGCTCTACCCCAGGATCTACTGAGTGGGGTTCCCTTGTTTATTAAAAAACACGTGTGCTTGAATAATTGCATCCAAAAACTCACAGAGCTCACAAATAAATGGCATCCACTTTATTTGTCCTGGTGGGGTCACATGGATATTATTAAGATGATGCTTTCCCACATAGTTTTTAATACCATATCTAACATTCCAGTTCCCATGTCTACTAAATTATTTAAATCCATTAATTCAGTTTTATCCTCCTTTTTTTTGAACAAGAAAAGACCGCGTATGTCTATATCAAAGTTATCAAGTCCTAAAGTTGAAGGTGGAGTTAATTTTTTGAACTTTATTGCTTATCACCAAGCTTTCTTTTGCGACAAGTTTCATACTGGTTGCTTGACTCTGAGGAGGATCAACCTCTCTGGACCTCAGTAGAGCTTTCGTTCCTCTCTCCTTTTTCATTTCAAGAATACCTCTCGTTTTCCCACAAACCCCAAACACTTTCTACTCCATTAATCAAGTTTACCTCAAAATTATTGGGCCCTATATTTCCTATATTTCCTTTCCTTTACTTTATGATACTCCCGAATCCTTCTTGAATTCACCCATATGGCATAATAAAATGTTATTAATACATAACAGTCCTTTTTACTGGAAATCTTGGAGACTGCGTGGCATAATTTGGGTCCATCAGTTATTCTCAAATAAAGAACTTCTTTAGTTTTCCTTGCTCAAACTGTTATATGCCCTACCTGCATCCTTCCTCTCCAAATTTCAGATTCTTCGTAAAGCTGTCCTTGATGTATACACACCGTTATCAAATAACACTACTGCCAACTCCACGACCCATATACATAATCTTTTACACACTCAATTCAAGGCATCAAAATATATCTTTTCTTACATTCTGCTAGTACATTGAGACAAAAAACAAGTACTGAAGAGACATGGGAAAAATATTTCAATACAGAAAGGTATCTTACTTTGTGGAATAATTTATGGACTAAAATATGTAAATCCTCCAGATCAGCTAGTTTAACGCAAACATTGTTTTATGTGTATAATAGACTTTTATTATCTCCACAACTTTTACATAAAAGATTCCCAAATATTCTGGATACATTCTGGGCTTGTACCTCTCCAAATGCAGATCTATTTCATCTGTGTTTCTCATGTACACCAGTATATCATTTTTGGAAACAGGTCTGGCTTCAAATTAACTTCATTTTTGGCACACATTTCCGGTTCTCTACGACACACATCTTTTTAGGCAGCCTTTCTTCAACATGGGATAATAATGCAACTAATTTTAAAATAATTGATCTATTAATAATAGTTGCTTTCCAACAAAAAACAAGAAATTGGAAGGACTTTACGAAAATCTCATTCAAAGCTTGGGGTTATGATGTGTGCCACAACCACAGACGGGATACCTTCTCCAATTTACCTTCACCCATTGCTTTCAAAACTCTTCAGTTATGGTCATCAGTCACAAATTTTTTTTGACACGTGTGCCAAAAAACACTCCTTACTGAAGCCCTCTCAACAAGAAGTACTCAAACCTCCATAGAATCTCTAACTTCCTTCTCTTTCTTTTGTAACCCATTTATTATATTTTTCTTGTTTAGTTAGTATGGATAATATTGTTCTTTGTTTTTATTCAAGTACTTATGCTGGAATACAATTGTATTGCAATATTTGTTACTCATTGTTTGTCACTTGACCGCATTTATTGTGTAATGAAACACCTATATTCTGAAATAAAATTATTTTTGAAACTAAAAAAACATCCTCAGCATGACATAAGATGCACTGGCCAGTTTTCAGGCTAGAGTTTCCATTAAAAGAGTGCTATCCAGCTGCATACCCAAGCTTTTAATTGAGGAGGACGGAACCTGTGGGCCCCAAGGCTATCTGGGGGAGGGTTGTTCCCGAGGACCATTAGTTCCCGTTTGTCCCCATTTAGTTAAAAAAACTCCTAGAAAACACCTAGCCATCTAGTGTACCACCTTCTCCAAGCAAGGACCTAACTCATGCTAAGCTCCCTCGCCTGAAGGGAAACGACAAGCTGTGTGATGTCAGCGTAGGACACAACTGATACTCTAAATTCTTTAACAATGGTGGCCAGCGGTCTCGCGTAAAATTTTTAAAAAGAGCGGGACTGAGCTATGAGCCCTGCAGAACCCCACATTTCAGAGGGACTTTCTCAGAACAGCAAAAGCTGAAAAAAACAGATCTTGACCCCGCATGCCCTGGAAACTTTAGACTAATATTGATGTTCCCGGTGTTCAGGAAAGTCCTAGAGGGAAACATATCAATCAGCATGTATCTAAGCATCTGGAAGAACTCCTGGACTTCAGAGAAACATTGTAAAATCACACATTTTAAAAATGTTAACACCCAAAGGAATTGTTTCCCTAAGTTACTGCCATTAAGGTAGAAAAGCGAAAAAAATATTTTCAAGTGCTTGTCAAATATTTGCAAAGAATTATATTGGCATTCAGGGTCCTTTCCCTCAGCAGCATGTGTGTAGTAAATGTCAAGTCACATATTTGTTTGATTCTGTCTCCAGCGTGTGGGGATACGAGGCATTTATTGATGGTTTTTGTTTGCCTGCCTTATGTTTTGCACATTTGGAATTGATGTTTGTACGAAATTGGAAGAATCTTTATAGCTACCCTTGTGTAGTTCGATGGCATGTCTTTATGTCCTTGTTCCAGGGTAACCACCAGGCCTGGTACTTATTAGAAGCTCAGCACTGAGGAGAGGGATGAGGACAATAGCTGTCGTTTAACACAGTTGGAGAACGTAACAATATAATCTAAAAGTAAACTCTCTAATAGGTTTTTTGTGTTTGCCTGGCATATATTTAGCACTTTAGGAATTGCTACTGCTGCGCTTTTTATTGTAAAATAATGTTTAGCGCAGCTTGTTTCGCCCTGTGGTCTCTTTTACTTTGTCCAAATCCAGAGGCATTTACCCTACGAGTATTCACTAGGAGGTGTAAGGAGAAGATAGACGCATTTGAAAACAAAGGGGCTGATTTATGAGAGAACTGCATCACTTTTGCACCATGTAAAGTGGGACATGCTTTACACAGAGCAGTCATAAAGATTTATGAAGCCACGTTAGGCCACCCTGCATGTCTTTCAGTGGCCTCATAAAATATGAGTAAGGCAAGTCAGCGCAAATTGCTGTGTTGCCTTTATTCGAACCCAGTAGGCGTTTCATTGGCTTTTTGATGAGTTTCCCATGCAACACTCATAGAATTTGATGCTGCCCCAGATTCACAGAGTTTTGTACACCTGGGGAAGTGTCCAATCCATAACCTGTCAAGGTGAGGCGTAATGAGGAGAAATATGATTATTTCTCCTGTTTTTTTCCTCTTTCCATGTGTGCACACAAAGAGAGAGGAAAATGCCTCTTTGACTTGCTTTTGTACAGGAGGGATTTCCTACCTGCACAAAAATAATCTTGTCTACAATGGAGACATCCTTGCACCATGTTGCAAGGGTGCATGCGTCGCCGCTAGGCTGCCGAAACGGCACCAGCATATGCGGAAAGGACAGGAATGCACTGTATTGCTTGATTACTGTGCATTTCTGCCCTCTCACTTTGGTGTTGGGCAGCTCAGCAGGGTGACTTGCTGTGCTGCCCTACTTCAAAATGCCATTAATGAGTCCCAAAATGCGCCACAAAAGCGAAGCAATGGATTGTTGCTCGGGCTGCATTTATGAGGATTTGGCATAGGGCAGCTCCAAAAGTCATCTTGCTATGTTGCCCTACAACAATGTGAAAGGGCAGGAATGCATTGTATTTATGAAATGCAGTGCATTTCTGTCCTTTCCCCCTGCCCTGGTGCACAATTTACTGCCTAACACTAATGTTAGGCACCCTTGCAACATGGTGCAAGGGCGGCTATGTTGCAAGAATGATGTTCTTGTGCAGGAAGGGGACCCTTCCTGCACAAAACAATCCAAGAGGTGTTTTCATCTTTCTATGTGTGCTACAGAATAAAAGAACACATGGAAAGAGGAAAAAACAAGCCGAAATAAAAATAATTCTCATTACACCTGCTCTAGGGAGGTATAAGATTTTTACATGATTAAGTAAATCTTGGGCAGCATCAAAATCCATGGGTGTTGCTTGGGAACACCCACAGTGACGCCGATAGAATGCCCCCTTGACGCAGAGTAAGGCAATGCAGCTATTTGGTCTGCTTTGTCTTACTCCATATCTATGAAGCCACACAAAGCCACACAGGGTGGCTTTGCATCGCCTCATAGATACAATTGAGAGGCTTGCACCACCGGAGAGTCAAAAATAGTGAGGCTCGGGCAGTGCAAATCTCTCATAACTAAGCCCCGAAGTGAGCAAGTTTGAAAAGTGCTGTGCCTGGCAATTGGGCAGTTAGACCAAAACAAAGTGTTGGACAGAGTTTACACAACGTGTTGAATTTAGCAATGTGCATCAAATCCCTGAGCTGATCAGCTAAAGTAGTCATGTAAACTGTAGCATTTTTAGCAGTAGACTGTTTGCCTGATTCTTATGCTTATCAAAGTACCTAATAGAGCTTTATCTCACATGCAAATAATTTTGTTTCTGCCATTGTGCATCCTTAGGTTGATGCCTGCAATCTCAAAGAAGTCTTCTTTGTGTTCCTGTTAGAAATGGGGCTTCTGGTTGGCTAGGGTATACACCTAAGCCAGGCAGAACTAGGGGAAGGCTGAGTTCAGGGAGTTGCACTACGCAGAATTCTGCGGAGTTCCTTAAAAACTCTGTGGAATTCCGTGGAGTTCCACTCCGCCCTACTCCCATGGCAACAGGCTTTTCTGACCATCTTGGTGAGTAGTACATCTTAAATACAAGCTTTTTATACTCCCAATTTTTCGCCCACCTCATCGGAGCCAATCGCAAACATTTACAATGTAGACTTGTAAAACCTGCAGCCCAGATTACATATCCATGCACTCAGGGTCATTTGCAATAACGCAAAACACAGTAGTCTTGTCTCACCTTCCACTCACCAATGTTAAGCTTTCTGCTCCTGGCATGGAATCACTGCAGTCTTCAGCCCATGCCTCGGATAGCAGGAGGCTGCCGTCTTGCAGAGGGAGGCCAGCTTCTCTTACTCCCTCCCTCCATCTGCTTCAATGTATTGCGCTTTGGTTCCCGAAGTCCCTCAGTTATAGCCCTCAAGACCAACTCAACGCGCTGACCGCAACTTTTTCCAATTCCGGGCATGTCTTGGCTGCCAGGGTAGGTTGCTGACCTTCATCCTCACAGATCACTGCTGGAAAGAGAAAGGACTTCCGCCCAGAGAATTCACATAGCTCTGTCGACCTCTCCTAGGAAAAGAGACGGACAGTCCTGTGATGTTTTTTTCATTAGGCAAAGCGGAATTTTGTTGTGCATACTTGCATTACACACCTTTAAAACACAAAAAAATACAGATATTGCCTATGATTTTTACCTGCCGGGTATGGGGCACTAGTCGATCAGAAGCTATACCTGTACTTTTTGTCTGCACCCCCGGCTGCCCGCCCTGCCACTGCACTGTATAGACAGCTGCTCACTGCTCCGGTACCTAAAAGGCGCACCAACAGCACTGTGTAGAGCATCTCCTGATTTCTGAGCATGGTGCAATTTTTTAATGGGCGAGCACCTGTGCGTGTAGCAGACTTATACACTGGAGCATGAGTACCAGTAATTTTGAGATATATACAGGCATACAGGCGAGAGCTGCTGTCCTAGGAACTGGGGAATCGGGCTCCAGTCCCTGTATCAAGTCAACATCCTGTGATTCTGAGCACACCACTTAGCCATCCCAGGCATACAAAACAATCTGTAACCTGCGGTTCTTGTTTAAAGCCCAGCACCGCTCTGGCTTCGCTGCTCTTTTTCCCAGGTACAGATATCATCTGTTCTCAGTGTGTTGGGATTAGGGGGTGGCGTGAGAGGAGTTAGGGTAATTAAAAGGGCCATCATAGGAGATGTACCCTTTACCATACTTCAAACTGCATACCTAACTTCTCAGCTACGCCCCGCAGGGGTATACAACGTTGACAACGCGAGCGTTACAACGAAGTACCATTACCACGCGGTTATAACAACGAAAGTTGTTACAACGAATTGCGCTGGGTGGCGCTCAAGGATAATAAATGATTTAATTTACTATCCTAACACCTTCCCTACTATCCACGGGGACTGGTGTTGGAATAGTAAATTATATTTTTTTAATTTGCGCCCCCCCAACGCAAGTCGTTGTAACGACTTGCGTTGTTACAACCGCGTTGTAATGGTACGCGTGGTAATGGTACGCGTGGTAGTGACATACATCCCCAGCAGGCAATCATACACAGCCTGCCTCCACAGGCATAGACTATTGCACGTTTGGCACAATCAAACAACCCTACAGATTATAAACACTCAGTCACATTCCCTAGCCCCATTAACATTTATGTATTAACCACAAGCACATCTTAACCCTCCATCACATGTAAAAGACTGATGTGCCAAACACTTCTTACTCAGTTCATGTAGACACATACACAGCTACATCCAAATGCAAAACTGCAAACCTACGAGGAACACTATACAGTCACCAGGCACAATAATAAAAAGACATGACATACAATGTCTCTAAAGGGAATACACAGAAAAATGAAATTTAGTACACACCAATTCAGAAGTGTTCGCACATCTATGGATTTATCAGCTCAAATAGTGACATGTTGACTAGAGGTGGGTGGCGGGGCCAAAATCCACCATGCTGCAGAATCAGAGTTTTTTTTGCAGAACTCCGTGCATCCCAGTGGAGCGTGGATTCCCAAAATTCCCCAACACCCCCATGCAGCAGAGTTAACTTCCTACCCTTAGGCAGAACCCACCACTCTAGTCAGGGTAAGAAAGTTCTACACCCAAGATAACCCCTGCTCACCCCCTTGGTAGCTTGGCACAGCAGTCAGGCTCATCCTGGAGGCAATGTGTAAAGCATTTGCGCAACCCACACAAACATCTGTGACACAGAGGAGGGGGAGGGTACACACACCTCCTGTGTTGGCGGGGGTCCCTATGCTAGACCCCCTGAATGTGAAACAATCAAAGTGGTGGCAGTTAACAGCCTCGGACAGCTGCCTCTGCCACCCAGGACCACCCTCTAAGGAAGAGCGGATTGGTAACCAATCCCTCCTCATGCCCGTCCTTGCAAAGACAGGCAAAACCCTGAAATTCACCAGACTCAGGGCACTGGCGGCCTGCAACCTGGACCACGTTTGCCTGCCTCACTTCGGCCGGTACCTAGCTCTGTCCATGTCCCAGTGCAGGCGTGACTTTAAATTTCCTCTACCGGGCCTGCCTGCCCAGGAACACTGGATGGCTTCAGCTGGAAAGACAATGACTGAGGCACACCAGGGCCAAACTCAGGGATCCCTTTGGAGCACCAGGGATCCCAACATTCCTCTGTTGGTCGGTGGGGCCACAGCAAGGGGGGCCCTCGAAGCACAACATTGCAGCCACTGGTAGAGAATGGAGCCTCAGGATGGTATTCCATCGTTGGTTGGGGTTTCCCTGGAAGGGGGGTGATGGAGAAAGGACTCGTAGAAAAGAGACTTGCTCGGAGACAATCCTCTCAATTAACTTTTATTATTGTATTAACCATGTATTGTGTAAATTAATACGCATAACAATGAATATAAAAGATAGAGAAGCTTGCTTATGTGTTTTACTAATAAGTAACTAGTGAAATTCTAAAAAGGCTGCTAATGGGAAATCTTTATTGCGTATGTATCAGCTGCATCACATAGTATGACAGCTGTCGCTTGGAGGGAATTTCTTGCGCATGAGCAAATACTGTTAGGTGGCGGCTTAGAAGCTCACAGGCTTAGCATCTGCTTTGCTGAAACTAGCACAAGCTGTTTTACTAATTCTAATGCGGGTAAAGCATTAAGAAATTAACAGCATTAGAGTAGAGATAGGTGGTATACAGTGAAACCATTAATTTTTTAAATTAACATATGTCTTTTTTACTCTTTTATTAATGCATATTTTGGGCATTTAGTGAGTCTAAAGTCTGTTAACCACCTGACCTCCGCATATGCGTGGTGTGACTGAGCCGGAAGAAGTGATGTGACTCTTGAATACAGTCCAAGGACAAAAAAGATACATACCCTGGGAACTAGTACCGAAGTCCTCTGGATGAATAGGAAAACATGAGAAATTATTCAAGGGTTTCCAATATGATGTGAATACGGGTGGGAATAAAAATTTGTGAATACAAAATTAAGGGGTGGGATGTTTCAACAATGGACTGAAAGACTAAATTGGAAAATAAGTATGGTGTGATGATCATCCCTCCTTGCCTGTCCAATCAGAATTAGTATTTTCACGATATTGAAACATTAATGGGTGGTACATGAATACCAAAGAGTATAATTGAGGGAGCTTTATATAGTTAATTAGCATGAGATCAGGATGCTGTCAAAGTGACGAGAGATGCTGATGAAGATTTGAATGCAGAACCATCTACCCTAAATTAATTACTTAGAAGAAGATTGCAGAAGAAAGAGAGTGTCAGAGAGGGCTACTACGCAAGCATCAGTGGTAGAGAGGTCATATATCCTGTCCTGATTCCTGTCCTGAAGCCTTTGTCACCTGATCTTTCCCGGGGACCCTTCCCAGCTCCTTGGCCAGGGGATTAGTTTTCACACCATCCTAGGTAAATATTTTCTGTGAATGTGCCAATTTTCTTTTCTCTCTATCATCTCCTTTTTGAGCATAAGTCATTGCAAGATATGAATGTATGTGTTTGATGATTGATTAATCAAATCTTCCTTCCCATGAGTGACGGACACTGTACTGTACTTTGTAAGTAGTTCACTTGAAATTAATTTGGATAAAGATTTAAAATACTTCCAGAGTCTGTGGTCATTTATAAACTTAAGAAGATTATTTCATGTCATTTTACCATCAACTAGTTCAACTAATGGTCCATTGACCAGAGGAAAGAACTTTTTGATCAGTGAAAGATTAGGTGAGAATAAGAAGTGACTAATCTTGAAATGGTAGAAAATCATAAATAATTGACCCCAGCGGTTTATTGCCAGGTTGTGTGAGTGTGTGTTTATGGTCCCAGGTGAGTATATGGTATTGGAATACCTGTTGCTGATGAGCCGCTGGATCAGAGGCACGTTTCAGGCAAACATGGGGCAGTCTCTGATACTTGCAGATCAGAGCAGACGGCGCGATCTGATACAAGAACTCAACACAGGCTTTTTGGGCATGCCACAAACTGGACAGTTAAGCGCTCAACAAGTACTGATTTAGGCAGCTTCTCACTGACAAGGAAAGTGCTCCACATGCACTTTCCTACAAAAGCTCTCCCTACATTCTCCTAGCAAAACAGGGAAGGGCCACACTACCCAGTCCCTGGAGAACATTTGGGGGGGGGAACCACACCAGGAACAAGCAGCAGGCGAGCACATCAAGGCCCTTGGATACAAATTGGCAGTCCTTTTCATAGCCTCACAGGCCACCGATCAGCACAAGCAAGGGAGTCCAATGGCAGTTCAACCTGGCAGCATCAAAATCATGGGGTCACAGCCCCTGTAGTAATACTCCAAAAGTCTTTGTTCTGGGGACACTTGAAACAACTTCAGAAATGCACAACATCCCCATCCAATCCCCAGCCATGGCTACAGACATAATACAAGTGGACAGAGACAGCATTGTGAAAGGTAGGCACAACCCCACCAGGTGACAACCCCGCCCACCACTCTAAATGCAGGCCATACCTATTCAGCTTATTATGAGTTACCCAGGAAAGTCAGGACACAACTCAACCACCCCTTATGACTTTCTACAGTGAATGCACATCCCCTACTCCTGTCAGTCTAAACCAGACATTCATTACACAACCAGGCAGGGCACAAAGAGTAATAAACAGACAGAAATGTCCACATCTAAATGTTGCATTTCTAAATTAGTGACAACAAATCTGCTTACACCAATAAGCGGTATTTATTACTCATATTCCAAAAACACCAAATATGGCCACGCTACCACTTTCATATAAAAAACCACTGAAGCACATATCAGGGAATCTCCAATGCAAACATATGAGAGAGGCAGCCTCACAGAAGTGAGAAACCAAATAGGCTCCCTACCAGGACATGCCACACAACAATGGCACATGTCCTACCTTTTACCTACACAGCACCCTGCTTGTGGAAATTAGCCTTTTTAGGCGCTCACTGGTGCAGGAGTTCACCGTTATCTGTCTCAATGAAATAGATGTATTAGCCTCTCAGGAGTAGGACTATATCTATACAGCACCCTAGGGCACAGTATGAGGTAGTCCATAGAATGCAGAAACCAGGAGCCTTTTATATACATTTGATGCATAGTCAGCATGGAGACTCAAAGGAGAGGTACTGGCACATACAAGAATAGTTATTGACTAACATAGGCATACAAATATGTCATGATCAGCAAAGTGGGAGGGGAGACATTTCTGCTTACATTAGTTAAAACAGCCTGACAGTTACAGTCTAAGACAGGTGCATTTTAGCAGCTAAAGGCCTTTCTGAGCACAGTGCTCTGGCTCAGTACTGAAAGAGTTAACTATAGTTGATGACTCAAGCAGAATAGAAAAGTAGGCAACAGTGAAGACGGAAGAAGCACATGGCTAACACATGGCTAACTAAAATGGATGCCACACACAAAATGGCTTCAGCTTATGCTAACAGTAATTTCTGCGATTTGTGCAGACGGCCATTTTAGCATTAGCTGAAGACATTCGCTATGAATTAATAGAAGCATAGAAGTTATCCTGCACATCTATCCTCATAAATTCATTATTATCCTGACCCTTTGCTAGGTGGGCATTTGGGGAACAGAGCACCTGGTCACATTAAATTCAAAGGCAATGGCAAAAAAGGATTGCAAATATTATATACAGGGTTGATAATAGCTTTCCGCCCCAAACAGAAAACAGTGTCCAAAACCAACCAGTCCAAGTCCATGTCCCTAATTTCTATTGGATTTCAGTGGCTATTTTATTCAGTTTGGAAATAGCCAACAGCATATGTCTGATTCTATGTCTAAATAAAAACATTTTATTGATAGACCTTCCAGTGTTCTTCTTTATGAGGGCAAGGTACCAATGATATGTTCGGGGGAGCGGAGTAGTATTTATTAAAGACTGCACAAAATACTTTTCTTGCAGAAAGAACAATATTCCAAATATGAATACAATATTTGTCACATAAACAATCTTTGTGTTGGGGGACCTGGGGGACCAGGAGGACCAAACGGGGCAATGGGAATTAGGACAAGGAGCTGCAAAGGGCTGCTCCTCCTCAAAAATGGGGCATTCAAAGGGGTACATTGCTAACAAAAAAGTACTTGGGGATTTGAAGCTGCTGTACAACCAGCCAGAGCGGAGTCTTCTCCCTGTGTCCGTCTGAGCCTCACAGGCAGGCTCCTATCATTCATCAAAATGTTCACTTCTCCCATGGTGGAGCTTCACAACTTGCAAGTCAGGAAAAACAATCACAGCCCAGGCTGAGGGAAAACTTTCTTTCAGGATAGGGCAATCACCATCCAGCGCGAATACCCTCAATGGTCCTGTCCAGTGTCTCAGGTAGTGCACCAGAATTCTCCACTCTAATCTAACAGGCACCAAAGCCGCAGCACCTGTACCCTGAACTCAAGTCCTTCCCTAACTCCTGTGTTGCACCGCTGCCATACTGCTCTTTCGTTGGGGCTGCAGATTGTACCCAGTGTGCCCAGACACCTCCTTATCAGCAAAGAAAGGTGCAGACTCTTTCACTTGGAGACCTGAACTCAGAGGCCTGATGCTGGAGTATCTGAAGCAACCCTTGTTTCAGAGGGGGTCACCTCAAGTAAAAACCTCCTTGCTCTTGTATCGATCTGTGCCTCTCTCAGCTAGGCATAAAAAAACTGGAACAAAGCAAATGATCAGTATTCCATCCTGATTTGTGACCGCGTCTTTCGCCCAAGTGTCATTTGGCAGTGGCAGGGGTGCATGCTTCTTCCATTCTTCCACCTTCACCGCTGTTATAGTTGCCAGCAACACCTGTGCTGGTTCACTCTACCTCAGCTTCAAGCTGGACTTTCAAAACAACTATTCTTTTAACAAAATTGTACTTATAAGTCATCACAATACAGCTTCTACTTTGTGAATTTTCACTATTGTGCAAAACTGTAGACACCTCTAAAATTATTTTTTTACATAAGAACATCCATGTTTTGCACTTTATGACCATGCTCTCATGTTATAGGTATAGTGGGAAACACTAGAATTAAGAATGTAACAGAGATCCATATTACATGAATAACTGATCAATTAATCCTAACATATTAAGTACATGAATCTGTCCAGCAGAACTTGTTGTGGCAAACAAGAAAACAAGCAAAGAACATTTTGTTCTTAGAAATGTGTGATAAGGGCATATGGGCTTCTTTCCTAGCATTGTGACACATATGTATCATACTTTTCATAATCTGGGCCATGTATTATCATATTCAGGGGAGAAACCTGGTTACCAGCTCTAGCAAAGGTTGCCAGTTCAATTTTATGAACTAACTAATGATGGACTCATGATGCCTCTGCGAATTATGTAGTGCTGTAATAACATCAACAATAATGGTGTTGCCACCTGGGAATTTTAGAACAAAAACTACCAACATATAGTTCCCCTTAAAGCTCAAATAAGGGAACATCAGTCTATTCTGCCCATCCTTTCATACTTATCCTGTTCCATATTACATCAGTTTATAGACAGGAGGGGCAGTAACATGGTGTATGTATTTATTATTTTTGTTAATTCTAACAATTTGTTCAAACCAGTATTACTTAATAGCCAATTAGATGCGCACTTTGGAGGTGCTTTGCCTCTATTTATTTAAGAACATATTCACACAATCTTGTAAAATTAATGACTAAATCGAGCCCAACCAATTGTCTCATAGCCATTCCTAGACAGCTTAGACAGGCTCAAGAGAGAGAGTGAGAGAGAGAAAGAGAGAGAAAGAGAGAGAGAGAAAGAGAGAGAGAGAGAGAGAGAGAGAAAGAGAACGCAACAACAAGCTGCCTTACGTACTTTTCACGCAGAATAGCTCACAATAATACACATAATAGGCACAAAAAACAAGAAAAAGGGCAATGTGTTACTTAATTTTACTTACCCTTAGTTTGCCCAGGAGCTAGTCTCCTACCCCCCTTCGACAGTAGGTAACCTAAGCAGGTGACCTCCTGTTGAAAAATATTTACCCCCTGTGGCAGCTGGGCACAAACAGACGTGTAAGAGGTAAATGGCTAGGGGAATCCACACCAGAGAGGCCATGTCCAATACTATTGGACTGTACCATTTTCTAAATGTTGGTGTAAAGTACATTGGGCTAACTAGAAAACATTATTCCAATATCCAACTTCCAATTCCTGTAGCTTATTGAGCAACGTAACATCATAGCCCATTAAGGCAAACTTTATTTCATGGCCTTTTTATCTGGCCCTAGGACAACAATTTTAAGTGGAAACCATTATGTCTGTATGCATGGCAGAGGTATTCTCTGCACAGAACCCACATATGCTGCTACCCCTTAATAATGTTATTCAATAAGATAAACCCCACCCTGCATATCTCCTACACTTGTATTATTTCTCAAGAAAACAATGATATCCGCATCTGCTCCTAATAGAATATGCCATATTTCCTTTAGCTAATGTTACCTAATGTTACCTAATGTTACCTAAAACAGATCTGTGGTGTCCAATCTTGTTCCAGGAAGGCTTAATCAAGGCCATAGGTTCATTGAAACAACTAAAGTAAGTAAGTAAATTCTTCCATTTCTTAAATGTACTAAAATTACTAATGACCATATTCTAAATATTATTAACATGAATTGAGAATTAATTTGACCCTAATTTTCCTAGGCACATTATAGCCTCAGATATCATTAGAGCAAAGTTTACATTAACTGTAGTGTTTTACCCTATAATCTTAGAATCTGAAAATGTATTTAATACAAAGAAATTAATTTGTTCAACTACTCTTCAACCTTAGAAGCAGGTATTATATCTATGTTATTCCTATTTAGAACAAGTGGCACTGAAGTGCGCATTTGCTTAACATGTATTATTTGCTGTAGACCAAAATAGAAGCAAATGTGCTGAAAAGGAATATGTTCCCCACTCAATCAAATACAGCCCTGTTTACTTATTTATTTTAATTATTACTACAAGGGCTATAGGCTAGATTTACAACTTGCATTTACACAATTATATATGTACATGTACGCATCAAGAAACTTTGTGATGCTTTCATAGTGTAATGTAGAAATCACACACTGTCACAGTGGCTAACCTCTGATAAAAAAAAATGCTCCAAATCTCCCATCGTGGATATTTTGCTTTCAGTAGTGGTGGTCAGGTGTAAATACAGAACTTGGCCTCTGACCCTTAAACCTGTTGTCCCCAGTCTGAGCAAGGCTAGTCCCATGCGTCCTTTAGAATTCAAAGTAACACTCGAGAAGCATGACAGAAGGGCATCCCTGCTCCGTGCCTGCGTGCTGATATTTTTAGAGGTAGGATGTTACTTTAACTCTTTATATTTTTTTTATTCTTGTGCACTATGCAATTCTAGCACCTAAAAACTTGGCTCAAAATTTCAGTATTCAGAATGCCATAATGTGCTCAAAACTATTGTGCATTACGGCACACAATGTAATTCACATGTCTCTAAAGCTACTCTTTTCATGACTTTTAATAGCCTTTGTATTGGACACTGCAGCCATTAGGCCATACTACATTTTAAGTATGTCACTCAGATACAGTAATATTGTGAGAAAGTTGTCATGAGAATGAGATGTAGAGGCAAGATGGCGGATGCTCACGCATCTGAGTGAGAGGTGCAAGATGCTGCTCGCCGTTACCTGCACCCATCCTACCTGACGGCTGTTCCTTTTGGGTGGCTTGGAGGGATTTTGAGCGCTTGATGGATCGCTGACCTTTGGATTGTCCTGGGAATGCTCCTTGATTGGATTCATTGTTATTGTCAGATCTATCCTTGCACTTGGCAGCTTTCAGGATTGCTTTCTCGGCATTCTTCAGCTGCGGCTGCGGTAGGCGGACTCCAGGGGGCTGTTCCCGAAACAAACAATGCGGAGGTGGTGCTTCGCGCTCAGCGAAACAGCACCAAGAAATGGACTGGCCGGCAGAGGCATACATCCCTAATCCAGATGGTGCCAAAAACCCCCAATACTGTTCCCAGAGCGACAAGACCAAAAACGCGGGCGACAGCTGCAGCCACAGGGGAAACAGGCAAAACAACGGAGACGCCGGTGGTTCAGAACAATGGAAGCAATCTCGAGACTGGCAGTTTAAGAGAATGTGGGGCAATTCCGAAATTCCCGGGATGTTTAAAATGCAGAACCAATTGAGGGAAAACAACAATCTGTATACATGACAAATACTCCCCTGGGCACTAATGATGATACTCGCATAGCTGATGTCGTTATGGAAGCTGTAGCTCAAGGAGGAGGAGAAACACTGCCTGCTCAAGTCGAGGAGGGATTACCTAAAAGGGCTACCCTAGAGAAACATGTATCGTCATCAGTACACTTAAATATAGGAAACCCTGAGGGTGATCCTGGAATTGGTAGTGTAAATGAAAGGAGGGGTGCAGGGGCACCGCCTAATGATTTATAAGACCTGTGTGCTGACTCAGACTCTGTAGACTCTGCAGGTCATTTTTACTCCATGTCAGATCTCTTGAACGCTCTGGAGACCGAGAGCTTGGAGGGAGATTGGCGGGATGACACGAGTGAAGCAAGTGCGACAAGCTCAGGACAGATCGAGGAAGAAACTACCACACCCCTGAGTCGGGAACAGTGGGGTGCAGAGGGGAGCACAGTACGCAAAATTATAGAGGACAGTGCAAAGCTTAATATTGCTCCCCGAAGAAGAGATGAAATTGAAAATCAGGCCTCTTCAATGCTAAGCTGCTAGGCTGCACCCACAAAGGACTTTCCAGAGGGGTATCAAACTTCGGAAGTTACCTTAGATCTTATTTATCAAGCGATACTGCAGCATCGTGAAGAAACTAAAACAGAGAACCTGCGAACGCAAGGCGCAGTTCGCAGGCTCCAAAATACTGTTCGGAGAGTTGTGTAGTGTAGTTCCTAGTTTCCCACTAGGCCCTGCGCATTGGAATAACATAAACAGTAGTATCGACGTGGAACTGCGGATATTCCAGGCCTCCACTGACTATGCTAAACTTAATTGGGTGTGTTACCAACTAGCTCAGAGGTCACTGGAAACTTTCTTCTCTGCATAGGAAGTGATCAGCTTCCCTGGCACAGATAAGAAGGGATTCAGTTTTCCAACAACCGTGCAACATGACAACTTTGCTCCTCAGATCAAGAGTCAATCTCTAGGGTCGTGTGAAACAATAGACAGGTATTTCACTCAGTCAGGTTAGTGCAGTTTACTTTCTGGTGGGTCTGGTGGCTCAGTGGACTAATGCGTCTACTGCAGGGGCCTGTGTTCGACCTCATGGTCACAGGTTCAAATCCCGGCGGGTCCACTCAGCCTTTCATCCAATTGGGGTCGATAAAATGAGTACCATTGAGTTGGGTAACAACAAAACATCTGTTATTTCAGCGCCAAGAGGCCCGTAGTGGTGAACGTGCGCTTTACAAATACTCATGTTATGTTATGTTATGTTTCACGATATGTAGAGAATAGAGAGATGGGCGTTTGTCAATAAAGGGTTAACATTTATTGAACAGTCTTTCTTCTCGTACAAGAGAAATGTATTGCCACAATTGCAAGACTTGTTATTATAAAAAGTACGTACAGTAAGATAAATATTGCGAAATAGAACTGTAAAAGCATTGATATGGTTTCTTAGCCATACAATGGTTTAAAAGTAATAAAACATATATACAGTCATATATACATTAGGCTAAAATACTCAACTGGTGCTTCTAACTACGCCTACCCCAGTGTGCCTGACCTAAGCCTAACACGTGGAAGGGGAGTAAGTAAGTAGCTTTAAGTTAAGTCGGTTTTGCCAAGGTTTGCTTCAAGAATTCTCATCTAAGGGTTTAGTCAACACCATACCTCTGAATAGAATGATGGAAGTCTGGTATTTCCTTCAGGGGGCACTCAATATCCCAGTCACCCGCGAGGGCAGACCGGAAACGCTGGAGCTGGATTTCTCTGCAGGAGAAAGGCAGCAGCTCTCTTCAGCGCGTCGGGAGGAGGAGGCGGGGGACAGCGTCCGCGGGCAGCTGGAATCTGCTGGGCTCTTCGTAGAGGGACGGCTGTTCAGCTCCTAAGCGTACTGCACCATCGTTCGCGCTTTAGCAGCGATAATGGTATCAGTAGCTTCACCACCAAGGGACAACAGCAGCAGCGTACTACCTGCAGCAGCAATGGGATGCACACAGGGTGCACGACAGCTTACAACAGCACGACAGCTCTTGTTGGTCTCATTGCTTAAGGCAACGTTGGTAATATTTATAGCTGACAGGTGCCGGGTTTGACGCAAGTTTGCTGGACATAAGACGTCAATTAAAGATGTCACTAGGAAGTGATAGTTATCAGTTGCTCATTAGAGTTCCATTACTAATCAAAACACAGCAAGCGGGGATTTCCAGGTTTGCTGAGTTTTTATCTTGTTGAAGAACTCGGAGTGTTAATCTAGGAATATCAGATAGTGACTTCTGCTCTGTCATTGCACTAATTGGTTGCAAAGGAAGTGGCAGAGAACTATCCTGGAATGTGGCTCTGTTCGTGTGAGGCCAGAGATGACTTTCCGAAAATCGCACTTGAACGGTTATGCCAATATAGGGAATAAATGGATTTATAGCCGAATAGGGGCATAAGGTCACAGTATCGATCAGGAGCCTAGATAAACACGCAACACCCACTCCACGTATTCATGTCCATCAAATTACTAAAACTAGAGCAATTGGCTGCATGTGTAACATTTCCCACCCCAAAATACATAAATGCATTCGAAATAGGCGTATTTGTAATACATGAAATGTAGGTACTGTACGTTTTTTAAGCATAGAAATCATTAAAAAATTATTGCATATGAAATCAATGAACGATTATGCATAAGAATTACACATGAAGTATCTCTTAACAGAAGAAGGGCGAGATAAATCATCACATATAAATGCATTGCAATAACATGTGCTAGAGGCTGATGTAATGTTGTTATGTCTCTAGATTTGTTTAGAAATAGAAGTGTGAAGCTTCTGTTCTCTAAGAATAATTTTTACGTTAAGCAAAGAATTGCTCGTGCCAAAAAAAGGGTGAATATTTAGAAAAATTGTCCAAATCAAAAAGAATTAATGCTTGAACGGGGAAATAGAGTTACAAAGCTTTTTGCAGTTTTTGTTGATCAAAACTGAAGGCCGAATTCAGAGTTCATGGGAACGCTGTGTGTCGGAAAGCTTCTCCAAAGTTATTGTTTCTGTATGGGTGAGAACATCGTATCAGACAGGCTCTCAAAGAATTGGTCTACAAATTCAGGTGATAGTTCAACCAAATTAGATAGCGCTGTAACTTGGCAAGTGTGAGAATGATTGCTGTCATCGTAGTCAGGAGCAGCAATGCTCACAGAACGTTGTACCTGGATGATGTTGCTTTTGTCACTCGCTCCACTGTTACCACTTGGTTGTAGCACAGGAGTCTCCACGAATGCCGTCATCAGGATTGGTAGCCGCTGGGGACAACACAATGCGTGAGCCGTTATTGGACTGAGCAAAGTATCGACGTCCATTGGTACTGCTGATGGAAGTGAAAGACAGATGTCCAACACGCATTCATCGCCGCAAAGCATACACCGTAGCACAGGTAAAATGCAATTTTGCCATATAGGTCTGAATGAAAGGAACCAGGTCATGTTTAGATCTCTCAGCCTGGCCAATCCGAGCACGCTAGTTATCCTGTCCCGGTAGCGCATTGCTAGGATTGTCTCTTCCATTCCCATGGGAGCTATGTCTGAGCCGAGGCTTGCCATAACGAAGCAGGAGGGTCAAAAATAAAATCCCTGCGACAAGTCCCAAAAATAATGGTATGCCGCCAAAAACAGAGTGCACAAAATTAGGAATGATTCCCAAAATTGCCTGGAAAGGTGTTAGCAGTCCCGTAAAGACTGTCTTAAATATGCCTGGGATGCTTGTTGCACTAGACATGTTAAGGAGTTGGCTCAACATTTCTACGAAATGCACGGGGCAATTTGTTGATAAAAGGTCATGAACTTCAGTAGCTGTCCTTGCAACTAGAAGATCATACGTCTCTTTTGATGACATTATAGGCACTGTTGTCTGTAAAAGTACAGATTTCATTTTGCTTAATGTATCAATTCGTATAGAATAGAGATTCAGACGAGGCCAGATGGGAGTCACTGTGTCTGCAGGCCCACTCGGGAACAATGCTTGCATACAGCATTTGACCATGGACGTTACTCTTACTAGATAACTTTTCCCTGACATAAGGCCACAACATCTGTGATCCGTTCTAAGAATGTAACTCCCGTTTGCGAGTTGCATAAAGAAGGGCTCTATCTGAGTTGCAGGTGTGACTAGCTGGTGGCATGAAAGGTTGTTTGAATTCCCATCACATGCTCCGTGTAAATTAATACCCTGACACAAAAGTATACCGCTTAGTGAATGTTTACAGTTCTCACCACTAAGAAATACATTTTTGTCACTGTCACTGTAGCAAGAATGTGTGTATGGTAATTTCCATTCAGATTTTACATATCCTTTACCCAATTGTTCATACTGGCCAGCAGGTATGTACTCAAGGCACTTTTTAAATCGGAAAGTTGTTATCGGAATGGTGATAATTCCGTGTATTATCCATTCAATGACAGGACTCTCTGACATTGTCAATGGTAATCTCTCAAGTTTTTCGATGCTCAGGATTGTATAGTCTGCTCCTTTCTGTGCCAAACTGATCTGTTTATCAGTAAGGTTAAAAATGGAAAATAATGATGTTGTGTTGATTAAACGCCAAGGCACATAGCCTGAACGAAGATTTTGCAGCGTCCAGCCTAATTCTATAATAGAACGTAATTGCGACTGGCCATGTTGTAACATTAGCAAGTCTCTGTCTATCACATCAAAGGCAGAGGATACAATATTGTCCAACGAATATATTCTGGAAGACAGAGTCATTAACCCATTGTCTACTACAGAAAGTGATTTCTCCAAATTAATACAATCAATTTCTCGTATTTTTTCAGCAGTTTCAATTTGCTTTACTTTCCAAGCCTCGTTGTAAGCAGCATAGATACTGGTCGCTATGAAACGCTTTTGACGCTGTTTGCGTGGTCCAAGAATGAAATCGCGCAAATCAGCACCATCTTTTAGTAAAGACAAGTGTTGCTTAATTTCAGCCAGTGTGGATGATGTTAGCCATTCAAGGCAGAGTTTCCCTACACTGTATGTTGTTATAATCCCTGGATGTTGTCTCTGGGAATATCTCGGGTCTAGTCTGGTCATTTTTAACCCCTGTGTTTTATTCAGGAATCTATCTTGACAGCTGTTTGTTTCAGTAGGCCAGATTAACCACTTTTTCCAATCAGGATGTGATCTGTTAAAATGTAAAATTTGTGACACGTCTAACTCAATATCTGTAGTTGCATTTTCAGGTATTGGCTTTGGAATAGACGGTGTTTTAAGGTCTTTGATCTTAGCTAGGCCAAGACAAGATGTTTGGTGTATTGTGTCATTTAAAAACAACATTTGTTCTGGTATCATGCAGGTTCTAAATAGTGTTTCAATGCCTTGCACCTGCCAATCTTTTGTACCCCAAATTGTTTTCGTTTCAATATTATTTTTCCAATAATCAAAACCAAATGTCATAATTTTGTCATAAAATGCTTCTGAATATATCAATTTAGAATTTGGCAGCATTGTTTTCATTCCTGTTCTATCTAACAGTTTGTAATAAAACGTTTCTGCATCACTGGTGTTAAACCCTGTGAAGTATTTGAATTTCTCAAAAAATGCTTTAGAACTGCTTTTAGGTGGTGTAGAACAATGTTCCCATTGATTATACATAAAAACATTTCTAGGCTGTGCAGATTTATGCAGGTAATGATCCCCATAGTGGGTGTAACAGAATAGCTGCTCATAACTAGATGAACCTTGTAAATAATCATGATCTGTGAATCTAGCTGACATTACTAAATCAGACATCATGTCATTAATACTGTTAAAGTCCCAATCATCAGAGAATGTACTAGGTGTCACAAAGTCACTTAAGGAAACCTTTAGTTGATGAGAATACTTCAGGATTTCGACCGGACCATAGATCTCATAGTCTGTTTTCTCCCATACTACCCCACCAGGTATTGGAATTGCTGTGACATTTACTGTTGACAGTTCTCTTTTCTTCACGTGGGATGATCTGTGTGGTTTCAGGACTAGGTTGATGTTCTGACTTGCTGTGTCCATTCAATTGTAATAAACTTTC
The DNA here is from genome assembly GCF_964263255.1 of Lissotriton vulgaris. Lineage (NCBI taxonomy): Eukaryota > Metazoa > Chordata > Amphibia > Caudata > Salamandridae > Lissotriton > Lissotriton vulgaris. The sequence goes on along the minus strand of NC_141691.1, from coordinate 646,872,410 downwards.
TTAAATTAAAACTAAAATTAGGCATAGTAGGAGTATGAATACCCCTGAGATAATCCAATGCTCAATCAACGGTGAATCCAGATACAATTCTTTGATTTGTTGAAAGAGTTCCGTTGTAGTTTCTTTAGAATACTTTTTTGTTTCTGGCATCACTTCGGGGTCGTTTTTGATCTTCAGAGAAGTTGTCAAAGTTGATGAAATAACCAGAGGCAGTTCTGTCAATTGATGGGATTGTTCTTTCAATCTGTCTTTCGGTAGCACTTTCTGATGCCACATCATTGTAGACTGGTGTTGTTTCTTGACGAACTGTTTCAATCTGTGTCTCAAGAGGCACGAGTTCCATGGCATTATTGCATAGTCCTTCATTGTGCACTGCAGGCTGATCGAATGTGATTAGTCTTTCAGTTTGAACCTCTTGGATTGTTGCAAGTTTGGGTATTCTGTTGTTTCTTGGGAGTCCACTGGGCCTACTGTTGATTATAGGCCATAGACACGACTCTGTTCTCCTTTTTACCAGCAAGGGGCGGTAGTACAACTGATCTTGTTCTGGTGACTGCTAAGACAGGTACTGCTTTTCTGTAAGAAGGCCCAAATTCCTTCTGAACCGCGATCTTTTCTCTGACTAGATCCCCAATCTTTGGAATCCAGACAGGCCTTGCTGGGGCTGTTGCTGGTGGTGCCTCGTCAGTGGTAGTTGGCTGTTACTTTAACTTTATGTTGCTTAAGGATTTTCTTGTTTCATTCAGTTCCTGTAAAACAGCCAAACGATCCTTTACATCAAAGTGCGTTGTTTCTTCTTGTACCACTGACATCTGACTATCGAGGTCCTGAATACGCATTCTAATTCCGAACAATAGATCGTATGGGCTGAAACCTTTTAGAGAATTTCTTGGCAAATTATTAAGACTAGTCTGGACACTTATTAAATGTTTGACCCACCCAGCGCCTGAACCTAATACCTTCGCTGTTATAGATTGCTTTATGTCACGTTTTTTTCTTTCTACCACACTGTTCCCTTCCGGGGTATGACGGACAAGAATACCGCAACCCAATTCCCATGCTGGCCATGGCCTCCTTATAAGCTCGAGAGCTAAAAGCAGGACCCTGATCAGAATGGAACGTGGTAATTGCGTATGTGCCGATAAAGACTCGCAAATCTTTTATAACCGTTCTAGCGTCAGCCGAGCGCTGGAGGCCTCATTTTTTAAGTGCTTTTCGTCTTAATGGTGTACACTGGGACGCGCTTCTCTTCTTTGATTGTGCAGATAGACCGCCTTATGCTGTCTAGCAGGGATCCTGAAACTACACTGGCCTGTTCATTACTGCGATCTCTGTTGCAGTTTTCACAATTTTGAGCAAAACATTGAATATCTATGCTCATTCCTGGCCACCAGTACTCTGATTGTAATTCTCTCAGAGAAACCTTAATTGTTTGGTGTCTCAGACCCAACCCCATGTGTGCTTCCAGTAAGAGGAAGCCCCTCCTGCTCCTGTTTGGAATTACTCTGTCCCCCACTCCAGGGATTCGAGCAAAAGGAACGGAGTTTGCATCGATTATGTATGCATAATTGAGTGGATAGTTTACGGGCAGTGCTGCACAGTCGCCTTTTACGGTCGTTTTTACTGCCAGCATGGTTTCCCCGTCTATGTATTTATCTGTACGCTTTTTTGTGGCTACGGAAGCCGGGTTAGTTGCTTCCGCTGTGGCTGTATTAGCCAATGAATTCCCTGCAACGTGAACGCCATCACGTTGAAGACTCTGTGCGTGAATCACGTGAGTCTTTTGTAGTTCTTTGTGTAAAAGAGCTACCTCGTTCCAGAGCAATTTATGCTTTATTGTGGCACCTGTGTCATCTTTGTAGTAGTTTTCGATCCAACTCTGCAGTTTATTATTGTAAGAGTTGACGCAAAAATGAGAATCGCACACGATAAGTGTCGGGAATTCACGTTCTGCATTTTCGAGCGCCATCTTTAAAGATCTGATTTCAGTTCTCTGAACCGAATAGTTTCTTACAGATTCAGTTTTTGTTACTTTCGGTCTGAATTTACCGCACAGCCAACGACCTTTAATGATCGCACACGCTACATTGTAGGATTTTCACTCTACGTTGAAATGCTGTACAAAACTATCTGTATAGATTATACATGCGTATTGTGGGAGAGGCAGAATTTCGATTGGCAGAGGATATTCTTCTTCATATTCTAAATCAATCAGTTCATCGAATTGCGGGGCGAAATAGTATTTCACATCTTCCGCTCCTAGAGAATCTACACACTGTATCCATTTCGGATCCAGTGACACTGTAGGCAGGTTTACTGGGCTGAATAGCGCCTCGAAGGCGGATTCCGCTGTGAGGATATTAATCCTTTTGCCGTGTGCTAGTTCTCGTTCATTTGCTAATGCGATTTGCACTGCTTTCACAGTTCTTTCTGTGGGATTGAATGCTTTTTCTGCTTGTGTGTACAAGTGAGATTTTAATTGAAATAGGTACCTTTTCTCCCTCATTAGAGGTTAGGTACGTGAATCCGCATCTTCCTGGGATGACTCGGATTACAAGATCACGTGTGTTGTCATGTGTATCTAATTTTGTTTTAGCTAACATGTCTGTTTGCAGTGATCTCAAAATTTCTGTGTGTTTTTGAGTCCAATTGATTTGTTTAAAATCAGGTTTAATTAGTTCGTAGAGAGGTTTAACCCTCTCTGCGTAATTTAGAATATAAGTTCTTCCGAAATTCAGAAAACCTAGAATGGATTGTAAATTCTTCAGCGTTTTTGGAGCTTGGAGTACAGCGCACTTCTCACAGAAGTTGTCCGCTAGGCTTTTCCCTTCACTTGATAATTCGTACCCTAAAAATAGTAATGTCAGATGGGCAATTCGGGACTTTTTAAAGTTGAATTTGTAACCCTCTGCTGCGAACCCAAGTATAATGGTGTTCACTCTTTTCAAGTGAGTATCCAAGTCGTCGTCTGTGAGATAAATGTCATCTACGTAAGATAATGCTTCATCATCATAGATTTGTAGTAACTCTGTTACCCTAGTTGAGAATAGTCCTGGGCTGTTCTTGAACCCCTGTGGGAGTCAACAGAATTTTTTCTGTGACCCAAATGCAGAGAAAGCGGTCAAATATCTGCTTTCTGGTGCAATGTTTTGACAAAAGAAACCATTAGAAATGTCTAATGTCGTTTTATATTTTTTCCTAACTATGATATTCATTAGGGCTGCACTATGCGAGTTTTGTACTGCAAAAGTTTTACAACATGTATTAAGATGTCTGTAGTCCAAAACTAGACGATATGAATTGTCTGGCTTGGAGACAGGAAACAAAGGATTGTTCATTTGAGAGGTGCATGTTTCAATCACCCCCTGGTATTCAAGTTGATCTAAGATCTCCCTGACTCGTTTTTTAGCTTCTTGCTTTATGGGATACTGCCGTTGGGCAGTTGGTTCACTTTTTAATTGGATTTTGTGAGGAGGTGAGTCCTCATCCCATCCTACATGATTTTTATATAATGCAGGTGCCTGGGCCACTGCCCATTTCCTTGCATATGTATATTTTTTGTGAATCGGAATGTGATTCGAGAAGGCAGGCATAATCACTTCTTCGCCACGAGGGCACTCCCTGACAAACTCTGGGGGCCAATCTTTTTCAGCTAACAGAATATCATAGCCTTTTGAGAGCTTATCCAAAAATAGACCCTTAATTTTCCTCGTCTTATCACCCTCTATACGCAATGTTATTTCGTATATTTTATGGGGCTCGCTAAGTCTGGCGTCGGCAGTTTCAACTTGAATGTATTCATTCGTGTCCACTGTCTCCAGATGACTCATCAAGATCTTGAGCGCTATACTGATTTCTGCTGCACTGTCCAACATTGTCAATGCCCACTCCCCGTTTTTCAACTGTGTCCTCAGTATTCTCGGCATGGTTGATTACTCTAATACTGGCTACCTTCTTTTTAGGAAATTGAGATTTCTTATTTTGAGCAGGTTCCTTGTCTTTGGACTTGGTGTGCTCTCCTGGGTCTGACCGTCCTCTTCTTTCCGAATTCTGTGGAAAAGATCGAGAGGGACGTGTATCAATGCTTTGATATCTATCAGGTTTTTTCAGATTATCCCTATTTCTAAGGTTATATCTTTTCTCAGAGGGCTCCCTCTGGGGAGACTGGCGTTCTCAAGTCGGAGTTCTTTCCCTCCATCGAGGAGACCTTCCTCTGGACGGGAAAACTTTTTCCTTGGGAGTGGATTGTTTATTTCCATCCCAGCTCTTTTTAGGAGTGTTTGAATTATTTTTAATAAATAATTTTTCAGGATTTTCGAGCAGTTGGGGCTTTACCGGTTTCCCACCCAAGCTGTCTCTACCTAATTCTTCATAGCATTTTTCTATGATTTTTGCAAGCTCAACAGGATCTTTTATATCTGTTTCCTTCAACTTCTGGCGGTTCGCCACAGATGCTGCTTCTCCTTTTATGTTGGCTAATAATATAGCCGAGACCTGCTTGAAGTCTTTCAGTAATTTCATACCTAGATTTAAAGCGGGCTCTGGACCGTATTCATTTTGAATCTGTTTTTGCACTTCTGGTATTACCGCCATAGACGGAACACCGTGTGTTTTTGTGTAAATGGAAGCAAAGACTGTACCCCAAGTGTCACAGTCCTCCACGTGTGGTGCGATTCCCATAGGAAGGCAGATGGTCAAGATTCTGTGTTTCTCTATAGGGGTAGTATCAGGAAATACTGCCTCTATTTGAGTGATTTTCTGTGCTAACCAGAAAGGAATTTGTTCCCGTTTTAAGGGTGTTTTACCAAGACATGACTGTATGTTCTGTGGTGTAATTTTATTAGTGTTCCCCTGATGAGGGGTCAGCTGTGGTGTATTAACAGCTGGCTGGACTGTTGCAGTCCGCATTACATATTGGACTAATTGCCTATGTATTTTTATTAGTGTTTTTAGCTGTACTAACAGCTCTTCCTTAGACATTTTTACAATGTCAGGATGTGGTGTGTAGCTGGCTAGAACCGGCCACGTTGCTCCTGGTCTACCTAGTGGACCGAGCCTGGTAATGTGATCATTATGTTTTAGGGCGCCATTAAACCAGAGCAGGTGCTCTTGAAATTTAAGTGGAATTTCAATCTCCTCGAAAGGAGCGTACTCTTCCGGAGGTTTCTCTATTTTGTAATAGTGAAACTCTTTTGTTCTAGCGTTTTCCGCTGGAAAGTTTATCCATGAATAGAATACCTCTGTCTGCCGATACTCGTGAGCCTCTATCACGAAAATTACTGTACCACCTTGAGGTGTCAGTCCGTTTTCTATACGTTTTAAAGTTATAGATCTTCTTAAGTGGACCGGGATGATAATAGCATCCGGGTCTGTGTCTAGGAGACTCGTGTCTTCCTCTATCAGTAGGGTTGCCAGTCTAACTGCTTGCCTTTCTTCTTCACTGTCTGTCATTTTTTAGAAATGCAGGCTTTGCAGAGTAGGTCTCCAAGGAGACAAAGATTAGGTGCACAATATTTTGTAACACTGTATCCTTCAACGTTGAATAAACCAGAGCTTTACATAGGAATCTCTTCCTACTAAGGTCGGGCGGTTTTTAACCTTTCACCCACTCCAGACGTCTATTGGAGTATTTACGGGAGAAAGGGGTCTGTGTGAAATATGCACGACTGAGTTACTCTAACGTCTTGCGTTAGTTTATCGCCTTACCAAACGTTGGGCGCCATGTAGTGTAGTTCCTAGTTTCCCACTAGGCCCTGCGCATTGGAATAACATAAACAGTAGTATCGACGTGGAACTGCGGATATTCCAGGCCTCCACTGACTATGCTAAACTTAATTGGGTGTGTTACCAACTAGCTCAGAGGTCACTGGAAACTTTCTTCTCTGCATAGGAAGTGATCAGCTTCCCTGGCACAGATAAGAAGGGATTCAGTTTTCCAACAACCGTGCAACATGACAACTTTGCTCCTCAGATCAAGAGTCAATCTCTAGGGTCGTGTGAAACAATAGACAGGTATTTCACTCAGTCAGGTTAGTGCAGTTTACTTTCACGATATGTAGAGAATAGAGAGACGGGCGTTTGTCAATAAAGGGTTAACATTTATTGAACAGTCTTTCTTCTCGTACAAGAGAAATGTATTGCCACAATTGCAAGACTTGTTATTATAAAAAGTGCGTACAGTAAGATAAGTATTGCGAAATAGAACTGTAAAAGCATTGATATGGTTTCTTAGCCATACAATGGTTTAAAAGTAATAAAACATATATACAGTCATATATACATTAGGCTAAAATACTCAACTGGTGCTTCTAACTACGCCTACCCCAGTGTGCCTGACCTAAGCCTAACACGTGGAAGGGGAGTAAGTAAGTAGCTTTAAGTTAAGTTGGTTTTGCCAAGGTTTGCTTCAAGAATTCTCATCTAAGGGTTTAGTCAACACCATACCTCTGAATAGAATGATGGAAGTCTGGTATTTCCTTCAGGGGGCACTCAATATCCCAGTCACCCGCGAGGGCAGACCGGAAACGCTGGAGCTGGATTTCTCTGCAGGAGAAAGGCAGCGGCTCTCTTCAGCGCGTCGGGAGGAGGAGGCGGGGGACAGCGTCCGCGGGCAGCTGGAATCTGCTGGGCTCTTCATAGAGGGACGGCTTTTCAGCTCCTAAGCGTACTGCACCATCGTTCACGCTTTAGCAGCGATAATGCTATCAGTAGCTTCACCACCAAGGGACAACAGCAGCAGCGTACTGCCTGCAGCAGCAATGGGATGCACACAGGGTGCACGACAGCTTACAACAACACGACAGCTCTTGTTGGTCTCATTGCTTAAGGCAACGTTGGTAATATTTATAGCTGACAGGTGCCGGGTTTGACGCAAGTTTGCTGGACATAAGACGTCAATTAAAGATGTCACTAGGAAGTGATAGTTATCAGTTTCTCATTAGAGTTCCATTACTAATCAAAACACAGCAAGCGGGGATTTCCAGGTTCGCTGAGTTTTTATCTTGTTGAAGAACTCGGAGTGTTAATCTAGGAATATCAGATAGTGACTTCTGCTCTGTCATTGCACTAATTGGTTGCAAAGGAAGTGGCAGAGAACTATCCTGGAATGTGGCTCTGTTCGTGTGAGGCCAGAGATGACTTTCCGAAAATCGCACTTGAACGGTTATGCCAATATAGGGAATAAATGGATTTATAGCCGAATAGGGGCATAAGGTCACAGTATCGATCAGGAGCCTAGATAAACACGCAACAGTTGCTAAGACCTATAATGACCTGGTGTCTAGAGTGGTGGAGGCAGAATGGAAAGGGGCGACCACTCGGTCCCCCCGAACGTATGGTTGGGGGCCCAGATCCTCCCGAGAAACCATTTTGGGCGGGGGGGCGTGTCACGGCTGGTATGCCCAAAGCGGCGTAGCCGGGGCGCGCCTTTTCCCGCCCAAGAGGGGTTGTCCTAGACACCTACACCGATGAACACGCCCAGTAGGCGTACCGGTGGAGGGTTCACGCCCTCCCAACGAGGAATAAAGAGAGCGGAAATCCAAGGAAGCATCCTCTTGTTCCTGTGCTTGGAAGCTGCACCTACTCGTTGCATGTGAGCCCTCGACGGAACAAGGAGCAATTTGAGAATTTGTAATTCTTGTGTTTCTCTTTCAGCGACTTCGAGGCTAAGAGACCTAGGACCGTTTCTGATCATCTTAGAGTGAATACTCGAAAGGAATGTCTGGCAAGAAGGCAGGAAAGAAGTCCGAGACTGACCAGATGCTCCGGATGTTCGTTAACAGAATGACGAAGATGGAATGAAACGTTGGACGAGATATGGCGAACATGAAGAAGCAGATGGCTGCGATGAACAATCCGGGTAAACCAAAGAAGGTAATAGGCACGGCATTGCCGGGTGTTGCCCCGGAGGGTAGGGGGAAGCGGGTCAGGAATAGGGCCCCAGGGGGGGAGGTCCCCGTCCCGGAGGTACCCGCGGTGAGCCCTGGTACTCCTCGCGCTGGGAGTACCAGGTCGAGGCCCTGGTACTCCCAGCGCGAGTCAGCCGATACCGGTTGTGATTACGCCCGCTAGCGAGGAGGACATGCCGCCTGAATTGGCCGCCCAGTTGGCCGCATGGCTCGGCAAGAAAACGGGGGGTGCTACGGCACCTGGAGACACGGCCGCAGAGGCCAGGTTACTAATGCAACAGTTGCGGCAGTCGCGTGATGCCGCAAAGGCGAATCTCCCTCTTGTCCCCCCACAGGTAACCTCGGAAGGACCGGCAGCTGGCGTGGAAAAAACAGCAGGAACGTCAACCGAACCGGGTAAGCAGGCATTGCCAATTGCGGGGGGGGCTCATTGCCCTCAAGACGGGAGAAAGTGGTTCAACATATCCCGTTGGCCACGAAAGAGTTAATTTGGGCAGACAAGTATGTTAATATGTTTTCTCTGTTAACTGACCATCGCGAGATGGAGTATGCTAAAACGCAGAAAGATTTGTGGCACCCGAGTGTCTGGCGAGCCAAGATGGCGGGATTCAGGGTGGATGAGACAATAACAAATTGGGCCAAGGCCTTTGCGATGTTTACTGCAATTATTGGGGAACGTAAGCCCGAGGTTTTGCCTGAATTGTCTTGCTACCAGGCACGAATAATGGATTTTTATGAAACATATGAAGGTAATGAATGGATGGGTTACGACATGAAGTTCCGTAAGGCCAAGGAGTACGATTTATCTCTGACATGGGATTGTCTCGACTCGATTTCTTGGCAGAAGCAGCTCCTGCCGGGCGCGACGAAGACGTCCTCGCCAGGTGGGAATGGGTCGGGGTTTTTCCGCCAACAGCCTGCGGTGCCCTTTCGAGCGGGTGCCGGTGGCGATCACCAACAAGGTCCAGAGGGAATGGGGGAAAGCGGGGGGTCTGTTGGAGCTTTAATAGAGGCAACTGCTCCAGACCGCAAGGGGCATGTAAGTTCAGGCATGCATGTGCGGGTTGTGGGAATTCCTCGCACCCGGAAAGTTTGTGCAGATCCAAAAATGGCGGGTCGGGAGGTAAGGGAGGGTCCAAACAAGACTGAGGAGGGTCACCGTGTACCGTTACCTACCCCAGTTGATATCATGGCAATAACCCCCTGGCTAAACAAATACCCTGATCATGTCTCCGCTGGGGTGCTGAGGAACGGATTCTTATATGGTTTCCGCATCCCGGCGGGGGATTTTCGTGGGGAATCACTTTGTAGAAACCAATTATCGGCTCGGCATAATGCAGCGGTGGTAGAGAAGAAGATTGGAAAAGAGGTTTTACTAGGCCGGGTGGCGGGCCCATATCAGCACCCTCCAGTGGCAAATTTTATCTGTTCCCCGTTGGGAGTAGTCCCCAAAAAAGACCCAGGGGAGTTTAGGATGATCCATAACTTGTCAGCACCGAAGGGTCTCTCGGTGAACGAGGCGATTGACCCAGGAGTTTGTTAGGTGCGGTACGCATCCTTCGATGATGCCGTCACCATGTTGAATCGCCTGGGGCCCGGAGCGCTGATGGCGAAGTCAGATATCGAGTCGGCGTTCCGGTTGCTCCCGGTACACCCACAGGACCAGCGTCTGTTAGGCTTTGTGTTACAAGGACGTTACTACATGGATAGGTGCATGCCAATGGGTTGCTCCATCTCTTGTGCATATTTTGAGAAATTCAGCTGTTTTCTGGAGTGGGCGTTCACTGAGGCCACTGGGCATAGCCATGTTAGGCATTACTTAGATGATTTTCTGTTCTTGGGGGCAGCCGGCGACACAACATGTGCGCAGGCGCTACAGGAGTTTTGCATCCTCATGAGGGAATTTGGGGTGCCATTGGCACCAGGTAAGACGGTGGGACCATCTACTTCACTCGAGTTTCTGGGAATTGAGCTCGATTCTGTGGAGGGATGTTTCCGTTTGCCGGTAGGGAAAATAGCGAAATTTAGGGCTTCCCTGGAACTGTGCCTTAGTAAGGAGAAAGTGACCCTGCATCAGTTACAACAGGCAGTGGGTCAGCTTAACTTTGCCCTGAGGGTGAAACCAATGGCCTGCCCCTTTTCACGCTCTATTGCACAGGCTATGGTCTGCAGAGGTTTGCCAGGACATGCGGATTTGGTTAGCATTCCTGGCGGACTTCAACAATCGAGTAGTGTGGAACAAGCCGCCAGCGTCTTCGGAAGAGCTAGGTTTGTGGACTGACTCGGCGGGGAGCGTGGGATTTGGTGCCATTTTCGGCAATCGATGGTCGGTGCAAACATGGCCGACATGGTGGCACACCAGCGGCCTCACAAGTAACATTGGTTTCCTCGAGCTATTCCCTATATTTGTGGCTCTGAGGGCATGGCCAGACGAGTTCAGAGATCGCTCGGTGGTATTTTGGTCTGACAATATGACTGTTGTTGAATGTATAAATAATCAGGCAGCACGCTGCAAGTGGATATTGAGATTGCTGAAAGAAATTGTACTAATTCGCATGAGACTAAATGTACAATTCAGGGCAAAGCATGTGCCGGGGGTACTGAATCATGCTGCTGATGCACTCTCTCGTTCACATATGCAGGCGTTCAGGGGTTATCTACCTTCTGCGGACCTAGCAGCGGCACCATTCCCCGAAGTACTCTGGCTGCTCGGTGCCCCGGATAACAAGACCTCGTGGCAGCAAGCCTAGCCCCCAGGACAAGGAAGGCATACAAAGGAGCGTTTCGTTCCTATTGTGCATTTTTGGGTCCGGTAGGGGAACAGACATGGGGTCAGGAGGATTGCTTCCTGAGGTTTCTGGTAGCGTTACATAGGGAAGGCCGATCAGTGGCAACGGCCAATAGGCACCGGGCGGCCATTTCATTCATGGCGCAGGTGCATGGCGTCAAGGACCCGACAACTTCCTTTTTGGCAAAGAAAGCCCTTCGTGGCTGGCAGCGCCTTGAGGGTCGGAGAGTAGACGAGAGGCGCCCGATTGGGTTAGAGAGGTTGTCCCTGCTCATGGCGATACTACCCACGACATGTTCCTCCCAATTCGAGGCAGTTCTGTTCCGGGCCGCTTTTGCATTAGCATTCCATGGGGCTATGCGGGTGAGCGAACTGGTAGCAAAGAATAAGAACGATGTGGAGGGAGGTGTGTGTAGGGATCACATCCTGATTAGGGGTGATTCAATGGTGGTTACAATAGCTAAGTCCAAGACTGACCAGACAGCTATGGGAGACAGTGTTGTGGTCCAGCGCATGCAAGGGTCCCCCATGTGCCCGGTAAAGTGCATTGAGGAATATCTGGCGCTGAGGGCGGATACATGGGGTGGGAGTCTGTTGAGACACATCGATGCCACCCCACTGACGAGGTTTCAGTTTCAGAGGGTGCTAACATTGGCAATCGCAGCGGCGGGCTTGGACCCGGGCGATTTTGGGACCCACTCCTTCAGGATAGGGGCTGCTACTGAGGCTACAGCCAGGGGTCAGAGTGCTGAAGAGGTGAAACTGTTGGGACGATGGTCCTCGAATTGTTTCAAAAGGTATGTGCGGTTGCACATGTTGTGAAGTCAAGTTACATGCACTCACGCTTCTTGTCTTCTGTTTTATTTACAGTTTCGCGAGCATGTTATGCGGGGCGGAATTTGCAGTCGACCCGGCACCTGGGGACCAGCGGTCAGAGATCACCGGCTGAGGAGAGAGTGGTGTGGGTCGTGGGCCACTCATACGTGAGGCGGGCCGGGACGTATTCAAAGCAGGTGACGCGACTCACGCAGCTGGGGAATACGGGTACAGAGTGACCTTCCACGGAAGGGGCGGGCTCTGTATTGACGAGTTCGAATCTTTTATCGAGGGACTCTTAGGGCGGCAGAGGTCACCGCCATCTGTAATCATAGTACACCTGGGGGGCAACGACATGGTGACACTCGGTAGGCGAGTATTACTCGAGCGAGTTTTGTCCACTGTTAGCTGGCTGGCGAAAAGGATCCCGGGGTGCACGATTGCATGGTCCCATATGATTCTCAGGAAAGTCTGGCAGGGGGGCCTTTCAGTGTCAGCACTGAACCATTCAGTAAAGAAGGTCAACAAAAAAATTGGTAGGTTTTTCCCTCAGCGCAGTTGCACAGTATTCCGCATGGGTGTATTCGGGGTGATCACATGTATCTCGAGGATGGGGTTCACTTGTCCCGGGAGGGGAATGTCTTACTCATAGGAGACTTCATAGCATGGCTAAGGGGTTTAAGAAAGCATGACCTTTAGGAGGAGTTTGTGGGGGGGCCGGATAGCCGGTCAACTATACGGCCTGTGGCGGTAAGGTCATGATCAGTGAGCAGTAATTTCAAGGTCCCTAGAGGGGGGCGCCACCCACTATGGATGGGAGCGCCTGGGGGGAGTTGGCCATTGGCCCCTCCCACGGGGAGGCGGCACCCACTAAGCATGGGTCGCCTAGGGGAAGGCGGCCATAGACCCCTTCCAGGGGAGGAGGCGGCTATATGCCCCTCCTACGAATTTCCCGGGGCCCAGATATCCGCGACGGCGGATGTGATAGACAGTGTGGGGTGGGAGGGGGAGTCCACGCTGCCTTCTTACAGACACCTCACACGGGTCCTCGGACGACCTTTAAGATGGCGTCGAGTTTAAATGGGGGGCCCCCAACAAGACAAGGGAAATTGGAGTTGGCACAGAGGGTACAGTCCTCTGCGCATGCGCCACTCACACCGTGAGGGCGAGAGTTTTGGTAGTAGGGATCTGACACCGGTTCCGACCTTGCCGTTGGCCCGTAATGCTAGGATGTACAATTTTAATTTAGAAGTATGCATTTGCAGGATGTTAGACTCGGCTAGGAAAACCTTTGTATTAGAGATTTGTTAAGTTTAGCCAATGAACATGTCTTCATCGAAATGTAATAAATGAAAATTGTACATGATATGAAACTTTTATTTAATGTTTTAATTTTTGTTTCATATTTTAATAAATACGGCCGGGAGGGTAACTCCCTCCCGCCTTCCAAAAGTTCAAAACTGCGTTCGTCTCCCATCATTGGGGATTGTGTTGGGAGGGTGTGACGGGTATCCCGGCCATATGGAAAGGGGCGACCACTCGATCCCCCCGAACGTATGGTTGGGGGCCCAGATCCTCCCGGGAAACCATTTTGGGCGGGGGCGTGTCCCAGCTGGTATGCCCAAAGCGGCGTAGCCGGGGCGCGCCTTTTCCCGCCCAAGAGGGGTTGTCCTAGACACCTACACCGATGGCCACGCCCAGTAGGCGTACCGGCGGAGGGTTCACGCCCTCCCGAAAAGGAATAAAGAGAGCGGGAATCCAAGGAAGCATCCTCTTGTTCCTGTGCTTGGAAGCTGCACCCACTCGTTGCATGTGAGCCCTCGACGGAACAAGGAGCAATTTTGACCCACCCACCAGCCCCTTATGGCAATGTTTTTCTGCAATAAAGTCTTTTTTCGTTGATAAACATCTTCTTCCCTCAGGTGTTGCGATGTATGAAGGTCTAGTTTAATGATATGATTTCTGTCTGAAAGTACTAATTTTCTCGTAGCATAGACAAACATGCAAGTAGACAAGATGATGTTTTTTCCCTTAGTAGGTAATCAATGTCGTATTTATTTTTTGGTCGGGCGGTAAGGTCATGATCGGTGAGCAGTAATTTCAAGGTCCCTAGAGGGGGGCGCCACCCACTATGGATGGGAGCGCCTGGGGGGAGGCGGCCATTGGCCCCTCCCACGGGGAGGCGGCACCCACTAAGCATGGGTCGCCTAGGGGAAGACGGCCATAGACCCCTTCCAGGGGAGGAGGCGGCTATATGCCCCTCTTACGAATTTCCCAGGGCCCGGATATCCGCGACGGCGGACGTGATAGACAGTGTGGGGTGGGAGGGGAGTCCACGCTGCCTTCTTACAGACACCTCACACAGGTCCTCGGACGACCTTTAAGATGGCGTCGAGTTTAAATGGGGGGCCCCCAACAAGACAAGGGAAATTGGAGTTTGCACAGAGGGTACAGTCCTCTGCGCATGCGCCACTCACACCGTGAGGGCGAGAGTTTTGGTAGTAGGGATCTGACACCGGTTGCGACCTTGCCGTTGGACCGTAATGCTAGGATGTACAATTTTAATTTAGAAGTATGCATTTGCAGGATGTTAGACTCGGCTAGGAAAACCTTTGTATTCGAGATTTGTTAAGGTTAGCCAATGAACATGTCTTCATCGAAATGTAATAAATGAAAATTGTACATGATATGAAACTTTTATTTAATGTTTTAATTTTTGTTTCATATTTTAATAAATACGGCCGGGAGGGTAACTCCCTCCCGCCTTCCAAAAGTTCAGAACTGCGTTCGTCTCCCATCATTGGGGATTGTGTTGGGAGGGGGTGACGGGTATCCCGGCCATATGGAGAATCTCTGCAATTGAGGATGAAATGGGACAGCATAAAACTAAGATTTCCTCTATAGAGACTGTACGCGACAATGTCAATTGGAAACTAGTCGATTTAGAAAATCTACGCGTCCTGGGTATACCGGAAGGAAGCGAAGGAAATAACATTTGTAAATTTGTTTTGGAACTTTTTTCAGAAGCCTTTCCGGAGTTAACCCAGTGGCAGTGGGAAACTGAACTTCAAAGAGCTTACCGCTTCCCCTTCCAACAGAAGAATTATAAAGGGACTGTAAATGATAAGCCAAGAGCGATATTAATTTGTTTAAATAATTTCCTTTTACACAAAGCTCTTTATGATTTAGCTCGTCCTGACAGATAGCGAAGGGGAATAGGGTGTGAATTCTTTGTTCGACCTGATTATTGTCAGGCCACAGTACAGTTGAGATGGCAACTGCGTCAGTTCATACCTCTTTTTCAGGCCAAAGGTGCTCAGGCATTTCTTCTAAATCCCTCCAAACTAGAGGTTATATATAATGAGAAAGCACATTTTTTCACTTAAAGAGTAGTGCTAAAGAGTTCTTGACCTCTATTCAGTAAGATAGCATAGTTTATCTACTCTACTAATATTTTTCTATTTTCAAATTTTAGCAATCTAATGCGCAGCCTTCTTTGTGATTTGTGTATTTTTTCATACTGTCATGTGGCTGGGTGCGGTCGGCGAGACGCACTATGCCTCTCTTTCCATCACCAAGAGGGACTTTTCAGTCCCTTTGCCTTTTTTGGGTGGGGGGTTGGGTGGGTGAGGGTTGGGTAAGGGTAGGTTCAGGGTGGAGTTTTGGGTGGGCACCAAGTGGGGCAAGTAGGAACAGAGCAGGTTTTGTGAATATAAGAAATTGTTGTGATATGCTAAGTAAAAATATCTTCATTTCTGAAACTAAGGTTATAGATTTGAATGCAAGGTACACATTCTATGTTTTACAGATAAGAATTCTTCTAATTCAAGACAATGGTTAAACTCAGGGTTTGTTCCTGGAACATATGTGGCATAAACAATAGAAGAAAAGAGGAATAATGGCCCACATTGTACAAACTATGAGGGTTGATTTCTTATGCTTACAAGAAACGCATCTTACGTGGAAAAACAGACACTGGTTTAATGATTTAGGGTTGCAAATGGTGGGATGCACGCGCCAAGGCACTACTACAAGAGGGGTGGCAATCTTGAGAAGGCGGGGCGGTGGGTCTTGTAAACAGGTAAAGGCTGACTCGTTTGGCCGGTGGGTGATAAGTGAAGTTAGTATTGCAGCTTCTTTATGGACAATTTGTGCCTATATGGGCCTAACTTAGATGATCCAGAGATACTGAATTACCTCAGTATCGAACTGGCTGGATGGCCTGATCCATTAATTTTATGTATGGACTTTAATATTCATCTTCCAGAACATTTTGATATAACCAGTGACTCTCTGTACTCAGGTAAAAAAAAAGGTATAAAAAGCTTTGAGAGGATTAGTTTAGGAATTTGGACTAGTGGATGTAGGATATTCTGCAGATATGGGAGTTCCTGGCTGTACGTTTTTTTCAGTTCCCCACCAGAGATTTGATCGTTTAGATTATTTTTTATCACCTCTAGACTCCTTAAGAATACTAGGCTCGACATTTATCCCAAAATAGTCTCGGACCACAATCCCATATTATTGGAGATAGAGCTAGAATCCATCTGCACACCTACTATTCGGCCATGGACCTTTGAACGAAAACTACTAGCTGATCCGCTCTACATAGAACATATGGGTAGGTGGATTATTGAATTTTTTTAGTTTAACCGAGGATCCACCTCTATACACACGGTTTGGGATGCTTTTAAATCTTGGGTGCATGGAGAGACGCTGTTGTACTCAATTATTAAGAAAAACCAAAGGTGATGATGGACGGACCGTTGACAATACAAACACTCACCCCGAGTCAACTGATCTGGGTTTAATCCATCACCGTTCTTTAGCTCACTCCGCCACCCGAGTTCAGACATGGCCATATGCAAATCAGTCTGACCCTGTGCCTCATGGGAACAGTCCAGCCCGAACTGCCCAGCCATGTCTTCCCTGGACCAAAATCAAGCTTCCCAGGACCGGTTTCTGGCATTACAGCCGTCTTCAGCCGGGCTTGCTTGACACCAGTGGCAAAGTGAGCAAGGGACTCACGTCTGAGCATACCCTGCAAACTTAGGGCGAACAAACAAAAACCAAAGGTGATGATGGATGGAGCATTGACAATACAAACACACACCCCCAGTCAACTGATCTGGGTTTAATCCATCACCGTTCTTTAGCTCACTCCGCCACCCCAGTTCAGACATGACCATATGCAAATCAGTCTGAACCTGTGCCTCATGGGAACAGTCCAGCCCGAACTGCCAAGCCAAGTCTTCCCTGGACTGGAATCAAGCTTCCCAGGACCGGTTTCTGGCATTACAGCCGTCTTCAGCCGGGCTTGCTTGACTCCAGTGGCAAAGTGAGCAAGGGACTCACGTCTGAGCATACCCTGCCAACTTAGAGCGAACAAAGAAAAACCAAACGTGATGATGGACGGAGCGTTGACAATACAAACACACACCCCCAGTAAACTGATCTGGGTTTAATCCATCACCGTTCTTTAGCTCACTCCGCCACCCCAGTTCAGACATGGCCATATGCAAATCAGTCTGACCCTGTGCCTCATGGGAACAGTCCAGCCCGAACTGCCAAGCCATGTCTTCCCTGGACTGGAATCAAGCTTCCCAGGACCGGTTTCTGGCATTACAGCCGTCTTCAGCCGGGCTTGCTTGACTCCAGTGGCAAAGTGAGCAAGGGACTCACGTCTGAGCATACCCTGCCAACTTAGGGCAAACAAAGAAAAACCAAAAGTGATGATGGACGGAGCGTTGACAATACAAACACTCACCCCCAGTCAACTGATCTGGGTTTAAACCATCACTGTTATTTAGCTCACTACGCCACCCCAGTTCAGACATGGCCATATGCAAATCAGTCTGACCCTGTGCCTCATGGGAACAGTCCAGCCCGAACTGCCAAGCAATGTCTTCCCTGTACCGGAATCAAGCTTACCAGGACCGGTTTCTGGCATTACAGCAGTCTTCATCGGGGATTGCTTGAGTATACCCTGCCAACTTAGGGAAAACAAAGAAAAACCAAACGTGATGATGGACGGAGCGTTGACAATACAAACACTCACCCCCAGTCAACTGATCTGGGTTTAAACCATCACTAATATTTAGCTCACTACGCCACCCCAGTTCAGACATGGCCATATGCAAATCAGTCTGACCCTGTGCCTCATTGGAACAGTCCAGCCCGAACCGCCAAGCCATGCCTTCCCTGGACCGGAAACAAGCTTCCGAGGACCAGTTTCTGGCATTACAGCTGTCTTCAGCCCGGCTTGCTTGAATCCACTGGCAAAGTGAGCAAGGGACTCACGTCTGAGCATTCCCTGCCAACTTATGGCGAATAAAGCAGTACAAAAGGGGGTAGTGATGGACGGAGCATCTGAACCAATCAAACACTCACACCCAGTCAACAGATCTGGGTTTAATCCATTCCCATGAGGCACATGGTCAAGGCTGATTTGCATATGGCCATGTCTGAACTGGGGTGGTATGGAGTTTAAAAAAACGATGGATTTAGGCCCAGATCTCTGTACTGGGGTGTATGTATGACATTGTTCTGCATTCTCTCCATCAACTGTTATTTTTGCATTCGTCACCCCGAGTGGGATGGGTATACTCAGACGTGAGTCCCATGCTCTATACACCACTGGAGTAAAGCTATCCTGGCTGAAGACGGCTGATAGCCAGAAACCGGTCCTAGGATGCTTGATTCTGGTCCAGGAAAGACATTGCTTGGCAATTCGGGCTGGACTGTTCCCATGAGGCACAGGGTCAAGGCTGATTTGCATATGGCCATGTCTAAACTGGGGTGGTGTGGAGTGAAAAAAAACGATGGATTTAGGCCCAGATCTCTGTACTGGGGTCAATGTATGACATTGTTTTGCATTCTGTCCATCAACTGTTATTTTTGCATTTGTCACCCCGAGTGGGATGGGTATGCTCAGACGTGAGTTCCATGCTCTCCACACCACTGGAGTCAAGCTATCCTGGCTGAAGACGGCTGATAGCCAGAAACCAGTCCTAGGATGTTTGATTCCGGTCCAGGAAAAACATGGCTTGGCAGTTCGGGCTGGACTGTTCCCATGAGGCACAGGGTCAAGGCTGATTTGCATATGGCCATGTCTGAACTGGGGTGGTGTGGAGTGCAAAAAAACGATGGATTTAGGCCCAGATCTCTGTACTGGGGTGAATGTATGACATTGTTCTGCATTCTGTCCATCAACTGTGATGTTTGCATTTGTCACCCCGAGTGGGATGGGTATGCTCAGACGTGAGTCCCATGCTCTCCACACCACTGGAGTCAAGCTATCTTGGTTGAAGACGGGTGATAGCCAGAAACCGGTCTGAGGATGCTTGATTCCGGTCCAGGAAATACATGGCTTGGTAGTTTGGGCTGGACTGTTCCCATGAGACACAGGGTCAAGGCTGATTTGCATATGGCCATGTCTGAACTGGGGTGGTGTGGAGTGCAAAAAAACAATGGATTTAGGCCCAGATCTCTGTACTGGGGTGATTGTATGACATTGTTCTGCATTCTGTCCATCAACTGTTACTTTTGCATTTCTCACCCTGAGTGGGATGGGTATGCTCAAACGTGAGTCCCATGCTCTCCACACCACTGGAGTCAAGCTATCCTGGCTGAAGACGGCTGATAGCCAGAAACCGGTCCTAGGATGCTTGATTCCGGTCCAGGAAAGACATGGCTTGGCAGTTCGGGCTGGACTGTTCCCATGAGGCACAGGGTCAAGGCTGATTTGCATATGGCCATGTCTGCACTGGGGTGTTGTGTAGTGCAAAAAAACGATGGATTTAGGCCCAGATCTCTGTACTGGGGTGAATGTATGACATTGTTCTGCATTCTGTCCATCATCTGTTATTTTTGAATTTGTCACCCCGAGTGGGATGGGTATGCACAGACGTGAGTCCCATGCTCTCCACACCACAGGAGTCAAGCTATCCTGGCTGAAGACGGCTGATAGCGAGAAACCGGTCCTAGGATGCTTGATTCCGGTCCAGCAAAAACATGGCTTGGCAGTTCGGGCTGGACTGTTCCCATGAGGCACAGGGTCAAGGATGATTTGCATATGGCCATGTCTGAAGTGGGGTGGTGTGGAGTGCAAAAAAATGATGGATTTAGGCCCAGATCTCTGTATTGGGGTGAATGTATTACATTGTTCTGCATTCTGTCCATCAACTGTTATTTTTGCATTTGTCACACCGAATGGGATGGGTATGCTCAGACGTGAGTCCCATAATCTCCACACCACTGCAATCAAGCTATCCTAGCTGAAGACGGCTGATAGCCAGAAACCGGTCCTAGGATGCTTGATTCCGCTTCCAGGAAAGATATGGCTTGGCAGCTCGGGCTGGACTGTTTCCATGAGGCACAGGGTCAAGGCTCATTTGCATATGGCCATGTCTGAACTGGGGTGGCTTGGAGTTCAAAAAAACTTTGAATTTAGGCCCAGATCTCTGTACTGGGGTGAATGTATGACATTGTTCTGCATTCTGTCCATCAACTGTTATTTTTGCTTTTCTCACCCTGAGTGGGATGGGTATGCTCAGACGTGAGTCCCATGCTCTCCACACTACTGGAGTCAAGCTATCCTGGCTGAAGACAGCTGATAGCCAGAAACCGGTCCTAGGATGCTTGATTCCGGTCCAGGAAAGACATGGCTTGGCAGTTCGGGCTGGACTGTTCCCATGAGGCACAGGGTCAAGGCTGATTTGCATATGGCCATGTCTGAACTGGGGTGTTGTGGAGTGCAAAAAAACGATGGATTTAGGCCCAGATCTCTGTACTGGGGTGTTTGTATGACATTGTTCTGCATTCTGTCCATCAACTGTTATTTTTGCATTTGTCACCCCGAGTGGGATGGGTATGCACAGACGTGAGTCCCATGCTCTCCACACCACAGGAGTCAAGCTATCCTGGCTGAAGACGGCTGATAGCGAGAAACCGGTCCTAGTATGCTTGATTCCGGTCGAGGAAAAACATGGATTGGCAGTTCGGGCTGGACTGTTCCCATGAGGCACAGGGTCAAGGATGATTTGCATATGGCCATGTCTGAAGTGGGGTGGTGTGGAGTGCAAAAAAATGATGGATTCAGGCCCAGATCTCTGTATTGGGGTGAATGTATTACATTGTTCTGCATTCTGTCCATCAACTGTTATTTTTGCATTTGTCACCCCGAGTGGGATGGGTATGCTCAGACGTGAGTCCCATAATCTCCACACCACTGCAATCAAGCTATCCTGGCTGAAGACGGCTGATAGCCAGAAACCGGTCCTAGGTTGCTTGATTCCGCTTCCAGGAAAGATATGGCTTGGCAGCTCGGGCTGGACTGTTTCCATGAGGCACAGGGTCAAGGCTCATTTGCATATGGCCATGTCTGAACTGGGGTGGTGTGGAGTTCAAAAAAACTTTGGATTTAGGACCAGATCTCTGTACTGGGGTGAATGTATGACATTGTTCTGCATTCTGTTCATCAACTGTTAATAGATAAAGTAAAGCAGGTGCTCCAGTTGAAGGTCAAATTAAGTTACACAATCATTAATCACTCCAAGTTTGGGGTGATTAATGATTGTGTAACTGAATTTGAGCAGCACCTGCTTTACTTTATCTATTAGAGCTTCCTGTTGAAGCTGACTTTTGTAACTATTTTAGAATGGCTCTGGCAGCTTGCCAGCGCCATTCTAAAAGAGTTACAAAAGTCAGCTTGAACTTTTGACCCAATCCGTTCCGCTCGCGGATTTTGCGGGAAATTCGCAAATCTCGCGTATTGCGAATTTTTCCGAAAATCCGCGAAATCCGCGAGCGGAACGGATTTTCCGCCCATGCTTAGTGTGGAGTGCAAACAAACGATGGATTTAGGCCCAGATCTCTGTACTGGGGTGAATGTATGACATTGTTCTGCATTCTGTCCATCAACTGTTATTTTTGCAAGCTTACCATAGCGGCGGCATGGAAGAAGACGGACACTCCGGCGATATCACTGTGGCATGCCTGATTGTGGAGAATACTTTCAATGGAGTGTCTTGCAAATATATTCCTGGACAATTACAAAGACTTTGAGCTCAGCTGGGGTCCATTGGTCGCCTTTCTGTCCCAAGGCCTGCCTTCTGCTATTTGTCCTCCGACAGGCGGGCTTTGCACCTCTTCAAAAAAAATTTTTTTTTTTCTGGACCATTTGGCCACAATACGTCCCCTGGAGTATGCTCTAAGAATGCTTTGGGCTCTTCACTAGCCCAGACGTCAAGACAAAGCTGCCTCAAGTTGCTTCCCTTTTTTCTTTTCTTTTCTCAGTACAGTTTACTTACTACCGGGAAAGGGGGGAAGGTGAAGGTTGTTTGGGGGGAGTTGTGGGGGTGGGTGTTCCAAGGTTTGGTTTCTAGACTGTCGAACCTCCTTGAGTTATGTTCTCTTTAAAATAGCAGCACTCATTTCGAGAGGGGGTGGGATAGGTCCTGGGGTCATGTGAAGCTGAACTCACCATAGCTGAATGTTTTGCAATCCCGGAGCTTGCGCACCCCTGGCTAGCTTCAATGTCATTGACCTCTTTGTTATGCTCTGTTTGCTGCACAATAAAAATAATTTTGGACAAAAAAAGGAACAAAATGAGGGGGATTATTTTGTCATAGAAATTATGGTTAGTGCTGTAGAAAGAACAATTAGGACATGTTTTAAGTGAGATCTCAAATATCTTCCTGCTATATTTCAACAGGAGCAGACTGTCAGTTGATGTCTTTGTGTTCTTCTGCAGCTTCCCAGAGTGTTATAAAGAACAACAAGAGAGCTAACAGTCTTTCTTATGACAAAATTATGGCACACCAGAAGCCATCATGATTGGAATAAACTAGTAACACTTAAAAAAATTAATTTAAAAAGGAACAACATGAGGGGGTTAATTTTGCTATATAAATTATGGTAAGTGCTGCAGTTAGGTGGACATTTGACTCATAAAACCATAGAAATTCCCCCGTTATAGTTAGTTCAGCTAACTATAACTCGCGCGCCCGCAATGCACTGCTGATTACATCACATATTACATCACTCATGACATTACTCATGACATCACTCATGACATCATCCAGTGAATGTGTGTTTTTCTGAAAATTAAGTATGTTTTATATATGTATATCTCAAGGTTGATGGGAAAATAAATGGGTATATACGTGTCTAAATGGATGATTTTTTTGTAAAATTGATTGTATAACTGACTGATTAAGTGTATCTTAGTGAATACATGGGTTAGTGAGTAATGTTTAAATATGTAAATATATATATCAGTCTCTCACTTTGTGTATAAGTGGCTGCATGGGCATGAGCCTCTATTTGGGTTATTAGTTGGTTTTTTGAGTATCAGTATGAGTGTCTGTATGGTTTGGTGGGGGGTATTACTTAGTGCATAGATGCATGAATGAGTGACTCACTGTTTGTATGTTTTGAAGACAGCATGTGTGCAGGACTGTATAGGTTCATGAGTGTGTGTATAGGTGTGTTAGTGAGTAAATGACTGTCTCAATAGTGTCTTTATGAGTAATGAGGTTCCGTGACAATTGTAAGTGGTGTTTTCGACTCGCACGAATATGGTCGAGTCTGGTATCTATGAACCGCAAATGACGAGTTTAGTAAGTGTGCGCAGTTTCGCTGTGCTAACTTAAACCGTTCGTTTGTTATGTGGGTTTTTCATCTGTACCCACGGGTTCCATCTTAGATACGGCATCCATTTTGTCTCTTGCCCTCAAGTAGCCAGCGAACGGACGCTGTCCGCTTCGCGACCCTGGGACTCCCAAGATATTTGCGGAAGACACATGTCCTTTGTAAGTGTCTTTATGACGAGGGGGATGATACTGTAAGGCAGATGGCCCCGTTCGAGGCTCATCTCGCCGTGCCGGTTTATTGTCTCAGCCGTGCATCTCATTAGGCACGTCCCTTTGATGCCTGCATCTCGTGTTTCCCGATACCTCCCCTTTTACACCCTTTCCGATCTCCCCACTGTCTCCGTCTTCCTCTGCACCTGTCTTTGTTCCTATTTCGATCTGTTTTACTACCGATTGGAATGCACTAATGTTGGGAAGATGGGTTTTTACAGTTGGGAACCGCCAAATGTTTCCGCACTTATGTTCCGGACCTTATGTGTATCAAAGTGACCAAAGCGACCCCTCTGGGGGATAATGGTGGGAACCGGGTTGTAAACCTTTGTGTACCATGTTGTTCTATGGGTAAAAGTTGTATAAAAGGAGCGATCCACAGAATCAATTTGAAGCAGTCTCCCCAAGTTGCACGAGTTGTACTTGTCGTTATATCTGTGTTCCCTGCAGTAAATAAACCTTGAATCTTTGACGCCGAAGGAAGTGTCCCGTGTCTCTGTCATTCGTACGCCGGAGCAGGTTACCCACGAAGGTTTCAGGTGTTGTGCCCTGGCACCGCTGGGTCTTAAAGAACCCAGTCCTTCAGTTGGCGCCCAACGTGGGGCTGCATCAGTGGTACCGGTCCAAGCCCGACGATCGTGAGGAACTTCGTGTGAAATCTCCGAGGGAAGGTGCACTCCGCTTCATCGATCCTGTTGTCGAAACAAGTGGCCCGAAGACTTTTCCCGCGAAGATTCCCGCCTCCTGACGGCTGCGACGGACTGCTGCTCTGACTGTAGACCTGTTTTGGCGCCTGGCGTAGACCTTGGTATAGCGAGATGATTGACGGGCCTTCCTGGAGACGCCATCGATCTTTGAGTTAAGTATTTGTAGGTCGCTCCCAGAGTTCTTGGTTGTTGACACTTTAGCGAGTGTTTTTGTTGTTGACGCTGTGTGAGTGTTTTTGTCGGTGACACTTTGCTAGCGTACTTTGCTGTGTTATTTGACGACTGCAGCCGCCAAAAACCGAGGGTTTTGTTCTTTGCTGGGACTTGGTAAATCCCGTAACACTTGAAGTTTGTGAAACTCGGCTAGTGTGCAAGATGCCTGGTCGTAGTACTTTGTTTAGTTGTTTCAGACCTTGTGGTACAGATTCCCGACTGGAGGACTCGTGTCCGATACCTCCGGTTGGAACTCCCACTTATGAACTGTACAGTAAACATGGGCTAGGCCCGATTACTTTTAATGATTATTGGATCAAATACACGAAGAAGGATGGTGACCTTCGCTGGCCACCACATGGTAGCTTCGAGGCCCCGATCTTAGATAATCTAGAGGTTAAATTGTTCGCGAAAAAGTCAAGGCCGGCCATGTTTGATGCCTTTCGGTTGTGGCGTAAAGAAGCCCGGCAGAAAGAAATCAGACAGACTAAGCGAAATCAGAGAGATAGTGCTGGTACCATTGTAAAGAAAGCAGAGCAGTTCCAGCATGATAAGGAGGTTAGGGAAAAGGAAGTGTTTGATAGATTACAGCGTATGACTATAGATAAGTGCTATCCTGCTTTGCCTACGGAGTCGGAAAAGAAGGAAGAGGCAGTTGAGGATCCTTTAATGTCTTATCTTATGAAATCGCCACCTCCGTACGTACAGGGTATCACAGCTCCTGTGATTCCCGCTGTACCTGTTCCTGCACCTATTCTTCCTCCGCCTGTTCCTCAACCTGCACCCGTTCTTCCGACTGTTCCTGCTCCTTCATCTGTTGCTATTCCTACTGCCCCTCCGCTTCCACATACTCCTGCTCACGCTACTGCTCCTGCTCTGTTAACCCCTGCTGTTGTTCCTGTTTCTACTCCTTCACTTGTTAGTCCTGTGT
This sequence comes from Lissotriton vulgaris, assembly GCF_964263255.1. Classification (NCBI taxonomy): domain Eukaryota; kingdom Metazoa; phylum Chordata; class Amphibia; order Caudata; family Salamandridae; genus Lissotriton; species Lissotriton vulgaris. Next base: position 646,847,184 of record NC_141691.1, on the reverse strand, counting down.
CCTATACTTCTCCCTCTACTCGTAGTCGTAATTCTCCTCTTGCGGCTAGCTTCTTTCATTCGCTCGGACCTGTTCTTGGGTCCGCTGGTTCAGATGGTCCTCAGAGACGTAGTCAGCTTCCTGGTAATAGGGAACGTGCTTCGCTATATAATATGGCGATGGGTTGGATGACGCACCCCCTTAGAAATCCACCGCGTGTTGTACTCGACACGTTTTGTCAGTTCAATATACCAACCCAGAGATTTGTGTTCGAGGAAATGTGCAAGGTCCTTCGTGATCAGATATCGGCCAACGCACCTGACGAGGTGCTGACTGCGTTGTCTGATTTACAACTTCAGTTTTCGGCTGGACTGATAGTGGATACCAATGTTCGACGTGCTGTTGAACGGTTGCTATCTTTTCGTCCCACTCCTATACCTCAAGCCTTGTTTGTTGAGGATGTCGAAAGACAGCCAGATGAATCTGGTCAGTTTCCTATGCGTGAAGTTCCACCCGTATTGATGCCAGGTGATGCTGCTCACGTTCCACCTATCCTGCCGTATTTTCAGAGAGTGTGGATACAGCTCCCATGGAAACGCTCAGAAGTGTTACAGGTGAAGCAATCCTTGCCTGACCCTCGCAAAAATCCTGCAGGGTATTACAAAGAGTTATCGCAGCTTGTAGACGCTACAGTAATGAATCTTGCCGATATCGATATGTTGTTCGGCAAGTACCGCAACCGGTATGGGCTAAGATTCGTCAGGAAAATCACGCAAACGAATTAGGTGGTGATTGGGCGGCCATTATAGCGGCGGATGGGTTGCAAGTTGGTGGTGCTAAGCCTGAACAGTTGATTACCGCTCTCCCTCAAAGAATTATAACATTAATGAAAACTCTTATGCCAGCTATGAGGGTAAATTGGGACAAATTGTCAGCTTGTAAGCAGAAAAAGGACGAGAGTGTCTCCGACTTCTTTACGAGGTTCGAGGAGGCATTCATTGACCATAGTGGTCAGGATATGAGCACTGAGGGTGGTCAAAGGTTGTTCGTGGATAAATTTGTTTCGAACTTGCTGCCCGATTTGAGCAATAAATTAAAGAATTCGGAAAGTGCATGGGCCGTTTCTACTTCAGCACAGATATTGGCTACGGCACAATATTATGAGAATAGAGAGAAAGAAGAGAGCGACCGTGCTGATAAAAAGACGAAAGAGCTAAAAACTAAAGTGCTGCTCCAGCAAGCGTATCCTCCACGTTCGAATCAGAATAATTCGCAACAAAATAGATCGCAGCCGCAATCGAACCGATCCCAAACTCGTAATGACTCCTCTTCCCAAAGATCCTCGTTAGGGTACAATCAATGTGCCTATTGTAGACAAGAGGGACACATTAAATTCAATTGTCCTGTATTAAACGAACGTAGTAGTGGTAACTCATCTAGAGGAGGTCGTGGTGGTTCGCAGCAGGCACCACGTGGTAGAGGTCGTGGTGCTCAGAACGATCGTTCAGATAACTCATCAAATTCCGATAATTGTTTTGATCAACGTGGATCGTCGCAAGGACGATCTGCGCAGTACAATGTAGACGATTATTACGTCGATCAGGGAACTGACGACAGTAATTACTAGGACAGCCAAAGACAAGGAGAGGGAGTGGTATCAGTTCCGGTTGATCAGAGAGGGCCTTACGTCGCAGTTGCTACATCGGGCGTCGTTGAGCCTTTTCTGTTGGACACTGGTGCAGCGAAAAGTTCCATTAAGCATTCAAAACTCCCTGGCGCACCTTTGTCTGGCTTAACAAATGTTTCCGTTGGATTCTCTGGCGCCCCTGTTAGCAATCCAGTTTCGCGCCCTTTGCCCCTTACAATTGGGCCACGTGAGCTCCGAGCTCCGTTGATTTTGACTACGGGTTGTGGTGAAAATCTTTTGGGCCTGGATTTGCTCAAACGTTTGTATGCGACTTTGTATTGTTCTCCTGCGGGTGTAAAGCTTACGTTGGGAGAGAGGGTTGTCTCTCCCATGTACTTGTCTCTCGATAAGCTTCCACCGGAATTGAGTTCTCTTCCTGCGTCTTTGTGGGCAACAGGTCCCAACGATGTGGGCCTACTTGATATCTCGCCTTATGTTGTTCAGTTGAAATCTAATTTGCGGTTACCACGTATTCCCCAGTACCGTATTTCTCTTGATGGTGAACGAGCACTGTTAGCGATCATTTATGATCTGATCGAGAAAGACGTTATTGAAGAAACACGGGGAAACGTGTGCAACAGCCCTGTGCTGCCCATTCTTAAACGTACTGATCCTTCAAAACCACCTGTTTATCGCTTTGTTATCGATTTACGGGAGGTGAATAAAATTGTGGTTCCTCAATTCCCCGTTGTGCCTGACATCACGGCGCTACTGACTCTGATTCCAGCTTCTGCATCGTGGTTTTCGGTGATTGACTTGAAAAATGCGTTTTTCAGCATCCCGATTGCAGAAGAGAGCAGAGACCTTTTCGGTTTCTCTCTTGGTGGACGCAGCTTCCGGTTCAAACGCGCTCCTCAGGGCTACTGTGAAAGTCCATCGATTTACAGTCAAGCCGTGAAGGGTCAACTGGATGCGTTTAGGTTGCCGGTCAGTGCGGCCTTAATCCAATACGTCGATGACTTATTGGTGGCTGCTGATACTCAGGACATTTGCAAAATTCCTACGGTGTCGTTGCTGCAACATCTCTGTGAGTTGAATCATAAGGTGTCCCCTTCTAAACTCCAATATTGTTGTCAAGAAGTAACCTATCTAGGTCACTTATTGTCAAAGGAGGGAAGGAGGTTGACCCCAGAAAGAATTGCAGCTATTGCGCGCATGGCTGTGCCAAAAACCCAAAGAGATGTGCGTGCCTTTCTAGGTATCACGTCGTACTGCAGGCAATGGATCCCAAATTTTTCATTGCTAGCGAAACCATTAGTGGCTCTTACGTGCAAGGATGTTTCGACTCCTTTACCATCGACGGACGAATGTCAAAAAAGTTTTTCTGAATTACGTGATTCATTGTGTTCGGCTCCTGTGTTAGGTACTCCTGACTATAGCAAGCCGTTTACATTATATGTTCATGAGAGAGAAGGTTGTGCTTTGAGTGTCTTAACGCAACCTTTTGGTGGTAAGCAACGTCCATGTGCATATTTTTCCTCGACCTTGGACCCGGTAGCTAGAGCATTGCCGAGTTGTTTGAGAGCAACAGCGGCAGCCGCGGACTCCATCCGACAATCAGCAGGATTGGTCATGGATAATATGCTTACGGTGATGGTTCCGCATGCAGTCGATACTCTTTTGAATCGAACGAAAACTCAGCACTTGACGAGTGCGAGGTTGTCTGGGTACGAGTTGACGCTGCTGGCAAGCCATATTCAAATAAAACGTTGTAACGTTTTGAACCCGGCAACTTTGTTACCAATTAGCACAGAGTCAGATGTAGTAGCAGAACATGATTGTTACTTGAGGACTGAAGAAGAAACAAAAGGTCGAGTGGACCTTAAAAACACCCCATTGGAAGATCCGGATGGTACATTATATGTGGATGGGTCATGTTTTAAGTTGCCGAATGGCGATGTGACTACTGCCTATGCTGTTGTAACGTTGAATACTGTTGTTGAGACTGCAAGATTAAATCAGAATTCTGCCCAAGCTGCAGAGCTGATCGCTCTCAATAGAGCGTGTGTGTTAGCGAAAGGGAAACGTGTGAATGTGTTTACCGACAGCCAATATGCATTTGGCGTCGCGCATAGTTTTGGACGACTGTGGAGAGAGAGAGGTTTCTTGACGTCGCATTGTACGAAGATTCAGCATGGCCAGCTTGTGAATGATCTTTTGGATGCACTTACGTTGCCTAAGCAAGTTGCGATTGTCAAATGTAGTGCGCATCGTAAGGTGACGGATGATGTTGGTCGTGGAAACGCGTTTGCGGATGAGACTGCTAAGGAGACTGCCCGGAACCTTAGCACTCGAATGTATGTGACGAGTTCGGTTAGGTGGCCTACAGAATCGAGTATGTGTGAGGACACTATTGAGAGTGTGAAAGCAATTCAGAATGAGGCCACCGACACTGAAAAGACGAAGTGGAAAGAAAGTACGGGAAAGTTGGATGCGAATGGTTGTTGGATTGATTTGTCAGATCAGAAAAGATGGATGTTACCGGATGCGTATGTGCTGGCCGTTGTGACAATGGCGCATGGGTTAGCACATATTAGCACGAAAGGTATTTGTAAATTGTTGTCCCCTGTATGGAAGAATGATGGTATCACGAAATGTGCTGAACGTCTGGTGAAGAATTGTATGGTGTGCATGATGTACAATCCTGGCAAGGGAACCCCAACTCCTCCTGGCAGTTTTGCTCCTCCTTCATGTCCCTTTGAGGTGATCCAATTGGACTTCATCCATATGGAGCGATGCAATAACCTGAAATACGTTTTAGTCGTGGTTTGCGCATTCTCCCGATGGATTGAGGCTTATCCTCTCAAAGACAATACTGCTTTGTCTACTGCGAAAATCCTACTGAAGGAATATTTTCCTCGGTATGGAATGCCTAGAGTCATGTGGTCAGATAACGGAAGTGAGTTTGTGGGTAGTGTGATGAAGAGTGTGTGTAAGGGCCTTGGAATTAATCAGAAATTCCACAGCGCCAATCATCCCCAGTCAGCTGGTTTGGTTGAAGGGTATAACGGCACCCTTAAACTAAAGTTAGCGAAGATTCAGGCTACGACTGGTCTTTCGTGGCCTGACGCTTTACCTTTAGCATTACTGTCAACTAGGGCGACTGTACACTCCCGAGTAGGGCTTAGTCCCTATGAAATAGTGTTCGGTCGTCCTGCGAATGTTTGGGGGGTTCCTAGGCCAGGTATTTTCTGTGATCTTGAGTACCCAATGTTGATCGATTATCTGCATGACTTGACTGCTAAACTGAGGTTAATTCACCAACAGGTTCACGAAGCATTGCCGACGCGGACGGAGGGTCCAGGCCACCAGCTCCAGCCCGGAGATTGGGTGGTGACGCGGAACTTTTCGCGCAAGAACAACTTGGACCCGAGGTTCACCGGACCCTACCAGGTCCTCCTTGCCACGAGAACTGCAGTTCGTCTTGAGGGGCGGAAGAATTGGGTGCACGCCACCCACACAAAGAAAGTCCCCATCCCGTTGCCAGCAGACTCGTGGGTGAGGAAAGGCATTGCATCAACTGAAACCGAAGGATTGCCGGCGTTTGTACCTTTTAGTGACGCACAGCTTGTTGGAGAATCCTCAGTGCAGCAGAGAGACACTGTTGAACAATTGTCAGCAAAAGACTCAAGACCAGAACATTCAGCTGATCAACAGGACGCTGTCCCTTCAACGGATCCTTTGTTCGACGAACAGACACGTCCTGGGAGAACCCGATACTTTTTGCGATCTAGCACTAAAGACTAATAAAAGATCCTGCTTTGCTGTATTGACAACTGCATTATCCCGTTTTCCGTGATCAGTTTTGAACATTCGTACCGTTGTAATTATTTTGTATATATACATTGAGCTTCATTCCTTATACTTTTTACTTCCACAGCTGAGAGACATTGTTTTGCATATATATTGTGCATTAAAGGCCGTAGGGCCGCGCGCGTACTTCCTTCTGGATAGTAGGTCTTGACGCTAGGTTAAAGACCGTCGGTTCCTGGGAACTCCTAGGGATTGACTATTACTACACAGAACGAAGTGCGTCAAGAAACGTTGCGGACGGTCATAGGGAATGGCATTCTCAAAGTTGATGGATTTGGAAGGAGCTCAGGCTCATAGATTCAAGCTGCAGCAACTCAGTCGTACCAAATGTTTTATATTCCAAATATTCGTATTGTTTTTGACTGCTTCTGCATTATTGGCGGGTGGGGTGTATTACACGATGTTTTACTTCTTACCTTCTGCTACACCTACTCCTACTCCTGACCCTAAACCTACCTCCACTGCTTCTCCTCATTCCTTTCATATCTTACCTGAACACGAACAGGCTAGACGTGCAGAATTTCGCAATAATTCCTTTATTCAGCTCCTTCATCAGCATCAATTAGTGGTCAACACTACTAATTGTTGGGTGTGTGGGTTGATGCCACATACTACGGGTAAGGGAATTCCATATCTGGTGTTACCGTATAGTTCCCAAGGGTCTGCTCGAGCATTTCAGACAATGTTTCGAAGCGCACTGGGTTTCCACCCCATTCGAGAACCACGTTCTCCCTACTCTGGTCCTACCTCGTATCAAAAACCTTTGTCGATAGCAATAGAGGACCTAGATAGCGATATCTATGATCCCTCGCTTATCCCCGAAGAAGAGGTACAAGCCTATAGGGTCCTAAGTAGAGGCGAATATAGTGTGTTCACCAGTGAAAAGCAGCTTAAAAGCTCGCCTCCGATATGGGTCGTACCCCACATTGGTAATTTTTGTCTTATAGGTCGTGGCCGAAGATCGCAAGCCCGACTTGGAGCGAGTGCTTGCACTGAAAATTACATTCTGCCGATGGTCTCATCCCCTGTGTTTCTGGCTGCCAAGGGTACATACTTTATCTGCCATGATCGTGCATATGCATGGTTGCCCGCTGACTTCATGGGCTCATGTTTCATTGCAAATCTGTTGCCTCCGACGTTCACTGTAGATGCCGATTATCATAAGACTAGAGTTGTGAGAGGCGTAATTAGCGAAGAGGATACTGCCGGTCAAGAGGCAGGAGACTTTTTCAAGGGTTTCCTCCCGTTTTGGGGACCTATGGTTAATAGTAGGAACCTGAGACAGTTGACTCGAGTGGTGGAATCGACAGCTAATATTACTGCCAGTGCCCTTGGTAATATCACCACTGAACTTCAGGCGGATAGACTTATGACGTTACAAAACCGTATGGTTTTAGACGTGATCTTAGCAGATCGTGGTGGGGTATGTAAGGTGATCCATTCGAGCTGCTGCATTTTCATTCCAGATAACGCTCCGACTGTCTATCAAGCCATCTCGAAGTTGCATAAGATCTCCGACTCCATACACGTGGATGTAGGGGATTGGACGCTACTTGGGTGGTTTTGGGGCTTGATGTCGACTTGGGGTTGGAAGATTCTGATGATCATCGGAGTTGTTGTGGTGTTCCTGTTCACGTGTTGCCTTTGTGTGCAGTGCGGTCCTGCCTTATGTGGCCTCTGTGCTACAACGTGTATGAGACAGCCACCTGTTACCAAGGGGACTCGGTTGGACAGAGCTATGCTACAGCAACATCTCGATGGTCTGATGAATATCGAATATGATTCCGACTAGTGCTTGCCTACATGAGGGCAAAAGGAGCGTCTGAGGTTCCGTGACAATTGTAAGTGGTGTTTTCGACTCGCACGAATATGGTCGAGTCTGGTATCTATGAACCGCAAATGACGAGTTTAGTAAGTGTGCGCAGTTTCGCTGTGCTAACTTAAACCGTTCGTTTGTTATGTGGGTTTTTCATCTGTACCCACAGGTTCCATCTTAGATACAGCATCCATTTTGTCTCTTGCCCTCAAGTAGCCAGCGAACGGACGATGTCTGCTTCGCGACCCTGGGACTCCCAAGATATTTGCGGAAGACACATGTCCTTTGTAAGTGTCTTTATGACGAGGGGGATGATACTGTAAGGCAGATGGCCCCGCTCGAGGCTCATCTCGCCGTGCCGGTTTATTGTCTCAGCCGTGCATCTCATTAGGCACGTCCCTTTGATGCCTGCATCTCGTGTTTCCCGATACCTCCCCTTTTACACCCTTTCCGATCTCCCCACTGTCTCCGTCTTCCTCTGCACCTGTCTTTGTTCCTATTTCGATCTGTTTTACTACCGATTGGAATGCACTAATGTTGGGAAGATGGGTTTTTACAGTTGGGAACCGCCAAATGTTTCCGCACTTATGTTCCGGACCTTATGTGTATCAAAGTGACCAAAGCGACCCCTCTGGGGGATAATGGTGGGAACCGGGTTGTAAACCTTTGTGTACCATGTTGTCCTATGGGTAAAAGTTGTATAAAAGGAGCGATCCACAGAATCAATTTGAAGCAGTCTCCCCAAGTTGCACAAGTTGTACTTGTCGTGATATCTGTGTTCCCTGCAGTAAATAAACCTTGAATCTTTGACGCCGAAGGAAGTGTCCCGTGTCTCTGTCATTCGTACGCCGGAGCAGGTTACCCACGAAGGTTTCAGGTGTTGTGCCCTGGCACCGCTGGGTCTTAAAGAACCCAGTCCTTCAGTAACTACATATGTTTTAAACTAGTATATGTGAGTATTGGTGTATATAAGTGAGTATATGTGAGAGTGAGAGATTGGAAGTGTTCCTGTACAAATACATTGGTGTTTCTATAAGTGATAGTTTAAGAGAGTCAGTATGTGTAAGTTTTTGTATAAGTTAGTGTGGTAGTGTGTGTATAACTGTATATGCAAGTAAATGGATGTTTGATACTTTGTTTGCATGTGTGACTATGTGTGTGAGTAACTCTATGGATGAGTGGCGGTGTGTAACAGGATGTATATGTGTATGAGTACATATGATAAGTGAGTACATGCATGAGTGACTGTATAGGGACTGTTGGTGAATGAGTGGATGTGTGTGTAGATCTTGGAATTACTGAATAGGTGTGTTGTAACTGGTATTGGTATGTCCATTGTTTTGAAAATGTTAGTTTGTATTTTTGAGTGTGCGAATCAAAGGTTATATTAGGGTGAGAGGAGGTCTGACATTATATCACAAGGATGATGTCATCAGTGATGTCATTTAAGATGTCATCAGTGATGTCATGAGTGATGTCAATGACCATGTCATGAGTGATGTAATATGTGACATCATCAGCAGTGCATTGCGGGCGAGCAAGTTATAATTAGCTGAACTAACTATAACGAGGGAATTTCTATGGTTTTGTATGAGTGAAATGTCCAACTAACTATAACGCCCCTAAAACTTATGTTTTTTTCAGTGAATATATATATATATATATATATATATATATATATATATATATATATATATATATATATATATATATATATATATATATATATATATATATATATATATAACACACACATACATATACATATGTATGCATAAAACCCACTGGGTAGGAATAGTTAGGTCAGCTGTTTCATAGGGAATGCTTTTTTGTGTTGTTTTAACTTTGGCCCCATTTGATGAATCTCGATAAAACTTTTCAAAAAGGTGGTACTTTTTGACTAATGTGTGACTGAAAACCTTAGGGGTTATCTTTCAAGTGGGGATTGAGAAAAAAGGGGAGTCCCAAAATGGAAAATCCACATACATTTTCGATAGACTATTTTAAGAAGGGCTACTGCAAAAAACGATGTAGGAATTATATCAAATTTGTCAGGATGCTAGATCTTACTTTACAGATTGTGTTTTATGTGATTTGGTGTAAATCTGTTTATTTGTTTTTTATATATTCAGGGTGCAAATTGTATATCTGGATGGTTGGGTCTGCCTGAGTCTTAAGAGACTCTTGTGGGAGCGCCAATTGAAACATAGAATGTTCTTATAGGCCTAGGGAGCCCCTTGGTCCATCTCACTTCCATCGGAGTCAGACTGCTGTGGGAGCGAGCTTTCTGATTGGCTGCCAGCAACATGAGAATTTTAAAATATGTTGCTTTTAGTCATTAAAGGACTCAGGGACTTAGTCTTCTATCCTGAAGTAAATAAAAAAAACAATATATTGTGGAAGGGTAGGGATACTGTAAATCCCTAGGCCCCATGAGGGGGACCCAGAGGGTCCAAAATTAAAAAAACAAATGGGCAAGAAATGACTCAATCCCATGTGACTTCTGGCAGATTGAAAGAAACAAAACAAAAAGGTAGCTGGAGTCTGCTTTGCTTTAATTGAAGGAAGGGTGGTGCATGGCCCTCCCCCTGAGCCATTATGAGCCCCAGAGAACCTAGCCCCAGGGTGGAAATGCCAAAATAAGGGGAGAAACTAACATACATGAACGTCCAAACTTTTCCATGAAAAGCAAGATCCAATTTTCTCCCCCCAGTAAGAACTTGTGGACAGGCTGAGTGCATCAATGGTGTGATTCAGATGATGTCCATGCATGTTAAATGAGTAGGAACATTGACACATGCAGGCAATAGCACGTGTTGAGAGCGCTACATTTTACAGCAAGAAATGCAAAGTTACCATGTAAATTTATGGCGTATGAATGACAAAGAACATTGACACATGCAGGATACAGTGCTTGTAAAGAGCACTACTTTAAAGAGTACTCTATAACCCAGAATTCTTAGCAGCAATAAACCTGTCAGTGAGGTAGTGGAACATTATTAAATCTCGGCTGTTACTTTGGAAGCTGGCAGGATATAAGAACATCTCCATGAAACTGCGCCCTTGCTAGACAATCTGTTCATAACAGGAAGACTGTCATCACTGTCCCAGGTACCCATTTGTGCCTGGTGGCCTTCCACGCGCTGAGACTCCACTTACCTGACCAGCTTCCCCAAGGGACCTTCGTTTCCAGTGCTTCAGGCCATCTGCTTCACAACATCCCAAGAACCTAAAGACAAGAATGTTTTATTTTTAGCTAAGTGCAACTTATCAGAAAGTATGCACAAGCAAGACTTACATTGTTTCAGTGATTGTGTTGAAATCTTAGTGATCAGTGCTAGTGAGTGAGCAAACCCATCCATCGGGAGCATGCTAACTACGAACAATCAGGAACTTTTAAGCATAGTGGTTGATAAAGAACTTGTGCAATACCCTAGGTGATTGAGTATTTGCTCCAACCTGTAGGGAGACTATGGAGAGAGACATTTTTTAATTAAAGACTCAAGGAGATCTCCCTGTTCTCCTCTGAAAACAACTACAACTAAACCAAGCTGCCTCATAAGCACATGCAAGTGAGATTGACTGAGTAAAGGTGAACCAGGAGTGACTCAGTGTGTGGAAGGTGAGGTATAAGAAATGCTTGCTAGTCACCTTTTCTCTCTACACAGACATTAGATGGTAATCTTCCTGAATGTGACTTCACATTATTAGAGCCGCTTCCTGGAGAAGATTTCAAGTGACTTAAAGAGAAGGAAACCAATCTAGATGGTTGATTATCGGGAGGCTGTGTTTTCCTATTTTATCCACAGCCCCATTTACTTTAGTGCTCTTCCTGGCGTGCAGCATAGCCTATCTTTTTCCCTTGGAGAACGCTTGAGTAAGTGGCAGGACTGTCTTCTACCATCACTACTGGTACGCCAGATAATCAGGTTAGGGCAAGCCCATGTGTCCTGCCTTCTAACACTGAGCCTTGAAAGACCCAGAAGAACCCCATCCTCTTGGGCTGATGTATTTATTTGAGGTGTGTATACTGGGTGCCCTGGTTGGGCACCAGGCACCGAGAACACAAATGGGTCAGGGAATCTTTTTGACCAAGTCATGCATCAGTTCCCCAAAGCTACTAAATAAATGACACAAAGAGATGCAGTCAGTCATGTAGAGCTTGAGTTCAAATGCATTAACTCAAATAAGAATCCTATAACTCAAGAAAAATATTTTTTCTATTCAGGACAAAAGACCTCACCCAGCCTGAGATGGCATGCTTCATCGTCCGTTCCATCCCCACAACAATTCAAAAGAAGGCATTGGAAGGAGCTCTTTTAGGTCCTTACATTGGTTTAAGTGTTGACCCTCTGAGAGTCAATTGTGAGTGGGTTGTGAGAGTAGAATGCCAAGTGATTATGGAAAATTAAATGAAAATTCCTATCTGGTGACCAATACCTTTATTATTTAGCAGTGCTCAAGCAGCAGATTAAAACTCAGAAGGGGGTCAAACCTTCAAACCAATTAAAACCAGGTTGACCTGTTTCTGCCCATTTAAGGACACTATCAGGGTGTTCTGGGCATTCATCAGGGCAAGTGGATAGTAACTTTAAAAGATTCAGAAAGTGAAAAATGAAAGTCATAAACTTATAAAATCCATCAAACTGGCCCACAATCAATTCACAAATTTCCATTATACTCAGCAACTAAAACAAGTATTATGATACTAAACAACAGTTATTTACAAAAAACAGCACAAGTCAGAGGGACATAATTCAAACAAGGGTGTTGCTTGCACTTCTTGAATTACCTCAAAACCATGCTGGGAAGTGAAATAGCTCACCCACTATCAAGTCGACTGCTACGCTTTAACTCAACCCTTGGTTGATGAATATAAACACAGCTGAAGGGGATACAGACAGAAACACAGGTTATGAATATGACACTAACAGTATTCTGCTCCCATCTGCAAATCACACGAAAAAGCAGGTGGGCCAAATCCTGCTCGCTATAACTCAAACAACCCTCACAACCGAAATTAAATGCGCTCACCTGTGCAAAGTTAGCTGTTCTCCAATCCATCTCAGTGAGGAAACTGCATTTATGTCAATAATCACTTTAAACAAAAAAGTGGCTCATAGCAATCATGCCCCTGCATCTAGATGACGTAATGTGTGGTGTTAATGGGAACTGTGGTGTAATACAGGATCCATAATATTCTATGAGGTCATTATAAGAACTGTAGTCCTCCATGAAAACCATCACAGCGCGGGGACACACTGACAGTGTAACCAGGCGCTATACAAACTCAGAAATAATAATCATAATCTACAAAGTCTCTAAATTTAATTCACGATTTGTTTAAACAAGGAAAATATATCCTTGTGAAATTAAGTATTATTAATAAATGAGACACGTTAACATAGTATAATGTGTAACTATTAATTATGAAAGATTTTGTCGATTAAAAAATAATAAAAGTCAGTAAAATATTACAGTGTCTGAGAAACCATTGTAAACTGAAGCTGAATAAAGGTCAGTGAACACAATTAAGAGTCCATGAGGCACAGTAGATGACAAACTGTACCTTCAAACAAATCCCACTCAAGATAAGCTCACCCTTGAGATATCATGATTCAGACCAACCATAAGGTTGCGCAGTTGATAGACCCACCTTTGTTTCTCATGAAATTAAAATTGTTCAGGAACCTCCAACTGAGTTTGTGTGATTGGTTTCTCAATCAGTGTAAATAATGATGTTCTCGGTAAGAGCTTTTGCGAGGTAATGTCTTGTTAGTTTAATATTGTTGGCTTAACAATACATTGTACTGCATTGGCTTGTGTTACTTAGGGCCCAGCATCCTCTTCCTGTCTATGGAAATACCCAATGTGTGATGGGTGTACACTCCAATGGGGTGTAGAACCTTGATACCCCAGTTATACGTATGTTGAAGCTGAAGTACGAGTGTCTTCCCTTTCAGTAATGAATCATAGTTGCATCCGTTTTTATGTGAGGGCCCTCTGTGAACAGGTGTCAATAAAGTTGTGAAGGGAGGATGTAGATACCTGTGTGGAAGGGAGCTGCTTCGCTCAATGGAAGAAATACATGTATACAAACCTGAAACCATTATCTGATTGAAGACGTGAAGGGATTTACTTTCTTTTTCTCAAACCCTTGATAAATCCACAGATATATCATTCTGAGGGAGCAAAACTTGTATTGGCTATTTTTGAACCCTATATCACATATTACATTTACTTATCTTCAAATAAAAAGTGAAGGTCACACAAAAGCGAACGCAACTATGATTTATTACTGGAAGGGAAGACACTCTTACTTTACCTTCAACCAATTGTACTGTGATGTTCAACTATTCTCTTTCTCCCTTTCCTAGTAGTCATACCAACATAGGGAAGTCCACAGAGGCCTTTCAGCAGATCTATCAACCAGCTGATGTTACAGTTGGTGTTCCATCTCAGTCCTCACAGTGTATTCATCCAAAGAGCAATAGATGTAGCACTTTCTGTGAACTCACATTCTGAACAAGAGTCACAAGGGAAATGTCCTATCTCTTTAGGCATGACGTTGTCTGTGCCCTTAATGCTGGATTCCTCTGCCTTATGTGTACTAGAGTGTTTTTAAGGTTATTACTATGTTTGAAAGGTAGGATTGGTTTAACAATCTGCATATCACAAGCATTCAAAATGTGCCTATTCTTCAAGATGCTCCTTGTAATGGTGGTAGCCATACTGCTTAAAGTACTCACACAAACCAACCTGTCTTCCTTAGAACATTGCTAAGTCTTCAAGAGACCATCTATTTTGCCATTATGCACTCTCTTCTCCCCATTATTCAGTTGCTGAGGATACATTGTGATAGCAATCTGTGGCCTCAGCAGGTCAGATTATTGATTGAATTTAAAATAATACCTTCCAACTTGCAAAAATTGTCCAACCGGCAAGTTGTATCTTAGTAATTTGGGATTTCTATTCCACAAGATGGGACTTTAATTTAAACAGGGTGTTCCTTTTCAGTAATGCAGGGTACTGCACAGACCCTCCCCACTCCTGGTGACCATGACATCCTCGGACCTTTCTAAAACGTAATATATAGGTGCCCTGTGGTGCCCACTCAGCCCTGGGAACCACCATCTTCCTGGGGCAATATTGAGGAAGGGAGGGTCATCTCATCCCCTATCCTCGAGCCCTAGATGGCCCTGGGGACCGCCACCCCCCAGGGCTGGCTCCTGCTATGTACTGGGGTGCTCACCCCCGGGACATAGCTGTTTGCTATGGCTTGACAGGAGCTTACCGCTACTTCCAAGTCATGGCAATCTGTGCTCCGCTTTGAGCAAGCAAGATAATTTTGCTCACTATTGCTCAAAGTGGAGGAGAATTGCTTGGACACAGAGGGAGCTACATGTTTGCAGCTCCCTCTGTGCCAAAGCAATGCTGGCTCCCACAAGAGGGGGGGAGAGTGCAGGACCACGGGGCATTCAGGCTTGCCTGTGGTCCCAGTGGAGAGTGGGTGTGATGTGGCACCCACTTTCAATGGCCAGGCCCTGGAGGAAGGGGTATCCAGAGTCAAAATCGCCCTCTTCATCTGTGTATGGCTGGATCCCGGGGATGGGGTTCCCGAGGCCAAATCGTGCCGGGGAGATGGGTCTCGAACGCCCACCTCCACTAAATACATTTAGGAAAAATAAAGGTAGGGCCTGAGGGATGGAGTCCCCAGGGCTTAAATCGGGTCAGGCCATGTGCCCCCCTATTAGGAAGGGCAGCAGCAATCCCCTCCTCAATATGAAAATATAAAAAATATTTTAAAATATTAAAAATTTAAAAAGTTTGTGCTCCAGCTTTTCGGCTCGGCGATGATGGCCCAATCTCAGATTGGCCTGTGTGGGTGCCACTTTTCAAGAAATGCCTGGCCCTGGGAGATTGGGTCCCAGTGGCAAAATTGGCCGAGAAAAGAGTGCCACATGGCCCCCCATTCCATACTATATAAAAAATGTCTTAAAAAAGGCAGTCTCAACCACTCTGTAAATTCACCTTAGGGCACACTGCGGGTTGGGGGATAAAGTCCCCTTAGGTCCATAGTGTCCTTGTGGGTCAACAAGCCCTCCTATTACGTACAATAAGTCCCACACAGACTGATTGCTGAGAGGACTTTGGAGACAATGACCCTTTCTCCACAACTCTGCAAACACACCTCCAGGCGCACTGCTGGTTGGGGAATGAAGTCCCTTCGGATGCTGTGTGTCTTTGCGGGCCAACAAACCATCATGTTACCTCCAGTAAGTTCCACACTGCCTGATTGCTGATAGGACTTCGGAGGCAACGCCCCCTTCTCCACCACTCTACAAACGTGCTTCCTGGCACCCTGCTGGTTGGACGATGAAGTCCCTACAGGTCCAGAAGGTTCTTGTGGGCCAAGAAGCCCTCCTGTTACCTCCAGTAACTCCCAGACCTTGGGATTGCTGAGAGATCTTCAGAGGCAATGACCATTTAACCACCACTCTGCAAACTCGCCTCCTGGCACACTGCTGATTGGAGGATAAAGTCCCTGTGGATGCTGAGGGTCTTTGTGGGGCATCCACCCATCCTGTTACCTCCAGTAAGTCCCACACTAACTGATTGCCGAGAGCACCTTATGAAGCAATACTGGTTGGAGTGTAAAGTAAATGGGTTGCATTTAAAAATAAAGTTTTTTTCAAATTAAAAGCGATGGCAGACATGGCAAAGAGGTCTGCTGACTTCGAGTAGGCCACCATCACTGTGATGCCCTTTAACTGTAGTGAGTCACAATTTGCAAATTACCTCAATAAAATTCATGAGATAGGCCCAGTTGCAACCGACTATGATTTGTAATTTTACAAATATACCTATTCCTACATAGGTCGATTCTAAAATTCTTTCCGGGTGGCTAAGAGATACTATATTTTGTGCCCAGTTATCACCCATTCATCCTATTTCTCATATCCTTTTGGGGACTTTTTTTGGGGGGGGAGTAAGCTAGTCTCGAGAAAAACTATATTGGTTGAATACAATGAGGAGTCCAGGTTGACGAAAGCCAATCCTGATGAAAGATAAGTTAACTAAAAACCACTTTGACAAAAAACATGGGATGTAAACACGGAAGCCAAACTTTGCATAAGCTTGAGACAATGATGACATTTTGGGTCATTTCATTTACTAAAATGTGTTTCGAAATACCTTTTAATGTTGTGCATGCACTGCTATCACTTTTCCACGCACAGTGATTACGGCAGACCAACGGTTTTACCAGCAAATATGTTTGAACCATACACAAAGAAGAATACAGCATACGGCTGATTAAGAGCTACGATTCAAGCCATTGGTCGTATCATGATGGCTTAAATAGTATTCACAATGAAAGTAAAGGTCACGGTGCCTTTTAGCTCCATGCCGTTGTGTAAAACATTTAATGCGTTTCTTAAAGCGCCCTAAGTGTGACACTTAAAAGTAACTGTCTAACCCGTGAAAGGCGGGCATTACCACATTTTTTGTCAGTGCCAGAGCAAACCTTTTTAGTGCTAGGGAAATAATTAGGGTAAACCTGCCCCTAAGTGTCCATTCATAACGAATCTCAAGCAATTCATGTGTGTCAGTTGAATACAAAAGCAAAGCCTTAGGCCCTCAAGAAGACGCTTTAAGAGGCTTAAACAGAAACACAGGTTTTGCCTTCTTGCTCTTTTCCTGGGGGCTAAATCTCTATAATTCTCTTTGGAATGCGGCATGGATCAGGGTCTATTTTTAAAATTAATATGACGGCCGCCGGTGTCACAAGAAATATGTGAACTTCTAACAGAGTTCGCTTCGGTTTCTTTCACGTGGTTACCTCACGCACTTGTCCGGTCGCCTCCATCCACTTGTTCCAATAAACCTTTGTCTTACGTGATCACACTCGCGTTCAATTTTACCATTAGACTTACCTTAGGAAGTCAATGAATATCTCTTTAATGCTGGGACGTTTAGTTGGGGAACGTTTAAATTAAATAGTCTAGTTTTACGTGATAAATAATACGACAGGAAAACTTATGCTGAACTTGTTTGATGTCGGTGTGTGTAGGTGTGACTAACTTTTGTAGTAGTCTGGAATTATTCTGGGAGTTAAGGAACCCAGGGGCATATCAGCAAGTGGCAGCGATAATTATCCCTGGCCGCATATAGCGTGCAGAAATCTAACGCCGCCTAACGCCGGATTCTATCGCCCAGTCAGCGCAATATTTACAATACGCATCGCCGAGGCGATAGAAATCCCGGCAAAAGCGGTGATAGGAATAAAATATCGCAGGAATATCAGCGATATAATCAACAGTTAGAGAAAACCTTGTAAATAGGGAGAGGTGGATCTTGCATTATGATTCACCTCCCATGCCAAACATTGCTAAGTCGTGATTTTATCAGGCATAATGGAACCGGCGAAATACCTGGTTAGCGCTACATTTAATGCCGATAAACGTTTTAGCGATTTACTAGATAATAGAGAGTAGCCCTGTTAGGGTTTATTCCTGCTGAGTTTCAGTCGGGAAGGGCCAACCTCTCATCTCATTAGCAAGGAGAGGCACTAGGAAAATATTCACAAAGGCATCGGTTTCACGCGTTAGCGTGTCCATGCTGATAGGGCGTTAGAATTATCGCCGCTTTTCGTCCCAAAACAGACGCTAAAGCGGCGATAATTCTAACTCCGTGCCTTTTAGATATGCCCCCCAGTTCACAAGATTGGGGTATGACTAGGTGTGACTTACTCGAAAAAGTGCTATAGACATACTCCTGGATACCAGGATTCAGCCATGGGTACTTCAAGAGTTACTCAAAGACTTTGGTGCAGGAGGACCACGGAGGGTGAAGAGATCCTTTTGTGTTCGAAAAGAGAAGGGATACGTACTCCCTTCTATAGATACAATAACCTGTGAAGTATCCCTCTCCTAGAGGTGGCAGTGCTGGTGAGGAGGGAAAATAAACGACGCCTAAACTCCACCACACTCAGTGGTGGTAAAACAGGGAATTTTTCTTTTTTTATATGCAACCCTCACCCACTCTAGTAGTGGTATGCTTCATCATGAGGTTCACCTTGACTCCTAAAGGTCAGGGGTGGGCTTAACCGTGCTTCAAGGACCTTTTTGAAGACTTTGTTTTGCTTTTTTTTTACAGTTAAAATTCCTTATCCAGCCCCAAGGCTAGACCTTATGATTAAAATGTCCCCATGTTTCTGCCCTACTCTACTGGCCTACAAAAGGTTATAAAAGGGGGTGGTGATGGACGGAGCATCTGAATCAATCAAACACTCACACCCAGTCAAAAGATCTGGGTTTAATCCATCACCGTTCTTTAGCCCACTCTGCCACCCCAGTTCAGACATGGCTATATGCAAATCAGTCTGACCCTGTGCCTCTTGGAAACATTCCAGCCCGAACTGCAAAGCCATGTCTTCCCTGGACCAGAATCAAGCTTCCGAGGACCGGTTTCTGGCATTCCAGCCGTCTTCAGCCCGGCTTGCTTGAATCCAGTGGCAAAGTGAGCAAGGGACTCACGTCTGAGCATACCCTGCCACACTTATGGCGGCCAAAAGCCGTACAAAAGAGGGTGGTGATGGACGGAGCATCTGAATCAATCAAACAGTTACATCCAGTCAAAAGATCTGGGTTTAATCCATCACGTTCTTTAGCCCACTCTGCCACCCCAGTTCAGACATGGCTATAAGCAAATCAGTCTGACCCTGTGCCTCATGGGAACAGTCCAGCCCGAATCGCCAAGCCATGCCTTCCCTGGACCCCCCTTCTTTACTGCTTTAAGTGTGGCAGGGTATGCTCAGACGTGAGTCCCTTGCCACTGGATTCAAGCAAGCCGGGCTGAAGACGGCTGGAATGCCAGAAACCGGTCCTCGGACGCTTGTTTCCGGTCCAGGGAAGACATGGCTTGGCAGTTCGTGCTGGACTGTTTCCATGTGTGACACCTTGGAGGACTTCCATGTGTGACACCTTGGGGGACTTCTTCCAGACTAAATCTCAGTCATCTATGAAAACGTCAAACCCCAACCCCTCACAACAGACAACATCAGCCTGCTCACACTAACAAATACACACCCCAAACACCTGCTCACCCATTAGAACCCTCTCACAACTCAAGCCACAATCTCCATCATCAACTTCATGTACTCTGGAGCACTTCCGTACCCCTGTCCCCACAAATTTTCAACCTTGGGAGCAAGACAACTGGTGACGAAGTCAAGAAAGTTCTAAACACCTACCGTGAGGGCTGGAAACATGCTGAAGTCATGCCCCTCCCAAAGAAACCATCTGCTGACCCAGCAGAATTTAAGAACTACCAGGCCATCTTCCTGCTCCCACTTCCAGTGAAGTCACTTCAGAAGGGAATCAACCAGAAACTCACTAAACACCAGGAACTCATCAACCTCCTGAATCCCTCTTGTTGGATTTGGCCTTTGTTGCTGGCTCATCCCTGAACTTTTTGCATTCCTCCTGCATTTTTTCTGACCTGTTGGCTGTTTTATGACTCTGGGCACTTTACCACTGCTGATCAGTGCTAAAGTGCAAATTCTCACTATTGTAAACTGATGTATGGATTAGCGATTCCACAATTGGTTGGTTTGGTTTACCTGTCAGACCCTAGTACAGTGCACCAGGACTGCCCAGCACTGGTTGTGCCACCCACAGAAGCAGCCTGTAAAAGTGTCTAAGGCTTGGCATTGCAGAGCCTGTTTGCAGTCTGGTACTGCCATGTTGACTGAGCACGTGCACCCACTTTCCAGTTCATAAACCTTCCCTTTTCTTCATGTCAGACACCCCTAAGGTTGGCCCAAGGGCAGGGTGCATTGTAAGTATAAGGTAGGAAAAGCCCTGAAGTGTGGAGCGTGTCCTAATAGTGAATTACAGCCATTTGCGTGTTTCACTATTGCAAGGCTACCTAGTCCCTATAGGCCAGAATGGGCAGTTAGAATATTACATTTTATAATCCTAACTGACTCAGGGAACTAGGGAGAAATTCGAATTTAGTATGCCTGAACTCAGAATGATAAAATACATATTTTAGTGAAGTTGATTTTAACATTCTGTGTTTGAAAATACCACTTTTAGAAAGTAGGTATTTTCTTGTCTAACTATCCAAGCCTGCCTCTGCTAGGTTGTGTATTCCTTGTCTAGTAGACAGGGTGAGTCTGTCCAGCGGTGAATAGAAAGATCTTCATCTAGATGGGAGGGAGGAGTTGCAACAGGGACCTGCATAGGTCTGTGCCTTCCCTCCACAATGCTGGCTCTACCTCATGTGGCGCGTCAGATGTCTCTGCCTTGCACTGTGAAAGGAAAGAAGGAGTCATGTCAACAGAGTGTTCCAGGGCTGCCCAGAACTGGTTTAGACTAGGCAAAGGCCTCTCTGCCTTCAGAGAACAAATAGAAACTGAGTATAAAAGAGGGGTCCCAAACCCCAGAGAATTAGATCACTTTTGAACAACAAGAAGAAACCTTTGCTGAGGAGAGAAACCAGAAGAAACTGAGGAGAGACTATTCCCAAGCTGAAGTGCTGCTTGGGGGATTGGCCTGCAGTGGTTGCCTGACTGCCAAAGAAAGGAGAAAGGATTTTTGTGTGCTTTATTTCAACTTGTAAAGGATTTCCAAGGGCTTGAGAGAAGAGCTTGCCTCCTGCTGACGTCTCAGGGACAACAGACTTCAACCCCCAGCTCCCCAAGAGTACTTTGGAAGTGCCTTCAGCTGTTTTGTGCCTTCTGAGGGACTTGTGTCCCAATGAGCTGGAAGCGTCTCACAACGAATAAGAAGCGTGTCGCAGCCACTGCCGTTGCATCGCGGATATCGCTGCTGTAGCTGTCGCACTGCACTGCATCACAAATAGTGTCTCCGAATGAAGAAGAAGCGCGTCACTGTCGCTGCTGCAATGTCACATCACGGAACAAGGGTGGCACCCCTGTAGCTGTCCAATTGCACCGCAGTAGCACCTCACATCCACGGAGAAGCATGCCGCCATCAGAGTCGCTGTCGTTGCATCACTGAACAAGGGTGTAGCCGCTGCAGCTGATGCATCGAGAGGAAGCGTCTCGCATTGTCAGAAAAGAGTGTCTCCGCCAAAGCCACTGTTGTGGAATCACGGAACAAGGGTGTCATCCACGGCAGCTGTTGCATCGAGTCAAGACTTCTTGCAACATCAGAGAAGCGTGCGCATCAAGAAAAAGACAACATCTTCATTTTTTTGCACCTAAAATTCATCGCATTACGTCATTGCTCCCCGCATCCTTCCGGAAGCGCAGTAAGGAATCAACGCATCACCATCTTCAACACTTTCATTGCCCCATGTGTCGCACCTTAAGGTACATTGACTCAAAGTGTCACATTTAAGATCTAAACAGAACTAAGCTAATTCTACCATTTTAAGTACAGTATTGTGGATTTATGTCGTTTGTGGTCTTGTGTTAAATCTATATAAAGAATACTTATTTTTAATATACAACTGTTTGGTGTCCATCTGTAGTGTTGTGTTGTCACTGCAATACTGTTCACAAATGTTTTACACACTGCCTCGGAGATAAGCCTGTCTGCTCGTGCCAAGCTATGAAGGGGTGAGCAGGGGTTATTTTAGGAGTATACCCCCTTACCCTGACCAGAGGCAAGGGTCCCTATTTGTCCCAAGTACCTACCTGTGCCAATTAGAGACCCCCAAATCTAACACCTCTCAATCTGAATTTCGAGTCAACCACAGCACTGAGACAGCCCTGATTGCAGCCACTGATGACATCAGGGCCCTCATGGATCTCGTCAAAATAGCAGCCCTCATCCCCCTGGATCTGTCAGCTGCCTTCGACACTGTCTCCCATCACATCTTGATCGACATACTCCACAAATGGATCACATCATCCCTCACTGGAAGAACCCAGAGAGTTCATCTCCCACCGTTCACCTCGGAACCCAGTAAGATCATCAATGGCATCCGCCAATGATTGTCACTCTGCCTCACTATCTTCAACATGTAAATGACCCCACTGGCCAGCACTGTATGAACACAAAATCATCTCCTACACTGATGACATCCAGCTCATTCTCTAACTGTCGGATGACCCTCCACCACCAGAGTCAGCTTCCACAGATGTATGAGGAATGTAGCCAACTAGATGAAGGACAAATGTCTGAAAGTCAACGCAAACAAGACAAAAGTCCACATCTTTAGGAACAACACCTCATCATTGAACAACGCATGGTGGACTGCTGAACTCGGCCCATCCATGCCCTGAAAGACCATGCCCCAACCACTGCATCATCTTGGACAGCAAGCTATCTATAAAGAAACAGGTAAACTCAGTCTCATCTGCCTGCTTTACATGCCCTGCAAGACCTTCAGGTGGCTTTCAAGTCAACACCAGAAGGACCATCATGCATGCCCTTGTCACCAGCAGCCTGGATTATGGGAACACTCTCTATGTAGGAATCACTGCATGCCACCTGAAGAGACTAGAGACAATACAAATTTCAGCTGTAAGACTCATCGTCTACCTCCCTAGACAGACGCACATCACACCCCACCTCAAGAAGCTACATTGGCTCCTGGTCCAGAAGAGATGTCTGTTCAGGATTTTGACCTACGCTTACAAAGTCTTACACAGTGAAAGACCAGCGTACATCAGCAAACACATTCCACCAACCTGCCAGACACCTACAATCAGCCATCCTCTTCCTCACAGAAACCCCCTGGATCTACTGAAGTAACAGCAGAGGATGCTCCTTCAAACAGCTGGAGGGCAAAGCTTGAAGATATCTTTCTTGCACCTCAGGACCACCTCATCTCTCTGGAAATTTAGGAAAAGACTCAAGACCTAGCTGTTTGATTGAACAGATAACCATGAAGCAGTTAGCAATTGCAGTGCCTTGAGACCCTTATAGGTGATTTGCAGTGCTTTATAAACCCTTGATTGATTGACATTAGCTAACTGATAAATTGCTTGTGATGAGAGATTGCTCAAATCCTACCAAACGCCTCATGCAAAATTAGGATTATCTACCTCATACCTATGGCAATAGAGCCAAATGTTTTATTGTCTCATAAGCCAACTGGCTGCAGACCCCAAACTTATCTGAAGTTTTACCATGCAGAAATTTCTTTATACTTGGAGGCAAGACATTAGAGTGGTATCTGGCCTAAAGAATAGTCCTGGCATAAAACTCCGCCCTGCTTGGGTAGTTTACAGATTTCTGCAACTCTGTGATCCTAGAAAAATGCAGAATTACTGATAAACTCCACACTCTGCAAAGGAGGGGAGTATTTTTAACTTTTCATACTCAAAATATCATTTCACGCATCCAGGAGTGACTTGCCAAGCTCTCATGAACACCCACAAGTTTTCTAGCCATTCACAAGTGCCATGAGATTTGCAAGCCACCTGCAAGCTCCCATGAGATTTTGTGACCGCTAACACGGCTTTAGGCTTCACCAGCAACTTCCGGCACTTGTTTTGTCACGTACATGATTGCAAGTGAGAATGACCGACTGCAGATACAACCTGGGGAAGATTTCCTCCTTGAGAAGCATCTATATCTTATTAAAATGACAATTTGGAGTAAAACACCTTCTCAAATAGACCATTCACATTGTTTTTTTTGTGTGAGGAGTCCTTTAAAAAATAAAAATTTTATCAGGATGGAAGTGGCCCAGATCTCCAACTTCCTGTTCCTATCCATCAGGGCCCTTCCAGTGCTTTTGCCATCTCCTGGTCACTTTTTATTTGGATTAGTCATGACTGCATGGTGAGTTCATGCCAGATGCATGACGCTGGTGAGGATTTTAAATGAAACCGTTAGTGTTTGGTGGTGGGCTAGAGAGCGTATTTACAAGGTGAGGTACAGGTAAGTATAATACTAGGTCCTCACTCTGTTTTATCTTGTAAAAAGCTTCAAGGGTCGCCTGGCAGAGAAAGAGACCCTGGCATGAACTCACCATAGCCGATATAAGTCGCACACCACCTTACAAGTCAGCAACTTGTGGTATAACAATACACCATACTAATATGACTCTACCATGTACGTCTTGTCTTTGTCCTATGTGTTATCTGTAGTCAAGCTTGAGGGAATCCCCCTCTAACAGGTATAGAGCCTTATCGTGCGCTACACATAGCCAAAAGACCACACAATCACTTAAATTTAAGTTTATTATTTAATTTGCACCTTTTCACATATCTAAATGGTCCTGAGGAAAGCCAGCTTAAAATCTACAAAGCACTGGCTGAAACATGTAGACCACACTAGACGTTGGAGGTCATAACTAACACTCCAAACTACGTCTTCTTGCCTTTTATCCGCTAACAGAGGCCCAGTTCATTAAAGATAAGTAACCCTCGGGTGCTGGAACCTACTGTATAGCTTTTAAATCTTCACTTTTCTCACCCTTTTTACTGCACACTTAGCATCATACCCGCTCCGCAGTCTCCTGGCGTTCAAGCACACCCGGGGCACATTCGGTGCCACTGTGGTGGGCCCGATGATGAAGCATGCCACCGACTAGGTCGGTGGGTAAGCTTTATAAGGAAAACAATGTTTTTCCTTATTTATTGACGCACCTAACTGAGTCTCCCAAATCCTCTTTTATTAGCTAGTCCTTATTGATAAATATACATAATACAGGGGATACGGTCTAGCCTATCTAGTCCTCTCTCTCTCATTGATCTAAGCATTATATATATTATTACCTACTTTTTTGTATTTTTAATCTGCACCACTCCTTGCCTCCCAAGTCCCAGTGGGTTCCAAATTCAATTGTCATGGTAGCAAGTAGTAGTTCCCTTCCCCTAGTATATCAGCAATTGAATAATATTTTTTAAAAATGTTTTTTTTACAAGTGTGTTTTAATTTTAAAAAGAATTAAATTGATTTCTACTTTTATATTTTGTTTTAATTTGTTGAATAATTTCTTTTTTTTATGTTCGTAATTTCTTTTTACATCATTTTATTTTTCTTCTGTTCCCCCTCCCATTTTTCCTAACATCTGGCATCAACACCATGTGCTATTGGCGTCACAAAGCTGCACAACAACAGTAACTTTCTAAAATAATGCCATTGCCTGTTTTCTTTTGTCACCTGCACCTCCCTGATTGCCACATCCCATTCCAAACTTGATGTACAATGAGTGTTTTTGTTGGTGTTAGAAATGGGATTTCTGGTTTGGCTGAGGCTTGCGACAAAATCAGGCGGAAACCACCACTCTAGTTAGGGCAAGGGAGTTACACTCCAAAGATAACCCCTGCTCACCCCCTTGGCGACGTGACAAGAGCAGTAAGGCTGATCCCGGAGGCATTGTAAGTTAAATATTTGCGCAAGCACCCTCCAGCAACAACATCCCAGGCTCCCCACAAAAGGAAACTCCACACAAGGTTATATATAAAAATAGCCTTTTTATGATACCAAACACATTTAATTAATAAACACCCAATTTACACTGTGCCACTGGCACGAGCGGAATTTACAGGGGATTATATACACAGGACAGGGCCTCATGGACGATGGTCAGGAATAAGCACTTGGTAGAACTAGAACTTTGTAGAAATAGCACTTTGTAGGAATAGCACTTAGAACATAGAATAATTGTAGCACCAAATAGCAAATGTAGCACACAACCAGTAACCACTGGTAGAAGGTAAGTACACGCTACGCAATCCTAACCACCTTAGGCATATATCACGCAGGGAACCATGAACTCACTAGCATAACTATACTAGGTAAAACAACCTCCTAAGCATAAACACATTTAGAGGTATAGGCATAAAGGCATTGCATTTTATGCAGAAATCACATTAGGCAAGTATCACATTTGCGCAAAAATCACATAGGGCATAAACATGTACCCCACGCCAGGGCACAACACATGAAACTGTCCCCAGGCCAACTTGGCCTCACAGAGGCTAGAACGTACTGTGTCCAGCAGAGTCAGGGCAGGCTGCGCAGGCAGGCAAAGAAGAATGCGCGAGGGGTCCTGGGGGCCTAAACGATGCAGCTGCCCCCTAAGTGCTGGGCAGCTGGGAACCTGAGCCTGGCACCAGCGTGCCTTCTGACTCTCTTCTGGGGCCCTAAATAAACAACTGTGCACCCAAAACACATTGGAGCCTTGCAGTCTCTAGGAAAAATCAACTGCGCCCTCAGAAGCCTCGTGGGCTCTAAATATCAATGCTGCCACAATGGGGGAGCGGCCCTCTGCCAACTGGGGCCGCTCTACCCTCTGAAATGCCCCGTTCACGTTGGAGCCTTTCAGGCTCTATCTAAAGTGTTGCCCAATTCCGTTGGAGCCTCGTAGGCTCTAGAAACAAAATGCGGTCTTGGAGCTATGTGGGCTCGAAACAAATGCTCTAGCGTTGGAGTCCCGCTCTGGGGACTCGGGGAACAATGGCCCTCGGAGCCCATCTGGGCTCTGAATACAACAGTGCCTCTCTCAGGCACTACGAACAGGCCCGAAGCTTCCCTTCGGCCCATCAGCACTCACTGAGCTGCTTTTTGGTCCGGGTGCCGTCTCCGCCCTGCGGAGGTGCGGCGGGGCTGCAGGCATGGCTTGGGAGAGCCTCCAGGGCTCCGTGGGGGATCTCCGGTCTCTCTGTTTCTGCCGCGGGTCCCAGGCGTCGCAGCCTCACCTTGAAGAAGCTCCCCCTGGCTCGAGGTGCAGGCTGGCTCGTCAGCCAATCGCTACGTGGCCCTGCAGACGAGCCTCTAGGCTCAGGGGCGCTTCAACCAATGGTAGCTCGGCCCTTGGGGTGGAGGTGGGCACAGCGCCTTCCAGCAGTGATAATCGGTCAAAACACGGGGTCGGCTCCCGAGATAAATTATAATATGAAGCGGGGTAGGCACCCGCTTAAAGCACAAAGTCCCTGGTGGGGTGGGCACCCACTAGGGATATAAACCGGCAGAAACGGGGTAAATTATAAAGCGGCAATTATGCGGCAGGCAGTGCGGGGTGGGCACCCGCGCCGCAAATCAGGGCAAATGGCGGGGTAGGCACCCTCTAGGACGGCTCCCAATGTGGGCAAAATGCAGGGTGGGCAGCTGCTTCCCCCTAAATAAAAAGGGCAAGTGGCCAGTCAACCAGCGCTCCTAGCAAGGGGAATAAAGTGCTTCCCAGGCGACGCAGGCAACGTTTAGAAACAGTCCTTAGGAAGTCAGGGGGAGGGCAAAGGCTGGGCCCAGGGGCCAGCTCACAGGACCCTCCAGGCAGGGAGCCAGTTCCCAGTGGTGGTCCCCCTGGTGCCCAGCAGCAGCAGCAAGCCCCCCTCAAGATAGGATCAGGAAGAACATTTTCATGGGGTCACAGCCCCTCTTTTATTCACATATTCATTTGTCTCTGGCTGCAGGGTTGGGGAAAAACCAGATGCAGCTGGTTCTGGAGCACTCTGTTGTGCTCAGCCCCTCTCCCCATTCACTAGTCAGGCTAGGGACATCAGTCGCACCACAGGGGGTACAGCCAGCATTGTGTAGGGAAGGCCCATCCCTATTCAGGTTCCAGGAGCACTCCTCCCAAACATCTGGATGCAAATCTCTCTATTCACCAATGGGCAGACCTATCCTGACTCCTGGAGCCAGGCTCACCAGCCAGCTCCAGCCAATCACAAGCCAGCCAGTCACTTCACATTTATTACACAGATATGCCAACTTCTAGAAGTGGCACTTCCACACTAGACACATTAAAGCCGCACACATCATCACGCAGCATTTACTCTCACGAGTTCGCACATACCAAATTCGACCCTGCACTCCCCACCCATCAGGAACTACCATGGACACACACATTACCCATGCATTCCTATGGGAGGGCAGGCCAATCTCACAACATGCACTCAGAGTGCGCACGCACTTTACAATGGGACACAGTGTTAAAGTGCGCAGAAGTCAAAAACAACTAACACCAAGTCACAACTAAAACCTGCCAGAAGGGCCTTGTCCAACAGTTGCATTTTCTTATCCTTCCTGAGTGGACCTGAAAGTTTATGTTGATGTGGTTTTACGAATGGATATTGGATACACTGTATTGTTAAATATTTATAACTTAAGTAATCACACTAAAATATACCACTACTTCAACTACATCAATGGCATGTTTCACTGATGTTCTTCTTGCTTGTTTGCTTATGGTGAACAAAAGACATGGCCTGTGCACGACATGACGCATGACCACACACCAAGGACATTTCTTCATCTTGCGAAGATAAGTGCCACTGTTAACTGACAGCTTCAAGATGGCCCCAAAAAAGGGGTCTGTCAAGAAAGTGCCAGTAGCGAGGAGAAGAAACTAAATTCCACCACTGGTTGAAGTCCAGGACTTTTCCGGCAAACTTAAGCCTGCAGCAGAAGACTATAGGGAGCAAGTTGGGAGCAGCAGCCCCATATCAGCGGACCCACCCCAACATAGGCCCAAGCCCATGTCTGGCAGAGACCCAACCAGTCTAATCATGGCAATGTCGTCAAGCACTGAAGTTGAAATTGACTAATCTCTTTTGCAAAGTAGTACCCATTCATTTCAGGAAACTCGGATAAATGGACAATAACAGCCACAGCCAGCAATAGTAGTTCCTTCTGAAGTATGAGTAGTTCAGGAAATTGAGCTTCATGCTGAGGAAGTAGAAGAAGCCGCCTTTTCAGAAGATCCATTGTCTTCAAGATCTCAAGCAAGAAAAAGGAGGGTTACTCCACCATCTTCTTCTCCAAGCCCCCTTCTTCTGATCAAGCCTCCACTTCGATCCAGCATCAGTCTGAGAGTGGGACACACCAAGAGAGGCAGGAGGAAAGGAAGGTTCTTGAAAGCCCTAGAGTTATGGATGTAGAAGCGGAGGATGATGACGAGGCAGTTATCACGGATGTCAACCCAGTCCCAGTGGAGACCGGCGTTTCCCCCTCTCAACCAGCTCTTAGGGGTGTGGCACAGATACCATCAACACTGCTGCTAGTTGCCATATTTTCAAAGCCCCCAGCAGTGACCTACATCCACAGTCACCTCAGTAGAAGTAGGCACTGCAGAGAGACAAATGTCAAAACACCCACCTACCACACATTCATCCGACATTGGCAGTGGCACCAGCATCAGAAAGACCTTCCAAGTTTGGTACATCTTTATGGATAGCAAGAAGGAGCCAAACATTGCCATATAATATATTTGTGAAGCAACTGTTAGTTGGGGTAAGCTTGATACAAACTATGGTACCGGAAGCCAAACAACCCAGTTGAGAAAACCTCACAAAATCCAGTGGGAGGAGCAACATTGGTGCCAGAAAACTGAAAGTGCTGTTGGTGCAGGGGTGAAAGACTAAGGAGGGAATCCAATCCGATCACGGTGGAAGTGAGGAAGAGGAAGACATTTTTAATATGTAAATCAGCCCTGTCACCAGCAGTGTAGTAGTATCGCCACATCAGCAACATCGCAATGGCACAAGACTCAGGTCGAGACACCAATGGAAGAGCATACAGTGTCTGATCTGCTGAGACACACATTGAGCCTACCACCATCTGCTCTCAAGAAGTTACCTCCATCATTGGCATCAGAAAAGAAAAAAATTCAAGCTACTATTCCTGGCATGTTTAGGCAGGAAGGGCAGTAAAAACGTAGCCACTCAACGGTGCATTTTTACAACGCGAAGCTAGCTAAAATGTTAGTGCTGGACCTCCTCCCTTTTTCTTTTGTTGGATATGTGGGTTTACTTGGATTTGTGACAGCCATCTGCCCAAAATAGAAGGTCCCCAGAAGTCCTATTTTGCCAGAATTGCTGTTCTAGTGCTACATCATGATGTGCTGGAATTGGTTGTACAAGCTTTGCAGTAGAGTACTAATCACACCATCCACCTGATGACAGCAGGTGGACTAGTTGCCAAGCCACTGATTACATGTGCATGACACTGCTGAGATTTTATGTGGAGCTTGGAAGCATGCAACAGTAGCCTTGTTCACCATGTAGAAATCCCATACTGCTGCAAACAACTTGGAAGACTTAACAATGGCTGCGACCAAGAGGGGTTAGTATTGGATTTGTTGCCACATTCAAAGGCAATAATATAGTTAAGATTCAAGTAGGTGAACTTATAATAATATAGTTAAGGCTATAGCAGATGGTGGCTAATTCAGGGTCCTGTGTTTGGCACACTGCATCAACATCATTGTACAGGACTTTCTCAAAAAAGAAGACTGAGACAGCAGTTGCTGACTCAGTCATCAACTTACTGTCTACCTGCGGAACAATGTGGACTCATTTTAGCCATCCTTTTAAAGCCTGAAAGCAGCTGAGAGTCATCCCGCATGATAATAAAATGCCAGCAAAAGCACCCATATTGGAGGTGCCAACACGTTGGAACATGACTTATTACATGCTGTAATGTCGTTTGGAGCAGTACAATCCCATAAATGAATGTGTCATGCAAAGAAGGGATGCAATTGTGAAAGGCATGATCATTGAGATGGACCATTAGGGCCTAGTCAAATGCCAGACAGAGATGCTACTTACTTTTGAGGTTCTCACAAGGTAAGTCAATGAGGAGGACAGTACCATGGGCCAAGCTATCTAATTGTTGCATATGCTAAAGGAACAGCTAAAGAAGGTGTCTGAAATGTACACAGGTGTTGACAAAATAAAAGATGCACCTGAGTTGGTAGAGAGCTTAATCCTTTACTTATCTGTTCATAGAAGGGTGCACAGAGACATTGTATCATCCACATATTACATGTATGCCTCCATTCTTGATCCACAATACAAACAATTACTGTCAACTTTCATTCCTTTTTCAGATGGTAATGTTTCAAACTTCAAGATGTGAATTGCAGAACAAGCCAGTGACCTAGAAAAAGAACGTCTGGGAATTAGAAGCCACATATCCAGGGCACACGTGCTGTGGTGCAGCCTTCAACTTCAGAGCCTAAGGGTAGGGCTTTTGCCTCACAACAGCCACAACCAACAACAAGAGGACCAGCAACACAGGAACAGGAGCATCTGACTCAAAGTCTGCATTTGATTGGTTTCTAAAGGTAGGGCTTAAGACCAGTGCAGAGACAAAAGCAAAAGAGGTCAAGCAAGGTGGACCACTAATGAATATTGAGAGGATGGTGCCGGCCTATCTGGATAACCCAACAGAGGTCTATCTTGATCAAACCCATTGGGCCATTGGAATGGGAAGAGGCGCCAATGGACAGTGCTCAGCAGGCTGGCAATAAAGTATCTGGCTTGCCCTGTAGACAGGGTGTTCACTGAGCCTGTGTTTAGTGCAGCCTATCTGGATGACCCAACAGAGGTCTATCTTGATCAAACCCCATTTGGCCATTGGAATGGGAAGAGGCACCAATGGACAGTGCTCAGAAGGCTGGCAATAAAGTGTCTGGCTTGCCTGGTAGGCAGTGTGTTCACTGAACATGTGTTTAGTACAGCTGATACAGTTGTTACAGTGAGACCAATCTCTAGCCCCAAAGCGTGGAGAGATTAACTTTAATAAAAATGTATCAGCACTTTATACCACCGAGATACCCCATACCTGAAGCACAACAGAAGGAGGAAGAGGGTAAATGGTAAGACTCAGGTCATGTTAGTGAGTTAGCTGAACAACTTCTGGGTGAACCACATGAGTTTGAGGACAAGCTCAACTTCCCCGACTGCAGAGTAGGTCTGGGCCACCATAGAACTTTCTATTGTGACCTGCTTTGAGTAAAAAAAAGGATATAGCTAGGGTAACATTATATTATTTTGTTTGTTAGTGTCTGACTTACTAATGCAGCTCCACCATTTTAAACACATAGTATTTCTGGATTGGAGTTGGACCAGTGTGTAGTCAAGAAGTAGTGGCAAATGTGTGCCTGCTGTCATCCCATGTCTATCTATCCTTTCTTTATTCCCCTAGCCAGACTGCCCCACATTATTTGATTTACAAGACTGGCCAATGTGTGTTTCATGAAACAAAGAGGATCGGCAATGTACCACCGTCACCATGCTTGAATTAGAACAGGTAAATGGCGTGCACATACCAAAGGTTGATATATCTTATGAGTGTGTTGAGTTGATTCATGTGGTGATAGGGTGTTTAACTATAACTATTAAGCTTAATTGTGGTTGTGATGATTTAATATGGTGGTGAACTAGCAACGGGTGATAAATATTTTCCTGTAGGTGATTTTATCCTTCCCCTTTGACACTTCGTTAGATTTCTGTAGTAGATCCCCACTGTTTTCTGCTTCAAACTTCTCAAATACATGTTGAGTCCCTTTAGCTAACAAACACAAATCTAGTCTACACAAACAATTACTTAACAGTTTTCTTGTTCATCAACAGCAATTCGCTACTGGTCGATCTATTGCATTTATGTAAGGACTTAGTAAGTATGGAGTTGGACACATTACTTGGAGTCAGGAGGATGATGGAAGGACTCGGGCATGACTACTTTACCAACTGCCACTAGAAGAAGGAAGTTTTCAACTTCACTGAAACCAAAATATTGCGATGACTCTATGAGGTCTACTTAACTCTGTGGAGTGGTGGTGTGAGAGTTGTGTTGATTTTACCTGATTTGGGAAATACAATGTTGCTGAGGGTGCGTGCTGGCTGAGAATGTCAACTATGTGGTGGTTGGGTGGGGGCCTGTTGTTGTAAGTAACTGGAGACAGACATGTGGTGATCAGCACACTATGCACATGCTAGGCTACATGTTTTTATTATGATGATGATCATGACAGTTTCAAATTTCATCAGCACAATACATGCAGCCACTTGTCTGTGATTGTTAGTTGTTGTAATTGCTCTCAGCTAATTGAATGCGCATCATTCATAAAAATAATGATTGCCAAAAGTTCTAGTCCTCATTCTTCCGCTACCTCTGAGTCTTCTTGGTCCACACCTTAGGAAGTTTACCTTCTGTCCTTCACCTTGATTCTACAATATAATTTTTGTTTTACGATCTGCAGTACTTCTCTTCTCCTGAAAAAAAGGCAAAAGCACCATAAAACTCATGCATACCTTACTGGACCACATCAGCCAGGCAGGCACCCAAGATTGACAGACAATCCAAGAAGAGTACAGTTGCTCCTCTCAATTTGGCAATATAGTATAATTTTTCTTCTAATAATCTATCTTAGAACTGTGTGTGTTGTTCGATTCTCTCCCATATAAGTTGTATGGACAATTTTTCAAACCTAGGTTACAGAACATTTAGAGATATAATAAAATAACTTGGGTCTCTCTGGGGCCGACAAACTTCTTGGTTTGCATTGCATTTAAGTTAACTGTGTCATAGTCATTCCTTTGTTTTCTTTTCCTCCCACAACAGATTGATGATGGTCGGCTGCTCAGTGCCCTGATGAATAGTCTTTGTGTAGTGTTTGCCTTTGTCACACTTTTCCCCAAATCCCCTTTCCCATCCTTTCATCAAACCCCCAACCTTCTTGCCCTAGGCTGCATGATTGATTGAGGTGTGACTTTATCATTTGCAGCATTTATTGATCACACTCTTGGTGGAGCGGATGTGGTGATGACAACACCAACTCAGTGCAGGATCTTCAGTTCGTCTATCACCAAATCAATAGCCCACACTGGCCTGATTTACCCATCCATGATTAAAATTGATAGCTATTTTAGTTATAGAAGAACATCATTCATCAGCATCATCATTCAGGTATTGTGATATATAAACGCT
Organism: Lissotriton vulgaris; assembly: GCF_964263255.1. Lineage (NCBI taxonomy): Eukaryota > Metazoa > Chordata > Amphibia > Caudata > Salamandridae > Lissotriton > Lissotriton vulgaris. The sequence goes on along the minus strand of NC_141691.1, from coordinate 646,813,241 downwards.
TAATCTTGTCCCTTTTACGATTCGAGTATTTACTACTTTCATTTTAAGAAAGTAAAGCACCGCTCCCATACCATGCTCTGAAGTGTCAGTCTCTGCACTAAGGGTGGGCGTAGTTCACGTAGCCGCACTCCGCGAAGCTACGCAAAGCCGTTCTCGCACTACGCGAGCTTCGCGAACTTGCGTAGTAGCTTGCTGGTCCCGTTCGGGAGCCGTTTTTCTTGCTCGGGAGCGCGTATTGCGTGTTCAGGGCGCTGTCTGCGTGTTTGGGGGATTGTAGCGTGCGACCTTACCCATGTGGTGGGCTATGGGCGCAGCCATCTTGTTTTTTCAATTGTCCCGCCCGCCCGCGTCCCCTACTTCCTCTTCCGAGTCGCGAATAACGCGTTCGCGCGGTGCACGTCTGGTTCGGGAACACAACTACTTGTTCACACTGACAAAGTGCGTGTTTGCTTGAAATCTCCTGCGAACTTACCCACGTGGTCGCGATGGGCGCGGCCATCTTGTTTTTCACACTCTATGCTATGGTTCTGGGCCTAGTTTTCTATCCACCTTATATCTCTTCAATCCTTACCTCTTTTCACAGTTTTTCTTACTTTTTTTACTTCTCATCTATCTCTCTCTGTCCCTAAGTTTATATTTTGCATTTTATTTCTACTTTTCCACCTTTTTTAGCTTTTTTACTATTTCATTTAACTTCTTTATTTAAGCTCCTACTTCTTCCCCCTAACTTTCTTTTCCACCTCCACCTCCACCCCAGAACCATGGCAAAGGGGAGCAGCAGAACCGGCTCGGAGGGCAAGGCGCCTGCGCCCAAGAGCCTGCTGCCTTGCGGTAGAATGCGCCCTGCAGGGGTGCAGGCCCGGAATCTTTTCGGGTAGGCTGAGGTGGCCGCCCTGGTTTTTTTCATCCAGCGCCACCTCCCCTTGACCTTGGCAGCAGGCGGCAGGCCAGGGTCCGGTTACCTGCCAGAGGAGCGTCACCGCCGGTGGGGGAAGGTGCGCCGGGCAGTCTACCGTCGCTCAGAAATCCGGCGCACCCACCAGCAGCTGGCCCACCGGTGGGCAGACATTCTGGACAGGGAGCAGGACCTGTTGGAGCTGCTAGGTGTCGAGGTCGAGGGACCTTCCTTTTCCCTAGCCTGGTCTTCTTGGGATGTCTCTCCCTCTCATGCTCAGATCGTTCTGGCTCCCAAGTTAAGTGAAGATCATCAGAAGGGATGCTTGGCGAAGAACTCAATGGACTAACCCTTTTTTCCTTGGTGGGGATTTGGAACCCAATAGACCTCCTGCATGATGTGCTGCCTCTTCTGGCTCTGCATCAGGCTAAATTTCCTGAACTGCCCCGACTTCGGGAGGAACAACAACTACTATTGCCAGTGGTGGTTCTTGAACAACTATTGCAGGCCGTGGTTGTGGTAGTTGTTTTTGTTGAACATCTACTATTGCGGGCGGTGGTTGTGGAACTACTATTACAGGTGGTGGTGGTGGTTGTTCTTTTCGTTGAACATCTACTATTGCGGGCGGTGGATGTTGAACATCTACTATTTCAGGCGCTGGTTATTGTTCACCACTTTTCTGCTGTGTTCCCTCTTGCGTGGAATGTGTACTACTTTGAGATTGAGATAAGTTCAGGTCATGCTCAGTATCACTGCTTTCCACTATTAGGCTGGCTTCCCCACTCATCTGCTTGGGCCTGGGGTGGTGGCTTGGGCCCACTGATGCAGAGGTGCTGGGCCCAGCTTGGACCCCGGTCACTGCTGCTGCAGGCGTACTTTTTTTTCTCCCAAAAAAGGTTTTCGGGTCAACACCAGACTTAAGTGTCACCTCCTTCTTCTGCTCTTCCTTCTTCTCAGCAACTTTCTTGGTCTTGGAGGACCTGGTACCTGCTTTCTTTGGGCCCATCTTCTTCAGATGTCAGCAGCAGCACTCAGTTGCACAAGTTGCTGAGAATGATGTCTGGTCAGGTTAGTCACTCACACCACACGTGACGTAGTACAGAAGGACGTCCGTCTGGCAGTAGAACAGGCGATGAATGATGACAGACACCTCCTCTTCAGTCTTATGTGCACCTACAAGCAAAGAAGGCAGAACAACATCATTCGAATATGGATTTATTTTAGCTTTAATTACTATTAGAAGTATTAGTACATTCAATAAGAGTAAGAATAGCAAAGAATTAAAATGCAAATGTAGTGGAAGTGGAACTTGTTTATCCATAATTTGTGCATCATGGATGCAGCATCAGTGACCTGCAGCAGATAGCAATGGGGATGTGAACAGTAGTAAGCCAACAGGAACAATGTCAAGACACCGGCCAATTTGTCAAAAACAAAACAGCACACTACTACTACCAACACAGCTCCACATGGGCACTCATCACAGGTACATGGGTAAAAGGCAAAGGCCAGAAAAAAATAAACTCAACCAGGCCTATATCCCTCCCTATATGGCCAGAAAAAGGGGGATGCATACATCATAGATTAATGCAAAAAAGAAAATCCCCATGGCTACAAGGTTTGAAAGTTACACAACAACACAAACAACAAAGGCATTTGGAGTTTTCCCCCAAACAGTTAACTACACCCCAAACACCACATTTGAAAATTCAATGCATTGACACCCATGCCCTAAATGATGTTAAATTCAACAGACAAAATAGAAACTGCTACATCAGGCATCCCCGCTGACTATCTCTGGGACTCTAGGCCTACTGGCAGCAAAAAATCACACAACTTTGTAGGCCTGCGGCAACCAGGATGGAAGGTCACACAAAATGGCCGCCCCCACATGGCCTGGCCAGTGCCACCCCCAAAAACATGAAAAGAAAGAGAAGACAGACAATACATTCCTATGGCAAAAGGACAATGCTTGGCTTGACAAAATGGCCGCCACCAAGCCACCCACATGGTCAGGCCACCCTCAAACAACAAGGTACATAGAGGACAGAAAGAGTAAGTTGTCCATGCTCCAAAAACTACAAGCAAATGACAACCTGAGGAGTTTCTTTTAGCAAAATGAACAGCATCTACATTTTCGGGAACGTTTTAGGCAACTCGAGAGATATTGCTCGTGAGAATTCAAATTCGGCGTGTTCGGCGGCTCGAACTGAACAAAACATCGTGATCGCGCCCCCGAGCACGCACATTGAGCGCGCGAAGATGACAAAAACTGTAAGGTCGCGTTGCAGCACTGTGCAAACTTACCAAAACTACGCGAGCTGAATTCTAGGGTTACCTAGTGCGCAGGAAAAAGCCATATTATTCAACACAACCAAAACCTGCAATTCAACACCAAAGACACATTTTGCTAATTAATCTAAAGCCATCCATGACCTACATGATGTTAGACTTACAACTTAAACACCCCTATAAGAATTGGGCAACTTTCATGCACTCATGATGAGGAGGACTCTAGTAGCTTGGAGGCCTATGGCAAAAACACAGAGGCTGCTACTAGTACCAGGAATTCAAATTGCCGCCCTCCACATGGAAAATGGTCGCCCCCACATGGCCTGGCCACCCCCAAAAACATGAAAAGAAAGAGAAGACAGACAAATAGACAATACATTCCTATGGCAAAAGGACACTGCTTGGCTTGACAAAATGGCCACCACCAAGCCACCCACATGGTCAGGCCACCCTCAAACAACAAGATACATAAAGGACAGAAACAGTAAGTGGTCCATGCTCCAAAAACTACAAGCAAATGACAACCTGAGGAGTTTCTTTCAGCAAAATGACCAGCATCTACATTTTCGGGAACGTTTAAGGCAACTCAAGAGATATTGCTCGCGAGAATGCAAATTCGGCGTGTTCGGCGGTGCGAACTGTATAAAACATCGTGATCGCGCGCCCGAGCACGCACATTGAGCGCGCGAAGAAGACAAAAACTGTAAGGTCCCGTTGTAGCACTGTGCAAACATACCAAAACAGTACAGGCCTCCCCCAATAATAATATTTAGGAAAGATTAAGAAGCACAGAAAACTGTAGTTAAAAAAAGAAGACATTTATACAGTACACCAATTCTCAATTCTCAAACTTACTTGTGAAAGAAAAGTTCAAATCCAAAATTCCTCAATAAATCCAATTAAATGCTATGATGCAGCAGACAAACACAAAGAGTGATCCTTCCAGCTCCAATTCCAAATGAAAGTGAACACCACATGAAAAAAAAGGACTGGGAGGAGCCTGGTGGACAGGAACAGGAAGTTGGAGACTCAGGGGCACTTCCTTTCTCTTGAAAAAAGAGTAGAAACAAAAAGAGGACTCCTAGCCCAAAAAAATACAGCCAAATCACAATCTGAGGGGTTAAATGAACATTTTAGAGAACATTTTAACATGCTCGAGAAATATTCTGTGCCAGATTGCAGTTTCTGCGTGTTCGGAAACGTGATCTTACCTACATAGCGCTGTAAGGAAGATTGCGCGTCCTAATGACGTGTTTGCGCGTCCGAATGACGTTATCGTGTTCTCACAGTCGGATTGGATTGTGCGGCCGGATTCCAAACATCGTAGCGAACGCGACCGGGAGAGAAAAGCGAGAAAGCGAATGCAGAACCACGGTAAGTCATTATCGCGCACGCGAGAATGCTATTGAGCACGCGAGGAAGAAAAACTACTACGCTACGCTGTAGATTGCGAAATAGGCGACAGCTTCGCGCTCTCCCCGAAGTGCGAAGTTGCCGAAACTTCACAAACTCCGCGAACGGAGCGTAGTTCTCCGCCCAGGCTTACTCTGCACCACGAATTCCTTGGAGAAGTCTGGTGCCTTGAGCTCGGGCGCCGTGCCAATGGCTGCCTTCAGGGCCTCAAAAGAAAAGATGTCCGGCAGGCATCAGTCCAGATCACATTCTTAACCTGCTTCCTGGAAGTCAGCTCTTTCAAGGGTGCAGCGATGGTGTCATTGACCACCTCCAGGTAGGCAGCACTGAAATCCTCCAGCCCAGTCAACACCTAGTTGACCAACCTCTAAAAGGTGGCAGGGGCTTTCTTAAACCCAAAGGGCATCACCAGGAACTAGTAGTGTCCCTCTGGGGTTTGAAATGCTGGCACCCTCATTTAAGGCAATTTACTAGTACCCAGATGTCAAATCAAACACGGTGAGGTACTTGGCAGCTCCCAACTGATCAATGAGCTCATCAGCTCTGGGGATTTGGTGAGAGTCAGTCCTAGAGATGGTGTTGAGCCCATGTAGTCCACGCAGAACCGTAGTTCAGGAATTGCACCGAGTGCAGCAGCCTTTGGGATCAAGATGACTGGGCTGGCACAAGGACTGTTGGAGGGCTCTATAACACCTAACACCAACATCTTTAGAGACTTCCTCTCTGATGCTGGGTCTGACCCGGTCCGTCAACCTGTACATATTGTGTTTCACAGGAGGGCTGACACCAGTGTCCACATCCTAGGTACACCAGTGAGTAACACCTGGGGTCAGTGAGAACATTGCGATGACCTGCCCGAACAACTTGTGAAAGTTGCTCTGGGGTCAGTGTAGGGGAAAAGATCACACCTTCCACTGAGCCATCGTGATCCTTGGTAGACAGAAGGTCAGGGAGGGTTAACTCTACTCTTCCACCCCATCAACTGTCACCAAGTGCATGCTCACTTTAGACCTCTCAAAGTTAGGCTTGAGACGGTTCACATGAAGTACCCTTTCAAAGGGATCCTGGGAGTCTGCAAATTCCCCGAAGAGCTCACTTTCAGCTCGAGGTACCGATGGACAGAGCAGGGCCTCTTCTCCTGAGACGTAGCCAGGTGAGGTGAGGTTTGATCCTCGTGAATCACGGGGTGCCACCAGCATCCAGTGATCTGGGGAGGGCTAACACGCCTGGAACTCAGGTTTATTGGTTGTATTTATTTCAAGCTTTCTTGAAATTTGTATTGGTAGCACTATTAGTTTTTCACATACGCAGTAGCAAAAGTTCATGCAGTGGTCCTGAAGAAAGCCGTTGGACAAATGTATGTCCGGATGGCTGAAACAAGTAGACCCATTTTCAGCAGTTATTTTGTCAAAGCTGATAATAATTTTTGTTCATCATACTGGTTAGATAATTAAAAAAACTAGAGAGAGCTCATTTGTAAACATCCATGATCTCCCTTCTGATAGATGGAAGGTTGTAGCGCTTGGTTACCTTAGAGTTTAACCAGGAAGAGATCCCAGATGATAAAGTATGTCACCTAGGTGAGTGATGCAAATCCATCCTCCATTAAGGATTTTCCTTGAGGTGGTTTGTCTAGTTGTTTTTAAGGAATAGAAGAAAGTTTTTTCCTCTACTAGCCACTTTGTCTGTGAAATCATTGTGTTTCTGTAAGGTTGCCTGGACCTATAAGACCTGTGGACTTCTTCTGGTGTTTAGTCCGCAAATTCACAGGGTAGGTGACATTACTTTTGAGCTCCAACACCTCAAAATGCCAAGTCTACTAGTCCTGCAAGGCACAAGGTTTGACTGGGGGCATCACCCACACTTTATGGCCAAGCTGAAGTGCTACCAGAGTGGTATTCTGTCAGCCTTCCTTGACCAAACTGAGAGGTCCTCATACCGGGTGCCCATACAGAATTTTAAAGGGACTGAACCCTAACGACTTCTGTTGTGCCTCCCTGTATGCAAAGAACAGGCTTGACAAGAGTGCATCCCACGTCTGCCTCATGGGTACTGTTAGACCCTTGAACATGCCCTTCACTGCAGAAACATGTTGACCTCCACTAACAGGCAGTAGATATTTGTTCAAACTACTGTTTATTTTGCTTTTCACGTTTTTTAACCTTGGAAGTGGTTTGCTTTCAATTAAAATTTCTCTTTGAAACCACTATCCATTTTTAATCATTCACTTCACTAGTTATTCTTTGTGCACTGCTTTTTTAGTTACATCTATCGGTGTGTACTGAGTATGCGCTATGGACACACCGCTTTACTGAGACTGGCCCAAATGATGATCAATAGGGCGGCCCAGTTAGAGTGACTGATGGGATTCCATATCACAGAGTGATGGGTCCTAGCGCATCAGGTAATGATCAAGACACATTGTTTGAACACAGAGTTTTTGAGTTTCCCGAGACCCACAGTTGTTATTTTTGTATACACCTTTACTAATTGCCATTGACCGAGTGGTCATGCATGGACACTCTTGCATCCCAAGCATCTCCAATTGAGACCTGAGCTCTACGTCCTTCCACATGGACTGCTTCAGGTCATTATCTATCAGAAAATCTACAGGCATGGCAGGGCTCACAACAACCTTCAAGGTACCTCAGACCCTCCCCCCATTCAAAAGGAACATGTGCCACCATAAACTGTAGCTTCTGAGTTATCTGCAACAACTACTTGGTGGAATGCCCCAGGGCCTACTTGCTCCTCAGAGACCAGGTGACACCAGACTGAGTTCATACCGGATCCAGTACCTCTCAGAGCCTCTACCCTTCTCCCATTGACGGTCATCCAGGGCCGGTATTTCTTAGTGTTAGCAGACAACTGGTTGATAGGGACCATATCAATGTCCCATGGTGAGATGAGGGTAATTTCTGCAGGATCCCCACCCTCCTGTGGGCACCCCTCCTCACTAAGCGCCACACTAGCCATTACTTTGGCCTGCCCACTGGTGGGTGGATGTGCTCTCTTTGGACACTTGGGGCCCCCTTCAAGAAACCCACTTACTCACAGGCATAACACTTACGGGGGCCAGTCTCTGCAGGCTTCCCTGAAGAGATCCCTTGTTTCTTATCTCCTGGGGGATGGAAATATTTATGCTGGGTATTAGTTTGGGGCCCTTTATAGAACTCCTGTGCTTTACGCTTGTCCCTCACACTCTTCTGCTGGGCACCCTCCCACTTTTGACAGAGTCTCCTCCACACACCTTCTTGTGGACCGTGGCACTCATCCAGGGGTCTGCCTCCAAAGCAAGCTTTCTGGGGTCAGTCAGCCTACTATCAGTCAAGTGCTGGTGCAGCTCTGCAAAACATAGATTAGCTAGGTCCTCCCATTCAAGCAAATTGTAGAGACCCCGAAATTCTGTCACATTACGGCCCACATTCCTACTAAGTGTTTGCATCAGTTTTCCGATGGACCTAATTTGATCTATGTACCTATCAGGAGTGAGACAATACCTGGTGAGGGGTCCTGTCATATCATGTAGGTCAGGCTCTGCCCCTTACCCAAAGCTATTAAAGTGTCCCTCCCTTTTTCTATGAAAAGAGACAACAACCCTGTTCCACAATTCTTTTCAGGGACCCCATTCATGAGGACTGATGACTCAACCCTGAAAACACTTTTGTATGTCATCCCCCTTCTTGAATTCCTTCCCTACATTCTTGGGGATGTGTACAATCCTACACAAAAGCAAATCCGCCCTAGGAAAAGGCTCCTCCACATTGAGATCTCCATGTCTGGCTGCTACCCAGTCCCCCAGCACCTTTTGTAGCTCCTCTTTTCTGGTGAGGCCCCTGATTTGGCCTTTGAGATTCTTGCAAATACCCTTCAACTCCTTCACACTGTGGTTTTCTTACCTCTCCTCCTCAAAGGCAACTTTCAAGAATACAACGGCTGATGCTCTTGAATCAGGCATGATGTAATCGCAAGTTCAAGTTCTCAACAAATGGCAAGATCAAAAACAGACCAAAAAGAAAAAGTATGTGGTACATAGTGGTCAGCAATATTGTAGTAGTGCACACCAATCACTGTAGGTCAAGTTTATATCCTCACCGCTGACAACCAATATTAGAAGTTGGGGTCTCTAGTTGGCAATGGTTTGCATGTTTGTCCAAATAGGGACCATTCCTTCTAGTCAGGGTAAGGGGGATACACTACTGAAATGACCCCTGCTCACTCCCTTGGTAGCTTGGCAGTCAGGCACATCTCAGAGGCAAAGTTTAAAGCATGCACACATAACACACAGTAATACAGTGGACACACTACAAAAGGGCACAACACCAGTTGCACATGAAGGAATCTGCAGCGAATTTTGATATCTCAGAACGAAGATGAGAGACACACAAACTCAACCCAGCTCCTGCAGGGAAATTTATTTAGAGGGGGGGTTGAACACAGACACAGCTCAAGATAGGTTTGGGTTCTGACATCAGAACTGCCACTGCATGCAGACCTTCAAGCGACAAAATGAAAAATAATTAGTAGTATCACTCCTTAATCCAGTCACATTTGGTGTTCTTCACCCAAACTCTAGGGTGTAAGTACATACAATTATACTGCTGACACAATTGAACAGTTATCAAATGACTATGATGCAAAATATTTATAGATTCTGAACACTGGACGTCAATTGGTCTTCTTTTTTTTCTATAACAAATTCCCAGCAATAGATATAAGCCAACACATGTTATGTCTGTACAATAATACGTATTCAGACTTTTTCAAGGCAGTCACACGAGTCAAGTCAGAATTCACTGGGCCCATCAAGTAGTTGAAACTCAGGTGTCCAAAACAAAAAGAAAAAACGTGAGCAACGTCAAGAAGTAGTGTACAAACCAATCATATGCATGAATAAAAGCAGCACCAGAATCATTCTCAATCTTGGTCCAACAGAATCAGCAAAGTCTCACTGTCCCTTGCCAAGTGGATGACGACCACAGTGTGCGCACTGTCCAAAAGTAGCTTACAAGCCAAACACATGCATGGGTAAAAGCACCTCGTAAGTTCTCGGCCCAGCAGAATCAGCAAAGTATCACTGTCCTTGCCAAATGAATGACAATCGTGAGTTGTGTCCTTAGGAAAATAGATAGTCCGTAATAGCATTAGAGTAAAGCTCCTCTGGGCAGCCCAACCATGATAAGTTGGCTCCCTGAAGTCCTGCAGTCCTCCCGATAAACGACAAAAAAAAAGATAAAGAATGAAACTGCAAGGAGATTGTAATTGGCCAGTGTTCTTCTGCCTTGAACTGAAGTGAGAAACAGCTACCGGAAGGAGTCAGGATGCAGCAATGAAGAGGGGCACTGGAAGGAACCTGTGGGAAGCAGCAGGTGGGAATTATGTGGTGTAAATGATTACAACAGGTTTTGCAGACAGCACATGCACTGTAGGCTCCTAAAAAAGGAAGTTTTGCGAATATTTCGTAGAGATTCATCAAGCAGCGCCAAAGTTATTGGCAAAACAAAAAAATAATAATTCTATGGAATCTTTGGTCCCAACTATAAGTACCCACTAGTGACCGCCAGTAGGTATGATATATATATATTGAACTGATTCTAGCAATGATTCAGTTTTGCTTAACTAACAACTTTTTTCTATTTGATGATGTCATCTATTGCCAGTCACAGGGCACAGCGATGGGAACCTGCTTAGCCCCCAACTACACCAACCTGGTAATAGGCTGGTGGGAGGAGAAAGGTGGTTTCACAAATTCCGGAATACGACTGCTGTGTCCTGTGGCTGTGCTTTAGGGTTGATATTTTTATCATATGTAATGGGGACATTGATTCAGTTAAGACTTTTGTTAACAAACTTAATGATAATCCATTTATTCTCGCTCTGACTGAACATATAAGCAAAACTAGAATAGAATTTCTGGATGTTGTGGTTGAAATTGTTGACAATACCATACAGGCACAACTGTTCCGCAAGTCAACTGCAGAGTGCCCATCCTCGGAAACTGGTATACAGTATCCCGTATGGTGAGTTACTATGCGCTAAGTGCAACTGTAGCACAGAGAGCAGCTATTTGAAGGAGAAGGAAATGATGTCCCAACGCTTCCAAGAGAGAGGATACAGTGTTCGAACTATATCAGAAGCATGCAATAGAGTTGAGTCAGTCTCTTGTACACACTGCTACATCCAGTAAACTGTCAAACTAGTAATGAGAAGCTGAGGTTTACAACTAGCTATTTCGGATAAGCACAGGGTGTTCGTCAAATACTTAAGAAACATTGGCATATCTTGTTAACTGATACAAATCTACAAAAACATCTTAACAGCTGTCCTCAAATCACCTTTCAGAGGAACAGATCTCTGGGAGATGAATTGAACCCCAATAATGTGACTCGAAAGGGTGGACCAATGAATATGAGCAGACCAGGCTTTAGGTGCTGCAAGAAGTGTAAAGCCTGTAGTAATAGTATTGACTGCACAACACTTATCATAGCAAGCAGAGAAAGGAAATTTGTGATAAAAAGCACTTACCTGCTACACAACGTACTGCATAAATTCACTCATTTGCCCTTGCAATAAGGCCTATATAGACAGTACAATTCACTGTGCAAAGAAACATGTACTTGAACATGTCAGGGCAATACGTCATAGCAACAGACAGTACCCTGTTGCCCGACATTTCTTTGACCATTATCTTCAAGATGAAAAACTTCTAAGAATGGTGGTAATTGATGCTGTTCTGGACAATGTGAGGGGGTGGAAATAGGCAACTTGTATTATGCCACCTAGAGTCAAGATACATTATTGACCTAGAAACTAGGACCCCCTTGGGATTAAATTCAAGTGAGGAGCTAGCAGTACACCTACAACATTAAGTTTAAAGGAGATGTGCAATTTGATTTGAAATATGACATGCTGCCTATTTTGTCTGCTTTTTAACAGTTTTTACATGTCATTTTTTAATTATTATTTAGTTTTTCACATTTCTAGGTGATGTGCACTTGTTTAACTCAGGCCATGTACTCGTTCAGCATGTCTGGAATCCTTCGCCCACTTGGGCAGAATTGTTTACCGTGCACATCTGATATTGGACTATTGGTTGGCTTGTAATATTGTAGCTATTTAGCTGGTTATTATAACTCTCAATTGGGGTATCGATAAAATTACCCATGAGCCAAACCTTATTATCAGATGTATCAAATTGGTTCAGATGCGCTATTGGAGCGGTGATCACAAGTCAGAGTCAAACACAAATGTGCAATATAATTTATGTACAGAATGTTTTATAAGGTTTTATAATGCTTTACAACTATTTTCTAAGCACAACAGCATTTGATGAATTGTTATTCTGCTGACAATATTGACTCATGATTTAGACCACCCTGTAATGTTTATATTTATATACAAAAACCTTTCCATTCGTGAAACATCTGACAGTGCAAAGATGGCCGCCATGAGTTGTATGAACTGTTCATTATTAGTGTAATTGTCCTTTCACTGTGTTAAGTACACTTGTGAAATAAATATGTGCTGTTACTGCTTATCCATCTAGCAAGACCAAGGCATAAGCTGAAAAGAGTTGCTGCTGCAGTCAGTAAAATCTTTACACTGCAAACTTCCAAGGCGTGGTGTGAATTGATTGGGTTTGGGTAAAGGACAGGAAGAAATGGCGCTCAAGCAGGTACGATACAGGTTAGTAATTGCTCAGATACACAGTGCAAACAGGTCAGGGGAACAAACTGAGACAGAAAACAGCCCCTGTATAGGTAAGGGACATGTCCCATCTCAAACAAATGAGTACAAGTCCTGTGCACACGTATTTAAATTCTTAGTTCCTCTGTCAGAACCAGACAGGTTAGATAAAGTTCAAGTAAATGAATACAAGATCCTATGATGTAAACGTAAGTTTATGGTTCAATCTTGATCAGTACATACGAAAATAAAACTAGCCGACATGTGTTTCGTCACATCGTGTGAAGGATGTAATTCTTCAGGGCTGTTGGATTCTACGGTAGAAAAAAGGGCACGCAGATACGGTGAAGCTCAACCCGGCTGCGTAGCATGAATGTGTGGAACACGTATGTGTGATAGGGCAGACCACCGCTAGGCAGGATTGCCGTTGAGCGGAAAGGACCTCAGGACAGGTATGTCCAAATGGTCCACTGTAGAAATCTACGTAGTAGATCGGAGCACAGGATAAGTGCAGCTTGAAGTAACTTCGGGAACCTTGAAAAGGTTTTTTAAATGTTAATTCCTAACTATAACGTGTGTGAAACCTATGGTTTTTATCAGTGAATTTCAAAGGTTTTGTAAATGATAATTTTTAAATGAATTAATTATTATATTTCTTTCTTTTTATACTATTTTCTTACATTTTTAATATAAATATTTATATTTATTTTATTTTTTAATTTATATTTCTTAATCTTAATGTAAAATAATAACAAAACTAAATTGAAAAATATTTTTTTTGATAATCGTACCATACGCATACGCAAATGTAAGTACACCAAATTTGGCAGAGAGGTAGAGTTCGGTTTGCAGATTGTGTTTTTTGTTAAATGGAGTAAATTTGTTCAGTAGTTCATGAGAAAACCCCAATAGACTATGCATATAATCTTCTATGCACCAGCAAACTTGTCTTTTAACCTTCAATTCCCAATCTGTATCCTTATACTTCCAGTAAACACTATCACACTTCTGTTTCAGTATTGTAGAGACCATACAGCACTATGTGCTTATCTGTACACTATTCTAAAAGAACTCATTCACTAGATTAAAACACTAATCAGCAGATGTACAATAAGTGGTACATTCCCAGAGATATACCAGTTATTTGTACTGTGATATCACCTCCTTCTGGCGCAGGGCTTTATAATATGATGCACCTTCAACACAATGGCACATCTTTTGCACTACCAGTGCATCACAAAAGTGACGTAACGGCTGTGTTAAAAGAGGCACAAGGGGGTTGTAAATCTACCCCTAACACATACAAATTCACCCAGCCAGTTTCACCAACAGTGCAAATTGAAGCATAAACTTGTAACATATTTATATGGATATGTTACATTCAAGTGCTTCAGGGGTACTACAGTATACTATGGGTAAACACCTTATAGATGTATGCTGTAACACTTCTTTATAGTTCTGTACTTTCACATTCATCATACACTAGTAATGTTTTCATTCATTCATTTATGAACTACACATTCATTCTGAAAAACTTTTACACACTAACATGGAAATATAGTTCTTTCTTTGACCAGTGAAGGTAGTTCTAAAAAGAACGTTTTTTTTGTGTTTTTAGTTTTCTATTTTTTTTTGTGTTTTGTCAACAAGTTTTTTCTAAAGCAAAAAAATGGAACTGGAACCCAAAAAGTGTCCAACAGGAACAAAAGAATAAAAAAATAATAAAAATGTTGAAGACAGCGATACTCCTGCATCCTGCGTTTTATCAGATCAATAGACTGTTTCCTATAACACAAAAGTTTACCGCAATAAATGCATACAATTTTAACGTCAGCATAATCAGGATCAATTTGTGGGTGTGGACTGTTTGCTCAAAATTCTGCTGCAGTAGTTGATGTGCTTGGTGCAGTAGCAGGTCGGTTGTCCTACAACATCCGTGTTGCAGCTCGAGCAAAGTTGTTGGGGTGCAAGTTCTTCTCGTGTCGCACCATATTTGCTGTGTCAAAGGAGTAATTTTTAGATGGATCACCCCTTGAGAGAGTTGTTGGCACATTTTACAGGTTACTTTTGGTTTGGAGCATTAACCTTTTTCTGCCCTTCTGGAAAAGTAAAAAATTGCCAAATTAGAGCTTCTTTCCTCTTCTTTGGAAGTTCTTAAGGAATGAAATATTCCTCTGAAGAATGGCTGGAAGATGAGTCCATTGCTGTTATTATGGTAATCTTCCTTCTATTTGACAGGATTCTCAGAAGAGATGCTTCTTCTTAGAAAGTCAAAGTAGAATGATTAAAATGGGATGGAACTTTCAACAGTTGGAATAGGAACTATTCTGAACCAATCAAATCCCTTCTTTTAAAGTCACATGACTTTGCATATGCTTACGCTGAGCTTACGGTGCTCTTACGATGCGAGTGCACATAACGTTCCACCGCGATTTGTGTAATTGCTTTTAAAAGTAATATACGATTGTTCAAAGTTTAAAAAAACTTTTTTCATAACTATTCTAGATAATGTATTCTGTTAGTATGTTTATTAAATTCATAAATATATGTTTTTAAACAATTAAAAAGATTTGCGCCTTTCGCGTACTGGGAGCCGTACATGACCTCACACGGAAGGTTTGATGCGACGCGTAACGTCAAAGCGTATTCGTAGTGTATGCGCGGGTACGCGCTGAGAGTGATTAGCAGTACAAACTATGGTGCAATCACTCTCACTGTCAAATCACAGCACAGGGCATGCTACGAGAATGGTTACAATTGGTCACTCATTGGAGATCCGATTGTGGGTCTGCCTCTGAGCTAATGAAAACCCCGCCCCGTCTTTCTTTGTTGTTAATTGTCGGTGCACACACTCACACTTGCACATGCACGGTGCACGCCCACCCACACTTCCCAGATGTCACCACGTAGCTTTCTTGCTATTACTAAGCCTGGAAGCCAATACATCAGCCAATGAGAGCTCCCCCAGGGCCGCCATTCTTCTAGACCACGAAAACACTACCAATCACGGCCCTGGACTTAGTGGTAGTCGCCGGGGCTGGCAGGTCCGTGTTGTCACGGACCCCCGTATTTTAAATATTACTGCCCCAGGAAGGTGGCATTCCCCGGGGGATGTAGGAGGGCAGTGAGCCCCCTCTCATACTTCAAAATAAAAGATGGCTGCCAACACTTCCTGGTTTGGAGTGTTGACAGACAGTTGACAACCAATCAACATACAGCTCGTGCTCATAATTGTACATACGCCTACCCCACGCTTTTTCTATTAAAAGACTAAAAATAAAAATAGAGCCTAAAAATCCATGTACGGCCCCCTGAGCAAGCCTAGGCGGTCAGGATGTTTCTACCATGCCCCCTTTCCTTATTTCTCAACTTTGTTTTACTGTTTTCTTGTGACTCGGTTCTAGCGACGAACAAGATGGCTGCCAACACTTCCTGGTTTGGAGTGTTGACAGACAGTTGACAGCCGATCAGCATGCAGCTCGTGCTCGTAATTGTAAGGATTTCCGTATGCGTGCGGTACTTCGTCTCTAGATATCGCTATGATTTTACTTTTAATTTTCTCAGAAAGTACTGAACGGATTTACACCATTTAACAAAAAGCACAATCTGCGAACCAAACTCTACCTCTCTGCCAAATTTGGTGTAAATCCGTTCAGCTGTTCGGGCTGTAGCCCTGGCTAAAGGTCCCTATGGAAAATTGCATGGGGGAAAACACATTTTGGGACCCCCCTTTTCTCTCTGCCCCCACTTTCAGGGAAGGAGTGGAACCGAGCAGGCCATTTTCTTGGAGAAATTCGCGAAGATTCGTTCACCAGCGCCAAAGTTATTCCAAATAGAATGTTGTGGATTTCCTATGGAAAGTAGGTCCTAACTATAACTACCTACTGGCGGTACTGGTACGGCGACCGCCAGTAGGTAATATATATATATATATATTTGGTCAATGTATTGCCATTTATATTGCAAGTCGTTTTGTCTAGAAAATCAGATTGTTTGTCGTTACGACATTGTAGGCTTTTTTTCTAGGCGTTCCTTAACAAAATTCTGAGATTCCCTTTACAGAATTCTGTATATGTCTACGGCTATTGGAAAAATGTGGTGTAAATTGTTCACATCTGGACACTCAGGACAGAGCTACAGTTGTTAGCAATGACTGCTGTTTGAAATGAGAATAAAACAATGTTGCAAAAAAGGGAATATTGAGTGAAGAACATGTTTGTGTTATATTTTACATGGATTATATTATTCACAACGTATGGTATGTTTTCACAGAGTGTGGCAACCTAACAGGTCACTAACATTTTGACTGAAGTTTCTGAAGCGGTACAAGTTTCAAAGTGCTTCCCAATATACAAGAATTGTAATAGGGAAGATAAGCGCATAATGTTAGGGTAGCATGTAAGGTCTTTTGGGATTTTCCAATGTAAAGAATGGTTTTGTTTTCGCAATAAGGACACTTTCATCATTTGTTTTTTTTACAGAATCCCTTTAAGGATTTCTTCAAATTGTTCATCTTGGTCCGTAGTCTCTTGTATGTGATTGTGTCAATGACGTAACCACTTTCCACGTATTAAAAGGTCGTATCCATCACCACTAGGGTCCCTCTTTATCAGGAACCATGGAGGTCAAATTATGATCTACTACCATTTCGTCCCAAGTTCTTTTTTTTCTGTTAGACATATTGTTAACCTTGCTGTTGGTTTGATATTTTAATTTGCGATACAATTTAGCACAAGCGTCACGAAGTTATCCAATGTCTTTTGATGTCAGGAAGGGAGGAGATTAAATTTGGGGTCACATCTGTCATCCGTTTGTCTTGTGGTTGTTATCAGATCTTTCACAATGTTGTTGAATAAGTGTTTGTATCAAGGTTCCTCGTGAATTTGCATACCACTATTTCTGTTTCGAATTCTGAGGTCCTGTAGTTGGGTACAAACGATGTGCCTTTCTGTAGCATCTGTAGTTGTTTATTTGTAAATGTTTTACTAGAAATGTTAATACCTAAGAGTTTTTCTGACTCCTAAATGTTCTATTTTCTTTTCCCCTGCGGGTCTTTTGTTTGAAGAAGGGCTTACAGTTAAAATGCCGTAACTTTTGATGTACTCGTTCTAACTGGAGTGCTATTGTCAGCTTCCTTCATTTCTTAACATGATTGACAGCATGCCAAGATGGCTACCGCTACTTTAAATAACACAATTTTATAGTTTGCAGAGGGCAGTTAAGTTGATGGAATCATGTAAACGCATAGTCTTTCAAACAGAATATGTATTATTTTTAAGAGTACAACGTGTAAAAAGTCGATGCCTTTGCGTGATATTTCATGTAGGATAACTTGATAACTGTGAGTGAATTATTTCACAGCGTTACTGATTAAGGTGTTTACTGTTTAGGTTTGTTGTAGCTTCATATAGAAAGAATATGCACGATACCTCCAAATTAAGGGACAAATACGCCCGAAATGCACCTGGGAATAAATGCAGCATTGAGTGGTGGTGATTAATAAAATCCGTGCCGCTTTCTAGGTTTCAAGCTCGTTCGTCCGATTTCATATGCATGCCATAATGTCAGTGTACACAACGGGAACTTTCTAAATACGTTGTGGCATATTTATCATTCTTTCACAAGGTACAACAAAGCACCACCAGGAATACGGCCTATTTAACATTATAGGGTGCATTCCTGTACTATCCTAACGCAGGTGCACCTTTGTTGCAGGGCCAACTCAGGCACCCTTGCACCATGTTGCAAGGTTGCCTGCATTGTAGGCCGGCTGGTTTTTGTGCAGGAAGATACACCTTCCTACATAAAGACAATCCTGACTGGCATTTTCCTCTTTCTATGTGTACCCCAGAATGCAGTACATGTAGAAAGAGGAAAAAATGGTGGAGAAGTACATTTCTTCTCATTACGCCTCACATGGGTAGGCATAGCATTTTGACACATTCCCAGGTCTATTACTAATGGTAAATCTGGTAATGCACCATAATCCATGTGTGGATACGTGGGAACACCCACGCTTCACCAGTGAACCGTCATCCTGAGGCAAATTAGTGCAAAGCAGCAATTTGCGCTGCCTTTTATTTCTTCAGCTTTATCAAGCCATGCAGCGCCACGTAAGGTGACCTGGCATGGCTTGATAAAACTCATTTAGGTTTTGCTTGGCCCTAGGGTATGCTTACATGGCGCATGATATACCAAAAACCTTTGATAAATCGATCCCCTTCTGCAGAGTGGAATTGACCACCATCTTAATCACATAGATCCTATCTCGGACTGAAAGGTTAAGATGAGATCATCTTGCTAAGACAGCACCCTCGTGGACAATAGGGATTGTAAAGTATATTCAGACTATACATTCTCATGTTTTTTGGACATTTTTGGACCCACTTCATATTAAACCATCAAATACAAGCAGTTTCAACAATGGGGGACATTGAAATTGCTCCCTGGACAATTTATAGCCAGAGAACTGCGATAAAGAGTGTATCAAAACATTAAAACTTATTGAGAGGTGGCGGGAAATGTAACTGTAATCAGGTTGTCTTCACTATAGAGAAAATAGTTCACAGGCCCCATAGCCCTTAAAACACTTGGTTCCTATTAGAGCACACGTGTTCTATTGCAAGCAAACAAAGGGAGACAAGGGACACTCCTATCTTGCACCTCACGTATTTGCAGGGGGTATTGGCAAAACACCTGCACTGTTGGGTGAGAGTATAGCCACTTTTCTTTGGATATGAAGCCCTGGCCCAATCTAAATCTGTGAAACATACTGAACATGACCGCCCACTTGACCCAGTTGAATACCTTTTTTTATCATTGAGAGAAACAGTCAAGAAATCTTCTTCTGCAGCCTTGGAGGACCAGAGGAGAATGACCATCCATTGCAATTGGTTGGACTTTTATAATTCCCTGGGGAAAACATTTTCCCTGGTGGAATTTGGGTTGAAAGCAGGTAGTGTGCACAGTTCATTGCTAATGTGCTAGCATTCCCACAGAAAAGAGTCTCCAAGCCAGAAGAATGTCTGGAATATGTGAGAGGGACATTAGATACAATGATAGTCATCTTTTCTGTGAAAATTATCATAAAAGTATATCAAGAAATTGACATAATATGCAAAATCTAAAGTAGAAAATCATCAACCTAAAAGCATTAATATTAAAGCATTTTACCAAATGTCCACAGATGAGTAGGCGAGGAAGAAAATGAATGTTCAAACATTATGGGGCAAATTACGATGTTGGTCGGAGTTGCCTCTGACTGGCACCCTCTCGGACATGGGACCGACCAACCCTATTTCGGCGGTTCCGACATCCTGATTACAATGCGACCGAACACTGTTCTGTCAGTTTCCCACTGTTATCTATGGGAGCTTGTGTCACGGCCATAAGCTGGCAATAATGCAGGATCCTATAAAGGAATTGGTGTGTGTGTAAAACCCATCATCCTGTGGCAGGCACCTCATGGTGCCTGTCACACAGTGCAGGGTATTACAGGGAGGTAAACTAGGTACACCTTCGACCACCAACTGTAGGCTGCAGAGTCTCAAAGTCGCTGTCCAACAGCCTTTCCATGTCAGAAAGGCCAGCACGGAAAGCCTTGGAGAAAACAACTTCATAATCCCAATGGTAGAAACACCGTCCATGGGGGATTACAGTGCAGTTCCGACCGGCTGGAAGATTCCGGGAACAGGTAGTAACCAAGTCAGAATGACCGGCTGGTTTACGTTCTGAACACTGACATTGTAATTGGTAGGTCGGACAGTGAACAGACCCTGTCAGTCCGAAAGCCTCCTACCACGGTCAGAAAGCTTCCGAATAGTGGTCAGAGGCTTTCAGACTGACATCATAATTGGCCCCTAAATATGGAATGCAGAAAAAAGGATTCCCAAACCTGACAGTTCTACTTCAAGCAGGGTGATTATTCAAGGAAACTTTGGCTTGACTCTGGGCCTGATTAGGACTACTGCAGACTGACGAGGCCATGGTGGTGGCGCGGACACTGCCGGTCCAATCACCCTAATACAAGATGAGTGGTTGGACCACCATAGGACCACTGCTACCACCAGGGATCCACCATCCTTGGTGGTCTTGCAGCAGTATTAGTCCTGCAATATGCTGGTGGTGCCGCAGCAGCACAGTCAAGCATATTACAAGTTTCCTCACGACCACAGTATTCATGGTGGTGAGTTTGCCATGAAAACTGTGGCAATGAGGAAACTAAGCGTGCCTCAGGCCATGAGGATGCATGCAGGGGGGGCAAATGGTGGGCTCACTTGTCTGCATGCACTCCCTGTTACTGAACTGCATGAACTTAGCAGGAACTTTCTTTGGCTTTCCCATTGCAGTGCCTTTCTAAGACTCACAGCCTGGAATCACCAAAGCACCACTCGCCAGACGAAGAGAAAATTCCTAATCTGGCAGGCTGTGTCTGAATGGGGTTGGGAGTGTAGCAGTGGGGGTCTGGTATAGCGGCCCTCTATCTCTTGTTTTTTCTTCAGCCACCTGATTCAGGAGCATCCTGTTGGAACACATGTGGCCTAGTATTTGCTTGGGGGTCTGTGTTTGTCTGAACTCCAGTGTAGGATGATTTTCCCTCAGCAACTTGTCCCAGCTGGAGTTCCAACATCTACATTGGTGACAAAGCAAGTCCAAGAAGTCTACCAATTTGTCAGACTGAAAGAATGCAGTGGTTTTTCAGTGTAACTATCCTGTTGAAGGGTTCCAAGAGCCCACATTTGATGTCACATTGCCTCAGTTTGGGTCATAGTGCTAATAATGTCTTATTTTCAACTTTGGTGTTGTCTGAGTAGTGTACTGAGACATGGAAAATCTGCCAATCTAGTAAGAATTGAACTCCATGGTTTTGTTATGACCTGCAATATAATGCATTGTGTTTATGTCACAGTAAGCAAGCAATCAGAGGAAGAAGCCTCCCATGATTTGCCTGTACGTGAAACAACCATAAGTGGCCCCCCTGGAAATCAAATGTTTCTAGGAATTGCTTATTCATTTGATGTGAGATTAGGCTTTATAATATAGAGATCATATCATCCTTCACAGCCTGTTTGAATTTCCATTGAAGCATATGCTATGCCTGCTTGAGAAATCTTTGTACTGGGTAATATTTTTCTTGAGGTGCAAGAGAGCTCCATATCCCAATGGTTTGTTAAGTCATTTGTCAATCCTAATTGATCTCCTAGATGTACTTTTCAAGTGTGTATGCAATGAACATTGCTTGTATGCATCCACTTGACCTCAGAGAACAGTTCTACTATTTACAAGTCTAGAGATCTCATCTTCAGACCAATCAACAATATCTCCTTCATAATCAAGTCAAATGTGACTGCAGAACATCTTCAACTACAACATGGTGTTGAGCTGGAAATTCATAACAGGGCATCTGAAAATACTAGTCAGCTGGTGGATTTTGCGGAAAATACATGGGCCCAAAGGCAGACGGTCAAAGAGCTGGGAACAATGCACCTTGACTACCACAATAAAGTCATATTTAGATGTTGCAGTGGAGCTCCCTTTCCTAGATGTGCGGGAAACTTTCCATTTGTAGTAGCAGTTGTGCTCAAAGCAAACCTTCATAGGTGGGATTGAGCGTGATAGGGTTTATGTGAAGCATAAATAAGTAGTGGACTGCCCAGAGTCCTAAGATGTTCAAACGTTCATTTCACTCTTATTTACCATAGTTTCTTTACAACATATCTGATCCAACAGCCATATGTACTATTGTTCAAGGAAGAACATGTTATATGCCCCCAAAATAGCCCTCTTTCCACAGACAACAATATATTTATTTAACCCCTTTTGTGCTCATGACAGAATGATTCCGTCATGAGCACGAGTGCCATTCCATGATGCACACATGAGCAAAAAATCCCTCTTCTGTATACAGCAGAGGGATTTCTTTTTTTTGCCTTGGGAGGTGGGGAAGAGCTTCCCCAACCTCCCAAGGCATTTAATTTTTTAATCTAATGATGATCAAGCGCATGGCCCACTGATGTCATTACATTGAAAATGAAACTGAAACTTCGATTTATTTTCACTGTTGCGGTGCTCCTGTGGCTATCTCAGTCCCTGAGCACTGTAATACATGGGAGGGGTATCATTGGAAAGGGGAGAAAATCCCCTTTCCAATGGTACCCCTCACCAGTGGATACCTGTTTGGGTATTGTCGAAGAAGGGAGATCCCTAAGCAGGGATCCACCCACTAGACACCAGGGAGGGGGGAGCAGCCACTTGGGCAAGGTCCTTTGGTCCCCCCATTCAAATGGGCACACTGAGTTTTTCTGCTCCCCAGGGGGCAGAACGTACCCTAGACATGAGGATTATTTTCTTATAGATCGGGGAGGGGCTGCCAAGAATGGGCATGCCAATGCCGCCACCCTCCCCACTAAAAAAATGCCAAAGTCATTCGGCCCCCCAGGGCACAGATGGGGGCAATAATCCCTGATCTTCCCCTCAGGCAGAAAGCCCACTAGGCATCAAGGATTTGGTTATTTTCTTTATACGTAAGTAGGGGTGGGTGATGCCAGAATGGCCATGCCAATGCCCCTACCCCAAAAATAATTGCCACTGTTTTTATGCCCCCCGGAGGAAGATGGGGCAACAGCCCCTTATCTGCCCCCCATGAGGGGGGCAGAAGGCCCACTAGACACCAGGGATTTTTTTTTTGAAGTTCAGGGTTGGGGGCTGCCCAAAATGGCATGCCAATGCGCCACCCCAAAACAAAATGCCACAGTCTCTCTGCCCCCCCAGGAGGCAGATGGGACAATATCCCCTTGTCTCCCCCCGGGGGAAGAAAGCCCCCTAGGCACCAGAGATTCTTTTTTTATATACGTAATGGTGGGGGCTGCCCAGAACAAACACACCAAATCCCCCACCCCCCAACAAATTGCCAAATTCTTTTTGCCCCCCCCCCCCGGGAGGCAGATGAAGCAGAAGCCCCTTATCTACCACCAAGAGGGGACAGAAAGGCCACTAGGCACCAGAGAATATTATTTTTCAAAGAGCAGGACAACTACCAGCAGCATCAAAGGGAACACAGCCAAGAGCCACACCAGAACATCCACAAGTACCATAGCGTCAATGAGCATGATACAGGGATACCCATGAGTGCCACAAAACTCCTCACAACAACCCCAGGACCGCCAACACCTCCTGAACCCTCATTCGAGCAAGTGTGTCTGTGTGGTCATTGTGTTAGCATGATAGGCACAGGCCCTGCAACATCACAGTGTGCTGTGTTCAGCGGACGTTGCCATGTCACCTCATCGTTGGCAGTGACCCTGGGCATGTAGCTATGCTCGCATCCTCCTGCATGGACAAGCAGCGTATGGTGGTCTGGCATACACAGTTCAGCGCAGGGGTATGCCTATCTGAAAAGGGGAACGGGGTGTCTTGGACATTTCTGTGTGCAGGAAGTGTGATAAGTGTCTCTGTGTTCTGGTGTGGCCTGCAAAAAGGGACGCAGCAGTCGATGTTGTAAAGTGGCATGCACCACCTCCAAAGGGCAGTGTCACTGTGTTGTACGTCTCCTGCATGTCCTGGGTGCACTACCTTTGACAGTGCTGTAAATAACTTACAAGCTGAGCTTCTGCATTGCAGACGACACCTGCGTTCAACCTGTATTCCAAAGTCGCACATGCCTATCCAAGCAGTGCATGGAGGTGTGCCTCTCCAACGAGTGGGTTGCTAACATATATTATGACGGGTGTGTGCACCCCCTGTTGGCCCACAACTAGGAGTGTCATGGTGATGCCCGTTTATGTCATGCATGGATGTTTGTTATGCATGTTGGGAACTGGGCCTGGGAGATTGCACGTGTCGTATTATGCAGTGAGCAAATTTACCCACTTCCCGATTCTGCTTTGGTGTACATTGGGTACAGTGGTTGGAGTCAGCACATCTGCCCCGGTCACCTTATGGATTACGTCGACGGCATGTCAAATATTGCTGGGCATCTCATCCATGATATTCAGGGTCACAGACATCCCACAACACCCTCGGCCGGCCTTTGTTCACATCCTGTAGGAATGCAGCTAAAGAAGTTACTGTAAGGATTAAAGGTTCTTTGTCTGAGCTATCCTGCGAGCATTTGTGTCCTGTGTTCGATTGTGTGAATGTTTGTGTTTGAACAACATTCTGTTAGATGTTGGTGTACTCTGCTACTTATGTGTGTGTGTGCTGCATTGTGTGTAAGATGTCCTTTCATGTGAGCTTTTCTTCACCCTTCTCCCTTTCAGGCAGTGTGATTTTCACTTCTATGCTCGTTCACTGGTGTGATGTTGGCAGGTTGTGTGACTTGTGCTCCTTGTTGGTGTGTTTCCTTTTGAGCATTGTTTGTCGATAGTTGTGCTGTACTTAATTGTGCATTGTGCCCATCTCCCCCTGGCACCCACTCTCTGCTTCTTCCTCTTCCTGGTGCTGTTTTGTCTATAATTTTGTTGCTTCACACATAAATATATTTAATGAACAAATTAGAATAGTTCCTTGATTCTTTTAGGTTTCAAAACATCTCTCTATTGTTTTGATTTTAATTTTCCATATAAACAGTTTTTTAAATATTAAAGGCCACATAGAAGTCAGAAATGCAACGTATTCTATCAAAACATTTTTTACAACATGTTACAACACGTGCAGGTTAAAAGTTCATAAGTTTTTTTAAACCTAATGATTTTTTTTGCAACATTTTCTCAAACATTTAACTGCACGTGCAGGTTAAAATTTCACGATTGTTTTAAGTTTGAACTGTTCCAAATGAAAGTAGCAGGTGTGGTTGAGTTGAGCAAATTTTATCGTATGATATCTACTCCACGTTTAAACTGATTTTTTTTAACCAATCACAAAGATGCTTTTCCACAAAATGAATGTGCACCCTACTTTTAAAAACAATGCTTTTCATCTCCTGATCAGGTATCGTTTTGTATGGCAAAAAAAAGTAGTTCCCCATCTTTAAACATATCTCTTATTCTGTGAACAGACTGCATGACCTACAGACATCTATCCATTTCTCCTAGCCATACCTTCAAAGTGCTAGTGTGGATCGTATGATATAGCTATGTTTTCTGGTGCAAGAGGTTTGTAGAACAGTGATGTATTGACTTAGACCTAGGTTTACAAAATGTGGACATTAAATGGTTTGGGCAGAGAGGATTGAAGTGGCACCAATTGTTGCCTTTGGTTAAAACCTGTTTGCATCTCCAACACTTTGACCTCATGATTGTGCACTGTGGTGGAAACGTCCTAGGCACATTGACTGGGTAGGTTTGCAAATGGTACCTCTGGCCTACACTATGGTCAGCAGAGCTCACAATTCAGGTAGAGTCCTGATTCCATATGATGCAACCCAGTAGGCAACACACATTACTCCCAGCGAGGTCGTCCACACCAAGCACCATCACCGGCTCATACAGTCTCAAAATGCTTCTTTCTGGTGCCACTAATCCTATTTACCTCAAACCAATCCCACATGTGTAACTGTGTCCTGAGTCCTGAACGGCAGTGACCCCAACTTTGTGGCAGTGACCACAGTACCAGACTCCCTTTAGTCTTATTTGTTGTTCTTTTCTTTAAATATATTTTTTATATGTACTTCTATGCATGACTAAGATTCTTCTTTCTGCAACCGTACAAGGACACTTCCGGGCCCAAGAAAGTTGTTTGGGGTATGTTGGTAATGAGGGGAGAGGGAGCGTCAAATGGTATCACTCACAGAAATAACTCCGATATCTTTTCACAAATGCCTCGGACAGATGCCAACTGATGGACTGAATCACAAAATGGTTTTTCAATATTCTCAGATGCTGTACTACGAGCCGTCTGTGTAATTGTGTCTATCCCTGCCCTGTTCCGTCGTACGCCACGCCACTCCAATTACGTTCCGACATTGGCCCCACATAGCTACCTGTTGCAGGCGTCCTCACTGTTGGTTTTCCGGGTAGTGGTCTAGTACACAACATCTCACCGCCACTCCCTGAGGGCAGGATTGCACACACACCACACCCATCCGGCACATGCGACACAGGCCATGTGACCACGCAAATATAATAGAACAACAAAATCTCATTCTTTATTGCCAGTGCTGACTAGCTGGCGAACGCTCCACGGGTCTCAACCATAAAGAGTCCATGAAAGTTGCACAGAAGGTTAGCCGCACCCTCATTTGTATGGCCGTCAGCGGCCTAACATCCCCTTGGCGTGGACTTCATATGCAGAGGTTAGTGCCACCCCAAACTCATGTGGCCATCAGGAGCCTACCACCACTTTGCACAAACTTGAGTTTCACAGGCATAGCAGCACCAAACCCTGAGGTGGTCTCCGCCATTGACTACTCAGGACTCATGAACATGTCTGAGATATGCCGGGCCGTGGAGAAGCTGAAGTGGTCGCCACCATTCAGGTCCCAGCGACATCCATCACATCCATGGAACAGCTAATGCGGTCTCCGCCATTCAGAACACAGGACTCAGCAACATCTATAAGATCCGCACAGAATCTCCTGTGGTCTCCGCCATTAAGGACTCAGGACTCAGCAACACATCTGAGATCGGTTGAGTATCTGATGTGGTCTCCGCCATTCAGGACTCAGCAACACATCTGAGATCGGCGGGGTTTTGACTTGCACGTGCAGTACGCCCACTGCTGCACAATCCGCTGGCACCAGATGATAATTTGCTCATAGATGCGCAGTGGCGATAGTCTCTCTCTTTCTCTCTCCCTTTCTCTCTCTCTCTCTCTCTCTCTCTCTCTCTCTCTCTCTCTGCCTGTCTCTCTCTCTCACTTCCCTCTCTTCTCTCTCTCTCTCTCTCTCTCTCTCTCTCTTCATTCCTTTCCTTCTATCTCTCTCTCCCTTCACCTTTTCTCACTCCCTTTCTTTTCTTCCCTCTCTTTTTCTCTCTGGTTTGTTTTTTCTTCTCTGTTTCTCTCTCTCAGTCCTTTGATATGAGCATTACACCCGTCCTTATTTTGTGCTTTATTATTTATGCTCTATCGTCGACATCCATGGTCCCCACAGGAGTCTTCCACCTTGTTTTTTTTCTATTATGTTTGTTTATTTTTGTTTATTGGTTTATTTTTTATATATATAATTATAAACAATTTTTTAAACAGTTTATGGTTTATAAAAATAGAACGTTTTACAAAAAAAATTATTAACCTTTTCGGTTGTTTTAATTGCTGTGTGAATCTTTCTTGTTCTTATGTGATGTGATGTGAAATGGCAATTATATAGTGCACTACCACTCCAAGGAGTATCTTGGCGCTTAGATTCCTATTTGTCAGTTGGCAGCAAAATGTCGTTGTGAAACTACCTGTCTGCAGGGAGGATTATAGAAGCGCCATGCATCCGGAGTCTGGCAGGGAATAAATCCATGTTTTTAATAATTTTCTGAATTTTTGCTCTGTTGCAGATTGACGCAGGGATGAAGGTAAATTATTCCATGCCTTCGCGCCAATAACTGCAATGGATTTTCCTCCTCTTGTCGTCATTTTAAACCTGGGGATATATTACTGTTATTGGCTGGTATTTACCATGGTGTTAAATTTTGGACCACTTCTTGCGGGAAAACTGGTGATCTCTGCAGTTTGCCCCAACTTCTGAATACTGAGTTAGATTTATCTCAACTTTAGTTACATTAAAGTGCTGATAATGAATCGCAGAGTAGCAGTGCCCATGCTAAAAGACACGAGGTGCACCTTTGCGATTTATTCTAAATACTAAAATCCTGTATTGAATTTCACTGAGGTAGTGCCTGCATTTACAGTGTACACACAAAATCAATGAAGAAATCTCATTGTATTCATGTAGATTAGGAATAGTGGGAGGTCGCATGGCGCGGCAACGCAAGATGGCCGCCTTCTGAGGAGCTCCGTTTCTTTGAGCAGCGCTCGAGATTGTTGGGACCTTCTACGTGACTCGCCGCCCCCTCCAACGATAGATTCTGACGTTGGAATGCTCCGGGACACTATTATGCAAGTATCAGACCTTGTTGCAGTCTGAATCACCTGTTTTTGTGCATTTGCTTCTCCCACAACCTAGTGGCTGCCATTTTAGCTCCTCTCTTCTTCGAGCTGTCAGTTCAGTAAGCGCGATGATTTTGGACCGCCCTTTCTCTCATAAACTTTACTATTTTCCTCATTTTTATTGAATGCTTGCTTTTTCCTTTTTTCTTTTTGTGCATAATTGAATATTTAGCCCTCTTTTGCCTTTATCAGCAAGGAACAACCTGGGTTTATTGAGACATTATTCCCTGCTCCTATTCTGTGGTGCTGTTGCTGTCATAATTTACAGCTCCTAATACTTTTTGTTATATTTCTTGATAGCCCATCACTGGTTGTCATTTTGCTGCTACATTTTGGGTTTTTAACGTGATTTTTAACTGCTGCCTTTCTGACAACACTGGATGGTTACCAATCACTATTATTACCCCTACTTTTCAGCACATATGGAGCACTCTCATAAGTCCCAGGGCTCCTCTACTGGTGGGCGTAAGAACGCTAGCGCTGCACCAGGCAAGCAACTCAAAAAAGACCCGCCTTCACCCTCCAAGTCACCTCTTCCTCTCACACTGGAGGACATTATGGAGGAGTTGCGCCTCATTTGCCCATTTATGTCAGACACTGCTGCCGCACTTCAACGAATCGAGGAAAAGTGGGCTAATCTTGATTTGAGACTCTCAGATGTCAAACAAAAGGTCGACTGATATCTACAGAAGTGATGGAGTACACTTCATAGATCAGGGAAATTGAGTTTTCCGGAATAAATTGAAGCTGTGCATCCACACTTATATGTAGCTCCAACTAATGAACACAAGGGCTCTTTTTGGAGCCACCCAACTTGAAACTTAGGCCCACTATTTTAGGGCGCGATAACGGCAACTCCCAGACTCTCGCCAAAATGTATTCTCCATACTGCTGTGCATCAGCAGCCACACCATCTCGCTTTGATCACCAACTCTACTCACCCATAGGGGTGAGTAGTTTGCGCTTTACAAATACTGTATTGATTTATCTTCGCGCTCCCTATACAACACCACCTTAGCTCCATATACAAGTTGGACAGGTGTGGCACAGCACCCAGAGCACATGACTTCACAGCATAGCACACACAGCTGAGGCTCACGGTTTCATCCCTGAGACCAGCAGCAGCTCAATTCAACAGCACAACACTCTAGGCAATATCTCACTTAATTTCCGTACCTCACACTTTCATACCGATAGGGGTCAGTAGTTCAGCGACTTTACCCCAAGTCCATCAACAGCTCAGCTTAATCCCCCAGCGCCATCAGACCCGTAGGAGTGGGTAGTTTCCACTTCACAAATACCGACTTGATTTGATACGCGCATATTTACCTTTGCACTCCCTGTATAACACCCCCTAAGCACCATGCACAAATTACAATATTCGAAACAAAAGTTAATCTGAGTAGGTATAACTACATGCTCACACTACTTCGACAGATGTAGCACAGCGGCCAGAGTACATGACTTCACAGCATATGACACAAAGCTTTGGTTCATGATTTCATCCCCGAGTCTGCCAGCAGCTCAGCTTAGCAGCATCTGACTCTAGGCAATACCTCACTTAATTTCCATAGCCCAGCACTTTCAGAACGGTAGGTGTGAGTAGTTAGCTTTGCACCCCCTGTATAGCACACCCTAAACACCCCACAAAGGTTACAGTGCTCCAACCCTCCTCTTCGCGACTTTTTTCGCCCTTTTTTCCCCTTACTCGCTTTAACAAAATCGCAAAATGGCGGCCAACACTTCCTAATTGCACAAGACTCTAGACAATACCTTACATATTTTCCATACCCCAGGACTTTTAGACAAGTACAGGTCAGTAGTTCATCCTAGTAGGTATAAACACATGCTGACACTCCTTCCACAGCAGTAGTGCAGCGGTCAGGGAACATGACTTCAAGCATAAGACACACAGTTTGGGCTCACGCTTTAATCCCTGAGTCCTGCACCAGCTCACTTTAGAAGCATCACACTATAGGAAATACCTCATTAAGGGCTCGATGTGCGTAGCCAAATACCGGTCGGTATCGGCTGAAATTCGGTAATTTTGGCCCTTACTGACCGGAATAAGAGTATTGAGATGTATGTGGAAAAAAGTGTCTCAATCGGTAAAAACCGTATTTCACGAATCGGAAAATACCGAATACATAATTACAGAGTCAGTAAATAAGAAATGGGTAATTACCGATTTGGATAATACCGAATTCTTATTTACCGAATCGGCAAATCAGAAATGGTAAAAATGGCATATTGAGATGTAGGAAACCCAAAAAATACCGAATACCATGAAAATCGGTATTTAAGAGTCGGTAATTACCACTGAATGAAAGCAGGTGGAAACCAGGTGCAGGATATAAAAGAAGGCCCCAAAATGCAACAGTGCAACCACAATGGCGGCTTTCTACATAATGACAAGGCGGCTACAGATACAGGCAGCAGGAGAGAGGGTCTGGCTAAGGGAGGAGCAGGTGTATAGGCAGAGGATCACCCTATTCCAAATGACTGAACCTGAGATCCTGCAAAGGTACAGGCTACACCCCAGAACCATCCTGGACTTGATCAGGAACCTCTACCCATATCTGGAACACCCAACCTCAAGAGCACACGCCATCCCACCCCATGTGCAGGTGCTGTGCAGCCTACACCTTCTTGCTTCGGGGAGCTACCAGCATGTGATTGCTGCGGTAGGTGGGGTGTCCCAGAGCTGCCTGTCACGTTTCTTCAGGAAATTTCTTGACACCATGATGCAGAAGATGGGACACTACATTGAGTTCCCTGGCACACCTGCTGAACTAGCAAAGACCAAAAACCGATTTCTACCAACTTGCAAACTTCCCGCACATCATAGGCTGTATCGATGGGACGCACATCCCACTATGCCCACCTGCAGCAACAGAACACATTTATCGAAACCGGAAGTCTATGCATTCAATCAATGTGCAGGTGATCTGCAATGCTGCCAACATCATTACCGACATTGTTGCCAAATTTCCAGGGAGTACCCATGACTCCTACATCTTCCAGTATAGTGGGATATGCAGATGCCTTGTTGTTAGTGATTTCGGGGATGGATACCTGCTAGGTAAATAACTGTGAGACACCCTGATAGCCAATGCAGAAGGATCAATCATGAGTATGTGACTGATGATAATTTTATTTTCCACACAGGTGATATTGCACATGCCCTGCGTTCATTTGTCCTCACCCCCTACCTGAATCCATCCACCAGGAGTGAAAGGCGTTACAACAAAGGCACACAGAACAACACGTTGCGTGGTGGAATGCACTTTTGGACTGCTTAAAAGCAGATTTTGCTGCCTCCATAAGAGTGGAGGTGCACGTCAGTACACGCCAATGATCTGTTGCAAAATTATTGTGACCTGCGCCATGCTGCACAATCTTGCCACCAAGGAGGGCACAGTGGTAGAAATCACATATCATGAGGACATAGATGATGGAACAGAACAAGCCGATCACAATGCAGCAGGAGCAGCGTCAACAACAGATGGCGGACTGAGACGCGCAGAAATCACAACCAGATATTTATAATAAAGTGAGGAAACACAGGCCTGTGTAGTTCTTGAAGAACTCAGTTTAATATGCACTACTGCACTTCACATATACCAGACCACATGAATCAAAGAACATCCCATTTTCACACTGGGTGGCCAAAGTTCACATCACTGTGAACTGTCCTGTGTTCAGGATTATTTGTTAATGCTTGCGCTTACACATTAAGGTGTGGGAGCTACGGGCAGGGGGTCAACTTGCGCAGTGGTGCAAGGGTCTTCTGCATGGAGCCTGCTACTCCAACGAATGTCCTGTACAGGCATGCTGGATCCACTCCTGCTTGTGGACTCCTCTGTGTCCCTGACACACGTGTTACCAGCTTTGGCTGTCTGCAGCACCTCCATAGCAGAGGTCACTCTCCCAATCCCCCTGGACAAGTCACTGCAGCAGTGCACAATGTCTGCATGTTCACTGACCGGCAGCATAGCAGGGTGGTTGCAGTTGCCAGCCGGTTGATGGCGTTATTCTGCTGCTTCAGTACGTGCCTATTCCTGCACCTTCCTGTCTGGTCACTCTCCAGCATGTCACAGAGGGAACCCATGCGCACACCCATTTCCCTCACCCCCTCTGCCATGGACTCCATTCCTTTTGCAATGGACTCCATTCCTAGGGCCATGGAGCATATCCCCCGATCAATATTTGACATCCTGCTGTTCAGGATGCTTACCTGTCTGCGCACTGTCATGATCCCTTTGGCCTGCATGCGCTGGATCTTCACCATAGTGGTTTCCAAACCAGAAAAGACCCCCTGCATTTCCTGCCCCTCGTCTCTCTCACGTGTCCTATGACCACAGACACTTGCACGCCCAGATCCTGATGACCCCTGATGCCCTGCATTGCCAGCCAGTGGTGGAGAGCTGTGTGTGTGAACCTCCACCTCTTCTTCATCAGAGATTGCTAGGATCCTGCATGGTGGAACATCCTGCCTCCTTGGCCTCACATGCACAGAGGACCCTGAGCTTGGTGTTGTGGCACCTGCAGGTGCTGGCGAAGTCTGTGTCCCAAACAGCAGGGGTGACAGTGGCTGTGATGTGATGTCTTCCTACAATGCTGTGGGTGCCTGCACTGTGGAAGTGTCCTCAGGGACAGTGCTGGGTCCTGATGTGTGGGAAGGCTTCTCCCTCGCAGCCGTTGCTGGTGCACTCGCCTCCCCTCCCTGCACTGCACTGCGCGATGACTCTCCTGTGGGCAGACATGGACAATGATCACCTGTGTGTCTTCATTATACACATTCCTATCACACAATTTCCTATGCCTCAACTGCTTGTGTATGGGGAGTGTGGCATGGCATGCTGAATTCTGTGTTGGCTGCTTTGATGTATATTCCTATGACTACAACTACCATGATGCATTGGTGGTGAGTACTGACATGTGTTCTGAATTGTGATTCAGTCACCCACATTGGAAAAGGGGCCAGGGAAAGGGTGGGGATTCATGTCCATGCATCTTACCTTTCTTTCTTGCAGCTCTGGCTGAGCTGTCAGCATCCCCAATCCCGTGTATGCATTCTGGCTCCATGGTGGATTCCACCAGCTGCTCCTATTCAGTGAGGCTTGGTGCACGGCTCATCCCTCCACCCGTGGCTGAGGATTCTTTCCTCTGGGTTGAAATCTTCTTTTTGGTGGTGATCCTCAGATCATACCACCTTTTTTTGATATCTTCAATTTCACGATGTGTGACCCCTAGGGCATTTACTTTGCTCTGGATCGCGAGCCAGGTGTTTATTTTGACAGACTCTGCTACTTGCAGGGACTGTTTCCCAATAAGCTGGCTGTAATGCTGCACTACATCCTTCACCAGCACCTGGAGCTCAGTTGTGCTGAATGTTAGCTTCCTTTTTCTATCACCTCCATCCTTCTGGCCTTCCTGGGACTCCATGGAGATGCTCTGCTGGGCTCAGTGCAGCCTGCTCCTCTGTCTTCCCTCCAGCTCTCCAAACAGTTCTATGACTCTGCACCTGCATGGGTGTGGCCACCTCCAGGTACTGGGGTGTGGTACTTGCATCTGATTGGTTGATTTCTCAGTTGCTTTGTTGTGGGGTGTGGTGGGTGTCCATGATTGGTTGACTGGCTCACATGTCTTCTATTTGAATTTTCGAGAACGGATTTTACCGATTCGGTAAATACCGATTCGGTATTCTATGAATCGGTAATTTCCGATTCGGTATCTCCCATTCATTCCTATGGGCCTGGAGGCCCATAGGGTTGAATCGGTGATACCGAATCGGATATTACCGATTTGGCGATTACCGAATCAGTATTTACCGAGTGTGGATTCCGATTGTTACTGATTCTGTATTTTTTACCGATTCTTTACCTACATTCAGTTTTCCGATTCATAAATACTAATTCGGTATGAATCGGTATTTAAGAACCGGAAAAATGAAAATTACCTACATCGGGCCCTAAATTTCCGTAGCTTACCACTTTCACACCAGTAGGGGTGAATACTTCGCATCGCACCTCCTCGATAGCACACTGTAAACACCCCACAAAGGTTACAGTGCTCCTACCCTCCTCTTTCCCCCTTTTTTCCCTCTTTTTTCCCCTAACTCGCTTCAACGTAATCACAAAATGGCAGCCAACACTTCCTAGTTGAAACCGCTCGCAACGCTTGTAGTCAATCAGCAGCAAGCTCGTGCTCGTAACGTCTTAGCCAATCAGATGGCAGAATTCCCAAATATCGATATCTGTAAATTTCGACATTTCTCTAAAACTACTGGATGGATTTACACCAAATAAAGAAAAGCCTGCTTTCTAGATCAAGACCCTTCTCTCTGCCAAATTTGTGGTAATTCCCTTCACCCATTCGACCTGCAGCCCTGTCTAAGGTTTCCTATTGAAATTATCATGGAGAAAACACGTTTTGGGACCCCCCTTTTATCAAACAACGCCAAAGTTATAAGCATAACAAAAAATGCTCTTCCTATGGAAAATTGGTCCTAACTATAACTACCTACTGGTGACTGCCAGTTGGTTATATATATATATATATATATATATATATATATATATATATATATATATATATATATATATATATATATATATATATATATATATATATTTATATATATATATTACCTACTGACGCTCGCCAGTAGGTAGTTATAGTTAGGATTTTTTTCAATGCAAAATCTAAAAATTCTATTGTGAATAACTTTGGCGTCGGTTGATGAATCTGCCTGAAAATTTCCTCAAATTTGCCTCGTGGAGCTCCGGTCCTTCCCTGAAAGTTGGGGGGGGGGGTTCGTGAAGCGGGCCGAGATAAAAGGGGGGTCCCAAAATGTGTTTTCTCCATGTTAATTTCCATAGGGTGGTCGAACTCACTTTTAGTCTGAACGGCTGAATGGATTTCCACCAAACTTGGCAAAATTGTAGGGACTGGTAGCCCAATGTGCCTTTG
Source organism: Lissotriton vulgaris (assembly GCF_964263255.1). Classification (NCBI taxonomy): domain Eukaryota; kingdom Metazoa; phylum Chordata; class Amphibia; order Caudata; family Salamandridae; genus Lissotriton; species Lissotriton vulgaris. The sequence goes on along the minus strand of NC_141691.1, from coordinate 646,777,945 downwards.
CTATGTCTCAAGATATGTGCTCCAGTGGATTTTGAGTAATTTAGGTTCAAAAAAATATATATATCTATAGGCGCGCCCCGGTACGCGCCCCGGTACAAGCACCGGACACGCCACGCGACTTGCGCACGGAAAGCTGATTGGCTATCATGTGTCTGTAAACATTCGAAACAGCCCGGAGCGGCCGCCATCTTGTGTCTCGGTAGGATCGAGACACAAGAGGTGGCAAAAACAAAGGGGGAAATGACCATAAAGGGGCAGGGTAGACCCCCTAGGTTTGATGGTGGGGGCCATAAAATGGCCCCGCGGGACAAAAAAAATAATAATTTTTTTTTCGATTTTCGCGGGGGGAGCGCCCGGTATGAGCACCAGTGAGCGCATCGGGGAGCGTACCATGGGGAAAAAGAATGACAGTTTTTAAAAAAAGTAGCTGTTTAAAAAAAAAATCTTTTTGTTGTTTTTTTAAATTTGATTTAAGTACCTACATGTAGGTACCAATGCAGAGTCTTAAATTTAATGTACATCGTCTCCTCTGTAGATATCTTGCATGTTGTTATAGAAGTTATTGTGGTATATGGAATTCATACCATAGTGTGTCAGGAAAGCAGAAACAGATTTTTTAAGCAATCCCTGTGAAGTCCTAGGGGATCATGGGTAATATATCCTGTTCCCTTATGATGAAAAAGAGATGTAAAATACACATTGGAGATAATATAGTGGGAGAAAGGTAGTAACTATGAGTAAACTTAATATGTAACACAAACAAGTTGCATAGTATACTATAAGTCTCACTTTATAATATAAACATTTTGGTACTACTTCATGAAATACATATTAAAATGAATATTTTCTCAAACAATTTTTAATTATTAAATATACATTTATTCTTCTGATTCTTTTTCAAAATTTAATAAAACTTCTAACATAATATCTTCCAGAATTTCCTCATAATCATTAGTACATGATTCTATTTGTTCCAAAGATTCTAGTAACTGTTGGTCGAAAGAGTCATACATGAAATTAAATTCATCTTTTTGTTCTTCTGGATTTTCCACCTTTGCTTCAAAAGAAATAACAGTTGATTGTTTTTCTCCTTCCATTTATTTGCTGTAAATTGCATAAAAAATAAATATATCAGTAGAGTTAGGGCACTGTTGGGTTTAAGTTCAGACAGGTACTTTTGAGTTTTTAACAGTGAAGTTATCTTTGGGCAGTGTATGGTTTCAACCAGGAAGTAGAACTATTAAAAAGTGCATGTGATGAAGCCTAAGTAAATTCATAATTATACCAGAGAAGCCTAACTCAATTCATAATAATAACAGAGAAGTCTATCTCAATCTCTAGCTCTTACAGAGGGACAGTATATAACTATCAGAAAAGGTTTTCCCAAATTAACTTAAAGTGCATAACATAGTTCTCCTTTCATATTAACAACTTACCTTTTTCAAAGTAGTTGAAGTTTTCTGTCAAAATTCTTTCCAAATGTACCTTAGGTAGTATTAGTCAAAATGGCTGTGTTTTCCTCTCATTTTTCATATATATTCATGTACTTAACCAATCAAATGTCAGCAAAAAAAAGTACAAAATGTAAGTAACATTTTAATTGGTTGAAAATTCAAACAGTTTCATATGTGTTTTTGTCATGTAATTTACCTCAGGATATTTAGACAGGGCTACAGCCCAAATGGCTCAATGGAATTCCGCCAAATTTGGGTAAATGGTAGAGACTGCTATGTAGTAGGGCCTATTCTATATTTGGTGTAAGTGTCTCCAGTGGTTTTTATGTAAATTACTTTCCCACATTTTTTTAGGGAGCGCTTACCGGTGCGCGCCCTGGTACGCGTACCGGGAGCGCTACGGGAGTCCGCCATTTTGTGTTTCGGTCGAATTGAGACACAAGATGGAGGACAAACAACGTTGGGAATGGGTAGAAGGGGGCACGGTAGACACTTCCTGACACTCTAGGTTTTCTGAGGGGGGTTTAGGAGGCCCATTTATGTCCCCCCCCAAAAAAAACATTTTAAAATTTTTCGCGGGGGAGCGCCCTGTACGCGCACCGGGAAGCGTACCGGGGAGCGAACCGGGGGAGCGTACCGGGGAGCGTACTTTGGTGAAAAATAGTGAAAAAAGTTAGAAAAATAAAATCATTATGAGCGATCAGAGGTAGGGTAGCCCTGAAAAGAGCTTTTGGGTTCTGTGGTTGATTTAAGTACCTACAAGTAGGTTCCAATGCACAGTCTTAAATTCAGGAGGAATATTCTATTCCCCTCATCTGAGAAGTGCACACCATCTCCTCTGTAGATGTCTTGCATGTTGTAACGCAAGTTATTGTTGTATATTGAACCCATTCCATAGTATCTCATGTAAGCAGAAACAGATTTATTCACATGTTTCCGTGCTTTCTCAAATTGTGGACAAAATTGGTTGGACCAGTTCCATTTCTGTCTTTGGCATATATTGGAATATACCAAGGCAGTTTGTGGAAAAAGTGTCATCAATTGATCAAAGGTGTCCTTTAAAAGCATTTCCAGACCAACCCCAGTCAAATTGCCCAAGTCATTTCCACCACAGTGCACTAATAAGAGGTCAGGGTTTGGCAGATGCAAAAAGGTTTTCACCAATGGTATCAATTGGTGAAATCTCATACCTCTCTGGCCAATCCACTTGATTTCCACATTTGATAAATCGAGGTTGTGAAAATTTCTGCTAGCTGCATACCTTTGAGCCCAGTGAATGTAGCTATGTCCAATAATCCACACAGAATACATGATGAGAGAAGGTTCTGGTGCAGTCAGATGAAGTGTGGGAATGAAATGGCAGTTGGAACAGTAGGAGTTTACAAAAAAATAATTGTGGAGTTTCCCCGCTCTTGAATCACAAGCAATGATCGGTGGATTCAGATAGTTAAAAACCGAAAGTTAGGGTGCATGGTTGTGTTGTGTGAAAGAAGCAATTTGAATGGTTAAGAAAAAGCCTATTAAAGCAATAATGCCCTGGATAAGCTGGTGTATTGAGAGGTCAAACATCCTTGCTGACTTAATTTGCAACATTGTAGAATAAACTTTTGAACCTGAGAGTTCAGTTAGGAGGGAGTTGCTATGGTAACAGGTAGAAAGGTCTAAGAGGGGGAAGGGTGTTGTTTTGAAAATAGTGAGGGAAGAGTTTTGATTGGTTGAAATGAGGCATATGTGTGTAGAATTAGAGGTTTTCTGTGCCAGTCTTGGTTTCAGTGTATTGAGTGCACACCTTTTGCTCTGCTAAAGAAAAATTGGTGTGTGTGTCTGACACTGTTCTCAGTCTCCCAAAGCATTTGTAAAGGTAAGTAATGATTTATTTAATTTAGATAGAGACTTGTTTGTTCTATGGAGAAGATTTGGAAGCAGATAGTGAAGTTTCAGTAGTGAAATTGAATGCTTGTACATAGGACTTGTGCTGTGTTTGTAAAAAGTTATTTAAAAAACGATTTGGGGGTAAAAGAATGGCTTTTATATTTTTGAGAAGCAATTAATAGTGTCTGTCTCTGTAAAGAAATATATTTGAACCTTTTAGAATTATGTCACCTGCGTTACCTCAAATTAGGAAGCAGATTGAGATTCTTTCTTGTTGGTTTGTAGCATGTTTTTTGGAAATGCTTGATATTAAAATATGCAAGATAGAGGAATTCTCTTTTGTGAAATAGTGAAGTTTCAGTAGTGAAATTGAATGCTTATACATAGGACCTGTGCTGTGTTTTTAAAATGTTATTTAAAAACGATTTTGGGGTAAATGAATGGTTTTTATATTTTTGAGAAGAAATTAATAGTGTTTGCCTCATTAAATAAATATATTTGAACCTTTTACAATGATGTCACTTGCATTACCTCAGATTTGGAAGCAGATTGAGATTCTTTCTTGTTGGTTTGTGGCATGTTTTTTGGAAATGCTTGATATTAACATATGCAAGGTAGAGGAATTGTTTTTTGTGAAATAGTGAAGTTTCAGTAGTGAAATTGAATGCTTGTACATAGGACCTGCGCTGTGTTTCTAAAATGTTATTCAAAAAACGATTTTTGGGGCAAATCAATGGTATTTACATTTGGGCCTTATTTATGATTGCCTTGTGCTGTTGGTGCGTCACTTTTAACATGGGAAAAAGTGATGCACCGGTGGCGCAAGGCCTTCATAAATAAGGCCCTGAGTTTCTTTGCTGTTGGTTTGTGTCTTGCTTTTTAATAATGCTTGCTATCAACATTTGCAAGATAGAGGATTTGTATTTTGTGAAACAGTGAGGTTGCAGTAGTGAAATTGAATGCTTGTACATAGGACCTGCGCTGTGTTTCGAAAATGTTATTCAAAAAACGATTTTAGGGGCAAATCAATGGCATTTACATTTGGGCCTTATTTATGATTGCCTTGTGCTGCCGGTCTGTCACTTTTAACAGGGGAAAAAAGTGATGCACCGGTGGCGCAAGACCTTCATAAATAAGGCCTTGAGTTTCTTTGCTGTTCGTTTGTGTCTTGCTTTTTGATAATGCTTGCTATCAACATTTGCAAGATAGAGGATTCGTATTTTGTGAAATATTGAGGTTTCAGTTGTGAAATTGAATGCTTGTACATAGGACCTGCGCTGTGTTTCTAAAATGTTATTCAAAAAACGATTTTGGGGGCAAATCAATGGTATTTACATTTGGGCCTCATTTATGATTGCCTTGTGCCGCCGGTGCGTCACTTTTAACATGGGAAAAAGTGACGCACCGATGGCGCAAGGCCTTCATAAATAAGGCCCTGAGTTTCTTTACTGTTGGTTTGTGTCTTGCTTTTTGATAATGCTTGCTATCAAGATTTGCAAAGATAGAGGATTTGTATTTTGTGAAACAGTGAGGTTTCAGTAGTGAAATTGAATGCTTGTACATAGGACCTGCGCTGTGCTTCTAAAATGTTATTCAAAAAACTATTTTAGTGGCAAATCAATGGTATTTACATTTGGGCCTTATTTATGATTGCCTTGTGCCACTGGTGCGTCACTTTTAACATGGGAAAAAAGTGACGCTCCGGTGGCGCAAGGCCTTCATAAATAAGACCCTGAGTTTCTTTGCTGTTAGCTTGTGTCTTGCTTTTTAATAATGCTTGCTATCAACATTTGCAAGATAGAGGATTTCTATTTTGTGAAACAGTGAGGTTTCAGTAGTGAAATTGAATGCTTGTACATAGGACCTGCGCTGTGTTTCTAAAATGTTATTCAAAAAAATATTTTGGAGGTAAATCAATGGTATTTACATTTGGGCCTTATTTATGATTGCCTTGTGCCGCCGATGCGTCACTTTTAACATGGGAAAAAAGTGACGCACCGGTGGCGCAAGGCCTTCATAAATAAGGCCCTGAGTTTCTTTGCTGTTGGTTTGTGTCTTGCTTTTTGATAATGCTTGCTATCAACATTTGCAAGATAGAGGATTTGTATTTTGTGAAACAGTGAGGTTTCACTAGTGAAATTGAATGCTTGTACATAGGACCTGCGCTGTGTTTCTAAAATGCTATTCAAAAAACGATTTTGGGGGCAAATCAATGGTATTTACATTTGGGCCTTATATATGATTGCCTTGTGCCGCCGGTGCGTCACTTTTTACATGGGAAAAAAGTGACGCACCGGTGGCGCAAGGCCTTCATAAATAAGGCCCTGAGTTTCTTTGCTGTTGGTTTGTGTCTTGCTTTTTGATAATGCATGCTATCAACATTTGCAAGATAGAGGATTTGTATTTTGTGAAACAGTGAGGTTTCAGTAGTGAAATTGAATGCTTGTACATAGGACCTGCGCTGTGTTTCTAAAATGTTATTCAAAAAACGATTTTAGGGGCAAATCAATGGTATTTACATTTGGGCCTTATTTATGATTGCCTTGTGCCGCCGGTGCGTCACTTTTAACATGGGAAAAAAGTGACGCACCGGTGGCGCAACGCCTTCATAAATAAGGCCCTGAGTTTCTTTGCTGTTCGTTTGTGTCTCGCTTTTTGATAATGCTTGCTATCAAGATTTCCAAGATAGAGGATTTTTCAAACACAGCACAGGTCCCATGTACAAGCATTCCAGGTCACTAGTGAAACTTCTCAATTTTACATAATACAATTCCCCTATGCAGCAAAATCTTTAACCAAGCATTATCAAAAAACATGACACAAACCAACAAGAAAGAAGCTCAATCTGTTTTCTAATCTGAGGTAATGCAGATGACATCATTGTAAAAGGTTCAAATATATTTATTTAATGAGGAAGACACTATTAATTACTTATCAAAAATATAAAAGCCATTCAATTACCCCAAAGTCATTTTTAAAATTACATTTTAGAAACACAGCACAGGTCCTATGTACAAGCATTCAATTTTACAACTGAAACTTCACTATTTTACAAAAGATAATTTCTCTATGCAGCAAAATGTTTTAGCCAAGCATTATCCAAAAATATGACTAATCTGAGGAAACATAGATGACATGATTGTGAAATGTGCTAATATATTTTTTGAATCATGCAGATACTATCTAATCAACCTTTTTCTTTGTAATATTCTAGCCTTGAGTTACTCCCTATTACACCTTTTGTCTGTTTTATACCGTCTCTCTTTCTCTTTCTGACTTTTTTTCTCTCTTCCTGTTACACCCTCTGTCTGACCACCTTCTTGTAACATCCTGTCTCTGATTTACTTCCTCTTACACCCTCTCTCAAACGTACTCTCTGTCTCTTCCTTTACAGGCTCTCTCTGTTTTAGTCTCTTTTACAACCTTTTCTCTTCTAACACCCTCTCTCTGTGTTACTTCCTGTTACACCCTCTCTCTGTTTTACCCCCTGTAACATCCTTTTTCTGACTTACTCCCTTTTTTGACTTACTCCCTCTCCCTATTACATCCTTTTTCTGTCTTTCAACATATTATACACTCTCTTTGTCTTAGTCCTTTTGTATGTTTTACTCCCTCTACCTGTTTTTTTGTCTGAGTCTCTCTGTGTTTTTGTGTTACTCCCTCTAGCTGTTTTTCTTTGTCTTACTCCTAGTTATATAGTTGCTGTGGTATAAACTTAGATATGTTGCAAATTTGTGTTTATATTGTTTTCTTATTGTCATTGCTTTATTGTTTGCTAATAGTGGTCTATAATGTGTTATTTTTTTCTTTACCACAGATTGAAATCAACATTTCAAAAGTAAGCAAAAATGCCGTCAAGGCAAAGGAGAAGAAAAAATACCATACGTAAAAGAGCAAAATAAGCAACGGAATTAAAGGAATCTTCTACAACAAGTACTTCAAAAAATACCAAAAAAGCTCCTGGTAAGACAACTAAGTCTTTTTTTCGCAACATATGTAGAACAAAAACAAATGTTAACGCTAATGTGAAGATCCAGAAGGAGAGAGCAAATTTGAAAAGGAAGGAGAGGCCCTAAAAAATGTCTCTACTGGAGCAGGAGAGAAGAGTATGGATAGCAATAGAAGGCAAAATCAATTTAGGGACATTCGTAGATGAATGTTTCACAATAGGGTAGTTTAAAATTTGCTAAAAAATGAAAAGAAAGGTAAACAGAGAGCTGCTTTTTACAATAAAAAGAAAAGTGTAGAGAAGATTGTTGATCAGGCTTTTGAAGTTAAGAAAAAATTATTTATTTTAGTAATAAATAGAATTAGGATACTTAACAAGGCAATTGATGTTTTCAAATCGAACAGTAGATGGAAAAAAATAATTAATCTGACTAATTTTTGTGAAGTATTTTCTGGAGAATGGATGCATAGTTCAAGTTCTGAGCCTTTTTTTAATGAGGAGAGTTACTTTCATGAAAATGATTTGGTGCATGCAGTTGATACCAGTGGTCGAGCATATGAGGTGAAAGATGGTTGTCTGATGGAAAAAGAGAAACTTGTGTCTAGAGATGCAGAAGAGGTGTTAGCTGATGAAGTTTTAGGGAGACGTACTAAGGGTCCAGTGTACACATGGAAGTGCAGTAGTATTTGGAGTGTGCGACAGGATTCAATCGATTTGCTTCGAAATTTCTTACTTACATATAGTAAGAAAAGTGTAAAACAGAAAGTGAAGATCTTGCAAGAGTTAGATCCTTGCAGAGTGAGAGAAAACAGGGGTTTGCATGGGCATTCACTGGCTTGTCTTTCTAGAAAAGTATGTCAGCGTGTTTTTCATCATTTTAGGATGTTAGCAGTGCATCATAATAAGGTGAGGAAATTAGTGAGAAGTATTATGCAAAAAGTCCAGCACTTAAGCTTAAACAGTTAAAAAGTGCTCTTTTGCATGGATATGAAGTAGATGTGAAGACTATTTGTGAAGAAATTGAGTTTTGTTATTTTGGGAACAAAGAGGACAGTGTAGAAATGGATATAGTAATGGATGGTAATGTGGAAGACAATGTACAGATTTCAAGTATAGAAAAGTTTGACAAGGAAATTACCAAGTTTAAGGTGAAATCAAGTGAAAGGCCTAATTTAACTTGTGTGTGTTGTCGACGGACTCATTATAAGATTCAGACTAGGTTAGTTGATTTATATGCAAAATGTGAATTGGAAAATAATAGTGAATGGAAGGATTTTGTAAGTTATTTGTTGGTGGAGAATTCTTTTGATTTGAGTTTTGATCAGCGTATTTGTAATTATTGTTTGAAAAAATTAAATGAAAATAGAATGCCTGCTAGAGCTGTTCATAATAATCTTCAGTTGATAGAAATTCCTTCTGAATTGATGGACTTAAATACTTATGAATCAATTTTGATTCAATGTGTCCATCCTTTTCAAGCTATTGTTCGCATGGAGCCTAAGATAGGGAAATTACCACCTACAGATTTACAAAGAGGATTAAAGGGAAGAGTTGTTTATTTGCCTCTAGATGTCAAGAAAAATATTGATACAATTGGTGTAGAAAGAGTAGAAGAGGATCCTCTGGTTATTCTAGTTAATGGGGTTCCGACAAAGCGTGAGAAAATCTGGCAAGATTTAGTGGATGTTAGGAAAGTCAAAAAGGCAACGTTGTATTTGGTCAAAAACAATGAGTACTATAAAGATGTAAGTGTTGGAGCAGAGGAAACAGCTACAAAAGAAGACAGTGATTGTTCAGTTGGCCAAATTGAAAAAGTTGATGTGAACATTATACTGTTCATCCTTTGCATTCCAAAGAAGTAATGGGGAATGCAATTGACTTGTTTCAAATGAAAGCAGCAAAAGGAAGTCCTATTAGTGTATGGGAAGAAAGTTTGGAAGCTCGTTGTTTTCCACAGTTATTTCCAACAGGTCGAGGTGGACGATATGACGATCGACCAGTTCAAATTCCTGCAGCTGAATGCCGGACTTTAAGATTATATGCTGAAGATCCAAGGTTTCGTCAATGCATTCCGTATTTGTTTCATCTACTGTATGAAAGTGATTTGTCTGGGCTTTCTTGTGCAGTTAATCATATACTGAAAAGTGGAGCTCATCTGCAAAATGTTTTGGCGAGGGACTTTATGGAGAAAGTCAATCTGCAAGACAGTATTTTGGAATCTCAGCTAATCAATCTCATGGCATGTCAGCGTGGAACAAACGAGTATTGGTTCCATCGTCATGGGAATTGAAATGTATGCTAAGAAACTTAGGAACTCCTGCTTGGTTCCTCCCTCTTAGCTGTGCTGAGTATGCATGGGACAACTTACTTCAATTTCTATGAGAGGCAAATGGAAACATACAAAATATAGATTTGAAAACACCTGGAGAACTGTGTTCTTTGGATCCAGTGAATGTTTGCAGATATTTTAATCATAGATTTGAAGCTATGATGTCTTTTATTACCAACAAAAAAAATCCTCCCCTTGAAGAGGTTTTGGATTTCTTTTGGAGGAAGAAATATCATGCAACAGGTGCTCCTCATATACATATGTTGTTATGGATTAAAGATGCACCCAAATTTGGAACTGATTCGGATGACACAGTGATGAGTTTCATTGAAGAATATTCAACATGTGCTGTTCCAAAAACTACTGAAGAAAACAGTTTAAGGCAACAAGTTTTATGTTTTCAATCTCATCGTTGTGGAAAGTACTGTCGTCGAAAATTTAAAAACAAGAAGAAATTCTACACGAAATGTCGTTTCGCGTTTCCACGACCAGTGATTTCTAAAGGAAGAGTAAATAATTTGATGTCTTCACTGCGACATACTGTGACAAGGAAATCACCAAAAAATACATACAATTTAAAAAGAAACGAAGAGTCCAAGTATATCAACGACTACAACCCAGTGATTTTATCCATGTGGAATGCTAACATGGATATTCAGTTCGTTGCTGACAACTCTATTGCTGTGGCTCGATATGTGACGTCTTACATCACAAAAAAAGAAAAGACTGAACTGAAGGAAATGTGGGAAGACATTTCACATGAAAAGAGTATAAGTAAAAAATTATACAGTTTCAGTCTGAAGATGTTGTCGCATCGAGAAATTGGAGCATATGAATGTTCTGATCGGTTATCATCAGCAAGTCTCTATGCCAAATCAAGAACAATCATTTGGGTGAGTCTAGGTCTTGCTGCAACACGAAACCGAGTATTGTAATTGGTACAATAAATTGAATATTTGGCGGAGAAAGAACCAAACAGTACAGATATTTTGAAGACAAACATGTTGGATGCATACTATCCAAATAGAAGTACTCACCTTGACAACACTTGTTTGTATGAAGTTCTGCAAAACTACAGTTATAAGAGGAACATCACAGAAGATATCAATAATGGAAAATATGCTGTCATTGGGTATGAAGGATGTCTAGTGAAGCAGAGAAAAGGCCATTTGATTAATGATCAAAAATTGAGTCGCGAAGCTCCAGACAAAAGAAAATTTTACTATTTAGCTCTTTTGCAACTCTTTAAGCCATGGCGTACAGAAGAGGAACTACTTGGAGATTTTCTCTGTTATGAAGACTCTTTTAATGCAACCAAGGATACCATAGAATGTTCTGTTTTTCCAAATTATCTGCAAATGTTGAACGAAGAAATAGAGCAGGAAACCACAATTGCTGAAGAGATTGCTAGAGACAGTTCTCAAGACAGTCAGAGTTCTACTTCATTGAGTCAGGATCCGCTAGGAGGACCAATTATCCAAAATGAAGCTGCAACTGCCATGGATGAGGTGGAAAGAGCTATGGAACAAGCTCAAATGGATGTAGTTAACTTAAAAGATTTGGTAAAGCAACTAAACGTTGAGCAGAAAAAGATATATGACGAAGTCACAGAACAGATTGAACATGGATTCAGACATGAGAAAAAAGTGTGCTTATGTACATCATTTAAGCCTGTCCGACTGTACGTAAGTGGAGAAGCGGGAACAGGAAAAAGTTTTCTGATTAAAGCCATTGCAACTTATTTTCGGAAAAGGACTGAATCACCGCTGTATTGTGTTGTAACCGCTCCAACTGGACTGGCAGCACATAACATTAAAGGGATTACTCTACATTGTTTACTGATGCTGCCAGTTGAGCATGATAATAAATTGCATTACAACAAGTTATCTGGAGATGCGTGTTCTGAAGTTTCCAGAGTCCTGAAGAAAATGAAACTTCTTATCATTGATGAAGTAAGCATGGTCTCAAATCTAATGCTTGCTTTTGTGCATTTGAGACTGCAAGAAATTCTTAGAACAGAGTATGATGTGTTATTTGGAGAAAAACACATTATTGTTTTTGGAGATCTACTGCAGTTGACTCCAGTAAAAGGACAACCAGTGTTTAAAATGCTCACGCATGAAGATACCAGGAAGTCCCTTGGAAGCATTGGAAACGTTAATATATGGTTATATTTTAAATATGCAGAACTGCTTCAAAATATGCGACAGGCAAAGGATGAAGATTATAAAAATATTCTACAAGATGTCAGAATCAGAAAAGTAAGTGAGCTTGGGAAAGAAGCTTAACATGCTCAAATAATTTCAAATTTGTATCCCAATGAAAACATTCTTCCAGAGAATATTTTTAAAAAAATTACTGAGAAGAAATCTGGGATATGTTTGATGCCAACTCTGCAAGAATGTTCCATCTTCAACAACAAAATGTTAAAGTTAGAAAACGAAGAGATTGTGAAACTGGAAGCAATAGATAAAATAGAGCACATGGGTGCAACAATTGTTTTGTCAGAAAATTTGAAAACAAAATTGGATTCATTAGAGAAAAGTATATCTAAAACAGCTGGTTTTGAAAAGACTCTGAATGTGTGTTTAAATTGTCGTATTAGGCCGCAAATACCAACTGCTGAAATAAGGTCACGCCCCTATCAAATTCCCCATGAATTAGGATATCCTTATCCGCTGCCCCCACGAGAAGTAGGGTCCCATCCCTTCAACTACTCGGATAATTTCCGGAACCTGCATAATCACCAGGGGCCAGTGTATTCCATCCCCGTTCAAAACTTTTACTCTGCACTTACAGACCTAGAAGGGGTAGACTGACTCCCGACTGGGGGCCAACTAAAACCCCACCAGCCCAATTCCCGGCAAACGGCAAACGAAGGACGTAAAAAATCCATTGGTAATGTAGTAACACCTAGTGAAAGGGAAAATGCAGAGAGAGTAAGAAATCTATCGTCGAAATCAGAAAACTCCTCACACCCCCTGAACAGTAATTCGAACAACTGTCCCATCAATCCAAACCAGAATGCTACACATAAAGGGTGTCAGAACAAAACTCCGCAATTTGTATCATGGAACGTGGCAGGTTTGCGCTCCAAGCTCCATAATGATGAGTGGTTGGCTTTTATCCCACAATTTGAAATAATACTACTTCAAGAAACATGGGCTGTAGAGGAATTACACATCGAAGGGTTCCGTACTTATTCATCATCAGCACTGCCATCTGCCTCTGGAAGGGCAAAGGGGAGATTAGTAATTTACCTTTCTAATTTACTAAATACACGGGCAATCTCTACACTAGTAATGGACTCAAGTGTGCAGATCCTCAGGCTGTCCCTATCAAATGGGAGTATTCTCATTTTGGTTAACTTCTATAACAATTTCTCTGACGAGGCCGCACTGACTGAGATACACAAAATCCGGAAAACTCTCTTAAGTCAGCTCAAGAGATCTAGCCACACCGCACAAATAATCTGGGCAGGTGACTTTAATCTGGGCCCCTGTCCACTGGAAAATACATGCGGAATCCAGGATGAACTAGCTCTTCCAATCACCCACTTTTAAACACTCAGCACTGGGTACATATATCAATGACCTAATATTTGAAATGGACTTCCAAGTGGCGAACTCTATAAATAAACCTGGCACCCCATTAGCGGCAACCTTTCACGGAAGAGGTTATCAGACAGTAATGGACTATATTCTAATAACGCCCGGGGCAAAAAGAGCAGACACCTCATTCATCGTTCATGATATTTCACTTAGTGACCATTTCCCGATCAGTATCTCCCTTCCCTGGTTGACCAAATCCCGTACTAACTTGGGTACTATTCTCATTCAGAAAAATCTAGAGATCAACAAAAGGAATGGCTACACTTTGAAATGGGGGAATGCTGAACAACCAAACATGATGAGGTCAGTGCTAGGGAGTGTTCAACCTTCTTTTGAAAAATGCCTTAGCCTTGAATCGAATGACACAGAGGTGATAACCCACTTCATCAAAATCATCACTGCACTCAAGGATGCCCTATGGGTCGATATAAAAAAGACAAAACGAGCCAAAAAAGGTTGGTTCGATCATGACTGTACTGTCGCATATTCCAGCCTCAAAACGGCACTAAAGAAACAGCCCAGGATTGCGGGAGAGGTTGTGTACTCAAGGAGAAAATACAATGCCGCCTTAAAACAGAGGAAAAAAAACCTAAAAATCCAACTTTGGGACCAGTTGCATGAAAGTTGCAATAGTAAGAACTCCCAGTCCTTTTGGAACATAGTGAAACTACCATTCCTAAATAGTGATGAGACTCAACCCAAATTAGAAGTGGCCATCGAAGGAAAAGACTGGGTACAACACTTCTCGAACATCTTTTGCCCTAAATCTCATGGAACACCCAACAAAAAGTCTGGGCCAGAAGGCATAAAACCTTACAAATTTCCCATCAAACTAAAATTTGAACTGCCTCAACTTACCCAAGCACTGATGGCCAGCAAAAAAGGCAAGGCTCCCGGACCGGACGGGGTCCCTGTCGACATTTTCAAAGCACATGTGGATCTCTGGTCACAACTTTTGACAAGAGTACTGAACGCCACTTGCAACGTTGGTCTGTTGGCGTCTTGGTCAAAGTCAATACTGATCCCAATCTTTAAGAAGGGGGACCGATCCTCGCCTACTTGCTATCGCCCAATATCCTTACTTGACTCCATCGGGAAAGTAGCTGGGCGAGTTATACTCCAGCTTTTGCAAGATTGGGTGGATGAGGGCAAGATTATATCAGACTTGCAGTACGGCTTCAGGCAGGGGTTGGGAACCATTGAACAGGCTCTTAACCTTCAACTGATCACGGAAAAGTACGCTACAATCAAGGGGGGAGACCTGTTTATGGTGTACGTAGATTTATCAGCGGCCTTTGACTGCGTGTCCCACTCAAAATTATGGACAACTCTTGAGAAGATGGGAGCACCTTCAGGTGAACTAAGTTTCCTGAGAGAGTTGTACTCAGACGCAACAGCCCAAGTCTGGTATGGTCTGGGGGGGAACTAACAACAGAATTCCCAGTACTAAGGGGAGTTAGGCAGGGGTGCGTCCTGGCCCCCCTGCTCTTCACCCTCTACACCAACGGCCTGGAAGAAGCAATGCTAAAAGAAGCTAAAGACCTCCCCAATATAGCAAAACGGCCTATCCCAGCGTTACTCTACGCTGATGATACAGTGATCCTGGCGCGGACCCCAAATGAGTTGCAACGCAACCTGGATAGATATGCCTCCATCATGGATAGCCTGGACCTCAAAATCAACATCTCTAAAACTTTTGTAATGAAAATTGGCTCGGGCCGGGTTAACACCATGAGGGGAATTTATCTCAACAAAAGCAAAATAGCTATAACTCGAACGTACAATTACTTGGGTGTCACGGTTGATGATAAGATGTCCTGGAAACAGGCAATCCAGGCACGGAAACTCCTATTTTTGAAAGCAACTTCCGCCCTGACATGTTTCACTAGAAGACTTGGTAAAAGACCCCCAACAGAAATCATAAAGATATATAAGGCCAAATGTTGCTCAGTGGCACTCTATGGGGCCAGCTTGTGGGGATTTTGCGATACAAGTAGTATTCAAAAAATCGAGAACACTTTCCTGAAGTTCATACTGGCAGTACCACGGAGCACTAGCACATATTCATGCCATCTTGAACTGGGTCTCTCTCACCTAACTGACCTGGCCAGGCTCAAACCTATTCTCCTGTGGCGTAGGATCTGGGTTTCAGAAACAGCAATCCTGACACAGAACCTCATACAGGATTGCCTTTCCATGATCCATTATAAAAACTCTAAATGGCTTTCTTACATTGAAAGGTTTCTCTACGACATTGGCCTAGAAAACTTCTTTAAAAATCCAACCACGGTATGTGAAATATCCAGGAAAGCCCTAAAAGTGAAGTGCTTAGCACACTTGGAGGAACAGAGACTGGTGGCAGCAGTCTCCAAGCCATCAGTCCAGTATAGCCTGATGATTCAATCTACACAGATCATGCAACCATACCTTAAATATAATACCACAAGCTATGAACGCTTCCTGCTTGTCAGATTCAGGCTAAACATTGTTCACAGGCTAGTGACTTTTCCCACCATGAACAATTGGGCAAAGATCTTACCTCCATGCCCCTGTGATGCCACTTCCCAGCAGACGACCCTCCACACCATTATGTTCTGCAAACTCTACTCCAGCCTTAGAAAGAGATGGCTAATTCCTGTGTTAAAGTCTAACGGATTTAAACAGTGTCGTCCCGCTCTTCTTTTTTTACAGCTTTTACAGGACGAATATATGGTCTTGATTATGTCGAACTATCTTAAAGGCATTTTTAAATTACGTAAGAAGCTAGAGCCTATACATGTTATGGTATAACTAGACAACCTTTCTCCATAGAAAACCCATAAGCTGTTCATTGCTAATTTGTTTACACCATTTTGGACTTTTTAAAGAAAAAGAAAAAAATGGATAGTTTTCTTTTACTCTTTTTTTTAAATGTACTTTTATTAATAATGAATGTACTCTTTTGTAATTGCTTTTTATGATTTTAAACCAAAATCGAAATAAAGTCAAACTGAACTGAAATTGTCGTATCATTTTGAGAAGGAATTTAAATGTTGAAAGAGGTCTGGTAAATGGAGCAATGGGTCATGTTGTTGATTTTGTGAACTATAGAAATAGAGATGGAATTGAATTTTTAAAAATAAAATTTGATGGCATTGAGCAAGTACAACAAATCAGTTGTTGTTCTGCTAGATTTTTGCTTGTAAAAGACTTATATGTTCGCCGAAAACAGTTTCCTGTTTGTTTGGCATATGCGGTGACAATTCATAAATCTCAAGGTTTAAGTGTAGATAGTGCTTTGGTGAACATTGGAAGTTCTGTGTTTAAAGAGGGTATGGCATATGTGGCATTATCACGAGTCAGAACTTTATCAGGATTGTACTTGATTGAGTGTGATGAGACAAAGATTTGTGCAGATCTAGATTGTGTTAAAGAATACAATAGGTTAAGAAGAGAGTATGCTCCACATTTGCCTTAATATCCTCTGTTTGAAAAACGTGTGGTAGGCCGAAAAAGAAGAAATGAGAATAATTGCAGTGAGGTAGTAGCAAAAAGACAAAAAGTAGATGAAAATGTAATTGAAAACAGAAAGAAAAAGTATTCTGATGAAAATGTTGTTGGATTTCAGTTTGAAAACAGTTCTGGTGTCAACTGCTATGCTAATGTAGTGGTTAATGTTGTTTTTTTTTTCAAACTTTACAAGAACAGATTGTTGAAAATCGGGATCAAAGATTGTGTGGTTTATTGAATTCTGTGTTTGAGAAATGTAGCAGTGATAGAGCAAAAATAGAAAGTGTAACAGAAATTCGAAATATTTTAGACATGTGTTCTGGTCAAGATAAATTTTCACAGAACATTCAGCAGGATTGTCAGGAATTTTTAATGTATATGTTTGGTGTTTTGGAAGATGAAAGTGTAGATGTAGAAAATCTTTTTAGCCTTTCTTATCAATGGCAGCATGACTGCGACAATTGTAGTTTATCAAGTACTACTAGAATAGACACTGAAAGATTTATATATTTGACTTTACCAGACTGCAAATCAGTGTCATTTAATAATCTAGTTAAAGCAGCTGATCATAATATGGTGTGTACCCAATGTAAGTGTCCAATGCTGTCCACATTATTTATACAAACTTATGGTCAGTATGTCATTTTAGTTTTCCAACAATGTAGACCTGATGGAACTAAATTGACAACTTGTATCCAAAATTTTGTGGCTTCTCAGTTATCAATTTCAGGAAGAACCTTTACAACTGTAGCTATTATTTATCATGACGGTCCTTCGACAACATCAGGACATTATACATGCTACTTAAAATGTCAAAAAGGTTGGAGTTACTGCAATGATTCTCATTTGACTTATAAACAACGTTTGCCTTTTGACTTAAAAAATTCTTACCTAGTGTTTTTAGAACCAAAGTTTTAGTAAAGGTAATTGGCCTTTGAAGACGGGAGCAGTTAATAAAAGTTAGTTAGTTAGTTAGTCTAATGTTTAAAATTATTTATCTCATATAGGTACTGTAAGTGGATCTCATAGTAAGTGATATCAGTTTTATAGGAAATATTGAACATGAGTGATCAAAAACGAGAATATGAATTTTTAAACATTGTGAAAATGTCATATGAGCTTTTCTTTGAAAACTTTTGGTAAACGGTAATTTCAGAGTTTAATTAGAGAACATTCAAAATATACTCATATATCTGACACTATTTGGCCGTAAGGAAAGTTCAAGGTATGAGTAATAAGCCATAACTTAACACAAGGAGGAAAATGAAAATGTTGAGAATTATTTCAGATGTTCTTAGATCTTTTTTCATAGAAAGTCGATGAAATGGAAGCTTTGGAGAACAGCAGAGTATTTTCTTACGAAAAGGACCTTCACTATCTACTATTTGGCCTCAAGGAAAAGTAAGTGAATCAAAGATTAGTGTACATATATGATTTGTAAGTTTATATAGGTTTTTTGTGTTTTCTTTTTCCGCTGTTATATGATGAAGAGTTTGAACTCACTGTTTTAAGTGAAATTCAATATATTCTGAGAACAGCAAAAATGGAAAGGGGCGACCATTCGGTCCCCCCGAACGTATGGCGGAGTACCACGATCCCCCCGGGAAGCCATCTTGGGCGGGAGGCGAGTCTCGGCTGGTATGCCCGAAGCGGCGTAGCCGGGGCGCGCCTTTTTCCCGCCCTGGAGTGGGCTGGCCTAGACACTGACGCGGCCGGGCCACGCCCTTGGGGCAGGCAGGGGCGGGTTTACGCCCGCCCTGAAGACGGATAAAAGGAGCAACAAGCCAAGGAAGCATCCTCTTGTTCCTGTGCTCTGAAGCTGCACCACCTCGCTGCACGTGAGCTCGAGACGGAACGAAGAGCCAAATTTTGAGCGTTGTAATCTTTCTTGTTGTTTTTCAGATACTCTGTCGGAGAATGCCTAAGAAGGCGGGAAAGCGAATGACTACCGACCAGATGCTGCGTGTTCTCATGAAGGAGGTGACTGACTTGAAGAAGCGAATGGCGGAGAAAGACGAGGAAGGGGGGCCGAAACGTCCTCTGGCAGGAGCAGCTCCGGGAGGAAAAGGCAAGAGGCCCAGAAGGGGAACAGCTGGGGGAGACGTCCCAGTTCCTTGTACCCCATTCGAAGCACCCACTCCTTTGCCGGAGGAAGGGAATCCGATTCCCGTAGTGGTCACCCCCGTGTCCGGG
The DNA here is from genome assembly GCF_964263255.1 of Lissotriton vulgaris. Classification (NCBI taxonomy): domain Eukaryota; kingdom Metazoa; phylum Chordata; class Amphibia; order Caudata; family Salamandridae; genus Lissotriton; species Lissotriton vulgaris. The sequence goes on along the minus strand of NC_141691.1, from coordinate 646,759,048 downwards.
GAGGATATGCCGCCCGAGCTGGCAGCACAATTGGCAGCGTGGTTGGGTGAAGGTAGCAAGGGCGCCACGGCTGACGACGCGCAGGTGTTGATGAGGCAGCTGCGGGAAACAAGGGAAGCGACGAAGGCACCATCGCCATCAGTTCCAGTCGCTGATACAGCTTCCGGTTCAGGTAAGAGGCCATTGCCGATTGCGAGGGATAAGTCGGCTCCCTCTCGGAGGGAAAAATTGGGTCAGCATGTCCCTCTGGCTATTAAAGAGAAGATATGGGCAGGGGAATATATAAACATCTTCTCGTTGCTTACCGACCATTATGAAATAAACTATGTAACATGTTGTATAAGTTATTCTATAGTTTGTATTGTGTAATTTATATTGTATTCCCATTGTCTCACACTCATTTTCCTTTTTCCACCCTTTTTCAGCTCTCTTTACTCACTTACACTGCCTTTCTTTCACTTTGTTTCATTGTTGTTCCTTTACTCCACTTCTTTCACAACTCCTCAATCCAATTTCAACTGTCTGCATTTCCTCTCTCCCTTGCACCACTGTTCAGCTTTCTCACATTCTCTCAGTACCACTGCTTTAGTTCTCTTCCCCTCTCTTTCCTTCTTTTGCTCCTTTAGTCTTTTTCCTTTCTTCACTCATTGTACTACACTTCACTCAGTCCTTCCCTTTGTCTTTCTATGTACTTACTTCCTCACTCCTTTTTCCTCTATCGTTCAATATTAACCTCATTCCTTTCATCCCTTCACTCTGTGACTCCCCTTCATTCACTCTCAGTCATCTTCCATTCCTCTTTCTTGTAAATGGATCCTCGTTTAGACTCCTTTCCCTTTCACTCATTTTCCTTTTACTTACTTCTCTTTCCTGATTTAGTTTTGGTATCTCACATTCTTTTAGTATCTTACTTACCTTCAGTAATTTGTTCTCCTTCTATTTCTTTTTCCCTCTTTTTTGTCTTCCTACATAACTTTATTTCCGTTTCTGTATCCTTCACACTTGCTTTATTTCTTAGTACACTTTTTTGATTTTTTACCTCTTGACCTGTTTCTTCTATTTTAAAATATATATTTTACTTATTATAACTTTTTTTTCTTTTGTCTTTCACAGATATAAAGTGTAGTTTTAACATGCAATTAAGTTTTCATTAATTATATGGTAAGTGTGACTAAAACATGTAGTTTGTCATCACCCTTTGCTTTAACCTAACTACTTTTCTCTCACCCTACCTCACCCCTGTTTCCTTACTCTGCTTCCCTCACTTATTCTTATCCTCCATGTTTATTTCCCTTTTCCTTACTTTCCTAGCACATTCAACTTCTTTCAGTCTTCCTGCTCACCCACACTCCCTCACTTTCCTTTCTTTTCTGGTTCACTCAGTCCCTTTCTATCACTCCATCCTTTACTCTCCCTGTTCTTTGTCTCTGTCACTCCCTATGTCTTACACTTATTCACTTTTATCCACCCCCTTTCACCTCTCTTTACTTACACTCACTGCTCTTTTCTTTCCCTCCGTCACAGCTGTTCCTTTTCTCTGGTTCCGTCACTACCCATCATTCCCCATCCTTTACTTTCCTTCCTTTTACTTTCATCACCCATTAACATTCTCCCAGAACCTCTGCTTTAGTTCTCTTTCTTCTCTTCTTTTGGTCCCTTATTCATTTTCCTTTTCTTAGTTACTTCCACTTATACCTTTTCTCTGTTTTACTATCTATTACACAGTCCCTCTGTGTTCTTCCCTCTAGCTCTCTTTCTCTTTACACCACTGTCTCTGTCCCCTTTGCTCATGCTCACTCCTTCATTATTTTTTTTATTTTTTTTTTGGTACGCTCCCGGAACGCGCCCCGGTACGCGCACCAGAACGCGCACCGGGAGCGCTCCAGGGTGAAACATAAAAAAAAAATGAATATACTTTAAAAAAAAGGTATTATATTATTATACAAATATATATATTCACTGAAAAAACCATAGGTTTCACACCAGTTATAGTTAGGAATCAGCATTTAAAAAACCTATGAAATTCACTGAAAAAACCATAGGTTTCACACCAGTTATAGTTAGGGATTAGCATTTAAAAAAACTATGAAATTAAATGAAAAAACCATAGGTTTCACACCAGTTATAGTTAGGGATTAGCATTTAAAAAAACTATGAAATTAAATGAAAAAACCATAGGTTTCACACCAGTTATAGTTAGGGATTAGCATTTAAAAAACCTATTAAATTCACTGAAAAAACCATAGGTTTCACACCAGTTATAGTTAGCTGGAAATTTTACTGACATAAAACCATTGAAATTCCCACGTTATAGTTAGTTGGACTCACTATAACTTGCGCGTGTAATGCACTGCTGATGACATCACATATTACATCACTCATGACATGGTCAGTGACATCACTCATGACATCACTGATGACACTATCCAGTGAATGTGTGTCTTTCTGAAAAATAAATATGTTTTATATATGTATATGTAAAGGTCGATTGAAGAATAAATGTTTAAGTAAGTGTCGTAAGGAATGTTTTTTTTAAAAAAAAATGATTGGTTAACTTGCTTATTAAGTGCAGCCCCCTGGCGCATACTGAAGGTTCCTGCTGGGCTAGTTGGCCCCCCTGGACCCACAGTTTTCAAGGGAAATTAGTTCCCCCTCTGCAAACGCGCCAGGGGGCTGCGTTGCAAAGAGGTGTAATGAGGCCATGCCCCTTTTTACACCTCTCTGCAACGCAGCCCCCTGGCGTATACTGGAGGTTCCTGCTGGGCTAGTTGGCCCCAATGGACCCCCAGTATTCAAGGGGAATTACTTCCCCCTCTGCAACCGCTCCAGGGAGCTGCGTTGCAGAGAGGTTTAATGAGGCCACGCCCCTTTTTACACCTCTCTGAAAGACAGCCCCCTGGCGCATACTGAAGGTTCCTGACCCCCAAGGCCCCAAAAAAATATTTTCTTTTTTAAATCGCAGGATACTCATAGGGTACGTGTACCCTGCAGATCCCCCGCCCCCCAAAAAAAAGGCATCACTCTGCAAACGCACCCCCTGGTGCGTTTGCAGTGAGGGAAATAATTCCCCTTGAACACTGGGGGCCCCTGGGGGCCAAGTAGCCCACCAGGAACCTCCAGTATGCTCCAGAGGGCTGCCTTGCAGAGACGTGTAAAGAGGCATCGCCCCTTTTTACACCTCTCTGCAACGCAGCCCCCTGCTGCATACTGGAGGGCTAATTGGCCCCCAGGGACCCCCAGTTTTCAAGGGGAATTATTTCCCCCTCTGCAAACGCACCAGGGAGCTGCCTTGCAGAGACGTGTAAAGAGGCCACGCCCCTTTTTACACTTTTCTGCAACGCAGCCCCCTGGTGCATACTGAAGGTTCCTGGTGGGCTGGTTGGCCCCCAGTGACCCCCAGTATTCAAGGGGATTTAGTTTCCCCTCTGCAAATGCGCCAGGGGTCTGCCTTGCAGAGACGTGTAAAGAGGCCACGCCCCTTTTTACACCTCTCTGCTACGCAGCCCCCTGGCGCATACTGGAGGTTCATGGTAGGATAGTTGGCCCCAAGGGACCCCCAGTATGCAAGAGGGCCTAATCCCCCAACTAAGAACGCGCAACGGGGCGTATTTGCACATTGGCAAAGGTAGGGGGTGGGGCTTTAGGTGATATGTGTGCAAACATGCCCTGTGGCACGTTTTAAGTTGGGGAATTAATTCCTCTTCGATCCAGAGGTCCCCTAAGGGCCAACTAGCCCACCAGGTACCTCTAGTAAATGCCACCGAGCTGCGTTGCAGAGTGTTGTAAAAAGGGGGCATTGCCTTTGAACATCTCTCTGCAACGCAGCTCCCTGCCGCATACTGGAGGTACATGGTGGGCTAGTTGGCCCACAGGGGACCTCAGGATTGAAGAGGAATGAATTCCCCAACTTTAAACGCACCACAGGGCGTGTTTGCACACATGTCACCTCAGGCCCCGCCCCTTTCATTCACTATTGAGCAAAATAATCCTCTAAAATCAGGCGAACTAAGAATTCTAATTTACTCACCTGTTATCAGGAGAGACCTCAGTGCTGCATCTTTCAGTCCACTACTGATCCTGAAAAGTAATTCTGACCATACTTACAGTAACTTGAATTTCTTTCCATAGGCTATTATTGACTGGTTTAATTTGAAAATTCTTCTGTGTGGATTTTTGGAACTTTAAAAAATTCCTCTAAAATCAGTCGAACTACGAATTCCAATTTACCGACTTGTTATCAGGAGAGACCTCAGTGCTGCATTTTTCAGCCCACTACTGATCGTGAAAAGTACTTCTAACCATACTTACATTAACTTGAATTTCCTTCCATAGGCTAACATTTAATTTAATTTAATTGCGGGTTTATATTGCGCTAGGAATCGACTCCCGGAGGAGTATCTCCGCGCTTCGACCGCTGGGGAACCCGTCCTGGCTCACCCTGAGAGATGGTCCCTAATGGGTATCTCTAAGATGCGACCAAGCATCCCCGGCGGTCTGGGGGGGCCGTTGTGAAGATGAGGCAAGCTAATGCCCAGAGTTGCCGAGTGTGGACTCTGACTGGAGTAGGCACCGAGGCGAGAATTATCGAGCCCGCTGACCATGGTCCACGACCCTGCCGCGTCGGGAATCGAACCCTGGTCCCAGGCCATCTTCTGCGTACGGGTCTGCCGCCTCTAACCAGTGAGTCACACTACTCCACATTGACTGGTTTCACTTGGAAATTCATTTAAGTGTGGAGTTTTGGAACTTTAAAAAATTCCTATAAAATCAGCTGAACCACGTTATCAGGAGAGACCTCAGTGCTGCATCTTTCTGCCAACTACTGATCCTGAAAAGTAATTCTAACCATACTTACAGTAACTTGAATTTCCTTCCGTAGGCTAACATTGACTGGTTTCATTTAGAAATTCTTCTAAGTGGGGAGTTTTGGAACTTTAAAAAATTCCTCCAAAATCAGCCGAACTACCAATTCCGATTTACTCACCTATTATCAGGAGAGACCTCGGAGCTGCATCTTTCACCCCAGTACTGATCCTGAAAAGTAATTTTAACCGTACTTACAGTAACTTGAATTTACTTCCATAGGCTAACATTGACTGGTTTCATTTAAAAAATTCCTCTAACATCAGCCGAACTACGAATTCAGATTGTGAGGTTCCGGCTGTGAGGTCTGATCCTACTTTTTTAAGGTTTCTCTTCCAGATCTTGGTTCTTAGGAGTTGAGTAGGGAGTCGAGTAATGGTTTCCGAGATTTGGAATGTAATGATATGATGATCAGACCAGTCGCAAGGGAGCATCGAGTCAAGCTGGATGGATTCCGCATTGGATAATATTAGGTTGAGAGTTGCACCCTTGTCGCGTGTTGGGCTGTTACATAATTGGATGAGATTGAGGTCTGTGCAGAAGGCTTTGAGGCTGTTTACCCCTGGGTCATTCTGGTCGTCCCAGTGAAGGGTGAAATCCCCTAGGAAAATTTGCTTAGATTGTTGGTTGTCATTTGAAGCTAGAATGTCCATGGAGTGTTCTATGAAAGTGAGGTTATCTCCCGGAGAATGGTAGAAGGCGTGAAGAGAGCAGATTTGTTTGTTGTTGTTGTTGATGTTTAAGCATAGGTATTCGCACGATGTTATAGCAGGGGCATTGCCATTGGTCACTGGTAGGCCGATCGGGTGTATGCAGGTTATCCCACCGCCAAGCCTGTCAGCTCTGTCGAGTCTGGTTATGTTATATTTAGGGGGTAGCAAGATGTCCATGATGGGGGTTGAAGTTTCCTTTAGCCAGGTTTCTGTTAGGATCATAATGTCTGGTTTGTTTGTGATAAGTAGGTCAGCTGAATCAGCTGCATGTCTAGAGGCGGACCTGCAGTTTAGGAGGATAAAGCTTATCTGTTGTTGGGAGATGATTGTGGTGGGTTCAGCAGTGATGGGGATTCTAGTGAGGTTATGTTCTACAATGCCTCTGGGGTTGAGTCTGGTGGCTCTATGAGTGTTGAGCAGAATGTGCTCTGAGGAGGATGTGGCTGCTTGTAAGAGCCTGTGAGGGCCCCTAGATCTGAGTCAGTTAGAGGGTTTGACCCCCTGATAGGGCGGGAAGTGGCGTTAGGGAGTGGGATTGTGCTCCAACGTGGAGAGCCGTGAGCTTGGGAGATTGCAGGAAGACGATGGATGGGACTATAGATCTAACGGATTTTGTTCCTGTTTAATGCAAGTGGAATTGGTTTCTTATAAGATAAGGTTGTGAAGGGTTCGGATGTTCGATTTGACTTGTTGAAGGGATAATAATATCAAGTCAAGTCTGGTGTCAGGCATGATAGTTTCATTATTAGAAGGGTGGACAGATGTAGTAGACTGAGTAGTGGCTTCTATAGATACAGGAATGTCCAGAGTGGGGGTCTGGTCAAGTCTGGAGTCAGGTGAGATAGTTTCTATATTGGGAGGGTAGACTGTGTAGAGGTTTCTGTAGCTCTGGGAGTGGCTAGAGCAGTGGGGGTAAGGGTGAGGCTGAGGGGCCCAAAGGAGGAGCTGAGAATGGAAGGGAGTGGGAGGGTGATATATGGGGAGCGGGGCGAGTGGTTTGGGTGGTGTCCATGCTGGGATCCAGAGAGGAGTTGGAGGGGGAGTTAAGCTAATGAGAGGAGCTGGTAGAAAAGGTGGAGGTAAGGAGAAAAGGAGGGGGCGAAAGTGTATGGTGAGGAGGGAAGGTGGAGGTAAGAAGAGAAGGATGGGGCAAAAGTTTATGGTGAGGAGGGAAGGTGGGATCCAGTGTGGAATTGGTGGGGCTGATGAGTAGGAGGGGGAACTAAGAGTAGAGGAGGGGGATGGAGGGTGTGAATGTGCAGGGTGGAGAGGGAAAGTGGGTGGATTGGTGATGTGACTGAGTGAGAGGGCTGTGAGGTGGAAAGGGTTGTTGGGTGGGTTGCTGACAAGGTCTGAAGGTATTGTTGGAGGGAAGGGGTCTGGGAGTTCAGATTCAGTTCGGGATCAGGATGGGAGTTGCAGATATCAGCGTGCATGGAGGGAGATGAGGGGAGTGTTAGAGTCACTCTCTCGTTAATGAGCGGAAACATTTGATCAATCAAATTGAGATTGTGGTTGTTGGATTGGATTAGGATGATACCATTATGATAGATATTTACGGTGGCAGCTGCATTGAAGAATAGGGAGGGGAGGATAGATAAGGCGAAGCCATGCACTGTTTTCTTCATGTTAGAGACCTTAAAGAGAGCGAGAAAGGTTTTTCTCCATTGAGCTCTTCTTTTAGTGTAGAATATGATGTTGTTCCTAATGAGCCCATTGTTCATTGAGAAGTTAGGGTCAGAGAAAGGGGTTTCCGGATTAAACTTTAATAAGTTGTCTTTGAAGTCTTTGGCTGCTTTTTTTGAGAGGCGCAGAGGGTATGTGATGGAGTAGGTGCATTTACCGGAGTGCTCCATAGTGTGGGTGTCACTGAATGAGGGAGGAAGGTCGATTAGAAGCAGTCGCGGTGGTCTAGGCTGAGTGTGCTCTTAGAGGGGACCGTTTAACATGGTAATGAGAGGAGGAGGGGAAACCGGGTACGGAGGGAAGCTGCCCTAACAGGGGTGAAATGTGGGTTGAGAGAGAAGCTGCCCAAGGTGAGGTGAGGGTGACTTTGTATGAAAAGGTAGGACAGTCCAAGAGGGATATATGGAATCACTGGTTAGTGAGGATCTGGAATTGTAGTCCTTTTACTATTTCAATTGTAGTGGTCCTTTTTCTATTTCAGGAAAGATTCGGAGTGGTAGCCCTTTTTTCTGTGATACTTAGTCACTGCCATTTTGGGTGATCAGTGGATGAGGTAATGAAGTCTTCTTTCTATTACCAATAGAGCAGTGATTCATGGGAGGTAGTCCTATTTCAACTTTAAGAGATCGGATGCGGCCATTTTGAAATGCAGAGAATATCTGGTGAGGAAATGGCCGAGACTAAACCTATATTGCTCCCAAGTTCGTTGAAGCCCATGTAGGAAGAGAAATTACTTTAGCTCTAATCAAGCACAGCAGAGGTCCATTGTTCTCCCTCCCCCATCTAGATACGATAAATGGTCCTCTCATGCTGCCCTATCCTAGAGATGTGCATGGAAGCAGCCTTGCTGCAAGACTGAAATGCAAGCCCCAGCCTCGATCCCTCCGATGCCGAGAGGAGGAACGGAGGCCTTCTCGGATGGGACAGTGGGAGGAGGGGGGAGAGCGGGAGGAGGGGGGTGGAAGTCCTGGGGCGCTCACTCGGAGCAGGGAGGCTTCTTTCTGCACCACTCTTGCCTCTTTCTACAACTCTTTTTGCACCCCAGTGTGTTTTTTCTGAAGCTCACTTGCCTTTTTTCTGTACCCATCTTCCTGTACCTCGCTTGCTTATTTGTGCAACTTTGTTCCCTGATTCTACACTTTCCATGTTGTTTTGAATCTATCTGTTCTTTCTACACTTCTCTTGCTTGTTTCTGCACTTCTCTTGCTTGTTTCTTCACCTCTCTTGCTTATTTCTGTATTTTCTGTAACTCTCTTCTCCATTTTTGTAACTCTCTTGCCTCTTTCCACACCTCGTTGCCTCTTTTTGCAGCTTAGTTCCATTTTTCTGTACCTCTCTTGCTTCTTTCTTTACCTCTCATGCCTATTTCCGGACTTCTCTTGTCTCTTTTACACCTCTCTTTCCTCTTCCCTTACTTTTCTTGCTTCTTTCTGCATGTTACTTGTCTCTTTCTGTACCTTCCTGACCTATCTCTACACCTCTTTAGCCAATTTCTGTACCTCTCTTGCTTCTTTCTACACATCTCTTTTACATTTTCAACCTATCTTGCCTTTTACAGCACCTCTTTGCCTAGTTCTACACCTCTATTACCTCTTTCTGAAGCTTTCTTGCCTCTTTCTGTACCTCACTCACTTCTTTGTGTACCTGTGTTGCGTCTTTGTGCATTTCTATTGTCTCTTTCTGCACCTTTCTTTTTCTTTCTCCACCTTTCTTTCTCTTTCAGCACCTATCTTCCACTTTCTGCAGTTCTCTTGCTCATTTATGCACTTCTATTTCATTATTTGTTATGAATAGAATAGTAATGTAGCTGTAAGTAATTGCTTAATGGTTATTATGAATATTGATATGTAATTTATTTAAAATTGTTAATTGATGAGGGGGAGGAGCTACGCACCTAAGCAAAATGGCTGTGTGATCTCTAGGCTCCTCCATGACTGTCCCCCAGCCTCGCCATCCTGTCATTTTGTCCGGCCAACTGAGCTTGGCAACAGTCTGAGGAAGCATAGCGGTGCACTGTTAGCCTAGTCCGATGTTGTAAATAGAATGAAGATCTCAGGAACAGGTAAGTGAAGTAACAGCTTTATTGCAGCACAGATACAGGTAGGTCAACCCCTCATCCGACCAGAGCTCCAACTGCCAACAGGGCGAAGGAGAACTCGAGAACTAGGAACACACAGAGGGATCTAGAGTGCTGGCCCAAGAGTGGAGCAAAGCACTGTACATCATATCTTCCCTCTTTGCAAGAAAAGAAAACACAAGGAAAAGAAAGGAAAGAAAAGAAAAGATCAATGTACATAGTCATTCAGATAGGTGGGCGGACGCCGAGAGCGAGGGCTCCTCAACCTGACTTCAAACGAGGAAGAAGAAGAAGAAGAAGTGGGAACAAAAGTGACAGGAGCAGAATCAACCAAAGAACTACCATGCACACACAAAGAAGTAGAAGCATCTCCACTACCTACCTCCCCCCGTCTGGTTGGCAAAAGAGTGGGAGGAGAACTACTGCCAGAAGACAACAAACAGCCATTGCAACCACCAGGCCCAGTAGCAAACAGGGCATCAGAAGAAGAATCTTTCCGCTTTTGGTAGAGTGCTACTCTCCTATAATTCCAACTTTCCCCATTGGCTAGGACAACAAAATGTGGAAAGACTTTCTTAACTCTGTAGGGACTTCTAAATTTACTAAGGCCCTTAGTGTACCTACCCGGCTTTACTTTAACAAGGTCACCCACAGAGATGGGTAAGGGAGTGCTGTTTTGGGATAGGGGCACCTCGCTATCCGAACACTTCAACCAAGCAGGAGTCAATTTTGTCACTGGTGCATACCCACGCATTAGTTCAAAAGGGGATTTTTCACCATTTTTATGTGGTGTAGACCGGTAAGCCCAGACAAGTTCTTGGACACGTTCATGTGAAAAGCAACCACTTTCCACAAACATTTGAATCACCCCCTTTATGAGACGATTTACCCTTTCACGAAGACCATTTCCTTGTGGATTGTAAAGACTTGTCTTCTGATGCCTGATGCCACATTCATGTACAAAAGAAGTCATTTTTGAGGATGTTAGTTGAGTGCCGTTATCCGAAATAAGGACAGAAGGATAACCCTCATTTAAGAAAACACCCTTCAAAAAGTTAATGGTGGTGTCAGTGTTAATTTCTTTGACAAACTGCACACAAAGCCATTTTGAGAAGCAATCGATTATGACAATGGCAAAACGTTGATTAGAGGGTAACTCACTCATGGGGCCTATGAAATCTATACAGACACTATGCCAAGGAGCGCTTTCAAACCCTATTTTTTGTGGAGACTGAGAGCCCAGAACTTTCAAACGCTTCTCCCCTTCTTTGCAGAAGCTACACTTCAGCACACAATCCACTGCATCACTGTCAACAGAGGGCCATCAAAAGTTTTGCTTGACACGACGTTGGGTGAGACTTTGACCCAAGTGTCCCTCATGGGCCAAGTCAAGAATCCTACTTCTTAAAGAGCTAGGAGGAACAAAGCGGTCACCACGCATCAAAATATCTTTCCCTTCTAAAGAAAGTTCATCCAGTACCTTCAAGAACGGTCTAACTTGAGGATCGACTGTGCTTTCTCTTCTTGCTCCTTTTGAGACAAGATTTATAACAGCCTTTAAACTTTGATCTTCCTCCATGCCTTTTGACCACTCATCGTGGGAAAAGGAACCGCCTCCCACAAACAAAACAACTTCTACTATGGCAACAGCTAGGTCATCTAAAATATCTTCAGAATCACAACTAGTGAGTCGAACAGGAAGCCTTGACAAGCAATCTGCTTGAATGTTTTTCCATCCATGAACGAACTCAATCTCACATTGATAGTCCTGTAGGCGAGAGGCCAATCTCGCCAACCTTGGAGACCCTTTTCCAGCCCCACCTGGAGCCAAGACATTTAAGAGGGGTTTATGGTCCGTACGGAGAATAAACTTGTACCCCCACAAGTAGGTTCTAAAATAACTCGTGCCCCAGACAGCAGCAAGAGCTTCACGCTCTATAACAGAGTAATTAGACTCCGAGGTAGATAGAGGCCTAGACGCAAATGCGATAGTTTTTGCTACACCTCCATGTTTTTGTAAGAGAACCGCACCGAGACCTATGGCACTGGCGTCAACCATTAGAATAGAGGACCGAGCAGTGTCAAAAGGGGTAAGAACATTGGCAGATTTAAGTTCCCCTTTGATCATATTAAAGCAAAATTCATGCTCAGTAGTCCAACTAAATTTGACACCTTTTTTTAGCAAGGATATCAGGGAAGCAGTCTTTGACGAGAAATCTCTCACAAATTTCGAGTAAAACTCGATCAAACCCATGAAGGACCGAAGTTGATCCTTGTCAACGGGGGAAGGTGCTAGTTCAATGGCCTCCAGTAGATTTTTCTTTGGTTTAATGCCTTCCTCAGACAGGCAAAAACCTAAGTACTCTATTTCTTTCAACAGAAACGCACACTTCTCCTTTCTCAACGTTAAACCAGCCTCATCCACTCTTTGTAACACGTCCTGTAAAATCCTATTGTGTTCCTCTAAGGAATCACCATAGATCAAGATATCATCTTGAAAATACAATACTTTGTCAAGACCCTTAAAGACCTCAGTGACAAGCCTCTGGAATACACTAGCGGCAGAGACAAGCCCGAAGGGTAGCCTCGTGAATTGGAATGTCCCCTCGCTGGTGATGAATGCAGTCATATGTTTGGAGCTGTCATCTAGGCAAATTTGATGGTACGCATGTTTAAGGTCCAACTTACTAAAGAATTTTGCCCCCTTGAGAGTCGAGACTAATTCACCAATGTTTGGTAGTGGGAACACATCGGCCACAACACACTTATTCAATGAACGAAGGTCCACACAGAACCTAATTTTATTGTCAGGTTTTTGTGAGATCACTACTGATGAAACCCATGGAGACGCCTCTATAGGTTCAATGATGCCCCCTTGAAGCATTTCCTCTAAAGTAGCCTTAACTTCATTCCGCAAAGCGAAAGGGACTCTCCTCACTTTATGCTGGACAGGGGAACTACCCTCCTTGAGAATAATGCGATGTGAATAGCCTATAAGTTCTCCTAACTGATCTCTAAAGACGTTTCTAAATTTGCTCAGTATCTCTTCTAAAGATGAATTTTCAACAATAGAAACTGGGTTATCAGACCTTGGGTCAACTACAATGTGCAGGTCATACTGATGGTGAGACCTAAAATAGCCGGTCCATCAGTTGAAATGTATATTTTACCAGGTGCTGATCTACCTTTGAAGTCAATCTTGGCTTCAAAGAAACCTAGCATGTCAATTTTCTCGCCTTGGTAACCAGACGGGAAAATGTCACACTCCTTCAGTGCTCTTTCATCCCGCACGCTCTTCATTAATGAAATAGGAATGATGGTCCATTTGGAACCTGTGTCAACCATGAGAGAAACAATTTTTCCATCAATCATAAAATCATCTTTAAAAGCATTACCTCTTCGGTCCCTGCAAGAGCATACAGTATCAGATAGAACTAAAATTTTGTTCACATCACGTTTCAAGTCGTCACACTCATTAAACACAGTTACTCTTGAATTATTTCTATTTCTGCACATTTTTGCAAAGTGTCCTACTTTACCGCAACGTAGACACTCTTTGTTATTTGCAAAACAAAATTTCCCATCAGAGGTATGAGAAAAACTCCCGCACCTAGAACACATCTTTTGATTATTCTTACTATATGATGATTGCTGCACATTCCTTTTTTGAAGAACATAACCCTTTTTTCTAACAATGGCAATAGCTGTAGCTTCATCACTAACTAACTAACTATCACTAACAACACTCTTATTGGAAACCTCTGCAACTTTTGTTTCCAAACCACTCTTCTGTAACTCTCTCATACATTTCTCGCTCTCTTCCACTACTTTAGCTAGTTCTATAGCAACTTTCAAAGTTGGATTCTTCGCTGCCCATAGTCGTTCTTGGACTTTCCTCTTGTTGGCTTGAACAATTAGCTGGTCTCTAATCAGTTCGTCCGCCATCTGACCAAAGTTACATTTAACGGATAGTTCGCGTAGTCTTGCTACAAATTCGTCAATGCTCTCATCAGCCAACTGTTTTTTTAAATAAAATTTATATCTCTGAAGTACAAGGTTTTCTTCTTTACCAAACCTGGTTTCTAGTCTTGCTACCGCCTCTTTAAATTCATCTAAGTCAACTTGTGACCCTGAAGGTAGTACTTGCGGTAGGTATTTGAAAAGACGCTGTCCTTCTTTACCCAAAGTGGTCATTAAAAGAGCTTTTTTGCGTTTAGGTGAAAAATCTTCTCCATCTAGGGCCTCAATGTAATTGTTAAACATGACTATCCAGTCTTCCCACGCTATTGATGGATTGCCTGGCTCACTTAAGAACTGCGGTGGAAGAGCAACATTAATTGATTGAGCCATAAGTCACAAATAGAAGATGAGTATTATGTTACTTTACACACCACAAATAAGGGTAAAGAATAAAGTTGTATTTATCAAGAAACCTGTCTGCAAAGCATTGACAATGTAAAATTTTAGAAATAGGCGCTTACTCCTACAGGGTAACGAAGATCCGTTTATTGTCTACGATGTTTCTGAAGTTCTCGGCGAGTTGTGTATCCTAGGTAACTGTCAAAACACAACGAAGAAAAACACATCCAAAATGGCCGATTACGTCGTTACATGTCAGATGTTCAAGCCACAGCGTGGATAGACGCGCATGAAGAAATGCGCTTCAGTGACGCTGCTCGCGTGCGTTGCTACGCGACTCGCTTCAGTGGCGCTGCTCGCGTGCGTTGCTACGCGACTCACCAGATGGAGCGGGATTCGCTTCAGTGACGCTGCTCGCTTGCGTTGCTACGCGACTCGCTTCGGTGACGCTGCTCGCGTGCGTTGCTACGCGACTCACCAGATGAAGCGGGATTCGCAGACGTTGGTAGGAATGACGTCACTCACCCCTACGAGTCGGAAATCCGGAGAAGAAATCCCCCAAAATTCTCTCTGAGAGATAGCAGTCACTGCCAACACGGAAAGGGTAATCCGCATCCACGCTGCGCACCACACGGGGTTCTCGAGGGAGTTGAAGCACTACCGTACTGTATTATCTTCTTAGGCTGCAAAACCAAACGAGGAAGCAGTGGTCGGACGCATCGTCAGTCCAAGTCGCCAAATGTTGTAAATAGAATGAAGATCTCAGGAACAGGTAAGTGAAGTAACAGCTTTATTGCAGCACAGATACAGGTAGGTCAACCCCTCATCCGACCAGAGCTCCAACTGCCAACAGGGCGAAGGAGAACTCGAGAACTAGGAACACACAGAGGGATCTAGAGTGCTGGCCCAAGAGTGGAGCAAAGCACTGTACAACATCCGACCTCCCGGAGATGCCGCAAACCGGAGCTACAAGTGTGGTGGTTCTTGCCTGCCCCGGTATTGAAGCCGGGGACTGGATGGGGTAGGAGGCCACCGCACAGTTGAACAACAGAGGGGACCCGGGCCAGAAGTCACCGGTCGGGTCCACCCGCGAAGAATAACGTAGCTGAGAAGCGGAGGAGGTGAGCGGTGGGGGTGTGTGCGGTATGGACGGGGCTGGGAGAGCCCCCCTCTCGCGCTACCTATTGGAGTCACCCGGGCGGGCTATCGGTGCCTGTGAGAGGCACTGCAGACACAGAAGGACTTGAGAGAGCCCTGGGCGCGACCCATCATGAGACAGGGGCAAGTGATGGAAGGGCCCCCTTTGTGCTTTTGTCTGGAGGCGCCCAAGTGCGCTATTGGAGCCCATGGGAGAAACAGCTTGAGTCGAGTGGCTTGGGTCGGAGACTGAGGATATATACACTGTCGGTATATAGGGCAGGTGTTAGCTGGCCCCCCCCTCGGGACACTGACTAAAGGCACCAGGGTATGCAGTTGTGGCCCGTGGGAGACGCCGTGGGACTTGGAAGACCCTGGGAGGGCCTGGGGCATTGCACATTGCAGAGGCAGATGGCCAGTGGAAGCCAAACACTCCCCCTCCCCGCTGCCAATACATGAGGAGTGAGGAAGACAGGAGTTGGCCCACGCTGAAGTAAAGTGGGCCCAGGGTGAGACCACTGGATCACTCACGAGGCCAGGGCGAAGCTTGAGCTGGAGCAAAGGAGACCCTGGCTGGAGGAATATTGCTTCGGGGGTTTATTGCATCGCATTGATCAGGGAAGCGGCTGGTTGACCTGGGGGTCCCCCCTTTTGGTGATTCTTGCAGGGCTAATTCTCTGGGACCCAGCAGACGTGTGCACGAGCCCAAAGTGGGGTTGGAAATATATGGTCTGCGACTGCTCCCTGGATTGCGACAGTTTGGCGGTGGGAGCATCTTAAACTATGGCGACTAAAACGGACAGCGAGAGGCACTCGTCCAGTATGTCAAAGGGTCTGAAGCCGGTGCAGACGAACAAACTCGACCGCTACACGATGCCAAAGGGCTCTCCATCAGAAACGAGACATAGTGTGGCGGGCGGCGGAGATTCTGTGGGTCCGGGGACGTAATTGACACTGTCAGATGTCATGGTGGCATAGAAGGAATCAAATCTTCTCTTGGGCAACAAATGGTGGCGCAGGACACTAAGCTCGACACTGTCTCGATAGAAGTCATCCTCATTCGTGTGGCTTTGACTAAAGTCAATGAAAAGGTCAAATCTCTAGACATCAAAACTGCCAGCTTGGTGGACGACTTTGCACAGCTACAGCAGGAAGTGAGCGCCCTTAAATCGGCCCACGATTAGGTGGAACGCAAGCTTGATGAATGTGAAGGGAGGGTTCAGCGCAACAAAGTCGTATCTTAGGAGTGCCTGAGAAGGCTGAAGGTCTGCCCCCCGACCGGTTTGTGGAGGAGTTAATCCTCTAGCATCTCAAGCCCAAGGAAATCTGAAAATTCTTCACCATCGAGCGTGCACACAGGGTTCCGGGCAGAAGACCGAGGCCTGGAGCAATCCCGCGCCCCACGATTGCAAGGGTGCTCAATTTTAGAGACAGAGACGCTATCCTCCAGGCTGCCAGTCAGGAAGGACCCCTCCGGTATGAGAATGCTATGCTCTCCTTCTTCCCCGACTTTACTCAACGGGTACAGAAGCAACGCCGGAATTTTCTGGTGGTCAAGAAAATACTGCGAGACAGGGGGTACAAGTATGCCATGATGTTCCCGGCACGTCTGCGGATGGAGGCCGAGGGAAAGGCATGTTTTTTTGATAACCCGGACGTTGTATCCGACTTGATCGATAGCCGTCCCCCTGATGGCTCTGAGTCTCGGAGTCGAGATGGGGAAAAGGCGGCCGCAGATCAGGAATGAATCCTAATCTAACCACGTGAGAACTCTACAGACTGTCAGGTACTAGGTCGGCGCTCGGCGGGCTGCCTGGTAAGAACTTTCCGGGGAGCTTGGAGCTCGACCTACGCCTTTCGAGCTCAGACTGACAATTGTGTTTATTGAAATGTGGGGTTATGGGGGAGGGTACGGGATGCCACCATCCCCCCTTTTTACTACATTTAGTGGCTTCTAAGTTGTGTGTTTAGGGCGACTGGCACTCTGCTAGTTGGGGATGGCCTTTTGCTGAATGCAGGGGTGCCGTGTGGGTGGGTGGGAGATTGGGGATGTCTTAAGTTTTGGTTTACAATTTTTTCTCTTGTTTTTTCTTTTTGTATCAGGTGGCAAGGCAATGATTGTATTGTGTCCGTATTGGTTAAATGTCAAATGTTATTTTCTATGCTCAACATCAGGTGACAGAATTATGCTAGTATTTTATCCATACCGTTTTAATGCCTTGCATTAGACAGGGATCGGGGATGACTGTGCTCAACTGGAATGTGAACGGCCTTGAAGATAAACTTAAGAGGGGAATGGTGAATCAGCTAATTAGAAGACACTCCCCAGATGTAGTACTACTTCAGGAGGCCCATCTCATTGGTAGTAGATGTATGGCCCTACACAGAGGGGGTTATAAACTGGTTGCTCACCTTGGATTTACCTCGGGATCTAGGGGAGTCGGCATTTAAGTTAGAAACTCCTTCCCCCTTTGCATTAAGGCCACATGGTCAGACCAGTGAGGCCGCTATATCGGGATATTGGGGCAGTGGGATGGGAAAGTAGTTACTTTCATGTCCATCTATGTTCTGCCTGGTCCTCAAGCAGACACCTTCCGTGACCTGGGGACTAGTTTTCTCTCTTTGCCGCTGAGTTTCCTGGTGATGGGGGGAGATTTCAATGCAGGGGAAGATGGTGAACTAGATAGACACCCGGCGCGAACACTCAGACCTGCGCAGAGATGAGGAAAAATCAGCCCTGATTACAACCGATGCCCAGGCTGCTGGCGCAAGACGCCTCTTAGTTCCCATCTTGAATGATTACAAAATAAAGAGACGGGCGCTGGAAGCAGGAACACAAGAACAGAGTTTTGCGTCACATCCGATCCCTTTCCTCCGGTGATTGTGTATCCTTGAGTGGGTACAAAACAAGCTTTAGAGAACTGGTAGGAGAAGACATTTATACATTTCAATTCCGCCCCCAATCCTTAAGTAGTTGGGGATATGTTCATCGGTCACGGTCAGCAGTTATCACTATGGAGTATGTAGGAGGGCATTTCCACTGAATTCGTACGTCTATTTGGCGTTCATTCGTGACGTATATGGAGAGAAGTCAGATTCCTATCGACTGTGTATCTTATCAACCTCAAAATCGAATCCTTTGGTAGAGACTCGAATTTCTAACCCAAGTCCTGACAGTCTTACATTTCCCTTCAGGGTCGGCTACTCTTGCAAACAGGGGGGGGGGGAATACTATCGTCATGAGAGAGGGACAGAGGCTAAACATTCCTGTCTCGGAGAGCGACGGTTAATCAGGGTCATCAATTATACTCTGGGGACAGCTGATATGGAGCTGGGGTCAATCGGGAGAAGCGAGGACGCTTTGGACATTCTGTACTTGGGTGCAGAGAGGTGGGGCAATCTGGACATTGGAGATTGTTTCCTAACGAACTGAAAAACAGAAAGGCCACTGACATATAGTCCCCCTATAGAAAGGCCAGATTAGGGGACATCAGTCATCTTACCTGTCCTTTCTCTCTTAGCCAATTCAAATTCCATCATTTCGCAGAAAGGAGAGGTAGTAACATGGCAAATTACAATCGTTTTAGTTTCTGTCAATTTTTCCCGAACACCTTTGTGTTCACAAACCAATTAGGCTCGTGCCGGCGGGGCACAACGTTACCACACAAAGGAAGAGGGAACAAGGGGGACCCTCAGAGAGAGAGAGTCGTCCGCATTCTAAACGAACTATTTGGTACACGTACGACATGGAGAGAGAGAGAGAGAGAGAGAGAGAGAGAGACGTGTACAACGATAGGCCATTTAGTGCGCACACAACACAGAACAGCAGGGGTCAAGTTATATAGAAACACAGACTGAGGGACGACGTAGATCCATACATTACGTACACACAAATTCAGGCGGGGGAGATAGTACATGTATTACATACAAAAATCCAAGACAAAACATAGAGCAGTTTCTGGCCCAAAAAGTTTCTACCTGCATGCTGCGCATCCTTAGTATCCTACTTAATTCATCTGGGGGCTGAGCTTTTTACCTTTCTCTTCCTTCTTATCGTAGGTTGCCCTTGCTGGTGGCTTTGGTTGCAAATACTTACACCTTCGTCAATTGGTCGGAAACTAACTTGGTCGGGCTAATACTCACGGTGGGATCTTTGAGTCATTTTTAGCGAATGTGTTTCCAGGCTGGGGCAACGGAGGGTGTCAGTCGAGAGAACAATGGGACAGCTTCGAGTTTCATGTCTACGAGGGGCAAGAAGGAGGTGGTAAGTCTTAAACATTGGCAACCTTCCTAGTCTTCCAGGTGGAGGGTGCTTGGGTAAACCTGACCCCAGAATATTCCTTAACCTTTCCCTAATTAGTTAACGTATTATTTTACTCATTGGTGCACGTCATTCTTGGTTGCCTTATTTGGGGTGCCAAGTGAAGTCATATTTTGTCATCCTGTAATAACCCGTCAAGTTTCTGCTTCAGGCTGCCCTCCCAATCGCTGGGTTCAGAGAGAGAAATAGTCATTTCTAAGCAAGGGAGTGCTATCTCTTTGTTTGTTCGTCGTGTATAGGCACCATGTTCAAACCCCCTTTTTCCATTCCATCGGCCGTTTCGATCATCACTTAAGTTTATACATAAAACATTTCTCTCATCAATCCAGACGTGTACGACGTATATTCGGGCTAGTCATACACATCAGGGCATGCACGCGTGCATTCATATCATTCAAATTCGTCACGTTCTCAGGGGCAGTCCCCATAGATAATATACATTTTTCGTAGTGCTAGCCTGACTTCCGCGCGGGACCATGACGTGTTGCTTAGGTCTTTTCCGTACTTTAGTCGACGTTCCGATGCGACCTGCAGAAAGAAGGGAAGAAGAAGGGGTGGGGGCAGCGGTTTAAAACATATCAGCGCGCATAAACCCGAAAATGCTTTTACTTACCACATACTCGACCTGTTCTCCGAGGGATGCAGTCCCTACCATCTCGGCGTTTAAGCCCAGAGGGACCGGCAGTGCGGGAGAGATAATTATTGATGGACTGTGTATTGCATAGATCGCCCAAGTGTGGCATTACGGGTCGTGTGTAGGGAAGGGTCAAAACAAAAGGGCAGTCGGTGTAGAGTGGGGGCCAACTCATGTTCTCCTCTGAGGAAGAGGGATGGTCTACAGTGGTACAGGGTTGTTTTTGTTCGTACTAGAGGGGCCTGGTAGCAATCCTTCGGAGTCGCTTAGGGGCATCTAAAACGACTTCCCTGATACATGTGGCATATAAAGTAAAGGCTAAATACCGGGATCTCTATCGATTGTTTTACGTTGCACAAAAATGAAAAACACATACAACAAACCTGAACCATTCATATTTGCAATATTTCCGTGCACTATATTTTTTTAACCCTAAATTAATCGAGCTGCTTCATTTCACAAACAGTGGCCAATTATTCGAAACTTACCAATGTAAGCGCTACAATTTATGTTTGCTTTTTCAAAAAAAAACCTTTAATAAAAATGTTGATGCACAAATACGGGACTACAACCACGTGGGCCGGCCACGGAGCAGACTGGAACTGTACATGAGGGGATATTTATTCGTGGAAAGCGTAACAGAGTCGGTGTTCATTGATTTCATAATAAAAGTGCGACAAGTGCAATAAAATCATATCGAAAATTCATTGTGAGCAAGTACCATAAGCGTCAAAACTTAATATCAATTCATTGTCCGAATGTTCAATCAGTACCCATCCTATATCAATTCATTGTCCGGACATATAATCAGTACCCATCCCCTCCTGCCATGTGCTAAAAACTGCATACATATCTCACGATATCAAGGCTGAGCAACCGGGACACAACAAGGAGTTGCGAGTTTCATTTGCACCGGCGCCATTTTGGGTGAGGTCAGGCATATCCAAGTATAGTACTCGTGGTTGGACCAGAACCTCTTTCGGCAGTCCAAAAGTTTAAGGGACTGGCGATATGAACCATCAGTCAAAGGGGGGAAGGAGGCAAAAATCTTTCCTACCGGGTCATACTGGTGTCCCACTGGAACTGATCAAGTTGGTAGTCTGCAGGATTTCGGTCATTCAAACTGATGCTGGCGCCGGCATGGGAGCACCAATGTCTCGTGGCTACGTCGTGGTCATTTCGTGGGCGATCATGGGGGGTGCCCGCGGGGGTGGGGCCCCAACGCGGCTCTCATAGAATCTTCAAAGTCGAGGAGAACACTTCTGGTCGTGGGACTCATTTTCTAGTTGACAGGCGACCGGACCATCCTTTCACGCCAGGCCCACTCCTGCAGGGTCGACCGCCCATTTCATGAGCTCAGCTGGTTCGGGCGAAGCGTCGCTGTACCGCAGCAGTGGACAAGGCCCCGCTGGGCGAGTGGAGCGCTGCTGCACTGCAAGTGTAGACGAGCCCTTGTCGGGTGAGTGGAGCGTTGGGAGTGCAGCTGGGGGCCTCCACCTGGGGAGGTGGGAGAGGCTCGTCCGCGCCGCCTCTCCCTCCCAGCGCACCCCACGCTGTTTCCCGGCTCCGACATTCGTGATGGCCGGACCAGGCGATAAAAGTAGAGGGGGGGTCGGAGGCAGAAGCAAGACATCCCCCCCCCGTGGCCTGCAGGGCGCCAGAAGAGGATGGGAGGACCAGTACATTCCGGGCCGACCATCCCACGACCTCTCCGGCTGATGGCGGTTAGCAGGGCCCCGCCCTGCACGTGTCGAGGCCCCATCCTCCGGATGGGCGTAACCGTGGACCTATTGTACTTCAGGAGCTTCCGGAATGGGGGTAGGTATCTGCTGATTTGTATCAATCTCATGTTACCGTTTATTGGGCGTGGCGGGCGGTGGGACAGACATGTTTGGAGCAGTGAGGGGCGGCAGAGCCTAGCTACCTCGTGGCTGCCGTGATGTCAGGCTTGGCTTCTCTCACCACTTTCGTGTTTCTTATTGCGGGCTATTTCTAACGTTTCTTATTTCTAGCGAAGTCGAAAACTCATCAGTGGCCTACTGATTTTGCTCGATTTCTCTTTTCTTCCTTTTGTAGTGTGTTTCATGCTAAAGTTTTTGTTAACAGGGTACGGTGATTACTTCGTATTTGACATATGTCCTTTTTATTAGGGGTGCCCTCCGGTTGAGCCAGATGATCTACCTCTAATAAATGGTCCGGGTGGAACTAGTTTACCAATCAGATAGGTATGACAGATTACAACGGGGGACAAAGGTCCGCATTACCTACCCTTCACTACTTGCAAAGACTAGACAGAATATTTCTATTCCAAGTTTTTTGCAAACAGGGAATACCTCAAAAGAACTATTCCTTTAACAATAAATGTCCAGACAATCAATCAATCAGTGGGGAGAAAAACAGGCATGACAGATTACAATGAGGGACAAAAGTCTGCATTACCTATCCTTCACTATCTGCAAAGGGAGACAGAATATTCCTATTCTTCCCCGTTTGTAGACAGCAAATGTCTCGAAGAGCAATAGAGCGACCAATCAATCAGTGGGGAGAAAAATAGGCATGACGGATTACAACGGGGGACAAAAGTCTGGATTACCTATCCTTCACTATTTGCAAAGACAGAGGAACGTTCCTATTCGTCGCTGTTTGCAAACAGAGAATGTCTCAAAGAGAACCAGTACTTCAAGTAGCAACCAAGGCTAAATGAACCAATCAATGAACAATACCAGTATTTAAATACCGATTCCAATACAAACAATCAATCAATCAATCAGATGGATAAAGCCATCCTACCAATCAGACGTAAAAGACGTCCTACTTAACCCTACCCGGACCGGACCGTGCGGACAGTTCTTTGCCTTCCCTTTCCAGCGCCCGATCGTTCTCTTACTCCATGTTTTTACCGCAGCATTCCTGTGGGATTCCAGTCAGGACAGTAGGTCGCTTGAGAGAGGTCCGTTCGGAATCGGTGAAGTTCATTCAATCGACAGTCGGACGAGGGTCCTCTCAAGGCAGGTATACTCCAATCGTTTAGATGTTCACCCCATCCTCTGGACCTCTCTTACCGGACCTTATGTCGCTGATGGGCCCCGCGTTGGGACGCCAATTGAGGAAAAATCAGCCCTGATTACAACCGATGCCCAGGCTGCTGGCGCAAGACGCCTCTTAGTTCCCATCTTGATTGATTACAAAATAAAGAGACGGGCGCTGGAAGCAGGAACACAAGAACAGAGTTCTCATGAGGAGAGCCTGTCATTTTGGACACGCACACAGTGTCTTCAGGAGGTGCTCTAACAAGTTTCTCTGAGGCTTTGTCTTTTATACACAGGTTTATGATGCACAAACATTCCTTATTGCAATAAAAGACACTTTGAAGTACGTAAAGGCATGTTTGGAATCCCAGCTTCAGGCCTATTCCCATACCAGTCGCTCGGATGTTGTTCCCCCTTCTGAATGTAACAAGTGATTGTAATCTTGCAGCCGGACATTCCAACAGGACACGAGGGCGAGAGGGGGTGATCAGGTCAAAGGTTGGGCAGGCGATAAGATCGGGCACTTCGGTTGGTGTATAACGTTTTGTTATGCTGGGCAAAAAGAGGGAGGGTGTACATCCACGAGGCTCGGTCTTATGACTTGGGACCGGGTCGAGAGGCCAGGTGTAGCCGGGAGGGGGGGTCATCAGAAGAGGGGAAGGGTGTTTCTGAGGGGAATTACAGGGGGTGTGGGCCAGGCGGGGGGGTGTCACTTCCAGAGTAGGGTCACGCGGAGGAAGGGTTTTTTTGGTCTATGCATGAGAGAGCGGGGGGGGGTTCAATGAGCGGGGGGGTGCTGGGGATTTCAACAAACGGGCGGAGAGGCCATGGTGCCTAAAATGGCTGTTGCGTACGTGCGTGCATGGGCCTACGCGGGCGGGATGATGCAGTCAATGCTTTGCGGTATTCGTTTTGCTTACAGAGAGGGGTATGGTGAACACAAATGAACGCCTATGGTGAACACAAATGAACGCTGCTTATGTACATACATATGTCATTTCCCACAGAGATGGCTCCCTGACTTCTTAGACACAACGAGGCTTGTTGACGGGTGGAGGATAAGGAATCCAAATGAGGTATACTACACCCATGTGTCAGCCGCGCATCACAGCCTGTCCAGAATAGATTACATGCTGTTACCAGCGACTCAAGCCGCACCGATGTGTGAGGTACGACACCTGGGGAGAGGAATTTCTGATCATTCCCCGATCTGGCTCTGGCTGGTGGCTAGTCAAGTAGACGTAGGTCGAGTTGCCGCGATTAACGTGTGGCTTCTGAAAGACCCAGCCACTAAGAAAGAAATCACTAAAATTATAGACAGGTATTTTCTAGAAAATAGTAACACAGTGGACTCGGTGCAGATTCTATGGGAAACTTTTAAAATTGGGAAAGGAAGTGTCTCGGACAGCTGCCCCAGACAATGTGCACCGATTGAAACTGTGCCAGGATGAAAATAGGGGCTTTGCTGGGAACAGGGCCAGAGTACAAAATGATGAGACACAGAGCCGGATCTATGAGAATGGGGACAAGGCCGGAAAACTAATAGCGTGGCTTGAAAGGGGGGAGTTGGCGTCAAGGCTGGTGCCAGAGCTACAGGGAGAAAACTCCAATATGATACGAGACCCGCAAGCAGTGACCGATGAGTTCTCGGAATAAGGGGGTATACACTGCTGCCGGGACGTACTCGGAGACAGACAATGTAGAAATTATCAAGGACATCCAGATTCCCACTCTATCAGCAGAAAATTGGGAATACTTAGACTCCCCATTCACTAACAACGAGGTGGCACAGGACATCAGAAGGGTTCATTCTGGGAAAGCTACAGGCCCAAACGGATTCCCTATAGAACACTATAAACTGAATGCCAACAAATTGGCCCTCTTTGTTTGGTCCATGATTGTAGAGAGTAGAGAGTAAGGAGAAGGGGAGGCTCCCCTAGGACCAGCGGGTGGCAAAATATAGTGGTCATCCACAAGGCGGGCAAGCCCAGGACCCTCTGCTCATCCTATCGGCCCATCTCGTTGCTAAATGCTGAACATAAGGTACTAGCGAAATTGCTGGTGACAAGACTTGTCAAGGTCATCACTACTCTGGTTCATCAAGACCATTCTGGCTTTATGCCGCACCGAAATACTGCTCTTAATCTGCGCAGGTTACACACAGTTTTGGGACGGGCCCCGACAATCCAGGAGCCAGCGGTGCTGGTGTCGCTCGATGTTACTATGGCATTTGACAGGGTTGAGTGGCCTTACTTGTTTGCAGTCTTGGGTAAGATGGGCATTGCACCAGAGTTCATTGGCTGGGTGCATCTATTGTATGCCGATCCCCTTGTCAGAGTTGTGGTAAATAATCATAAGTGTGCCGACTTTCCCCTTGGCAGAGGCATGAGGCAGGGATGCTCCCTATCCCCACTCCTGTTTGCTTTAGCTTTGGAGCCGTTCGCGGCGAGGGTCCGATGGGACCGGTCGATCCGAGGACTGCGATGGATGCTGAATTGGGAGGATAAAATCTCATTTTATGCCGATGATATTCTGCTCAATCTCACCAATCCAAGAGGCTCCCTGATAGTTTTCCTGGATGTGCTTGCCATATTTGGGAGGTACTCTGGGTTCGCAATTAACTGGTCTAAGTCAGTGCTCTTTGTTTTTAGAGGTGACCCGCCTGTGCTCCTGGAAAACTGCCCGATACCAGTTGAGCCGTTGGGGTTTTGATGCCTTGGTATCTATGTCACACTTGACCCAAAACTATGATACAATAATAACTTGGGTCCCCCTATGACCTCACTTAAAAGAGACGTGGCACGTTGGTGGGGACTTCAGTTGTCTCTTTTGGGCAGAGCAGTGCTCTTCAAGATGTTGGCCCTTCCCCGATTTTTTTACGCGCTTAAGAATGCTATGGACCCCGTACCAGCTTCTTATTTCAAGGAAATAGAGGCTATCCAGAGGCAGCTTCTCTGGGAAGGTAGGCCCCGTATAGCCTCTTCCAAGATCACCCTCCCCTGGTACGATGGTGGAATAGGACTGCCCGACCTACCGAAACAGTACTGGGTCTCCCAGTTGGCGGCAGTAAATCACGTTATATACGGGGCCCCAGTGGACCCCGGCTACACAATGGACCGCTGGCAAGTGCCCAGGGGCGAACTTACTAGGGCACTCTATGCTAGATCGGGACAGTTTCCCCTTGTGGGTCCAATGGCACACGCTGTGCAGGTGTGGCACGCGGTAAACAGACACCTTAAGTGGGAGGGGAGACTAACCCTAGCCACCCCACTATTGAGCTCGTAGAGAATAGGAATCCTTTGGAAATCTAAGGGGTTGGACAGGTGGGAAACTATCGGGATTTCACAAAATAAAGACGTCTGAGGGAAAGATACAATTTACACGTTTTATTCCCTTAAGCAGCAATATCACCTTCATGATAGGGAACACTTCCGCTATCTCCAGGTCAGACACGCATTACTTACATATATCCCGGTTGGCACGATACTTCCAGATGCTTCTCCCCTTGAAGACCGTTTTTTGGATGGTGATCTTCCAGAGAAGACCATCTCCCTAATATACAAAAATATTAGTTAACAATACGGAGGACCCGCTGGCACTAATAAGGACACAGTGGAGCACAGATGGTCTTGAGTTGGATGACGAGGATTGGCGGGTGGCGGTCTCCTCTCCACGGGTAGTGGCAAAACAGATGAGACTCAGATTGGTGCAGTTAAAGATTCCGTCTGGTCTTAATGGGTAGGTCAGAGAGTGGGGAATGTCACAGGGGGTGTGGAGAACCGGGTACATTCATGCATATTTTGTGGCACTGTAGGGAGATACAGGTCTACTGGGTAGAGATCCATGATACATTGCGAGATGTCCTGGGGGTAGATATAAGGCCAGAGGCTCGTCGAAGTATTTTAAATGCTTGGGAACCCAGAGATCTGTGTGCTTACAACTGGCAGTGGATAACGCTAGCATGTATGGTTGCCAAGCGCAACATTGCCCAGCTGTGGGGAGCGGGACAGCCACCCCGGATTGGGAAATGGGCAGATGATATGGACTGGTGCATGTTTAGGGAAAGGTCGGTCTAGGCTTCTAGAGTTTGTCCCCAAAAGTCTCCAAAAGTGGGGTAAGATCTGGACGTACTGGAACTGCTACTGTGGTGACATCTGTATGCCCTCTAACAACCTGGAAGAAGAGGAGGCGCAGGAGTACGCCCTCTAACAACCTGGAAGAAGAGGAGGCGCAGGAGTCCCTGTGATCCCTTGATCATCATTCTGTATGTATTGTTTGAAGTATGGACTTATACAATTGACACCTGTGTAACTGAACAATGCCACCTAAAATTGATGTAACACACTTTTTAGAAATTAATTGTATTCGGATCACAAATTGAAGATGGCAAGAAAACATGAAAAGAGAAGAGAACAAAGAAAACAGTGCTACTTAAGGAAAAGTACAAAATAATACATTAGAGAAAGACCAAAATGTCCTCAGGAAAAAATCTCTTCTGGTAAGAGCACTAAACAGTTTCTTAAAACAGTTGTAGAAAGATTTTAAAAACTCAATAAAAATAAAAGAAAGCACAAAAAAGTTTTACAACAAACCGGAAGGAAAAGAAGAATTGTAACAGTAAAAACATTTGTTTATTCGAAAGCAACACCTACTATAAGAAGGCAAAAACAAAATATGTGATACGTATAAAAATGTTTAGAAGTAGTTTAATTCAAAATGTATTAAAAGATTGCAAAAAATATCACAGAAGATCCTCAGCGTATAAGAATAAGCAAATTAGTAGATAGTGCTTTTGAATTGAAACGAAAATTATTTATATGAATATTGAAGAGAATGAGATCATTGGATAAACAATGGTGTTTATGAAAGAGAAAAGCATAAGAAAAAGTATTTTTAATAGAAGTAACGTTTGTAAAACCTTTACTGTTGAATGGAAGCACACTTCCAGTACTGAGCCTTTCTTTAATGAAGAAAGCTATTTAAAAGAGAATACATTCATACATATAGGTGATACTAGTGGTCGATGTTATGATATGAAAGATGGTTCTCCCATTCCTAAAGAACAAATGGTTGTTAGGAATGTAGAAGAAGCAACAGCTGAAGAAGTTCAAGGGAGGCATACATAAGCTCCTGTATACAAGTGGGATTGTAGCAGTATTTGCAGTATTCAACAGGAATCTATTGACTAGATCCATGTAAAATAAGAAAATAAACTAAGTTGCAAGGTCATTCTGTGGCTTGTCATTCACGAAAGGTGTGCCAAAGTACATTTCATCATTTAAGAATGTTAGCTGTACACTACTCTGAATTGCAGAAGTTTGTAAGGAGACTCTACTATGTTAAAACTCCTGCAGTATGTTTAAGTGAAATGAACACAGCTCTTTTACGTGGTTCAGTGTCTAATGTATTCAAAATTTGTGATGAAATACAGTTTAATTTTTTTTGATTCACAAGAGGAGATAAGTGTAGGTGTTGAAGAACACAGTAAAGAAATTAGATTTGAACAGTTTGCAGATCAAATTATAAGGTTTAAGACAGTTTTGTCTGAAAAACCAAACTAAGGGGCACATTACGATTGCGGACAGACTTGCGTCCGTCCGCGAGGCCTGAGTAGGAGGGAACGTCTGCATGGGCTGCGGCGTTCCCTCCTATGCAATTAGGATGTGACCGTCACCCTGGCGGTCACATCCTCTATGTTTAACATTGCGGCGGGTGCGGCTTCAAGCTGCACCCACCGCACTGTTAAAAATGCATACATTGCATTTGGATGCAAAAAAAGGCAGGCACCGCGCGGTGCATGCCGAGTTCTGCATACAAATGCAGGGGGGTACCATAGGTACCCCCCATGTGCACCCCCCACCCCCCCTTCACCCAGGGGGCCCACTACGGGCCCCGAGGTGAAGATCCGTGTGCTTTTCCACGGCGGAGAACCCACCGCGGAAAAGCATTTTTTGCCAGCCATCCTAATATGTCTGGCGGTGTCTGAGAGACCCCGCCACCATATTAGGGCTTTTCCGCCACGGTTGTAAGCCAACTGCGGCGGAAAAGCGGCGGACTGAAACCAAGACCCACCAGCCATCCTAATGTGGCGGTGGGTCTTTGGTGGGTCCGTACAGGATTTTCCGCATCCTCCCGGCCGGCGGTGGCTTCCGCCGGCCCGGAGGATGCTGAAAATCTTCCATCATAATCGGCCCCTATGTTTGTATTTGTTGTTGATGTACTCACTATAAAAGTCAAATTAAGGAATGTGGATGTACATTTAAAAAGTGAAAAGGAAAACAATGATAAATGGCAGCAATTTGGAGCATATTTGTTGAGACAATGACAGTTTGAATTGGCTATTAATCAAGTTATTTATAAGTACTGTTACAATAAATTAGAAGAAAACAAAATGCCAGCAAGACTAGTACATACTTAGAGTGGATACCCATTCCTAAGGAACTGGCAGATTTAAATGAATATGAGTCTATTCTTATTCAATCTGTATACCAATGTCAGGCCATTGTTCATATGGAGCCTAAAACAGGTAAGCAGCCACCAACAGATTTGCAAAAAGGTCTCAAAGGAAGAGTTGCAAACTTACCTTTAGCTTTCAAGAAAAACATTGAAACTGTTGGTGTAGACCGAGACGAAAGTGAGCCGATAACTATTAGAGTCGAAAAGTCTGGCAAGTATTTGTGGATGCTAATAAACTTCAAAATGTTACATTATGCCTGGTACAGAATAATATTTATTATCAAAATGTAAATGTTGATCAACACGTTATATACTTACAAGATGACACAGTAATTTCAAGTGGCCAAATTAAAAAAGTGGACAGGTGCAGAACTGAAGAGATCTATGATCATTATATAATACATACTCTACATTCAGAAGAAATAATTGGAAACAGTATTGAATTACTTCAAATGAAAGAAGCAAAGGGAAGTCTCTTGAGTGTAAGTTTAGAATCTCTTTATTTTCCCCAGCTTTTCCACGCTGGAGAAGGTGGCCGATTTGATGAGTGAGATATACAGATTCCAGCTTCAGAATACCGATCAACAAGAATCTATTGTGAAGATCCAAAATGTCAGCAGTGCATTCTATACACATTTCATCTTCTGTTTGGAAGTGGTTTGTCTGCACTTTCGTATCCAGTGAACCACATATTAAAAACAGGACTTTATCTTCAACATATATGTGCAAAAGAGTTCATGGACAAAGTTCAATAAAGAGATGAGAATTTAGAATCACAATAGTTAATGTGATGGCGTGCCAACATGGTAGCAATGAATATAGGTATCATTGTCACAGTGAACTTAATAGCATACCAAGAAACTTAGGCACACTGAGTGGGATGCTTTTAAATCCAATAATCAGGGGCACAGCCATAGGAGCAACCGTGGGAGCCCGACCAGAAATACATAAGTCACTTACTTTGGTCAAACACTCGCTGAGTTTTCTTGTTAGAACTGGGTGTCTCTAGTTGGCATAGGTAGGTACCAATGTCCAAATAGTGACCCTTGCTTCTAGTCAGGTTAAGGAGGAAACACTCTTAGATAACCTCTACTCACCTCCTGGGTAGATTTGCACGAGCAGTAAAGGCTTATCGAAGGCAATGTTAAAAGAATTTAAACCAACACTCACCGTAACACAGTGAAAACTCCACAAACTGACTCCACAACAGTTTAGAAAAATAAAGGTATTTAATCTAAACTACACAAGACCAAAACAACAAAAATCCAAAATACACAGTTCAAGAATATGGTGCAAAAGAGTTCTTAAAGTTGCGATAAAATAATCCACAGTTGCGTGAAAAGTTCACAGTTGCGTCACGTTTAGGCAACAGTACATTTAAATGCGACAAAGTTCCAAAACAGAAGCTGGTGCGGTGGAAAACAAGCGATGCGTCACTCCTGAGACCTTGGGGAGGTGATGCGACAGCCCCGCTGAATTTGCGGGTGTGATGCGGTGACTCCAGTCTGTATGGGGAGGGATGCAATACCTTGTATGGATTCTGGTGCGGAGGTTCCGTGGTGAAAGAAGCTTGCAAAGGCACAATGCGATGATCTTTGGAGTTGCGACGATCTCCGGGGCAACGAGGCACGGACCAGCGGTTATCTTCCTCTTGCAGCTCCTCTATGCAATGGCTCTGCGATGACACTCGCAGCGACGTGATGCGGTCTGCAAGCAAGGGGTGCACATGCGACACAAAAAATGTCATTTACGCAATTAAATCTCCTTGTGGAATGATATATGTCGGACAAACCGAACGAAAAATAAAAATCAGAATTACTGAGCACAAAAGCAACATTCGTCAAAAAAAATTCAAAAATCCACAGTAGCAACTCACTGGACAGAGGCAAAACATCAGATTGCACAATTGAGATTTACCATATTGGAGTCAGTGCAACAACGCTGTGATTTGGACCCATTAAAATCTCATTTGAAGGTGGAATTCTACTGGATTAAAAAATGTAACTCTTTACAACCCTTCAGGTTGAATGATCATATTGAATACACATGTTTTTTATGAAATGATTGTTTTGACCAGCATTGAATGTTTTACCATATTCAATTAATGTTGCTTTGATCTCCCAAAACTTACTTAATTAACGTGATATGATTAACGTTAGAAATCCCTTTAAATTTAGATACTCTCATCATGTTATGTTGTTTAGCTATTTACATGCACTTATTTGTTCATAAATGTCGCATGTTTTAATTTTATTTATAATAGGATAGTTTGGTATTTATTCAATATCACACTAGGTATTCACATAACGCAAATTCATTCAGTTTCACAATAATCTAATTGCGTAATTCTTGAAAGTTTAAAAAAAAAATGTTTTCAATACATTGTGTTCCGAGCAGTTATTACGTTCCAACACACATACTATGACTCCGATCGTATAGACAAGTATTTTTCCGGACCCGCATCATGTGACTTGATCACATGAAGCGGGAGAACGCTTGAAGCTACCCTACTCATATCATGTGACACTCGTCACCGCTACAAGATCGGTACGTATTGGTAAACTTCGGGTGATTCACGGAAGTGCAAACCGCCACTGGAGATAGTGTTGCAGAAGACGCTTTATTCCAAGTAAGAATGCTATTTCACATCCGTTTAGATATTTTTGGCAAGCAAACATAGAATTTAAACATTGTTACATCTAGAGCGTTGTAGACTCTGCACACAAGGCTATGATAGTCATTTGTTTCACGAGATACATGAGCACGCCATGACTGAGGTTTGCTTTTACGATTAGAGTATCACGCACCATTCACTGTTAAAAACGGAATATTCGGCATATATTTTGCACAGATAATTGAACACACATGATTTCATTTTTATTCACTAAAGTTGCGCTAACATTTAACTGAAATGTTGAGTAACTATGAGATTGCATAGTAGTATATATTTGTTTAAGAGACTGAATCTGATCCTGTATTTTTCTTTATAGACCCCTGAAGAAGGGTCACTTCACAAGTACCCTAAATGCATTAGGTGGAGTAAAAGATGTGTCTTTTTTGTTGAAAAATGCACCAGTCCTATGGATTATAATCATCGAGAAATGGATGTAAAAAAATAAATGAACTATGAATTAACCTACAAGATGAATTTGAAAATGTGCAATTAATTTTCATTTAAACTTTGAGAAGAAACAATTTAGTTTCATATTTAAAGAGCGCAAACCTTTGTGATTGGAGTTCTCCTTCACACGCAGATACATTTAAGAATGCAACATATTTTAAAAAACAGATTACGATGTTTTAGTTTGAGAACAAAATTAAATATTATTTGGAGATCTACTACAACTCACTCCTGTAAAAGGACAACCTGTTTTTAAAACACTTCTCCATGAAGACACAAGAAAGTCTTTCGGAAGTAATGAAAATGTAAACATTTGGTTCAATTTTGAATATAAACAACTTTTAAGAATATGCGACAATCAAGTGATAAAGATTATGGACATATTCTTCAAGACATAAGAATTGGTGTCTTGATGGAACATGGTAAACAGACTTTAGAAACCTGGCTACTAAGGAACTTGTTTACAACAGGAAAAACAGAAGCAGAAGTAATGTACAATAGGCCTGTAGAAAATAAGTCTATAGTTTGCCTAATGCCTACACTGCAAGAGTGTTGTTCAACATTTAATCAACAACTTCTCAAACAGCAAATTGTGGAACTTGAAGCCATTGATAAAATCGAACACCAGGGAGTGGCAATTCTTCTAACAGGGAAACTACAGGCTACATTGCGTTCTTTGGAAAAGTCTAAATCTAAAACTGCAGCCTCAGAAAATATTTTGCATCTATGTACAAACTAACGGGTAATTTTGTGGCGTAATTTGAATGTAAAAGAAGGATTAGTAAATGAAGCAATGGGAAAAGTTGTTGATTTTGTACATTTTCAGAATTGAAATGGAATACCATTTTTTATTATAAAATGTGTTCAGAATAATGAGAGAAGACAGATTGGGCAGTGTATTGCAAGTTTTTTGCTGGTAAATGATTTGTATGTTCACAGACAACAGTTTCCTCTGTCTTTAGCATATGCAGTAACTATTCACAAATCTCAAGGTTTAAGTATTGACAGAGACTTTGTTAATATTGGAAGCACAATGTTCAAAGAGTAAATGGTATAAGTTGTACTGTATTGAGTAAGAACATTGTCTGATTTGCATTTGGTAGATTTTGATGAGAAAAAGGTTAGTGTTGATGCAAATTGTGTAAGAGAGTACAATTGTTTCGGAAGACTTTATGCTCCTGATTTCGGTGAATATCCTATATATGAGAAACGTATTCTGTGTCCAAAGTGGAAATATGTCAAAGATGCAACTGAGGTTCAAAAAGGAAAGCAACTGAAGAAAAAGTTGAAAGTATAAAGAAAACAAAATAGAAAGTGTTGATGATATTGTGGGATACCAGTTAGAAAAAAGTTCAGGTATCAACTGTTATGCTAATGTGATTCTGAATTGTGTGTTTCCTTCACCACATCTACATCATGAAATTATGGGATACCGGGAAAAAATATTCTGTTCTGCACTACATCATGTATTTAGATAGATGACAAGTAATAGAAGTAAAAGGCATACTGCTTCTGGCATTCAGCATCTTTTAGATATATGTGCTGGTTCATTGATAT
Source organism: Lissotriton vulgaris (assembly GCF_964263255.1). Classification (NCBI taxonomy): domain Eukaryota; kingdom Metazoa; phylum Chordata; class Amphibia; order Caudata; family Salamandridae; genus Lissotriton; species Lissotriton vulgaris. Next base: position 646,725,095 of record NC_141691.1, on the reverse strand, counting down.
TTACTCTCATCATACAACAAGATGCACAAGAATTTCTAATGCTTGGGCTTGAAGTATAAGAACATGAAGGAATACACACTGAAAACGTATTTGGACTAAGTTACAAATGGAACCATAAGTGTGCGGAGTGTTCATTTACTTCTACCTCTGAAATACAAACAGAACGATTCCTATACTTGACTAGACAATACCAGACTGCAAATCAGTACCTTTTAACAAATTGATAAAAACAGCAAATCAGGATATGAGATGTTCACATTGTAGACCAGAGTTGTTATCTACATTAGATATAGAAAGATTTGAAAAAATAATAATTTTAATGTCACAAAGTTGTAGAGCATGTGGAAGAAAACTGGAAAAAAAAGAAATTTTTTAAAGCAAGTCAAATTTCTTGTACAGGTAGAACTTGTACAACTGCAGCTATTACCTTTAATGAAGGACTTAGTAAAAAATCTGTACACTATACTGTTCATTTAAAGTATAACAAAGGATGGACACTTTGCAATGATGCCCACTTGGAATTCAAATATAGATTGCTTATGAATTTACCAAATTCATGTTTGTTATTTCTCCAGCCAAATTTTGGAGTACATCATTCAGCCTATTGGGGAAGATGTCAACAGAAAGTAGAGAGCACTGCAAAATATTATTATTTATAATTAATGTTTTGATTATTGTTTGTGCAAATTGATATTATATTCGGAAAATTGTGTTTAAAAGCAAATAGTTTATATATTTGTTGTCCATATAGTACCAGATGCAAATGAGAGTGCACATTTTTGCAAATGTATTCGACATAATAACTAGAGGTTATGTATATGAAGGAAGTAATTAACAAAGTGTAGATTGGAAAAAGTATATCTACACGTATTCATAATGATGTTCTATGCTGATTTGTTTTTTTTCTACAATCAATTTGATATTTTTTTCCTGCTGTTCTATGAGGATACTACATTGAAATCCCTGTGCATGGTCAAATTAAGTGGAATCCGAGAACAGCAAAAAAAGGGAACTGAGAATGTTTTGTAATTCTAAATTTATGTTGTGTTCTCAAAAATATAATAATATAATTTCTGTAATATATTATCATTAATTAGCAATTTTTCTTTTTCTTCATTATAGTAGCTCCTGTTGAAGCTTGAAAACAGTTTTAATGTTGTTTAGGATAATACTACTCTAAACTATTTTACTGAGTACTGTATCTAAAGCACTTGAAAGGTAAGAATACATAATATATTATGCATGATAACCTGGAAATGTTTTAAAATGTAATTATACGTTATTTGTTTCTAATATAAATAATGTTCATCATTTACACTATTTGAAAATTACTATCATATTTCTGAGGAATACTTTCATACTTACTTTTTACAAAAGTGCAAAGACAAATAACAGTGCCTTAATTGCAAGTTATCTATTTCTCATTATACAGAACAGGAGTGTATTGAACTTCGTATCAAAGGACTTCTCAGATGCATACATAGAAAAGATATGCTCTAATGGAATAACCCAAGGACTACCCATCAACTCATTGAATGAAACAGACACTATGAAAGCCCTCATGCAATCACATGAGGATTACCGATACACTCATTCATTACTATCTATACACTCATAGAATCAGCCATACAGTGCTTTTGCACTCACCTTTTCATCTAGCCACTAAACATGCAATCATCCATTTACTCTCGGACTGCCCATGCACTCATCCATCACCCAGGCAGTACCCCTGCACTCATGCAATCGCCCAGGCACCACCCATGCACTCATGCAATCACTCAGGCACTATTCTTGCACTCACACATTAACACATGCATTACCCATGTACTTATTTATTCTCTCAGGCACTACCCATGCATTCATCCAGTGATCCAGGCACTACCCTTGCACTCATCCTTTTACTCACACACTACTCATGAACTCATCCAATCATCCACACACTACCCCTGTACTCGTGCAACCACTCAGACACTATCCATGCATTTGTGCAATCACTCAGGCACCATGTTTGCACTCAACCATTTACTCAGGCACTACCCATGCACTCATCCATTCTCTCAGACACAACCCATGCATTTATCCAATAACCCAAACATTACTCTTGCACTAATTCTTTCACCCAGGCACTACCCCATACACTCATCCGTTCATAAAGGCACTTTCCATGCACATGTTCCATGACCCAGGCATTACCATTGCACTCATCCTTTCACTCAGGTACTACCCATGCACTAATCAAGGTACCCAGGCATTGCCCTTGCATTCATGCAATCACTTAGGTACTACTCTTGCACTGAAACATCCACTTAGGCACTACCCATACACTCATCCATTCACTCAGGCATTACCCATGCACTGATCCAAAAAGTCAGGCATACCCATACACATGCACTGATCCAATAACCCAGGTTTTACCCTTGCACTCATTCTTTTACTCAGGCACTAACATGCACTCATCCAATCACAAAGGCACTACCCCTGCACTGATGCAATCACTCAGGCACTATTCTTACGCTCAGCCACTAGCCATGCACTCATCCATTAAATACATGTAAATCCGTATTTGTAAAGTACGAACTACTCACCCTTACGGGTCTCAATCGGATGGGGACGTCATGGAAATTAAGTAAGCTATTGTCCAGAGTCACATGGTGCTGAGCGGTGCTGCTGCCGGAGCCGGGATCAAACCATGAACCCTGTGCTCCGAATTCAGCTGCCCTGGCCACTGCACCACACCTCTCCACTATCCATTCACCAAGGCACTACCCATGCACACATCCAATGACCCAGCCAATACACTTGCACTCACCCTTATACTCAGGTACTACCCCTGCACTCATGCAATCACCCATGCACTAGCCTTGCACTCATGCAATCACTCAGACACTATTCTTGCACTCAACCATTCACTCAGACACTATCTATGCACTCATTAATTCACCCAGGCACTACCCATGCAAACATCCAATGGCCCAGGTGTTGCCATTACACTGATCACATTACTCAGGTACTACCTATGTATTGATCTAAACACCCTTGCACTCATGAAGTCACCCAGGTACTATGTATGCACTCATCCAACCACACAGGCAGTACCCCTGCACTCAATCAATCACCCAGGCACTACCCTTGCACTCATACGATCACTCAGACACTACTCAAGTCCTCAATCATTCACTTATCCATTCTCTCAGGCACAACCCTTGTACTCATCCAATGAACCAGCCATTACCATTGCATGCATCCTTTCACTCAGGCACTACCCAGGCACTCATTCAATCACCAAGGCACTACCCCTGCACTCCTCATGCAATCACCCAGTCACTACCCATGTACTCATGCAATCACTCACCACTCTTTGTCAACTTAACTATTTAATCAGGCACTACCCATGCATTCATCCATTCTCTCAGGCACAACCCATGCAATCATCCAATGACCCAGGCATAGCCCTTGCACTCATTCTTTCATTCAGTCACAAGCCATGCACTCATGCAATCACCCAGGCAGTACCCCAACACTCATGCAATCACCCATGCACTATCCTTGCACTCATGCAATCACTCAGGCACTATTCTTGCACTCAGGCACTACCCATGCAGTATTCCATTCTCTCAGGTACTACCTATTTGCTCATCCAAGTACCCAGGCACTACCCCTGTACTCATCCATTCATTGAGGAACTATCCATGCACTCATCCAATCACTGAGTAACTATGCCTGTACTCCTCCATTCACTCAGGCACTACCCTTGCACTCATGCATTCACTCAGGCACTATTCTTGCACTCAGCCATTCACCCAGACACTACCCATGCACTCTTCCATTCACCCAGTCAATATCTCTGCACCCATGCAATCACCCAGGTACTACCCTTGCACTCACGCAATCCCTCAGGCACTATTGTTAAACTCAACCATTTACTCAGTCACTACTGATGCACTCATCCATGCTCTCAGGCATAACCCATGCACTAATTTTTTCATTCATACACTAGCCATGCACTCATTCAGTCACCCAGGCAGTACAGCTGCACTCATGTAATCACCCTGGCACTACCCATGCTACAGTCCCCAGTGAATGGAAACACGCGATGGTGGTTCCATTGCTAAAGAAGGCCAATGCGGATTCTAATAACCCTTCTAACTTTCGTCCTATCTCTCTCCTCTCCTGTTATTCTAAAATTCTTGAAAAACATGTGAATTCTCTTCTCACCTCTTATGTCGAATCTTCTCACCTCCTTCACTGCTCTCAGTCTGGGTTCAGGGCTGGCTTCTCCACGGAGACTACGCTTCTGGGTGGGTCTGAGACCATCAGGCGACAGGTGGACAATGGGGAGACTGTGGCACTCATCTTGCTTGATTTGAGTGCCGCATTTGACACCGTCTCCCATCCCATCCTATTGTCCACCTTGCAATCCGTGGGGATTGATGGTACAGCCCTGGCTTGGATTGCTAGTTTTCTCTCTAATCGCACTGTTCAGGTCTTTTCCTCTACTTCGGTTTCTTCTATCTACTCTTCCCCTCACGGTGTTCCCCAAGGGTCGATTCTTAGTCCCCTCTTTTTTAATCTCTATGTGAGACCGCTTGCCTTCTTGGCAGAGCAGGCGGGTCTCACAATATATTCTTATGCTGACGACACTCAAATCGTCTACTCACTCTCCACTAAGAATCATTCGCCTACGTCTTCCTTGCAGTCTGGTTTGGAAAAGATCGCCAACTGGATGCAGAGACATAAATTAAAGCTCAATGGGGACACAACGGAGCTGCTCCTATTTGGTCCCAACACATCTCTGTGGGGCCCGAAACATTGGCCTCCGCAGATGGGCCCGGTACCTACCCCCTCAGATTCAGCCCGTAATCTCGGGGTTCTGCTTGACAACCAGTTGTCATTGAAGCAACATGTAGTAAAGATCTCTACCACCTGCACCACCATCGTCAGGTGGCTTAGAAAAATCACATGGATGCTTCCAGTGGATACCCTGAGAACCGTGGTCAAAGCCCTTGTCATCTCACGGATGGACTACGGCAACGTACTACTGCTTGGCGCCTGTACGGAGGTATTAAAAAAACTTCAGGTGGTTCAGAATATGGCTGTGCGCCTGATTTGTAACTTACCTGCTAGGTCTTCGGCCACTACCCATCTGCATAAATTGCATTGGCTACGAATTGAAAGCCGTATCAAGTTTAAAGCCCTCTGCATTATGCACCGTATTAAAATGGACAAAGCCCCGAAATACCTATCTTCCTTGGTCCAGCATTATGCCCCATCCCGCACTTTAAGATCTTCTACCCAAAACAAGTTTCAAATCCCACGTGTCAAGTGAGCCAAAATGGGTGGACGTTCGTTTGCCTTTTTGGCTCCTTCTTTATGGAACTCCATGCCCAAATTTCTGCGCTCGGAATTATGCTATATGAAATTCCGCAAAGGTATTAAGACCTGGTTTTTTAACATGTAACTGCCTTGCCTATGGCCTTCTTCACTGGTTCATCCTCCGTTTGCTCTAGCGCCGGGAAACCTCCGGGTAGCAGTGCGCTCAACAAATGCAATTATAATAATAATAATAATCCATTCTCTCAGGCACAACCCATACACTCATCCGATCAACCAAGCACTATACCTTCACTCATTCAATCACCCAGACACTACTTTTACACACTTCCATTCACTCAGCTATTAGGCATAAACTCATTAATTCACTCCGGCACTACTCATGCACACATCAAATCACCCAAGCACTACACTTTCACTCATTCATTCACTTATGTATTATGCATGTGCTCATCCATTCACTGAGACACTCATCAAACACATATTTATACAAACAATCACTTTCACTGCATACAATTTTTCTAATTTTAACCAATATAGGTGGTTCCATGAGAACCCTTTTTTTTAATCAATTTTGAGGGGTTTTTGTATTTGTGATTGTTTTTAATTCTTTTGGGTGTTTTTGAATTTGTTAAGCTAAAAAGAAAAGTTGACCAGTCCGAAAATGGTGTTTCACGAGAACAAAAACACATAAGGTAGAACCCCCCAAACAAATTAGCACTTATGTGGTTTCAAAAGATTATTAATACCATCAGTAGACAGTTCCCCAACGCAGAGTTGTTAGACATTTTTGAGAGTGACTTCCTTCATCTGCAAGCGCAGGGAAGATCTGGGGTTGTGGAATGGTTAGTACGACACCAGCTGAGGTAGATGGTTGACTACCATCATCAGCTGCAGCTTGCTCCCTCTTCCTTGTTGCATTATCTCTCGCGCAACAAGAGGTGGATGCATGGTTTCCAAGTGTTTCTTTAAGGAAGAATTGCTACACAAATATTGTTTTTTCGGATCCTCTGGAGGGGACTTTGTGGCAGGGGTTCCTTGTCACCTTTTTTGCATTCACCTTCTTCTCCCCTTCTGGCACAGTGAAAAAGCCGATACAAAGCTTTCCTTCGTTTTTTTTACTGGCTCTTCCACCTCATCCATCTCCTACTGCTGCTCCTCTTCAGGAAAAGCTGATGCCATTGTTAAATACAAAAAGGAATGAACACCCAAAAAAAAGATTTACAGAGCCTACAAAAAAGTTGTCTAAGGAGAATTTACACCCAAAATGAAAGGACTCGGACAGGTGGTCGCCAGTAGGTAGTTATAGTTAGGATTGTTTTCCATAGGAAATCCACAACATTCTATTGGGAATAACTTTGGCGCCGGTTGAGGAGTCTGCCTGTTATTTTTCCTAAATGTGCCTCGCTGCACTCCGCTCCTTCCCTGAAAGTTTGGGGGGTATTCGTCAAGTGGAGGCCGAGATAAAAGGGGGTCCCAAAACGTGTTTTCCCCATGTTAATTTCCTTAGGGCGGTTGGACTCACTTTTAGCCCGAAGGACTGAATGTATTTCCACCAAACTTGGCAAAATTGTAGGGACTGGTAGCCCGATGTGCCTTTGCTATGTCTCAAGATATGTGCTTCAGTGGATTTTTAAGTAATTTAGGTTAAAAAAAATATATACATCTCTATGCGCGCCCCGGTACGCGCACCGGGGCGCGTACCAGCGTGCTACGCGAGTTCGCGAGCGGAAAGCTGATTGGCTTTCGGGTGTCTGTCAACATTCCACACAGTCCGTAGCGGCCGCCATCTTGTGTCTCAGTAGGATCGAGACACAAGAGGTGGCAAAAACAAAGGGGGAAATGACCAAAAGGGGGCAGGGTAGACCCCCCCTGAACCCCTAGGTTTGATGTGGGGGCCATAAAAGGGCCCCGCGGGGCAAAAAAAAATAAAAAAAATTTTTCGATTTGCGCGGGGGGAGCGCCCGGTACGCGCACCGGGGAGCGTACCGGGGAGTGTACCATGGGGAAAAAAGAATGACAGATTTTTTTAAAGATGTAGCATTTTTTTATAAATTGGAGGTAGTTATAAAAAGAACTGTTTTTTTTATTCTTTTTGTTGTTTTATTTTTTTTATTGTTTTTTGTAACATTTTCTACTTTTTTTGCTTTTATGAACAATTTTATATTTTTTTTGTTATTTTTATGGGGACAAACAAAAAACAGGGAATTGTAAATGGCTCAACTTGAGCAAAAAAAATCAGGAAAAAATTAAGGTTTTTTGGGGACTTGTGGTTATCACCAGCACGGTTGATGAGTTTAATGCTTTGCTCACCCTAGCAAATTGTCCTTCCGCAAAATTTGCAAACTATTTTGAAATCTCCAAACTGGGTTTGGATGTTTGGATGTTTGGGACCATCTCCCTTGTCTCTGAACCCGATGGAGTGAGTTGCTTACTTTGGGAGGTGCTGGGAGAAGATTGGGGAGGGTTTCTGGTCAGTTATCTGACCTCTGCCGCAGCATAGTTGTTTGGATGCCGGCGTTGCATGTGGCGAATCATGGTGTTGTTGCCAAAAGAATATTTTTTTGGCAGGTTTCCCCCTGGAAAGTACAGTGCCACAGATCATACAAGTAACCTTTGGCGCATTAACTTTTTTGAGGCCCCTTGGGATTTTAAAAAATTCCCGGGCAATGTGATACTGACCATGTCATGAGTGATGTAATAAGTGACGTCATCAGCAGTGTATTGCAGGCGCGCAAGGTATAGTGAGTCCAACTAACTATAACGTGGGAATTTCAATGGTTTTATGTCAGTAAAATTTCCATCTAACTATAACTATAACTGGTGTGAAACCTATGGTTTTTTCAGTGAATTTAATAGGTTTTTTAAATGCTAATTCCTAACTATAACTGGTGTGAAACCTATGTTTTTTTCAGTGAATATATATATATATATATATATATATATATATATATATATATATATATATATATATATATATATATATATATATTCTTTCTACTGGCATCGCCAGTAGATAATTATAGTTAGGACCTATTACCCATAGGAAATTTGCAACATTCTATTTGGAATACCTTAAGTGCCAATTGACGAATCTGCATGAAATTTGGCAAACTTTTGGCCATCTCTGGTCCGCTCCTATCCTGAAAGTTTCAGGATGATTCATCAAGCGGGGGCCGAGAAAAAAGGGGGGTCCCAAAATGCATTTTCCCGATGAAATTTCCCATAGGACTTTTAGCCGCAGCTACAACCTGAACAGCTGAACGGAATTACACCAAATTTGGCAAAGAGGTAGTCCTTGTTTCAGATTCGTGCCTTTTGCTTACTTGGTGTAAATCCGTTCAGTAGTTCCTGAGAAAATGACAGTTAAATTCATTATTATATCTATGGGCGCGATGGATCCGCGTATCTAACCGCGTGCCCTAAGCACAGCCTGCACGCAACCTGCATGAGCTGTATGCTAATTGGCAGTCAACAGTGAAAATCAGGAAGTGTTGACAGCCACCGAGGCACAAGAAAACCAAAACAAATGCCGCAAAACGCGAAAAGGTGGGAGGGTAGACACACCCTGACCCCCTAGGCCTGCTATGTGGGTCCCACAAGGATCACCAGGGCCCCAATTTATTATTTTTTTTTAAATTGTGGGATGCGCACAGGATTCGCGCATCCTACTGATAAAAAAAATGAGAAACGCGGTCTCCCGTGCTAAATATTTTAATTTGCCCATGGGGGCATTTTTAAAACAATAGTGTGGAGGGTTACCAATCCCCCCACTCTGCCCTGGGGACCGCCACCACGGTCTGTAACTTAATATATGCAGGGGCTCACAGGGCCCCCCGCAGCCCCGGGGACCACAACCCCCTGGGGCATGTTTAAAAAGGGTGAGGGGCTCTCATACCACCCAGCCCCGGGACCGCCAACCCCCAGGGCTTGAATTTTATGTATGCGCGGGGGCTCACGGGGCCCCCGCATCCCCGGGGACTGCCACCCCCTGGGGCTACTTTAAAATGGGTAGGGGGGCTCTCAGCCCCACCAGCCCCGGGGAACGCCACCTCCCAGGGCTTGAATTTAATGTATGCAGCGGGTCTCACGGGGCCCCGAGCAGCCCTGGGGACCGCCACCCCCAGGGCATTTTGAAATGAGTAGGGGGGCTCTAAGGCCCCCCAGGCCCGGGGACCACCACCCCCAGGGCTTAAAAACATTTGAAAAGGGGGGCTCTGAGGCCCCCCAGCCCCGGGGACTGCCACCCCCGGGGCTTCTAAAGAATGTGTGAGGGAACCCGCATGGCCCCCCTCCTGGAGCCCTCAATGTCCCTGGGGACCGCCACCCCCCAGGCAGGGCCAGCTCCTGCAGTGTCCATCTTTGATTCAACCCATGTGGGAACAATATCGCTATTACAGACATTGCGGCACCCACTTGGGATTAACTGTGAGGAAGACAACAAGTACAAAGATGCAATGCAGGCTCACGCCCACTGTGGCGGGACTGGATGAAACCTGGTTCACTGCTGATTCCCTTCCCGACCTCTTAGCCATTCTCCCTGACACCCATTAAGCCCTCCGGGCCTATCGCCCAGATGGTAAGGTGGGGGGAGGGGTGGCGATGATCATTCGGTCGACCTTCAAATTTCAACCCCTCGACTACCCCCCCCATACCCAACGTGGACTACCTTGTGGCTCGCTCTCTTAATCTTTCTGCCCCCTCACTGTTGTCCTTGTGTACCGACCCCCTCAATCCATGCCTTCCTTTGTAGCCTCCCTTCAGGACCTTATGGCCACTCTTGTGGTCAACAATTCCTCTGTCCTTCTGCTCGGCGGCTTCAATTATTGGCCGGGCAACCCCATGGAAGACCTCCCCTCTAAAGATTTTTTGGGCACTCTTCAATGTCTAAACCTCACTTCTCACGTCTCAGTCCCTACTCACACCCAGGGTCATATCTTGGACCAAATTTGGTCCTCACGTCCCATTGTTTCACCCCACCTCATATCCCCATGCGTGTGGTCGGATCCTTTTAACATCTCTTTCTCTATCCATCTGGGAGCGGTCGATAAGTCTCCCCGTCCGAAAAACATCTTAGCTCGCAATTGGAATCGGACCGACCTTGACTCCCTCTCGCTCACTTTGGCCTCCTCTGCCCCCAACCTCACTAATCTTCCTCTTTAATCCCAGGTTAACGCTATCGGCACATGGCTCTCCTCTTCGTGCGATCCAGTCGCCCCGCTTAGAAAGATCAAGGCGGTCCGTCCATATGACGCGCACAAATGGTTCTCCCCAGAACTTAAAACACTTAAACTCGACCTTAGGCGGTCGGAACGCCACTGGAGACGGAACTATTGCCCCTCTTTGCGCGTCAAATACAAATCACTCCTCTCTGAATATAAAAAAGCGATCTTAGCGGCTAAAACCGCATACTTCATCGAGAGAGTAGCTCTCGCGGCTAACAAACCCCGTGAAATCTTCTCTCTGGTTCACAATCTCGCCACCTCTGATCGCTCCACTCCTAGTTTAGTTCCCTCACAGTCCCTCTGTTCTTCACTTAACGACTTTTTTATCGACAAGATCGTGTAGATTAAAGCCAACATTCCCACAGTGCCTCAACCCCGTCCCACCTGCCTCCCTATCCGTCCCTCTTCCTCTTTCGCCCTTTTCCCTCCCATCTCCACCAATTTATTCTTAAAACTTTTGGTCAAAACCAAGTCCGGTTCTCCTGCGGATTGCGCGCCAGCACGCATTCTCAAAACTCTTTTCACCAACTGTCCTGCCCCCCCTCTTGCTCTTCTTAATTCCTCTCTGGCTCTTGGATATGTCTCCTCTTCCTTCAAATCCGCTATAGTCCTTCCCATTCTAAAAAAAACTGGCCTAGATCCCTCTCTTCCTTCCAATTTCCGCCCCATTTCTCTTCTTCCCTACCTCAGCAAGATCCTTGAAGCTCATGTCACTTCCTGCCTCTCCACTTATATAGAGGAGAACGGCCTCCTTGCATCCCACCAGGCGGGATTCCGCCCGGGCCACTCCATGGAGATGGTGGTCCTCGCAGTCTTGGATGAGCTCAAGGGGAAGGCCGATTCCAACCTCCCCCAAGCCCTGGTCCTTCTCGATCTGTCCGCTGCGTTTGACACGGTTGACCATTCCATCCTTCTCGACCGTGTCAGCGCAGCGGGCATTTGGGGCGCGGCCTTCTCCTGGCTGGCATCCTTCCTGCGGGACATGTTCCAGGCAGTTCATCTCCCCGGTTTTTCTGCTCCCCCCCGCCCTGTCACTTGCGGCGTTCCCCAAGGTTCCTCTCTCTCCCCCCTCCTTTTCAATCTTTACATTCACCCCCTCATCACCTCTCTCCTTGAGCTGGGGGTCTCGGTGTACAACTACGCAGATGACCTCCAGCTCGTCTTCGATCTTTCCTCTTCCCCTGATTCTCTTCCCAAGTTCTGCTCCATTTTAGTCTTCATCTCTGACTGGATGAGCGCTAACCATCTGAAGCTCAATTCAGACAAGACGGAACTTGTTCTCACTGGTGGCCCCTCCAACCCTTGGTCCCCTGCACATTGGCCCCTTTCTTTTGCCCCCCCCCGGTGCCCGCCTCCTCTGTTCGCACTCTTGGTATAAAAGTCAGTTATGACTTATCCATGCACAGTCAGATCAGCACCGTCGTGTCTTCTTGCTTTCTCTCTCTTCGTTTAATCCGGAAAATGTCACGCTTTTTTTCTACTGATGCACTTAAATCCATAGTCATGGCTCTTGTCATCTCCCGCCTTGACTATGGGAATGGCCTGTACGTGGGCATACCGGCTTACGAATCCCGCCGCCTACAGGCCATTCAAAATCAAGCTGCCCATCTTATCCTTTCCCTCCCCAAATCTTCTCACATCACCCCGGTTCTCAAATCACTTCATTGGCTTCCAGTTCTCTTTAGATCCTTTTTCAAATTGGCCTGTTTAGCTTTTCGGGCTCATTTCCGTTCTGCGCCCCTGTTCATCACTTCTCTTGTTTCTTCTCATGCCCCGGTCCGCACTCTCCGCTCTTCTTCTCTTTCTCTTCTTCATATCCCTCGCTTCTGTAAATCCAGAACGGGGGGCACTCGGTTCTCAGTCCTGGCCCCCCAGTTCTGGAACAGTCTTCCTCTCTCTATCCGCTCCATTCCCATCTACACTCACTTCCGCAAAGCTCTTAAAACTTTTCTTTTCTTTCAGGCATTCCCTTCCTAAAACCTCCTTCGGTTCCCTCTGCTGAGCTCTGATCAGGTCCCCAGCGCCAGGAAGCCGTTTGGCCACCGTGCGCTTTATTACATACTTTATTCATTCATTTAAAAATGAGTCTACCACAATTTCTGTTGTAGCTGTAAAGAGCCAGTGAACAAGGACTGAATTGTCTGAAACGCGTTTGGCTGTATTTTATGGATTTTATTTGGGAGCTGTTGCCGCTGCTATCTGCAATAAATAAGGATTTCCCTCTCAACTGGTGGCGTCTTCACTAAAGGGTAGCTTTGGTTGTGGCATTATATATATATAAATGCCTGGCCGTGGGGTAACTGAAGTCTTGAATTGCTACAGCTCGTAAATGTTGAAGAATTCTAGTTTTTAGTTGCAACTTAGTGCTTCCGATATATCTGAGACCCCAGTGGCACTCCAGCACATATTCAACAAAATTGCTGGTACATGTAATATATTTGATGATTTTCTTGGCCTTGCCTTGTTTAGTGGTGTAACTGCTATTTAAGTAAGTAAGTAAGTGCTGTATTGTACAGTTAATAAAAACCATTACAAGTAGCCATTGGCAATAAAAAAGAGCAGGTTGTAAAAAAAGGAACGAAAAGACAGTTAAAAAACAATTAAAAAGACAGAATAAAAAATTGGGAGTGGGGGAATGTCCGTCCTCCACAAGATGTCCATGTGTTTCTTTGAAAAGGAATTCGGATATCTACCCTGGGTCTTGCTCCCAATGGGCGGGGTGTTCTGTAACTGCCTTGATTTTTGCTGTTCTTACCAGCCTTACATGAATTACATTTGAAAAAGCCCTTGAAAGAAGCTAACCAATTTAAAGTAGCAGGTTCTCGTTGATAGCTGTGAACCAATCTATCCCTCAGTGACCTTGGTCTTCTATATATGATGAGGGTGGTTTTTCCAATGTATTTACCTATTACAGGGTCTATTTCTAGTAAGATCCAATGAGGTTTCATGATTTCTTTTAAGCCATATGGATCTATTGTTAAAGGTAGTGATAATTTATTGGGCATTGGTTTCATCCTTCCTATCTTTATATTTGTTATGAAACAGCACCTCAACTGGTGTTTGGCCATGGACCTTTGTTTTGGCTTGTTACAGTACCTTTGTGCTGTAGCCACAATGCTTAAACCTTGCCTCCATGATGTTCTTCTCCCTCATGAATCCAGCAATAGTGTTGCAATTGTGGCAAGCTCTTAAAAATTCATCTGAAGGAATGATGTGAATAAGTGGTGCCGGTTGGTTACTTTGGGCATGTAGTATTGTGTTGCCTGAAGTCCCCTTGCTAAACAGGCTGGTAGTTATTTTAGCATTCTCAATGGAAACTGCCACATCCAGAAATTCACAATAGCTGGTGTTGATCTTGAGTGTGAAACTTAAATGTAGGTCATTGGTTCCTAGCTTGTTAAGGAACTCCAATGCCTGGGTCCGTGGTCCATTCTAAATCAGGAAATGGTCATCTATGTACCTGACCCAGATTGGGATGTGTTCCATGTACCTAATGTTTTCTTCCACCCACACCACCTGTTCCTCCCACTAGCCCAGGAATAAATTTGCCAGGCTGGGGGCGAAACAGTTACCCATGGCTGTCCCTGATTTCTGTCAAAATATTGTTTTTCAAACAAAAAAATATTTTGTTCAAGGCAGTATAAAATCATGGCTTCCAACATGGCAGAATGTTCCCACAGTGATATATGTTGACCTCACAGAAAATACATAAAGGCTTTAACCCCCTTCCTCTGATCAGTGCATGCGTACAAGGAATAGACAACTAGAGCTATCATAGTGTTGTTGTCTTCCTACTCCACATCATGTATACACCGTAAGAAGTCTACACTCTCCTTGCAGTAAGATCGTATATTGACAACAAAAGGGTATAGGAAAAGATTCCAGAAAAGTTATGTATTTTCCAAAAGCCCTCAATTTGTTGGAACTATGGGTCTCCCCAGTGGTCTAATGGGGTCTTTATGAATTTGTGACAGCAAATATAAGCATGGGACACAGGGATTTTCTGTTTTTTTTTTTAAAGTGTTGATCCTCATCTAATAACCCAGCTGCCCACCACCCTCTCAGGAGATCGTGGTATCTGGTGATAGAGAATCTGTACACTTTGAACCCAATTTCTTTGTAACAAGTGGTACCACCCAGTTGTCTTTGAGCTTCGTTTCTGTATTGATCAATGTTCATTACAACCATATCACCTCTCTTGTCTGAGGGCTTTATGACGATGCTGGGATATTTTTCCAAGTTGATAAGTGCTTGTCGTTGCTCTCTTGATAAATTGTCCTTTTGCTAGTTGCCACGATGTTCTATCATTTTCATTAATTCTTGGATCATTATGGTGCTAAAAGCTTTAATATTGTCATGTGGGACATTCAAATTGAATTTTGATTTGGATTTGAGCCCCCTGTGGCTTGGCTAGCTTGAAAAACCTAATAGTGCCAGAGTTGTGACTGTCTCTTGCTGCGCTGCTTCCTCTCTATTTGCTTCCAATTCATGTAAATTCAAGATAAAATTAATGTCTTTGATCCGGAAATCCGAGGAATCTGTCATCGCAGTATTATGGACAGGTACTCGTTTTTGCTTTACAGTCATCTGTATAGTTTCAGCAGCTTTAATTTCCTTATATTCAAAAATATGTCTATTTGCGTGTCCGCATAATTTATGTCATTAATGGGATAAAACGATAAGCCCAACTGCAGTACTGACTTATCTTCTGTTGTTAGTATTCTTGATTTACAATGGAATTATCAATATTATCATTGCTGCACATCATATACGAGATCTTGGAATTTTTTCTACCACCTCTTCGTTTGGTTAGTCAAAGTCTTCTTTGGTTCCTTTTCCTCTTTTTAGACCCTTGCCTCTTCCTCTGGCCCTGACCGGTGTCTTGGTGTGCGGTCCCTGCTCCTTCTTTTGTTTCAATAATTGGAACTTATGTAGGAAGGTCAGGGGATGTGCCCCTAAAGAGACACTAGTGTTTAGTCCTTCTGTATCGGTGAATGAGACAGTTGATAATATCTCACTTACCGATACTACCTTTCACATATTCACTTACTCACCTATATACCACTAACACATCCATTTACTATGCAAAACACCAATAGAAACACCCAATCACTTATGCAACTGTTCTCTCACACTCAGTAACCCATATACCCACTGATTCAAGCACTCGCTCATCCATGCAGGCAGTCACACAGCCTCTCACCCAGACACTCATATAACCATACAGGTACTCAGACAACAGATCAATCACCTAAACATCCACTCATGTACCCACTCACCAACCCATACAGCCACTTCGACACCAACTAACAGTCTGTTGGAGACACTCAGACAACCTAGTCAGTAACCCATACATTCACTGAGACACCTAATCACTCACTTATATAGTGTCGCTCACCTAGTGAAGCAATGATAAAGGCACCCATACACCCACTGATTCATCAATACACTTTGGTATATACATTTAACACTCACAGTCACTGGATGATGTCATTAGTGATGCCATTTGAGATGTCATCAGTGATATCATCAGTGATGTCACTGACCATATCATGAGTGATGTAATATCATGATATGATATATAGGTCATAAGCAGTGCGTTGCAAGGGTGCAAGTCCTATGTCTACCTCAGAGGACCCACAGTTATAACAAATGTTTCATGCCTTCCATAGCTTCTTCCAGTCAGAGCGGTTGCTGATTCACTGACTTTCTATTGGTGTATGCCTAACATATAATACTGAGGAATTCCTGCTTCAAAGCATTGCCTAGGATGCCCAGTCCATAAAGAAATGGCAACAAACAAAGGGCCACTACTATACTGTGGAGACATGACGTGATATTTTGTATATCCGGAGAATGCTACATTGCGCTATTCACTGATGAGAGAGAGTTGAAATTTTCAAGGGTTGGGCACAATAATACGGATATATATTACCCGTGGGAAGAACGTCTATAAGCTCTTATTTGTTATTTCTTAACATATCGTATGCATCGACATTGCTGGTAAAATAGGCCTGGAGACACACTGGTCTACCACATAAGGAAAAAAATACTTAATTAGCCCTGAAGATCCCATGAGGGATGAAACGCGTTGGAGGCAAAGCAATTGTTTGGTGTTTTCAAGAAAATAAGCATAAGGAGGATAACTGCGTATGAATAAAGATTTTGAATTGACTACAATCAAGACATCTGACTGATTAATAATTATGTTTGAGAAGTCTTTTCTGTTTGATATTTGTTTTCATTGCTAATCATTACTTGAATAATATTAGCTACACACATAAAAACATGATTTTCTCTGGTGCTGGGTCAGTCTGGAATTTAGTAATGTTGGATGCTATCCGCCAAAGTAGGGTGTATATGGGTCACATCCCAAACCCAATGCGCAGAGGGTACGATCAGACGATATAGGCATATATGGTAGTGATGATTGGTGTTGGAATTTTGTTAAAAGCTCTGACCCTGGTTCGCAGAGACTACAACTACCATGGTGACCTCACTGCTTATCACTGATTGAGCCCAAAAAAATTCTGTTAAGTGGAAAGAGCCCCTCACTATCTGCCTGAACATCCACAGGGATCACTACCTACTAATGGGGCAGTACACCTGTTAGCCATGGAAACTCATTGCACTTTAATTACTTGTAACCAGCCTACATTTAAGTTATATGATCTTTTAAGCTACAAATACCAATCAACATTTGAGTTAGTTGCATTTAAGACATCTGTGTCCAATGACAATTGAGTCATATGTCCAGTCCTCAAAAAGGTCACTCATGTATTTGATTCACCTGTGTCAATCAGCATTTAAGTCACTTGGGCCCATCCTTTGGGTGACCTCTGCATTTGAGTCACAGGCCTACAAACACACCACTGACCTCTCGGACAGCAACCACATGCCCTGTTTATCACTGAGACTTTGTTCACCACGATGTCAAATCACATCTTCTAGAGCTTGTACGAGAGGGTTACAGAGTTCTGCACCTCTTCCCTTCCATAAAACATGTGGCATTGTCGTCATCATCCACAAAATCTTCCTGCCATGCATTATCAACAAACCCGAACCACATTTAAATACCTCTCTGCTTGTTTCACATTGAAATATATGCACATTGCAGCCCATTTATCATCACCCTGGAATTACCAAACACCAAAACGTCTCCAACCTAATATTAACTAAGTACATCTCCACCTTTAACATGTTTATCTAGCAAGCTGACTTTCTTTCTCTTTACCAATCCTTCCTCTACCTTGCCTACTTTTCTACATAGTTTATTCGGCTAATTATTGTACACTTCATACCCACAAAATGACCATAAGAACAATGAGTTGGCCTCAACAATCAGCTTTAGATCTTTCAAACTGTTCAAAAATGACACCTTACATGAGACCCTCTCGATCCATACTGTCTGCCTTAGCCTCATAGACAACGCAGACACCCTCCTTGAACATCTGAACTTTATTCAGAGAACACAAGCTGATGCTAATTCCCTGACACAAAATAGAAGGTCAAAGGTCAATGTTCCCCGGTCCTCAAACTTGCAGACACTATATGTAAACTACAAAACCCTTTAATCAAAATCCATGCTACTATACCAAATAATATAAAAGAACACATCAACTTTGCTAATTCTTACAACACCCATAACTCTTAAGTTCACTCTCTCTGTCAAATACACACACAATCACACAAAACATTCCTGAAATTTGCCATTTGGTGCTTCTGTTTAACCACCCACCAACTACTTCTTTAACTTGAACAGTTTTCCATATTGACATATTTCCCTCAAGGTATTCTTTCCTCCACTTATGGAGACTTTACCAACTCCTCTCTCCACTGTTTCACCTCCCCACACTCCCTAGCACCTGGCTATACCCTCTTCTTCTCAAAATATCACAGAAGGACCAAAACAATCTCACAAAATATTAGCGGACAGCCAATCCCCTCCTTCCTCAGCAAGATACTTATAAGACCTGAGATTGTGTGGTTTCAGAGTCACATAGATAGCCACCAGAATTACCAGTCAGGTTTCAAGCAAGCCGGGCTGACGACGGCTGAAATGCCAGAAACCGGTCCCCGGAAGCTTGTTTCCTTCCCAGTGTAAGAATTGGCTTGGTAGTTTGGTTTGCCCTGTTCCCATCATGCACTGGGACAGGAACAGACTAATTTGCATATAGCCAGGTTCTGAGCTGGGATAGTGCAGTGAGCTAAAAAACGGTGTTGGATCTAGCCCTGATCTCTTGACTGGGTGAGAGTATTCTGCTTAATTCAGAAACTCTGTCCATCACCACCCCTTGTTGTTAAATATTTTGTACCAATAATGTCAGTGCCCTTATACCCTCCAACTCATAATTAGGGTGTATATTGTTGAACAATATTCAATTCTACAATTAATAACATTGGGGAAATGGACGAATAGAGAGAAAGGGATTATCATCAAAATATATATTATTGCTTTAGTTGGTTAAGTTCTTATATTGTTTTTTAAAACTCTTTTTATTGAAAAAAGAACAATAACAAACAAGGCATTAAGAGGCATACAGCTGGGTACGTGTTCAAGTAGGGGAGAAAGCGCATCACAATGTAATACAAATCATCAGTACAAGAAAAAAAGGGGGGGAAACGGGGGGAAACAAAGCCACATTACTTTAGGACTAGATAGCATTAGGAATGTCGGCTCAGGGGGAGAGAGAAGCATCCAGAACATCGGTGAGGGGAGGTGTACACATATCGCCCCAGTACGCATTCCACTGATCCCAAATTTTACACCACTTCCTCGGTCTACCGCGTGCCACATACACCGTTTTCTCCCGAAACATACACCAGTCCATGTTCTCCTTCCATGCCGAAACCGTGGGCGGCCTCTGGGAGCCCCAAAACTGTGCTATATCCCTCTTGGCAACCATATTCCCCAGGGTCGCCCACTGAGTCTGCCCCACATTATAATCAGTCGGTTCCTATACATTCAGCAAGCAACGCCTGGCTTCGGGTAGCAGTGTAACACCCGTGACCTCCGTCATCGCTGCATGTACTCGATTCCAAAACACTGCTATCTCCGGGCATTCCCAAATTATGTGGAGGAAAGTACCAGTTAAGCCGCACCCACACTTGCACAACCCATCAACAGAATAACCCATACGAATCAAGCGAGGGCCAGTCACGTAGATCCAGGTGCAGGATCTTAAGCTGCACGAGTCGGAGACGGGCTGGAATCGCGACCTCCTTGGGCGAGGATATCGCAGATTGCCAGTCCTTATCATCTAATTCTAGACCGTCATTGGTCCAAACCTCTCTAAGGTGTACCAACAGGTCAGCACGGTCGTTAATCAATTTTTTATATATCAAAGAAATAGTGCTGTCTGGAACGTATACGTCAAGCACTCGATCTTCGAGTGGGGACGATTCCGGGATAGCAACACCTGCAGGAAAAACCGAATTCAACGCGTGGCGGACCTGTATATAACGAAAAAACTCCTTGTCATTAAGTTCGTATTCTACCTTCAACTCCTTGAAGGTCTTAATCCTATCTTTGGCCCAGAGGTCACTTACTTTGCTAATACCGATCCTATCCCAGTTCTCAAACCCTTTCGTCCTCCACAAGCTACCCAGTTTATCAGACGCATAAAGCGGAGTCGCCGGGTCAATCGGTCTGTCCATCCCATTGCCGCATTTGCACACTTCCACACTCGCACTGCTATATTAGTTGGTCCCGACAGTTTCCCTCCTGCGGATTTGGAGTAAAGCACCCTATTATAATCTCCACCCGGTAGCTGCCACTTATCCATCTCAAACGCGGGGTTCAAAACCGGACCGTACATTCCATGATTGATCGCTCCCATCTGGGATGCCCATTAGTATTGCTTGATATCCGGAAGTGCGATACCGCCGTCATACCAGGTAAGCGTCAATTTGACGAGGGCGATATGCGGATCTCTGCCCATATCAACTGCCTCTGCAGACTCTCCATCTCACGGAAATAACCCACCGGAATTACATCGAACGTGTTCTGAAGCGCGTATAAAAAACGCGGCAAAAACATCATTTTGAACAGGGCTGCACGCCCCAGGGGGGACAATGGCAGTCTACACCAGGCCGCCACATCAGATTTTATCCGTTGGAGTGGAGGAAGCAGATTACGTTCATAATGGACAAAGGGGTCCAGTGTAATAAAGACCCCCAAATACTTAAATCCCATTGTGCCACCTGTATAGGACAGCTGCGCGGTAGAGAGGGAGTGTCACCAGAAAGTACGTAAACACAGGACTTAGTCCAATTAATCACAAGGCCGGAGTTCCTCCCGAATGAGTTCAGCACATCAATCAGTACTATCAAGGACTTTCGAGGTGACGAGAGATACAACAGGATGTCATCTGCATATAATGATATTCGATCCTCAAAATCTGGGGTCCACTGAATACCCTTCATCGATGGTTCTTACCGCAGCCAAGCCGCCAGGGGTTCCAAGGCGAGCGCGAAAAGAAGTGGGGACAATGCGCACCCCTGTCGCGTGCCCCTTCCCAGAACAAAGGATTTGGAAACTCGACCATTTACCACAATCTAAGCCAATGGTTCCTCGTATAGAAGTTTTACCCAGCCGATAAAACCAGAACCGAAACCAAACTTTGCAGGAGCAGCCCAGAGATATGGCCATTCCACTGTATCAAAGGTCATCGTAGCATCCAAGGAAACCAAGATGGCCGGATCACGCAGCGACGCCACTCTCGCCAGGACGCCATGCAGGCGTCGCAGGTTCAGAGCCGCATTGCGATGTGGAATGAAATCAGATTGATCCTGATGGATCAGGTCATTGATCACCTTTATCAAGCGGTTTGCCAGTAATTTTGCTAGGATCTTGGGCTCTGCGTTAAGGAGCGATATAGGCCTATAGGATGCGCAGCGATCTCGCGGTTCCCCTCCTTATAAATCACCACGATGTTCGCAAGTCGCTGATCACGGGGAAGGGAGCCGATATCTCGCAAATCCAAGAACATAGCGCGAAGATGCGGCGCCATTTTGTCAGGACGATGGGGAGACCATTAGGGCCCATAGCTTTTCCTGAGCGGACGGATCGAATAGCAGTTGCCACCTCATCGACCGAATATGCAGCGTCTATCAAATCCCTATCTGAGTACGATAGGAGCGACACGACTCGCCCTCTCCTTTTTGTCTAACCAAGCAATCATCTTCCCAGCCTTGTCTCCCACATCGTACAGCCATCCATGCTGCTCTCTACTAGCAATTCTAGCAGCGTCCGTTACCAGGGCTCTGTAATCAAGTTGTTTGAGACCATGGACATGAACCTTCTCCTGAATGATATCCACCTCTAAATCCCCTTCCAACTCAGCGCACCACTGCCTCATTTTGGCTTTTCTTAGCAGCAGCGATTAACAATAGCGCCTGTCCACGGATGACCATCTTAAAAGCCTCCCACAATGAAACAGAGGAGGATACAGACCCCACGTTCTCAGTGAAATAATTTTTTTTTAAAGTTTGATTTATTGAACAAAAAATAGAGGAAGGGGAGGTGAAGGGGAGAGGGAAGGAAGAGTTACAATGAATAGATTTACAAAATACGCAATACATTAATGATTTCCATGTAGGGTATGCACAACAAGCATGAAGAATTATGAACAATAGTACTTAAATTTAGATAAAAGGCAAAATTAATATGATGAAACTGAATAATTACAGTAGTCAAAGAACAAGAAAATCATGGGGGTTTACGGACTTCAACTGTTAGGATCAGGGGAGGGATGTATAGGAGCAGAGCAGGAAAGGTACGTTACTAAAGAAGCCAGGTCAAGTCTTGTTTAATAGCTAGGGATATAGGTGTAACATAATTGGTATCCAAACGATGATGAAAACAAACCGCATTCCACCAAGATTGGTAGGAAATAGTTGCAGCCTGTTTCCAGTTCGAAGTAATGGTGTGAAAAGCTATAGCTATGAAGAGGTCAAGTAAAAGATAATGACTGGGGGGAAGAGGAAGTTCTGGTGAGAGAGAGCCTAGAAAAATTTGCGTAGGAGAAAAGGGAACTTGAAATTTAAAGATTTTCTGTATTTGCTTCCAAACTAGTTGCCAGAACTGGGAAGTAGGAGGGCATTCAAACAACATATGTTTGAGGTCTGCAGCGGGACAGGGACATGACCAACAAGTAGAAGGGGTATCTGGTGAAAAACGGGATAGAACTAGTGGAGTGAATAGGGTTCTGTTATAAATAAAATATAAAGTTTGGGTGGTATTCGCAGCTCTAGAGGTTTTATGAAGTTTAGTCCAAATTGTATCCCAAAGAAGTACAGGCAAATTCTGAGATAGATCGGATTCCCAAGCGTTTTCGATGCGTGATTTAGGTCTACCATTAACAAAGTGGAATGAATTATACAAAGCAGATGCAGAAGGAGAAGCTTCCAGTAATAGGGATGAGGATTTATGATCTAGAGGAACATCATTGGAAGATGACAAGGAGCGAAGATAAGAGATTAAGACAGGTAAAAGGGTAGCGTGTTGTGCCCGGGCAGAAGCAGGTAATGAGTAAAGGGATTGGAGCTCCTGAAAGGAGAGAGGGGTACCTTGAGATATTAATTGGGAAATCCAACATATTCCACGAGAATACCAAGATTTCCAAAAGAAAGTGCGGTTATGAATTTTGAGGAGTGAGTTGTTCCAAATCGGTTGTTCGTGAATGGAAAGGAGGGATGGATAAGATGAAGATAGGAATGGTAAATGGAGATTTCGAGAGTGAGAAATAACAGGTGTGCGAAGGCGAGTTAGAGGAGATGAAAAGGATAGGAATTCGCGAAAGGTGAATGGAGAAATGAAGGAAGTTTCCATATTCAACCAGACAGGAGGATAGTGAGGAAGATCAGAAGATAACCAGCGAATTGATTGTTTCATGGTAAAGGCTTGATGATATTCCCTAAAATCAGGAAAACGTACTCCAGAGTGAGCTTTATCCTTCCGTAAGGAAGCAAGGGCTATCCGAGGGCGCTTACCGTTCCAAAGAAATTTCAATAGTAAATAGTCAATCTTTTTGAAGAAAGAGATTGGAATGCGGAGGGGGAGCATGGAAATAGTATAAAGAAGAAGGGGGGATAACATAATTTTTATAGAATTAAGTTGGCCCCACCAGGACAGAAAGAGTGGATGCCAACGTGTAATAGCCGTATCCATTTTCTTGGAAATGTAATCAAAGTTTAATTTAAGAGTGTCAGATAAAAGGGGGCGAACTTAACTCCCAAGTATTTAATTTTAGTTGGTTGCCATGAAAAACCTGTTTGAGTAAAAAGATGTTTCTGGCAGAGGGAGTTTAAAGGTAAGATTTCGCATTTATCAGCGTTTAAGCGATAATCAGAAACCACAGAGAAGGAGGAGACTTGCTGAAGGAAGGAGGGGATAGAGGTAGCAGGATTTGAACAATAAAAAAGAATATCATCAGCATAAACTGAGAGCTTAACCTGATGGGAGCTAAATTGAAAACCAGAAATGTTGCTATCTAGACGGATTTTAGTAAGAAAAGGTTCTAATGCTAATACAAAAAGTAGAAGGGATAGGGGGCACCCCTGTCGAACACCTCTATGTAAAGAAAAATAATCTGAAGACAGCCCATTAACAAAAATAGAAGCCTGAGGATCAGAATAAAGTAAAGAAATCAAAGAAATGAATTTGGAGGGAATACCAAACCAACGAAGGGCTTGAAACATAAAATCCCATCCAATCCTATCAAAGGCTTTCTCCGCGTCTAAAGAGATAGCTGCGAAGGGAAGAGGTAAAGAGGAAGCCTTGCTGAGTATATTGAGGAAAACACGGGAGTTGTCGAAGGAGAGACGCCCTTTGACAAACCCCACCTGCTCAGGACCAAGCAGATCTGGCAGAAGAGGGTCCATGCAAAATGCTAAAATCTTGGCTAGAATTTTATAATCAGTGTTGACCAAGGAGACTGGTCTGTAATTTTCGCATAAGGTATGATCCTTATCGTCTTTGGGAATCAAACAAATTAAAGCCTGTTGAAATGAACCACCTGAGGAACCGGCTCCAATGAAAGTTTGAACTAAAAGGAGGAGTTTGGGAAGAAGAAGAGAGGCAAAATGCTTATAAAATTCAATAGTAAAACTGTCAGGACCCGGAGATTTACCATGACGTAATTTAGAGACAGCATGGGAAATTTCAGCGATCAAAATATCTTGTTCTAAGGAATGAAAATCAACGTGGGAAATTAGAGGAGAGGGAAGAGAGTGAAAGTAAGAGAGGAGATCGCCAGTCTTCGGAACTTGTTCAGGGGTATAAAGGTTATCGTAAAATTTGACAAATTCTGTGAGGATGTCTTTATCTTTAAAAGTAGAATCTCCAGAAGAGGTCTTGATAGATTCAATCTTTGTGCGCTCTTTTCTTATTTTTAAATAATTAGCCAGAAGTTTCCCCATCTTATTCTTACTGCCATAATATCTGGAGTTACATTTTAGCAAGCTATTAGAAGCAGCATCGGTTGTGTATTTGTTAAATGAAATCTTGGCATCAATAAGTGATTTAAGAGAAGAGTCAGATTTAGATGCATAGTAGGCAAGCTCTAAAGCTTTAATATCAGCTAATATTTTCGCCGACTTGGCTTCTCGAAGCTTCTTCCGTCTGGCCACAAAATTGATGATAAAAACCCTAGAAGCTGCTTTAAAAGAGTCCCAAACTGTAACAAAAGGGGAATCAGGGGAATGGTTTAAAAGAAAAAATTTGTTGGCAAAGGCAGTAAATTCGGTACAAAAAGCGGGTTCTGGAAGCAAAGCATTATTGAACCGCCATTTGCCTGAATGGGGAGAAAATGGGATTAAGTCAAGGTCTACAAAAACTGGAGCATGGTCGGAAAGTACAATGGAGCTAATTTCAGAGCGGATGGCGTGTTGGGACAAAGATTTACTAAGAAACATATGGTCAATGCGGGATTGGGACTGATGGGGGGGGAGTAGAAACTATATTCTCTAACATCAGGATTACACAGTCTCCAAATATCCACTAAAGCATTACTTTGAAAAGAATTCACAAATTGAGTGTGCATTCGAGAGGGTACAAATTTGACTTTTGACTGACGGTCAAGGAAAGGGTCACTAACTTGATTACAATCTCCTCCAAGGAGTATGTAGTCCCCAGACAGGGAGGATAATTTAGAAGAAATAGAGGGCCAAAAAGACCTGTCAATTCCAGTAGGGGGATACACATTGAAAAGGGTGAGAGGAATGTTATCGATAAGTAATGTAACAAGAACCCAACGGCCATCAACAACACATTCATGAACGATGGAGGAAACGTTTAACATTTTATGTAACAGAATTACAACACCATTCTTTCTAGTTGCCGTAGGGGAACAAATAACATGACCCACCCAACAACGTTTGAGCTTTAGAGCTTCTGCTTCAGCAAGATGCGTCTCTTGTAGGAGGGCAACATCAGTCTTAAGTCTTGCCAAATGTGAGAGAACTCTTTGCCTTTTAATGGGATTATTCAATCACTTAACATTCCATGTCGTTACACGGAATGAAACAATTGAGAAAAACAACTAGCAGCAACATGCCTATTAATGCATAAAAATAAACTAAGAGAGCTGAGAGTAGTGAAGATCTAATGATAAGGAGAAGAAGATAAGAGAGAAGAAAGAAAAAAGGAAAAGACACAGAGAAAAGAGAGAGAGAACTGCTACAAAAAGAATATTGAAACATAGAAGAAAAAAAGAGAAGAGATAGACCAGAGAATAGAAAGAAGATAGAAAGTGGGAGAAGAAAGAAAAGAGAAGGAGGAAAATGACTGAAAGCAAGCAGAGAAAAAGAAAAGGAGAAAGGGGACAGGATCAATACATAACAAGAAGACAGTACAAGTCTAAAACGAACGACTAAAAGACATACTTACGGGTACGGGAAATGCAAACGAAAATGGGGGTGTAGGCATAAGAAAGATGACAGCGACATCACCAAGAGTGGACGCCAGACCATAATATTCACAGATCCACAGGCAGCGTACATACATCGGGCAAACACCGGATGGAAAAAGGAAGGAGAAGGAGTGGTGTCTGGAAATGTAAGAGAAGAAAAGGATTAAATCCATGGGGAACAGCGAAATATGATTCAGGTCAAAGGACAAGAAGGAAAAAATAGCGAGGAAAACTCGCAATAAGAACAAGAGATTCAGAGAATAATAACAAACAACATTAAGGATAGTAGATCAGAAGGGACTGTAGGCTCAATCAGGGCGGTCTGGAAACATCCATAACATCAGGGCTCTGTTGACAAAGAAACTCTTGAAGAACAGCAGGGTCTTCATAAGTGGTGGTTTTGTCTTTGTAGGTAACCTTGAAGAGACACAGGTGGAGAAGACCGTATCTTGTGTTGAGAGCTCTGAGCTGAGGACGTAGGTCAAGAAATCTTTTCCGTCTGTCTGCTGTGGCCTTGGAGACATCCTGAGATAGATAAAGACAGTGACCTTGCCACATGATTTGCTTTTTGAGTTTTGCAGCTGAAAGAACCTGCAGGAGATCAGTGTACTGAAGAAATAGCATGATGACCCCCCCTAGGCTTAAAGGAAACTCGAGAACCAAGGTGATGAGCTCTTTGGATGTTGATGGAAGCTAGAGCTGGGGCATCCAAAATCATTGAAAGGAAAGTCTGAAAGAAAGCAGTGGGGTTAGACCCCTCCGTCAGTTCTGGAAGCCCGTAAAGGCGTAGGTTGTTCCTACGATTTCTGTTTTCCAAATCCTCTGACTGTTTTTTAAGGAAAATAACCTCAGTTTCCAGTGAGGAAATTCGAGAACAGGAGGAGTGAAGGGATTCTGAATATTGTTCTAATATAAGAACACGGGATTCTAAAGTAGACCATTTGTCTTGCATGGCTTGCATGTTCTTAGTGGCAGCTTCCATGAAGGGCTTGAGAGCGCGAATCTCCTCTATGATGATATCCATTGTAGATGTAGAGAAGCCGTTCTCAGGAGCAGGAGGATCCTTTTTGAGGCGTTTACCAGAAACTAGAGGTGCCTTTCCGCCATTCTGAGATTTAGGAATAGCGCCATGCAAAATATCAGGTTTTGATGACTTGCCTCCTACCATATCCTGAAGAGGGGAGTCAGAATCTGATCCGGAAGGCAGCTTGATACCCGCAGCGAGTTTCAAATTGCGGAGTTTCCCCATATAAGTACACTGAGCAATGATGATAAAGGGAGAGCACTTCAGTACATAAAAGAGTTAGAGTTTAGAGTAAACAACAGCGACCAACCTGCTTCACTAAGAGAGGGAATGTCAGCAGAGAGTCAGGCTCATTAATGATCAGTCAGTCATAATTAATGAGGATATGATGGCATAACAACAGGAGGTGTTGGAATGTTGCGCGAGCCAGAGTGAGGAGAAAGAAAGACGAAAACATTCAGGAGCGCAGAAAATGAAACAAGCATGGCTGTTATATGGCAGTTCAGTTGAAGCAGAAATTCAAATTGAAGAGTGCCTCATACATTCTTGAGGCATGAGGCATACAGCATCACAAAATGGCGGCTGGAGAGCAAGTCTTAATCACAGGCTCAATATAGGAAGAAAAGCGACATTTCAAACAGTGCACATCATAAAAGACTCACCACAGATATAGGAGTTGCCCCAGTACATTCACAGGCAATTCATGTGGGAGAATATGCCTCAGATAACGAGAGGCGCGTTGTGCACAAAATGGCGGTCGGGACTGAAATAACGACCGAAACGAGCAAGTCCGCGAAAAAGCCGCAAATCTTCAAAATAGTGAGGGCGCTAGGCTCACCTCACATTACGGATACATTTGCGCTATTTGTCGAGGCTGGGCGACTGCAGACGCCACCGAGAAGAGCTTCGTGAGAAGGGTCGGCTCCGGCGCTCCGGGATCACGCAGCCATTTTCCGCGATGCGTAGCCACGCCCCCCCTCAGTGAAATAATGATCCAAAGACTTAACCAGCTCAGCCCTGGTTTTGGGGTTAAGGAGATACCAAGGGTGAATCAGAGTCACTCGACCCTCAGCACCCATCTTCATGTCCATCAAAAGCCACCGTGGGGAGTGATCCGAAATACCCCTGGCTAGATGTCTAAATTCCCTAACTAAGGAGGCCTTCGCCGCTGGCATCAAGATATAATCAAGCCTAGAGAGGGTACCGTGAGTGCAAGAGTGAAAGGTGTATTGCGCCTGTCCTGGATGCAGTAGCCTCCAACAATCTACCAGCCCCAGCATCTGCAAAAATTCACCCAACCAGGACTGTGATCTCGTAAGTTCCCGGTGGGGGCTGCGGTCCTCCCTACCAGAAACAACATAATTGAAATCTCCACCCATAATCAGATTGCCCTCAGGGAGCCCCAAAACCACCCTCTCCAGATCAGCGAAGGTCGTGGTCTGCAGCCCAGGTGGAACATATACAGAGAGCAGTGAGATAGTCTTCCCCTCCCACCTACCAATGAGCACAGCATAGCGTCCCCTATCATCAAGGATTATGTTGTCTACTTCCAGGGGGAGGAAACTCCTAACTAGGATACCCACCCCTCTAGATCCAGTTGTGAATCCAGAGTGTGCAATTAGACGGTATCCTCGCCGATTCATAGCATGGCATGTGTTGCCAATCAAATGTGTCTCTTGCAGTAAAACTACATCAGGGGAGAAGTGTCTCAATAGTTGTAAGACAACCCCATGTTTTATCCTGTCCCCCAACCCATTGACAATCCAGCACAATACCTTCAACCCCCTACCCCCCATCCCAGAAGCAAGTGGCGAATCCACCCCATAGCGAACACAACACCCAGATCAAGATGTAAGACAATGCGTTGCCTTGAAACAAAAAACAAACCCAAACCTCCCCCCTAGCCCCCAACAAAACCCGAGAACACACCCCTCCACCCTGCACCCCTGCGATAGACTCATAAGCCACCCCAACTTGCAGTGTGCCTGTCGCCCAATTATTGAACTAGTCTACAAAAAGAAACCCGGAGGAGGAAGAGTCCCACTCTCCCTCGCCACCTCTGGGTACAATACCATAAGTATCGCAAAAAGTAATGAAACCACAGCTGCCAGTTCTGTACACAGTCCGAAAACCAGCTACCACTTCTCATTCTTGTTCCGACGGGCCACCCTCGGCTCCTTCAGTCCCACCAGAATGTTCCGAGCGATCACGCTGTGCATGCAACGTGTCAAGCCAGTCACACTCGTTCTCGGGGAAATCAAAGAAGAATGTCCGATCATTGTGTTCAACACGTAGCCGAGTTGGAAAAAGCATCACATATTTCATACCCATGTCTCTCAGTCGCCGCTTCACTCCCAGGAATCCCATCCTTTGATTCTGAACGAACTGGGTGAAATCATGGTAGAAGCTCACCGTAGTGTTTTCAAACTTCGTGGGGCCGCCCACTCGCGATGCCAGCAGGATAGCGTCTCTTTCTCTGAAATTGAAGATTCTGGCAATTATAGGCCGCGGCGGGGCACCCAGTTCCGGCTTCCCACCCGGCACTCTGTGTGCACGTTCCACCGCAAAGAAGTTGCTCAGGCCTTTGGGGGCGAGATGGTTAAGGATGAGATCCTCCATGGGGAGATCCGCGGTGAACTCTTCCGATTGTTCAGGGACCCCAGTGATACGTATGTTATTGCGTCTAGCCCGACTTTCAAAATCCTCCAGCCGGCGAGCAAAGAGATCATTGGAGGAGCGTAGATTGCGAACCTCCATCTGTAGATCGGAGACATCAATCGTAAGGCAGGAGGACTTCAAATCTAAGGATTTGACCTTTTCGTTGGTTTTTGATAGGTCAGTCCTGATCAGGTTGACATCAATTGCCACGGTGTCAATGGAAGTCTTCATACTAGCAATGGCGCCCATGACATCACGCAGGGTCAAATCATCCACCGCAGTTGAGGAGTCACCAGCGTCTTCCAGAAATCTACTCGCACCACCGAGGGACCTTTTAGGATGGGTATAGCAATCAGTAATGTTCGTTTGAATAGTGCCCCCACGGTGAATGGTCTTGGTCTTTCGTTTCTCGCTATCAGGTTGCCCGCAATGTTGGATGCTGTGCCCCGAAGGGGCCTTTGAGACCAGGTAAAAATGACTCCTCACGATTCACCCACAGGGATCCGCGGATGCGAGTCCCAGCATGATATCCCATGACCAGGGACACCCTGCAGTTGGCACACTGTGAAGTTGCGGGGTCAGGCTCTCGAGCTGCCAGAGCGATGCAGAAATAGGAGGAGGCAAAGGAACCAAAAACAAAACCGAAAGTTAACTCTGGGATCATAAGCAGGACTCTGCAGGCCGTTGTTGTTCAACTACAACCTGGGCACCATGAAGACTCGAGCCCCGGGCAGTTCTATGGAGCAATCCACAAAAGTTCAGAGTATCGTAGTTGCGATTCCCGGAGTCCAAATCGATTTCTGGAAACAGCTATTAGATCAGCTGGGTTGCTTTATCAATAACCCGTCGTCGTAGTCAGGATAAAATTCAGGATAGATGCGGGAGGTGGCGAGGGTCTCGGGAGCCCTGTGCTCACACCACCATCAAGGTTGCGCGCAAAGCTCTTCCCCCTTAAGTTCTTCTATTAATGTTGTAAATTGATTTCAGTCTATACAGTTGTTATCTTTTCATTGAACTATAGAGTCCATGGCTTCACTTTAGGACTCATGGACAGTTTGAGGAGCATAAGATTGACAAAGGTTTTAGAAAGAGTTATAGAGTTGCTCTAATTCTATTTGCTTTTAAGGTGAGATGGTGGAGAGAGTTGAGTAGACTATCCAGAATATATGTTTTGCCCATTGTCTCTAGGTAGCTGTTGACAGCCACTTTTGCAGTAGTAGTGTATCCTATTCATGACATTGACAAGGTGGGGTTCTCACAGCTTAAGGGGAGGATTCTCATGCCCAAGGAGTGTCAGTCGCAGTGTATTTATTCAGAGACAAATTGATAGAGGTCTAGGGCATCTAGGTTTGTTATGTTTCTTGAAAGACCTAGAGTATCTATGGTTTAAGGAATATATAGGAGATATGTGTTCCCATCGGTGGCAATTTGCAGAAGTCTTTTGTTTGCGTTTATTTCCAGGCAGAAAGATTCAAAGTTAGAAATAAAGATCATTGCAGCAACGCAGCTAACATAAATGCATATTTTAAGACTAGACTGATGGAAACCTACATAAAATTGAGGATTCTAGGGAAGGCCATCAGATTGAAGAAGAAATACTTTATTGTTTGCTTTCACCTAGCAGCTGAACAAGGACTCTTTAAAGCTGTTGTATAGGATTAAACTCTAATAACTTTCAAGAAAAATATTTGAATCTACGTAATTTCCTTCACTTACTTTCTCCTATCAGTGATGCAACATTGGGTGTATTTGCTATTCAATTGTCGGATCAAATCAACATCCTTCCTACAATACCATTACTTCCTAGAGTGATATATCCATTTCACAGTCAAAAATCATTGCTTCTGATAATCTAAATTCGAATCACCTGTACAGACTTAAATTCTGCTGTGGTATCCTAGCAGATTTTAGAATTGTTTAGTGGAGTGAATGGAGACAACAAAATTGCCAGGTTAGCAGAGTCAGGAGATGATATCCTGCCATGTCATTAGATCGTCTGGATAAGCTTATATGCAGTTTTTTCACCCTACTTTTCATCATGTTTGTACACTGATATAAATCTGTGGCTTCCTTCTACACAGTACTTGTGTAGGGGGAACCATACAGTGACCACACAGCAGTGACAGAAACCAACACAAGCATGTACTGATAAACCATTGATAAAGAGAGCTCTCTGCATTTACATGATTATTTTAGCCAAATTGTTGGTCTGGAGCAAAAAATACAGCAGCCGCCGGTAGTGGGAGTACCGGCCAGGCCGTGACGTGGGGAGGGTGGGGGGTAGTAATGTATGGATCACGGAGTTTAACAGGTAAGTAAACATGTGCATAATTAAAACGGATTTCGTTGCATGCACTGCATCACCAAATGAGATGCAGTGCACGCAAAGAAATTTGTTTTATTTATTTATATGTTTACCTACCTGTTAAACTCCGTAATCCACACATTACTACCCCCCTCCCTGCCCCTCCCCACGGCACCGCCTGGCCGGTACTCCCACTACCGGCTGCGGCTGAAAGTATATACTGTTGAGAATACTTTTGTACCAAAATACTAGCATACAGTGATGATATTTGAAGTGTTTGTTACAAGGGTTCTGGTAAGTCATGAGAAAAAACAGAGACTGGAGGATTTTCACCCGATCTAGGATTCTTTTCCTTTCCTTCTCTGAAAACAAAACAAGTTCACTAATGGTAATTCCTAGTAATCCAAGGAAAGGATAAGGCAACTGAAACAAGATTAACCCTGGGCAAAGCACTACGCTACGCTCGCGTAGTTTGCGCTACTTCGCACTATGCGAACTGCACGTAGCACAGTGCAAACACGTGTAGCGTAGCGTAGTGCAGCGGTCATTTTTTGCTTGCTCGAAGACCTCAACGTCAAGTTGCCGACTGCGAGCAAGCAAAATTACATCCCGGCGAGACTTTTTTCTCATTCGTGGTCAGCAACATCAAGTTTCCGATTGCGAGCGTGGAAAATAAACCTCCCGGCGAGATTCTCAGCGTGGGGAGGTCAGGTTTCTCATTGGGAGTGGTCGCGTATGCTTGCGACCGCTTGCGTTGAGAAACTACCAGTCCGCGTTGAGAAAACTACAGCTCGAATAAAAATCTACTCGAGCGGCAGAAAACTACAGCTGGCACTGTGCAAGATGCTTTTTTTAATGATTGCACAGTGCCGGATGCTTGTCCGCACTGTGCAATCATGGAAAATGGCATCTTGCACAGTTCAGTAGTAAATCCAGCATAGATTCACATTGTAAAAATGGGAAATGGGGTTCCTATACTCAGGGGAAAGCAGGTCCTTTTATAGAACTTTAGGCAAAGGATTTATCACTCTAGTATACAAGTACATGGTTCCCCGTATATGCACCAACGAGCAAACTTAAACAAGAAACGATTTATTATAAAATACATTTGAATAGTCTCTCATAATACTATTACATAGGATTCAGAGTTTCTCAGAGACTGTTAGGGTGATACGAGTTGTACATCAATCAATACAGTCTTAGTCCAAAGACTAGGAAAGTCCAGCCTTCCCATGTAAAGCTCACAATTCTTCTACCAGAGCAAAGTCAACAACATCGATCACGTGGTGCATCAACGTTATTTCAAAAAGTAAGACAGCACAACTTTAGTTTATGTTAGCGCAAGTTAATTTTCAAAAACCTTAGAAACTGTGCTATGACGTTCACCAAGCAAAATTCTGGTCATTTTGAAAGTAGTTTAAACACTTTCGAGGTGGCTAATTGCTGCTATTGGCTTCACCATTGCTTGTGCTATGATAAAAAGCATTAGCTAAGCCAATAACAGTGACATAATATCATTGCAAATAGAGTTTCCATATAGCCAGTTATTTATCGACATGATCACTATTTTATGTTGCGGGCGATAAAAAAACAATTGTAAAATCACCTAAAAGGGGTACTTTTTCCTCTTATTAGTATATATTTTAAACAGAACAAATAAGAAGTAATCACTTTAAAACGTGTTCTACAGCTGCTTTAATGATCCATTACTGATCAATAAAGTAATCAAAAACAAACGGCTTGATACAAATGAATACAAGCGATTTTCATTTGCAGAATCTTAAAATGGGAACAAATGGCTAGTATTTTTCTCAGGACAATTGTAACTCTAATTGTAAAGCATGACCTACTTGCTATGTTAATGTTTGTCTTTTCTCCTTTCTTCCTCGGGAATCCTAATGATAGTATGTTGATGTAGATTGTTTGGTACTAATTTCTTTGGGGTGTTTGGAGAGTCCTAATTCTGTTTTACCAGTCGGAGCATCTCTTTAATCATAGTTGAGACATCAGGTAAGGAATTCATTTACTTTCCTCTGTAGTTTGAAACAGGATTCAAGGTCCTATGTCAGAATATATTCTGGGTGAATCTGAAAAGGAAAGTGTGCAGCCTGTGCTGATACCTGCAGGGTTACTTGAAGATATAGTTATATGACAGTCATCTGGGTGAGGTTGATGGAGCAGGAGGAGAAACAACAATTTTTTTTACCCCCTACAATTTAGAGGCCTATTAAGATGGCGGACGGACCTGCGTCCGTCCGCCACCTCCGAGGTGGAGCGACCATCTGCAGGGGCAGCGGCGGTCCCTCCATACCAATTAGGATGTGACCGCCACCCTGGCGGTCACATCCCGTATCTTTAACCTTGCGGCTGGTGCTGCTTTAAGCAGCACCCAGCGCAAGGTTAAATATGCATGCTTTGCATTTATATGCACAAAGTGGAAGGCACCGTGCGGCGCCTGCCGCTTTGTGCATGCAAATGTAGGTACCCCCGTGTGCACCCCCTACACCCTGGGGGCCCGCAAGGGCCCCCCAGAAGCATATCTTCACATGCTTTTCCACAGCGGAAATACCGCAGCGGAAAAGCATGTTTTCACACACATCTTAATTTGGCTGGCAGTGTCTTGCAGACACCGCCACCAAATTGTGGTCAACACCCCGTGGATCAGCGGTGGACGGACTTGCCGTCCGCCGCTGATCCCACCGCCATCCTAATGTGGTGGTGGGTGTTTCCAATGTCCGCGGCGGTGAATCCGCATCCTCCAGGCCGGCGGTGGCTTCCGCCGGCCCGGAGGATGCAGATTCACCTCCATCCTAATGACCCCCATTGTTCCCTCATAATTTTAATATTATAAATTGTGTGAAGCATGTAAACTAATCAACAAAATGCACATTATTTAGACACAAAAACGTGGGAAGACTAACTGCTGTTTTCAAAAATCTAATTTACTGATGAAATATGAGTCGAACTAATATAGAACTGTGATGAGGTAAATATAAAAGAGTAAATGCATGTATTTGTGCATATGGTAGAATTGTATTGTGGCAAAAGAATGCAGATGGTAAGTAAAATTGCGTACATGTTGCTTCGCTAGGTAACACCTAACATGGGAAATTAGAATGGCGGGAGGTAAACAGAAGGGCTTGTTTACTCTCTCTAATTTCTGTTGTGTTTGTTTTCATATTAGTTCCCGTTTTGGCCTGATCGACCTAGTCTAAAAAGTGGCTGGTAAAACACGATGGTAGGAATGAAATTAAAGATGTTCCCCACGCATGCATAAGAGAAGATGCCAAGTCACAAGTGTATGGCACATGCCTGCAGCAAGAAATGTCAGGGCCAGCTTGGCCTTCAGTCGGAAATTGTGCCAAAGTTGCCTGCATTTAAAAGTCTGGGAAGAAATGGACATTGAAACCTAAATGCAAGGAACTGATACGAAATGCTAAACAAGTACAAATGTGAACATTTGATGAAGTCATGAGAAACTATGGCATGAATTTGCACTTTTACAAACTGGTTTAAGCAAGTAGGACATGAGATGATCATTGCCTCCCCTCCAATGGACCAATGAGAGATGAGTGCAGCCCCTAAAACTTTCAATTTTGGGTCTAGATAGTTAGTGAAAGGATATAAAATAGCTTGTGCAAATGATCTTGGTGTGTCCGTTATTGTCGCACCACGACATGCTGTCAGATGGGACGATTTTTCTTATGGTGCAAGAGACTTTGAAATTTTTGGACTTTAAACTTTTATGAGGAAAAGAACGAGACCTGTCGTGGAGATTCTATGTCTGGAGGGAGATATTGAGGTGGTTAGAAAGACAGTCAGCTTGGGAACCTATTCTATGTTCTGTAAACATACCTTTAATTCCTCGCAATATAAACTCTCTCTTAATTAATCTAGATAAAATTCTATAAAATATAAACTTGGGTCTGTGTTTATTAAAATAATGTTAAGACGATTAAATGTTAAAAGATATAAGAATATTGTGATTGAGCTGCACTTAATCACCATCAACAGATTTCTACTAGTTGGTCCATCGAACAAATAGCGGAGTACCTTGATGATTTTATGACTGTCGGGCATTTACAATTTTAATGTATATAATGTATAAAGTTATTGTATAGGTTAATAAGGTACCCCTCATCTCTTGCAGCTG
Organism: Lissotriton vulgaris; assembly: GCF_964263255.1. NCBI lineage: Eukaryota > Metazoa > Chordata > Amphibia > Caudata > Salamandridae > Lissotriton > Lissotriton vulgaris. Next base: position 646,688,488 of record NC_141691.1, on the reverse strand, counting down.
GTTTACTTGTCACTGATTCAGGGGCTGTGTGGGTATGAGTGTGTGTGTGTGTATGTGACTCATGGTGCTATGGGTCCCAACGATGAGTAAAAATAAGTCGCTCCTGAATTGGTGATATAGAGGGTTTTGTGTTAAACGTGCTGCATCATATTTCTTTGTAGCAGAGTTATGGTTTATATAGGTCAGTTTGAAGATTAATTATTATTGATGTTTTATGTTTAACACTATATGTTGAGTCGGTATCATATTATATGTAGTCAGAAATGTTGAAGCTTCCGGGAAGTAGGGAGTGGATATATGTGACAAGGTAATCACATGGAATTGTGCATTGTCTGGTTTCAATATTGTGATTACACAGGAAGGTGTTATGTTAGGGAATTCTTGTGTGAGTCGAGTTGAAGGATTAGGGACAGGTATTCTTGTGAAACTCTGGCCTTAATTCTCAGGAGCAGTATAGTCTCTGCATGTGTTTTATCCCCCGAGAAACAGGTTTGCCTTTTGCTTGTTAGACGGGGAAGGTAGAGGGAACTGCTACTTTATCGGCAAAACAAAATTCTGTGGTAGGATAGAGGTAAGCGATGCCTACTGGAAATACAGAATTCTTGTATGCTTGGAAAAACTATCTCTTTGGTTTAGCGAAAAAGTCAATGGAAATGTGTTTTGTGTTGTAAATAACTGTATTTACTAGAAAAAGTATGTAAATACAGAGCTGAGAAATTTTGTAAAGGAGGGGTCAGCAGAAGCAAGAGTAGAGCTGACATCAGCAAGAGCCACGCTGGGATTGGCTAATTGCGGAAGACGTGAGATATTCTGATTGGTGCGTTAGTATGAATCGCGCTGGGATATGTCCGTGTGAATGTGACGTGAACTATTCTGATTGGTGCTTTAGTGTGTTACGCGCTGGGATTCGGACGGAATATCAGAAGAGATTAAAGGGAAGTGTACAACTTTGTTTTGGAGAGAAAAATCTGTGAAAAATGACTTATTAAAATGAGCAAGCAAAGGAGAAACCTTAATTTTTAAAGAAGATCAAGAATCATTTTAAGAAAGAAAAAAAAATAGTCACTAGAGAGTGAAAAGTGCTTCCTCCGGCAAAAATCCCTGCACCATATATGATTACGAAATATGGCTATCATACTTGTGTTTGGCTAAAAAATTGGATGAAATATACTAAAAATGATAGTGTTGGCATTTCCAGAAATAGGTTCATTTAGCACAGCAGTGTTAGGGAATTTAAGAGAGAAAATTATGACACTTCAATCGAGACATAGACCAACACAATTTGAAGCTTTGATGGAATGGGAAGATGAGATGTATGAGAGAGAAAGAGAGAGATTCTGAGATATAAGAGAAAACCAATATAGACCAGAAAAATTATGAGAATTCACTCACCAGAGTAGGATGAAAAGATGGAGGTGTGCTGATATGTGGGATGGTATGTATCCTGTCAGAACGTTGGATGAGTTAGTGGGAAGAAAATGTACAGAAAAAAAGAAAACATGGAATACCAGAGAAGAGTGAATGTGGAATTAGTGATACAGAAGACGAGGTGTTAGAGGACATTTGAAATAAGAGACTCCCTCCATATCAACAGACTTCTGCAGTGGTAACACCAAATGCACAGCCAATAGAGACTGAAATGAATGATACCCCAAAATGATATTTTGAAATAAAAAGTTCATTAAAAAACTGGAAATAACAAAGACTGTAAAACCTAGTACTTCAGAAATAGACGATAAACAAAAGAATCAGCTGATAAAATAAAAGAATTGATGAGAAATGTAGAAGCTGTAACTGTGCCAGTAACTATAGGTCCTGTGATACCAGTATTTGAGAATCAGAAAATAGATGAGCATTTGTTAACGATTCCTTTGAATTCCAGTATGCAAAAAGTAAGAGAAAAGATTTATCCTGACCAATACTGCTTCACAGTATTGGTTCCGACCGGATGGGGATGAATCAGATGAGAGTTTCTGATGGTGCCTAGGAGAGGAAGTGGAGTGCTTGCTTGGCGCAACTCTAGAGGTAGATCAGTCTGGTCCTTTTGTAGATGAAAGGTGAATGGCGTAAATGTAACTTTCCTAGTGGACACTGGTGCTACCCATTATACAGTTAGATCAGTAGAAATTCCAAACCTTCCTCTCTCGGGAGAATATATCCAAGTTGTAGGTGTAACAAATAGACAGATTAAAACCCCTCTCACACAACCAGTGGAGGTGTTAATTGGCTCTCATAAAGAAATGCATCGTTTTGTGGTGTGCGATAGCAGTCCTGTAAATTTGCTTGGACGCAATATACTCGGCAAGATGAATTGTGCCATTTACTGTACTCCAGATGACATTGTTTCCAGACAGCAGATAATTATGTTTTGTATAAAATGACCATGTGGATAATTGATTCAGAGAAAAGTGAAACGTTCCTTGTGTTTGACAAAGAAAAGATCCCCATTGAATTGAAAGGAACAGTTAAAAATGTGGTGTGGGATTTTACAGGAGAAGATATAGGTCTAACAAAAGGAGTAAATAATGTAAAGATTACTGTAAAAAAGAAGAAGCTTACCCAAATACACCACAATATAAACTGACACCAGAAATCATTGAAGGAGTAACCCACTCATTAATAAAATGATTGGGCAAGGGATTTTAAAGGAAATAGTGAGTAGTCCATGTAATTCACCTATACTGGGACTGAAAAAGCCAAATGGGTCTTTTAGAATAGTGCAAGATTTGAGAAAGGTAAATACAATTGTTGTTCCTTGTTGTCCATTTGTGCCGAATCCAGCTGTAATATACCAAATTTCGCATGATGCAGAATGGTACACAGTCATTTATATGTGCAATGCATTCTTTACAATTCCATTACACCCTGGTAGCCAACCAATTTTTGCTTTTAGGTTTGGCAAGTGTATTTTGGCATGGTGCGAATTCCTCAACGGTATACTGAAAGCCCTTCCATTTTTATTCAGATACTGAAGAAATCCCTAGAAAGTTTAAACATTTCTGAAATATCTGTTTTGGTTCAATATATTGATGACCTATTAGTGGCATCAAGGTCCAAAGAAGCTTGCATTTCTGATACCATTGTATTACTGAACCACTTGGCAGAAGGAGGACATAAAGTTTATCCATCACAATTACAGTTATGTCAACAAGAAGTACAGTATCTAGGTCACAAGATTGAAAAAGTGATGAGAAAAGTGACCACCGAAAGAATAAGGATTATTAAAGGAATGAGTCCCCCAAAAACACAGAACAAGTGAGAATGTTTCTTGGAATGGTTGGTTATTGCCAACAGTGGATACGTGGATTTTCATTGATTGCAATATCTTTGCAGCGATTAACCAAAGAGGATGTGAAAGACTCTATAGTGCTGAATGAAAAGGAAATGGAAGTTTTTGAACAATTGAAAAATAGTTTATGTGAAGGGTCAGTTCTAGGCATGCCTGATTATGAGAAAGAATTTGAACTGTATTGCAGTGAAAGAGATGGGTGCGCATTATCAGTTCCAATACAAAGGCATGGAAGAATGAGACGACCAATAGCATACTTTTCAGCTGTTTTTGATACAGTAGCAAAAGCATTGCCTGGATGTTTGAAAGCTGTAACTGCTATGAGTGTGAGTTTAGAACAGAGTGAAGGCATTGTGATGGGATATCCTGTTAAGGTCTATGTTCAACATTCAGTTAAAATACTTTTGACCCGTACCAAAACTCAGTTCATGACCAATAGTCGTTGGACCAGATATAAGAAAGTGATTTTGGGTGCAGATAATGTGACAATTGTAAGATGTATAAATGTGAATCCTTCCATTTTATTGCCTGATGCATTGGATGCTGAAGTCAAAAATTAAATTGATCATAAATGTTAGGATGTACTTGAGTACTACACAAAACCAAGACCTGACATTAAAGATGAACCTCTGGAAGAATCAGTGATGTTTGTGGGTGGATCAAGTTTGAGAACAGAAAAATACGTTTTGAGTGCTACATATGCTGTATGCACAGTGGCAACTATAATGGAGGCATCTTGTTTGAAAGGAAAATGTTCAGCCCTAGTGGCTGAGCTGATTGCTTAGATTCGAGCTTGTAAATTGGGAAAGAATGTCTGTATTACCGTAATTTCTGATAGCCAGTACGAGTTCGGAGTAGTACATGATTTTGGACAGATTTGGTCCCAGAAGGATACATGACCTCTTCGGGATCTCCAATAAGAAATGGTGAGGTAGTGAAAATGTTGCTTGAGGCGATACAGCTGCTTAAAAGGATTGCGGTTGTAAAGTGCACTGCTCACCAAAATGGAGATGATTACCTCACTGAAGGAAACAAGTTTGCAGATACGATAGCTCAATATTGTGCTAGGCACATAACATCCATGAATCAGTAGAGGGAAAAAGAACATGTTTCTTGTCCTTTAATGCTTACTAACATAGTTGAAACTTAGCAGGTAGTGAGACAATTACAGGAAGAAGCGAGTGATGAGAAAAAATATAAATGGATAGAAGCAGGTTGTAGACAAAGAGAGGAAGATGTTGTTTGGATTTACAGGATAAAAGATCAGTCATGCCTGATAGCATGATCTTTAACATGGCACAGATGTACCATGGACAGGCATACTTTGGCAGAGATACAATGATTAAACTTTTCAAACAAACTTGGAATAATCCAAAATTTTGGATCATCGCCGAAAGTGTTTGTCAAAGATGTCTTATATGTCAACAGTTGAACCCAGGAAGAAAAACAGTTGTAAGTCTGGGATCCATAGGACGGGAGGGAGGTCCTTTTACCAGAATGCAACTTGACTTTATCGAAATGCCACCATGTAACCGATTACGTTATGTTTTAGTGATCGCTTGCTTATTCTCTTGCTGGGTGGAGGCGTATCCAACCAGGAGTTACAGTAGCAAAACTCTTGCTTAGTGAATTTATACCCAGGTATGGTTTTCCAGTGATGATTGAAACAGACAGAGGAAATCACTTTCAGAATGAGATTATTCAGTTGATATGTGAGATATGGGACAGTCAACATAAATTGCATTGTGCCTACAGACCAGATGCTTCTGGGGTGGTTGAACAAGTAAATGGAACAATCAAAAACAGAAATATGCGTTTGGCCACAGGACTAAAATGGCCGGATGCTTTACCACTTGTTTAACCAGGTTGGAACTGATGTGAGTACTCTTGAAAGACACCGAGCTCATGATCTGAGTCCTGGAGATTGGGTAGGCATCAAGATTCACAAAAGAAGAAATTGCCTGGTTCCAAATTTGGACAAACAACACCAAGTGATCCTGGTTACCACCACAGCAGTAAAGAGTGCAGGTGTGAAAAAGTAGACCCATGCCAGCCACACAATCAAAGTTCCAGAACCTGAAGATTGACATGTGAGTGGACATCTGGAAGAAACAAATACTAGTTCAGATTCTGACACAGAAAGTGAAACAAACAGAATTCCAGATTCAGAAGCTCGTCCTGTAAGTCGATATCTGGAGATATCAGACACCAGTTCAGCATCTGAAGCAGAGACTGAAATAATTGAAATTCCAGATTTTGAAGACTGACCTGTAAGTCGACATCTGGAAATATCGGACACCAGTTCGGAACCTGAGAACGAACAAAGTAAAACTGGTGAAATTGAAAACACTGCAAATCAAATAGAAAGTTCTGGGAGACAAAATATTGACATTGAGACAGGTGAAACAGAAATAATTCATGGTGGGGATGAGACTCCAAACACCAGCTATGAAAAAATACCTCCAGAAAGAACTGAATTAACAAAAGAGGATCAAGAATCAGCTGTAGAACCTGAAATCATAAGGTTCAAGATATGAGGAAGTTAAATATGATCTGAAACAGAGTCTGATGAAAGTGAAGGAGAAATAAATCAAAGAAGAAGTCTAAGGAAAAGAGCGTGGAAAGTTGAACGTGAGATTATAGAGACTGACAATAAAAAGCCAAGAAAAGGAGATATTTGGCCTAAAGAAATTAAAAGACTGAAATTCAAAATAATAAATGTGAATAAAAACCAAGAGGAACAAGTGAATGAGATAACAAGTCAAGAAGATCAAATAAAACAGAATAAAGAACATTTGCAAAGACCAAAAAGAATAAAGAGACATAATCTGAAATATAAATCACCTGAATGGACTTATATTGCCCTGCCTGATATTGAGGAAGCAGAGAGCAATCAAGAGAACCAAGGTGAAAATAAATTCGGAGTAAAAGTGAATATTAACCCCTTCGGTGCTCATGACGAGCTCAGCTCGTCATGAGGCACTGTGCTCGTGTGCTCATGACGAGCTGAGCTCGTCATGACCACACCCATTAACATTATGGCCCAGCACAGCATGGGAATATCTTCCGCAACAAAGGTGTTAATAAACTGTGTTCATACTGAAAGACTAAAGGATGCTAAAATAAAGAAAGTTGATACAATTAAAAGATGAAGAACTGAAAAGAAAGAAGATAAAGAGCAGTTGGCTCAAAGGACATACTTCCAAAGTGTGAAAAAGACATAGGGGTCCATTAGTATGTTGGGCGGGGGCATCACCGCGCTGCTGGCAGGGCAGAAAAATGCCTTTTTCCGCCCGCGAGCAGTGGAACTGACGTCCGCCATATTAGTATAGCAAAAGATAGGTCATTTCCAGTGGTAGCCAATGGAGACTGACCGCCGTGCGGAATGACATCAGCCCCGCTCCACAAATTAGGATGGCCCTAACAGGCAGATGCACCATAGCGGAGACACCGCCCAACCAGAGACAGCAGAAACTCGATAGCGGAGCGCCATAGCACAGAGCCTGTCATCACCATCCGGTAAAGAACGCCATGGACCCAGCCCTACATATGCATCAGGTCATGTACCTGCTACTGCATGACCATCAACTGGGTCGCCCCGGACAACGCCGCAGGTATGCAAATACACACATACAACACACAACACACGGGCTGATACAGGGTCCAAGTCCACCCCAGACACCCTGCTGAGGGGTCTCAACACATCCACAAGAGCACCTCTATATCACCCACCTGCCAACAAGTCCCCCTCTGCATCCGGGACACACATTGACCGCGAACTTGCAGCAACATCCCGCTCCCAGTCACGTCACCGCAGCGGTCAACACATGTGCCCAATGCAGAAGGCAGGGCCACTACAAGATATGGGCAGGGCACAGACACCACAGGGACACAGCACCCCCAACCACACATCAACACACGCCAGCAAGTCACAGTCCAGGTGCCCATCCTGTGCACCCCCATGCACACCAACGAGCACAGTAAAATGAAAGCACAATACACACCCGGCACCACACAACAGGCAACCAGGGAGACAGCCACTGCATGAGTGGCTGACAAGGAACACACAACACCAGTGCCACACACACTCAAGGCTGACAATACTTCCCAGCACATACACACACCCTGGGTGTATCCACAAACAGAAAACACACACAGGGTAGCCTGAACAGATTCCTGACCAAAACTACACACAAACACCACAGGAACACCCCCCACCCCCAACCGAAGCAGACATACCCTCCCAGCCAAACTGAGGAAAGGCAATGTGAGTACAAACACAACATGAGTGCACGACATCATCACTAACGAATTAAACAATCACACAAAATAACACAAATCACACAAAATTGCACCTGCACAGAACTACATTGCCACATCAAACAAACCACACATGCATATGAAAGCACAAATCAACAAACACCACAGGACATCAGGGGATGCACATCAGGCAATGCCAAGCCCACATACCCACAGCACTGTATGTACAACAAGCAGTGTGAGCACAACAAGCACAACCGCTACACACAGACATGCATGACACAACCTCAACACAGACACCACAAATCAGCACAGCACAAAAGCAACAGCACACCCTGGAAGTGAAGCTACACCACAGCCAACACACAGACATGCAACAAAACAACAACAGGATGCACCACTCTGGGATACAAGAGCACAACCAGCTACACCAGAGCACTTGGCAGCACACACAGCTCAAGTGCACAAGGGCAATCCACACTATTGAATAGCAGAAGAACATCACACATAAGCCAATGTGGCCATTTCCAGCGTGGAACAGCACTCTTGGCCCAAAAACTGCACCACAAGGCACAGTCTCACAAATGAAGGGATGGGGAGGCACATACACTTGTAAAGAAAGGGGACAGCTGACGCCAAAATCAACTGACTTGCATGTCAGTAGTAGAGATGTGAGGTGTAAGCACTACGGAAGCACCACGGAAGCACACCACGATTACCACACAGCTTCTACATACAGACAGCCATTTAACGACGGATGTACCCGCCCGCTGTTCTACTTCTATTGAGATCCTTCACCTACAACTCTTTCATTTTACCCGTGAATGCCGGGTTGGAATTAACACCGGCCACCCAATGCTGGTTTACTCATATCGCCCACAGCCCTGAAGAGTCACAGGCTTATGGCTTGCTTGACGAAACACATGTCGGCTGTTTTTTGTGTGTTGATATCACGTTTCCAGAACAGACAGGCTTAATACATCTGAAAGAAACTCTCCACATGTGTCTACCTTGTCTCATTACCTAAGATTCACTCTCTTTATTATTCATCCAAAAGAAAAAAACTTGCTTGACTAACTCATTATAACGTGTGCACAGGACTTGTGTTGTATCTTTTGTGTTGGGCCCTTGCCAACCCCAACAGAGGTTTTCGGGTCTCCTCTGCCCTAGTTGCACCGTTCTTACTTTGTTGTTTTTACCCATACTCACCGCTACCAGCACAGGCGCCACCATTTCTTGTACACTCCAAAACCCTGCATCGAACCCAAGACATGTGAGGTGTGTACCATACACAAATAGAGGCAATGCAGACCCACAATGGCTAGGCACAAGTGGCACACATAGGGGATGGCATGACACCACACACCTGCAGTGCAGGAGAAAGTCACACACAATGCCAGTGAGGAGCAGCAGGGCCACACAGTCCACACAAACACACACAACACACATTGATGATCAAACAAACACAACACTGATGTGCAAGTCACACACTTTGCACACTCATAAGTGACCAAAACAATAAGGAGGAGTCACACAGAACTGCATGGACACACCAACACACTGCACAGTGAAAAACAGACAACTCACAAAAGTGCATACACTCATTTACACAGGGCAGGACAATCCAAATAACAGGCACACAACTTCTGGCTGACACATGTGTGGCTATCACAATCCAGGGGCACACACACATCCACACCCACTATGAAGTCACACCCTTCACACTGCACACCTCCTCACCACCCAAGATTACACATCTCATGTAGGCCAGGGGACCAGGACTAAGGGCCAACACAGGATGACCATACACACACACAGCTGGGCACATATACAGGAATAACACACATACATCATGACAGTGCCCAGCCTGTAGGCAAACCTGTGCACAGCATCACACCCTGTGCTGGTGTGTACCCGAACCTGACATGGCAACAACGTAGCCAACAATAGGAAACCACTACAAATAGAACTGCATGACAGGTAAAAGAGCCAACACAGAAAACACAAGTATCAGTGTTTGAATGGACTGAAGACCCTGTCACCCCTGTTTAAAAATGTGAGCTTGGCAATCTTGAAGTGACACATAGAGCATGGGGCACAGGCAACCAGATGCACGCACAAAAAGAACTTTAATCAGCAAGGACTCTGACAAAACACACAACCGGAGTAACTGCCTTTATTCACATATTGCACAGATGTGACAGTAGAACAACTGTACGCAAGAGCAATGTACAAAATGCTGATCAAATGCAAGATATCCTGCACAAGCAAACTACAAACAGGAAGACAGCAGAGGAACAGGGCCAGTGTCCAGGGCAGGGGGCACATCAAGTACATGAGAGGCTGCACAAGTGGGACTAAAAACAAAGCAGAGCAACAGGGCCAGTGGGCATGGCACAGGGGAGACTCCTACACAGCGGAGCAACAGGGCCAGTGTCCATGGCTCAGTTGAGAGTACAACACAGCAGAGCGACAGGGCCCGTGGGCATGGCACAGGGGAGACTCCAACACAGCAGAACAACAGGGCCAGTCTCCATGGCACGGGGGAGACTCCAACACAGTAGAGCGACAGGGCCAGTGTCCCCGGCACAGGGGAGACTCCAACACAGCAGAGCTACAGGGCCACTGTCCACGGCACAGTTGAGAGTACAACACAGCAGAGCAACAGGGCCAGTTTCCAGGGCAGGTGGCACAGCAAGTACATGAGAGGCTGCACAGGTGAGACTAAAAACACAGCAGAGCAACAGGGCCAGTGGGCATGGCACAGATGAGACTCCAACACAGCAGAGCAACAGGGCCAGCGGGCATGGCAAAGTGCAGAGTCAGGACATGAGAAGCTGCACAGGCAAGGGGAGAGCAGCAGTGAACGACAAGGCCAGTGGCCAGGGAGAAGTTCAGAGTCAGGACATGAGAAGCTGCACAGGCAAGGGGAGAGCAGCAGTGAGAGCAGCAGTGAACGAGAAGGCCAGTGGCCAGGGAGAATTGCAGAGTAAGGACATGAGAAGCTGCACAGTGAGTGTGTTTGACTGTAACCTTCCATGGCCAGCAACACACCCATGTGGCAAACAATGGTCAGGACTAGCACACCTGTATGAGAGACAGGTGTATGAGGGGGACTGCCACTCACATTTGGCTGTCAGGTGGACTTGGAGCTGGCTTTGTGTCGGGGTCAGCATGAACACTTGACTGGGGAGACAGAGATGCTGGTGATGTAGGGATATCAGTAATTTGGCAAGCTGGAGGGCTGTTTGGACCAGGTGGTGTAGTGGCACGTGGAGGCAGACCTCTGACACCGTGTGGGTGGGAGAGGATGGAGGGGTGCCCTTTCACTTTTTGGGAATACGAAATGGCTTCCCTGTCTTGGGGCTAATGGGAACTGGTGATGACACAACAGGTATACACACCAACTTTCCTGTATCAGGTTCAGACACTGGCACTCCCTCTGGTGATGTGCTGGATCCTGTGGAACGCTTTGTCTGGCTACGCCTCTAGACCACCTTCCCCTGCTTGCCAGGTGTCCCACCTACAGTGCCCTCTTTTGCCTCTTTGCCAGGGGTGGCCCCTACAGTGCCCTCCTTTGCCTCTTTGCCAAGAGTGGCCCCTACAGTGCCCCCCTTTGCCTCTTTGCCAGGGGTGGCCCCTACAGTGCCCTCCTATGCCTCTTTGTCAGGTGTCCAAACTACAGTGCCCTCCTTTGCCTCTTTGCCTGGGGTGGCCCCTACAGTGCCCTCCTCCACCTGCTTCACTGGGCTTGGAATTGGAGTTGATGTGGTGGGTGGATGTGGGCCTGTGCACTTCCTAGGTGTACCCTTGCTGTACAATATCTCCTTAGTGGGCACAGACACTGCACGCCTAGCTCTGCGAGAAGTTTTGGGGACAGGAGAGTCCTTTGCTGGTGATGCCTCAGAGGTTTGTGAATTTGATGTCAGCCTCATTGCTTTTTTGGCCTTGTTTTTCCCTGACAGGCTCTTGTCTTTGCATTCTGGGCTGGCTTTGCTCTTCTGTGGGGATGGTGTCTGTGGGCGGGACTGCTTAGGTTGTGTCTGCTTTGTGCTCCTTGTGCTGTATCGTGTCTGTGACGCATGCAAACCGTGGTTACTGTCCTCTGATGTGGCCACTGACTGGGGGGTGGACAAAGGCACCTGATCAGGAATGGGAGCATGTGCTTGTTGAAGGGCAGACTTTAATGCGGATGACAAAGCTTGGACTGTACGGTGGAGCCCACCCACGTCAGAGTGTATGCCCTCCATGTAGGCAACCACCTGCCCTAATTTCTTGTCACGGTCGCTGAAGGCATTGAGCAGGGCAGTCTGGCCCACACAAAGCTGGTGCAGGAGCGCTACAGACTCAGCACTGAGGGCAGCAGGGGGACAGATGCAGGATCAGCTGTACCAGGTGTGAATGGAACTCGTTCCCTCTTACTGACATGGCTAGCACCAGAGGAAGTGGATGGGAGGCTGGGCACTGGCCGTTGAGTGGTAGATGATGTAGCAGACTCCCCATCCCCTGGGCCTGACAACATGGATGCATCACCACTCGCATCAGATGATGTAGTGCTCTGTGTCTCCGCCATGGATTCCTCCTGCATACTCCTGTCCCCTTCAGATGTGCTAGTGAGCTCTGTTTCACTGGCCTCCGGTGCAGCTGTAGTGCTACTCTCACTACCAATGGTTTCCGGCTCCCGTTCCTCCGTGCCCACTGGCGATTCTGCATGAGAGAGATGCAGGGTTGTATAAATGATAATTATTCACTAAACCTATGGCGAGAAATTCTCTGCTGCTCTTCAACAGCCACCACCCACGCTCCTTGAAGGAGAACCTCCCCGTGTGACAATTCCTCAGAGTCAGGAGGAATTGTTCATCTCAGGCGCTATTTAACAAACACGCAAAGACCCTTTCCAACCAACTACAGGAACGAGAATACCCTGCACATCTTGTGAAAAGAGCATGGAAAAGGGCCTCAAACAACAATCGTGAGGCGCTGCTGGATAGACGTCCTCCGAAACCACCTCTTGAGAGATTAACATTTGTTAGCACTTTCAACGCACAATCCAACAGACTCCAAAAAGCGGTACAAAAACACTGGGGTATTCTCAATACTACGAACGCCAACATCCCCTTACCTCTCTTTTCATTTAAAAGAGCGCCAAGCTTACGTGACACGTTGGTCCATACGAGACCCAGGATACAGAATACCGAAAGACCAAAAACTCTATGGGATCTCCCTCCGGTCACAGGCCATCACCCATGCGGATCTTGTAGCGTCTGCCCCCAGACCAGTAAAACTAACACGATTGACTTGGGTTCGGGGAGGACTTGGGTCCTTAAGAAACACACTAATTGTAATACAGAAAATGTGATCTATATGATCACTTGTCCTTGCTCTCCTAGATACATTGGGTATACAACTCGCAAGATTAAACTCAGGATCGGAGAGCATAAGAGCACTATCAGGTGTCACAAACAGGCAACAAAACTCACAAATCACTTTTTGATCTGCAAACACACAGCAGAGGACATGAGATGGGTGGTTCTAGAACATCCGTACATCCCTACCCACATAAGTGATGTCTCGAAATTCCTATTCAGAAAAGAGCAGAAATGGGTTTTCCAACTACAAAGTGATTCTAAGGGGCTCAATGATGACATACCATGGGCGTCTTTATAACTTACCATGGTTGTACTAATAACAATCTATCTGCCCTTTTAAACATGCAGTGCCTTAACATTGGACTATATTCTATACAACCACTGATAGACACAGTCATATAGGTACACATAGGAGCACATCTCCTCCTAGCTCCTTGTAGGGACTATACTCCTAGACATGTTCTGTCTTAATATCTGGAATATATTCTCCACGACTATTCATAGATATATACAGGCCTACATGGGGATCATACACCCCCCTTCTGGTTCCCCCTTGTTGATCGGCAACTTTCCAATCCAATCAGTGCTATGCCTTATTGCATAATACTAATCAATAGGCTCGTTTTTATATATAGAGACCTGACATGCCTATTAATAAAGTTAACTTCACTATGTCCTCTTGTGTAAACCTCGCTTAGAATTTGCCACATCCAATTGAGGGCAAGAATCAAGCTACGGTACTATACCAACATGTGGCTAAGCTGTTATACCGTGAATATATGCGAGCGATGTTTTCGCTCCGCATATGCGCACCACATCTTTACCGTGCGTTCGCTACTGCTGGCACACGCGAGCGGTGTCTACGCTTCGCGCATGCGCACCGCGTTTTCGCTCCGCGCATGCGCGATTTGTTCACCACGGCTCAACACACAACGCGCTAGAGTGTAAGCGCGCAGGCATTACGATAGTCACCGGCACATGCGCATTTAGCGTCTGCTGTCATTACAGATGAGAGTCAGGCAGCGCTAACCAATGGATTTAGACCTTCCAAAAAAGTGCCGTTTTTCGCGCCTTTTTTTTGTCTACTGATTATCCAATTAGAGCGGGTATTTAATAAGGAGGTATACACAGCCAAAATCACCTCCACTCCCGCTCGGACGCTGGCCATTGAGGTACCGACGGACAGGTATGGCTCCCTGGAAACCTAAGATCTAGCAACTAGGGGCCAGATGTAGGTAAATGAGATTTACCGATTTTTAATTACCGAATTTTACCGATTCGGTAATTAAAAATCGGTAAATCTGAGGGGTGGATATGTAGGAACATCCAGATGTTCCTTTTACCGAATCGGTAAATATCTGTATTTACAGATTCGGTAAATACCGACCGGTAATGCCCCATTCATTCCTATGGGCTTTGAAGCCCATAGGAATGAATGGGGCATTACCGGTCGGTATTTACCGAATCGGTAAATACCGATTCTGACAAGGGTGCAGGGGGTGTCACTTTGACACCCTCTAGCACCCCCAAAAAAGGTTCGGGGGCCATGTGGCAGGCATACCTGCCCTAAGGGCAGGTCTGCCTGTCATATGGCACAGGTGTGCATGCACACATGTGCATGCACACCAGAATCGGTATTTTACCATCAAATAGTATTTGATGGTAAAATACCGATTCTGTAATGCTTGTGGGACTCAGAAGAGTCCCACCTACATATCAATTTTACCGAATCGGAAAAAATACCGATTCGGTATTTTACAGAATCGGTAAATTTACCGATCGGTAAATTTACTGATTCTGTAAAATACAGGGCCCTACATCTCAAATTGCATTTACCGGTTGGTAACGGCCGAATTCGGCCGTTACCGACCGGTAAATGCCTACCTACATCTGGCCCTTGGGATACTATTTAAAGTCCTGTTAACTGAATTTTTGTTGCCCTGCATGCACTAATCTAGTCTCTTTGGCTTCACCTACACTATGCTCTTAAGACACTGTTCTGTCTAGGCTTAGCCAGAACCTACAGCTATCTTATAGAGCCATTTAACAATCAGTATCATCCCCTAGCCTGGTCATAACCATGTCCTCTTTTTGGGTTGAGTCTCTTTTTAATCAACTAGTATTTGTTAGTATATATGTATGGATTAGTAGAGTACGTTTACTCTGTACCTCAATAGAACCTTCATTTGAGGTCCTTATACTCTTCCATCTCTAACAGAGTGGGGCCTCCTTCTTCCCGAGTGGGTGCCGGGTGGGGTGAGGTGTTCTCCCACAGAATGTTGGGTGAGTAGAACATTGATAAATTTATACTCTGTAACTCAATCAGTTTCAATTCAGGAGACTTATGTAGCTTCTGAAAGGCGGAGAACAGTCTTCTGCCGCCCTGCCTATTCCTGTTGTGTTGTGTTTTTAATCACCATTATATCACATATGCCTCTTACACCCCTTTTTTTCCTCTTCAGGAAAATCACGACCAGTTGGATAAACACCAGAGAATACTTTGGGCTCAAAGATCTGGTAGGATTAATCCAAAATGTTAATACACTTTATTTTTCACATAGTGCAGATGCGTAACATCTAACGGTCCTGAAGAAAGCTTGGACTAGTTGTCCTCTAAGCTGAAACATGTCGACCTCCACGCACTACGCCATGACATAGTTATTCCTTAAGACTATAAGGCGTTGTTTTTACTCTTGACCCTGGACAATACTTAATAAACATATTTTTTGTCTCAGGAGCCTATTTTACTCACATTTGTTTCCTTTTGCACGAGCACTGTACTCCATCAGTCCTACCTCTGAAATACTGTGGTTCAGAACAATACCTTCCAGAACCTATCTCCGCATCATCATCAGGTGCATTGGGAGAGACTAAGGTTCATGGTTTTCATCCCACATGACGACACTCCGCCAATAATGGTGGCCTGATGGGAATTTTTCGAACCCAGTAGTATCACTGTGAGGACATGTTGGTTTAGTGGTTTTTCGGGCATGACACAACACGTAGGCAAGCTATCTGACCAGGTAACTCCTGTTTGTTTCTCAAGTTGATAAAGGGGTTTGAGCTACCGTGGTCGTTAAACTTTCCCCTTTGACCCCCCCACCTCCTTTTTCTGATGTAGCAGACTCCCCATCCCCTGGGCCTGACAACATGGATGCATCACCACTCGCATCAGATGATGTAGTGCTCTGTGTCTCAGCCATGGATTCCTCCTGCATACTCCTGTCCCCTTCAGATGTGCTAGTGAGCTCTGTTTCACTGGCCTCCGGTGCAGCTGTAGTGCTACTCTCACTACCAATGGTTTCCGGCTCCCGTTCCTCCGTGCCCACTGGCGATTCTGCATGAGAGAGATGCAGGGTTGTATAAATGATATCTTCAGGACAAAGCAAAACAAACAATGCATACAGGGGATGCCCAAATCAACATGCTGACCACCACACCCTGCATAAACAATGCAGCAACACACTACATACACCACAACAGTGCCTGCAACACTGAATAGCTGCCATGACAGAGCTATGTTGAGGCCACACAGCACTACACCTTGCCCATGGATGAAGTGTACCACACACAACTTGCCATGCCCACACCTATCATGTCCCAACACTCATTACCATTGACAGGCCTTCAGGGAACCTGACAGGAGACCACACACACTTATTAGGAAATGACAGTCCACAATGCCAAGTAGGTCATACCAAGCACCATGTGGTACTCTGTGGCACCTTTTTGTCAGACGTGTGACCCACAACAATCATGGAGCATGCAAAGTAGGAGTACATGCACTCACACTCAGATAGTGGACCCTAATGTTCACCCCTAATAGATTTCCCACACCATCCCAATGCAGAATGACCATGTGGATCCAAAAACACCTGGCTATGATACAGCACAGCAGGGATGATCAGCCTTGTAAGGGCTGTTTGGCACAATGCCTGACACTAGCACACATCCCTGCAGCCACTCACATGACACATCACAGCACCACCCCACGAATATCACATGGCCCACCACTGCCACAGGCTCTGTACACATGCATCCGCTCCCAGGCAAAGTCACCCACCCCAAATACTCACCCCTGCCTTGCTGGCCATGCTCTTTCAGACATGCATCCAACTCCGGATTAGTCACTGCCAATATGCGGACCATCAGTGGTGTTAAGTTGCGGAGTGCCAGATGCCCAGTGCGCGGTTGCAGCCCTAAGGTAATCTCAGCCACGTTCTTTGTCAGCTGGCTGATGTCGTCCCACCTCTTGTGGCAGTAGGTGCGTCGTCTGTTGGATACCCCCAGGACTCGTACCTTTACAGCAATGGCCCTCCACACGGCCTCTCGCTGGTGTACCTTGAGCTGCCGGTATGGGAGAAAAGTAGGGTAAATGACCAGTTACACAGTGTCATGGACCAACATCTATCACAACAGTAGCAATACACAGACTCAGGACCAATTGTAATCCCCCTAAATCCCAAACTGGGGGACACCTCACAAGGGCACTCTGCATGGCCCAAATTGATATCATAGCATGCATTCATGAGAGCGTAGAGGCTACATGCTAATCACACACACTTGCAGGATGACTGCAATGAACCCCCTCAGTGGGTCGCACACATCACTAGTCCCATGCATGTCTGACACCCCCCTGCCACACAGCACCCTCAATGTTTACTTACCACTACATTGGGGGCACCATACAACCTCGTGTACTGTGCCAGCATCTCCTACAGTAGTACCTCCAGCTCCTCACTTGTGAATGGACTGGCACGGATCTTCTCAGTTCTTGCCATCCCTTTGGACATGTAACACCTGTGGTTGAAGTGAGTGGTGAGGAGTCCCACGCAGCAGGCACTTCAGGCAGCAGCAGGAGAGGGTCCCAGGCAGCAGGCTATGCGAGCAGTGGAAATGTGGGGCTCACTCCCACAGATTTATAGCCTCCTGGGCTAGTGTGTGAGGTGCAAAGCTGCAGTAATTACTTGGTTGTGCAGGACTGCCTCATTCAAAAGCATCCAATGACCGGCTCCGCGGTGGCGGAGCACGTCTTCCGTGATTTTCAAACCTGCATCATGCCACTGCAAACATCGCTCCCATTGGCTGTAGGCAATGCTCCATGGTGATGATCCACCACAGGGGCCCGGGGTGCGCTACCACAATGGTGCATCGCTCAAAAGCATCCAATGACCAGCCCCGCGATTTTCAAACCTGCATCATGCAACGCAAAAATCGCTCCCATTGGCTGTAGGCAATGCTCCATGGCGGTGTCGCACTGCAGGGGCCAGGCGGTTGCAACCGCCATTTGTGAGGTGCAGCATGCCCACTGCCAGCAATCCATGCCAATGTCTACCGCAATTGTGTAGGGGGTGGTGCTTGTGTCACACCGCCATGGACAGGCGGTAGCAAATGCCATTTGTGTGGCAAAGCATGCCCACCGCCAGCAATCCATGCCAATGTCTACCGCAATTGTGTAGGGGGTGGTGCTTGTGTCACACCGCCTTGGACAGACGTACGCTACCACGAATTTGGTCACATGTAATGCCAAATTCCATCGTGAACTCTGCATAAGTACACAGCAGCAACATTTTTAATGGCACATTATTGTGCACACAATGCCATTAATTGATTTAATGCACAGGTGGTTGCATGATATGTGTGACGTACATTGGTCTGTTGTCCCTGCAATGTCACTGATGCATTTGATGGTTGATGATGCCTGACAGTGTTAAGGTGTTGTCAATGATGTATGACAAATCAATGTGTCATGGGTCAGTGGTGACCTTGGCAAGGCTTGTCTCACTGTATGGTTTTGTTTCATACTTGTGCTACCATATCAGTCCATTGCAAAAACAACAAGTGATGGACCGAATGTGGATCAATGTCACACATTCCCCCAGTCAAAAGATCTGGGCCCAAATCCATCGTTTTTTTGCACTCCACACCACCCTGGGTTAGACAATGGCGATATGCAAATCAGCTCTGACCCTGTTGCCCCATGGGAACAGTCCAGTCCGAACTACAAAAGCCATGTCCTTCCCAGAACGGAATCAAGCATCCGAGGACCGGACCGGTTTCGAGGTAACACCTCTCATCAGCCCGGCTAGCTTGACTCCAAGTGGTGTGGAGTGCCTGGGACCCACGTCTGGGCATCCCCAGCGCACTTAGGGCGGCAATTGCAAAAACAACAAGTGATGGACCGAATGTGGATCAATGTCACACATTCCCCCAGTCAAAAGATCTGGGCCCAAATCCAGGGTGGTGTGGAGTGCAAAAAAACGATGGATTTGGGCCCAGATCTTTTGACTGGGGGAATGTGTGACATTGATCCACATTCGGTCCATCACTTGTTGTTTTTACCATATCAGTCCATGCACACAAGTTGACCATCTACTGTGTTCATTGGGCTCTTGATGTGTACCGGCTTCACATGATGCATTGAGGTGTGACAGGTACAGCAGATGTGTGTGAGGCATTCATGTTCATCTTACACATGTTTGTTGATGGTACGGTATAAGGCGTGCACATGTGGAATGTGGTGTTCAGAAACTGCATTTCCATTTACATTCTGTTTTGTTTGCAGCACCTGTGTATTATACATGGATTGGTGTGTCCTCTGTGTGTCTCAAATTTAAACACATGAGACCTTGTGTGCCACGCATCTCTCATGGAATTTTAAGGTTTTGCGTGACATGCTTAACGGTATGTGCTGAGTCCACCTCATTATGGTTGTCATTGACATGTGTCCATGTACATCTCAAACAGGAGGAGGCCAAATCTCATACGTCACCTGAGAGTGCTGGAGGACATTGAGGATATAGCGATCATCTGAGAGTTCTGCCTTGACAGAGCGACCATGAAGCCCCTTTGTGATCTGTTGGAGCCCCACCTGCAGCTTCGTCGCCACTACCGAACATCCTTCACACCCACATACAAAGTGATGACAGCCCTCCACTTTTTTGCAACTGGTTCTTCCAGGAGACCGAGGCCGGTGATGCAGGGATGTCGCAACCCATGTTCAGCATGGTGCTGAGGGATGTTCTTGCAGCCATGATGAGATATAAGGATCAATACATACATTTCCCCAGGGGAGCAAAACTGCCCGGTATGAAGGGTGACTTCTATTCCCTTGGGCACATCCCCCATGTTGTTGGTGCCATCGATTGCACCCATGCCGGTCTGGTGCCACCACAGGCCACTGAGCAAATTTTTAGGAATCGCAAACATTATCATTCAATAAATGTGCAGGTGGTGTGCCTTGCAGACATGACCATTTCACATGTGTGTGCAAGATTTCCCGGCTCAGCCCATGATTCATACATCATGAGGAATAGCATGATGCCCCGGATGATGGCTAACCTGCATCCCGATTGTGCTTGAATTGTGGGTGAGTATGCCTAGTGATATGGCGTTTGTGACCTGCTGCCCTCTGCCTGTGCAACATTGCAAAGTGTGTTTGTCATTCCTAGGTGACACTGCATATCCCAGTCGTCCATGGCTGCTGAGCCCACTAAGGAATCCCAGGACCCCAGCTGAAGTCAGGTACAAGGAGGCCCATGGCAGAACCCGACGTGTCATTGAGCAGACTTTTGGCCTACTCAAGTCAAGAATCCGCTGCCTTGACAGGACTGGAGGTGCACTGTCAGACTAGCCTGGGAAGGTGTGCAATATCGTTGTGGCATGCTGTATGCTGCACAACGTGGCCATTCACAAGTGGATTCCCCTGCTCCTGGATGATGGAGAGGAACCAAGGCCCCCACCTGCCTGAGTCCAGTGATGAGGACAGTGGAGAGGAGGAAGGAGTTGACATACGTCAACAGCTCATCAACCGCTACTTCACTTGACGGTGTGTGAGGATGTACGACTTGTACATTGTCTGTTGTGGTTGTTGTTGTTGTGAAGGGCTATGGGAGGATGGTACAGACAGGCACATGTTGAGTCACCTGTGTGTAGGAAAGGTGGCATTGACATTGCATATGTGTTGACGTATGCAGGACTCTATTAGTTGACACCTGCTTCACATTGTCTTGTATGCCTGTAGATTCATGTGTATGTTTTGTGTAGTGTTATGTTCGTGATGCCACAATGTCACCAGTGACTGTTGTTCTGTTGTGTCTCCCTAGGTGCTTCAAAATAATCCAGCCCTACATACTGTACATCATTTGGGCACATCATGCACATTTTCTAAACTGTAAATATTGTGCTAAAAACAATACAGCACAAAATCTGGTGCGTCAGGTATTTAATTTGCAAAGTGGACATGTGAGGGGTGTAAGAATATTTACATGAAGGTGGTGAAGGAGCAGAGAGTTAACAGTCATGGTAGATGAGATGCAAGAGTAGACACCACAGTGATGTTAGGACCCAGTCCAACAGACAAGTGCCATTTTCAAGGCAGTGTGGGGAAGGACAGTCCAAACAGTCAATGCAGTGGGGAAGAGGGTTGCCATCAGGGCTGGCTCTGTGACTGGCGTGTGTCTGGTGCTTTGCCTCCGGAGACTCCCAGGCACTTCTTTGGATGCCCCTTTGATCTTTTTGGCGGGGGAGGGCCTGCTGAATGGCCAGCGGCGTATGAGCACTCACACCTTTCTGTTGGTGCAGGGGAGGATGGTGCACTGTCATCCTGCATCACAACAGAAGGGGGCAGAGGTGTTGGTTGTGACGCAGGCCTGTCCCTCAGCAACGCCACTTGCTGGGCCATGAGATCCACCATTTGACCAATGCGTGTATCGATGGACCTCATCAGCAGGATTAGCTCACGTAATAGTTTGTCCGACCGGCCACTTTGTCCCTGGACCTCTTCATATGCACCGATGACTCCTGAGGTCTGGGGGGACCCTGGACCTCCAACCTGCCCTGCTGCCACTGACCTGTTGCCTCACCACGGTGGGTCCTCGCACACTGTCCCTGCCCTCCACAGTTGGTGGTGTGTCCTGGTCATCCCCTGGGACAGGGAGGGTGGTGGTGGTGGTGGCCGAGGTGGCAGTGGTGGAGGCACAGGCCGTGACTGCAGGGGTCTGCTATGCAGTTGTTGGTGCAGCAGACGTGGTGGTGGGGAGAATGGGGTCCTTGGACCGGTTGGGCCTTGGCACACCAGATGGGCCGGCCCGGAACTTATCGTCCAAACTGTCCTGGGAGTCAATATCTGAGAGTCCATGTACCGGGGGTGGAGACTGGCTCTGCTGGTCGTTGTTGTCCTCAGCAGCAAGATCTTCATCACCTGTGGATTAGATGGGGAATGGTCAGTATTGTGCAATGTGCAAGTATTCTGTTAGCTGCATGTCATCTGCTGTCTGTACACTACACTGCCCTGGGTAGCGCACCCAAACCAACGGACCACGCACGCAACCTGGGCTTCATCCTGGACTCCTTCCTCTCGATGACCAGACAAGTCAACGCCGTCTCGTCCTCATGCTTCAACATCCTACGCATGCCCCGGAAGATCTTCTGATGGATCCCCACCGAAACCAGGAAGACGGTCACACAGGCACTAGTCACCAGCCGACTGGTCTACGGAAACACCCTCTACACCGGAACCACAGCCAAACTACAAAAGAGTCTCCAACGCATCCAGAACGCCTCCGCACGACTCATCCTGGACATCCCCCGTCACAGCCACATCTACGGACACCTGAGAGACCTGCACTGGCTCCCCGTCAACAAGAGAATCACGTTCCGACTCCTCACCCACGCACACAAGGCCCTCCACAACCTGGGCCTCAGGTACCTCAACAACCGCCTGAACTTCTACACTCCCACCTGCCGGCTCCGTTCGACCAGCCACGCCCTCACCACCGTTCTACGCATCCGAAGAGCTACCATGGGAGGAAGATCCCTCTCCTACCTGGCAGCCAAGACATGGAACTTCCTCCCCATCCACCTCCGTCAGACCCAAGACCACCTCTCCTTCAGGAAGAAACTCAAAACCTGGCTGTTCGAGCAGTAGCAGACCCCCCTCCCCCAAGCGCCTTGAGACCCTCCGGGTGAGTAGCACGCTATATAAATTTCTTGATTGATTACACAATTGAGACAACTTTAGTATTATTGTTAAATGCAATACTGGCTGTTATTTCATGGTGCAGGGAAACATCAAATAATCATACATGTCCTGTATCAATGCATTGCATACAATTGGTGCTGTGTGTAGTGTTGCAGGTCTCACAACCAGAAACAGCCACACCTGTGACGATGGATGCCTACCTGTTAGGTGAGGGTGAACAGTGCAACGGCTGACACATTCTCCTGGGTGGGGGAGGCATTCATGCTGCTGGACTGTGGAACAGGGGGCATGGTGGGACACGTAGTGCAGGCATCCCACCCCCAAACAATCCTCCAATACAAGATGGCTACCTACCTGTTAGGTGATGGTGAACAATTCAATGGCTGACACATGCTCCTGGGTGGGAGAGGTCTCCATCCTGCTCAGGTGTGGGAAAGGGGGCATGGTGGGAGTGATAGTGCAGGCCTCCGTCCCCCAAACAGGCCTCCCAGTAAAGATGGCTACCTACCTGTTAGGTGAGGGTGAACAAAGCAATGGCTGACACATGCTCCTGGGTGGGGGAGGCCTCCATCCTGCTCAGGTGTGGGACAGGGGGCATGGTGGGAGTGAGAGTGCAGGCCTCCCTCCCCCAAACAGGCCTCTAAGTGAAGATGGCTACATACCTGTTAGGTGAGGGTGAACAATGCAATGGCTGACACATGCTCCTGGGTGGGGGAGGCCTCCATGCTGCTCAGGTGTGGGACAGGGGGCATGGTGGGAGTGGTGATACAGGCCTCCCACCCCCAAACAGTCCTCCCAGTGAAGATGGCCACCTACCTGTTAGGTGAGGGTGAACAGTGCAATGGCTGACACATGCTCCCGGGTGGGGGAGGCCTCCATACTGCTCAGGTGTGGGACAGGGGGCATGGTGGGAGTGATAGTGCAGGCCTCCCTCCCCCAAACCGGCCTCCCAGTGAAGATGGCTACCTACCTGTTAGGTGAGGTTGAACAGTGTAATGGCTGACACATGCTCCTGGGTGGGGAAGCCTACATGCTGCTGGAGTGTGGGACAGGGGGGCATGGTGGGAGTCGTGATACAGATCTCCCACCCCCAAACAGTCTCCCAGTGAAGATGGCTGCCTACCTGTTAGTTGAGGGTGAACAGTGCAATGGCTGATACATGCTCCAGGGTGGGGGAGGCCTCCATGCTGCTCAGGTATAGGACAGGGGGCATGGTGGGAGTTGTGATACAGTCCTCCCACTACCAAACAGTCCTCCCGGTGAAGATGGCTGCCTACCTGTTAGGTGAGGGTGAACAGTGCAATGGCTGACAAATGCTCCTGGGTGTGGGAGGCATCCATGCTGCTGGGGTGTGGAACAGGGGGCATTGTGGGAGTCATGATACAGGCCTCCCACCCCAAAACAGTCCTCCAATACAAGATGGCTGCCTACCTGTTAAGTGAGGGTAAACAGTGCAATGGCTGACACATGTTCCTGGGTGGGGGAGGCCTCCATGCTGCTCAGGTGTGGGACAGGGGGCATGGTGGGAGTGATGGTGCAGGCCTCCTACACCCAAACAACCCTCCCAGTGAAAATGGCTGCCTACCTGTTAGGTGAGGGTGAACAGTGAAATGGTGTTTGGGTTGTACAAGGAAGTACTTATCAGTGTGTTGGTTGCCATTTGTTTGTACTTACCAGCCTCCATTTCCCGACCTACTCCTGTGAGACTCAGGATGCAGTATGGCAAGAACCTTCTCCTCCCATGGTGTGAATGTTTTCTGTGGGATGGGAGGGCCACTGCCAGTCCGGTTAGCCAGCTCCCAGTTCCTGCTCCTCCTATCTTTGACAACCCGCTTCAGATCATGCCACCGCTTCATGATCTCCTTCTTGGATCACGGGGTGATCCCTACTACATTGTCCCTCTGGACTATCCTTTCCCACATTTGTGTCCCTTTGGCTAATTGTGTCTGTTGGACAAGGCTACCAAACAGTTGTGGTTCCCCTCTCACTATCTCATTGACCATGACTGTCAACTCACCCTCTGTGAATTTTGGCATTTTCTGTGCTGACATGGTGGTTGGTGTTTACAGTGTTTGTGAGTGCAGGGGTGTGTCTGTTGGGTGTGGTGTTGAGGTGTGAGGGTGTGTTGTGTGCTAGGGGATTGTTGGTGCTGGTGTGATGGTGGTAGTGATGGTGGTGGTGGTGTGTGTGTTGTGTTGTTTTGCCTCTCCTGTCAGATGCGGTGTTTGCCCTTCTCTTCTGGAGTGTTGCAAAGGATTGTGGTCAGTAAAGGGACTGTTTTTACACTCAGCTGTGTGTATGTGTCCAAATGGGCCTTTGCTGTGAGGTGTATTGTGGGTGTTGTCCTGGGAATTGTATTTTAATTTTTGCATTTGTTTTATCATTGGTATGTGTTTTGTGTATTTGTGGGGCATGGCTACTTTGATTTGTGCTCAGTTAGGCATTGTTGCGGTGTTTTGGCTTCGTCCACCATGTTTTTCATGTACCGTCCGCTGCGGTGGCTATGCTGCAGCTCTTCCGCTGGCTCTCCCATTCACTGCAGTGTGTGACCGCGGCAGTCGGAAACTGCGGTTCGTACCGCTGGACCAACGGGGAAATCCTAATTTCCCGTGCGGTGTATCCGCTTTGCTTGCGGCGGGGTGTAGCTTTTCCACTACGTTTCCGACCGCAGCGGTCGATTTTAGGATGTCACCGCCCGCTTCGGGTGGTTTTTGTTAGCCCGCTATCACCGCGGTTGGTCTTTTTTGGCGGTTGATCCTAATTTGACCGCCGGTTTATCCGCGGTCCTGGTGGACGGTTGTTTTCTGCCTCCATGGCAGTCGGGGTGATTTTCCGCCCGCTATCCTAATGGGGCCCATAATCTTTAAAAAAAAAGTTTGATAAGTCTGAAAACGACAGTAGCAGATCTAGATGTGGCCTTTTACGTAAATGGTGTACAGGTGGTTTATTAATGCTCATATGGTTGATTTTAGCAATAATTATTCCATTTAGACCAAATTCAGAACATTTATCTGAAAAGAATAACAACATAAATAGTGATAAGACACATAATTTGAAGAATGATGTAAAAATGGTGGATAATACTTAACTAGAGATCGATCAATTAATGATTTTTCAACAAATGTTTTTACAAGATTGCTTTATGAATATGTCGAGACAATGGATATACGACACTGCTATGTATGTATGGAATTACCTGCGTCTGTATCAGAGGGTGTAACCTATCATCATCTTCCTTTAACGTATGGAATAACTTGTAGTGTATTAGCTAGTTTATTTTATAGAACATTCAAAGTAGAACATTATTATTCAGATGTAGATGATCTTTTTGCAAAACTTTCTATAGTACATGACTAAACAAAGTGAAGCCTGGCAAAGTTTTTGGTAAACTTTTCAGTGAAACAAAAGAATTGACTTTACAATATGCTTGCAGATATAATCTAACATGTAAATTGAGAAAAGAAGAGAAAGTATTTTTAGATATAGTTGAAGACAGGAGAATTAAATACCAAAGAAAAGCATCTGAAAGTAAATTGAAAACACCACCATGGAATTATGATGAATGAAATTATTAAAAGAGTAATACTAATGTAGCAATAGGATTAGATATGCCCCAACAAGGGAAATTGTGTATTCGTACACTATGTATGACAACTATTTTGTGGGTGCCAGTGAATGTAAAGACAGATACAGAATTATAGGGGGATGGGGAATTAAAGTAGGAAATGATCCAGTATTACCAGGGATCTATTTTATATGTGGAAACAAAGCTTATTACAGGTTGCTGGTCCACTTGTACGGACCATGTTATCTAGGTCTGGTCTTCCCAAAGATATTTCTTGTAGATAGGGGAATTAAAGGAACTAATGATATAGGTAGACCACTAACACGTAGAAGAAGAGAAGGTTTTGCAGAGATAGTAGGTGACATTTTTGGAGCATTGATACCAGCAGTGGGTACATCATTTAACACAAATAAAATTCCGAAACTGTCAACGATAGTTGATCGTTTGTCAACTAATACTGCCGGAGGATTTGTGATGATAAATACTGAAATAGTTGCCATGAGAGGTACGGTAATGTAAAATCAACTTGCTCTTGATATTCTATTAGCAAAAGAAGGAGAAGTCTGCGGAGTATTGAAAATGCAACATTGTTGCACCTCTATTCCGGATAAAAGTAAAAACATTCAAAGATACATTTAGAATATTACTGAACTACATAAAGAAACTGCTCCACTGGAGGTTGATGGTATTCTAGAGATACTTGGTAAGAGTTTTTCTGCTGTAAAGAACTGGTTTGCAGAAATACGTAGTTCATTGGTAGGGATAATACTAATACCAGTAACCATATTAATTTTAATGCCATTCATATTAAGATTAAGTGTGCATTTGTATTAGAAAAAGAAACGCTGAAAAACAAACAAAAGTAAAAATTGAGAAAAATAAGCAAAGAGAGCGAGAAATGGGAGAAATCGAATTGGAAGAATATTAAGAGAAGGTGTACAACTCAGAAGGGCTTATTTACTGTATCTAATTTCTGATGTGTTCGTTTTCATATTAGTTCCCACTTTGGCCTGATCGGCCTAGTCTTAAAAGTGGTTGTTAAAACGCGATGGAGGAAATTAAATTAAAGATGGCCCGACACGGATCACTGACATAATATCGAGGGACAGAATATCGACCATCAAGAATATCGTTGAAAAAATATCGAAAGACAAAATATCGAGTTTCTATCTACAAACAGGTAAGTACAAAAATATTGAGTTAAAAATATTGTTTAATAAAATATAGTTTTTAAAAATATCGACTTTAATAAAAACAATGTTAAATTAATATTAAAAAATAATTACTAAAATATACTTAAAAATACTTAAATTAACTTATAATAATTAAATAATTAATGAAAGTAAAAAAAAATCATATTTGTTAAAAGATATATATATAGTAACAAAATATAATTAAATATTAGCCAATATTATTAACATACAATAACAAAAGTGTAAAAATTACTATTCCCACTCCAAAGAGTGCGAGCGTAGGGAAAGTGTTGGATAGCGTAGGGGTTAAAATTACTATTCCCACTCCAGCGGGTGCAACAGTAGGGAATGCGTTGGATAGCGTAGGGGTGAAAATAATATTACCACTCCAGTGGGTGCAACAGTAGGGAAAGCGTTGGATAGCGTAAGGGTAAAAATTACTATTCCCACTTCAAAGAGTGCAAAATGATGGAAAGCGTTGGATAGCGTAAGGGTAAAAATTACTATTCCCACTCCAAAGAGTGCAACAGTAGGGAAAGCGTTGGATAGCGTAGGGGTTAAAATTACAATTCCCACTATAGTGAGTGCAACAGTAGGGAAAGGGTTGGATAGCATAGGGTTTTAAATTACTATTAACACTCCAGTGGGTGCAACAATAGGGAAAACGTTGGATAGCGTAGAGGTAAAATTTACTATTCCCACTGCAGTGGGTGCAGCAGTAGGGAAAGCGCTGAATAGCGTAGGGGTTAAAATTACTATTCCCACTCCAGTGAGTGCAACAGTAGGGAAAGCGTTGGATAGCGTAGGGGTAAAAAATACTATTCCCACTCCAGTGGGTGCAACAGTAGGGAAAGCGTTGGATAGCTTAAGGGTAAAAATTACTATTCCCACTCCAAAGAGTGCAATAGTAGGGAAAGCTTTGGATAGCGTAAGGGTAAAAATTACTATTCCCACTCCAAAGATTGCAACAGTAGGGAAAGCATTGGATAGCGTAGGGCTAAAAATTACTATTCCCACTCCAGTGGGTGCAACAGTAGGGAAAGCATTGAATAGCGTAGGGATTAAAATTACTATTCCCACTCCAAAGAGTGCAACAGTAGGGAAAGCGTTGGATAGCATAGGGGTTAAAATTACTATTCCCACTCCAGTGTGTGCAACAGTAGGGAAAGCGTTGGATAGCGTAGGGGTTAAAATTACTATTCCCACTCCAGTGGGTGCAACAGTAGGGAAAGCGTTGGATAGCGTAGGGGTTAAAATTACTATTCCAACTCCAGTAGGTGCAACAGTAGGGAAAGCGTTGGATAGCGTAGGGGTTAAAATTACTATTCCCACTCCAGTGAGTGCAACAGTAGGGAAAGGGTTGGATAGCATAGGGGTTTAAATTACTATTAACACTCCAGTGGGTGCAACAATAGGGAAAATGTTGAATAGCGTAGAGGTAAAATTTACTATTCCCACTGCAGTGGGTGCAGCAGTAGGGAAAGCGCTGGATAGCGTAGGGGTTAAAATTACTATTCCCACTCCAGTGAGTGCAACAATAGGGAAAGCGTTGGATAGCGTAGGGGTAAAAATTACTATTCCCACTCCAGTGGGTGCAACAGTAGTGAAAGCGTTGGATAGCGTAAGGGTAAAAATTACTATTCCCACTCCAAAGAGTGCAGCAGTAGGGAAAGCGTTGGATAGCGTAAGGGTAAAAATTACTATTCCCACTCCAAAGAGTGCAACAGTAGGGAAAGCATTGGATAGTGTAGGGCTAAAAATTACTATTCCCACTCCAATGGGTGCAACAGTAGGGAAAGCGTTGGATAGCGTAGGGATTAAAATTACTATTCCCACTCCAAAGAGTGCAACAGTAGGGAAAGCATTGGATAGCGTAGGGGTTAAAATTACTATTCCCACTCCAGTGGGTGCAACAGTAGGGAAAGCGTTGGATAGCGTAGGGGTTAAAATTACTATTCCCACTCCAGTGGGTGCAACAGTAGGGAAAGCGTTGGATAGCGTAGGGGTTAAAATTACTATTCCCACTCCAAAGAGTGCAACAGTAGGGAAAGCGTTGGATAGCGTAGGGGTAAAAATTACTATTCCCACTCCAGTGGGTGCAACAGTAGGGAAAGCGTTGGATAGCGTAGGGATTAAAATTACTATTCCCACTCCACAGAATACAACATTAGGGAAAGTAAATACTTCACATATTGTTTAAAAATTTAAAAATGAATATCTATTATTAATTAATTAAAAATAATTAAAAATGTTATATAATATAATAATTAATATATTAAAATTACTAATTAAGAATAATTATTTTGATTGGTCACCTATTAATACAAATTAATTAAAAATTAATTATTTAATAATTAAAAATGATCTAACAAATATTTCCAATTAAATACATTTTATTAAATTTAATTATTTAATTAATTATTAATAAGTTACTTCCCACCCTATTCCCCAATAAACCCAAAACCCGCTACAGAAAATACATTATTCAAATTAACATAATTAACAATTATTCAATTAAATTAAATTAATTGGCAAATAACATTTTTATCATTACCCATAAATACTTAATTAATAATTAATTCTAAATAAATACCAATAAATAATTTAACATACTTAATTAATTATAATTTAATTACTTCCCCCCCAATTCCCCTATAAACCCACAATCTGCCACATAAATTAAATTAGTAAATTTTACATAATTATAAATTAATCAATTAATAAAAAATAATTACCAATTAAAATTAAATTAACAAATATAAATTAATTAACAACTAATTAAAAATTACTATCAATAAATATATTTACATATTTAATTAATTGTAATTAAAAACATCCCACTTTATTCCCCTATAAACCCACAACCCGCTACAGAATTAAATTACGCAATAATAATAAAAACAAAATTCAATAATTAAAATTAATTATAACATAAATTCACACTTTTCACACATACTATAACATAAAAATACACTATAAAAAATTAGATATTATTAAAAAATCGATATTTTTAACTATTTATATTATATACTTCGATATTTTAACTTTCTATAGTTTTTAACAGTCGATATTACTTCACTTACCTTAAAAACAATATTTTGGTTATCTATATTCTGTCCTGTCGCTATTTTGTCCAGTCTATATTTACAACTTGATATTATGTCCAATCAATATTTTGGACTCGATATTATGTCTGTGCACCGGCCCGACTCATGCGTACAGAGAAGATGTTAAGTCATGAGTGTATTGCCTTTGCCTGGAGCAAGAGATGTCAAGACCAGCCTGGCATACAAACGGGAATTGTGCCAAAGTTGTCTGCATATAAAATCTGGGAACAAATGGACATTGAAACCTGAATGCAAGGAATGCTAGACAAGTACAAATATGAACATTTGATGAAGTCATGAGAAACTGTGGCATGAATTTGCACTTTTACGAACTGGTTTTTAGCAAGGAGGACATGAGGTGATCATCGCTGTCCCCTCCAATGGACTAATGAGAGATGAGCGTAGCCCCTAAATGTTTCAATTTTGGGTTAGATAGTTAGTGAAAGGGTATAAAATAGCTTGTGTAAATGATCTTGTGTTTCCGTTCTTTTCGGACCACGACATGCTGTCGTGGGGACAATTATTTCTTATGGTGCAAGAGACTTTATATTTTTGGACTTTAAACCTTGATGGGGAAAAGAACGAGATCTGTTGTGGAGATTCTATGTTTGGAGGGAGACATTGAGGAGGTTAGAAAGACAGTCTGCTTGGGACCCTATTCTATGTTCTGCAGTTCTATCATCGCCCTATGGCCAAGGGGTAATGGGAACTTTTCATTTTCTTTGTTTAAAATATATTGAATAGTGTTTTAGAATGTACTTGTTTAGTAAATTCCTTTCATTATAAATTCTCTCTTAATAAATCTAGATGACATTCTATAAACTGTCAACTTGAGTCTGTGTTTATTAAAATAAAGTCATGCCGATTAACTTTTAAAAGTTATAAGAATATTGTGATTGAGCTGGACCTAAACTCCATAACTGATTCCTACTAGTTGGTCCATCGAACAAATAGCGGAGTACCTTGATGATTTTTATGACGGTTGGGCTTTTAAAATTATAATGTATATAATGTAATTCACTGAAATAACCATACTTTTCAGGGACGTTATAGTTAGTTGGACATTTCACTCGTACAAAACCATAGAAATTCCGCTGTTATAGTTAGTTGAGCAAACTATAACTCGCGACCCGCAATGCACTGCTGATGACGTCACATATTGCATCGTTTATGACATGGTCAGTGACATCACTGATGACATCTCAAATGACATTACTGATAACATCACTGATGACATAATCCAGCGACTGTGTGTTTCTATAAACTTTAAATATGTATTATATATATGCCAAGGTGTATTGAAGAATGAGTAGGAGTATAAGTGTTTGGATAGAGGATTGGTCGGGGTTTATAGGTAACTATGAGGTGGTGCTACTGCAGGAAACATGGGCTACAGCTCCGTTTTACATGGCTGGCTATATTAATTTTTTCAAACCAGCAGTAAAAGGTGTAAAGGGGCGGGCGTCTGGGGGCTTAACCACATGGGTCAAACAGGCCTGGGGTTTTTCAGCTTCTGAACTGTATGTGGATAACCCTGACATACTGGCTGTAAGGTTGAGCAAAACAGGGGGGCAGGAATTGCTCATTATTAACATATATTCCAGAGGTCTCCCTGGCGGCAGATGCCCCAAATTGATCGGCGAATTAGATACACTGTTAACGGGCTGGGATAAAGCCTCCCTCATCATGTTAGCAGGTGACATCAACTGCACGATTGAGCCTTTGTACCAGCCAGAGGATAATTGGGGGTTCGAAGAAGATGTCACGTGGAAAATTCCTGAACTTTCCAACAAAACCATAGTCAAAGCAACGGAGGCCGCCCAGAACTGGACATCCTTCTGCCTCACATGGGGTTTAAGGGCTGTGAACGGTCGCACAAAATCAGATTTTGGAGCAAACCCTACCTTTGACAATGGTGTGAGGAAGAGTCGTATCGATTATATCTTTATAAAAATGGAACATTGGAATGTAATCGATGACATGGAAATTATAATACGACCTGAGAGTGACCATAACCCCTTGTCCTTGAAATTCTTAACGTGTGATCAGACAAGATTAAGGGAACCTGATCCTAGGGGGCAAGGGGTGATAACTGTATCAAATGACCGGAGGAGAGTGAAGTGGTCACTAATTTCAAACGATGTAACGATTCAGTCCAACATTGAAAATGTAGTGACATGTGCTCTAAATAACATGAAGTCTGTTGCTGTTGAAAAGGGTCAGGATGATTTACATAAATTGATGGGTATTCATGATAATTGTTTTTCCGAACTTAAATTTATTCTATCGAAGCCATGTAATCATAATACTGGACATCTGAACCCCCCAAGAAGTAAATGGTACAATAGAGAATGTAGAGAGGCACATAGCCATCTCATAGAAAAAGTTAAATCTAGAGACATCTGTGCTGTTAAAGAGGCTAGGAAAAGGTACAAAAAAGTACAATGGGTGGCAAAAAAGGAATGGGAAGACGAATTTTGGGCAGATCTTCTGGAAGCCAGTAAATCAAACGACCATGTCAAATTCTGGGACATCGTCAAATGTGGTAAAGATGGTGAGCTTCGCATTCCGTCCAACCATGTTTGCCCGGAAGACTGGATCAAACATTACTCTACCCAATTCTGTCCAGTGGCCCATGATTCCCCGTCCAGAATGTCTATGCTGCCGGTAACAACACCAGGCAATTTGACCCTGTCCTTCTCCGAAGCTGAAACAGAATACGCATTGGGGCTAACAAAGAGGGGGAAGGCACCTGGGTTGGACCAAATCCCGGCTGACCTCTTTAAAGCGAATACAGGTCTGTGGGTACCTTACTTAACATACATAGCTAACATCATTGCGAGAGGTGCCCACATTCCCAAGACCTGGAAAGGGGCGGAGATTCTCCCCATACACAAAAAGGGCGATAGAACAAACCCAGGGAACTATCGCCCGATTAGCCTAATTGATTGTTTTCAAAAGGTTTTTGCCCGTATGATTTTGGTGAGGGTTCATGGGTGGATGGATATAGAAGGAATACTATCCCCTTTACAGGCAGGTTTTAGACCCGGTACAAGTACTATAGACCAGGTCCTGAGGTTTTGCATGATTTTTTGGAAATTTGTCATACTTGGCGGCGGTACCATCTTTGCTGCATTTATAGATCTAAAATCAGCATTTGATTTGGTGCCGAGAGGAAAATTGTGGCAGGTTTTAAGGGACCTAGGAATGCCGGGGGAACTAGTGGACATCATCATCAGACTACATGAAGACAATTTCGCTAGGGTCAGATGGGGGGCACAAGGCCAATTTACGGACTCTTTTCCAGTCTCTCGAGGAGTCCGCCAGGGGTGCGTTCTCGCACCCACCCTATTCCTACTATTTATAGACCAGGTAGTGAAATTTTTTGGGTCAATTAACACCGATGCTCCGTCTCTGGCGGGGACAAAATTCCCATTGTTGATCTTTGCGGACGACACCCTCCTCTTATCTAAAACGAGGGGGGGTCTGCAGAGGGCATTGAACCACTTTGAGGAATACTGTAATCGTAATGACCTTCAGATAAATGTGGGGAAAACAAAATTTATGGTTTTCTCCAGAAAAAAAACAATACGTAGTAGTGTACAACTTAATGGGGTTAACCTAGAACAAGTTGACACGATGACGTATCTGGGGGTCACTCTGGATTGCCGATTGTCCTGGAAACCACAAATTGAGACCCAGCATTTAAAACTGTCCCAACTCACTGGTTGCCTTTTGCGGGAGCAAAAGAAATCGATTACCAAAAGGGTTGCCCCGGCTTTACAAATTTACGATGTTAAAATCAACGCTGCGACATTGTACGGGGCAGAGTTATGGGGTTTTATGGATCTTTCAAGTTTGTACAAAATCCAGTGCAGGTTCCTTCGTAGTTTGGTGGGACTCCCCCAATCAACACCACTGATCCCTCTTTGTCACGACATGGGTTGCCGTCCAATAACGGATATGGCACGTTACAGAGTAGTGTCTACCTGGAGGCGTCTGTGGACCACGGAGGAGTTGTCACTCTTTGCAAAGGAGGTATCCGAGGTGAAGGCTATTGGGGGCTCAGAGAGAATCCCATGGCTGCAGATGGTGAAAAAGACCCTGTTTGACATGGGCCTTAGCCACCTGTGGTCCTCGCCAGATATTAGCAACTTTCCCTCAAAAAAGGATTTCAAGAGTTTATTCTGGGCTTCTACCCGCCATTCTCTGGTCCAGGCATCCGGTTCTGAAGATCTGACAGGGCGTTTTTTAAGATTTAAATTGGATCCGGTTCGGGAGCTATATTGGGATCTTATCTCAAAGCCCCTAGACAAAAAATTGTATCACCAATTTCGGGTGGGCACTTTACCCCTCAATTCCATCACAGCAACATGGAACAACAAAACTAGTAATCTATGTAGCCATTGCCCTGGGTGCAAGGAAACAGAGGGACACTTTTTGTTTGTTTGCCCGCGATATAGCGAACCCCGTTCAAAGTGGCTAAAACCCATTTTTAAACGTATGAACTGTAATAAATCTTCAGATGCAATAAGGGTTTTAAAAACAAACACAACTGGTTTTATTGTGATATGCTTGGCTAAATACCTAGGTTGGGCTTGGGTAATCAGAACAAGAAGGAATCCTACCGTTATTTGACAGAGTGTAAGCTGTATAGTGCCCATCACTAATACTTGTTAAACCTATTTTAGAGCTTTTTAACTATTATGATATTATATTTGGATTACTTAATGTCTTGATTTTGTCGTTGATGGTTTAATAACTTTTTAACCTTGGATTCAAGCATGATGTATAGTGTTGATTTTACATACATAGGCATAACTATCCCTTTTTCTTTATATATAATGATTTTGTTTTTTAACATGAATTGATGTTGATATTGTTGTAAATATTTTGCTAAGTTGTCTTTTATGATTTCATTTATCGAAATAAAGACATTAAAACCTGATATGCCAAGGTGTATTGAAGAATGAGTAGGAGTATAAGTGTTTGGATAGAGGATTTAGTAGGTGCATCACTGACTGTTTAAGTGTGTTATTACATGTGTCTTATTGAATGCAGGGGTTAGTGAATAAACTGTGTGAATGTCTGTATCAGTCTGTCGGCTGCTGTATAAGCTGCTCCATGGGTTGGTTAGTGGCTACATGGGTGTCTACATGGGTTATTGATTAGTTGCCCGAGTGTGTGTGGGTGAGTGGGAGGTGTGTGATTGATTGATTCACTGGCTGTATGGGTTCAATAGTGCATGTGGAAACAGCTGTATGGGTGGGTCAGTGTGTGTATGGGTGTATTACTGAATGAATGGATGTCTCAGTGGTACATGTCCAAGTAACTACATATGTAAAATGCAGTGTATGTGAGAGTTGGAGTATATAAATGACTATATGTGAGAGTCAGTGATTGTTAGAGTGGCTGTATAGAAGAGTGTTTACTTGTATGAGTGATTGTATAAGAAGTAATTATGTGTTTGTTTCTATTTGAATAAGTGATCTGTTGTGTGTATAAATCTGTTAGTCAGTAAATAGAAGTGTAATTAATTCTTTGCATGACTGACTAGGAGTGTGAGTAACTCAATGAATGACTGGTGATGTGTGAGTGACTGTATAGGTGTATGAGTGCATATGAGAGTGTTGTATTGATGAGTGACTGTATGTATGAGTGAGTGTATGGGTGAATGAGTGGATGTGTGTGTTGACCTAGGAATCAGTGAGTGTGTATGTAGTAACTGGTATTAGTGTGTTGATGGTTTCGAACATGGTAGTCTGTATTTTACTGTGGGTGTATCAAAGGTTATATTAGACTGTGAGGAGGTGCATCAGATTTTCATGTGGATGATGTCATCAGTGATGCCATCAGTGATGTGATTTTAAATGTCATCAGTGATGTCACTGACAATGTCATGAATGATGTAATATGTGATGTCATCAGCATTGCATTGCGAGGGCGTGAGTTATAGTTAGCTCAACTAACTATAACTGCGGAATCTCTATGGTTTTGGACAAGTGAAATGTCCAACTAACTATAACGTCCCCGAAACCTATGGTTTTTTCAGTGAATTTCAAAGTTTTTTAAAATGCGAACATGTAACTATAACGTCCCTGAAACCTATGTTTTTTCAGTGAATTTCAAAGATTTTTTAAATGCTAATTTGTAACTATACTGTCCCTGAAACCTATGATTTTTTCAGAGAATTACAAAGGTTTTTTAAATGCTAATTTTTAACTATAACATGCCTGAAACCTATGGTTTTTTCATGGAATTCCAATGTTTTTCTAAATGCTAATTTCTAACTATGCCTACAAAGGTAGGACATGTGAAGAAAGAGGAAGAAAAGTGCAGAAAGAAGCAAGACAAATGCTGAAAGAGTCAACAGAAGTCCAGAAAGATGAACAAAAGTGCAGGAAGAAGCAAGAGAGGTGCAGAAAGAAACAATAGAGGAGCAAAAGGTCCTCCTTTGCCCCCTACTTTTTACTGATGGTACTGGTGGTAACTGACTCTTACTAACCAGGAACGGAGCCAGTGCTATGTTAAAAGACACTTTGAATACAGTGAAAACACCTACATACACTAGGGAACACTATGCGTTGGGGTACCCCTGTGATTAGCATGACCTCCTCTGTATTTGCCATGAGTTAGTGCCTGGGTCATTGCATAAATACATGGGTAGTGACTAGATTATTAGAGTTCTGCAAGGGCAGTGCATGGTGATTTTATAGTTGCTTGGGTGTTGGCGGAGTGATTGGATAAGTACATGATGCTGGATGGCTTATTTGAGGAGTGCATGGGTAGTGACAGAGGGATTTCTAGAGTGCATGGGTACAACCTGGATAATTGGAGGAGTGAATCACTACTGTGAAGGTGGTTAGAGGTTCTGCATGGGTAGTGCACAGGGGATTGTAGCAGTGCATGTGTTAGTGCCTGGGTCATTCCATGAGTACATGGGCACTGACTGGAAGATTAGAGTACTGCAAGGAGAGTGCATGGTGAATTTATAAGTGCTTGGGTTTTGGTGGAGTGATTGGATAAGTACATGGTGTTGGCTGGGTGATTGAAAGAGTGCATGGGTACTGAAAGGGCGATGGCTGGACTGCAAGAGTAGTGCTCAGAGGATTGTAGCAGTGCATCTGCGCCGAAAGCGCGCCAAATGCAAGCCCCTCTGTGCCCGTCTGCGCCCGTCCGTGCCCTGCTGGGACCAGACACTATGGCCATTTTTAAAAATATTCCTCTGAGGAACTTAGATCATTTCCTACACAGTCCTTACCTCTTGATGCAGCCACCTGGTATTGCATCAGGACTAATGGAATTTCCCATACTCACAGTTCCCTCCCTACCCCCATCTGCACTCCTTTGCACACCCTCACCCCTGACACAACCACTGGTAAACATACTGTCCTTCGCATTATGTACCTTAACACACGTTCCTTAGTTAAACATCAGTTTGACATTTTTCTATTGCTTTCCGAAGATAAACCAGATATACTTCTGCTTACTGAAACCTGGCTGTCCCAGGACTCTTTCCCTGATGTCTTGGCTGCCCTTCTCCAGGACTACTATATACTACAGGCTGACCGATCCTCAGGTAGGCCCGGTGGTGGAGTTGCCGCTATTATACTTAAACCACAGCGCCCTTGGCCTGGTCGCCCCCACCTGCTCCTCCTCACCTGCTGCTACCTGCTGCATGTGCCTGTGCCTCACACTGCACGTCGCCCCAGCCGCCGCAGGACTGCCGCTGAGCCGCACCAGCCACCGCAGGGCCGCCCCAGCGCCGCCCCAGCCACCGCAGGGCCGCCGCAGAGCCCACAGGCTTTCCTTTTCCCGCCGGACTCCCGCGAAACCCCGCCCCCCGCCCGCCGAATGGTTGCCGCGCTACCCGCCTCCCCGCAGACCCTCCCCCCCGGCTCCCCTCTTAAGGGGACCCACTGCGCTGCCCAGAAGTGACCACAGCGCCCTTGGCCTGGTCGCCCCCACCTGCTCCTCCTCACCTGCTGCTACCTGCTGCCTGTGCCTCGCACTGCACGTCGCCCCAGCCGCCGCAGGACCGCCGCTGAGCCGCACCAGCCACCGCAGGGCCGCCCCCGCGCCGCCCCAGCCACCGCAGGGCCGCCGCCGAGCCCCCAGGCTTTCCTTTTCCCGCCAGACTCCTGCGAAACCCCGCCCCCCCGCCCGCTGATTGGTTGGCGCGCTACCCGCCTCCCCGCAGACCCTCCCTCCCGGCTCCCCTCTTAAGGGGACCCACTGCGCTGCCCAGAAGTGACCACAGCGCCCTTGGCCTGGTCGCACCCACCTGCTCCTCCTCACCTGCTGCTACCTGCTGCCTGTGCCTGTGCCTCGCACTGCACGTCGCCCCAGCCGCCGCAGGACTGCCGCTGAGCCGCACCAGCCACCGCAGGGCCGCCCCAGCGCCGCCCCAGCCACCGCAGGGCCATTGCCTAGCCCCCAGGCTTTCCTTTTCCCGCCGGACTCCCGCGAAACCCCGCCCCCCCGCCCGCCGATTGGTTGCCGCGCTACCCGCCTCCCCGCAGACCCTCCCTCCCGGCTCCCCTCTTAAGGGGACCCACTGCGCTGCCCAGAAGTGACCACAGCGCCCTTGGCCTGGTCGCCCCCACCTGCTCCTCCTCACCTGCTGCTACCTGCTGCCTGTGCCTGTGCCTCGCAATGCACGTCGCCCCAGCCGCCGCAGGACCGCCGCTGAGCCGCACCAGCCACCGCAGGGCCGCCCCAGCGCTGCCCCAGCCACCGCAGGGCCGCCACCGAGCCCCCAGGCTTTCCTTTTCCTGCCGTACTCCCGCGAATCCCCGCCCGCCGATTGGTTGCCGCGCTATCCGCCTCCCCGCAGACCCTCCCTCCCGGCTCCCCTCTTAAGGGGACCCACTGCACTGCCCAGAAGTGACCACAGCGCCCTTGGCCTGGTCGCCCCCACCTGCTCCTCCTCACCTGCTGCTACCTGCTGCCTGTGCCTGTGCCTCGCACTGCACGTCGCCCCAGCCGCCGCAGGACCGCCGCTGATCCGCACCAGCCACCGCAGGGCCACCCCAGCGCTGCCCCAGCCACCGCAGGGCCGCCGCCGAGCCCCCAGGCTTTCCTTTTCCCGCCGGACTCCCGCGAAACCCCGCCCTAACGCCCGCCGATTGGTTGCCACGCTACCCGCCTCCCCGCAGACCCTCCCTCCCGGCTCCCCTCTTATGACGCCCCCAGAGCGACCGCGCAGCAGACGCGCGCAGCGGGAGCACCGACTGAGCGCCGAAGGTGCGCCAAAGGTAAGCCCGTCTGCGCCCGTCCGCGCCTGGACCGCGCCCAGTGCCAGGACCCCTGGCCCTCGAGGACCCCAGCCCACCCGCCGGACGTACACCGCCGCCACCCTCAACGCGCTCAACACCGGCTGAATCCCGGGATGCTACAGAGCCACCCGGAGATGCACCCACGGACCCTTCAGCTGCCACGCCTGCAAGTTCACCTGCATCCTGACCTGCATCGCACCAGCACCCGCCAAGCCGAACACCAGCAGCAACCACCTCAAGTGCATCCTGCTCAACACCCGCTCCGTCCACAAAAACGCCATCGAACTCTGGAACCTCCTCGACACCACAGCTCCTGACGTTGCCTTCCTCACGGAAACCTTGATGAACGACTCCTCAGCGCCCGACATCGCCATCGCCATCCCAGAGGGCTACAAGATCACCCGGAGGGACCGCACCGCCAACCAGATGGGAGGAGGCATCGCCATCATCCACAGGGACACCATCCACATCACGACCAACACCGACGACACCCTAAACACCGCCGAACACCTTCCAGATCCACACCGACCCGAAGACCACCCTCAGAGGCACCCTGATCTACCGACCCCCGGGACCACGCACACAATTCAGCGAGGACATCGCCGACTTCGTCAGCCCGCATGCCCTCCCCTCCGCTGACTACATCCTCCTGGGGGACCTCAACTTCCACCTGGAGAACAACAGCGACCGCAACACCATCACCCTGCTCGACAACCTCGCCAACCTCGGACTCAAGCAGCTGGTGTCCACCCCCACCCACCTTGCCGGACACACACTCGACGCCGTCTTCTCATCCAGCAAATACATCGCCTTCAGCAACGCCACAGGACTCCACTGGACGGACCACAGCTGCATCCACTTCACCTTCAGAAGAACGACGATCCACCACCACCAGCAACAGGTTGCCTGAAGAAGCTGGAACAAGATCACAGCCCACCAGCTCGCCGCTTCCCTGAGCCAGCACCCTCCCGCCAGCTCAGCGAACCCCAGCCAGGCCGCAGACAACCTCATGAAGTGGATCAGCAGCTGCGCGGACGAACTCGCCCCACTGAGGACCCCGCCCAGCAGACCCGGCAGCAAGAAAGCCCCATGGTTCTCCGACGAACTCAAGAGCTCCAAGAAGAACTGCCGAGTCCTCGAGAAAGTCTGGAGAAGGGAACCAACACCGGACAACATGACCACCCTCAAGCTTGCCACCCGGAAGCACCACCAACTGATCCGCGCCACCAGGAAAACTGCATTCAAGGACCGGCTGGACAACAACGCACACAACTGCAAGGAACTCTTCAACATCATGAAAGAGCTCTCCAACCCCAACGCCGGAAACAACGACATCACCCCATCGCAAGACCTCTGCAACTCCCTCGCCTCCTACTTCCACAACAAGATCGCGGACATACACAACAGCTTCAGCATTCAACCGACGCACGCCACGACCGCAGCAACACCCCCCACCACCACCCTCTGCGCCTGGACTCCGATCAGCACCGAAGACACCATCCGCATGATGAACTCCATCCACTCCGGATCTCCGACCGACCCCTGCCCTCACCACGTCTTCAACAAGGCCGACGCTGTCATCGCACCCCACCTGCAGGACATCATCAACACCTCCTTCGACACCGCCACCTTCCCGGAGAGCTGGAAGCACGCCGAACTCAGCGCACTACTAAAGAAACCAACGGCGGACCCCACCGAACTCAAGAATTACCGCCCCATCTCGCTCCTCCCGTTTCCAGCCAAAGTCATCGAGAAGACCGTCAACAAACAGCTGGCCGCCTTCCTCGAGACGAATGGATCCCTCGACCCCTCACAGTCTGGCTTCCGAGCCAACCACAGCACCGAGACCGCCCTCATCGCTGCCACCGATGATATCCGAGCCCTGATGGACAACAGAGAAACAGCGGCCCTCATCCTCCTAGACCTCTCCGCGGCCTTCGACACTGTCTGCCATCGTACCCTAGTACAACGCCTCAGCAACGTCGGAGTCCAGGAGAAGGCACTGGAGTGGATCATCTCCTTCCTCGACGGAAGAACACAAAGAGTCCGTCTACCACCGTACAAGTCAGAGGCCACCGAAGTCATCTGCGGCGTCCCTCAAGGATCCTCGCTGAGCCCCACCCTCTTCAACGTCTACATGAGCCCCCACGCGGCCATCGCACGCCAACACAACCTCAACATCATCTCCTACGCCGACGACACCCAGCTGATCCTCTCCCTGACCAACGACCCCGCCGCCGCCAGAGCCAACCTTCACGAAGGGATGAAAGATGTAGCCGAGTGGATGACGACCAGCCGCCTGAAACTGAACTCAGACAAGATGGAAGTCCTCATCCTGGGCTCCTCGCCCTCCGCCTGGGACGACTCCTGGTGGCCCCCCGCCCTGGGCACCGCACCCAAACCGACAGACCACGCACGCAACCTGGACTCCTCCCTCTCCATGACCAGACAAGTCAACGCCGTCTCCTCGTCGTGCTTCAACATCCTGCGCATGCTACGGAAGATCTTCCGGTGGATCCCCACCGAGACCAGGAAGACGGTCACCCAGGCTCTCGTCACCAGCCGACTGTACTACGGCAACGCCCTCTACGCCGGAACCACCGCCAAGCTCCGGAAGAGACTCCAGCGGATCCAGAACACCTCAGCCAGACTCATCCTCGACATCCCACGACACAGCCACATCTCCGGACATCTGAGAGACCTTCATTGGCTCCCCGTCAACAAAAGAATCACCTTCCGTCTCCTCACCCACGCACACAAAGCCCTACACAATCAAGGCCCGAGCTACCTCAACAACCGCATCAACTTCTACGCTCC
The DNA here is from genome assembly GCF_964263255.1 of Lissotriton vulgaris. Lineage (NCBI taxonomy): Eukaryota > Metazoa > Chordata > Amphibia > Caudata > Salamandridae > Lissotriton > Lissotriton vulgaris. The sequence continues at coordinate 646,645,628 of NC_141691.1, read as the reverse complement.
CAAACGCCGTCTCCGATCAGCCAGTCACGCCCTCGCCGCCGTCCCCCGCATCCGAAGAACGACAACAGGAGGAAGGTCCTTCTCCTACCTGGCCGCCAAGACCTGGAACTCCCTCCCTCCCGACCTGCGCCTGACCCAAGACCACCTCTCCTTCAGGAAGAAACTCAAGACCTGGCTGTTCGAGCAGTAGCAGCACCCCCCCAAGCGCCATGAGACCCTCCGGGTAAGTAGTGCGCTCTATAAATGTCTTTGATTGATTGATTGAAACATCACAAATTTACCTCTGTTTCTCCCCTGGTCCTGCCGGTGGTGGAGAATATAGTTATCAGACTTGACTCCAGCTTTGGATCTCTTATTTTTGTCCTGCTCAATCCGCCCCCTCAGTCCATGCCTAATTTTCCCATCTCCTTATGTGAACAGCTGGCTAATCATGCCATGAACTTCACTCACATTTTACTTATTGGCGACCTGAACTATTGGTTCAATGACGCCTTAGGTGGGCCCCATGCTACAGAGCTACTTGACTTACTTTTAAACTTAAATTTTGTCCAACACATTCACTCTGCCACTCATACAAAAGGTCACGCATTGGACCAAATTTGGTCCATCAATCTCACTCACTGACAGAATTGTCTATTTTCCCATGCATATGGTCAGACCACCATTTAATACAATTCAATGTCTTACTGCTTTCCATGTCTAAGATCCTCACATCTGAGGGCGGAGTAACCTGGAAATGGAGGGCTTTAGATAAACAAGCTTTCGCAGATACACTGGCCAGTTCAGTACCCACTTTTAACTCAGATGTTAACTCCATGGAAGCGAATATCTCCACTTGGTTACTGTCAGCCTGTAATACTCACGCCCCACTCACTAAGTTCACTTGTGCTCGTCAATCCGACTCCCAAAAATGGTTCTTTACTGAGGAAAAAAACCGAAACTTGAGCTCCGCCAAAAAGAAAGGAAATGGATGTCTCGCTACTCCTTGGAAGACAAACTCCAGTTCTCATTAGCTCATAAAGAATACAAAACTGCTATTCTGGGAGCTAAAGCAGCGTATTTTTCTCAAAGAATATCAGACGCCAAGAATAAGTCGAAGAAAATGTTTTCAATAGTCAATGACCTATGTAATTCCGAGAGGACCCTTCCCGTACAGACACCAACCCAAGATTTATGTGATTCCCTGAATAACTTTTTCCTGGAGAAGATTTCCACCATCAAAGCCAGTATTCCAATCTCAATTACATTGCATAGAGAATCCCTGGATAATCTGATAATGAATGCATCCACTCTGGATCATCTTCCCACTATTTACCCTTCGACCTTTTCAGATTTGCTGACCCGTGTGAAATCCCGCTCCCCTAACGACTGATGCCCCCCCATATCATGAGGGACGTTCTTTTCAACCTACCTCACAGTGTGTTACCCTTTCTTAACAAATCTCTCCTGCAGGGCAGGGTCCCTCTTGCTTTTAAGAATGCTATTGGCTGATCCTCTGAATCCCTCCAATTACCGGCCTATCTCTCTCCTCTCTTTCTTTGCTAAGATTTTAGAGGTATATTTAAACAACAAGATCCACCTTTAAAAAGGTTTCCTGTGAGGCAAGATATGACAGGCATACACAGTATTTGTTAAAATTTCCCTCACACACCAAAAGGTCCCTTGGTGTCATGCTTCATCATCTGGGTCTTCCCGCCCCACTGCGGGATGGGGCGTGCTACGACTAGCGGCTACGCTGGAGCACTCAGATATTGTAAGTGCTATGTGAGGTGTATTGTTGTGAGTATAAGTAGGGTCAAAAAGTGATAGGAAAAGTGAGGGTAAAAGAATACCTGGCCTTTTGAAAACAAAAATTCTTTATTACTCATAGGCTGGTATTGTTAAAAATTGGTGTGGCGGAGAAAAACACAGCTTGTCAATGAGCTAGTTCTCCTGATGGTGTCAACATGTTTCGAGGCTGCCTACCTCTTCGTCTACCAGAGGGGTGGGGGGGATTCCAAAGTGTTTGGCACCAAACATGACATGTTTCTATGCAGCCATTCCAAAGATAGCATTTACCGCGAGGTTATAATTCACTTAAGAGTATATGGTCTGGCTGCATCACAGAACAGCTCTGAAAGCTGCAGTGGGGCCCAGCTCATGCATGGGCTTCCTCTCACACAAAACCAAGCACTCTGCCTTCAGGATTGATAAGGCCTGCCATAGGAGTGACTGAAAGGTTTATATGTGTCAGTGATTAAAGGTAGATATAGCTAACCTATATCTTAGTAAGGTGTGCATGACCCACCTTATCCAGGCTGCAGTAGCAGTTCTGTGGTGCAATTTGGCAAGGATTCCCAGGGGTGGAATATTGCATGCTGCAGTCCCCAGTAGGCCTCTGGGGTACCTATGTCCTCAGTACCAGGTGTACCATATACTAGGGACTCACAAGGGTACCCCTGTAACCAAACAGGAGTGTACCTAAAGTACATGCAATCATTTTAGAGAGCAAGCAGCTAGGCTGGGGTCCTGGATAGCGGGATCCCAGCCAGACTAAAGTAAAAAAAACTGTGAAGCACCAGCAAAAAGTGGGGGTAACCATAATAAGCAGATCCTACGCTCCAACACAACGCCCCCAAACGCAGGGACATTAAACTAACCATGACCAATTGAGTCTTCATGTTCTAAGTGGAAATATCTTGATAGTCCATCTGCATTGGCATGGTTACTCCCAGGTTTATGTTCCACTGTATAGTCCATACCCTGTAGGGAAATGAACCACCTCAAAAGTTTGGGATTTTCACCCTTCACCTGTTTTACCCATAAGAGGGGCTTATGGTCAGTCTGAACAGTGAAGTAAGGGTCAAACAAGTATGGCCTCAGCTTCTTCAGAGCCCAAACCACAGCAAAGGCCTCCCTCTCAATAGCTGACCAAGGTTTCTCTCTAGGGGTCAGCCTTCTTCTAATAAAAGCTACTGGCTGGTCCAGACCTTCATCATTCAATTGTGATAGCACAGCCCCTACCACCAACTCAGATGGATATGTCTGGACAATGAATTCTTTGAAGTAGTTAGGATTTTTCAGATTTGGTGCAGTGCACCTGGCTTGCTTCAGGTCATCAAATGCCCTTTGATAGCAGACTGTCCACTGAACTTTCTTAGTCATTCTTTTTGAAGTTAAGTCGTTCAGGGGTGTCTCAATTGATCCATACCACTTGACAAATCATCTATAGTACCCAGTCAGGCCAAGAACGCTCTGACCTGAGTCTGGGTAGTTGGAGCAACCCAGTCCATGATGGTCTGGATTTTGCTCTGCAATGGTTGAACCTGGCCTCCACCTACAAGGTGGCCAAGGTACACAACCTGACTCTGCCCTATCTGGCACTTTCCAGCCTTGATAGTTAGGCCTGCTTTCTAAGGGGCCTCAAAACATTTCTCAGGTGGAACAGGTGATCTTCCCAGGTGTAGCTAAAGACAACAATGTCATCTAGATATGCTGCACTACAGTCTTCCAGGCATGTTAGGACTTTGTTCACCAACCTTTGAAAAGTGGCAGGTGCATTTTTCAAACCAAAGGGCATTACCACAAATTGATTGTGCCCACTAGGGGTAGAACAAGCTGTCTTTGGAGTTGCATCATCAGCTAATCTGATCTGCCAGTAGCCAGCTGTATGATCAAATGTGCTCAGAAACCTGGCTGAGGCCAAAGTATCTATAAGCTCATCTGCTCTTGGGATTGGATGGGCATCACTTCTAGTGACTGCATTGAGACCCCTGTAGTCTACACAAAACCACATCTCTCTCTTACCACCCTGGGCATGAGGTTTAGGTACCAAAACCAATGGAGTAATCCCCGGGCTTTCTGAGGGTTCAATAACTTCCAAATCCAACATCTTCTGGACTTCAGTCCTGATACAGTCCCTGACATGATCAGGTTGCCTGTAAATCTTATTTTTAAAAGGCAGACTGTCCCCAGTGTCCACTTCATGAGTGCACCAGGTGGTAGTCTGAATTGGAGTCAGTGAGAACATTTTGTTATACTGATGAAGCACCTTTCTACAATCATCTTGTTGCTGAGCAGTGAGGCTGCCTGCTAAGGCTACACCATCAACTGACCCATCATCAGGGCTCTGTGAGAGCAGGTCAGGGAGTGGTTCACTCTCTTCCTCCTGTCCCTTATCAGTAGCCATGAGCAAGCCCATGTCTGCCCTGTCAACATACGGTTTCAGTCTGTTGACAAGAACCACCCAATGGGGGCTCCTGGGATCTCCAAGTTCTACCAAATAGGTAACCTCTCCCTTTTGTCCAACAATTGTATGGGGGCCACTCCACTTGTCTTGGAGGGCTGCTGGGGCCACAGGCTCCAACACCCACATTTTTTGTCCTGGCTAGTAAACAGTCAATACAGCCTATTGGTCATGCCAGGATTTTTGCAATTCCTGGCTAGCCTCAAGATTTTTGGTTGCCTTTTTCATGTATTCAGCCATCTTAGAGCGGAGACCAAGTACATAGTCCACTAGGTCCTGTTTAGGGGGTTTGAGAGGAAACTCTCATCCCTCCTTCACCAGACGCAATGGTCCTATTACAGGATGCCCAAACAGAAGTTCAAAAGGGCTGTAACCAACCCCCTTCTAAGGAACCTCCCTGTATGCAAATGTCTAAGCTTTTCTGGGAGACCCTTGCTCATACCCTTCAAGGTTTTGTTGAATCTTTCAACTAAACCATTGCATTGTGGGTGATAGGGTGTGGTGAATTTGCAATTCACTCCACACTCCTTCCACATTGCAGTCAAGTAAGTGACATAATGTTTGCACCTCTGTCAGAAACTACCTCCTTAGGGAAACCTACTCTTGAGAACACTCCCAAGAGGGCCATTGCCACCCCAGGTGCTGTAGTGGTCCTAAGGGGAATTGCTTCTGGGTGCCTAGTGGCATGGTCCACCACCACCAGGATTAATCTCTGCCTAGATGCTATCTGAGGATCCATGGGACCAACAATGTCAATCCCTACCCTCTCAAAGGGAACCCCCACCACAGGTAGTGGTATCAGGGGCGGGGGGCTTTGTTGTACCACCTGAATTGCCACTGGCCTGACAGGAGACACAGGAGCGACAAAACTCCTTTGTGTCTTCAGACATGTGGGGCCAATGAAAGTGAGGCACAAGCCTCTCCCAAGTTGTGTTTTGGCCCAGATGACCTGCAAGAGGAATATCATGGGCTAGTGTCAATAGGAAGCTTCTGAGTTTCAACAGTGTAACCAACCTCCTGGCTGCACCAGGCTTGGGGTCTCTAACTCTCTACTCTCTAAGTACAGGAGTTCATCATCCCAAAAAAATCTTATGGGTGCTACTAGCATTACCAGCAGCCTCAGCAGCAGCCTGCTGTCTGAGGGATTGAAGAGAAGGGCAGCTCAGCTGCTCCTGGCTCAGATCTGTCCTGGAAGGGCCCCCTGTCCCCAGGAACTCAACCTGATCAGGCTCAATCTCATCTGGGACAGTTCCTTCTTCAGGACTACAATCATCTCCCTCAAGAGACTGATCTGTATTCTGAGTCATGGAGGAGGCACTGCCTTAACCCTGCTGCTCCTATTTTTGGAAGGCACCTGGGCATTCCTCCAGAAACCAGGGCCTGTTCAGTGTTAGACATTTTGGCCTGTGACCTACTCACAGCAAACACATGTGCAGAGATACCTAACATTTCTGCATGGGTCCTGAGCTCCACTTCAGCCCAGGCTGAAGTTTCCAAATCATTGCCAAGCAAGCATTCAACAGGGAGATCTGCACTTACCACAACCTTCTTGAGGCCAGTTACCCCTCCCCAGGAGAAATTAACAACTGCCAGGGCATGGTTGGTCCTGACATTGCTAGCTTTGGTAACTTGGTAAGTTTCACCAAGTAAGAGCTGCTCAGGAGCCACAAGGTCTTGTGTCACCATTGTGACACTTGCCGCTGTGTCCCGTCCCAGTATGCCATAGCCCCTATCCATTGATCAAAGGCTGCTGTTTGTATTTGCCAAAGTTACTGGGACTCACAAAGGAGGACATATCCATGCTTCCATCATAGATCAGTACAGCCTGAGTTGGAACTCTGACTAGGCCAGAGTCCATCTCAGAACCCAGGGATAACCCTACTACACCCTTATTCTGATTACCACCACCTGGAGCTGAACCTGGAGCTGAACTAGGGGGAACAGTTGCCTTAGAGGCAATGGTGGCTGGAGTTGTCTTTGGGCCAAGTGCAATCACTAGTCCAGTGGGTGTTCTGCTTACAGATTTTACACCATGGTTTCTTTTTACCTCTCTTTTTGGGTGATTGGGAATCCCCCCCATTAGAAAAGTTTTGAGGGTCTTGTGAAGACTTCTGGTCTTTACCCTTCGCTCAACCCTTATTAGGGTCTTGATTCTTCTGGTCACCACCTTGGTTCTGAACTTGTCTGCCTTCTTTCCCAATTCTTGGGGAGAGGTCAGATCAGAGTCTACCCGGTGCTGATGCATCAGCTGATTCTGATAATTAGTAAGGATCTGCTCCCTCATAATCAAGCTTTCCACTCCTGTATATTCACACACCTTACTGCCAAGTAACCAGCCCTCCAGAGCCTTAGTAGCACAATAACCAAAATCAACCCAGACCTGAGTCTGAGCCTTTTGGGTATCTCTGAACATTATCATGTATTGTCCAGTGGTTAGGCCAACCCCTTCAATCAGAGCACTCTTCAGGACTGTATAATCACCAGCATCCTCTTCTCTAACAGTGATGAGCTTGTCTCTTCCCTTGTCTGCAAAGGAGAGCCACAAGATAGCTGCCAACTGCTCCTGGGGGACCATCTGAACTTTGCCGGCCCTTTCCAGTGCAGTTATCCATTTATGGATGTCATCTCCACTCTGGTAGGATGGGACAATCTCGTTTAAATTCCTATGGTCATAAGATATTTTTTTACCACTAGGGAAGTTGCTGCCACCATGGGACTCTTGTCATGTCTTTTTTCAAGCTCTAGGGATTCCCTTTCTAAGGCCACGTGCTGCCTTCTAATTCTCAGCTGAGCTTCTTCAAGCCTCATCTGTCTTTCTCAATTCTCCTGGGAGGATTCCCTCCTATGTGAAGAGACAGAGGTTCCTATGGATACACCAGAATGATTAGACTCCACAGAAGGAGATCTGGGCATTCTGGGTGTAACCCCAACTCTTCCTGGGGGGACAAAGATAGGGCCACCTTGGCCTTCTTCTTCATCTCCAGTAGGAGCTGTATTGTCCAGGTCAAGGTCACTGTCAGCTTCCTGGTCAGCACCAGAGTCTGAGTCCTGTTGTTTTGTACCACTGGGCTCTGGCTCCTCCGCTGCCCCATCCCCACTGCCTGACACTTCAGGCTCTGAAGCCTTTCTAAGATCATCTAACAGTAGTACCTTCTTGAGGCGTTAGGTATTGACACTTTTGCCTGTCTTCAATTTCCTCATAGTACACAGAGCCCTTAATTTTAGGAATGGGAAGGTGTCATACTTGGATGCCTGTAACATACTGACATCTGGCAGAGACCCACTGGTTCCTGACCTTGAAGACATTAGTAGTGAGGTGTGGTGTGTGCACCTACCATCTCTCGTTGTTACCTACTAAACTCACTTGAGTTGTAGAAAGTGTGTGCTGAGCCCATAATATACAACTCTAAGGTCAGTAGAACTTACTGTATTTAAGCTTGTATTATGTGTATCTCTGGTAACTTTAGTAGTTTTCAAATAGTCAATCACTTGAGATTATCTGGCAAAACAATGGCAATCTGGAATCCCACACACTGCACATAAATGACAGAAGTTGGCCTGGCATATGCTGTCCACTATTGTACTGGGTACCTTGCACCAGTCCAAATGACCCTTATTGATGGCAGTTTAAAGACAACCTTTATAGAAAGCTATCCTAGCAGTAGCTGTGGAGAGCAGCCTTCAGGCTAAGTCTTGGAGGAATGTAAAGCAGCTTGTTTTACCAGTCTATAATCTTGTGTTAGTATGGGTGAATTGTGCAAATTTGCGGTACGCAAATTCATGCGAAAGCTTACTCGCGGTCCGCAAAATCCGTGAACTTTTGCGAACTTGCGTATTTTTTTTAAAAATCCACGAATCTCGAGAAATTGCTGCAAAATTCGCAAATTCGCAAGCGGGCGGAATATTTTTTTTTTTGATGGCCAGCTCACTCAAGGGACCAAAGTTACAGGCACACACGGTCACTGGAGGCAAATCTTCTGGCCCGTTACACAGCTGCAGTGTAGGAAAAGCACTATACATTACCCAACGAGGTAGCACTTACTGGATTAGCCAGTAGAAAGTACTCCAGTTGAGTAGATGTGTTGCACAAAACGGTGACATCTTCGTGGATAACTATGCAGGGCAGGATTCATTCTGGCACGAGGCTCCTGTCACAAAAATTAAACCTCAACAGGATGCACTTACAGATATAAATAAAGCAGGTGCCCGAGTTGAAGCTCAAATTCAGTAACGTTTTAATCAGCGCAAAACATTAGTGAGCATGGTCGCGGCTGACCATGTGTGTTTTAACCCCATTTCTGCTGTCGAAAATTAGTTGTAATACTCGAGGGAGGTCTTTGCATCCATGAGTTTCTCGAGTGTAATCCCCGTGTAGTTCCTGCGACCAGGAGGCTGCTTTCTCCTCACCTGCTGCCCTGCTCGCTCTCTGACCCTTTATACACAAAAGGCATGTTGACACGCATAGAAGCCCCGCTCGTTTGGCCCTGCACCACACACTAGCAGTATCAAACGTCTTCACGCCCTTGCCCAACTATGATGGACAGCTCACTCAAGAGACCTCGGCGCCTTTTGGCGCGGTGGCAAAGTTACAAGCACAAATGGTCAGTGGAGACAAGTCATCTGGCCCTTTACGCAGCTGCAGTGTAGGAAAAGCACTATCCATTTACCCAATGAGGTAGTACTTACTGGATTAGCCAGTAGAAAGTACTCCAGTGCAAATTGCAAAAAAATCCCTGAATTTGCAGATTTGCGATTTTGCGCGGATTCGCGGACCGCTGATCCACAAAATTCCCCCATACTTAAATTTTTTATTTTTGCGCGTTCACAGGATTTTTTTCAGCGCCGCTACCGCGGAGGTACCCATGTGGTCGTACATGGGCGTGGCCATCTTGTTTTCAGTGTTTGCGTTGCGTATTTCTGTTTCCGGGCGCTAGTTGCATTCTTGCGTTGTGCATTTCCTACGTGCGGGGTGCAATTGCGTGTTCGCTTCCGTTTTTGCGTGCTTGCGGGGGAAATATCGCGTGAACTTACCCACGTGGTCACAATGGGAGCGGCCATCTTGTTTTTCATTCATTTCTATGGTTCTGAGCATGCTTTTTCAATCCTCCTTCAGTATTTGTAATCCTTTGATTGTTTGAACTTTTTTAAAATCTTTTTTACTCATTATCTATCATTCTATTTTTGTACATCTATATTTTGTGTTTTTTTCTACTTTTCGTTACTTTAAAACTGCTTTTTTTAACTCTCTTTTATTTTATTCACTTTGTCCCTATTCTTTCCTATTTTATTTTCCTTTAACTGTCCAGGACCATGGCAAAGGTAGCTGGCAAAAACCTGAAGGGGAAGGGTCCCGCACCCTAGCCGGCTCCCTTGCTGCGCTTAAGGGGGAGAAATGCCCAGGAGATCTTCAGCACGGTGGAGTTGGCTGCAGTGGTCTTCTTTGTGCAGTGCCACTTTCCCAAGAACGTCGCAGCAGGCCCGGTACCGGGTACGGCCTCCGGGAGCGTCGCCAGCTATGGGGTAAGGTGTGCTGGGCCATGTATTGGGAGTCTGGGGTCCAGCGAACCTACAACCAGGTGACGCACCAGTGGTCAGACATACTGAACCGGGAACACGACCTGCTTGGCGTGGATATCCCTGGGCTTGGTGAGTACTAGTAGCTATTTAATCACTACTTTGTTGATTTCTGCTCCGTGTTATGATATTGCAAATGTATTTTTTTCCGAAGAGCAAGAATGCTGCCGATTACATTGCACGTAAATTATGTTTCAAAAGCTTCTGTGATAGCAGGTGCTCGTCTGCTCACTGGCAGTGCTACTATGCTTACTTGTTTTCAATTTTGTGCTCATTTGGCCTGAGTGATTATGTATGAGTGTACTTTACAGAACTGCGTAATGCTAGACACTAGAGATTACATTGCACGTAAATTATGTTTCAAAAGCTTCTGTGATAGCAGGTGCTCGTCTGCTCACTGGCAGTGCTACTATGCTTACTTGTTTTCAATTTTGTGCTCATTTGGCCTGAGTGATTATGTATGAGTGTACTTTACAGAACTGCGTAATGCTAGACACTAGAGATTACATTGCAGGTAAATTATGTTTCAAAAGCTTCTGTGATTGCAGGTGCTCGCCTGCTCACTGGCGGTGCTACTATGCTTACTTGTTTTCGATTTTGTGCTCATTTGGCCTGAGTGATTATGTATGAGTGTACTTTACAGAACTGCGTAATGCTAGACACTAGAGATTACATTGCAGGTAAATTATGTTTCAAAAGCTTCTATGATTGCAGGTGCTCGCCTGCTCACTGGCGGTGCTACTATGCTTACTTGTTTTCAATGTTGTGCTCATTTGGCCTGAGTGATTATGTATGAGTGTACTTTACAGAACTGCGTAATGCTAGACACTAGAGATTACATTGCAGGTAAATTATGTTTCAAAAGCTTCTGTGATTGCAGGTGCTCGCCTGCTCACTGGCGGTTCTACTATGCTTACTTGTTTTCAATTTGCTGCTCATTTGGCCTGAGTGATTATGTATGAGTGTACTTTACAGAACTGCATAATGCTAGACACTAGAGACTCAAGTCCAGTCCTTCCTTTGTACTCCAACCACTAAGAATAGATAATGGTGGTGGATTGATAGTTTGAGTATATTATGACTGGTTATTTAGTAGGAAACTTTTTAGTGGTCTGTAAGCATGGTGGACTGTGTGCTGCGGAGTGCTGCCTTCTCGTCCTAGTAGAACCTTTTTGTAGTTGGTTTAGTGAGTTACATAACTTTCCAAGTAGATGGTCCGCGAATCCAACAATACTAATATCCTAGTAGACCACATCAGATAGACAACAATTGCACTAAATTTATTGACTTATTTCCCCGAAATAATTTGTTATTGTTTTTTTTAAATGTTTGATTTGGTTGACAACAATCATCCATGTTTGTGTCTTTCTTTCATGTACATCAGCTCCTCCCAGGCGCAAGAGGACAGAGGTGATAGAGGCGGCGCCGGCGGAGCAGGAAGGCCAGGATCCTTCCGCCGACGGCTCCTCTGCTGGCCCAAGTAAGTTTTCCTGTTAATATTAATAATTACACTTCCCTAACTTTTACAGCACCTATTTATTGCAAACGTTCATCATAATACTATTTTTTCCTAAATCGTCTTTGATCTTCTTGTAGACTGTTTCTAAATTCTTATCCTGCCTCTACTATGACTCTCTGTGCTACTACAATTTTATTAGTCTGCCTGTGTAGCTAGCTAAGCTTGCACAGTTGGCAAAAGGTGTCAAACAAAACTCCTATTCAGCAATAGCTCTAGGCACTGAGTGCAGTCCTCTGGGTTGTCCATAATGTCTATTGAAGTCTTCTTAATGTTTATGCTTTGACAATTCCCAACAATAAAATGTCAAAGGCCACCAAGAATAAGATACTAGTTTACTTTTTGATTGGATAGGAGGACATACTACTACTGTTGCAGGGACTATTCTGCACATGCAGAACTATGGACAAGAAATAGGCCATTGGTAATAATAGGCGCAGTTAGACTTTCCACATACCTCAGTCATAAAAGAAGTTGTACCCCCAATCTCCTTACTGACTAGCTAGTGTGTCCGAGTCATTATTTAGCTCCCGAATGCAGCGATGATCCCCAATTATTATACAACCCAGAACATAAGACTACGGAGTCAAAGTCCCGACCTCTCAGAGTCACGGACTCATGCTTGCAAATTGCAAACCCTTTCGCTCACTCACTCATGACCAAAATCCAATAGAGTCTATGTAAGTTTTAAAGCTTTATTAAAAGTAAAACAACTAGCTCTGTCTGTACTCTGTATATTACATTTCAATTGTGCATTATATAAAAACATTTATTAAAATCAACTTCATTCATATAAGATAAACAGTGAACTCTTTAAAACTGAACAGTGGCTGAATGTACACATTCATTGTGGGAGAGCCCTCACCTGGTTGGAACTTAAAGTCTTGGTGGTGATGATGACGACTCTGAGTAACATCTTGCTCTTGTTCGTCGATGGGAAGCTTCTGTCTGTTATGAGAAAAATGGTGCGTGTTAAAAAGCAAGCATTAATCAGTTGTGCCAAAAAGTGTAGCATGTTATGGCTAAGCATGAATAAAAACACCCTCCCCTTCCGAAAGGGGAATTCTTAGTTTAGACTAGAGAGTCACAAATAATTAAATTTGTTTATGAAGTAACATATTATTATATCATTCCAAGACGAAATAGGGAGTGATGTATATGGCATCTAAAAATATTAAATGTATTTTCTAGGCATAACACCATCGGCACAGCCCACCACCAGTGCCGTGGCCAGCACGGAGGAGGTCACTCCAGGGGCGGATGCGCTGCCAGCAGAAACTGCTGTGGGGGATGCCACGGTGGTGGCAGGCAGTGGTAAGCTTAAGCAATGATATTCCTTCCTTATTGAAATTGTAGAGTAGGCTCGCTGCAGTGGTGTATATGTTGTACAGTAAAAGTAAGTACACCTTACTGTTAAGAAGACTTACAAATTTAGAACTAAGTTTTTGTCAACCAGGTAAAAGACAGTCACCCTTGACTTCCCATTAGCAATAGCATTAGCTGCAGGAGTTGACAAGTAACCAATGGCCTCCTCTAAATTTGACTTCAACTCAGCTGTGAAAGTTTTATCGAGAAACCAACTCAGATCAGAGATGAACTTGGTGGATGGGATGAACGAAAAGGGAAAGAAGGGTGTAAGGAAGGACGAGCAAGTTAAATTAATGACTGGCAAAGAATGATACATGTTTTTGAATGCAGGCACAGTTGGCTGGGAATCTGATGCATGGCCGGTTGAAGGCTGAAGCAAGGATGGGTGGAAGGAGAAAGAAAAGAAGACTGCCTGGGTGGGTGAACCAGAAACTGTATGTGTGCGCAATATATCTTTTGGTTCAAATTCAAATGCAAGTCAAGCATGAATGCATGACTGGCGGTTTACAAAAACAAATTAAAAGGGTGTTTTTCAGTGAGAAAAAGTAAGGTTTGTCCTGTTGAGACATTAAGAAGAATGATTGACATTTACTTTGAATGAATGGATGCTTGGATGATATCTGCCTCATAGATAGCATAGGTGTACATAGAGTAGACAGAGTAGACGGTCACTGGATTAAGAGTGCTACTTTGAAGAGCATGTAACACGCACGTCCGTGCCAGAGTAGCAAAGCCGAGGAAAGTACAAGTTGTAATTTTTCAGAATACTCCCTTGACTACCAGTAGTTTGCAAGCACAGCATATATTGTGAAGTAGTGTGGCTCACTGGTTAGAGGCGGCAGACCCGAGAGCAGAGGACGGCCCGGGACCAGGGTTCAATTCCCGGCGCGGCAGGTTTCTGGACCAGGGTCAGCGGACTCGATAATTCTCTCGCCTCGGTGCCCACTCTGATCAGCGATCACACTCGGCAACTCTGGGCATTAGCTTGCCTCATCTTCACTAATGGCCCCACCAGACCACGGGGGATGCCTGGTCTCACCCTGGAGATACCCATTAAGGGACCATCTCTCAGGGAAGCCAGGAAGGGTTTCGCAGCGGTCGAAGCGCCTTGGGACCCTCCGGGTAAGTAGTGCGCTATATAAATGCCTATACATTTACATACATTTACATTTACATATTGTGTATCTATTGTATGGTTCACATTATCAAGTCAAGTCACAACTCACAAGTGCTTTCCTCCGGCAATTACGGGGACCACTCACTACCTCTGTTAATCATTTTTTCTCAACTCTGTCATTCATGTGTGGCCTATCAGTGCTCACTCAATCAATAAAAACAAATCACCTAAAGTCATTCCTTATATAAGCAAATATCCTGTGAAGGGATAGATGATCATATTATCTTCTTCATTTTCCTTTTGTAGTAGTCATGGACAGGGCAGGGTGAAAGTTAAATAATTGAGCAGTAGCCCTTGTAACAGAGTATGGTCAGTGCTACCCGTAATAGAAAAGTAAGAGCTTCACCAATCACCACCTACATGTACTGGACTGGTAACAGTAACGCAAGTCTGCGTCATCATGGCATGCGTCTGTTTTTCTTGGGTGCAAGCTGACTGCGCTGGCATTATGCCGGCTTCCACAAGTTTACGTACTAATTTCCCTAAACAAGAGAGAAGAAGAAGAAGACTGGTGTACTGTCTGAGTCTAATGTAGTGAGTCCATATAGTGCTAATAGAATTCCTGAAACTCCCACTAATGTTAGAGCAGAGGCGGACGAAGTGGGAGGTTAGACAGATACATGCCACAAATGTTATGTACTGTGCTTGCAAGTTGCTAGTGCTACTGTGACACAACTTTCTGTTGAATTATTTTGTGTTAATCTTAAAAAGTATTGGTTACAATATTTTTTTCTTTCTTCATATAGATACTCCTTCTAAACTATCTAGGAAGGAGTTGGCCATCCGGGCCAGGCGCCAGAAAATGGAGGCAATTGTCGCCGAATATCGGCGGCTGGTGGCCCAGGAGGAGGAGGATGACTCGCAGTCTAATACTACATCCACAACAGCTGCATCCTCCTCCGCTGCCCATGGGTCATACAGTTGCGCAATCCTCCAGAGGTACAGCGCCGTGGTCCGGCAGCCACCCACCGCAGCCGAGCAGCAAAAACAACAGCTGCCCTCCACAGTGCCTGCAAGGCTCGGATGCACCGATTGACCCTGCAAGTGGCCTACCTTGAGCAGCAGGTGGCGACACTGTCGAGGCAGAAAGCCCTGCCCAAGGCCCTCCGTAGAGAGCTGCACGACCACCTGGCCATAGGACACCACCGGCGAAAGCTGAGACTGTCCCTTGCCCCTTTTTTAAAGACTTTTGGGGGGTGGGAATTGGGCGCTGGGTTTTTGGACTTTTGGACATTCCATGGACATTGGTTGGGGAAAGAGAGTGGGGTGGGTCGGTCTTGCGGGATAGTTTATTTTTGTTAGGGTCAAAATAATAATTTATTTTCTACTTAAACATAGCATACACGTTTTTATGTTTTGTGGGGGAGGCGGGGGGTTAACTGTACGTTTGTATTCCTGAAACTTAACTGGCTGCTTGATTCAAATTGTCTAAGTAATAATCGCCCACATTTCTACAAAAGTGCCACTGACAGAGTTAGTAAATTAAATTGTCCCACTACTTTACTAGTACTACCATCAGTCTCTCATCTCCTCCTACTCCATTATTCTTCCTCCCCCAAAATGCTGATCTTACCTGTGATTAGTGTTTGAGAATAGGGCTAGGCACAGGGCTGGCTGCATGGCAAATGGCGATTAAGGTTGGCTATGGAATCCTGGACGGATGAAATGGCATCGCTGTGGTGGTAGTAGTAGTGGTACACACTGGCAGTAGCAGCATATGAAAGAAAGGAAATGAGACATTGAGTGGCCTGAGAGGAGCATTAGAACAGTATGATAGTACAGTACACAAGAACAGTGCCATAAATTAAATTGTAGCCTAAGCAATGGTAAATCATTCAATCAAAATTTAACTAGTAGTTGCTTGGATTATGGCTACTACAAGAACTAGTACTGAAGGACACAGCAGAATAAGCTTTCGTCACTTGTAGGAGGATGTTGTTGTTGATAAATCCACTCGATGGCAGACATGAAATTTTGAAATGATTTGCAAATACTCATGGGTGTGTGTCAAGCAGAATAGGAATATATCCGCTGATTTCTTGACCTTCCTTTACATTGATTTTCTGTTGCTTTGACCTTATCCTCCCCAGCAAGCGTGTGGAATTATTGATGTCATTTAAAACCATCGCTGCTAGTGATATTTTCCTCCTGTGCTGGAATTTTCAAAAGTCCATTGAGTATGACGAGCTGGGCTCGTCATCAGCCTGGTAGGAGGCTACTTCATGACGAGCCCAGCTCGTCATGAGCCTGGAAGGAGTTAATCACACACCTCAATGAAAACCACACAGCCCAGGGGGAGAGGGTTAGGGTTTGAAAAATGGATGGGAATGGGTGGGTTTGGGAAAGTTTTTTGGGGAGAGAAAAAAAAACCACAGCATGTGCAAACAACAAATGAATAAAAACAAATCTTTGGATACACGCCTCATAGAAGTTCACAACAATAACATTATTTAAAAGATAAGGACAAGTGAAGTGGATACTGTAACTGTATGTTGTAGTTGTCCTAGTCAAATTGGAAGTTGCATGCATCCAGCTATTCCTCGTACTCCTCCATTCCATCGGGGGCTCCGTCGATCAATCTTGGTGACCACACTGTCCACTGCCTGCCTAGCGGATGCGGAATTACTATGGTAAGCCTGAGTTAATGTTTTTCCCATTGCACAGGGTAAGTGCCGGCCTGTAATTGTCGATGGAAAAACAGAAATGGATATTAAAACACCACGGAGGAAAAATATAAGGTACGGTGTGTAGTGCAAAAATAACACTTTCACTTTAAGAGGTGACAGTATTACATACATGCATCATTTCTATACTCTGAGTCTCTGTTTCCAGGATAATTAGAGCACACAGCAGGCCAGGGGCAGGGCCATGCAGACGGTCAAGGCAGGCACCACTGAGTGCACCAACCTCCATGTAGCATACCTCTTTGACACAGACAGACAAAGCAGATCTAATTTTATACAGCAAGACACATAGCCGCAATTTTACATGAACCGCTGACTGGACTCTGGCATAACACTACTACACTGGCTCGACCACTCCATACCACGACTAGACAGACAGTTCTGCTGTGGTTGTTGTTGACTTGTTTACCTGTTTGCCACTCACGAAATGGCCACAGTTTTTCCATAAATCGACAATGATGATCCATCCATCCCAGTGAGTGACTGTAAAGATATTATGCAACTTTGGTCATCATGACTCATCATGATCATCTTGGTATTGGCAAACTCAATGTTGTTTATGCAGTCCGAGTCTACACACAGTGAGTCCAAGGACATTTTCCATATGGAAAAATGCAACGTAGTGGCCCCTTCAATTTGTAATAAACAAGGTAAACAGAGTAGTGTGTAAAAGATTAAATAATAATACCAGAACACATAGATAGGATTCACTTCATACACAACAAACGAACAACAATTGCTTTCATCAGAGCCCGACAGCCAGTGTTGTTCACTGCATGCCATCTCATCATTCATTACCTGTTCCACTTGTCAGCATCTTATTCTTAAGTGAAGGGCCACAGGGCAGCCTCTCCTGGCAATTTCAGAAGTAACAGTCAGCATAGTCAATCATTCCAGTCCCACTTCTTTTGAGGAGACTCGTCTACAAAGCGACAGTTTCTTGATTCTGCCTAATCTGGCCATCTGCCTTGAGGGAAATGGATAGGGTGAGTCTGGAAGAGGAGGATAAAGGCGCATGACTGAGTTGTGAACTTGTGAACTTCAGGAATGCAGACAGCGGCACCTTCAATATGGAAAGAAGACGAAGACAGTGCTGCTGATAGATTTGTTGTGATTAAAGTTTTGTTGTGCTAAAAGTTGCAAATCAAAGAAAGACACACAGAAATAAAAGTCAATAAGGACGGAAGAAAAATAAAGTAAGTATTTCAAGCCTAGTTGTCAGGGAAGTAAAGTTTGTCCTCAAACTCTGTGAATTGAACATGGAGTTGGTCAGCTAACAGAGAAGAACTTCTGTTACCTAAGTCGGTGTCCTCTTCTTCCTGCGTGGATTCACGTATTTTGTAATCTGGTGGTATGAAGTGCTGATTAATCTTGATCATTGTTAACCTCTCCACATTTTTGGGCGAGAGGCGAGTCCTTTTTGAAGTGACAATGGCACCAGCAGCACTGAAAACAGGTTCAGAAGACTCACTTGCGAGTGGGCAAGCCAAAT
The DNA here is from genome assembly GCF_964263255.1 of Lissotriton vulgaris. Classification (NCBI taxonomy): domain Eukaryota; kingdom Metazoa; phylum Chordata; class Amphibia; order Caudata; family Salamandridae; genus Lissotriton; species Lissotriton vulgaris. Next base: position 646,627,592 of record NC_141691.1, on the reverse strand, counting down.
AATTTATAGCCAGCCTGGTGATCAGTGGCAATTGAGGTCTTTTCCCATACCAATACACCAATGGATTATGATCAATGAAGACCTCTGTTGGGACATCCAGATAGGCATGAACTATCCGCTCAAGGTCCTCCAGGGGTGCTCCACTTTGCGTACCATCTGTTGCCTTTGCATCAACACTGGAACGAGCAAACCCTTGATCAGTTATCCAATCCGTTTCTGACAATATTATGGCTGGGCCTGGTGCAGGTGATGATCCGGTTGCTGGTGTCTTTAACGGCTCTGAGGGAAAGTGACTGCCTTCGGCCACAGAAGTGGACCTTGATGCCAGATGGCCTGCTGCTTCAGTAGTACTTGTGGAGGTTCCTTCATTTTCCTGCCACACTTTTTCGAACTGAGTGGCAGACAGAGCTAGCCAGTGTTTGTACTTTGAAAGATCTTCTTCAGAAAAAGGAATGAATGCATTGCTGGCCAGTACCTATTTGTACCGTGTATCCAGAATAGTGGCACAAATGTATTGTTGTTGTGAATGTATGCCTTTAAGCCTTACATTGTCAACTAGGTGGCTTATTAAGCTCTCCACCAACAGATATGCGTCTTGTTTTTCAGCATCTACTCGAAACGTTGAAGACACCGCCTTCAGTTGGTGCTCTAGCATGCACAAGAAAGGGATAGCTTTGCCCAAACTACAGTCCTCCCTGCTGACTTCACGGGTGAATACCTCAAAAGGACGAAGCATGCCTGTCAGGCTTTTAACTAGGTCCCATTCCTCCACCTCTAGCCTCATGTCGTTCATAGCAGCAGCCCGTGCATTAAAGACATACTCATTGATTACCAAGTATTGCTCAAACAGATACTCAAGCATGTAGAAGGTTGAGTTCCAACGTGTTGCTACCTCCTGGATGAGTCCTCTGACTGGCACTCTACGGTTACATTAAATGATCCTCAGCTGCTTCCGGGCCTTAAAAGAATGGCTGAAATGTGTGCAGATTCTTCGGCAGGTGGTCAGTAACTTGCTGACTGTGTTTTCTTTTTTCAAGAAATCTTGAACAATAATGTTTATGCTGTGCGCCAAAACGGCACTCTGAAATAGCCACCATCATTCATGGCCTTAACTATATTACTGCCTTTATCCGTGGAAACATAACCAATCAAGCGCCTTCTTTGCAACAGCCATTAAAAGACCTTACTGTAAAACTCCTCCAAAATGTTTACTGTAGTATGAGATTTCTCCATCGCAAACACAGCTACTGTTACATTTTTCCAAGTAGCTTGAAAAATTGTGACACTGTCAACACCTGCAGCTATCTTATCTCTAACTCCCGCAATAGAGACCCAGTGTGCAGTGATGCACATGTAATCAACGGCTTTGCAACTGGTCCACATGTCTATTGACAGGTGGATAGTGTGAACAGCACTCTTCTGCAAAGCTGCCCCGATCACTTCCAGCACATCTTCAGGTAGTGCTGGAACCGCAACTCTGGCAAAATAGGACCGGCTAGGAACCTTTCATTTAAGGCAGACTGTTGCCACAAATTCTAGAAAACCCACCCCTTCCACAAAAGAAAAAGGGAGAAGGTCCAGCATTAGCATTTTAGCCAGCATTGCGTTATACAGATGTGCCGTTGGGTGGTTGCGTTCAAATGGCACCTCACCAAAACATGCTTTTAATGGTGGTCTGGACCGTTTTCATATGTGATGATGATGCTCCAGACTTCTTCAACCCAGTTAGGCTCATTTATGTACTTTTTCGCATTGGTGTCTCTACCAGACTCTTACTGTGCTTCTTAGATGTTGCGGAGGTAGAGGGTGTGGGCGCTACCACTGCAGTGCTGCTTCCAGGGGTACTGTGTGTTCCAGAAAACATTTCTGTTGCTGCTTCATCTTCCCCCTGCACGATCAGCCCCTCGTCATCATCATATGCAATATCAATGGATACATTTGAATTTGTTGTACTTTTGGCTTCCCGGATCTTACTTGGGTGCTCCTCCCACTGGATAATGGGTGTTTTTTGAGATGACCTCTCTGGTCTCCGGTACCATAGTTGGTACCATGCTTACCCTGACTAACTACTTGTTTACAAATCAAAAAAATAACTAGGTTTTCTGCCTTTTTGCTAATACTAAAGAAGTCCCACACTGGAGAGTTGAGATTTCTGGTGGTGGTGGTGGAGGTGCCACTTTCAATGCCAGATGAAGTGGAGGATGGGCGTGGCCGAATTTGACTCTGTTGTGCACTTACAGTTACAGCACCACTACTTGAAGTAACGGAGGTCGAGCTGGATGGAGGTCCCTGCCGGCCCTTCTGAAGAGAAAATATGGCAGCTGTAGGTCATGTTGGTGTAGTAGTTACCTGTGTTGATGGTGGTACCAGTGTGTCAGGAACCGCTTCATTGCTACCATTTGGAACAAGTCTTCATCTTGTATCCCTAAAAGACAAACCAGAGTGGTAATCAAACCGCAAATGATCAATACTTGGTATGACTTACAAAGATAATTGACCGTTATAAGATGGCTGCCGTATTGGTAAGGAACGCGACGCCATTTTGTACTACTTGCACAGTCTAGTCTTTATAGATGACGCACGCAGATTCTACTGCGCATTTCAATTTGATTCCGTTTGAGATTACACGTTCTGAACTGTTTTTCCGCCTATGCTTAGTGCTAGAGAGAACGGTTATCTAGGTTTCCAGTTAGCGATAACTATTCCGCTTCTAGAGAGAGAGTCTTCTACTACTCTGCTCTCGGAAATTCAATTTCAGTCATAGTGAGAGACTAAGTCTGAGAAGCAGTCTTCAGAGTTCCTGAGAGTTTCGAGCGTTGAGGAGAATCAGTGTAGAAGCAGACACTACGAGTCAGAGCTGTAAGGAATAGTGGCTTGGAACTGTCCTAGCGACGCCACTAATCAAGTAAGAACTTTCCATTGGTTGCAGCGCAGAACTTGTCAACTATTCATTGTCCTAAATCCTTTGGGACCCTCTCCTTCCTATTGCGCTTTTCCTCACCTTTTTCCTTCCCTATCTATCCTTCCTTGTTCCCCTTTGCGCGCAAGTTCAAAGAACATTTGCAAATATTCCATTTCCAAATTTTTCAGGACATTTTCTGAAAAGAGACAGAACACCTATTCAATTGTGAAAGATATCTCACTCTACAATTCTCTTCCGAATTAGAAGGTAAAAGTCCAGTTCGTCACTTGCTATTTAGAATAAAGGATACAGTAATTAGTTCTAAGGTTGTTTTCTTTATTGCAGAGAGTCACACGTTCTTCTAATTCAGTAGAGTCAAAATACAATATACCGAAGAGAGGCAATGCTCCAAATAAGCACTGGTATAGTAAATAAGAGACTGTATATTAACTATAGAGTGTTTAGTCAGAGTTGCGGTGTTTAAGGTTCTCTCCCTCTGTGCATTAGGTTACCCTCCTGGGTAGAGGAAAAACAAATAGCAGACAGAAGCCTCTGAAACCACTGAGGGTGACAGCAGTTGGAGTGTCTCTTCTTTTCTCTTCCAATTCCCCTTTCCCCTCTGTTGGTGTCATTGCTCTGTCAGAAGCGCGACAACACCGGCGGTTGGGCGTTGAGAAAAAGCGGCCATTTGCTCCTGCGAAGATTCTGGGTCCTTGACACAGTGCCACACCGCCCACATCCTGCACAGCAGCATTTCGGGATAGGGTAAAAATGTCTGTCTGCTGCATGCCCGCTGCGGCTGGAGTGACGACTGTGATGACTGGGTCGTCATCGTCAGACTCTTCATCAGCAGCAGAATATACCACTTCTACTGCTTCTTCGTCATCATCCATAAGTGGAAGCCTTGCGGGAACCTTCCTTTTACCTAGCTTTGTCGGCTCATGGCGTGCCCCCCTCTCAGACTGAATTGGTGGGTGCCAATCAAGATCTAGATCATCAGAAGGAAGGGGGCTTGAGGAAGAACTTGTACTAGCCCTCCTTTTCCTTGCTGGGGATCTGGAAGACAATGGATCATTAGGACTCAGAGTGGCTTGCTCGGCTGATACCTCCGCATGAATCTCGATTTCCTCATGTGCCACTACTTTTCGAGGAACAAGCATTGTGGGCAGTTGTGCCTCTCCTTGCGCCTCTCTTTGCACCTTTCCTTGCGCCTTTTCTTGCAACTCTCCTTGCAACTCTCCTTGTGCCTTTCCTAGCAACTCTCCTTGCGCCTCACCTTGCGCCTCTCCTTGCGCCTCTCCTTGCGACTCTCCTTGCGACTCTCCTTGCGACTCTCCTTGTTGCACCTGTGCTTGAACACTCGTCTGATGAGTTACACCCTGCGTTGATTGGATGCTAGTTTGCGATGAGTCAACGCCAACATCACTGGTCGATGGTGAAAGAACAATTAAAGTGGCTGTCTCTGCGGCACTCATGGGCTAGGGCCTAACTTGGAGTGGTGCAACTGAGACCAATAAACAGACCCTCCAGGATTTCGCGATTTCGCGGTTTGCCGCGAAATCGGCACTTTTGTAAAAATGCAGCGATTTTTACAAAAGTGCCCGCGAAATCGACACTTTTGTAGGAATCGCAGAATTTTTACAAAAGATAATGCATGCCTGGGAGGTCTGATTAGGAGGCGGTGTGCTGGCTGCCAGAAGCTAGTTATGTGTGCGTGTGCATAGCCTCATCCTTTCATATAATGGAGACGCAGGGGATGAATGGTGACGCTAGGTCAATCAAGGAGCAGCTGCTCACGGTTTCACCCTGGAATAGGAGCTCTCAGAACTTCACTCCTCTAATCAAGTTTGACTTGTTTTCGGCGCACTGCCATCGCGACAACATTGCTGTTACACGTGGTGGAACTATACAGGCCTCACAGCTACGCGGGCAGTGTCAGTACACGGCAAGTGACAAGGGATACAAGCGTTGTCGTAAAATGGAAGTAGGGGCGGGAGGGTGCAACTATCCTTTTCTTTTGCAAAAAATAGAAACAATCTTGGCACCCTCTTTAAATTATAACGCAATTGTGGCTTGTTTCTTTTTTCAAAAAACATATAGCTTTTGGCTTTCCAAAGTTGCATTAAGTGGTCGAGGTGCATGCAGTGGCTGTCAAAAGGTCATCCACTGCAAAGGCGGCGAGGCTGGCCGGCAGTCGGAGCACTGTCCCAGTGTGGAATGGAGTCGTCTGGCTTCCAGGAGTGGCTGGGACGGAGTATAGACGCGCTGGAGATAGATAGCGCTGTGTACACGGCCTATATTCAGGGCCTGCTGCGGGAAGAGGAGAGCGACGAGGACAGGCTGAATGCATTGCAGAGCGTTCTGGGTGCCTTCTGTTTTCATTGACTGAATATATTGTATCATGTTGCCAATAGATCTGCACCAAAGGACTGCAGTGTGGTACATCATTTTACTACCAAATCGGAGTTTACTTTTTAATCAAGCTCTGAAAGAGTCTAGTGGAGAATCCTTTTGAAACTAGGATCTGGTCCATCAGTTCCCTGGAATTTTTCCTCTCCATCAAGAAGACGTTGAGAAGACTATTTTAATTGATGCTAGCTGACTTTTCTGTCCTAAGGAGTCAGACGAGCTTGTCACAAACCTTGCCTTCACATCTATGTGAATTTTGTATTTTTATTATAAAAAATATATATATTCTTTCATAGGTGTGCATGTGTGAGCTTGTGTGCATGAAGACTGTTCTTTTCTGTGGCTTCAAACATTTTTAAAACTCATTGTTTTGCCGGGCTACTCGTCTTCCAACGTGTCTTAACTGCAGCATTCAAACCATTATTGTGTGGGTCTCGTTTCATTCGAGAACATAACACTGTCTTAATTGAGGTCATCCACTGCATTCAAGAAGCTAAACACACGTGACCATTCTGTCTTAGCCTACATCTGCTCTGACTCTTCACTTAGGACCTCTGGCAGTGACCTCTTGGTTCTTCTCTTATCTCTCTTGCCATACATATCTCGTTCAAGTCTGTAAAATGAACAGACATATTAGTATTTACCATGATGTTCACCTTGTGTGGGCACCTAGATTAATTGCTCCTACCGTAACCACAAGTGGGATTTTCCTTTTTTTTTAACAAACAAAGCAAACATTTTATGGAAATGATACACTGCTTGATAGGATGCACCTCCTCGATAAAGGAATTTAATTTTTCATTGGTACCTACTATCCTCTTTTAATACTGTTCCTCAATGGCTCAGGCTCTGCAGAGTGGCAAAAGGCGTGGATTTCACTTCTTTCTGTTGTTGCCTTTGATTTTTGTAGGAAAAATGGCCAAATAAAATGCCGCAAAATTGCCACTAAATTTCCATATTTGTGGCGCTAAATTTCCATTTTTGTGCCGCTAAATTTGCGAATCCATGCCGCTATATCCTGGGGGGTCTGAATAAAGCGGATGTGCTGCTACCATCTTGGTCCCCGGTGGCGGACACCGCTGCTGCAGGTGTAGTTTTTTTTTCCTAAAAAAAGTGTCGGTCGGCACACCAGTCTCCTTGGTAAATGGCACCACTTGCTTCTTATGCTCCTTCTTACTGGCAGTGGCACTAGCAACTTTCTTGGTAGAGGAGCTACGGCTACCTTTCTATGGGCCAATATTCTTCAGATGTAAGAAGAACAGCAGGACGCAGTTGCACGAGTTGCAGAGTTGTCTGTGGCCACGTGACGTCACGTGACGTTGTGCACGCACTGCAGCAGGACTTCTTCCTGGCACTACAACAAGTGATAAATGATGATGCGGATGATTCCTGGGTCTCACTTCTCAGTCTTTGTTCACCTAGAAGCAAAGAAACCAGAGGAACATCAGTTAAAGAAATGTTGCATATGTTGTGCTTCAATTAATACTATTGCAACGAGGCATTTTATTATTATTAACACAACACACCCACAAACGGAAAGACTCGAAATAAAAATTGCAATTCTAATAAAAAAATCGATGTTTAGATTAATAGAAGAGAAACCACAGAGAGAGAGTTGTTTCATGCACCTATTCATAACCCTAGGCCTACTGGCTCGCAAGCTTGCCAGCCTATGGCAAAAAACTGCCTGGCCTCAATATGCCCCCCCCACCCAAATGGCCAGGCCCTGGACCAGGCCCCAACACACAAAAAAATAGAAATACACACAAAAATCACCTCAATCCAATGCCATCCATGCCCTAAATGATGTTTAAATTCAAGAGACCCCATAGAAAGACTTGGTCCATGCACCACTGAGTACCCCTGGGCATAAAGGATGAAAGCAAGGCAGACTGGGTGCAGGCCTATGGCACAAAGCACACTGCTTGGCTTCCAAATGGCCCCTAGACCCCCACCCACATGGCCAGGCCCTGGACCAGGCTTCAAAATGGCCCCACCCACATGGCCAGGACCTGGACCAGGCCCCAACAACACCCAAAAAATCGAAATACACACAAAAATCACCTCAATCCAATGCCATCCATGCCCTAAATGATGTTTAAATTCAAGAGACCCCACAGAAAGACTTGGTCAATGCACCACTGAGTACCCCTGGGCATAATGGATGAAAGCAAGGCAGACTAGGTGCAGACCTATGGCACAAAGCACACTGCCTGGCTTCAAAATGGCCACTAGACCGCCACCCACATGGCCAGGCCCTGGACCAGGCATCAAAATGGCCCCCACCCACATGGCCAGGCCCTAGACCAGGCCCCAACAAAACCCAAAAAATCAAAATACACACAGAAATCACCTCAATCCAATGCCATCCATGGCCTAAATTATGTTTAAATTCAAGGGACTCCACAGAAAGACTTGGTCCATGCACCACTGACTACCCCTGGGCCTACTGGCTAGTGTGGCTTTAACACGCACCCCAAAATTCAAAAAACTTCCACATATAACAGTGAGCTACTAAATAACATGCCATAAATGATATTTAAGTTAAAAAAAACTCACAGAAACAGCTTATCATGCACCCATGACTAACCCTGGGACTACTGGATACTGTGGGTACCCACAATATGTGAAAACGTTTATAAATTGTAGTTGCAGCAACTGCAATGCCCCAAACAAACAACACCAACTTACTTGTAAAATCTCAAATCCAAAAGTGATCCCCCCAAAGAAGTCCTCAAATACAAATATCCAGCAGCAGCCACAAAGAGTAATCCTTCCAGCTCCAGATCCAAATAAAAAGTGGCCAGGACATGGACAAAGCACTGGGAGGAGCCTGCTGGACAGGAACAGGACGTTGGAGACTGTGGGGCACTTCTTCCCTAAAAAACTGGACTCCTTGCACAAAAAAATGCAGCCAAATGTCAATCTGAGGAGGTATTCTGATCCAAATTATCATTTTCAGGAGATTTATGCTGCCAGTGATAGATTTCTTGTGCAGAATTGCAATTTGTGCAATTTCGGTAAAGCAAGCTGTTCAAATCTCCTGTCAGATGTCAGCTGTGCGTCGCATCTATGTGTTCGTAATAGTTTTCTCTCGCGGTGCGTGATCGCGGACCCTTCTGATGTATTCGCATTCAACAAGTCTGGCAGTGCAAGATGGCGGGACACTATGACGTAGTCGCAGTCGAAAAAGTCTTGCGCGATCACGCAGCAAGATCGAAAATGGCGCAGCGCACCCATACCGGGATGAAAACTACTCAGCGAACTCAGAATCACGGCAAGTCAACGCCGCACACGCGAGATTGTATTTTTGAAGCGCGACTGAGCAAAAAATATTTGCGAATTCTTTGACAATTTTGTACGATTAGCGGACCGCGAAATTTTTAAAAATTCGCTAATTCCGCGAGCGGAACGGATTTTCAGCCCATGCTTAATTTTGTGAATGACCAAATGAAAGGAGGACCACACCAGGTATATGTATAAATATGTGTATTTATTCTAAACACATCCCTCTAGTCCCTCTATGAGGCTAGAGGCAAAAGTACATTCAGTAAACTCAATATCACACAGTAAATTAGCACAATATACATTGAGTCCTAGGGGCGTACCAAACCAAATATTAGGAAAGTGGTATAAGAACCACGACTTGCATAGACACACGGCCTAGAGCCTGTAGTACCGCTGGGGCCACAAGGAACTACCCATGGTAGTGAAACAGGGGACCTACGGGGATGCGTGCAGTGTGTGAACACAGCTGCGAATGACCATTAACTTCTATGGGGAAAGTCGCGTTTGGAATTTTAAAGATAAAGGACACTTAGAGGAGGACTTTGAGCAAACCCATTTAGACTTAAGGGGTTATAGAGTCAACACCCACGGGAGCACCGAACTACTCGAATTACCTCAACCAGGGAAGCCTGGTGCATAGATGTCTTTTGGTGCTGGGTTTCATCGTTGTTTTTAATTGCGATCTGCTGCAGAGTGCTGCTGCCAAAGAAGTGGAATGTGCCCGGGGTGATCCAAGCCAGGATCAAAGATAAGAAGAACCTTAAAGCAGAGGGGACAGAGTCTGGGTCACAAACCAGTGACCAGGACCATGAGAGGCAGATGTCCACCGATCTCGGGTGATTTCAGGTGAAGAAGGTGAAGCTTGACTCTTCAGCCGCGAGGACCAGGAGGCGTCAACGATGACCAGGATCTGGAGTCGAGTAGTCCCACGCAGGATGTTGAGTGCTGCAGTGTAAGTTTCCAGATTGAACCCAAAAAGCCTTAGCCACAGCAACTCAGGCGGGAATCAAAGAAATGCTTTGGTATGGACCAGTGAGGCCTGAGGGACAAACCACGAGGTAGGGAGTCAGGGTACATCTGGAGCAACCAGGGAATGCCAGGGAAAATCAGAATGGCCTTTGTGGGGACACAACAGTTGACCGACCAGAGATTGCGAAAAAGCATAGAGTGGAAAAACAAGTAGCGGGCTAACAGAACACGAGTGGAATGTATGCCCACAATCTTTGGTGCAGATGGTGCTCGGGATTGGGCTACGCATAACCCAAAGCCAACTTCAAGGGATGTCGAGAAGTCAATGCACTAGCAAATATGCACGGTGTCCAGGGGTTCCGGTTCCATGTCACTCATGAGGGCTGCAGGTCTCAGCTTTGCTGGGGACTCGGGTCGGCCTCTGAGAAGTCTGGAAATCATCTTCCTGTGTTGCAAATACTTTTGAGTACGGCCGGAGCTTCGGAAATGCAGATCGGAAAGATGCTTCATTACTGCATGCTTGAGCAGGGGAGTCACTCCTTGACCCAAAGGGAGATGCTTCCGTCCTCCCATCAAAGTTCCAGGATTCAGTTTCAGAGTTTCGTCCAGGTGTAATCTAAAGTCCTATTGCCAGGGTTACCTTACTTATACTAAGAAAAGGGGTTGAGCTGAGCTCTCTGGCATGTAGCGGCGGGACGAAGTTGGCTTGCAGCTCAGGTCAGGATGCCGCTGAAGAACGCCAGGAGTGGAAATACCTGTGGGGCTGGAAATGCTGCGACAAGCAAAACTTCAGAAAGCACATAAGGCTCACAACGAGGTGGAGCGGTTGAGGAGATCTCTGCTGAAAGCCCGGCTAGAGACATCAAAGTGGGAAGAGAGTAACGCCTGCAATTTTTATGACTGCAAGAAAGGGCAAACAAACTAATCTCGTGCAGGACACTACTGACACTATGGAGGATGCTTTTTTGACAGAAATCTCTGAGGTGAGCATGAGTGATGGTGGGACTGCAGGATTAATCCCGCTGAGCACAGAGTCGGGGAGAGGGGGTGACTCAAAGCTCCATGACAGTCATGCAGAGCAATAGCAGATGTTAAAGGCTGATAGTAGGAGTGAGGCTGAGACAGCTGCGGTGCCTTTTTCAGCCCCAATCATGGATGTCTGGTAAGATACAGAGTTCATACACTCATCGGGTGATAGGGTGGTATTTCCAAATAAAATGGCCAGCATAAACAATGCTTTAAGTTCGTTAGAGACAGATACAGAGGGTACCTTTTTTTCACTCTCAGATCGATCTAAGATTCCAAGCAAGGAGTCACTTGCGACTCTTCTTGTTGCACCTGTGGTTGAACACTCGTCAGATGAGTTACACCCTGCTTTTATTGGATGCTAGTTTGCGATGAGTCAACACCAACATCACTGGTCGATGGTGAAAGAACAATTAAAGTGGCTGCCTCTGCGGCACTCATGGGCTAGGGCCTAACTTGGCGTGGTGGCACTGAGACCAATAAAGCGGAGGTGCTGCTACCATCTTGGTCCCTGGCGGTGGACACCGTCGCTGCAGTTTTTTTTCCCCCAAAAAAGTGTCGGTCGGCACACCAGTCTCCTTGGTAAGTGGCACCACTTGCTTCTTATGCTCCTTCTTACTGGCAGTGGCATTGGCAACTTTCTTGGTAGAGGAGCTACGGCTACCTTTCTTTGGGCCCATATTCTTCAGATGTAAGAAGAACAGCAGGACGCAGTTGCACGAGTTGCAGAGTTGTCTGTGGCCTTGTGACGTCACGTGACGTTGTGCACACACTGCAGCAGAACTTCTTCCTGGCACTACAACAAGTGATGAATGATAATGCGGATGATTCCTGGTTCTCACTTCTCCGTCTTTGTTCACCTTGAAGCAAAGAAACCAGAGGAACATCAGTTAAAGAAATGTTGCATATGTTGTGCTTCAATTATTACTATTGCAACTAGGCATTTTATTATTATTAACACAACACACCCACAAACGGAAAGACTCGAAATAAAAATTGCAATTCTAATAAAAAATGGATGTTTAGATTAATAGAAGAGAGATCACAGAGAGAGAGTTGTTTCAGGCACCCATTCATAACCCTAGGCCTACTGGCCCACAAGCTTGCTGGCCTATGGCAAAAAACTGCCTGGCCTCAACATGCCCACCCCACTCACATGGCCAGGCCCTGGACGAGGCCCCAACACACAAAAAAATCGAAATACACACAAAAATCACCTCAATCCAATGCCATCCATGCCCTAAATAATGTTTATATTCAAGAGACCTCACAGAAAGACTTGGTCCATGCACCACTGAGTACCCCTAGGCATAAAGGATGAAAGCAAGGCAGACTGGGTGCAGGCCTATGGCACAAAGCACACTGCTTGGCTTAAAAATGGCCCCTAGACCCCCACCCACATGGCCAGGCCCTGGACCAGGCCGCAAAATGGCCCCACCCACATGTCCAGGCCCAGGACCAGGCCCCAATAACACCCAAAAAATCGAAATACACACAAAAATCACCTCAATCAAATGCCATCCATGCCCTAAATGATGTTTAAATTCAAGAGACCCCACAGAAAGACTTGGTCCATGCACCACTCAGTACCCCTGGGCATAATGGATGAAAGCAAGTCAGACTGGGTGCAGACCTTTGGCACAAAGCACAATGCCTGGCTTCAAAATGGCCACTAGACCGCCACCCACATGGCCAGGCTCTGGACCAGGCATCAACATGGCCCCCACCAACATGGCCAGGCCCTGGACCAGGCCCCAACAACACCCAAAAAATCAAAATACACACAAAAATCACGTCAATCCAATGCCATCCATGGCCTAAATTATGTTTACATTCAAGAGACCCCACAGAAAGACATGCACCACTGACTACCCTTGGGCCTACTGGCTAGTGTGACTTTAACACGCACCCCAAAATTAAAAAAAACTTCCACATATAACAGTGGACTACTAAATAACATGCCATAAATGATACTTAAGTTCAACAAAACTCACAGAAACAGCTTATCATGCACCCATGACTAACCCTGGGACTACTGGATACTGTGGGTACCCACAATATGTGAAAACGTTTATAAATTGTAGTTGCCGCAACTGCAATGCCCCAAATAAACAACACCAACTTACTTGTAAAATCTCAAATCCAAAAGTGATTCCCCCAAAAAAGTCCTCAAATACAAATATCCAGCAGCAGAAACAAAGAGTAATCCTTCCAGCTCCAGGTCCAAATGAAAAGTGACCAGGACATGGACAAAGCACTGGGAGGAGCCTACTGGACAGGAACAGAAAGTTGGAGACTGTGGGGCACTTCCTCCCTAAGTAATGGACTCCTTGCACAAAAAAATGCAGCCAAATGTCAATCTGAGGAGTTATTCTGATCCAAATCATCATTTTCAGGAGGTTTATGCTGCCAGCGATAGATTTCTTGTGCAGAATTGCAATTTGTGCAATTTCGGTAAAGCGAGCTGTTCAAATCTCCTGTCGGATGTCAGCTGTGCGTTGCATCTACGTCTTCGTAAAAGTTTTCTCTCACGGTGCCTGATCGCGGGCCCTTATGATGTATTCGCGTTCAACAAGTGTTGCAGTGCAAGATGGCGGGACGCTATGACCCAGTCGCAGTCGAAAAAGTCTTGCGCGATAACGCAAGATCGAAAATGGCGCAGCGCACGCATACCGGGAGGAAAACAACTCTGTGAACTCAGAATCACGGCAAGTCAACGCCGCGCGCGCGAGATTGTATTTTTGAAATGCGACCAAGCAAATTCAATTGCGAATTCTTTGACAATTTTGTGCGATTCGCGGACCGCAAAATTGTCAAAAATTTGCAAATTCCGCAAGCAGAACGGATTTTCAGCCCATGCTTAATCTTGTGAATGACCAAATGAAAGGAGGACCACACCAGGTATATGTATAAAATATGTGTATTTATTCTAAACACATCCCTCTAGTCCCTTTATGAGGCTAGAGGCAAAAGTACATTCAGTAAACTCAATATCACACAGTAAATTAGCACAATATACGTTGAGTCCTAGGGGCGTACCAAACCGTATATTAGGAAAGTGGTATGAGAACCACGACTTATATAGACATACGGCCTAGAGCCTGTTGTACCGCTGGGGCCACAAGGAACCACCCAAGGTAGTGAAACAGGGGACCTACGGGGATGCGTGCAGTGTGTGAACACAGCTGCGAATGACCACTAACTTCTATGGGGAAAGTCGCGTTTGGAATTTTAAAGATAAAAGACACTTAGAGGAGGACTTTGAGCAAACCCATTTAGACTTAAGGGGTTTCAGAGTCAACACCCATGGGAGCATCGGACTACTCGAATTACCTTACCTAGGGAAGCCTGGTGCATAGGTTTCTTTTAGTGCTGGGTTTCATCGTCGTTTTTAATTGTGATCTGCTGCAGAGTGCTGCTGCCAAAGAAGTGGAATGTGCCGGGGTGAACCAAGCCAGGATCAAAGATCAGAAGAACCTTAAAGCAGAGGGGACAGAGTCTGGGTCACGAACCAGCGACCAGGACCATGATAGGCAGATGCCCACCAATCTCGGGTGATTTCAGGTGAAGAAGGTGAAGCTTGACTCTTCAGCCGCGAGGACCAGGAGGCGTCAACGATGAACAGGATCTGGAGTTGAGCTGTCCCACGCAGGATGTTGAGTGCTGCAGTGTAAGTTTCCAGATTGAACCCAAAAAGCCTTGGCCACAGCAACTCAGGCGGGAATAAAAGAAATGCTTTGGTATGGACCAGCAAGGTCTGAGGGACAAACCATGTGGTAGGGAGTCAGGGTACATCTGGAGCAACCAGGGAATGCCAGGGAAAATCAGAATGGTCTTCGTGGGGACCCAACAGTTGACGGACCAGAGATTGCGAAGGAGCCTAGAGTGGAAATACAAGAAGCGGGCTCACGGAACACAAGTCGCATGTATGCCCACAATCTTTGGTGCAGATGGTGCTCGGATTGTCTACGAGTAATCCAAAGCACAACTTCAAGGGATGTTGAGAAGTTAATGCACTAGCAAATATGCACGGTGTCCAGGGGTTCCGGTTCCATGTCACTCATGAGGGCTGCATGTCTCAGCTTTGCTGGGGACTCGGGTCGGCCTCTGAGAAGTCTGGAAATCCTCTTCATGTGTTGCAAATACTTTTGAGTATGGCCGGAGCTTCGGAAATGCAGACCGGAAAGATGCTTCATTGGTGCCTGCTTGAGCAGGGGAGTCAATCCTTGACCCAAAGGGAGATGCTTCCGTCCTCTCATCAAAGTTCCAGGATTCAGTTTCAGAGTTTCGTCCAGGTGTAATCTAAAGTCCTGTTGCCAGGGTTACCTTACTTATACTAAGAAAGGGGGTTGAGCTGAGCTCTCTGGCATGTAGCTGCGGGACGAAGTTGGCTTGCGGCTCAGGTCAGGATGCCACTGAAGAACGCCAGGAGTGGGAATACCCGTGGGGCTGGAAACGCTGCGACAAGCAAAACTTCAGAAAGCACCTAAGGCTCACAACGAGGGGGATCGGTTGAGGAGATCTCTGCTGAAAGCCCGCCTAGAGACATCAAAGTGGGAAGAGAGTAACGCCTGCAATCTTTATGACTGCAAGAAAGGGCAAACAAACAAATCTCGTGCAGGACTCTACCGACACTATGGAGGATGCTTTTTTGACAGAAATCTCTGGGGTGAGCATGAGTGAAGGTGGGACTGCAGGATTAATCCCGCTGAGCACAGAGTCGGGGAGAGGGGGTGACTCAAAACTCCATGACAGTCATGCACAGCAAAAGCAGATGTTAAAAGCTGATAGTAGGAGTGAGGCTGGGACAGCTGTGGTGCCTTCTTCAGCCCCAATAATGGATGTTTGGCAAGAAACAAAGTTCATATACTAGCCGGGTGATAGGGTGGTATTTCCACATAAAACGGGCAGCATAAATGATGCTTTAAGTTTGTTAGAGACAGACACAGAGGGTCCCTTTTTTTTACTCTCAGACCGATCTAAGACTTCAAGCAAGGAGTCACTACAGAAATTCAACGACCTTCTTGGCCCAATGAACAGGCGATGGAGTGAAACCAGTAGCATATGCACGGAGGATGAGACTCCTGGGAAGGATAATTCGATGCCTAGCTCTGGGACTGTGTGTAAAAAATGTATAATAACTCCTGCACCTCCTAAACCACAACAGGCGGACTCACTTGCTGCTCCCAGGCAATCTTCAAAGGAGAAGTTGGGAAACTGTCCCAATAGCAGACAGCTGCCAGGGGGCCAAAATCTAAATCAAGATAACTCATCAGTAGGGGCAGGGGATATTTCGCTCGCAGGTTTTTATGAAACATTGATGGCACACAGAGAAGAAACCCGCGCAGAAAGCCAGAAAAAAAAGGCACATGTAGGAAATTGCAGATTTCAATTTGATGGGTGGCCTAATACTGGTCAGAAATTGCAGAAAGGATATCTGAGGCCAAAACGTGAATCTCTACTCTTGAAGATGAGATGCCAGTGCAAAAAACAGCTACCAAGGCGCTGACAACGCAGAGGGGTGATATAACCTGGAAGATTGAGCATATGGAAAACCGCCTTGGGCGGAATAACTTAAGAATTCTTGGTGTACCAGAGGGAGTTGACGGTTCAGACTCTTGAAAGTTTGTTGTCAAATTATTTACAGAAGCTCTCCCAGAACTAACTTGATGGCCATGGGTCACCGAGATACAACAAGCCCATCGATTTCCTTTCCAAGTGAAACAGAACCAATCTAATGTGAGGCCTACAGCTATATTGATAGGCTTATCTATTTTTTTGGCTAGGCAGGACTTGTATGATCTGGCTAGGCCAGATGGACAAATGAAAGCAGCTGTTGTGGAGTTTTTTGTTTGCCCTGATTTTTGCCCTGCTACTGTGGGAAAAAGATGGCAGTTATGACAATTAATCAACCCTTTTCAGGATAAGCGGTACAAAAGGGGGTGGTAATGGACGGAGCATTTGAACCAATCAAACACTCGCACCCAGTCAAAAGATCTGGGTTTAATCTATCACCGTTCTTTAGCCCACTTTGCCACCCCAGTTCAGACATGGCTATATGCAAATCAGTCTGACCCAGTGCCTCATGGGAACAGTCCAGCCCGAACTGCCAAGCCATGCCTTCCCTGGACCGGAAACAAGCTTACGAGTACCGGTTTCTGGCATTCCAGCCGTCTTCAGCCCGGCTTGCTTGAATCCAGTGGCAAAGTGATCAAGGGACTCATGTCTGAGCATACCCTGCCACACTTATGGTGGCCAAAAGTGGTACAAAAGGGGGTGGTGATGGACGGAGCATCTTAATCAATCAAACACTCACACCCAGTCAAAAGATCTGGGTTTAATCCATCACCGTTCTTTAGCCCACTCTGCCACCCCAGTTCAGATATGGCTATATGCAAATCAGTCTGACCCTGTGCCTCATGCGAACAGTCCAGCCCGAACTGCCAAGCTATGTCTTCCCCGGACCGGAAACAAGCTTCCAAGGACCGGTTTCTGGCATTCCAGCCGTCTTCAGCCCGGCTTGCTTGAATCCAGTGGCAAAGTGAGCAAGGTACTCACGTCTGAGCATACCCTGCCACGAGGCCATGAGTCACAGGGTCAGACTGATTTGCATATAGCCATGTCTGAACTGGGGTGGCAGAGTGGGCTAAAGAACGGTGATGGATTAAACCCAGATCTTTTGACTGGGTGTGAGTGTTTGATTGATTCAGATGCTCTGTCCATCACCACCCCCTTTTGTACCACTTTTGGCCACCATAAGTGTGGCAGGGTATGCTCAGGCGTGAGTCCCTTGCTCACTTTGCCACTGGATTCAAGCAAGTCGGGCTGAAGATGGCTGGAATGCCAGAAACCGGTCCTCGGAAGCTTGTTTGCGGTCCAGGGAAGACATGGCTTGGCAGTTCGGGCTGGACTGTTCCCATGAGGCACAGGGTCAGACTCATTTGCATATAGCCATTTCTGAACTGGGGTGGCAGAGTGGGCTACAGAACGGTGATGGATTAAACCCAGATCTTTTGACTGGGTGTGAGTGTTTGATTGATTCAGATGCTCCGTCTATCACCACCCCTTTTGTACCGCTTTTGGCCACCATAAGTGTGGCAGGGTATGCTCAGACGTGAGTCCCTTGCTCACTTTGCCACTGGATTCAAGCAAGCCGGGCTGAAGACGACTGGAATGCCAGAAACCGGTCCTCGGAAGCTTGTTTCCGGTCCAGGGAAGACATGGCTTGGCAGTTTGGGCTGGACTGTTCCCATGAGGCACAGGGTCAGAGTGATTTGCATATAGCCATGTCTGAACTGGGGTGGCAGAGTGGGCTAAAGAACGGTGATGGATTAAACCCAGATCTTTTGACTGGGTGTGAGTGTTTGATTGATTCAGATGCTCCGTCCATCACCACCCCCTTTTGTACCGCTTTTCAGGATAAGGGCGCACAAGCATGTCTTTTAAGCCCAGCCAATTTGAAAAGAATAAATAAAGGAAAAACACGTTTTTTTACGTCTGAATTAAAGGCAAAAGAGTATCTTCAAGTGATTAAACCATAGGAAGGGTGATTTATAAGCCTCAAAATTATAATCTAATTTTGGTAGATGGTAAACCGACCCTAAAGTTAGAGATCGTTAAGGGATAATCCCATACAGTTATCCTTTTTTTTCCCTCTTTTTTTGCACATGAGCCAGGGGTACTTTGCTATCAGGGGGAAACGGGGGTCAGGGGAAGGGTACGAGGCTCTCCATCACTGTTGACCGTGGGTCTACCAGCTTACTTGCTGGGGAAGATAGGAGGGGACCTTCGTTGGTAGAGAAGGCAGTAATGGGAAGGACGGGGGATAGCTGGTGTGGGGTGGCTGGAGGCTACCAAGGGTTATGGGATTATGAGGGGTAAAACTATAAATTATCCAGTAGCTATTGCAGAACTTATAAAAGAAATGGAGATAAGTTTACATGAGGGAGGGAGCAAAGCTCGTTGTTGTACACCAGGGTAAATGGCATTTTTAGCTCTATGCACATTTAATGTTCGAGGACTCAATGAATGGGGGAAACGTCAAAAAGTGGCTCGAGAAATTAAGAATATATCCCCCTGATGTAGTTTGTCTCCAAGAGACGCATGTCTCATGGAAAAAACATAAAATATTAAAAGAGCTAGTATATGAGCTTTTGGTATGTATTTCTCAAGGCACAATCACTATAGGAGTCAACATTCTTGCTAAAAAAACGTTTAAAAATAACAAGAAGCTCAGCAGATAAGTATGGGCGCTGCGCCATGATCGAGTGTACTATAGCCAATGAGAAATATACAATATGCTTGGTATATGGTTCTAATTTTGACGAAACTCAGGTTATTGAACACTTAAACATAGAATTAGCCACCTGGGCAACCCCTCTGATACTTATGCGAGACTTTAATATTCAAGTGGAGGAAGTGACTTATGGACGGGAGGAAAAAAATATTGTGGTAGGAAACCTAAAGTATACAAAGCCCTTCAGCAACTGCTATATGAACACAGTCTAGTCAATGTATGGTCTAGGATAAAACATCTGGAACTTGGATACATGCATTATTCTTTTGCATCCCTATCAAAAGCTAGCCAGATTAGATCATTTTTTTAACCAATACTTATCTAAAAATTGCACATATACAGATTTTCCCCCGAATAACTTTGGATCATAACCCAGTTCTTTTGAAACTTGCAGTGCACTGTGTGGCACAACCCCAAAGCACATTCGTCTTTGACAGAAAGCTACTATTAAAACAAAGAGTTTATTAATTATATGCAGAAGTGGCTGACACAATTCCTGGCCATAAATCACAACTCCACTAAGTGTGATATAGTTTGGGATGCTTTGAAAGCAGGCCTCAGGGGAGAAAAACTTAGCTTTGGATTGTATGCGCAGAAACAACTTAGACATCATTAAATTGCGCTATATGAAGAACTACGCCTTGCAGAATGTAATTTGATGGAAGCAATTCAGGGAAAATCTGATATTGTTCAGGTACAAACATGAGTGGCATATTGTAAAGCCAGGATAAATGAGGAATGGGATAATGACATTGCATAGAAATATAATCTCTTTAGGAGAGAGTGCCACGAGTTTTGGGAGACAACAGGTAGATGTCTTGCCATAGAAGATCAAATGTAAATAGGTTAAAATACTATTATGACCATTGAAGACTCAACATGGAACATAGTGGAAACACCAGAACGAAATTTTAGAGGTCTTCAGGGCCTTTTATGAGGGGCTGTATCCAGAGGATGCTAATATGGGTGGGGAGGTCAAGACTTGTGTAAAGATCCCTATAGGAAAGTGCTGAGTGAGGAAGACCAGAGAGCATTAGAGGAACCAATCACAATGGAAGAGCTTGTAGATGCCATAGGTTCACTAGCTATAGGGAAAGCCGCTGGCCCGGATAGGCTCTGGCTAGAATTGTATAAACTTTTTCTTCCAGAAATGCAATCAGATATGCTTACTGTGTTCCAGGAGGCACAAAATTGGACTGCCCCTGCATCATGGGAAGCAGTCAGTATTGTTATTTTCCTCAAGAAATACAAGCCACCCACACTACCAGGCTGTTTCAGACCAATATCGCTCATAAACTTTGATGGGAAAGTTTACGCTAAAATACTAGCAACCTGGCTTTCCTGAGTGATTACACCTTTAGTTTCGGTGCATCAACATAGATTCATACCGGAAGACGTCACGGTCAACCATATAAGCAGAGTTACAACAATGCTAGATATCGCCAATACACCTATGGCCATGTGGGGTGATGCTATTGGACGCAGAAAAAGCATTTGACTGTGTCTCCTGGGAATTCTTATGGGCAACATTGAGGGACAAGAGTTTGGAACTGGCTGTATCCAGGTAAATAAAGCTATGCATAGATCACCAAAAGCTCGAGTATGTGCGCTGGGGCTAGAGTAGAACCCAGTCTCCATATCAAGAGGGACCCGGCAGGGCTGCCCTTGCTCCCCGCTGCTATTTGCACTATATATCAACCAGTTTCGAAATCTATTGGAACAAAGATTAAATGCTCAATCATTAGGCTTCAGGAAGGAGAGGGTTGAAATATTAGCATATGCAGACGAAATAGCGATAGTCTCGCCAGATCCTGCTACCACACTGGTAGAGACGGAGCAATTGGCTTTAATATATGTGAGGAGCTCATGATATAAACTAAGTGTAGCCAAGACACAGGATATAAGCACAGATCAAATACAACTTAATGATCCTAGAGTTATGGAGGAGGCAATATATTTGGGAGTGCGATTGAATATGTGCCTTGATGCCATGACTGTTTCTAACTGTGACCCTCTGGTGTGCAGGATTAAAAAAGAATTTGATAGGATGGAAAGTATACACTTGTCAATGCTGGGAAGATGCAACGTTCTAAAAATTAACACCTTACCTAAGGTTTTTTACTTTTTCAGCGCAGTGCCACTGGAAATTAAAAAGAAACAGATTCAGAAGTTACAATCTATCTATACTAGTTTCCTGTGGACACAGGGCAAACCCTGCCGAGCATTGAAATACATGACCCTTCCGCAGGAACGAGGGGGTTGGGCAGTCCCTAACTTCCAGTTTTATTACTGGGCACGCTTACTGCAATATATGGGAATTTTATTACTTGGCGTTGAGGACGAAACTATTGAAGAGATACCACATATTTTTCAATTACTATTAGGCTCTATAAGAGAAAGAACTCTCTTTAAGATCCTTGAACCCAGCTACTATAAAAAAAACTTGCTTCAAGGTGCTTCAGGATGCCCACAAGGCCTGGTTCCAGATCAGGCGACATCTAAAGATTGGCAGGATTCATTATTACACTCCTACGGGCACCCCAGGTTTACTACCTTCTATTATACGCAGATGGCATCATGAAAAGATGGAGAAGTAAAGGAATTCTTACGCTAGGAAACCTAGTCGATAGCAATAGTGTTAGGCCATATACTTCTTTAATGGCTAAATATGTTCTCCTTAAAGCTGATTTTTTCAAGCATTTACAGATCCAATAACTACTTAACCAAAAGAGGAAATGCCCCAAGCTTAGCACAGAAAAATAAACTAGGAGAAGTGGTGAAGAGGATGGGAAGGATTGGCGACATATATCAAGCCCTTATTGAAACACAAAAGGATGGCATGGATGTACAAAATACTAAATGGAATACAAGGTTGTCTGTTGAGGGCAATATTTTGCAAGAGTCGATTGCATTAGTGGACAAGCTGTTATTATTTTCCAATCTTAAAACTCAACAATATAAAACTATGTTTAATTTGTATTACACACCGGCAAAAATGTGCGGGGATAAGTGAGGACAAGTTCACCCGGTGTGAGAGGGACCAGGCGGATATAGTCCACATGTACGCTGTTTGCCCAGAATTACAACATCTAATTATTAGGATGAAGATTTTTCTAACGGAAGTTACAGGGGCGCAGATTGAGATAACTCCAACAGTGATGATGTAGGGGGCCTTGGAGGATGCCATGCTAACACAGGGAATGTACACATTCAGATATGTACTATATATTGCTGTTGCCATGGCAAGATTGTGTATAGCATCTCCGTGGTGACAGAAAGAACCCTCTACCTACGAGTTGTGGGGAGGAAGGCTTTTTGCCATATGTAAACTTGAAACTAGTGTTCATGAAATTAAAGGGCTACAAAAACGAAGATTGGGTACTAAAATATGGGGGGCTCTCAATGAATTTATGACACCTTCAACACAAGTAAATTAATAATCAAATACTGCCACTTTAGAAGGTCGAAAATCTGTGTTGCTGTATAAATTCCCTGCTTTCTTTTTAACCGTATGTATAGGTCCTTGGTGCATTGTTTTTTTAAAAAGTTTTTTGTTGTTGTTTTTTTCAACAAAATGTTAAATATTGTATACCCTCTTGTTTCTTTTTGGGGTCAATGTATATACGTTTTTTTCTGTAAATGACTACTGGCTTACAAAAATAAAATTAAAATAAATAAAATAAAAAGTAAAAAAACCCTAAGTCACACTCTCAAGATGGACTGTTGACTTCCACTGGCCTCAGTGCCTAGATAAATAATTGCCGCAGGCAGTAGTATGCAAAAATAGATATCCACAGTGTGAGACTGGATTGAATTGATAAGTGAGGTCTGTGACGAGAAATCGTAGAGCTAGAAGTAACAACTATATGCAGAGGGTAATTTCGACAAAGGGAGCCCTTCCCCTTGTACAGCAAATAGATTATTTATGTTCTCTTCACACTCCTTGTTCTACTTTTTATGAACTTTCCACCATGTCATTAAAGGTATATTTTATAGTTATATTTATATTGGATTGGCAACATATGAACAGTTGCCAAAAGAAACATAGCCTGACTAAGCAGGCAAACACAAAATCAAGCACTTGATTTTTTATAGATTCAGCTTGTCCTTCAAGAAGCGTGCCATAACTTGTTTCCTTCACTCGTACACATTTACACCTGCCGCTCTTGGTAACCAAAGTGCCGACATAAAAAAAACTATATGTAATCAAAGAGGACTAGCCTATTGTGAAAGTTTACAGGATTCAGAACTGTATGATTAGAGGTAAATCATTAGGTTTTTTCATGAAGCCCTCACCCACCAACCTAGTTGGTGGCATGCTTCATCATTGGGCCCACCCAGTGACACCAAATGTGTCCTGGGTGTGCTTCGACGCCTGATTACAGTGGAGCAGGTATGTAACTGAGTGTGCAGTGTGGTGGTATAAAAAGTGAAGATTAAAATGCTATACAGTGGTCCCAGTAGCCAAGGGTAAAATATATTTTAATAACTGGTCCTCTGTTAGCGTTTAAAAAGAAGGCTGGATGATGTAATAAGAGTATGTATTAAGACCTCCTACATCCAAGTGTGCTCTACATGTTTCAGCCAGAGCCTTTAAATTAAGCTGGCTTTCCTCAGGACCATAACAATGTGAAAGTGCCATATAAAACGTGAGTGTGTAATTTACGATATGTGTAGCACTCACTAAGGTGCTATAAGTGTGCGAGGGGGATTCCCTCACCAAGCATGCACTGGCGTTTTGCCGCGAATGCCCCCAGGAGTGATCCGGCAGAGGTATGACCGGTATTGGCGGTCAAGGCCTGCGGGGGACCTGTAGTGCCGTCATCGCCCTCCGGAGAAATGTGTCTCTACCTGCACATAAACAATCACAAATGGCAATTTGTAACTTCTATGTGTTCTGCGTTTTGCAGTGCACCTAGAAGTTGCAAACCGTCATATTCTTAATGATTGTTTCCATGCAGGACGGGACACATTCCTGCACATGAAAAATCTTTCATGGGGTTTTGCTGTTTCTATGTGTACTACACAATGCTGCACACATATAAACAGCAAAATTGAGGAGAAATTAAGCATTTCTCCTTGCTTTGCCTTGTTAAGACCAGGTTTTCCCTCGTCTTAAATTTGGTGCTGCCTCCTATTTACACCACCCTTGTAAATATTGGACAGCACCAAAATCGAGGGGTGTTGCAGTGGAACGCCCACCACAACACTCATGGGCCACCGCTTTAACACTAAGGGCCCCATAAGGATGGTGGGCGGATCGCCCAAGCGCCGGCCCGGCTGGGGCGATCCGCCCGCCATCCGTGCAGAAATGACCCCGCCATATTATAATGGCTGGGGGGTCCGCGGCGGATGAAAAGCCGTCCACCACTTTTCCGCCCGGTCTACATGTCGACCGGGCCGAAAAGGGTTCTATATGGTGGCGGTGTCTGAAAGACACCGCCAGCCATATTAGTATGTGGGTTTACGGATGCCTTTCCATGGTGGCATTGCCGCCAAGGAAAGGCATGCGGAGTCTGCTTGGGGGGCCGATTGCGGCCCCCAGGGACTCCGTGTGGGGTGGGGGGTGCACATGGGGGGTACCTATGGTACCCACCTGCAGTTCCATTCACAACATGGCAGGCACTGCGCGGTGCCAGTCATGTTGTGCATGGAAGTGCACAACATGGCTCCCTGACATTATGGCGGGCGGTGCTGAGAGCACCACCCGCCACAATGTTAGGGATGCAGGATGCGCCCACCACTGTGGTGTGTGCATCCAAATGGCACACACGACACCCCCGCCCTTATGGCAGGCGGTCCCTTTTTACCGCCATCCTAATGTGCCCCTAAGTGTAGCGTTAATAGGGGCCTAATTTACAATGCAGCGTTAAGCCACGTTGGTGGTTTAACGTTGCCTTGTTGTTGTGAATGTATCTAGGACCCTAATTAAGACATTCCCGATTTATGCCCTTATGTGGTTATATCAAATCATATCTTTATAAAGGCATAAGAATCATATCCATATTAAGCCATAGCCAATACAGTCCAAATACGGCAAGGCTACTCCCATAGACTCCTAGAAAGCACAATGCGTTCTGAAACAAACCAAGCCTCCAGCAGCTCGGGAAATCCCCCTGCTTCTGTTTTAGTTTATCCTAGAACTCCTGGAGTCCTGAAAGAACTGCCAGTTCTTAGTGACGTCTTATGTCAAGTCAGGTCAAGTCAAAGAATTTATATAGAGCACTACATACCCAGAGGGTCTCAAGGCGCTTGGGGAGGGGAGGAGGATTACTTGTCAAATATCCACGTTTTAAGTTGCTTTCTGAATGCTAGGTGGTTCTGGGTAAGGCGAAGGTAAGTGGGGAGTGAGTTCCATGTTTTAGCAGCCAGGTATGAGAAGGATCTGCCTCCCATGGTGGTCTTGTTGATGCGAGGTACAGTGGCGAGGGCTTGGCTGGAAGAACGTAGTTGGCGGGAGGGGGTGTAGAAGGACAGTCGTGAGTTGAGGGAAAGTCAGAAATCTGGGTATCACTTTTGATGCAGGTCTAAATTTCATGGCACACGCTAACAAGACTGCGGCGACTGCTCATATGAAACTCAGAATGATCAGGAAATTACTACCATACCTACCGGACACTGCTGGGAGAACTCTGGTCAGCTCACTAGTCCTGTCCGCACTGGACTATTGTAATGCTCTATTCCTAAATGCACAATCCCGGGTGACTAACAAGATGCAGTCAATTCAAAATGCTGCCGCCCGGATGCTGGCGGGACTTCCCAAGTTTGCATCGGTCTCAAACACTATCAGGGAACTTCACTGGCTTCCGATACGTAGCCGTATCAAATTTAAATCATTGTGTATTCTTTACAAGGCACTCAATAACCAAGGCCCCCACTTCCTTAAACATAATCTTCATCACTACACCCCAACCCGTTCCCTTCGCTCCTCTCACCACAATCACCTAGTAGTGCCTCGTACTAGAACAGTCACTTGGGGTGACAGGCGCTTTCTGGTCGCCGCCCCCAAACTTTGGAACACCCTTCCTCTACACATTAGGACCAGCCCTTCTCTGTTCATATTTCGCAAACAACTTAAGACTTGGTTATTTGACCAATAGCTCCACTTTTTGTTAGGTCTTCTAAAATACTGATCCATCCCTTAAGCCAGCGCCGAGACGCCTACGGGTATTCGCCGCGCTCAATAAATGTCAATAAATAAATAAATAAATAAATCCTCTTATTGACGGGTAGCCAGTGGAGGTCTTTCAGGTGGCCAGTGATGTGTTCGTTGCGCGGGATGTCTAATATGATCCTGGCTGAGGCGTTTTGGATTCGTTGTAGTTTCTTCTGGAGTTTAGCGGTAGTACCTGCGTAGAGGGTGTTTCCGTAGTCCAGTCGGCTCGTGACCAGAGCATGGGTGACTGTTTTTCTGGTTTCGGTGGGGATCCAGCGAAATGTTTTTTTGAGCATGCGGAGAATGTTGAAGCAGGATGAGGATACGGCGCTGACTTGTCTGTTCATTGAGAGTGAAGAATCCAGGATAACGCCTAGGTTCCGTGCGTGGTCTGTCGGGATGGGTGCTTTTCCAAGGGCTTCCGGCCACCAAGAGTCGTCCCATGCAGAGGGGGATGTACCTAAGATGAGGACTTCTGTTTTATCTGAGTTCAGTTTCAGACGGCTGTGTTTCATCCATTCAGCAACTTCTTTCATTCCTTCGTGTAGGTTAGTTTTGGCGGTGCTGGGGTCATTGGTGAGAGAAAGGATCAGTTGAGTGTCATCCGCGTAAGAGATGATGTTGAGGTTGTGCTGGCGGGCGATGGCCGCGAGGGGGCTCATGTATACGTTGAAGAGGGTGGGACTGAGTGAAGATCCTTGTGGTACGCCACAGATGACTTCAGTGGCCTCGGACTTGAATGGTGGAAGGCGGACTCTCTGTGTTCTTCCGGTGAGGAACGAGGTGATCCATTCAAGTGCTTTTCCTTGTATTCCGATGTTTCTGAGGCGCTGTAGAAGGGTGCTATGACAGACTGTGTCAAAGGCTGCGGAGAGGTCGAGGAGGATGAGGGCGACTGTGTCTCCATTGTCCAGTAGAGTTCGAATGTCCAACCTTGCGTCAAACTCGGCACCTTCCAGGTATAAATATACCAACATCTGCCTTAAGCAACACACAGTGGTTTGGAGCACATCGGCTGACTACTTGCCCAAAGTCCTGCTGATGCGAGTGCCGAAGGAAGCCAACCCTCGATGCTGACGCACTGAGACAGAGGCTGTCTTTTCTCCTGCTGAGAAAATCCAGCTCTAGTGTTTCCCTGACACCCGCGCGGGTTGTTGGGAGATTGAGCCCTGAGAGAGAGATACAAGACCTCCTTCATTCTATACCCAAGGTACGGAGCTGATTAGACCCATAGAGAATTCTTGATTCAGATTCTTGGCAAAAACTGTAACTCATCTACTCCTTCCCACGTACTAGGCTTAGGTTAGGTACACCGAGGTAGGCGTATCTTAGAAACACCAGTTGAGTATGTTTAGTCATTATTTTATCATTGTATGTATTTTATCAATTTTAAGTATCTTACGGCTTAGAAACCATATAAATGCTTTTACAGTATTATTTCATAATACTCCTTTTACTGTACCCACTTTACTTTATGACAAGTATTGCAATTTTGAAAATGTATTTCTCTTGCATGAGAAAGAAGACTGCTCAATAAATAACCCTTTTATTGAAAACGCCCGTCTCTCTATTTCTCTGCATTTCTGGTGAAACGAAGCATGCACGAATGACTGAGTAAAATAGCTATCTATTGTTTGCGTGACTCTGGAGATATACTCCTTATTCTGGAGGGAGTAAAGTTGTCATGTTTATGCGGTTGTCAGAAGCTAATCCCTTCTTGTCTATTCAGGAAAGCTAAACACCTTCTTGTTTACTTGAGAAAGTTTCTAGTAACCTCTGAGCTAGCTGGCACACACAATTAAGTCTAACATATTCAATAGAGACCTAGTCGACCTCAGTCCTATGTCTAAACTATCGTTTATGTTATTCCAATGCGCAGAGCCTATTGGGAATATAGGAACTACACTACATGGCGCCCAACATTTGGTAAGGCGATAATTTAACGCTAGATACTAGAGCAACTCAGTTGTGCTTTTCACACAGATCCCTTTTTCCGTAAACACTCCGAAAGACGTCTGGAGTGGATAAAAAGGTTAATATCCGCCAAAACTTAGTAGGAAGAGATTCCTATGTATTAGTTTTTGGTTTAGTCAACGTTGAAGGATACAGTGTTCCAAACTATTGTGCACCTAATCTTTGTTTCCTTGAAACTTGCTCTGCAAACTTTCATTAAACAATGTCAACCAACGGTGACAACAACGAAACCAGTGGACCTGCAGTAGATGAAAATCAACCGGGTTTTGACTTTACAGGGTTTAACGAAAATGACCTGGATGCGAAAAACATCCCGGTAAATGTAAGGAAAACCTTAAGTATAAAACTTATAGAAAATGGAGTATCATCAAGAGGTGGTACAGTCATATTTGTTGTCAAGGCACATGAATATTGGCAGACAGAGGTTTATTCTATTCATGGATAACTTTTTCAGCAGCAAATGCTGTAACACACGAGTTCCACTACTACAAAGCAGGGGAACCTCCAGCGGAATACGTTCCTTTCGAGGAAGTAGAAAGTCCAGTAACTTACCAAGAGCATGAGCTCTGGTTTAATGGCGCCCTAAAACATCAAAATCACATTACCAGCCTCGGTCACTAGGTAGACCTGGAGCCACATGCCGGTTCTAGCCAGCTATACACCACATCCTGACATTGAAGAAATGTCAGACAGAGAACTTTTAGTTCAACTAAAACAATTAATTAAAATACATAGACAATTGGTACAATATGTCATGCAGACTTTAACAGTCCAACCTGCTATAAAAATTCCACAGCACACCCCTCACCAGGGGAACACTAATAAAATTACACCACAGACCATACAATCAGTCATTGGTAAATTACCCGCAAAACAGGAAAAAATTCCGTTCTGGTTAGCTCAAAAAATTACTCAAATAGAGGCAGTATTTCCTGATACTACCCTTCACGAAAAACACAGAACTCGGACCATCTGCCTACCAATAGGGATTGCACCACATGTGGAGGACTGTGACACTTGGGGAACAGTCTTTGCTTTAATCTACACAAAAACACATGGTGTTCCGTCTATGGCGGTTATACCAGATGTACTAAGTCAGATTCAAAATGAATACGGTCCAGAGCCTGCTTTAAATCTAGGTATGAAATTACTGAAAGACTTTAAGCAAGTCTCGACTATACTACTAGCCAACATAAAAGGAGAAGCAGCATCCGTGGCAATCTGCCAGAAATTAAAAGAAACAGATATAGCAGACCAACCTTTAACTTCCCAGAATAATTGAAAAATCCTATGAAGAATTAGGTAGAGATAGTTTGGGTGGGAAACCACCAAAACCACAACTAACTGAAAATCCTGAAAAGACTTTCAATAAAAATAATCTCAATTCCCAAAAGAAGAAGTGGGAGGGTAACAAGCAAACCACTCCCAGAGAAAAACATTGTCAGACCAGAGGAAGGTCTCCCCAACAAAGAGATAGCTCATCAGACAGTGGGGGCAAGTCTCCACAACGGGAGCCCTCTGAAAAAAGATATAACCTTAGAAATAGGGATCATTTGAGAAAACCTGACAGATATCAAGATATTGATACACGTCCCTCTCGATCTTTTCAGACTTCCTCACAGAAATCAAAAAGAAGAAGACGGTCAGAACATAAAGAAGAGCGCGTCAAGTCCAAAGAAAAAGAACCTGCTCATCAAAGTAAAAAATTACAATTTCCCAAAAAGAAGATAGCCAGTATTAAAGTAAAACATGCCAAGGATCCTGAGGACACAACTCAAGAACTGAGAGTGGGCCCAAACAATGCTAGACAGCGCAGCAGAAGTGACCATAGCTCACAAGATCCGGATGAATCTTCTGGAGACAGTGGACACGAATGAATACATTCAAGTGGAAACTGCAGACACCAGAGTTAGCGTGCCTCATAAACTGTATCAAATAACATTACGTATAGAGGGGGACAAAACTAGGAAAATAAAAGGTCTCTTCTGGGAGAACCTATCTAAAGGCTATGATATCATTCTAGCAGAGAAAGACTGGCCACCAGAGTTTGTTAGGGAGTGCCCACATGGCGAAGAAATGATTATGCCTGCCTTCTCAAATCACATTCCAATTCATAAAAAATACTCATATGCAAGAAAATGGGCAGTGGCCCAAACCCCTGCATTAGATAAACATCATGTAGGATGCGATGAGGATTCTCCTCACCATAAAATCAAGTTAAAAAATCAACCTACTGCACAGAGGCAGTATCCTGTTAAGCAAGAAGCTAAAAAACAAGTCAGGGAGATCTTAGATCAACTTGAATACCAGGGGGTGATTGAAACATGCTCCTCACAAATGAACAATCCTTTGTTTCCTGTCTCCAAGCCAGACGATTCATATCGTCTAGTTTTCTACTACAGACACCTAAACTACTGTTGCAAAACATTTGCAGTACAAAACTCACACAGTGCAGCACTAATGAATAATATCGTGCGCAAAAAATATAAAACGACATTAGATATTTCAAATGTTTTTTTCTGTCAAAACATCACACCAGAAAGCAGATGTTTGACCGCTTTCTTCAGCATGGGGGCCCAAAAGCTATTTTGTCATCTCTCACAGGGATTCAAGAACAGCCCAGGATTATTTTCAGCTAGAGTAACAGAGTTACTACAATTATATGATGATGAGGCATTATCCTATGTCGATGACATCTATCTTACAGAAAATGACCTGGAGACACACTTGAAAAGAGTGAACACCATCACACTTGGCTTCGCATCTGAAGGGTACAAATTTAACTTTAAAAAGTCACGAATTGCCCACCAGACTGTCCTATTTTTTGGATATGAATTATCAAGTGAAGGCAAAAGCCTAGCTGACAACTTCTTAGAGAAGTGTGCAGTACTCCAAGCTCCAAAAATGCTGAAAAACTTACAATCAATTCTAGGTTTCCTGAACTTCGGAAGAACTTATATTCTAAATTATGCAGAGAGGGTTAAACCACTCTACGAATTAAAAAAACCTGATTTCAAACCAATTAATTGGACTCAGAAACACACAGAAATGTTACGATCATTACAAACAGACATGTTAACTAAAACAAAACTGCAAACACGCGGAAACGAACGCAACCTTGTAATCCGAGTCATCCCAGGAAGATGCAGATTTCCATACCTAACCTCAAATGAGGGAGAAACAGTACCAATAGCTTACAAATCACAATT
The DNA here is from genome assembly GCF_964263255.1 of Lissotriton vulgaris. Classification (NCBI taxonomy): domain Eukaryota; kingdom Metazoa; phylum Chordata; class Amphibia; order Caudata; family Salamandridae; genus Lissotriton; species Lissotriton vulgaris. Next base: position 646,596,363 of record NC_141691.1, on the reverse strand, counting down.
GTAAACACAAGCTGAAATAAAATTCAGTCCTACTGAAAAAAACTCTAAGTGCGGTTCAAACTGCTGTAGCAAGAGAAAAAGCCCTACCTCATGGGAAGAGGATATCTGTTTTAACAGCAGTATCAGCCCTTGAAGCAGTAACAAGACCGAGCATTCCAAATGCTATGGCATTAGATCCAAAATGAATACAATGGGTTAATTCTCTTGATACAACTGACGTGATACACGCATTTGATCCCAGAATGAAAAAGCTAGAACATCTAGAATACGAACAAGAATGTCCTCTGTCGATCGCAATTCTACCTCTGGAACAGTACACCTGTGTAATCTACGCAGATAGATTTGCACAACACTCCGTTGTGGATAAAAAAGTTTACAATTCAGCGTGTGCGATTGTTAAAGGTCGCTGGTTCTTAGGTAAATTCAGATCAATGGTCACTAAAACTGAATCAATCGGAAACTTACAGCTCAGCGAGCTGAACTACGAACTTTGAAGATGGCGCTTGAAAATGCAGATCGCGAATTCCCCACACTAATAGTGTGCGATTTGCATTACTACGTTGAATCTTACAATTTTCCATGCAGACCTGGATTGAAAATGGTTACGAAGATGAAAGAGGTGGCACAATAAAACATAAAAAAACCATGGGAACAGGTAGTTCTTTTACAGAAAGAACTACAAAAGACTCACGTGATACATACGCAGAGTCTTCAACGTGATGGCGTTCACGTTGCAGGGAATTCATTGGCTAAAAGAGCCACGGCGGCAGCTGGTAAACCGGCTTCAGTAGCTACAAAAAAGCATTCTAAAAAACAAATAGATGGAGAAACGCTACTAGCAGTAAGAGCCTCAATGGAAGGCAATTATGCGGCGTTACCTCTAAACTATCCACTCGGAAATACATACATAATTGATGTAAACTCCGTTCCATTTGCTCAAATCCCTGGAGTGGGGGATAGAGTAATTCCAAACATGCACCGGAGGGCTTACTTGATTCAAGAAGCACACATGGGAATGGGTCTGTGGCACCAAGAGATCCTGAAATCTCTAATAGAATTGCAATCAAAATACTGGTGGCCGGGAATGAGCTTGCAAGTTTATAACTTTGCAAAGGATTGTCAAGGCTGCAATAGAGATCGCAGTTATGAACCGGACCAGATATCAGACTCTAGCACAGTAATACCATATTAGACAGCATTAGACTATCTACACGCAGGCGTCCGACGAGACAAATGCGATCCCATAAATATTAAGACGAGATTCATTTGGATGTGGTCCCAGAGCTCGGCTGATGCCAGAACTGTTAGAAAAGATTTGCGAGTCTTTATCGGCACATACACAATTGGCATGCTACATTCTGACCAGGGTCCTGCGTTTAGCTCTCGAGCTTACAAGGAGTCCATTCCATCCTGAGGGAAATGCGGTGATGGAGAGAAAAAACGTGACACAAAGCAATCTATAACAGCGAGGGTATTAGGTTCGGGTGATGGGTGGGTCAAACATCTAATAAGTGTCCAGCGTAGTCTTAACAATCTGCCAAGATATTCTCTGGGTGGAATCACTCCGTATGAGCTTTTGTTTGGTAAAAGAATGATAATCGAAGACCTCGATTGTCAGACTTCAGTGGTGGAACAAAAAGCTTTTGGCTGTTTTACATGACTTGAATGAAACAAGAAGAAGTCTAATCAACACAAAGCTAAAGCCAACTGCCACTGAAGAAAAACCACCTGCCCCAGCAAAACCTGTCTGAATTCCAAAGACTGGGGATCTGGTCAGAGCGAAGATCGCGGTGAAGAAGGAATTTGGGCCTTCTTACAGAAAAGCTTCTTAGCTATCAGCAGAACAAGATCAGTAGTACAACCGCCCCTTGCTGGAAAAAAGGAGAACCGAGTTGTATCAATCGACCTTGTAAAACCAAAACCATTTGGCCAATAATAAGTAGTAGGCCCAGTGGACTCCCAAAATGTAGCAGAAGATCAAACCTTGCTACAACCCAAGAGGTTCAAACTGAAAGACTAGTCACATTTGATAAACCTGCAGTGAATAAAAAAGGACTATTTAACAAAGCAATGGAACTTGTGCCTCTTGAAACCCAAATTGCAACAGTTTGTCAAGAAACACCTGTCTACAATGATGTAGCCTCTGACTATACTAATATGACAAAGGAAGAAGCAAATCCAAAGATTAATGAAAATCCGGAAGCAAATCCAACAATTAACAGAACTGCATCTGGCTACTTTATCAACTTCGATGACTTTTCTGATGATCCAAGTGAAAATGGAGACAAGCCAGCAAACAAAACTTTCAAAGACAAAATTACAGAACTCTTTCATCAACTTGGAGAAACATATTTGAATTCACAGTGGATTGAACTGTGGATTGTGTTAGGTGTACTTTTCCTACTGCTTTGGCTCATCTTATTTTTAAGCTTGGGAATAATTATTGATGGAAAATACAGTACAATGGAGACAGCAAGTCAGAACATCAACTTGGTTCTAAAACCTCACAGATCATCTCACATTGAAAAAGAGAACTATCATCAGTGAACCTCACAGCCATTCCTATACCTGGTGGTGTAGCATGGGACAATACTGATTACGAAATCTATGGCCCGGTTGAACTCTTGAAATATCCACATCAGTTCAAGATTTCTTTAAGTGACTTTGTAGCACCTAGTACTTTCTATGATGATTGGGACTTTCTAAAGATCATGCACATAACTCGTAATTTCTGCGAGTTAATGTTCACAAGTCGTAAACAATTACCAGGGATTGCCCCTCTATATTTTTTACGTCTGCTGTCTTGACCCATGCATTAGCAAGGAGAAATTCTCAGAATATGTATGAACTTTATGAGACAGCCCTAGGGTGAGAGAATCAAAATCAATGTCACATAGGATAGTACATGCGATTTTCTGAGAAGAGTGCTGTTATTTCCAAAGTAACTTTACCTGGGCTACCTTTTTATCACATCTGAAGTTCTTACTTTTACATCAGGGAGCCCAGCGTCTGGAAGACATGCTTCTCCCAACAAAAGAGGCCACATGGTGTGCTCTTCTCACATTTATGTGTTTCTTCTATCACTGATGTGTGGCCTGATAAAATAAAAGTTTGCATGTCAGTGTCTGCCCCAGTGCACAGTGCACTAATATACCACAGTATTTGTTTACTCTTAAGGTGTTTACTCTTAAGGTGGATTATGCAATTCTTAAAAAAACACAAATTTCATATAGTTGGATTCCTCAATTGGGAGTCTTTATTGCTCCAATTCCTTATCTTCCCCATCACAGTCCTTAGAAAGTGAAATCTGCATCCTGAAACAGTATTACATGGCAGTTTTTCCAAACAAATACACCTAGCTTCTATCTCTGTCTTCACTCACTGCTGGGTATACGGACCCCCTACTCAAGATGCCGTCAATCACCAGGCAAGCCTGCATCGTATATGGGGAAAACCAAAAGGCAGGGAGTAGGTAACCCAGAACTGTGCTAATGAAGAGTAGGACGATTAAGTCGACTAATTAGACATTCATTCCTTGTCTATCTTCCTTAATCAGTCATTTGAAAGCACCGATTATTTAATCAGCACTACATTCATCAAAGGTAACCAGGATTGACTCGAATCAGTGCCTCGTGTCTCTAATATTAATATAAAGTAGCCACCAAGCCCCATACGCGAAAAAAGAAAAAATAATTAAAGGAAGCTGAGAAGTCACCATACTTACCCAGGCTATGCAGTGATATCAAGGTGTGCAGAAATGCTAATCCTGCCCTATTGCAAGTATCCCTGCAAGTATGCTAGGGAGACTTTTGAAGGCTACCAAAAGGCAGACATATTCTGATTGTAACAACTCTGGACCAAACCAGGATGAACAAACCCAAATAAACTACTGAATCCAGTGCACAGTCTCAGTGGAGGACCCTACGCTCCTACCAACAAAGCCAAGAAGACAATAATATTCACAATCTGCAAGAAAATGAGGGCCCTATACAAAGCTATATGATAAAATGTAAAAAGATTCTAAGACAATACTCTTGGACCATGGCTATTGCCTACATGATAGGACACAGAGTCAAGATACAAAACACACTAAGTTCCCATAATAGAGACTAAACACACCTGAATAGTGGGAGGAAACTTCATACCCCCAATTTAAGTGAGTAAAATGCAATCCATTGCCATCCCTGGAAGCTCGACTCAGAACCCAGAAGAGTAAAGGAGAACACACCATCAAACTTGTAGCAAGAAACCAGTCAACATTTGGTAACAGGATGTTCAACTATAGAACAAATGAGCCCCTTCACTTGAAATATTTACATTTAAGTGATCATCCCTAGAGTACAAAGCATAATCCAACATGAACCCATGATTTAAAAATATAACACAAATCAGAGTTGCAAGAGAAGGCCAGTCTTTCCTACACGCGTGCACAACTGAAGCAGGGGATGGCTGCATAGACAGCTGGAAATAGGCTGCTAAAACTGCAAACTACAAACAACCAATTGCAAGCAGGCCCAATAATTCGCTCTCCCGATACCCAGGAGTAATTATGGGAGAGAGTATTCCAGGAGTACACGGAACTATAAAAGACTGCAGGAGAGAAATATCCAAATTGATAGGATGCCCAAGTTGTAGAGGAAAGAAAGATATTCTACACGTAGAATAAAGGAAGATATTCAACACAAGGACATCAGCCTCAAGTACTCTAATGAGCCTTTGAAACACTAAAGATAAAAAATACAGGAAACACAAAACAGAGAACCTTGACCAGTGCAGGCTAAGGTGCATGTGGAATACAATAGTGGATGAGATAACAGATCCAACTCAGACTGACCACCCCTCTTGAGATGGCCTGTAAAACGGTAGGGTATACTGAAGTGGACTGTTGATTCAGAACACACATGGGAGAAACTTGTGAACATCTTTAAGGAATGGCTACAGAAACACATGTGGAGCAAACATACAATCAGTGGTGTATGGCACCAGAGGCATGACACCTTTCAAATCTCCCAGGCCAGACCCAGAGTGGTTTGTAAAAGTGTGCATACTTCATATCTGAACAGAAGACTTAACTCCCTGTGACCGTGGAAGAAAGAGATAAATAATACTAAACTGCAACACCTGTGGTAGATGAAGACTGTTGTCCATAGTGGAGAACCATGCCTTAACCATGGCTAATTATATTCCCCTAACAGTAACAAGAAAAAAAATAACAATAACAGTAATAATAATGATAATAATAATAACAAGAATATTAATGATAACATTAGTACAAATAAATACAAGAAAAAGAGGTATAAGAAGAAAATGTTTTAAAAGTAGCACTTCATTTCCTCATGCCATTTCTAAGCACCGAATTTAGAGGTGTAGTTATCTAGCAATTTAATACCACTCAATTTACAACCCATGAGAGAGTAGAAAGATAAGTCTTCCATGGCCGAAATCAAACTTGTAACCTTCGGGTAATAATTCACTGAGCCATCTGACCCTCACCATCTAATGTGAGAAAACGCCTGATGCGAATCAATCTGCTTGTTAAGAAGAGCTACTTATCCAAATCCTTTTCATTCTATACATCCTTTAAATGGCTATGATCAACCAGCACTATAAAAAATGATCCATTAGTATCATGAGATATAGGCTAAGGCCGTTTTCATGGCTTTGCTTCCTTGGCAATAACCTAGTAGTAAATGACATATAATTTGATGAACCGTTTTTATGTGTTGAAGGAGCATTCTACCATACATCATTTTAAGGTGACTAATTAAAAATTAACGATTATTTTAGGGGACAATTATGTTCTGCATATTATGAGTGGCTGCTACCTCTTTCTCAGGTACAGTTCACGCAGCTGAGGCATATTTACCGACCTCAAGATGTAGGTGGCCCAGACGGTTATTCCAGACATATATGGGCCTGCCAATTCTTTGAGGATTCCTGGGGAAGATGCCTCTGGTTTGTTTCAATGGTTAATACCACATGTACTAGCTCGAAAAGTGGGAGGGCAATATGTACACTAGATACAACTCTGCCCATCTGCTCCCTATAATTCAGACGATGACTTGATTCAGTACAACACAAGTGGTGCATGCACTGTTAATTGTGACACTGGGAACAGTAGTAGTGTTAATTAGGAGGTTAAAGGGGCAACATTAATGACTAGATTGCCCATCTCACCAAAAACATGGTTCATTTGCCCCATTAAGATAAGGGTGATTTGCTGTGCTTAACAGTGGACGCACACCTGGCTGAGCGGGAGCTATCTTTTGACCTGGTGGCCAGTCCTCTACTGGACCAGTAGGTCTCATTGGAGAAATCACCATTCTATCCAGGGGTGTGGATATCATTACTTGTTTCGTTTTCAGAATTTCCATGAGAAGTATCGTATCTTCTGAAGGAAAATGTTAAAATATCCCTGATGCACGGCAACAGACTGCAGCTTTGAACATCTACCCCTGGAACATCAAAGAGAATGTCCAATGAACGGCTTCAAGATGATAGTTGGCTCAGCATTCAATAGAAATGAAAGCACATTTGCCACAGTGAATGCACTTATTACAGAAATCCCTCCTGCCAGTTGGAACAGTTCCCCACCAAGGAGAGGAGGAGGCCTCTGCTAACCTAGTAAACTGGGATCTGCTCAGAAATTTACTAAAATCACCCTCTTTGAGATGATAATAATGAGGACAAGAGTTTTAAAAATACACACAGACTTATGTGATTTCAGCGCTCTCCCCACAGCTACATATTTACTGCCTTCATCACTGAAGAGATCTAGATTCAGGATTTTACATTTCACAACTGGGCCACATATTCGAGTTATGCTTTCACACCATATTGTAATGGCCACCATACATTTATATTGGATTGGTGTCAGTACAACGCAGATTTTTACATCGCATTCCGTTACAACGGAATTTTTACAACGCAGGATCCATTACATCGGATGCCATTACAACGCATGGCATTACATAGCAGATAGTATTACAACGCATGGCATTACATCGTAAGTATAGGTAAGTATACCTTTTTTAAAAATGTTATTAAGTTAATTTAATTAATTTAATTTAATTAATTTAATTAAAATACATTTTATAATAGCCATTAATTTAATTTAATAAAATAATATCTATTTAATAAATGTAATTTTAATAAAAAATGGGAATAATTTAATTTAATTAAAATAATACAATTAACTTAATGTACATATTTTAATAATTGATATTAAATTAAATTAATTGAAATAATTTATTTAATTTAATTAATTTAATTTAAAAATGTAATTAATGAAATAAAATTAATTTAATTTATTAAATATATTTTAATTAATCTAAAAATGGTAAATATAATTTAATTAACCCAAAACACAAACCCCTTTACCCCAAAACCCAAACCCTGCCCTAAAACCTAAAAACACCCCTGTACCCCAAAACCCAAACCCTGCCCTAAAACCTAAAAACACCCCTGTACCCCAAAACCCAAACCTTGCCCTAAAACCTAAAAACACCCCTGTACCCCAAAACCCAAACCCTGCCCTAAAACCTAAAAACACCCCTGTACCCCAAAACCCAAACCCTGCCCTAAAACCTAAAAACGCCCCTGTACCCCAAAACCCAAACCCTGCCCTAAAACCTAAAAACACCCCTGTACCCCAAAACCCAAACCCTGCCCTAAAACCTAAAAACACCCCTGTACCCCAAAACCCAAACCTTGCCCTAAAACCTAAAAACACCCCTGTACCCCAAAACCCAAACCCTGCCCTAAAACCTAAAAACACCCCTGTACACCAAAACCCAAACCTTGCCCTAAAACCTAAAAACACCCCTGTACCCCAAAACCCAAACCCTGCCCTAAAACCTAAAAACACCCCTGCACCCCAAAACCCAAACCCTGCCCTAAAACCTAAAAACACCCCTGTACCCCAAAACCCAAACCCTGCCCTAAAACCTAAAAACACCCCTGTACCCCAAAACCCAAACCCTGCCCTAAAACCTAAAAACACCCCTGTACCCCAAAACCCAAACCCTGCCCTAAAACCTAAAAACACCCCTGTACCCCAAAACCCAAACCCTGCCCTAAAACCTAAATACACCCCTGTACCCCAAAACCCAAACCCTGCCCTAAAACCTAAAAACACCCCTGTACCCCAAAACCCAAACCCTGCCCTAAAACCTAAAAACACCCCTGTACCCCAAAACCCAAACCCTGCCCTAAAACCTAAAAACACCCCTGTACCCCAAAACCCAAACCCTGCCCTAAAACCTAAATACACCCCTGTACCCCAAAACCCAAACCCTGCCCTAAAACCTAAAAATACCCAAACACTCCAAAACATATACCTCAGTACCCCAAAACATATACTCCTATACTCATACTTATTTAAAAAATTACTTAAATTAATACATTTAATTTATAATATTTAAAAACATAAATAAATATTTTTATTTATAATTAATAATAAATAAATCAATTATATAATATTAAATAAAATTAAAAAAAATATATACTTACCAATACTTACGATGTAATGGTATGCGTTGTAATACCATCTGCTATGTAATGCCATGCGTTGTAATGGCATCCGATGTAATGGATCCTGCGCTGTAATAGCTGCGTTGTAACAGCATTACAACGTAAAAGTTGCGTTGTAAGTGATACACACCATTTATATTAGATCCTCCATAGACTAACGGCATATCTGAAATTTAAGATAACTCCCTCATAATGGAGTTCAACACTTACAATGTAATGCAAACATAAACTCAGTGTAAAGCTAAGTTTGTAATTTAAACTTGTTTTCATCAGATGACAGCAACATTCACAGCATATGCTTGTTCCCCTAGCAGAGACTTGTTCATCATGCATGTGAAAGCTGTTTTTATTTTCCTCACTTTAAATACACTAGAAAATTGGCTTATGATGATATAAACTGTGTTTATAGCTTTCCTCTATCTTAAATCACTGTCCTAACATACCACATGATGGCGCGTATTGCTGTTTCTTGTTCTAAATAAAGAAGTGCAAGTTTACTCTGATAAATAAAGAGCGTTCCCAGAGATGTCTCACAGCACTGTGCCTAATCAAGTACGTTCAAACTGCTCTGGGCTACAGAAATACAATGTATCATTTGCTAAGCTTCAATAACATGTGAGTACTATTAAATCCAATGCAACACAACTGTGAGAGAATCATCAAATATATTCTATACTAAAATGTTTCGTCTTTCTTGTTCCTCATTGGTGCACATCTCAAGAACCATGGGCCTCATTTATGAGGCCTTGCGTCAGTTTTGCGCTGCTGATGTGTCACTTTTTGTGACGCATCGGCGGCGTAAAACATGTGCCTTGTTGCGCCATATTTAAAAAGTGACGCATCTAGGTAGATGCGTCACTTTTTAAACCCCTGCGCCACATTATACCTGCGTCAGGTATAATGTATGCAGAGGGGGCGTTCCCCCGCAAAAAGCCTCGTAATAGTGACGCAGTGAAATCTATGAGAGTTCACTGCGTCACTTTTAGGACGCTGTTGCGTCAAAATCTTGCGCCTGCCTCATAGCAGGCGTAAGACTGACGCAAGCCCTTCACATGGGGCTTTCCCCATGTGAAAGGACGCATTGCTGGAGTTGCGTCACTTTTGTGACACACTCCAGCAATGCGTCACTTTTGCGCTTACAGATACGTCAGAAATACTGACGTATCTGTAACTCCTTGCGACATGATGCGTCATACATTAAATATGACGCATCATTGGTGTCGCAAGGAGTGCGCAGTGAAAAGTGACGCATCGCTGTTTTCACGCAGCGATGCGTCACTTTCATAAATAAGGCCCCATGTACTTGTATGTTAATATATGAAAATCATTGTCTAAAGCCCTTGCTTTTATGTATCCCAAAGCAACCCCGTACTCGCCTGCTTTAGAAGGGGAATCTATGTCGGATTTCATATAGAGGTTTAATGAGCCCTTTGAACTTATGAATTGTATGCTTTGTTGCTAAACATCTTGATGGCATATTTCATGTATTGTGCCTATTAATTTCTTGTATACATTTTCAACCTACAACAAGTGTCTGCCATTCTTATTGAGAATGTTACAGTTCTGATTATTGATTTCCATCTTGTACATAATATTGACAGGTCTAATTGGAGAGCACCACAGTCATGGGATTACACCTTTCCCGGTCCTGGCCATTGGCTTGTTTTTGGCATGATCATCCAAGATAGGTGTGAATACTGACAGATTTGGTAGCAGATGTGATGGTTCCAATTTGATCTGACCAGTAATTGATAAACCAAGTAGCCATAGAATCAAGTACTGCACCTTTATGGTACAGTCGGTTTTCCCCTGGATTAAAATTAATCCTGTCCCAATCGGATCCTGGTTCTGGAAACGAGGTTGTCAAAGAATGACTATGTTAGTAGCAATAGGGATTTGCATGTGCGCAAGGGAAGTGAATGAATTGTGACACTGGGTAGGCTGGGAGTTGTAGTAGGGCCATTACGGTGGAATGCAGTGGATGGATTTTGAGAGCAATTATTATTTGACTTTAGCTTTTGGATTTGTGGGAACAATAGTCATTGTGGTCTTGAATATATTACTTGACTTCTGAAATTGACAAATGTACTGACGGCTATACATAGAACTAAAGAGAGGTACCTCAAACGAGAGTATTAAGTCATTGAGTTTGTCTGCTAAGGTAAGGTGTATTATGAGGTGCTCTCAGTCACCTCAATATAGGGATGCAACCTTTTTTATTTAGTATGATTGCATTAGTTGGGCTCGGTGTGTTTAATTTCATAGTGGACAGAAGTGAGCGTGCCGAGGAAAGTGACCTCTGCAGGTGGTAGTTATACCACCGTGTGAAAGTAGGTAGTACTCCTGTAGTTGTGTGAATTTCCAATTAGATGAAGTAGACAACAAAGAATTTAGGGAGAAGAGGTTCAGGAAGCTTCAGAAATATTCAGCCATTGTGTCATTTTTGTGCGGAGCAGAGGTTGGATGGTGGACGCCGTAGCTGCTCTGCGATATGGTGACCTTTGACAGAGATGCAATGGTGTTGGTGGACACATCGTGAAACTGCCAAATTGAAGAGTGTGAGAAATCAGAACAGAGAGTGACTGGGAATTTTTCAGCATGGGAAATCCATTGTCAGAACCTAGAAAGATGTGAATAAGGAAGAAAAAAAGTTCCCCAGAAGGCACACCCGCAAGGGAAATGGTGACCAAGAAAGGGTTCCACATCTGTATGTGGCTTAGCCAGTGGCACGAATACACATCCAAATATGGGAAAAATAATTCTCACTAAGCAGGACTTTCTATATCCTTAGAATTTGAGAAAAAGAATGTATGCCTTTATACCTCAGCCTATGTCCACACAATTTGAACTCATAAATATTTTGGAGCAGATGGCAAGCGAAAAGAAAAGGAAGAACTTTGAATTTAAAGTTCACAGTTTGGCTCATTCATGCAAGAGCACACAGGATGAGGAAAGGCAGAGAAAGTAGGGGGAAGAAGAAATCGAGACTGTTGGAACCTATGCCTTGATAGAAAGTGAAGAGATAGAGAAGGATAAATCTAAAAAGGAGACCGAAACAGAGAGTGATGAAGATTATGTCTTCATAGACAAGCTCCTGAGCATTATATTATACAGGAACTGCACCAAGGAACTGCACCAAGTGCAGGAACTGCACCAAGTGCCACAGCCCTGGCAGCAACTGAGCCTAAAATCATTGCAGAATCCCCTATAGAAACTCATGCACAACTGAGTCAAACAGAAACGGGAGTTGCATTTCCTTTCGGATCCCCTCACCAGTGGCAGTAAGCACACCACCATTGTCAGGTGCCATAATTGCATCCCCTGTTGAGGCTCTTGTTATTGCTCTACTGAGTCAACCTATCACAATTGTACCACAGGAACCTGCACTGAGACCTGAAATAATGGCATTGTGACCCCAGCTAGTATAGAAATTGGCTAGCACTGCGACAGGAGGTCAGGCAACCAGTATAGCTTTACCAGTTCACTTGTGGACGTATTGGGGCATTTCAATGAGAGTGAGGTGATTTACATGAGCAAGGAGACTGCAAGAGTGGCACAAGAGGCGCATGCAAGGATGGAAAAGGAGGCAGATGAGTGGTGAATTAACCTAATTAAGTGAAAGAAGTTGTGGAAGAATGTTAGGGTGACAATGGATGAGAAGGAGTTAAAATTGCTGCAGTTGAGAGGATTAAGGGTTCATGTAAAGGAATTGGTCGATAACATTAGGGAGTAGAGTGAGACTAAAAAATTCAGAGAGTTGTTGTCCAGGAAGGAGAAGGGCAAGGTGAAATGTAAGAAAGAGTGTGAAGAAAGATGGTGAAGGAGCCACAGGAGGAACGGTGAAGGAGTATCATTTGAGAGAAGTACAGGGAGGAGCATACATTCGTGTCCCATGGTCACAATCTGACTTTTCCATTTTACAAACTCCCTTTAATAACTCACAAAGAATCCTGATAAATGGTATACACAGATGGAACACATTGTGACTATTTCAGAGGTCTTTTTGGAAGACTTCTATGTGTTATGTGAGGTGGCGGTCCCAAAGGACTTGTGGACAGAATGTAGAGGGAAGTCAACTGGCCAACACAATAACCTGTTAGGGTGGTAGAGATGACTGCACCTACGCACACAGAATGAAAACTATGTATAATGAAGTCATAAAACAGTTGAAGGCAAAGGTTCCCGAAAGAGAAATTAATTGGCCCAAGATTTTCCGAACCTCTCAAGAGCTGAAAGAGTTGGGGCACGCCTACATTGAGAGATTAATGCAGGTGTACAGGGAGCACAGTTGAATGAACAAACTTGCTCAGAGATAACTTGGGAGGGTTTGTTGCCTCTTTTGTGCAGGGACTGAGATCCGAGATCTGTAACCAGATTATCTAAGGTGTTCTGTGTTGGCAAAGCAAACCAGTTGACAAGATCCTGCAGTACACTAAATATTTTAGTGATATGTTGGAAGTAAATTGAAAGTGACTTAATGATAAGTATATGTTAGCCCAAATCCAGTTAACAGAGAGTGGCGGGAACATGGATTTAAAGTTCCTCTTCAAGGATCTAAAACCAATTCTGGATACAATATGACAATGCAAGGAGTTTCCATGACATTTAGATTTAATGGCCCTGGGATAAGAAGAGGTTGAGGTGATATATCAAGAACTAGCAAAAGTGCCCTAAAGAAGATTAACCCTTGTCAAATTTGCAATAAGGTGTGGTATTGGAAGCAGGAGTGTCGTTAAAACCCAGATTGAGCTATGGCTGACACCGAGCTGTGAATCTCGTAGCACAGGGAGAGCTTCCTCTAATACCTAGACAGTCTATACCAGCCTGAAGATCCTAACATCTAGTATGCTATAGAATTCCCCTAGCTCAATGTAAATTCCACATTTCCAAAGGGTTAACAGAGTACCCCACAACCTGATGATGTCTCAAAAAGGCCAAGTCCCTATGATGCTTGAGACTACCACAGAATTTGACCTGGACAAATGACAGTCCCTGAGAGTGGAGGAAGAGTGTGTACTTGGTGCATTCCTGGAAGTGGACCATGTGTGGATGGATAGGTTAACAAACATCCTGTATCTTTCCTAATAAACACAGGTGCCACACCCTCGACTGCTGAAAGAGGCGAGGTTGCTAACCTACCCATCTTGGGAAAAGAAGTCTAAGTTATAAGTATCACCAATCAGCAGGATACCAACCAAATTACTAACGGGGCTCAGAAAAGGCCAAAGCACTGAGACCGCAATCCTCAATATCACATACGATATCCACAAATCCCTTGATAACAATCAATGCTGCCTACTCATTCTCCTAGACCTATCGGCAGCATTTGACATGGTTGATCACCAACTGCTCATCAAGGCTCTACAAGAAAGGGTAGGTGCTGATCAGGTGGTTCTACGCTGGTTCTCCTCCTTCTTACACAGCCGCTCGCAAAGCATAAAAATCTAAAACTGTACTTCCGACCTATACGCCGTCAGCAGAGGCGTACCCCAAGGTTCAGTGCTCTCACCACAACTGTTCAACATATACATGGAACCCCTCACCGCCATTCTTAAAAATGCCAACTTCCCTTTCCACCTATATGTGGATGACACCCAGATCTATCTTGAAACCTCCTCCTTAGATGACATCCACAGACTAAATGACACTCTCAAAGATATCCAACATTGGCTGTCTCTAAATCACTTAAAACTCAATCAAGACAAAACTGAGATCCTCCTCATCTCCAACATAGAAGAGAACCCTCAAATTGCAGTTTGGCTAAAAGCTATGGATGCTTTCAATTGTAAGCTCACTCTGGCAAACTCCGTATCACCCTAGACCCAAAACTCGACATGGCCAAACACATTAAAAAATCCACAAAGAGTGCCTTCCTCAATCTGAAGCTACTCAACAAAATTAAACCATTCATCCCTACCAAATATCTCAAACAAGCCGCCCAATCACTGGTGCTAGCCAGACTTGACTATGGGAATGCAACCCTCACTGGTACAACAAAATCTCACCTAGCTCCCCTCAAAACAACACTCAGCGCAGCAGCCAGAATGGTCACTGGAATTAGGAAATACGCTCACATTTCATCAGCTTTCAGTCGAACTGCCGGCCAGCTTCAACACTGCCTGCTACAAGCACAAAGTCCTAGACACAGGAAAACCTGACTACCTGGCTGCCAAACTCAAGAGTGTTGCTCAGAAAGAAACCTTAGGAGCTCCAATACCCTACTTCTCATCCCTATGAAAACACGCAGACAAAAAACCGCTGCTCGGTCCTTCACCGGAAACGCGCCCAAAATCTGGAACTCAATCCCAGCAGATATCACATCTTGTCCTTCACAAAATTAAAAAAACACCTAAAAGTCCTCTTCCTCAACCGCTCCGCCCGAATGGATTGCTGTCACCTTAAAGCAAATCCCTACTCGCCGTTGCTCCCTGACATTGTATCACAAAGACCTACCTCCCCCTGCTCTTTGACCTCCTCCTGTTCTCCCCCACCTAAAGGATCAACCCAAGACAACGTGCACTAATCGAGGTTATCTCAGGACTCACGTACTACCTCAATACCGCACAGCACACTTGGACTTCCGAACCAATATGTATTAGACTGTTCTATTATATGACTCTTGTGAAAAACTGCTGTAAAGCGCTCCAATTCCCCGGGTCCGGCCAGTGCTAAATAAAACTCCCTAAATAAAGTAAATGAATAAACAGTGGGTGGAATATTCCATACCACCTGCAGAGATGGCGTGATTTTGGTGGCTCTGTGCTACTCTTGCAACGTGGTGTCCCAGACAAATCCTGCTATTCGTAGCATGGCAGAATTTTTCCTTGCACACATCTTCACAATGGCAACTTGGCGACCGGGATTTGGCACCCCCAGCATGAATTCCGGTCACTAGGAGGACATCTGGTACAATTTTTCGTCTAATCTGGGCTGCTTGAGTAAAAAATCTACTCAATTTGCAGCAAAAGCACCTCAAGTAGCTGCAATGGCAGCACAAAAAACTCTACCAATGGTAAATCACAGCGTGAGCCACGAGACATGCTAATTTTCAATGATTAGTGAAACTCAGCGGAACCTTCTCTTACTTTGTATGTATCTCTGCAGAATTCCATGGACTGAAATTCTTTGAGTCCTGCCCACCCATGCAAAGTATTGCCCACTGTTCCAGTAAAAATAGGAGATATCAAAGAAGAACACCAGTTTGTGGTTTTTGACACTAGTCCCAAAAACCTGCTAGGTAGGGACCTTCCTTGTAAACTGAACTGTGTCATTTACTGCACACAGGATGGAGTCTGAATTGAGACCCATGTAGCTGACAGGGAATTTGAGCTACAATCACCAGAATCTATCAGATTGTATCGAGTCATTACTAAGGGGGTTGGATTCAGTTGAGACAGACATGAAGGGGCCAATTACGATGTTAGTCAGAAAGGCTCTGAACGGCATTCGGTTCATCCTAATCCGTGTTGAATGCCTTATTTTCGACCAGCTCAGAAACATTTCCAACCACGGGTATGTAGCGTGCTTAACAAACGTCCTGATTGATTGATTGATATTGGTTGGAAACCGTTCGGACCGTCCGACTAGGTTCTGACGTGCATCCGAACGGCATTCAGAGACATCGTGTTGGTCTGAGCCGTCTCTTGCATATCTATGGACCGCGCTTTCGACCAACATATTACGATGTCGGATTTGGACAACCTTTCCAAATTGGTCATTGAAGTCAATGTGAGTTCTGCCAAACAGTGTTTGGAAACATTGCAATCGGTCAGTCGGACTCCCCAAATCCAATTAGGCTGGAAACCATTCTGAGACCGAGTTGGTCAGAATGCTTTCTGACAGACATCTCAATGAGGGCCTAAGAGAGATTTTTGGGGATTTCACAGGGAGAGAAATTGGACTGATAAAGGTTATCAAACCTCTAAAGATCTCCCTCCGACCTAATTCCATTTACCTGCAGACCCGTCCATCCAAAACTCCCTCAGAAGCTATTGCAGGGATTACTCATGTCATTGAGAGCATGATAGAACAGGGCATTTTAAAGAATGTTATCAGGAGTTCATGAAATTCACTAATCATAGCCTTTTTTTGATTTCAAGAAAATTTTAATTAGAGAAATAATAATAAAAATAGTAAGAACCAAATATAATATAAGTGATACAATTTACACAAGAGAAAAATACAAACATGGGCTAGGCTTGAGAAGTAAATAAATTAGCTGTATATAAAAGAAAAAAAAATCAATCGATTATAGGTAGAGGATCTGATCAAGTGGTGGCCATATCAGCCAATAAGCAAACGTATCACTATCAAATTCAAAGATGGCGACAAGGGAGGAAGCAGAATAAAAGAGAGAAAAAAGGAAAGAAGAGAAAAGCAATAGAAAAGAAGAACGGGAAGAGAGGACAGGAAAGAGAAAAAAGAGAAGAAGAAGAAAGAAGAAAAAGAAGAAGAAGAAGGATTCCCACAGGACTGACCCAACCTAGAACAAAAACAGACAACCATTAGACAGACAAATCAAAGGGAAACTGAGGGACCAATCCTTTCAAGGACAATTCCATATAATCATCCAAGGCTGTCCAAACCCCTTTAGAAATGGAAGGCGAGAGGTGCGCCTGGTCATCCGAGGTGTGAGCACTGCGTAAAAAGGATACCCAAGCCCACCACGTATGATAAGAGACCGACGAAAAGGATTTCCATTCCATAAGAATGATTTTGACCGCTACAGTCAGGAGAAGATCCAGTAACTGTAATTCCAAAGGGTCTAAAGGGAGAGGAGTAGGAGCAGCCAATGGGCCTAATAAAATTAAAGGAAAGGAAAGTTGAAGCTCAATGTTAAAAATAAGAGATAAATGTCTCTGAATGAGGTCCCAAATAGGTTGAAGCAAGGAGCAATGAAAAAACATATGAGGAAAATCGCCTGCCACCAAACCGCAACTCCAGCAGAGATCATCTTCCTTAAGGTTGAGCGAATGAAGACGCACAGGCGTCCAATGGAGGAGATTGATAGAGAAAAACTTAGATTGCATTAGGGAAGGAGCTATTGTATTACGGAGAGCTAGTTTACCAATGGATTGCCAAGCTTCGGAAGAAATATGGTCCGTAATGGCGTTATCAAAATGACGTGACCATTTTTGTTGCGCAACCGTCTGTGCAGGAAGTGAAGCAGAGGACAGAAATTTATACATTTTGGAGGCAACATGACCAGTTTTGAGCCAAATGTGAAAAAGCGAAATGGTGGAGGAAGAGGGATGAAGACCAACTTTAGAAACGGCTACCTTAATTTTAAGAAAAGTATAAAAGTCAAGATTTGTTAGAGAGTGCTTTTGAGCCAAGGTAGAGAAAGGCAATGGTTCACCAGAATCACTATAAAGATGCTGAACAAGAGAGATTCCTTTATCTGCCCAGTAGGACATGAGGGTGGGATTAATATTAAGCTTAATTTTGGAGTTCCACCAAATAGATGACCACCTAGTTTTATGTAGAGGAATTGCCACCTTCTTATCTACTTTCCTGACCACAGCAATTGTATCAATAATGATAGAACGGGAAAACAGAATATGCAAAGTAGATGTAGTACAGAAAGAGGCAGTAGGTAAAGGCGATGCTAATTCCTGCTCTATGAGCAACCAAGAGGGAACATGAAGAGTTGGAGGAGAGAACCATAAAGCACCTTGAGAGGCCAAAAAGGCAGTTTGGTATTTTTCCCAATCGGGAAAGTTACAACCTCCCATATCACAAGGTCGACGTAAAAATTTATATGCCAATCGAGCCCGTTTGTCATTCCACAGAAATTTAGAAGTCAGACCATCAATTTCTCGAAAAAAGGAATCGGATAATTTAAGCGGAAGCATGGAAGAAACAAAATTAATAATCGGCGTGATCATCATTTTTAGAGTTTGTAAGCGACCCCACCATGAGATATGTTTCGGAGACCATGTATCCAAAAGACGACGCACTTTGAGGATAGTCTGAGATTCATTATAAGCAACGGTGGCATAAAGAGTAGAGCAAAAATAAATGCCCAAGTACTTCAGATGTGTAGCCTGCCACTTAAAACCAGCCGAGCCCATATGAGCAGGAAAGCAATAGGCATTCAGAGGGAACATCTCTGTCTTATCCTTATTTAGGGTATAACCCGAGACCTTTGAGAACAAGGAGATGGTGTCAGAAATAGCAGGGATGGCCAAGGCGATATCATCCGAGAAAATAAGAACATCGTCCGCATATGCAGCAGTTTTAAGACAGTGAGAACCAAAAGAAAAACCTTTAATATCCGGGTGTAGTTCAATCAAACGAAGAAGAGGATCAATAGATAATAGAAATAAAAGTGGGGATAAGGGACAGCCCTGTCTCGTGCCCTGACGAAGATTAAAAAACAAAGACGTAGCACCATTAACTCTAATGTTAGCTTTAGGTTGGGAATATAAGGACATCACCATATTAATGAAAGAGTCACCAAGGTTATGCACGCATAAAACAGCTTGAAGGAATGGCCAAGAGACCTTGTCGAAGGCCTTTTCCGCATCAAGGACCAAGGCCGCGGCAGGGAGTTGAGATCGTTTAGCAGCACCGATAATATGACAGAAAGTGCGTATATTGTCTCTTGCAAGATGACCTTTTACAAAACCAGTTTGGGAAGGATGCACAAGATGGGGAATAAAGGATTCTAATCTCTTAGCCTGGATTTTAGCAAAAATCTTTGCTTCCATTTTAAGGAGAGAAATAGGTCGGAAGTTTTTAGGATCCGAATGATCTTTTCCCTCTTTCGGGAGCACAACTATAGTGGCTTCAGCAGCCGTACCAGAAACAGATCCATCCTTAACAAAAGAGTCAAAGACAGATTGCAACTTAGGGACAAGCGAAGGGAGAAAAGTTTTATAAAATAGTATTGGGTAACCATCAGGGCCTGGAGCTTTACCAGAACGAGTAGCCTTGATCGCAGACACTATTTCTTCAGGGAAAATAGGTTTATTTAGAAACGAACGATCATCCTCAGAGACCGACTGAATCGGAACCGATTTTAAAAAATCTTGACATTGGTCAAAAGAGGATTGATTAGAGGGGGTATACAATTTATTATAAAAGTCCCGAAAAACGTCAAGTATTTTCCCTGTTTGGAATTTCTTAGAGCCGGTGTGATCAGTAATAGAAGAGATTTGTGAGGACTTAAACGAGAAATCTTGAAATTTCAAGGTAGCAGCCAACAGTTTCCCAGCCCGATTCTTTAAGAGCAGCCTCTTGGATTTTTATGCTTGGACACCAATATGGGCCCTTTTAGTAACAATGGTATTATATTTGTATTTTAGTAACTTTATTTGTTGTAAACAAGTTGGATCCTTAGAATGCCGAAAGGAAGCTTCTAGAGCTTTGATTTCAGAAGATAAATCTGTAAGTTCTTTTTTAATAGCTGAATTACGTTTGGACATACATTTAATGACCTGACCACGGAAAGTGCATTTAAAGGAGTCCCATAGAACGATTGGGGAAGAGACAGAACCTTGGTTTTCACGGAAAAAAGTGTCTATAGCCTTAGAAAATTCATCAACCTGAGAAGAATCATGTAACACTTCAGTATTTAATCTCCATGAACGAGCGCGAGGTTTAGGGGCAAAGGATGATAGCGTAAAACTGACGGCAGCATGATCAGAAATCAAAATAGGGTGTATAAGCGGAGAAGAAGACGATGAAACAAAAGAAGAATGAACTAGGAGATAGTCAATACGAGAGAAGGAAGAATGAGGCGAAGAAAAGAAAGAAAAATCACTGCCAGTGGGATTATGGAGACGTCAAATATCCTGAAGATGAGAAATGGAACACATATTAAGCATTTGTTTGTGGGATTTAGGAGGGCAAAACTGAAAAGCAGAATTCCTATCTAAGAGAGGGTCCATCGGTAAATTAAAATCGCCGCTAACAATGAGATTACCAGCGTGTGGGGTATCATTTAATTTTTTGGTAATGGATTTCCAGAAAGCCGGTTCATCAACATTCGGAGCATAGATATTCATAACATATAAATCGTGTTGTCCATCCGACAGTTTAGATAACAGCCACCGACCCTCAGAATTATGATCAGAAGAGAGTATCGATAAACCAGAGTTCTTCGAAATTAATGTCACAACCCCATTTCGTTTGCCAGAGGCATCAGAGCAAGAAACATCCGAAACCCATTCCTTCTTCAAAAACAACGCTTCTTTAGTAGTGATCTTGGACTCTTGAAATAGAACCAAATCTGCAGACAGAGATTTACAGTAATCTAAAATTTTCGACCTCTTCACTGGGTGATTTAAACCCTTAACATTAAGGGATAACACATTTAAACCCGGCATGGGAAAAAATAAGGATACAAAAGAGATGACACTGATAACAGAAAAGGAACCACCGTCATAAATACAAGGGACCAACCAACAAACAGAAGAAACACTGAGGGAGCGTCCATGTGGGAAAACCAGGAGAAATAAAGAGAAAGAAAAGATGAAAAGAGAATAGAAAGGAGAGAGAGACGAAGCAGAAGGGGAGGCCTAAAAGAGACCAGCATCATGCAAGGGAGAACGTGGAAAAGGCGAGCAAGGGACCCGTACTAGGAGCAAGGGAGAGTAAAAACAATAGCCCAAACTAAAATATAGTAACTGATAGCAAGAAAAAATCGGAACTGGTAACAATCAAAACATAGCATAGCAAGACATCGTAATAATGTAAATATCAAAACTGATAATGAAGAAATAACTACACTCAAATGTAGAATAACAGCATTCTAGCGAGAGAAATATCTATAATAAGCAACACTATTAGAATAATTGATAGACAAAACAATTATATGAGGTAAATCATGAACAGTAGATACATGCATGGTGAACAATATGAATATCCTAAAAGAAAACTACATAGTTAAAGCACAAGCTATAGCTGTATATAACAATACTATGAATCTGAATTACAGAAGCAAGAACATAGAAACGTATAAGAAAAGAAATGTAGGAAAATATCAAAATAGGCAGATAAAAAGAGATAGAAAAAGTACTGCAAATGTTGAAAAGATAAGCCGGAAGAGCAGAGAAAGACGACACGTAGGAAATAAAAGAGAGAGGATATGGACAGGAAGCTCTGAATAGAGGAGAAAAACCAAGCAGAGAAAAGGCATGATTATAAAAAAAAAGAGCAAGATAGGTAAAAATATCAGGAAAGGAAGTAGAATAGAAGAGTAAGAAAACAGTGGAAAGATAAAAAGGGGTACTTTAGGAAGAATACTATGAGTAAGATAGATAAGTACAATGCAAGGGAGAAAGATAAAAAACGAAATTAGTATGGATAGAAGAAGAACAGAATTAGCACGAACATTCCCAGAAGGGAAGACCAACAGATAAGCTCAACGGGAGAGGGGAAAGAAGCAGGCATACAGAAAAATACATCCAAAAAACGAACGAGAGACAGATCAAGTGCCCGAGGCACCAGGAGTCTGCGAAGTTGCTCTTTGGATCTCCATCTCTATCTCCAACTGGTTGTCCAGGAATGTAGCCAAGTCCGCCGGCTCATCGAAAATTCTAGAGCGTCCTTTATAAGTAATGCGGAACTTTGAAGGACCAGAAAACGAAAAAGGAATGCCCATTTCAGAGAGACGTTTCCGAAGGTTCAGGAAGCCTTTTCTCCTTATAACCGTGTCTCTAGCAAAGTCTTGAGAAATGGAGATTCGGTGACCATCTCAGATAACTTGCTTAGCTTTCCGCATATGAGAGAGAATCAATTCAGTATGCTGATGCCGCAGTGGTTTAAAAAAATGATTGCTCTTGGCTGGGTTGCCGCTTTAGGTCGAAACGTTGGAACACGGTGTGCTCTTTCTATCTCAAACTCTCTGTGGAATGAGATTTGTAAGGTGTCCGGAATCCAGTGAGATAAAAACTCTATCATAGAGGAGGATGATTTCTCTGAATCTTCCGGTAAACCAAAAATACGTAGGTTAGATCTACGATTACGGTCCTCCTGCTCAGTGAGATCTCTGCGCAATGCCGCCATTGAGCGCTCCAAGTGGTTGAGGGATCTAGACTGTTTTTGTATACCATCCTCCGCAGAACTGATTCGTGATTCTGTAGCTAATACACGAAGAGAAAGGGCTTTAAAGTCATTTCTGATAGCAGACACCTCCACTTGTAACAAGTCTGTGTTAGTTTTTGTTGACTGCGCAATATCGTGCACTTCATTAAGGCGCGCCAATATCGTGTCCAATGTGGAAGCAGTGTCTGACTGAGGAGACTCGGGCGTCGGAGAGACTGACTTAAGCCTTTTCAACGACGTGCCAACATCCTTTGAGTCTTTGGTGGTCGAAGAACGATTCATAATTGCAGTGCTGAAGGAGTAAACTCCAAGAATACCACTTGAGGGAAAAAGGAAAGCAGAAGCTGCGCAGAATGTCTCACAAAAAATAGATATAGGAAACTGAGCTCAGTGTGCGCTAAGATAGTACTAGCGGCGATATTATATGCAGAGCAGGGGTGCACAGTAATGAGTTCGTAGAAAAAATATCGACACCTCTATGAGAGAAGCGCTCTGAGAGAAACAGCGCGTGAGCAGCTTAAGACCCAGCCGAACAGCAATAAAATAACAGAAAAAAGGAAAAATTGTTACCAGTTGTAGGCCTCATAGAAGAAACGCACTGGGCAGCGAAGTGGCACTGCAAAATTGTATCCAAAGCGGCGCATCTGAGGTAAGATGTCAGGAACGTCAAAAGCGGGAAAATGGCAGCCGCTCTTGAGGAAGACGAGCGCCTTTGAAGCGTGAGGCAGAAATCATGCAGCCGGTGACCAAAACATCAGGAAAACCTTGTTAAACGGCTCTCTGCATGTTCCGCTGTTGAGGGTTGCCTTTTCCGCATACAAGGGCAGCAAGAAACGGAGAAATTAGCTCGACGGGACAAACTCGCCTCGGAGCTCAAGCGCAACACGCCATGCTGAAGCGGCGCGCAAGCCACGCCCCCTTCACTAATCATAGCCTTAAAAAAAAGTGGAAAATAGATCAAGATTCTGGAAAATTAACCAGATTGCAATCCCATGCTATCCTGTAGTACCGAACCCTGCTGTGATCTCATTCCAAATTCCTCAAGGGGCTGAGTGGTTTATGGTCATTGACATTTATCAGGCCTTCTTCTTGGTTCCCTAACATGAAGAGAGCCAGTTTATCTTCATGTTCCGGTTACAAGAGAAGACACTTGTGTGGTGTTGCGCTGCACAAGAGTATACTAAAATCCTAATATACTTTAATCCGATGCTCAAAAAGAATCTAGTATCTCTGCAACTACGGTGCAGTTTGACCGTAATTCAGTAAATTGATGATCTTTTGATTGCATCAACAAGGAAGGAAGCTTGTAAATAGGAAATTATTGCTCTGCTCAACCACCTGGGTGAGAATGAACATAAGGTTTCTCCAGAAGAAAATGCAATGCTGTCAGAAGGAAATCATGTATTTGGGACATCAGAGAAGGGAGTGAGGCAAGTGTCCCATGAACACATAGAGATATCTCTTAAAATTAAGTTTACAACGACACACAGAGTGCAAACATTTTTGGGGATGGGTGGCTACTGCCAACAATGGATCCCAAACTTTTCCATTGTGGCAAAGCCTTTACTGAGGCTGACCCACACTGATGTCAATCACCCGGTACCAAAGGATGATCAAAGAATGGAAGCCTTCCATGAGCTCAAGTATCTATTTTGCAGCACACTCACTCATAGATTGTTTGAATATACTAAAGAATTTGTGCTCTTTAGTCATGAAAGAGATCGGTGTGCATTCTCTATCCTAATACAAGACGACAGGGAGACTAAGCACCCCAGTGTGTACTGCTCAGCTACTCTTGATCAAGAGACAGCAGTGTTGCCTTTTTGTCTCAAAGAGGTTGCAGAGGTTAGCCTAAGTATTTAGAAAACCCAGGGCATAGTAATGAGTTACCTCATAATTTGTAATCATCTCCCACATAATTGAGATCCTCATGAATCATACCCGCACGTAACATTTGACAAACAGTCACTTAATCCACCATGAGATCTTCATTTTGGAAGTGGAAAATGTTTCCATTCGGAGATGTAACACACTAAACTCTGCTTCTCTGTTGCCAAACCCAGGAGGACATGATGAGGGGGATTTTGACCATGAATGTGTTAGCATTACCAAGCTGTGCACAAAATCAAAACCTGACATGCTGGACATACCTTTTCCTGATCTGACCATACTCTTTTGTTCATG
This sequence comes from Lissotriton vulgaris, assembly GCF_964263255.1. NCBI lineage: Eukaryota > Metazoa > Chordata > Amphibia > Caudata > Salamandridae > Lissotriton > Lissotriton vulgaris. The sequence continues at coordinate 646,571,595 of NC_141691.1, read as the reverse complement.
TTTTCTGCATGAGAGGCCAACGTGGCACTTTAAATAATGCTTATGCCATATGTTTGATGAGTAGGGTTGTGGAAGTATCTTACCTGTGCCATGTAATGTCTGTGCAATTAGCTAAAATGATTGCCCTAATCAAACCATGCTGTACTGCAGACACCTTCACAAGTCACCATATACAATTAAAGCCAGAATGGGTTCTGAGTTTGCAGGACTGCTGGAAGTTCTGGCTGCAACAAGGTTTTATGACGTCTACTGGTTCCCCTGCTAGGTCTCAAATCTTTTGGTTGACTTATTATTGTCAAGGGAAATTGCTGTAGTGAAGTGTGCTGTGCACAAGAGTGGCAGTGATTTTGTCACTAGGAGCAATAATCATGCATATGAAATTGCCTGACGTTGCGCTCTTGAATCCAGCACCTTTCACATGTAAAAACCATGTAACAAAGAGGGAAAGGCCATTTCCAATACGCTACTGAATACTGTACTGTACATAGTTATAGGATACATTCGATCCGCTGAGAAAACGGCAACATTACTTCCCCAGAGGTGGATAAGGCCAAATGTGAAAATATTGGCGGTGAGCGATAAATTCCACTGCGCCAGTGGCATATGTTGGTTAGACCTTAATTGAAGTAGGAAAAAAAGCAAGTGTAAGTGATAAAGAATAAAGTTTTTATTTTGAAGTAGTTGGGAGAGTGATGAACCCAGGTAGGATGGCCACTCAACTCTCCAATTAGCTACAACAGGTAGCCCTTAATATAGTGTATTTTTGCTGAATCATACATATGAATCATCTGACTGACAATGGACATAAATGGCCAATTTAAGAAACATTGCACAACAAAAGCCAAGCCACCCACCTCCTACGTTCATTGGCATAATCATTCCCACCCTTCTGCATTCAATGGCGTAATCGTCTGTGTTATTTGTGCCATCGGACGAAGTGTTATTTGGTCTGTACAATCTGATTACATGTCTATTTCTAATACCTTAGCGCAAGCAGAACATGTGATCTGACTACGTGTTATTTGATTTATGCAATCTGACTATGTTTCCAATTGTAAAACCTCAGCACAAGCAAAACGCTTCATCCTGTTGCAACTTATTTTGATTAGTCTTATCTTTTCCTACTAAATTGACCTCAAAGCTAATTGGTTGCGTGAATGCGACCTCTCTGTTCCACCCGCTACACGATAATTCTCAGAAGGAATTGTCAATACTAGTTTGTTTGTTGTTCTAGAGACTTCTTGAATTATTTGTCTTATTGATTACTGGCTATCATCAGTATATATCTATGTATCAAATGATGCATCTGTTCTCTCTTTGAGCTTGTCAACTGTAATTCATTACCTCGAAGCATTGGGTACAAACTGCTGTCTAATCTCATACATTTCTGTATGGGCGCAGGTGAGGTTTTTCAGTGGCACTTTATCGGAGTCCCCCTCCTCACTGTCTATATTAACATTTTCTAGACTAACAAGTAGAAGGAGTTTTGGCAACTTCACTTTACGCATGTCATGAGGTGTTCTGGTCAAATTCTGCCAACCATCATGTGTCAGAAATTATTTTCACGTGCCATTTGCCAACAATAAGTTGGGAAAAGTGAGCCAGAATTGTCGTGCCCTAGTGTGAGTTTCAAGTGCTGGGAGGGCACCTGGTGAGATTTTCCCAACCTGGGCAGTCGCAATGGTTCACAGTGAGAAAGCCGCAGAAAATCTACTCGAGCGGCAGTAAAAACCACTTGAAAGGCAGTGTCCTTTGACACTCTGTATGATGCAGTTGGTGCTGATATTTCAGGGAGGAACAAGCTCCCGTAGCAAAAAATGTGCATGAGTTGTACAACAGGCTGATTTCTACCTATCCGCCAAGCTCCACTGAATCTAGTGGAGTTTTCATGTAACTCCGCTGAATTCTATAGTGTGAAACTCAGTGAGTTCCACCCACCCCAAAAAAGACAGGGTTTTGGAAAGATGTCAGTGACCATTAGATGTCCAGTGTTGATAAGCCAGTTCTCACTGACTCAAAATGTTCTGCGATGGTATTGCATAGCCCAACACATCTGGGTAGAGACAGAATGTTATCTGCCTTCAAATAGTATTGGTATAATCCCCATTTCACGACCGTGAGCCATATTAGAAAGTCTGATAGCCTGTCCAACTGCCTCCATATGGACGTTGAGGAGATGTAATTAAATGAGGTATATCCTTGTTATCGTGCACCTGTTCTCACCATGGGTCAAGGCATAACCAGTAGATGTGACAGTCCAACAGTCACTAAACTATTGCTGCAGGGGCTAATACCATGATTTGGGATGCTGGTTCATCTTCAATCAGTTCAAGGAACTCACTTCAAAAACTGAGCTGATGAAATTTCCATGTACAGCATTAGGACTCAACCAAAAATGTTGTTGTCCATACAGACCCAAGGCGTTGGGTATTGAAGAGAGAATGAAATCTACAATCAAAGACAAATTGGTCAAGGCCTTTGCCTCCACTTCAATTTCTTGAACCATATTTAAAGTTTGGCGAATCACTGAAATAATTCTTCCTTCATTCACCCCTTATTGTAACACACATATTAAAATCAACCATGAATTAATTTGCTGATATTCCTGGAGAAATAGACAAGTGTTGTGGGTCCATCATTTTTTATAGAACTCTATTGTTATGCCATTTCTTTTACTTTTTCTCAAAAATATAACTGCCCTAATAGTTTCCAATCACTATATGAATCTATCAAAACTGAAATAATTATTCCCTATAGGTATATGATACTATCTCATGCAACCCACAGGAGAGAAACCTTTTACCATTATTATTATAAAATCATAAAATCTCATTTATTTATGAATGTCTTTTGAATACATATTTTATTAGACATAAACCTGATCTAGAACTAGCCTGGGAATGTGTTCTCAAAATCTCCTTATCTGTTTCCCTAGAGGGTACAATTTGGTACAAATTACAAAAAAACTCCAAAGCTACAAATACTACCCAAACATTATAGTTTGTATATAATCATTTATATAATTGTTAACTTATTAGTCCAACATCTATTGCAAGAATTTATAAAAACCAATGCGTCCTAATGCTGGTCATGTAATGTTATTGATTCTGACCTCATGCACACGTTATTTTTCGGCACAAATGTTCTATTATTTTTAATCATGTTTGGTCCCAACTTGCTTGCATTTTTCAAGTCAAGTTTCCCTTTAATATTATTCATATAGTTTTAGGAAGTTTATCTGATGTGCTTACAATCTCCGTTTAACATTACGATAATTGACTTGCTATAAGTAATTGGCTTTCAAGTTATGACTACTAACTTCAATAATTCTTCTAATGTTTCTTTGGTGGCATTTGGTGTGGCATAATAATAATCTAGATACTTTGTTCATACCTCCTATTTCACTTAATTAAAGAAAGTGTCTTTGGCTACCTATTACCAAATATTTGGATACAAGTATCCCTACGATCAAATGGTTAAAAAATGATTATGAACCTCCTTAATTGTATACACTTTCTGAATCTTTACCTATTTCTATATATCTCACAACCCTTTCCCACACTACTCTTACTTTATATTACTTAAATCCATTTTTTCTTTTTAAATTTGGGCTTTTTCACTTCGACATAATTTCCCTTCTCTTTTCTTTTTCAATTCTTCATTCTCATTCCTTTCTTCCCTTACAGGCTTGTTCAGCTTTTTGTTTCTATTACATTGACTTCTGCGCTTATCTTACATTAGATTGTTCTCACTCTTTTATATTTGTTACACTTATAATTGCTTAACACTATTTTGTGGTTTCATGGTACTGATTTTTGTTTGTTATTATCATTTGTATATTATGAAATCTTGTATGATGTTTTACACATGCTGAATGAAGCCTTTTAAACTGAAAAAAATAATTGTGTGTATACTTTAACTATTCTGGATCCAAAGGTAACACTGTATTATTAATATGTTCTCACTCTCAATATTTACAGAGAACATTAAAAGGCTCTTCTAGTATACTGTTAATAACCTTTCTGCCAGTGTGGTTCTTGCATTTCCCCTAAACCAAATATAGGTGCAATGCAAACTTTAATTATGCTTAAAAACACAACAGGTCTTAGCCTGAATTTGGATGGCTACTAAGCCTGACAGACCTTTGCAGTATAAGTCTTACCATCACTGTACTTTGAACAAAACAAGGAAGGATAATAACTTGTCCAAGTAGAGATGCCTATGTAACAGTGTGAGACTATGCACTGTTGCTACTAAAAAGTTATCCAAATTATTATAGTGTGCTGGACCTGCCCATATCAGCTGTAGACTTTCTTACACTGTGAGCAATGCCATTTTGCCTGGAATATATGAACATTTGCGTAAAAAGAAGTGTACTTAAGTCCCAGGGCTGCTAGACTAATACTTTACTTTGCCAATGCTTTTTTCTTTCCACGTGTTATAATGTTGCTAAAGTTTGTGGTCATCCTTATGTGCCTAAAATATCTCTTTATGTAACCGTAATTTAAAGTCAATAGTACAATTTATTTGCAAAAATTAGAATAAAATGTTCCTGTTATGTGTTTTCAAACTAAAAAAGGGTTCTATATATGTTCAAAATATAGCCGTCTGCCAGGTTGCTCCTTATTTTCTATTAAAATGTACTCATATTTATTTTTGGGATATGCTTGCAATAAAAGTTTATTTAAAAAAATAACCATTTCACTAACTGGCAAAGGCTTTGCCAATGCTTGTTATTGATGTGCATTGTTCTTTAGCATCAATCAGATCCCCACGGTCTAATCCCTAATTCAATGGCCGTGTGTCCTCCACATCGGCCTCATCTGGGGATTAACCTTGCCCCAAATCAATGCAGGATACCTATTGTTAACAAAGTAGCCAGAGAGTACATAAGGAGGATACAATGTTTTTGAGTATGATTTTTTGTATGTAGTAACCATTAACCGTAGACAGTAAAGTGGAAACACAGTCAAAGATTTATCCCTGTTTGCCCTTCGTAGAGTGTCCTTAATAGATTTCCACCATACTTGCAACAATGGGTTTTGTTCTGCAATTCTGAAAATAGGAAAGAAGCTGAAACAGTTCCAAGGACAAATTATGCACAATGGCATAGACACTGTGGGGCAGATTTACAAGCCCCTTGCGCCACTTTTACGCTGCTCACTTTTGTGACGCAATGGCGGCATATAAAATGCTGCAAATTTAGTATGCGACGCATCTAGGGAGATGTGTCACGTTGTAAAGCTCTGCGTGACATTATACCTGCGTCAGGTATAATGTATGCAGGGTAGGCATTCCCACGCAGGAAAGCCTCGTAAAAGTGACACAGTGAACTCTACAAGATTTCACTGCGTGACTTTTAGGATGCCACTGCTTCAAAACCTTACGCCTGCAAAGGAGTGACGCAGTGTAATGGAAATAGGCCACAACAGGCATTGCTGAAGTTGCGTTGTGCTCGCGGCACAACTCGAGCAATGCGTTGAAGTACCAGGTTTTTAAGAACCCAGCGGTGCCAGGGAGAACACCCAAAGACTTCGAGTCCTTCCTGTTTCAGACTACAGAAACACAGAGTCTTCTAGGTGAAGTCAAAGATCGTATTTAATGGCTGCAGCCAGTAACAGGTATCCTAGAAGTACAACAGCATGTATGTTCTCAGGAGACTGCTCAAATTTTCAAAGCCAGCCTTCTCTTTTTATACAAAATAATGTGCTTCAGGCAAACATTCCTTATTTTACAGTTGACCATACACATATTTTCACTACAAAGAAAAAGCAGAGTCATGATGACAAGCCCACATTTCAGTTTGTCCAGTCCATAACAAATTACCCGGCAAGGCCCAGAACTTTCATCAGATATCGACGGACCCCAAATAAAAACGGGCACCTCCTCCTCGTGAAACAGGTCATAAAGAAGAAACAGGTACAGGTGTGTGTGAGATTAGGCATAGTTTGTGGGTGTTGAACGGTTTACAACATGTTGTGCCTTGATACTAATCAAATTCGGCCACTGGGAAAGGAACTGCCCGAACAGGTTTGGCATGAGGCAGTGGAGTCAGCTTGCCCAGGTCACAGGGGAGTCAGCAAAGGTGTACGTGTCCTTCAGATCGATTTCGGCCTTAGTTATTTGGCTATGTGAGGGTAATCACAAAATGGCTGCCGCTCACAAAATGGAACCCGAGGGTTCAGGATGAAAACTTCGATTAAAGGGTGTTTCCGTCACTCGAAAGTGATGAAAATGCTTACGTATAGTTTTTAAGTCATTACCGGTCTGCTAGTATCAACATCGTCATGATACGACGATGTTTATGACACGAGTCCAGAGTTTCGGTGCCACAGTACACATGAGTCCAGAATTTTCAGTACCACAGTGTGACTTTTCCACCAACAGATGCGTCAGAACTTCTGACACATCTCTCAATCCTTGCGCCATAGTGCTCTGTATTGTAAATACGGAGCATCTATAGTGGCTCAAGAGTATAGGAAAACATTTAGCTACACAGACAAAACAGACAAAGCAGAAACTCCTTTATTTCCTCCAATGCTTAAAACCACTCCTGGCAAAAAGAGAAATTAGTACCTGGTTGTAAAATCCATTGATTTACATACTGCATGGTTAGATTGTATGACCATGCATGTGTTTAGCACGCATGGGAAGTATATGTAAGGTAATTGTATGTAGTTTTTATTTTTTAAACAGCTTAATTGACATTTTTTAGAGGGACAAATCATCCCAATTTATTATTTTTCTCTGCACTTCCCTTTACACTACCCATCCTTAAACTTCAAAAATACTCTTAGCTCCCCTTTACCACTCCACACAGATAAATGCTAAAATTACATTTAATTCTTTTTACCATTAACCACCCCTAAACTCAAAAATTACTTTATGAAAGGTAATTATATGCAATTATTATTTTTTTAGGTAAGGGCAAACCTCCAATTTTTTTTATTTTGATCCTGACCTCCTTTTACCCCACCCCTAAGCCCTAAAATATCACTTGCCTCTCTTTACCACTAAACACACCTTAAGCCTTATTTTTTTTAAATATCATAATAATGATATTATTTAAAAAAATTACTTACCTGCTTGTTGTAGGTACAAATACTTACCTACATGGTACTAACCTACACGGTACTTACCTGCATGGCAAAGACATTGCATGATAATGACTGGGTTGTAAAGTCTCCCTATAGTTTATAATGATCCATAGTTTTACACACCAGTATTTCTAAATTGTGGTTACTAAACTACCGTCTTTACAATCTGCATTATACTATGCTGCCAGCACATTTCGTGGCCAATACTATGTCCCATTTAGCATCTTATTTAATAGTTCAGCTCTTTTCATACTTTATCAGTTCTCCAAACTCAAACTGTGTCCGGCACTCTGCTTGTTAGTGTTTTGTAGTTCTACCCCCTTTACAGTGCAATACAGGATTCCCTGATCATGCCTACCTTTCTATAAGTTTTAATGAATTGAACTAGGCTTCATCATAAAAGAAAGACTGTCCTGGATAGCTAAAGAGCATAGTCAATGCACTATTACTTACCTATAATATTCATTACTACTGGTCCTGTTGTCCTCGTCCCATTCTTGACAAGTGAGTTAATCCTATCTTGACAACAGAAAAAGCACAAAGGAATGCTGGACCCCTACCCCACCTCCTACCATCGAGAGTACAAAAGCGTACCTACCCAGCACTCCCTCTGAACTACCAAGCCACAGATGAAGGCTGGCAGACCAGGAGGGAGGGAGGGAGGGAGGGAAGTAATGAAAGGGACAAGGGCAATGGAACCGGGTGTGATGAAGATTACCGTAAGTAATATCGAATGACCCCCAGATCCCTCATGTCCTCGTCCCATTCATGACAAGTGAGAATACCCAAGCAACACACTGGTGTTTATCAACAACAAACTGCCAGGACACAGGGAAACAGCAACAGCAAGTTATTTATTGGAAAAAAGAAGACAAAAGTCAGGAACTCACAACCTGCAGCACCCCAACCCAAAATTAGCATCATCACCCAGCAAATTCTGGATCCAGTAATGCCTCACAAAAGTGTTAGAGAAGGCCCACGTAGCATTCCTACAGATCTCAGAGTTTGCAAAACCCCTTGCACCTCAGTCCAGGAGGCCACCATCCCACGAGTGGAACACCCCTGCACCCCAACAGGAGGAGGGGAACCCGTAAGGAAAGTAAGCCAACTTAATGACCTACCTCAACCAACGGCCAAGGGACAAAAAAGAAGCCTTCGCACCCCAGGAGCAAACCCCAAAAAAGACAAACAGGGAGTCCGACTTCCGGAAAGCTAGAGTCTGACCTAGATAAACAAGCAAGACAAAACTGACATCCAGTAAGGATCATGGAAGATCATCCCCAGGATATGGACCCCTCTTCTAGACAGGCAAAACCAACTCCTGGGAATGATGGAACTGTGAAGGCACCTTCGGGACAAAAGAGGAGGGCAAGTGCAAGACCACCCCATCATCATAAAACAACAGGAAGGGCCCCCGCGCCACCCTAGTCACCAAGGTGCTGGGCTGAAGTGATTGACACCCAAAAAAACTTAAAGGCAACAAACTTAAGGTCCACCTCAGCCAAAGGCTCAAATGGAGCCACCACTAAAGCATGCAAGACAAGGGGAAGGTCCCACAAAAGGAACAAGGGCATCAACAAAGGACGAGACAACAAAAAACTCCTGAGCAACCAGGAGACTAGGTCGCCACATCCCAAAAATTCCCCGAAGGGGAACGAAATGCCTATTTATGGCCCACTGAGCCCTCAAGGTGAAAACAGCCATATGTTTCTCGAACTCCTCCCAGAGAAACTGCAGCACATGTGTCAGAGAACCTTCCAGAGGAGACAGCTCAAGAGCATGACACCAGTGCTGGAAATTCCCCTAATGCCTCCCAAAGTATTTCAGAGTTAAAGGTCTGCAAGACTGCTGAATAGCCAAAGCTGCATGCTGGGTGATACCCCTATGGCACCACCTCTGCCTCTCAACCTCCAAACTGACAGTTGCAGGAGAGGCAACTTGGGAGCTGACCGCAGAGGACTATGAAAGCAGGGGAGCAACCACGGACCCGGAACAGTTTCAGAGTGGGAACCAACACCAACGGGACCATAACTAGGCCTGGGCGGAAAATTCCGTTCCGCTTGTGGAATTTGGGTAATTTCGCTTTCCGTGGAGATTGCGAAATTGCCCAAAATTCTGCGTTCCGCGTGTTCCCAAAATTTTTTGCTTGTTTACGTTCCCAAAATGCGTGTTTGCGAGATATTTCCCCCGGAGCACGCAATAGCAATTGCGAACAGTAAAAAAGCATCGTGAACAAGCAGTTCCGCGTGTTTGTGGAATTTCTGCGTGTTTGCAGAGATTTTTACCGTTTGCAGAGATTTGCCAAATGCGATTATGCAAATTGCGCCCACCCCTAACCATAACGGCACCACCACCTTCCCGAGACTCCTGCACCTAACGAGCAAGGAATCGGGGGATCAGACCAATGGGCGGGCAGGCAAAAAACACATGGTCTGGTCAAGTAAGAGTCAGAGCATCCACTCCCCAAGCCTCCACCTGTGGAACTCAGCAACAAAAACAGAGGAATCTGAGCATTGTGCCGGGAAGCAAACAGGTCGATGAAGGGAATACCAAACTTTGTGAACTCTCCCCAAAAGATCTCCTGAGACCGAGACAAGTCCCAGGAGAGGGGAAAAAGACTGAGGGCATCTGCCACCCCATTGTCCTACCCCCTGATGTCAACTGCCATCAGATACAACAGGTGCTCCTCCACCCAACAAAACAAAGGAACCACCATTGCATTCAGGGACCGGGACCTGATCCCCCCTGATGATTTTGATAGGCCATAGTCACCATGTTGTCAGATCCTGCATCCAAATTCTCCCCCAACATCTGTCAGAATCCCAGGATCACCCGGGACAAAGTCGAGCACTCAATCCAATTGGAGGAGCCCCAACCCTCCTTAAGAGACCAACACCCCTGTAGCGAGCCTGATTCAATGTCAACCCCCACTTAAAAGCACTGGCATCCGTTGTCAGAACCACAGGAGGAGAGGGTTGCAATGGCAACCCTCTGGAAAGGATGGGCAACATGTCCACCTGTGCAGAGCCAGGAGGAGCGAAGTAGACACTGGAACCAGAAGTCCAAGATTTCGAGACAAGGGAGCCCAATGGGCCAACAGATGCACCCAGAGAGGCCAAAGATGAAAGTGTGCCCAAGGCACCATGAACGCAGTCAAAGCATGAGTCCCAGAAGCCTCAACCAAAACCGAACTGGAAAGAAGAACCCCCTGCAAGAAGCGTAGAACACGGCAACCCAAGGTTAAAGCCCAGGAGTCTGGCAAAAACAGCCTGTTCGGATCCATGCAAAAGTGGGAGCTGATAAACTCCAGGTCCTGAGCAGGTACCAGTAGACACTTGGAAAGGTTCAGCAGAACCCCATGAGCCTCCAAAGTCAAACACACCACCCTCTGATTGACCAGCAGCTGATCAGCCAATCATTGATGTAAGGGTAAAGAAGGATCCCCTGAAGATGCAAGGAAGCCACCAACGGAGCCACCACCTTAGTGAACATCCTCAGGGCAGACAGAAGGCCAAAGAGAAGGACACAAAATTGAAAGTGTCTACAGTGGAGGCAAAACCTCATGAACCTGCGCAGCTGAGATGAATTGGGACATGTTAGTAAGCGTCCTGCATATCCAGGGTGCACATGAAATACCCCAGGAGAACCAAAGTTATCACCAGCTGAAGAGTCTCCATCTTGAAGGGCAGATGAGCCACAAACGTATTCAGAGCGTTCCAATCCAGCACCAGAAGAAACCTCCTGGTCACACTGGGCAAAAGAAATATCAGAGAGTAAAACCCGTTTTCCCTCTCTCTGGAGGAGGCATCATCTGGACAGCCCCTTTGAGCAGGAGCGACTCGATCCATAGGGACAACTCCTTCCTACTGGACGAGCAGGACGGCCAAGGAGTTGGGCAAACTCCAGAATCTGGTGGAGGCACCGTGAACTCGATGGGGTACCCTTGACGCACACTGTCCAAATCCCACACATATGAGAAAGACTGTAACCAGTCAAGAAGAAGGTACTGAATCAGTCCCTCTACCAACAATCCTTGAATGTCCATCATATAGGCAGGAACAAGGTTTAGGCTGGGTAGACCCCAGCCAGAAGAAAACCTCCCATGAGATCTAGAAAACTGTCTCATGGAGGGCTCATGAAAGGGGGATTAAGGTTTTGAAAAACCATTATCAGCAGAGGACAGTTTCAAAGAAGAAGAGTACTTCTTTTCCTTGAAAAGTATGTACAACTTGCTCTCCAACTCCTCCTCAAACAACATAGGGCCAGATGTACGACCATTTTTGCGTGCACGAACGGGTTTGCGAACCTGTTTGCACGTGCAAAAACAGCATGGGCCATGTAAGAAGCCTATTTTGCGACTCGCAATTTTTTGCGACTTGCAAAATACGGTTTTGCAACTCGCTATTAGGAAGGGGCGTTCCCTTCCTAGTAGCGAGGGCAACCCCATGTATGAATATTTGGCGTCTGCAATTGAGGGTGGTAATGCACTCTCAAAAGGGAAGGAGTGCCCAGGGGACCCTTTCCCATTTGCAAATGCAGAGAAAAATATTTTTTGAAAGGCAGGCAGTGCCCTTAAAAAATTAAACGAAAATGTCTCAATTTCTTTTTTTTTAAATGCATCCAGTTTTCCTTTAAGAAAAACGGGCTGCATCCCCCCAAAAAACTGCTTTATTTAAAAGAAGTCCCAGACATGGTGATTTGCTCAGCCCAGTAGGCCACCATACCGGGGAGGGCCTGCCATTCCCAATGAGATCGCAAATTGCAAGAGGCTCATTAATATTCATGAGTCTCTCAATTTGCGACCCCATTGGGAATCACAAACAGTGTGAAATACGCTGATATACATAGGAAATAGCACCTCGCAAAATGCGAGTCGCAAAAAACTCTCAATTTGTAAAGCGCTATTTACTTGGTTGTACATCTGGCCCATAGTCCTCTGAAAAAACAAATGCTGGGCAGAGGCTTTCTGAAAGGAATCAGTCTTCCAATCCTTCAAAACCAAATAGCGGCGAGCTGCCACAAAGGCCCTCGCCACATCAAAGGCCACATCCGAATAGAACTCCAACTGTCTCTTAATATGATCTAAAAGCCCAGCACATTCTGAGGTATCATCTAGGGACTTAAAAAGAGCTTTGACAATGGAAATGAGGGACTGAGCAACAGAAATCCCACAAATCCCAACATGCAGAGCCAGATGGGACAACAGGAAAACGTTTCTCAATGATGCATCCACCTTCTTATCCACAGAATCCTTAATAACAGTGCCCTCAACCAAGGAGTTTAGGCCCACCAGAATCACCACAAAGGAATCGATGGGGAATCGAGTCTGGCAAGACCTTGAACATGTCCTGGAGAGGATACAAGTTGGCCAAGAAATTGGTCAGCAAAATCTGATCAGATCCCTCCACTCCCACTTAAACACCTCATGGATGTAGGGATGCATAGGCACAGCCATCTGGGCTGTGCTTTGGCACTGGCAAAGTAAAAAAAAAACAGGCATGATGGGCACCTCAACTTCAGGGAAGACCATGTTGGATTTAACATGCCGCAGCAACTGAGGCAACATGTCCTTAAACACATATTTCCCTTTCTTCTCCTCACCTCCGATCCATTTATCTTTGTTCGAACTGGAAGAATGAGAGGGCAAACTCTTGGGTCGGGCCCCAACACCCATTTCCTGAGAAGTATACCTGATAAGGCACTTGATACGGGCATTGTCCCCCTTCCTGTAGCGTTCGGACCGCGCTAGAGAAGGTGAAGAAGAGGACCCAGAAGAGGGAGAGGGAGAATCCTCCATATGCTTGCAAATCTTGGAATGTTTGCCCATCTTGACAAACACCAGCACCAGGGAAACACATAGCAGAGGAAAGGTCACCAGCAACAAGGACACCAACAGGGGCCTAGGCATAGCCCTGTCGAACAGACCCAGCACTCAACAAAACCACTTTGCAATACTCACCAGCAGCCACCAGATAAAGAAATCAACTGGGGCCTACAAATCCAAAAGTTCCCAATTTTCCGATTGGCATTGTTGCAGTCCTGACTTCCTGGACTGCAACAACCACTGGAAGTCACACAATTGGACATGGAAGCATTCCCCTACTGGGGAGCACAGAGCCACTTCCTAGGAAACTAGACACCTCCTGGCGAGCCCAGCAACACAGGAGGTGCACACAACAAAGGAAAATAACCCACAACAGCGACCTGAAGGCAAACTACACACGCCTCCCTCCAAGCCCGGAAGAGAATGAGACACAAAACCAGCAAACCCCATCACCTGGCAGCAGAGACGCAAACCCACCAGAAGCTCCAGCCCCAGACTCATCCCATTCTGTTGGAAGACAGAATAAAGAACAGAGAGAGTGCTGGGAAAGTATGCTTATGTACTCCTGGTGGGAGGGGGTGAGGTAGGGGTACAGCATTCCTTTGTTCTTATTTCTGTTGGTGAGATAGAATTTTCTCACTTGTCATCAATGGAATGGGGTCAGGAGGAACCTGGGGGCGAATTTATGCTTTGATCTTACCTAATATATGTCTGGTCGGGTGTGAGTCTGCCCATGAGTAAATGGCATGAAATATTAGAAAGAAAAACCAAAACTGACACTGCCACATCTCCCAGCACCTGCGCACACTCCACTGGCTCCTCTTCGAGGCGAGAATCACCTTTAAGATGCTCACCCACGCACACAAGGCCCTCCACGGCACCGGACCACCATACCTGATAGCCGACTCAAATTCCACGCACCCCAAAGGACCCTACGATCAGCCCAGCTTTCCTACGCCGTGGTCCCCCGCACCAGAAAGACCAGATAGGGAGGCCGCTACTTCTCCTTCCTCGCGGCCAAAGCATGGAACGCCCTTCCGCTCCACCTCAGACAGACAACATCGCTCACCATCTTCGCAAGAAACCTCAAAACCTGGCTCTTCGACAGACCCCCTCCTTGATGGAATGGAACCTGCACCCCCACCCACCCACCCCACCCCTAGCGCCTTGAGACCCTTACGGGTGAGTAGTCGCGCTTTAACAAACTCCTGATTGATTGATTGATCGGTTTCTGCATCTCTCACAGAACTTTGAAAGAATGTAGGTACCCAGGGTTTGGGCTCTGCAAATCTGTCCCACTCAGTTGTAGAATATTGAGGTGCCTATCTGGCGAACAAGTCATCCTGATTAGCTCCTAGTGACATGAGAAGATTTGCAGGGCTTCAATTGTGTGTTCCATAAACTTCCCAGGCAGTGATTCAGAATCATTCTACAAAAACCTTTCTTCTACAGGACCCAATTACTTATCCTTTCTTGATGTCACGTATCTTTTGTGTTTGAGCATGTACTGTTGAAAATTTCTGTTCTAAAAAGGAAGTAATAAAGTAAATTTTAATGTGCTTAACCACTGTCTCTCCGAGCAGCCTATTGCAGAACAGCTGTGACAGACCTAGGACAACCTCTATTTGTGTGCGTGTGCAAAGCTATGCAGGAGGGGAAGGTTGTTCATCTTACTGGGCACCAGCCGCAGGTTCCTTATGTGTGGGGGCAAATGAGAAGGATGGATACAGACAAGTTATGACCAGAATGATGGTCCCTGCCTTAGCAACACAAACAAATCACGAGTAGAAATGCAGATTTAAATGACAGGAGCATGAGGCAGAAATGGTAGACCGATACATGGAAAACTAAAGCACCAATCCTTGTATAGAAGTGGAACATTGTGTAAACATTATTCAAATAAATATTATTCTCAAGACTCACAATCAGTCATATGGTTTAAGAGAAAAGCGTTATAATGCACTGCAAAGGTAAAATATTACCACCATGTATACTTGTATTTATTTACTGTATTTCTAAGCAGCCCTTTGTTGCCCAAGTAACATCTTGGATATACAAACAAAACACAAGATGGCTTGCCAAGCTCTGTAAATGCGTTTGTTTGCACAAAACAAATTACAAGGAGCAATTAACATAGCAAATACAAAATATATTAAAAGATTATGCAATACATCAACAAACACAAACTTACTGAAAGAACATGTATCTGAATAACCTTGGACCAGTCGCATCCAGCACAGTCAAGGACTGACATTAGTCTGGTGGTGATGAGCAAACGGCTTCCATTTAACAACTGTCTGAAGGAATCCCAGTGTCTCGTTGTGAGATATTCACTTTGCTACCCTAATGCACTTATTGACTATTTTACAAGCAATAGAATGATACAGCATAAATTTCCTTTTCAGAGAGAAGCTGGCGATTCATACAAGAGTATTTCAACCAGGAAAAGCCTGAAACCCTTTTCAGATCACGTTTTATACATACTCTCTTCCCTGTTTTGTCTTTCTACTTTTGCTTATTAAACGTTTCTTGCTTTAAATGTCATGTTATGGTATTGCTCCGGTGATTGGTATTGCTCCAGTGATTGGGGGGTCCCCAATATCTTGCTTGATGTATGCAGATGACATCCTTATTTTAGATCTGACCCCCAAAGGCCTTGCAAATCGGCTACAAGCCCTCCATGATTTTTCTAATGCGCATTGCATGAAGATTAACATCTCCAAAAGTAAAATTATGTGCATAGCCGGAAAAAAGAAGTGCAGATCGGAAAATTATGGTTGGTATATCGGCGGTCAAAAACTGGAGGTGGTAAAATCTTATACTTTTCTGGGGAAAATCATTGCGGCTAACTTGAGCGAGAGGCCTCATATTGAGCATAGTTCGCGGAAAGCCCTCGCACATGGCAAAGGTCTAAATTCCCTGTATCAGGCCACTGGGAAAAGGCACTTTTCGTGTTTATTGGAGGTATATAGATCCAAAATCCCCGCAACGATACTATATGGTATCGAACTTATTGAGATGAAATATTGGGACTTCTGCCATAAGATTGAGGGGAAACTTCTAAGATCACTATCTTCCCTGAATACTGCGTGTCCATTGGCCGCTTGCAGGCTCGATTTCGGACTCAGGAGCAGCTGGGTACAGGGTCTATGTGCCCTGGTAAGATGGGTGGCTTGCCTGGCGAGAGCTGAACTGGGGACGATGAGAGCTCTCCTTAAAACTGAATTACTGGGTAATTTTAAGGAGTTTTTACAAATTGTAAGGAATTTTAGAAAAGCTGTAACTTTGTTAAAGTTAGATGAAAACACTTTGTTTTTGCACTCTCCCTTACAGTTAAAACTCTTATTAAAACAGGCCTCGTGGGAATTGTATTTCCAGGCAGATAAGAAGATAATTTATGAAAAAAGGGAAGTAGACCTTCTCCTTAACTCTTACTCGATTAAATTGGCTCAACCATATGTTACATGGAACTTGCCACATGGTATTCGTAGATTATGGCTTTTGTTACGTTATGACCTATTACCCTCAAATCTACTTTTATCAAAATGGCACGGTTCTTCCCCTATGTGCAATCTATGTAACCTGAGCACCCAGGATCGCATGCATGTTTTGTTGATCTGTCCGGCGCTTCGCACATTGCGTCTCAAATGGTTAAAACCTATCTGTCTTCGTCTGGGCATTTCTAATTTGAACAGCTTTCTTCAAGCACTTTATTGGCCCCCTGATGAAATGTTTTGTTTCTATATTTTTAAATTTTTCAAAGGTTTTTTAGCTATTTATTAATATGTTTCTGGAGATGTCTGACATTGCTTCCTGTTGTAGATTTGTCATTGTATGCAATTTTTTATTCAAATGTGCATCCGAATGTCATTTTTCTTGTGATATGTAATATGTCTTTTCTTTTATTATTGTGAATTTTTATGTGGCCCTCTTTGAGAGCCAAAACATAATAAAAATAAATTGAAAAAATTGTCATGTTATGGTATGTTATATAGTTTATAAAGCGCACAGCAGCCCCAGCAAAGGGGCATCCCGGCGCTAATAAAAGTAAAATGGAGAAGACCACCAGAAAAGGCAAAGGGACCTACAGTGAAGGGAAAAGATGAGTCTTAATTGCCTTACGGAATGCCAAGTATTAATTTAGGCTCCGACTGGACAGTGGGAGAGAGTTCCAAAGTTTGGCTGGCAGTATGCGGAAATAGTGGGGCCCCAGCCCATGCTCTCCTTAACACTAGGAACAGCCGCCAAGTGTTGGTCCATAGAACGAGGTTGGTGGGAGGGAATATAGGGCGAGAGCAGGTTGGCCAGAATGCTAGGGGAAGAAGAGTTCAGGATCTTAAAAGCGATGCAAAGGGACTTATATCCACACTTTTGGCCACCGGCAACCAATGTAGTCGGCGAATGGCAGCAGAGGTAGAGAAGGTTCTCAGGAGGTCAAGAAGAGTTTTGGATGCCGCATTCTGAACCCTCTGTAATCTTAAGATCTCTGACTTGTTGGTCCCCAAATAGAGCAACAAAATGGCAGCCTGGATGATAACCTGCCGAGTGGACGGGTCAAAGTAACTGTCAAAGGTTTAAGCTCCCGCAGAATACCTATACAGGTCTCCACCACTTTCATGGTTTGGGCCTGAAAGCTGAGGGCAGAGTCCACCCAAACACCCAAATTCTTTACCATCTATTTGGAGGTAGGAGCACAGCCCAAGATTGTAGGCCACCAATGCTCACTCCACAGCTCATCATCCAGCCCGACCAACAGGACTTCAGTCTTACTTGCGTTAAGCTGCAGACAGTTGGCAGACATCCACTCAGCAATGACCATGCGATTTCTCCGGAACGTGGAGGCATCCTGCGCTGAGTTACTAGAGAGTGTCACTACCAACTGTGTATCGTCGACATAGGATACCAATGTAAGACCTCTGCTCCTAGCCACTGCTGCTAGAGGATGAACATAAAGGTTGAACAGCGTAGGGCTAAATGCTGAGCCCAGTGGCACCCCTTGTTAAAATTATGCTGTATTGTAAAAAATATATAATATATTTTCTTCTCTTTCACAGATCCTAATTCTAAAATATCAAATTTTCAGAAATTTAGATTATAAATAACAACTGAAAAAAATGTGTAGCGTTTTTTATTTCTACTACTATGAAGGTACGTTTAACTAGGTATCAAAATGCATAATGGCCTATGTTTGCACACCGTTGAAGAAACGAGAGATGGACATAGTAGATATGTGTGGAAAGATGCTCTGTGGGCGTTTTAAGTTACAGGATACAGTTAACATGAATACTGAGTGTTTCTGGGGGCCAACTAACCCACCAGATATGTGCAGAAAGGGCCAAAGAGTTACATTGCAGAGATGTATAAAATGGGACATGGCTTAAGAGCACCTCTCTGCAATGCAGCTATATGGTGTTCAATTGAGAGACATAGTGGGCTACTAAGGTCCAGGGACTTTGGGGATTAAAAGAGACTAAATTATTTAAGTTAAAACATGTCACAAAGTGTGTTTGCAATTGTTACATGAGGCCCTTCCCTTCACAACTGTATTAACATGTCCTATCAGTTGGCCGAAACATAAGTACCTATACATTTACCTTGTTCTCTCTTTGCAGTATTGAAATTACTCTACTTATTACTCATATAGTTGAGGATTGGCCTAGTCATTAACCCTAGTACAAGTTAATTTCTTTATATACAATGGAAGCAGATCTGCAAGAAGCTATAAAGTATTAATACAGTCTTGAAAACACCCTGTTCATAACCTATGTAGTTTTCGAATCTCACTGTCATAGGATATCGTGTGACTTGAAAAAAAAAGATTTGAGTGGTTCATATTATTTCCTATTGTACCTATTGAATGACCGCAATCATTTCAGTCATTCTTTTTTGAGCATCTTTGGAGACATAACTTTGTGCTTACCTCCGGTCACTCTCAACAATTTAAATTTTTTTTGTTTGTTAAAAGGAATAAAAAGTCAACTGGATGAACAAAACAGTGAACATTAGAGGAAGGAAAGAAAACTAGCATCAAGGATTATCGATTGCCCTGAAAAATAAATCTGCAGACTGCTCGCCATAGCAGATAAACCTATTACACTTACACAGTGCATTTTCACTTTTCCAAACTGGGGTCATATGTCCGGTTGTGGAGTTGAAGGCGACGCCCCAGAAGTACTCGGAATTGCCGGTGGTGGAGGTGGATTTTGTCGGAGTCTTCCGCACTCTTCATGTGCCAAATTGACTGGATACAGCCATTGTAAATGTTTCTGCATACTTGCAATGCCACAAGAGTATGTTTTTATTTGGATCTCCTCGTGACAGTACTGCTTTGCAAATTTTACAAGTCACTATGGTGGCATTTAATTTCTTTTGTCCTTCTGGAAACATGAAAAATTTCCAGACAATGGAAGTATATTTTTCTGGACGGGGAGGTTCAGGTAGAAATCCCTCTGCATCTAAATGTTCTGAGTCAGAGGATTCTTGTAGTGGTGTAGCCATTTTTCTTTAAAGAAAGGAAAACCAGGTATCCGAACAGGAACAATGAGGTTCTTCTTAGCAGAGCTGTTCTCCCAAGCAAGGTCTAAGAAGAGTGATTGAAAGGGGTGGAGTCCTTCAATAGTTAGAATAGGAAGTGTTATGAACCAATCAAATCTCTCTTTTTCTGGTCACATCGGGTCCGCGTAGGGTGCGCACACGCAACACGCACCCAATGCGACTTTGCAAAATAGTATTCAAAAGTAATATAGGTTGATTTAAAGTAAAGGTATTTTATTTTTATGATTACATCAGATGTCTTGCCCTAATATTTATATTCAATACATACAAGTATGTTTTTAGACAATAAAACATTTAGCGGGAGTCGCGCACCCACCGTGTCAAACACGTATATGACGTCACGCGGAAGTGCGCGAGCGCCGAGTAACGTAATACGTAAATGTCGCGTATGCTCCAGGAGTCGCCTACCGGTCGCATAGCAATCACGCAGGAAAATACATACCCATGGCACACCCTACGTAGATCCTACACAACAATCCTAAAATGACAGCTAGGTTCCGCGCAGTGATCGAGAAAGGTACTGATTTGGGTGCATAACGTCAACATTTTTTTTAAAAAAGAAAGAAAATAATATAAATATATTTTACAATATAAAATAAAAAAACAATACTAAAATTTCAATATTTTTAAAAACATTTTTATTTATATTAAAAATATATAATGTAATTTAAAAAATAAGATATCTAAAAAAACAGATTAAAAAATGTAGTAAATCAATATGAAAAAAATAAATATACCAATTAATACATTTAAAAATTGTCATTGAAAAAACCTTTGAAATTCACTGAAAAAACCATAGGTTTCAGGCCTGTTATAGTTAGAAATTAGCATTTAAAAAACCTTTGAAATTCACTGAAAAAACATAGGTTTCAGACATGTTATAGTTAGGAAATAGCATTTAAAAAACCTTAGAAATTCACAGAAAAAAAATAGGTTTTAGAGGTGTTATAGTTAGCTGGATATTTTACTCGTACAAAACCATTGAAATTCCTCTGTTATAGATAGTTCTACTAACTATAACTCACGCGCCTGCAATCCACTGCTGATGACATCACATATTACATCAATCATCACAATGTCAGTGACATCACTCATGGCATCACTGATGACATCTCCTTGTGGTAGAGTGGCAGACCTCAAATCACACTAATATAAACTTTGATAGATAAAAAAAAATCATCCATTTGAGACACGTATATAACCATTTATTCTTCCATATACCTTGAGATATACATATATAAAATATTTAAACTTTACAGAAACACACATTCACTGGATGATGTCATGAATGATGTCACTGACCATGTCATAAGTGATGTAATATGTGATGTCATCAGCAGTGAATTACGGGCGCGCGAGTTATAGTTAGTACAACTAACTATAACGGAGGAATTTCAATGGTTTTGTAATGTCCAGCTAACTATACCACCTCTAAAACCTATGTTTTTTTTCAGTGAATATATATATATCACAAAGTTCGACATGAAACCAAATCGCAGGAATCATATATTACCGACATGGACCCAATTACATGCTGAAGGTATTTTATTTATCAAAAACCAAGATGCGTTTCAGCTCTCGCGAGCATTGTTCACTCACTCAACATGGCATTACATTTTCACAGTGTTTTTAAAGTGACAATGCAACGAAAATCTGACCCACGTGGTCGACAGTACAATGGATATGGACAACAGACTACTTAGGTTAAATGTCATTCTATTCTTTGCATATAAAGTTCTGCAAAAACATTTTTTATATAAGAGAAAGGGAATGACCGCAAAAATCGTGGTTACCTAATAGGTTAAATATAGCAATTCATTGATCTAAATATCTTTACAATACCACATATTACGTTACTGCAAAATCAGAGGCTTACTTTAACATGCCCGATGCGCGGATGCGTCGGAGGAGAGATCCTTGTTTCCTCTACTGTAATCCAACTCCTGTCTGCATGTGCTTTCCACTCATTCAGAAGTGTCCTGAGCTTACCCACCTGTGTGTGAGCATTTTAACTCTTTTTCATTTTGTTTCCTTGTATCACCTTTGGTGTGGGAGGTGCCTAGCTCCTGTTTTTGTTGTGTTGTGTTTTTAACCTCTGCTCTTTTTTTCCTTGTAGTACTTACTGTGCTGGGAGGTGCCTGTTCCCTACCTTTTGACCCCTATTTCCTCTGAGACTCAGCTTTTGGTGAGCTCTGATTGCTGGGGACTTGCTCTCCTGATATCTTGGAAGGACTAGGAGGTGTCTGCCCATTCACCGTCCTGCTCCCAGCTGCTCCTCCCTCCTACCTCCCCTTATATGGCGCCCCTTGCGCAGTGAGCAGAGCGACCCTTGACCCGGATTTCAGGTTGGCCCCTCCCCCAAGCCGCACAGCACCACCTGTGTGCCCGTGTGCCTCTGCTCTTGCCAGCGCCGTAGGTTCGAGGTCCCTGTGCCTCAGCTGCACTCTTGCGATCCTTGCATTGTTCCTTGGTAATTGTGTTGCCTCCCTTTTTGTTGTTCTCCTGTGCCCCTGGTTTGTATCTTGTTACCTAGTCTGTATTTTATCTCTGATTCACTGTTGTTTTCCTTGTTCTCTGTGCCTGGTTTTCTGCCTGGTTTTTCCCACCACTGCGTCCCCTGCGGCCATGCCTCCTTGCTTGTCCACTCGCGGCCCCGCTCCCGCCTCCTAGCTACTCCTCCCTCTCACCTCCCCTTATATGGCAGGCGCTGCACAGCCGCGCGCAGCAGGTGCACTGCTGCGACACCAAAGGCACACCTAAGGCAAGCCTGTCTGCGCCCGTCCGTGCCTGGACCGCGCCCAGTGCCAGAACCCCTGTCCCCCGTGAACGCCATGAGTCTCGTATAGGCTACAATGCCAGCACCTTTCACACACTTAACACCGGACGATCAAACACCTGCCTCCTGGTTGCCCCAAAGCACACCCAAGAACCCTTCTCCTGCCGGAACTGCAACTTCACCAGTATCCGTTCCACCAGCCCACCCACCGTGAAAGAACGCAACCACCTCAGATGCATTCTTTTCAACACCCGCTCTGCCTACAAACACACTGTTGATCTCTGGGACCTACTCGACTCAACCTCCCCAGATGTCGCCTTCCTAACGGAGACCTGGATGAACGTCTCCTCACACCCGACATCACCATAGGCATCCCGGACGGCTACAAGATCACACGCAGGGACCGCACCAATGGAATGGGAGAATGAATCGCCATCATCCACAGGAACACTCTCAGAGTCTCCACCAACACTGAAGACACCCTTGGCACCGCCAAACACCTGCCCTTCCAGATCCACACCGATCCCAACACCACCCCCAGAGGAACCCTACAGACTCCCCGGACCCCGGCCACATTTCAGCAACTCCATCGCCGACTTTGTCAGTACACAAGCCCTCGCCTCCACAGACTACATCCTCCTTGGGGACCTGAACTTCCACCTCGAGAACAACAACGACACCAACTCCAACACCCTGATTGACAACCTCAGACTCAGACAACTCATCACAACACCCACCCACTCTGCTGGCCACACTGGTTCACTGAGTACCTCCAAGCCTCAATGCAAACCTGCAGAAAGCTAGAGAAGAAATGGCACAGTGAACAGACACCGTACAGCTATGCAGGCCACAAGAACACCACCCGCAGACACCATCACCTCATCAAATCCACCAAAAGGGCCTCCTTCAAAGACTGCCTAGACAACAATGCAGACAACAATGCACACAACAGCAAAGAGCTCTTCAACATCGTGAAGGAACTCTCCAACCCCAGCTCCAACGCCAATGACATCCCACCCTCGCAAGACCTGTGCGACTCGCTTGCCACCTTCTTCTATCGCAAGATCACAGGCATCCATGACAGCTTCAATGTCACTATCGTCCTCGTCACTGAGGCGGCCAAGCGTTCCCGGTTGCCAGGTTATGCTCGGGTGCCTCAATTGTAGTTTTTACCAAATTTAAATGCTGCACCCCACGGGATAGTGTGATATACGCTTGATGGTTATTTCTAAGGCAAAGTGCCCCCACGCCTATGTCTAAAAGGTGGCAGTGGCATTATTAAAAATATTTGTGACGAAGTGTGACATTATTAAAAATGATGCAGTTGAATGTAAAATGCCATCACAAATGGGCACTTTTAAGATAATTATACAAAAATGATGACACGTATTTAGAGTATTTAAGCGAGTATCACATACCATGTTGTCACACTTATAAAAAACCATGGGGCATATTATCAAGGGGGTTTATCTCCGCTTTTTTGGCTTTAAAAGCCAAGAAAGCGGAGATAAAATTATCTCCCTATTACCAAGCTGTCGCTAACACCAGTTAGCGACAGCTAGTAGGAGATAGCGACCATCTTGGGCCCACTTTGCATGTCAGTGATATTTATCACTAATGAGATGCAAAGTGGGCGTGCCAAGATGTTAGAGACTGAAAACAGTCGCTAACATCGCTATCTCCTATTACCAACTTTTGGAGATATTCGCGCTAAGCGGGAATATCTCCAAAAGCTAACACCTGCCCTGAGCAGTTCTTAGCCATGTTATCCAATGGGAGGTGGATAACATGGCTAAGAGCATTTGCTCGATAATGCATGAATATCGCTGACTTTTCAGCGATATTCATGCATTTCGGCCGTTTTTTATCGCATTTGCGATAAACCTTGTTAATAGCAAGGTTTATCTGCGATAAAAATCGCCGATGTGCGGCGATAATTTTTGTCTCTAAACAAGTTAGAGACAAAAATTATCGCTAGTTGTTGGTAATATGCCCCCATATCTTGATCAGCACCAGACTATTACTCATGCAACATCAATTTCAATGATAATATGTATCATAATTTCGAAGTACAGTTAAACAGCTAAGCTCATAACAATCATGTAAATTCAGATTTTAGCGAAAGCTGGAATAACGATGTATATCCATCGGTGCATGCATGATATATGCATGCCTCTGTAGCTGGACTAAATATGGGAATGAAAAGATCTTATTATGACAAGGGGGGCTAGATGGTTACAGTTGCCCCATTTGTTTGGCAGTCTCCTCCCTTTCATTTACTCCTTCCTGTACTGTATTCAAAGAGTGTATCCATCTGCAGTCCTTGTAATTGAGTGATTTTGAGATGGAACCGCCTCACACTAGGTATTATTTTCTCTAAGACCCTCCACTTGATATCATCTGGTGTATGATTGTGAGTCCTTAAATGTTCTACCAAAGGTGCTCCCACAGTGTTGCACCTGATTCTACTCATATGTTGTAGAACCTGGGTTTTCACCTTTTGCTTTGTCTGTCCAATATAGATTAGGGTACACGGGCAAGTGATGGCATAGATAACCTGTGTGCTATTTCAATTTGTAAAATGTGTAAGTTCATAAGTTCTGGTGTTGTGGGTAAAGCTAGAGCCCTACTGGCAATATTCGCAGTCCTTACAGCTACCACATTTGTGCTGCCCAATCAGAGGTGGGAGGTTTAGCAGATTTCTCAAATCCGGTTCTTTCGGAGGTTCTAGAAAGGCTTTTACCACTGTGTCTTTTATGTTTCTGCCCCTTTTAAAGGCAAACAAGGGTTCTTATGTCATCTGTAATTCCCCAGCCACCAAGTTCCAATACTTTTTTACGATCTTTTTTATATCTTTGCTTCTTGTGTTATACGTGGTGACGCACACAATGCCACTGTGTTCTTTGGGCTTTTCCTTAGTCTCCAATAGTTCTTCCCTTGGTTGGTACCACGCACGCTTCTTGGAACGCTTTAATAAGCCAGAGGGGTAACCACAGCTCTTCAATCTTGTAGTTAAATCATCAGCTTCCTGAAAAAAGTCTTTCCTCTGGGAGCAATTCCTCCTTAGTCCAAGGTACTGCCAATAAGGCAAGTTATCCCTCAAATTCCTCGAGTGGTGGGAGCCATACATGAGCAGAGTGTTCCTCTCCATGGGTTTTCAATACAGATCACTATAAAGTAACCCATCTTCAGTCTTAAAGGTCAAGTCAAAGAAGTCAATGGACTCCCTACTATGGGCCATTGTGAACTGAATGTATCTGCTTCTGTTGTTAAATTAAGCCTGAAATTCTTTCAACTCATTTACATCCCCTGACCAAATCATTAGAACATCATCGATGTAGCGTTTCCACACATCAATTTTTTCCAGAAACGGATTTGTCAGGTCATATAACTGTTTCTCCTCGTATTTGTCCATAAATATATTTGCCAGGCTCGGGGCATATGTTGCGCCCCTGGCCACCCCTTTGCATTGGTAATAGAATTGTCTTCTGAAAACAAAGTAGTTCCTCCTCATCGCTATTTCCAGTAGACTATTCAAAAAATCAGTTGGAATCCAATGCGGTCTACTTCTTTTGTTCAGTGTAGTTCTGATTACTTCTATTGCTCTGTCCTGGGGAATTGACGTATATAAAGATGATACATCAAGTGTAACAAGTATTTGTTTGTCACCATCGAACGGTTGGCCCTCCAGCAGTTGGATTATATGCATGCTATCCCGCACATAAGGCCTGCGAATATTGCCAGGAGGGTTCTAGCTTTACCCACAACACCAGGACCTACGAACTCACACATTTTACGAATTGCAATAGCACACAGGTTATCTATGCCATCACTTGCCCATGTACCTTAATCTATATTGGACAGACAAAGCAAAAGGTGAAAATCTGGGTTCTACAACATATGAGTAGAATCAGGTGCAACACTGTGGGAGCACCTTTGGTAGAACATTTTAAGACTCACAATCATACACCAGAAGATATCAAGTGGAGGGTCTTAGAGAAAATAATACCTAGTGTGAGAGGCAGTTCCATCTCAAAATCACTCAATTACAAGGAGTGCAGATGTATTTGAATACAGTACAGGAAGGATTAAATGAAAGGGAGGAGACTGCCAAACAAATGGGGCAACTGTAACCATCTAGTCCCCCTTGTCATAATAAGCTCTTTTCATTCCCATATTTAGTCCAGCTACAGCGGCATGCATATATCATGCATGCACCGATGGATTTACATTGTTATTCCAGCTTTCGCTAAGATCTGAATTTACATGATTGTTATGAGCTTAGCTGTTTAACTGTACTTCGAAATTATGATTCATATTATCATTGAAATTGATGTTGCATGAGTAATAGTCTGGTGCTGATCCAGATATGGTTTTTCATAAGTGTGACAACATGGTATGTGATACTCTCATTTTTGTATAATTGTCTTAAAAGTGCCCATTTGTGATGGCATCTTACTTTCAACTGCATAATTTTTAACAATTTCACACTTCATCACAAATGTTTTTAATAATGCCACACTTCGCCACAAATGTTTTATTTTCTGCACATCATCTATGCCACTGCCACCTTTTAGACCCAGGCGTGGGGGCACTTTGCCTTAGAAATAACCATTAAGCGTATATCACACTATCCCATGTGGTGCAGCATTTAAATTTGTTAAAAACTACAATTGACCGGTGAATAGAATACATATAAAAATCACTGAGCGCCAAGTTTAGGGCAATAGGTTACCCACGTAAACTAATCCGTTCCTCCCTTAAGCGTGCCTGGTACTGCCCTAGGGATGTGTTACTTGAACCAAAAACCAAGTGGACACAGAATCGGCTGGTTTGTGTTACCACCTTTTCACCAGCGTCCAACTCTATCACCAAAAGCATCAGGAAACATTGGCCTGTAGTTAACGCAGGGTGCCTCCAACTTGAAAAACCCCTCTTTGCCTTTAGGAAGTCCAAAAACATTAAGGACCATCTTGTACGTGCAGCACTGCCTACCCCAGCCCAAAATGGTACATTGGACAACTTATGGGGACTCCCCCACTTGACTGGGCATGTTAAGTGTGGTAATTGCTCAATGTGTGACACTATTATTGAGGGCAAAGACTTTGTTTTCAATGATGTTAAGTGTGTACGGAAGCAATTTTCCAATTGTAACAGCGTAAATGCCATATATGCTACATTTGTCCTTGCTCAAAGATCTATATAGGGCAGACAACCCAGAAAGTGAGATTGAGAATGTGTCAACATAGGAGCAGAATAAGCTGCAAGACTCTAAATGCTCCATTGGTGGACCATTTCACTGAATTTGCGCATACTGAGTTGGACTTCAAGTGGTCTATCATCTCTTTGGTCAGGCTGCTGCCTCTTGGAGCGGACCTACAACGTCTCCTAAATAAGGAAGAACTTCATTGGATTCTGAAGACTAAAAGCCTCAACAGTGGCCTTAATAGGATGGAGGACTGGACTTCATTGATCTGAAATGTCAGAATACGTCTTTGACCTATTTTTTGCGTTGCTATTCTGTATTACAATAATGGTATGTCCTCTTGCTCTAGGGCTTGCTTTGCAACAATGGCCATAAGTCTCACTGGCCTTAACACCATCGCTGCTAATGGTTTTCCCCTCCTGTGCTGATTGATTGATAAATCCCATTGTTCATGACGAGCTCAGCTCGTCATCAGCACAGCTCAACCGTGCCTCATGACGAGCTGAGCTCGTCATGAGCATTGAAGGGGTTAATAGGATGGAGGACTGGACTTCATTGATCTGAAATGTCTTAATACGTCTTTGACCTATTTTTTGCGTTGCTATTCTGTATTACAAAAATGATATTTCCTCTTGCTCTAGGGCTAGCTTTGCAACAATGGGCACAAGTCACACTGGCAATTGCTACATGTCATTTTCATGTCCTATTTCACCCTTTTCACTTACTATTTGCACCACTTAGTAATGGCCGATTCTTTTCACTTTACCAATCGTGCTAATATGGCCGCCACCTTTACACCGTAATTCCATTGGCTAAGCGACACCACGTGATTCGGCTTGGCCTCATATACGGCATCACTACGGCTTTTCCCTGATCGTGAGGTTTTTCCCACGGCTCACAAGGACCCCCATTGAGGACCTGTGCCCGAGATGATATGGTAGAAAATTACAAAAAACAATTTGATGGACAGAATGTAGATCAATGTCTTACATTCACCCCAGTACAAGGATCTGGGCCTAAATCCATCGTTTTTTGCACTCCACACCACCCTGGGTCAGATAATGGCTTTATGCAAATCAGCTCTGACCCTGTGCCCCATGGGAACAGTCCAGTCCGAACTACAACAGCCATATCTTTCCCAGACCGGAATCAAGCATCCGAGGACCGGACCGGTTTCGAGGTAACACCTCTCATCAGCCCGGCTAGCTTGACTCCAGTGGTGTGGAGGCTCTGGGACCCACGTCTGAGCTACCCCAGTACACTCAGGGAGAAAATTACAAAAAACAATTTGATGGACAGAATGTAGATCAATGTCTTACATTCACCCCAGTACAAGGATCTGGGCCTAAATCCATCGTTTTTTGCACTCCACACCACCCTGGGTCAGATAATGGCTTTATGCAAATCAGCTCTGACCCTGTGCCCCATGGGAACAGTCCAGTCCGAACTACAACAGCCATATCTTTCCCAGACCGGAATCAAGCATCCGAGGACCGGACCGGTTTCGAGGTAACACCTCTCATCAGCCCGGCTAGCTTGACTCCAGTGGTGTGGAGGCTCTGGGACCCACGTCTGAGCTACCCCAGTACACTCAGGGAGAAAATTACAAAAAACAATTTGATGGACAGAATGTAGATCAATGTCTTACATTCACCCCAGTACAAGGATCTGGGCCTAAATCCATCGTTTTTTGCACTCCACACCACCCTGGGTCAGATAATGGCTTTATGCAAATCAGCTCTGACCCTGTGCCCCATGGGACTAGTCCAGTCCGAACTACAACAGCCATATCTTTCCCAGACCGGAATCAAGCATCCGAGGACCGGACCGGTTTCGAGGTAACACCTCTCATCAGCCCGGCTAGCTTGACTCCAGTGGTGTGGAGGCTCTGGGACCCACGTCTGAGCTACCCCAGTACACTCAGGGAGAAAATTACAAAAAACAATTTGATGGACAGAATGTAGATCAATGTCTTACATTCACCCCAGTACAAGGATCCGGCAATGTGTGACATTGATCCACATTCGGTCCATCACCTGTTTTGTTTGCAATTGCCGCCATAAGTGCGCTGGGGATACCCAGACGTGGGTCCCAGGCACTCCACACCACTGGAGTCATGCTAGCCGGGCTGATGAGAGGTGTTACCTCGAAACCGGTCCGGTCCTCGGATGCTTGATTCCATTCTGGGAAGGACATGGCTTTTGTAGTTCGGACTGGACTGTTCCCATGGGGCACAGGGTCAGAGCTGATTTGCATATCGCCATTGTCTAACCCAGGGTGGTGTGGAGTGCAAAAAAACGATGGATTTGGGCCCAGATCTTTGGACTGGGATGAATGTGTGACATTGATCCACATTCGGTCCATCACCTGTTTTGTTTGCAATTGCCGCCATAAGTGCGCTGGGGATGCCCAGACGTGGGTCCCAGGCACTCCACACCACTGGAGTCAAGCTAGCCGGGCTGATGAGAGGTGTTACCTCGAAACTGGTCCAGTCCTCGGATGCTTGATTCCGTTCTGGGAAGGACATGGCTTTTGTAGTTCGGACTGGACTGTTCCCATGGGGCACAGGGTCAGAGCTGATTTGCATATCGCCATTGTCTAACCCAGGGTGGTGTGGAGTGCAAAAAAAACGATGGATTTGGGCCCAGATCTTTGGACTGGGATGAATGTGTGACATTGATCCACATTCGGTCCATCACCTGTTTTGTTCGAGATGATATGGTAAGCGGACTCCACCCGTGATTCACCCTTACAGCGTCAAACTCCTCCCACTTTCAGCGTGCTCATAATTATTTATTTCCTTCGTAGAGGTGTCCGACATCTTGATACCGTAGCAGTGGTTCCCGGGTAAGCAAGCGATCACCTCTAGCACGCATTGACAGTACCAGCACACCCTTTGTTCCACCCTTAACTTCTCTGTCCCTTTTCCCCATAGGAAGTCTATATCGCCATAGGGCAGTATTGCACCCACTGCATCATATTTGGCTTACCCGGTAAGCTTTGCTCACTGCGAGCAATTGCATGCTTGAGGTCCCCCTTTTTTTCCCTGCTGTGTATCCCATTCGGCGTTGTCACTTAATCACCTCTGTGTCCTCCAGCCGCCCCGGTTTTAATTTAGAGTAATTGCAGTTTTGATAAGTTAATCTTTCCGCTATATTGGTATTCTTTCACCACTTGGTGTTGTGTGACGGTCACAAACCTTTTTGGGCCACTTGTAATTGCTCCGTTATTTTTACATGAACACTCACTTTCTAAATTCCCTTCGCCGTCCCACTCACTTTCTAATTTCCTGCATGAACAGTATCTATATGGTCTTAACTACTTCTCTAACAGGCCGCGCATGCTGCCAGCACCCTGATATCACGTGCACATTTTCGTAGGACTTACAGGATTGTAGCTCCATGTGGCTTAACTTGCTTATATGCATTGAATGTTTGACATGGCTATGTATGTTTTTAATCCATTTTTTGTTTTTCTTCCTGTTTTTCCATTTTCTCCCTTATTTGTATATATTGGCAAATTAATCCCACAGTGTGGGCACTAGTTAGATTTGTGTTCATTAGGCAATTTATTGTTGTCCGGAGGATGAACCTTGTATTTTAATTGGGTTCGAAACGTCGTCGGCCTGAATACACTAAATGCAAAACCATTTTGTGATTTACTACTTGCATATGTGTATAATTTGTATTGTCTGTGTATGTTTAATGATATTCAGACCGTCACAACTTCCCTAAAAATCCCCCTGTTCGTTTTCCTTTGAGTGTGTTAGTCAGGCACCGGCCGGTGTCCCACTTGTATCACACTGATTTTTATATGTATTCTATTCATTGGAAATTAAACTGTCCGTCTGGACTTAAGATATAGAACTATTTAGTCTATATTCATTTGGATTCATTGTTTCTTGTCTAGGGACCATTGTCTCTGTTGATACGTAACTACCCAAGGTCCCTAGCTCATTGCACCTTTGAGTTCCCTTATGTTATATATATAAAAACTACAATTGAGGCACCCGAGCGTAACCCTGCAACCGGGAACTCTTGGCCGCCTCAGTGACGAGGACGTTCCTATGCCTGTACATAGCCCTTCAGTTGCCTAGCAACGAGGCAAGGCTTCCACGTTTCTGCGTCCTCGAGGGAAGAAATACTAGTTGAAACTGGCAATCACTTCCTTGAACTGCCGGTTGAGCATCTCTGCGGCGCACAGACGGATTCAGACCCAGTGTTGACTGCAGCTAAACGATTGAATACGATTAGTCAGAAACCAGGTGAGATTCCCCGCCGCTTTTCACGCATCCAGTCAGTACTCTGACTCCTTTTGTGGATGCGTTTGACAGTGTGTGATATTTATGTCCAGTTTGGATGTCGCACTGACAGCTCGCTTCACCCCCTTTCTTCCAGATCGCCCAAATCATTGCGGCTGGTTTTCTAGAAAAGGAGCGCCCCAAATATCATCAGGCTATATGGTTTTTAAATATACGATCAGCGGTGAAGTTTATACAGGGACCCGCTATTCTCAAGCATCAGAGTGAGTCTTGACCAAGTGCTACTCAATCGGTTGATTTCGTAATCCAAACAGCACTTAACCTAATGAATTACTTTGGCTGAAACTCATGCTTCCTTAACTTAATTTAACAGAATCTAACTTCCTAGAAGCTGGATGGCTCAATTTGAAGGGTGATTATTCCAAACACCCACCGGGTTCCTATCCAATAAGGGCCCCTAGGTGAGTGCAGTATTAACTAGGTGCTTACTGTATTTTTAACTAATTTTAATTCATTTCAATTCCACGCAAATCCCGTCCTGATGGCCTATTCCTTCTTGACCAACAGGCGCCAACTCACTACCCCACCCTCTTAAGTCCTGAAGAAGACCCGCCCCAGACCCACAATCAAGGCGTCCAAGGGTCGAAACGTCGACGATATCATAACTATCGGACCAGTAGAGAATATTCAGTTACTAAGGCCAAGTGAAGTGGCGTACAGAATGAATTACAATGAAATATGGAAACTGGCCTGTAAAGTGTTCACGAAAAACACCCAACCCCCCCCTTTCCTTCACTCACTTGCATATAATTCGCTTTCTCATGAGTGCACTATATGTCACAATGCACGCACTTTATTTTTATGCGCCGTTTGTTACTAAGTAATTTTGGATTTTCTGATTAATTTACATGTATCATAAACAGGGTACTCATGAATAAAACTAATTCATTGATTAAAAAAATATATTGTTACTCTGTTCTCCTTGGTATGGGATTTGCTGTTTGACCATGCTTACATTTGATGATGATTCAAAATAATTTATGATCGATTAAGAAATAATCTTGGAAAGATGGATATGCATTTTGAAGTAATCAGTTTATATACCCGACAGAGCCATTGTATATACTAAATAGTTTCATACACCAGCATTCATTTTTTAAGGATTATTCCAATTTTCCACTGCACCTCTCCAACTGTCACAATTGTCTCCCTTAGATGGACATAAAGCAAACAGTTATATCTGTATGCTGTTATCCTGATTGAGAATTAAATGGTATTGTGTTGTGGTTCGACTTTAGAAGTGATACAATATTGTTGTTAATTATTTAGGATAATAAGTAACTACACTAGATTATATTCTGTACTATGAATATTTCAAACTACAAAAATGCAATGTTTCACTTATTGTTTTTCTTGCTTGTTTGCGTTTAGGTGCACAAGAGACATCACCCACACTACTGCCAGATAGAAGGCCTGTACTAGTGACATGACCACAACACGTGATACGATTCCTCCCGCCTCTCCCGCTTGTGTAGTTAAGTGCTACTCTCAACTGACAGTTTCAAGATGGCCACAAAGAAAGGTGCTGCTAAGTAAGTTACTCAGTGAGGAGGAGAAGAGGAAGCAGATTGCCACCACTGTGATGCTGCCCCAAACCTTTTTCAGGGGACATGTGCCTGCTGCACTGTCCTCCGTGGAGCAAGTTGGGAGCAGCACTCCTGCATCAAAGTCACCACCCCAAACAAAGCACAAGGCCGTGTCTTTCAGTGAAGCAGCCACTGCAATGAAGGACCATGAGCAGTGAGTCTTAATTGGATTTGTCTCATCTGCAAACTAGTACTCTATCATTTCAGGAAACTGAGCAAAGTTGACATCTGTCAGCAATAGAAGATCTTTGTGCAGTAGAAACAGAACAGGAGGTTGAGCTTCCTTTCTGAGCAAGAAGTACCTGTGGTTGAGCCATTGGTATCCAGATCTCCAGCAAGAAAAAGGAAGCGTATACCGCCATCTTCACCATGCCTCCCTTCTGATGATCTAGACATAGACCGGATCCTGGCTGAGTTAGAGACACGCAAGGAGAGAAAAGTAAAGGTCCTGGAAGCCTTAAAATTATGGAAAGGGATGAGGATGATGAGCCAGTCTTTGTCATGGAAGCTGGCTCAGAGGACACTAAATATTACCCCTTCTATTCAACCTGCTCAGAGGGATGTGGCACTGGTACCACCACCGCCAGCTTGCATATTTGTAAGGCCCCACCGAGACCTGTATTCATTACTGCTCCCTGCTCCCGTTTTTGGCAAAAGTGACAGAGAAGATTGTCAACAAACAGCTAACCCGCTACCTCGAAGACACCAATATCCTGGACCCTTCCCAATCCGGCTTCCACAGCAACCACAGCACCGAGACCGCCCTCATTGCCGCCACCGACGACATCAGGATCCTGATGGACAAAGGAGAAACAGCGGCCCTCATCCTCCTGGACCTGTCAGCTGCCTTCGACACGGTCTGCCAACGCACCCTATCAACTTGCCTCCATGACGCCGGAGTTCAAAAGAAGGCCCTGGCCTGGACCGCATCCTTCCTCTCCGTCAGAACCCAGAGCGTCCGCATCCCACCCTTCCGCTCAAAAACCATCGAGATCATCTGCGGCGTCCCTCAGGGATCCTTCCTCAGCCGCACGTTATTCAACATCTACATGGCACCTCTCGCCCACATCGCACAACAGCATAACCACAACATCATCTCCTACGCCGACGACACCCAGCTGATCATATCCCTCACTGAAGACCCCCACACCGCCAAAGCCAACCTCCACAGAGGAATGAAGGCCTTCGCCGAATGGATGAAGGACAGCAGACTGAAGCTGAATTCAGACAAGATGGAGGTCCTCATCCTCGGACCCACCCCATCAGCCTGGGATGACTCCTGGTGGCCCACATCACTAGGCACAGCCCCAGAACCCACCGACCACGCACGCAACCTGGGGTTCATTCTCGATTCCACCCTCTCCATGACCAAGCAAGTTAACGCTGTCTCCGTGTCCTGCTTCAACACCCTCCGAATGCTCCGCAGGATCTTCAAATGGATCTCTACCGACACGAGGCAAACCGTCACCCAGGCCCTCATCACCAACAGACTCGACTACGGGAACGCCCTGTACTCAGGAACAACAACCAAGCTCCTAAGTCGACTACAAAGATTTTAGAACGCCTCGGCACAACTGATCCTCGACATCCCCCGACGCAGCCACATCACACCCCACTTGAGAGGCCTGCACTGGCTCCCCATCAACAAGAGAATCTCCTTCAAACTCCTCACCCACGCACACAAAGCGATACAAAAGACCGGACCAACTTACCTCAACAACCGACTCTGCTCCCACACCCCCACCCGCAACCTCTGCTCAGTTACCCTCGCCCTCGCCACAGTTCCTCGTATCCGGAAAACCACCGCCGGCGGCAGATCTTTCTCCTACCTCTCCGCCAAGACCTGGAACGCTCTCCCTACCAGCCTGTGACAGACCCAGGACCTGCTGGCCTTCAGAGGACTTCTCAAGACCAGGCTCTTCGATCAGTAGCATCCCCCCCCCCCTCCCCCAGCGCCTTGAGACCCTCACGGGTATGTAGCACGCTCTACAAATGCATTGATTGATTGATTGATTGATTACTACCTCAGTTGAGGTGTACTGCAGAGAGGCAATCAATGACACACCCACCTACCTCCAGTTCTTCTTCAGGTATTAGCAGTGGCACCAGTTTGGGACTTCTCTATGATTAGCAAGCAGGAGGAAAACATTGCAATATGTTCTATTTGCCACACGATTGTTTGTTGAGATAAGAGTTGTTCACACTATGGTACTGGAGGACAAATAACCCATATGAAAAAACATCATGCAATTCATTGGGCGGTGCACCTTAACAAAGTTGATGCAGGTGTTGGTGGCTAAGCGAGAGGGGAATCAGTTTCGAGCACGATGGAAGGTGAAGGTGATGAGGAAGAAAAGGGTGACAGCTTTATGCAAAGCAACACTGTCCCCAGCAGTTCACCAGAATCACCCACCTCAGCAACCTCAAAATGGCATGAGTCAAATAGAGACACCGCTGCATACAGTGACTGTACCAAGTTACACATTGAGTCTGCAACCTCCTAGTACTCTCTGGAAGTCACCACAAAAGACAACTTTCCCACATACTATTTTGGGAATGTTTAGGCAGGAGGGGTCCTACAAAGGTAGCCACCCAATGGCATTTTTGTAGAAAGGGAACCTGGCTAAAATGTGAGTGTTGGACCTCCTCTCTTTTTCTTTTGGGGAGAAAGAGGGATT
Source organism: Lissotriton vulgaris (assembly GCF_964263255.1). NCBI lineage: Eukaryota > Metazoa > Chordata > Amphibia > Caudata > Salamandridae > Lissotriton > Lissotriton vulgaris. Next base: position 646,535,552 of record NC_141691.1, on the reverse strand, counting down.
TTGTGGCAACCATCTGCCCAAAATGTAAGGTTCCCAGTTGGACCTATATTTCTACAGTTGCTGTTCCAGTGCTTTATCATGATATACTGTAATTGGCTGCATAAGCTTTGTAGCAGAGTGCTGCTCACACTGTCCACCTGATGACAGACATATTGTCAAGCCACTAATTACATGTGTATCACTGCTCACTGGATCTGTTTTGTGGGAGTAAGGCTAAAATGATCGACAGGTCTCAGTATTGAAGAAACTATCAACGGCATTCAGCAGCATGTAGCATTAGCCAGGTTTGTCATGGAGAAATCCCAAACAGCTGAGAACATCTTGGAAAACTTTAACAGCAAGGTGGTTGAATGGCTGCGAGCCAGAGGTCTCTGAATTAATTTTTTGCCACGTACAGTGGCAGAAATATACTTAAGGCCATGTTAAATGGTAGCTATTTTGGGCCCTGTGTATGGACCATTGCATCAAACTGACTGTGCAGAACTTTTTTCAAAAGAGAAGACATAGTCAGCAGCATGACCTCCCACAGAGGAATATGCACTTATTTTAGCCATTCCTTTAAAGTCCACAAGCAGTTGAAAATCATTAAGGGCCAGATGTAGATGGCCGTTTACCGACCGGTAACGGCCGATTTCGGCCGTTACCGACCGGTAAATGGTCATATCTGATGTAGGGGGCCTATTTTACCGATTCGGTAAATTTACCGAATCCGTAAAATACCGAATCGGTATTTTTACCGATTCGGTAACTACCATATGTAGGTGGGACTCTTCTGAGTCCCAAAGGCCAGTCAGATTCGGTATTTTACCACCCAATCCTATTGGGTGGTAAAATACCGAATACAGGTGTGCATGCACAACTGTGCATGCACACCTGTGCAATGTGACACACAGACATGCCCTTAGGGCATGTCTGTGTGCCACATGGCACACAAGTCCGGAATTGGGGTGCTAGAGGGTGTCAAAGTGACACCCCCTGCACTCTTGCAAAATTCGGAATTTACCGAATCGGTAAATACCGATTCGCTATTCCACATTGATTCCTATGTGCTTCAGGGCCCATAGGCATCAATGGGGGATACCGATTCGGTATTTACAGAATTGGTAAATACCGAATCTTACTGATTCGGTATTTACCGATTCTGAATTACCTACATTTCCCCCCCTCTAATTTACCACTTCTTAAATACCGAATCGGTATGATTCGGTATTTTAGAAGTGGTAAATTAGAATTACCTACATTCGGCCCCAAGCGTGCTAATAGAGTACCAGTTAAAGCCCTCATACAGGAGGTGCAAACATGTTGGAACTCAACCTATTACATGTTGCAATGTCTGCTTTAGCAGTATGAACTAGTTAATGGCTATATAATGTAAATAGCAAAGGCCCCCTGATTAAAGTTGATAATTCGTACGTCAGAGAAATAACCAGTGTGTACATAAAAATCATTAAACAAATATAAGGGTAGTTGCAAGGAAAGGAATCTAACAAATTACTATTTGTATAAAATTATATCATTTTTAATGGCTTTTCATGTTAAAAAACAGATATTACTGTACATCCACATTACATAAAAGAAATGTTATACAAAACATAAACATATATCCACATTGCATAAGAAAATATTACATAAAAATCATAAATCATTAATATATCATCACACAATCATATAAAAAATGGAAAAAGTGGCATTTAATACTCTCGAAGCGCGTTTCGGCGATCTGAAAAAACGCCTTCCTCAGGAGCCACAATCTATGTCTGAAAAACATAATAAGGAAACTTAAAAATACAATAATTGACATTTATTAAAACAAAGATAATACATACATCTCATTCAATATAAAAACAACGTATAGAACATCATTATATCAAAAAATCTGAAAAGATTCTCCATGCAACAAACCCTCCCTGCTTGTTATAGCAATATACCATTCGCTAAACAAGTTACAAAGCTAATTATTTTATATTTGAGCAGTTGTACTACCCCCAAACTATGCAGATGGGGGGCCTAGAGAAGGAAGTACCATCTCACGATGGAAGGAGAGGGCACATCGTGGTCACTAAACAATTCCTAACTAGAGTCTGTAAAATTGGTCAAAAGTAAATTAAACCATCACTTACTAATAACAATTCATAGCTTTGACAGCTTATAGTCTTTTTGTCCTTAGCGATTGGTCCGGGAATCGCTAAGGACAAAAAGACTATAAGTACAACTGCTCAAATATAAAATAATTAGCTTTGTAACTTGTTTAGCGAATGGTATATTGCTATAACAAGCAGGGAGGGTTTGTTGCATGGAGAATCTTTTTAGATTTTTTAATATAATGATTTTCTATACGTTGTTTTTATACTGAATGAGATGTATGTATTATCTTTGTTTTAATAAATGCCAATTATTGTATTTTTTAGTTTCCTTATTATGTTTTTCAGACATAGATTGTGTCTCCTGAGGAAGGCGTTTTTTCAGAACGCCGAAACGCGCGTCGAGAGTATTAATTGCCACTTTTTCCATTTTTTATATTATTGTGTGATAATATATTAATGATTTATGTTTTTTATGTAATATTTTCTTATGCAATGTGGATATATGTTTATGTTTTGTATAACATTTCTTTTATGTAATGTATATGTACAGTAATATCTGTTTTTTAACATGAAAAGCCATTAAAAATGATATAATTTTATACAAATAGTAATTTGTTAGATTCCTTTTCTTGCAACTACCCTTATATTTGTTTAATGATTTTTATGTACACACTGGCTAGTTAATGACTATGTCATTCAAGGAGGAGGGGCTGCAACTAGGAAAAACATAACCATGGAGATGAACAAATGAAGCAGAGTCAAATGCTTGACACAGATGCTACTTCCTTTTGAAGTTTTCACCTGAGAAGTCAGCAAAGAGGATAATACAATGAGCCAAGTTGTCTGTCATTGCATCTGCTACCAGACCAGTTTAAAAAGTGTCACAAACTTTAACAAGTGCAGAAATGATTGGAGAAGTGCATAACTGGGTTGGTCCAAAAAAATAGAGGACATTTTCATTTCTTTTTCTTAAATGGTTATTTCACTGTATATAACATGGATTGTTGATCAAGTGAGAGACTGGCTGGAAATTAGAGTTCCGGGCAATAGGTCTGGGATGCAGCCTTCAACTTACAGAGAGGACTGTGATGTTGTTTCGGAGCAGCCAACACAAGTAAAAAGAACCCCGGCAATAACTGTAGGAACAGAAGAATCCGGCCCAATCTCTGCATTGGCTTGGTTTCAAGTCGAAGGGTTTAAGTCTAATGCAGATGTGAAGGCAATAGAGGTCAAGCAAGTGGTCCAGCAAGTGGCAGCACCAACGACCATTCTAGGAGTATTCTGGATGACCCAAAAGAGGCCTATGTGGATCGAAACCTATTGGTCTATTGATATGGGGAGATGCACCTATGGCCAGAGCTCAGCAGGCTGGCAATAAAGTATCTGGCATGGCCGTTATCTAATGCGTCTTCTAAGTGTGTGTTCAGAGCAACTTGCGCAGTTGTCACAGTGAGAAGGACCAGTCTCTCACCTCAAAACATTTAGATATTGGCAATGATCAAAATGAATCAACACTTCATACGACCAATTTATACTGTTTTTGAAATACCACAGGAGGAAGAGGAGGAGGAGGATGAGGGAGATTGGTCAGACTCGAGTGTGTTAGCTGACCAACCTCTGGGTGAATCACCTGCGTTTAGGGATGACCTCTACTCCCCTGAATGAGGCCACCATAGAACTGTTTAATTATTTATCGTTGAACTGCTTAGAGCTTTGCCAAAACATAAATGGATAAAGCTTGAGGAACATTATATATTTTGTTTGTATCTGACTTATGCAGCCTCACCATTTGTAGGCATATGTATGGCCAGTTTGGAATTGGACCAGTGTATAATAAAGGTGGCTCATCATTCCCTTCAAGGACACTAGATACAATGCTTGCCTCCGTCCCCTGCCTATCCTCCTTTTTTATCACCTTGATGGGCTACTCCAGTGTAGATCATTTCATTTAAAAGACTGCCAATGTGTTGCTTGCATCAATGAGGAGATTCAATTGTGTACCACCATGCCAGGATTGGAATAGGTAACAATTGCACCAATGAGTGAAATATTATTCAGTGATTGTGAGTGATGATTGATGATTCATATGATGGCAGACAGTGAGGGAAGATTTTCAACAAATTTGTAAACTTGATTTTGAATAATTGCAATGTTTGGGGCCTTATGGGTGATCATTTTTCCTGAAGTTCTTTGGCCCATTCACATTTAGCGAGATTTACCTTCAGGGTCCATTCCTTTTTTCAGTTTTTTTTAAGAGACCAGGCCATTTAATTTAATTAACAAACACAGGTCTACAGAAAATACTCAAACTCTGTTTTTCTTCCATTTCCTCAACAGCAGTGCACTACAGGTCTATTTCTTTTATTTGGGTAAGGACGGATTTGTTACTCGGAGTCAGGAGGAGGATGGAAGGACTCAGGGTGGGATTACCTAAGTTAACAGCCAGAAGAAGGAAGTTATCACCTTCAAAGGAAAACCAACATGATGATGATGACTCTAAGAGGCCTACTCAGCTATTAGGACTGGATACAGATGCATTGATTTGAGAAATGCTACTGAGTGTATGTGCTGGCTCAAATGTGAGACTCTTCTACTATATGGCTGTGTTTGTGGGGAGTGTTTTCTGAATCTAGACAGACATGTGATAGTCAAAGAAGAATGAACTGCACTGGCATCAATGCCAGAGTCTCGTGAGATTTATCCAGTAATCCCTCAACCATCAAATACCTGCAGTAGTGTATATCATCTTCACTGTGGCAGCTTGGTGAGTGGCACCAATATCGTGCTCAGCAGCTGGGTACTTGCATCCCCATATGTTTAATGCTTCCAACTGGAGGCAGAGTATCTGGTAGACAATACCAGTGGGATCACCTTAACCATAAAATTACCTCTAATGCCTGATGAGGGACTCTTAAATGTGGAAAAAATGTGTGGGCGCATTACCAATCTTAAGCATCAACAGTTGTGATCACCATGTTTCGGTCATGTAAAAACCTATATGGGTCTGTGGCCTTCTTCAGGACCCATTTTATTCAGATCCCTTTTTTATTGTAGTCTAGGTTTTTAATGTACATTACCTTATAAACTCACAGCTGTTTGTTATTGCTAATGATGTTGCAGCAAACGTGGCTGTGGCCTGCAGCTGGAGGAAAGAACAGAAAACAAGTGGAGATGAAGTACTTAGAATGGGAGTACATGCAGTGTTTCTTTTTGCATATAACTCCATATTGTCCTGATATGTGTCTATTTCTTTCATGCAGTGGCACCCTGGTAATCCAAGGTGTTGTATGCTGCACTTAGTAAACTTTGCAGAGGTGTGCATGCTTTCTTTTGTGTCAGGTTGGATGCATTCCCTAGTGTTGGATGTTCCAGGGTTTTGGCTGCCAAACCCCTGTGTTTGCAAACCCAACCTAAAAACCATGGGTTGGGGTTATGTGAAGGATTAAAAATCCTATGTTTTGGTGTAAATAAGGCATTACCTGTACCTACTGGGGAGTGCAAGGGGATGAAGGGGATATTTTTGCCTTATAGAGTTCAAATACTCTGCCAATTGTGTTCCCGTTCAATAGAGGGACAGGTTTAGTGATCTTGTGGTAAGGTTAGGCTCAAATGGGCTTGCCAAGGTGACGTTTGTATGCCCCTGCACATGCAAATGGTCCTGAGGGTAAGTAAATACAAATGGGCAATATGATACAATTCCTGACTATATCCCTTCTTGCTATTTGAAAGTGTCATCAATATGAACAATTGAAAGCAACTGTAATCGAATAAAAGAAATGCACCTGTTATTAGTGGAAGTATTTCTTCAGAAGTAGAGGTAAATTTGGCGGATTCATCTTCACACACTAGGACAATGTTAAAAATAAACATTTTTACTCTGGAAGGGCTCAAGGTATCGCCAAATAACTGGCGAGGTCTAAATAAGCAGTTCTCATTAAAATAAGCAGTAATGCATGACTTGCTATAAATAGGGTGGAAGAGGCTGTTGCGTTCGAGCTTCCTATCTGTCCTGCATGTTGGGGATCGAATGCTGTTCCTCAGGATATATGGGTGGGCCCAGGTGACTGCAGTCCCTTAATGGAATGCAGGTGCGTTGTGAGTGTTCCTCATAATGGGTCACATTTTGCTAAAAAAAAGGCCTGAATGAGGTCAAAACAATTCTGATAGTGTAGTTTAATGCCTGTCAAAATGGACATAAAAGCGAGCTAAGTTGGGGAAATCGCTCATTCTGAAAAATTGTATTATGGTTGTTATTTGCCAAAATACACTTGGTGTTGAGAAGTTTTTGTAAAGAGTACAATTCCAGGAATTTACAGAATTTATCGCTAACTCATTGAAAAATTCCCTAAATGATATCATAACAACACTGATGGAGTGGTAGTATTATTTGTGAAATAGATAGAGAAGTGAGCCTCATTGGGGATATTCACTCATTCTGATAATGTTATTATGCTTTTTTCTGGAAAAGATAAACTTCTCAGCATGAATAGTGTATTTTGAAAAAGCTATAATTACATTATCATGGAATATTGGTGACGCTAGTAAAGTGAGTATATTTTTGAGCAAAGAAATCAAAACCATCAACAACATAGATTTGGAAACTCATAAAATCACTAAAAGAGAATGACTGGCCTTCAAAGATCTAACAGCCAACTTTGCAGAGGTGTGCATGCATTCTTTTGTGTCAGGTTGGATGCATTCCCCAGTGTTGGATGTTCCAGGGCTTTGCTGCCAAACTTCATATGAAAATGTTTGCAAATCCAACCTAAAAACCATGGGTTGGGGTTATGTGAAAGATTAAAAATCCTATGTTTTGGTGTAAATAAGGCATTACCTGTACCTACTGGGGAGTGCAAGGGGATGAAGGGCATATTTTTGCCTTATAGAGTTCAAATACTCTGCTAATTGTATTCCCGTTCAATAGAGGGACAAGTTTAGTGATTTTGTAGTAAGGTTAGGCTTAACTGGGCTTGCCAAGGTGATGTTTGTATGCCCCTGCACATGCAAATGGTCCTGAGGGTAAGTAAATAAAAATGGGCAATATGATACAATTCCTGACTATATCCCTTCTTGCTATTTGAAAGTGTCCTCAATATGAACTATTGTAAGCAACTGTAATCAAGTAAAAGAAAAGCACCTGTTATTAGTGGAAGTATTTCTTCAGAAGTAGAGGGTAAGTTTAGCAGATTCATCTTCACACACTAGGACAATGTTAAAAATAAACATGTTTACTCTGGAAGGGCTCGAGGTATCGCCAAATAACTGGTGTGGTCTAAATAAGCAGTTCTGGTTAAAATAAGCAGTATGCATGTCCTGCTATAAATAGGGTGGAAGAGGCTGTTGTGTTCGAGCTTCCTATCTGTCCTGCATGTTGGGGATTGACTGCTGTTCCTCAGGATATATGGGTGGGCCCAGGTGACTGCAGTTCCTCTAAATGTGGTCAAAACAATTCTGATAGTGTAGTTTAATGCCTGTCAAAATGGACATAGAAGCGAGCTAAGTTGAGGAAATCGCTCATTCTGAAAAAATGTATTATGGTTGTTATTTGCCAAAATACACTTGGAGTTGAGAAGTTATTGGAAAGAGTACAATTGTAGGAATTTACAGAATTTATCGATAACTCATTGAAAAATTACCTAAATGAGATCATAACAACACTGATGGTGTGGTAGTATTATTTGTATAATAGATAGAGAAGTGAGCCTCATTGGGGATATTCACTCATTCTGATAATGTTATTATGCTTTTTTTCTGGAAAAGATAAACTTCTCAGCATGAAGGATGTATTATGAAAAAGCTATAATTACATTATCATGAAATATTGGTGACGCTAGTAAAGTGAGTATATTTGTGAGCAAAGAAATCAAAACCATCAACAACATAGATTTTGAAACTCTTTCACAAAATCACTAAAAGAGAATGACTGGCCTTCAAAGGTCTAACAGCCAATTAGGACCTGGTGATAAAACCATCCGATAAATAATTCACAGACCCAGTGGTGCGGGTGTGGTGAAAGTGATACAAACTCACGGGTGGATCTTCTATTACCTGAGTAATAACCCACATCTTCCCCAAGTACACACCCACGCATAAAAGGGATCCATAATTGACCTATAACATTTCATCAACTTCATCATTCAGACCTTGTGTTGCGTAAACGCTTAACCTTGTCCACTCCTAACTATGAGTCGCTTCTCCTGAGTCGAAGATTTCGTAAGTTTAGTCTAGCTCCCCATTGCTCAAAGGATGTTACTATTGCTAGTTTTTTTATAATATCAGGTCTTTGTGTCATTGTAAGATCGGTCCCAGTCTTTGTAAAGTTAGGAGGTAAATATAACCCACTAACTCTGTGTTTCCTATCAATCTAGTTGCCTGTGATCGATAATTCTTTTAATTAATCCTACGTTTGGAGTTCACCCAGGTGTGACTGGAGTGGGACCTCACTTGTGATGCCTTCTCTGTTAATGCTCTAGCAGTCCTTAATTTGTGCCGGTACAGGCGATATTGGCTGCTCACCAGTGATCAGCTGATCAGTTTCTAAGCATGTGCCTTGGGAGGCACATGCTTAGAAACTGCCAGGGTCCTTGCCTTATCATAAATCACAGGTCACTCCAATCATGCGCTACCAATGATGGCCCCTTAGTTGCAAACGTATTATTAACCCGCTCCGTCCCTACTTGACAAATTGTCAAGTGTGTGTACTGAATTGGAACAATGGGATCAATGTGTACTTTGCAGCCCGTCCAGGCATACTGCGCAGCGCTTTTCAACCGGTGACATGAAGCTAGCAGGCCTCGGATGAAATAAATCTAAAAGGGTGTCCCAGTAAGTAGAATTTTTTTAACATGATGCTGCTAGTAGTAGTGTGTGAACTGTGAAGGTGAAGCAAATATGGATTCTCAGGGAATGAAAATAATCATAAAATAATTCAGGAGGTAACGTATTTGCTGGAGAGATCTGTGTTTTGTCTGGCCCAGTTCTGAATCGCCCCGGGACCTCCGGGTGTGAGCTGTTGATTAGGTAGGATACTGCCCTATTCTACATGGGCAGCCCCTCCTGCCCCCTCTCCCTTGTGGCCTAAACATTTCACTTTAAGTTTAACACATCCAGGACACATCTTTGGGCCCAGTTACGAGATCAGGAGCATTTCACAAGGACATCTCAGCAGCTGAAAGCAGCAAAATGTTCAGAAGAAACGAATGGGAGAAAGTAGTAAATTATCCGCGGAATTAAGTGGGGTCATCTCACTCCCCCCACCCCCGTAATTCCTCATTTCTGAGGGTAAACCTCATAATACCATGCTTTTATCACACTCCCTTTGCCACCACCTCTACAATGGAGCAAGGTACGTACACGCCTGCTATCGGCAACTTTGGGAGGAGTGGGGCACGGGGATGGAATAGTATTCCTGATAACGGGATACCACATATGCATAAGAAGCGTAGTCTGTAGGAGCTCTGTTTTAAACCTCACTCCAGTTTTAGTTTATCAGTTATATAAAGTGGTTGAACACAGCGAATGTCAAACATAGAGACTAATGTTATCTATTTATCTGATAGCACGAGACAGGCGCAACAGTGACTCTAATTTCACTTACAGTTTGAGGCCTCACACATATCATGTCTCGCCAAACTTCGATCAATTTCAGAAACACACTGAAAAGTTTACTGTGGCTGGAAGTCAACTAGATCCCCACCAGGCACGTGAATTCCTTGTTTCATCCCTTGCTAACCTGCAGTCTAGTGACATTTGTGTGAAATCAGTACCACCACCTCAAGTTAAAACCCTCATTGTGAAACAAGCAAAACTTGTATTGTATTCCGAACATCGAGCTAAGCTAAAACATAAAAAACACAAAAAAAGAGGAAGCACATGTGGCTGACGGTCAGTATGTAGAACAAAGTAGCACAAAATATCCAGTCTTCCTCTTAGCCTTGAGAGAATGTGCAAATAAATTAGGAATAATGTTTAGTCTGTTTCCTTCTTCTATGTTCGACCTCCTGACAGTGCTTAATTCAATCTGGCGGTTTCCGGTGCTGAACACCAGCCCGTAATCATCAACTCTGTTGCTTGAGCACCATTTAAGAACACATTCATTTTTGGTGGGCACAGGGATATTAAGTGATTCACCCAGATTCACAGAATGTTGAGTCGACGCCGAGGCTCGAACCCGATTCCCCATCCTCAAATTCGGCAGCTCTGGCCATTACGCCACTTCCCCATCCCACTTGTAGGGTTTGTTGGCAATGTGTTAGGCAGTGCTAATAGGAGAAATTGGCCGGTTGACAGTGTCTTCTGACGAGAGCCCCAACACTTCTTTTTTCTTTTACAAATGACCCACTGTGCTCTAGCCTGCTGCTACCACTACCACCACCATTAAGAAGGTATCTTGGGAAACCCTCCAGTAAGGTTTTGGAAGATTAAGAAAGGTAGCAGCCATTGCTCCATTGTTTTAGGTGAAAGAACCATGGAGTGAATGATCTTGATTAGTTAGTAACTAACATCCACTGCAGATCAGATGTTGTTGATTTAGGTTATTGTAGGGAACATAGGAAATGGCAGCATACTCCCTTAATGATCGATATAGTTACAGAGGGTAGTAGGACAAGGGTATACTTAGCTATAACTAACTGGTATGTACTTGGATAAGAGGATAAACAATTTCAGGCATAAAGTGTCCAGATAGTTTTCACCTTTACTTTTTTGTAGGAACAATATAAATAAAGAAAACCACCCTCTCTACCCACAACAGGCCCACCCCACTCAAACAAATCACCCTGCCCCAACCAATGACCAAAATGTCCAAAGAAAAGTCCAAAGACCCATTTGCTTCCCGATTCCCACCCTCTTCCACCCACTACAAAGGTCCCTCATATCAATTTGAAATATATAAAACGGCTCCAGAAAAGGGCATATTCAATGCTGACCTGAAGGATTCCTAACTTCTGTTGTATGCTTGCCACCCATGTATCAAAAATAAATTCTCTTGGATAACTTTACTCATTCACCATATCTCACACTCAATCACTCATATGACTTTCAAATGTTCTCAGTTAACTATTAAGCCAGGACCCAACAATTAATTTTAAAGAATTTTTGGCTATATCAAGACACATTTATCAAAAACAATTATGATCATGTTGAGAAAATACATATACACAATAATTTTCTAAAGTTGAACGCAATCCAAAAATTGGTCTCAAATTCATTAAAATATGATACAAAAAACATTAAAATGAGAGTCAATCCAAGTGACAAACATTTATCATCATAAAAATTTTAATTTAATTTAATCAATCTTATAAAGGTCTGAGAATTCTGCTGTCTAGACTTTACCGTTCCTTGAATTTAATAATAAACAAAATGAACAGTCCAGCCCAAACTGCCAAGCCAAGCCTTCTCTGGACTGGAAAAAAGCATCCTAGGACAGGTTTGGACGTAGCAGTGCTCATCAGCCAGGCTAGCTTGAATCCTGTGGCAATGTGAGCAAGAGACCTACGTCTGGGCATGCCCTGCCAACCCAGGGCAAGCAAAGCAAGCAAGAGGAGATGATGGACGGAGCGCTGAAACTTTTCAGACACTCGCCCCATTTCACAGATCTGGGTGGAATCCATCATTGTTCTTTGGATCACTTCACCACCCCAGTTCAGACCCAGCCATATGCAAATCAGTCATCTTGACCCAATGCCTCATGGGAACAGTCCAGCCTGAACTGCCAAGCCATGTCTTCCCTTGACCGGAAACAAGCATCCTGGAACTGGTTTCAAGGTAACACAGCTAATCGTAAAATATCGTAGTTTTTTGGTTTAAGTAACCATTGTAGGGTCTTATAGCCTACTTTCTTAGGGTACTTTGTGATTCTTGTAGGGTCTACGATGTTATATTCCCTTAGTATCTTTTTCATAAAGAAATGATCTGCCTCTTGCAGATCTAAAAAGAAGAATCTAAAACTGTGATGTGCAAATGTCGCATAATAATAATTTCTAATATTCGAAAGAGATAATCCTCCTTCTGCGACCGGATAGTTTAGAGTGCTGAGTGTCAATCTTGGTATCTTATTTGCCCATAGAACAGAAGAGATCATACTGTCTATTTCTTTAAAAAAAGAATTCTGTATTGCACAGGGGGCTGCACTGAAAAGGAAATTAAACAATGGAGGCATAGACATTCGGATCAATGCAACTCGTCCTATTATGGATAACGGGAGCTGATTCCATCGTGTTAGCTGAGCGTGTACCTTTTTCATCAATGGAGTATAATTTAAAGAAAAGAGGTCTTCTACTCGCTCAGTTGTATAGATCCCTAAATACCTCTTTGGGCGAGTGATATATGTCTTTCTAAATTCTGACAAAAGAGAGTTCACACCCCAGTTACATAATATGATTTCTGTTTTGGTCCTAATAATTTTATATCCTCCTTTTTTTTAAGTCTGCAGAAACTCTCATAACTTCCATCTGAGTGTCCAATTTTGAGTCCAGGAAGAGAACAAAATCATCGGCGTATAATTTTATGTTCGTCATTCCCTGAACTGGGACTGTATGGGCTCTTTTTTTCCTGATTGCAATTGCTAATGGCTCTTAAATTAAGCAAATAAAGTTGGGAACAGGGGAAAGTCCTGCCTGGTACCTCTATTTATTTTGCATGTCCCTACATTAACAGAGTTGATTAAAATGTGTGCCTGTGAATTTTTATACGGTTGTTTTAATAAAAGTACAAACTCATTTGGGAAACCAAACTTTTCTCAAATCATAAAAAGGCAATTGCAGGAAACAAGATAAAATGCTTTTTCGGCATCTAAAAACCAGATCTGGGCCTCAATCTTTGTGATATTTAAAAAATCCAGTGCCTCTAGTAAAACAATTGTATTAGTATAAAGTTGTCTCCCTGCTACAAAACCACACTGATCTGTCCCAATGAGTGATCCTACCATCTTATTTAACCTGTTGGCAAGAAGTTTAGTGACAATTTTATAGTCAGTGTTTAAAAGGCGTATTGGCCTATAAGAATTCACATTTTCACTATCTTTACCTTTTTTTTTAAGATACTGACCACTGCTGCAATGTGGAAAGATACTTGCAGGTCTCCCCCTTGAAATAGGCAGTTTGCAAGTGTTAAAAGTACAGGGCTAAGTATTGTAGAAAATGCTTTCAAACATTCTGCCGGAATGCAGTCCTCTCCGGTAGCTTTATTGTTAGGCAAGGAGGTGATAACCATGTCTAGCTCTTCCTTCGTGAATTCGGCTAGCAACAGCTCCTTAAAATTATTTCCCAAAGTTGGAATTGGCAATTCCTGTAGGAATTTGTTAATTGTTTCTAAGGAGTCCTTGTGAGCTGTCTGATAGATATCTTTGTAATGTTTAAAGATCATCTCACCTATTATTTACGTAGTCTTTACGCGAGTTTTAGTTACTTTATCCTGAACGCATTCGACTCTGTTTGGAACTTGCCTCTTCTTTGCTTGCCAGGCTAGCAATCTTCCCGTATATTCACTATCTTCATAGCTTGTTTGAGGATATAGCCTGCTTGCCATATCGCTTAGCTCATAGTAAAATTCCCCCATTTTTGTTTTTGCATTCATTAGTTCTTGCCTGGTGTCGGGAGTCCTATTTCTAAAATACTCTTGATTCGTATCGGCCAGTCTATTTTCTATTGTTATTCTCTCCTCCTTTTTAGCCTTTTGTTTTGGTATCTCTTTTGAAGTGATTATGCCTCTCGATGTAGCCTTAAAAGCATCCCATAATATATTAATTGGGGCATAGCCCTTATTCATATTAAAAAATAAACTAATCTCCTTCTCTATCTCTGCACACCATTGTTTTTCTGCTAAATTAAGTTTGTTAAAGTACCACCTTCTTGATGCTTCTTCCTCTGTCTTCCCCACAAGGGTTTCCAGCTTAATGAGGCATGACCCGAGAAGGCATTCACTATATGCTCATATTTACTAACTTCCAGATTATGCGAAGTTAGAAAAAAGTCTAGCCTAGATGATGAATCGTATTTTGCCGAATAACAGGAGTAATCACGTTTATTCAGATGGTTGAGCCGCCAGTTATCCAAAATATCTAAATCTGGCTGCTTGCGGTTTATTTTGTCTTTGGTCTTTTTTAGTTGAATCAACTGCGGGATTTGCAGAAAATTAAAATCACCACCCCATATGATCTGACCAGGTATGCCTGATAGTGCTTGCTTTAGCTTTAAAATTGGGAGCGGGTCATCCATAACTGGTGCATAAATTGTAGCAAGTATCAGATTTATCTGGTTTATTTTCCCATGTAAGAATGTCCATCTACCACTCATGTCTGAATCTGATGCTTCAACATGAAATTGGACATGCTTGCCTACGAAGATGCTCAAACCCCTCAGAGCTGTCCCCGACAGAGATGAACAATTAAAACCCACCCAATTTCTGAACATTTTACTAGCCTCTGTTAAAGCTCAAAAGTCTGTCTCTTGTATAAATGAAATTAAATGAAATGAAAAGATAATTTGTAGAGTGCTGTAGCTACCCTGAGGCGTATTAGCACTGTAGACTTGTGCATTGTGGAGAGCAGAATTAAAGATTTATTCGGTCTTTGAGAAGAGCAGGGTTTTTAGGTGCTTGCGGAAAGATAGGACATTGGGCTCTGCACGTAGATGGTAGGGAAGGGAGTTCCAGAGCCTTGATGCGTTGTACGAGAAGGACCGACCTCCGCACCTGGTTCTCTTGATCCTGGGTACCGTCACCAGGACAGAGGATGATGATCTGAGATGTCTGACGGGACTATATGCAGTGATCAGAGAATAGTTCATAGCAGCTCCAGTTTTCCAATATGCTCGGTGGGTTATACAGAGGGTCTTGAACTCAATTCTCTGATCACCGGGAGCCAATGAAGGCTCCTTAGACCATTTTTTACCAAGAGTCGGCGGGGAATTTGGAGTAGTGTACGCTCTGCACAGTTTTGTATGATTTGGAGCGTGTTCAAGGTAGATTGCGGGGCTCTTAAGTACCGGGCGTTTCCAAAATCCAGCCTGGAGAGAACAAGTCCCTGAATCCTAATCTTTCTGGCATGGAAAGGCAGTAAAAGGAGAATTTTCCGTATTAGTCTGAGTAGGCCAAAACAGGTCGCTGATAGTTTTGTGGCTTGGGTGTTAAAATTGAGGGATTTATCAAGCCATATGCCTAGTAGGCTCTTGATTTTATCCTTAAGTGTGGGGGGAGCGCCGAGGCAGGGGAGCCATAGTGACAGGCCCACCCCACTCAAACAAATCACCCTGCCCCAACCAATGACCAAAATGTCCAAAGAAAAGTCCAAAGACCCATTTGCTTCCCGATTCCCACCCTCTTCCACCCACTACAAAGGTCCCTCATATCAATTTGAAATATATAAAAGGGCTCCAGAAAAGGGCATATTCAATGCTGACCTGAAGGATTCCTAACTTCTGTTGTATGCTTGCCACCCATGTATCAAAAATAAATTCTCTTGGATAACTTTACTCATTCACCATATCTCACACTCAATCACTCATATGACTTTCAAATGTTCTCAGTTAACTATTAAGCCAGGACCCAACAATTAATTATAAAGAATTTTTGGCTATATCAAGACACATTTATCAAAAACAATTATGATCATGTTGAGAAAATACATATACACAATAATTTTCTAAAGTTGAACGCAATCCAAAAATTGGTCTCAAATTCATTAAAATATGATACAAAAAACATTAAAATGAGAGTCAATCCAAGTGACAAACATTTATCATCATAAAAATTTTAATTTAATTGAATCAATCTTATAAAGGTCTGAGAATTCTGCTGTCTAGACTTTACCGTTCCTTGAATTTAATAATAAACAAAATGAACAGTCCAGCCCAAACTGCCAAGCCAAGCCTTCTCTGGACTGGAAAAAAGCATCCTAGGACAGGTTTGGACGTAGCAGTGCTCATCAGCCAGGCTAGCTTGAATCCTGTGGCAATGTGAGCAAGAGACCTACGTCTGGGCATGCCCTGCCAACCCAGGGCAAGCAAAGCAAGCAAGAGGAGATGATGGACGGAGCGCTGAAACTTTTCAGACACTCGCCCCATTTCACAGATCTGGGTGGAATCCATCATTGTTCTTTGGATCACTTCACCACCCCAGTTCAGACCCAGCCGTATGCAAATCAGTCGTCTTGACCCAATGCCTCATGGGAACAGTCCAGCCTGAACTGCCAAGCCATGTCTTCCCTTGACCGGAAACAAGCATCCTGGGACTGGTTTCAAGGTAACACAGCTAATCGTAAAATATCGTAGTTTTTTGGTTTAAGTAACCATTGTAGGGTCTTATAGCCTACTTTCTTAGGGTACTTTGTGATTCTTGTAGGGTCTACGATGTTAAATTCCCTTAGTATCTTTTTCATAAAGAAATGATCTGCCTCTTGCAGATCTAAAAAGAAGAATCTAAAACTGTGATGTGCAAATGTCGCATAATAATAATTTCTAATATTCGAAAGAGATAATCCTCCTTCTGCGACCGAATAGTTTAGAGTGCTGAGTGTCAATCTTGGTATCTTATTTGCCCATAGAACAGAAGAGATCATACTGTCTATTTCTTTAAAAAAAGAATTCTGTATTGCACAGGGGGCTGCACTGAAAAGGAAATTAAACAATGGAGGCATGGACATTCGGATCAATGCAACTCGTCCTATTATGGATAACGGGAGCTGATTCCATCGTGTTAGCTGAGCGTGTACCTTTTTCATCAATGGAGTATAATTTAAAGAAAAGAGGTCTTCTACTCGCTCAGTTGTATAGATCCCTAAATACCTCTTTGAGAGAGTGATATATGTCTTTCTAAATTCTGACAAAAGAGAGTTCACACCCCAGTTACATAATATGATTTCTGTTTAGGTCCTAATAATTTTATATCCTCCTTTTTTTTTTTAAGTCTGCAGAAACTCTCATAACTTCCATCTGAGTGTCCAATTTTGAGTCCAGGAAGAGAACAAAATCACCGGCGTATAATTTTATGTTCGTCATTCCCTGAACTGGGACTGTATGGGCTCTTTTTTTCCTGATTGCAATTGCTAATGGCTCTTAAATTAAGCAAATAAAATTGGGAACAGGGGAAAGTCCTGCCTGGTACCTCTATTTATTTTGCATGTCCCTACATTAACAGAGTTGATTAAAATGTGTGCCTGTGAATTTTTATACGGTTGTTTTAATAAAAGTACAAACTCATTTGGGAAACCAAACTTTTCTAAAATCATAAAAAGGCAATTGCAGGAAACAAGATAAAATGCTTTTTCGGCATCTAAAAACCAGATCTGGGCCTCAATCTTTGTGATATTTAAAAAATCCAGTGCCTCTAGTAAAACAATTGTATTAGTATAAAGTTGTCTCCCTGCTACAAAACCACACTGATCTGTCCCAATGAGTGATCCTACCATCTTATTTAACCTGTTGGCAAGAAGTTTAGTGACAATTTTATAGTCAGTGTTTAAAAGGCGTATTGGCCTATAAGAATTCACATTTTCACTATCTTTACCTTTTTTTTAAGATACTGACCACTGCTGCAATGTAGAAAGATACTTGCGGGTCTCCCCCTTGAAATAGGCAGTTTGCAAGTGTTAAAAGTACAGGGCTAAGTATTGTAGAAAATGCTTTCAAACATTCTGCCGGAATGCAGTCCTCTCCGGTAGCTTTATTGTTAGGCAAGGAGATGATAACCATGTCTAGCTCTTCCTTCGTGAATTCGGCTAGCAACAGCTCCTTAAAATTATTTCCCAAAGTTGGAATTGGCAATTCCTGTAGGAATTTGTTAATTGTTTCTAAGGAGTCCTTGTGAGCTGTCTGATAGATATCTTTGTAATGTTTAAAGATCATCTCACCTATTATTGACGTAGTCTTTACGCGAGTTTTAGTTACTTTATCCTGAACGCATTCGACTCTGTTTGGAACTTGCCTCTTCTTTGCTTGCCAGGCTAGCAATCTTCCCGTATATTCACTATCTTCATAGCTTGTTTGAGGATATAGCCTGCTTGCCATATCGCTTAGCTCATAGTAAAATTCCCCCATTTTTGTTTTTGCATTCATTAGTTCTTGCCTGGTGTCGGAGTCCTATTTCTAAAATACTCTTGATTCGTATCGGCCAGTCTATTTTCTATTGTTATTCTCTCCTCCTTTTTAGCCTTTTGTTTTGGTATCTCTTTTGAAGTGATTATGCCTCTCAATGTAGCGTTAAAAGCATCCCATAATATATTAATTGGGGCATAGCCCTTATTCATATTAAAAAATAAACTAATCTCCTTCTCTATCCCTGCACACCATTGTTTGTCTGCTAAATTAAGTTTGTTAAAGTACCACCTTCTTGATGCTTCTTCCTCTGTCTTCCCCACAAGGGTTTCCAGCTTAATGAGGCATGACCCGAGAAGGCATTCACTATATGCTCATATTTACTAACTTCCAGATTATGCGAAGTTAGAAAAAAGTCTAGCCTAGATGATGAATCGTATTTTGCCGAATAACAGGAGTAATCACGTTTATTCGGATGGTTGAGCCGCCAGTTATCCAAAATATCTAAATCTGGCTGCTTGCGGTTTATTTTGTCTTTGGTCTTTTTTAGTTGAATCAACTGCGGGATTTGCAGAAAATTAAAATCACCACCCCATATGATCTGACCAGGTATGCCTGATAGTGCTTGCTTTAGCTTTAAAATTGGGAGCGGGTCATCCATAACTGGTGCATAAATTGTAGCAAGTATCAGATTTATCTGGTTTATTTTCCCATGTAAGAATGTCCATCTACCACTCATGTCTGAATCTGATGCTTCAACATGAAATTGGACATGCTTGCCTACGAAGATGCTCAAACCCCTCAGAGCTGTCCCCGACAGAGATGAACAATTAAAACCCACCCAATTTCTGAACATTTTACTAGCCTCTGTTAAAGCTCAAAAGTCTGTCTCTTGTATAAATGAAATTAAATGAAATGAAAAGATAATTTGTAGAGTGCTGTAGCTACCCTGAGGCGTATTAGCACTGTAGACTTGTGCATTGTGGAGAGCAGAATTAAAGATTTATTCGGTCTTTGAGAAGAGCAGGGTTTTTAGGTGCTTGAGGAAAGATAGGACATTGGGCTCTGCACGTAGATGGTAGGGAAGGGAGTTCCAGAGCCTTGATGCGTTGTACGAGAAGGCCCGACCTCCGCACCTGGTTCTCTTGATCCTGGGTACAGTCACCAGGACAGAGGATGATGATCTGAGATGTCTGACGGGACTATATGCAGTGATCAGAGAATAGTTCATGGCAGCTCCAGTTTTCCAATATGCTCGGTAGGTTATACAGAGGGTCTTGAACTCAATTCTCTGATCACCGGGAGCCAATGAAGGCTCCTTAGACCATTTTTTACCAAGAGTCGGCGGGGAATTTGGAGTAGTGTACGCTCTGCACAGTTTTGTATGATTTGGAGCGTGTTCAAGGTAGATTGCGGGGCTCCTAAGTACCGGGCGTTTCCAAAATCCAGCCTGGAGAGAACAAGTCCCTGAATCCTAATCTTTCTGGCATGGAAAGACAGTAAAAGGAGAATTTTCCGTATTAGTCTGAGTAGGCCAAAACAGGTCGCTGATAGTTTTGTGGCTTGGGTGTTAAAATTGAGGGATTTATCAAGCCATATGCCTAGTAGGCTCTTGATTTTATCCTTAAGTGTGGGGGGAGCGCCGAGGCAGGGGAGCCATAGTGACTTGAGCGCGAGTGGAGAGGGGTTACCTAAGAGCATTAGTTCAGTTTTTTCGCCGTTAAGTTTAAGGCACGACAGAGTCATCCATTTGGAGACTTCTTCCAGGCCGGTCTTGAGAATGTCGGGGGTCGTGTCCAGCTGATTGAGAGCAACCACTAGCTGGGTGTCGTCTGCGTAGGTAATGATTTTTATTCCCTACAGACGGACTACTTAAGCTAGGGGCCTCATATAAACATTAAACAGCGTCGGGCTCAGGGAAGAGCCCTGTGGCACATTGCAGACAAGGGGCTTACTCGGGGAGGTGATGTTACCCTCAAACACTTGGAAAGAGCGGTCAGAGAGGAAGGATTGAAGCCAGGAAATGGCCTTTCCAGTGATCCCGATGTTTGAGAGCCGATGGATTAGCGTGCTTAACAGTGTCGAAAGCGGCACTTAGGTCGAGGAGGATTATAGCAGTTGATCCCCCCTGGTCCAAGATCTTCCTTGCCTCCTCCGTCACTGCAAGTAGCACGGTTTCGGTCCCATGCATGGGGAGGAAGGCAGTTTGAGAGATGTCGAGCAGGTGGTTGGTCTCGAGGAGATTTACTATCGTGGTGTTGGTGTGTTTTTCTAGTAACTTACTCAGCCAAAGGGAGTAGGGAGATTGGCTGGGAGTTGTTAGGGTCTCTCTGATCCAGGTTGGGTTTTTTAAGAAGGGCCTTGACTATGCCACACTTCCAAGGAGGTGGGACGGAGCTGGTGGCTAGGGAGGCATTGAGTAGGTTGAGTACCGTTGGACGAATTTCATTGTTTACCAGATTCAAAGAACGTGGGGGGGCCGGATCATTGGGGGATCCTGATTTTACCTGAGGCAGGATAGAACCAAGTGTGGTGAGATCAAGAAGAGGAAAGGATTGCATGATAGCGGTGGGTTGAGTGTCAGTGATGGGGACGGTTGCTGATTGTGCTGTTATGGGGATAAGGGGAAAGAGGTGTCGATATTTTGAATTTTGTGGAGGAACAACTCGCCAAATTGTTGCAGCGGTCTTATGTATTTGAAGGGTCAGGGGACTGTTCTGGACGTTTGAGGAGGGTTTTTGCAATGCGGTAGATCTCTTTCGGTTTGGAGGCTGCTGTATTGATTTTTTCTACAAAGAAGGCCGATTGTGCTGATTTAATCTAATTTTTGTAGGTTTTAAGCATTTCTCTGTAGTCAGTTTTACTGGCGGGGGAAAAGTCCAGTCTCCACTTCCTTTCTAATTGTTTGCATTTACATTTTAGTTCCCGCAAGCCGAAAGAGTACCAAGGAGCGGTTTCTGAGCTGCGCTTGAATTCCGCGCACTTCAGGGGAAGTACTAAGTCTAAGGATTCATTGACCCAGCTGTTGTATTCCTCATTTGCTGAGGTGGGGTCTGGATTGTGGCATGGTCTGGCGTTGTCCAGAGCGATCCACCAATCATCCAACGGGAGTTTGGACCAGTTTCTATGCGTAAGTGTGGTAATGTGTGGTGGAGAGTGATGGTTAGGGGCGGTCCAGATGAAGGGGATCAGATGATGGCCAGACCACGGGATGGGGAGGGGGTTCATACTTCCAGCTCTATACAGTTGCTAAAAATGGGATAGAGTAGATGGCCTTTTGTGTGGGTGGGTTCGGATACTAATTGGGTCAGTTGTAAGGCCGATAGGCTTGCTGGCAAGTGTAGAGCAGTATGATTGGTAGTGTTGTCAAAATGAATATTGAGATCTCCCAGTAGAGTAAAATTTGCTGGTTTGCTCGCTAAGCTCGCCGAAATGGAAGGGAGGTTGGTGGCAAAATCTCCTAGGGTTCCAGGTGGGCGGTATAAGAGGATTCCTGAGAA
Organism: Lissotriton vulgaris; assembly: GCF_964263255.1. Lineage (NCBI taxonomy): Eukaryota > Metazoa > Chordata > Amphibia > Caudata > Salamandridae > Lissotriton > Lissotriton vulgaris. Next base: position 646,513,937 of record NC_141691.1, on the reverse strand, counting down.
AGTATTGGTAGGGGAAAAGTCTATCGCAAACGATAGACTTTCGCAGTCCGATATAAGATTGGAGGAGCTGCGGCACTGGAAACAGTCCCTAAAGATAATGGCTAATCCCACCCCTTTCCCCGTTTTGCGATCTAGGCAGGATATTTGGTAGCCATGGGGGATGGCCTGGACAAGGTCAGGTTCGGATTCGTCGTTAAGCCATGTTTCGGTCAGGTATAGGATATCTGGATTGAACTCTTATATGAGTAGGTGGATTTCCAGAGAATGTTTTACCAGGTACCTACAGTTTAGTAGGAACATCTTGTACTGGATACTAGTGGTGTTATTTGGGGGTACCTTTATAAACTGAAAACCACACCAAATGCAGGTGGTCTGGGGGAGTGCCGGGTTACAGAAGTGATGGCAGAGTGTTGGAGCAATGCAACCTAGTTCATGGAGCTTCCTTGGGCTATAGGTCTTAGGTGCTGAGGAAAAAGATGTAGGATTTGTGGCCCCTGGCCATGGTCCCCCGCGGACGGGCGCAGACGGGCTTGTCTTTGGCGCGCCATCGGCGCGCGCACATCCGCTTTGCGTTCTGAGCTGCATGGGGTTATATTCAATTATTTACAAAGAGGGGATGAGACTACGCATCAACCTCCAGCCTACCCGGAAGCAGCTTCCCTCCACACAATCGGGATGAAAGCCGGTGGTGGACCTGGGAAGAGACCGGAGCGAGCTTGGGGAGTCCTCGTGAGTCAGCTACCCCCTTTACCAAATTAAATACGTGGCGTTTCATAGTGAATTTTAAAACAGAAGATTAAAACAGGAGTTTGTCAGGGAAACAGCAGTAATAGCAAATGTGACGTTAACAGCTAGCGCAGATAGGTACAGATAGAAGTGAGCCCCCACCTTACACGCGTATAAAGATCACATCTGTGTGGTGGCGTTTTAACCAACTCTCTATCGCACAAGTTTTACGCCTATTATTCAAGCCATTTGCGTTAAGAGACAGGATAGATAACTTATTCCTATTCATGACTTACAAAACCAGGAGAAATAGCTTGTTTTATCCATAATGTACGATACATATCGACTAAGATGTAACTTGTGCTGGATGTGCAAAATGGATTTCTAAAGTGCAATTTGTACGAAATTGCAGAATGTGTGGATGGGAAACTAATTAAATTAATTTTTCTTTTTCTTTCGAGTAAGCCAGTAGCAGACTACGTTACGCACAAAAACCCAAACCCTTTCAATTGTGCAATTGGGCGAATATTTCAACCAATACACTACCATACCTATTATGACAATTGTGCAAATCATACATTAATGTGCAAATCACGCAACTATTAGAGCAATACTCGGGCAATTAGACCAAAATACTACAGGACATATTATGTCAATTGTGCAAAACATACATTAAAGTGCATTAAAGTGCAATGTTCAATGTGCAAATATATAACAAACTATGCCGACAATTATGCCAGGCAGTATCCATAGCAGCAATACATATCCTCATCTTCAACTTATTCACAAACCAGAAAACAAAACTTACTTCTATGAACTCTCTTTTTTTAACTGCTTCACCACCACCACCACCCACCGCACCCTCCCCAGACGAAGGGAAAACCCAAATTGTCCCACTGTCTTTTCTGCCTCTCTCATTGCTGGATGCCATCTTGTTGCATCCTATTGCATCCCCTGATTCGCCTCAAGCCCCCCCAAGCAAACTTTTAAATAATTCTCATGTTGCTGCTCAAAGACAGCTCATTATTATTCAAGGCAGACTTATGACCATAGACATCCATTTCCTTATGTAGCATTAAGACTATCCAAAAGACCTTGGGCTTCTGATATGTCTGTAAAGATAAAAACATTTCCTTTGGCTATGACTTTTAATTTAGATTGTTGCACAATTTCATTACAAGACAGGAGGCTACATTATGCATTAATCCTTTAATGCAGCTCACAAACAGCCTCTTACATCACAAAGACTAGAATAAGAACAAAGTGACATCATAGTATCCATAAAAGGCATGTGCCAGGGAAGGTCAGCCTCTTTTAAATGCGGCTCTCAAACAGATAAGTTACCTTTCTTACTCTGAAGCTTTATTTAGGTTTGTTGATATTGTTTAGACCATATGTTTGGACCATGCGTTTATATATTTAGTGCATATGCCGTTAAGCTACATTACAATCCTGAAGCTTTGTGGAATTTAGTTCTGGTTACTTTCATATTTTTAAGTGTTTGCCATGCTTATTTTTTCTAACTCTTTTGAAGCCTCGCCTTTCATTTCTGTTGGTTACCCTCGCCCTAACCCTCTCCCTAAAAGACTTCCAATATATGGTTGTCTTCCCCTCACCTTCGTGACTCCCATGTCCGTTTTTTTGTTGTATTCTCTCCCCTCGCGCTCATCACTGCGTTTTCCATGGTTGCGCGTTCTTTGTGATCCAAGCTCACTTCTTTATAGGCTCGTAATCTTTATTTATTAGCCTTTACCCGTTAAAATGCCTGCCTCACGCTCTACAACGGCGCGTTCATTGCATACATTCCCGCATTAGAGGAATGACCCTCGGCAGCGCGGGCGTAGCGCGCCCTGCCTCCTAAGGGTCATTCCTCTTTCCTTCGCGTTTCTCTGCCTCGAGCGCGTCGGTTGCTATGAGGAGCTCTCTCTTCACTGCCGATCAGCCGTTTTGTTGGATTTATGCGCATAACGCGTTTCTAGGGCAAACGGAGGCTTACCTTGCATTAATTCAGATGGGGAGTCGTCTTTGGGAAAAATTACATAAATAAAAAAAGGGGCACATTTAAATACAAAGTAGTTTTGATTGGACTACATTATTTAAGGGGGCATTTTAAATAGAGAGTACATTTGATTGGAGTTCTTAACTGAACTTTTGAGACACTTCTAAAGGTACATTTCATTACCAGAACTCGGATTACATTGATTAACCTATTTTAACCTTAAATAACAATCCTTTGTACCACTTCATTCCCTTTATATATTGTTATATCCCAGACATACATTGGCATTATGTCTGATTTGGAATCTGACAACGCTGTCGCAATCTCCCCTACCCACACTAGCGATTCTTTTAAGAATTTTCTCAAAAAAGAGATGAGATCATGCATGATTAATACTCTAAAAGAAGTCATGTCTCATAAAAGAGCGCTAAGTATTGAAGGCGATACTACTCATGATCCTTCCTTGTCCAAAGCCACTAAGAAAGTCAAGCACAATCTAGGCACTACTGGTAATATTCCTAACCCAGTTGACATGGGAGGTCCTAGCACCTCACGCAGTATGGGAGGCCACAGCGCCTCAAAAGGTGTTGGTGTCCCTTGCGGCACAATAAGGATGGGTGCCCCTGGCGGCACAGTTTTGGGAGGTGCCCTCAGCGGCACAATTGGTAAAAACGCTTGTGCTGACTCAGACTCCTACTCCGATGTAGGAGAAGTATATGATGAGCCTTTTGATGAGTTCGTTTTTGATCTTGACGATAACGACTTGGACGACATGGATCTAAATGTGCTTTCTGAGGTCGACTCCTCTAAAGACGCAATTCTTGACCCTTTAGGTGGAGAAATGTTCTCCCCTAACAACATCTCCCGCCCAAATAGCTCTTAATGGTTCCCGCAAGACCATGTTGCTAAGTTTATTACAAAGTGGCTAAGGAATACTCTTGAAAGAGATACACGCAATACCATGCGATCCGAACGCCAGAGACCATGGATTGACGATAAGGTCTGCCAGACCCCTAATCTAGACCCAGACCTAATAAAAAATGTATTTAAACTGGGAAAGGATCCCAGGAAAGGCCTGGAAAGAGCCCTTAAGGCTTGCCAAGACCGCCTCCTGGATGTCCTCGGCCCTCTTACCAGAATCCTTGATTTAGCAGAGGAGTCCCATATTTCGAATACTCCCCTTGACATTGGGCTAATAAGAGGTTGGAGCCAGAGGGCGATTTTGCTCCTAGGGAACGCTAATTCTGGTCTTAACATGGAAAGAAGGGAAACTATCCTGAACAGGATTAACCCCAAACTTGGGGACCTCGCTGAAAAAGAGCCCTCCAATAAGCCTAAAGGTCTCCTATTTGGAGAAGATATGATCAAAACAATCGGGAAATATGTCGCCACCTTCACCGCTTTAGATAAGGCCCAGAATAACATGAGAAGAGTCTTTCCAACAAATGTTTTTGGGCAGGCCAGAAGAAGGGGCCGCTCTTCCGGCCGTGGAACCTTCCGGCCCTTCTCATCCAGCAGAGGAAGAGGTGCCACAGGTAGAGGCTTCTACCCTTCCAACAAACAATTCTACCCTCAACGAGGATGCGGTTCCCTTGGCAGAGGCTTCTCCTCCCGTGGAGCATCAAACAACAATTCTCAAAGTAAGTGCCCTTTCTTCTCTTTCACCTCCCAGGGTCGGGGGAAGACTCAAACTCTTTTTTCACGTTTGGAAAAGATTTACTCAGGACCGGTGGGTTCTAGAGACAGTTTGGGGATTCAGGATAGACTTTGTAGACACTCCTTACCAGACCACTACACCCAGACCTCTAGACCTTCCTTTAGAACATCTAGCAATCGTCAGGGAGGAGGTTTCCTCTATGCTCAAGAAAGGTGCCATCATCGAGGTACCTTGGTCCCAAAATAAATTTGTAAGTACCCTCTTCTTAGTCGAGAAGAAGGACAAAAGTTGGAGACCGGTTATAAACCTACGGGAGGTAAACAAATACCTAGTTTATCGACACTTCAAGATGGAAGGAAACCATCTTCTCAGGGACGTTCTCCTTCACGGAGATTGGCTGGTCAAATTGGACTTAAAAGACTCCTACTTTACCATCCCTATGGCCGAGGAACATCAACCCTTTCTCCAATTTATTTGGGACGGTCACCTCTTTCAATTTCAGGCTCTCCCTTTCGGTCTCTCGTCCGCCCCTTGGTGTTTCACCAAGGTCAATGAAACGATTGTTTCCATTCTGAGAGCAAGAGGTATTCGACTAATTATCTACTTAGACGACATCCTCATCATGTCTCAAACTCTTGCACAAGTCTTAGAAGATCTCAAGGTCTCCATGGACCTCATAGAGGACCTTGGCTCATTATAAACAGGGAAAATCCATTCTGATGCCCTCAAAATCCCTAGAATTCCTAGGTTCCACTGTGGACACCTCCAGTTGTGTCCTCTCACTTCCCAAAAAGAAAATTGCCAAAATTCGGAAAGAGATCAGGTTTGTTCTGAAACAACAATCTCTCTCTCTCGCGGAATAGGCCAGGCTCCTGGGTCTACTTTCTTCTTCGATCCAAGCTATCTGCCCATATCCACTGAATTACTGTGCTCTCCAGAGGGTGAAAGACAATGCTCTTCGGTCCGGTCTTTGGTACCGGGACCATGTTTCTCTAGACCAACAAGCGAAACTGGAACTCTCTTGGTGGCTGGACAATTTGGACGCCTGGAATGGAAGGGCTATCTTCGGCTCGACCCCGGACTTTGTTTTGGAGTCAGATGGCAGCCTTCACAGTTGGGGAGCACGCCTCCTCGACCAAGACACCGGTGGAGTATGGACCCATTCAGAGTCCTCTCACCATATACATTTTTTAGAATTGACTGCTGGTCTCTATGCTCTTATGAGTTTCAGACACTCCCTTTAGGGCAGATCTGTCCTCCTGAAGATGGACAATGTTTCTGCAGTCTCTTATATCAACCGACTCGGTGGAACGAGGTCGGCGGACCTATCAGATCTGGCCAAGAAACTTTGGATGTTCTGTCTGGAACACAAAATTACTTTGAAGGCGGAATATCTCCCATGGAAATCCAATATCTCAGCAGATTGGAACTCGAGATTCCTTCAAGATTTCAGCGATTGGAAACTCAATGTGACAATTTTCAATTCCCTGAATCACTTCTGGGGTCCTTTCGACATGGACATTTTCGCCAGCCGGTTGACCTTCCAACTCCCTCAATATTTCAGCTGGATGCCAGACCCGGGTGCTCTGCCTGTGAATGCTTTTCTCCAACCTTTGGCTCTTCTTCGCCCTTACGCATTTCCCCCATTCGCTATGATCCAAAGGGTTCTGCAGAAAGTGAGACAGGAAAAATGCTCTCTTGTTCTGATAACTCCTTTCAGGCCGTGTCAAGCCTGGTTCCCCACAGCTCTAGAACTTTCTTGCGACGTTCCCTTCCTGATTCCTGCAACTCAGGGCCTCCTCTTAAACGCAAATGGAGAAGATCATCACCTGGTTCTTTCAGGGAGTTTGAACCTTCTTGCTTGGAAAGTGTCAGGCAATCTAACCAATTGCCTGGACTTTCGTCATCTGCTCTCACTCTCCTTGGTGAATCATGGGCACCAGGAACCCACTACAGATATAATAACACCTGGAAGAAATGGTCTTGTGGTGCTTGGAGAGGAACTTGGATCCCGTGGAGGCTCCTATCGTTAACATAGTTAACTTTTTGGTAGAACTCTTCGACAATGGTCTCTCCTATAGATCAATTAATTGCTTTAGATCTGCAATTTCTGCGGGACATTCTCTTGTCCACGGTAAGACGGTAGGTGAGATTGTTATCATTTGTAGAGTACTCAAAAGTATTAGACTTAAAAGGCCTCCTCGCCCTAAATACCAGTCTGTTTGGGATGTTAAACTTCTGCTTGACCTTTTTTGTTCATGGCCTGACAATTCTCTCCTTAACAGGAAATGTCTTTCTATTAAGCTTGCCTCTCTTCTTTGTTTAGTTTTTTGTCGCAGAGTTTCAGATGTTAAAGCTCTGGACATCTCTAATAGATGTTATGACATGTTTGGTGTTAAATTTGAAATCTTTAGGAGAACTAAAACCATGTCTGACTTTATCTTCTATCCACGTTTTGATTTTTGCAAAAAACTCTGTGTGGTTGATTGCATGAAGGAATACGACTCCAGGATGTCTAATCTTCGCCCTCCTGATGCTAATCAACTTCTTGTTTCCTATGTTAAACCCTTTAAACCCATCTCATCCTGCTCTATCGCAAGGTGGGTTAAATTGGCTATGAACTTCGCTGGTATTGACCTTTCTAAATTTCAAGCTCATTCACTAAGAAGCGCAATGGCCAGCAAGTCATACTGGTCGGGTGGTAAGTTTGATGCTATCCTTAAGGCTGCTGATTGGTCTAATGCCTCTACCTTTGCCCATCATTATTGTAAACCAATTGAACATGTTTCTGACGTTGTGATTCAAGGCTACCAACATGCATAATGTAGCCTCCTGTCTTGTAATGAAATTGCGATTCTCCTATTAACATGACCAGAGAATCTGGATTTCATTAAAGACACGGAGGCTAACATTATCCCTTCCGTCCCTCCCTGGAGGGAAATTGAGGATTGATTTGGTTTACAATGTTTTCAATGTTTCATGCCCTTGTAACCTTATGTTATGCTTTTCTTATTGCTTCTTCTGAAGGTTACTTTGTGCCTTTCTTGATTTGCTTTATTTTCTTCCAGACAATTCGAAATGATGAATCTCCAAGGATTTTCCAAGTTTCGACAATACTTCCTTCAAGTTTTAAGATGTATTCTTCGTTTGCAGCTTGACCTGTCGTTCGAGGCATTTAAAAGAGGCTGATCTTCCCTGGCACATGCATTTTATGGATACTATTATGTCACTTTGTTCTTATTCTAGTCTTTGTGATGTAAGCGGCTGTTTGTGAGCTGCATTAAAGTATTAATGCATAATGTTAGCCTCCGTGTCTTTAATGAAATCCAGATTCTCTGGTCATGTTAATAGGAGAATCGCAGTTGTTGCACAATCATAGCCTGCTCCCCTTTGGCCTTAAAACAGTCGATCATTTTAATAAAATCCTTCCGTCTGTGGGCAGAGGCTGCTGACATATCGGAGAAGATCTTAAAGTTTTTTATTCCGTCAATAGAAAATGATCTCCTTGATATTGCTGCATTTAAGATTTGCTCTTTGATTCAATAATCTTAAAACTGTATTAAGATGGTTCGTTGATACTTAGGATTCACAGGTTTATGTGCAGGAACCCTATGTGCTCTAGTGATTGTGAGATCTCCTTTTAATTCAGGTATTGCTTTTTTCAGCAGCGACTCAGTCCATTTTACCATTTCCACACTCTCCAGGCCCACTGATATTCCCACAAGGTGCAGGTTGGATCTCCTATTATAGTTCTCCAGGTCTTGTAGGTTTGATTCCATCTGGGAATTATTTTTGTTCAACACCTGGAGGTCCTTCTGCATGGTAATGATGGTATCTTCCAGGGCTGAGACACGAGCCTCCGCCTCTGTGACCCTTCTGGGCAGATTGCCTAGATTCTCCTCCATCTTTGTTAATCTGTTCTGCAGCTGTGATATTTCGAATGCTTGCGATACCTTTAGATCTCTTAATTCTTGCAGAATAGTTATAAGCATTTCTCGTACTGAAGTATCCTGCTCTGCTCTTTTCCTTCCAAGGTTTTCATCGTGACTGAGGGATATTTCTTTTTCTAATTCTATCTCAAGTACTGAGTACAGCTTATCGTCAGTATTCCTTTCCCATCCTCCTTTTGCTGTGTCTGTAAAGGTGTCTGGGCCTCTTGAATTAGCAGCTGGCTGGTAAGAGGTGTCTTCCCATGGATAGCAGTATTCATTTCTACTGGATCTGGCACTATGTGTGATTTCCATTGGGGCTAGGGATTTCAGACTTGGGCTGACTGGGCGTGAGCGTGAGCAGGGATGAATAGTAGTTTCTGGCCTTGTGTATCCTGTAGGTCATCTAGGCCCGTTTGATCTTTCGCCTTCTGCTCCACCCTGTTTGATTGTGGAGTGCTAGTAAGTTTACCCCGTGTTTCCAGTAGCTGCTGAAAAGGGGATACTGTTTAGAGTTCACTGGAGTATCATCCTCCCTGTTCGATGTATCCACTACTCCGTCCAACTTACCTCCTTCTTCTTCTTCACCACCGACAGCCAACATACTTAAATCCGCTGAGAGTTCTTCAGACAGTGTCTTCTCTTCCTCTTCCTCCAAGGTTTTATCAGGTTTTATCAGAGGCATTCTGATACAGCTGTTTATTTTTTTCTGCCAATGCCAGCTCTTTAGCTTATAAATCTATTCTTTGCTGGGCATTTCTTTTCCCTCTTCGGGCTCCTTTGGGCGCTAATACAGGCGGTGTTTGACCAGTTTTTAGAAACTCCTTTCCTGTCACTGATTTAGACTGTTTATGTTTCAATTTTGCTGCTGCTTTTAGGACTGCCGAAATCTTAGGCCACAAAATCACAAACTGCCTGAGCAATTGATATACGGGGAAAGTGTTGTACTAATTGAACCCTACAGCAGCGAACAGAAGAGGACAGAACAGAACAGAACAGCAAACAGAACACAGAGAGCATAGGGGCACTGCACCATAGTGACCTAAAAAGATGTCCATTGAAGTCTCTCAATCGCTCTTTTTCGGGCGTTGAAACCTTATGTGCGCCTTAATGCCTTAGTGTCTTAATGCCTTACATGGGCCTTCAAGAGACACACAGTTTTATGTCTTTATGTGTTTAAAAAAGCCTTAAGCTGCTTCAAAAACTGTCACTTAGCAATATGGAGGTAATCTTCTCTGCCCCCAGAGCCCAACTCCTTTTAGAGCACAAGATGCCTGCTTCCTGCTTCCCTTCAGAAGGTTGGTTGGTCTCCAAAGATGAGTGGTTACAATGTGTGAAGAGGAACCCTTTACAAGATACTTAGCATATGTAATTAAGGGTGTGACCCAAAATATTTGATCTACAAACCTGTGTTTGAAACTCAAGGCTGCTTGAGCAGTATTTAGGTGCCCCTGTATGTTTTTTCTGCTAGCTCATCAAAATACTTCACACAACAACAAGCACATAGCTGTATTAAAGTTACCAGTGCTTGTTAGCAATACTTCTTATTCAGTATCTAGTAATAGCGTCCATTCCTTCCTTCATATTTGTTTCTTCTGCTATCTCTTTTGCAGCATTAGTCATTTATGTACTAGTTGCTGAAGTATTTTTCCTTTCAATATCTCCCTCTATCTGAATGTTTCACACTTGGCCTCCACTTCCTCACGTCCATACATTATCACTGCATATACATTTCCTTGAATGCTGAACTGCCTCTACTGAAAACTCCGATTTCAGGATCGCACAGACCTATTGAGATATGTACTCGCCATCCTGGATGCTCTTAAGCCACAACTCAATCTGTGGAAGTGCCTGCCTGAACAGGTTCATAGCTCAGCAGATAACACTGCCACTCAGTGACAATGCACACAGCTCTTCTAACCATTGGGTATAGTAGGGGCATTTTACAAGGCACAAGACTAGAGCTGGACATTGATGTAAGTTCTTAAAAACCAAATAAATAACAGAGGACTAGAGTGTGGATTAAGCAGGCAGCTGAAGTTCAAGGCACAAATTAAAGAGAAACAAAAAAAATGGAGAGACATTGACATTATCTGTTGTTACTATCTTGCTCTCTATATAGCAGTTTGATTGACCAAATCACATCCTAACTTAGTTACAAAAGACACAAACAACTAACAGAAAATTGTAGATATGTTGGGGCAAGTCGTGTTAAAAATAAAGACATTCACAAACATGCATTGTGAGTTCCAACATAAGTAATACTTACAGCAGGCACATTGGGGCATCATTAATCCATGCGTCTCAAATTTTGAGCAGAAAACACAGTCACTTTACCGATAACATATTGGGGTCAACTAGACAATGTACATATTCACTGTCTGCTATGGGCAGATTGTAGAATCTCAAGACTCCCAAGACTTCTGTGACAGAGCAGCTATTTACTTTCAGGACAAGAACCTCAAGATCTTTCAGGAGCTCAATCCTATGGAAGGTGATGAACCTGACGCAGAGGATCTAACCAGAATCCCAGGAGGAATACTCTTACCTCCTTACCGCAAATTACGGTTCAGCAAATGAAGGAACTCCTACTGGAACTTAAATCCAGTGCACAATCGGATCCCTGTATGCCCTCCATACTTAAACTGGTTCCTGACCCTGTAGCTAACTTCCTGTGTAAGTTACTTGTGAGCCGTTGGCCTGGTATATGATGTTCACTATTCTAGTAAGCACCTTGCACCAGTCCAAACAACCCTTATGGTGATGGTTGTAAAGTCAACCTCATAGACCAGCTATCCTAGTGGTAGCATGGACAAAGCAGTCATAGGCTAAACTCAAGAGAGCATGTGAAGCCAGCTGTTTTACCATATGTAACCCCTTTAATACCAAATGAAAGGACACCACACAGGATACATATAAAATATATATGTTATTTATAACTCGACAAACCCTCTGAATTCTTTATGAAGTCAGAGGCACAAGCACAATACAAGATATTTAATTAAAATACAATAAGTTGCACAAAATACAGTAGAGCCCTAGGGGCACGCTAAACCATACACTAAAATAGTGGTATAAGGACCACTACACAGAAAGTGGATAGAGCTAGGGCCTAGGGAATCACTGGGGCTATGCTGCGCTACCAAGAGTTAGGAAGCAGGAGACCCACAGGAGGTGTGTGCAGTGATTAATCACACACGCAGGTTACCATAGAGAATGCATGGGAACGTAAAAGTTACAAACTAGTTCTTTTAGGGTACTTCTGACTGGACTCGGTGAAAGTTACTTGAAACCTAGACAGTTGGATAGTTGATACCCACAGGAGCACCAAAGTACTTGAGTTACCTCCCCAAAAGGAGGCGGGTGCATAGGTGTCAAAGTGTGTCGGGCTTTGTCGTCGAATCCTATGGAGCCTGGAAGAAAGATGCTGCAGGCGGCCAGGAGAGAAGTGTCCGGGTGAATCCAAGGGTGGATCAGAGATGAAGAGGACCTGAAAGCAGAGGGGATAGAGTCTGGGTCACTAGCCAGTGACCAGGAAGGAACCAGGCGATGTCGCGAAGCAATCAGGTGCTGTTGTGAAGCTTGTCTCTGCAGCCACGTGGACCAGGAGGCGTCGACGACGATCAGGAGTCAGGCACAGACTGTCCCACAAAGGCTATCGCTGTCGGCGGTGTTGGCTTCAGGATCGGAGTCAACAAGCCTTGGCAAAGGCAACCCACGCAGGAAACAATGTTGGCTTCTTACTCAGACCTCAGGGTCTCAAGTTGAATTACTAACCCTTTAGGCAATTATTTCTTGTCCTGAGGATGAACCAATAATATGTGTGGTTCGAAACGTCGTCGACAATCAGTACACTAAATGCAGAGTTAAATATCATTTGAGCATGCATATGTGTACAATGTGGATTATCATTTCTGTAATTTTCATTATTTGATAACCTGTTGTTGCCTGAATATTCCCCCCTGTCTGTCTGTTCCCCGAGTGTGTTGGTTGGACATCGGCTGGTGTCCCACCTCCATCGCACTGTGTGCGTCATTTCCTTGTTCCGTATTAATTTTATTAAGAAATTAAATTGTCCGGCTGGACATTCCTAACAATATAGGTCTATTGAGTCTATATTTATTGCTGCAATTCCCTTTCTTTCTAAGGACCGTTGTCTTTTAAAAATAAGTCTCTACCCATGGTCCTTAGCCTACTGTGCCCTGGGTTCCCTTGTCCTATTTAAAAGTTATGTAGCGCAACCTTCTGGTTGCAAGGGTTCGCACCCTTACCCTCTCTTGAAGTGGGTTACCCTCCCTTGCTCATCCTCTCACTCACACCCCTGTGAATCCCCCATAATTTCTCACCTCTTCTTTGTAACCTTGTTGGCATGTCAGACCACACGCCTCTATATGACGAGGAGCATTTCAAGAAACTCCTAGAAGGTCCGTCCCTGCTCACAGATACTCCTGATAGTCCCAGTACACTCAATGTCCCCCTTGGTGACCAACTAGAAAAAATTAAGAAAAAAGCAGTAAGATTGGAACTTATGATTCTTCTTCTCACCCAATATCTTAAGGCTAAAATTATTCCACTAGGGTTACAAGTCCGCAATATACCAGGGGTATTTACGGATAACCCAAAATACACCACAGGATTTAGTTATATCAGCACTAACTGCTCTAGACAGTGGATGGCATTAGGCATTGACATCGCCACTGAAGAACTTAAGAAATTGGAACTTGAAATTTTGGATATTGAAAAACAGATTAAAGACAAGTGCACTGTACCAGATTGCCAGAAATTATTGGATGAGGTAACCAAAACTGTAGGTGAGTTTCACAGAATAGAGTTGAATAAAAAAACAAACAAAGTAAAAAAAGATATAAAAAACTTTTCTCAAGAGAGAGCATATCCCTACTTGGTCAAAGATTTCTATACTAACAGAGCTTATAGTGGTCACCAAAACTACAATCAAAGACCGTGGGGTCGATATAATAATCGACAGACATTGGTCAATTTCTCTGACACTTCGGCGGAGTCATCGGATAACTCTGACCAAGGAGAAGCACCTGGCCCATCTAATAGACCGCCTTTTTTACCGCGAGGCCAGGCCGATCCCCCAAAGAGAGGGAAAACCAAACCAGCACAGCGTTGGCCGTACCCACCGGGCGAACGCAGTACAAGGCGCCAGCACTACCAATGGTAGATATACAGCTCCAAGTGGTAAATACCCAGTTTCCCTCGGCAGAGACTGAAATGTCTATTCCTAGTGACCCAACAGTTTCTCACTTGTTGCCCATTTTCAATCTTACACAACACTCCCTTTCCAGCAGTGAATTGTCATTGCTCAGTAAAGGTCTTTCCTTTGTGCCAACTATACGTCCTAATTACTTGGACACTCAAACAGAACTATTGCGGTTTTTTAGGAAACTAAGACTACATGCCTTTTTCCTACTCCACCCAAAACCTGCACCCATAACAAATACTCCCTTCAGACCACCCTCCATTTTTTCACCCACCAGTAGCATGATACCACCAGAAATCTCGACCTTTGAGAAACTGGTTCTGAATGATCTTTCTATCATTGAGAAGCGCCATTCGTTTATCCCCTACAACATCTCATTAGATGAAAAAAGAGCAATCACAAATCTGAAATCCAATTCGGCACTTGTTATTAAGGCCGCAGACAAAGGCGGAGGCATTGTCCTACAAAATCTTGATACATATAAAACGGAAATCCTCCGGCAACTAAACAATCCTGCTCACTATGTGAAACTCCCTAGAAACCCTATCAGTGAGATAAAAAACTTGATACAACTAGTCACCAAGGAAGGGCTTGACTCTGGTTTCATCAGCAAAAAAGAATATCTTTTTCTGAATGCACAATCACCACGCACCCCAGTGATATACACACTTCCTAAGGTGCATAAGAATTCAGAACATCCCCCAGGCCGACCCATTGTGTCGGGGTGTGGTTCAGTCTTGGAACCTCTAGGTCGGTTTGTAGACTACTTTATCAGGGAATTTGTACCAACTACCCAATGCTATATACGGGATAGCATGCATATGATCAATCTAATAGAGGAACGTCCATTTGACTCCACGTCCAGTGTGCTTTGCACTCTGGACGTGGAGTCACTGTATACCAACATACCACAGAATGATTCTATGTTGGTCATTCAAGACATCCTGAACACACGCCCCAGACCACACCGTATGCCTACGACATTCATTTTACAACTTCTAGAGATCTGTCTATCCAAGAATTATTTTCTGTTTGATGGCCAGTACTATGGCCAGATCAAAGGTACTTCTATGGGGGCTGTTTTTGCCCCCAATTTAGCAGTATTATATATGGATAGCCTCGAGTCTGGACGCATTCTGGCCACGTCAAATCCCTTCCATAGTGGCATTGCCCTATGGAAGCGGTATATTGATGATATCTTCATGATCTGGAGTGACTCTGAAGAATTATTACCCCAATTCTTACACTGGCTAAACTGTAATTGCAGTGGGCTTACTTACACCTTAACCACTAGCCACTGCAGCATTCCCTTCCTGGACCTCATGATACAGGACAGAGAGGGACTCCTGATCACTAGCCTATACAGGAAGCCAACTGAGCGCAATACTTTGCTGAGCTACACGAGCAACCATCCCAGAGCGCTCCGTGATTCCCTTCCCTACTCACAATTTTTGAGGCTAAGAAGAAATTGTTTCCTCAAAGATGATTATTTCAAAGAGGCCTCTGTACTTAGCACTAAATTGAGCGCCAGGGGCTACCCACACAAACTCATAAAATCCTCTTTAAAAAGAGCCTGGTACTGCCCCAGAGAAGTACTGCTAGAACCAAAAGTTAAACAAACACAGGACCGGCTGGTCTGTGTCACAACTTTTTCTCCAGCATCTAATGCACTCACTAAAAGCATTAAGAAACACTGGCCAGTGGTCAATGCAGGTCTACTTCAACTGGACAAACCGATGTTTGCTTTTAAAAAATCTAAAAACCTAAAAGACCACTTGGTGCGTGCGGAACTACCCTCCCCTCCACAAGCAGCAACTATTGACAATCTTTGGGGCCTTCCACGACTAACAGGGCATGCTAAATGTGGAAACTGTTCCATGTGTGACAGTACTGTGGAAGGTAAAGAGTTTACGCACAACGACATTAAGCATACACGTAGAGATTTTTCAAATTGTAACAGCATTAATGTAATTTATGCTACTGTGTGCCCATGTTCTATGATTTATATAGGGCAAACAACACAGAAGGTGCGTACAAGATTGTGTCAACACAGGAGTAGAATACGGTGCAAAACAATGAGTGCACCCCTGGTTGATCATTTCACAGAACTGTCACATTCTGAAATGGACTTTAAGTGGACTGTCATTGATGTGATCAAACTCCCGAACCGAGGAGGCAACTTACAGCAGCTACTCAACAAACAAGAACTTCGTTGGATTCTGAAGACCCGAAGCCTACACACTGGGCTGAATCGCATGGAAGATTGGACTTCCTTAACCTAAGTATATACATACTACAAGTTGGGAGTGTATGTTGGGTTTGGACATAACCTCTGACCTTTCTAAGACAGGAAGTTGACTCGATGCTAATTTGCCACTGGACCTGTGAACCAAGATATAGCACTGCATGGTGTGATTGCAATGGTTATATATTTAAATTCACTTTATTAAGCTAAATTGAAACATGTGATTTGTCAGCCTTACTTATTTCTCAACTACATTCACTACTTCTTCAATCACCCCTCACTGATCCTTCTATACCTCCTCCAAGAGCCCGTTAACTAACTGGTAATAATTCCCTTGTCACTTCTTAGTTTCCCATTGCGGTGGTTCGTAACCCCGGCAACTGAAGGACCGATCCCGAGTCCTTTCTCTTTGTTTATCCACAATTGTGGTTGCCCTTCCCAAAATGGCCGCCCCTTGGAGTCGCGCTACGATTGGCTACCCGCCTCACGTGACCGCACTCGACAACACATCATCGAGTTCGGAACGCGGACCGCTGGTGAAGTCATCCGCACGCTTTGCAAGGACCCCCATTGTGGACCTGCATTCTCCGGTTCCCAGGTAAGAACCCTGCATTGTTGGCGTCCCACGTTACCAGCTTGGTAACAGATCGTGTGCAGCAGCCGGTATCCATCGGCTCAACTAACCAATTTTCACCAGGGAAACTGACTTCTGGGTTTACACTAGGTCGGTAGCCTGGAGCGCCGAACTAAATGGCATCCAATTTTTCCTTTCTCCCTCGCAGATCCTTGGACCAGGGCATCGTTCCCCTTTGACTCCCAATAATAGGGCCATTATATCCCTAGGTAAGTTGTAACCACGCAATGGGCGACAGCATGATCATGTCCTCCCACAGCCCCAAGCCAACCTTTTCTCCCTCTCCTTTCTTACTTTAGAAAGCCACGAGGAACATTAAACTTACTCTAAAGCGACCCGCAGTATAACCTGATTGGTAAGCTGCTCCCCTATAGCTGGCTCACCTCCCTCACCAGTTTGCATGGTGTGTTCACTATTATGACCCTCGGCCAATTCTTCACCACATCACAATTGTGTCACTATTGATATGTGTAGACTCTGAACCGACACTTAAAACTGCATCAGTTCCCTTCCTCACTGCCGCCAAGTATAACACAAACAATTTGATCACCTTGAAAAGTCACTATGAGCCATTTGCACGTATCGCACTTTCTCGCCGTAAACACTCTGGCATGCAGTTATTGTGGTAGTAATTATGCCTTGCTGACAAGAGAACTACTTACTGACATGTTCCAACCTTTTTGTTTCCCCTTCGTTATCTTCAATCTGTAAAATGTATGTCTTGTTTTATTGTATAACAATTTTATGTATGTTCAGGGTCTCAAGTTGAATTACTAACCCTTTAGGCAATTATTTCTTGTCCTGAGGATGAACCAATAATATGTGTGGTTCGAAACGTCGTCGACAATCAGTACACTAAATGCAGAGTTAAATATCATTTGAGCATGCATATGTGTACAATGTGGATTATCATTTCTGTAATTTCCATTATTTGATAACCTGTTGTTGCCTGAATATTCCCCCCTGTCTGTCTGTTCCCCGAGTGTGTTGGTTGGACATCGGCTGGTGTCCCACCTCCATCGCACTGTGTGCGTCATTTCCTTGTTCCGTATTAATTTTATTAAGAAATTAAATTGTCCGGCTGGACATTCCTAACAATATAGGTCTATTGAGTCTATATTTATTGCTGCAATTCCCTTTCTTTCTAAGGACCGTTGTCTTTTGAAAATAATTCTTACTCAGACCAGCAAGGTCTGAGGGGCTGCTTCTTTTGAGGGAAGCAATTGCGAGTCTGGAGCAACTAGACCAGTGGTGCAAATTCAAAGGATCATCGCCAAGATGGCCACTAGCCAACTGGCAAGTGATCGGGCAGACGAGTCAAGCAGGAAAATGCAAAGGGCCTCACACAGAACTCGTGGAGTGTGCAGGGCTGATCTTTGGTGCAGATGATGCTCGGGGCTGGGGCTTCTCAATCCCCATTGCACAGCTTCGAGGGTGCCTCGGGTGCTGCACCGTTAGCAAGTTGCAGACTTTTCAAGATGGCCGGTCCCACGTCTCTCGTCGCCTCCACGGGTCTCAGCTTTGCTGGGACTGTGGATCGGGCTGTTGGATGTCTGGAAGTTCAGTTCTTGTCAGGCTCTGTGCTCAGGCTCCGGTAGGAGCATCAACAAAGCAATCCTTTGATCGCTGGATGGTGCCTGCTTGTGCAGGGTGGTTACTCCTTGACCACAAGGGAGATTCTTCAGTCGTCTTCTTTCAAGTAGATTGTCGAAGGTCCAGAGTTTCATTTCAGAGTTTCAGTCAGTATTAATCTAAAGTCTTGGGACTCAGCTCCTACCTATATACCAAATCTAGTGGCTGGTTTACCTGCTAGGTTCCTCCTATGGGTGGGACCAGGGAAGGGGGTGGATACACCTCTTTCCCTTTGTCCAGTTTCACACCAGAGCTGGGGCTGGAGTGCCCCAGCACCGGTTTGAACTGGACTATGCATGGGACACCTTGTGTGCCCCAGGCAGTGCCTCATTTCTTTCAGCCCTCCCTGTCCCAATACACAAAAGCCTGTCTGGGGTGGTGCTAGCACCTCCCATGGCAGGAAACCTATTGTCAAGCCTCCCTCACTGGAAGGACTTCCAGCAGCAGGAGGTCAGACTTGTGTCTGTGGCAGTAGCATCCATTTTGTGATGCTGAGGCTCTGGTTAACTTAAACCGGAAATAGTAGGAACAACATGTCTTCTCCCTCTAGAAGGGTGGAATGCTACCCCTGTCGCCAAAACTAGCAAGGGGGTAGTATTCCTAATCGTATGACACCTTAATCGACATGTTTTGATAAAGCCAAACCAGAGTTAGCATTTAACCGCGAGGTTCATAATGCACTTAAGAGTATATGGTATGGCAATAGCCTAGAACAGCTATAAGGACATGGTTTCAAAAGCTGCAGACAGGCTCAGCTCATGCTAGAGTGCCATCTCACATAAAACCAAGCACTCTGCCTCCAAGATTGTTAAGGCCTGCTATAGGAGTGACTTATAGGTAATTATGTGTCTAGATATAAGGTTAGATATAGGTATACTATATCTAAAGCAAAGGGTGATTACACCACCTTGCCCCAGCTGAGTGATTAGCCAGTTGTGTCAATTTGGGTGGCCAGCACCGAAGTACTCACTTTACCTCACCCACAGGAAGAGGGAGCATAGGTGTCAAAGTGTGTCGGGTTTCGTAGTCGAATCTTATGGAGCCTGGAAGAAAGATGCTGCAGGCAGCCAGGAGAGAAGTGTCCGGGTGAATCCAAGGGTGTATCGGAGATGAAGAGCACCTGAAAGCAGAGCGGACAGAGTCTGGGTCACTAGCCAGTGACCAGGAAGGAACCAGGAAGGAACCAGGCGATGTCGTGAAGCAATCAGGTGCTGTCGTGAAGCTTGTCTCTGCAGTCACGTGGACCAGGAGGCGTCGACAATGACCAGGAGTCAGGAACAGACTGTCCCACCAAGGCTCTCGCTGTCGGCAGTGTCGGCTTCAGGATCGGAGTCAACAATCCTTGGCAAAGGCAACCCATGCAGGAAATTAAGTTGGCTTCTTACTCGAACCAACAAGGTCTGAGGGGATGCTTCTTTTGAGGGAATCAAGGCCTGTCTTGAGCAACCAAACCAGTGGTGTGAATTTAAAGGACTGTTGCCAAGATGGCCACTAGCCAACGGGCAATTGACCGGGCAGATGCGTCAAGCAGGAAAATGCAAAAGGGCCCCACGCAGAACTCGAGGAGTTTGCAGGGCTGACCTTTGGTGCAGATGATGCTCAGGGCTGAGCTTCTCAATCCCCAATGAACAGCTTCGAGGGTGCCTCAGGTGCTGCACAGTTAGCAAGTCGCGGATTTTTCAAGATGGCCGGTCCCACGTCTCTCATCGCCTCTACAGGTCTCAGCTTTGCTGACACTGTGGATCGGGCTGTTGGATGTCTGGAATTCCGGTTCTTGTCAGGCTCTGTGCTCGGGCTCCGGCAGGAGCTTCGACAAAGCAAGCCGTTTATCGCTGGATGGTGCCTGATTGTGCATGGTGGTCACTCCTTGACCACAAGGTAGATTCTTCAATCGTCTTCTTTCAAGTAGATCGTCGAAGGTCCAGAGTTTTGTTTCAGAGTTTCAGTTAGGATTGATCTAAAGTCTTGGGACTCAGCTCCTACCTATATACCAAATCTAGGGTCTGGTTTACCTGCTAGGTTCCTCCTATGGGTGGGACCAGGGAAGGGGGTAGTTACACCCCTTTCCCTTTGTCCATTTTCACGCCAGAGCTGGGGCTGGAGTGCCCCAGCACCGGTTTGAACTGGACTATGCATGGGGCACCTTGTGTGCCCCAGGCAGTGTCTCATTTCTTTCAGCCCTCCCTGCCTCAGTACACAAAGGCCTGTCTGGGGTGGTGCTAGCACCTCCCAAGGCAGGAAACCTATTGTCCAAGCCTCCCTCGCTGGAAGAACTCCCAGCAGCAGGAGGTCAGACTTGTGTCTGTGGCAGCAGCATCCATTTTGTGATGCTGAGGCTCTGGTTAACTTTAACCGGGAATAGTAGGAACAACATGTCTTCTCCCTCTAGAAGGGTGGAATGCTACCCCTGTCGCCGGAACTGGTGAGGGGGTAGTATTCCCAAATCGTATGACACCTTACTTGACATGTTTTGATAAAGCCAAACCAGAGTTAGCATTAAACCGCGAGGTTCATAATGCACTTAAGAGTATATGGTATGGCAATATCCTAGAACAGCTATAAGGACATGATTCCGAAAGCTGCAAACAGGCTCAGCTCATGCTAGAGCACCATCTAACATAAAACCAAGCACTCTGCCTCCAGGATTGTTAAGGCCTGCCATAGGACTGATTTATTTATTTTATTTATTTATTTAGTCACTTGTAGAGCGCGAACAGCTACCCCCAACGGGGGTGTCTCGGCGCTTACAGGTATTTATGTGTCTAGATATAAGTTTAGATATAGGTATACTATATCTAAAGCAAAGGGTGATTACACCACCTTGCCCCAGCCGAGTGATCAGCCAGTTGTGTCAATTTGAGTGGCCAGCCAGAGGTGGCATAATACATGCTGCAGCCCATGGTAGGCCTTGGATGCACTATGCCCTGGGTACCCATAGTTCACTGTACAGGGGCTCATAAGGTGACCCAGTATCCAATTGAAGATGTACCTAGGGTACATGGAGCCCATTTTAAAGAGAGAGCAGATAACTTGTGGCCATGATCAGCAGGATCCTAGGCCAACTAAGTCGAAAACCAGCTAAACACTAGGCAAAAAAATCTGGGGTAACCATAGTCAGGTATCCACCTTCCTACAATACTCTTATCCAGTAGCCATCCAGATGCCTAGAGGAAGCCATCATCTTACCATTCCTTAAAAAATCTGTTGCCAACCACTTAGAGCTGAATTTTTTTTGCCTATCTCCCTTCTTCCTGATAAAATTTTGGAGAAATTCATCAACACTGAACTGATGAAATACCTTAAATTCAAGGAGATCTTACACCGCTCACAGAACAGGTTCCGTACCAGTCACAGCACAGAGTATGGTCTTATCGTGGTCATTGACCATATTCGCATGCAGGTGGACCACTGTGGATCAGGTATGCTGATTATTTTCAACCTATTGGTGGCATTTGACACCGTCTCCCCGGTGCGCATTATTCAGCATTTGCAGGAAGTGGGAGTCATGGGAAAGGCTCTGCAGCATCTCTACTCTTTTATGTCAGGTACAACGAACATCGTTAGCTGAAAAGGTGTCAAAGCAAAGTCTTTTAGCCTTCCTTGTGGGGTCCCCCAATGTTCTTCCTTGAGCCCAACTCTCTTTTACCTTCATGTGACCCCTTTAGCCAAATTGGTGAGGTCATTTGGGTTCCAGGTGCTTTCCTATGTGGATGACACGCAAATCATTGTTTCCATCTCAAATGCTTTACAACTGGTCGCAAAGAAATTCAACATGTACATGGTCAGCATTATCTGCTGGATAAAAAGGAACTCACTTAAGGATAATGGTGATAAGACCAAGGTAATGGTATTTGGCTCGCAGAATCCATCTGGCCAAATGCCTTGTGGCCCGAAATCTGTGGTCCCCTCCCTGTCCCGGTTAGGACAGTGAAAAATCTTTGGGTCACTTTCGATGAGGGTCTGACCTATGATGCTCAGGTTGGTTGATCTGTCGGCAATTGTTTCTATATCTTAAGAACCCTTAGAAAGGTGCTGCTGTATATTCCATCTGAACAGCATCAGTCCACCATCATTGCATTAGTCATCTCCCGGCTGGACTACTGCAATGCTCTGTACCTCAACATTCTCATGCCTCAATACCTCATCCCTCAAAATTAATGCAGCATCCCTGAACAAGCTTCAGGTTGTACAGAACGCAGTGGCAAGGCTGATCCTTAACATTTTGAAGCACCAATCAGCCAGGGAGGGGATTCATGCCTTGCACTAGCTCCCTATTAGGTAGCACATTTCCTTCAAAATCCTGAGCATGGTATATAAGGCCTTGCACAGTAAATGCTCGACTCATTTGAAAACCAAGTTTCAATGGTATACCCCCGGGAGGACATTGAGATCCTCCATTCAGAAAAAACTGGACTCTCCGAGATATCGCAGGGCCTTATGGGGGACGGTGGTACCTTTTTGGTAGTGGCTGCCATACTTTGGAATTCCCTACCTACCGCCATCTCCAATGCGGACTCTATTAAGGTTTTTAGAAAATTGTTGAAGACATGGCTATTTTCATCCTAGTTGGCTGTTCCGTGATTTTCTATTCTCCTCTGTTGTGCCTTGACACTCTCGGGTATAACTGCGCTTTACAAATATTATCCTATCCTATCCTATTTCTGTGTCCAGACACTATAAGTAAATAAATGCAGTGCAAATTAATATTTTGTAAGAGATGATAGACATGAAGGGAGTCATTTAGAGATAAAGGGCCTGATTCACAAAGATAAACTGACATTTTTGTGTAAGTTTACGATTTTTTTCTACTCACAAATGGATTTATGAGTAGAATCTTTAAGAGTGCCGAGTCTCCACACATAGCAAGATATAACAGGATGGGGAGTTAAGTAATGACTAATTAACAATTAATTATTTATTTGTTTTTCATTATGTAATTGAGAATTATTTAAGTACATTAAGTAATACTGATTTATTTTATTTATATTTTAGTTGTGGGTTGCTAGGTTTGTAGGGGTATAGTGTGGGAATTTAATTAAGTAATAAATAAAATTATTTTAAATTGATAATTGTCATGTAAATTGATTGTTTTGTTTTATATTTATTTGCATTTTGGTTAATTAATAATTTTCATATTAAGGATATTTTTGTTCTAAATTAATAGGGGTATTCAAATGTATAGGGGTCCATAAGGATGTCGGGCGGTGGCACCACCGCGGTGCTGGCGGGGCGGAAAAGCGCCTTTTCCCCCCCGCGAGCAGCTGTACTCACGTCCGCCATATTAGTATAGCATAACATAGGTCATTTCCCGTCCGCCGTGGAGCGCGCGCACCGCCATCAAAGTGCGCCCGTCACCTCGGTGGTGGGATCCAATGGAGACTCACCGCCGTGCGGAATGACGTCCGCCCCGCTCCACAAATTAGGATGGCACAAACAGGCAGACGCACCGCAGCGGAGACACTGCCCAACGAGAGATGGCGGAAACTCGACAGCGGAGCTCGAAAGCAGAGATCCGGTCATCTCCACCCGGTCCTGAACGCCATGGATCCAGCCCTACATATGCATCCAGTGATGTACCTGCTACCATCAAATGGGCCACCGTGGACGACTCCGCAGGTACCCAAATACACAAATACAACACACAACACACGGGTTGACACAGGGTCCAAAACCATAACAGACACCCTGCTGGGGGTTACAACACATCCACAAGGGCACCCACACATGACCCACCTGCCACCAAGTCGCCCTTTTGCATCCGGGACACTCATCGACCGCGAACTAGCAGCAACGTCCTGTTCCCAGTCACGTCACCGCCGCGGGCAACACATGTGCACAATGCAGAAGGCAGGGCCACTCCAAGTTCAAGTTCAAGTTCATCATTTATATAGTGTACTACTCACCCAGAGGGTCTCAAGGCGCTTGAGGGAGGGGGGTACTTACTTATCGAATAACCAGGTTTTTTAATTGTTTTCTGAAGGAGAGGTGGTTCTGAGTAAGGCGGAGGTGGGTGGGGAGAGAATTCCAGGTTTTGGCCGCTAAGTAGGAGAAGGATCTTCCCCCCATGGTGGATCTGTGGATGCGTGGAATTGCGGCGAGGGCTTGATTGGACGATCGAAGTTGGCGGATGGGGGTGCAAAAGGACAGGCGCATGTTGAGGCATTCGGGTCCTAGGTCATAGAGGGCTTTGTGTGCCTGAGTGAGGAGACGGAACGTTATTCTCTTGTTGACGGGGAGCCAGTGGAGGTCTTTCAGGTGACCGGAAATGTGAGCTTGGTGGGGGACGTCTAGAATGAGTCTGGCTGAGGCGTTTTGGATGCGTTGGAGTTTTTTCTGTAGTTTGGCTGTGGTTCCGGCGTAAAGGGTGTTTCCGTAATCCAGTCGGCTTGTGACCAGTGCGTGGGTGACCGTCTTTCTTGTTTCGGTGGGGATCCACCTGAAGATTTTTCTGAGCATACGTAGGATGTTGAAGCATGATGATGAGACGGCGTTGACTTGTCTGGTCATCGAGAGGGAGTAGTCCAGGATGAAGGCCAGGTTACGTGCGTGGTCCGTAAGTGTGGGAGCGTTTCCCAGGGCCCGTGGCCAGCATGAGTCATCCCAAGCGGAGGGGGATGATCCTAAGATGAGGACTTCCGTTTTGTCCAAGTTCAGTTTTAGACGGCTGTTCTTCATCCACTCGGCTACTTCTTTCATCCCTTCATGTAGGTTGGTTTTGGCGGTGTTTGGGTCTTTGGTGAGGGAGAGGATCAGCTGGGTATTGTCTGCGTAGGAGATGATGTTGAGGTTGTGTTGACGCGCAATGGATGCGAGGGGACTCATGTAGACGTTGAAGAGGGTGGGACTGAGTGATGAACCTTGTGGTATGCCGCAGATGACTTCGGTGGACTCTGATCTGAAAGGGGGGAGGCGGACTCTTTGGGTTCTTCCGGCGAGGAACGAGATGATCCAGTCCAATGCTTTTCCTTGTATTCCGGCGTTGCTGAGGCGTTGTATAAGGGTGCTATGACAGACTGTGTCGAAAGCTGCGGAGAGGTCAAGTAGGATGAGAGCAGTTGTTTCTCTGTTGTCTAGTAGTGTTCGAATGTCGTCTGTTGCTGCGATGAGGGCGGTCTCGGTGCTGTGCTTGGCTCGGAACCCGGATTGTGATGGGTCGAGGGATTTGCTGGATTCGAGGAAGGCGGCGAGCTGACTGTTGACGGCTTTCTCAATGACTTTGGCAGGGAATGGAGGAGCGAGATGGGGCGGTAGTTCTTAAGTTCAGTGGGGTCTGCTGTGGGTTTCTTCAAGAGGGCGCTGAGTTCGGCGTGTTTCCAGCTTTCCGGGAAGGTAGCGGAGTTGAGGGAGCAGTTGATGACGTCTTGAAGATGGGGTGCGATAATGGAGTCTGCTTTGTTGAAAATGTGGTGGGGACATGGGTCGGTTGGCGATCCTGAATGGATGGAGTTCATCAGGCAGATGGTGTCTTCAGTGGTGACTGGGTTCCAGGCGCAGAGGTTGTTGGGGGGGTTTAGTTCGGAGGTGGGTGGGGTGTACTGGTCTCCGGACTGGTTTTCAAAACTGTTATGTATGTCAGCGATTTTGTTGTGGAAGAATGAGGCTAGGGAGTCGCAGAGGTCTTGGGAGGGAGTGAAGTCGTTGGTGCCGGCTGTGGGGTTGGTGAATTCTTTGACGATGTTGAATAGTTCCTTGCTGCTGTGGGCGTTGTTGTCGAGTCGATCCTTGAAAGTTGCTTTCTTGGTGGATCGGATCAGTTGGTGGTGTTTGTGGGTGGCGTTCTTGAAGGTGGCTAGGTTTTCAGTGGTTGGGTTTTTTCTCCAGGCTTTCTCGAGGGTGCGGCAGATCTTCTTGGATTTCTTAAGTTCATCATTGAACCAGGGGGCTTTTTTGTTACCTTGCTTGGTTGGATTGTTTTTCAGGGGTGCTAATTCGTCAGCGCTGCGGGTGATCCATTGTGCGAGGTTGGTGGCTGCTTGGTTTGGGTCTGATGAATTGGCAGGAGGGTTTTGGTGGAGCGATGTGAAGAGCTGGTCGGTGGTGATTTTGTTCCAGTTTCTGCAGGGAATTGGTTGTGGGAGGTTGTGGGTCGTAGTCTTTTTGTAGTTGAAGTGAACGCAGCTGTGGTCTGTACAATGGAGAGCTGTGGTGTGATTGAAGGAGATGTACTTGCTGGAGGTGAAGATTGGGTCGAGCGTGTGCCCGGCGGATCACTGAAATTATATCGACCTCAAAAATATCGAGTTACCATAATATCATTGATAAAATATTGATGGACAAAATATCGACTGGCTATCTTTAAACAGGTAAGTACTAAGATATCGAGTTACTAAAATATAGACTGTACAAATATCGTTTTTTTTAAATGTCTTTAAATTAAAATAAAACTAATGTAATAATAAATATATTTAATATAAACTTACTTAAAATTATTAAATTAATGTTATATTAATAAATATTTATTGTAAATGAAAAAAATATAAAAAATAATACATATATATTTATATAAAAAATATTATTAAATAAACATATATAATAATTTTACCGTAGCATAGCAAAATGGTTAAAATGTATTGTAACAACTGTAGTGAATTCTACAATAGCTAAAGCGCTGGATAGCGTAGGGGTAAAAATTACTATTCCCACTCCAGTGGGTGCAACAGTAGGGAAAGTGTTGGATAGCGTAGGGGTAAAAATTACTATTCCCACTCCAGTGGGTGCTACAGTAGGGAAAGCGTTGGATAGCGTAGGGGTTAAAATTACTATTCCCACTCCAGTGGGTGCAACAGTAGGGAAAGCGCTGGATAGCGTAGGGGTAAAGATTACTATTCCCACTCCAGTGGGTGCAACAGTAGGGAAAGCGTTGGATAGCGTAGGGGTTAAAATTACTATTCCCACTCCAGTGGGTGCTACAGTAGGGAAAGCGTTGGATAGCGTAGGGGTTAAAATTACTATTCCCACTCCAGTGGGTGCAACAGTAGGGAAAGTGTTGGATAGCGTAGGGGTAAACATTACTATTCCCACTCCAGTGGGTGCTACAGTAGGGAAAGCGTTGGATAGCGTAGGGGTTAAAATTACTATTCCCACTCCAGTGGGTGCAACAGTAGGGAAAGAGCTGGATAGCGTAGGGGTAAAGATTACTATTCCCACTCCAGTGGGTGCAACAGTAGGGAAAGCGTTGGATAGCGTAGGGGTTAAAATTACTATTCCTACTCCAGTGGGCGCTACAGTAGGGAAAGCGTTGGATAGCGTAGGGGTTAAAATTACTATTCCCACTCCAGTGGGTGCAACAGTAGGGAAAGCGTTGGATAGCGTAGGGGTTAAAATTACTATTCCCACTCCAGTGGGTGCAACAGTAGGGAAAGCGCTGGATAGCGTAGGAATTAAAATTACTATTCCCACTCCAGTGGGTGCAACTGTAGGGAAAGCGTTGGATAGCGTAGGGGTTAAAATTACTATTCCCACTCCAGTGGGTGCTACAGTGGGGAAAGCGTTGGATAGCGTAGGGGTAAAAATTACTATTCCCACTCCAGTGAGTGCAACAGTAAAAAAAGGCAAAACTTCATAATTAATTATTATTCATAGAAATATCAGTACAAAGTAAATTTAATTTCCTATACCAATAACTTGTATTTACCAATTAATTTTAATTTCATGGGCAATTATTAATTAATTAAACAATTTAATTAATTTACTTAAATAATTATTTAATTATTGATTTACTTCCCACCCTATTCCCCTATAAACCCACAACCAGCTACTGAAACTAATTTTCTATAAATTAATTATTTATCAATTAATCAATTATTATTAATTACCAATTATTTTTTTTAATTACCTATTATTAATTATTTTACAAATAATATTAATTTACATAATTAATTAATTATATTTAAATTAATTCCCACCCTATTCCCCTATAAACCCACTACCCACTACTGAAACTAATTTACTATAAATTAATTATTTATCAATTAATCAATTATTATTAATTACCAATTATTTTTTATTTAATTACCAATTAATAATTATTTTACAATTATTATAAATAATTACATAATTATTAATTATATTTAAATTACTTCCCACCCTATTCCCCTATAAACCAACTACCCGCAATAGATTTATATTACACAATTATTAAAAATTAGTAAAAACGTACCTTTTTTTCCATTTTCTTTTGTCTATATTGTATCTAGTCGATATTATGTCTAGTCTATATTTTTGATTCGATATTTTGGCTATTAATATCGATATAACTCGATATTTTTGTAGTCTATATTATGTCTGGTCGATATTTTGTCTAGTCTATATTTTTTCCTCGATATTATGTCCAGTCTATATTTTGGATTCGATATTATGTCTGTTTACCGTGCCGGGCACAGTGGGTGGGGGTGTCAACAAGTTATTTGAGTCCAAGATTTGTGAGGTTGTCCAAAAGAGTGGTGGTGTTGCTGTCGTTGTTCTTTTCCAGGTGGAAGTTGAGGTCGCCTAGTAGAATGTAGTCCTCGGGGGGAAGGGAGTGTGGGCTGATGAAGTCAGTGATGTCATCGCAGAATTGTGTGCGGGGTCCTGGTGGCTTGTAGATGAGGGTGCCTCTGAGTGTGGTCCTGGGGTCGGTGTGGATCTGGAAGTGAAGGTGTTCGGCGGCTGCGAGGTGATCATCGGAACTGGTTGTGATGCGGATGGTGTTCTTATGAACAATGGCGATGCCTCCTCCCGTTTGGTTGGTGCGGTCCTTACGGATAATCTTGTAGCCGTCAGGGATGGCTATTGCGATGTCGGGCGTTGATGAGGCGTTCATCCAGGTTTCTGTAAGAAAGGCGACGTCCGGCGATGTAGTGTCGAGTAAGTTCCAGAGTTCAGTGGCGTGACAGTGGACCGAGCGGGTGTTGAGCAGGATGCACTTCAGGTGGTTAGTGTTGGAGCTCTGTTTTGAGTTTGTGGATTTGGTGTGGGTCCTGATGCAGTCGAACTTGCAGGAGTGGCAGGTGAAGGGTCCATCGGTGTGACCTGGGGCGGCTTGGTAGCAGTTAGGGAGTCGGCCGGCGTTAAGTGCTGAGAGGGTAGCGGCATCGTACGTAATGCAGGAGGAGTAGATTTTGCGGGGACCAGGGGGTTTGGCGCTGGGCGCGGTCCAGGCACGGACGGGCGTAGACGGGCTTACCTTTGGCGCACCTTCGGCGCGCATGGGGCATGTCCGCAGCGCGTAAATGCTGCGCATCAGCTGTTCTGACCTAAGTGGATAGAGAGGGGGGGCAGGGCGTGGGAGGGGCAGCTGGGAGGCGGGAGCGTGGTGGAGGGACGGGCTGGGACGGCACAACAACAAAATGGCAGCAATAATAACAAAGCGAAGCAGGGTGAGATTGGGGCCCAAAGTGTAACAGCTGTGCGAGCAATGGAGCGCTATGGGTAATATTAAAGTCCAAAAAGCAGTGGTATAGCGCTACGGTATTTAAAAGGACAACCAGAAGAGGTAAAGCGCTACGATATTTAAAAGCACAACCAGCAGAGGTAAAGCGCTACAATATTTAAAAGCACAACCAGCAGAGGTAATGCGCTACGATATTTAAAAGCACAGCACGAGCAATTTTAAGGCACAAAGCACAACCAGCAGAGGTAAAGCGCTACGATACCCAGGAGGAGAGGGAGTTAGGGGAGCGACCGCTTCTGCACGGGTCAGGACGGTCACAGCTCTCCACGAGGATGGGGTCAGTCTGTACTATCAGTGGGTGGGAGGGGCAGCTGGGAGGCGGAAACGTGGTGGAGGGACGGGCTGGGACGGCACAACAACAAAATGGCAGCAATAATAACAAAGCAAAGCAGGGTATGATTGGGGCCCAAAGTGTAACAGCTGTGCGAGCAATGGAGCGCTATGGGTAATATTAAAGTCCAAACAGCAGTGGTATAGCGCTACTATATTTAAAAGCACAACCAGCAGATGTAAAGCGCTACGATATTTAAAAGCCCAACCAGCAGAGGTAAAGCGCTGCGATATTTAAAAGCACAGCAGGAGCAATTTTAAGGCACAAAGCACACCCAGCAGAGGTAAAGCGCTACGATACCCAGGAGGAGAGGGAGTGAGGGGAGCGACCGCTTCTGCACGGGTCAGGACGGTCACAGCTCTCTACGAGGAAGGGTCAGTCTGTACTATCAGTGGGTGGGAGGGGCAGCTGGGAGGCGGGAGCGTGGTGGAGGGACGGGCTGGGACGGCACAACAACAAAATGGCAGCAATAATGACAAAGCGAAGCAGGGTGAGATTGGGGCCCAAAGTGTAACAGCTGTGCGAGCAATGGAGCGCTATGGGTAATATTAAAGTCCAAACAGCAGTGGTATAGCGCTACTATATTTAAAAGCACAACCAGCAGAGGTAAAGCGCTCCGATATTTAAAAGCACAACCAGCTGAGGTAAAGTGCTACGATATTTAAAAGCAGAACCAGCAGAGGTAAAGCGCTATGATATTTAAAAGCACAGCACGAGCAATTTTAAGGCACAAAGCACAACCAGCAGAGGTAAAGCGCTACGATACCCAGGAGGAGAGGGAGTGAGGGGAGCGACCTCTTCTGCAAGGGTCAGGATGGCAGGTATCCAAGGCATGGGCAGGGCACAAATACCACAGGGACACAACACCTCCAACCACACATCAACACACCCCATCAAGTCACAGGCCAGGTGCCCATCCTGTGCACCCCCATGCACAGCATCAAGCAACAAGCACAGCAACCAGGGAGACAGCCACTGCAGGAGTGGCTGACAAGGAACACACAACACCAGTGTCTCATACTTCCCAGCACATATACACACAAACAAACACACACCCTGGTTGTAGCCACAAAAAGAACACACACATAGGGAATCCTGAACAGATGCCTGCCCAAAATCAACACACAAACACCACAGGAACACACACAGAACCCCAATAGAAACAGACAT
The DNA here is from genome assembly GCF_964263255.1 of Lissotriton vulgaris. Taxonomy (NCBI): domain Eukaryota; kingdom Metazoa; phylum Chordata; class Amphibia; order Caudata; family Salamandridae; genus Lissotriton; species Lissotriton vulgaris. The sequence continues at coordinate 646,482,956 of NC_141691.1, read as the reverse complement.
ACCCTGTCAGCCAAACTGTGGAAAGGCAATGGGAGCACACACACAACATGAGTGCACAACATCATCGCTCAAGAGCAAAACACACACAACATACCACAAATCACACAAGAAGTGCACCTGCACAGAACTACACTGCCACAACAAACCAACCACACATGCACATGAAAGCAAAAATCAACAAACACCACAGGACATCAGGGGATGCACATCAGGCAATGCCAAGCCCACATACACACAGCACTGTATGCACAACAAGCAGTCTGTGCACACCAAGCACAACAGCTACACACAGACATGACTGATACAACCTCAACACACACACCACAAATCAGCACATCGCTAAACCAACAGCACACACAGGAAGTGAAGCAATACCACAGCCAACACACATACATCCAACACAACAACAACAGGATGCACCACTCTGGGATACAAGAGCAGAACTATCTTCACCAGAGCACTGGGCACCACACACAGCTGAAGTGCACATGAGCAATCCTCACTGATAAATAGCTCAAGAACATCACACATAAACGATTGGGGCAATGTCCAGAGTGTAACATCACTCTTGGCCCAAGAACTGCACCACAAGGTACAGTATCACAAATGAAATGATGGGGAGGCACATACACATGTAAACCAAGGGGACAGCTGACATCCAAGTCAACTGACTAGCATGTCAGTAGTAGACGTGTAAGGGGTGTACCATACACACATAGAGGGAGTGCAGACCCACAATGGCTAGGCACAAGTGGCACACATAGGAGTATGGCATTACACCACACACCATGCCATACAGGAGAAGAAAAGGCAATATGTGCCTGCAATGCATGACAAACACAAACTCAATGCCAGTGAGGCGCAGCAGGGCTACACAGTCTACACAAACACATTCAAGACACATTGATGATCAAACAAACACAACACTGATGTGCAAGTCACACACATTGCACACTCATTAGTGACCAAAACAACATGGGTAAGTCACACAGAACTGCATGGACACACCAACACACTGCACAGTGCACAACAGACAACTCATACAAGTGCATACAATCATGTATACAGGGGAGGACAAACCAAACAACAGGCACACAAGTCCTGGGTGACACATATGTGTCTATCACAATCCAGGGACACACACACATCCACAACCACCACAAAGTCACACCCTTCACACTGCACACCTCTTCACCACCAAAGAGCACACATTTCATATAGGGCAGGGGACCAGGACTAAGGGCCAACACAAAATGACCATTCACATACACAGCTGGGCACATATAAAGGAATAACACACACACATCGTGACATTGCCCAGCCTGCATGCAAATCTGTGCACAGCAGCACACCCTGTGCTGGCAGTGTACCCCAAGCTGACATGTCAACAACATAGCCAATAATAGCAAACCACTAAAAAGAGAACTGCATGACAGGGAAAAGAGCCAACACGGATAACACAAGTATTAGTGTCTGAATGGACTAAAGACCCTGTCACCCCTGTTTAAAAATGTGATGCGGGCAAAGAGCTTGGCAATGTTGAAGTGACACATAGAGCATGGGGCACAGGCAACCAAATGCACACACACAAATAACTTTAATCAGCAAGGACACTGACGAAACACACAACAAGAGTAATTGTCTTTATTCACATATTGCACAGATGTGACAGTAGAACAACAGTAGACAAGAGCAAGGCTCAAAATAATGATCATATGCAAGATAATCTGCACAGGCAAACTCCAGATAGGAAGGCCAGTGTCCATTGCAGGTGGCACAGCAAGTACATGAGAAGCTGCACAGGGGAGACTCCAACACAGCAGAGCAACAAGGCCAGTGTCCATGGTAGGTGGTACAGCAAGTACATGAGAGGCTGCACAGGGGAGACTCCAACACAGCAGGGAAACAGGGCCAGTGTCAATGGCACAGGTGAGAGTACAACACAGCAGAGCAACAGGGCCAGTGTCCATGGCACAGGTGAGAGTACAACACAGCAGAGCAACAGGGCCAGTGTCCATGGCAGGTGGCACAGCAAGTATGTGGGAGTCTGCACAGGGGAGACTCCAACACAGCAGAGCAACAAGGCCAGTGTCCATGGCAGGTGGCACAGCAAGTACATAAGAGGCTGCACAGGGTAGACTCCAAAACAGCACAGCAACAGGGCCAGTGTCCATGGCACAGGTGAGAGTACAACAGAGCAGAGCAACAGGACCAGTGTCCATGGCACAGGTAACAGTACAACACAGCAGTGCAACAGGGCCAGTGTCCATGGCAAAGGTGAGAGTACAACACAGCAGAGCAACAGGGCCAGTGTCCATAGCACATGTGAGACTCCAACACATCAGAGAAACAGGGCCATTGTCCATGGTAGGTGGCACAGCAAGTACATGAGAGGCTGCACAGGGGAGACTCCAATACAGCAGAGCAACAGGGCCAGTGTCCATGGCACAGGTGAGAGTACAACACAGCGGAGCAACAGGGCCATTGTCCATGGCACAGGTGAGAGTACAACACAGCAGAGCAACAGGGCCAGTGTCCATGGCACAGGTGAGAGTACAACACAGCAGAGCAACAGAGCCAGTGTCCATGGCGCAGGTGAGAGTACAACACAGCAGAGCAACAGGGCCAGTGTCCATGGCAGGTGGCACAGCAAGTACATGAGAGGCTGCACAGGGGAGACTCCAACACAGCAGAGCAACATGCCCAGTGTCAATGGCACATGTGAGAGTACAACACAGCAGAGCAACAGGGCCAGTGTCCATGACACAGGTGGGAGTCCAACACAGCAGAGCAACAGGGCCAGTGTCCATGGCAGGTGACACAGCAAGTACATGAGAGGCTGCACAGGGGAGACTCCAACACAGCAGATAAACAGGACCAGTGTCCATGGCACAGGTGAGAATACAACACAGAAGAGCAACAGGGTCAGTGTCCATGGCACAGGTGAGAGTACAACAGAGCAGAGCAACAGGGCCAGTGTCCATGGCACAGGTGAGAGTACAACATAGCAGTGAATGACAATTTAAGTTGCCAGGGAGAAATACTGAGTCAGGACATGAGAAGCTGCACAGCAGGTTTGTTTGACGGTACCCTTACATGACCAGCAACACACCCAGGTGCCAAACAATGGGCAGGACTAGCAAACCTGTATGAGAGACAGGTGTATAAGGGGGACTGCCACTCACATTTGGCTGTCAGGCGGACTTGGAGCTGGCTGTGTGTCAGGGACAGCAGGAACAATTGACTTGGGAGACAGAGGCCCAGGTGAGGTAGGGCCATCAGTGGTTTGGCCATTTGGAGGGCTGTTTGGATCAGGTGGTATAGTGGCACTTGAGGGTGGAGTCATGCAGACCTGTGACATGGTGTGGATGGGAGAGGTTGGAGGGGTGCCCTTCCACTTCTTGGGAATACGAAATGGCTTCCCTGTCTTGGGGTTAATGGGAACTGGTGATGACACAACAGGCACACACACCAACTGTCCCGCATCAGGTGGGGACACTGGCACTCCCTCTGGTGACGTGCTGGATCCTGCGGGATGCCTTGTCTGGCTATGCCTCTGGACCACCTTCCCCTGCTTGCCAGTTGTCTCACTTACAGTGCCCTCCTTTGCCTCTTTGCCAGGGGTGGCTCCAACAGTGCCCTCTTTTGCCTTTTTACCAGGGGTAGCCCCTACTGCGCCCTCCCCCACCTGCTTCACTGGGCTTGGAATTGGAGTTGATGGGGCCCTGTGCCTTTCCTAGGTGTACACTGCACGTCTAGCTCTGCGTGAAGTTTTAGGGATAGTAGAGTCCTTTGCTGGTGATGCCTCTGAGGCATGTGAGCCTGATGTCAGCCTCATTGATTTTGTGGCCTTCTCTTCCCTGACGGGCTCTTGTCTTTGCATTCTGGGCTGGCTCTGCTCTTCTGTGGGGATGGTGTCTGTGGGCGGGATCGCTTGGGTTGCGTCTGCTATGTGCTCCTTGTGCTGTATCATGTCTGTGATGCATGCGAACCATGACCACTGTCATCTGATGTGGCCACTGACTGGGGGGTGGACAAAGGCTCATGAGCAGGAATGGGATAATGTGCCTGTTGAAGGGCAGACATCACTGCGGATGACAAAGCCTGGACTGTACGGTGTAGCCCACCCACGTCAGAATGTAGGCAACCACCTGGCCTAATTTCTTGTCATGGTCGCTGAAGGCATTGAGCAGGGCGATTTGGCCCACACAAAGCTGGAGCAGGCGCTCTACGGACTCTGCACTGAGGGCAGCAGGGGGGACAGGTGCAGACTCAGCGGTGTCAGGTGTGAATGAAACTCATCCCCTTTTACTGTCACGGACACGGGCAGCACCAGATGAAGTGAATGGGAGGCTGGGCACTGGCCGCTGTGTGTTAGATGATGTTGCAGACTCCCCATCCCCTGTGCCTGTCAACATGGATGCATCACCGCTGGCATCAGATGATGTAGTACTCTGTGTCTCAGCCAAAAATTCCTCCTGCATACTACGGTCCCCCTCAGATGCGCTGGTGAGCTCTGTGTCACTGGCCTCCAGTGCAGCTGTGGTGCTACTCTCGCCACCACTGGTTTCCGGCTCCCATTCCTCCGTGTCCACTGGCGTTTCTGCATGAGAGACAGATGCAGGGTTGTGTTAGTGTCATCATCAGGACAAAGCAATCCAATCAATGCAGTACAGGCGATGGCCAAATCAACATGCTGACCATCACACCCTGCAATCACATTGCAGCAGCACACTACATAGACCGCAACAGTGCCTGTAACCCTGAATATCTGCCATGACTGAGCCATGTTGAGACTATACAGCACAACACCCTGCCCGTGGATGAAGTGTACCAGACACACAACTTGCCCTGCCCACACCTAGGGTCATGATGTGGGGACAACACTCATTGCCACTGACAGACCTTCAGGAAACAGGAGGGGACAACACACACACCTATTAGGACATGAGAGTCCACAATGCCATGTAGGCCATACCAAGCACCATGTGGTACTCTGGGGCACCTTGTTGTCAGGTGTGTGGGCCTCTCCGTTCATGGTGCATGCAAAGTAGGCATATATGAAGTCACACTCAGATAGTGGACCCTGCTGTTCACCCCCTAATAGATTCCCCACACTATCCCAAGGTTGAATGACCATGTAGATCCTAACACATCTGGCTATGAGAAAGCACAGCAGGGAGGATCAGTTTTGTTCTGCCAGTTTGGCCCAATGCCTGACACTGGCACACATCCCAGCAGCAACTCACATGACACAGCACAGCACCACCACACAAACATCACATGGGCCACCACTGCCACAGGCCCTGTACACATGCATCCGCTCCCAGCCATAGCCACCCTACACAAATACTCACCCCTGCCTTGCTGGCGATGCTCCTTCAGACGTGCATCCAGCTCCGGATCTGTCACTGCCAATATGCGGACCATCAGTGGTGATATGTTGCACCGTGCCAAACGCCCAGTGCGTGGTAACAGCCCCAATGTCATCTCTGCCACGTTCTTTGCCAGCCGGCTGATGTCGTCACACCTCTTGTGGCAGTGGGTGCATCATTGGTTGGATACCCCCAGGGCTGGCACATTTGCTGCAATGGCCCTCCACACGGCCTTACGCTGGTGTACCTTGCTGGTGTACCTTGAGCTGCAGTTATGGGAGAAAAGAAGGGTAAATGATCAGTTACACAGTGTCATGTATCAACATCTATCAGTACAGTAGCAAGACAGAGAATAAGGACCTACTGTAATCTCCATCCGTCCCAAACTGGGGGACACCTCACAAGGGCACTCTGAAATGAAATGAAATGAAAAGGGAATTTGTAATGTGCAACTTAGCCCAGGAAGGGCATCAAGGCGCAGAGAACAGACATACAGATAGTCTCAAAATGCCAGAGTGCAGATCATCTAATACGCCTGGGAGAAGAGCCAGGTCTTTAGAAGTTTACGAAAGGGCACCAGTGGAGACTGGCTAGACAGTTCCAAAGGAAGGGAGTTCCAGAGTTTGGGCACCAAGGTAGAAAAGGCTCTACCTCCCCACCTTGCCCTCACAAATCTAGGTACTGAAAGCAGATTCTTGGAGGCTGAGCGGAGAGTTCTTCTGGGAGTGTAAATACACAAAAGGGACCTGACACCCTCTGAGCCTGAGCCATATACAGCTCTATGAGCCAGGCAGAGGAGTTTGAAGGAAATCCTGGAGTGTATCGGGAGCCAATGAAGATCCTTTCTAGCTTGAGTTACAGAGACCAGTCTAGGAAGGTTCAAGACCATCCTGGCGGCAGCATTCTGCGCCATCTGCAGATGATGGATGGATCTCTTGTTAATGCCACTGTAAAGGGAATTAAAAAAATCGAGCCTGGATGAGGCCAAGGCAACTGTTACTTGTCTCCGAGCTGCAGGAGACAAATACGGGGCAATCTTCCTGAGAGTTCTTATGATGGCAAAGCAAGTTGACACCGTCCTGTTGACCTGAGGTTCGAAGGATAGGAGCGGGTCGATCAGTACTCCAAGGTTCCTGGCGGAGAGGGTGGGATGGGGGCAGTCTCCCAGGGAGGCCGGCCACCAATCCTCAGACCACAGATCATGATTTCCACCGAAAATCATGACCTCCGTCTTTTCCCCGTTTAGCTTTAAGAAATTTCGAACCATCCACTGAGAGACTGCCTCCATACATGCTCTGAAATTGAGGGCTGAAACGCTTGCCGACTGAGTGATGGAAACCATAATCTGGGTGTCGTCTGCGTATGTCAAATCCAAAAGATCTCACCACCTTACCAAGTGGGGTAACATAGATGTTGAATAGGAGAGGACTCAACGAGGTGCCCTGCGGTACCCCACATTGCACTGCCTGAGGGGAAGAGAGGAAGTTGCCCATCTTGACTCTCTGCTCTCTATGGTGTAAAAAAGAGGAGAGTAAACTGAGAGCGGTCCCCTCTATCCCAATCCCTTCAAGCCTGGAGATCAGGATTGATGGGGACAAGGTGTCAAAAGCTGCTGTGAGATCTAATAACACCAGCAGAGTAGAGTGTCCCCTATCAACCTCAGAGCGGATGTTGTTAATCACAACCATGAGAGCAGACTTAGTGCTGCACGGAACCCGTGTTGGGAGATGTCAAAGTGATTGGAGCTCTCAATGAATGTGGAAAAGTTGCGATTGAGGTGAGCCTCAAGTATCTCTGCAGGGGCTGGAAGGAGAGACATAGGACAATAGTTTTTCAAGACTCTCGGGTAAAGGGATGCCGTTTGAGTAGGGGTTTGACGACAGCCGTTTTCCAAGAAAGAGGAAAAGTCCCCTCCCTAATAGCCATGTTCATAACCTCTAGTAAGGGTGGGAGAACAACTTCTCTGCACAATTTTAGAGTTTTCAGAGGACAAGGGTCCAAGGGCAAACATGACTTGGTGTTGTTAAGAAGACGGTTGAGATCTTCCATAGTCAGAAGTGGAAAACCGGAAAGACGCGGTTTGAAAAGGACTTCGACTGTCTCAAACTGAAGGGGGGAAAACAATAGGGAAGGAGGTGCAGAATTAGCATCCAACTCCAAATTACGAGCTTCGAGAGAGCTGTAAATATCGGCAATCTTTGAATGAAAGAAGCTAGCTATATTATTAGAGAGCTCTTGCGACTCGATGGTAGGGTCAGCCACTTTCGGTGAAGATAGTGAATCAACTATTTTAAACAGATCTCTAGATGATTTTAGGGAGGCAGTAAGGTTAGTAAAATAACTCCTTTTTTACGCAACTATAGCCTTCTTATAGTCCCTCAGCAGTGGTTGATGTAGGGCTCTTCCCCCGGAGTCCGGATGGGCCTGCCAGAACCTCTCTTGTTTTCTACACTTCTGGCATAAAAGCCTAAGATTGTCAGAGTACCAGGTTCGCGAGGGACTTTTCCGGACTGAATAGTGCGATTTTTCCGGAGCTAGGGTGTCTATTCCATTGGATAAGGCATTAGACAAGCCTATTGCTGCTGTATTGGAATCTGACTGATTGATACAGACAAAGCGGTCCCAGATAGACACACAATGAACTCAACCGTGACAACAAATAAGTACATACAAAAATAACTTATAACAACATTGTTTTTAATCACAACGTGTATTGCAAAAGATTCATTCATAAAAATAAATACGCAGTAAATCACATATAATGCCCCTAAAAGAAAGGAGTAGGGAAGGGTAGTGCTGGGATAGTGAAAGTATAGAAACTAGAATATGGGTCACTAAGACCAAGATACACAATAAGACAATTAATTCATCAATTAATTTGAACAATCATGCCTCAAATAAAATCACAAATGATAAAACAGGGAGGAGGCTGAACATAAGAGGAAGTGTCGACGATTCGACCCAGAGTAGATGCAGGCGTGGTATAAACTTTGCTAGAGGGTCTTCATCAGGACAGGGGTTGCGGGAGGTGGGGCAATGGATCTTAAATTGATACTACAATGTAGTGGGTATGACTCAATAGTGGTAGACTCTTGGAGAAGCGGTAGTGAAGTTACGTTCTTACGTCAATGCCTCAATGGATAATGAAGAGAGTCAGGTAGCTCGGAATCTTTCAATAAAAACTGCCGTTGACAATAGGGGATTCGAACGTAGATGTATGAGATGGTGACTACTAGTCGCTGTCAGACTGTGAGTGGTAGGACACAGTAATGTAGACTCTGCCAATAGCAGAAATGCGGCTGAAATCAGGGGGTTCAACTGTAGTTTTAGTCAAGAGCTTGTGTCGTTCACGGCTGAATCGAATGTAGTGGCGTTCCTCGTCAGCTCGATTAAACAGAATCTGCAAGAAGCAGAGATTTAGCAGAAAAAATGGGGCGGAGAGTTGAGGTTCAACTGTGGTTTTGAAGAAAGACGTGCATGGGTCACCGCTAAATAAAGTGTTCCTCGTCAGCTCCACAGCGCTGAATCTAGCAAACGCTGGAGTGTCAAGGAACGTGGAGGATTGTACCGAAGACCGCTGGTTACTTCTGCGATTTTTAATCGGTAAAGGTCAAAGGACAAGGTCATGTGGCAGGGAAAGTTGTGGATTAGTCAGGAAATCCTAAATGGCACTGCTCATCGCTAGGTTAGGCATCGCTAGGATCTGACAGCGAGAGAGAGCTGAAAGTATTCATAAAAGGTGCAAGAGTACCATCATTGATCTCTCTTTAGTTCCTTCTGACCTCACATGTATTGCTCTTGGTTTGATTGGGTGGCCTAGGATTAGTATTAAGATAGAAAGGCACTGCTCAATGATCAGACCAAGACAACGGAATAGGCGTTGCAGTCGTAAGTCTGCCATCATTAGAGAAGATGCCATCCAGCGTATAGCCGGTGGAATGTGTAGGGCCGGCAACCATTTGAGCCAAGCCGCATGCGGCTAGCCCTTCCACTAGGAGCATCGTATCTTTAGAATAAGCAGCTTCCAGATGGAAATTGAAGTCGCCCAAGATGCTTAAATTGGGCTTATCAATGAAAGGCTCTGGGAGTTGGAGAATATTTTGAGAAAAAGTAGATCTGGGGCCAGGAGGTTTATAGCAAAGAATGCCTGAGAAGGAGGCTGAAGAAGCAAAGCTTATAGAAAAGTACATAGCCTCAAAGTTGTAAGAAGTAGAGGAAAGAGGCTCAGTACGGAAGACAAAAATGTCACGAAATGAAATCCCTAACCCACCGCCCCTGCGACCCATCCTATCCATCCTTGTGAGGGTATAGCCCTCAGGGACCGCCTCCACCAGATCAGGGCCTGAAGAGTCCGACCCCAGGTTTCTGTTATAAAAACCCACGGGGGTTTCCTTTGCGAGACAAAGTCGTTAAAAGCCACATTGTTTCTGACCAATGACCTAGCGTTTATAAGCAGTTCAGCTGCCATTATAGGGTTTACTACCAGTCTTGCCCGCCCATGCAGAGCCTGATTTCGGTTGAAGCCCCCTTAAAGCACTGCATATGTAGGCGCTTATCTGGAGAAATGGTGTGATGACAGGGCCTAAATGGAGGTCTAACAGAGAGATGAGAAGCACAGGTGTACAACTCACATTCTGCCAGAAGGGGAAAACGTGGTCCAGCCCGCCTGGCCCCTGGCGAGACCTTAGCGCAGACGGGCGCAGACGGGCTTAACTTTGGCACAACTTCGGCGCACGCAGGCTGCGCGCTACCGCTGCACACGGAGAAAAACATCCCGTTTAAATAAGGCTGATCCCGAGTCTGGCGTCCCACCTCACAGAATCCAGCCAATGGGAGCAGGGACCAGCTGTTTGCCGAACGCGCCCTCCACGCAAACGGAAACACCCGCGGTGGACGGGGGCACCAGGCAGAGGAGGCAGCAGGGTAAGAAAACAAAGTACTGAGGGTTAAGTCTAAGAAGCCCAACAAATATATCCTAAAGTGCAATTATTGTTTTTAAAACACGGCACGATTTTAAAAGAAACTAGATTGTAAAAGTAGCAGCAGCAATATAACTATTTCAGCGCTAGCGATTAGGGCATAGTAATCATGCACTGGGAGCTGAGACCACTCTGCATGGGCCAAACATATTGCATGCATACATGAGGGCGTAGAGGGTCCCTGAAAATCTCACACACATGCTGGATGACTGCACTGTACCCTCTCAGTGGCTTGCACATATCACCAGTCCCATGCATATCTGCCCACTACATACCTCACATATCTACCTGGGTCTGTGTCTAGAAGCACTGTGTGCATGACTGGGCAGCATTCAATGAGCATGTCCTGTGAACATATGTGTTTGTAATGTGTATTGCCTCGGGGCACAAGGACTCAACAACATAATAGCCATCTAGAGAAGTGTGTTCGTGTGCAATTATACAGGGCTGAAATGGGGCACATCGTCTATTCAGTGTGAATGAACAGGAGCAAGGACCATGTAAGTTCAGTGGTGTGTTCTTGTTTGGGTGGGCAGGCACTGGGCCTAGTCTGTGGGTTCACACTGAGTCAGACAACAGGGGCACACAGAAACATTCACCCAAGCAATTACTGTCCTGGCACCTACATGTCCAACATCCTGTGACTCTGTACGGCTGACAATGTAACACACTCCACTCACACATACAACTGCAAGCAGGGAAAACTGTGACATTGGGACACACACACTCCCTCGCCCTGGAGACAGCTTGTGTGTCAGTGTATGACATAACCCCACGCCCTCAGGCATATACTGCAGCAGCACAACTACATGTCTGACACCCCCCCTATCCTCCAGCTCCCTTAATGATGACTTACCACTACATTGGGGCCACCATACAGCCTTGGGTACTGTGCCACCACCTCGTCCACTAGGACCTCCAGCTCCTCGCTTGTGAATGGACTGGTACAGATATTCTCCGTCTCTGCCATCCCTGTGGACATGGAACATCTGTGGTGGAAGTGAGTGGTGAGGGGTCCCAGGCAGCATGCACTTGAGGCAGCAGCAGAAGAGGGTCCCAGGCAGCAGGCACTTGAGGCAGCAGCAGGAGAGTGTCCTCGGCAGCAGGCACTTGAGGCAGCAGCAGGAGAGTGTCCCAGGTAGCAGGCACTTGAGGCAGCAGCAGGAGAGTGTCCCAGGTAGCAGGCACTTGAGGCAGCAGCAGGAGAGTGTCCCAGGCAGCAGGCACTTGAGGCCGCAGCAGGAGAGTGTCCCAGGCAGCAGGCACTTGAGGCATCAGCAGGAGAGTGTCCCAGGCAGCAGGCACTTGAGGCATCAGCAGGTTAGGGTCCCAGGCAGCAGGCTCTGTGAGCAGTGGGCATGAGAGGCTCACTCCCACAGATTTATAGCCCCCTGGGGTCATTTGTAAGGTGCAAAGTTGCAACAATTGTTTTTCCAGGTCTGCCTCATTCAAATGCATCCAATGACCGCCTCTGCGGTGGCGGAGCACGCCTTCCGCAATTTTCAAAACTGCATCTTGCCACCTCAATCATCGCTCCCATTGCTGTAGGCAATGCTCCATGGCGGTGATGCACCTCAGGGTCCCGGGGTGCGCTACCCCAATGGTGCATCGTTCAAATGCATCCAATGACCGCCTCTGCGGTGGTGGAGCATGCCTTCCACGATTTTCAAAACTTCATCATGCCACCGCAATCATCGCTCCCATTGGCTGTAGGCAATGGACCTTGGTGGTGATGCACCGCAGGGTTCCGGGGTGCGCTACCGCGATGGTGCATCGTTCAAATGCATCCAATGACCGCCTCTGCGGTGGCGGAGCACGCCTTCCGCAATTTTCAAAACTGCATCATGCCACTGCAATCATCGCTCCCATTGGCTGTAGGCAATGCCCCATGGCAGTGTTGCACCGCCGTGGCCATGCAGTAGCTACCTCAATTTGGGTGGCGGAGCATGCCCACCGCCATCTGCCCATGTCTCTATGCCAATGGCTACCGCACTTGTGAAGGGGGTGGTGCTGGTGTCACACTGCCGTGGCCATGCAGTAGCTACCGCGATTTGGCTGATGGAGCATGCCCACCGCCATCTATCCATGTCTCCATGCCAATGGCTACCACACTTGTGATGGGGGTGGTGCTGGTGTCACACCGCCGTGGCCAGGAGGTAGCTACTGCGATTTGGGGCACATGCAATGCCAATGTCCATCGTGAACACTGCATCAGTACACAGCAGCAAAATGGTTAAGGGCACATCATTGGACACACAATGCCATTATTCCATATAATCCACAGGTGGACGCACGTTATGTGTGACGCACATTGGTCTGTGGTCCCTGCCATATAACTTATGCATTTGATGTTTGATGATGCTTCACAGTGTTAAGAAGGCCTGGGAGGCAAATTCCATTCCGTTCGCGGAATTTGGGTAATTTTGTGTTCCGCGGAGATCACAAAATTGCCCAAAATTCTGCATTCCACGACTTCACAAAATGTTTTACTTGTTCATGTTCTCACAAGATATTCCCCCCGAGCACACAAACAGCGATTGCGAACAGTAAAAAAGCATAGCGAACAAGCAATTATTTTACCGTTTTGCGGAGATTTGTGTAATGCGATTACGAAAATTCCGCCCACCTCTAGTGTTAAGCTGGTGTCAATAATGTGTAACAAATCAATTTGTTGTGGGTCAGTGCTGGCCTTGTCAAGGCTTGTCTCACTGTATGGTGTTGTTACTTACTTGTGTTTTCATATCAGCTCATGCACACAAGTGACAGTTTTCCAGCTACTGTGATAATTGGGTTGTGGATGTGTGCCAAATTCACTTGATGCATTGAGGTGTGACAGGTACAGCAGATGAGTATGAGATAGTCATGGTCATTTACACACATTGGTGGATGGTACGGTACGAGGTGTGCACATGTGAAATGTGGAGTTCAGTATGTGTGCATTCACATTGGCCTATGTGTTGTTTACGGCACTCATGTATTGTTAATGGAGATTTGTGCCCTCTGTGTGTCTCAAATGTCCACCCATGTAACCTGGTGGCCACGCATCTCTCATGGCAGCCTTTGGTTTTCCATGACTCCTTAACGGTATGTGCTGTGCCCATCTCATGATGGTTGTCATTGCCATTTTTCCATTTTCATCTCAACTAGGAGGAGGCCTAATCTCATACATCACCTGACAGTGCTGGAGGACATGGAGTATATAGCGTTCATTCACAAATCCTGGATGATGGTGAGGACTCAAGGCCCCCGCCTGTTCAGGGCCCTGAGTCCAGTGGAGAGGAGGAAGGAGTTGATATGCGTCAACAGGGCATCATCCGTTACTTCAATTGAAGGTGGGTGAGGAGGTACGACTTGTACATTGTCTGGTGTGATTGCTGTTGTTGTGAAGGGCCATGCGCGGATGGTACAGACAGGCACATGTTGAGTCACCTGTGTGTGGAAATGTGCCAGTTACATTTCACATGTGAATGTATACAGAACTCTGTTTGTTGACACTTGCTGAACATTGTGTTGTCTGCCTGTAGACTTATTGGATGTTTGGTGTAGTGTTATATCTGTGATGCCACACTAACGCCAGTGACTGTTGTTCTGTTGTGTCTCCCTAGGTGCCGCAATATTATCCAGGCCTACATACTGTACATCTTTTGGATACATCATGGACATTTTCAACACTGTAAATATTGCACTAAAAACAAAACTGCACAAATTCAAGTGTGTAAGGTATTTTATTAAAAAGTTGACATGTGAGGGGTGCAGGCATCTTTACATGAAAGTGGTGATGGAGCAGTGAGTTGGCAGTCATGGTAAAAGAGATGCAAGAGTAGACACCACATTGATGTGGTGACCCAGTCCAATAACAGGTGCCATTCACAAGGCAGTGTGGGGAAGGACAGTCCAAACAGTCAATGCAGTGGGGAAGAGGGTTGCCATCAAGGCTGGCTCCGTGAATGTTGTGTGGCTGGTGCTTTGCCTCCAGAGACTCCCAGGCTCTTCTTTGGACGCCCCCTTAATCGCTTTGGCAGGGGGGCCTGCTGCATGGCCAGTGGCGTCTGAGGATTCACCCCTCTCTGTGGCCACAGGGGAGGATGGTGCACTGTCATCCTGCAGCACATCAGAGGGGGTGGAGGTGTTTTTTGGGACATAGGCCTGTCCCTCAGTAACGCCACGTGCTGGGCCATGAGGTCCACCATTTGTCCAATGCATGTGTCAATGGACCTCATCAGCAGGATGAGCTAATGTAATAGTTCGTCAGTTCGGCCACTTTGTCCCTGGACCTGTTCATATGACCTGAGGACTCTGGTGAAGTGGTCCAGGGATGGTGTGCCAACCTCCTGAGGTATGGAGGTGACCCTGGCCCTCCCACCTGCCCTGCTGCCACGGACCTGTTGCCTCCCCACTGTGGGTCCACGCACACTCTCCCTGCCCTCCACAGTTGTTGGTGTGTCCTGGTCATCCCCTGGGACAGGGAGGGTGCTGCAGATGGTGCTGGTGGTGGCAGAGGTGGCAGCGGTGGAGGCAAAGGCCGTGACTGCAGGGGTCTGCTGTGCTGATGTTGTTGCAGTAGATGTGGTGGTGGGGAGGATGGGGGCCTGGGACCTGTTGGTCCCTGGCACACCAGATGGGCCGGCCTAGAGCTCATGGTCCAAACTATCCTGGGAGTCAACATCCGAGAGTCCATGTACCGGGGGGGAGACTGGCTCTGCTGGTCGTTGTTGTCCTCAGCAGCGAGTTCTTCATCACCTGTGGATTTGATGGGGAATGTCCAGACTTCGGCACTGTGCAAGTATTCTGTTAGCTGCATGTCATTGACTGTCTGTACACTACACAATTGAGAGATCTTCACTATTATTATTAAGTGCAATACGGGGCGTAATTTCATGGTGCAGAGGAACATCAATTACTTGTACATGTCAGTTATCGATGCATTGCATGCAATTGTTGCTGTGTGTAGTGATGCAGGTCTCCCACCCCCAAACAGCCAGACCAGTGAAGATGGCTACCTACTTGTAAGTTTGGTTGGTTAACAGTGCCATGGCTTGCAGGTGCTCCTGGGTGGGAGGGAGTGCTCCATGCTGCTGGGGTGTGGGACACGGGGCATGGTGGGAGTCATGGTACAGGTCTCCCACCCCCAAACAAGCCTCCCAAGCAAGATGGCTACCTACCTGTTAGGTGAGGGTGAACAGTGCAATGGCTGACGCATGCTTATGGGTGGGGGAGGCCTCTATCCTGCTCAGGTGTGGCACAGGGGGCATGGTGGGAGTCGTGGTACAGGCCTCCCACCCCAAACAAGCCTCCCAAGCAAGATGGATACCTGCCTGTTAGGTGAGGGTGAACAGTGCAGTGGCTGACACATGCTTCAGGGTGGGGGAAGTCTCTATCCTGCTCAGGTGTGGGACAGGGGGCATGGTGGGAGTCGTGGTACAGGCCTCCCACCCCCAAACAAGCCTCCCAAGCAAGATGGCTACCTACCTGTTAGGTGAGGGTGAACAGTGCAATGGCGGACACATGCTACTGGGTGGGGGAGGCCTCTATCCTGCTTGGTGTGGGACAGGGGTATGGTGGGAGTCCTGGTACAGGCCTCCAACCCCCAAACAAGCCTCCCAAGCAAGATGGCTACCTACCTGTTAGGTGAGGGTGAACAGTTCAATGGCTGACACATTCTCCTGGGTGGGGGAGGCCTCTATCCTGCTGGGGTGTGGGACAGGAGGCATGGTGGGAGTCGTTGTACAGGCCTCCCACCCACAAACAAGCCTCCCAAGCAAGATGGCTAGCTACCTGTTAGGTGAGGGTAAACAATGCAATGGTGTTTGGGTTGTGCAAGGAAATACTTATCAGTGTTTTGCTTGCCATTTGTCTGTACTTACCAGCCTCCATTCCCAAGGATACTCCTGTGAGAATCTCAGGATGCAGTATGGCAGTCACCTTCTCCTCCCATGGTGTGAATGTTTTCAGTGGGATGGGAGGGCCACTGCGAGTCCGGTTAGCCAGCTCCCAGTTCTTGCTCCTCCTTGACATTCCTCTTGAGATCATGCCACCGCTTCATGATCTCCTTCTTTGATCGAGGGGTGGTCCCTACTGCATTGACCTTTTGAAATATCCTTTCCCACATGTGTGTCCTTATGGCTAAAGGTGTCTGTTGGACCAGGCCACCAAACAGTTGTGGTTCCACTCTGACTATCTCATTTACCATGACTGTCAACTCACTTTCTGTGAATTTTGGCATTTTCTGTGCTGCCATGGTGCGTGGTGTTTGAAGTGTTTGTGGGTGCAGGGGTGTGTGGTGGGTGTGGTGTTGATGTGTGAGGTGTGTTGTGTGGTGGGGGTTTGTTGGTGCTGGTGTGATGGTGGTGTTGGTGGTGGTGGTGGTGTGTGTGCTGTGTTCTTTTCTTTTATATTTAGGATGTAGTTTCCAAAAGAAGAGCCTTTTTTCATTTGGCTATAACTTTGGCGTTGTTTAACAAATCCTCACAAAAATGTTTCAACTAGTAGGTACCTCACTCCAGCTGCTGTCTTGGAAGTTTTGTGGTGATCCATCAAGCGGGGGTTGGGAAAAAAGGGGAGTCCCAAAACACATTTTCCCCATGTTAGTTCCCAAAAGAGCTCTAGATATACCCTGAACTGTTGAAATTGGCAGGACAGTAGATGTTGATCCAGTGAAGTGCCTTTTTGTGATTCAGTGTTAGTTGGCTCAGTAGTTTTAGAGATATTAACCGAAATCCAAATTTGTATATATAGGGATGCGAAGGCTCCACTACCCCTCAAAATCTCATGCTGAGACCTGATTGGCTGCCAACACTTCAAACCAGGAGGTATTGTTAGCCATCTTTTTGTTACATTTTCAGCTAGAGCCTTGTTGGCTCTGTGGCACTAACCGAAAAAATTAAAAAAAGGAGCCCGGGGTTCCCTACTTCTTTTCTATATGCCCCTGGGTGGGCTAGGTCCTGGAGGCATCAGCAATGATGTAAATATGGGGCACATGGGGCCCCCCTCCTATGGCTCATTATAAGCCCCAGGACTGCCACCTTCCTAGGGTAAGTGTGCTTAATTTAATTCAGGGGACCACGCTGCCCCCTGGGCAAGTGTTAGGTTTATGCACAGGACCTCCACATCCCTGGGGCAATATAGTTAATTTGAGTCAGGGGCCTGTGCGAAATCCAGCTGCCCCAGGGACCCTCAGTTCCTTGGGACAAGTGTTGTTACATTATTGCAAAGGGGCCAATGCGGCCCCCTCACAGCCTTGGTGACTGCCTCCTCCCCAGGACACTATGAAAAATAAATGTAGAGGGTCTGTCATGATCTCCCGGCCCTGGAGACTTTCAACTCTCTGGGACAAAGATTTAAGATGAAATAGGAAGGTGCAACCCGGTGTGGAGTTATTTATGGCCCTGGGAACCACCATACCTCAGGATTGGCTCTTGTAATGTCCCAGGGTGCCCACACTGGGACACAGCTGTTTTTTTTTTGGTTAGAGCTCGACATAGCTGTTTGCTTTTGCTTGGTGGATGGTGACAGCTCCTACCAAGCTAAAGCAAACATTACTCTGCTTTCTGCAAACCGAGCTGTCAAACAGCTCCAGCTTGCAGAAAACTGAGTTTTACTCTGCACACATATTAGTACAGAGAAACTGATGAAAAAAATGTTTTGCCAGAAAGGCTGCAGACTTTCAGCAGCCTTCTGTTAGTCACAGGAATACTGGCTACCGCCGGAGGCGGGGTGCCAGCAGGGACCATGGGGACCTTGAGACTCCTCACGGTCCCCAACACAGGTCACTGGGTCCCCTAGGAGCACCCAGAATAGAGAGGCCAGGGAGATGGGCCGGCAAAACTTGGTGTAGGGTGGGGTTCACACAGCCCCCACTCCCCTAAAAAAACTGTTATAATAAAAAAGGCCAGGGCCATGACGATGGTTTCACCAGGGTCAAAATCACGGTGGGGAGCAGAGCAGCCCCCTAAAAAAAATATGTTTAAAAAAAGGTGAGGCCTCAGGGATGAGGTCCTTAGGGTGGAAATCGACCCAGGGAGGGCATACAGAGCCCACTCCCTCATTACAAACATAATTCATTTTTTTAATGCAGGTTGTGAGGGAAGTTGCCGGAGGCCCTACCCCCTTTGTCAACTACTCTGCAAAGAGGCCTGCTGGTGCACAACTTGTCACCGTAGCTAGTGAGGGTCTTTGGGAGTCAACAACCCCTCATATAAGCTCCAGGAAGTCGCACACAGTAGAATAGCTGAGAGGTCACCCAAGGCCCTGCCCCCTATTTCCATCTCTCTGAAAAAGCACTTCCTGGCACAGTACTGGTTGGGGGTGAAGTTCCCTTGACTGCAGAGGATATTTGGGGGCCTACAGCCCCTCCTGTTACCTCCAGTAAGTGCCACACAGCGGGATTTCTGAGAGTTCAAGTGAGGCCCTCCCCCTTTCTCCACCACTCTGCAAATGTGCCTCCTGGTGCACTATTTTTGGGGATGTGGGATTGCTAAAAACTCAAGTCATGCCCTGCTCCTTTTCTCCAATACTCTGCCAACGCGACTCATGGCCCACTACTGGTTGGGGGGTGAAGTGCCTTTGGTTGCTGAGGGTCTTTGGGGTCCAAGAAGCCTTCCTGTTACCAGCAGTTAGTCCCACATAGCGGGATTGCTGAGAGTTGATTGGAGTCTCCACCCTCCTTTCCCACCACTCCGCAAATGTGCCTCCTGGTGCACCACTTGTTGGGGGTTTATGTCCCTTTTGATGCTGAGGGTCCTTGGAGGACAAGAAGCCCTCCCATTGTCAGCAGTACGTCCCACACAGCGGGATTGCTTAGAGTTGGTTGGAAGCCCCGCCCTCCTTACTCCACTAATCTTCAAACATGAAACTTGGTGCACTACTTGTTGGGGGTTAAAGTTCCTTTGGATGCTGAGGGTCCTTGAGGGACAAGAAGTCGTCCAGTTACCAGCAGTAGGTCTCAGACTGGAGGATTGCTGAGAACTGGTCAGAGACCCCATTCCCTTTCTCAACCACTCTGCAAATGCGCCTTGTATTAAAAAGAAATCACTTATAAAACCAAAGGTTACAGGCATGTTACAGTTAGAAAATACAATTTTAATAGTTTTAGAAATTCACTGAAAAAAAACAAAGGTTACACTGATGTTACAGTTAGGCTCAGATTTCACTTGTACAAAACCACAGAAATGTAGCTGTTATAGATACCTGATCTAAATATAATTTACGCATCCACAATGCACTACTTATGACCTCACATATTAAATCACTGATGACATAGTCAGCGACACCACTGTTGACATCACTGATGACATCTCAAATTACATCATCCACAGAACCACTCACACACCCACTCATAACCCCATACAATCTGTTGTATGCCCACTCACACACCCACACAACCAGTCACATACCCATTCACAAACCCATACAAATACTCATACAACCACTCCCTCCTCCAAAGAGCAGCACACACACCCACTCACTCACACATTCACTCACTCAACCATTAATGTACCCATTCAGCTATACATAGAACCAGTCACTCAACCAGCCACTGACACAGCTGTACACTCACCCATACAGCTACGGACACACAGATATATTCACCTATATGGTCATTCACACACCCACTCACACCCCTATGCAGCCTCTCAACACAGACGCTCACTCACCCATACAAGTACTCACACACGCACTTGCACACCTTAACAACCACTAACATACCCATTCACATATCCATACAAGCACTCAGATATCTGCACACTCACCCGCACTGTCATATTTTTTTAATTTACTAGTATAAATATATATACATATATATATATATATATATATATATATATATATATATATATATATATATATATATATATGATATGATATGAAAAGCCCTCACACAGCATGTCAGCTGCAGAAACAATGTAATCAGCAACACTTTTTTACCTTGACAGGTCTTTGTCATGACCTCACTTATATACATTTCTGTTTCCCTTTGTCAAAGATTTAAGTTCTTATATCAAAGGAACAATTTTTTTATAATAACAATTAAAGATCTTGTATGGGAAGATAGCTTTCTTGTCACTTTGGACATTACAAAATAGTGTACTTGCATTACACATCAGCAGGGGATATCAGCAGTGAAATGCTTTTTAAATTACAGCTAACACCCTTTTCCTTAAGAACAACATTTTTCCTTTTGCTGAGCAGCTGTATTTGCAGAGACAAGGGGACCCTTGCAAATGTATTCATCAGATGGTGGGAAGAGCACATGGCCTGGGTTGAACCCAATGACCAATGGGTAGAAAAAGTGGTCCACCAAACCTGATATATAGATGATTTGTTCATTATATGGAGGGGATTGCAGGAAGAGGCTGAACAATACATACCAGTTTTAAATTATAACACTCTGAATTTGCAATTTACAAGCTGTATAAATAGCCTTCTTAGAGCTTGCAGTATATGTGGAGGAGAAACAACTCTGCTAAAGACTATTCTGAAAAAGTCATAGCTGGTAATTCAATGATACATGCAACAAGCCAACACCCATGCAGCCTGGTAACGGAGAACACTTGCACCTTAAGTGTAATTGCTCCACACTGCAGAGTTATGAACAGGCAGAGGAGGAAGCGATCAACAGGTTTGAGAAGATAGGATATTCTAAAAATATCTTAAGGGAAGCAGCTAAGAAAGTACAAGGAGTAGACAGGCAGGCATTACTGATCCCTAAATCCAAAGAAAAAGGGGACTCAGTAACACGATTCATTTTGAATTTCTCAGCAGGATCTAATGAGATCAAGAGAATAGTAACAAAACATTGAGGCATTCTATAGGGAGATCCCTTCATGGGCCCATCCTTACATGCAACACCAGGTTTCACCCACAGAAGAAGTACCTCACTTAAATATCTATTAGTACATTGTCACCATGTGGAAAAACCTGTAGAGAAAATTGAAGGTGGCTGGCTTTTTTCCTTGCACGATATGCAAAGCTTGTAGGAGCAGCAAGAAGGTCAAAGAATAGGAAATTATGGGTGCTAAACAGCAAGTAGATCAGTAAGCTACTGAACTGCAGCTCAAACTTTGTAGCATACTGCCTGATGTGCCTGTGTGACAAAGGATACGTAGACAGCAAAGTGCAACCAGCAAATAAATGGTATTAGAACACACTAGGGCAATTAAAAATAAGGATGAGGCATACCCAGTAGCCAGAAATTTCCTACAGAACATAAGAGTGACAGCAGTCTCCTACGGTGTTTCTGTGCAGATCAGGTACCCATGAAGGAGACGGGAGGTGCTAGAGTCAGGACTCTCAACAATTAGAGTCTGGATACATTGTAGAAATGAGAACTCTGGCCTGTTGGGGCCTAAACAGTGAGAAGAGTTGTAGACACAAATAGGTTAACCCCTTAAGTGCTGCTGACGGCCAATGGTCGTCAGCAGGGCTACCTCCCCAGTGCTGCGCACGACCATTGAACGTCCATTCAGCACTAGTTCTAATGGACAGCGCAGCACTGGGGAGGAATGTGTAATAGCAGCTATGAGGTTAAGGTACTTGCTTATCAAATTCATCAACCCCTGTCGATTCATTTCTATTGTTATTGCTACTGGGTTTTTATGGAGATTGAATACATTTATTATAATATTTATGAAATATTTATAAGCTAGATGTATATATATTAAATCTATTTTTGTTTCCAAAACAAGATGAGACAAGGTTAAAAAATATTCTATGTCAAATGGATGATAAAATGTTGTAACCAGCACGCAAATATATTTTAAGATGGCCGCCACAGAAACGTGCAATATGTTTCGCGATGCCAGGTGGTGCATTGTTTATGTTGATTATACTTTTGCTATCTAACAACGGTGTTGTTTGCTTTAAAAGAAAAAAATGGTGAATGAACGCTGTCATTGACAAAAGCTTGAAGGCCGAAATGCGTCTTTCATCGTTTATCATGGACATAATACATTTTCAGTATTAAAAAAGACTATGGAGTGCATAAAGGTCCTTTTTGGTAGAGTAACAAGACCACCCTCATGGGTCGCCTTGTGGCGAAAAAGGAAACAAGAGGAAAATATATATATATATATATATATTCAAAACACAGTTTGCCTGCAAATGAGGGAGCCCAAAACAGAATGAAGGTTTACCGCTTGTTTATTTCGTGGAGAATGTAGCGTGAGAACGGCAGTCTGAATCACCAAAGTTCAATCCTTCCCTGACGCGTTTCATGCAAAGCACTTCTTCAGAGGATGAAGGACATTGAAGCGATTGAGCAGGCTGTGAATCCTTTTGCACACATGAATCCGATTGTTACCGCCCCAGTGGGCGTGGTCAGGCGCATTGCCTGATGGTAGATGTAGTGCAGGGTTTTTCTCCAGTGAGTTGCCGGTTCAATCCTCGTAACATGACATCCCCAGTGGGTTGTGAAGGCAGGTTTGCAGTTCAAGCGCCTCCGTTAATCTCTCCAACTGCACATTCTGTTTCAAGCTGCAGCGTCATTTGGCACTGCAGCACGAACTGTGTAACACACAGCCTGGTCTCTCCTCGCGGCCTCAGGCACAGCCGCTCAACATTCAAAACACAGTTTGCCTGCAAATGAGGGAGCCCAAAACAGAATGAAGGTTTACCGCTTGTTTATTTCGTGGAGAATGTAGCGTGAGAACGGCAGTCTGCATCACCAAAGTTCAATCCTTCCCTGACGCGTTTCATGCAAAGCACTTCTTCAGAGGATGAAGGACATTGAAGCGATTGAGCAGGCTGTGAATGCTTTTGCACACATGAATCCGTTTGTTACCGCCCCAGTGGGCGTGGTCAGGCGCATTGCCTGATGGTAGATGTAGTGCAGGGTTTTTCTCCAGTGAGTTGCCGGTTCAATCCTCGTAACATGACATCCCCAGTGGGTTGTGAAGGCAGGTTTGCAGTTCAAGCGCCTCCGTTAATCTCTCCAACTGCACATTCTGTTTCAAGCTGCAGCGTCATTTGGCACTGCAGCACGAACTGTGTAATACACAGCCTGGTCTCTCCTCGCGGCCTCAGGCACAGCCGCTCAACATTCAAAACACAGTTTGCCTGCAAATGAGGGAGCCCAAAACAGAATGAAGGTTTACCGCTTGTTTATTTCGTGGAGAATGTAGCGTGAGAACGGCAGTCTGCATCACCAAAGTTCAATCCTTCCCTGACGCGTTTCATGCAAAGCACTTCTTCAGAGGATGAAGGACATTGAAGCGATTGAGCAGGCTGTGAATCCTTTTGCACACATGAATCCGATTGTTACCGCCCCAGTGGGCGTGGTCAGGCGCATTGCCTGATGGTAGATGTAGTGCAGGGTTTTTCTCCAGTGAGTTGCCGGTTCAATCCTCGTAACATGACATCCCCAGTGGGTTGTGAAGGCCGGTTTGCAGTTCAAGCGCCTCCGTTAATCTCTCCAACTGCACATTCTGTTTCAAGCTGCAGCGTCATTTGGCACTGCAGCACGAACTGTGTAACACACAGCCTGGTCTCTCCTCGCGGCCTCAGGCACAGCCGCTCAACATTCAAAACACAGTTTGCCTGCAAATGAGGGAGCCCAAAACAGAATGAAGGTTTACTGCTTGTTTATTTCGTGGAGAATGTAGCGTGAGAACGGCAGTCTGCATCACCAAAGTTCAATCCTTCCCTGACGCGTTTCATGCAAAGCACTTCTTCAGAGGATGACCACCAGAGCCTGACCACGCCCACTGGGGCGGTAACAATCGGATTCATGTGTGCAAAAGGATTCACAGCCTGCTCAA
Source organism: Lissotriton vulgaris (assembly GCF_964263255.1). NCBI lineage: Eukaryota > Metazoa > Chordata > Amphibia > Caudata > Salamandridae > Lissotriton > Lissotriton vulgaris. The sequence goes on along the minus strand of NC_141691.1, from coordinate 646,458,848 downwards.
TCGCTTCAATGTCCTTCATCCTCTGAAGAAGTGCTTTGCATGAAACGCGTCAGGGAAGGATTGAACTTTGGTGATGCAGACTGCCGTTCTCACGCTACATTCTCCACGAAATAAACAAGCGGTAAACCTTCATTCTGTTTTGGGCTCCCTCATTTGCAGGCAAACTGTGTTTTGAATATATATATATATATATATATATATATATATATATATATATTTTTTTTTTTTTTCACCACCAAATAATTTTGATTCACCCTCCAGGAGTTTAGTTTAAGGCTCATTTAATCCATATATTGTTAGCCATCACCAGTTACAAACCAACACGTATGGACCAGATTGGACTTGTTCACGGTTAGTGGTAGTCCATCTTTCATGTATATTTATACAAGAGTACCCATGTGGCCCATAATGAGGCATACTGGGATCTGTAGTTTTTTTAGTGTACTTAAAATATGAAAAGAGCCTTATTATTAAAAAAATATTTACACTGTTTATTGTTCGAGTATCAAAATGACGTTTTGGTGTCTAACTTTCCTCCAAATTAATTTTAGATTACTGGTTGGGTGCCATGTGTGATTTGTTGTAGTGAAGGATGATCCCCATTGGCATTGACTGCCAATAGCACTCATGGTTCGTATTTGTATTGATGTTTTTATTCTTTTCGAGCCATAGTTGGTTTTGTAATGGTTTTGTTGCAGGCTGGGTTCAATATAGAAGCTCAGTGTCCTACAGTATTGGTTGCAGATGACCCCCTCTCACATTCAAAGAAGGTGTCTCTTGTAGTTCTTGTTTACATCTAAGTGATATTTTCATTCATTATGTGTTTTTATTTATTTATTTCTAAAATTTTATATAGCGCAAGCTTGACCCAAGTGGGTATCAGAGCGCTTTACATTTAGGATTGTTGCGTAAGAAGTTACATCAGATACAAGAGCATAGTAAGGTACTGTACACATTAACAATCTTTCAAGAGTTCGTAGGCGGGAGGGGAGTAAAGAGTAATAGCGGGGATACGAGGAGGAACTTTGCCCAATTATCTGCTGGGTAGGTGACGGTCAAGGGGGAAACCAAGGGCCAATCTCCTCATTAGCTGTCTAGTGGCTCCACCGGTCATCAGCCATGTTGCTCAGGTCTCAATGATCAGGAAAACCAGTTTTTATTCCATTTAATTTGAGAAGGCTATATAGCGCTGTCTAGACCCGGAGGTATCGGAGCGCTTAGCCAGGGGATCGTTGCATTGCAAGGTACATCAAAAAGGATTATGTAGCGCTGGCTAGACCCGGAGGTATCGGAGCGCTATAACAGAGGAACATTGCATTACAAATTACATCAGTTATATTAGCGTGGTAGAGAAAAGTAAACAAACAACAAGGTAGAGAGAATTTGTAGGAGAGGAGGGGAGGAGAAAGCCACAGCAAGGAGATGGGAAGTACTGTGTCCAATGTCCGGCTGGGTAGGTGATGGTCCAGGGGGAAACCAGGGCCAATCTCCTCATTAGTTGTCTAACAACTCCACCTGGCATCGACCATGTTGCTCAGGCCTCATCGCACCGGAAAAACAGTTTTGAATAGATACATAACCAACAAGACTTGAGGTAAAAGAAGGAGGTGGGGGGAGGGAGTAAAAAACAAGCCAGAGCTGGGGCTACCACGTAGGCCGATGGGGGATGTGATAAAGGTCTGTTCGGAGTCCGGTGGTAGGGAAAACTGTGACAGATATCTTGGGGTCAAGAAAGGGATTCTGACCATGGAGACAGCCGGTAGCCATTATTAAACTTTCGCTTGAGGAGGGCCTCCGGCAGGGACATGCCGGCATCTGGATGAGTAGCGCCGGGATTAGGGTTGTGAAAGAGCTTCTGGCCACCATGATAAGGTCAGGCACGTCAGGCAAGTCCCCGGAATGCCACCGATATCCAGGAGCAAACCGATCACTCTAAGTGCAGCTCCCGCCACGATTTGAATCCTAATGGGCCGGTTAAAAGATTTAGGATTCAGCTCACCTGCATGGTTGCATGCTAATTGGTGCCAGGGTGGGGGGAAGGCTTCAGGGACTCAAGACTGTTATGGGCGTTCAAGCCGCCCCGGCCGTCATGTTAAGGTCAGGCGGGCCCGAGGCAAAGACAGTGAACCTGCATGGCCTCATCAGCAGCAGTTCAGGTGAGTGCAGCAGCCTACCTCCTCACAGTGGGCAACTACCTCTATATCCGTTGCCACAGAGCTCTCCTCACCCGCAACGGCCGCGAAAGCCGGCGGGTACCATCTTAGGGTGAGGTTACTTCCACTGTTTCAGAAATCGTGGTGGGAGCCCGAAAACTGGAAAGCACCCCGCTCAAAACCTCTGAGTATGAAACGGATCCCTCTTCACTGCGGTGGCGACATGCGGTGCGAGTCGCGCACCTGGCTGCGTCAGGCTTCTACTAGTGGGACGAAAGAGCAGTCCCTTGCCGCCGATCCAGTTCCATGCATCCACCGTCATCTTCACATTCCTGTGGTCTGGGTAAATTACATTTTCTAGATTATATGTATATATGTTTTCTTTTTTAAATTAGTTTTAACCAAAGGCTACTAAAGAAGAGAAACTTCAAATTAAGTAACAAGAAAAAGAAAAAAGTTAGTACATACACATAAATTGCAGTTATACATTGCGTGCTCCGGAATGGCAGATAGTGAAAAAACTCCATTTTAATCTAGCATATAAACTCAAGCAAATCTGTTCCATATGCGGTCCAATTTCCAAAGTGAGCACTTAACTCTAGTTTTAGCTAATGCACGCTCCCTCTCATAGAGATCATTCATGATTGCTGTTGGACTTGGCCCTTTTTGCAGGGTCATCCCTAAACATTTTGCCTCTCTCCTAGCTTTTTTAGGTCTCGCCTAGCGTGGCTGCGCACATGTGCTGCTCAGTCGGAGAGATTTAATGTTTTTGAGGAGTTTCAATAAAGGGCTTTAAGCCCCGCCCTTCTTTTGCATTGGTTGGTGTCACCAATTATGCTTAATGGTGGCCAGCCATTGGCTTTTTCTGCCATCCCACTTGGATGGGCTCGCCTGCTTTCCGTTTATCACAAACAATTTCTTATCTTATGGGGCCATGTGTTTAAACACATGGCCTCATAAAGACAAGCACCGCCAGTGTTTATCTTTCCATCTCGCTTTCACTTTAAAGTGAAAGAGCGATGCAAAAATTAACCGTGGCTGCCTGGCAAGTGCTTGTTCTTGTTGCATCTGCATGTGCTTGCAAAAAAATATGTATATATTGCATGCTTGCTTTATTGAATTTTTTTTGTCCATTCGGTTTGATGTTGTGTGCGTTTGCAGGATCGTAAACCTGTAGAGTGAAATGACCTATGCCTTTTGTGCTTGTTCCACTTTTGCTTTAAACAAGTGAAAATGTCTGTCGATGTTTCTCTGACATTCTAATTTTTAGTCTGTCTAGTGCCCACGCAAACGCCACGGGAGTCAGCAGAGTAGCGCTTGTAGGGCTGGGGCCCTACAGACGTACTGTTTTCTCTGCCTCCCCCCACCCTTCCCGTCCCCCCAGCCCTGCTCCCTGCTTTGTCGAGATCCCTCCTGCCCCCGCGTTCTGTGAGCTGAAGCCTCGTGGCTCAGGCGTGCATTGCTATAATCCTGCTAGAAAGAAATCCGGCCTTTGGCGGCTGCCGTCACAGTGAGCTGCGGCGCTCAGACTTGAATGCTTTTCACAGCTTTGCAGTGTTCTGTTTTTAAGCTTTTACTTTCAGCCCTTTTATAGCCTTCGATTGCCCCATTCCATCTATTTGGGCAGAGGAAAGGCATTCAGATAGGCCACGGGGCAGTGGCGTAAACCACAATGGCCGTGCTACATGAGCTCATAAAAGTGCACTGTGAAAAAGAGCCTTAAGGCGCTTGGCTGGCAGCGCTATGTTGTAGGAAGTCGCTCACAGCACATGGTACATTCTGCTTTACAGCCCCATTTGTTGCAATTCTGAAGGCACCTTTATACATTATTTGTGTTTTTATCCAGTGCTTTTGTGCAGTACGAAGCATTTCGCCTGCTGAACATGTTCACCTTATTTACTTGTAGTAGTCTTATACAGGGGAGACAAGGGGGCGTCAAGGCGCTTTATATGTGACATATTAGTCTGCGTTTTCCATCAAATGATCCTACGCTGCCTGCATCGCTGTCTTACGTGTAGGAGCAGTGAATGCAGCTTGTTTTTTACCACACCCCATGCCGCTGCTGTTTCCTCACTCCCCAGTAGTCATGGTGTCATTTTGTGAAAGATGAAAGGCTGAGCGGTCCATTATTGGATCCCAGTGTCTGCCGACCCCGTTCTGCCCACAGTTCGCTTGATTGGTTTGCATAATGTAGCCATGCAGTGGGTCTCTGCTTATGCATGACTGTAATGCAGTGTTTTAACTCTGGCCGAAGCACTCTAGCATCTAACAATTAAAATAGGTCTCACCTTTGATTAGGTTAAAGCCATTTGCTTTGCTAATGGTGTCCTATAGCAAAGCAAATAGCTTTAACTTAATTAAAGGTGAGACCTATTGCATTTTTAATGCTTGTCTGACATGGTGTTGGTGGTTTTATGACTCTGGGCACTTTAGCACTGCTGTCCAGTGTAAAGTGCATGTGCTCTCTGTGTTACATATGGTAAGATTGGTCTACACCTGTTTGGCCTATTTAATGTACCTGTCAGTCCCTTGTAAAGTGTTGCCTCATATACCTAGGGCTGGTAAATTAAATGCTACTGGTGTTTGCCGCGCTGAGTGCGCCACCCACTAAAGTAGCCTTTTAAACCTATCTCAGGCCTCTGCCATTGCAGGACCTGTTTTGGCAGTGTTACTGTCCCATGTCTGTGACCCCCCTTTTTACTACATGTTGGTCACCCCTAAGGTAAGCCCTAGCTAGCCCTATGTGCAGGATGAATTGTAGTTAAACGATAGTACATGTACCTTAAGTGCGTGACATGTCCTGGTAGTGACAAACAGCCATTTTGGTTTCTCTCTACTGTGGGGCTGCCCTCCCATAGGAATGCATTGGGGATTCCTTGATTAATGTTTCAGTGGTAATTCCTGATATGAGAGGAGCATTGTGGTCAAGTTTAGTATATTTAGAATGGTAATAATAAATGCTGTGCAATGGTGTGCGCAGATTTATTATAACTGTTTTACAAATGCCACTTTTAGAAGTTGGCTGTTCTGTGTGCTATGTGTCTGCCTGCCTGATGTGAATTGCATGTCTTGCTTTTGAGTGACAGGAGCTGGTGAGGTGTCTGTGGCTCCAGTAGGGGCAGGGTGAGTCAGCACTAGGCTGAATGGGACATCTGCATTTGGAGTAGTGGGAGTAGCAGTCCCCTGACCCTGAATAGAATTGTGCCTGCCCTGTACATGGCTGGCTCTGCCCCCCTGTGGTGTGTTTGATGACGGGCCGCCACCTGACAAAGGGGAGATGAGCCTGGTAAATAGAGGGCTCCATTTCCTCCCTGAACCAGTTTTTGCTGGTTCCCCAAGCCCTGTGATGTTCCTGTACTTGCAGGGACTTGCAGCTGCTGGGGGCCCAGGTGGAACCACCATGAGGGCTTGCCTCCCTGCTCGAGGGCCCTGTGTGCTGGTCTCCCTGGGCCCAGCTATGCTCCTTGGACCTTTGGACATCCAGTGCCTTGCGAGTGCTATAAACTTTATTTGCCAGCAGAAAAAAAAGAACTTTAATCTGCAGCGTGGAGTTTCCATCAATTTGTACGGAATCCCGATATGGGGATACCCACACATTTTGCAAGCAGAGCAGGAGCCTAACCCACTTTATGAGTATTTTAGAGGCAGGTGCCCACCCCGTATTGTGGTGCCTTTCAAGCTGGTGCCCACCCCGCTTTTTACTTTTATTCTGGAGGTGGGTGCCCACCCCGCATTGTGGTGCCTTACGAGCGGGTGCCCATCCAGCTTTTTGCTTTTATTCTTAAGGCAGGTGCCCAGCCCTCATTGCGGCCAATGAAGCAGCAGTCGTCTGGACCCAGAAGTCAGTCAGAGTCCGTCTGATTGTGGGCGGGGCTTGGGAGGCATCCGGCGAGCAGGTAGAGAAAGTCCCACCCCCCGCAGGAACCAGTCGGAGCCTAGCGGGCTCCCCTCCAAAGTCCTGTGTCCCACGAGAGGGATCGGGTGAAGGACAAGTGAAGGGGGAGCCTCGCGGACTCCTCAGGAGCGCAGGACCAGTGGCCAAGAAACGCGGAGAGGTCCCGAAAGCGCAGGCCCGCCCAGGCACATTGTCGTGCCTGGGGCCTGCGCAGCAGAGAGCCTGGTGAGTGGGGCTGCATTTTGGCCCATTGTCAGTGCCTAGTTTCTGAGCAGACCCGCAGGAGAGCGGGCCACTCCAATGTGGGGTGCATTGTTTTTAGGGCCCCCTTGGGGGTCCAGAGGGCACACGGTGCCCATGCCTCTTTTTAGTTATCATCACAGCTGCCCCACCTGACACTGGGCAGCTGCATCGTTGGGGCACTTTTTTTAAGAGTCCCAGAGTAGGGCTCAGACCATTTTCCTCAGTTGCACCGCCGTGGTGGGCAGCTGCAACGATTGGGCACATTTTGTTTTAGAGAGTCCCTGTGGGGACCCAGAGCGCCCAGTGAGTGCCAGTGCCCACATTGATCTTCACAGCTGCACTGCAATTAGCGACAGCTGCAACATTCAGGCCAGCACAATTGCGCATTTTGAATTCAGCTTCAGTGGCAGCCAGCCCTGACATTTTGGGACAAAGGGTATTTGAGCCCTCTAAGAAGGCCAGTTGGCCAGGGGGTCAGTGTTAGGTTGGTAGGGCATCAGGCCGTAATGTGATTTATGCGTTGATGATATACTAAATGTGTTTTATGCACCATGATTTATGCCTCGGATGTTTAGGAAGTTATTTCCTAACCTGTGTTTATGCTTGTGAGGTTATTGCCAAATGTGATTTCTTCTTATGAGGTTTATTACATAATGTATTTATGCTTATGAGGTTATTGCATAATGTGTTTATGTTTATGAGGTTGGCTCAGAATGTACTTCACGCCTAATGTGATGCTGATTGCATAATAGGATTTATGTTGCAGGATATAATGCTGAGTACAGTGTTTTGCCAGTAGTTACTGGTTGTGTTCTACATTTACTATTTGTGCTTTGTGATGGTTACGACAGTGGCCTAATTGACCCGGTCATGTGTACATAATCCCCTGTAAATATTGTCTAGTGCCAGTTGGCACCTTGTATATTGTGTGATTTCTATTCTAATGTGTTTTGGATAAAACAAAGGCTATTTTTACATATAACCTTGAGTTCCTTTTGTGGCATGCCTAGTGTGTTGCTGCTGTTTGTGTGTTGCGCAAACGCTTTACACATTGCCTCTGGGATAAGCCTGACTGCTCGTGCCACGCTACCAAGGGGATGAGCAGGGATTATCTTCGGCGTGTAACTCCCTTGCCCTGAATAGAGTGGTGGTTTCTGCCTGGCTTAGGCGCAAATCCTAGCCAACCAGAAATAATTTCTAACAATTTTCCACCATTCTACCGTGACATGAGGATTCAACAAAATCCATGCTCTTGTACTACAAAGGCACACAGCCACAAAAATAATGGAAAAGAAAGATCTTAGGGCCAGATGTAGGAAGCCCGTTACCGGTCGGTAATGGGCGAAATCGGCCGTTATCGACCGGTAATAGGCTTTTCCTATGTAGGGGGCAAATTTACCGATTTGGTAAATACCGAATTGGTATTTACCAATTCAGTATTTAGCGAATCATCATTTACCGATTCGGTATTTTACCGAATCGGTAAATGAAATGTAGGAGGCACTTTGAAAAGTGCTTCTGTGCTTACAGGATTCGTTATTTACCACCAACCTTTAGTTGGTGGTAAATAACAAATACCTCTGTAAAAGCAAATGTGTGCTTTTACACCTGTGCCATCTGACAGACATACATGCCCTTAGGGCATGTATGTGTGCCACATGTGCACACAAGCACTATTCAGGGGTGCAACAAGGTATCAAAGTGACACCCTGCCACCCTAGACTCTTTCCCTATTTTACCGAATTGGTAATTACCGATTCGGTAATTAACATTCATTCCTATGGGCCTCCAGGCCCATAGGAATGAATGGCAATTACCGAATCGGTAATTACCGATTCGGTAATTACCATTTGTTAACGATTCAGGTATTTTTACCGAATTAATACCTACATAGGTTTTACAGATTCTAAAATACCGAATCAGTAAAATTTGGTATTTTAAAATTGGTAAATCCTATTTACCTATATCTAGCCCATAGTCCCCTATTAGCCCCCTCCTTGTAACCTAGTATCATTTCTTTGGTGGTGGGAGAGAGATCCAGCCCCAACCGACTCTCAATAACTTGAATCCCTTCCTCCCAAAAAGTACCAAGCCATGGGCAGGTGTAAAACATGCAATGTTAGCAGCAGCCATTCCGCATTTAGGACAGAGCATTCTCCCATACCGTTTGTGCAAATATCGTGATCTTTTCATGAGTATAGTATAGCATACAGATTTTGCGAAATTTGTGCAATTTTAAACTAGCAGAGTGAATGGCCTTGTCCAACGTATCTAAAGCGGAGGTTATTTCTACAGAAGTGATGGCTACACATAAATCTTGGCTCCACTTATTGGCCAGTTGCTGACTATCCTCCCTCCCATATTGGCAAAATAGCTGATACATTACACTAATTTGCGGTTTTTGATTAGTATTCAGTAAACACGTCATTAAGTCAGAGTTATGTGGCATCTGAATCATTTGTCGTCTTAAAAAATAGTCTCTTGGCTGTAAGTACTTAAAAAAAAGGTTTTGGGAGGTTATATGCAGATTGTAAACCCGCAAAAGTACGAAAACCATTGTGATCGTATAGTTGTCCAAGCTGCTCAAGTGCCTTAACCTGCCCAATGTCGTCCAACAGCATCATGAAATACTTATGGGAAGTTAAAATTATCCCATAGAGGGAGATATAGTCATATAGTCACACAGTATATCATTCGAGGACAACAAGCAATAATTTAAAATGTCATGCCATATACGCACTACGTCCCTAATGGTCTTGAGTCAAACTCTTTTATAGTAGTTCGGATCATTAGCTTTAGGCAAAAACATATTAGTATCCAGCCCAAGTGCAAGTAAAAAACAAAAATACTGACTCTTAGTAAGCCAAAGGCTTTGAAGATGTTCAGTGAATGCTGCCCAGTAAAATAATTTAAAACCAGGAAGCTGAAGCCCACCTTGTTTATAGTAAAACGTAAGTGACCAAATAGCTTGGCGTGCCTGCTTATACCCCCATAAAAAGCGAATATTTGCCCATTCAATTTCTTCTAAAAAAAGTTGGGAACGTGTAAGGAGATAGCCCGAATACTTGAGTAGCATAGTCTTATTAATAATATTACATCTTCCAAATATTGTAATTGGAAGTTGATTCCACTTTTTTAAGCTTTGGATAACAGATTGCAGCAATGGCTCATAATTAAGCCTTCATATCTGTATATGTTTAAGTTATATATATGTAAATATTTTATATATATATATATATATATATACATATATATATATATATATATATATATATATATATATATATATATATATATATATATATATATATATATATATATATATATATATATATATATATATATATATATATTTATTCAGCTTTTCCCAAAGGAAGGTTTTTCCTCGTGCACTCCCGTGTGTCAGGATCAAAAAACCACACCGGGTTTTAAGTTGATTTGCAATTTCTTTCTTTATTTGCAGCATCCAGCAAAACCTAACGCGTTTCGTTCTCTACGGAGACCTTGCTCACAGGTTAGTGTATTGTGGGAACAGTTTGTATTTAATAAACAAAAGAGAAAAGGGGGTAGAACCCAATAAGGTTTTGTCACTTCCTGTTTGTACCACAGGCATTCTGGGACATGTAGTGTTTGTTAATTAACAAGGAACGCAAAACGTTGATTTGATATTGACAAAAGGACAAATCTATCAGTGTTAATCATGATTGCATTTTGGGCATGTTGAATTCTTACATTGCTTATACAAAGATCATATTGGAGCCCTCAAGTGGGCAGACTTTATGTGCGCCAATTTCATTATACACATATAATACAGGAAAGAAAGTTCTTAATTTTTAAATAAATCATACGTATTCAGACATTTCATGTCTCCTGACCGGTCAATTTCACTGTTTTCAAGTTATACGAGTGACAAGAAACTCGGGGAACGAGATCCTTATTAAACCACAGTGTAAATGAAACTGACTTGAGTTTCACAGTGACTGCAGGGGCCGTGTGCAAATTTACAACTTTCACAAACTTCTGTTAAAATCAGCTTAAATTATACTTTACCAGCAAAACATGGATAAAAGAGAGGCATCACGAACAACTTTAATACAAACCTGCTTTGAGGATGATGTAGCCACCACCAGTAATGGAGCCGGCGCACGCAAATCGGATGTGAGGAACATACTACGTGCATGGGAAAAATTGTCTAAAAAAGAAATTAACAAGTGGTGGGAGGTAGCCGCCTTGAAAAAATACCTGGATGTGAAACGTATACCGCGTGGATTACGCATCAACCTCATGCCAAGCCACCAAGACACTAGCAATGAACTGTTAACAGAATGGGGTGAATTTATTTTGAAATCTTCACTAGGACTAATGGAGATTCTTGTAAAACATGTAGAAATAGCCTTGGAAAAAATTACTAAACAACTAAAGGATTTGGAAAAAGAATTGGCCACAATAGATTTAAACCCTGAAATGAAAAAATTCAAAGAGGACCTGGAAAAATTCATTGATAAACATGAGGAAAGTGTCAGAATCCGGAAACAAACAAAATTTCAAAGAGATAAGGAAGATTATGAGGACGGACGTATTTTTACCTACGCCAAAAAATATGAAAGATTTAGAAATAGTGAATTTGGAAGTATGTCCTCTGTCTCCTCCGTGGTTTCAACTGAACCAAGCCTCAGCGGGGGGGAAGAAGAACAAAGAGAAGCCAGAGCGAGGAATTCTTTTTTAGGCGATTTAAAACTGGCTTTCAACCAAAAGACTTGGGAAAAAACAATGGGCCCCCCCAGATACACAAACCCAAGAGGAAGAGGGAGGGGGAGAGGACGAGGAAGCGCACCCCAAAACAAACAAGGAGAGGCAAGCGAAAATACGGCACAAGCTTCTGGCCCAGACCGCGTAGGAACCATGACACGCAACATGAGGAAAAAATGGAATGTTTAATCCAAAATGACCAAGTCTCAGAAATAAATCCAAACATGACAAACATCGATACTATTCAACATGACACCTACAATGATCAAGAACTACAAGTGATTAACCTATCATCAAAACAACTAAATGACGTGGAACTACAGGTCCTTAAACGTGGCATGAATTTCTGCCCCACCAGTGGCATGAATTTAGCTGAAACTAGAATAGATCTTTACAAGTTTATAAGAAAGATTAAACTTGCTAAACTATTTACGGACAAACCAAATATGGCTAATTACAGGAGAACAACTACACAACCAACTTTTCAGACTCCCATTGAAGATGCTGAACACTTTGTAAATTTGATGGAACTAAGTCAAGCACCCCAAGAAGGAGGTGGACAAGTACAAGCATATTGTGTACAATTAGGAGCTGGAATCTCCAACATGAAACCGAAGTCTAGATTCTACCCACAACTCCCGCCCGGGAACAAAATTGACTTCTTTCAGGAATGTGTTGTAAAAGATCTCTACCAACTAAATATACCATTCACTAAAGACAATTTATCTAGACAAGAACGCCAGGCTCTAAACTCACTACAACAGGATGACACCATTGAAATCAAAATTGCTGATAAGGGTGGCAATGTCGTGGTTCAGGACAAGGAGGCATACATGCGGGAAGCTTACTCACAACTCCAAAACAAGGAATATTATGAAACATTGAAAACCAACCCTTTACCCAAACTGAAAGAAGAATTGGACACAAAATTGGATTTATGGTTCTCACAAAAACTACTGGACATTGATGAATACAAATATCTACAAACCAAACATCCCAAAATGGCAACAATCTACTTCTTGCCGAAGATTCACAAACATGCCACTAGACCACCAGGCAGACCCATAATTTCTGCCAAAGGGGCATTATTGGAACCCATTGCCAACTATATTGACGTATTCCTTTTGCCGTATGTAAAGGGCCTAACATCCTATATAAAGGACACGGGCGATATGCTAAGAAGATTACAGGATACTCCATGGCAACCCACGTATAAATTGATCACAATGGACGTAATATCCTTATATTCCAACATTGAAAACAAAATTGGCATGGAAGCATGTAAAGCCTTCCTTAAGGACAGAAGCATACAACTCATTGATCACAACAATATGTTGCTAGAGATGATCTCGATGTGCCTGGAGCAAAACATCTTCTTATTTGGAAATGAAATCTACCGACAAGCAAAAGGCACCGCGATGGGCTTTTCTTTTAGTCCGTCGTATGCCTGCCTTACAATGGGACAATGGGAAAAGACATGGGCATGGAGATCGGAAAATGACCAAGCAGTCCAAAAAACCATAGCATGGTTAAGATACATAGACGATTTGCTGCTAATTTGGGAAGGAACAAATGAGGAATTTGAAACATATTTCAAAATTTTGAATAATTCCAATTTTGGTTTACATTTTACTTACACAATCAGTGATTCCAGGGTCGTGTTTCTAGACACGGAGATTTTTGTCAAAGACAATGTATTGCATACTACACTACACCGCAAAAGCACCGCGACAAATGCGGTCTTACATGCGCAAAGTTTTCATCAACCTAGCCTTTTACAAAATATCCCGTATGGAGAGTTCCTCCGAATCAAAAGAATTTGTTCAAACGAAAATGACTGGCAAAAACATAAAGACCTAGCAAAAAACAGATTCTTAAAAAGAAAATATAATCCAACTTGGATACAAATTGCCTCAAATCGTTCTACCATGATCAACAGAACTGATTTATTGATGGACAAACAAAAATCAACAGAGGTTGAACCAGATAAAATACGCTTCATCACCACCCACTCAACGGCCAACCAAGCAATTACAAGGATTCTTAAAAAAAACTGGCACATTCTCCACATGGATCCCACAGTATCTCAAATTGTTGGTGATCACCCCAACGTAACCTATCGAAGGGCTAAGAATTTGAAGGACAAACTGATTCATAGTCACTTTCAGGAACAAAAAAAACCAGAGGCCTGGCGCAGACCGAAAGGATTTTATAAATGTTCAGGATGCAAAGTATGCTGCATCGCAAAGACAACCAAAGAAATAAAGATGGCTAACAAAAGAACATGGAAAATTGAACAATTAATAAATTGCAAAACTCAGTTTGTTATATATGCCCTTGAGTGCCCATGCTCCCAAAAATACATTGGAAGCACCAAAAAAGAACTTAAACTTCGGATTTTGGAGCATGTCCGTACGACAATTAACTCTGATCGCAGTAATGCCATGGCTAGACACATGGAAAAGGAACATAAAGGTGACTGGAAGTCCTTAATTTTCTATGGAATCGAAAGTGTTGGACCGAATCGAAGAGGTGGAGATCGCGAACTGGTGCTGAGGCAAAAAGAGTCCAAACACATTATGAATTTTCGAACTTTGAGCCCGTTTGGGCACAATCAGGATGAAGAACTGCATTGCCACCTGTAAAGTGGTTTTGACATGCTTATCAGACAATGACTGATGCTGACTCTTTGTTAATTCAAAAACTTACTTTTCTTGAATTGGTTTTTATCTTGGACATGTGAAAATATGCAGTCAGATTGCATAGTGAAACGTTGATGATGCACAATGGTCTTTGCCCACTGGAGGGCCTTATTATTTGGGTTTTTCTAAAATTCTAAATTTCATTTGACATGAAATGTCTGAATACGTATGATTTATTTAAAAATTAAGAACTTTCTTTCCTGTATTATATGTGTATAATGAAATTTTCGCACATAAAGTCTGCCCACTTGAGTGCTCCAATATGATCTTTGTATAAGCAATGTAAGAATTCAACATGCCCAAAATGCAATCATGATTAACACTGATAGATTTGTCCTTTTGTCAATATCAAATCAACGTTTTGCGTTCCTTGTTAATTAACAAACACTACATGTCCCAGAATGCCTGTGGTACAAACAGGAAGTGACATAACCTTATTGGGTTCTACCCCCTTTTCTCTTTTGTTTATTAAATACAAACTGTTCCCACAATACACTAACCTGTGAGCAAGGTCTCCGTAGAGACCGAAACGCGTTAGGTTTTGCTGGATGCTGCAAATAAAGAAAGAAATTGCAAATCAACTTAAAACCAGGTGTGGTTTTTTGATCCTGACACACGGGAGTGCACGAGGGAAAACCTTCCTTTGGGAAAAGCTGAATAATTATTATCGCAGCGGGTCCTGCTGCGCCTCGCGTGCACCGCCCTAGAGCGCCCGAGAGCCTCCGAACCTGGGCCAGACAGAATGGATATATATATATATATATATATATATATATATATATATATATATATATATATATGTATATATATATATATATATATATATATATATATATATACACACATGCATACATATTTATAATATATACATATTTTATAGTAGTAAATTAAATGAATTACCCCAAACATTTTATACAATGTAAAATATGTTTATATAGTAGTACATATTACTTATATTTATTTAATTTACATTATATTAATGTTATATAAAAATATTTAAGATTTATTATCTTAAACTATATAATAATAAAAATAAATTGTATGTTTTAAACAATATCAGTATGTAATTATATTTCCAATATAAATGTAGTGAGATGACATTCTCTTAAACCTAATTTTTGACACCATTTTTTTGTTACACAATAATATTGTTGTTGATCTTCTGTCAGTGATCCCTTGGCACTATGTGCTGAAGCAATTTTCCATTTACCACAGGCAAACCAAATGTGCTCAAGTATGTTGCAGCATCTATTAAGTTCAATTTGCTATGAGGATCATATGTGCATCTGCCTTGGACTGTTTAGCTTTTTATCTGCTATATCCTACACAATAGTTAAGTGCCAGGATACCATTTTTGGTCACAGAGCGCTGTTTAAATAACCCCTACAATACAATACAATACTACTATTAGATACTTTATTGAGGGACCTGTAATTCACACAAATGCAAGAGTGTGGAACCTACTTCATGCACCAACACCATTCAGCTGCTCCAAGGACTATAGCTTTGTTCGATTGCTCCCAAGTCCAACATCTTCGCAATGTCTGCCTTAGTGTATTCCTGGACCCTGCCACATATGTGATGAGCTCTACTTTCCCTCGTAGACTATCTCCTCTGTAAAGGCAATGAACACAGACAGGTGTTAATCCTGGAGCCAGCCATAAAAGTTAAAAATCAGCCCAGTTCTTCCTTCATGTCACTTTGCAGATTGAAAGGAACAGGCTCACTATCTTCCATATCATCCTCTGCTATAGCAATGATGTTTGCTGTGTACTCGTTTAGCCACGACCCATACAGGTAAGGGCGGTGGGGCCCAGTGAGGGGGGATTTCGACGGACGATGACCATGGCAAATTAATTATTCAGTTATTTTCCCTTGTCATCGTCTGTCAAAATCCCCCCTCACCTGGCCCCATTAGCCCACTGCTCTTACCTGTACGGTCTGCTGCTGTACTCTTTCACCTTACACCTTACACCTTACACCTTAGAACCCTGCTGCTCTACCTTGTATTAAAATTTTCATCCAAAGCTCTGAGACAAATGAGGTTCAACATCTACAGCTCCAGACCCTCCTGGTGCCAAGTCAGCATCGCTTAATGATCATACCACTCCCTCCTCTTCTCTTGGCTTGATTGAGGTGTTTCTAATGTGACCCATGTATTGCACCATCAACTTCCTAAGGCCAGTGACATAGTCCATCACATTTTGCAGGGGTAACTTTGAATTTCCTTCCCACCCTTCCCTTATCAGGGTGAGTGGGCCTTGCACTGGGAGCCCATACAGAAGTTCAAAGGAACAGAACATCTAGCCCTTTTTTAAATTACAGTGTAAGCAAGTAAGAAACATGGCAGTATAAAATTCCACTTCATTCTACGAGTCTCTGGCAGAGTTCCTATTATGCTCTTGATGCTTTTATTCAGATGTGTAAATCACACTGGCATAATTCATGTAAATATGGGAATTCTGCTTCATGCTTGTTATTCAACATTCCTGAAATTATGCCACCAGAAAATCAACATACGTGTATGTTTGTAAAACACCGTTACTATTTATAAAGCTAAAAAATCATATACAATTTGATTCAGTGTGTAACAGTCATATAAAAAAGTTAAGAACCTTTGCATAACAATCACTAATAGTAGAAGAGTTTATCATGAAATACAATCATATTACCATTACCAGAGGTTCACAATATGATGGCTTTTATGCTTCTAATTACGTTCTTTAAAAACATTGCCATAGACCACACAGTATACTCATTGTCTAGCAACTGAAAGGATAAAAATGCTGGGTGGCATTGCCTGAGGTCAAGCAGCCTAAGAATTTATAAGATTCAGATCTTTCTCTGGTTTTCATAAAATGTATAGACAGCACTACATGAATAGTTGTCTGCTGTGATGTACCATCACATGGGCATTTACAAAGCGAGCAAGACCAATCCTTAATTACAGGAAAGCTTGTTAGGCAATGGAAAATGCCTAACCTGAAGCGAGTTAAAACAAATCTGTCCTGTATGCCCTCCATGATTTCTAAATAGGGCTGTAGGGCATTAGTGGTCAATATCATTTCATTGTTTCATACACTTGGCTTTATTATTTACGTGGACAGTCTAAGAGATTTCAATAGTGCAATGCACTCTCTTTTAAGATCTTTTCTGCTGATGTGCTCCAGGGATTCTGGTTTATCATAATATTCTGGGTGGGGTAGGTCGCTTGTCAAGTATTTAATATACTTCATCCAGGCTTTGTTAAGTACCTATTGTAGTTTAAAACAATCCCTTATATTATCCCTATTAATGATGGATTATCTACGAGCACCAGATTGTATGCCACATGCATACAAAAACATCAGAACATGAGTTACTGTTGTTTTGTTGCTTTTGTTTGAATGCATCCTCAAACCAACAGGAAATTTATGGATACATTTTGTTTTAAAAGATAGCGCAAAATGGCAGATTTGCATTTTGCATAATTACGTGTAACCTCATGTAATTTCACAGAATCAGGAGCAAGAAAATTACTTAGTTCTGCACAACCCATAGTTCTTTTAGAGTTGGTTCCCAGGTCAGAAATAACAGTCTTTGGAAATTCAACCAGTGCAAATATTTCATAGTGATCGCTTCCTTATAGCAGTGTTCCTTTTGGGGTTCCCTCTGTAGATTCCTGGTTGTGTGGTTCACTTTCAACAAGATATACTTCTTGACTGATGCCAGCAGTGGGAGCAGTCAAATGGACCAAGAATGTCAATTCCTACCTTGTCAAAAGGAGATCCTAGAACTGGCAAAGGCACAAATGGTGTCTTATTCTACCCTCCAGACTTAGTAGTCACTTCACATGTGTTCTGCAGACCCTCTCTGAATTGCTGCTAATCCCAGGTAAGGGAATCAGAGTGTTCAACTTATCGTGGAGCTTCTTAATGACCAATTGTCCTACTTAGCCCACCTCGATGGCCAGTGAGAACAGGAAACTACTGTGTACTAAGGAACCACTATCCTCCTGCTAGCACA
Organism: Lissotriton vulgaris; assembly: GCF_964263255.1. Taxonomy (NCBI): domain Eukaryota; kingdom Metazoa; phylum Chordata; class Amphibia; order Caudata; family Salamandridae; genus Lissotriton; species Lissotriton vulgaris. The sequence goes on along the minus strand of NC_141691.1, from coordinate 646,441,101 downwards.
TGGCTCATGATTGATAGGCTCACTGTACAGTAGTCCATCCTCTCAGACAGCATGCTGTCTTCGCACCACTTCTTTGCCGACCAGCTTTCAGCTTCCTTCTAAAGTCCTCCAAGTGTAGGACACTCCCTTTTTGAATTACTTAATTCTTCTCTGGTAGGTCCTCCAGCAGCTAACACATCCTTCAACTCTGGCAGGGAGACAGATTCCAACACCTGGTACACTTCAGGTTACGCACCCTCCTTGATATCTCTTATCCACTCAATCCAATCACACGCTATCAGTCCATGATACATAAATGGATTCAGTCCAAACTGTCTGATCAGAGGTTACTTCATTTGCTCATCGTTTATCTGCTCAGCCATCTGTATTTTCCCAGTGACTGGCATACTCTAAATTGCCAAGAGTATATTAAAGTAGCTGCCTTAGACACATCATTCAAAGCCTGTGCTCTGCAAGTGATTTCCAACCTCCCAATTCATTCTAAAATACATTTTCCCTCCAAATTTGAATTTGTATTTTGTATTTGGATTAATAATGCGCCTTATCAGACAGGGGTCTCTAAACGCTTGTCAGAGGGAACACACGATCAAAATGGAAAGATGGAGGAAAGGGCCGCTAGTACATACCTCTTGCCTCCTGAAAAAGCACGGTTTTGAGCTTTTTTCTGAAGGGTAATAAACTTGTTTCCTTGCACGGGCTCGCTGGTAAGTTGTTCCAGGCTATAGGAATTTCATTAGAAAAAGCTCGCCCTCCTAGTGAGAATAGTTTAAAGTGAGGGCAAACCAGGAATGCGGCATCTGTCGATCGCAGGGTCCTGCTGGGCGCGTAGGGAACTAAACACTCCCTGATGTACCTCGGGGCTTGTCCGTACAGGGCTTTATGCGTGACACAAAGGCCCTTAAACTTGACTCGCTGCCTAGTTGGAAGCCAATGAAGCTTGCGTAGCAGTGGGGTGGCGTGTGTCCTTCTAGGTTTTAAAAAAATCAATCTGGCTGCGTCGTTCATGACTATTTGTAGCCTGGCCAGCAGTTGTTGAGGGAGGCCGGCATACAAAGAATTGCTATATTCCAGCCGCACCAGGCTCATAGCTGACACCACCCGTCTGAGCGTGTCCAGGGTCAAAAGAGGGGACAGTTTGCGCAATTGTCTCAGTAAGCCCACACAAGTGCCGACGACTGCCGAAACTTGTTTAGACATAGAGAGTTTGACATCTATGTGAATGCCGAGACTTTTCACAGCCACCACTGGTTGTGAGATGGGCCTATAAGACCTTAGTATCAGCCCCCAGCTTCTTAAGAAGCGGGATCAGACGAGCCTCCTTAAAATTGGTGGGGACCTGTCATGTTGCCAGGGAGCTATTAAGAAGGGAGAGTACTTTGTCCTCTATCCCGGGCCAAGATAGTTTGAAAATCCTTGGTGGACAGGGATCCGCCGGTGAACCAGATTTAACTCGCCCCATCAGGGCTGCCAAAGTCTCTTTAGTGAGTGATGGTAGCGTAGTTAGAGGGTGAGCGATCGAGGGGGGCGTTGGCAAGCTGTTTCCGGGGCAGCCAAAGCTAGGGGTAAGATGGATTTTGGTCAGGAGATCCGCTATTTTATTGGTGAAGAAGGACTGAAATTTGTGACAGTTTTCTTGCGAAAAAGAGGGAGTCTGGTCTTTATTTTTCCTTAATTCTGTCAAGACTTTAAAGATTTCTTTCTGGGGATTACTAGCCATCGAAATTCTGTCCTCATAAAACTCTGCTTTCCTGAGTATAATTGCTTGTTTGTAGGTAGCAAAATCCCTTACATATGCAGCCCGAGCGCTAAGTTCATACCCTTTGGTCCAGGCTCTTTCGGTCAGGCGCAGGGAACGTTTCAATAGCCTCAGGGCATTGTTGAACCAAGGGGCACCTTTGCCCTTGTCCACGATTTTTACCCTACGTGCAGGTGCTATTACTTCGATCGCGTTTTAAAGTTTTTGTGACAGATTGAGGCTAGCGGCATCTATGTTGTCCCCAGGTAGCACCTGTAAGTGGGGTGGTTGTTCCCCCAGGGTGGATACTAAAGCGTTTGCACTAATTTTAATCCAGCTTCTTAGAACCTTCCACCCTAAGGGTGGAATTATCGTTCGCCCTGGAGACGAGAGTCGCCCCTGCAATAAATGATGGTCTGACCAAGAGCAGGGAGAGATAGTAACTGGACTAAGCAACGGGACAGTTGTACAGATCAGGTCCAGAGTATGGCCTTTTTGATGTGTCGGACCTACCACCCTCTGACAAAATTCTAGCGAGGTAATGGCCTCTTCTAGCTGCTTTGACTGACAGTCCTTAGGGGTTTCCTCCCAATGGAGGTTGAAATATCCCATTACCACCAGATTTTCATAACGTGAACGCAGGTCATGAACCAGTTCTAGGAACGGTTTAATAAATCCAGGTGGAGTATGTGGGGGGCGGTAAACTAGGAGTATAACCGGGCAATTTGTGGTGGAGCTAAAGTTAACCCCTAACACATCCGCACCCTCCAAACTTTCTGTGCAGATGGTTTATGTTTTGAAGGAGCTATTATAGAGGAAGGCTACCCCTCTCCCCTTCATACTGCCCTTCCTATTTTTATTAATGGCTGCAAAATTAGGCAGAAGTGATGCAACTAAGTCTGGGGTGGAGGACTCTTCAAGCCATGTTTCAGTAACCCCCAGGATATCCAGGTGACCCTCCTGAAGTAGCGAGAAGACCTCAAGGTTATGTTTTTGAAGGGACCGTGTATTGAGAAGAGCAAAGCTACAGCTTTGTGTTGTCAGAATTTTTTTGATCTTTGTCCTAGCCTTGCATTTGGATGTATTAGATGGTGATTTTAGCAGTCCTTCACGCCGGAGCCCATCCGCGATTTGAGGGTTTAACTGCTGGGCGTCATGATTTAAAATCAAAAGTGCTTGCCTGGAGAACAGGGGGCAACGCCATGGGGTTTGGCCCCTGGTCCCGGTCAGGCGCGGATGGACACAGACGGGCTTGCCTTAGGCGCGCCTGTGGCGCGCCTGCTGCAGGCGCACGCTGCGCGCTTGCTCAAGCCTGGCGTTAAACCTGTAACTCCTCCCACCCACCACTCAGCCATGCTGTGCAGCGGCTGTCAGGAATGACCACTAGACCGGGAATAGCCTGGAAATGCAAACCGGAAGTGAAGGAACGGGGAGGTGAAGTTCGGGAAGAAGTGACAAAGGTAAATTTCGCAACTTTAAAAATCTTTCTAAGTATTTCCACATAAAGAGTTAGCGATGTTGAAAGTGAGCAGCGAGGCTACCGAGCGGCACACCACAAATCCGGTGTGACCCTCTATCACTGCGCGCTTGCTCCTACCTGGCTTTAAACCGCTAACTCCTCCCACCCACCACTATGCCCTGCTGTGCAGCGGCTGTCAGGAATGACCACTAGACCGGGAATAGCCCGGAAATGCAAACCGGAAGTGAGGGAACGGGGAGGTGAAGTTCGGGAAGAAGTGACACAGGTAAATTTCACAACTTTTTAAAATCTTTCTAAGTATTTCCACATAAAAAGTTATCGATGTTGAAAGTGAGCAGCGAGGCTACCGAGCGGCACACCACAAATCCGGTGTGACCCTCTATCACACCAGATGCACAAGCTCATTCAGAACCTTGGGAGGTCATCAGATGGAATCAGAAGTGGAATCCCTTTTTCCAGATGTAGCAATCTTCACTGACATCCTTAATGTTCTCTTTTCTAAAGCTATTCTCTCTTTCCAATTTCTCTCTCATTTTTCCTTTTTCCAACTTTCATTTTCTGACTACTCATGCTCCCCTTTTGTTTCCTTGTGGGCCATTGCTTCCTGTCCCTTACTCATGCTTTTTACATGTTCTAGGTGAGCTCATCATAGCTTCTTCCTCTCAACTCCCTGCCCTCTCCTCTTCTTCATCCATACTTCTGCAGAAATAGTTGCACGGGCACATCTTGACTTAACCCATCCATGGGAATAAGTCCTGGATTCAATGACAATGGTACCCTATAGATTGATGCCAGTGATTTCCCAGGGAAAACTTTGGAAAGCAAATTGGGCATACACACAGGGTGTGAATGGGAAAAACCTGAATACACAGCACTCCTTCCCTGGGTTCCCATCAGGGTACCCTTCCGAGTGCCCTTGACAGTTTCTTCCCTTTCTCCCAATTTATGTGACTGGGTTCTCACAAAGTTCACTAGAACCTCCCCGCGTCTGGGAGCTGTCCAGCCTCTATCCAAACACAAATCACTCAATTGATCTAAAAATAGGGGGCACTAACATAATATCTGTATATAAATGTACCCGTCCTAATATGAGCAACTTGAACTTATTGCTCTGTTGATGAAGGTTTTATCTTCAATTTGCAGATCCTAAAACTATGTATACAATTTTAAATGATGGCTTTTTTGTTGTAGTTGGAACTGGCTTTTGCAGGATCTCATACCGCTTGCCACCTATTGTCACTACTTTGGGCGCCACAAACCAAGAAGGTTTGAGATATTTTGTCTCTGATGTCCCAGGGTTCATCCTACTATGTGCAGCAAATTGTACTAAGTAGAACACAATCAGCACTTGACTGTCATTGGTACCAATGATGAGCAAAAGTAACCTCCTGAGGGAGACAGTGTGAGGGTGCACAAGCTCAGACTCAACAATCACTCAGCAGCATAAAACTGAATATTCAACCCACTGCTTATCTTTCTAGAAGAAAAGTTTGTGAATGCCCAATAGAAAGGAATACTGCATACAAAACATAGGCAACACAAAAGTTAGTGCCCTGATATGTCAGGATCAATCCCATGGGCAGCCCCCTCCACAGGAGCAAGAAAATAGCATGATTACAGCTGAAGTGCAGATCTCCCCTCCCTTTAAGATATTTGTGCTTAGTCTCCCAAAGATCATTAGTTTTAGTCTGAATACATTTCAGTTCCTCAGTTGATGCCACTAGTGGTGGAACAATCCTTTATAACAGCCTCTATCTTTTCTCAATGCACTCACTCATTCATGCTTCTCGCAGAAGGTGTGCTCACACTCTATTATCTCTTGGGTCTCCTTGCTGACTGTGGATTCCTTCCTAGCAGACACAGCTTCATCATTCCTGCTTTTGCACATTTCCATTGGTTGCAAGTAGCAGTCAAGCAGGCAGGAGGTGATCCCCAAGGATGGCTTTATATCAATGCAGAACATGTCTGAATTTTGCAATTAGGTTTTCTGGGATCTGTGCAGCCATGATCTCCTTCCAATGGGGTGTCCATACACTAGGTGATGCCACCAGACACAGACTAGTAACATTCTAGACAACACAGCCATGCACAGGCTGATCTTCTGGGTAATACAGCAACTTACAGGATAATTCCAATTCAGATCACAGCCCCAACTAACCTTTGGTAATTTCAGAAGAAGTCATCGCTGTTTGTTAGGAAACATGTATGGAGACTATAGGCCCGCAAGCACCTTGCTTTATAGCTCACACTCCCTAGGCTTCCTCTCCTGAAAATCCCGCCTGCACCTCTCTCCTGTTAGACAGTCACTCCCCCTGTAGCGTTTAGGAACTTCTAGGCAGTTTACCGTGGGTACAATGACCCCAGAAGTCCTTGCTGCGCTCAATCTAGTGGATATGGGCATTTGAGAAACAGGCATACAATTCTTACAGCAAGGATCTATACTTGTGTGATATCCCTTCACCTCTGGAAGGCAAGCTGTCAATCAGACATCAGCCCATGTTGCTCAGCAGCCCTCTGAGTACTCTGAGAAACACTACAGTGGATTTGGTACTGAGATGACAAATGCAGTCCCACACTCATTCAGCAAAAGAAGAAATGAGATGTTTTCTATGGACTGCTTTTTCAGACCCAGTTTGAGGTGGTTCTCTATTCTAGTGTCCTTTCCAAGATGCCCCCATCACAGCCTTTGTGTAGAGGGATGTATTGCAAAGCAGAATTGTCTCCAATTGGAGAACACAGAAGTCTGATGTTTCTTCACATTTGTATCGTCAGCTAAGCAAAAGTGTGATCACGGAAAGAAAAAAGGTTAGCCTAACCTAAGGGATCGCCTTCACCCTACACATGAGAGTCTGCTGTCCTACTATCAGAGTCTGAAATTTGAATAATATTTGGGGTATGCAACTACCGACCTCAAGAAATAATCATAACTCTTGTCAGTGTGAACTCTTAAAGTCACTAAATTAACCTGAACTCAACCCGATGCTAGCTATGGCAAAACCAAGAGGCTTAACTTAAGGCAATATGTAACATATTTATGCAGTACCAAAAAATCAAGAAAGTCAAAACATTCAACAATAAAGACCCCAAACTGAATTAGAAAAAATGAATAAAATTAAAAAAACAAATTTCCAGTAGAGCAACAAAACAAATCCAATAAGTGGAACCGGAGAAATGCATTTTTAAAGTTTTACCTTGAAATAAAAGGCCCAAACAACAACTGGAGTACACTTCTAAGGACCTCAGGTAAGGGCAAATAGAGACTCTCAAGGTGTCAGTCAGATGCCAAGAGCAAAGTTGAGTCTAAGTCCAGTTGCCACAGGTCATCTGGGCGCTTTAGGAAAAAGACCTCTTGAAGCCTGTTGTGTCCCTCTAGCCACACATTTCATCTAATTGGCCTTTGAAGTCTACCTATTTGATCTGGGTACAAGGTATCCTTTCTTCAGGGCTCTGGTTAGGTCATAGACAGTGCTTCCAGTTCTCTTATGTTCTCTCGTAGGTTAGGAAAGTTTGCTGAGGAGGGTTCCTGCGGATGATACATTTTTGTCTGGTATAGGCTAATGTGTGGGGGTGACTCATAAATACTCCCTGACCAAGGGGGTAAAAGTTCTCAGTGGCAGCCCTACCCACTTTTTCAGTAGCTCCTGTTTTCTGCAGTGCAAACAGGCACACAATGCTATGTCCCAGAGCATTTTCAAGATGGTGAAAGTTGTTGGCCACATTAAAGTTGGGTTCTGAGGGCAATGTGTGGGGAGTATTATAGGGACATCCACAGGGTTCTCCTACGCTTAAAACTACAATGCAGTTGACAGAAGGTCTTAGGCCTGCAACAAACTTGGAGTTAGATGCCTGGTAGTGCAAAAGCAGGGTCCTGCATCACATAGACAGGGGATACACAAAATTATGCCAAAGCTTTACATGTGCTTCACACAGACCTGTCAGTCAGCATTTGACACTGTTGTGCCAACAGGAGGCCCACATGCCCCACCCTGAATACTCTGCAAAGCTTGAAGTAGTCCTCCTCGCAAATGTATCTGTCAGTTAAACTGACATAGTATGTTGCTTCTGGGGAGAATTGCACACCTCATTAATGCAAAGTATAGACCAGGATTTGCTGCAGTGTTAGTAGCCTCCAGGCAGGGTAATAGTGACTTTCTAATAGTTCTTCTTTCTAATATATACTCAGAATCAGACTTCACGTTGAACTGGATTTTTTAATCATTATTAATATAGAGTTGTAATTTTTTTTTGCTGATCCCATTGCTCAGTTAGCAGTATTAGGGCTCCATTACGATGTCGGGCGGATCGCCACCGCCATGGTGGCGGTGGCAATCCGCCCAACAGAAATGCCCGCCCGCCACCCTTTCCCCCCCCCCACATTACAATGGCAGGGGGGACCACAACTGAGAGAAGCACCGCCCGCCAATTTTCCGCCCCGGTCGCCTGTGAAACATATTCTTTTCACAGGTTGCACAGCAATTCCTACACTGCAGCAGTCAGTCTATGCATGGTAAGCATAAACAAATGTTAGAACTGCCACCAGTGGATGGCACAATAGGCGCTGCAGTCCACATGTGGCATTTCACTTCCAGTTACTGGTTGCGTTTTTGCACACCGCATACAAGGGACTTACAGAGAGGTTAAACATGCATTTATTCTGCTTTTTATTTTTCTACTTCTCCTTTGCTTTCTGAGGTTCCTTACTTGTTATTGCAGAGTATGATCTAGCTCCTTCACTCATGTCACATCTCTACCTTTGTTGTTCTGAATACCATCTAGTTTCGGCACACATACGTACTGCCTTTTTTACTTTACTCTGATATTTCTCTTTCTCTCTGGTATGAGCTACATACTTCCAAGCATTAAGTGCCTCGTGCTGTGTAGGCCTAGGAAGTTAATATTCTTCTCAAGTTTTCAATAATTCTCAAATAAAATATACCATAGCATGGAAACATCACTGCACCCTCTTTTACAGTGATATTATGTCATTGACTCAACCATTTGCATGTGTGAAGCCCGACACTTAGAGCCTTATGATGACCTGCCGTGCCTTCTCCTTTTTTAACACGGACTATCACAACTCCCCTAAACAGAACTTGTAAAGTTTTGAAAAATTTCACATTTCAAAAATAATATCTACAATCACAAGTAAAAATTTCATCTCAAAGCAGGAAATATTTTTTTGCCCGCAGTTCTCTTTCAGTGTCAACAATCAATAGTAGCGCGACACTCCGTGACGTATCAAACATTAACAGTGTGGTACAAAAAGCCAATGAAAAAATCTTAGCATGGCAAACTATGATGTAGTTTTCACTGCTCACAGTGGTTCAGCCTCCTTTACAATTTTCACGAACGCACTCTTCTCTCAACACTAAGCATGCACAGCAAAACACAAAGCTATTTCAACAAATAATCTTTGTCTACTCCACTAAAGAAATAAAAATATTGAATAACATAGGAAATGGTTCTGAGCGAACCTTTCAGACCTACTCAGATACACAGTTGAGTGAAACCTTGACCAGTAGGAATCACCCAGATTAGGGAAAGGGTTCAGAGCTCACCTTTCAGATCTACACAGATACACACTTGAGTGGAACCTCGACCAGCAGGAATCACCCAGATCAACGCAGCTTATCCATTGCTCAACAGGATTCACTATACCAACCACACCATACTCTCACACAGAGGTGTAAGTCCTTATCACAATTGCAGAGCTGTTACCACCTCATGACTAGCACCACAAAAGTTAGCAGAAAATTACAATACAGTGTATGCCACATTTTATCTATCCCAAGATCTTAGACTATGTCGAGCCTGACAACAACTTCAACGGCTCACCATTAAGAGCATTTACATCTGTACCACAACTAAAACATAACCTGATAAAACCAGCAAGCTCAGCAAAATACCACAATCATGACATTAACAATTACAACATGCAACTTTATTAAAACTCACTTCTTCAATGTTACAACCCTTTTTCAAACCACTGAAACTCTGCTGATCCACACAATCACGACAAGGATCCTAAGGGTTAAGCCTGGGTTTGGGCAAGTCTAGAATTTCTTCAAGTGATACACTGACTCTCTTTGCTTCAGTAGGTAAACATCCGACATGCTACTATCTTGCTGGATTGTGCTGGGCCTTGTACAGGTTTTGCTCTTTTAGCCAAGTCATGGAAGACTCTACTCACTGATTAGATAGAACTTTATAGCTGACAAGAAGCTTTGAAAGGGTGAAATCATCAACAATAAAATGTAACTTGTGAAGCCCATGTGACTCCACAAGGAGGTCCAGGAATCAATGAATATATTTAAAGGGTTTTATTTGGATTACCAATCAATCCAGTCAATACACATATTATATCTAGGTTCAGTAAGTATATTACTACAATCGACAAAGTAAAAATATCTCATTTTGTTAGGATGCTTTAAAAAAATATACTAAATTCGTACAGCCACAGTCATATAACAGCACATAAATGTAAACAGATGTTCCATTTAGAAACTTCCCTTTTCTACTCTAACATGGGTCAAATATAGGAACATCTATTAAGGGTCTTGAGTTCAAGAGCATATAAGAAGAAGGTGTCAGCATAATTAGACTTCAGTAAATGTCCAATAGAAAAAGAAATATCTGTTTAGCATGCAGCCTCACACTCACAAGAATAGGGAAAGCAGAGAGGCTGTACCTCTCTAAGTCTAGCAGCCTAAACTGTGAGAACACTAATATCAAAGAAACATGAAATTCAAATGTGTGTTATCTCTCTTCACACTACCACGGACCAATCAAAATATTGTTCATGTGTTTCTTCAACATTGCTCTAAATTTCAAATTCATTTGACTTAGGGCCTGATTATGAGTTGGGAGGTGTGGGAGGGGGCTACCATGCCATCCTATGGCTCCCACGCTGCCAAACCTTACCACCGGGTGCCCATCAGATTTGCAAGTTATCTCGTAGTCTGGTGGGTGGTCCTTTGGCGTTCTCACGGCGGTGTCTATTAAAAAGGCAATGCAACCAAAGTGCCAAAGCCCTTTCCTGTACGTCATGGACTGCAAAGTCCATGCCATGCAGGAAAGGGATACATAAAGACAAGGGGGTACAACTTGTGCCCCCCTGCATGTATCCCATGTTCCTGAGGGAACAGGGGGCCCTGTAGGGCCCTCTAAGTTTCCTCACTGCAATCCTTTTCATGGCGGTATCACAGATTTGAAAAAGGGTGGATGTGATGAAACTCGTATTATGCATGGCAGTGCCACCGCAAAACTGCCCATATATTGCAGCCTTCACCGCCGGGCCACTTTCAGGGATCTCAGATCCCCAATGGTTGTGGTGGTCCTATTGCGGTCAGACAGCAGTACTCGTAATACATTGATCAGAGCACTGGTGCAGCGGTCAATGACCACCACCGCACCTCTACCGTGAGTTTAGAAGTCACTGCCAATCTCATAATCAGTCCATAAGTCTGCCATTCTCAGCCTTGAACATCTTGCCATCCTGGGACACAATGAATAGAAAACTTCCGTTGACCATTGTTTCTCCACGTTCAATGTCAAGTTTCTCTCAGGCCTCTCTATAAAAGGCTCATTGTATGTATTAGATGGCTAATACACACAATGAGCCTTTTACAAGCTAATAGAATCATAAACCTGCAAATAAAGGAAAAAGCATGCTAGCAAGGAAAATACATTTCAACTGAGGACTGTAGGCAGGCTAACTTAAATGAGCATATAATGTGCACATGTATCTTTAATGAAACAACAAATGTAAAGCAAAAAGAATACACTTCAAGTGTAAATGTAAAACGTAAATAAAGAATACATGGTTCATATTTAAACTGAACAGTAGTGAACACGTTTATAAATCTCTGAGGGGCCGGTTTGCATCGATCTTGCACTAGGCAACCTGGTGCAAGAGAGACACAAACCTTATATATGATTTATGAAGCCACGCAAGGCTACTTTGCGTGGCCCTAAGTGGCTGCATAAATCTGGAGTAAGGCATAAATCGCTGCTCTGTCTTACCCTGCTCAGTATTCACTTAACTCCTTGCATGCTCATGATGGAGCCGCTCCCTCATGAGCATCGGTTGAGCTGTGCTCATGACGGAGCGGTTCCGTCATGGCCCGCTCAGCTCGGCGAATTCCGCGCCTGCGCTCGACGTTCCATTGAGCGGGCGGGGCCATGACGGAACCGCTCCGTCATGAGCATAGCTCAACCGCGGCTCGTGACGGAGCGGTTCCGTCATGGCCCGCTCAGCTCGGCGAATTCCGCGCCTGCGCTCGACGTTCCATTGAGCGGGCGGGGCCATGACGGAACCGCTCCGTCATGAGCATAGCTCAACCGCGGCTCGTGACGGAGCGGCTCCGTCACGAGCACGGCTCGGCCCCCCTAGGGTTCGGCGAAATTGGCGCTGCAGCGAAGGGGTTAAATACGGGACGATCCTAAACTTTCCCTGTCACGCACTGCAGACCAGCAAGGTGACTTGCTGCGCAGCATGAACATTCTCGTATATAGGCCGTAGAATTTCTACTGTGAATACATATCAGATGTTTCACATACTGTAATAAGATTAACGCACACAATTAATATAATGACAGGTGCACGTATATAATTGTACTTGTGTGACGTGAAAGAGTGGACTTTAAATTATGCTGCTCCACGGGCTAGAAGCAGTTTGGCACTCAAGATAAGACAACATGACTGCTCACCATACAGGGGATGTTCCCATCCCAACAACAATATTTATATTTCAAAAATAAATTGTTGAAAACGCAACTAAAAGCCTACACATTTACAGTTTGTTTGCAATTTATCTAAACTTGACTCTAATCTTTGAGAAGAACATTGATGCCTCAACCATTATCTTGCTTTATGTTTAATGATGTTTTAAGTTTTATTACAAAATTTATTGGGAGTCACTTGCATTTGTATTTATTTCCTTCCTCTCACTGTTGAACACAAACTCCTTCGGAAAATGCTTTCCCACATCCTGTACTAAACAAACACGTGTGGATGTTTCTTGTGATATTTGCCAATAGATCCCGATGCAACTGCTTTCAGGGCGTATAAAAATAGGATCTTACAGGAATGTCACCATTTTGAGATGCAGAACCCGGGCAGCCCATCAGCCAAAAGAAAGAGAAAATCATTTAAGCATTTAGTAAATTATGTTACTGTTGCTGCCAAAATGTGTTAGGAAATTTCACTGGCCTCTTCCTCTTGAATTATTTTTCCTTTCATGTTCATGGTATAAATCTTGAGAACAAACTATAAAAAAAACAGATAAAGCCGATAGCTAAAGAAAATTTATATCTTCAGCTGGAGGTACTATAAAAAAGGGGAAACTGAAGGACTGCAATTTGCACTGCTAGAAAAAGAAATCTTATAAACAAAAGCATTTTCTTTCGTTTTAAAGTTGAAACAAGTTCAAAACATTTACACTTAGTAAAATGTATTTTTAAATTGTGGACCACATTTAGTGAGCACAGCTTGGAATTGTTAAAATTCTGAAAGTCTTCACAATATGCCCCAATAAATGTTTTTGGTGCGATATAAATATGCTTGAGCAAAATAAACAGATGTTTTAAAATGTAACCAGAATGTCACGCTGCCCAGTGGGGGACAGAATCTCTATCACCAAACCCAGCAGTTCCAACAAATAAATAAGTCGAAACATATTTTTAATGTTGACCTTAAATGTTCCTGCCACCAAATAAGGTGCATACAACATTTATTCACAGTGTAAGGGGAAACAAGATGACGCCCGCTTGAGAAGACTGTGTGTGGAGGGGTGAGTAGCTATAGTTGGAAACACCACAATGATGAGACACACATGCTGGTGGCTGGTTAGTGTGGGCCGGAAGTCCCGAGCGACTCCGACCCGTTTATTTAAGCCTTTTGGCCACGCCTGGCCAGAAGGTGATACAATGTGTGCATGGGGTTCTGGGTTGGGGGTCCCAGGGCTATGTAGCAGCCAAAGACTAGACCACTACATCCTATTCCAAATTAGTTCAAAACAAAACAAAAATGAAAGTTAACACACAAAATCAACAAGTCTTTGATTTGGCTTCGGATGGGGTCTCAAGTTATAACGATGCTGATGGGTGCCTCCTCTCGGACTAGCGGTCCCTTTTGCCGTTGGCAGATAATCTGGTCTGGGGTCAAAAGGTACCGCTGGTGCTGCTGGGTTCGGGGCCAGGCTGTCAGTGGCGCTTGGGATCACGTCTTCGCGTCCACCTTCCCCGTTGCAGGACACCTCGGACCTTAGTCTTTCACCTTCTGGAGTGGGGACCCTCTTGAACCATGAGACGTTCTGGGTGATGACTTCTCCGTTCTTCTCAGCAGTCACTGCAGTACCTTTGACTGTTTTGACGAGCCATAGTCCTAATTCATAAGGTGTGCGGAATTTACCTCCGCTGCAACGGCGTCTCACTAGGATGACAAACCCTGGCATCCTCGGCTGGGTACGTGATCTTCGCCGGCTGCTTTCTTTCTCGTTGTTTGCCGATCTTCGGGCCTGAGCGCCTATAGAGTCGTAAGGTTCTGGTTCCCAGTTTTCAGCTACTGGGACGGTTGCTCGTCTCTGCCCAGATAGCATCAGCAACCACAGGGGTCTCTGGATTGTGCAGTGTGGAGTGCTCTGGTATTCCAAAGTTAGGTAAAGGTCTGTAGTTTCGTCAGTCATACATTTGACAATACACACATACATTTCTAGGTTAGGAAATTGTTAATCTAAATATTTATATCCCACATTAATCACAATTTGTCACACTAAAGTGATAGAAAATATTTGTATTTTTATTATTCATTTTTCTTTAAATGTAGGATTGTATGATTGTTGAAAGTCATAATATAAATGTACACATTTTATCTCATACATAACAATTAAAAAAGACAACCAAAATAACATTAGACTTGTATTGACTGAGGCAATGCGGTAGATAGAACTAGAGTGCTCTGGTATTCCCGCAGGAACTTCTGAAGAACAACCTCTGGGTCTGACTGTTTGGCCATGGATATACGTAGAATCTTGTTCAACGGCTGCATGAATCGTTCTGCCTTACCGTTAGCTTGTGGCCCTGCGGCGTGATGCGGTGATGCTTTACTCCTAGTCGTGATAGGAAATCCCTTGAACTTGTTCCCTTGGAACGGGGGCCCATTGTCCATTTTGATTATGTGTTGCAGCCCAAACAGTGCAAAGGTATTCTCCAGCATTGGTAGCAGGTGGTCGAACGCAGTGGACGGCAGTACTTCCCAACTGGGTACTGTGTGTTGCCATCAATCAGGACCGTAGTCACTCATCCATCTGGAAAACTCCCAAAATCAAGACACCCACGACCAGGGTGACGGGGCAGGGTCCTTGGTTATCACGGAGCTGGTGCCTCCGGGTCACCAGTGAGATGTCACGCTCGGCACCCACGCACAAAGTCATCTACGACCTCTTCTAGACCAGGGAACAATACCATCTCCCTCATCCTGGCTATCATTCTTCTCGTGTCATGGTGGCCTTCATGTGCCAGGGCAGTCACCCGTTCAGGGGTATGACGATGCGTGATCCTCTCAAAACTAGGCCACCTGCTGCGGGGCTTATTTCTTCATGAATTCTCCATACTTTCCCCAGGCGGGACCGGTCTACTTCGTTCCTTTCGTTGACTTCGTGGAGGAACCCGGCCCACGAGCCTCTCTGTAGTGCTTATAACACCTTTTCTTGAACCATGTCAGTCCATGTATGAGCTTCAATTTCCGAGATAGTGAGGGCTTTTTAACCAGGCCCACTGTTCGAACATGTTGACAAAGTCTTCAGTCTGCCTCTCTTGATCGAAGGTCTCATGTGATAGCGGCTGGATGGCGCAATAAAAAGTCAGCGGGGTTCTTGGCACATGGCCTATAGACTAATTCTAGTTGGTAGTGCTGGAATTGGATCGCCCATCTCTCGATTCCGATTTGTAGATGAGGTGCGGTCCGCTTGAATAGCAGGAGAAGTGGTTGATGGTCAGTTACCACACAGAATGGGTGCCCACTGTTATAGAGATGAAAGTGATTGCAGGCCCACTTGATGGCAAGTGTTTCGCGTTCAATTTGTGAAAACCTCATCTCCTTTGCAGTCAGTGACTTGCTTGCGAAATCTAGTGGGACCCACATTCCGGGCTCTGTTTCCTGTGTCAGTAGGGCTCCCAGCCCCCGAGACTGGCAACCATTATCAATTCCGTTGGTCGTTTTGTGTCAAAGTAGGCCATGGTCGTCTTTTCCAACAAGGCCAGTGGAATGCTTTTCCACTTCTGGGCCCCCTTTCCACCCGGCGTCTTTCTTCGTTAGGTTTCGTAGTGGTTCCGCGATGGTTGTGAGGTTGGGTATTAATCTCCCACAGTATACTGCCATACCTAGGAAGATCCTTATCTCTGACGCGGTGGTGGGAGCTGGAGCGAGTTGGATAGCTTGTGATTTCCGGGGGTCCACTTTCACACTTTCTTGGCTGAAGACGTATCCAAAAAATTCACTAGACTTCTTGAAGAACTGGCACTTCTCCTTGTGGAGGGGCACCCCGTGCTCTGTGAGCCACTGGAGGGTGGCACAGAGTTGGCGGTGATGGTCCTCAAGTGTTGCAGAATGTATCAGGATGTCATCACTGACATTCAACACTCCTTGAAGTCCGGACAAGATCTCTCTCACCCATTCTGGAATATCTCGGCGGCTGACGATATTCCAAAAGCTTAGCCTCTTGCAGCGCCTGAACCCCAGGTGTGTCAAGAAGGCGGTGATATACCTGCTTTCTTCTGCTAACCTCAACTGGTGGTACTCTGTGTTGAGGTCTAGCTTGGAGAACCACCTGGACCCATTTAGGTCAGCAAGAATGTCATCAACAGTTGGCGTCAAGTGTCTTTCTCTTTGTATCGCCTGGTTGGGCATTTGCATGTCTATGCAGAGTCTGATCTGTCCGGGCTGTTTCGGTTTCTCTGCTATAACCATGGGGGACACCCAGGGCGTTGGTCCAGTTACTTTCTCTATTATCCTTGCTGTTCCAGTTTCGGTAGTTCTTGTTCAACCAGCGGTAGCAGGTGAAACGGGCTTTACTGACGTGTCGATATGCTTCATGCTTCCTCGTCCTTTGAACAATTGTGTGAACAGTTCTAGAATGTCCTCTGTTTGTAGCATCTTCACCATGTTTGCAAACGTCACCAGGCTTAGGTCTTCAGCTGTGTGACTTCCCACAAGAATGTCAGTTTCCCTGTCAACTACATGAAATGTTGTCGTCACTTTGTGGCTCTCCGACTACTTGGACAGTCATTTTTCCTTTTAGGGGTAGTGGCGTTTGACTTCCATATGTGAGGATTCGTACTTTGGAAGGCGTGAGCGCTGGCAGTGGGTTCAGTCTTTTGTAGTGTTGGCTTTCCATGACATTTACCGACGCTCCGGTGTTGATGAGGGCTGTGACAGGGGACCCTGTGATTTCGATGGCGCATGTAAGCTGAGGCCGCCGCCTCCGTTTGAGGTCACTCATGAAAGATATGACAAAACACTCTTCTTCTTCTTCAGTCGATGAGTCCTCGAGGTATGATCTGTACTGGGTAGGTGTCTTTGGCGTTCCTGAGTTGTCAGTCTCGTCTAGCGAGAAATGACTCACCGCTTTGGTTGGTGGCCGTTGTCTTGGGATTCCTCTGCTTCGCATTCCTCCTCAGCATACACTGGAAAAGTGATTGGGGATTCCACACTTTGAGCAGGTTTTTCCCTTAGCTGGGCAGTCATTTGGAGCGTGTTCTTGCCCGGCCACAGTATCCGCACTGCGGCTGGCGCAGTCTTCTGGTGGGCCATCAACCACGGTTACCGCGAGCAGGTGTGCAGGCTGCGTGTACTTGCTCGGTCTTAACTGTCACGGCTGGATCAGTTGTAGTTGTGAGTGCTGCATCCATTGCGATAGCAGTGACTGCAGGCAGGTCATGGGATAGCACCAGAACAAGCATGTCTTCTAGGGAGATCCGGGGTTGGCGGAAGATGAGTGTCCTCAAGGTTTTGATCAGCACCCCTGGATGAGGATTTGCGCCCGTACTTCTTTGGCCGGGTTATCCTCTGTGCATGTGCTGGCCAGCTCCCTCAGGCGTGCATGGAAGGCATCCATGGATTCGCTCTCCCATTGACGAGCTTGCCGCAATTTAAAACGTTCATAATCGGGGTTGAGTTGGGGGTCAAAATGGGCTTTGAGTGCCCTGACTGCCGCATCGTAGTCTGTAGGGCCCCCCTGTGTTCAGTAGGTGCGCAAATAGTTTATTTATTCATCCCCTGCGAAGTGCAACAACAGCGACCTCTTGACTGCGCCGTCGGTCTCTCTGGTGGCAACAAAGTAATTGTCTAGATGGCCAACCCACCCAGTTCACTTCGGGGACGCAGTAGCAGGATCAATCAGTTAACTGAAGGGTGGCAATGCACTAATGTGGGAGTGGGAGTGCAAGTGCACTGTTGGAGCAGTAGGGGCCAATGGCCGTGGAGCTGCTATTGCTGCTGCTTGATCTGTCACGGCTGAGCGCGGTGCACCAGCCGTCTTGCTTCTTAAAGTTCTTGGAGTATTCTTAATGGTCTTGGAGTATATGTTCCTTCGTGCACAACACCACCGTGGATCTTTCCAGTGCTTATTTATTTGCCAGTGGAGTTTGCCAGTGCTTATTGATTTTTTTTCCTCTTTGTGGATTTTGCCAAAGCTTTTTTGATGTCCCCTCTCTGATGGGCTTTGCCAATGGTTATTTCCTCTTTGTGCATGCGCGCTGGCAATCTGTGAGGCGAAGCCACACATGCCGAGCTTATCAGGTTGGGGAGAGTTCAATGACCTCCCTGGGCCCTGCTGCACATGCGCGCCTCTTTGGACTCCTAGTGGGCCGGGATCTTAAACTTCATCTCCCTTGTAACTGCGCATGCGCGCTCCAGGTACTACTGTGCGGGCTTGACCAGGATGCCACCAGGAGCACTCGTGTGTTTCCACTCAGCATGGGGGCGCTTGTCAGCTGCTGTTGCTGGGCGCAGTGTTATCCTAAGCCACAGGCCGATGGCTTTATTCTGACTTCACTGCCTCACTGGTCAAGGCCGACCTTCTGCTTGGTCACATCACTTGGCCGGGATCCACACTGCCGGCTGCTCCGATAGGCCGCCGGGCCAGATCGGACGATTCTCGCCAGCATGGTGAGTCGGTGGGGCCACTACAACCCATCCTCGTCGCCAGTGTGGGAGTAGCTATATTTGGAAACACCACAATTATGGTACACACATGCTGGTGGCTGGTTAGTGTAGGCTGAAAGTCCCGAGCGACTCTGGCCCATTTATTTAAGCCTTCTGGCCACGTCTGGCCAGAAGGTGAAACAATGTGTGCATGGGGTTCCAGGTTGGGGGTCTCAGGGCTATGTAGCAGCAAAGACTAGACCGCTACAGTGTGCACTTGATTGTCTCCTCCTGCTGCGAGACCAACTTGGCTAGAGGATTGGGATATAGGGCCCGATTCACAGAATGAACTTAAGACTCAATCCTAAACTTACTACCATTTTGGTATTCACAGAAGGCACTTACTCATTTCGGTATTCACAGAAGGCACTTACTCATTTCGGTATTCACAGAAGTTAGTAGTCCTACCTTTAGGACTCCTAAATGCCTTCTGTGAATACCGAAAGTCTTAAAATTAGGATTTTTCTCAATTTAGTAGTAGTAAAGTTAGGACTCCTAACTTATGGACTGCACTTAAGTGAGAATACTCAGTAGCCCAGCACACATGAGAGCCATCGGACCATCAGTAGGGTCTTTACCTCCACAGGGTACAACAGAGGGAGGGGATGTCCATACCCTAGAAGCAATAAATCTGAGGATTATAGCGCATCAACAAGACACCCAGTCTGATGATAGAAGGGCTTGTGCGGCCAGAAGGAAACTGCAAGAGGCATTCCAGAAAATCTCTAAAATCTGTTCTGAGTTGTCTGATGGAATCTTGGGATGCTCAATGGCTTTTCAATTCGACATTTCTACTGTGAGGCAACAAACTACTTCCCATGGCACCCAACTCATTGATGTTCAATGGATATTGGAAGGTTTTGAGCATTATTAAAGATGGAACAATCTAAGGTTTTTGTGGATTAAAAATGGAGGTGTTAAAATGGGTGATATAAAAGGATTTGAAATCAATGTGTTCCAATCTGTCTGCCCGCAATGAACATGATGGAATTGGGAGAATGAGAATCCACACCAAAATAGGTTTCCTCTTATGTTGAAAAGAGCAGCTCAGGAAGGTGTATCACCCCATCCTAACCCCAGAGCTATAGTAGTCTTTTTTGAAAACTTTCTGCTCAGACAAATAATCTTTAAAAAACTGAGTCCCGATTCAAAACAAAATGTAGGTGGTCATTAATTTTTGTGAGACCAGCCTTTTGTCATACACCTTCAGAAGCAGGGTCAAGCCTTTTTGCTTCATCCTGCAAAGCGAAATACTTTTTTTCAATAATAAGGCACATATTTTAAACTCAGAGATTAAGGCAAAAGAATATTTAGATAATTTAAGTGTTGGGGATGATGGCAGAGAGAAAGTCTTGATATTCTAACTATTTAATGCTCTAATAGTCTTTTTGCCATCAGTTTACCGTGCTCACTCAGCAGAGAGGAGTGGGGCATCATGCCTCATCAAACAGACTACATACGGTTGGTCTGACTTCTTCACATGGGTAGAGGGAGAGTCAAGAGGGAGGTGGTTGGTGGGGAGGGTTTGTAGTTGCACACGGTTAGGAGTTAGTAGGACAGAGTGGAATAAGCTGTGGTGGAGTGATAGGTGAACACATTTAGGAGAAATATGTTTAATTAAACTTTCAAGTAGGAGTTATTATAATTTTGGTGATTTGGTGAGTGCTAACCACTATAGGCAAATGGGCATTTCAGATGTGGATCAAAGAATGCTTTCAGGGTGTGTGTGTGTAAAGAATGCATACTCTTTGAATGTTGTCAATTAATGTTCAATGATTGAATGATAGATCCAAGGTGGCTATTGTTGCTGAAAAGCATGAGAACACTCAGGGCAGATATAGCCTATTTCCAAGTAAAACGTATTTCATGTACCAAAACATATTTATTGGAAAGTTTTGAGGATCTCTTACAGACCTTTACCTCACTGAGTACCACTATGAGAATAGTGGCTATTTTATTGAGGGGGAATCTATGTGTTATTAACAGGAGTGCCTCTGAAGTTATCCTGTTTCTGGGAGTAGATTTAGCTTCTTGCTATCGCCTCTCATTATTTGTGGGGATTTAAATTGGCACAGGATCATTGTTCAGTCATTGGGCACTCATCCTGGATGCAAGCCTAAAGCTCTGCATTACTTTATGGACTTCGATGGGCTTACAGATGCCTAAGATTCCTTGGATGACTCAGATCCTGGTTTTAAGATTTCCTTCCTTCCTCATAGGAAGTATGTGAGATTCGATTATTTTCTGGTCTCAACAAGTCTTTTGAGAGATGCTCAAGTAGAAAAATGCTCTAGGGTTTATTTTGATCATATTCCTTTGGTGTTTGGGTGCTGTGCTTTTCGATAGAAAGCTCACATCACGCCATATTTGACATGTGAGGGAAGGGATTTTAGACTTCATGATTAGGAATACGGGCAGCGATTCATGCGGGACCCTGTGGGATGCAGTAAATGCTGTTATTAAAGGAGAAACTCCTAGCTTAGTATTAAAAACCAGAAAATCTAACCTAGTAAAAATAAGGAACATTACAACGAGAAGCCTGTTTAGAGAGGAAACATGTAATGCTAATACCTGGAGGTTTAGGGGTATAGAATAGGATAGAGAAATCCTTAAAAGAAATAGCAGAACTTATGCCAGAATTAACAGTTTCTATGTGAGACTGATAGCTCACAGATATCAAATGCATAGAGCAGAAAGCTACGAATATAGAAACAGTGAAGAAGGGAATTTGCTTTAAAAAAAGGGACAGGGAGGGATTCAGAGCACTAATAATGCAATCCAGGATAGGGACAGGCTGGTCCATATTGTATCATACAAATTGTTTATGGAATGTTGCCAATCATTTTATCTAGAAGACATAGTTTTTCCTCACAGTATGATAAAACATTATCTAGACCAAATTAGGATTATAAATCTAACTGAGAAAGATGGAGAGGAACTTTAATATCCACTAACTTTCAGGGAAGTGAATGTAGCACTAGACACTCCTGCTCTTGGAAAAGCAGTAGGGGCAGATCAGATTCTTTTAGAATTGTATAGATATTCTTTCTATTCTTTTTGGTGATATTTTAGCAACATTTGGGGCAGTCCAGCTGGGAGTTTCTCTTCCAGACTCTACTATGAGCATTGTAGGCTTTCTTAAAAAGGGAAAACCTCCACTAAATAGAGGTTCATGTAGAATTTTTTTTAATAAGTAGTGAGTCCAAAATATACTAGAATATTATTGCACTGGGCTTGAGCGGAGGAGTAATAGCACTAGTTGATATATCTGCGGTACAGGACACCCCTTTGGCAATGATCCTGCTTGACGTAGAAAAGACATTTAACCGTGTTACATGGGTGTATCTTTGGCCAAAATCTACTAAAATATTATTGCACTGGGCTTGAGCAGGATGAGTAATAGCACAATTTGATATATCTGCGGTTCAGGGCACCCCTTTGGCAATGATCCTGCTTGATGTAGAAAATACATTTAACCATATTTCATGGGTTTATCTTTAGGAAATCTTGGATAGGAGGGGCTTTTGGCCTGGTTTTATTACAGCTATACAGATGTTATATAGAAATCCCCAGCAAAACATCAGATGATGGGATTAGACCTATGTTTATTAAATTTACCATCCAGTCCGCAATGGAGGGCGATCATTTATTAGATAATGTTAAATACGAAGCATTGGAATATGTATTTTATAAGTGGGAAAAATGGTTCAGAGAACCTTCATTGTTTTTAACTATGAATGTATATATGAACAATGTTTGATTTTTTTCTTTAATTTTGTACATTCTGTGATCCTCCATAGAAGTTCTATACCATCATAAATGTATAAAATGGCCATGGTTAGCCAATCACTTTTGATCCATTACAAAATGAAAAAAGATCTAAACGTGTACATACTCTGCATCAAATAATCATAGGGCACTGCAATGTAAATAAAATGGTTATTGTTACAAAGGTTCTATACTCATTTAGAGCAACTCCCCTAGAATTAGGATTGTTTAAGAAGCGAGACTCTGTATGTAATAGGTTTTGGTGGGAGTATTAGAAGGATAACAAACGCTCGAAAATATGTCGGCTACCATTAGAAAGAGGTGGCTGGGCACTCCCGCATTTTAAGTATTATTGTCATCCAGCAATGTTATAGCATATCGACATTGTTATCACAGGTCAGAGCAGCAAGGTATTCAAGGAAGAGTGGTTACAAACTATATATAAGCTAACTTTGGGAAAAGAAGCAGGAGGGTGGTTTTTTTTAATCATGGATTTTAGCTTCTTTAAAAAAGTGAAATTCAAGACGACCAATACTTCTTATAAAATCTGTGTAGATTGAGGGCTTAATTTGTCTTAATAATAAGCTTTCTCCGGCTTTGTTTCAGAGAAGCATTGCAAGATTTGGGACCAAGTAGGAATCAGAAAAATTGGGGATAGATCTGCATCTCATCAAAGTTTATAGTGGAAATATGGATGCCTAAGTAAAGCCAGTTTAAGCATCTCCAAATTAGAGATTTTTTGTTAAGTTTGAAAGAGTAAAGTCTTGCTTGTGAATTGTCCAATCTTTGATTACTCCTGGACGATCTAAAACTTAAAAGCTATATAGCTTGCTATTAGATCTCAAAGTGGATTATACTGAGCTTCACTCAGTGAATTGGAGTAGATGATTGCAGATGAATGCAAGCAGCATCTAATTTTCAGGTCTCTTTAAATTTAGTCTCAACTAACAGGAGCCTTAGGGGGATAAAAAGCAGGCCGACCCCCACTCAAATTACTCTCAACAAAAATGGCCTGCCCTTTATAAGCTCTATGGCTGAAGAAAATTTCTATTTTGTTATGACAGAGGATATATATAAACATTCTGTCTACATAGACTGCAATCTGTTGCAAGTTCAACCTGGCATCAATGCCTATATGTGTGTGTCTGAGAGGTCCACCACCCAACTATATGTGCCCGCTTTCTTCCCGCTTTGGATCCAACCTCACCAGTAGGCTGGCTGGTGCCGCCCCTGCCCGGAGATATTCTGTCATTAATGCTCCGTGAAGAGCTATTCTAACTTGACGTTTCCTAAGTGCTGACAGTTTATCCCATTCATCCCTAGCGGTGTTAGCACTTCCCAAGGGAGTGTCCGGTAGTAGGGACGGTCCTGCTAGAATGGTAGCTATTTTGTCTTCCGTGAAGGCCAGGCAGAAATTCGCCATGGTACTCAATGAAGTGCACACTCCCTATTTCTTGTTGAGACAACTAATCATAAAAACAGAGTCACGGGAAATTCAACCTCGAGACAATGTATTCCTCCTGTGAATTATAGTTTGTATGTGTGGCTCTCACGGCTATGCTGCCGTACTCAATACTCTCAACTAACAGGAGCCTTAGGGGGATAAAAAGCAGGCCGCCCCCCACTCAAATTACTCTCAACAAAAATGGCCTACCCTTTATAAGCTCTATGGCTGAAGAAAATTTCTATTTTGTTATGACAGAGGATATATATAAACCTTCTGTCTACATAGACTGCACTTTGTTGCAAGTTCAACCTGGCATCAATGCCTATATGTGTGTGTCTGAGAGGTCCACCACCCAACTTTATGTGCCCGCTTTCTCCAGTCGTGAAAAAAGGGGGAGGGAAGGTTGACAGTGCCTCACGGAAGCAACACCAGGGGGAGGATTCTACCAGGCTGGTACTCGCCTGATTCCTCACTTCTCATCATCAGCTACTGTCAACCCAGAAATAAAATGGGAGAAAAAGAGAGGAAGTGCATTCAAAATAAAAACCATTATGTGTTATATGTGTTAGAAACCAGTGTGATATGCCCGTTTCCCAAGTTAGTGGAGTACAAATATATCACAATTAAAAAGAGCAAGGCTAACTGGCAGCTATTGTCTTTATTCTGTGCTGTTAGCTCACTCTGTTAAAAGTCAACCGACATGTTTCATCACTGTATCTTACTTTGCCAGTGATTTCTTCAGGGTTTTGGGTCAGCACGTGAATTGCACCTTTTTGATTCTTCCCTTATTGTACCTGTAGTTGTGTATAGGACATAAAACACACACATTTAGTTTGTACATTAGTCATGTCTCAACAAGTGGCACCGTTTTTGGTGCACATGACAAGTCTGCAGTGCACTTCAAATTGCCTGGTATGAGTAAAAATGTATATTACCAGGTGGCCTCCTCTGATAAGCCTACCCGGCCCCCGTGGAAGAATGTATCGTCGTTTACAAGCCCCTAACTCAGTAGTGGGTCCTTGTTAGCCGCCAAATGGTCGGTATCTGTGGCAAAACAAGACAAAGGAAGAGAGTCTTAAAGTACATCATGCCCTTTATCAGTGCCTGCCTTGACACACCCATTGTTTTAAGCTTCCTACGTTTCTGTCATAAAATGCCTCCCCACTCATGGTTCCAACGCAAGGTTCCCCTCAGCACATCAAGAAACTGCCGCCGAAACTTCTTCCCACGTGTCCAGGTGTGGTCTGAGCTCACCCCTCGTGTGTTAGAGCCTCGGTGGCGGTCTGTTTACATGGCCTGATTTCCGGTCATGTGATGCATGCGTATCGACGTAACGTGGCACGTCATCGTAACTCAGCCACGGGCGCCATTTTAAATCGGGAAGCCGGTTCGATGGCGCGTCATCATAACACTATCGCGGGTGCCATTTTAGATCAGGAGATTGATGTGATATTACAAGTCCCTGCCGATTATGGATCTAATGTTGTTAGATAAGCACTCGGGGGTCACAACAATTGGGCAATTAAAACCTCCAAGTTATAATTATGGGGTTTTAAGAGTATTGTGGCATATTTAGGTGTATTGCAATTTTGCCCCTAAAATATAATGTTTTGCATTTTGGATTCTTTTCAGTAAAGGTCCCTTGCTAAAATGCACGGAAAGATAGTATTGGTTACAGCTCTGTGCTACAATGTCACACATTGATACTTATCTTTACAGATCAGTCACTAACCAATGATGTATCTAGTGGGGGGCTGAACTCTAGATCGCTGATACTTTCTTCCACTCGATAATTTCTTTGAGGCCTTGTTCAGCTGTAGATTCTTCATAAATCCACCGTGCCTCCTTCTTGAGTAGTCTATTACTCATATTGTGTGGATCTCCTTGTACTCTTTCAATCACTACCCAGCGTAGATCTCTTGGTTTGTGCTTTAGGCTAGTGAAGTGTTGCACCAGTTTGGTTGAAAGTTTCGCTGTTTTCAATGTACTGAGGTGTTCCTGGATTCTGAATTTGATTTTTCTAGTCGTTAGTGCTATATAGTACAGTCCACATTGGCAGGTTCATCTGTATATCACGTTGCACGTGTTACAGTTGCTGAAACTATTTAGGTGCCAGGTGTTCCCATTGGTTCTAATGATAGAACTGGTTTTTGTAGTAAGAGGGCAAATGGTGCATTCTCCACATGGATAGTGACCAGGAGGGAGATTGGAGTGGGGTATCTTTACTTGTGGGCGTGTATGGACCAACCGATCCTTAAGGCTAGATGATCGCTTAAAAGCAAACCGTGGTTGTGGCATTCGCATCGAGTTGGTGCTCAAAATATGCCAGTGTTTCCTCAGTATTTCATGGACTTTGGTGGAATATGGTCCAAAGGTGGTAATTACCGGGATACAATCCTGTGAGTCTTTAGGTTGTCGCTCAAGCAAAGCCTCTCGAGGAGTATTTAGTGCCTGTTTCTTTGCTTGCTTCCCCGTTTTTTGGGGATACGCGCTGGCAGTGAGTTTATCCGCCAGACCTGCGGACTGCTCCAAGAAGCTGTCAGTAGTGGAGCAATTTCTCCGGTATCTCATGAATTGCCCCACTGGGAGGTTGTCTTGAGACATCTCCAGGCGGTCACATACAATCCTGACGAGAACCTCCTAGTGACTATTGACATCGAGTCACTCTATACTAACATACCCCAGGAGGCGACGCTGGTGGCAGCAGCCCGCTCCCTGGGGGAGCTTGAATGGTTCTATGACACAGCACAGACCCTAGTCCTGCAGTGCATCGAAATAGCCTTGACACGCAACTTCTTTGCATACAACCAACAACTGTATCTGCAGACCTCCGGAACTTCGATGGGGGCAACTTTTGCCCCCAGCCTGGCATGTATCTATGTCGGCCAATTTGAAGCAAACTGCATCCATCATGCATCTAATCTCTTCCAGGGGAACATTGTCCTCTGGAAGAGATATATAGATGACATCCTATGCATCTGGAGGGGCTCCTCAGAGACATTGGATCGATTCCTATCATGGCTTAACAGTCTCGATAGATGCCTTAGGTTCACATGGTCCTATCTGGATCTAGACATATGTGCTACAGACAATAAACTTGTAACATCAGTTCATCAAAAACCTACAGACAAGAACTCCCTGTTACACTATAAGTCATTCCATCCAAGGGCCCTGCGAGACAACCTCCAGGTGTGGCAATTCATGAGATACCGGAGAAATTGCTCCACTACTGACAGCTTCTTGGAGCAGTCCGCAGGTCTGGCGGATAAACTTACTGCCAGAGCGTATCCCCAAAAAACGGTGAAGCAAGCAAAGAAACGGGCACTAAATACTCCTCGAGAGGCTTTGCTTGAGCGACAACCTAAAGACTCGCAGGATTGTATCCCGGTAATTACCACCTTTGGACCATATTCCACCAAAATCCGTCAAATACTGAGGAAACACTGGCATATTTTGAGCACCAACTCGATGCGAATGCCACAACCACGGTTTGCTTTTAAGCGATCATCTAGCCTTAAGGACCGGCTGGTCCATACACGCCCACAAGTAAAGATACCCCACTCCAATCTCCCTCCTGGTCACTATCCATGTGGAGAATGCACCATTTGCCCTCTTACTACAAAAACCAGTTCTATCATTAGAACCAATGGGAACACCTGGCACCTAAATAGTTTCAGCAACTGTAACACGTGCAACGTGATATACAGATTAACCTGCCCATGTGGACTGTACTATATAGGACTAACAACTAGAAAAATCAAAGTCAGAATATAGGAACACCTCAGTACATTGAAAACAGCGAAACTTTCAACCAAACTGGTGCAACACTTCACTAGCCTAAAGCACAAACTAAGAGATCTACGCTGGGTAGTGATTGAAAGAGTACAAGGAGATCCACACAATATGAGTAATAGACTACTCAAGAAGGAGGCACGGTGGATTTATGAAGAATCTACAGCTGAACAAGGCCTCAATGAAATTATCGAGTGGTACAAAGTATCAGCGATCTAGAGTTCAGTCCCCCACTAGATACATCATTGGTTAGTGACTGATCTGTAAAGATAAGTATCAATGTGTGACATTGTAGCACAGAGCTATAACCAATACTATCTTTCCGTGCTTTTTAGCAAGGGACCTTTACTGAAAAGAATTCAAAATGCATTTTATCAAGAAAAATTACAAAAACATTATATTTTAGGGGCAAAATTGCAATACACCTAAATATGCCACAATACTCTTAAAACCCCATAATTATAACTTGGAGGTTTTAATTGCCCAATTGTTGTGACCCCCAAGTGCTTATCTAACAACATTAGATCCATAATCGGCATGGACTTGTAATATCACATCAATCTCCCGATCTAAAATGGCACCCGCGATAGTGTTATGATGACGTGCCATCGAACCGGCTTCCCGATTTAAAATGGCGCCCGTGGCTGAGTTACGATGACGTGCCACGTTTGGTCGATACGCACGCATCACATGACCGGAAATCAGGCCATGTAAACAGACCGCCACTGAGGCTCTAACACACGAGGGGTGAGCTCAGACCACACCTGGACGCGCTAGCGGTAAGAAGTTTCGGCGGCAGTTTCTTGATGTGCTGAGGGGAACCTTGCGTTGGAACCATGACTGGGGAGGCATTTTATGACAGAAACGTGGGAAGCTTAAAACAATGGGTGTGTCAAGGCAGGCACTGATAAAGGGCATGATGTACTTTAAGACTCTCTTCCTTTGTCTTGTTTTGCCACAGATACCGACCATTTGGCGGCTAACAAGGACCCACTACTGAGTTAGGGGCTTGTAAACGACGATACATTCTTCCACGGGGGCCGGGTAGGCTTATCAGAGGAGGCCACCTGGTAATATACATTTTTGCTCATACCAGGCAATTTGAAGTGCACTGCAGACTTGTTATGTGCACTGGAAACGGTACCACTTGTTGAGACATGACTAATGTACAAACTAAATGTTTGTGTTTTATGTCCTATACGCAACTACAGGTACAATAAGGGAAGAATCAAAAAGGTGCAATTCACGTGCTGACCCAAAACCCTGAAGAAATCACTGGCAAAGTAAGATACAGTGATGAAACATGTCGGTTGACTTTTAACAGAGTGAGCTAACAGCACATAATAAAGACAATAGCTGCCAGTTTGCCTTGCTCTTTTTAATTGTGATATATTTGTACTCCACTAACTTGGGAAACGGGCATATCACACTGGGTTCTAACACATATAACACATAATTGTTTTTGTTTTGAATGCACTTTCTCTCTTTTTCCCCCATTTTATTTCTGGGTTGACAGTAGCTGATGATGAGAAGTGAGGAATCAGGCGAGTACCGGCCTGGTAGAATCCTCCCCCTGGTGTTGCTTCTGTGAGGCACTGTCAACCTTCCCTCCCCCTCTTTTCACGACTGGAAGAAAGCGGGCACATATAGTTGGGTGGTGGACCTCTCAGACACACACATATAGGCATTGATGCCAGGTTGAACTTGCAACAGAGTGCAGTCTATGTAGACAGAAGGTTTATATATATCCTCTGTCATAACAAAATAGAAATTTTCTTCAGCCATAGAGCTTATAAAGGGCAGGCCATTTTTATTGAGAGTAATTTGAGTGGGGGGCGGCCTGCTTTTTATCCCCCTAAGGCTCCTGTTAGTTGAGAGTATTGAGTACGGCAGCATAGCCGTGAGAGCCACACATTACAAACTATAATTCACAGGAGGAATACATTGTCTCGAGGTTGAATTTCCTGTGACTCTGTTTTTATGATTAGTTGTCTCAACAAGAAATAGGGAGTTTGCACTTCAGTGAGTACCATGGCGAATTTCTGCCTGGCCTTCACGGAAGACCAAATAGCTACCATTCTAGCAGGACCGTCCCTACTACCCGACACTCCCTTGGGAAGTACTAACACCGCTAGGGATGAATGGGATAAACTGTCAGCACTTAGGAAACGTCAAGTTAGAATAGCTCTTCACGGAGCATTAATGACAGAATATCTCCGGGCAGGGGCGGCACCAGCCAGCCTACTGGTGAGGTTGGAACCAAAGATTTTCTTGGAGGATAAGCAGTTCCGGGTGGACTGGAGCTATATAGCTAATAAGTGCACCCGGGACTGGCTTATTTTAATCATCAATACTGCTAAACGCTTAAGTGAGGAGTTGCTTACTGAGATATTGGATCTGGAGACTAGCATAAAAAACGACACCACAATAAATGATACAAAAGAACAATTAGCCAAGATCCAGACTGACTTGGGAGAATACCAAGCATACATGGTGAACCAGAAAATAAAAGGTTTGAGACGCAACCTGGACAGGTTTAGCCATGAATGGGCATTCCCCTATACAGAGGATCAATATTATCAACAGACCAATGCTCAAAATACCGCACCTCAACGTGGGAGGGGAGGCAGACAGCAGGCTAGGAGAACCCCCAATAACTGGGCGTTCGACAACACAAGCAGTGAAGAGGATGATTTGAACATGCAACCCCCACAGAGTAATGCCCGTGTGAGATTTCAACCCCAGAGTAACTCTAACCAGGACCTAGGAGCTCTATTTAGGGCTTTTTTAGGGCAGCATCAATCGAATCAGAGAGGGGCCAACACGAGAGGCAGGGGCAGAGGCCGAGCCAGGCACATTACCAACGTAAATCAACAAGCCAACTCACCCAGGATCACCCGCAGCAGGGGTCGCACGCCAATATAAACCCAATGGAGAATATAGTGGTGAATCTATCCGATTACCCACTTACACCCAATGAAAATGCAGTGCTAAATAAAGGTCTTGGCTTCGTTCCAACCCCTAAACACGATAGCTTTCAACTAAGGGGTGAACTTAATGGGGTGATGAGAAAGATCAAACTCCGGAAATTTTTTGAGGGCAGAGAGAACACTCCCATCGATATGACGTTTTCCACAGACTTACGGCGACCCTCTCACTTTACACCCTTGAACCAGCAAGTGGGTCCTGAGGTAACAGTATTTGAGCAAAAAGTCCTACAAGATATCACGGACTTAGAACGACAACAGCACCACACTAAATCGAGCAATATGACTAAAGCTGACTGGATGGCAGTGAAGTCACTCCAAGACAATGACTCAATCACCATCAAACCGGCAGATAAGGGCGGGGCGGTGGTGGTAATGAATACCAATGACTACGAAGCAGAAGTTAACAGACTTCTAGGGGTCAGAGAACACTACCAACCTCTGGCCAGAGACCCCACGCCTGAACTACAAACTATAATACAAACCATGGTGGCCACTGCCAGAGAAAAGAAGTGGCTCATGGCAAAGGAGGCTGAGTTCCTGGTACATCCATCGCCCAGGGTACCAGCGTCCTATATTGTGCCGAAAATCCACAAAGCACAACGGCCACCCCCTGGTAGGCCAATAGTTTCCAGCATTAACTCCATACTTGACCCACTCTCCCAGTTTGCAGACTTTTTCTTGCGTGAATGTGTAATCACGCAGCCTTCATTCGTGCATGATACGACTGACATCTTGAGACATCTCCAGGCGGTCACATACAATCCTGACGAGAACCTCCTAGTGACTATTGACATCGAGTCACTCTATACTAACATACCCCAGGAGGCGACGCTGGTGGCAGCAGCCCGCTCCCTGGGGGAGCTTGAACAGTTCTATGACACAGCACAGACCCTAGTCCTGCAGTGCATCGAAATAGCCTTGACACGCAACTTCTTTGCATACAACCAACAACTGTATCTGCAGACCTCCGGAACTTCGATGGGGGCAACTTTTGCCCCCAGCCTGGCATGTATCTATGTCGGCCAATTTGAAGCAAACTACATCCATCATGCATCTAATCTCTTCCAGGGGAACATTGTCCTCTGGAAGAGATATATAGATGACATCCTATGCATCTGGAGGGGCTCCTCAGGGACATTGGATCGATTCCTATCATGGCTTAACAGTCTCGATAGATGCCTTAGGTTCACATGGTCCGTGGACCGCCACAAAGCCACCTATCTGGATCTAGACATATGTGCTACAGACAATAAACTTGTAACATCAGTTCATCAAAAACCTACAGACAAGAACTCCCTGTTACACTATAAGTCATTCCATCCAAGGGCCCTGCGAGACAACCTCCCGGTGGGGCAATTCATGAGATACCGGAGAAATTGCTCCACTACTGACAGCTTCTTGGAGCAGTCCACAGGTCTGGCGGATAAACTCACTGCCAGAGCGTATCCCCAAAAAACGGTGAAGCAAGCAAAGAAACGGGCACTAAATACTCCTCGAGAGGCTTTGCTTGAGCGACAACCTAAAGACTCGCAGGATTGTATCCCGGTAATTACCACCTTTGGACCATATTCCACTAAAATCCGTCAAATACTGAGGAAACACTGGCATATTTTGAGCACCAACTCGATGCGAATGCCACAACCACGGTTTGCTTTTAAGCGATCATCTAGCCTTAAGGACCGGCTGGTCCATACACGCCCACAAATAAAGATACCCCACTCCAATCTCTCTCCTGGTCACTATCCATGTGGAGAATGCACCATTTGCCCTCTTACTACAAAAACCAGTTCTATCATTAGAACCAATGGGAACACCTGGCACCTAAATAGTTTCAGCAACTGTAACACGTGCAACGTGATATACAGATTAACCTGCCCATGTGGACTGTACTATATAGGACTAACGACTAGAAAAATCAAAGTCAGAATCCAGGAACACCTCAGTACATTGAAAACAGCGAAACTTTCAACCAAACTGGTGCAACACTTCACTAGCCTAAAGCACAAACCAAGAGATCTACGCTGGGTAGTGATTGAAAGAGTACAAGGAGATCCACACAATATGAGTAATAGACTACTCAAGAAGGAGGCACGGTGGATTTTTGAAGAATCTACAGCTGAACAAGGCCTCAATGAAATTATTGAGTAGAACAAAGTATCAGCGATCTAGAGTTCAGTCCCCCACTAGATACATCATTGGTTAGTGACTGATCTGTAAAGATAAGTATCAATGTGTGACACTGTAGCACAGAGCTATAACCAATACTATCTTTCCGTGCTTTTTAGCAAGGGACCTTTACTGAAAAGAATCCAAAATGCATTTTATCAAGAAAAATTACAAAAACATGATATTTTAGGGGCAAAATTGCAATACACCTAAATATGCCACAATACTCTTAAAATCCCATAATTATAACTTGGAGGTTTTAATTGCCTAATTGTTGTGACCCCCGAGTGCTTATCTAACAACATTAGATCCATAATTGGCAGGGACTTGTAATATCACATCAATCTCCCGATCTAAAATGGCACCCGCGATAGTGTTATGATGACGCGCCATCGAACCGGCTTCCCGATTTAAAATGGCGCCCGTGGCTGAGTTACGATGACGTGCCACTTTACGTCGATACGCATGCATCACATGACCGGAAATCAGGCCATGTAAACAGACCGCCACCGAGGCTCTAACTCACGAGGGGTGAGCTCAGACCACACCTGGACGCGCTAGCGGTAAGAAGTTTCGGCGGCAGTTTCTTGATGTGCTGAGGAGAACCTTGCATTGGAACCATGAGTGGGGAGGCATTTTATGACAGAAACGTGGGAAGCTTAAAACAATGGGTGTGTCAAGGCAAGCACTGATAAAGGGCACGATGTACTTTAAGACTCTCTTCCTTTGTCTTGTTTTGCCACAGATACCGACCATTTGGCGGCTAACAAGGACCCACTACTGAGTTAGGGGCTTGTAAATGACGATACATTCTTCCACGGGGGCCGGGTAGGCTTATCAGAGGAGGGCACCTGGTAATATACATTTTTACTCATACCAGGCAATTTGAAGTGCACCGCAGACTTGTTTTGTGCACCGGAAACGTGCCACTTGTTGAGACATGACTAATGTACAAACTAAATGTGTGTGTTTTATGTCCTATACGCAACTACATGTACAATAAAGGAAGAATCAAAAAGGTGCAGTTCACGTGCTGACCCAAAACCCTGAAGAAATCACTGGCAAAGTAAGATACAGTGATGAAACATGTCGGTTGACTTTTAACAGAGTGAGCTAACAGCACAGAATAAGGACAATAGCTGCCAGTTAGCCTTGCTCTTTTTAATTGTGATATATTTGTACTCCACTAACTTGGGAAACGGGCATATCACACTGGGTTCTAACACATATAACACATAAGGGTTTTTGTTTTGAATGCACTTTCTCTCTTTTTCTCCCATTTTATTTCTGGGTTGACAGTAGCTGATGATGAGAAGTGAGGGATCAGGAGAGTACCAGCCTGGTAGAATCCTCCCCCTGGTGTTGCTTCCGTGACGCACTGTCAACCTTCCCTCCCCCTTTTTTCACGACTGGAAGAAAGCGGGCACATATAGTTGGGTGGTGGACCTCTCAGACACACACATATAGGCATTGATGCCAGGTTGAACTTGCAACAGAGTGCAGTCTATGTAGACAGAAGGTTTATATATATCCTCATTCATAACAAAATAGAATTTTTCTTCATCCATAGGGCTCTTTAAATTTAGGCCAAGACAGAATCTTATACTCTAAAAAGTGTCAGAAAATGAATGAATTAATCTGTCTTTGATTATAGAATGACAGTGTAATTTTGTGAATTCGTATTTTACTCTTCCTCCTCAAATAATATTGAAAAAAAATACATGAGCTAATAATTTTCCTTAACATCCACTGATGTGTTCAGGATATTCAAAATATTATACATTTGTGTCTTCTTTTATTGATTGAAGCTGTACTTTTATGCTCCTTGTAAATATTTTTCAGGTTTTTGGAGCCAAAAGTGAAAGCAAGTCCAATAACGATTAGAATTGTGAGGTGGTTTATTAATGCTGTCTATTGTATTTGATTTACCCAATCAAGATTGAAAATTTGTGTTGTTAAATAGTCTAAAGAGACCAATCCTCATAGCTCAAAAGGAGAATAATCAGCAGTGTAATTGACTGAGTTAGAACAGTTGGAACATGAACCTGTGTGCTGAAAGGACTAGCGAATAATCATTGATAGTGTAATAAAGACACATCATAAAGAACACCATCTTGATTGCATCAAAATAGACTTTGTGCCTCCATATCCATCTTTACATTTGCATCAGTCCAACATCATGAAAACACGTGCTCTGCAATGAGGCTAGAATGCGAATAGAACTACAATGGAAAAATGAAAAAGAGCATGGACACCCAACTGATGACTAATTTAAATGGAATAATAAAATACAGCGCTATAGACACAGGGAAACAGTAACCTTCCCCATCAGTGGAGTGAAGTAGTGTGGCTCACTGGTTAGAGCGGCAGACTCTGAAGCAGAGATCAGGCCCCGGACCAGGGTTCAAGTACCGACGCGGCAGGGTCTTGGGCTCAATGTCCGCGGACTTGATAATTCCCGACTCAGCGCGTACTCTAATCATGGGTCCCACGATGCAACTCTGGGCAATAGCTTGCTCAATCTACACAATGGCCCCTACAACACTGGGATGCCTGGCTTCATCTTGGGGGTGCCCAGGAGGGGCATCTCACAGGGAGAGCCAGGAAGGGTTCCACAGTGTTATACAGTGCCGGGACGCCCCGTTGGGGCAGCTGTGCGCTTTACAAAATACACTACATTTACATTTACATCATAGAAAAGGGGTCAACCCCAACATCCTACCTCCTCGTAGCTCACATGCTTGTAGCATTCACATAGAGCACTGTCCTGGCTAACAACATTTTTGTGAGTTGTGAGTAGGTGTGACTTTAAGTACTACTAGCCTACTTTCGATTTTTCCATAATTGTGGAATTCATTAGCAGGCCAGGAGGACTACAATAGTAAGGCACAGCAAACCGTTTGTAATCGGGCCCAATTTTTCCATAATTGTGGAATTCATTAGCAGGCCAGGAGGGCTACAATAGTAAGGCACAGCAAAATGCTTGTAATCGGGCCCTAATTGTAAATCTGTGGTAAATAAAAATTACCTATACAGAATTTCTATGCGGTAAAGTTCAATAAAATAACTCAATCGAAAATGAGAGGCAGAGTCCGTGGCATCTGAGTTTATAAGGGTTTTATTCCATAAAATGGAATTGGTTCGAACCAGGTATCATGTTCCATCACCACGAAGGTTCAGGAAGGGATAGACAATGCTTTATTAACAGAATACATTATATATAGTAAATGCATTTGATGGTGATGGATACAGAAGGCGTAACAGCTGAGAGAAAAGAGATAAGAACACATGTACGTAACAGAAGGCGTGCACGAGGGCGTACACGGAGGTGTGTGCTAGACAACGTCACATGAAGGTGTCACAAGTGGGTGGATCCATAGAGGAATCCTGCAGTGTCAGCAGAAATGTATGGTGGAGATGCGCGCGCAGCAGCATGACGTGTGATTGACGTGGAACTGGAGGGTGAAGGGGACTTGACATTTGCACTATACGGGGAGACAGAAGTCTGGCGTGTCAGAACAACCTAAACCCAAATCATATCTAGTATCTTGTGTTTGAGGAACTGTATTATCTAGAAGGAAAGGTCTCTCGGGCAGAGGCTATTCTATACTGACTGCTAGTGCGTGCATATGCGACTACGTGTCTACGTGTAATGCGAGGGGCCATGGGCCTACCATGGTAACGGGAGCAATGAATTACTTGCACGGAGACAGAAAGACCGGGCCCTTTGCTCTGCAGCTGGGGAGATGTTTTCCTAAATCACCAGACATGAATGTATTTTCGAGGAGCGGAGCAGATAACTTGAAGGCAAAATACAGTCTTGGCAGGCAAGCAGGCCGAGCCAGGCACTGCTCGCCGCACAGGGAGTAAGGCAAGGGTCATGGAAGCGGGTCCAGGCTGCAGCTTTCAGAGGCAGAGAGCAGAAAGGGCTTGATGGCAGAAATCAGGGCCTAGCTCGCCAGAGCCAGGAAAACGTGAAAGTGCACCATGTAAAGACGGTGGCAAGGCATACTTAGGAACTGAATATTTGACCCATTCATGGTGGATCTGAAAGAGGACATGTTAACGTTGGACGCAAATGTATTTGCGTCTTCATAGCTGGTTGTGGAGGGAACATACATGTACTTGAAGCACGTACATGGAGCCGTTGGGGTCTACGTTAGGGGACACAATTGACCATAAAAATTCATATTACCTCATTCCCTCCTTGTCCCCTATAGACCCTTCATGATATATCGATCTTCATCAATCTATCGATTTGTTCATATAGCATCATTTGCTCTTCTTTCTTCTGGCGGGATTTTGAACGTGGACTTGAATGGGGAATACATGATGTGGCACACAAGCCGCAAATCGCTGGCCCACATTGTAAACATAGGCAACAACTGAATACTATGAGAAGGGCTATACCGAGGAAGGATAGGACCTTCCATCCCCAGGCTGATAGTACGCTCCAGAACCAACCGGACCAAGTCCAGGTGCCTGGATTCTGGTGTATCTGACTTGCAATCTTGTGGAGACGTGTTATGGCTCTATATACTGATGGTGCGTTTTCTGGAATGAAAACACAGCAACTCGATCCGATGACTCTACAGGCTCCGCCCCTATCGGCCAGGATGACATCAAGAACAAGACGATTTTGAAAAACAACAATCCGCATAGCAGACTGCTCCTCCGTTAAGTTGCCTAGGGCGGAAGTAGTTTCATTCACTACTGCTTCGAGTGTTCTTGTTAATTTACGTATCAGTTTACTATTAAAGACAGCACCTAAATAGGGAAAGAAACCTTTATTGAAATCTGTATACTGCTCCCATGCCGTTTCAGTGTAGTCGACAATCGGGAGATCTCTCTGTGGTCTAATGTGTACTAGATGGGAGTCCCTATGATAATCAGGAGGAGCTAGGAAAACAGGTGCAGAAGGAATGCAATGTAACAAGTACAATCCCAATCTAGAGGTAAGCGTATATATGCTGTATGACCACAAATGAAATAGGAATGACGGGAAGCTTTAAATGTAGACTTGCCTTTATCACTGAATTCGATCACAGTAGTACATTTACTATGACCCAGGTGTACTGAACCATATGGCTGAGATACCCGCCACCCCCTCTCAACACAATCCCCAAAGAAGGGAAACTGGAAACGGTTCTTGAAGTTTTTGGAAGTGGGAGGGAGTGACCCTCCCGGCCGTATTTATTAAAACAAAAAATTAAAAACATTTAAACATTAATGTACAATTTCATACCACATTGCGATGTTTGGCTAACCTTAACAGATTCTCTAATACAGAGGTTCTCCTAGCCGAACTAACATGCTACAAAACATTTACTTGAAATATTGAAATTGTACATCCTAACGTTTAAGGGCCAACGGCAAGGTCGTAACCGGTGTCAAGATCCCTAACCAGACATACCCCCCCCACTTGGAGGGGCGACAGCACTGAGGCGTACTCAAGTGCAACTACTACCAATTTCCCTTGACTTGACGGGGGCACTTATCACCTCGACGCCAGTTAAAGGTCGTTCGAAGACTCGTGTGAGGTATCTAGAAGGTATCGTAGACCTCCCCCCAACCCCACACAACTTACCGCATCTGCCGTCGCAGATGTCACTGGCCCCGGGAAATTCCCCAGGAGGGGGCTGTAACCCCTCCTACACAGGAAGGGGCCTTGACCGCCTTTCCTCTTCTTTCGGCGACCCATCCTTAGAAGGGACCGCCTCCCCGTTGAGGGGCCAAAGGCCACCTCCCCCGAGCGCTCCCATCCGTGTTGGGTGACGCCCACTCATAGGGATCTTCCAATTAGTGCTCACTGATCATGACCTTACCGCCCGACCAAAATAAATACGACAAATGATAACTAACGAAACTACATTGGCCACTATGACCGAAAAAACCTGTTTATAAATGGACCTTACAACCGAAGTTCTTTAATCACACTTGTAAAATTAGACCAATCTTTATTACACATTCAATGTCAACACAACACTACAATAACCTGAAAACGAAATAGAATCATGGATCAAATTTATAAAAACAACTAGCTGTCCTCAGGGGCTGGTGGGTGGGTCAAAATTGGCTCTTCGTTCCGTCTCGAGCTCACGTGCAGCGAGGGGGTGCAGCTTCAGAGCACAGGAACAAGAGGATGTCTTCTGGTCTTGCGTCCCTTTTTATCCATCTTCAGGGCGGGCGTAAACCCGCCCCTGCCTGCCCCGAGGGCGTGGCCAGCCGCGTCAGTGTCTAGGCCAGCCCACTCTAGGGCGGGAAAAAGCGCGCCCCGGCTACGCCGCTTCGGGCATACCAGCCGAGACGCGCCTCCCGCCCAAAATGGCTTCCCGGGGGGATCGAGGCACTCTGCCATACGTTCGGGGGGACCGAGTGGTCGCCCCTTTCCATATGGCTGAGATACCCGCCACCCCCTCTCAACACAATCCCCAAAGAAGGGAAACTGGAAACGGTTCTTGAAGTTTTTGGAAGTGGGAGGGAGTGACCCTCCCGGCCGTATTTATTAAAACAAAAAATTAAAAACATTTAAACATTAATGTACAATTTCATACCACATTGCGATGTTTGGCTAACCTTAACAGATTCTCTAATACAGAGGTTCTCCTAGCCGAACTAACATCCTACAAAACATTTACTTGAAATATTGAAATTGTACATCCTAACGTTTAAGGGCCAACGGCAAGGTCGTAACCGGTGTCAAGATCCCTAACCAGACATACCCCCCCCACTTGGAGGGGCGACAGCACTGAGGCGTACTCAAGTGCAACTACTACCAATTTCCCTTGACTTGACGGGGGCACTTATCACCTCGACGCCAGTTAAAGGTCGTTCGAAGACTCGTGTGAGGTATCTAGAAGGTATCGTAGACCTCCCCCCAACCCCACACAACTTACCGCATCTGCCGTCGCAGATGTCACTGGCCCCGGGAAATTCCCCAGGAGGGGGCTGTAACCCCTCCTACACAGGAAGGGGCCTTGACCGCCTTTCCTCTTCTTTCGGCGACCCATCCTTAGAAGGGACCGCCTCCCCGTTGAGGGGCCAAAGGCCACCTCCCCCGAGCGCTCCCATCCGTGTTGGGTGACGCCCACTCATAGGGATCTTCCAATTAGTGCTCACTGATCATGACCTTACCGCCACAGGCCGGATAGTTGACCGGCTATCCGGACCCCCCACACAACTCCTACCTAAAGGTCATGCTTCAACGATTTCAACCATGCTAAGAAGTCACCTAAGAGTAACTCATTCCCCACCCAAGACAAATGCACACCATCCCCCAAATACATACTGTCATCATTAATACAGCTATGAGAAATAGAATGCAATGTCCGGGAACGGAACAACCTACTCACTTTATTGTTAAGCTTTCTAACCGAATGGTTCAAAGCAGGAATAGAGATAGCCCCCCGCCACACCTTTCGTGGAATCAAATGGGACCATGCCATCGTGCACCCCGGAACTCTCCTCGCCAACCAACTTACGGTGGAAAGCATTGCCTCCAGGAGTAGTCGTCTACCGATGGTGACTAAATCATTACCCCCAACATGCACTATAACTATAGACGGCGGTGACCTTGTCCGCCCTAACAAACCCTCGAAAAATGTTTGAAACTGGTCAATACAGAGACCGCCCCTTCCGTAGAAGGACATCCTGTACCCGTATTCCCCAGCTACGTGAATCATGTCACCTGCTTTGAATACGTCTGCGGCACGCCTCACGTATGAGTGGCCCACGACCCACACCTCCTTTTTCACAGCCGGTGATGTCAGACCGCTGGCCCGGTGTAGGGTCGACTGCATAGTCCGCCCCGCCTCGTAGGCTTGCGTAACTGAAAAGTAAACAAAAACAAGAAGCGTGAGTACATTATTACAGCTTCACAACATGTGCAACCGCACGTATCTTTTGTAACAATTGGAGGACCAACGCCCCACTCGTTTCACTTGCTCAACATTAAGACCCCTGGCTGTAGCTTCCGTAGCAGCCCCTATCCGAAAGGAATGGGTCCCAAATTCGCCCGGGTTCAAGCCCGCAGCGGCAATTGACATCGCAAGCACCCGCTGAAACTGAAATTTCGTCAGTGGGGTGGCGTCAGCGTGTCTTAACAAAGTCCCCCCCCATGATGCCACCCTTCGTGCTAGGTAATCCTCTAAACACTTTACCGGACATATGGAGGACCCAGGAATCCTGTGTATGATGACGCAGTCACCCATCCCATCTTGATCAGTCTTGGATTTTACAAAGGAGACAGTCATTGTTTCTCCCCTGATCTGAACGTGTTCCTGGCACAAACCCCCTGCCATATCCAGTTTGTTCCTTGCCACTAGTTCGCTTACCCGCATTGCTCCGTGAAATGCTAGCGTGAAAGCGGCTCGGAACAGCACCGCCTCAAACTGAGATGAACATGTGGCCGGGAGTGTGGCCAACAACTGGGACAATCTATCCAAACCTATCGGGCGCCTTTCATCTACTCTGCGACCCTCAAGGCGTTGCCACCCACGCAGCGCTTTCTGTACAACGAAAGACGCTGTTGGGTCCTGGATAGCGTGTGCTCTGGCAACAAAGGAAATGGCAGCACGATGCCTCTGGGCCGTAGCCACCGATTTCCCAGCCCTACGTAAGGACATCAGGAAATTCACTACCCATTCCTCGTGACCCCAAAGTCGCTCTCTATCATTCCCCAAGAAGGCTAAATAGGACCGAAACGCCCCTTCGTATGCCTTCCTCGTCCTTGGTGCTAGACTCTCTCCCACGAGGTGACGAAGTTCAGGGCACCGAGAGACCAGAGAGCTTCGGGAAAGGGTGCCGGCTCTGGGTCCGCTGAGGGGAGGAAACCCGAAAAAGCCTGCATTTGAAAACGAGACAGTGCGTCAGCCGCCTGATTCATCACCCCCGGAACATGTTTTGCTCTGAATAGCACGTTCAATTGCATACATAGTAAAACAATTTCCTTAAGCAGTCTCAAAATCAGTTTACAACGTGCTGCCTGACTATTGATGCAATCGACCACGGTCATATTGTCAGACCAAAATATGACAGAGTGATCTTTGAACCCATCGGGCCATGTTCTCAAGGCCACCAAGATGGGAAACAGTTCCAGGAAAGCAATATTACTCGTCAGACCATTCTCATGCCACCATGTCGGCCATCTTTGTGCCGACCATTTCGTGCCGAAAATGGCGCCAAAACCTATGCTTCCTGCTGAATCTGTCCACAGCCCCAGCTCTTCAGAAGACACGGCTGGTTCATTCCAGACGATTCTACCATTGAAGTCCGCCAGAAATGCTAACCAGATACGCATGTCCTGGCGGATCTCGGCCGATAGTCTCGTGCGATGATGGCACTCTTTAAGGCCGACCATCGCTTGGGCAATTGAACGGGAAAAGGGGCGGGCCATTGGTATTACCCTCAGGGCAAAATTCAACTGTCCCACCAACTGCTGTAATTGTTGCAGCGTAACTTTTGAAGCATTTATACACACTCGCAGCGCAGCCCTGAACTTCAACACTTTCTCAGCTGGCAAACGGAAACACCCTTCAATGGAGTCCAACTCGATCCCCAGAAACTCGAGGCAAGTCGTAGGACCCACTGTTTTACCCGGCGCCAATGGCACACCGAACTGTTTCATTAACACACAAAATTCGGCCAAGGCCCGGCCACATTCAAGATCCCCGGCTGCCCCAAGAAACAGAAAATCATCAAGGTAGTGCATTACATCTTGGAAACCTGTTTTCTTTGTGAAGACCCATTGTAGAAAACTACTGAATTTCTCGAAATAAGCACAGGATATAGAGCACCCCATTGGCATACACCTATCCATGTAATAACAACCCTGAAACATGAATCCTAGGAGACGCTGGTCGTCTGGGTGTACCGGGAGCAATCGAAACGCCGACTCGATATCTGACTTCGCCATCAGCGCCCCGGGTCCCAGGCGATTTAAAATGGCTACGGCCTCATCGAAGGATGCGTACCGCACCGAACACACTTCTGGATCGATTGCATCATTTACGGAAAGACCTCGTGGAGCTGATAAATTATGAATCAGTCGGAACTCACCGGGGTCTTTCTTGGGGACTACCCCTAAGGGAGAACAAACAAAATTCTGGACCGGGGGTAAACTAAACGGGCCGGCGACCCGACCTCGAGTCACCTCTTTCCGGATCTTATCCTGTACTACGGTCGTATGCTGCAGGACGGAAAGTTGATTTTTACACTTTTCCATACCCTGAAAGTCCCCTACCGGGATGCGGAAACCATACGAAAAACCGTTCCGC
The DNA here is from genome assembly GCF_964263255.1 of Lissotriton vulgaris. Classification (NCBI taxonomy): domain Eukaryota; kingdom Metazoa; phylum Chordata; class Amphibia; order Caudata; family Salamandridae; genus Lissotriton; species Lissotriton vulgaris. The sequence goes on along the minus strand of NC_141691.1, from coordinate 646,398,248 downwards.
AGCACCCCAGCAGAAGTACGATCCGGGTATTCACTGAGCCAGGGAATCATCGCCAGGGTATCAATTGGGGTAGGTAGAGGCGCCCCTCGGACTATATTAGACCTGTTTGGCACCTCCTCTCCCCCCGTTATCACCCGTTTTGGCTCTGCACAAGGACTCAGGATGGGACGACCCACAACCACTACATTCATGTTTGAATTTACACGATCCCTGGGGTCTAGTACATTTACCTCTGTTGTAATTAAAGCAGAAACCCTTTTTTCCGGTATTGCCGGCAGGTTTCGAGTAATCGTCGGCACCCGTACCTGATCGAAAGGGCGTCCCCGCATATTGCCGGGAGGATTCGCCAACATTACTTCCCACCAACGGCATTTTCAACATTCCTGACTCCTTCATTTTATCCCAAGTCAAGGAATCATAACAATCCCAGGTTAAACTGTTATTATGCTCCTTTTCCTTTCTGAACAGATTATCGTAACAAAACCAATGATTACCCTGGTGCGATGTCGAGTACCCCATGATTCGTGATTGATAGATTGGGAACTCGGAAAGCAACTCAGGTCTACGTTCCCCCAAGATTGATGTAAAGATTCCCCAAGCATTGCCCCAATTGGCGATATTCTCATTCACTTTAAAGGCGGCCATTTTTGCGCGCCAAACACTCGGATGCATGAGATCCTTCTGACTCTTCACATGCTCTACTTCATAATGATCGACTAGCAGTGAGAAAATGTTCACATACTCCCCCGCCCAAATCTTTTCCTTAATTGCCAAAGGAACATGTTGCCCCAACTTTTCTCTCCGAGAGGGTGTTGACTCATCCCTCGCGATCGGCAATGGCCGCTTACCTGCACCTGACGCTGCCTCTGCGGTCGCAATCGTCCCTGGTGTCTTGTCCCCTACTGCAGCCGGCACGGGCACCTTGGCTGCTTCCCGTTTCTCACGCAATTGCTTTATCAGCGCCTGCGCATCGACAGCCGTGGCGCCCTCGTTACCTTTACCCAACCACGCTGCCAATTGTTCCGCCAGCTCGGGCGGCATATCATCCTCGGACACGGGGGTGACCACAACGGGAATTGGATTCCCCTCCTTCGGCACGGGAGTTGGAGCCTCGAGCGGGGCACTGGGACCCGGGATGTTTTCACCCGCTGCCCCCCTCCTGGGCCTCTTGTTTTTCCCTCCCGGGGCTGCTCCCGCCAAAGGACGTTTTGGACCCCCTTCCTCATTCTTGTCCACCCGCTTCTTTAGCTCGGACATCTCCTTCATGAGAACACGCAGCATCTGGTCAGTAGTCATGCGCTTTCCCACCTTCTTCGACATTCTCCAACAAAGTAACTGTAAAACAAACAAGAACGATTAAAACGCTCAAAATTGGCTCTTCGTTCCGTCTCGAGCTCACGTGCAGCGAGGGGGTGCAGCTTCAGAGCACAGGAACAAGAGGATGTCTTCTGGTCTTGCGTCCCTTTTTATCCATCTTCAGGGCGGGCGTAAACCCGCCCCTGCCTGCCCCGAGGGCGTGGCCAGCCGCGTCAGTGTCTAGGCCAGCCCACTCTAGGGCGGGAAAAAGCGCGCCCCGGCTACGCCGCTTCGGGCATACCAGCCGAGACGCGCCTCCCGCCCAAAATGGCTTCCCGGGGGGATCGAGGCACTCTGCCATACGTTCGGGGGGACCGAGTGGTCGCCCCTTTCCATTCTTTCTGACACATAATTCACCTTTGACTGGTAATACGGACATAGCGGGCAAAACTGGTTCGGCTTCAGACTCAACATTCAGAATCATGAGGTTAAGTGTAAAGTTACCTAATCCATATACTTCGTTTTCTAGATCAGTCCCTGTCCTTTGGGGAAGACCCTCCTTGTCAGGGAAACATACTTTATGCAGAACTGTGTTCAGATTTCCCCATACCCAATTGCCCTGGTAAACTACGGAATCAGAATCTAAAGAGTTCATTAAACTAAACCATGCACCACAGGAACCATTATGTGTGAACGGGTACGGAAAGAGGGGCAGAACTCCCTTGTATTTCTGATAGGGAGGGAGTCGGCCACATATCCAACAATTGGTAGCATTGCTGGTCTGATGGGAATGATGTAACATACTAATGAATGTATTGTTGCGCAGCGCAAGTCGGTAAGATAACTCGTGCGGGGGCAGTTCACTGAAAGTATGTTCGGCAGTGACATTTGAAGAAGCATGTGCACGTTTGAAAATCGGAAAATATATGTGTAACAGTATTTTTGCAGCAATAATCAAAAGACTCAGAAAAAACATAATTAATAATGTCACTATGCAGTGACTACGGAGAGATTTACAATATTCATGTTTCTTGATCTGTTTCTGTCTATCTCTCTCTCTATTGGGGTCTAGGGGGTACATGTCAGAAACTCGTCTAACCGGTTCACCTAGGGGAGGACTTAAACAATTAAACTGTCTGACTTGCTAGACCTCAACTTCATGCGAAATCCCTGGGAAGGAGTTTTCTCTACCAGGGGGAGCTTTGTATCAGTCTCTGGAAGGGGGCAGGGCTGGGAGTCTAGTTTCGGAGGCAGTCCATAATGTCGTTTAACATGACTCGAGTGAAGCCAGCCCTTGCGGCCCTCCACCTTGACCGCGGTCCTTGTTGTTAATAACACGAGCTTCGGCGCCTGCCAACGGGGCTCCAGCGGACTCCTCCTGTCAAAGTTCCTCACGAGCACCAGGTCCCCCGGAACAATCTTGTGTGGCTTCACCTCGGTGTTGTCGGGAAAGGCTGCAGCTACCTGTGAACGACATGATTGTAGTGCAGACATCAAGGAGGCAAGGTAATCTGTCAGCATAGTACAGTCAACATCAGTAATTTTACGAGGCAGAGGCGTCCCCCACATATTCGGTGGTCTCCCAAAAACCACCTTATACGGGGATAGCCCTGTTCTTGAATGCGCTATCATTCTCATGTAAAAGAGTGCAACTGGTAAAGCTACTATCCAATCAACGCCTTTCTCTCTACAGATCTTGGCAAGGCGAATTTTCAGGGTCTGATTATGACGTTCCACGAGACCATGCTGTCTCGGGATGTCGGACACAGTGGAATATCCATTGATAACCTAGCAGGAGTGATACCTGCTTCATAAGCTCGGACGAGAATGGCTGGCCGTTATCTGAGTATACGATACGGGGCAAGCCATACCTGGGGAAGAATTCACGAACCAACTGCTTGGCAGTGGTCGGAGCAGTGTAATCTGGGACTGGATATGCTTCTGTCCAACGGGAGAGTGCACATACAACTACGAGGACATATTTGAATCCTCGACAACGTTCCATCTGGATATAATCCATCTGGAGGACTTCAAAAGGGTGATCGGGAGGATGAAATCCACCTTGCTCTACGGGAATGCTTTTACCTGGGTTGAACTGACAACAAATCATGCAAGTACGCACTTTCTGTTTGGCTGCTGCTAGTAAATGTTTATTGAACCAAAGGTTTTGAATACTGTCTAACATGGCTTTTTCCCCTAAATGTGCAGGACCGTGTACTGTGTTAATGATAACTTGAACCATAGAGTCGGGGAGAAACCATGTGGCTTTCCCCTTCGTCATCCATCCCTGTTCTGTCTGAATCCCTCCTAGTTCAATCCATTTCTTGATTTCGTCTGGTGTAGCATGTGTCTGTATGTCAATTACATCTAGGGCGGGATCCCTAACTGTCATGCAATGTGTCGGTGTCTGGACTATTGTCTTTGTCAGGTCAGTTGCGTGAGTCTGTGTCTGAGCTGTATGCTTGGCTGTTCGGTCTGCCAGGTCGTTACCCTGGGAAATGGTATCTGTGACTTTCGTATGTGCTTTGCATTTCATGATGGATATGGCCGTAGGCAAATGTATTGCGTCTAACAGAGCCTGAATGAGGGGACCGTGCTGGATTTTGGCTCCGTGAGAGGTCAAGAAACCTCTCTCTCGCCAGAGTACACCGAAGTCGTGTACGACTCCGAATGCATAACGGGAATCTGTGTAGATGTTAACCTTCTTGCTCTTTGCTCGAATACATGCTTGAGTCAGAGCGATGAGCTCTGCTGCTTGGGCTGACAGAATGTCAATACAATTTGTTTCTATGACTTCAGTTTCTGTCGTGACTGCATATGCGGCCACTAACTCTCCTGTACTTGTTCTCATACATGAACCATCCACATAAAGTGTCAGGTCTGGATCTGGTAATGCAGTGTCTGTCAAGTCTTGTCTGGGTTTCGTCGTAATGGTAATGACTTCAATACAATCGTGTGCCAAAGGGTCTGTCTCACTTAATGGCAAAAGTGTAGCAGGGTTCAATGTATTGCAACGTCTGATTTCTATGTGTGGCTGTAACAATGTCAATTCATAACCTGTCAATCGTGCTATAGTCAAGTGCTGAGTCTGTGTTCGGTTTAAAAGGACTTCCACGGAATGTGGAACTTGTACTGTCAATTGGTGTCCTAACACTATGGAATCACTTTGTCTGATCGCTAGAGCTGTTGCTGCAACTGATTTCAAGCACGCAGGCAGAGCCTGGGCTACTGGATCTAATGTACTAGAAAAATAAGCACACGGTTTGTGTGAACCTGCTTGATCCTGGGTGAGTACTGACAATGCGGTACCTTCACGTTCTGTGACAAAAAGTGTAAAAGGCTTACTGTAACATGGTGTCGCTAAAACAGGTGCTTGACATAAGGCTTTCTTTAATTCATCAAAAGCTTGTGTATGTTCCTGAGTCCAAGGGAGGACAGTCGAAGACGCTGCCTCCTGGGTTGTCAACTGTATCAGTGGCTTTGCTAGAAATGCATATTGAAGAATCCATTGTCTACAGTAAGAAGTGAGGCCTATAAAGGCCCGTACCTCCTTTTGTGTCTTGGGCTGTGACATGTTCACAATTACCTGGATACGGTCAGGCGTTAGCTGTCTCCCCCCTTTGGACAGCAAGTGCCCAAGGTAAACCACTTGCTGAACACAGAATTGTAGCTTCGAAGGGGACACCTTGTGTCCCTTGTCAGCCAAGAAATGCAAAACCGTCAGTGATGCTTGCTCACATTCTGGTTCACTTCGGGCGGTGATCAATAGATCATCGACGTACTGAAGTAAGGCAGTGTTGTCAGGCATGCGAATACTGTCAAGTTGTCTTTTCAGTGCTTGGCTATAGATGCTGGGGCTTTCTGTGAATCCTTGAGGTGCGCGTGCAAATTTGAAGCTTCGGCCATTTAAACAGAATCCGAAGAGATATTGGCTTACCGGATCGATTGGGACACTAAAGAAGGCGTTCTTCAGATCAATTACAGTAAAGAACGTTGCCTCTGAATCAATAGCTGTCAATAATGAAGAGATGTCTGGAACCACAGGGTACTGTGGGATAATGCATTTATTCAGTTCTCGCAGATCGATCACTAATCGATAAACTGGGGGTGCATTTGGGTCAGTACGTTTAAGAATTGGAATGATGGGGGAGTTACATAGATTCGAGTCGGTTTCTACAACCACTCCTTGTGTAATGAGCTCGTCAATGATTTTCAGCAAAGCCACTACAGCATCTGGGGGTAACTTGTATTGTCGGATTCGTGGTAGTACTACTCCTGGCTTGAGTGTGACACAATATGGAGTGATGTGCATACAACCTACATCAGTGGGGCCTTGTGCCCATAAATGTGCAGGGACATTCTGTAATCTGGGATCAATATCTCTCAACACATAGTGACCTTTAAAATCACGCAAAAACAATCTTACTCCTTCCGGAGAACAGCAAATCACAGCTCCTAGAGCTTTCAGTGTTTTGATACCCAACAAGTTTTCTGGACATGATTTCGTGAGCAATAAATCTGTAGTGCGAGACAATGGACCAACTAAAAGGGGTACTGGTTTCGGTACTTCATTTACAATGGGCTTGCCTGAAAATCCAAGGGAAACATTCTGTGAGCCTGAGAGGGGTGCCCCTTGAACCTCGTCGTGACTGATTGTTGTTCTGCTTGCCCCTGTGTCAATCAAAAACTTTCTATCTTTTCCTAATACTTGACTATGTACATACGGACCCTCTTGATCTACAGGAACCTCAATAAGAGGCAAGCCAACCTCCCTCTCTAGGCTGTTTCATGTGTATCGCTGATAATCGGGATAATCAGTTTGGGCATACTGGTACATCTGTTGAGTTGCATGTTGTGTTGCGGCAATGGGCTGTGTCTGTGGTACCGCTACGGTCTGTACTGTCTGTTGTGAAGCATGCATAGGCTGTACATTCTGTGGAACGTGTTGTTGGACCTGATCTTGTCTAGGTTGACGGGGTCTTTCCTTAGTTTTACCTGTAGCTATATTGTGTTTCAAAACTGTACAATCGTTTACATAGTGACCTGGCTGTTTACAATAGTTGCATGTCCCTTTAACAGGAGCTGCTGAATTATTGGACTGTGGCATACCCTTTTTCTGACCGTCAGCTGGAACTGACTGAGCTACTAGCATTTTCATTTTTGTGTCTTTCATACGTCTTTGTTCGTGATCATGTTCTTCTCTAATCCTATTCTGGTGGTACTGTAACATTTGTAACATTTGCAAAGGTGTATTTGCTTGCCATGTGCTCTCGACTTTCAGTACACGATTCTTAACTTGGGGCAGAGAATTCTCAACCAATTTAGATACAAAAAGGTGTGGGTATGACTCGCTACTTGCTTTCAGGCCACTATTAATAATAAAACATTTCTCAAATCGGGAATAAAAATCACTAGTGTCTTCATCAGGTTTCTGTTTACAGGCTGAAATTGCATCCCAATCCTCCTTTTTAGTTGCTAATAACCTTGGCAATACTTGTACTAACAATCCTGGTAATGCTTTAGTTTTGTCCCCAAGACCCAACCCTGGGGTTCGGGATGGTTCTTCAGTTTCTATGCAGCCCAATCAATCTTTGTGTCTCCCACCTCCCATTCTTTTTCTTTGAGTTTCTCGTAAATGCCGGCAGGCAATAGTACTTTCAATATTTTCATAATGTCGGGATAGGTATAATCACCCATGAGTAACATGTCCTTTATTTCACGGTGAAAACCTGCAGGGTCTTTATCATGACTGGGCACTATTTTCTTCATTTCTAACAATTCCATTTTAGTTATGGGCGTGTATACATACACACGTGTAAGGGTGTTATCATCATTCCTGACTGGATGCACTTCTCGTAAGGGATTTTGTCTGTCTATGTAAAACATCTTTCTTTCTGGGGGTGGAGCTGAGACGAACTGTGGATTCAGGAAGGCACTATATTTGTGTCGATGTTCTAGAATTACTTTAATTAAATCGGTACCCAGGCCTCTCCATCTATTCATGAGTAACTCTATTAATACATCAGGTAGGGGACCTGGATCAGAATGTTGGCTTTTATACAGAATAAGGAGATGCTGTATCATGTACATACCAGCTAGTCGCTGTTCGTCTGGGGAAAGATTCAAGAATGTTTGCGCTACTGCGTCATCATTATATTTATCAGAATTGTCAGCCCATTGTACTGCCGACCTGGTTAATTCTTGTTCATCCATGGAATTGAGTACATGGTACCCCATTCGCTCTTGAAGTACTTTATCAGTAGCCTGAAATAAATGTTCAGGAGTCTTCGGATTTGTCATAACAGAGTGGTATGTTTCTGGTATTGGACAGAGGTGATGTTTCTTGTTTTCACACGTTTCTTGTTTACGAATGGGTCTGTCGAAGGGCCTATCAAAGGGATGCGGTCTAGGAAATATCCCTCGGCCTACATATCCTATCATCTGTTTGCCTGACTGATGCGAAGTTTCTGCTATATTCTCTGTATCATCCTCCTCCTGCGAGGAAGTCGGACCGTCTGATTCAAGATGTTCATCAGGGGCTCGTCGGGCATGTATATCTATTATTTCTTTACGGATATTTCTAACCATAATATGTACACTGTTCTCCTTCTCATGTTTACCATCCACGATATTCTTGCTCCATCTATGCAGTCTATCCATTTCATTTTGCGGGAAACCTGCCTGATCTTGTTCTCTTATTAAACAATTAACCATAAATCGCATTAGTAAGCCTTTGTTCTCTACTTTCTGACGTGACATGGCTTCGGCAACACACTCCATTCCTTCTCCTGTTCTAATAAAATAATACAATTTGTCTAGATGTTTTGGCATACCTGGTAGTAACATCAGATAATCTGTAACACGTCGCAAACGTAGGGACGCTAGCAACAAGGGTCCTGTTGTACCGGGTACTGGGTCATATCTACAATCTGTAAGTTCTCTTCTAAGCTGTTCTGCCGGTGCACCCTTAGGTGTCCGAGCCTTTGCTAAATCTCTCATTGTCACTCGGTGTAACGGTGGGGGTGTTTGATAACCTCCGGTAGCACCTCCTGAAGCGGAGGCTTGACCATAACCTGGCTGTAGGGTCGGTGCCTGCTGTAACTGAGTTGGGGCCTGAACCGCGCCAGGCCCAAAAGGATTATGCGGATTAATAGGGGGTGCAGGTAAGGGTGGAGGAAGCAGACCGGGAGGGGTTTGCTGTTGCGGACCTGGGGGCTGAGGATCAGGGGGCGGGTTACCGTCAGCAGGTGGCACACGGGCAGGCATACTAGCATATGCGGGAGCTACATCATCCAAGTAGGATGAAATAAAAATGTCTGCTGCGGTCTTGTGACGTAATTTAGTCGGAACCAATGGAGGGGGCAGATTTTTCGGTGTTTCCGGGGTCGCCTTGGGCAGGCCCTCGGCCAGGACTGGATACAATCCTGTCATAAGTGCGTTGCTTTTTCTGTCGTGTTGTTCCATTCTAACTCGTTCCCCTTCTTCTAGTAGTTCTTTTTCTTTGGCCTTTTCAGAATCCTCTCTACTTTTCTCTGCCTTTCTGAGTGCTTTCTCTGTCCGTCTGTGTGATTCTTTACGCCATAGTTCAATGGCATCTTTCTGTGACTGTCTGGCTTTCTTTTTCCATAATGCTTCTTCTACTCTCATGATGCACTCGGCATCCCATGTCCCTGTAGCGGACCATCTCTGATTCTCTGCTAAATCCTTGGTGTAATCCACCCACAAGTCGAGATATAATACAGCGTCTAAGCCGTGCTTGTGGTACATAAAATATCCTGGAGTGTCCCTGGGTGGGATGGGAACAGCTTCCTCGAGTATCCCTTTTCTAGTTCCTATCTGTTTCAGTTTAGAAAACAGCGGCATGTTGAGCCGTGATACTTGATACTTAATACTTACTCGGACTTGGACACAACAATTACAATAAACACAGTAATGAAAATCAAACAATCACTCATACCACGACATTAAAACACATTAAAACATTTCGGAAAACGAACAATAACTTGATAGCGGAATACTTGATATACTGCTAAACAGTACAGATACACTGCTAAACAGTGCAGACCGGGTCTGTGTACCCAAACCCGTCTTGACCGGACACAAGTTAATGCACCCGTCTAGATGCGTCCCCAGCAACGGTATTCACCGGGAAGCACGGAACGGAAGGCCTCAGAAACTCGACACTGGACTGGACCGGACTGGACTCGACTCGACTCGACTCGACTCGTGACGTAGGTACTTCGGAACTTCGGAACTGGTGGGCCTCTGAACACCTCGGACCTTGCTCTCTCGGCTGGGCTCTGGTTGGGATCCTCCGCACTCCTCACCGCCTTGTCTGGGTGTCGATCGCAGCCTCAGTCACCTCCGTTGGCCTGAGGGAGATACAGGAAATCCTGCGGGTACGTGTAGTTGTCCGTCACGGCTGTGGCAGGGGACCAGGCCTGCAACGCACCGCCGGCGCGTAAGGTGGGGGAGGGGTCCCTATTCGGGCGCCAATTATGTGGTAAATAAAAATTACCTATACAGAATTTCTATGCGGTAAAGTTCAATAAAATAACTCAATCGAAAATGAGAGGCAGAGTCTGTGGCATCTGAGTTTATAAGGGTTTTATTCCATAAAATGGAATTGGTTCGAACCAGGTATCATGTTCCATCACCACGAAGGTTCAGGAAGGGATAGACAATGCTTTATTAACAGAATACATTATATATAGTAAATGCATTTGATGGTGATGGATACAGAAGGCGTAACAGCTGAGAGAAAAGAGATAAGAACACATGTACGTAACAGAAGGCGTGCACGAGGGCGTACACGGAGGTGTGTGCTAGACAACGTCACATGAAGGTGTCACAAGTGGGTGGATCCATAGAGGAATCCTGTAGTGTCAGCAGAAATGTATGGTGGAGATGCGCGCGCAGCAGCATGACGTGTGATTGACGTGGAACTGGAGGGTGAAGGGGACTTGACATTTGCACTATACGGGGAGACAGAAGTCTGGCGTGTCAGAACAACCTAAACCCAAATCATATCTAGTATCTTGTGTTTGAGGAACTGTATTATCTAGAAGGAAAGGTGTCTCGGGCAGAGGCTATTCTATACTGACTGCTAGTGCGTGCATATGCGACTACGTGTCTACGTGTAATGCGAGGGGCCATGGGCCTACCATGGTAACGGGAGCAATGAATTACTTGCACGGAGACAGAAAGACCGGGCCCTTTGCTCTGCAGCTGGGGAGATGTTTTCCTAAATCACCAGACAGGAATGTATTTTCGAGGAGCGGAGCAGATAACTTGAAGGCAAAATACAGTCTTGGCAGGCAAGCAGGCCGAGCCAGGCACCGCTCGCCGCACAGGGAGTAAGGCAAGGGTCATGGAAGCGGGTCCAGGCTGCAGCTTTCAGAGGCAGAGAGCAGAAAGGGCTTGATGGCAGAAATCAGGGCCTAGCTCGCCAGAGCCAGGAAAACGTGAAAGTGCACCATGTAAAGACGGTGGCAAGGCATACTTAGGAACTGAATATTCGACCCATTCATGGTGGATCTGAAAGAGGACATGTTAACGTTGGACGCAAATGTATTTGCGTCTTCATAGCTGGTTGTGGAGGGAACATACATGTACTTGAAGCACGTACATGGAGCCGTTGGGGTCTACGTTAGGGGACACAATTGACCATAAAAATTCATATTACCTCAAATCCATTAAATATAGTAATAGCTCGTACATGACTTGGGTCACCTCTTGCAAAGCTTGTGATCACATTTAGGAAGCACATTTAGTAAGTACAAAAAGCACATTAAACTTGAATTGAAGTTTTGTAAAATCTCAAAGTCTTCTGGGAAAGACATTGTTTCAACTTGTCTGGGTCTTATGTGAATGGGGAACGGTGGTAACACGGATGCAGAACAAACATAGAGCTAGTTGTACTATTCTATTAAGAGCAAATAATAGGACAAAAAGAGAAGAGGAGCAAAGTTGCAATATATTAGACAAAAGTGATGCAGCAACAACCATCCATCTGAAGTACTGCAATAAAACACGCAATGGTCAAGACCTGATGTTATAGCTCTCCCAATGTAAGTTTCCAAAGTTCTGCAAAAACAGCATCCACTAACGGGCTTTGCAGAAATAGTTATACATGTTGGATATGACAAAGACAGATAGTGCATTATAATTACTTTTTTGCAATTATTTAAAAATTGAGAACCACAAAATAGGCTGCCTTAATCCTGATTCCTTCACAATGCATATGCAATTCAGTTCATGGTTTACTTTCATGGTTTACGTCAATGAAACTAGTACTATATTTTGTGTCAATACTTCCCATCAGACCACAGCGATATTAGTCAGTGAAGTGTCCCTTTTTACTGTCATTTGACAAACAAAATCGAACTATAAACAATATTTGCCTATTCACATAAATAAATATTTCTTTCGTGTATGCTTCTAGCTGCAAATTCCTCATCTTTTGAATATTTATATACTTGATCCCAAATGTTTTCTTAGTGGTACTTCGGTGTGGTGCAGTGGTTGAGAGTAGGAGCATGTAAGTGCTACCCTTTCTCCAAGGTTAGTTCCTTTCTTTCCATATCTTATAATAACATGAATCAGGACATCAGCTTCCACTTTCATTGATCTTCCAAGACTTCCAAAACAAAATCCAGTACACAAGGGAAATATGTCCCCTGCCAAATGCTAGAGTCTTCAAACCATGCCGTGACTGCAGAAATCAAATTTCGGTCACAGACTTACACGCGGTGTGTCTTTGGGGTTTGTGCTCGGGGCACAACTCCAAGTTCTGCGATGAGTGTGCCATTATACACCTGAACTCTTCTTCAGGGTCAAAGTTCTCTAATAAGGCAAATTCCAAGTGGAAGGATGAGAAGGCAAAGCATGAACTCAAAACCATCCCAGCACTTTCTATCAAAAGAGAAGTTGCAATTGCATAAGGGTGCCAACAAACCTCACTTCCAATTTCTTAATGAAGAGGCTATGACAGAATGATAGAATTCTTAATGACACTGGGGTAAAGCTTTTTGTTTACTATGTGCGGCAGCAGTTACATTGGTAATGGACGCAACTGAAGAAGGGCCAGAAAATGTAGGGTCTGATTTACAGTTTAGCAAACAGACAGGATTCAGTTCAAAGTAAAGTTTATTTGTACTAAGTGGTCCTTAACCATTTAAAATCTTCATAAATACAGCTCCTAAAATCACGATTCTTTAAAAAAACAAGTACCATCATTTTCATGTAAATAAAATCATTAATCTTTCCCTCAATGCATGATGTGCATCGTATCATATGGTAAAACAGGTATTTAAGTTATATTCACATTCAAAGGTTTCTTTAACTTTTTGCATGAACTTCCCCATTGCACACGCTATATCTAAAAGATCTACAGCTTGCATCCTATTGTTAATACCATACTTTTTAAAAATAGGTTGTAAGATTTTTTTCCGAATTTCTAAAAGCTTCTGACAATCCAATAAAATATGTAAAATATCACATGTTGTTTTCATGGTACATACACATTTCCCCTTGCTATCAATCATTGCCCTTTTTACCCCGTTGTTAGCAAAGCAAGGATTAACGCCTATTCTCAGCCTTAGTACTTCTCTTCTTAACCAGCAACAGGGTAATCTATCTATATAAGGGAAATGGTGTTCTTTTTGCCACGAGGTAGCTATATAGCGTACAGATATTTTCCCCAAGAGGTAATCTTGGTACTGGGCTTGAAAGATTTCTTTCCCCAAGACCCTAAGGTGCCGATTACGATGGTGGTAATTCTCTGACTGCTTTGCCGGCGGTTAGGACCGCCGGCCCGCCAGTCTTGGATTTACCGCCATCAGCCTTAAAATTCCACCCGCCAAATTAGGGTGGTGGTGGGAAGGGGAAAGGTACCTCGGCGGACGGAAAGACCGTCTGCTGTGGTCCCACAAGGCAGGCCTTTTCCGCCTGCCTTGTGAGACCAGGTACAATGGGGCAATGGAGGCAGTGCTGTGCAGGCACCGCAGTGGGCAATAGGATGCCTGTCTTTTGCGGCGGACTTTCCGCCGCAAAAAGACAGGCAGACAATGCCTTTGTGGGGGGTGGGGGTAGGGTGCTACATGAGGTCAGAAATACGGTTACAGACCACATCGGGATCTACAGGCCTCTCTTAATAATGATGATAATGAGCAATTACATAACTTTTCACCAAGATATTGCATGTTCAAAGTGATAATAGATGGTATAGGAGGAATTGTGGTGTTTTATACTTCTGCTGCATGTGTAAGTCATATGACATTCGATTTCTGTTAATTTGCATTTGAACTCACAATAGATAATGAACCTTTTTTCATCCCAATAGAGAATTATCCTTTTTTCATTTAACTTCTTGTCCCACTGGCCAAATACTTTACTCTGTGCACAGTCAAAATATTGAGTCTTTTATTTCGATATACAGAAATATCGAGTTGTAGATATCGACAGTTGGAAATATTGATGTTCTGTATATTCAAGTAAAAAATATCGATTTCACATAGGGGTCGATTCCGATTCGGGAAACTAATCCGTACGACGATTTGTATTCGTAGCTGTTTCCGTCCGAATCGTACGAATCCGTCCGAATCGCGTAGTACGATCCGTTGCGGCAAAATACGTCTGAATCATTGTGAACCATGCAAAAATGAAGAGTAAATTAGTACGACATCGACCCGCACAGTGAAATGTACGATTCGCAAAAATGCCGTACAACCCGCCAAAAACAATCTGGACTGGGGAATGAGTACGCGATTCGTACAGTAAACGTCGCGTATGAGCAATTCGTATGGAAGGCAACACTATCACATACGCACCGTACCCCTAAAATCAAGGGGTCAGCGCACGGGGTGTACGCACCGTACACCTACGACCTTGGGGTGTACAAACCGTACCCCTACGATCCGTACACCTACGATCATGGGGTGTACGCACAGGGACATAGGCACCGTACCCCAGAAATCCAGGGGTGTACACACCGTACCCCGATGCACTGTACCCCTGCAATCATGGGGTGTACGCACTGTACCCAGGGGGGTCCGTTTCATACGCATTTTTGAGGCGAAATCTGCTTTTACGGTCGTTTTAAGCTCCCGTAGAAAAAGAGTCGTACGAAGTGTTAACGATACGATTCGTACTTGTTGGGTCGGAAAATGCAGCTTCGATCCGTACGGACATCGCGTACTGCGCATTCCGAATAAGATTCATATGGATTAGTGAGTTGTACGGTCTTCGGTACCATTCATACGGAGAACTGCTTTGGGTACACATCCTACTACATCGTACGTACGGGTATGGTTCTGCATACCATTCGTATGGGAAAAAAGCTCCGTACGGCTATTCAGAGGGCATTTTACGGAATCGGAATCGGCCCCATAGTGTGTGAAATATCGAGGTAAGTAATGTCAAAATGTAAAATATCAAAATATAAAAATATCATTTTTGTATCTTTTTAATGTTATTTTTTAGTTAGTGTTAAGTAGTGAATCGTTTTATATATATATATATATATATATATATATATATATATATATATATATATATATATATATATATATATATATATATATATATATATATATATAAATAATTATGTTTTATTTATTATATTGTTTTAGGAGCGGGATGTTGGGTTTATAGGGTATAAGGGTGGGGAATGTTTTAAAATATTTATATTTAATTATTAAAAATTTCAAACTTAATTGGGATTTAATTTATTAAATTGGGAATTTCAATTCAAAATTTAGGAGCGGGATGTTGGGTTTATAGGGGATAAGGGTGGGTAGTGTTTTAAAATATTTATATTTAAATAATTACATTTTCAAATTTAAATAGGAAGTTAATGTAATACATTTCTAAATTCTAAATACATTTTAGGAGCAGGAGTTGGGTTTATCGGGGATAAGGGTGGGTAGTGTTTTAAAATATTTTTATTTCATTATTTAAAATTTAAATAGGAAATTAATTTATTAAATTTCGAATTTCAAATTAAATTTTAGGAGCGGGGTTTTGGGTTTATAGGGGATAAGGGTGGGGAGTGTTTTCAAATATTTGTATTTATTAATTACATTTTCAAATTTAAATAGAAAATTAATTTATTGCATTTCTAATTTCAAATTACATTTTAGTAGTGGGTGTTGTGTTTATAGGGGATAAGGGTGAGGAGTGTTTTAAAATATTTATATTGAATTAATTTTTCATTTAATTTAAAATATGAAAAAAATCGAAATTTAAATTACATTTTAGGAGTGGGATGTTGAGTTTATAGGAGATAATGGTGTGTAGTATTTACAAATATTTATACTATATTAATTTTTATTTAAAAATTTAAAATGAAATTAATTATTTACATTTCAAAATGTAAATTATATTTTTGGACTTGGATGTTGACTTTATAGGGTATAACGTGGGGGAGTGTGTTTGTAAGTATTTAGTATTTTTATTTGATATAGAAATATTAATAAAAATAGTATTTATTTTTAGTTTTTAAATTTAATATAATTTGAAATTATTTAGCTTTAGATTTTAGCCCATACTTAATTTATTTTAGCTTGTAGTGGGAATAGTTAATTAATTAGGTTCACTACCTACCCCAATTTAATTAAGACTGGAGATGGAATAGTAAATTAATTAGGTTCAGTGTCCAGCACCTACTCCAATTTAATTTAGACTGCAGTTGGAATAGTGAAGTAATTAGGTTCAGTGTCCAGCACCTACCCCAATTTAATTTAGACTGGAGTTGGAATAGTAAATTAATTAGGTTAAGTGTCCAGCACCCACCCCAATTTAATTTAGACTGGAGTGGGAGTGGTAAATTAATTAGGTTCAGTATCCAGGACCTAACCCAAATTAATGTAGACTGGAGGGGGAATAGCAAGTTAATTAGGTTCAGTGACCAACACCTACCCCAATTTATTTTAAACTGGAGTGGGAAAACTAAATTAATTAGGTTCAGTGTCCAGCAGCTACCCCAATTTAATTTAGACTGGAGTTGGGATAGTAAATTATTTAGGTTCAGTGTCCAGCACATACCCCAATTTAATTTAGACTGGAGTGGGAATAGTAAATTAATTATGTGCAGTGTCCAGCACCTTCCCCATTTTCATTTACACTGGAGTTGGAATAGTAAATTAATGAGGATCAGTGTCCAGCACCTACCCCAATTTAGGGGTCGATTACGATGGCGGATGGAAACGGTTCCGACCGCCATGGTTGTCGCAAATATACCCCCGACCACACCGCAGATAAACCGTCGGTGCGATTATGATTTTTCCGCCAGCACACACCGAGCGCGGCAGACAGATCACACCAAAGACTGCCACACATGGACGGTACCACCGAAAAACCATCCACCGCGGACGCAATGCCCACGGAAACAGGCCCAACCTCCACCAGGCCTGCGGAGGGACCACCCGCACGATTAGGATAACCCTGCCATCCCAACATAACTCACCACCATCCACGACTGCCGCGGAAAAAAAGCATCAACAAGCGGAACTTGGCTGCGGAAGGACCAAACGAACATCACCCCTGCCGTCAAACCGAAACAAAAATGGCGGACAGAAGTAAATAGTAAACTAAAAAAACAGGACACGTACCTACCTGGAACACCCACCACGAACAACTACACGCCCCAATGACCTCCCCCCCCCCAGTACAAACAAGAGCATCCAAGTCTGACTGCAAAAAACCATTGGGACACAACCACCACACAGAGAATAAAAGGAATCCCTCCCATTACCACAATTCTTTGCATCACAGCACAGCTGCAACAAAGAGGCACACATCACACACAACAGACACACACAAACACACATAAAACCTGCACATTAACACACCCCCCACACCAACCCCCACAACACCATCCCTACATACCACACACCTACAAACCCAACACCCCGACTCCTTGCACATCACACACCATGGCCCCCAAGAAAAACCCCAAGTTCACAGAGAGTGAGTTGAAGGTCATGGTGGATGAAATCCTCCGTATAGAACCACATCTGTTCGGTGCCCTAGTCCAGCAGACCACCTTGCCAAATAAAACCACAATGTGGGACAGGATAGTGACCAGAGTGAATGCTTGAGGGACGCACCAACCACGATATCCAGAGGCGGTGGCACAACCTCACGGCAAGGGTGAAAAGCATCAGGGCCAAGAACCACCTGCGGGCACCCAACACTGGTGGTGGCCCTCCCATGGATCCAATACCATACACCCAATGGGAGGAGAAGGTGCTAGCCACACTGCACCCTGAGAGCATGGAGAATAGATGAGGGGGTGGAGGCTGGTAAGTACAAACCAATGACCACCATCACACTGTTATGTCCTGCCTTGCACAACTGCTAAGACACATCTCCCAGGCTCCAATTCCATGCATGTGAACCACTCAGTCACCTAAATGTGAACCCCAGGGCTCCAATGCACCCACCATGATCAACTACTAATGTAGACTCCTACGTTCCCAGGCTTGCATGTGGTCAAGCAGCTAACACCACAACTTCCAACAGGCCCCCATGTCTACAGGGAGGGTAGGTGTGGGTGAGAGGCCAGCACTACAACTCCCTACAGGTCCCCATTTCTACAGTGAGGGTTGGTGTGGGTGAGAGGCCAGCACTACAACTCACAACAGGCCCCATGTCTACAGGGAGGGTGGGTGTGGGTGAGAGGCCAGCACTACAACTCCCAACAGGCCCCCATGTCTACAGGGAGGGTGGATGTGGGTGAGAGGCCAGCACTACAACTCCCAACAGGCCCCCATATCTACAGGGAGGGTAGGTGTGGAAGAGAGGCCAGCACTACAACTCGCAACAGGCCCCTTTGTCTACAGGGACGGTGGGTATGGGTGAGAGGCCAGCACTACAACTCCCAACAGGCCCCCATGTCTACAGGGAGGGTGGGTGTGGGTGAAAGGCCAGCACTACAACTCCCAACAGGCCCCCATGTCTACAGGGAGAGTGGGGGTGGGTGAAAGGCCATCACAACAACTCACAACAGGCCCCCTTGTGCCACCCAGAGCAAGATGGAGTCCCCCCACCATGTGCGGACCAGTGCATCGTCCTCTTAAAACTTATAGGTAGGTAGCCATTTTCACAGGGAGGGGTTGGTGTGATGGGGAAGTCTGTACTCCAAATTCTAATGTGCACCCTCCACCCTCATGATTGCAGCAAAGAGCAACACAACACATGGCTTCGTAGTAACTCCATGGTTAAAATGTGAAATCAAACATGGGACAGGTGAGTACGCAGTGCCTGCATACTGCTTCCGTCGAACAACAAACAAGTACCATATGTCCACAGAAGGACCCACAAATACCAGACCCTTGGACACATGGAAGAGAAGCGTCACATCTGCACACATCAAAGAACTTGCAAGGGGAAACCTGGACATGGTGGCAGTCCAAACAATCCATGTCGTAGGCAGTCTGGCATGATGTGAGACTTGACATACCCACAACAGCAAGTACAATGTGTTTCCTGACACAGGGCACATGGATGCAATGTCCAAAGCTTGTCCCTAACACAAGGTAGACCATCCACATGAAAGACCAATATATGCCTCTTTTGACAATACTAGACCATGTCCACAGCTCTGGTGAACATGCCCTAGTCCACATTGCTGAGCGATAGCAACAATGTTAAAAGGACTACAAAACTACACTGAGTCCAGGGGTACCATCCAATAGCAGAACAGCACAACACATATCCAAGTATTGTATCTCCACCTCCACACCACCATAATGCCCAGTATTGTGTACCACACCAATGTGATGACATCAACAACCATGTCCTGAATCCTAGAAAATTGAAAAGTAAAAACAACAAACCTGTCATGTCCACAGCATTGATTCTTAAATTATTGTCCCTCAGGTGACTGAGTACTAGCAGGAGAACCCAGCAGCGTCCAGCACCAGTCGTCCCCCTCACAGCATGGACTCTCCGGTGATGATTCCCTGGACACCTCGGATGCGGAGGGCGATGCCGGTCTGCCTATACTCCCAGGGACATCAGGCTCCCAGGGCATCCTTGCCACCACCACCTTGGCCAGTGGAACCACAGCAACTTCTGCCATTGGGACCTGTGCAGCTACCACCACCACCACCACCTCCACCAGTCCTGCCTGTGCCACCCTCCCTGACCCTTTGGACGATGGCGGACCATCAACATCACAGGCTAGCAGGGAGAGTGGACGGGTGAGGACACAGGTGAGGCCACAGGTTCTGGACAGGAGGGCAGGTGCAAGGCCAGGTGGGGGACAAGACCCACCCAATCCTGGGACCGAGACCCTGGATGTCATTTCAAGAGTGCATGCGTCGTACGAGCGGTTGCAGGCACAGGCGGATCGGGCGCGCCAAGACTCACTTGAGACCTGCCAGCTGTTGAGGTCCATGGACAACCGCATGGGAAAAATGGGGACCACATGGGCAGCAAACATCTGTTTGGAGGGAGTGGTTATCCCACAACATACCACCTCCCCCTCCCCCAAGTGGCCAGCGGGACAGGACACCACCACCATCACCTGAGGCCACTGACAGGGAGGTGTCCCCCGAACAAGCTGCCCCCATATCTGGGTCCACTCCGGCTCGAAAACGGAGGGGCCATCCGAGGCTGGATCTAGGACAGAGCAGTGGCAATGCACCTGTCAACCGCCAGAAGAGGAGCCAGCACTGACTTCATCCTTCAATGAGCCTGGCATTCACTCTGTGAACTATCTTGGCCCACATTGCCAAGCATTGGCACACATCTGTTGGACTAGGTTTACACCACACAATGTGGTGTCTACACGTTGAGATCATTTGACATGACCTTCAACTCACTCTTCCCCTCCACCAGCATTTTGTAAATATGTACTAACACAAATCCACCCCCTGTAAATAAACACCACGGAAACACTCAATGCTGTGTCACCTCCATGTTTTAAACGCAGGTTTGTCTTAGTTGTTGTCATTACCAGGTGCAGGGATCAATGTTGTTCAGGATCATGGCTCTGTGGGAGTGACCTAGGGATAATGAGAGAACAACAAGCACAGGTCAGGAAACTGAATCACACCCATCACACTACACCGTACTGCAACATCCCACAAACAACACTCATCACAAATTGAGCGGATCACAGGACACACATCAGGGAGCATTGCACGTACACCATGTCCCACACCCATTTGCGAACACAACATACTAGAACAGGCAGCATTCACACACCACATCCACCCATCACCAGCAAACATACAACACGCATTGAACAGCAGCACAAGACGTAGTTACTCACATTCAGGCAAAGTAGTGGACACCTCTGGTCCACACCTTCTTCCTACCCACTATCCTCATCACTGGACATGGGTGGGATGGGAGGTGGAGCAACCTGTTGGTCTGCAGGGTCCAGGATCACTTCAACATACTTGCACAAGGCCAGGTTGTGGAGCATGCAGCAGGCAACCACGATTTTGCATACTTTGCCGGGTGAGTATGGCAGGGCCCCTCCGGTTTTATCCAGGCAGCGAAACCTAGACTTCAGCAGTCCAAATGTACTTTCCACCACCCGACGTGTCTTCTCATGGGCCTCATTATAGCGAATTTCTCCTTGGGTAGTTGGATTCTGTAGGGGGCTCAGCAGCCACTGGCGGTTTGGGTACGCAGAGTCACCTAGGGGGGGGGGTGACAGACACATACATCACGTTACCGTGACATGGATGGCCATGGCGGTTACCCACCGCCTGGTCCGGGCGGTGGGTGCCGCTACGTATATTGATGCTACCGTGGCATGGATGGCATGGGCGGTTACCCACCGCCCCGACCCGGCAGTGAATAACCGCGCATGGCCATCCATGCCACGGTATCATCAATACACATAGCGGCACCCACCGCCTGGACCTGGTGGTGGGTACCCGCCCATGGCCATTCATGCCACGGAAAAAAAAATACACATAGCGGCACCCACCATCCGGACCCGGCGGTGGGTAACCGCCCATGGTCATCCATGCCACGGTTACATCAATACACATAGTCGCACCCACTGCCCGGACCTGGCGGTGGGTAACCGCCCATGGCCATCCATGTCACGGTAACATCAATATACATAGCGGCACCCACCGCCCGGACCCGGCGGTGGGCAACAGCCCATGGCCATCCATGCCACAGTAACATCAATACACATAGCGGCACCCACCGCCCGGACCGGGCGGTGGGTAACCGCCTATGGCCATCCATGCCACGGTAACATCAATATATATAGCGGCACCCACCGCCCGAACCCGGCGGTGGGTGCCGCTATGTGACTGGATGGGGGGATATCAACTGCCATTTCCATTTGCACATTCAAATGTATCTGTTAGCCTGCCCTGCCCCCGCGGAATGCATGCTCCGCCATTGCGATGCCAGCGAGTGATGATGTTCAAATGATGCAGCATCGCGGTAGCGTGCACATGCGGTTGGCGGTGTGTGACCGTGATGGTCCTTGCACATGCAGCCAATGGAAACAGGTACCGTGGGACGCGTAAGCGAATTCCAAAAAGGCGGAAGCCGTGCACCGCCACAGCGGGGCCAGTCATTGGCTCATTTTGAATGAGGCAGCCCGGGAACATCAATTGCTGCAGACGTGTGCCACGGATATCAGCTCAGGGCCCTATAAATGTCTGAGTTTGAGCACCACACATCCACTGCTTCTAGCCACTGCTGCCTGCAATCATCACCTCTACCTGCTGCTGCTGCACACTCCACCAACTGCTGCTGTTGTGCCAGTGTCCTGGACCTTGCCATGGTGAGAGTTGGACAGATCAATCCTGTCCCTTCAGTGCAGAGGAGCTGGAGGTCCTTGTGGACGGTGTGCTCCACCACTATGAACGGCTCTACGGTGCCCCAGGACAGGTGGTAAGTGCAGTGGAGGACATGTTGGTGTGCATGAGGTGGTCCCTGACTCCTGGCCTCTGCAATCTGGGCAGTGTTCTGTGGGAGGCAGTGTGGGTATGCCCCAGTAGACCAGGCACGCTGTGATGTGTTCCTGGTTCGGTCACTGACTGATTGACCTCTATGCTGCGAAGTGTTAGCTTTGAGGAGTCACAATCATTGTAATGTGTAGTCTTGTGGCTGTTCTGGGTCACGACCGATCACAGCTATCTTGTGGGTGTGAACCTCACCAGGTTTCCATGATGGACTAATGCCATATTGACCTGTCAGTCACATATGTTTTACTGTGCAGATACCTGTACCTTCTATCTGTGTGAACGGCCAACTGTTAACTGACTTGCCCCCTCTTGTCTCCCATTATGGTAGGTCAAGCTGCACCATCGCAAGGCCGTGTGTAGGGCCATAGCACATGATGTACGGGCAGTGTGGGTGTGCAACAGGCGACACACACACTGCCACAAGCGGTAGGACAACATCTCCTGGCTCAGCAAGAATGTGGCGGAGATGATTCACTGATGAGGCCAGCTTGCACGACGTACCATGACCCTCTAATGCTACGTATCATACCTGTGACACATCCTGACCTGTCCGCACGGTTGAGAAGGGAGCAGCAGCAAACTAGCGGTAAGCACACTGAATGGGTTTGTGACTTTGGAGTGCATGCATGTATTGCTGTTCAGACACAGTAGTGACATCCTTGGTGTATATGGTGTGCTGCTATTGCATGTTGGTGGCATTAGTAGAGTGAGAGTTAGCATCCATGTTAGCCAGCTGGACATATCAGTTGCATTGTAGTACAGGGGTCCAGGACATATCAGTCAGGTCTGTGGTCAAATGGCATCACATGTGTGGTGGTCTGCATGCACTTGCCCTATTTGTTTCATGTACATGTGTCACAGGGCCCACTAATTCTTTGACATGAGGATGTCTGGTAGGGTTGGTTCATGTGCAGGATGGATGCGACATGTTGTTCAGCAGTCAAGGAAGTTTGGATTTTGTAATTTGCATTACGTGAGTGTGGCACTTAGGTATACCTCTAATCTCTCTCTTTCAGCTTTGGACGAGGGCACTGACAGACAAACGATGGAGGCAAGTGGCAATGCATCCGGATCAGAGATCACACAAATGAAGACTGAGATGGAAGAGAGCAGCCCCAGAGAGTGGGACAGAACTATCCCTACGGACTCACATGTGGAGACACCATCATCCTCATCTTCAGATGGCTGTGGTGAGTCATCACTGTTGGTAGACACAGGGAGTAGACAATCTACACCTTCAATCGGTACACAGCACACTGGGCCCACACTGCCACCAACTGCAACAAGTACTGCTCGTGCTCGCCAGAGTAGGGGGAGCAGAGTGGCCTTTGGTGCAGGCACCGCTGCCCCTGCACCTGTGACACAAACTGCCCTTAGTCCTGAGGCGGTTGATCTGTGACAGCTGTGTGTAGGGGAGACAAACATCATAAATGCATTCCTGGACCACGATAGTAAATTGGGGCAGGTGGTAGCATTCATGGAAGGGATGCATGGTGATGTTGCTGGTCTCCACAGAACAGTAAAGTCCTTATCCAACACAGTATCTGCAGCCATTCAACAGTCACATGGACAAGGTTCTACTTCAGTTCCCCCATCCACACAACTTACTGTCTCAGGGGAGAGTGACATTTCTGAACATGTCTCATTTTCAGGGTATTGCACTAGAAGCAGGCACAGGCAGCAAGGCAGGCAACGGAGGCCACAGACACCATCCCAGAGGAAAGAGAAATATTTCACAGAACACAACATCAGCTACCCTGGAGATGACACACAGGACCCTCATGGGGTGATGGGGGACACAGATTCACAGGGCACACAGGCATCCCCCTCAAAAGGTACTCCCAAGGGCAAGGAACATCTCATGGACAAGGCACAGAACAAGGACAGGGCATCCGCAAAGGACAGGACACCACCCACGGACACGGCTCCTCCCAAGGACAGGGCCACTCCCAAGGACCTAGCCCCTACAAAGGACAGGACACCTCCAAGGACAGGGCACCTCCCAAGGACAGGGACACTCCCAAGGACCGGGCCCCTACAAAGGACAGGGCACCTCCCAAGGACAGGGCACCTCCCAAGGACAGGGACACTCTCAAGGATTGGGCCGCTACAAAGGACAGGGCACATCCCAAGGACAGGGCGACTCCCAAGGACCGGGCCCCTACAAGAGACAGGGCACCTCCCAGGGACAGAGCACTGCCCACGGATAAGGCACATTCCAAAGACAGGACACCTCCTAAGGCCAAGGCGTCTCACACGGCCAAGGCACCTCCCAGGGAGCAGGCATCTCCCAGGGCCAAGGTGTCTCCCATGGACAGGACATCCACCAAGGACAGACATCCATCACCCATGCGTCCCCTGAAGCTGATGTTGGTGAAGGAACGTAAACCACATGTGTCAGAGGTGGAGTCCCCCCATACCTCTACTCCCATCCACACCCCGGTGAAGCATAGAAAGGAGTACACTGTTGTTGCATCTTCCATTACACATGATGTAGAGGGCAGAAGGCAGGGCTAGAGCAAGTGTCAAGCAGGGTCCAGCACGTCCCCAGACAGCAGACCCCCACCAGCACATGATCCACCTTTGATGGGTGATGTTTCAGATGAGCCCGCACCACTTACCATTCCAGTAATGTCCAGGGTGCCCTTCCAAATCCCAAAGAAACAGAAACACACACCGGTAACACCTGACCACCCCAATGTTGCTCCAGTACAGCTGTCCCCAGCTCCCAGAGCCACCCTGACTCCTGGCACATACAGCCCTGTGGCTCATAATTTCAGTGGTCCTAGTGGGTGAGCTGCAGTTCCCTCTCATGTGTCAGATAGTGGCACTGTGTCTGTTGTTCGCTGTCATGCCTCATGTAGTAGCACTGTGTCAGTTGTGCGCTCTCCTGTTTCAGGTACTGCCACTGCGTGTGTCCTCCACTCTCATGTCTCAGATGTCGGCATGGTATTTGTTGGTCACTGTCCAGGGACAGGTTCTGACAGTGTGTCAGGGTCTATCACTCATGTGTCAGTCACTAGAGCTGTGGCTGTTTCTCACACTACTGTATCAGGTCCTGCCAGTGTGTCTGGGTCTATCGCTCATGTGTCAGTCACTAGAACTGTGGCTGTTTCTCATACTCCAGTATCAGGTCCTGCCAGTGTGTCTGGGTCTATTGGTCATGTGTCAGTCACTAGAGCTGTGGCTGTTAATCACACTCCTGTATCAGGTCCTGTCACTGTGTTGTAAGGTGCAGTTCCCATCACTCAAATCCCATTGTACTTGATGTCTGGA
Organism: Lissotriton vulgaris; assembly: GCF_964263255.1. NCBI lineage: Eukaryota > Metazoa > Chordata > Amphibia > Caudata > Salamandridae > Lissotriton > Lissotriton vulgaris. The sequence goes on along the minus strand of NC_141691.1, from coordinate 646,372,722 downwards.
CTGTCCATTGTAACCACCCTTGCAATAGTAATGTCCATGGGACTGTCTGTATTGTAAATTGTTGTGTCTTGTAAAGCGCACTGCTACCCGGAGGCCTCGTAGCGCTATAGACCGCTGGGGAACCCGTCCTGGCTTTCCCTGTGAGATAGTCCCTCCTGGGGGTCTCCAAGGTGAAACCAGGCATCCCCGGCGTTTGTGTGGGGCCGTTGTGGAGATGAGGCAAGCTAATGCCCAGAGTTGCCGAGTGTGCTCCCTAGTCGGAGTAGGCACCGATGCGAGAATTATCAGTCCGCTGATCCTGGTCCAAGACCCTGCCGCGTCGGGAATCGAACCCTGGTCCCGGGCCGTTCTCTGCACTCGGGTCTGCCGCCTCTAACCAGTGAGCCACACCTCTCCGCTGTATGACATACGTCCTTGCGCTGCCTCATATGTACCTGCTCTGTTGTGAACACTGCCTTGTTGCTGTTATGATGCTGCATTGTGCCCTCTCATGTGCTGCCTCAGATGTACCTGTCTGTTCTGTACCATGGACTGTTGATGCACTTTGCCTCTCTCATGTGCTGCCTCAGATGTACCTGTTCTGTTCTGTACCATGGACTGTTGATACACTTTGCCCCTCTCATGTGCTGCCTCAGATGGACCTGCTCTGTTCTGTACCATGGACTGTTGATGCACTTTGCTCCTCTCATGTGCTGCCTTAGATGTACCTGCTCTGTTGTGAACACTGCCCTGTTGCTGTTCTGATGCTGCATTGTGCCCTCTCTAGTGCTGCGTCAGATAGACCTGCTCTGTTGTGAACACTGCCCTGTTGCTGTGCTGATGCTGCATTGTGCCCGCTCATGTGCTGCCTCAGATGTACCTGCTCTGTTCTGTACCATGGACTGTTGATGCAGTTAGCCCCTCTCATGTGCTGCCTCAGATGTACCTGCTCTGTTCTGTACCATGGACTGTTGATGCACTTTGCCCCTCTCATGTGCTGCCTCAGATGTACCTGCTCTGTTCTATCCAGTGTACATGCTCCTGGCTACTCACAAAGTCAACCTCTGTGTAGTGCAATGAAGCAAGTTAATCCTAAGCATGGGCGAATTTTGCGAATCTCGCGTTCGCGAATTTTGCGGATTTGCGAACTCGCAATCCGCAAAATCCGGGAATTCTCGCGAATTTGCGGATTTTTTTTTTGTGTGTTCGCGCGGGTTTCTGCCAGTTTGCGAGGGTTTTGTACAATTTCGCAAAACGCGAACTTACCTGTCGGGTCGCAAGTTTCGCGAACTTGTTGTTTCTACTTGTCCAGCCTGTTTGGGACACTCTTCTTCATCACTGCCACTCTCTGTCACCACTGCCACTCTCTGACTACTCATGCCACCCTCTGGCCCACCCATGCCACCCTCTGTTTCATCACAGCACCCTCTGGTTGTCCAGTCAGTGTACATTATTGTGGCAACGCAAGCACACCTTCCCTGCCTCAAGTGACCTGAATTAATTTGGGGCTGATTAATGTGTCACAGAATTTTTTTTAGCTGGCACCTGCTTCCTTAGTGCTTCCTGATTAGTGATCTTTTGCACTTGCTAAGTGCTTTCATTGTTGCAAAATTAGTTACAACACCTGCCCTGCCCCAACTGGCAATATTGAATTAGGGGCTGATTAATGGATTTGAACTTCCAGCCTGGCTCCTGCTTGTCTCCCTTAGCTGTAATTCAGGACCTTTGTGGCATATGTGTAACTATTCTGAGGTTCAGAGCAGGGTCACATAATAGTTGCAACTGGCAACTGAACTCTGGAGGGGCCCCTCAGGAAGCACTACAGGAAATGGCTACTAATGATGAGCCTGAACTTTTGAACCTGGTAAGTAGTTTCAGTTTTGCTAAGATCGTATTTCTGTAATTTTGCGCTTATTCACGGGGCACGAAGTTGTACTGGGAAGCCGCGAACTCACGCGAACAGTGCGAGCAAAATCCGCTGCTCGCGGATTTGCGGATTTTGCGGGAGATTCGCGGATCTCGCGGATTGCGAATTTACCGAAAATCCGCAAAATCCGCGAGCGAAACGGATTTTCCGCCCATGCTTAGTTAATCCTGTGTTGTGGTTTATCTGTGTCATTCCTGGTTGTCTCCTTGCATTGTTGATATATTGCTGCTGTCGTACATGCTGTGTCTGCCACTTTCACATAACCATTGCCCAGCACTGTTTCCTTTCGTTTGGCAGGGGTGACAGTCATTACAATATGGAGGAAAACCAAAGGAAATGATGGACGGAGAGTTGACAATACAAGCACTCACCCCCAGTCAACTGATCCGGGTTTAATCCAACACCTTTCTTTAGCCCATTCTGCCACCCCAGTTCAGACATGGCCATATGCAAATCAGTCTGACCCTGTGCCTCATGGGAACAGTCCAGCCCGAACTGCCAAGCTGTGCCTTCCCTGGACCGGAAACAAGCTACCGAGGACCGGTTTCTGGCATTTCCGCCTTCTTCAGCCCGGCTTGCTTGAATCCAGTGGCAAAGTGAGCAAGGGACTCACGTCTGAGCATACCCTGCCAACTTAGGCGAACAAAGAAAAACCAAAGGAAATGATGGACGGAGCATTGACAATACAAGCACTCACTCCCAGTCAACTGATCTGGGTTTAATCCAACACCGTTCTTTAGCCCACTCTGCCACCCCAGTTCAGACACGGCCATATGCAAATCAGTCTGACCCTGTGCCTCATGGGAACAGTCCAGCCCGAACTGCCAAACCGTGCCTTCCCTGGACCGGAAACAAGCTACGAGGACCGGTTTCTGGCATTTCAGCCTTCTTCAGCCCGGATTGCTTGAAACCAGTGGCAAAGTGAGCAAGGGACTCACGTCTGAGCATACCCTGCCAACTTAGGGCGAACAAAGAAAAACCAAAGGAAATGATGGACGGAGCGTTGACAATACAAGCACTCACCCCCAGTCAACTAATCTGGGTTTAATCCAACACCGTTCTTTAGCCCACACTGCCACCCCAGTTCAGACATGGCTATATGCAAATCAGTCTGACCCTGTGCCTCATGGGAACAGTCCAGCCCGAACTGCCAAGCCGTGCCTTCCCTGGACCGGAAACAAGCTACCGAGGACCGGTTTCTGGCATTTCAGCCTTCTTCAGCCCTGCTTGCTTGAATCCAGTGGCAAAGTAAGCATGATTAGCATATGGCCATGTCTGAACCAGAGTGGCAGAGTGGGCTAAAGAACGGTGATGGATTAAACCCAGATCATTTGACTGGGGTGAGTGCTTGTATTGTCAATGTTCCGTCCATCATTTCCTTTGGTTTTTAGACTGGAGTTGGAATAGTAAATTAATTAGGTTCAGTGTACAGCACCTACCCCAATTTAATTTAGACTGGAGTGGGAATAGTAAATTAATTAGGTTCAGTGTCCAGCACCTACCCCAATTTAATTTAGACTGGAGTTGGAATAGTAAATTAATTAGGTTCAGTGTCCAGCACCTACCCCAATTTAATTTAGACTCTAGTGGGAATAGTAAATTAATTAGGTTCAGTAACCAGCACCTACCCCAATGTAATTTAGACTGGAGTGGGAATAGTAAATTAATTAGGTTCAGTGTCCAGCACCTACTCCAATTGAATTTAGACTGGAGTGGGACTAGTACATTAATTAAGCTCAGTGTCCAGCATAAACCCAAATTTAATTTAAACTCGAGTGGGAATAGTACATTTATTTGGGTCAGTGTTTAGCATCTATTATAATTAAATAAACAATTGAAAATTATATAAAGTATTTTTTATGTTTAAGTTGAATCAAGTTGTAAGTAAAATGTAACTTAATAATTCTTAAATATAATGTCATCATATTTTTAATGATAATTATTACTGAAATATAATTGTATATATGTGCTAAGTAAATATATTTTTTATGTATTTTGATATTTTTTTAATATATTTTAAATATTAATTATGAGAACAGCAATTTGTAAATACATTTAAAATTATAGCAATCTAAAGGTAATAAAGAATAATCGACACAAAATATAAGTATTTGCAGCAGTATGCTTTTCTTTATACAAATCTATTTTAATTAATATGTATGTTGCAAAAAGTTCTTTATAGGAAAGAGAAAATCATATAGTGAATACAGATATATTTTACATTTGCATATATTTTGTACATATACTTTGATGCATTTTTATTTTTGCATTTGACACCTTGTTAACTAGTCCATATTTTGTAACAAATGTAACTTTTTTTTTACAATTTAATATTGTTATGAATGTTGACAAAAATTGCTTAATATTTTTTAACATAATGGGGTCGATTCCGATTCGGGAAAGGAATCTGTACGACGATCCGTATTCGTAGCCATTTCCGTACGAATCGTACAAATCCGTCCGAATCGTGTAGTACGATCCGTTTGTAAAAAATACGTCAGAATCCTTGCGAACCGTATGAAAATCATGCGAAAATCCGTACGAGACGGACTCGGAAAGTGAACCGTACAATTCGTAAACATGCTGTATGACCCACCAAGTACGATCCAGACCTGGGACCGAGAACGCGATTTGTACCGGAAAAAGTTGTCGCGTACGAACTGCGATTTGTACGGAAAACATCGCGTATGAGCGAGCCACACAATCAAATACGAAACGAACCCCCCCTGAACGAAGCGCATGCGAACCCCGTAAAAACGTCGCGTATGAGCGAGCCAAACAATCAAATACAAAACGAACCCCCCCTGAATGTAGCGCACGCGAACCCTGTAAAATCATCGAGTATGAGCGAGCCACACAATCAAATACGGAACTAACCCCCTGAACGAAGCGCACGCAAACCCTGTAAAAACTAAAAACTTTGCGTATGAGCAAGCCACACAATCAAATACAAAACGAACCCCCCTGAATGTTGCGCACGCGAACCCTGTAAAATCGTCGAGTATGAGCGAGCCACACAATCAAATACGAAACGAACCCCCTGAACAAACCGGACGCGAACACTGTAAAAACGTCGCGTATGAGCGAGCCACACAATCAAATACGAAACAAACCCCCCCCTGAATGAAGCGCACGCGAACCCCTAAAAACAGCACAAGGAGGGTGCAAACGACTCGCACAACACCTCGAAACATGTCTCCTGTGTACAAACCATTGGAAATGAATGTCCTGGCCAGATCCAAACAGGCAAACAGAGGGCCTAACTCAGACCCACCCCTTATAACACACCCATCAAAAATTCAAACTAAGCCCCACCTACAAATGGACCAATAAAATGGGCCCACACACACAAACCATGATCCTTTGGAACATACCCATTTAGCTACAGAGTCTGACAACACACCAACAACTGCACGCATCCACCTTCACACATACCCCCAATCACATTCAGACCCACACCCCCATTCACATTCAGACCCACACACCCAAATCCATACACACCGTCACCCCCCAATCACATTCACCCCACATCATGTCCGCACAGAAGAATCCAAAGTTCACAAAGGAGGAGATGGAAATCCTTGTAGATGAAGTCATCAGAGTCGAGTCACAGCTGTTTGGCGCATTGGTCAGACGGACCTGCATTGCTGAGAAAACATGCCTGTGGGAGAGGATAGTTAATAGGGTCAATGCTGTTGCACCCATCAGACGCACCAGGAAGGATTGCCAGGCCAGGTGTTACGATCTGCGGAGGATGTTCAAGCGGAAGATGGACGACGACTACTTACAGAGCCAAGGCAATGGAGGTGGTGGTCCCCGCAGACCAGTACAGTACCATCCCTGGGAGGAGAAGGTCATGGCCCTGCTACCACCGGTGGGCGTTCATGACATTGAAGGAGTTGTAGAGCCTGGTGAGTATACAAACAACTCATGTAACATGGGGGGTAATGGCATCTACACTCCAAGTACAAAAAAAGCCTGCAACAAGTGCCAAACACCCGCTGCCCATAACTACAGGCAAAAGAAATGCTAATGCCACTAACTTGTGTATGCCCCATTGACAAACCAAGGCCATGCTGTGTCCCATGCTACAGGAAGCACAGACCCAAGAATGGACGTCCAGTATTCTGGGAGGGTGGCTGTCACAAAATGCATCATGGGACTCCAAATAAGTGTGTCTGGTGTGGGCCCAGTCAGGGCCGGCCCTACTCCGTCATGCTTTTGAAATGGTGCCATTGTCCCAGGTGGCAGCACCCTCCATTGGGTGGGTAGGGTGCAAGGGGGTTAAGAGAATTGTGCAAGGCAGGGGGGAGGAGGGTGCAAGGGGGAGGGTGAGACGGGTGCAAGGCAGAGGGGAGGAGGGTGCAAGGCAGAGGTCAAGAAGGGTGCAAAGCAGAGGGCCAGAAGGGTGTAAAGCAGAGGGGATGAGGGTGCAAGGCAGTGGGGAGGAGGGTACAAGCCAGTGGGGAAAGGGTGCAAGGCAGAGGGCCAGAAGTGTGCAAGGCAGAGGGGATGAGGGTACAAGGCAGTGGGGAGGAGGGTACAAGCCAGTGGGGAAAAGGGTGCAAGGCAGAGTGCGAAAAGTGTGAAAGGCAGAGGGGAGGAGGGTGCAAGGGGGATGATGATGAAGCTAAAAATGTGGCCACCCCTATAAACATTTCTGTGGATGCCCATGCCCAATTGCACTCATCCCATATGGCCCAGGTAAACACCCATGCACGATGCTCCATGCACATGGAGTGGGAATGTACTGACAAGATAGCTGACACTGGGCCCTGGTATAGGCAGCACATGACCCTCCTGTGACCAGTGCAAAAACAAACAGCAGGACAACAAGGTCAGATATCTTGGACAGGAACTCACAACCACTGTCATGGCAGCATGCTCCATGGGGGGACAGCCATACCACGAGGGAGGCCCAGTTCCAAATCAGACTCCAACTACCAGCACAGTCTGTCACACACACCCCTTACATAAACATAGCCTCCTGGGACAGGCAATGGAGTGCCCCACTGTCACAATCCTCATGTAACACAACAAAACTAATACAGATCTGATGAAGCATCCAAGCAAAAAATGCACGGTGCAGATTCACAAGTCCCTTGGGCTTTTTTCACAATGCTGTTGCTTCACCTTTGTGACGCAGCGGACGCACAAAAGTTACACTATGGTACTGGGTATTTACAAGGTGATGCATCTGGGAGATGTGCCACGTTCTAAAGCCCTGCGTCAGAAGTAGTTGTTCTGGTCGGGGGGGGGGGGGGGGGCGGTGGGTGGCCTTCGCGGTGCTGTAACATCTCCCAAAAGTGGCTGAGTGAAATCTTAAAGATTTCACTCAGTCCCTTTTATGCACATGCTGCCTCAAAACCCTGTGCATGCTTGAAGCAGGCAAAAGGATTGAAGTAGCATTGTGCAGATAGGGCCCCACAGAGAATTTGTGGTGCTGCGTTGCACCGGCGTCTCAACTCCAACAATGTGCCACTCCTACGGCACAGGTGCGTGGCACAGCAGTGCCGTTTTTCAACCATGGTGATCCGCATTGTAAATGTGTTGCATCCATCCGGGCATAGCTCTGTTGCACAATGACTGGCAAATCCCTGCTGATATGCATGGCTGTGCAAGTCATTGTAAATAGGTCCTCACATGTCAATGACTCCTGAGAACAATTCAAAGCATAGACAACGACAATGCATACGAAAAATGGATGTTGCATTAAATGGCATTAACATTGTCTGTCTCTCACACCCACAGGGCAACGTGCGAAATCTACCCCCAATGATGGGGGAAATAAATCACAGTCCCAGGCTACGCAGGACCCTGATCCCACCGACAGTGACGCCTCTCGCCACTCCACAGGAGACCCCGCCGAGCCTGGCACCTCTGGTGCCCAAACCCATGCAGCAGCTGGATCAGGAACATCTGCGCCAACCACCACACCCATTCCTGCCACATCCCAGCAGACAGCTCAGAGCCCTGCCCACACTCAACAACTGAGCTAGTCTGACAATGAGGGACAAAGTTCGCCGGGCACCTAGGAGGTGGCAGACAACACCACCACTGCCATCCCTCAGGGGTCCCGTCGACCTAATGTGCCCACAACAGCAGGCCAGGCTCGTGTGGGCAGGGGTGGTGGGAGTGGCACAAGGCGGAGGCGAGAACCTGACCAGCCAGTTGCAGGGCCTGGTATGTCTGAACTGCACAACATCATGGAGGCATACCGGCAAGACACCAGGGAGTTCAGCCAGGTAGTGGGGGCCCTCACAGAAATCAAAAACCAGCAGGCCAAGCAACACGCCAGTCAACAAGAACACCAAGGACCGATGGAGGCAAGACTGGCTGGGCTCCTGGCGTGCAAAAGGACATAAACCATTCACTCTGTCGGATTTCTGACAACACGGAGCACCCTCCATGTGTCACCAGGCAAGAAACATCTAGGCGAAGACCGCCAACAGGCACAGGGAGGGAGGAGGAGGAGGAATTGTCCGACGGAGCGTCCCATGCATCGTCAAGGCCTGCATATGAGGGTCCCTCAAGGAAGGTGGGTCATCCACGGAAAAGGCAGTGAGAGGCCGTGGTCCATGTGCATGTCCCAGGTCACCTGGTCTGGCATCTTGTCTATTTGTGCAACAGCATCACTTCATTGAGTGTCCTATTCTCCCACATGGACTTGCTGGTTGCAGTCTGAACAATGATGCCAAGCACTGTGGTCTAGACTCTGTTGACTCAAACTGCAAGGCATCACAGCTCCCTCTGTGAACTTTGGATTCCCAGCATTTTTGTACAGCACCTAGCACTTACGTTTCCTGCACAAGATAGATAAATAAACAAAACAAACACAAGTGAAATTGAAGTTGCAGTCTTTTTCCCTGAGTCACCAACATACGTGCGGGGATACGTCAAAGTATGCCAGAGTGTTGAACAAACTCAAGCCATCCACACACTGGGATCTGAGTCCGGTCGAGGACACACATAGGTCACAATGTATCATCAAATACATACATGGAGCACAATACTCACCAATGATGGTTTCAATCTGCTGGGGGTAGGACTTGCCATACTGCTCAGACAGACAGTTTTGGGCAAGTTTTATGAAGGTGTAGAGGTCATGGATCATGTAGAGGTGCCCAGGGAGGGAGTACCAGGTCTGTTAGGTGATGTGGGAGAACTATCTCCCGCATGCAGTTGTACTGTGGATGTGATGAATGGTGTCCTGGGCAAGGTTGTCTGGACAGAGTTGGGGCAACGGGGTGTTGGATGGGAGACGTCCATGTTCGATTTTGGGGCTGGGGTTGTGGAGTGCCTCCTGAGTGTGGCTGAGGAGTATAAAGGTGATCCTGCAGTTGACAGTGAGACTATTGTAGGTATCTCAGGTGGACTGTCATGTAAGCATGGGCGAATTTTGCGAATCTCGCGTTCGCGAATTTTGCGGATTTGCGAACTCGCAATCCGCAAAATCCGCGAATTCTCGCGAATTTGCAGATTTTTTTTTTGTGTGTTTGCGCGGGTTTCTGCCAGTTCGCGAGAGTTTTGTACAATGTCGCAAATTGCGAACTTACCTGTCGGGTCGCAAGTTTCGCGAACTTGTTGTTTCTACGTGTCCAGCCTGTTTGGGACACTCTTCTTCATCACTGCCACTCTCTGTCACCACTGCCACTCTCTGACTACTCATGCCACCCTCTGGCCCACCCATGCCACCCTCTGTTTCATCACAGCACCCTCTGGTTGTCCAGCAGTGTACATTATTGTGGCAACGCAAGCACACCTTCCCTGCCTCAAGTGACCTGAATTAATTTGGGGCTGATTAATGTGTCACAGAATATTTTTTTAGCTGGCACCTGCTTCCTTAGTGCTTCCTGATTAGTGATCTTTTGAACTTGCTAAGTGCTTTCATTGTTGCAAAATTAGTTACAACACCTGCCCTGCCCCAACTGACAATAATGAATTAGGGGCTGATTAATGGATTTGAACCTCCAGCCTGGCTCCTGCTTGTCTCCCTTAGCTGTAATTCAGGACCTTTGTGGCATATGTGTAACTATTCTGAGGTTCAGAGCAGGGTCACATAATAGTTGCAACTGGCAACTGAACTCTGGAGGGGCCCCTCAGGAAGCACTACAGGAAATGGCTACTAATGATGAGCCTGAACTTTTGAACCTGGTAAGTACTTTCAGTTTTGCTAAAATCGTATTTCTGCAATTTTGCACTTATTCGCGGGGCGCGAAGTTGTACTAGGAAGCCGCGAACTCACGCGAACAGTGCGAGCAGTACGAGCAAAATCCGCTGCTCGCGGATTTGCGGATTTTGCGGGAGATTCGCGAATCTCGCGGATTGCGAATTTACCGAAAATCCGCAAAATCCGCGAGCGAAACGGATTTTCCGCCCATGCCTACTGTCATGTGGCTGTGGCAGGGGATGTTGAGGATGAGGAGTGCAGATGCACCATGGATGTGCACAAATCCTCCTGGAGGCTGGCAGTTGTTCCTGCAGAGAGGGCGTTGCTGTAGTTCAGCCGGCTGGTGTCGTAGACCTGGGTGACTGTCTGTCTTGACTAGGAGTGGATCTATCTGAAGATAATTTGCAGCATGCAGAGGGACTTGCAGCATGAGGTAGAGATGGTGTTGAGTTGCATGGTTGTTATGAGCAAGGAGTGTACGATGAGCACCTGCTTGAGTGTGTGGCCAATGTGTGCTTGTGCGCTGCCCAGGCCGATGTGACACAAGGAGTTGTCCCAGCCGTAAGGGGATATTCCTCAGAAAATGAGCTAAGTCTCATGTGGCTGATGTTCATCCATTTGTCAACGCACCTCATGCCTTCTTGAAGGTTGGATCTGGGAGTGGCTGGGTCTTTGGTGAGGGCGAGGAGCAGCTGGGTGTCAATGGCAGAGGACAAGATGATGAGGTTGTGTGCGCATGTGATGTTGGAGAGGGGGGTCATGGAGACATTGTAGATTGTCACACTGAGAGATGAGGCCTGGGGCATGGGCCCAATGACCCCAGTGTACTACGTGCTGAAGGGGGGAGGCAGACTCCCTGGGCCTTCATGGTGAGGTACTTGGCGATTTCATCCTGGGACTTCCTCTGGATCCCAGTGTTGGAGATGTGTGATCTGACAGTGTGGTAGCACATGGTGTAAAATGCCATTGAGAGGTCGATGGGGTGAAGGTGTTGAGCAGGGTTTAAGTTGTCGTTTGTGGTGGCAATGAGGGTAATGAGGGCTGTTGCAGTGGGGTTACTACTGTGGAAGATGGTCTGGGGTGGGTTGCCTGGAGATGTTTGCTTGAAAGGAGATGGTCAGTTGCTTGTTGACTGTCTTCTTGATGACATTTGCACGGTAGGGAAGCAGGGTGATGTTCCAGGAGATCCTGCGGTACTGCTGTACGTTGTCAAAGAAGGGCCTGGGTTTCTGCATGCCTCCAGCTCCCATGGAAAGTGGCAAACTCAACGGAGACATTCATGACGTGCCGGAGGTGGACTTCAAGGATGGTATATGCTGTGATTGAGATGTTGTGTGGGAAAGTTCCTGATGGAGAGCCAGAGTGGATGGTGTACATGAGCCGGGTGGTGTCATTGCTGCTGACGGAAGTCCAGGACCTGAGGGCGGGAATGTCCTGTTGAAAATAGCGCTGCCTGCCTCTGTGTGGCGAGGCTGTTGTGTACGTCCAGGAGCTTGGAGCGGTAGTAAGTTGCAAGGGATCCCCTTGGCCTTGCAAGGGTGGGATGTCTTTTGGATGGAGAGCTGGGGTTAGATAGATCCCTCACAATGCCAATGAGGTCATTCATGTTGTGTGTCTTGGTGCCTTGTCCATACCTGAAGGTTGTCCTCTTGTCTGTGCTGATGATATGGTGATGTCTGTGTGTTGTGGATTTCAGGGCTGAAAAGTAACTGATGGTTGTCTGTTTTACAAGGTTTGCACATGAGTCCGGCTAGACCTGTATGAGTCCAGTAGGTCTGCCTTGTCCCTGGTGGCTTAACTGTTGTTGTGCTTCACAGGAAAGTCCGCTAATGTGTCAAGAGTGTTGGATCAGTCGCTGATCCAGTGTGTGTGGTTGCAGGGTGTGATGGTGTCGTTGGTTGGAGTGTCCTGTGTGAGGGTGCCACACAGCTTGTTTGTGTTGACTTAGGTCAAGCTTTTTTGGTGGATCTGTAGCGGAGTGTGGTGCAGTGCATTGTTTTTTAGACAACTGGATGCAAATGTTGATGTACCGATGCAGGATGGTGCTGCAGTTGTCCTCCAGCCAAGAGTTGCTCTCCCCCTGACCCATGTAGTCTATGTAGGTGAAGGCCTGGGTGCTGATGTAGTTGTCCAATGCCTGAGGACCAATCAGTAAAGCCGTTTCCCAGCTCTGTGGTCTCAGATTTTGCCACAATTTCATAGAAAGCCTCTCTGCTCGAATTGCAGATGTGTAAATCCAGTTCCCCTACTGACCCCTTGCCCGCCAAGCAAAACAACATCCTTGCTAAGATTCACAATCACCATTTAAACGCCATCTGGAACCTTTCTCTCAAATTGGGCTCTAATCCGGATGCGTGGAAACACGCATTCCTCCTGCCCATCTTAAGGAAAGCCAACACAGATCCTGAATCTCCTTGCAATCATGGACTTAACTCTCTTTTACCAGCTCCAGCCAAGATTTAAGTGAAAGTTTTCTGGCAGCAACTGATGGCCTTTGTTGAAGATAATAGCCTCCTTCACCACTCTCAATCCAGCTTCCATCCCGGCTATAGTACGGAGTCGGCCCTCATTGAAATGGCAGACTCTATACACTGGGCGGTCGACGGAGGTTCCAAGGTGGTGTTGGTGCTTTTAGACTTGTCTACAGCATTTGACACCATTGCCCATCCCATTCTTCTGAAACCCCTTAGGACCATAGGCCTGGGGGGCTCAGTGCTGAACTGGATATCGTCCTTACTATCTGACCGTATACAGCAGGTCCGGACCTATCCATTCATCTCCCCAGTCAAATGACTGAAGTGGGGCGTGCCGCAGTGCTCTGCTCTGAGCCCTCTGATTTTTAATATTTACTTAACCCCGCTGGCTGAATCGATTGCCATGTCTGAAGTCAAAATCATATCATATGCTGATGATCTTAAGCTTCTATTGACCTTAAATGCTGTGTGTGCCGCAAATTTTGACCCACTCAAAAATTGTCTCAATATTATTGCGGCCTGGATGGATCACAATTACTTGAAACTTTATCCAGATAACACCGAGATCCAATTTTTTTAACCAACCTTCTCCCCTCTCATCCAATCTGTGGTGGTCAGAGGAACTGGCCATTGCTACGGCACACAAGGACTTGGTCAGGAATCTGGGAGTTAGATGGGACAATCAGCTATCCCCTGCCAAAAAGGAACAAGAGGCTTGTGCTGCTTGTTTTGGCAAGATTAAACTCATCAAGAGATTCATCAACTATCTTCACAATGTAACCCGGAAAACGGTGGATCACGCACTGATTACCTCCCATTTAGGCTATGCGAAAGGCTCATTGGTGGGTCTCACATTAGGCTTGCTCCGTATGCAGACGGTCCAAAACAGTGCTGCCCGCCTGGTATGTGAAGTCTCACTTTGACAACATATCTCCCCGTATCCTAGACTACTCCATTGGCTGCCCATGGCAGCACAAATAGAATTCAAGGCACTTACACTCGCCTTAAGGGCAGGACAAGGCCGTGGTCTGTTCTACCTTAGGAGGAGACTCCGTCCCTATTGTCAATCACAAACTCTACATTCCAATAACAAGCACTTGCTCATTAGTCCTTCATTTGCAAAACCTAGATCAGGAGGTGAAACCTTTCAGGTAGTAACCACCTAATGTTGGACTAAACTACCTCTTCCACTGCATCTGATTCTGTCTGAATGTGAGTCATGCAAAGCCCTTAAGACCTGGCTATTTAGCCTGCTTGATTAGTTGCTCCTCCGTATGCTGCCTCATTTTCGGCACACTACTGCGCTGGGACACCATGTTGGGTTAGATGTGCGCTCAATACATGACTATTATTATAATTGTAGATGGCTTCGCAGAAGTGTGGGTGTAGGACTGGAGATCTGTAGATGATTATTAGACTGAAGGTGGTCAGGGGGCTGATGTGAAACTGGAAGTGCAGATGTTTGACAATGCTGAGTGTGTCCTTGGTGTTGTATGTGACTCTGAGGGGGTACTTCAGAAAGAATTGCAATTCATCGTCCTGGATTATTGGTGTGGTACCTGTGGGTGATCTCGTATCTGTCTGTGATGGCAATGTTGATGTAATGTGCTGAGGGTGCGTTCAACCAGGTTACTGTAATGAAGGCGATGTGTGGGGCTGTTGTGTTGATGAGGTAACAGAGTACAATGGCATGCTGGTGGATGTAGCGGGTGTGCAGTAGGAGGCACATGACCTGGTAGTAGGGACATGGTCTGTTATGCGGGGCAGCGCAGTGTTGGCAGTAGGAGTTGCACACACAGCCTGCAAAGCTGTAATGGGTGCCCTTAGAGGTTGCCTGATAGCAGGCGGATGATTGTCTAGTGTTCACTGTTTGGAGGGTGGGTGGAGCATGAGTCTGTTGTGTTACCTGCGTCATGGAAGGACCAGAGGGTATTGCACTGTGCACGTTGCAGGCGCTGACGGTCCTGCCTTTGGCACGGAGGTGGAGTAACAGTGGCACTGACAAGCTGCTGCCTGCATTAAGAATGGGTGGAGGGAGGGAGGAGCATCTGGGAGGCGTGTGTGTTGCAGAATCAGGGCACTCGGTGGTGCGGTGCCGCAGGGGAGGCAGCAGCAGGAATGAATGAACACATGACTACGGAAGGGATGAGAAACCATGCAAAAACTAGCACACAAAGACAAGGAAGTTTGAAAGGCACAATGTAACAGGTGTATGGAAAGGATGGAGTGTCTGGTTACTCATGTGTCACTGAAAGAAAATGGATGAACAATGACCTAAAATGACGGGCACAAGATCAGGCACCAAATGGCCAAGCTGCGCACAGGACACACAGCGTCAGCAGGTGTTGCCTGCCCATTGTAGGTAGCAAGCTGCAACAATAGATACACAACCATGTACTTCATGCACAATATGGATCATTATCCATGATAAACTGCATGCATGTTGCCACAGTACACATACTCCCATATGGACAATCTTTGTCAATTATTTCATAGATGACGCATGCAAACTGGCAAGAGATCTGCGGTGACAGTAATGAGGCACATTGTACTGTGGGGAACACATTTTCTACACAAATGGATCACGTTTGTGTTGAGGCCATGCTGCTTTAGCCAATGTCCATGGCCAGTGCCATTGCTCTGAAGAAAATAACAGTCCTGCAATGAGTTTACCTGCAATGCTGGTGAAACAATGTGCACACGACTGCCAGGGACTGTTGGTTCCTTGAATCCTCTGAAACGTGCGATGCTAAAATTGGGCCATCTCCAGATAGCCCCTTGTTCTGAGTAGAAATGACTGACTCAAAAAAGTTACCAGGCTAGGGAAGGAAAGGAAGGGAACAGCAGGGAGGGAGATCTGAAACAAAGGTAAACAAGCATAAGGATTCAACACTTCTGGTCACTAAATCACTGAACACCTCAGGACCTATACTGTAACAGTTACACCCGTAAAGGAAAACAACAGCCACTTTTTCCTAGTTGTGATCACAGTAATGAAAATGATACTAGATCTGAGGATTGAACACAGACACATAAAAGGTAGCAGAGTTTTGCAGCTAAATGAAAGGGGTATAAAGCTATGCAGCCTGTGTCAATACAATTAGAGCCATGCGCTAATCAAGGAAATCACAGTGTATGAATAAGGCTCCAATGAACAGAAATTCTAATTTGCTGCAGTGCTACTCACACAAAGGCAACAGTCCGTAGTTACCCCTGGGAATCAGTAAAGGTCAAGAAGGGAAATTACACATCATCCGCAAGAGCCTTAAGAAGCTCACCCAACGAGGGAGGGATTTATGTAAACACAAGGAAGCCCCACAAGAGACAGTCATTGGCTCGTCCAACTGGGCTTTGAAATGCCTGACATAACAAGCTGCTTGGCCGGAACTCAACAGAGAGTAATGAGGAGCAATGCCACAAAACCACCCCTACAGTGACCAGGATATGCAGCACACCACAAGAGAATCCTGGGATTAACGACACCCGATTGGTGCCACGGAAGCGTTTATATTTGCTACAGCACAACGTTGTGACATCATCAGGGCAACATTCCTGGCATCATGTGAATAGAAAGTTAACATCAACTTACAGAGAAGGCTTGCAAAGCAGTGTTCTCCACCGGCCCTGAGGAAGCGACTTGAAAGTGACATTACATACTGGCACAAGGGGCAATGCATCCATACGAACAGACTCCAGGACGGTTGACAGAACATGTGGGACATACGCTGGCCCACACCTTCACAACATGGTTGATTGGAAATCAAACTGTACTGGCACACAAGATTAAGTGGATGAGCCAAACACATCCTGCTGCACACAGTGAGGCTGCAATTCCCCATGGAGCCTGTGGTTGTGATGTCCCACACAATGTCAACCAGTGGTATCCGCAATGTGTCATGGTCAAGGTTTACACACATTGATGCCTTCACCAGAGTCACAACTCCACAACAGATTACTGTCAAGAAGGGTGACTGTCCTGTAATGGGGGTGGTGCAACATGTAATTTGATCCATGGTGATGAGACATGTATGTATTGTTCTACAACATGCACAGAAACAGTTCCCACACATTCCCAAACCATACCAACCCCAAACAGCCTGTTTGGATCTCTTACCCGAACTGACATTTACACATGTCCGTGCATGGAACGCTGATTCGGCCCACGTTGCAATCATCATGAGGAATAGCAGGAGGACTAAGATGACACAAACAGACAACAGGCACAGCAACCTGGGAATGACAGACACATAAGGGTGCACCGTTAAAAATCTTTGCTAAAGACATGGGCATGTACAAAACATGAACGATGTAGTACACATGTAAATTTCAAGCTAAGTCATTGCGCATTTCTGTGTGGCATGACATCAGCACTTGTGTGACGCATCAGAACAAACATCAAAGTTACTTTGCATACAGTCAGCTGGACAAACACATTGCAACACATGGCATTCAATGCTACAAGCTTGCACACTCATTCCCAGTGACTCACAATTATGAGAAGAAGTTGCGTATGAGCTGACTCTGGATATCATCCTCCTCCACCTCATCACTTGCATCGTGACCAAGCCCTTCATCCTCAACGGGTGAATGTTCCTGCTCCTTAGGATCCAGGATGAGTGGCACTGCCTTCTCAACTGCCTTGTTGTGCAGCATGCAGCTCACGATGAAGATATTACAGACCTTGACCGGGGCATATGGGAGGGATCCGCCGGTCTTATCGAGGCACCGGAATCGGCTCTTCAGAAGGCCAAACATCCGCTCAATTACTCGCCTGGTCTGCCCGTGCGCATTATTGTACCACTGATCTGCAGCTGTTCTTGGGTTGCGGAGAGGTGTCATTAGCCATGGCATGTTGGAATATCTGGAGTCACCTACAAATATACATCATGTAAATAGGTAGGTCAGGAGATGCCGTCATAGCAAAAGATACTGAAACACACTGGACAAACAGAGTTTACCCACCAACAAGACATGCCCGATTGTTGGGCAGCTGCAGCATCATTCGTGGCACCCTGCTACTGAGGTAATATGAATTTTTATGGCCAATTGTGTCCCCTATCGTAGACCCCAACGGCTCCATGTACCTGCTTCTAGTACATGTAAGTTCCCTCCACAACCAGCTATGAAGATGCAAATACATTTGCGTCCAACGTTAATATATCCTCTTTCAGATCCACCATGAATGTGTCCGATATTCGGTTCCTAAGTGTGCCTTGCCAACGTCTTTACATAGTGCACTTTCATGTTTTCCTGGCCCTGGCGAGTTGGACCTTGTTTTCTGCCATTCAAGCTTTCTCCTGCCTTCTGCCTCTGGAAGCTGCAGCCTGAACCTGCATCTGTATCCATGACCTTTCACTCACTCCCTGCGCGGCTAGCGGTGCCTGGCTCAGCCTGCCGGCCTGCCAAGACTGTATTCAACCTTCGAGTTATCTGCTCCGCTCCTCGAAAAATACATTCCTGTCTAGTAGTTTAGGTAAACATCCTTCCCAGCTGCAGAGCAAAGGGCCTGGCCTTTCTGTCTCCATGCAAGTAATTCATAGCTTCCGTTACCATGGTAGGCCCATGGCCCCTTGCTTTACACATAGACACGTAGTTGCGTATACACGCATTAACAGTCAGTATAGAATAGCCTCTGCCCAAGAGACCTTTCCTTCTAGATAATACCGTTCCTCAAACACAAGATATCAGATATGATTTGGGATTAGGTTGTTCTGACACTCCAGACTTCTGTCTCCACATGTAGGGCTAAATGTCAAGTCCCCTTCACCCTCCAGTTACACGTCAATCATACGTCATGCTGCTGCGCGCGCATCCCTGCCACATGTTCTTGCTGACTCTGCAGGATCCTTCTAGGGATCCACCCACTTATGACACCTCTATGTGACGTTTCTAGCACACACCTCCGTGTACGCCCTAGTGCACGCCTCCTGTTACGTATTTCTGCTCTTATCTCGTTTCTCTCAGCTGTTACGCCTTCTGCATTCAATATTACTGTATGAAATGACTATATATACGATTACTTGTTAATAAATCATTGTACATGTCCATTGCAATTCCCACCCTGAACCCTCGTGGCGATGGGTCATGCTACCATTGGTTCGAACCAATTCCTTTTTAAGGAATAAAACCCCCTTTAAACCTCAGATACCACGGACTCTGCCTCTTCATTTTGACTGAGTTATTTTTATTGAACTTTACCGCATAAATTCCGTATAGGTAATTAAAATTTACCACATAATTTGGCGCCCAAATAGGGACCCCTCCCCCACCTCACGCGCCGGCGGTGCGTTGCAGGCCCGGTCCCCTGCCACAGCGCTGACGGACAACTACGCGTACCCGCAGGATTTCCTGTATCTCCCTCAGGCCAACGGAGGTGACTGAGGCTGCGATCGACACCCAGACGAGGTGGTGAGGAGTGCGGAGGATCCCGACCAGAGCCTAGCTGAGAGAGCAAAGTCCGAGGTATCCGGAGGCCCACCAGTTCCGAAGTTCCGAAGTGCTTACGTCACGAGTCGAGTCCAGTCGAGTCCAGTCGAGTGTCGAGTGTCCGAGGCCTTCTGTTCTGTGCTTCCCGGTGAGTACCGTTGCTGGGGACGCATCTAGACGAGCGCATTAATTTGTGCCGGTCAAGACGGGTTTGGGTACGCAGACCCGGTCTGCACTGTTTAGCGGTGTATCTGTACTGTTTAGCAGTATATCCAGTATGCAATTAACTAGTTTTATTCTAATCGTTATTGTTCGCTCTGAAATGTTTTAGTATGTTTTAATGTCGTGGTATGAGTGATTGTTCGATCTGCATTATTGTGTTTACTGTTTTAGTTGTGTACAAATTCGAGTAAGTATCAAGCCCAGAGTAGCACGACTTAAACATGCCGCTGTTCTCCAAACTAAGACAGATAGGAACTAGAAAAGGGATTCTAGAAGAAGCAGTGCCTGTTCCACCTAGGGACACTCCAGGGCACTTTATGTACCACAAGCATGGCCTAGACGCTGTATTATATCTCGATTTGTGGGTAGACTATACTAAAGATTTAGCAGAGAATCAAAGATGGCCCGCTGCAGGGACATGGGATGCCGAGTGCATCATGAGAGTAGAGGAAGCGTTATGGAAAAAGAAAGCCAGACAGTCACAGAAAGACGCCATTGAACTATGGCATAAAGAATCGCACAGACGCGCAGAGAAAGCACTCAGAAAAGCAGAGAAACATAAAGAGGATTCAGACAAAGCCCAAGAAAATGTATTAGTTGAGGAGGGGATACGAGTAAAAGCAGAACAAGTATACCGACAACGAAACACTCTTATGAATGGTATGTATCCTTTACTGGCCGAGGGTTTACCTAAGGCCACTCCGGAAATACCGAAAGATCTGCCCCCTCCCTTGCTCCCGACTAAAGTACATCACAAGACCACAAAGGACATATTCCTTTCTTCCTATCTAGATGACGTAGCTCCCGCATATACAAATCCACATGCTCAACCACTACCCGCTGATGGTACTCCACCCCGAAATCATCTACTCCCACCTCCGCAACGAACTCCTTCTCCCGTTCCACCCCCTGCACCTGTTCCCCCAACCCTTCCTGCACCTATTCTTCCGATCACTAACCCATTCAATCCTTTTGGTCCTGGCACCTCGGGAGGTGCGATAGGTTTTCAAACACCGCCACCAGCACTCCGATTGACTTATAGGGATTTAGCGCAACAACGTACACCAAAATCAGCCGATTATGACATACTTAACGAACGTCTCTCGGACTGTAGATATGATCCAGTACCCGGTAAAAATGACGACAGAATGATGTTGTCATCAGTACGACTAAGACGGGTTACAAACTTTTTACTGTTACTACCAGGAATGGTTGAACATCTAGACAGAATATATCATTTTGGTCAAACAGGGGAAGGCCCTGAAAGTATTAGCGAGGCCATGGCTCACCAGAAAGTTGACACTCAAGCCAAGATATTACGGTTTTTCATAAACTGCCTAATAAGAGAACAAGATAGGCCGGGTGTAAACCCGGAAGAAATGAGAGCACTTAATAGATGGGGTCAGAATATAGCAGACGGGAACCATGATAAACAGAGTTGTATAAAAAACATGTATCAAAGAATCAGAAATGCAGTAATAAAAATACATGAAAGAAGACAGTCAGAACCAGACATAGAATCAGACAAGGTCGAATCCTCAGGGGAGGAGGATGCACCAGAAACGGCAACAGGACAATCACAATTACCAGTTAGAGAAATGATAGCATATGTAGGTAAAGGAAGACCCTATAATAATTCAATGCGTCCGGTAAGTCCGGAAAGTAAAAGAATTTTTCAAGCTGCCATGTCAAATCCAAAGACCCCCAAACATCTATTCCAGGCTACTGATAGAATACTTCAAGAACGCATGGGGTACCATGTACTCAATTCCATGGATGAACAAGAACTGGCCAGGTCAGCCGTACAATGGACTGACGATCCTGATAAATATAGTGATGATGGTTTAGTGCAGACCTTTTTAAATCTTTCCCCTGATGAACAGAAATTAGCTGGTATATATATGGTTCAGCATCTCATTACGTTATTCAAAGGCCAACATTCTGATCCAGGTCCTTTACCTGATATATTAATAGAGCTACTCTCACCACAATGGAGAGGTCTAGGTACTGACTTGATTAAAGTAATTCTAGAACATCGACACAGGTATAATACTTTCCTGAATACACGGTTTGTTCCAGCTCCACCCATAGACAGAAAAACGTATTACATAGACAGACAGAACTCCTTGCGAGAAGTGTATCCAGTCCAGAATGCTGATAATTCCTTTAGACGCGTGTTTGTGTACACGCCCATAACGAAAATGGAACTGTTAGAAATGAAGAAATTAGTGCCCTGTCACGATAAAGACCCAGCAGGTTTCCATCGCGAAATCAAAGACATGTTACTCATGGGGGATTACACCTACCCCGACATTATGAAAATATTGAAAGTGTTAATGCCTTCCGGTATTTACAAGAAACTGAAAGAAAAGGATTGGGAGGTAGGAGACCAAAAGATAGATTGGGCTGCATTAGAAGACGAAGAAAAGACTCGAACCCCAGGAACAGGGCTTGGGGACAAATCTAAAAAATTACCAGGATTGTTAGTGCAAGTATTGCCACGTTTATTAGCAACTAAAAAGGAGGACTGGGATGCTATCTCAGCCTGTAAACAGAAACCCGATGAAGACACTAGCGATTTTTATTCCCGATTTGAAAAATGTTTTGGTATTAATAGTGGCCTGAAAGCAAGTAGCGAGTCATATCCACATCTTTTCGTAACAAAGCTAGTCGAAAATTCCCTGCCCCAAGTTAAGAATCGTGTACAGAAAGTCGAGAGCACATGGCAAGCAAATACACCTTCACAAATGTTACAAATGTTACAGTATCACCAGAACAGAATTAGAGAGGAACATGAACACGAACAGAGACGCATGAAAGACACGAAAATGAAAATGTTAGTTGCTCAGTCAGTTCCAGCTGACGGTCAGAAAAAAGGCACGACACAGTCAAATAATTCAACAGCTCCTGTTAAAGGGACATGCAACTATTGCAAACAGCCAGGTCACTATATAAACGATTGTGCAGTTTTGAAACATAATATACTTACTGGAAAAACTAAAGAGAGACCGCGTCCTCCTAGACAGGACCAGGTCCAACAACAAGTACCACAGAATATCCAGCCTATGCAAGCCTCACAACAGACAGTACAGACAGTAGCTGTGCCTCAACCGCAACTGATTGCTGCAACTCAACATGCATCACAGCAGATGTACCAGTATGCCCAGACTGATTATCCCGATTATCAGCGATACACATGAAACAGCCTAGAGAGGGAAGTTGGCTTGCCTCTTATTGAGGTTCCTGTAGATCAAGAGGGCCCTTATGTACATAGTCAAGTATTAGGGAAAGACAGAAAGTTTTTAATTGATACAGGGGCAAGCCGAACAACAATAAGTCATGACGAGGTCCCAGGGGCACCCCTCTCAGGCTCCCAGAATGTTTCCCTTGGTTTTTCAGGCAAGCCTATTATTAATGAAGTATCACAACCACTTCCCCTTGCAGTCGGTCCATTGACACGTACTACAGATTTACTGCTCACTAAGTCATGTCCAGAAAACTTGTTAGGTATCAAGACTCTGAAAGCTCTAGGAGCTGTTATTTGCTGTTCTCCGGAAGGAGTACGGTTGTTTCTACGTGACTTTAAAGGTCACTATGTGTTGAGAGATATTGATCCCCGATTACAGAATGTACCTACACATTTATGGGCGCAAGGCCCCACTGATGTAGGTTGTATGCACATTACACCGTATCGAGTCACACTCAAGCCAGGTGTTGTTTTACCACGAATTCGACAATACAAGTTACCCCCCGATGCTGTAGTGGCTTTACTGAAAATCATTGAAGAGCTCATTGCACAAGGAGTGGTTGTAGAAACCAACTCGAATTTATGTAATTCTCCTATCATTCCAATTCTTAAACGTACAGATCCCAATGCACCACCAGTTTACCGATTAGTTATTGACTTGCGCGAATTGAATAAATGTATTGTACCGCAGTACCCTGTGGTCCCAGATATCTCATCTCTATTGACAGCAATTGATTCTGAAGCAACGTTCTTTACTGTTATTGATCTTAAGAACGCCTTCTTTAGTGTCCCAATTGATCCGGAAAGCCAATACCTTTTCGGATTCTGTTTAAATGGACAAAGCTTCAAATTTGCATGCGCACCTCAAGGATTCACAGAAAGCCCCAGCATCTATAGCCAAGCACTGAAAAGACAACTCGACAGTATACACATGCCTGAAAACACTGCCCTACTACAGTATGTCGATGATCTGCTGATCACCGCCCGAAGCGAACCTGAATGTGAACTAGCGTCACTGACGGTTTTACATTTCCTGGCTGACAAGGGGCACAAGGTATCCCCTTCGAAGCTGCAATTCTGTGTTCAGAAAGTTGTTTACTTAGGCCACTTGCTGTCCAAATGGGGGAGGCAGCTAACGCCCGATCGCATCCAGTTAATTGCAGGTATGTTACCACCCAGGACACAAAAGGAGGTGCAGGCTTTTATAGGCCTCACTTCTTACTGCAGACAATGGATCCCTCAGTATGCATTTCTAGCAAAGCCACTCATTCAGTTAACAACTCAGGAGGCAGCGTCTTCGACTGTCCTCCCTTGGACTCAGGAACATACACAAGCTTTTGACGACTTAAAGAAAGCCTTATGTCAAGCACCAGTTTTAGCAACACCATGCTACAGTAAGCCTTTTACACTTTTTGTCACAGAACGTGAAGGTACTGCATTGTCGGTACTCACGCAGGATCAAGCAGGTTCACACAAACCGTGTGCTTACTTCTCTAGTACATTGGATCCAGTAGCCCAGGCTCTGCCTGCGTGCTTGAAATCAGTTGCAGCAACAGCTCTAGCAATCAGACAAAGTGATTCAATAGTGTTAGGACATCCATTGACAGTACAAGTTCCACACTCCGTGGAAGTTCTTTTAAATCGAACACAGACTCAACACTTGACTATAGCAAGATTGACAGGTTATGAATTGACATTATTTCAGCCACACATAGAAATTAGACGTTGTAATACATTGAATCCTGCTACACTTTTGCCATTAACTGAAACAGACCCATTGGCACATGATTGCATTGAAGTCATTACTATCACGACGAAACCCAGACAAGACTTGACAGACACTCCATTACCAGATCCAGACCTAACACTTTACGTGGATGGTTCATGCATGAGAACAAGTACAGGAGAATTAGTGGCTGCCTACGCAGTCACAACAGAAACCGAAGTCATAGAAACAAATTGTATTGACATCTTGTCAGCACAAGCAGCAGAGCTCATCGCTCTGACCCAAGCCTGTATTCAAGCCGAGAACAAGAGAGTTAACATATACACAGATTCCCGGTGTGCATTCGGAGTTGTTCACGACTTCGGTGTCCTCTGGCGAGAGAGAGGTTTTTTGACTTCTCACGGTGCCAAAATTCAACACGGTCCCCTCATTCAAACTCTATTAGATGCAATACATCTGCCTACAGCGATATCCATCATGAAGTGTAAGGCACATA
Source organism: Lissotriton vulgaris (assembly GCF_964263255.1). NCBI lineage: Eukaryota > Metazoa > Chordata > Amphibia > Caudata > Salamandridae > Lissotriton > Lissotriton vulgaris. The sequence goes on along the minus strand of NC_141691.1, from coordinate 646,348,055 downwards.
CAAAAGTTACAGATACTATTTCCCAGGGTAATGACCTGGCAGATCGAACCGCAAAACATACAGCTCAGAATCAGTTTCACACCACTGGCCTGACAAAGACAATAGTCGCGACACCGACACATTGCATGACAGTTAAGGATCCCGCCCTAGATGTAATTGACATACAGACACATGCTACACCAGATGAAATCAAGAAATGGATTGAACTAGGAGGGACCCCGACAGATCAAGGATGGATGACGAAGGGAAAATCCACATGGTTTTTCCCCGACTCTATGGTTCAAGTTATCATTAATACCGTACACAGTCCAGCACATTTAGGAGAAAAAGCCATATTAGACAGTATTCAACATCTCTGGTTCAATAAACACTTACGAGCAGCAGCCAAACAGAAAGTGCGTACTTGCATGATTTGTTGTCAGTTCAACCCAGGTAAAGGCGTTCCCGTAGAGCAAGGTGGTTTTCATCCTCCCGATCACCCTTTTGAAGTCCTCCAGATGGATTATATTCAGATGGAACGTTGTCGAGGTTTTAAATATGTCCTCGTAGTTGTATGTGCACTTTCCCGTTGGACAGAAACATATCCAGTCCCAGATTACACTGCTCCGACCACTGCCAAGCAGCTGGTTCGTGAATTCTTCCCTCGATATGGTTTGCCCCGTGTTGTATACTCAGACAACGGTCAGCCATTCTCGTCCGAGCTTATGAAGCAGGTATCTCTCCTGCTCGGCTACCAATGGAAATTCCACTGTCCGACATCCTGAAGCAGCAGGTCTCGTAGAGAGACACAATCAGACCCTGAAAACTCGTCTAGCAAAAATCTGTAAGGAGAAGGGTGTCGACTGGATCGTAGCTTTGCCAGTCGCCCTTTTTTATATGAGAATGGTTGCACATTCCAGAACAGGGCTATCCCCGTATGAGGTGGTCTTTGGTAGACCACCGAATATGTGGGGGACGCCTTTGCCAAGAAAAATTACTGATGTCGATTGTAATATGTTGACAGATTACCTTGCCTCCTTGATGTCTGCACTACAATCATGTCATTCACAGGTCGCTGCAGCCTTTCCCGACAACACCGAGGTGAAGCCGCATGACGTGGTTCCAGGTGATGTTGTCCTTGTAAGAAATTTCGACAGGAAAAGTCCGCTGGAGCCCAGGTGGCAGGCGCCGAAGTTGGTTCTTCTCACGACGAGGACTGCAATCAAGGTCGAGGGCCGCAAAGGGTGGCTGCACTCGAGTCACGTGAAGAAATTTCGTGCATTGCCAGAGACTGACTCACCCTCCCCCTCTAAGGACTGTCCAGATTCTAGTGACTCTAAACTTCCCCTGATAGAGAAAACTCCACAGCAGGAGTATAAAGAAAAATTGAGGTCTAGCAAGTCAGACAGTTTAATTGTTTAAGTCCTCCCCTAGGTGAATCGGTTAGACGTGTTTTCTGACATGTATCCCCTAGACCCCAACAGAGAGAGAGATAGACAGAAACAGCTCAAGAAACGTGAATATTGCAAATCTCTTCGCAGCCACTGTATTGTGACTTTATTGATTGTGTTTTTTCTGAGCCTCATTATTATTGCTGCAAGTGTGCTTCTCCACATATACTATCCTATATTCAAGCGTGAAAATTCTACCTTCAACGTCACTGCCGAGCATTCTTTTAGTGAACTGCCCCCACACGAACTTTCTTACAGACTTGCGCTGCGCAACAATACATTCATTAGTATGTTACATCATTCCCATCAGACCAGCAATGCTACTAATTGTTGGATATGTGGCAGACTCCCTCCCTATCAGAAATACAAAGGAGTTCTGCCTCTTTTTCCGTACCCGTTCACACATAATGGGTCCTGTGGCGCATGGTTTAGTTTAATAAATTCTCTAGATTCCGATTCCGTAGTCTACCAGGGTAACTGGGTATAGGGAAACCTGAACGTCGTTCTGCATAAAGTCTGTTTCCCTGACAAGGAGGGTCTCCCCAAAAGGACAGGAACTGATCTAGAAAATGAAGTATATGGATTAGGTAACTTTACACTTAACCTCATGATTCTCAGCGTTGAATCCGAAACCGAACCAGTCTTGCCCGCCATGTCCGTACTTCCAGTCAAAGGTGAATTATGTGTCAGGAAAAATGGTTCAGTACACCTGGGTCATAGTAGATGTACTACTGTGATCGAATTCAGTGATAAGGGCAAGTCTACCTTTAAAGCTTCACGTCATTCCTACTTCATTTGTGGTCATACCGCATATATACGCTTACCTCTAGATTGGGATGGCACCTGTTACATTGCATTCCTTCTGCCACCTGTTTTCCTAGCTCCTCCTGATTATCATAGAAACACCCATCTAGTACATAATAGACCACAGAGAGATCTCCCGATTGTCGACTATACTGAAACGGCATGGGAACAATATACAGATTTCAATAAAGGTTTCTTTCCCTACCTAGGTGCTGTCTTTAATAGTAAACTGATACGAAAATTAACTAGAACCCTTGAAGCTGTAGTGAATGAAACTACTTCCGCCCTGGGCAACTTAACAGAGGAGCAGTCTGCTATGCGGGTTGTTGTTCTTCAAAATCGTCTCGTCCTTGACGTCATCCTGGCCGATAGGGGCGGAGCCTGTAAGGTCATCGGGTCGAGCTGCTGTGTTTTCATTCTAGAAAACGCGCCATCAGTATATAGAGCCATAACTCGTCTTCATAAGATTGCAAGTCTGATACACCAGAATCCAGGCACCTGGACTTGGTCCGGTTGGTTCTGGACAACGTTGTCAGCCTGGGGATGGAAAGTCCTATCCTTCCTAGGTATTGGCCTTCTTATAGTATTCAGTTGCTGCCTATGTCTGCAATGTGGGCCAGCGATTTGCGGCTTGTGCGCCACATCATGTATTCCTCATTCAAGTCCTCATTCAAAACGCCATAAGAAGAAAGAAGAGCAAATGATGTTACATGAACAGATTGATAGATTAATGAGGATTGATATATCATGAAGGGTCCGTAGGGGACAAGGAGGGAATGAGGTAATATGAATTTTTATGGCCAATTGTGTCCCCTATCGTAGACCCCAACGGCTCCATGTACCTGCTTCTAGTACATGTAAGTTCCCTCCACAACCAGCTATGAAGACGCAAATACATTTGCGTCCAACGTTAATATATCCTCTTTCAGATCCACCATGAATGTGTCCGATATTCGGTTCCTAAGTGTGCCTTGCCAACGTCTTTACATAGTGCACTTTCATGTTTTCCTGGCCCTGGCGAGTTGGACCTTGTTTTCTGCCATTCAAGCTTTCTCCTGCCTTCTGCCTCTGGAAGCTGCAGCCTGAACCTGCATCTGTATCCATGACCTTTCACTCACTCCCTGCGCGGCTAGCGGTGCCTGGCTCAGCCTGCCGGCCTGCCAAGACTGTATTCAACCTTCGAGTTATCTGCTCCGCTCCTCGAAAAATACATTCCTGTCTAGTAGTTTAGGTAAACATCCTTCCCAGCTGCAGAGCAAAGGGCCTGGCCTTTCTGTCTCCATGCAAGTAATTCATAGCTTCTGTTACCATGGTAGGCCCATGGCCCTTTGCTTTACACATAGACACGTAGTTGCATATACACGCATTAACAGTCAGTATAGAATAGCCTCTGCCCAAGAGACCTTTCCTTCTAGATAATACCGTTCCTCAAACACAAGATATCAGATATGATTTGGGATTAGGTTGTTCTGACACTCCAGACTTCTGTCTCCACATGTAGGGCTAAATGTCAAGTCCCCTTCACCCTCCAGTTACACGTCAATCATACGTCATGCTGCTGCGCGCGCATCCCTGCCACATGTTCTTGCTGACTCTGCAGGATCCTTCTAGGGATCCACCCACTTATGACACCTCTATGTGACGTTTCTAGCACACACCTCCGTGTACGCCCTAGTGCACGCCTCCTGTTACGTATTTCTGCTCTTATCTCGTTTCTCTCAGCTGTTACGCCTTCTGCATTCAATATTACTGTATGAAATGACTATATATACGATTACTTGTTAATAAATCATTGTACATGTCCATTGCAATTCCCACCCTGAACCCTCGTGGCGATGGGTCATGCTACCATTGGTTCGAACCAATTCCTTTTTAAGGAATAAAACCCCCTTTAAACCTCAGATACCACGGACTCTGCCTCTTCATTTTGACTGAGTTATTTTTATTGAACTTTACCGCATAAATTCCGTATAGGTAATTAAAATTTACCACACTACCCCTCATGATGAATGCATTGTGTGCCGATCCTGGAAAACGTGCACAAACATGGGAAATCAGTATGATAGCAAGACACACCACCAGGGCATTTATTGAATGATAATGTTTCCTGTTGCAGTAAGCCTGCTCCTGAGCCTGTGGTGCACCAAAGCCACATGTGTCCCATCAATGGATCCAATGACATGTGGCATCCCTCCCAGGGCATAGAATTCACCCTTGACATCTCTCAACTCTTCAGGAGTTGGAAATTTGATGAATTCATCAATGTGCTCCAACATGGCTGCTCCAACATCACGCAGGACACGGCTGAACATCGTTTGTGACATTCCACCGACATCAGCTAGGTTAATTGAAACGTACCTGTAGCAAAAAAATGGAGGGCTGCCATCACCTTTAGCTTGGGGGTCAGCGCAGTAGGATACCTGTGTTGCGGTTGGAGATGTGGTTCCAGCCTGTTCGTCAAGTCCTGTATCAACTGTTGAGTGAATCTGTAACGTTGGATGCAGGCACGTTCCCTCATGGTTCCCAAGTCTGGAAATGGCCTTGGTATAGGCGGTGCCCTGTAGGACATATTTTGGAAGAATGGAGAATAACTGTCAGCCAACATCTATATCAATGTACATAGCACATGCAAAACTGCTACTACACATCAGGCCACTATGGAGTCTGGCGTGTACGATACATCCAGGACACATATGCCAGCTTGCTGGCACTCCTGCGAAAACCCAGATACACCTGTTGATTGACTAATAAGCATGACATGCCCTCAAATGAGCTGCTGGTCTGGTCTGAGTGAACAGCCTGAGGTATCACTAGAGTGACACACGTCACCAAACCTGCAGTGGAAGGTTGTCATCCTATCCAGACAGCTGACTGCAAGGCACACACACAGGTCACATGGAATGGCAAATGTACATATCAAACACATTGCAATTAAGGTGTGCATGTGACAACAAAACAACACAGCCATTGTCAAGTTCAAGTTCAAAAGACCTTTATTTGAATTTCATAAAATTCATAAAAGTACCGAATACAGCAAAAACACACATTTACATGTAATACAAACAATTATATAAATAACATCCCATAATATCATAATAATTCATACAGTGATTGAACAGTACATTTCATTTCCTTATAAAATTTGTACAGTAGTGTCATTATGACTAGTTTCTGATTTCAGGGATTTTCCATTGTCTTGGGCGCACGTATGGCTAATCTTAAAAAAGTGCTAGTGCGAAAGGTCAGTTCATCAGTATCCAGGGTAAGCAACAACGTATAAGATTCTTGGAGTGTGAGAGGTCTGTATTTTCTGAAATACGGAGTTAAAAGCCATTTGATAAATCTCACATAAAATTTACAGAAAAATAAAAAGTGCAGGTCATCTTGTGTGCTCATACCATCAGAAGGGCATGGAGTAAGGTCTGCACTATGTCGGTACCCCATAGGAAAAGACAGCAAAAATGTCACAGTTCCTGCCCTTAAACGGAACAATAGAGATCGCTCCCAGTTTGACATAGGGAGGGAAAGGTAGGGCGCTGCAGAATTTGCATACAAAGACCATTTCCTATGTATTTCATGACCCTTGATTTCTGAGATTCTCTTCCTATGCGCCCATTACGATAAAGTGCATGAAGTGCTTTTTGTACCTCAAGTTTGTCCTTTGATTCAGTTGTCATTGGGTCAGTGAACAAAGTACCTCTACCAATTTCATTAAGTGATTTAAAAACTTCTTTAAACCAAGGAATCTGCATACCATATTCACAATTTAGGCAGTCCTTAATGATGTTTTGTGTAAGGACAGCAGCATCATTCCTCCAGATTCTAATCCAGAAGAGAGCTGGTCTTGCTCTGATAAAATCACTTATATAGGGGAGGTTAAGTTAATTGTGACAAATAAAATCAGATGAGGAAATCGGTGCACCCAGCACGTTTCTACAGAAGCGATTTTCCTCTCTTTGGATACAAATGCTGCTGTCCGACCCCCAAACTTCAGCACCATACGTAGCGACAGGTGAACACTGTAATTTAAAAATCTTTAAAATAGCCTTTGTGGCACCAATTTTCTTTGGGCGAGGGAGACTCTGAACAGAATTGTTGGCTTTCGAGAACTTGCTCGTGGCGTGGGCCAAATGCCCACTGCACGAGCTGTTCGCAGCGAAAACCAACCCCAAATAAGGGAATTTATGAACAGATTCTAATTTATCCGTACCAATTCGAATTGTACTAAGTTTCCTTTTGCCCGGCCCACAAGACATAATAAAAGACTTTTTAAAATTTACTTTCAAGTCCAGTCCCTCCATAAAATTTACAAAACTATGTACAAGCAGACGTAAAGCATTAGGTGTGCGTGCCATAAGCACAGCATCGTCTGCATATAAAAGCACAGGTAGGGGATTGCCTAAATTTGTTGGGACATCAAGGGTGGCTTTTTTTAAACAGTTAGACAGGCCATTGATATAAATAATAAACAACAGGGGTGCTAAAACGCACCCCTGTCTCACCCCCCTCCCTATCTCAATAGCTCCCGAGACCTCACCGCCCATCCCGATACGTACCTGTGCTTTCAGGTCGGTATGGAGATAGGCTAAAAATCTAACGAGAGTGACATCAAGGCCATTGGACAAGAGGATTGACCAAAGCTTGGATCTGTTCACAAGATCAAATGCGGATGAGAGATCCATAAAAGCTAGGTAGGCAGGGGATGAGCGGGCAATGCAATATTTATCGATTATCAATTTCAAATTTAAACATTGCTCCACTGTTCCTACCCCACTCCTGAACCCCATCTGACAAGGATCTAGAAAGTCAGTATCAGCCGCCCATTCCAATACCCTATTATAAATTATACGTCCTAGTACTTTTAAAGTATTATCCAGAAGGGAAATGGGACGATAATTTGCTGGATCTGATCTGTCTCCCTTTTTGTAAATAGGGACAATGATGCTAGTAGCCCAGGTGGTAGGCATGGCTACTTTTGGGAGACTATTAAAGATGTTAAGGAGTATTGGTGACCATAACTCGACATTATGTTTGATAATATCGATAGGAAGACCGTCTGGTCCGGGGGCCTTGTTGCCTAAGCTCTCTTTTATGGCTTTCCTAACTTCTTGATCCAAAATCTGTAGACCCTCCAATTGACCTGTATTAGGAAGAGATTGCTCATCAGAGGGGGCAGCATAGATTTTGGAAAAATGGCTCTCCCAAGCCATTGTCACGACGCAGACATGTTTGCCTGGGGAAAAATGGTGTCTGATGCCATCAGACCCAAAAGCTGGTGGAATTGCACATGTGGCCTGGTGTGCGTACATGTGAAACCATTCCCATCTCAACACAGACCCATGTTAAATGCACCAACAGCAGATGCACTTTACGGAACACAAACAGCAAGCTCAATGTTTGACATGACACACACCAAACATAGTCACATAGGGTCATGCTGAGCATGAAATGTCAAGTGACAAAGTTCCCCGGTCCCTGGCATCATGAGACAGGTGCCCGTAGTGATGACTGTGCCATCCCAGTGTTGATGTGCATGACAACATCTGCATAATGATACATATGGGACAAGTGTAAAGGTGATGTGTTACACATAGTGCCCCATCACACATGACATGTGTCAACAGGTCATCACACATCAATTTTGCAACCCTACATCCCTGCCATGTGTGCACCTTGTATCACTATTGCAATGGTGCCATACGTGAGCATGTGAAATGTACCTTCCCCTGCATTGGCATCAGCGTGTGAAATGCACTGTACCCCTGCATTCGCATCAGCATGTGAAATGCACCGTACCCCTGCATTCACATCTGCGTGTGAAACGCACCGTACCCCTGCATTCACATCTGCGTGTGAAACGCACCATACCCCTGCATTCACATCTGCGAATGAAACACACATGGTGTGAAACGCACCGTACCCCTGCTTTCACATCTGCATATAAAACACACCGTGTGAAACGCACCATACCCCTGTATTCACATCTGCATGTGAAATGCACAGTGTGAAACGCACCGTACCCCTGCATTCGCATCAGCGTGTGAAATGCACCGTACCCCTGCATTCACATCTGCGTGTGAATTGCACTGTACCCCTGCATTCACATCTGCGTGTGAAACATACCGTGTGAAATGCACCGTACCCCTGCATTCACATCTGCGTGTGAAACGCACCTTGTGAAATGCACCGTGTGAAACGCACTGTACCCCTACATTCGCATCTGCATGTGAAATGCACCGTGTGAAACCCACCGTACCCCTGCATTCACATCTGTGTGTGAAACGCACCATACCCCTGCATTCACATCTGCATGTGAAATGCACAGTGTGAAACGCACCGTACCCCTGCATTCGCATCAGCATGTGCAATGCACCATACCCCTGCATTCACATCTGCGTGTGAATTGCACTGTACCCCTGCATTCACATCTGCGTGTGAAACGCACCGTGTGAAACGCAGCGTACCCCTGCATTCACATCTGCGTGTGAAACGCACCATGTGAAATGCACTGTATGAAACGCACCGTACCCCTGCATTCACATCTGCATGTGAAACGCACCGTGTGAAACGCACCGTACCCCTGCATTCACATCTGCGTGTGAAACGCACCGTGTGAAATGCACCATACCCCTGAATTCGCATCTGCGTGTGAAACTCACTGTGTGAAATGTACTGTACCCCTGCATTCACATCTGCGTGTAAAACGCACAGTACCCCTGCATTCACATCTGCAAGTGAAACACACCGTATCCCTGCATTCACATCTTCCAAGGACCGGTTTCTGGCATTCAAGCCGTCTTCAGCCCGGCTTGCTTGAATCCAGTGAGTCCCTTGCTTACTTTGCCACTGGATTCAAGCAAGCCGGCCTGAAGACGGCTGGAATGCCAGAAACCGGTCCTCGGAAGCTGGTTTCCGGTCCAGGGAAGGCACGGCTTGGCAGTTCGGGCTGAACTGTTCCCATGAGGCACAGGGTCAGACTGATTTGCATATAGCCATGTCTGAACGGCTAATACGCACGCTTAGGAAATTCCTTCCTCTACTGTCGCATTGCCACAGGAGAATCACTGTGCAAGCAATGATCGGATCTAGGCTTGACTACGCCAACGTACTATACTTAGGACTTCCAGAGTACCTCTTGGCTCGCCTTCAGACTGTACAGAATTCTGCCGCGAGGGCCATTTTTGGTCTGAGTCGTAGAGCTCATACTTCATCCCTGCTCAATTCACTCCATTGGCTCCCGGTTAGGAAACGTATCATCTTCAAGACCTTGACCATGACTTTTAAATCTTTGCATGGCATCGGTGCAGTCTACTTAAGGAAACATGTCCAGTTTTATCAGCCTTCTAGATCACTACGCTCGGCCACACAATCTCTGGCTGTTGTTCCAGCAATAAAGCGTGCTCGCATTGGAGGTCGGTCATACAGGGCGTGCGCTCCGCAGCTCTGGAACAAACTCCCACTTTCTCTGAGGAAGGCAGACAATCTCCTAACTTTCAGAAAGGATCTCAAGACGTGGCTTTTCGGTCTCTAGGACGTCATGTTGTGTTCAGACCTCACTACTGATCTGTAAAAGCGCCGGGACACTCTGATCGAGTAGCCGTGCGCTATACAAACCTACGTTTAACATAACATAACATTAACGATGGCAGAGTGGGCTAAAGAACGGTGATAGATTAAACCCATATCTTTTGACTGGGTGTGAGTGTTTGATTGGTTCAGATGCTCCGTCCATTACCTCCTCCTTTTGTACCGCTTTTGGCCGCCATAAGTGTGGCAGGGTATGCTCAGACATGAGTCCCTTGCTCACTTTGCCACTGGATTCAAGCAAGCCGGGCTGAAGACGGCTGGAATGCCAGAAACCGGTCCTCGGAAGCTGGTTTCCAGTCCAGGGAAGGCACGGCTTGGCAGTTCGGGCTGGACTGTTCGCATGAGGCACAGGGTCAGACTGATTTGCATATAGCCATGTCTGAACTGGGGTGGCAGAGTGGGCTAAAGAACGGTGATGGATTAAACCCAGATCTTTTGACTGGGTGTGAGTGTTTGATTGGTTCAGATGCTCCGTCCATTACCACTCCCTTTTGTACCGCTTTTGGCCGCCATAAGTGTGGCAGGGTATGCTCAGACAAGAGACCCCTGCTCACTTTGCCACTGGATTCAAGCAAGCCGGGCTGAAGACGGTTGGAATACCAGAAGCCAGTCCTCGGAAGCTTGTTTCCGGTCCAGGGAAGGCATGGCTTGGCAGTTCGGGCTGGACTGTTCCCAGGAGACACAGGGTCAGACTGATTTGCATATAGCCATGTCTGAACTGGGGTGGCAGAGTGGGCTAAAGAACGGTGATGGATTAAACCCAGATCTTTTGACTGGGTGTGAGTGTTTGATTGGTTCAGATGCTCCGTCCATTACCACCCCCTTTTGTATGACTTGCTAAGCTAGCACAACACCTGTGACACCCCATTGTCAAGTGGCACATGTGCAAAGTGAGGGTTGTATCCGCTGTTGTCAGTTACAGGCGAGTGATCTGTGCCAGGGTGTGTCTGTCCGGTCTGATGAGGGTTCTTAAGTGGAATGGGATATGTGACTGCTTGGCACATGCTGTCCAAAACCCTGCAGTTGCATGTGTTGGCCAGTGTGTGCCATGATCAGTGAGTGTGTTGCACCTGTTACACCATCTGTTGCCTTTCAATGTCATGTAGTGCATTGGGGTTTGCCCACAGGCCTAATTTACATGGACAATGATGCAAGTCCTGTCAGCATCCTATACCCTGTTCACATTATCAATGGTGTACAAGTGTGTGTCTCTGGGACATGGAGCAGGTGTAGTGATGTTGTTTCACTTTCTCTTCCTGACAGGTTACTGCCTACAAGAAGGGGGAAATCTGAATGGACATTTCAGGGCCGTCAGGTCTGCGTGGGGGCCATTGCCCGCAGCTGCTCAACGTACAGAAGAGGTGGCAGGACATCCGGAGCTGGACCGAGCGTATCGCCCGGGTCCAGCGGAAGATGGAGACTCCACGCTGGCATTGCGGAAGCCTCGACCTCACCCCCACATGCTCTGGGTCCTGGAAGTTGTGTTTCCAGACCTCGATGGCCAGTTGCACGAGAGACAGCAGCAAGGAGGGAGTAGGTACATGGCTGTTTGTTGTATTGTGTGTTACCTGCTTCTTGAGGTGCTCTGAAGCCTGGTTACACTCCCACAGTTGGGGTATCTGGTCAGACAGGTTATATGTGCAGTGTCTTTTCGATTCCCCAATATTCACATGGTGCTCATTTTCATCCCTTCCCCTCCTTCACATGTGTCCCCTGGTCTGTGTGTAATCACATTTGCACATGTTCATCTTCATCTAGGGTGCAAGATAATTAGACTGCACATTGATTTGCACATCATGTGGGAGGGTGTTCTGTGACATGTGTTGGGACCTTGCCTGTGCCATGACCTGTGCACTGTGTTTGGGCTTCATATTTGTTTGCACTGATGATGAGTCTCAACATAGGAGTGTGAGGTTTCAACTGCACACCCTTGCAGCATGCATGACCGATGTTGTGTTCTCAGACATGATGTACATCAGTTGGGAGATATGCATAGTGCCATGATGGTTACTCATGGTAGAGTCAGCGCATTCCAGACCCACGGATCAGTGTGCCCACCACAGTCCCCTGGGACACCCTGGCCTTCTCATCGTGTTTGTCATCCAACACTGTGCCCATTTTATGTGGGTTCAGCATGGGTCTGCCTCTGTGGCATTGGTCCCTGGCATAGTTTGTATTTTTACTGTGTCTGCTACATGTGTCCACTGGACATGGATACAAGATTTGGCTTGTGCATACTAACACTGGGCAGTGCCTGTGTGCCTATTCACAACAATCTGTTGTTGGTTGTTTGTGACTAATATGTATTGCAAGCCCCACGAGGTGAGCTTTGGTTACTTTTGGAATTGTTGCTGCACAGTTTTTGTTACCCAGATTCTCAGTTCTCACTTCTTGAGCTGTATCAATCACATTGACTGAGGGATGGGGGTGTTGTGCAGGAGAGGTCTACATGGGCCTGCCTGATGTAGCCTTGCCAGGTCTGACCTGTGGGTGGGAATTGGCTGATCAATTTTTCACCATGCACTGCCCCTGTGATGCTGGCCAGTGCTTTCAGTTGGGACTTGACAGCCTATGTCATTTGGTTCCAGACATGATTGTGCCTCATACATTTTTGCCACATGTATGTAGTTCTGATGCAACGCTGTTTTGTCTTAGTGTGCACACCTCTGTGTTGAAATTGTGCCTGGGGTTAACGGTGTGTCCACAATGCAGCAATGATTTTGTTCATCACAATTGCAGGCCCATTAGCTTAAGCATTGTCCTGATTTGGGACATGTGAGCCCCTTCACATGACAGCCAGTAGGTCTTAAGTGCAAGCAACTGTGTCATCAGGGAATGGATGCCCCCTGTGAGGACTGACATATTTCAAGTTGTCTCACATTAATGATTGTACCTTGGCACTCACAACATTTTTTAAAAGTTGTTCATGTTTTGAACGTGTTAATATGACGAATTGTGTAAAGGACACTTATGTGCCTGCATGATAGTTGTCTCACAAGGTACTGAACACAAAACAACATTTCCAATTTTTTTAAAGAAGCAGGCAGCTTTTCAAAGAGGCCAGTGTTAGTGATTAATGGTGTGCCTTGATCTCCATATACATGTCCCCACAGTGGTCTTGAGGTCTTGAAACTCCTTTGTTGTCAATTGTACAAACTAATGAGAGTCAAGCCATCAAGACCTCTGTTGGACCATGTATATGGCAAATCTGCAATGCCATTTGTTTCTAACAGTGTTTTGTCTTAAAGGGTGCCAGCTGTTTCAAAGAATGTGTAAATCTTTTTGTGTGCATTTCATTGCGAGACATCTGTCATGCAGGCACATACGTGTTGTCTTCACAAGGTGGCGAATTAGCATATTCAATACATGTCGATTGTGTACAGTGTGGTGAGTCCCAAGATGGCAACATTTATTTACATTTATTTTTTGCCCATTGTACTTACAAGGCTCTGAGTGTGGTGTCACCTTGGGGAGTGAGGTGGGTTAGTTTGCCCTGAGGGGCACCACTACTGTTTATTTCTTTGTGAACTTGATGTGGCATCACTTCATTGGATTGATTTGCTCTCCTGTACACCAGCAGTAGCTTCTCAGTGTAATTCCCATTCAAGTTGTGGCCTGGTGTGTTCTTTGTATCCTTGTGCCCAAGTAGCATTGTGTCTATACCAAGTCTCAAATATGTGCAGAGCTATCTGGCTGTTACTCATGATACATGCCATGATTTGCAGGGTGACCTACTGATTTTGTGCTCTTGTGTCAGATGTGTACAGGTGACTGATGCATTTCTGTTTCTTTTCCTTTCCCACAGCACAGAGACAGGAGGAGTCAGCTGCATGGACCAAGAGGAGGGACCCAGCCACAGTGCCACCATCGCTGAGGATTCGGGGAGAGCCAGTGGCACGGAGGGTGAGGGGAGTCAGCCTGCGGACCTCTTGGAAGGCGAAACATCATACCACACAGATGGATCCGCTTCTGACACCCAGGAGGAGGGGGAATTCGCTGCAACACCTGGCAGCATCCCTGTGTCTGTCCCTGCCTCCTCCAGAACCATCTTCACCCTCCAAGTTGCACCAGTCCCTTCTGTCCATGCAGCCCCCCATGTCTCCTTCGGCCTGGCACCGCAGCCCCTGCCCCTGTCTTCCCTGCTGCCCTCAGTGTGGAGTCTGTGGACCTACTCCACCAGATTCAGGTTGGTCAGACAGCAATGCTGAATGTCCTCCATGGACAGACTCAAATACTGACCCAGTTGTTGTCGTTAATGGAGGGCATATCAGCTACAATATCTGACCAACGGTGGATTATCACGTCCATAGACTCCTCACTGTGGGCAGCAGTTTCCCTCCTACAGCGTTCCGTCCCCCCTCCTTCGGACTCATCCACACTCCCCTCTCCCATACCTGTCCAAAGCACACGCAGGAAGGCATGATTACGCACACCATTGGACACAAGCAGCACACCACCACAAAAGTCTAAGCACACACCTCCTGGCACGCAAACTCAGAGGGCTGCAGGCACACCCACAGGGACTGGGGTCAGACCGCAGACACGCTGCCAAAGTCACAGTCCACAACCCTCACAGCCCTCTACCTCCACTCCCATAGTGTCCTCTGGTACAGGGGTTGGTCTGGAGGAACTGGCAGCAGTGTGCAGCACTGAGTGTCTTTCCACCTTTGGCGCTGCACAAGCCACTGAGGAGGATATGTCACTCCCTGCACCCACCACACCTACCCTTCCCACTACTGTCCCTGCGGTGCCTGGTCCTGACCGGATGATGCCCCCCAAGGGTCAACAGCCCATTAGCTCATTCCTGTACAGGCAAGTTTGGGGTAGACGACCTCCCCAACGTCTCGCTATAAGACACTGTTGTGGACTGGCATTTGGCCTTCTTTGAGCTGAGACTCATTTTTGCACCTCTTTTCATTTGAAGCTGAATAAAGCCTTCTATTTTGCATTCTACACTATTGCATTTCAGGTACTTGCTGTTGGATGATGAGGGGCCTGGAGTTGGAGTCATGGTAATGTTTTGTGGTTATGAAAGATGTTTTTTGATGATGGTCATGAGGTGGGCCATGGTATCTGTGTGCCATCACAATGTCTCTGCTATTAATCATTGGTTGTGTGGGTTCAGTTTGGCTACAGACATTGTCCCAAGGAGTGTTCCTTCCTCTGTGACACCTGAGATCTTCCCTGCAGACTGTTGCACAATTGTTGTGCTGACATGTGTGCACATTTCCTTTTTTGGTGACGGTTCCCTTCAGCAATAGCCATGCCTGCTCACAGATGTCTACTGCTCATTAGTCTGTACCACCGATGCTACTCACTGTACTTGTGTTTTGAGTATGTACAAATGCCTTCATGGACTCATTCACCCTTTTTACCACTATGCATGTGAGTTATCACAGCCTACCCCTATGTTGGAAATTGTTCTGCAGGGTATTTGGGCACATGACTCACAATTTTGAGCATTGTATCTAAGTTTTTTCAACCCTATTCCTTCCATGAGAGACTACATCTTGGTGGTATGACCACCACCTGGACATTCATATCAGCCCTGGGATGTGCGTGACAGTGTGGTTTCCCTTTCGCTCTCTTTGTTTGGTGGACTGTTACATCACTATACACTAATGTGTCATGATGGTAGGGTATGTATTTCACCAGCAACCTTCATGGGTGAGTATGCATGTGGAATTTGACATCCCACCCACATGTGGTGTGTCACGCAGTGTGTGACAGAAATTAATCCTCCATGGAGTGGGACACTGCTGTAAGTGATGAGTTGCTATGGCACTATCATGAAAGTCACAAGTTAGGGATGCACACATACCCCCATGTAGTGGTGGTATGCTGATGGTGAGATACCCCCTATATCTGAGCACTGCTGGGAGTCCTCTGCACCTACCCCTCATATCTCTGGACACTGCTGGTAGTCATATCCACTCACCCCCATACTGTTGGCCTCTGCTGGGAGTCCCCTGCACCCACCACTCATATGTGTGGCCTCTGCTGGGAGTCCTCTGCACCCATCCCTCATATGTCTGGACACTGCTGGTAGTCATATCCACCCACCCCATACTGTTGGGTTCTGCTGGGAGTCCTCTGCAACCACCCCTCATATGTCTGGACACTGCTGGTAGTCCTCTGCACCCACCCCTCATTGTGTGGCCTCTGCTGGGAGTCATATCCACCCACCCCTCATATGTTTGGACACTGCTGGAGTCATATACACCCACCCCCATACTGTTGGCCTCTGCTGGGAGTCCTCTGCACACACCCCTCATATGTGTGGACACTGCTGGGAGTCCTCTGCACCCACCACCATACTGTTGGCCTCTGCTGGAAGTCCTCTGCACCCACCCCCATATGTGTGGCCTCTGCTGGGAGTCCTCTCTGTACCCACCCTTCAAATGTCTGGACACTGCTCGGAGTCATATACACCCACCCCATACTGTTGGCCTTTGCTGGGAGTCCTCTGCACACACCCCTCATATGTGTGGACACTGCTGGTAGTCCTCTGCACCCACTCTCATATGTCTGGACACTACTGGTAGTCATATCCACCCACCCCTCATATGTGTGGCCTCTACTGGGAGTCCTCTGCACCCACTCATCATATGTGTGGCCTCTGCTGGGAGTCCTCTGCACCCACCCCTCATATGTGTGGCCTCTGCTGGGAGTCCTCTGCACCCACCCCTCATATGTATGGACACTGCTGGGAGTCCTCAGCACCCACCCCTCATATGTATAGCCTCTGCTTGGAGTCATATCCACCCACCCCTCATATGTATGGACACTGCTGGTAGTCATATCCACCTACCCCCATACTGTTGGCCTCGAATGGGAGTTCTCTGCACCGACCCCTCATATATGTGGCCTCTGTTGGGAGTCCTCTGCACCCACTCCTCATATGTCTAAACACTGTTGGTAGTCATGTCCACCCACCCCCATACTGTTGGCCTCTGCTGGGAGTCCTCTGCACCCACCCCTCATATGTCTGGATACTGCTGGGAGTTCGCTGCACCCACCCACATACTGTTGGCCTCTGCTGGGAGTCCTCTGTACCCACCCCTCATATGTGTGGCCTCTGCTGGGAGTCCTCTGCACCAACCCCTTATATGCCTGGACACTGCTGTAAGTCCTCTGCACCCACCCCTCATATGTATCCACACACCCCATATATGTGTGGCCTCTGCTGGGAGTCCTCTGCACCCATCCCTCATATGTCTGGACACTGCTGGGAGTCCTCTGCACCAACTTATCATATGTGTGTCCTCTGCTGGGAGTCCTCTGCACCCATCCCTCATATGTCTGGACACTGCTGGGAGTCCTCTGTACCCACTCATCATATGTGTGGCCTCTGCTGGGAGTCCTCCGCACCCAGCCCTCGTATGTGTGGCCTCTGCTGGGAGTCATCTGCACCCACATCTCATATGTGAGGACACTGCTGGGAGTCCTCTGCACCCACCCCTCATATGTGTAGCCTATGCTTGGAGTCATATTCACCCACCACTCATATGTCTGGACACTGGGCCCGATTCACAGAATGAACTTACTACTTTTGGCATTCACAGAATGCACTTACTACTTTTGGTATTCACAGAATGAACTTACTCATTTCGGTATTCACAGAAGTTAGGACTACTAACTTTAGGACTCCTAAATGCCTTCTGTGAATACCAAAAGTCTTAAAATTACGATTTTTCTCAATTTAGTAGTAGTAAAGTTAGGACTACTAGCTTTAGGAAGCCTAAATGCCTTCTGTGAATACCGAAAGTCTTAAAATTACGATTGTTCTCAATTTAGTAGTAGTAAAGTTAGTAGTCCTAACTTTACTACTACTAAATAGAGAAAAATCCCAATTTTAAGACTTTCGGTATTCACAGAAGGCATTTAGGCATCCCAAAGTTAGTAGTCCTAACTTTACTACTACTAAATAGAGAAAAATCCTAATTTTAAGACTTTCGGTATTCACCGAAGGCATTTAGGCATCCTAAAGTTAGGAGTCCTAACTTTACTACTACTAAATTGAGAAAAATCCTAATTTTAAGACTTTCGGTATTCACAGAAGGCATTTAGGAGTCCTAAAGTTAGTAGTCCTAACTTCTGTGAATACCGAAATGAGTAAGTTCATTCTGTGAATACCAAAAGTAGTAAGTGCATTCTGTGAATGCCAAAAGTAGTAAGTTCATTCTGTGAATACCAAAAGTAGTAAGTGCAATCTGTGAATACCAAAACAGTAGTAAGTTTAGGATTAAGTCTTAAGTTCATTCTGTGAATCGGGCCCACTGTTCGTAGTCCTGTCCACCCACCCCCATACTGTTGGCCTCTGCTGGGAGTCCTCTGCACCCACCCCTCATATGTGTGACCTCTGCTGGGAGTCCTATCCACCCACCCCTCATATGTCTGGACACTGCTGGGAGTCATCTGCACCCACCCCCATACTGTTGGCCTCTGCTGGGAGTCCTCTGCACCCATCCCTCATATGTGTGGCCTCTGCTGGGAGTCCTCTGCACCCACCCCTCATATGTCTGGACACTGATGGGAGTCCTCTGCACCCACCCCTCATATGTGTGGCTTCTCCTGGGAGTCCTCTGCACCCACCCCTCATATGTGGGCCAATGCTAGGAGTCCTCTGCACCCACCCTCATATGTCTGTACACTGCTGGTAGTCATATCCACCCACCCCCATACTGTTGGCCTCTGCTGGGAGTCCTCTGCACCCACCCCTCATATGTGTGGCCTCTGCTGGGACTCCTCTGCACCCACCCCTCATATGTCTAGACACGGCTGGGAGTCCTCTGCACCCACCCCTCATATGTGTGGCCTTTGCTGGAAGTCCTTTGCACCCACCCATCATTTGTCTGGACACTGCTGGGAGTCATGTCCACCCCCATACTGTTGGCCTCTGCTGAGAGTCCTCTGCACAAATCCCTAATATGTGTGGACACTGCTGGGAGTCCTCTGCACCCACCCCTCATATGTGTGGCCTCTGCTGAAAGTCATATCCACCCACCTCTCATATGTCTGGACACTGCTGGTAGTCATATCCACCCACCCTCAAACTGTTGGCCTCTGCTGGGATTCCTCTGCACCCACCCCTCATATGTGTGGCCTCTGCTGGGAGTCCTTTGCACCAACCCCTCATAAGCCTGACACTGCTGGGAGTCATATCCACCCACCCCATACTGTTTGCCTCTGCTGCGAGTCCTCTGCACCCACCCCTCATATGTCTGGACACTGCTGGGAGTCATATCCACCCACCCCCATACTGTTGGCCTCTGCTAGGAGTCCTCTTCACCTACCCTTCATATGTGTGGACACTGCTGGGAGTCCTCTGCACCCACCCCTCATATATCTGGTCACTACTGGTAGTCATATCCACACACCCCTCATATGTGTGACCTCTGCACCCACCCCTCATATGTCTGGACACTGCTGGGAATCCTCTGCACCCATACATCATATGTCTGGACACTGCTGGTAGTCATATCCACCCAACCCTCATATGTGTGGCCTCTGCTGGGAGTCCTCTGCACCCACCCCTCATATGTCTGGACACTGCTGGTAGTCATATCCACCCACCCCTCATATGTGTGGCCTCTGCTGGGAGTCCTCTGTACCCACCCCTCATATGGGTGGCCTCTTCTGGGAGTCCTCACCCACCCCTCATATGTCTGGACACTACTGGGAGTCTTCTGCACCCACCCCTCCTTGTGTGGCCTCTGCTGGGAGTCATATCCACCCACCCCTCATATGTTTGGACACTGCTGGGAGTCATATCCACCCACCCCCATACTGTTGGCCTCTGCTGGGAGTCCTCTGCGCCCACCCCTCATAAGTATGGCCTCTTCTGAGAGTCCTCTGTACCCACCCCTCACATATCTGGACACTGCTGGGAGTCATATCTACCAACCCCCATACTGTTGGCCTCTGCTGGGAGTCCTCTGCACCCACCCCTCATATGTGTGGCCTCTGCTGGGAGTCATATCTACCCACCCCTCATATGTCACATAACGTACCCCAGCATTCATGGCCTGTGTGCGCATCGTATCACTATTGCAATGGTGCCATACGCGAGCGCGTGTGACGCACCATACCCCAACATTCATGGTGTGTGTGCGCATCGTATCACTATTGCAATGGTGCCATACGCGAGTGCGTTTGACGTACCGTACCCCAACATTCCTGTAGTGTGTGTGCGCATCCTATCACTATTGCAATGGTGCCATACGCGAGCGTGTAATAGGCACTGTACCCCAACATTCATGGCGTGTGTGCGCATCGTATCACTATTGCAATGGTGCCATACGCAAGTGTGTATGACGAACAGTACAAGTACACTTCCGTTGTTGCGGTACCTTGTTCTCCCCGTATGCGCCGTCGTCGGTTTCTGTGCACCAGGTCATAGGCGTACAGGACTGGGATGACACGGACGATGGGGTTCATGGTGTGTATGTGCCGTACCAGGGATGGGGTTCAGGCCGGACTCTGCTTTTACGGACGTTTTGAGTTCTCGTAGAAAAAGGGTCGTACGGAGTGTCACAGAGACGAATCGCACTTGCTGGGCCAGAAACTGCTGCTTGTTTACGTCCGGACATAGCGTACTGCATGAACCGGATACAAACTGTATGTATTTTTTTGTCGTACGGTGTTTGGTACGATTCGTACGGAGATCTGCTTTGGGTTTGTATCGTACGTAAGGGGAGGTTGAAGGTGTGCGATTTGTACGGGAAATACGCTCCATACAACTATTCATAGAGGATTTTACCGAATCCAAATCGGCCCCTATATATTGTAAATATTTAAAATAAAGTTTGCTCAAAAATAACATATTATAATATAAAGTACATTTTTTATATTATAATTATTAATAATAATACATTATTAATATTAATAACTATGACATAGGATAACATTTGTTTGGTTATATTAATACATTCATTCAGTAATTTATTTTAACATAAATATTTTCTTATTTATAATATTAAATATTATTATGTCATAATATTTATTATTATAATTTTACAATACATGAGACAAATACAATATTTTTAAAAATAGAAGATACAATTTTAAAAAATGTATCATACTGTTTTTTAATTTATAAATCATTATTTAATGTTAAATAAATTATTAACTCATCTATTTAACATTGTTATTGTTGATTTCTTTATTTGAGTCTTTAATTTTGTAACCGCTCGTTGTCTATTTGGGTTATTTGGGAAGAGAGAAGCTCGCGGTTGGGAGCTGTTTCACCTCTGAGAAGGTAAGAGTTATTTTCTTTTAAATTTAACTATTTTAGGTGTGTTTAGAAGGTTTAGTAGTGTTGTATTTAGGGTGTCTAGAGTTACGTTTTGAAAGTTATGATGTTTGTAGTTGTTAATTTAGGTCTTAATTTTTATCGTTGTATTTCGGCTTTACGGCCTAGTTAGAATATTTGTTTTTGTATTAATTTACTTTAATATTGAGTCAATTATGTATGTAATGGTGTTTTAAAGTGTATTATTTGTACTTTTGTGTGGGTGGGAATGTTCATGTTTCTATTTCAGGTTTTTCGAGGAAGCTTTTTCATTTTACGGAGTCTTGAGTTTTCTTTTTTTTAAAGGAAGTGTATTTTAGTTGTATCAACTAATATTTATATTACACTTCCTGTATTATTCATGTTTCCTGGAGCGGTTTTTAATCTTTTTTCAACATTTTCGTTTTTGTATGGTTATTGGATTATCCATTTTTCCTTGATGTTCGAGTTTTTGGCATATACATTCCACCAAGGAATTAGGAATTTAGGTTGGCGTCTAAGGCCTGATCTGTGCAATCTCCCCACCTAGGTATCCTCAAAATAATCTAGAAGGAGAGCTAATTTTTGTTCATTTTGGTTGTAGAATGTACTTTCTAGTAATATGCTATAGTGCTCAGCCAAATCTGTGACTGGCACATAGGCCAGGGCTATTAGGTGTTTTATTTGATATGCAAATGTGATATTTGTTGCATATTCAACACTAAGGGGGTCATTAGTATGTCGGGCGGACTTTGTCCGCCCGCCACCCTTTCCGGAAACAGGACCATCCGCCATAAGGGCGGGGGTCCTGTGGGGGCAATTAGGATGCGCCAGCCACAGTGGCGGGCACATCCTGCATTCCTGTCATTGTGGCGGGCGTTGCACTCAGCACCGCCTGCCACAATGTCAGGAAGGCATGTTGTGCATGGAACTCATGTGCACCCCCTATCCGCTGGAGTACTTGGGGGCCTGCAACGGGACCCGCAATCTATTCCCCCATGCCTTTCCATGGCGGCAATGCCACCACGGAAAGGCATCCTTCCGCACCCATGTTAATATGGCTGGCGGTGTCTAACAGACACCGCCATCATATTAAACCCATTTCCGCCCGGTCAACTCGTTGACCAGGCAGAAAAGCGGCAGACGGTCTTTCAATCCGCCGCGGTCCCCCCTGCCATAGTAATATGGCAGGGGGATATGGGTGGCGGGTGGGGTCGGATTACGGGCGGATCGCCACCGCCATTTGGGCGGTGGTGATCCGCCCATGATCCTAATGGGACCCAAAGTGTGGATTTCCGTAAATGTCTCCACAAACATTGGTTGAAGTGGATGCAACATCAATGTATAGATGTGTGAGGGTATCATTTGAAGATGGAGTTTATCATGGCTTGTCTATCACAATTTTTTTAGGGAAGAAGTCTGTTGATTCTTGCTTTATTTTAGTCAACATTTCTGCGTATGTTGCAGTTTGTTTGTTTGGTAACAAACAACATATAAATGGAATGCAAGTGTTATGTATTGCCCATGAATAGTGTACAGTTGATAGAATGGCTTAGGACATATGATAAAAGTGCCATCCATCATCTATGTTTGGCTATCTTTAAGTTTATTTATATTGTTTTTTGCAGCAAACATAATATTCCTTTTATCTTTATTTTGGTTGTCATAGAAGATGAAAGGTTCATCATTAAGGGGCCGATTCCGATTCCGGTCGGAAATCGGCCCGACCGACTCGTCCCCGGGAACGGAGTCTGACCGACACCTACAGGCACTGTCGGACCCGTGCAGTACGATGTAAAGCCTGTGACCTACAACCGAGCCATACTGAAAACAAGCCGTACGACGAGCCGTACAAAATTCAGCTATCGGTAAGGAAAATGTACACATGCCACATCGACCAACACAAACCCATAATGAACCCGACCTATACGTACCCGCGACGTCCGACACACACAGTACGATGCTAAATGCATGAAACCTGATCAATTGGCACAGAGCCCAAGCTGCACAACCGACACGGCCCGAAAACGAACCTAAAGTGAGAGAGACCACTGCGATCGACTCGCATGCAACATAGAACACAATCAGCGTGAAAGGCACGGAGCAGTTCGCACAAGCCAACATGAGCGTACAACTTGGTCAGAAGAACATCTCCTACGTGCCCACAAAAAACAATGCCAAAAACACAAAAAAGGACCAGTCAAGCAATGACAAAGTGAATAAATACATTTAAAAAAACCACAAAGACACACCCACAACTCCACCTACAAAAAGGCAAAAAAACACTACCATGACCCTTTGCAAATACAACAGAGCAGACAGCACAGAACAACTTGAGACACCAACCACAGACACACACACAACTCACCCATCACACAACCCACACACCATCAGCACTCCTCCAAAAGCTCTCACACATACACCTACAAAAACAGACACCCACCCATCCTCACTTGCACCTACACACCCACCCACCCACATCACTCCTCACCACCACCCATCACCATGCCCCCTAAGAAGAATCCACAGTTCACAGACACTGAGTTAGAGATATTGGCAGATGTGATCCTCAGAGTGGAGCCACATTTGTTTGGCACATTGGTAAAAAGGACCCCCATGTCACAGAAAACCAAGATGTGGGACAGGATCGTGGAAAAGGTGAACGCACAAGCACCAGCATATCACACAAAGACCGACTTACAGAACAGGTGGTATGACGTGCGCAGGAGGGTTAAAAAGCTCCTCCATAAGGAACACCCCTTAAGCCAGGTCACTGGCAGTGTCCCTCCTGCCAAACCAGTCTACTTCAGGTCCTGGGAGAAGGTGCAAGACATCCTACCACCAGAGGACATCCATGACCTACCGGACATACCAGAGCCTGGTGAGTTGAGTACACAACAAATATACTGAATATTGTGTCACAATACACACACACCACCACACACGAAACCATGCACTGATATCAAAGGCATAGTAAACCAAAGTCTATTAGCCCAAGACGTGTATGCCAGTCACACGAACACAATAATGGCCACCTCATAGTGATTTGTAAGTGTGTCATGACATGTACAAACCTACCAACAAATAGGGCAAGGCAGTTGCAGTAATCTGAGTAAACACTGTCAGACATCCCTGCCACCACAACCACTATCTCACAGTGAAGCTGACTGACAGGAAGGAAAAGTGTGTGTGCTGGTGAAGTGAGTGTATACAAAGGCATGAAGGGGTTGTTGTCACAGATAATGCCCCCTCTCACAATTGCACCATTGTTGGACCCGGCCCTTTAGGCAGGTTCACCCCTAGACTTTTTGCTTTTTCCTAGCCTGTTTATGGAACCTGGTGTTGGTGATTTTAGGCCTCTGCGCACTTTTTCACTGTGGTACAGTGTAAAGTGCTTGAGCTCTCTGTGAATGAGTGGTGAGTGACCTGCCCTCCCATAGGAATGAATGGGGAATATGTATGCCCATGGTAGTTCCTGATGTGTGGGGAGTGCAGGGTCGAGTTTGGTATGTACGAATTCGTGAAACTGAATGCTGCAAAATGGTATATGCGGCATGATTGTGTCTAGTCTAGAAGCGCCACTTTTAGAAGTTGGCATATTTGTGTAGGTTGGTTCTGGCGTGCGATTGGCTGGTGAGCCTGGCCCAGGGTGCCTGGGCCTGCTGTGGATTAACTGTCTGGTTGGAGGGTGACAGGGGCTGCACAGCCCCGGAGGTTGTCTGAGTCAGCCCAGGGGTGAAAGGCAACATCTGTTGCCAGGGAAGGGGGAGGAAGAAGCGCCTGATAGTGCCGGGCTGTGTCTGCCGGACCACCATGCTGGCTCACTCCCCTGCCGGCCCACTGTCACCTCTGGCCCTGAAGCTGAAAGGAGGAAGAACACCAGAAACATTCCAGTGCTCAGGGTCCCCTTGCACCAAGACTTCAAAGGGCTTCAAAGACTTTTTTGTGTAATAGAAGGGGCTGTGTCTTCTTCCAAAATGTTCTTGTTTCTGACTTGAATCTACCAGGGGCGGGCGCTGCCCAGCCCCTGGATGCCTGGAGGACTTCTGGGGGACCCCTCTGCCTTGCCTGGGCTGATGGGGGACTTAGCTTGACCCTGGATGGACTGCTGATGTCCTGGACTGCTGAGGTCCTGGACCCTTGAAGAACTTTACAGGACTTTGAATGTCCTTGTAGCGCTGGAGGCGCTGTGGTTTGATTCTTAGCGCTGTTAGCGCTTTATTTTGACTCGGGCTGGAGGGCGCGTCTTCTTGCCCTTTTAGCGCTTTGGAGCGCTTTATCTGGCCCAAGCGCTTAGTAGCGCTTTTAATTGCATTTAGATAGAGGCCGGTGCCCACCCGGCATTGCCCCGTGTTGTTCACCGCCGCTGCCCGGGGCCAGGGAGATGCCCAGAAGTTGCCGTTCGTCCGTGGTGAAGATCGAGCCCGCCGCGCTGTGATTGGGTGAGAGAGCCGAGCCCCCTCACCAGAGCCTCAACGGGATTGGCCCGTGGATCATCGCATCATCGGCGAGGCCGCGCTGCCATTGGTTGGTGGCCTCGCGTCAAGAGGGGCTCGTCGCAGGAGCCGCAAAGTGATTGGCTGGGCCACCCCTGAGGTCGGGGCACGAGAGAAGATGGCGGCCGTTGCTGGGGCTCCCGTGTGCAGAGGGAGCCCCGAGTGAGGAAGCCTGGCCCGGGTGAGGAGAAGCGGAGAAGAGGCATTGCATGCTGAGGCGGGGCCCCCGGTCTGGAGGGAGCCCCGAGAGACGGTGGAGCCATGCGGTGGGGTGGGGGTGCGGGGCACATTGCCCGTGCCCGCCCCAGTCCAGGCCGCCGTCCGGCAAAGAGGAGAGCCCCGCTGCCCCGAGATCCGGTGAGTGTGTGGCAGCAGTGGAAGGGGAGGGGCGCCGGGACACTTTGTCGGTGTCCGCCCCCCCCTCCCCGAGTAGCGCGAGCTCGCGCTCATGGTCGGTGTGAAGCCACGAGGGCTTCAAGGGCGGCCCCGGTTGGCAGTGGGTCGCCCCAACGTGCACGGAGCCCGGAGAGGCTCCCACCCCCATTTTGTATTTAGAGCCCTGAGAGGCTCTGGGGGCATTTTGTGAAGTTAGAGTCCCCCATAGGGGAATCCACCGTGAATGCAGTCAGGACGGCCCGATTGGCAGCGGGTCGCCCCAACGTTCTAGAGCCCCGAGAGGCTCCCTGGGGGGGCCATTTTAATTGGAGGGGGGCGCCGGGGCACATTGTCGGTGCCCGCCCCCTCCTACCAGGGATCACATTGGTTTAAGAGCCTGTGTGGCTCCAACGTTTGGCTATTTGCAGTATCAGAGCCTGTGTGGTTCCAACGTCTGGGGCATGTGCGATATGCCTAGAGCCTGTGTGGCTCCAGCATTGGCGCAGTTTGCGCCTAAGGGCCAGTGAGGGCCCTGGCGCAGTTTTGTTGGTCCTCAGCTGGCCAGCACTTTGTGGGCAGCTGCCACGTTTAGGCTTTTGTACTTTGAGGCTGGCGCTGCATGGCAGCGCACCCTGACATTGAGACTCAGGGCGTCTGAGCCCCAACAAGGCCAGTTGGCCTAGGGACTGCCACAGGTGGTGGCTTATGTGAGTTTTTGTGCAATTGTATGGTTAATGCACCTCTGAATGTGTTCTCTTGCATCATGTGTTATTCCTGCACCTCTGAATGTTTTTAGACATCATGTGATTCTTGCGCTATTGTATTGCTCTGGCACCTCTGAATGTTTTTATGCATTATGTGTCTTTCCTTTCCTGCGCTGCACCTCTGAATGTTTTAGGCATCATGTGACTTCTTGCGCTGCACCCCTGAATGTATTTTATTGCATCATGTGCTTTTATTCTTAACACCTCTGAATGTTTTGGCATCATGTGTTTCTCTTTATTACTCCTCTGAATGTGTTTCATGCATCATGGGTAAGGTGTTCTGGTTTATACCCCTAAATGTGTTTATTCTTAGGTGGTTGTTCTTTTTAGTACAGGTGGTCCTAGTGAGGTCCTGGTTCCCTGCGTGACATTCTCCTAAGGTGTTTAGGGTTGCGTAGGTGGTACTTACCTGTTACCAGTAGATACTGGTTGTGATTTAAACTGTTACTTTGTGAGACAGCGATTTTATATCCTTTTATTCTAAGTTCTAAAAGTGCTGATTATGACAGTGGCCCATGTGGCCCTGTCTTGTGAATAATCCCTTGTAAATATTGCCCGTGCCAGTTGGCACAATGTACATGTATGATTCTATCTGATATGCTTTGACAATACAAAAGTTATTTTTATAATACCCTTGTGTGGAGTCTCTTTTGTGGTGTGCCTAGTATGTTGTTGCTGTTGTGCGCTGACGCAAATGCTTTACACATTGCCTCCGAGTTTAGCCTTACTGCTTGTGCCAAGCTACCAAGGGGGTGAGCAGGGGTTATCTTGGCGTGTGACTTCCTTGCCCTGACTAGAATAGTGGTTTCTGCTTGGCTTTGGCGTCAGCCTTAGCCTACCAGAAATAGCCAGTTCTAACAACCATTTATTTATTTATAATTACATTTGTTAAGCGAGCAGCTACCCGGAGGTTTCCCGGCGCTAAGGCAAACTGAACAGTATAGGGGGTGGAAGGAACGTCAAACCAGAGGATTAAGTATTAAACAGCCAGGTTTTAATTCCTTTACGGAATGTCAGAAAGCATAATTCAGAACCTAAAGATTGGGGTAAAGAGTTCCATAAGGAGGGAACCATTAACACCTCTCTGAAGAATGCTCACCTCAGAGGGGCTTGAAATGGGCTGGCAAGTATTCTGGGACTGGGCTCTGTTGTTGGGAGCACAACGCTCTTCTGGGATTTGGCCACCACCAAACACCAGGACTCCACTGTCTGCCATCTTGTCAGCACAGGCATACCCCTAACAGGGAAGCAGAGTCAGAAGGAGGGACATGAGGGCATGCTGGGAAGGGGGATGTAGCCCAGAGCATGCTGGGAGTTGCAGTCACTCACAATACCTACCCACATGGCACAGCAAGTTCACACTGAACCATGCTCACTTTACAGGGGGGAGGGTGGACTGACAAGATCTCTGTGACTGCGCACGGTTGTGGGGAGCACAAGGCCCTGCTGGGAATTGGCCACCACCAAACACCAGGACTCCACTGTCTGCCATCTTGTTAGCACAGGCAGACCCCCACACAGGGAAGCTGAGTCAGAGGGAGAGAAGTGAGGGCATGCTCGGAATGGGGGTGTAGCCCAGAGCATGCTGGGAGTTGCAGTCACTCACAATACCTACCCACATGGCACAGCAAGTTCACACTGAACCATGCTCACTTTACAGGGGGGAGGGTGGACTGACAAGATCTCTGTGACTGGGCACGGTTGTGGGGAGCACAAGGCCCTGCTGGGAATTGGCCACCACCAAACACCAGGACTCCACTGTCTTCCATCTTGTCAGCACAGGCACACCCCCTCACAGGGAAGCTGAGTCATAGGGAGGGAAGCGAGGGCATGCTGGGAAAGTGGTGTAGCCCAGAGCATACTGGGAGTTGCAGTCACTCACAATATCCACCAACATGTCCCAGCAAGTTCATACTGAACCATGCTCACCTCACAGGGGGGTAGAGAACTGACAAGATCTCTGTGACTGTGCACTGTTATGGGGAGCACAAGGCCCTGCTGGGAATTGGCAATCACCAAACACCAGGACTCCACTGTCTGCCATCTTGTCAGCACAAGCACACACCTTCACAGGGAAGCTGAGTCAGAAAGAGGGAAGTGAGGGTATGCTGGGAAGGGGGTGTATCCCAGAGCATTCTGAGAGTTGCAGTCACTCACAAACCTCAGCCCCCTACATGGCCCAGCAAGCCCATCCTGCACCATGCTCACCTCACAGGGGATGGAAATGGGCTGGCAGGTACCCTGGGACTGGGTATTGTTGTGGGGAGCACAAGGCCCTGCTGGGAATCAGCCACCACCAAACACCAGGACTCCACTGTCTGCCATCTTGTCAGCACAGGCACACACCCTCACAGGAAAGCAGAGTCAAATGTTAACAGAGATTACACTCCTGTGTCAGCCACCTGATGGCCCTTCAGTACCAAAGACCATGTACCACGAAATCCATACATGAGCTGGGTGTGGGCACACATCTACATGCACATTGAAAGGCCTCATGTTGGCCGGACAATATGCTACCACAATATCCATCTCTGTGAAGACTGAAGACAATGCAGTGTTGAGGCATGTATCCTGAAGTCCTGTTGCAAATGTCATGTATATCAAACATTGTTACAAAGATCAAGGAGGGGTGAATGGTCCACTCTTCCTGCGCATCCGTGGCTCGTGATGGAGTGGTTCCCTCACGAGCACTCAAGGGGTTAATGTTTTCTAGAGTTGATCGCACTTCTATTTTAGAGATATTTGGTGGATGGTTGTGCTCACTTGTATGTATTAAACTTGTTTCCCTGGCTGTTGCATGCCCATAACATTTGTTTGAGTAATATTTTGAGCATTTCCAGTTTACTTTCAGCCCTGTTTGCTTTTCTTGGGTGTAAACGTACCCCATATAGCACAATAAAAATTTCCCTTTCTGAGTTGTAATACATTTTGTGGAGTAGCAAAATCTAGTAAAAATGTATATAAAATTATATGGAAATCTATGTTATACATTATGAATGAATAATTACAAATGCAGTTTTATTATATACTTACCAACTATTATTTTGTTGAAGTTGAATGTAGCTTTTTCTTTGTTTTGTGAATGCTGTTTATTTTTATGTGGTCTGTGTACTTTCATTAACCTTTTATATTTAGTTGGTAAACTTTTTTTACAAGAGTTAAAAGTGCAAATGGAGTTGTTATAACCGTTAGGACATTTTAGGTGTTTAGTTCTCTTTTACTTAGATTAAAGAAATCTTTTGTAAAGTATACTTACTTTTGCATTTTGCTTTTTTTAGAAGTTGACAATGTTCTTCTTGTTTTTTTTAGTTATATCTGTTGTGGGAATATAAAGAAATAAAATATATAAGGTCTTTTTTTATTAAGTAAATTGAATTTAGGTTACATTTTAATTTAACAATTTATTTAGAAATAATTATTTACTTACTTGTTGTTGGTTGTAGTAGGCTTTCTTTAACAAGCGCCTTTGAGAGTGTTCAAAATACGGCAGAGTTTCTCCTTCCTGGAATTTTGATTGAAGGTGCAATTGTTTTCAGTTTAGTTATTTATATTGTGATTAATTAATTGGTTGTATGTCATTGGTCAATTTAATTTTTTAGTGTTGCTATTGGTTTATTTGAATTTTTTTAAGTTTGATGATTGTTTTACTTGTAAGTAAATTGGCAAAGTGGAGTAAATGTATTTTTCTTTTCTGAGGAAGGATATTCTCAATGCATTTTGTTTTAAAAAAGGTATGATATATATTGTATCAATTGAAGATGTTGATTATATTTGTTTTTAAATATTTTCTTTTTTGTAGTTGTTTATTTTTTTATTATGTTGTGTAAATTTTTTTAGGTTTGTTTGCATATAACTTTAATGTGATGTTAGTATATATGTTGTTTATTATAATTCTAGTGTTGAAAATAG
The DNA here is from genome assembly GCF_964263255.1 of Lissotriton vulgaris. Lineage (NCBI taxonomy): Eukaryota > Metazoa > Chordata > Amphibia > Caudata > Salamandridae > Lissotriton > Lissotriton vulgaris. Next base: position 646,317,418 of record NC_141691.1, on the reverse strand, counting down.
CAGTTTTAATGTGTTTTAGAGTTGTCGATATTTTGTTAATGATGATAATTTTCATGTCTATATTTTTGTTTTCGATATTTTGGACATGTCCTATATTTATTCATAACCTTCGATATTTTGATTTGTGATATTTGTGTTTGCGATATTTGTGTGGTCGATATTTTTGCATTACGATATTGTGGTATCGATGGTATTGTTTTTTTTATAAATAAGTATAGAACATCAATGTTTTAGTTATTGATATTTTGAACTCAATATAGTTGTATGTAAATGTTTTTTGATTCAATAAAATGTCAGTGATTCACTTTTCTCAATGCAGAAGCGCCCTAACCACAGGCCCACTGGAGAGTATTAGGTTCCCCTTTGATCTCCCTTAAATGCAGGGGCGGCTGGTGTTAACGGGCGTAGAGGGCGTTGCCCTCCCTACCACCCTGAGGGAGAAGCAAGATGTTGATGAGCATAAACGCCCAGCAGCGCCAGCTTCAAACAAATGACGAGTCTGACGTGCTGATCGGCAACAATTGTGGACTCGTCCTGCTGCGCATGTGTCGAGAGCGAGGTAATGCTCGACCTGCAGGCACAAGCTGCACAATTTACGTCATTTTAGACTGAGACAATGCCATCTACAAGGAGGCCTTCGGGAGCACATTACAGTGGCCCGGGAAGGAGTTAACAAAACTCAATACATTTCAATGTGATGAGGTGGGCCAGACTGCGGCCGAAGGAGACAAAGAAGTAGTGGATTGGTCATCCCGAGAGGGAGCGGGGTGTAGGAGGGGTGCCTCTCCCAAGCAATTTGATGTATCACGTGTTGAACTGGATTTGCTTTTGAAAATGTTAGGAAAAAAGCAGCCTGACTGGGCCCGAACATGTTGCTTCGGAGGAGGCCTCACCTTTATTGCTACAACACAACTGTGAACAGTATAACAAATGTAACTTGGCACACATTGATCACTGGATGGTCCATTGATTGGTTTAATCAACCTGCAACAGACAGATACCAGCATTCAAGTTCCAGCCCGTAGCACGCATCAGGTCAGAATCCTCATCATTAGCTTCCTAACTGTTGTTTTATAACCGCCCCTAACATCAACACTAACAGCCAACCACTTTTAGTAGTGCTATGTTACACTCAGGGCTTGTGCTGAGATGGCTTCTCCTTTTTTAGGTGATAACTGATTCTTGGGCCGGTCTGTGCTTTTAGAGGAGCTACAAGCATGAGCTTAGACGGCAGGAAACCTGTTGAAGTGCCCCCTCTCTTTGCTGACCTTCAGAAGGCCTGTTTGTTTTTGACCTGTGGGAAGTACGTATGCTAGTAATATTTAAAATTTGTAAAGCTGTTTACGCCAGTTTAAGCTCATTCCATAGAGCTGACGGTGTATCAGGACTTGAATTTTATAAAAACGTCTGTCTTCTTTGTTCCTATTTTCAGAGAAAGTTGGGGGAGGGGGTGCTCATCTCGCAGGCACTTTGCCTGGCCTTTTGTGCACATCAGGGCCCAGGGTAAACTGCTTAAAAAAGTATGTGCACCATACGTCATCCGCATGCCCCTCAGATTCCACCTACTCGATCTCCCTTGGCCTGGCCTTGATTGATAAACTGTTTTAAAGGAAGCCCAATCACTCTTACTTCCAAAACGGAATGTAATTTACATTCTGTTTTGGAAGCATTCTGTTTTGGCTCCTACCTGGCCGCGAAGACCTGGAACTCCCTCCCAACTGACCTGCGCTTGACCCAAGACCACCTCTCCTTCAGGAAGAAGCTCAAGACCTGGCTGTTCGAGCAGTAACGGCACCCCCCCCCCCCCAAGCGCCTTGAGACCCTACGGGTAAGTAGTGCGCTCTATAAATGTCTTTGATTGATTGATTCTGCTTCCTAAACAGTTTATTATGTTCATCACCAAAGTTGCAGTTGATCTCACACTGCAAGGCCTTGTACGAAATTGTTTGTTGTTGGTAGTTCTTTGCTGTGACTTGTGCTTGTCTGACAGCGGCGCTGAGCTCCAGTGATGCGGTTATTATGAGGGGGTGCTTCTCACACTTCCCTGCCCTTCTGAGGATGACAAAAAGTCTGCTGGTGGTGCAGCAATGCCATTGTGCAGCCCACTGCAGGTACAGACAGATGGAGAGTTCTGGATGGAAACACAGAGCATGCTAGAAGGGTGGGCAGGCTGTCAGGACGGACAAATCAAAGGACAGACAGACAGAAGCCGGATTTAAAGATGGGAAGGCAGGCTGCTATATAAACCAATTGAGGCACAGGGAGCACAACCACGTGAAAGGGACCCCGTTCTAGTCACAGCCCCCCAAACTGAGGGGCTAGATTTGGCAGCAGTGTCAGTTTCTCTCATTTCTCGCCAGTAGACAGCCTAAGCAGCCATCTGACAAGCTCAATGAGGGTGCACATTACTGTGTCTTTTCTGACATTCTGTTTGATGTAACTATATAGCAGTTGCACATAAAGGACATAGCTGAGACGGTTGCAATCATTATTTAGTTTAAAATAGCACACCAAAAATCGCGTGATGGGGTATAATATCATATTTAGCACTCAGAAATGAATCCAGCCTGCAAAGTGCTTATCTTTATATTGATCCTTTATGTTCTACAGGCATAAACTCTACAAAACTGAAACAAAGGACTTTACTAAAAATTAAAACAAAACCGAAAAAAAAGATTTCCCAGTTAAGCTTGGAGCTCCAATAATGCACATTTCACTAACTTCTGAAGAGATGCAGGACCTAGAAGCGTCCTTTCTCACAGGATATTTATGTATTTTTGTAGATGTAAAATCCTTACAACGTTCTAAAAACAAAAAGCGAAAACTATTTCAAAAGCTATAGTAAGTTGTTTAATATTTTTTAGGAGATCAAAGGCAATTAAATTGAACCTGATTGAAAAAGAAGGCATTGGTGGCAGGGAGTGGCCAACAAGTCAGATCTTACTTTGAACATCATTTACGACACTTAAGGGCCTTACTACTAGTGCCCTAGATTTCGCTCCGTTAAGTCTAATAACCAGGGGGCGAAGTTTACAGGGGGTGCAGTTGGAACCACGAGGCTCCCGTAAATAAACGAGAAGTTCAGGGAAATCCTATTTTATCCCAGGAGTGGCTTCTGAGATTTTTATAGCCGCTTTTAGCAGTCAAAATAATTGGGTGAATTGACATTGATTCATTATTTTGCAGGGATCTTTTAAATAAGATGGTGCAATTAACTCCTGTTACTTACCCCACCACCGACAATCAAGGCATTAGAGGGACAGTCACGAAAATCTGTTTCTGATTTTCACACGTATCGATGAGCGAAAAAGTACTCTGTGAGTCTCCAATTAAAAAAATAATAAATGGTATCTGTGTGTTTATACAATGTCGTTAGGATGTGCAATAACATAACGTGTATCTGTAAAGCCCACGTTCGCTTGTGGGCATCCCGACACTGAAACAAAAATGTTCATTGTTACACAACTTAACAGTACTAATTTTTTGACTTCAGGAGGGTTAAAGGCTCAGCAGACATGAAGGCTTTTGAAACTGTGACCACAAAGTCAAACATAGGTCCCTACTGCAGGCGTATTAGTCCACTAAGACAGCAGAGAAGGGTAAGATGTATTATGATATAATGTAATAAGTGATTAATGCATCCTCTCTGTTGTTGCCCTTTGCCTTGCTGCTCAGTCTATGTGATGTCACCAGAACATTGAGAGTGTTTGAGTGGAAGAAGGAATCAGTTGGTGTGAAAGGGCTGAGCAGCAAGGAGGCTGCTCCTGGTGGGGCATTATATGAAGCATAGTATGAGGCATACCAATAGGCTTATTATGGATCCTATCTGAAGAATAAAGCTGTGATCCTAATGTACATCACTGGACTACGTATCTTTCATTTAATTGTATCACTGGCGACGATTTAAAGAACCTGCATTCTACTTCATTGGTATTGAACTTTTGAAACTGAAGAAACTACAACCTGAGGATTTGGACAAACCTGGCACCCCTAATAACCCACCAGTGACCATTTCATCGGTCGCCCCAACCAGTAAGTGCCAGTTTGCCATTAGACTTTCCTTTGTTGTCTTAAAGCCTGCCTGTCTTTGCTAAACTGTTCCTGTCCTGTTGACAGAGAAGATCATCTGTGACCTGGACATCATCTGCTTGTACTGGAGTGTACTGTACGTTTGGACTTGTGTTGGTTTCTGCTACCAGTTGGATTTTGGGAAGGTCTTACCAGTGAACTAAGGTGCCTACCTGCTGTCCACTACTGGCCTGTCGTGGAGGAAGTGTACCCTCCTGCTCCTTAGGACAGTCGCTACTCCTATCTATCTTGTTTGCTGTCTCCCTCTTGATTGCTAATTCCTGCTGGATTACAGGTGTCTGCTTTACACATAACTGTGTTTCCCTGCGTTTGCAGCCTGTTTCTATTTCATGGCTGTGAGGATTTTCCAATGGCCATCAGTGGAGCTGTTACTGGAGAATTACAACTGTGAGTTGCTTTGTGAATTTATTGACTGACATTGTGAGAAGAGATACCCTTTGCCTGTGCACTGCTTCCAATGTGTTTTGGCACTTTACTGTCAGACTTTGTTGCTGCGCCATTGTAAAAATAAACCGCCATCTCCCTGCAATGTCTGCTTCTGGCCTTACTCATTGCCAGTTTTAACCCAACTGCCTGCCCTGAAGATGTGTCCATGTACTACTGCCTACAAGATGTGTCCCGCCAATACCACGTACAAGTTGCTGATGTTCCCACAGCCCCCGTGTGCAAGTGTGCACTCTGCTAGTGCCCATATGCTTACAACTTGTGACTGTGTTTTTTTTTGTGCCAAATCCTGCCGACATTGTCTGCGTCCGACTTTGGCGGTTTAACTACTGCAGTACATTTAAAAATGGAAAACGCGAGCATGCTTACCGTCATCACAGGCATCTAGCGCTGTTCCCTTGGTAGTGTTCCTCTTCTCTATCTCTGAACTCCAGCAGTGACGTAATTCCTGTGAGCCACTCTGCTACAATGTCGTCAGCGTGCTGCCATCGTGTGGTTAGATACAAAATACAGTCATCCTAAACCTTATTTTGATAAGATACAAATCGTTAATCCATACTGTCCAGTAGGTCAAATGAGTGGGTGAGCCTTAGAAACAATTGAATTTGTAAGGTTCACAATACTTAATACCTCATTCATACATTCAATGAAACGAGGTGCCACAAACCAAGACCAAATTCACCATTCAATTTATTTTGTATTTAGCTGGTAATATATAAAGTTTCAATTATAATACTACAGTATTTTTAGACAAAGAGGGTTGTTCCAATGGGGGGAACGTGCCTAGGTAAGTAGTGCTCCGTGAATGAATGGCTTTATTTCGATATATAAAATTTCATAAAAGCAGAAGTACAGCATGTTAACTGCTCAGTGTGAATGAGTAAGTAGGAAAGTAATGAGGAAAAAATGAAAGAGAGGTACTTTACATATTTTGTCACAGCGAGACAGGTTGTAAATCATCTGCCTGGCTAACCTAGCACCATTTGTAATACATGGTAGTGTTCATCTTTGTTAGTTCAAGGACACATTAGAAAGTTATAGGCACAATCTGGGGTACAAAAAAGAGAGAGTGGTTGAGGCCTTTTCAAAAGGCGTCGACATTTTGACCCGGCTTAGGGCTCAGGGTAGTTGATGGCCTCTGCCTTGTGTGTCTTTAATGATCACACGAAGGGTGACCAAGCCACTTGTTCATGGTTGTTCTCCCCCACCCCGCCCCTGTCCTGATGAAGACCCGCAAGGCAGAGGCCATCAAAGATGAACACTACCATATAGTACAAATGTGGCTAGGTTAGCCAGGCAGGTGACTTACGCCCTGTCTCGCTGTGAAAAAATATGTAAAGTACCTCTCTTTCATTTTTCCCCATTACTTTCCTACTCACTTATTCACACTGAGCACTACTTACCTACGCACGTTCCCCCCCTTGGAACAACCCTCTTTGTCTAAAAATACTGAAGTATTACAATTAGAACATTATATATCACCAGTTAAATACAAAATAAATTGAATGGTAAATTTGGTCTTGGTTTGTTGCTCTTAGTTTCATTGAATGTATGAAGAAGGTATTAAGTATTGTGAACCTTACAAATTAAATTGTTTCTAACATTCACCCATTCATTTGACCTACTGGACAGTATGGATGAATGATTTGGATCTTATCAAAATAAGGTTGAGGACCACAGTATTTTGTATCAAATTGCACCCAGGGCCATAGTTGGGTACACCCCATTTTTTGAAATGGCCATCTTGTGGTTGGCGGCCGCTAATTCCTTTTCCCTTTGGTGGTTCTTGTTGGTCGAGTTGCCAACCACGCTTCCTACAGTTGTGGCCAGAGTGCCGTTGGATCTGCGAGGACTGCTTATCTGTGTCTCCTTTGTCCCCGTTTTCTTACTCAAGGGACTCATTGTTGCTTCATTTCCCCATTCAGGAAGGTACTGTTTTCGTACTTTCACATGTTTTCAAGCCTGAACACATTGGCAGATGACGGTGACTGCTTTGTTAATTTTAGCTTATTGTTTTCCTGGGACAGTGCATTTTTCATAATGTTCTTATGGTTATTTCACATGTTTGCTCCATTGCTCTATTTTAAACTATGTTTTGCCATGATTTAATTTTTATTTTACAAGTGTTGATGTATAGGGTTATATTGTATATCTTATCCTAAATATTTTTGAAAGGAGGTGAGAGAGTATAGTGTTTTGTCTTGCATCTGTATAATTAGAGGGAGATAGAGTGTAGTGTTCAAGGTCATGTTAGTGTATACCCTCTGAATTGGTTGATACCTCGTGTGAGGTGTTGGACTGTGCGTCACAGGTGCACACATGAGACGACTCCTTCTTTTGAAGCTTCTCTGATTTGCCTGTTTTAGTTTTACCCTCTGAATTGGTTGATACCTCGTGTGAGGTGTTGGACTGTGTGTTACAGGTGCCCACATGAGAAGACTCCTTCTTTTGAAGGTTCTCTGATTTGCCTGTTTTGATTTTACCCTCTGAATTGGTTGTTACCTCGTGTGAGGTGTTGGACTGTGCGTTACAGGTGCCCACGGAGAAGACTCCTTCTTTTGTAGCTTCCCTGATTTGCCTGTTTTGGTTTTACCCTCTGAATTGGTTGTTAGCTTGTGTGAGGTTTTGGATTGTGCGTTACAGTTGCCCACATGGGAAGACTCCTTCTTTTGAAGCTTCTCTGATTTGCCTGTTTGGGTTTTACCCCCTGAATTGGCTTTTACCTCGTGTGAGGTGTTGGACAGTGCGTTACAGGTGCGCACATGAGAAAACTCCTACTTTTGAAGCTTCTCTGATTTGCCTGTTTTGGTTTTACCCTCTGAATTTATTGTTAAGTCATGTGAGGTGTTGGACTGTGCGTTACAGGTGCCTACACGAGAAGACTCCTTCTTTTGAAGCTTCTCTGATTTGCCTGTTTTGGTTTTTCCATCTGAATTTGTTGTTACCTCGTGCGAGGTGTTGGACTGTGTGTTACAGGTGCGCACTTGAGAAGACTCTTTCCTTTTTAGCTTCTATGGATTTACCCTTATTTTGGAAGAAGAGAATGCTTTTTAGCTTCGCTGAATTTACTCTTGTTTTTGGTTGAGGTATTTGTATCACCCTGTGGTTAGGGGTTGCACAATTACACTGATAGTGTTACGCCTTGAAGCTTTGTGTTATTCTTGAAGCTCGTTGACTTTTTGTATGTGTGTATATCCACCTCCGCACATTTTTATTTATAACTAGTTATATTGCATGTATGTACAATGAGCTTGCATGCTTGTATTTTTACAATTCTGATGAGGAGGGGATGTGTTATAATGTAGTAAGTGATTATTGCATCCTCTCTGTTGTTGCCCTTTGCCTTACAGCTCAGTCTATGTGATGTCATCAGAATGTTGAGAGTGTTTGAGTGGAAGAAGGAATCAGTTGGTGTGGAAGGGCTGAGCAGCAAGGAGGCTGCTCCTGGTGGGGCATAGTATGAAGCATAGTATGAAGCATACGATGAGGCTTAATATGGATCCTATCTGAAGAATAAAGCAGTGATCCTAATATACATCACTGGACTATGTATCTTTCATTAAATTGTAACATATTCCCAAACCTACACATCCTTCTTGTGCAATGTATTAACTAATTCTCACTATTAAATCAGTAAAAAACGAATACAATTAAACCTAGGCCATGTTTTTAGAGATATTAACCTTTCTAATGCTCTGAAAATGCCTACTTGAAAATAAATTAAACAGCTTAATATCTTAAACCAACCTCTTGGTTTTAAAACATCCGAAACTTGGCAAAGCTTTTATTATCCAGTTTCTTTTTTTTTCTTTCACGAACACAAATTAATAAAAGGAACTTACAAATTTAAATTACACTCTTCATGAAACAACATAATTTACATGAGCTGTGAACTGGTTGGTGAAAGAGGACAGAGTAATGTCATAATACAAACTGATAATCTTCATTTATTTCATACAGTTTGCAAAAATCGGTCCAAGTGAAAGATCAGGAAATGCTGTTGGGGGGAACATGGTGGAAGGCAGGCGCTGGTCGCGGGAGCTCCCGGAATGAACAGAGAATGAGGAACTTACCGGACTGCATCTAGCTATCACAAAGGTGATGATTGTTGTTTGTTTTTTGGGGGCATTGAGTGCAGTGGCTGGGGATACTCTCATATAATCCCTTCATATTCAAGCTGCGATGTGCATGGGACCCGACACAAGGCAACATTGGGTTGTTTGGTGCTGGGTGTTGCCATTCTGGCAGAGATCTCGCGTGGCAGAAGCACTTGCCGGCTTCCAGGAAGGGCTTGGCAGAGACAACACTAAGCAGCAACCCGCGGGGAAAGAGCAGCACCTCAAGGAGGAGGCACAGGATGTACAGGGGCCCAGGAATGGCTTCCGGCAGGCTGAGTGTTCTGACATTTGGAGTCAGGAGAATGTGTAAAGTGTAAGTACTGGAGTAAGGGGTATTGGTGAGAGAAATAGCCCTGTGGATACACCACGAATATCGCAAGTAAAAAATAGATATCAGCTAAGGTATGACCCTGAGAAAAAAGCCAATGGTGTGAGAGCAAGGGAGCAGACGGCTTATGAGGTGATTACTCTGTTGCCCATCAGGCAATTGAGGAAAGCCGCAGGGAGTCCAAATCGGTGTGGGTTGAAAGAGGAGCGCTCACTTCCTAAACCCTCACCCTCGCTTCATTCTTTCATTAGAATTATGGAGCGGCAAAGGCTGCTGCACCCGTTCAGGGGGGAAGTGGTATGGTAAGTCAAATACAGCAGGCATCACAGGATGAGAGAATATCAGCAGTCCTCCTTAGTAACTGCTTTTCTCCATAAGATAATTTGGCGGATGGTAGACAAGATGAGGTGGCCCAAGACAGATCCAAGATACCACTTGGATACCTATGGGGGGAAACCCAAGTCAGGAGGAGGCTGGTCCCTGGGTTGAGGGGACTGAAAACCAGTTGGAAAACATTATACTGAATTTGAGGGAGGAAATTCTCAGGAAATTTGAGGTTCCAGAGGTCAACCAAAAGGGTTTTCAAGAAAAATGTGTGGTGCTAGAGGAAAAGCTGGACAATATTGCTCAATGCATTGCAACCCTTGAAGGAGAGGTGAAGGTTCTGTCAGCAGGAATGACTCAGAATTCCTGGGATTTAGAGATCTTGAAATCTCAAAACAAAACCTTGCAAGGTGATTTGGAACGGCATGAAACCAATCTAGGCGTAACAATTTGAGAGTTCTCAGTATCCTGGAAGGCACAGAAAAAGGCGATATGAAAGGCTTTATTTGTAAACTATTAAGAGAAGGGATATTGCAAGACAGACCATACCTCAATCTCGAGAATGACATTCAAAGAGTGCACAGGGATCCTTCTAAATTAAACTCTAACAGGAAGACTCCCAGGAAAATTCTGATTAACTTTCTCACCTATGCTGTTAAAGAGCTGGTGTTGGGGTGTGCTCTGAAGGAGAGATTACTGAAGTTTGAGGACATTATTTATCAAGTGAGAAAAGACATATGGAAGACAACTGGCAATGGGAGTTGGGTACCAGGATAAATGACCTGCGTGGTAAAGGTGCCTAGGTCCAGATGAAGTTTCCAGCCATGCTAAACATCATGAGGAGAAATAAGGTGCATAATATTAGCAACCCTGAGGAGGTGGATACCTTCATAGCTCAGATGGAGGCTCAGATGGAGAGAACCGCAGCCATCACTACTGGCTCTGGCTTGTAATGGTCCCCACTAGGCGTGGTAGTTTAGCAATAGTATGTATCAAACGAAGGTTATATAGAGTAGCCAGTTTGATTATTTTTTTTGTTTGTTTTTGTTTAGTGCACTTTGATTATCTCTCTTCAGGAGGGGGGGTCGCGAAGGGGGACTCTATTGCCTAGGGATAGGAAGGGGGTTGCACGGGGGTGGGTGAAGGGGTGCACAGAATGGTGGGAGCGTGGGAAAAAAAGAAAAAATGTGTCCTCGTCTTACCAATGTGTAGTCAGTTCAATGTTACTTTGGCATCTAGGATGTTTAAACAGGAACCCCTGCAGGGAGAGCTAAAATGGTGCAGGGTGTGGAGATTTAAGCATGAATAAGTTAAATGCAGTCCAGTTTATATCTTGGAATGTTAATGATCTGAGGTCTAGGAAGAAGTTAGCTCGGGTGACAGAATACCTCAAGAATAGTGCGGGACACATAATATTGCTCCAGGAGACCCATTTGGAAAGGAAGGAGTGCGTAAGTTACGCTGGGAACAGGATGTTGTGTGCTCAGATCAGAGGCCGCACTAGAAGAGTGGTCCTAATTATAAGAAACAATTCAGGAATAAGGCTATTCAGTTATGATACTTATGTCTCTGGTAGGTGGCTGGTGGCTAGTATAGTGATTCAGGAAATGCCAGTATCATGTGCAACGTACTATGGTCTAAACAACAACGGTCCAGAAGCCTAATGAAGTTGGAATCCAGCCTTTTGAAGACCACGGCTCGATTATACTTGAGGGGACCTTAATATAGTTCTAAATAAAGAGTTGGATAGAACATCAAAAGTAAAATATGTTAGCTCCCCTAAAACATTCGCCAAACTAAAAAATATGATGACTGAACTCAATTTGGTAGATATTTGGCTTAAAAGGATGGGGACAGTCAGGGGTTTTTTCATTCCATATCAAAAAGTATGGCCATCATTCCTGCATTGATTATTTTCTGGTGGACCAGGAACTGAATGATGAGGTTTAGGCTGTCTTTAAAACACCATCAACAAATGGGGCAAAGAAGGTGGACTCTTGATATGACTATTTTATTAGATGAGGGGGTAGTACTTGATTTAGCAGATAAGACAGCTGACATTTTCTATCTCAATAGTGACTCTACAAGATCACAAATAGTCTTGGATGCTTTTAAAGCATATTTAAGGGCATTAATAAGCTCTATAACAACAGGTAAGAGACATGCTGCGCGGCAGAAAGATGAGGGGGAATCACATAAATCAAGGTTAGAGAGAATGTAAACTCCAGAAGGCCTTGCTTGAGGGATCAGTCAGGGTACCAGTGCTTTGCAGGGAACTGGAAGATTTGAAGGCAGAATATCAAGCTCAGTTAGATAAAAGGATAGTGGATAGATAGAAAGTCAGCAAGCTCCAGCACTTCTCTTACGGCGAAAGGTGTAGCTTGATTCTGGTATGGCAGGCTGAAACATATAATGCCAAAAATTAAATATTGAATTGATGAATGCAGAGACTGGGGTGGTTTTAAATACTAATGCAGATATTAGAGGAGAAGCCTGGAGATATATGAGTACCTTATATAGAGAAGATATACAACCAAGAAAAGAATGTATAGAAGCTTGGTTAAAGGGGACGGAGCTGCCGCAATTAACAAGTGACCAAAAGGGGATCTTAGAGGGAGAGATCACGGAGGAGGTTTATGAAAATGACAGCCGGGAAAGAGGCCGGGCCAGATTGCCTTCCAGTTGGGATCCACACCCAAATCATAGATACATTTATTTCTTCTTTGAAATATGTATTAAACACAACATATATAGAGGGTGATGGAGCACCCTATCCTAGTCGGAGCCAACGGTAGCTCTAATTTTGAAACCAAACAAAGACCCGTTGAGAGTAGATTTGTATAGACCAATATCGCTCTTGAACACTTATTACGAGATCTTTTCAGGGATAGTAGCTTCAAGAGTAGCACAGGTCATTAGGGGAGTTGTACACTCTGACCAAAGAAGTTTTATTCTGGGAGGCAGCTCAATGAGCTTATGTATTTGATGATGGGGGTTACTAATATGACGGAGGCCCAGAATTTGCCTTTGAGTGTAGTGGCTGTAGATGCAGCAAAGGCATTTTATCAAGTACACTGGGTATATCTGTGGGGAAATTCTAAAAAGCTTTGGTTTTCCACAGAATATGGTGAGGGTGCTGTTTAAAGGAGAGCTTTCAGATTGGTTTGACATCACTAGGGGTACAAGACAGGGATGTGCCTTGTCTCTGCTTCTCTTTAACCTATATATCGAGCCCTTTGCAAATCAGATCAGAGTAGATCCCACTGTTTCCCCTTTAAGTCAGCTGGTTTAGTAACGAAATTGGCTTTATATGCCAATGATCTGATCCTCTACACCACCAACACACAGGCTGCAATTCCTAACCTGATGGTAAAGACGCAGAGCTTCGGCAAGATATCGGTGTATACGTTGAACATAGTCAAAACCAAAGTTATGGATTGGAACTAGGGCAATAGTAGTTGGGGAGCTGAATCCCAAATGAGAAACCCTGGCATCATAATTACACAAAAACTCATAGAAATCACTAGAGTTAACTCAAAAAAAGTGAGCCAGGAAGATGGGAGTTTGTCGGTAAGATGGGCCAACTTACTTCTAAATAAATATGGTAGAGTTAAGCTCATTAAAATGATTGTCCTTCCCAAAATTACTTTTCTTTTTAATTCCATACCTTTAACAATTCAGAGGGAGGATGTAACTAAGCTCCAGAGGAAAATAGTCAGTTTTATTTGAGCATCAAAGGAATCCAGGATAGCATGGAAAAAACTGAGGAGGAGGCTGGGGAATTGGTTCTACCGGATCTGCTTATCTATTTTTATGCTTTCCATTTTAAGAGCTTCCATATGTTAGCAAACAAGCCGGACAGGTCAAAAATGGGATTACTTTTTGAGGCAATGCTTGATGATTTAAGTCAAGGTCAGTGTCACTTCCTGTTTAATTACGGGTACCCGAAATCCTTCAAAAAGGTGAGGTTGAAGATCTTGAACACTGCCTTAAGAACATGGATATATTTTCGGAGGAAGTTGGGAGCACAATACTACTCATCTACTCATCCTCGGCACTGATTTGGGACTCCCCGAGTACCCCTGATTGTCTGATCGACCAGCTTAGTCAGTCCTTAAAATCTGCGGGTTTGGTTACTGGGCAGATCTCAGAATAGGACCAAGTTTAGTGGGCAGGAAGTTTTAAGCGATTGTACTAAGGGACAACTAACGAGATTTAAATATTACAAGTTCCGTTCTTGTTGGGCCACTCAAGAGTGGGTTGAAGATGATGATGAACCTTGGTTAGAACAGGCAATGAGAATTGGCCCACTAAAAAAGTAAGTCTCATTCTGGTACTGGGGCTTTTTGGAGGCGGATGATAAGAGCGTGTCTGACATATCCAACCTGTGGGAAAAATGGTTCGGGGAAGGAAACCTAAAGCAAGTTTGGCATGCTTCCCATTTTATGTGCATTGGTGAAACCCGCCTCACATAAGCAAAATCACCTGTTTACCATCCATAGATATACTGGTCTCCGGCCAAGCTTTAAAGAGTTACTGGGAAGGCATATGTATGTCCTAAATGTATGCTTTCATCAGCAGTACAGAAAAAGTCTTGTGAGAAATGCGCATGCGCGGCCACCCGCGCATGCGCATTGGTTAGCAGAACGAGCAGAGGGAGCCCCGGGATGCCGCGGACAAGGTAAGTGTATTTTATTTATTTTTTTGTGCCCATTTAATTAAATTAGGTATGTTCGGGAGGGCGGGAGGGAGGCGGGTGGCGGGCAACTTCGCTACGCCCACGAAGTGGGCGTAGTGTTGCCTGCTTCGCCTACTTTGCAAAGGGTTTGCAAAACTGGTCCTAGGATGATTATTTCCAGTCCAGGGAGGACCTGGCCTGGCAATTTGGGCTGGACTATCCCCATTGGGCGCAGGTTCAATGTCAGACTTAATGCTGACAGACGCAGTCTCAGACTAGCTGAACGAAAGTGGAGATCCTCTCCCTCCACAGATCTACTAAATTCTCTTATATCACAAAGTAGATACAACAGACTCATAAGATCTACGAAATCCAACTTCTGTAAACATCAACTGGACAATGCCAAAAACCGCCCAAAACGACTTTTTGAGCTCATCAAATCTCAATCTAATAACACTTCTACCCAATCTCAGCTCACAACTCGCACACAACCACACTGTGATGTGATGGCTGAATTCTTCCTGGAAAAGACTAACAAAATCGAATCAGACCTCACTCTTGCTGATCTCACTCTTGCGTCCCCTCCTGATGACCCTGTCTTCACTCTCCTGCCCTGCATCAGGTCCTCTCACTCAAGAACAATGCCTCATGGAGTCATTTCACTCCCCTCAATGTCATTTCCATCCTCAACATTCTCTCCACCCTTAAACCTTCAAACCACTTCAATGACCCCCTCCCCCTCGGCTTTTTTAAAGAAATTATAGGTTCCCTTGCACCACTCTGGTCCAAAATAATCAACGCCTCACTTCTTCAAGGTGAGATCCCAGACTGCTTGAAGGCGGGCCTCGCACTCCCTATTCTTAAAAAACCCTCCACTGACCCGGATGACCTGAACAACTACCATCCAATCACAAACATTCCGGCCCTGGTGAAACTTCTGGAGAAGTCTGTCCATGAACAACTCCGCAAACACATTGAACTATTCCAGCTTCTTGACCTATTCCGATCGGGTTTCCGCAGTGGCCACAGTACCGAAACGGCCATCACTCACATTGTTGATGATGCCCTCACTTTACTCGACCAAAATGAAACCTGCCTTTTAATTCTGCTCGATGTCTCATCCGCTTTTGACACTGTCAAACACGACAATCTTCTTTACCTACTTGAACGCAGAATGGGACTCTCCGGCACGGTCCTTAAATGGTTTGATTCTTTCCCTGACAACAGAATCCAGAGTGTCAAATCCAACCAATCTCTCTCCAACCCGAGTCCCTGCACACTTGGCGTCCCCCAAGGATCCTCACTCTCCCCCACCCTCTTCAACATCTTCCTGGACCCTCTGACTGTAATTCTTAAAACCTTCAACATACAATATCACATTGCTCATTATGGAACCCTTCTCAAAACCCTCAACTGGCTTACTTCCAACCACCTCAAATTAAATGCCCTCAAGACGGAATTTCTCCTCATTGCACCCACTAAACAATCCCCTACTGTGCTGCAATTGCTTTGCAACCTCACCGCCCTCAACTGCACTCCCCACATTGTTGACTCCACTAAATCTCTGGGAGTTGTGCTAGACAAAAACCTAAACATGCAAGGGCACATCAGATATACGATCAAAGGAGCAAACTTTCAACTCTGCATCCTAGGAAAACTCAAACAATTCCTCCCACATGATGACTTTAAAGCGGCTGTACAAGCATTGGTCATCTCCAGGTGAGAATACCGCAGTGCCACTCTTTGCGGTTTGCCGAAACTCAGTCTAGCTCCCATCAGAGCCTCTCTTAATGCTGCTACCAGACTCATCACGGGCTGTAAGAAGACCAATCACATTTCACTGGACCTGAAATCTCTCAACTGGCTTCCCTTTGAAGATAGGATACAATTATGGATTGCATGTATGACCCTTAGAGCACTACACTTCAACTACCTAACTAACAAGCTTAAGCTATCTGGTGGTTCCAAGTCCAAAAGGAGCTCAGGCACTCTGCTGCTCAAGCACAAGAAATGTAATAAGCTTAAAACCGACAATTGCTCATTCCCTGGCATAGCACAGAGAATCTGGAACTCCCTTCCAGTGGAAGCAAGACTGATTCCTTCTACCCTTGCCTTCACAAAGGAAGTAAAATCTCTACTACTGAACAAACTCCTCTAATAAACAATGCGCTGATTTTGATGCTATGCTCCAACTGCCTACAAATAACTGTTTTTTTTGTTTGTGTTTTTTAATGTATTTTAATTTAAATTTAAATTTTATTTTATTGCATCTGATTTGCTCTTGATGTATATTGCCCTACTTTTCTCGCTCGCTACCTAATCCTATGTGAAGTGCTCTGATACCCACCTGGGTCATGTTCGCGCTATACAAAACTTTGAGTAAATAAATAAATATGGCTGGGTCCAAATTAGAATGGCATGGTGAGCCAAAAAACAAAGGATTTAGGGCCAGATCTCTGTACTGGAGTGAATGTATGACATTGTTCTGCATTCTGTTCATCAACTTTTTTTTTGCATTTGTCACCCCGAGTGGGACGGGTATGCCCAGACTTGGGTTCTGTGCTCTCCATACCACTAGAGTTAAGCTATACTGGCTGATCAGGGCTGAAAGCCCATAACCGGTACTAGGATGCTTGTTTCCAGTCCAGGGAGGACCTGGCTTGGCAGTTTGGTCTGGACTGTTCCCATTGGGTGCAGGTTCAAGCCTGATTTGCATATGGCTGGGTCCAAACTGGAATGGCATGGTGAGCAAAAAAAATTATGGATTTAGGACCAGATCTCTATACTGGGGTGAATCTATGACATTGTTCGGCATTCTGTCCATCAATTGTTCTTTTTGGATTTTTCACCCCAAGTGGGACGGGTATGCCCAGACGTGGGTCCCATGCTCTCCATGCCACTGGAGTCAGGCTATCCTGGCTGATGAGGGCTGAAAGCCCGAAAGGGTCCTAGAATGCTTGTTTTCAGACCAGGGAGGACCTGGCCTGTCAATTCGAGCTTGATTGTTCCCATTGAGCGCAGAGTCAAGCCTGATTTGCATATGGCTAGGTCCAAACGGGAATGGCATTGTGAGCAAAACAACTATGGATTTAGGCCCAGATCTCTGTCCTGGGGTGCATGTATGACATGGTTCACATTCTGTCCATCAATTGTTCTTTTTGAAGAGTGGATGAACTGCCACATGTTAATAGGCACCCTGGAGATCTGGAGTGCACATGAAATGGACTTTGATTAACAGGGGAAATACGCTCTGTAAAGTTTCCATATTGAAGGGTATTGTCTGCACAAACCTGTTCAGAGACTTTAAGTTCAGGATCATCCAAAAGATGGCCATTGATTTCTCCACCATAAAGCCAATGGGATATTTTGCCTGTTCCATTTAGGAAAGATACACCTGCACTATGAACCAGAGCCAGATGTTTCTCCGTCAGCCAAGGCCACAGAATCAGCCTCATCCTGGAATTCCTGGGGAGTGACATAAACTCAATCCTGCAGCCCTCCTTGATAGTGTGCAGAGCCCATTTTTTGTAGATCGGGTGAGGCGCTAGACTCCCTTCCAGCTCTGCCCTGCTGAACAGTTCACCAATGCATGTCAGCAAACTGAGCCCAGCAGGGTACACCTTCTCCTCATCCCTGTCTGTCCAGCATGACAGAAAAAGAACAGGAGAAATGCTGGGTGAGTACAGCCTTTATAGGCACCAGCCTTATGGGAGGGGCATATACTTGTAGCATTCTTCTTGTTCTTTTTTCGTCTTGTGAGGTGGAATCACCCCATTAGTGAGGAATTAGACAAAGACAAGATGGACCTGGTGTAAGGCGATTTTGATAACTCTTATCTGAGCAGAAACATCCTAACTTTAAATCTTTCGATACTCTCAGAAGGCACGGAGGAGTCCTAAGGTTAGCACCCCTAACTTCTGTGAATACCAAAATGAGTAAGTGCCTTCTGTGAATACCAAAATGGTAGTAAGTTTAGGATTTTGTCTTAAGTTAGTTCTGTGAATCAGGCATATCACCTTTTCCCCTGCTTAAGGCATCTAAGGCCTTTCTGTAAGTATTCCAACTGTCACTTAGCAGAAGATCACTTCCCTGTTGTGAGGTGGGAATTGCTACCAGGACAGTTACAAAGGTACTTGGGAGGAATTGCTTTTCCCTTGAAAGAATGGCCTGTTGTCTATTTGATGGTGGATTTCAACATAGACCTACTCTGTCACAGGTAGATGTGGTTCACACCTAGGCCTGCCCCCTCCATTGTCCCTATAGGAAGTCTGGCACTAATCCCTGCCAGAGTGGGAGCTGTTCCATAACTGGTTTAGGGTGACCACAGGGAAAGGGTTGCCAATTTCCATTGCCAGACCTCTTGGTGGGTACAGGGACGTTAGACCAGGAGAAGAAAGTTTCTGCTATGTTGTATTCAGGGAGAAGAGGAACTGTAGCATAGTTTACAGTAAACACACCGAAAGTCCTTTTAAAGTGTGCAGGGTCACCTGTAGAAACCTTTAATGCATTGGCTAGGGAGTGAATAGGAGATTCACTGCACCCACAGGCCAGAACTGGGCATACATGTGACATCCCCTGTACCCTCTTCAGAAAACTGCTGGACCAGAGGAATATTCAGTAGAGGAATGCCCTGCTCTCTGAAGACCTGAGAAGACTGGACCTGTTTTTCTTGCACTCAGGACCTCAATAGTGACTCCATTGGTCATAAGGCTGACCTTCTGTTTGAGCAGCATGAATACAACACGCTTCAAGAGGCCTTTTCCTACATTCCCGGCTGACTTAGAACGTTTTTGCCAATTTTATTCCCTTAGAACCAAAGTGATACTGGAACCAACCTGCCCAGCTGATCTACAGAGGGTGCATCACCACTGGGATTGACATTCACTGCAGCTCCTGTTACATTCTTCCCTCTGTGCCAGAGTCTATCAGCACTGAGCCCTCTTCAGCTCCAGAAGTCAGATTTAGAAAGCTTCATCAGCTGCAGCACCGAAGGGGATTCACTCGATGCAGAGGACCTATGGGATGAGAAAGTTAAACCTTTCCTACTCAGAGGTTTTCCCACCTAAACCAACATCTTCACCTCAGCTTCATCCCAATGCGGAAATGTGTCAATGTTTAAGTTTATAACTGCAGAGATTTTTTGATCGAGGTGAACCTGCTCTTTGAATATGATTCATGCTGCACGCTGTCAATGTTAAACTTATTCTTGTCCAGTTCTCGTGCATGCAGATGGCCACGGTTGGCACTATTTTTTAAATACAAAATGTAAAATTTCATAATTATAATTCTACCTTTTGAGTTTGTGTAATTTTGGTGTCATTAATAGTAGTAACATTCCACAATGTCTGCAGTAAAACAACATCTTTCCCTCGTTTCGGAAGAGATGAACCTTTCTCATTATTTATCGAGTCCTAAGTTTTTGCATTCAAAAAGATTCATTTATGCCACATATGTTGACATTTGGAAACTAACACAAATGGAAGCAGACGTGCATTTAAAACAAATTGATCAAGTGCTTGCTGTTGTTGATAATAGTATTAATACGTTGTCTTCTCGCATTTACAACTTAAATATTATTGTGTTTTCTGTTATTGATATTATGCACAGTGGCATATGTTCATTATACCATGAGCAAAGTCAGCTTAGATCTATCATGTAGTTTAATTGGACACTTCAGGCCCACCAAAGTAGACGTTTGCCATGGCGTTACCTAAATTCCACGCACCTATTCTTGCCTTTAAACCTGACACGTAAACAAAAACTCATGGTCAATAAAGGCACCACTTACACAATTTTACATCGCAAGAAATTAGAATACCTCCCATTCACAATAGCAGAGACACTCTCTGTCGTGTGACTAATATGTGGCGTAATATCTTTCCCAATTTCAACATTCCAATTCACAGCTTGAATGAAGCACTTCCCAGTGGGTAGATATAAAGCCATAGGAGGGAGCTTTATTCCTGAGTTATGGTCTTTATCATTCTCTTCCTGATGTGAGTGGGCTGAGAAAGAGGTATTTCTTACTGGAAAGAAATGCGACTCTTCTGCTGGTTACTAAATTGTCTGTAAACAAGCTACCATTCACGGTAGGAAATTTGACTTGTTTTCTAAAAGGAATACCAGCCCCATCAGCACTCCACACTCCCCTCATCACTGTCTTCTCAATTGAAAGCTATTAATGATAAGTGACCACGACTATTGCATCATGAAGGCCAGGATCCCATATAATGTATCCTTCTCCCAAATAATGACCAGCAATAATGTGCTTTTTACACTTCGGTCTCTGATAGTTTGTTGTGGCCAACAATTCCAACTTTGAAGGCAGACTTTAACAAGCTGAGTTGACAAAATGTCTTATTGTTTTAAAAAGATGTAGCATTAACATCTGCACCTGAAACTTTTGAACTGTAGTTTGCAAGGACGTCCACTGAAATACAGTCTTTGTTGAACACAAATCTTTCATTGGATTTCAGCGAGCTTGTGCACAAAATATTTAATGCTTCCAATACCGCTGGTATAGCACACTTTTTAAAAATAACGAGGGCTGGTTTTATCAGTATGTTCTAGAAGATCTTTGAAATAAAGGCATCATTTTCCCATTCGTTATTTTCCAGGGTGTTTGGGGGCATTCCCTTGCTATTATTCCTCATTTCCAGCATTTTTGGTTCTATTTTTGTTATTCCGTAATAGATGTTCCCGTTTCAATGCCATGAGTCCATAATACAACTCTTTGGAGTCCCTTTGCTCCAGGAACTGAACACTGACTGACTGGTCATTGGCATTCTTACCCTCCAGGTTTTGTAGTGTAGTTCCTATTTTCCCAATAGGCTCTGCGCATTGGCATAACATAAACAGCAGTGTAGACGTAGGACTAAGGTCATCTAGGTCTCTACTGACTATGTTAGACTTAATTTAGGTTTGCCAGCTAGCTCAGAGGTCACTAGAAACCTTCTCGAATGAATAGGGAGGGGTTAACTTCCCTTATTTAGACAAGAAGGGATTCAGCTTCTGACAACCGCATAAACATGACAACTTTGCTCCCTCAGAATAAAGAGTGTATCTCTAGAGTCGTGTGAAAACAATAGACGGCTATTTCACTCAGTCAATCGTGCATGCTTAGTTCCACCAGAGTGCAGAGAAATAGAGAGACGGGCGTTTTCAATAAAAGGTGGTATTTTATTGAGCAGTCCTCTTTCTCATGCAAGAGAAATGAATTGCCACGATTGCAGTACTTATCATACAGTAAAGTGCGTACAGTAAAAGTAGTATTATGAAATAATACTGTAAAAGCATTGATAGGGTTTCTTAGCCATATGATACTTTAAAATGGATAAAATATATACATACATAAAAACATTGACTAACAAACTCAACTGGTGTTTCTAGATACGCCTACCCCAGTGTACCTGACCTAAGCCTAATACGTGGGAAGGAGTAAGTGAGTTTGCAGTTTTTAAGTTAAGTTAAGTTTTGCCAAGTATCGGAATCAAGAATTCTCTCTAAGGTTTTAATCAGCTCTGTACCTTGGTTCTAGAATGAAGGAGGTCTTGTATCTCGCTTCTCAGGACTCGATCTCCCAGCAACCCACAAGGGTGACTTGGGAACACCGGAGCTGGATTTTCTCGTCGTGAGAAAAGGCAGCTTCTCCAGCGCGTCAAAGGGGAGGGGCGGCTTCCTCTGGCTCTTGCAACAGCTGGGCTCCGGATAAGTAGACAGCCGCTCTGTTCCACACCACTGTGTGTTTGCTTAAGGCAACGTTGGTATATGTATACCTTAAAGGTGCCGGGTTTGACGTAAGGTTGGACATAAGACGTCACTAAGAACAAACAGTTCTTTCTGGACTCCAGGAGTTCTTCTGCAAATCAAAACAAAAGCAGGAGGGGAGTCCCGGGCTGCTGGAGGCTTGGTTTGTTTAAAGAACGTGTTGTACTTTCTAGGAGTCTAGGGGAGTAGCCTTGCCGTGCTTTGGACTGCATGGGCTATTACTAAATATGGATATGATTCTTATGCTTTTATAAGGTTACTATTTATTATAACCAAATAAGGGCATAAATTGGGAATATCGAATTAGGGTCCTAGATAGAAACACAACACCCACTCCACGTATTAATGTCCATCATTACTAAAACCTAAGCAATATTAAACATATAACGATGCATGTGTGTTTTCCAACCCACCCCAAAATACATAATTGCGTTTGAAATGGTGTACGGTTTATACACGAAAAATGAATATTGGTACTGTACGCTTTTCAAGCAGGGTTATCATTCAGTTAAATGCATATGTATATCAGCTGAACGAATTGCAGAAATTACACATGAAATGGCTCTGTTTACAGAAAAGAAGGTCGAGACCACTTCATCACATATATATACGATATTGTACATGTGCTAGAGGCTGAGGCAAATATTGTCTCTAACGTCTCTAAAAATAGAATCTCTGTTCTCGAAGAATAGTTCTACTTTAAGCAGAGTACCGTGTGCCAGAAAAATTGTAAATATTTTTGAAGTGAAAGAAAAAAATTTTTGCTTTCAGGGGAAGGGAGGAAAAAAATTAGTCCCAAATGTTTTTAGTAGCTTTGTTTAACAAAGCTGAAGGCCGAATTCAGAGTTCAGGGAACGCTGTGTGATCATTGTTTTTAAATGTTATTCTCGTTGTTGGGAGAGAACATCATGTCAGACAGACTCGCAAAAAATTGGTCTACAGCATCAGTTGAAAGTTCGACCAAGTTTGAAAACACTGCAACTGTGCAATTCTATGCGTGATTGCTATCAACGATGTTTGGATCAGCAATGCTCACAGAAGGTTGTACCTGTTTGGTGCTGCTTTCCTCTCGTACTTCACCGCCACCTACTCGTAATGGTGAAGTCTCAACGAATGCCGTCATCAGAATAGGTAGCCGCTGGGGACAACACATTGCATGAGTCGTTACAGGGCAAAGCAAAGCGTCGATATCCATTGGTACTGCTGATGGTAGTGTAAGACAAACGTCCAACACGCATTCTTCTCCGCATACCAGACATCGAAGCACAGGTAAGATGCAATCTTGCCAGATAGGTCTGAATGAAAGAAATCAGGTTCTTTTCAGATCTCTTAGCCGGACCAATCCGAAGACCTTAGTGATACGGTCCTGGTATCGTATTGCTAGGATCGATGCTGGAGTCTTGTCTGTGGATTGGCTTGCCATATCGGAGCAAAAGGAACACAAATAAAATTCCTGCCACGAGTCCCAAGATTAAGGGAAGGCCGCCAAAGACAAAATGGACAAAATTCAGGAAGATGCCCAGAACTGTTTCAAACGGTGCTAACAGTCCCGAAAAAATTGTCTTAAATACATGTGCGATGCCACTGGTATCAGACATGCTTAAAATTTGGCTTAACATTTCTACGAAATGTACGGGGCAATTTGTTGATAAAAGGGTATGTATCTCTGGTATTGTCCTTGCAACTTGCAGATCATACGTTTCTTTGGACGACGTCAGAGGCACAGTAGTCTGTAAAAGAATAGACTTAATTCTGCTTAAAGTATCAATTCGAATAGAAGAGATATTCACATGAGGCCATATTGCCGCCTCCATGTCTGGATTGCTGTTTGGATACAATACTTGCATACAGCAAACGACCCTGGAAGTAACAGTAACGAGATAACATTCTCCTGGCACCATTCCACAACAGCTGTGGTCATTTATTAAAACGTAACTTTGGTTGGAAAGTTGTCTGAAGAATGGCTCTATCTGTTTTGCAGGAGTGCCTTGCAGGTGACATGAAAGGTTATTTGAAGACCCTTCGCAAGCTCCATGCAAGTTAATACCTTGACACAGAAGTGTACCGCCTAATGATTTTTTACAATTATTGCCACTAAGGATTACCTCCTTTTTGCCTTCACTATAACATTTGTGTGTGTAAGTTAAATCCCAGGATGATTTGATGTATTCTTTACCCAACCTTTCATACTGGCCTGCTGGTATATATTCTTGGCAATTTTTAAACTGGAAAGTTGTTATCGGAATTGTAATGGTTCCGTGTATTATCCATTCAATGACTGGTCTCTCTGACATTGTCAATGGTAATCTCTCAAGTTTTTCAATGCTCAGAATCATATAATCTGCTCCTTTTTGTGCCAAACTGATTTTTTTATCAGTAAGGTTAAAGATAGAAAATAATGACGTTACGTTGATTAGACGCCATGGCACGTATCCTGAACGTAGGTTTTGCAATGTCCAGCCAAGCTGTACAATAGAAAGCAATTGAGACTGACCTTGTTGTAGCATTAGCAAGTCTTGCTCTATTATATCAAAGGCAGATGACACAATACTGTCCAGTGAATATATTCTGGAAGACAGAGTCATTAACCCATTGTCCACAACAGAAAGTGATTTTTCCAAATTTATACAATCAATTTCTCGTATTTTTTCCGCTGTTTCAAATTGCATTAATTTCCAAGCTTCGTTGTATGCAGCGTATAAACCGGCCACTATAAAACATTTTTGACGCTGTTTGCGAGGTCCCATTATGAAATCTCCTGAGTCAGCACCTTCTTTAAGTAAAGTCAAGTGTTGCTTAATTTCAGCCAGTTTGGATTTCTGGAGCCACTCAAGGCATAATTTCCCTACACTGTATGTTGTAACTATCCCTGGATGTTGTCTCTGGGAATATCTTGGGTCTGGCCTGGTCCTTTTTAACCCCTGCCTTTTGTTCAGGAATCTATCTTGACAGCTGTTTGTGTCTGTGGGCCAGATCAACCATTTTTTCCAATCAGGATTTGTTCTGTTTTGGTGAAAAATATGGGATACATCTATTTCCACATCTGTAGTGCTATCACTATCTGGTATGGGCTTCGGAATAGACGGTTTGTTTAAGTCTTTCATCTTAGCTAGGCCAAGACAGGTAGTTTGTTGAATGGTATCATTCAGGAACATAATTTGTTCTAGGATCATTCAGGCTCTGAATAATGATTCTAGACCTTGTACCTGCCAATCTTTTGTACCCCAGATGGTTTTTGTTTCAATGTTGTTTTTCCAGAACTCAAAACCAAATGTAGACATTTTGTCATGACATTTTTTAGAATAAATCAATTTAGTATTTGTCAACATTGTTTTCATTCCAGTCTTATTTAACATTTTAAATTAAAACGTTTCTGGATCACTGTTGTTAAACCCTGAGAAGTATGGAAATTTCTCAAAAAGGTCTTTGAACTTCCTTTTGGTGGAGTTGGACAATGTTCCCATTGATTATAAGTAAAAACATTTCTAGGTTGTGCAGATTTATGCAAATAGTGATGACCATAGTGATTTTAAACAGTATAACTCTTCATAATTTGATGAACCCTGTAAATGATCATGTTCTGTGAATTTAGCTGACATTACTAAATCTGACATCATATTATTTATATTTTCAAAGTCCCAATCATCAGAAGAAGAACTTGGTATCACAAAGTCACTTAAGGAAACCTTAAACTGGTGTGGATACTTCAAGAGCTCAATCGGGCCATAAATATCATAGTCAGTTCTGTCCCATGCTATACCACCAGGTATTGGATTGGCTCCGATGTTCACTGATGATAGTTCTCTTTTCTCGATGTGTGAGGATCTGTGAGACTTTAAGACCAAGTTGATGTTATGACTTGCTGTGTCCATTGTACTGTATTTTCCATCAATGAATCTACCCAAGCACAAAACCATGATGAGCCAAAGCAGGAGGAAAAGTACACCTAACACAGTCTAAAATTCAATCCATGGTGATTCAGATATGTTTCTTTTAGTTGGTGAAAAAGCTTGGTCATTTATTCGTTGAAAGTGTTTGTTGCTGGCTTGTCTCCAGGTTCACTAGGATCATCGGAAAAGTCATCAAAGTTGATAAAATAGCCAGAT
Organism: Lissotriton vulgaris; assembly: GCF_964263255.1. Classification (NCBI taxonomy): domain Eukaryota; kingdom Metazoa; phylum Chordata; class Amphibia; order Caudata; family Salamandridae; genus Lissotriton; species Lissotriton vulgaris. The sequence goes on along the minus strand of NC_141691.1, from coordinate 646,291,564 downwards.
GACATTCTGCCAATTGGAGGGATTGCTTCCGGATTTCCATTTGTCTTTGCATTTTCTTTTGTTACATTTGTACATTCTGATGCCACATCGTTATAGATTGGTGTATCATTATGAATTGTTGCGATTTGGGTTTCAAGAGGCACAAGTTCCATGACTTTGTTGCATAGTCCCTTGTTATTTACTGCAGGTTTATCAAATGTGATCAGTCTCTCAGTTTGAACCTCTTGGATTGTAGCAAAGTTTGGTCTTCTGCTATTTCTTGGTAGTCACTGGGTCTACTATTTATTATCGGCCACATGATTGTGGTTTCACCAGGTCGATGGAAACAATTCTGTTTTCCTTTTTTCCCCGCAAGTGGCGGTAGTACTACTGATCTTGTTCCGCTGACAGCTAAGACAGGTACTGCTTTTCTGTAAGAAGGCCCAAATTCCTTCTTTACCGCGATCTTTTCTCTGACCAGATCCCCAATCTTCGGAATCCAGACAGGTCTTGCTGGGAGAGGTGGTTCTTTAGTGGTTGTTGGCTTAAACTTTCTGTTACTTAGACTTTTTCTTGTTTCATTCAAGTCCTGTAAAACAGCCAAACGATCTTTCATATCAAAGGATTTTTCTTCTACCTCTGAAGTTTGACGATCCAGATCCTGGATAGTCATCCTAGTTCCAAACAATAGTTCATACGGACTGAAACCTTTTAGAGAATTTCTTGGCATGTTATTAAGACTACGTTGGACACTTATTAAATGTTTGACCCACCCATCACCCGAACCTAATACCCTCGCCGTTATAGATTGCTTTATGCCACAGTTTTCTTTCCACTACTGCATTTCCCTCAGGATGGAATGGAGAAGAGTACCGCAATGCAATGCCCATGCTGTTCATGGCCTCTTTGTAAGCTCGGGAGCTAAACGCAGGACCCTGATCAGAATGTAGCATGCCAATTGTGTATGTGCCGATAAAGACTTGCAAATCTTTTTATAACAGTTCTGGCGTCAGCCAAGTGCTGGTGGTCTACATTTTTAAGATAATTTTGTCTTAATATTTATGGGGACGCATTTCTCTGGTTGGATTTCTGCATTATAGATAGCCTGATGCTTTCTAACAAAGATGTCCTTGCAATAGTCTTGTCCGGTTCACAACTGCGATCTCTGTTGCAGTCTGAACAATCCATTGCAAATTTGTAGATTTGCAAGCTCATACCCGGCCACCAGTATTCTGATTGTAATTCTATTAGATATTTCAAGATCCGTTGGTGCCTCGGACCCAGTCCCATTTGTGCACTTTCAATCAAGATAACTCTCCGGTTCGTGTTTGAAATTACTCTATCCTCCACTCCAGGGATTTGAGCAAAAGGAACAGAGTTTACATCAATTATGTATGTATTACTGAGTGGATAGTTGAGAGGTAATGTTGCATAATCGCCTTTTAATGAGGCTTTTACTGCCAGCATGGTTTCCCCATCTATGTGTTTTTCTGAACGCTTTTTTGTGGCTACGGAAGCCGGTTGAACCGCTTCTGCTGTGGCTGTGTTAACCAATGAATTCCCTGCAACGTGAACGCCATCACTTTGATGACTTAGTGTGTGTATCACGTGAGTCTTCTGTAGTTCTTTCTTTAAAAGAACTACTTGTTCCCAAAGCGTTTTATGCTTTATTGTCGCACCTGTGTCATCTTTGTAACCGTTTTTACTCCATGTCTGCATGTCACTGTTGTATGACTTGACGCAGAAATGCGAATCATACACTATCAGTGTGGGGAATTCGCGATCGGCATTTTAAAGCGCCATCTTTAAAGATCTTATATCAGCTCGCTGAGCAGAAAAGTTTCTGAGTGATTCAGTTTTGGTAATCATCGGAATTTACCAGAGCGCCAGCGATGCTAAACAATCGCGCACGCTGCATTGTAGGATTTTTTATCTACATCGTAGTGTTGTGCGAATCTGTCCATATAGATTATGCAGGTATATTGTTCCAGAGGCAGAATATCGATTGGCAGAGGATTTTCTTGTTCATATTCTAGATCATCTAGTTTTTTTCAGTTTCGGGTCAAAATAGTATTTCACGTCTTCTGTAGCAAGAGAATTTTCCCATTGTATCCATTTTGGATCTAATGCCACTGTATTCAGTTTGTGTGGACTTGTTAATGCCTCAGGGGCTGATTCTGCTGTATAAACAGTTATTCTCTTGCCTTGGGCTAGGGCTCTTTCTTTTGCTACAGCAGTCTAAACCACTGTCAGAATTTTTTCTGTAGAGCTGAATTTCATTTCAGCTTGAGTGTACAAATGTGATTTGTAAGCTATAGGTACCGTTTCTCCCTCATTAGAGGTCAGGTATGTGAATCCGCATCTTCCTGGGATGACTCAGATTACAAGGTTGCGTATGTTTTCGCGTGTTTGCAATTTTGTTTTAGTTAACATGTATGTTTGTAGTGATCTTAAAATTTCTATGTGTTTCTGAGTCCAATTTATTGGTTTGAAATCAGGTTGTATTAATTCATAGAGAAGTTTAACCCTCTCTGCATAATTTAGAATGTATGTTCTACCGAAATTCAGGAAGCCTAGTATTGATTGTAACATTTTCAGCGTTTTTGGTGCTTGGAGTACTGCGCACTTCTCTAGGAAGTTGTCTGCCAGGCTTTTGCCTTCACTTGATAATTCATATCCTAAAAATAGGACTGTTAGATGGGCAATTCTTGACTTTTTAAAGTTGAATTTGTAACCCTCTGATGCGAACCCAAGTATTATGGCGTTCACTCTCTTTAAGTGAGTCTCCATGTCATCATCTGTAAGACAGTTGTCATCGACATATGATAATGCCTCATCATCATATATTTGTAGTAACTCTGTTACCCTTGCTGAGAATAATCCTGGGCTATTCTTGAATCCCTGTGGGTGTCTGTAAAATTGTTTTTGCGACCCCATTATTGAGAAAGCAGTCAAATACCTGCTTTCAGGTGCAATGTTTTGACAAAAGAATCCATTAGACATATCTAATGTCATTTTATATCTTTTGCGCACAGTTTAAATGTCTGTAGTCTAAAACTAGGCGATATGAATCGTCTGGTTTGGAGACAGGAAACAAAGGATTGTTCATTTGTGAGGTGCAAAGTTGATATCCCTGACTTGCTTTTTAGCTTCTTGTTTAACTGGGTACTGCCTTTATGCAGTGGGTTGATTTTTTAACTGGATTTTGTGGGGAGGAGAATCCTCATCCCATCCTACATGATTTTTGTATAGTGCAGGGGCTTGGGCCACTGCCCATTTTCTTGCCAATGTGTGTTTTTTATGAATCGGAATGTGATTCGAGAAGGCATGCATAATCATTTCATCGCCATGAGGGCACTCCCTGACAAACTAAGGGGTGGCAAGTCTTTTTCAGCTAACAGGATGTCATAACCTTTTGAAAGTTTCTCCCAAAAGAGACCTTTTATTTTCCTAGTTTTATCCCCCTCTATACGTAATGTTATTTCTTGAAGTTTATGGGGCACACTAACTCGTGTGTCTGCAGTTTCCACCTGAATGTATTCATTCGTGTCCACTATCTCCAGATGATTCAACAGGATCTTGCGAGCTATGTTTACTTCTGCTGCGCTGTCTAGCATTGTCTGGGCCCACTCTCCGTTTTTCAGTTGTGTCCTCAGAATCCTCGGCATGTTTAATTTTAATACTTGCTACCTTCTTTCTGGGAAATTGTGATTTTTTACTTTGATGAGCAGGTTCTTTGTCTTTGGACTTGACGTGCTCTTCCTTGTTCCTGACCGTCCTCTTCTTTCCGATTTCTGTGAGGAAGATCGAGAAGGATTGAGTGAGAAGGATCTAGAGGGACGTGTATCAATATCTTGATATCTATCAGGTTTTCTCAATTTATCCCTGTCTCTGAGATTATATCTCTTTTCAGAGGGTTCCTTTTGGGGAGACTTGCCTCCTCGGCCAGGAGATCTTTCTCTCCGTTGAGGAGACCTTCCTCTGGACTGGAATCGTTTTTCTTTGGGAGTGGATTGCTTATTACCCTCCCAACTCTTTTTCGGAGTATTTAGATTATTTCTAATAAATGTTTTTTCAGGATTTTCAATTAGTTAGGGTTTTACCGGTTTCCCACCCAAACTATCTCTTCCTAGCTCTTCATAGGATTTTTCTATACTTTTAGCAAGTTCGAATGGTTGGTCTGTTATATCTGTCTCCTTCAATTTCTGGCGGATTGCCACACATGCTGCTTCTCCTTTTATGTTGGCTAATAATATAGCCGAGACTTGTTTAAAGTCTTTTAGTAATTTCATACCCAGTGTTAAAGATTGTTCTGGACCGTATTCATTCTGAATCTGTCTTAGGACATCTAGTATAACCGCCATAGACGGAACACCATGTGTTTTTGTGTAAATAGAAGCAAAGACTGTTCCCCAAGTGTCACAGTCCTCTACATGTGGTCCGATCCCCATTGGGAGGCAGATATTCAGAATTCTGTGTTTTTCTTGTGGGGTAGTATCAGAAAATACTGCCTCTATCTGGGTGATTTTTTGCGCTAACCAGAATGGAATTTGTTCCTGTTTTGCGGGTGTTTTACCAAGACTCGACTGTATGTTCTGTGGTGTAATCTTGTTTGTGTTCCCCTGATGAGGGGTGTTTTGTGGAAGTTTAATTGTAGGTTGGACTGTTGAAGTCCGCCTGACATATTGGACCAATTGTCTATGTATTTTAATTAGTTGTTTTAACTGAACTAAAAGTTCTATGGCTGACATTGCTTCAATGTCTGGGTGTGTTGAGTAGCTGGCTAGAACCGGCCACGTGGCTCCTGGTCTACCTAGTGGACCGAGCCTGGTGATGTTATTTTGATGTTTTAGGGCGCCTTTAAACCAGAGCAGGTACTCTTGGTATGTTAGTGGAATTTCAATTTCCTCAAAAGGAGAGTATTCCTCTGGAGCTTCCGCTATTTTGTAGTAGTGAAACTCATGTGTTACAGAATGTGCTACTGGAAAGTTTATCCAGGTATAGAATACTTCTGTCTGCCGAAATTCATGTGCCTCTACCACAAATATGAATGTACCACCTCTTGATGTCAATACATTTTCTATAAGTTTTATAGTTATGGTTTTCCTTATATTGACCGGGATGAGTATTGCACCCGGGTCGTTGTCTTGGACTAGTGTGTCGTCCGTTATCAATTGAGCTGCTAGTCCAATTCTTTCCCTGTCTTCGTCATTTTCTGACATTTGTAATTACTGAAAGTTTTTTGTTGCAGAGTGAGTTTCAAGGAAACAAAGATTAGGTGCATAATATTTTGGAACACTGTATCCTTCAACGTTGACTAAACCAAGAACTAATACATAGGATTCTCATCCTACTAAGTTCCGGTCGGATATTAACCTTTCACCCACTCCAGATGTCTATTGGAGTTTTTACGGGAGAAAGGGGTCTGTGTGAAAAGCATGACTGAGTTACTCTAGTGTCTTGCGTTAGATTATCGCCTTACCAAACGTTGGGCGCCATGTAGTGTAGTTCCTATTTTCCCAATAGGCTCTGCGCATTGCAATAACATAAACAACAGTGTAGACGTAGGACTGAGGTCGTCTAGGTCTCTACTGACTATGTTAGACTTAATTTAGGTTTGCCAGCTAGCTCAGAGGTCACTAGAAAGTTTCTCGAATGAATAGGGAGGGGTTAACTTCCCTGATTTAGACAAGAAGGGATTCAGCTTCTGACAACTGCATTAACATGAAAACGTTGCTCCCTCAGAATAAAGAGTGTATCTCTAGAGTCATGTGAAAACAATAGACGGCTATTTCACTCAGTCAATCGTGCATGCTTAGTTCCACCAGAGTGAGGAGAAATAGAGAGACAGGCGTTTTCAATAAAAGGTGTTATTTCATTGAGCAGTCTTCTTTCTCATGTAAGAGAAATGAATTGCCACAATTGCAATACTTATCATAAAGTAAAGTGCATACAGTAAAAGTAGTATTATGAAATAATACTGTAAAAGCATTGATACGGTTTCCTAGCCATATGATACTTTAAAATGAATAAAATATATACATACATAAAAACATTGACTAACGAACTCAACTGGTGTTTCTAGATACGCCTACCTCAGTGTACCTGACCTAAGCCTAATACGTGGGAAGGAGTAAGTGAGTTTGCAGTTTTTAAGTTAAGTTAAGTTTTGCCAAGTATCGGAATCAAGAATTCTCTCTAAGGTTTTAATCAGCTCCGTAACTTGGTTCTAGAATGAAGGAGGTCTTGTATCTCGCTTCTCAGGACTCGATCTCCCAGCAACCCGCGAGGGTGACTTGGGAACACCGGAGCTGGATTTTCTTGGTGTGAGAAAAGGCAGCTTCTCCAGTGCGTCAAAGGGGAGGGGCGGCTTCCTCTGGCTCTCGCATCAGCTGGGCTCCGGATAAGTAGATAGCCGCTCTGCTCCACACCACTGTGTGTTTGCTTAATGCAACGTTGGTATAAATATACCTGAAAGGTGCCGGGTTTGACGTAAGTTTGGACATAAGATGTCACTAAGAACTAACAGTTCTTTCTGGACTCCAGGAGTTCTTATGCAAATCAAAACAAAAGCAGGGGGGGATTCCCGGGCTGCTGGAGGCTTAGTTTGTTTAAAGAACGCGTTGTACTTTCTAGGAGTCTATGGGAGTAGCCTTGCCGTGCTTTGGACTGCATGGGCTATTACTAAATATGGATATGATTCTTATGCCTTTATAAGGATACTATTTATTATAACCACATAAGGGCATAAATCGGGAATATCGAATTAGGGTCCTAGATAGAAACACAACAGATTCCCTGAGTACAAACTATGTTTCATTGCCTGTGGTGCCCCTTCGATTGGGCATTGGATGTCTGCATGGCTCTGCAATTGCCTGTTCATCTGGAGATGAACCTGTTGCTGAGAGTACTAACAATCCATTTTTGAAGTTGTCCCATGAACTTGCAGCTGCTTCTAAATGCATTGTATAAACCATTCCCCATGGGGGAGATGAGTGCTTCAGCACCAGGAACCCTGAACTCTTGCTCTAATTACACAGATAAAAATCATAAGTCTACTTCCTCAGCATCAGCTGATAACAAGGATCATGTCTGTTCTTTGGAGCATTTAAACTGGGCAATTGCGCAAATTATCCTCTCCAGAGACGGAATCCTTTCTGGATTCATTAAACATTGATCTTGTGGAACAACTCTTGGGTGCCTCCAGCTCACCTTAATTTGGACACATTTTCAAAATGTTGAGGTAGTATTTCTTATTATGATTAGACTTTTATTTGTATGACATGTTCATTTGTATTGCATTGAGTTTGTTCAGCTTGTTTTTATTATTTTGTTAGTAGCTAAGATAATTTCCCTTACCAAGGAGGAAGTGTGGTGATTTCTCTTTTTGGCCCTTTTTGGTTCTTCCTTAGTTGTACATATTAGGCTGCCTCTGCTTCACACAACAACACATAATACATTTGTTTGTGTGACCTGGCATTATTGTAGAAATACGCTGTACGTATTATTTGGTATTCACAGACTTCTTGGGATGCAGTCTAAACATCTCGTAAAAGGTTGAACAATATGGTGTACTGTTTTCTTGTGCCTGGTCACCTCCTAACATTTTTAGACATAACACAGTAGTACAGATGCAGTTTTCTAACACCATAGTTCTTATTATATAAACCATATCTCACACCCGTGGGGAGCAGAGAAGAGAATTCCAGTAGAGAGACCGGTCCCAAAAGGGATGCAGATGCCTTACTTAAACTGAGTTTACACCTATGATACGGACCACCTAACTGCGCATGCCATACATGGTGTCCAGTGCTAATCCCAGAGATCACTAATATATTCCTGTACTCATATAGGGTAGGCCCGGTTATTTATATTAGCTGCCATTCTTGAGTTGCTCATTGTATACAGTCTGTTAGTAAATTTGATTACGTTGCTCAGTTGTATATGTTTACTTATTGCAGCACACTTACTTCAAAATAGACTACGATCGTTTCAATAAATAGATATTGTAAATGCACAGTTCTGCTTCCAAGTAGAATCCCTGCAACAGTGGTTCACCATGACAAGGATTGTGGTTATAATATGAGTGGTGTCACCCCTCTCATCTAATAACCCTGGTTCTTACGAACACCAACACAAACCAATAGTAAATTAAGGTCTATATATGCAGAGTGCACAAGGCATCTTAATGTTGTATGTGAACTGTTAATTATTTTCAGATGGCATGTTTGCTCATTTGTAGAGGCCCTGATCCTCCTTTAGGGTAGGGAGAGACCATTATATCCCTACTGAGTCCTTTAAGTCCACGGACCTCATTTTGTTTCACACAGAACTCATAATGTCTGCAATAGCAGAAACATTCATTTGCAGGCAGCTGCTCAGGAAGTCAGCTTAGATTTAAATATGATTTCACAAACCAGTTTACATTCCAAACTGTTATCCAGTAACACATTTCTGATCATTGGAGTGAAAGATTAACGGATTTACATTAAGCTATAAATGGAACTTCCTCACAATGATTATTTCTTTGATGTCAGGTGTACATATTGATCTATACAATTGTTTTTATTGACTCTATGAGAAAATATCTTTTACAGAAACTTGAGCCGAAAAATGCAAATTTGGTGAGAAGTATTTCTCTCTTAATCACTGTACACCTCCCAATACATGGTTAATCTTTTGGAATGTTTGTGGACGTTTAATAAACAAGGTCCAAGTTATAGATAACAAAAATTGGCTATCTTATTGTTGTACCAGTCCCACTCTGCAGGGTTACCCCCACACTTTTTGCCTTTTACCCTCTACTTTTTGCTCTAACCCGTGAAAAAGTACATGTGATTTCTCCCCTAAACATGGTTTGGTTTTCTTAAACCCAATTGGCGTATTTAATGTATTTGTAAGTCCCTTGTGGAGTGGTATACAATATACCCATTGCCTGTAAATTTAATGCTACTAGTGAGCCTGCGGCACTGATTGTCCCACCCACTAAAGTAGCTCTTTAAACATGCCTTATGCCTGTCATTGCAGAGACTGTCTGTACAGTTTTAAACTGCCATTTTTGGCCTGTTAAAAGAAACCTTTTGCCAGGCCCATACTTTCCTTTTTCATAATATAAGACACCCCTAGGGTAGGTCCTGGACAGCCTAGAGGGCAGTGTGCAATGTATTTTAAAAGTTGGCCATGCTCTTTTAAATTTTACATGTCCTGGTAGTGAAAAACTCAAATTCATTTTTCATTACTGCAGGGCGTATCTCTCCAATAGGATAACATTTGAGTTGCCATATTATATTTTATATGTGTAATTTTCAAATGGGAGAGAGAAAACCAGTTCATGTTTGGAATGTTTAAAATCACAATTTTAAAAATGAAAGTTTGTATACTTCTGCCCTTACTTCTTTCTTTGCTTATAGACTGGCCTGAGTTACATGACTGGGTGTAGCTGACAGCTAGAATTTGTGAATTCCTTTCAGACAATTACACAATAGAGGGATTAGGTGTGCCTCAATGGGCCATCTGCTTGGAAGATGGGGGGTGGAGCTGAGAATAGCCCCACTTACAACAGAATAGCCTGTGCTCTGCCTTCACACAAAGGGCCTGATGACCATGTATTGTCACTTCAGCCAGCTTGTAACCCAGGGCAGGGGAGTCAGGAAATTCTATTTGTGTCAAAGTCATTGCCTAGAAGCTTCTACCGCCTTCCAGAAAAAGGGCACCAGCTTATAAAAGAAGGGCCTCAGACACTTCTGGATCCTTGGATACTCTGCCGGGAAGAATGACTTCTGTGCTGCTAAAAAGACTGCCACTCTGCTGGACTCTGCTGGACTGCTGTTCTGGAAGAACTGATGCCCTGCTATGCCCTGCTGCCCTCTTGCCTGGGTGAGAAACTGGACCTGCATCACTTGAACCCAGAACCCAGAGTGACTCCAAAAGCTAGTTGGTTGACCTCCTGATCTGTAGCCTCAGGAACATAACAGGCTTCCAACAACCTTGCATCTGCACTTGGACTCTGTCTTGGATGGTTCTACCCTGCCAAGTGCTGTCACTGCAATCTTGGACCCTTGAAAGTCAGCTTAAGGTACTCTACCAGTCTCTGTAGATGCAGCAACACTGACGTGTCTCCCCTGCTGCGCAGAGCTAACCAGAGTGGAATTACTGCTGGTGTGTGGCTTGGACCCATTGTAATTAGATATTTGGAACCACTGCATCACCCTGACTGCATGGTGCATTGCCGACACAGGTCCTCACATCCCTTGTTGACAGAAGCCTCAACCATGACAATGGACTCTGCTTTGCAGCCTCACAGCTCTGTAGAACTGACGCGTCGCCCAACTGTGCACTACATCCCTGATGCTGGACTTTGCTGTGGAAATTCTGTCGATGGGACACTTGATGCTGATGCAGGCCCTTGCATTGCACTTCAGAACCAACACAGAGCTCCACGGACGTATGGTACTGTGTTCATCTGGTCTAACTGAGCTGCTGTAGCCAGCCTGCACTCCATCACAGTCAACCTGAACTTGTGACTTTGTCCAGGACCAGCATGACCAGATATCCACAGTTGGCACTTTATGCCTTTTGGCACTATTTTCCCTAAAACTTAAAATTCCAATATTTCTGGATCTACTAATTAAATATTTGTCATTTTGGTGTCAAATAATTTATTAAAATGTATTCTATTTTTCTAAAAAATGTTGGGATCTTTCCTGTGTTGTGCCCGCACGATATTTCTGTTTGTGTGTAGCATAGATACTTTCTACATTGCCTCTAAGTGAAGTCTGACTGCTTTGTACCAAGCTACCCAGTGTTAATTAAGCACAGGTACATTTAGTGATTGTTTTTGGTTCACCCTGCATGGGATTGTGGCTGTCCCTTGACCAGGGCTTACACCCCCAGTCATCCAACAACCAAGTTTCTCACACTCATGGACTAATGCCTTGACAATAACTGCACCTCGGTTTTTACTTAAACTAAATATTTTTTTTTTTCAAACGGTTAACAATATAATATACGCTGCATTTCGTCATCATGACATTTTTTGTGTACTTAGTCACAGATTTCAATGTTACAAGTTGCACAAATTGGGTCTATAAACGTGAAAATTTTGTAAGGGTGAAATTCCAAAAGCCCTAAATAAAGGTTTAAGGAAAAAGTACTCCACCAATATGTGCTTCTATAGCTGTAAAAGCAATGCTGGCATTTGTTTCATGTTGCTGTTGTGGGTAGCTCTATATATGGTACAGATTATATTCAACATTTCAAGTTCAGATCTGTCAACACTGTGCAATGTAGGCAAATGAAAAGCCCTACAATCCAGAAACAAAACCTGAGCTTGAGTCACGCTAATATTTCTTTTGTATTTTGTATTTGACTAATTTTCCTTTTCAAAACATAAGACCATCCTCCTTTCCAGTAAATGCACGGTGGCAGGAGCCTGCAAGAATGACGTAATTACTTACTGGAATCCTCCATTATTACGAGTCCTGCAGTTTACTGTCAGAGCCTTTAGGCAGCGAGGTGAACCTCTTGTCACCCTTCAAGCGCTGCTGTGTTGTCACGTGAAACGCTTGTTCAAATATTTTCCCTGCAGAGTGACCCGGAAAGTGGATTACACCACCGCAAAGGTTTCCTGAAGTCCACGAAAAAAATCGTACTCAGAAAAAAAGAATTCAGACGCATAGTGATTTTTTGAAAGTAATCAAGTTATTCTCATATCTCCCCCCTCATCATTTTCACCACATCCACAGCAGTATCAAATGTCTTTAAATGCTCCAAAAAAATGTCATTTATAAAATGTTAAGTCATTGCCTATCAAACGCTGAATCAAAACATTAGATGGTGTGGACTCTCCTGTGCACAACCCGCAGAAAAACTCGCAAGGGTCGCCAAAAGTAAAATATTTATCAAATATTGGAAACCCCTTGCATCGCCAGCCCCAAAACCGACATATTTTAGAGGCACAGCCAGAGGAGATTGTGGCATGAAATTATCAATGACAGGCACAAAAACGACAAACAGTTACACAATCGCAACGAACTAGTTATTGACAAAAAGACGCGAATTGCTCATAATGTAACCTTCATCTAACAAGGAGTGAGTGTAACCCCGGCTGCCAAATGAACCCACGAAAGAACCTTGACGCAACGAAAGAACTTGACAATAAACTAGATATTATTAAGCAACAGTCTCCGCTCGAAAAACCCCAATGTACCAAAACACACCCCCTGTGAAGATCGAAGATGAGGGGAAGTGTGCAATACAACAATTGGTTACTTAATTGACAACAAATTCGTCCCAAAAAACTCCCACAAAACTCAAAATTTAGTTTTCATGTGAGCTAGGACTCAGCCGCAAAACATCCCAATAGGTACACCACAGAAATAAACGTGTTGCAGTAATGATCAATCGGAGGCACATTTTGTAAAGCACAAACCAGAGACAATAAGTGACGGCTGTGGTAAACAGACGAAACAAGCAACACAGTAGTTGAAAAACATTTTAGCTGACTTTACTAGTTTTTCACAGAGTAGACACAACCGAAAAGTATGATATAACATAACGATTCCTTTGCGTACAGCGAGAAATTGTCCGGTTTAGAAGGTAAAATATGTAAAATTAAGACGGATAATACCACTGCAGGTCTTAAAACATCATTGCTGAATAACAGACCCAAACATTAACAGCACATGCTCTATATTTATGCTATATAATATCTTTAGCATGCGTATATTGAGGCATAATATGGCAGGTGTCGTCTAGAATCAATGGAAGCCATCTTGTCTTACTGGCAAAGTAGATAACTTTTTAAGGGATTCTACCTATCTCTGGGGTATGAAGAAGAGGGAATTGTGAATTTATGTCAAGTTGTTTGTTGCAATATGGGAGGGATTCGAAGCATACGTCAGGAGTAAGTGCGCGACCACCCCCCAGTGCATGGCCTGCCATATTTTCGTAAGCAATACTGCAGGGGTGTTGATCTCATGAGCCCACGGTAATGGCTCTAACAAAGCCCAGCAGCTGTCCACTAGTCTGACTCAATGGGTGATTCGTAATTTTTAGGGTCGAGCCTGGGAATGCATGCATTTGCGCACTTGTGCATGTGTCTCGCTGTGACACGCTGCTGTAGTCGGTAAAGGGCTTGGAGCCAGCCTGTGGCCTACTATTTGTTGTATTCACGTCACTCTTCTTTACTGGCTCTGTAAGTGGCCAGTGCAGCTGAAACATCACTTTTGACTCTGGCTGTGCAGCAGGTACTAAGCACAGATCAATTCAAGTTTAATCTGTGCCTTTCCGCTACTCCCTACCGAATTGAGGTACTATATGATGCACCCACGCACTCCCCCTCCCTGCTGCAGAGTACATAGCGTTTGCATGCATTTAAGATTGCATGGTGGTAGAATCGATCTTGTTTGATATGTGTCTTGAGTAACCCTGAGCGTAGTTCGCGTGGTAGCGCTATGCGTAGCTACGCGAAGTGAACTTCGCACTAAGCGAGCTACGTGTAGCTACGCGAACTGCATAGTGCACTGTGCAAAATGCTGTTCGCACTGATTGCACAGTGCGGGATGCTTCTCCGCACTGTGCAATCAGTGCACACCGCATCTTACACAGTGCAAGCGGTCGTTTTCTGCCACTCGAGTAGATTTCTACTTGAGCTGCAGCGTTCTCAACGCGGACTGGTAGTTTCTCATCGCAAGCGGTCGCGAGAATATGTGACCACTCACAATGAGAAACCTGACCTCCCCACGTTGAGGATCTTGATGGGAGGTTTATTTTCCATGCTTGCGATCGGCAACTTGATGTTGCTGATCGCGAACGAGGAAAAAGTCTTGCCGGGATGTCATTTTGCTCGCTCGCGGTTTCCAACTTGACGTTGAGGACCGCGAGCAAGCAAAAAATGACCGCTATGCTACATGTGTTTGCAATGTGCTACGTGCAATTCGCGTAGTGCGAAATAGCGCAAACTTCGCAAACTACGTGAGCGTAGCGTAGTACTTCTCCCAGGATTAGTCTTGAGCAGACCGCGATTCTCTCTTCCAAATCTAAAAAAAAGGAATGGGAGGTAAGTATACCGCATGAGGGAAACATATTTAAATTACATGTTTATGTGATGTTAAGTTTAATCAAGTTCTGTAAAAAATTTTAAAAAACATGTTTTAGAAAAATGGTGAAAACACACTTTACCCTCTTTGTACATAAAAGCGTAAGACGTCAGCAGTAGAATATCAAACTGGAGGCACTATATTTACATCATCATTGCGTATGGTTTAAACCTCATTGTCATAAAAATCAAAACTTGATGGCAGTTTTTATATGGAGCAGACTTTACCCAGAGACATTATGAGAGCTGGTAGTAAGTTCTGGATAACAAACCACTTAAACAACCTATTCGCACCTGGAAAGCAATTAACAAACTTTCTGGTCTCGGGTATCTTTTCGGATTCCAGTTTTTTTTTTTTATTCAGTGCAAATTTTCTGTTTGTCTAATTTCTCTTGTTTTGCAAGACTTTATTAGGTGTTTCAATCACACAGATTTTTTTTTGTTGAGTTTTACATAGTGTAAACTCAACCCAAAGGTAACAGCGCTTTACATGAGCACCAGTTGCATTACATACGGACATATTCATTTTGTTAGGCATGGGGAGATTAAGGGCCAGATGTATCAAAGGGTTTTACCCATTCTGTGTCTATGGGAAAATGTGTTCATGCATATGGCCCTAAGTGATTTGCCCAGAATCACAGGCTGTTGAGCATCCTGTCGAGACTCAAACCTGGTTTACCAGGTTCGAGGCCGACCGCTCTAGCCATTATGCCACATCCCCTCTTTGCAAATGTAAATGCTCTTCCATTGTTTTGCTATCTATCCTGGTGATCCTGTTCTAGATTGAGCAAAGCTGAAAAAGTTTTCAAGCATTATGCTATGGTATATGGCACTTTACTTCACTAAATGCAGAGCGAACCCTTCTTATGCACCATTTCGAATGTGACGGCCATTAAGTATGCAAGCATTTGCCTGACTTTTCTGACGAAGAATACGTGGGTTTCAATTAATTTAAAATTTGTATAAAGAAGTTTGATATTCATCATTTACTAAAAGCTAGTACTGTGTCTGAAACTGTATCATTTTGAGAAACGCAAGCAGAGAATTGATGAATCTGTTGAAGAGTATATAGCTTCTTTATGCAAATTAGCTTCCACTTGTAATTTTAATTCTTCTTATGAGGAACGTGTTTGGCCTCAGTTCATGTTAAGTTGTATCATAGAAAAGGCCAAATAATCTTTGTGGCCGAAAGGTAATCCTTTATTAAAGGATGCATTAACGATCGCCAAAACCTATAGACGTTCCATGGTATGTGTTAAAACTATTGAAAAGGAGAAAGTTCTTTAGGTACTAGTTGATGGTGATAAAATTAGAGTTGTTAATGGAAGACATTGTAAAACAAGATGAACCTCGGAAATTTAAGAAAAGTCACAGCAAATGTTTTAGGTGTAAACATTTGGATCATATGGCTAGCTTTAAAGATTGTCCAGGCTGGAAAGTTATTTATAAAAATGCAGTAAGAAATATAATTTTACCAACTTTTGCCGGTCTAATACATGCAAGTATAAAGTAAGTGAGATTCATTATATTCCTCATCAGTTGAATATACGATGACCCTCAAATTGCGGTGTCAATCTCTAGTAATGTAACTTAAACTGCGCACTTCCAGTTTAAGGCTGCCTTGGATTATTTTATTGTTAATTGTAATGTAAAATACGCTTGAACCCACATTTTTTTTAGATGTGTAAGTTTCGTTTCTTGTTGATAATCAGTGAAATCGTTTCCAAGTTTTGTTTGTTTTCCTTCACTCGGACTGGCTTCGACAGTCTGAGGTTGGCATTCTAGCAAGCAATACCATAGCTGCCCGCAGTGTGTACGGTTTTTGCAGGAGATAACCTATAAATGCAAGGTTAAACCATTTGAAGCCCTGTACACTTCATGCATCCACAGCTTTTTCCGCTGGTAGGACGCAGTGGCCCACAGAAGCACCAGTACTCTGCTACGGGCTTTAAGGATACTAAGGGCAAGGGAGAGAAACGAAACTGGAACCAATAACTGAGTCATCTGGTCTAGTCCATCTCTGGGGTGAGCGACAGTATCCCACAGCCCCCGTTAATGTGCTGATTTCCGCTCCCACGTTTAATCTATGCTTGAGTATTAAGGAAAGGGAAGATAGGAAGCACGACAAGCATCAACAGACCTGTGAGCTTCTGGATACTGGGATGGACATTTTCAGACGGAGCAAGAGAGCTGCATGCTCTCCTTTGTGCATAACAAAGCACACATACTGGAACCGATAAATACTAACAGCTGTCAAACCAGTGCACGCCAGCAACAATGCACAAGGGCCCATTTACACAAGCACCACAGAACTGGCTGAGGCCATCACAGGTGTAATTGATCACTTGGCAGTTGAGCCAATGCAGTGCACAGATAAATGCTTGATTGGAAGAATGGAGATGTAATGCAATAGGTCTCGCGTTTGCGAGGGTTTCAGCTATTGCCATTGTAAATGCCAATGCCTTTTAATTATCATTTTTTTAAAACAACACATATATAAATATTTATGTGTTGTTTTTTAAAACAAATGAAAGGCATTGTCATTTACAATGCCATTAGCTTAAAACTCTCACAAATGAGATACCTATTGCATTGAAAATGCTTATTGTTAACAATATAATCATCTCAAACCAGAATTTATTGATGTTAAGGGAAAGCCATGCCAAGTGTAGAAAATTAGCATCTGCAAACTTACATTCAGCATAAGGCATCCTTTCTGAGCCCGCTTCTCATTACACTGAGTGGTTAGTGGTAGATTCTGTGAAGGAATCATAAATCTATCTTGTGCAGTCTACGGCTGGGCGCGCATAAATAATAAATGTTCAGGTCTGGTGCCCCAAAACCCCCCTGAGCAAACGGGAGTCTGAGTGTAGCCCAACTGAACCTGGCCTGCTTACCACCCCATACAAGCAAAAGAAGTTGTGATTTGAGCGTAGAAAAAGCAGAGGCAGTCTGAGCCTTAGCTCCGGGCTCTATTACTGAAGGAACCAAAACCAGAGGACTCATCGCTACCCTGACTCCTCAGCTTCCACACAATCCAGATGAAAACAGGTAAGGATGATGGGGAGAGCAGGTGGGAGAGCAATTAAGGGTAAAGACAGTATTTTACCGATAGCAGGAGTAACGACATGACTTACATGGCACAGTCAAATCAAACAGAACCATTGCTGAGGCGCCCAGAAAATCACGGGCTAAAAGGCAAGGTAATTAAAGAGTGTACCGAGAACCTGAATTATAGTGAAAAGGCGAAGCTGATGGCTAAACAGGCAAAGAAGCTTCAAGCTAAAAAAAACAGTAAGCTTACAACTAATGCTAATTCGCAGATATCTGATTTACAGGCATTAATTTCTAATGTCCATGGCCCTGTGGTGGGAGAAAAAGCGCATAACGAACAATGTATGGCAGAAGTACCCAGCTGACATACAAGTCTAACTACCTCTGCAATATCTGAAGGGACCCCACAGGAGATCTCACAGGAGGCAGCAGTGGCAAAACCTGTAGTACCGGCCCAAGCTACTTCATCTCCATGAGCAATCCCCACTCTGGAATCTGATGCATTAGTGAACAGTGTACTGACTCATAGGGATCTTCCTAATGCCCCCCTGGTCAGCCCTCAAAATCAGTATTTAAGAGCGCTTGGGATAGAACATGGGGCAGAGGAAGTCCCCGCTAACTTAATGAGCAATGTCACACAATGATGTGAAAACCACAATGACAACGAAAACCCCCACTCTGTTACTGAGGAATCGGAGAGGTACAAGACCGATATCTCAACATCTAGTGAGGGGAAGAAACAGGATTGGGGAAGAACAGACTTGTGGGGCTAAGAGGATTCGTGGAAAGGCATTACCTCAAAAAAAAAGCTGGAAAAGAAAAGGAGAAAACAGAAAAATCAAGACAGACACATGAGTGGGGAGTCTACAAACTAAGGGAGTAACACCGAACTTAGATGTGACTACTCCTCCTCTCAATTTATGAGTGACCCCCTCAGATCAAACAATCTGTTCAGGCGGCAACCCGACAACCGTGGAAAATTGGAGAAGCGGGGATTCGGGACCCCCCAGGAACAAGGAGGAGCCCTCTCTGGCTGACGTCTTGAACTCAATCAAAAGCTTTCAGGAAGAGGTCAAGATAGACAACCGTAAAAACCGACAGGCCACAAAAAAACTACAGGGTGCAATCCCGAAAGTGGGCCATACATGTACGTAGATCTATGACAGAATGTCCTCTGTAGAAGTGCGCACAGAAAATCTGGAGAAGAACGTCTCCTAACTCCAAGCGCAGGGGGATGAGCATGATGGCATCGTAAAGGACCTAATGCTGAAGATCGAGGACAAGGAGAACAGATCGAGGTGCAACAACCTTCACTTTCTGGGTATTCCAGAAGGAGTGGAAGAGAGCGATCCAAGGGCTTATATGATCACACTTTGTAAAGGAGCATTTCCAGAACTCCAATCCTGGGATTGAGATAGGGAAATACAATGAGCGCATCGCTTCCCATTAACTCCCTCCAAACGCCCTGTGACTTTAGCGCAGTATCCCCGGGCAATGCTAGTATTCCTGAGTAACTTTCTTCTACGCCAGTCTATTTTTGAACTAGCAGGCCCACTAGCAAGAGGGAATTTAATGGTGGTACTTTCTTCAGCAGGCCTGATTTTGCCCATGCCACAGTTGAGCGGAGATGGAGGATGCAACAACTCTTAGCCCCTTTTCAACAAATTGGGGCGACGGTTTAACTACAAAATCCGGCATGTCTAAAATTCATCTTCAATGGGACCACACCCCGTTTCTCTTCAGAAATTCAAGCACAGGCATATCTCAGGAAGATCACAGAATCTAAAAGAGACAAAACCAAGAACTAAACAATTTATTCTCCATATACCCTAAAGGTTGAAAACGGATAGTGATTGAGAAAGAGATTGAGATTAAAACAGTTACCCCCCCCAAAAAAAATCTTTCTGCTATAATCTAAAAGATTGCATGTCACTTGTTAGGTTAATGGAGGTTTTCTTCTTCTTCTTTCCATTTTTTTTTCTTCTGTTTTTTTTGGTTCAATTATTTGCTTTGGGGTCAGATCGAGGGGGTGGGACTGGGGCCCTGACTGTTCAGATGTCCTGATCCTGGTTCATGCTGAACCGGGTAGTCTCAATGGGTGGTGGAGGGTGGTGGGTGGGGTTCATGGGGGGAAGGACAGGGCGAGGGATGGGGTTGGGGTTGGCATTGTGTACGTTATCATGGAAGGTATCTCGAGATAGCAAGCTTATTATTTTTTCTTTTACTAGATTTTGTTTGGGGAAAACAGCTATATTTAATGAGTAAACTACGCATAGCAATGATTAATGTGTGCAGCTTTAATGATATAAAGAAACAACGTAACACAGCTATAGAATTATGGCTTCTTAAACTGATTTCTTATGTTTACAGGAGACACATATAGAGAGGACACAAATACACCTGTTAGACTCACTAGGTTTACGGTGGTAAGGGCCACTACCCAAAATGCAAGGATACGTGGAGTGGCAATTTTATCAGCAAACCCCTCTTTTCAATTTACATGCACATTAACTGACTCAAATGGAAGGTGGGCTATTACAGTATCCCGAAGGGAAAATGGGGATACACTTACTATATGCACTGTATACGACAATACCACAATAGACCCAGCAACGTTTGATTTTTTGAATAACGAATCGGTCGGATGGCCGCTACCTTTAGTCATCTGTGGAGATTTCAATATTAATCTCCCAGCAGATAAAAGTATAGCTCAAGATAGTATTTGGACATACAAGGAACGAAAACCAAAGGTTTTTTAAGGCCCTTAAGGCCTTATGCAGAGAATAAGCACTCACTGATATCTGGCACTCAAAACACCCTAGCGATGCTGGTTATACTTATGGCTGAGATACCCGCCACCCCCTCTCAACACAATCCCCAAGGATGGGAAACCGGAAACAGTTCTGAACCTTTTGGAAGACGGGAGGGAGTGACCCTCCCGGCCGTATTTATTAAAATATGAAACAAAATTAAAACATTAAAATAACAGTTTCATATCATGTACAATTTCATTACCACATTGCGATGTTTGGCTAACCTTAACATATTCTCTAATACAAAGGTTCTCCTAGCCGAACTAACATCCTACAAACATTTAACTTGAAATTATGAAATTGTACATCCTAACGTTTAAGGGCCAACGGCAAGGTCGTAACCGGTGTCAAGATCCCTAAACCAGAAACATCCCCCTCACTTGTGAGGGGCGACCGCACAGAGGTGTACCTCGAGTGCAACTACCAATTTCCCTTGACTTGACGGGGGCCCCAATAAACTCGACGCCACTTAAAGGTCGTCCGAGGACTCGTGTAAGGTATCTAGAAGGTAGCGTAGACCCCCCCCCAAACCCCACACAACTTACCACATCTGCCGTCGCAGATGACCTGGCCCCGGGAAATTCTCCAGGAGGGGGCTGTAGCCCCTCCTACCCAGGAAGGGGCCTTGACCGCCTTTCCTTTCCTTTCGGCGGCCCATCCTTAGAAGGGACCGCCTACCCCGTTGAGGGGCCAATGGCCACCTCCCTCGAGCGCTCCCATCCGTAATGGGTGACGCCCACTCATAGGGATCTTCCAATTAGTGCTCACCGATCATGACCTTACCGCCCGACCAAAATAAATACGACAGTTCTAATCTAAATGACTAATTTACTAAAAAAGACAGTAAAAAACAACTTTATTAATAGCATGCTACTGGTCAACACTAGAGCAGGATTACTTTATTTGCAAAACATACCACAATTGACCATTCTTTATTGCATATTCAAAGTTATCACGATAATAATCCGAACCTGTAAACAAAATTAGAGTTACCACATTAAACTTTATTCAAGACCACTTGCAGTCCTCAGGGGCTGGTGGGTGGGTCAAAAATGGCTCTTCGTTCCGTCTCGAGCTCACGTGCAGCGAGGTGGTGCAGCTTCAGAGCACAGGAACAAGAGGATGCTTCCTTGGCTTGTTGCTCCTTTTATCCGTCTTCAGGGCGGGCGTAAACCCGCCCCGGCCTGCCCCGAGGGCGTGGCCGGCCGCGTCAGTGTCTAGGTCAGCCCACTCCAGGGCGGGAAAAGGCGCGCCCCGGCTACGCCACTTCGGGCATACCAGCCGAGACTCGCCTCCCGCCCAAGATGGCTTCCCGGGGGGATCGTGGTACTCCACCATACGTTCGGGGGGACCGAATGGTCGCCCCTTTCCATATGGCTGAGATACCCGCCACCCCCTCTCAACACAATCCCCAAGGATGGGAAACCGGAAACAGTTCTGAACTTTTTGGAAGACGGGAGGGAGTGACCCTCCCGGCCGTATTTATTAAAATATGAAACAAAATTAAAACATTAAAATAACAGTTTCATATCATGTACAATTTCATTACCACATTGCGATGTTTGGCTAACCTTAACATATTCTCTAATACAAAGGTTCTCCTAGCCGAACTAACATCCTACAAACATTTAACTTGAAATTATGAAATTGTACATCCTAACGTTTAAGGGCCAACGGCAAGGTCGTAACCGGTGTCAAGATCCCTAAACCAGAAACATCCCCCTCACTTGTGAGGGGCGACGGCACAGAGGTGTACCTCGAGTGCAACTACCAATTTCCCTTGACTTGACGGGGGCCCCAATGAACTTGACGCCACTTAAAGGTCGTCCGAGGACTCGTGTGAGGTATCTAGAAGGTAGCGTAGACCCCCCCCCAAACCCCACACAACTTACCACATCTGCCGTCGCAGATGACCTGGCCCTGGGAAATTCTCCAGGAGGGGGCTGTAGCTCCTCCTACCCAGGAAGGGGCCTTGACCGCCTTTCCTTTCCTTTCGGCGGCCCATCCTTAGAAGGGACCGCCTACCCCGTTGAGGGGCCAATGGCCACCTCCCTCGAGCGCTCCCATCCGTAATGGGTGACGCCCACTCATAGGGATCTTCCAATTAGTGCTCACCGATCATGACCTTACCGCCACAGGCCGGATAGTTGACCGGCTATCCGGACCCCCCACAACACTCCTACCTAAAGGTCATGTCTTAAAGTCTTTAGCCAAGCTACACAGTCTCCTATGAGTAACTCGTTCCCCACCCGGGACAAATGAACACCATCCCCCAAATACATACTGTCACCCGTGATACAACCATGCGAAATAGAATGCAGTGTATTGGAATGGAACAATCGACTCACTTTGTTATTAATTTTTCTTACTGAATGATTCAGAGCAGAAACAGAAATAGCCCCCCGCCATACTTTCCGTGGGATCATATGGGACCATGCAATCGTGCACCCTGGAACTCTCCTCGCCAACCAACTTACAGTGGAAAGCATCGCCTCAAGAAGCAGTCGTCTACCAGTGGTGACCAAATCATTGCCCCCAAGATGTACTATGACTATAGCCGGCGGTGACCTTGTCCGCCCTAGCAAACCCTCAAAGAATGATTGGAACTGGTCAATACAGAGTCCGCCCTTTCCGTAGAAGGACACACTGTACCCGTATTCCCCAGCCACGTGAATCATGTCACCTGCTTTGAATACGTCCGCGGCACGCCTCACGTATGAGTGGCCCACGACCCACACCTCCTTTTTCACAGCCGGTGAAGTATGACCGCTGGCCCGGTGTTGGGTCGACTGCATAGTCCGCCCCGCCTCGTAGGCTTGCGCAACTGAAATCAAACAAAAACAAGAAGCGTGAGTACATCATTACAGCTTCACAACATGTGCAACCGCACATACCTCTTATAACAATTGGAGGACCAACGCCCCACACGTTTAACTT
Organism: Lissotriton vulgaris; assembly: GCF_964263255.1. Lineage (NCBI taxonomy): Eukaryota > Metazoa > Chordata > Amphibia > Caudata > Salamandridae > Lissotriton > Lissotriton vulgaris. The sequence continues at coordinate 646,268,683 of NC_141691.1, read as the reverse complement.
GTTCGACATTCAGACCCCTGGCTGTAGCCTCTGTAGCAGCCCCTATCCGAAAGGAATGGGTCCCAAACTCGCCCGGGTTCAAGCCCGCAGCAGTAATCGACATCGCAAGCACCCGCTGAAACTGAAACCTCGTCAGTGGGGTGGCGTCAGCGTGTCTCAACAAGGTCCCCCCCCATGATGCCCCCCTTTGTGCTAAATATTCCTCTACACAACTCACCGGGCACATGGAGGACCCGGGGATCCTTTGTATTATTATGCAATCACCCATCGCACCCTGATCGGTCTTGGACCTGACGAACGAGACAGTCATTGTCCCCCCTCTGATCTGAACGTGCTCTTGGCACAGTCCCCCCATCACATCCTGCTTGTTCCTCGCCACTAATTCGCTTACCCGCATAGCCCCATGGAATGCCAGCGTAAAAGCGGCTCGGAATAACACTGTTTCATACTGGGATGAACATGTTGTAGGGAGTCTAGATAATAACAGGGCCAACCTATCCAGACCTATCGGGCGCCTTTCATCTACTCTGCGACCCTCAAGGCGTTGCCACCCACGTAGCGCTTTTTGCACAACGAAAGACGCTGTCGGGTCCTGGATCCCATGAGCCCTAGCCATAAAGGAAATGGCGGCCCGATGCCTCTGGGCCTTAGCCACTGATTTGCCTGCCTGCCGTAACGACAGCAGGAATTTCACTACCAGCTCCTCCTGGCCCCAAAGCTCCCCTCTAGCCGCCCCCAAAAAGGCCCAATAGGAACGGAACGCCCCTTCATATGCCTTCCTCGTCCTGGGTGCTAAACTCTCTCCCACGAGGTCCTGTAATTCGGGGCACCGAGAGACCAGAGAGCTTCGGGAAAGGGTGCTGCCACCGGGTCCGCTGTGGGCAGAAAACCCCAGAAGGCCTGCATACGAAAACGAGAAAGCGCATCAGCCGCCTGGTTCATCACCCCCGGGACATGTCTTGCCTTAAATAGTACATTCAGTTGCATACACAATAACACAATTTCCTTGAGCAATCTCAGAATCCATTTGCATCGTGCTGCCTGGCTATTGATACACTCAACAACGGTCATGTTATCAGACCAGAATACCACAGAGTGATCTCTGAACCCCTCGGGCCAAGTTCTTAGGGCCACCAGAATGGGAAAAAAGTTCTAGGAAAGCAATGTTACTTGTCAGACCACTATCATGCCACCATGACGGCCATCTTTGTGCCGACCACTGAGTGCCGAATATAGCACCAAAACCAATGCTCCCTGCCGAATCTGTCCACAGCCCCAGCTCCTCAGAGGACACGGCCGGTTTGTTCCAGACAATTCGACCATTGAAATCCGCCAGAAATGCCAACCAAATGCGCATGTCCTGGCGAACCTCTGCCGAGAGCCTTGTGCGATGATGACCCTCCTTCAGGCCGACCATGGCTTGAGCGATCGAGCGAGAAAAGGGGCGGGCCATCGGTATAACTCTTAGGGCAAAATTCAACTGCCCCACCAATTGCTGTAATTGATGGAGCTTAACCTTAGACTCACTGATACACATTTGCAGGGATGCCCTGAACCTTAACACTTTGTCACCTGGTAAACGAAAACAACCTTCCTCGGAATCGAGCTCGATCCCCAGGAACTCGAGGCAAGTCGAGGGACCCACAGTCTTACCTGGTGCCAATGGCACGCCAAACTGATTCATCAAGACACAAAATGCATTCAAAGCCTGTCCACATTCCGGATCCCCGGCTGCCCCAAGAAACAAAAAGTCATCGAGATAATGCATAACATGTTGAAACCCCGTCTTCTTCGTGAAGACCCATTGCAGGAAGCAACTGAACTTTTCGAAATAGGCACAAGATATAGAGCACCCCATCGGCATACACCTATCCATGTAATAGTGACCCTGAAACATGAAACCAAGGAGACGCTGATCGTCTGGATGTACCGGGAGCAACCGGAACGCTGACTCGATATCAGATTTTGCCATCAGCGCACCGGGCCCCAGGCGATTCAATATGGCTACGGCCTCATCGAAGGATGCGTACCGCACCGAACACACTTCCGGGTCTATTGCATCGTTCACGGAAAGACCACGTGGGGCTGATAAATTATGTATCAGCCGAAACTCACCCGGGTCCTTCTTGGGGACCACCCCTAAAGGGGAACAAACAAAGTTAGGAACTGGTGGCACATTAAATGGACCGGCGACTCGACCTCGAGCCACCTCCTTCCCAATCTTTTCCTGTACCACGGTCGTATGCTGTAAGACCGATATCTGGTTTTTACATTTTGCTATACCCTGAAACTCCCCTACTGGGATGCGGAAACCATATAAAAACCCGTTCCGCAACACCCCAGCGGAAGCGTGATCCGGGTATTCGCTGAGCCAGGGAATCATTGCCATGGTATCAATCGGAGTAGGTAAAGGCGCCCCTCGGACTATGTCAGACCTGTTTGGCGCCTCCTCTACCCCCGTTATCACCAGTTTTGGCTCTGCACATGGACTCAGGATGAGATGATTGCCCACACCCCCCACATTCGTGCCTAAACTTGCATGACCCCTGGGGCCTAGTACATTTCCCCCTGTTAAAGTTCCAACAAACCCCCCTTTTACCTGTGTTGCCAATTGGCCTCGAGTGATTGTCATTACTCGTACCTGATCGAAAGGGCGTCCCCGCATATTGGCGGGAGGATTCGCCAACGTTACTCCCTACCAATGGCACCCTCAACATACCAGAATCCTCCATTTTGGACCAGGACACCGAATCATAACAATCCCAAGTTAAGTTCTTATCATGCTCTTTCGCTTTTCTGAAAACATTATCGTAACAAAACCAATGGTTGCCCTCGTGAGATACTGAATACCCCATGATCCGTGACTGATAAATCGGCAATTCGGGCAGCAATTCGGGCCTACGTTCACCCAAGATGGATGTAAAAACCCCCCATGCTTTGCCCCAATTACCAATGTTTTCATTTACTTTAAAGGCGGCCATCTTTGCGTGCCAAACACTCGGATGCATGAGCTCCTTTTGGCTCTTAACATGCTCCATCTCATAATGATCGGTAAGCAACGAGAAGATGTTTATATACTCCCCTGCCCATATCTTCTCTTTGATAGCCAGAGGGACATGCTGACCCAACTTTTCCCTTCGGGAGGGTGCCGACTCATCCCTCGCAATCGGCAATGGCCGCTTACCTGAACCGGAAGCTGTATCTGCGACTGGACCTGACCCAGGTGGTTTTTCTACTGCCGCAGCCGGCGATGGTGCCCTCGTCGCTTCCCTTGTTTCCCGCAGCTGCTTCATCAACACCTGCGCGTCATCAGCCGTGGCGCCCTTGCTACCTTTACCCAACCACGCTGCTAGTTGTGCTGCCAGCTCGGGCGGCATATCGTCCCCGGACACGGGGGTGACCACTACGGGAATCGGATTCCCTTCCTCCGGCACAGGGGTGGGTGCCTCGAGTGGAGTACAAGGAACTGGGACGTCTCCCCCAGCTGCTCCCCTTCTGGGCCTCTTGCCTTTCCCTCCTGGAGCTGCTCCTGCCAGAGGACGTTTCGGCCCCCCTTCCTCGTCTTTCTCCGCCATTCGCTTCTTTAGGTCGGTCACCTCTTTCATAAGAACACGCAGCATCTGGTCGGTAGTCATTCGCTTTCCCGCCTTCCTAGGCATTCTCCGACAGAGTATCTGCAAGACAAACAAGAAAGATTACAACGCTCAAAAATGGCTCTTCGTTCCGTCTCGAGCTCACGTGCAGCGAGGTGGTGCAGCTTCAGAGCACAGGAACAAGAGGATGCTTCCTTGGCTTGTTGCTCCTTTTATCCGTCTTCAGGGCGGGCGTAAACCCGCCCCGGCCTGCCCCGAGGGCGTGGCCGGCCGCGTCAGTGTCTAGGTCAGCCCACTCCAGGGCGGGAAAAGGCGCGCCCCGGCTACGCCACTTCGGGCATACCAGCCGAGACTCACCTCCCGCCCAAGATGGCTTCCCGGGGGGATCGTGGTACTCCACCATACGTTCGGGGGGACCGAATGGTCGCCCCTTTCCATTCTTCTCCTACCCGCATAATAAATTGGTCAGATTAGACTACGTCTTTGCATCCCAGACTATTCTTTTCGAGTCTTCAATAGAGTAGACTCCACGTATTATTGCAGACCATAACCCCTTAGTGGTGGCAGCAAAATAGGCCATTTTGGGGGTAATTGTAGAGAGGGCGGCGGATAGATTAGCATCATGGAAGAGGGAGGCATATGAATGCAGTGAGCAGGTTGGACACCACATAACCATCAGTGCAAGACAAAAAGCCACCAGAAACACTATAAACGCTGTCAAAACCTCTGTGCAAGAAGTAGTGTCAGATGTAGAGGGTTTTCGCAAGGAGTTCCTTGCCTACTATCAAAATCTATATCGTGAGACGACCATGGCCTGCTCAGATGATATTACTATCTAAATAAAATCCCAGCTGTGCAGCTATCACATGAGGATCAGGTCATACTAGATGATCCCCCCCAATGGATTAACACACTGCTCTGCATCAACGGTCTTCCTAATAATAAAGCCACCGGGTTAGATATTGTTCCAGATTAATTTTATAAAAGTTTTTCCACTGAATTAAAAGAGATCATGCTTCAGATATTCGTTCATGTATTTAGAGGGGGATACCACCAGCTTCGTGGTCACAAGCTAAAATCATTGTATTTCCAAAATAAAAAAAACGGCACTTGACCCTGCTTCTTACCACCCTATTACCTGGATAAATGCGGACAGCAAAATGTTTTCTAAAATCCTGGCAGTTCGATTAGCCGGGGTAATCAATAAGGTCGTATCCCTGAGGCAACACAGATTTATATCGGGCGTGGAACAGTAGATGATATCAGGAGAACTATCTCTCTCTTCAATCCTGCACACATATCAGGAGATTTAATGGCACTTATCCTTCTTGATGCTGAGAAGGCCTTTGACAGGGTCTACTAGCCTTTTTAATGGGAGACACTTTTGGGAGACACTTTCAAGGGCCGGGATTGGTCAGGAATGTATACAAGCATTAAAGATGCTGTACTATCAACCCGGTGCAAAGCTATTCTTAAATGGCGAATTAACTGAAACTTTTAAAATATCTAGAGGATCCTACCAGGGCTGCCTAAGCTCACCTCTCCTGTTGGCATTATATATAGACCCCTTCTTGCGCGTGCTGGAAAGGGATCAGAAAATTAGTCCTATCCTATCGCATTGGTGGGAGATGAAAGTCCTGGCCTATGCCGACGACATTGCCTTGGTGACTACTAATCCAGGTATATCTATGGCTGAGGTGGAATTAGAGGTGGCTAGGTTTGGAAATCTGTCTGGATATTCCCTTAACAGATCTAAAACCCAGATAATTTGTAAGAATGTTGACATGGGTCCAGACAAAAGACAGGTAGAAAAAGCTGGTTATCTCGGAATGGAAGTCATGGCAACAGTGAAAAAAATAGTTGATTGTAATATCGATCCCTTGATTGACAAAACTAAACCTGAATTAATTAGACTTCACAAATTAATAGGGAGATGTAACTTAATAAAATGCTTTTTTTCCCTACATTTTTATACTTTATGAGAGCTATTCCCTTAGAATTCAGCAATACTGCCTAAAAAAGATAGATTTGTTCTCATGATTTATATGGTCCTATGAATAACCCAGATGAGCTTACAAATTTCTCTCGCTACGAAAAGAGAAAGTGGGGCTGGCTCTACCAAATATAAGACTTTATTACTGGGTAACTACTATGTTGTGCAATCTTACCCTCTTAACTGATCAAACTACAGGTAATGTCCTAGAAGATATACCCACGCCTATAGAGCTCATAATGGGCAAAGATGTGTGGGGATTGATCTGGCGGTTTCTAAATGATTCTCATTAAAAAAAAGTGCACTTCAAGACACTGGCGGCAAAATGCTAGGTCTCGGTCGGTTGAATTATTATACGCCAATTTGTAACAACACAAACTTGCCTGATGTATTTAAAGACCCACTACTCAAAAAGTGGCAAAATAAAGGTCTGGTCAAACTGGAGGATCTTTACTGTCTCTCGGATATTGCTTTGTATAACTCTCTTAAAGTGTTAATGTCGGATGATTTAACAACGCCAGCTAGGAAGTGGCAGGAGGAAATAGATATCTCAGAATGTTTATTTCTCCACTCATGCGACCTTGCACACAATTAGCTAATCCCAGCACAGCTTCAAGCCCAGTACTATAAGTCCTGCTTTTCGCTGTACTATACTCCAAAATGAATCGCAAAGTGGGGGACGGGGAGAGGGACTTTCTGCCTGCGATGCTCCTTGTACCTGGCTGATCTGAATCATATGTTCGTCTCTTGTGACGTACTAAGTTATCTCAAACTCGAGATTGCGAATTTCTTAAAGTAAATACTAGAGAGGAATGTCCCTCATTCTTCTTCCCTGATCTGTCTTGGGGTAGATCAAGAGATGCAAGGCAAACAGGGAGAGCATCTGATCTTTATAGCTGGGGCAATATACTGCCTTTGCCTGGCCTCAGCATGGCTGGACCCATTCCCTCCAGGGTACCACCAATGTCTAACACAACTAGTAGCTAACTACAATTTTGAGAAAGCCATTTATTGGAAAAGAGGCATACGGTTCTGCAAGAAAAGGCTTAAGATTTGGGAAACTTTGACTAAATGGCTTGAGAGATAACACAACAAATCAACACCACACTTCTTTCTTTTTTTTTCTTTTTTCTTCTTTTAAGTTTGTGCCAACCCCGGGGGTGGGGGACGGGGTGGAGGTTAAAAACATTTAGAAATGTGTGCATGATAAACAACTGCTGACTAATTCTTAATATCAATTTTCATTTATGATAAGTAATTTATTTAGAGATATATGCAACCTACCCACTGTGATGACAATACATGTATATTGTTTGCTTTCTCGTTCTTTCTTTTTTGAAATTATAAGTTGTTTGTAAGACGATTGGAAACACGAAGTTTAAGCTGTATATGATTATCATGCACCAAATAAAAAAAATAATAATAATAAATTGAAACAGGTTTGAGCATAAAATTCTTTATGAGAAGAATGGTTCTCCTTGAACAAGTCCTGTTATTTGCATCCACGTTACTTTTGAAGATGTGATTTGCCCTTGGACTTATTTTTCGCAGGCGATACAGCGAAATTTCGCACAATGTTGTGCAATTTCTGTGAAATTTCACAAAATATTGCGAAATGACATTGATCAGTTTCACACAGCATTTCTTCTAATCATCGATCACTAAATTGCTGCCTCTAATTACTATCTGGAGATTGTGAAATCAGTCATATACCTAAGCTTTTTGCTGGATATCCCCCTCAATATTTGCTTGAATATCAAATAATCACAAGATGAAGCTGCAGAGTATCTCCAAAACCTTTATCCTCGACTCTTAGTTCAAAATTGCTGTGCAGGCACTGCTTATATCTTGCATGGAATATGGGAACACTCTACTAATCGGTCTACTCTATTTCCATCAAAACATCTGAAAGCTATCCTTCAATGAACAGCCAGGCTGTTCACTTACATTACAAAATTCAACCAAACGATGGACATTTGAGCTTCGCCACACTTATAAAACAGCCTGTCTCACATACAAAGGCATACACCTAAATTCCCACTCTAACTTGCACAGAAAATAGGGAGTACAGTAAAAGATCAAAAACTATGGCAAAAATATATACTAATTCTCAAAACACTTTTTTTCATAAGAAAAATATTTATCAAGCTCAGCTTTTCGAGGAATTCACCCATCATCAGGAATGCCCTTTCACTTAAACAGGGCCTTCTCCCTCATTGCAAATGTTCAAAGCCAAACTAAAGGCTCATCCACTAAACATTCCCTGATTGTGTGGTTTTCTTGTTAATAGACCTTTCCTGCAGAACATACAGGCTTTATATTGCTGTGCTACTATTGTCTATTGCTAATCTCAAATGAATACATTTGAATTTATTCTTCCACCTAATTCTATAATGCACATTTACACACCATTTTCAGTTGCAAAGTTACTCCTAGTGTAGACTTGCATGTCTAAAGTAGGATTAATTAAAATGTATTTAATTATTTTAAAAATATCCTAAAAGAATCATTTAAATCCTATCTACTTTAAAATTTGTAATTTAAATTTAATATTTATTGCTCTTCCTAAAAGTTATACTAAGAATTAATATAAATAAATCTTTATTTAACACAAAATTGTAAACTTTATTATACATTTAATATTTAAACGTTTAAGTTTATTTATATATATATTATTAGAAAACATGTTTATAACACATTTCTACACACATATTGTGTCATGACATGCCCTAATCACGCCCAAATACAATTACCATTCGTGTATAATGATGCCACACAGATTTCAACCTTGCGGTGCAATTGCCAGTCCTTATGGAAGAATTTCAAAAGTCATATATAATCAATTTCAAATACTGAATACAAGAGTTGCACCTTTAATCAGCACGAATGCGCAGTGTGGATGAGACTGTCTTGTTGTCTAGTATCCAAAACTGTTTGATGTAAATTTGCAGATTCCTTCCTCTCACACTCAAAGAGGACAAGATACTGATGGAAAAGTAAGATGATTGAGCATCCAGGTGTGGGGGGGGGGTAGTTCACACCTCACATAACTAGGCTAACTCCTGCAACAGATGCCAAAGTCACATAATAACAGTGAGGGCAAGTGCACTGCGATCCTGAGTATCTGGGAGGGATCAAGAGGCAGGATTACTCAGCATCTTGAATAAACTAGTCAGTGCACCCTGGGTTCACGCATACTGTGGAATAGGTACAAAAATGGTAGGAAGCAGCAGCATTGACATTTGATATGTCAAAAGAACATGAAATAGATAATGCTGTCATGACTAATGCTACCAAAAGTCAAATTCAAAGATTGAGACAACAATTACAGACATTAAAACAAGTTTTTGAAAAGAGAGAAACAAATGGTGAAAGATTACATCACTAGAAAGCTATATTGCAGTGGGAAGGGTACCAAGGGACCTTGAATATTACATCATTCTCACCTATGAATTCCTGAATTTCACACGACTTGAAGAATCGACCAATCTCATGGGAAAAGAATTCAAGCTGATGATGGAGCTATCAATTAAATATGCAAAAATTGTGCCTGATTCCATTTGTGATGAACTGAGTAACCTTAATGATGGACTGCAGTAGAAACAAAATAAAGACAAAATAAAGAATATTTGTAGCTCCACTATGCATATGTTTCAGTCATAGTCAGGGGCTACAGGCATGTCGGCATTTTCAAAAATACTCTGGACCACAGAGAGATGATACTTACCATGAAACATTTCTGCCTAAATAACAATCGTTCTTCTGTGAGGGATTATTATACAATAAGGCTCACTGGAACTGCTCTGGGCACGTTCTTCGCCTCCAGCTACACAAACATATTTATAGGCTGGTGGATGGAGAAGGTAGTATAAAGCAAAAAACTGGTCCAACATTCACCACTCTGGATCTGTTACTTTGATGATCCTTTTCTCATTTAGAATGGGAGTGCAGTGGAGGTCAAATAATTTGCGGCGGAATAACAGATTAACTACTTGAATTTAAAATGCACCTCAAACATCACTACCCAACAATCAGAGCTTCTGGATATTGGAGTCATAGTAGCGGAAGGAGGTTTGGTTACCAATATCTTCCAAGAAGCCATGGCAGGAAATGTTATTCTTCATGGAAAGAGTTATCATTCAAAGAAGGTAAAGTGGATCATTCCCTAGGGAGAGTTCCTCAGTATGCCATGTAACTACAGCACTAATGAGGGCTTTACCAAGGAAGTCTCAGACACAAAAGAGTGATTGAGGAGGAAGGGATTTCCAAGCAAAGTAATCAAGCAGGCAGTATGCAGAGTAGCAAGCATATTGTGAAAATGCCTATTTACTAAGATGAAAAGAACTAAAAACAATATGGGTCACTTTATATGTACGTACAATAGGGCAAGCACTGAGATAAACATGCAGTTGATGGCACCTCATTAAGGCTGGCCTTATGAAAGGGCCAAAAACGAAGCCACTTCCCACTGTAACTTTTTGAAATCAAAACCACTTAAAGATACCTTAACCACAAGTTACTTGAAAAAGACACCTGAAAGGGATGGGCTAGGGTCAAAGGTTTTTAAAAATGTGGTGGATGCAAGGCATGCAAATGTAACAGTGATTACATGTCCTACAAATTAGCAATGGGCACTAGTTAACTAAAGTAACTATAACTTGCACCCCACCATGCACAGTGATGTCATCAATGACATCATTTCAGTTATCATCAATGATGTTATCAATTATGTAATAGAACATGTCATGAGTGTTGTAATATGCAATGCATGTTGACTGCACAATTTATAGGTACTTTAGTTTACTATAATTTGTGAATTTCAGTGAATTGCTAGTGTGTTTGTGAGTTTAAAAGGTTATATTTGACGTCCTGTCAGTCCAGACCCAAGTTCCAGATCCTTACTTTATCTTAAATTGAGCAGGTGATTTGTGGTGGTGGTGGAGGAGGTACGGAGGGTCAAAGGTCAACAAATTGAAGGGCCAGCCCAACTCTAGGAAAGAAGGTAGCCTCAGGAGACATGTAGGTGGGCTATCAGATAAGACACAGTTCAAACCTATCAGGTGATGGGTACATGATATACTGGGGTAGGACAGAGCAGAAGATGAGAAGCAACAAGTGAAAGAGAAAGTTCAATCCAAAAAACACCAAATAGGCAAAATACTTTTAAAGTGTAGCCTGCACAGTCTCTTTAACCACACTGTGGTGGACTGTGAGCAAAAGCTCTGGATTCCACAAGCACTGCGATATACAACCTACACCACACTTCTTGACAATCTGCACACTAGTCCAACAATGTTGAAGGGCTTTGTATATCCTGGCCACTGTGTGGAAAAGTTATCATCTAGTCAGTGAAGGGAATCAAGGAATTCCAGTAGATATGCACTCGTGACAGATGCCTGAGGAAGGCTACTATGTTACATATGGACTGCCAAACACAGAGAGATGGGGAAAGATCATATCAGATTTCACCACACTACAGGGGAGCTCAAACTACAAGAAGCTCAGTTCAATAAATATCCAAAGCTCAGAAATGCCCTGGATGTGAGTCACATCACCCAAGTGGCCCTTCCAAACTTTATTCAACTGGAGGCCAAGGTATTGGTGGGACGATTACATGAGGGTGCGTTATCTAAAACATACAAAACACTGTGGTGTAATGCCCATACCCATTAAGAGTCTTGAGAAATAAATGGGAAAATGTTTGGGGCAACTGGATGATTTACACTTGTGACAAGTATTAATGGACTCTCAAATATTGGCCATACCAGCCAAGATGTGGTTCATCCAACTCAAGTACCTGCAGATAACCTAATAGATGCAAGTGAAATCCTGGAAAATAAGTAAGGTCTTCTTCCCCAGCTGTCACAATTGTCATCAAATAACGAGATACCTCTACCATATGACATTGAAATGTTCTACCATTTCAAATTATTGGCAATACAATCAGTAGATATGCCACCTAAGGTGATACATCTGAGGCTATTAGAGGAACTAGGAGGAACATGAGGAGGCAGACCCCCGATTGAAATGGAGACATTGTTGGTAAAACTATGTTCAAATAGTAGCACCCTAAATAAACAGACTATTGTATAGGTTACATGGGATCAAAGAAACTGATCGATTGGTACAAGCTGGGTAAACCAAACCCAATTTGAGAAATATTGTTTAAGGTCAATTTGATGGATGTATCATGAGCTATGCTTTAAATATGTTAAAACAACCCCAAAAAATTGGCTTATAAAAAGACCACTTGGTAAGAATTTGTCAAATCACTGGGACATAAAAGAAGTCCTGATGGATGAGGGATGATAAGGAAGTTTATGGTGTGGGCTTGTTGTCCAGGGAAACCAAAAAATTTACTTTTCTGGAAATTAAAATCTCAAAGAGAAACAAAGAGGTTCAGGTGCAGCTAGCCAGAGAGAAGATATTTTGAACATGCAAAATAAAATGTTCTATCCTACAAATCTTGCCGAGACCCTGCAATACAAACATTTTACAACAAATTAGGTTTTTTGAAATATTTTAGCAAACTGTCTATTTAAGACTACTCTGCAACCACCTGAAAACTGTTGCAAGACGCTATTGCAACTGTTGCATATCAAACATATTCTTCCAAACAGAGGTGCAGATAAAAAGGATTCTGTAAAATTGTTACCAGCCTTATGCACTAAATTATTTTCCCTTGTAAGGCTGGTACAAACATTCCCCTGGGTCAGGTCTGGACAATGGCTCATCTAGGGGTAGATGTATCAAGCTTTTTTCTTGTCACAAATGCTGCGATTCGCAAAATAGCAGTGTTTGCGACAAGAAAAACGGGACATGAGATGTATCTTGCAAAAAGTTAGCAATATTAAGGAATCGCAAATTTTGCAATTCCTTAAAATTACACAAGCATTTAAGAAATCGCAAGTTGAGATTTCTTAAATGCTTTGTATGAAACATTTCATTTTAGCGAAATTTGGCTAAGAAATCGCAAATTACCACCAACTTATAGTTGGTGGTAATTTGCTAATTATTTTACAAATGCACTTTCTGCAATTTGTAAAGGTGCCATGTGCCATGTGACACTCATACATGCCCTTAGGGCATGTATGTGCGCCAAATGCGCACGCATGTCATTTTCAGGGGTGCAGCAGGGTCTCATTGAGACACTCCTGCACCCTTGAAATTATTCTCAATTTGCGATTAGCAAATTACGAATCGCAAATTAAGAATAATTTCACATTCATTCCTATGGGCCTCCTGGCCCATAGAAATGAATGGGAAATTATTCCTTATTTGCGATTAGCAATTTCCTAATCGCAAATAAGGAATTTTAAGAAATCGCTAAAAAATTGCGAATTTCTACATACATGCCATTTTGCAATTCCCAAATAGCGATTCCATAAAAATCGCTATTTGGAAATCGCAAAAGGGTATGTTGATACATCTAGGCCCAGGTTCCTAAAAGGAATGTTCTGTAGAGAAGAAAGTTAGCACATGTGGACACACCCAGTCTAGAATAGCTGACAGTCAGAATCCTCTCCCACAGTAGGTAAGAACGATTTCATCCTTCTTCTCACAGGCCGACTCTGAGATGCAGGTGGGATGAGTTTTAAGAGGAAAACCAGCATATCACTAGTTGGTGATTCTAACCTAATGTCTAAAAGTCACAAAATACTCTACATTCCTGTGTTTCCTACAGATTTCCAGGTCAGGATTGGAACTCCTCCCAGAATCTCTGGCACATGTAAATCCCACAAGGCTAATAAGCTTTTGATTCTCCCCCAACTTCATAGATCCTCATGGACATTGCAACATCATCTGCCTGTATCAGCCTGGGATATATCACACATCAATGTTAAAGAGAGATTCTGTATGGGACTGTATTAGAGCTAACTTTTTAAATTGTGAAGTTTAAATACTGGTCTAGAGTGAATCATTGTCGTAGCAGTATAATGATGCATGACTGCGCAACATTTGCCAGACAGCTTTTAATTAATGCAGCATTTCTAGGACATGCAGCATTTCTAGAACAGTCCCCGGGCCGAAGTGTAGTTTCACCTAATTTGGAGTTGCAGAAATAAAACAATGCTTACTTTCAGCACAATGTTTTTCAATGTATGATATGGTGGAAGATTGCACCATATTGTATTGTAATAAATAAAACATTAGTTTTAGTGAAGCCAGTTATACCAGCTCCTTTGACTAATGCATCCATTGACATTTGGTTAACATCTGTTATCTGTCTGTAACTTCAAGCGAGGTGAAACTGAACTTTCCAAATACTCCTTTTTGGGGCCAATTCACAAACTGCATTTCATAGTACATTTAGTAGGAATATATCAGTTCTACTAGTGTACTACAAACTACAGTTCACCCCTATCATCTCTGCACAGAGATCTGAGGTTCCGTGACGATTTGAACCCGTGTTTTCAATATTGTCGGAAATACATAATATTGGTATCAGCGAACCGCAAATGATCCATTTAGCATATCCTGGTGTTTTCGCTATGCTACGATCAAGAGTACTCTTGTAACCAACACATTTCTGATCTACCCATGGCATCCATCTTAGATCATGGCGGCCATTTTGTGTTTCTTGCCCTCACATACGCAATAACCTCTAATCACTTCATTTCGATTAAGGACACGTAGCCGTAGCCGGAGATTCACCTCTTCCATGACACGTACACCTTGGAACAGAACACGCTGTAGCTGCATGACTCGACAAAGACTGTCTCCTCTGCCCGAGGCCAGCCCTACCAAACTGGTTCTCGTGTCCATTGTCCCGATCATGATTAGGCGGCCGAAGCCGGTAGCCTTGCCCGTTTACAACCCACAAACATCCCTTATCCCACTTTTCTATCTTCCACACCTGGCTCCGTTCCTTTCTTTCTGAATCTTTATTAGGGGGAGGTAACGAAATTTACGATGAGGCGGTCCGGCTCTTGAATGCAATATTGACAAGGGATTGAGATGAATTAGTGGGAACCCCTCTTCGTAATGTTTGGCCTCAGATATTATCAACGGTTCCTGTGTAACGCCAAATATTTATTGTTTTAGACACAAAGGTTTTGGGAATGTATTACATGTAAAGAATTTGCCCCCAGCTTAAAATTCAGTATATAAGGAGCAACCCTCTTTGTACAAATCGAACAGGCTCCTAAATTCTGCCCGTGTGTAGTATCTGTGACTTCTGTGTCCCTGCAGTAATAAACCTTTGGTCTTTGACGCCATCATCGAGAAGCCCGTGTTTCTGTTCATTTGTGCACCAAGGCAGGTGGAACTCCGGGGTCTTCGGGTGTTGTTCCCTGACACCTCTGGATGGAACCAAAAAGTCCAGAACTCCAATTGGCGCCCCCACGTGGGGCGACGTCATTCGGTACCGGTCCAAAAGCCTGAAGAGTTCGAGAAGCTTCGTGTGAAGATTCCTGAGGGAGGCGCCCCACTTCATCGATCCCGGCATATCGCAAAAGTGGCCCGAAGTTTTCTTCCACGAGGGTTCCCGTTCAGGACAGCTGCAGTGGGCCGTTGCCTTGACCGTCGCCCTGTCTTGGACCCGAGGTGCAGTCCTTAGTACAGCGAAACGTGACGGGTTTCTCCTTGGTGACGTCTTCAGTGCCTCAGTTAAGTATTTAGTGGTTGCTAGCTGGTTACTTCGTGAGGGTTGTTAAAATCCTTTTTGGTTCTTGGTTTGGCTTGGTTTCGTAAGATTATCACTGGTTGTTCTGGTTACGATAATCTATTTGGTTTAGTTTGGGTATCGATACATCAGTTCGTTTTTGGTAGGCCTAAGTTCTTGGTTCAGGTGCACATATCTGTTTCGTGTTTTGTTTGTTCTGTGTTCCGGATTGCAAAATGGTAAGTCGGAGAAATTGTATGTTGTCTTGTTTTGGTTGCAACAGTGATTCACGATTGGAGGACTCATGTCTGGTTCCTCCGATTGGGACTCCCCTATATGACTTGTATTGTAAACATGGTGTGGGTCCTATATCTTATAATGAGGTGTGGGTCCGATATACGAAAAAAGACGGTGTCCTTAGTTGGCCACTGCATGGTAGTTTTGAACCCGAAATTCTTGACAATTTAGAAGCGAAATTGTTTAGGAAGAAAGCCCGGCCGGCAATGTTTGATTCTTTCCGTTACTGGTGAAAAGAATCTAAACAGAGAGAAATGAAAAGATTAAAGAAGGAACAGAAAGAGCAAGAAGAGTTGACTCTAGAACAAGCGGCTAAGCAGCTGCAAGTTAACGAGTCTGAGAAGGCCCTAGAGGTGGCCATTAGAGAGCATAATTTAGCGATCGACAAGTGCTATCCTGCCTTGCCATCGAAAACAGCTAAGATACTGGAGGACCCCGAAAACGATCCTCTGTTGTCTTATCTGTTACGGTCACCTCCACCGTATGCACAAGGTGCTACGGCTCCACTTGTACCGAATGTTCAATTGCCGGTTGCTGGACAACCTGGTATTCCTGCTCCTGCTCCTCAGAATCAAGCTCCTGTACCTCCTGTGGTCAATGTGAATGTTCCTACGGCTCCTCCTCCTCCTGGATTGCCGACTTCTATACCTGTATCTGTCTCGCTTACACCTACTGTTCCACAAACTATTTTCCTCGATACTCCTACCGTCCCGCTATCTGTTCCTACCTCTACTGTGTTCTCTACGTCTGCGAGTGTGTTGACTCCACTTTCTGTTCGTCGAAAAATCACTGATTCTGTTTCTAGCATTCTGTCTCCTTTCTATAAAACTTTAATCAAGACTCCTACTTCTGATTCTGTTCAAAGACGTAGTCAGCTTCCGAGTACTGAGGAACGGGGAATTTTAGATTCCACGGCTCTCAGATGGATTTCGAAGAGTAGGAGATATAGTACGAAAGATGTGCTAGATACATTTATGCAGTGGAAGGAACCAACGCAACGGTATGTCTTTGATGAGATGTGTTCGCTGTTACGTGAGGAGATAGAAGAAGATGATGTTGAATCAAATTTAGAGGACTTAATTAAGGTTCAGAAAGAGTTTGCTGCAGGAATGATAGTAGGTCAAAATATAGAAGAAGCAATGGATCTGATTTTAAGTTATAGAAATGACCCATCACTTCATTCACCAAGAGATTTAGAGAAAAGTAAGACGAAGCTAAGTCGCCAATATCCAATGAGGGAGGTTCCTCCAATTTGGCGCGATGCTGTGCAAGCTGATGCAGTCCGTGGTATTGCAGCCGCTCCGGCCCAATTCCAAAGAGTGTGGATACACATTCCATGGAAACGAGCCGAAGTGCTAGCAGTGAAGCAGGCCTTGCCAGACCCGCGTAAGAATCCTGCTGGATACTATAAGGAATTAACACAGACAGTTGAAGCGTGTATAATGAACTTAGCGGACATCGATATGTTATTTGGTAATGTAGTTCCGCAACCAATTTGGGCTAAAATTCGTAAAGAGAATCATCCAGTTGCCCTAGGTGGTGATTGGGCAGCTATCATTGCAGCGGATGGTCAGCAAGTAGGTGGTGCAAAACCCGAACCCCTAATTGCTAATCTTCCAGGTAGAATAATCGACTTGATGAAGACTCTGATGCCCGCATTGCGTGTTAATTGGGACAAGTTGTCCGCCTGCAGGCAAAAGAAAGACGAAAGTGTCTCCGACTTCTTCACGAGGTTCGAAGAGACTTTTGTAGATCATAGTGGTCAGGATATGAGCACAGAAGGAGGACAGAGACTGTTTGTGGATAAATTTGTACATAATTTGTTACCTGAGTTATGCAATAAATTAAAGGATTCCGAGAGTGCGTGGGCTGTCTCTACAACTGCGCAAATACTTGCAACTGCACAGTATTATGAAAATAGGGATAAAGAGGAGAAAGAAAAATCAGATAAGAAAACAAAAGATTTAAAGACTAAAGTTCTCTTGCAACAGGCGTATCCGCCTCGCATGAATCAGACTAATACGCAACAGGGTTCGTATCAAAGAACAGATTATAGCTCACCTAGGCCTCAATATCAGTGGAATCAGTGTGCGTACTGTAAGAAAGAGGGTCACTACAAGAATGAGTGTCCGATCTTAGCGCAAAATAATGCAGCAGCAGCTCAGAGAGGTCGTGGTGGTTTTGTGCAAAATTCTAGAGGTCGAGGGCGAGGTGCTATGCCTCCACAGACGAATGATCGTCCTTCCAATCACTTTGATCAATGAAATGGACAGTCTACTCAGCAAAATAGATCTCAACAATATCTTGTTGAAGACTATTGTGAAGTGGATGAGGGATTTCAGCAAAATGGGTATTAGGACAGCCATGGACAGAGAGAGGGAGTAGTATCAGTTCCAGTGGATCAGGGTGGGACTTATGTCGCAGTAGCAACATCAGGTGTAGTCGAACCGTTTCTGTTGGATACTGGTGCAGCAAAAAGTTCTATCATTCATGCGAAACTCCCTGGCGCACCTTTGTCCGGCTTAACAAATGTTTCTGTAGGTTTTTCAGGCGCCCCTGTTTACAACCCCATATCTGGTCCTTTGTCTATTTCTGTTGGACCGTGTCAATTGAAAGCACCCCTGATTTTGACGACAGGTTGTAATGAAAATCTGCTTGGTTTAGACTTGTTAAAACGACTATATGCGACATTGTACTGTTCTCCGGAAGGAGTACAGCTGACATTGGGAAAAAGAATCACCTCTCCGATGTACTTGTCAATGGATGCACTCCCGCCAGAGCTGCGTTCACTCCCTGATTCTCTTTGGGCGACTGGTCCTAATGATGTAGGCCTTTTAGAAATACCACCATATGTAGTCACTTTAAAAGCAAATGTAAAATTTCCACGAATTCCTGAATATAAAATATCTAGTGAAGGTGAGCGTGCACTTCTATCGATTGTACAAGATTTGATTAAGAAAGGTGTGGTTGAAGAAACTAGAGGAAATGTTTGTAACAGCCCTGTATTACCGATCTTGAAAAGAACGGATCCTACAAAGCCTCCAGTGTATAGGTTTGTCATCGACCTCAGAGAAGTTAATAAGATTGTGGTCCCGCAGTTTCCTGTGGTTCCAGACATTACTGCCTTGTTAACATTGATTCCTGCTACAGCTACTTGGTTTTCAGTCATCGACTTAAAGAATGTCTTTTTCAGCATTCCGATAGCCGAAGAAAGCAGGGATATTTTCGGCTTCTGTCTAGGAGGTCGAAGTTTCAGATTTAAACGCGCTCCACAAGGCTATTGTGAGAGCCCATCTATTTACAGTCAAGCATTAAAAAGTCAGTTAGATACCTTTGTCCTTCCTCCAGGTTCTGCTCTAGTACAGTATGTAGATGATCTTCTAGTGGCTGCCGATGACAAGGAAACTTGCAAAGCAGCTACAATTTCGTTATTGCATCATTTGTCTAATTTGAATCACAAGGTGTCACCTTCGAAAATGCAATACTGCTGCCAAGAAGTGACCTACCTAGGTCATCTCTTGTCAAAGGAGGGAAGGAAGTTGACCCCAGAGAGAATAAAAGCAATTACGCAGATGAGTGTTCCTCGCACGCAGAGAGAAGTGCGTGCCTTTTTAGGTATTACCTCTTACTGTAGGCAGTGGATCCCACATTTTTCTCTTTTAGCAAAACCGTTGGTAGCTTTGACTGGGAAAAATGTTCCGAGTCCGGTGCCATGGTCTGATGAATGTCAGGAGAGTTTTTCTGAGTTACGAAATGCACTATGTTCAGCTCCTGTATTAGGTACACCTGATTACAGTAAGCCATTCACGCTCTATGTTCATGAGAGAGAAGGTTGCGCGTTGAGTGTTCTGACACAGACATTTGGTGATAAACAACGCCCTTGTGCGTATTTTTCATCAACATTAGATCCGGTAGCTAGAGCGTTACCTAGTTGTTTGAGAGCTCCAGCGGCAGCTGCGGCTTCCATTCGGCAATCTGCTGGTTTGGTGATGAACAACATGCTAGTGGTCATGGTTCCTCATGCTGTGGATACACTCATGAACCGAACCAAGACACAACACCTTACCAGTGCGAGATTATCTGGTTACGAGCTGACATTATTAGCGAGTCATATACAGATCAAAAGATGTAATGTATTGAATCCAGCAACGTTGTTGCCGGCTAATCAAGAGTCAAGTGATTCCGAACCCCATGATTGTTGTTTTAGAACGGAGGAAGAGACAAAAGGACGTATTGATTTAAAGGACACTCCATTATCAGATCCAGATGGCACGTTGTATGTGGATGGGTCATGTTTTAAATTGGAGAATGGTGATGTGACTGCTGCTTATGCGGTAACGACTTTGAAGACGATTGTGGAGACTGCAAGAGTGAGTCAGAATTCTGCCCAAGCTGCAGAATTAATAGCTCCAACAAGAGCGTGTGTTTTAGCTAAGGGAAAGAGAGTGAATGTGTTCACAGATAGTCAGTACGCGTTCGGCGTGGCCCATAGTTTTGGCCGTTTGTGGAAAGAAAGAGGTTTCATTACGTCCCATGGGACTAAGATTCAACATGGTCAGCTAGTTAACGACCTGTTGGAATCTCTAACCTTGCCGACTGAAGTTGCGATTGTAAAGTGCAGTGCTCATAAAGCAATCACGGATGATGTTGGGCGTGGGAATGCTTTTGCTGATGAAACTGCTAAAAAGACAGCTAGAGACATGATGAGCAGAATGTATGTTGCTACGTCTGCAAGATGGATTGCTGAGTCTGGAATGTGTGAGGATACAATGGAAAGTGTGAAAGAGATTCAGAAAGAGGCAACTGAGGAGGAAAAACGTGTATGGAGAGAAAGTACGGGCAAGTTGGATTCGAGTGGGTGTTGGATTGATTTGTCAGAACAACAGCGTTGGATGTTGCCTGATGCGTATGTGCTTGCAGTGGTGACATTGGCGCATGGAGTAGCACATATAAGTTCTAAGGGAATCTGTAAGATGTTGGCTCCAGTCTGGAAGAATGATGGGATCAGTAAATGTGCAGAGACAGTGGTGAAAAATTGTATGGTATGCCTGATGCATAATCCTGGTAAGGGAACTCCAACTCCTGCTGGTCACTTCGCTCCTCCTTCCTGCCCCTTTGAAGTGATTCAGTTAGACTTCATTCACATGGATCGGTGTAATAATCTGAAATACGTCCTGGTGGTAGTCTGTGCTTTTTCCAGATGGATCGAAGCATACCCACTAAAGGACAATACTGCCCTATCAACTGCCAAAATTCTTCTCAAAGAATATTTCCCTAGATATGGTATGCCACGGATTGTATGGTCAGATAACTGAAGTGAGTTTATAGGGAAAGTTATGCAGAGTGTGTGTGCCGGTCTGGGCATAAAACAGAAGTTCCACAGTGCGAACCATCCCCAGTCTGCTGGTTTAGCTGAGGGTTACAATGGCACCCTCAAACTAAAACTAGCCAAAATACAAGCATCCACAGGTTTATCCTGGCCAGACGCACTTCCCTTGGCTTTGTTATCAATGAGAGCAACTGTACATTCTAGAGTAGGGCTTAGTCCCTACGAGATTGTCTTTGGCCGCCCGGCAAATGTGTGGGGTGTGCCTAGGCCTAAAGAGTTTTGTTCTCTAGAATATCCTATGTTGATCGACCACCTTTACGACTTGACTGCTAAATTGAGTCTTATTCACCAACAGGTTTTCGATGCATTGCCAAAGCCTCCGGAGAGTCCAGGGCATCAGCTGAAACCCGGCGATCAAGTCGTGATCAGAAACTTCGCGAGGACGAAGAACCTTCAGCCCAGATACGTCGGCCCCTTCCAGGTCCTGCTTGCAACGAGAACTGCAGTTCGTGTAGCTGGTCGCAAGCACTGGTTGCATGCGTCTCATGTCAAACGTGTACCTTTGCCACTTCCTTACGACGACTGGGTGAAGAAGGGAATTGGTGCCAAAGTTCATCCCTTTCAGCGATGCCGAATTGATTACCGACACTCCGAAATCTGACTCTCCTCCTGAAAAGACTCCTTTGAACTCTGAACATTTGTCCCCTGCATCAGAAAAAACTCTGTCATCTGCGAACTTGAACACTGCAACAACTACTAGTGATATGCTATTTGCCGATCAAACAGTACCTGCAAAGCAAAGATACAATTTACGACCTCATAATATGGACAAATAAAGCAGGCAACTGCCCATTGTGATATTTTGAAATTTTGAACTTTTGCCTCCAGCCAGGAAGTTTGCTATTGTTTTATTGTTTTTAAAATTGCCTTGCCGTCTGGGTAGCCGTAGGGTCGTGGCTGTGTGCCTAGTTGAATCTGCGGGGGTCTGACACAAGGTCGATCTTTCTGTTGGTTCTGGGAACTCCCAGGGCTGATAGAGGCATTTTCATCTACGTACACATCATCAGTGGTCGCGAGCGGATTGTAGAAGATGGAGCTTCCTGCGCTGCAACGAGAAAATGTGATTTATGTTCGCAGAAACAGACTTTACAGAATTCTTCACAGCAAATGCTTTTTGATACAATGTGCCATTACATTTTTGATTGTTTTGATAACGTTGGTGGGTGGAATTGTCTTCGGTATGAGTTTGATTTTTGTGCCAGTAACCACAGTACCTCCCCTTGATCCTGCTACTTCTACTGTTTCTTCTATACACTCTTTTCATTTGTTTCCTGAACATGAGCAAGCTCGACGCTCAGAATTCATTAATAACACTTTTGTACAGCTCTTGCACCAACACCAACTGGTAGTTAACACTACAGACTGCTGGGTGTGTGGCTTGATACCCCACACTATGGATAAAGGTTTTCCCTATTTGGTTTTGCCTTTCAGCTATAATGGATCATTTCAGGCCCTTCAAACCATCTTTGCTTATGCCCTTGAAACCTATCCTCCGCGTCCACCACGTTCCACTAAATATAACTCTGCCAACAAAGCTTTAGTCCAGGGAATTATTGACATGATCAAGGACGTCAATAATACTCCATCTTACCCTAGAGACGAATTGCGAGTATATTTAAGTTGGAATTCTTCAGAGTATCGCCTTAGTTTGGGAGAAAGCAAGCGTAAAAGCTCAACTCCAATCTGGGTCGTACCTCACCGAGGTCAAGTCTGTTTGCAAGGTAATGGGAGAAATCCGAGAGCTCAGCTAGGGAGGAGTGAGTGCGTAGAGACTTACGTGTTTCCGGCTAACTCTTCCCCTGCCTTTCTTACTGCTAGGGGTACCTACTTCATCTGTCGAGACAGAGCTTATACATGGTTGCCTGCCGACTTTTCAGGATCATGCTATATTGCTCGATTGTTGCCTCCAACATACACTGCTTCATCTGACTACCACAAGACCAGAGTAGCGAGAGGTGTCTTCAGCAAGGAAGATACTGCTGGTCAGGAAGCTGGAGACTTCTTCAAAGGCTTCCTTCCGTTCTGGGGGCCTATGGCCAATAGTAGAAACATACGTCAGCTAACACGGGTAGTTGAATCTACTATTACCGAAACTGCTGGTGCCCTTAGCAATCTGACAGCTGAGCTTCAGGCGGATAGACTCATGACGTTGCAGAACCGTATGGTTCTAGACGTTATACTTGCAGATCGAGGTGGGGTATGCAGAATGATCCAATCGAGCTGCTGTGTCTTTATTCCTAATAATGCTCCAACAGTCTACGAGGCGATCTCAAAGCTACACAAGATTTCCGACTCTATTCATGTAGACAAGGGAAACTGGTCCTTCATGGAGTGGTTTTGGACTCTGATCTCAGCGTGGGGATGGAAGGTTCTAATGGTCATTGGTGTCATCTTAGTATTCCTATTCTCATGCTGCCTGATTATCCAGTGTTGTCCTGCTCTGTGTAGTCTTTGTGCTGCAACCTGTTTTAGGAAACCACCTGCGTTTGGAGAAAAGGCGCGAGAAAGGATGATGATACAACAGCATGTCACTGACCTGATGAGCATAGAATTAGACTCTGACATAGACTGAGTAATTGCCTATGTAAGGGCAAAAGGAGGGTCTGAGGTTCCGTGACGATTTGAACCCGTGTTTTCAATATTGTCGGAAATACATAATATTGGTATCAGCGAACCACAAATGATCCATTTAGCATATCCTGGTGTTTTCGCTATGCTACGAGCAAGAGTACTCTTGTAACCAACACATTTCTGATCTACCCATGGCATCCATCTTAGATCATGGCGGCCATTTTGTGTTTCTTGCCCTCACATACGCAATAACCTCTAATCACTTCATTTCGATTAAGGACACGTAGCCGTAGCCAGAGATTCGCCTCTTCCATGACACGTACACCTTGGAACAGAACACGCTGTAGCTGCATGACTCGACAAAGACTGTCTCCTCTGCCCGAGGCCAGCCCTACCAAACTGGTTCTCGTGTCCATTGTCCCGATCATGATTAGGCGGCCGAAGCCGGTAGCCTTGCCCGTTTACAACCCACAAACATCCCTTATCCCACTTTTCTATCTTCCACACCTGGCTCCGTTCCTTTCTTTCTGAATCTTTATTAGGGGGAGGTAACGAAATTTACGATGAGGCGGTCCGGCTCTTGAATGGAATATTGACAAGGGATTGAGATGAACTAGTGGGAACCCCTCTTCGTAATGTTTGGCCTCAGATATTATCAACGGTTCCTGTGTAACGCCAAATATTTATTGTTTTAGACACAAAGGTTTTGGGAATGTATTACATGTAAAGAATTTGCCCCCAGCTTAAAATTCAGTATATAAGGAGCAACCCTCTTTGTACAAATCGAACAGGCTCCTAGATTCTGCCCGTGTGTAGTATCTGTGACTTCTGTGTCCCTGCAGTAATAAACCTTTGGTCTTTGACGCCACCATCGAGAAGCCCGTGTTTCTGTTCATTTGGGCACCAAGGCAGGTGGAACTCCGGGGTCTTCGGGTGTTGTTCCCTGACACCTCTGGACGGAACCAAAAAGTCCAGAACTCCAGATCTCTACAACGAGCGTGGAGAGCTCTGCGCATGTAGGCCTACATTTGAGGAATACATGTAGGAAGCAAAGGGGAAGTCACTTGAAAAAGGGAATGCCTACACATAAATGATAGGTCTTTAAGGATGGGGTAAAAAAGGATTCAGAGAGGGACATACAAAAACACAATGCCAAACCAAACAAAAGTATGCCCGTTGCTATTCAGAACTGTAGTTCCTAAGTTACTACAGCCAGAAAATCCGCAGGGTATTAGGGTACTCTACAAATGTTATTCGATTCAGTCAAAAACGTTCCAAAGCAGTTGTAAATGTACTCCAGGACAGCACTGGAGTAATTTGAACAACACAAATGCCACTCACAGATACTGCAACATAACAGAGGAAAGGACTTGATAGAAAATCCTATCGGATAGATTAATTGAATACATTACATCGTTTTTCTTTTCATTGTAAATACATACACAATAGTATTTTGTGTTAAAAAGTTAGTTTAAATTTAAAAAGGCATAGTGCATCATTTTGATAATTAAGAATTCACTTATATTATATTAATAACTAAATTAAACTAAGAATAAAACATAAAATAAATACTAAACGCATAACTAATAATTGAATAAATAAATATTACAATTCTAGTAAGGGTGGAGGGTATCTTAGTTTAATTGTAAATATTATTTTTTAACATTGAACAAAAATAAATTCTTAAAATTCAATTAATGTATTTTAATTATTCAATAAACTTTGACTTTGAGGATTTTGTTATTTATAGCTAACATTACTAATATATTTAATGATTTTACTTTTTATTTTACATTATATAATTTTTAATATTTCTTGAAGAATTATTAAGCTTTACTATTTGTATCTATAATTTACCCGAGTAACTTTAAACTCATAATGTCAGTAATAAATGTCTCTACTCCCTAGAAGTGAGGTGGTGGAGACCTGTAAGTCTGACCTCAGTAGTAAGTCTAAATTCAGAAATGGTGATTATCATTCATCCTTAACAGATTATTAAATTACCCTGTACCACTAGAGAAGTCCAAAGAGGGAAAAGACAATATTATAGGTATCCATCACAATTACCAGGAAAAAGATGTACCTTTTATTATTCATATATTAAATCATGGAACAACAGACATATATGCCATCCAGGAACTCTGTAGAGGCCAGCCAACAATTAAGTGATAAAAAACTGGTCTCCTCTCTTCAGGGCCAATAAACACCTGCTTTAAAAGAATACCATTGAAAAAAGTAATCTTAGCAACTGAGTTGCAAGAACTGCAATTTGGTGCATTTCCATAAATTTCACATGATGTATGTACAGACTCTCTTACTTTCGGTACGTACCTATATTTGATCGATAAATACAGTTATCCGATTAGAGCTGCATTTAAAATCCCATAATGCTTGTGAAAGGATGGTACTTTTAAAAGAATAATCTTAAAATTACGTTTTTGTAATACCTGCTCCGCTGCACTTGCAGGCGTCAAAGCACACAGGGGGGGATAGTCGGCCCCTCCTGTGACGAACCCCATGATGAAGCATGTCACCACTAGGGTGAGTGAGGGTTCTTTTAGAAAATAGTTTTTTCTCTTTCCCTTTTTTTGTTCTTTGACCGCACATTCTACTTAGTCTAGTCACTGTGTATTTCCTCACTAAGGCATCATGTCGTTTAGAAATTCACAATAGTAGGCGCTCTTTTGTTGTTATTAATTGTGATCTAGGGGTAGGAGAGTAGCCAGATATACCCTTCCTCTCTGGTTGTATATACATATTAGCAAGAAGCTCATTAAAATTATTGCCGTTTTAGCGGCAGGAAACTGCTGCTAAAAACGTGATAATGGGCTTGCTAATATGCGTTACAGAATTCCAATAGAAGCCCACGTTAGATGTGCAGGACATCTAATCTGGGCTTTTATTGGAATTCTATAACGCATATTAGCATGCCCATGATCGCCGTCTTAGCGGCAGTTTCCTGCGGCTAAAAATGCAATAATTTTAAGGAGCTTCCTGCTAATATGCCCCTATATTCCTTCTTGAGTTAGCAAATACTTGTTTTACAACCGAGTGAGAAATGAGGAATTCCTCTGTATGTATTTGAGAAAATATATATAGCAAAGTAGGTTTTATCAATGTAACCATTCTAAATGTTTTGCTTTTGGGGTGCCCGAGTCTCACTCACTATAAATTCTGTGGAAATGGACTGAAAGCGCTAACCATCAGTGTCAGCCTTTTTTTTTTTTTGGATAACCAGTTTTATTGATTTTGGTGAAAGGCAAGCATAATAACAAGAAGAAAAACATAAGCGTAAGACCAGCAGCAAATAGGAGCTACATTGCACATCAAGGACATGACGGCAATATGACAGAAGTAAAATCTTGAATGTTCACAGGCATAGATGGGAACAGGAAACAGGGAACACCTGTCATATCTCTGACTGCCCGGGGGAGTCTCAGTCGTCTATCGCTCCCACCCACTTGCCCCACATTTTACAGAATTTCTTAGGGCATCCCCTAGCTACGAATCGATGACAAAACAACGAAAACAACAAAATCGACCTACAAAATTATCGAGTACTAAATATCAATAACAAATAAATCGACCTCCTATATTTAACTAACAAACAACATAAATATCGAGTTAAAAATATTGTTAAACACAAATATCGAACACAAAAAAATCGTTAGCACACATGTCGAAATCAATTATATCGACAGTCTTAAATAAATATAGCACATATCTAAAATATCAGAAACAAAAATATAGACATCAATTTTATCGACTATACATAAATATCGACAGATAATAAATACAAATACATGCTTTATTTACACTCTATAATTAGAAATATTAAAATACACACTCATAAAAAATGTTATATAGTCAAGTCAAGTCAAGTCAAAGAATTTATATAGCGCACTACATACCCAGAGGGTCTCAAGGCGCTGAGGGAGGGGAGAAGGATTACTTGTCAAATATCCACGTTTTAAGTTGCTTTCTGAATGCTAGGTGGTTCTGGGTAAGGCGAAGGTAAGTGGGGAGTGAGTTCCATGTTTTAGCTGCCAGGTATGAGAAGGATCTGCCTCCCATGGTGGTCTTGTTGATGCGAGGTACGGTGGCGAGGGCTTGGCTGGAAGAACGTAGTTGGCGGGAGGGGGTGTAGAAGGACAGACGTGAGTTGAGGCATTCTGGTCCGATGTCGTAGAGTGATTTGTGTGCGTGGGTTAGCAGTCGGAAAGTGATCCTTTTATTGACGGGTAGCCAGTGGAGGTCTTTCAGGTGACCAGAGATGTGTTCGTTACGTGGGATGTCTAATATGATCCTGGCTGAGGCGTTTTGGATTCGTTGGAGTTTCTTCTGGAGTTTAGCAGTGTTACATGCGTAGAGCGTGTTTCCCTAGTCCAGTCGGCTCGTGACCAGAGCATGGGTGACTGTTTTTCTGGTTTCGGTAGGGATCCAGCGAAATGTTTTTTTGAGCATGTGAAGAATGTTGAAGCAGGATGAGGATACGGCGCTGACTTGTCTGTTCATTGAAAGTGAAGAATCCAGGATGACGCCTAGGTTCCGTGCGTGGTCTGTCGGGATGGGTGCTTTTCCAAGGGCTTCTGGCCACCAGGAGTCGTCCCATGCCGAGGGGGATGTACCTAAGATGAGGACTTCTGTTTTATCTGAGTTCAGTTTCAGACGGCTGTGTTTCATCCATTCGGCAACTTCTTTCATTCCTTCATGTAGGTTAGTTTTGGCGGTGCTGGGGTCATTGGTGAGAGAAAGGATCAGTTGAGTGTCATCCGCGTAAGAGATGATGTTGAGGTTGTGTTGGCGAGCGATGGCCGCGAGGGGGCTCATGTATACATTGAAGAGGGTGGGACTGAGTGAGGATCCTTGTGGTACGCCGCAGATGACTTCAGTGGCCTCGGACTTGAATGGTGGAAGGCGGACTCTCTGGGTTCTTCCGGTGAGGAACGAGGTGATCCATTCAAGAGCTTTTCCTTGTATTCTGATGTTTCTGAGGCGTTGTAAGAGGGTGCTGTGGCAGACTGTGTCGAAGGCTGCAGAGAGGTCGAGGAGGATGAGGGCGACTGTGTCTCCATTGTCCAGTAGAGTTCGAATGTCGTCTGTTGCTGCGATGAGGGCGGTCTCAGTGCTGTGTTTTGCTCGGAAGCCAGATTGTGAGGAGTCGAGGGATTTGTTGGCTTCGAGGAAGGCGGCGAGCTGGTTGTTGACAGCTTTCTCGATGACTTTGGCCGGGAAAGGAAGGAGCGATATGGGGCGGTAGTTTTTGAGTTCGGTGGGGTCCGCTGTGGGTTTTTTCAGAAGGGCGGTGAGTTCAGCGTGTTTCCAGCTTTCCGGGAAGGTGGCGGAGTTGAAGGAGCAGTTGATGACGTCTCGGAGGTGCGGTGCTATGACGGAGTCTGCTTTGTTGAAGATGTGGTGAGGACAAGGGTCTGTGGGGGATCCTGAGTGGATGGAGTTCATCAGGCGGATGGTGTCCTCAGTGGAGATTGGGTTCAGCTAAGCTAAAACGAGAAATTCAGTTCAGCTAAAACGAGAAATTCTCAATAAAAATAAATAAGCATACTAAATAAATGAAAACTTTTTTAATAAACACACTTAATTTATAAAACTGTTCTAAACATTATAATACCTTTTCTAAAACAACATACCTTACAAAGCCCTCTTATAAAATGTGAAAAACAAAGCAAACACAGCAAAATATGACTCTCCTAAATCACATACTAATTAAATATTTATCTAAATGAAAAAAATTTAAACTAGCCAATAGAAACACATTTAAATATAAGTAACCAATCAAAATCAACAACTAATTAAATACTCACTATATAAAGAATGAAACTGAAAACTCTCACACCTTTAACCCCATGGCTGCTCATGATATTCCCCTGCTGTGCTGAGAAATCGTAAATGCCATTCTTCATGACGAGCTGGGCTCTTCATCAGTGTAGCAGCAGGCTACTTCATGACGAGCCCAGCTTGTCATGAGCCTGGAAGGGGTTAAGAAAACAAACAAGGAGAAACTCTACCATATCTGCTACAACTTTAAGACTACTTTGAAAACGACACAACAACGGTTGTCTAAAAGTAAGTAAATCAAACCATAGAAATAAACTAACAATTTACTTGTAACCTGCCTATCATCATCAAAACATAAATACTCATTTATATTTTTATCTCTCTATATATTGCCATAAAGGACCCAACTACAAAAAAATAGAAGAACATTTTCTACCTACAAAACACAACTACTCTTAAAAGTAAGTATACTATTCCAATTCCTTAAACACTAAACAAAAGACAACTAAACAGCTAAAATGTTCCAAGAATGAAACAAATGCCATTCAGATTTTTAATATTTCCTCTGTGTGAAAACTTTTTTTCCTTTTTTTTTCCTTTTTTTAATTTCAAACAAAATAAATTTAGTATTTAAGAAATGCTTAATGTATACCAACAGCCATCTGAATAAATTAAGCAGAAACATTTTACAAGAACATCTACATTGAAGTGCAAAGAAACAACACTTGGTAAGTATATATTAAAAAGCACAAATACTACTAATAATGCTTAATATTTAACAAACTCTAAAGTTAACTTAATGAAACATATTGTCCATTTTCTTATATAATTTTATTAAATGCTTAAAATATAAATTTCATTTGCTAGTCATAAAACATTAACTCCTACAAACTGCTAAAACCAATATAACCTTTAAGCATGAACTAAAATATAATTCACTTTTTTTCAACAGGTCACTAACATACAAAAGAGCATCAACCAAAGAAGAACAAAACTACATGCAAAGTGTACTAAAATATAATTGGTATGTATATACCACCATTACCCCGGAGGATGTACATTCACGATGTCCTCATTGTTCCTATAGGTTTACCCCTTTCCCCTCCCCAGAACCTATTTGCCTTGGGATGGCCCTGCTGAACTGCAGATCCCTTCCGAAGCATCAGACAGAAATTAACTTACTTCTGACAGACTCCGACATTGACGTCCTTCTCCTAACAGAAACCTGGCTCTCATCAGGTTCGGAGCCAGACATTATTCAAACTTTACCACCTGGCTACCTCATAAAATCCCACAACAGACCCACGGGTACTGGAGGGGGTTTAGCGATCATATATCGCGACTACCTGTCTTGTCAGTTTAAAGACAGCTCCATCTTAGATTGCGAAAATGTCAATTTTTCCATACACCGGCCTCCGTCTACCACGCTATCCGGGATACTAATCTACTGTCCCCTGGGACCGGTAGGGCGCTTTATTAACTCCCTAATCGACGCTACCTCCTCCGTCGCTTGTGTGGCCTCAAACTTTACAATTCTTGGAGATTTAAATCTCCACTTCGACGACCACGCTAACAAACTTCCTGCTGATCTTAAAGCAGACCTAGGCTCCGTAAACCTACAACTTCGAAACAATGTACCTACTCATGTGAAAGGACATCTGCTAGACCCCATTTTCTCCAACCTCACCAGATTGTCAGTACTACCCCCTATGCCCCTCCCCTGGTCAGACCATTTTTTAGTTCCTTTTAAACTTCAATTATCAGTGAATAAGTTGGAAATACCCCTTCCCCAGCTTCCCTCCCGCCCATGGAAAAACTTGGACACTAACTCCTGGGCACTAGCACTTTCCTCTACCATGCCTGTACTGGACCCAGATCCTTCCAGAGCTGATGTCCAATTGCACAAATGGATCAACGATTCTCTTAACTCAATCCTGCCACTCAAATCTCTTCCAACTATTAGGAAATCTGCCAAACTCCTGTGGTTTACTCAGGAATTACGCGACCTAAGAAAAAAATGCAAAAGGCTAGAGCGCCAATGGAGAAAAAACTGGACTACGGAAGTTAAAAGAGAGTACAGAGCCCAAAGTAGACTCTATAAAAATTCTATAAAAACAACGCAGGCCACCTTTTTCAAGAAAAAAATAGCTTCAGCGGCCAACTCCGCAAAAGAGACCAACCGTATTGAACATCTCCTCACCAAAATTCAGGACCCACCACCTACTACAGACCTGGAGGGTGTAAGATGTAACCAGATAGCCAAGTTTTTCTCGGCAAAAATTGACAAAATTCTGACCTCCCTACCGGCCCCCTCCCCCACACAAGCCTGCACTAACCCCTCCCCTCTCCGAGAGGCCCCCTGCCTACGCACCTTCCCCCAAATCACCACAGAGATGTTTTTATCCATCTTACATATGATAAAAAGTGGTGCCCCGTCAGATCCATCCCCGATCAGTAAGCTCAAACTGGTTGCCGCTACGGTAGCTCCCCCTCTTACCAACCTCATTAATGCCTCTTTCAAATCAGGCTCAGTCCCAGCCAATTGGAAAAAAGTTATGGTCAAGGCTCTTCTAAAAAAAACACAGCTAGACCCCATGGAGCCATCTAACTTTAGACCCATTTCGCTGCTGCCTGCCATCAGCAAAATTGCCGAGCGCGTAGCCAACCAGCAACTCTCCACATTTCTGGAAGTCAATCATCTGCTTTGCCACTCACAGACAGGGTTCAGACCGGGACAGGGTACAGACACCGCACTGTTAGCCGTGGTCGAAGAAGCTAGGAGCATTATGGACGCAGGAGGGTCAGTCGCAGTGATCTTCCTCGACCTGAGTGCCGCTTTCGACACGGTGGACCATGCAACCCTTGTCCACCGGCTTGGTCTGATAGGAGTAGCGGACTCCGCCCTAGCCTAGATTAAATCCTTCCTGGAAGATAGATCCTTCCAAGTGTCAGATGGCTATGCCACTTCCAATGCCCAGCCACTCCAGTGTGGGGTTCCACAGGGATCTTCCCTGAGCCCCACGCTTTTTAATGTTTACATGGCCCCTCTCGAGGACGTTGTAACACCTTTTGGCATCAAAACAATAATGTACGCCGATGATACCCAGCTGGTTGTTTCCCTCAACCAATCAAGCAATACCCTCTCCAATCTATCCGGCTGTCTAGAGAAGGTGTACCAGTGGATATGTGACTCCCGGTTAAAACTAAACGGGGATAAATCGGAAATACTTCTCCTGGGAAATCCAAACAAGATCCCCACATCCCTTCCCTGGCCTCCATGCATGGGAACGCCACCAACCCCCAAATCCGAAGTTAAAAGTCTGGGTGTCTGGCTAGACCAGGACCTCAGCTTCAAGACCCAGGCCAGAAAAAACGCAGGAACTTGTTTCGGCCTCATTAAGATGTCACAAAAGATCCTCCATCTGATCCCCCCCAATCCAGAAAACTCCTGATGCAGGGGCTAGTGAACTCCAGACTAGATTACAGCAACGTGCTGTATCTGGGGGCTCCAGCCTCTGTAGTCCACAGACTGCAGTGCGCACAGAATGCGGCTGCCAGAACCCTGACTGGAACTAAAGCGAGGTGTTCGGCCAAACCAGCTCTCAGAAGCCTACACTGGCTGCCAGTGAAAGAACGGGTCATGTTCAAAACCTTGTGTATCTCCCACAGAATAATGCACGACGAAGGCCCCCCCATTCTGAGACCACTAATGAAACCGCACCAGTCCAACAGACAACTAAGATCCAACTCCCTCGCTCTCGCCAGCGTCCCAAGAATTAGGAAGGCCAGAACCGGCAGCCGCCTGTTCCCTTACAACGCCCCCAGATTGTTGAACTCCCTCGCACTTTCCCTGAGGCGAGAACACAATCACCTTAGTTTTCGGAAACAACTAAAAACCTGGCTCTTCCCCTGATCACCGCTCCCTCTGCTTCCCCCCCTTTTTTCTGGATCTATGGTCACTAGCGCTGGGATGCCCTAGGGTAGCTACGTGCTCTATAAATCCCAACTCAACTCAACTCAACTTTATATTAAAAATGCATATACTATTACTAATGACTAAAAATGTAAATATTTACATATAATATTTTATATATTTTTTCTAGAAATAAGAAATCTACAATGACTGAAGATGCAAAATTTATTACATCTCAAAAAGGCAAATTTCTGTTATGCTATATGGGGTATATTTATACTCAATAGAAACAAAAAGACCTTAAAGTAAATTGGAAATGTACAAAGTATTACAGTAATAAATGTTATGGTCGTGCCACAACTAGGGAAACAAGTGTGATAAATACTACCACACAATCATCCCCCTAATCTAACAGAAATAGAAGTTAGATCTACTATGGAAAATATTAAAGAATTAAGCAGCACCTCAGAACTACCAACAAGTGTAATACTTAAATAAATACTTCCTAAAGTCCCTAGAGAATCTAGAGGTCAACTACCAACAATAGCTTCTATAAAAAGAACTAGAACTAGAAATAAAAAAGCTACAAGACCAACAATACCAACACCTAAAACTTTTGAAGAGATAATAATTCCCCCTGACCTTACCATAACTCATAATGACAAACCTTTTATCTTTTATGATAACAACAATAAAGATAAAGAATAATTATGTTTTCTACAATAAACAATATAAACAAATTGAAACAAAGCCAAACCTGGATGATGGATGGCACCTTTAGTATATGTCCCAAACCATTCTACCAATTATATACAATACATGGACAATACCATATTACCTGCATTCTATTTATCTATTAATTGTTGCCAAACAAACAAACTTCAACATACACAGAAATGTTGAACAACATTGAAGAAGAAACATCAGACTTCTTTCCACTAAAAACAATCATTGACTTTAAACAAGCTATGATAAATACCATCCTTAAAATATACCCTCACACATCCATACAAGGATGTTATTTCCACTTCAATCAATGTCTATGGAGACATTTACAAAAATCAACACTATGGGCTCCATTAGGATGGCGGGCGGATTGCCCCCACCAGGCTGGCGGTAGCCACCGCCAGCCTGGCGGGGGAAATCCGCGTGCCATCCTTCCCTGCATTCCCCCCCGCCATATTAGAATGGCGGGGGGACCACGGCGAAGCAAAACACCGGCCGCCACTTTTCCGCCCCGGTCGCCTTGCGGCCGGGGCGGAAAACGAGTAACATGCAGGCGGTGTCTATCAGACACCACCCGCAATATTACAATGGGCATTTTTCAATGCCTTTCCGTGGCGGCAATGCCGCCACGGAAAGGCATGCAGTGTTCACTCTGGGGGGCCCCCTGTGGGCCCCCAGAGTGAAGGCCAAAGGGGGGTGGCACACGGGGGGGTACCTGTGGTACCCCCCTGCATTTGCATAATCAAAGCGGCAGGCACCACGCGGTGCCTGCCGCTTTGATTACGTAAATGCTGCTAATCATTTTTAGTATTGTGGCGGTGGAGCAGAGAGCTCCGCCCGCCACAATACTATAAATACAGGATGTGCCCGCCACAGTGGCGGGCACATCCTAATGGTGCGTGCGGACCCCCCGCCCTTAGGGTGGGCGGTCCCGAGTTCCGATAGGATGGCGGGCCGGCAAAGCCCGCCCGCCATCTTAATGGGGCCCTAAGTGTTGATTTGCATACCAAATAAAACACCTAATAGCGCTAGCATACGCACCAGTCACAGACGTAGCTGAACACTACAACATACTAATAGAAAGTCCATTCTACATACCTGGGTGGGGAGACTACACTGATCAGGCCACCAGGCCACAGACAACAACCAAAGTTCCAAATCCCTTGGTGGAATGTCTATCTATCAACCCTAAACCAAAAAGCTAAAACTAACAACGCAGTTGAAGGTTGGCATAAGGCCTTCCTATCTTCAACAGGCCGAACTACTCCTACCCTACACAAACTCCAAATAGCAATCCAAAAAGAGCAAAGCTTTCAAGAACTAAGAATGGAGCAATCTGTCTTACAATTAAAAGCCAAACTATCATGAAAACTGCTCAAATGTACCAATATTTACAACTACAAGTCAAACTTTATCCAACAACAAAAGGACTAGAGTACTTAAGAATGATTTCCAAAACCCTAATCTAAAATGTAAAACTTCTTAAACTAAAAACAAACCAAAATATCTCTAAAATATTAACAAACACTTTTCATTATAAAAAATGAATAATTATTTTGTCTAAAATATATTTAATTTTTCTTAAATATATAGACAAAATAAGTATATAACAAAACACCAACAATCAAAAATTACACTTTTACCCACCCCAAATAAAATATATTTAAAATAACTTACCTTTACCAAAGATGCAAATTGGCAATCCAACTTCTCAAAAACAATCCAGATAGTCATAAACCCATGGAAAAAAATAATAAACCCAAACAAAATGGAAAAATACAACTGTGCCAAAGCCATCGAATATCCATGAAAAATCGATAATCCCCAAACCATGAAAAACCCAAAAACGTTAAAAAAAAGTCAAAAAACCGCTCCAGGAAACCCAAATAATAAAGGAAGTGGTAAAAAAACATTAGTTGAAACCAGTAAAACACACTTCCTTTGAGAAAAAAACGCAAAACTTCAAAAAACGAAAATGCTTTCTCCAAAAACCTAGAACAGGAAGACAAACATTCCCACCCACATAAAAGGTTAAATTACAAATTTTAAAGCACAATAACATGCATCATAGACACAAAAACTTACTAAGTACATACAAACACAATAAGAGTAAGTACGCCGTAAATCCAAAAAACGCCACTAAAATTTAAATCCTAAATAAACGACTACAATCATCACAAATTCTAAAACAAAACTCCACACACCCTAAATATAAAACTACTACCTTCAAAACACACTTAAAAAGTTAAAAAATAACGAAAATATCTCTTACCTTCTCAAACGCGAAGCAGCTTCCAACCGCGCGCTTGAATCTTCCCAAATGACCCAAAAAGACCAAGAGCGGTTATAAAATAAAACACCCAAATAATAATATCAATGCACTAATAGTTAAATAAATGACTAAAAATATAAATATTAGAAAAATTAAACAAATATTGTTCTAATTTTCTATAATTGTATATAATGTATTACAAAATGTATAATTTTGTTCATATATTGTAAAATTATAAAATTAAATATTATCACATTATAGTATTTAATATTATAATTGAAAAAAAATGTAAATGTGCAAATTAACATATACATTTATTTTCTGTCAAATAATACATTTCCTACATTTCCTAATTTTTGAAATGTATTATTATTAATAATAACATTAATATTAATAAAATTCATACATGTATTTCATACAGAAATGCTGAAATGTTAATATAGAAAAACTGTTCAGTATAAAATGTACTAGATATAATGCAATCCATTTACTTTACATTTATATTGACATATATTTCATAATTGTTTGATAAAAATAATATGCAAATTGTATAAAAAATGATATAGTTATACAAACTTTGTAATAGAAAAATAAAAATTCATCCAAATACATGTACACAATATATTCAAATGTATAATGTATTTACATTAACTATACTGTTCCTATATCACTATAATGTACTTCTCTAAAAAACTATACAAATGAAAAACTATTTTTTTAATTGTTTTTTTATTTTTATTAGCAGCACAGGAAACAAAAGTATACAAACAGAGCAAAACAAACAGAAAAAAAATAAGAAAAAAGGTAGTCTAAACATATACAGAATTGACATTAAATCCTTTGGCAAATTCTACTTGATTCCAGACAAAATAAATACATATATCATTACAGATATACAACATAAATCAACAGTTATCTAGGTAATAAGTAATTTTCACCTAGAATAAGAGAGACCCCCAGATCTTATCGAATTTAGTTAGAGACTTAGTACCCCTGAGCCTGGTCAACGCCAATTCCACACTATGAATTTTGTTAAGAAATGACCACCATTCCATTATGTGTGGGGAATTAGGATATATCCAGGCACGCGCAATTATGAGTTTAGCTCATGTTACCATAATAGTAATTAAGGGTCTTTGTGGGATGTTCCTAACATTAGTATCTAACATAACTAGCACTGGATCTAAGGAGAATGAGCCCCCTAATTTAAATGTCATAATGTTCTCGAGTGATGACCAAAATTCTAGTAGCTTAGGGCAAGTATAAAATATGTCCACCAGATCTGCTGCAGCTAACGCGCACTTGGGGCATTTAGTTCATTCGCTGTATATACTGTTCGAAGCTCATTAAGATATTCTTTCTGGGGTATGGTAGAGCAGGCAAGTGATTTTAAATTGCAACAGTCTTAAACTTGAGGAAGAGACCAGGTTGTTTATATTACGTAGAGATGAATTAATTACAGCCGGAGTAATATTGATCCCTAGCATCCTTCTCCACTTCCCGGCTAGAATATTGCAGTCCACGTTTCTATAAGTATTAAAACATTTATAACAACCACTAATTAGTGACTTATTTTCCTGCGAATAGAGATTATACCATATGCTAGAATCAGAAATATTCTGTAGTTTCATTTTTTGAGTAAAAAAATCAAATATCTGCATGTACTTGTACCTCATAGAGTCAGGGATATTATATAATATTCTAAGTGTTTCGAAGCTCAAGAACCCTTGTGCTTCATACAGATCCCCAAGGCTTTTTATTCCATGCGCTCCCCATATTTTAGTTAATCCATCGCTGAATATTCCCGGTAAGCCAGGATTTCCCAACAAGATCAATTTAGGATGGAAAAAGGTCACATTGCAGAAGGCCTGAATATTGCGCCAGATTTTAACTAAATCCCTAGCTATCTTAAAACGCACCCTTTTGTAGTAGTTGGGGTCATTAATCCTCCCAAAAAACATTTTCGCATCCGAATCAAACATAAAAGTGAGAAAGTAAGATTGATTGTCTGCGCCCTCAGAGTTAATTAGATATCGTAAACGTCCTACAAATGCTGCCCAAAAGTATAACTTAAAGTCCGGGAAGTTCAACCCTCCCATGTCAAAAGCCCCTTTTAGGAGTGTCATAGATCTACGGGCTTTATGATACCCCCAAATAAAGCTACTGAAAACCCCATCCAGTTTTTAAAAAAAAGATGTACATAATGCCAGAGAAATAGAACGGAAAAAAGAAAGAAATTTGGGTAGAATTATCATACGGATCAAATTAAATCTATCAATAATATTTAAGGGAAGTTTGTGCCATTTATTTAACAGAGTTATGGTGTTTTTAACGAAATCATCGTAATTTAAATTAATTAAATCCTTAATATTTGCAGATAGCTTGACCCCTAGGTATGTTGCCGCCAGACACAGTCCAATAGTTAGTCCACCTGGTTTATAATTAGCAATTATTTGCGTTTTATTTAAGTTTAATTTATAACCAGAGACGTTCCCGAATCTACTAGCTTCTAGTGTAATGCCCTGCATCGCCTTTCCAATATCAGTTGAATGGATGGCGACGTCATCCGCATAAGCTGTGAGCTTCAGTAAATGAGGGCCAAACTTAATGGGAGTAATAAGAGATTGTAGTCGTAGTGCATGAAGAAATCGTTCTATTGATAATGCAAGTAAAAGAGGTGAAAGGGGGCACCCCTGGCGGGTTCCCCAGGCAATAGTGAACGAGGCTGATAATAAACCAGCATAACTGATTTTGGCCGTGGGATTGTCATATAATGACTGTATCCAATTCAAAAATGTACCCCTGAAGCCAAGGCCAGTCATAACTAGCCACAAGTAATCCCACCCCACTCGGTCAAAAGCCTTTTCTGCATCAAGCATAATCATACCGAGTGGGGTGGATTCTTTTTCAGCAATGTCAAAGGCTGTCACAGTCATAATAATATGTGCTGTGGTGTCCCTGCTGATTACAAACCCATGTTGGTTTGGGCTGACTATTTTCGGTATTATAGGTGCTAAACGGATGGCTAGTACTTTAGCAAATATTTTAGCATCTGCATTAATTAATGATATGGGGCGGTACGAACCACATTCATCAGGTGATTTTCCCTTTTTTTTAAAAAAGACCAATTTTACCTTATTCCACGATTTCAGGGCTTCCCTGTTTTCCCAAATATAGTTAATTACTTGATAAAAGAGAGGTATAAGTTCCTCGACACAAACCTTATAAATTTCTAATGAAAGAGTTGTCAGGTTCCATTCAACTTTTGGGAAATAGGAGGAAGATGGCGGACTGAGGACGCTGCCGTGCAGTCGCAGCTGTGAGGAGCTCCCTACTCCCTGCTGAACCGGCGCGCAATGACTACCGAAACGTGCGCTAGAAGAGGCTAATCGAACCACAGAATACTTGTGGAGAGCTATGGAGAAGGCTAAACAATCTAGAAGCAATTAAACATGAAAGGCATTGAACGTGTTTAATAATTGAGGAGAAACATTGTTTGCCGGTTACATATTCAGCGAACCTGCTACAAAATCAATGCAAGTGTTACCTCGGTGAACGGATTGAAAATAAGGGGGCGAGACTGAAAGCAGAGTACGGAACAAAAAACTGAACCGGAGTTGGAGGCTTTCGCGTGAACAGGCTTCAGCTGCTACGGAAATATCTACCGCTTGCTGGTGATTCTTATCCGCGATTTTCAACAAGGTAGAGGACGGGTGCTTCTTAATACATGCAGCAGTTGCTCCGGGCATACCTCCTCCTTGCACGTCGTTTCATCCCGCGGCTTGCTGGAGGAACAACACTCGGCTGGTCTGGTCTGGACCTGGGACGCTGGTCGGAGGATCGTACTCACAACGCCCAAGCGAACGCGAATTCATCATTAAGTAAGTGCTCGCAAATGGCCCCTGAAATATATCGCAGGGATACTAGAGCCAATAAAACCAATGCTATGGAGGGAGCTGAGGCTTTGGGGGCTGTGGAGACATTGAACACTCTGAAACTAAACACGGCGATACCAATGCCTAAAGCTGGTAAAATTACTCCTGTTGCCTCTGCAACAGGTACAGAAGGGGTTAACAACATACTATCCCCACCAGCACAGGGCAACAAAGTACTTCGACCTCTCGTTCTGGTTCTACCGGCTCTTGGGTCTGCGAATGGCCATACTGATGAAGCAAGAGAAGGCATTATTAACTCGCACCCCACGGTGCTAACAAGGGGGAAGAGACTATAGTTACACCCTCGTTTGTCCCGGGGGGGACAGCTCTATCGGGAAATGTGGATGGGGAAAGAGTGAGGGGAGAAAACAATGGCTCTGAGACGATTCCCTCTACACTATAACGGGCGCTCCCTCTCCTGCCTTAGAGACTGTTTTAGATCTTTCAGCCTCTGATATATGTGAAACTAATCCCCCTAAGGAAAACCTACAAGTGGAAGAAATCGGAGAAATAGAGGGCAAAGCCTCAAACGAGGAATATGAGGAAATGACTGAAACTGCTTCCTTATCAGACAATGCTGAACATTTTGCCGGCAAGAGAGATAAAGTTAAGTCTAAATCTAAATCTAAGAATAAAACGAAAACTAAAAAAAAAGGCAAAGTACTGGTCTTATCGAGCACATCTGTACCAATTTTAGTGCCAGCAGCAAAGAAATAACATCTTGTTGAGAAAAGTCCCCTCAGGAAGTCAATGCAAGCCAAAGGCTTGGTAAAGAGCATGACACTCCTTCTTTCTGGTGTAAGCTCGCCAGAACAAGACACTATCCAAACTTCTGTTAAGCCTGTTATGCCTATAGAAGATACTACATCTGTAAAGGACATCCTTCAGGTGTCCGTATCTGATATGAATACCATAACATTACAAAAGTCTGCAGGATCCGGTCAACTGGTTAATACCCCAAAAGCGTTAGAAGCTTCAGAAAACGATGGCACTCATATGGACTCATCCACTAAGAAACTTTCCCTTAATAATCCAATGGGGTATACAACCGTTACCACACATCTTTTACCACGCACTACCATTACAACAAAACTTTTACAACGCAAGTGTATTTACAACGCATGTTTTTACAACGCATGACATTACATCGCAGATGCTATTACAACGCATGCCATTACAACGTAAGTATAGGTAAGTTTATCTTTTTATTAAACATTTATTTAATTTAACAAAAATTAAATTAATTTAATTAATTTAATAAATATTAAAAATAAATTAAATAAATTAGGGTTTAGGGATATGTATGGGTTTTGGGGTATAGGGGTATTTTTAGGGTTCTGGGCTAGGTATGGGTTTTGTGGTACAGGGGTATTTTAAGGGTTTAGGGCTAGGTTTGGGTTTTGGGGTACAGGGTTATTTTTAGCGTTCAGGGCTAAGTTTGGGTTATGGGGTACCGGGGTATTTTTAGTGTTCAGGGCTAGGTTTGGGTTTTGGGGTACAGGGGTATTTTTAGGGTTTAGGGCTAGATTTCGGTTTTGGGGTACAGGGGTATTTTTAGGGTTCAGGGCTAGCTTTGGGTTTTGGGGTACAGGGGTATTTTTAGGGTTTAGGGCTAGGTTTGGGTTTTGGGGTACAGGGGTATTTTAAGGGTTTAGTTTTAAAAATAGTACTTTAAAAAATTAAATTAATTAATTTAAGTAATTTTAATATTAATTAAGTAAATATTATTTAATTGCATTTTTTAAAAAAAAATACTTACCTATACTTACGTTGGGTTTTGGGGTACAGGGGTATTTTTAGGGTTCAGGGCTAGGTTTGGGTTATGGGGTACAGGGGTATTTTAAGGGTTCAGGGCTAGGTTTGGGTTATGGGGTACAAGGGTATTTTTAGGGTTCAGGGCTGGGTTTGGGTTATGGGGTCAGGGATATTTTTAGGGTTCAGGGCTAGGTTTGGGTTTTGGGGTACAGGGGTATTTTTAGGGTTCAGGGCTAGGTTTGGGTTTTGGGGTACAGGGGTATTTTTAGGGTTTAGGGCTAGGTTTGGGTTTTGGGGTACAGGGGTATTTTTAGGGTTCAGGGCTAGCTTTGGGTTTTGGGGTACAGGGGTATTTTTAGGGTTTAGGGCTAGGTTTGGGTTTTGGGGTACAGGGGTATTTTTAGGGTTCAGGGCTAGGTTTGGGTTATGGGGTAGAG
Organism: Lissotriton vulgaris; assembly: GCF_964263255.1. Classification (NCBI taxonomy): domain Eukaryota; kingdom Metazoa; phylum Chordata; class Amphibia; order Caudata; family Salamandridae; genus Lissotriton; species Lissotriton vulgaris. The sequence continues at coordinate 646,226,402 of NC_141691.1, read as the reverse complement.
GGGTATTTTTAGGGTTTAGGGCTAGGTTTGGGTTTTGGGGTATAGGGGTATTTTAAGGGTTTAGTTTTAAAAATAGTACTTTAAAAAATTAAATAAATTAATTTAAGTAATTTTAATATTAATTAAGTAAATATTATTTAATTGCATTTTTCAAAAAAAAAATATACTTACCTATACTTACATTGTAATGGCTTGCGTTGTAATAGTATCTGCTATGTAATGTCATGTGTTGTAAAGGTATTCGTTGTAATGGATCCTGCGTTGTAAAAGTTGCGTTGTAATGGTATGCCTTGTGAAAGTATGCGTTGTAACGTCATACATGGTGCTGGAGGAGGTGGTTGACATTGTTCCTCTGATAGTCCAAGGCAATTAACAAGGCTGTTAACTCCACCTGCTCTATTAGTTGATGATCTATCCGAAGGCAAAACTAGCATCGCTAGAACACTGGAAGAAAAGATGGAAAATACGATTTCGCCATTTGATACGATATTACAGACTTTGACTAGTAATAGGAAGGAGGCGCAGGAACATTTCTTACAATTGAGAGAGGACAATACCAAACTGCAGAACTCGTTACAGGATATAGATGAAAAGATGGACGGGATGTCGCAGGAAATTGGGGATTTACAACGAATGGTTAAGATAGAAGAAGGGGCAGCAGGAATGAGTGTTGTTGTTAGTCAACATGATGACAAGCTGTCAGCATTACAGTTAAAAGTTGAGGTTCTTGAAAACCGCCAAAGGTGGTCTAATCTTAGGCTTTTCGGTATCCCAGAGAGGGTCGAGGGGGGGGGACCCGAGAGCATTCATGGTAAGGTTATTCCAGAAGGCCTTCACAGATCTCTCAGACTGGGATTGGTATTCTCAGTTACAGAGAGTCCATAGGTTACCAATAACCCGGAGAAATAAACAAAATAAATCCCCTCGCCCATTTCTAATTCATTTCGGGAATTATTTGTTAAGGCAGGCTGTTTCTTTAAAAGCAAGACCCAATCTACCAATTACGGTAGGAGAGATTTCTTTTTTCGTCAAATCGGATCTTAGTAAGGCTACAATGGACAGATGTTGACAATTACGCAAGCTAATTGATCCATTTAAGGCTTTAGGGCATAAGTACTCACAAACTTTCTCTCGGGGGCCAAATTTAAAGTGTTTGAATTGTGTCCGAGGGCCACACTGGTGGGGGCGGGGTCAGTGGGGGAGTGGGCGGGGCTAGAGGGGAAAAAAACTGACCATGAGGTTGATCACAGGTCCCTGCAGCGGACGCCTTCATCCACTGAGCCACCAGACCCGGCATACACACATTTCTCTCTCTCTCTCATTCTTTCTCTGTCACTCTCTCTCTCTCTCTCTCTCTCTCTCTCTCTCTCTCTCTCTCTCTTTGTCTCCCTCCCTCCCTCTCTCTATCCCTCACTCTCTCTCTCCCTCTCTCTCTCCCTCCCTCTCTCCCTCCCTCTATCCCTCTCTCTACCTCTCTCTCCCTCTCTCTGTGTCCCTCTGTCTCACTTACTCTGACTGTCTCACTCTAACTCTGTCTCCCTCTCTCTCTGTCTCCCTCTCTCTCTGTCTCCCTCTCTCTCTCTGTTTCCCACTCCCTCTCTGTTTCCCTCTACCTTCCTCTATTTCTCTCTCCCTCTCTATCCTTCCCTCTTCCTCCTTTCCTCTCTTTCCCTCACCCTCCTTCCCTCTCCCTCCGTCCCTCTCCTTCCCTCTCTGTCACCCTCTCTCTCCTTCCCCCTCCCTCACTACGAGGTCTCCCTCACTCTGATGTCTCCCTCATTCTGATGTCTCCCTCACTCTGAGGTCTCCCTCACTCACTCTGAGGTCTCCCTCACTCACTCTGAGGTCTCCCTCACTCGCTCTGTCTCCCTCCCTCACTCTTTCTTTCCCTCGCTCTCCCTCTGTCTGCATGTCTCCCTCCCTGGCTCTCCCTCTGTCTGCCTCTGTCTCCCTCACTCTGTCTCCCTTGCTCTCCCTCCGTCTGCCTCTGTCTCCCTCCCTCGCTCTCTCTCTGTCTGCCTGTCTCCCTCCCTCGCTCTCCCTCTGTCTGCCTGACTCCCTCCCTCGCTCTCCCTCTGTCTGCCTGTCTCCCTCGCTCTCCCTTTGTCTCCCTCGCTCTCCCTCGCTATGCCTCCCTCGCTCTCTCTCTGTCTCCCTCGCTCTCCCTCGCTCTCTCTCACTCTGCCTCCCTCGCTCTCCCTCTGTCTCCCTCGCTCTCCCTCTGTCTGCCTCTGTCTTCCTCCCTCGCTCTCCCTCTGTCTGCCTGTCTCCCTCCCTCGCTCTTCATCTGTCTGCTTGCCTCCCTCCCTTGCTCTCCCTCTAGCTGCCTCTTTCTCCCTCGCTCTCCCTATGTCTCCCTCGCTATGCCTTCCTCGCTCTTCCTCTGTCTCCCTCGCTCTCCCTCTGTCTCCCTCGCTCTCTCTCACTCTACCTCCCTCGCTCTCCCTCTGTCTCCCTCACTCGCTCTGTCTCCCTCCCTCGCTCTTTCTTTCCCTCGCTCTCCCTCTGTCTGCATGTCTCCCTCCCTCACTCTCCCTCACTCTCCCTGTCTGCCTCAGTCTCCCTCGCTCTCCCTCGCGCTGCCTCCCTCGCTCTCCCTCTGTCAGCCTCTGTCTCCCTCCCTCGCTCCCCCTTTGTCTGCCTGTCTCCCTCCCTCGCTCTCCCTCTGTCTGTCTCTGTCTCCTTCCTCCCTCCCTCTCCCTCTTCATCTCACCATGCCTGTGTGTGCCCGGGCTGACACAGCTTCTGGGCACATACACACTCAGCCAGCCAGCCGCACCTGAACACTTCACACCTCTTTAAGAGACCATTCGCATGCTTATGAGCTTTGTTCAGCTCTTAGGCCCCTGCAGCCCCACTCTGACGGAAATCGCCCGCCCTCACAGAGAGTCTTTGCATCACGCTGCCGCAGGGGCGTTTGCTGAGATTCTTTAAAAAAAAAAACAAACACCGATACGATGTCTGCACGGTCCGCAGGCCTCCAGGGAAGGCTTGCTGGACCGCCCCTTGCCCGCGGGCCGTACTATGAGTACCCGTGCTCTAGGGGGTCAAGTATACTTACAGGAACCGGCTAGGCTAAAAGTACTTAAGGGAGGGCACACCTATTTTTTTACAGATGTAAGGGAAGCTGAGGATGTATTGGCCTCATTTCGTAACTAAACGATTTACTATTTGAAAGTAAAACCATGTGTTTTTTTCTGGTTGGGTAGGGAGTGGGTGAAGCCACAGGCTGCTTCTTGAGGGTAGCTGCCACTAAAGCGGCAGAAAGCTGTATTTGGGGGTGTGCCCTCTCGTTGGAGGAGGGAGGGGGGGTTTATCTGGAAAAAGCATCACAGGAAAATGAGAATGAAAATTCAGAGCAACCAAAGAGTAATGTACTATGTATTGCAATGTTACAGATTGATAGGATTGGCAAGGTATATGTATTCCTTTTTTTAATTAAATGCCTCAAATAAAATGCTTGGCCTGGAACGTTGCTGGCCTAAATAGTAAAAGGAAAAGACGTTTGGTTCCGGAAGAAATAGCTTTGTATAAGCATAATTTAGTTTTTTTATCTGAGACACATGTTGCTTATGCAGATAGGCAAATTCTGGGACATTTGGGGTATGATGTGATACTTGTTCGACATTTAATGCATCAATAAGGGGGGTTGCTATCCTAAAAGATAAACGTATTAAGTTAGAAGTTGGGCAGAGTACCTGCGATAAGAAAGGGAGGTGGGCTATAGTTCAATTATTGATTGAAAAAATTAAATATGTCTTTTGTATAGTCTATGGGTCAACCTTTGATCAGTTGAATGTAGAACTACTGCAGTGGGTAGGCGAATTAATTATCATGGGTGATTTCAACTGCATAATGGACTATAAGGTTGACACTATGAGGGGCAATGCAACTCATCGAATGCGGAAAACACTGGCAGCTATTTTATAGTTAGTGCGCATTCACAATATTAAAGATGTTTGGCGATGTGCTTTCCATACCATGCCTGGTTTACATGTTACTCTGCCCCTGCACAGGCTCTGTTCTCGTATTGACATGGTTTGGGCATCAGACAGAGTAGTGAGCATTAGTACTATTGAACTTTGCCCTAGAATCAATTCCAATCATAGCCCTATATTATTAACCTTTCATACCGAAAAGAACTATAAAACACCTCGTACATTTTCTTTTCCCAGGCACTTATTTACCAAAACTTTATTTATTTCACAACTTAAGTTGCACATTGCAGATTTTATCAAGTTTAATTTCAACTCTACGACATGCTTTATGGTATGGGACTCTTGCAATGCAAGTATACGGGGCTTTACCCAACAATTTCTTTTTTACCATTATTCTGAGCGTCTTAAAAAGGATAAAGCTCTGGTTAACGATATACTCTCTGTCGAATTGCAACCAGCGGAGGCTCACCGCCGACATGCCACGAACATAACTGAATTGGAATTACAACTAGGACGGCTGAAGTCTGCCCTAAAAATTATTTTCTGGGATGAGAGTAGCATTAAATTACATAAATTTCAAGTGACACATTATGAGAGCGGAGACAAAGTTGGAAAGTTTTTAGCTTACAAAATAGCTGATGAACGAGCTAACACTTTGATTAAGAATTTAAGGGGCCCTAATAATATTATAATTGAACAACCAAACCGAATTTTAGAACACTTTGCCGCATTTTATAAAAATCTATATACTCCTGAAAATCAACCGACAGGGGCGGCTATCCAGAACTATCTGGATAACTTTCTAGAGAAATCAGATTCTTTTGAGTTGGAACAACTATCCAATCCTATCAGTGCATGTGAAATAAAGAATGGCGATCTCTTCCTTGCCAGCCGGGAAAGCATCTGGAGAAGATACGATTCCATTCGAAAGTTATAAGGTTTGTGTCGAGGAACCTATAACTCTCCTTTATCATGAAAAACTATTTGTATTAAATAAAAAAATCTGAATACTTATATATTTGTTAAAAATGCATAATAATATTTATAATACACATTTGCTTTAATTTATGTACTCTTGGAATAATGTAATAAACATTTTTTTTTAAATTGTGTAATTTATTTTAATACCAAAAAATAAATAACACTACCATTGTACAAAAATGTGTATTTTTTTTAGATTAATACCATATATGTAATTCAGGCTACATTCATTTGTGGTAGGTGCTGGATATTAAACCTAAATAATTAACTATTCCCATTCCAATCTACATTTAATTGGGGTAGGTGGTGGACACTAAACCTAAACATTTACTATTCCAAATCCAGTCTACATTTAATTTGTTGAGGTTATGGACACTGAACCTAACTAATTTACTATTCCCACTCCAGTCTACATTTATTTGGGTAGTTGCTGGACACTGAACCTATTTAATTTACTATTCCAACTCCAGTCTACATTTAATTAGGGTAGGTGCTGGATAATAAAACTAATTAATTTACTATTCCTACACCAGTCTACATTTAATTGGAGTAGGTGCTGGACACTGAACTTAATTAATTTACTATTCCCACTCCAGTCTAAATTTAATTGGGGTAGGTGCTGGATAATAAATTTAATTAATTTACTATTCCCACTCCAGTCTACATTTAATTGGGGTAGGTGCTGGATAATAAACCTATTTAATTTACTATTCCCACTCTAATCTACATTTAATTGTAGTAGGTGCTGGATAATAAATCTAATTAATTTAATATTCCCACTCCAGTCTACATTTAATTGGGGTAGGTGATGGATACTGAACCTAAATAATTTACTCTTCCCACTCCTGTCTACATTTAATTGGGGTAGGTGCTGGATAATAGACCTATTTTATTTACTATTCCCACTCCAATCTACAGTTAAGGTAGTTGCTGGACACTGAACCTAATTAATTTACTATTCACACTCCAGTCTACATTTAATTGTAGTAGGTGCTCGATAATAAAACTAATTAATGTACTATTCCCACTCCAGTCTACATTTAATTGGGGTAGGTGCTGGACACTGAACCTAATTAATTTACTCTTCCCACTCCAGTCTACATCGAATTGGGGTAGGTGCAGGATAATAAATCTAATTAATTTACTATTCCCACTCCTTTCTACATTTAATTAGGGTAGGTGCTGGATAATAAAACTATTTAACTTACTATTTCTACTCCAGTCTACATTTAATTGGAGTAGGTGCTGGATAATAAACCTATTTAATTTACTATTCCAACTCCAGTCTACATTTAATTAAGGTAGGTGCTGGATTATAAACCTAATTAATTTACTATTCCCACTCCAGTCTACATTTAATTAGGGTAGGTGCTGGATAATAAACCTAATTAATTTACTATTCCCACTCCATTCTACATGTAATTGGGGTAGGTGCTAGACACTGAACCTAATTATTTCCTATTCCCACTCCAGTCTACATTTAATTGGGGTAGGTGCTGGATAATCAATCTAAGTAATTTGCTATTCCCACTCTAGTCTACATTTAATTGGGGTAGGTGTTGGATAATAAAAGTAATTAATTTACTATTCCCACTCCAGTCTACATTTAATTGGGGTAGGTGCGGGACACTGAACCTAATGAATTTACTATTCCCACTCCAGTCTACATTTAATTGGGGTAGGTGCTGGATAATACATCTAATTATTTACTATTACCACTCCAGTCTGCATTTAAATAGGGTAGGTGCTGGATAATAAAACTAATTAATTTACTATTCCCACTCCAGGCTACATTTAATTGGGGTAGGTGCTGGACACTGAACCTAATTAATTTACTATTCCCACTCCAGTCTACATTTAATTGAGGTAGGTGCTGGATAATAAATATAATTATTTACTATTCCCACTCCATTCTACATTTAATTGGGGTAGGTGCTGGATAATAAAAGTAATTAATGCACCATTCCCACTCCAGTCTACATTTAATTCGAGTAGGTGCTGGACACTGAACCTAATCAATTTACTATTTCCACTCCAGTCTACAGTTAATTTGGGTAGGTGCTGTATACTAAATCTTATTAATTTACTATTCCCACTCGAATCTACATTTAATTAGGGTAGGTGCTGGATAATAAAACAAATTAATTTACTATTCCCACTCCAATCTACATTTAATTGTGCTAGGTGCTGGACACTGAACCTAATTAATTTACTATTCCCACTCCAGTCTACATTTAATTGGGGTAGGTGCTGGATAATAAATCTAAGTAATTTACTATTCCCACTCCAATCTACATTTAATTAGGGTAGGTGCTGGATAATAAACCTATTTTATTTACTATTCCCACTCCAGTCTACATTCAATTGGGGTAGGTGCTGGACACTGAACCTAATTAATTTATATTCCCACTACAGTCTACATTTAAATAGGGTAGGTGCTGGATAATAAATCTAATTAATTTACTATTCCCACTCCAGTCTACATTTAATTGGTTTATATGCTGGACACTGAACCTAATAATTTACTATTCCCACTCCCATCTACATTTAATTGGGGTAGGTGCTGGATAATACATCTAATTAATTTAGTATTCCCACTCCAGTCTACATTTAATTAGGGTAGGTGCTGGATAAGAAAACAAATTAATGTACTATTCCCACTCCAGTCTACATTTAATTAGGGTAGGTTCTGGACACTGAACCTAATTAATTTACTATTCCCACTCCAGTCAACATTTAATTGGGGTAGGTGCTGGATAATAAATCTTAATAATTTACTATTCCCACTCCAGTCTACATTTAATTGGGGTAGGTGCTGGATAATAAAAGTAATTCATTTACTATTCCCACTCCAGTCTACATTTAATTGGGGTAGGTGCTGGACACTGAACCTAATTAATTTACTATTCCCACTCCAGTCTAAATTTAATTGGGGTGGTGCTGGATAATAACTCTAATTAATTTACTATTCTCACTCCAATCTATATTTAATTAGGGTAGGTGCTGGATAATAAACCTATTTTATTTACTATTCCCACTCCAGTCTACATTTAATTGGGGTAGGTGCTGGACACTGAACCTAATTAATTTATATTCCCACTCCAGTCTACATTTAATTGGGGCAGGTGCTGGATAATAAACCTAATTAATTTACTATTCCCACTTAAGTCTACATTTAATTGTGGTAGGTGCTGGAAAATAAAAGTAATTAATTTACTATTCCCACTCCAGTCTACATTTAATTGAGGTAGGTGCTGGATAATAAACCTAATAGTTTACTATTCCCACTCCAGTCTACATTTAATTAAGGTAGGTGCTGGATAATAAACCTAATTAATTTACTATTCCCACTCCAGCCTACATGTAATTGGGGTAGGTGCTGGACAATGAACCTAATTAATTTACTATTCCCACTCCAGTCTACATTTAATTGGGGTAGGTGCTGGATAATAAATCTAATAAATCTAATTAATTTACTATTCCCACTTAAGTATACATTTAATTGTGGTAGGTGCTGGATAATAAAAGTAATTAATTTACCATTCCCACTCCAGTCTACATTTAATTGAGGTAGGTACTGAACACTGAACCTAATTAATTTACTATTCCCACTCCAATCTTCATTTAATTAAGGTAGGTGCTGGATAATAAACCTAATTAATTTACTATTCCCACTCCAGTCTACATTTAATTAAGGTAGGTGCTGGATAATAAACCTAATTAATGTACTATTCCCACTCCAGTCTACATGTAATTGGGGTAGGTGCTGGACAATGAACCTAATTAATTCACTATTCCCACTCCAGTCTACATTTAATTGGGGTAGGCGCTGAACACTGAACCTAATTAATTTACTATTTCCACTCCAATCTACATTTAATTGGGGTAGGTGCTGGTTAATAAATCTAATTAATTTACAATTCCCACTCAAGTCTACATTTAATTGGGGGTAGGTGCTGGATAATAAAACTATTTAACTTACTATTCCCACTCAAGTCTACATGTAATTGGGGTAGGTGCTGGACAGTAAACCTAAATCTTTACTATTCCCACTCCAATCTACTTTTAATTGGGGAAGGTGCTGAACACTGAACATAATTAATGTACTATTCCCACTCCAGTATACATTGAATTTGGGTAAGTGCTGGATAATAAAACTAATTAATTTACTATTTCCACTCCAGTGTACATTTAATTAAAGTATGTGGTGGACACTAAACCTAATTAATTTACTATTCCTATTCCAATAAACATTAGCATGCTAATCACAATTAAATTAAAAATAAAACAAATTTATTAAAATGTTAAATTTTTCTTTCAAAATCAAATATTAAAATCAATTTACATTATTATTTTCGAAGAATACAAACACCCACCATAAACTAAACACCCCACTTTTAAATAATTGTAAATTTTATAAAATATTATACATTTTAAATGTTATCAACCCCCAATTTTTTCCAAATTCCCACCTTCATCCCCTATAAACTAACATCCCACTCCTAAAAATTACTAAAAGTTTCTACTTCCTAATTATAACAGTCATATTTAAATTAAAACATTTTAAAAAATATTTATATTTAAAACACTCACCACCCTTATCCCCTATAAAGCCAAAATCCCTAACCTAAAATTTGAAATTAATTTTTAAATGTAAAACTTCTATTTCCTATTTCATTTTTAAAATTTAAAAACAATCCCCACCTTTACCCCTATAAACCCAACATCCCAGTCAAAAAAATTATACGTTTAATTCTAAATTAAAATTTGTAATTTCGTAATTCAAAATATTTTTCATTAAATTATATATTTTTAAAACACTCCCCACCCTTATCCCCTATAAACCCAACATCCCGCTCCTAAAAATTTAAATTGTATTTATAAGTTCGAAATTTAAATTTTGTAATTTTTTATTTTTTTATATATTTTTTAAACACTACCCACTCTTATCCCCTATAAACCCAAAATCCCAGTAAAAAAAAATTAAATTTATTTCTAAATTCTAAATTTTAATTTCGAAATTCAATATATTTTTTTTATTATAATATATTTTTAAAACACTCCCCACCCTTATCCCCTATAAACCCAACACCCCACTCCTAAAATTTAAAAATGTATTTCTGTACTCTAAATTTAAATTTCGTAAATCATTTTTTATTTTTTTTAATTATTTTTTAAAACCCTCCCCACCCTTATCCCCTATAAACCCAACATCCCACTCCTAAATTTTAATTTTTATTTCTAAATTCAAAATTTTTATTTTGAAATTCAAATAATTTTTTTTTTAATTATATATTTTTATAACACTCCCCACCCTTATCTCCTATAAACCCCAAATCCCGGGTCCTGAAATTTAAATTTTTATTTCTAAATTCAAAATTTTAATTTCGAAATTATTTTTTTTGTTAATGATTTTATATTATTAAAACACTCCCCACCCTTATCCCCTATAAACCCAACATCCCGCTCCTAAAATTTGAAATTTTAATTCTACATTCAAAATTTTAATTTCTAAATTCAAATATACTTTTTTTTAACTATATATTTTCTAAACACTCCCCACCCTTATCCCCTATAAACCCAACATCCCGCTCCTAAAATATTTCTAAAACAGAAATTTCATAAATATTTCTTAGAAAATAAACATACATAAAATATAAACAATTACAATGTACAATACTTAAAAGTACGATATTTTTACTTTTCGATATTTTGAAAATCGACATTACCTACATCGATATTACATACACTATTCAAAAAGCGATATTTAATACATCAATTGTATTATAATCGAAATTTCTTACCTGAGATATTTAGGTTTCGATATTATTGCATATTGACATTATTGACTCGATATTTTGACTGTGCACCCCTAGCTACATACAGTGTTTTTTCTTGCGCCACACTCCAGTCCACCCCTCTGCGCCAACGTTTCAAGGTGGGAGCCGTTGGGCTCAGCCAGCTCACCGCAATGCTCTTGGCCACCACCAGGGCTGTATTGAGAAAGAGTTTGTCGGTCGGAAAACCATCCAGTCCCTCAGTCACCCACAGGAACACATTCAGTGGGTCAAGAGGGACCTCCCAGCCCAGGACCTAAGTGAGTTCTCCAACCACTAATTACCAGAAATGAGTGACTGCGGGGCAGAGCCAGACCACGTGCTAAAAATCGCTTGTGAATGACTACAGCGGGGGCAGGACGTGTTTGGCCTGAGCCCTTCGTGGTGGAGGCGCAGCAGTGTGAGATGGGCAGCATGGAGGTAGTATATTTGGACTAAGTAGAGCCTCGCTGAAGCTGTGATTGTTTTAGGGGACATTAGCGCATGCCTCAAATCGTCGTCTTCTAAGGTCCCGAGTCTCTGAGGCGGTGTAGCGTGTTGGGAGTATGGTTTTGAAGGGAGTGGCAGATGCAGGAAACCCCTCATCTCCCAAGGTTACCGGTCATATTTGGGTTTCGGTGGACTGTATTCAGATAGTGAAGCACCATCTGAGATGTGGGAAGGGAGGGCGTGGCGAAACTGTAAGTAGCAGAAAAACTGTGAAAAGTGTAGGGAGTACCGACGCTGCAGGTCCTGAAAGGTGTGCAGACAGTCATTTCCCCAAACATCTCCCAACTGGGAGATCCTGATGAGATCCTAAGCTTCAAAACCAGAGAGACTAGCTACCTTCCGGAGTCAAGAGCCCTGCCAAAGCGGGATGTATTGCGTAAGCTTGCCCGACCAGCAGGTGTGGCGCAAGGAGGCCCGCCAAGTCAAGAGCACCCCACGTGTGACTGTGGGCAACGTTCTAGGGATGGTGCATCCATATAGCATCCACTGGATGCTGGGTAGGCCCAGTATGTGTAATTCAAGTATGTATGCTGGATCAAACCAGCCACTATTCAACCAATCATGTACAGTAAGGAGCTGGGTCGCCAAGTAATAAAGGAATAGGTTTGTCATCCCCAGGCCGCCGTCAAAGGGTGGAATCCGGCACTGGGTGAAAGCCAACCGAGACCTCCGACCCTTCAGAGGAACTTGGTAGCGAGACCAACAATCTCCCTGAACCACGACCGTGAAAAGAGCAGGGGCACATTCTGAAGTCCGTACAGGAACCTGGGTAGGATCATCATTTTAAATTAGGGGATTCTTCCCATGGGGTTCAGCGGCAGCGCTTGCCATGTGCGGAGGTCTGATTGGGCCTTTGTCATCAGTGGGGTTACATTGAGATACCAGGCAAGATCTAGGACAGGGGTACTCATAGTACGGCCCGCGGGCCGGTGGCGGCCCGCCCGGCATTAATTGGCGGCCCGCGGACCCTGTGCATGGATAAACTTGAACGTTAAACAGAGAAGATGGCCGCAGGCGCATACGTTGTGAATATGTATTGAATAGTATTCGCAATGTTTGCTTGTGCGGCCATCTTCTTTACTTTTGATTGCTTTTTATTGGACTGCGCCCTTGTGACGTTGGCCCTGGCACCGGCGCAAAGCACAGGCCCTTTAAAAGTCAGCTGTAACTAGCGCTGTTACAGCTGACTTTTAAAGGAGCTTCCTGTGTCCGTGGTGACGTTGACGGCCCTCTCTGCAGCAGCCCCCTCGCATTGGAGCAGCCGGGATGAATCTTCACCTCCGTCGCGTTCCTTGCAGCAGCCCGGGAGAATCTTCACGAAAGTCCTCGCTGCCCCCAGCCACGGAGATCTTGACTACCGCCGTAAAGTCTTCTGCTTTGATAGGTCAGTGAACCATAGTCATATTGTGTGAGGGGTGGCACCGGCTCGGGTGAGGGGTACCTCAAGGTGTGAGGCCCGTGCATGAAGGAGTGTGTTGTCGAGGGTGGGGGGGGGGGGGCGGGGCGGGGGGCACCCCATAGCTTTATTTAGTTACTTAGTAATTTATTTATGCATTGTTCTCTCGCGCTGACTTTACCCGAAGGTGTCAGAGGCCTCACAATATGAACAGAGCTGATACATGAGAATACTTACGTGTGAACAAATTACAAAAGCAAACGTTAAGTTGCATGAGGCAATAGTGACAATAGTGAGCAAACAAAATACAAGAGGTAGGAAACGGTGCAATACATGTGTGAAGGTTACAAAAGCGTACAAAGTACACGTCACGGTATAATACTGCAATAAATGGAGGACTTTCAAACACAAGAACAAATAACAAACGTTACATGAGGCAATGGTGGCACTTTTGCAAGTATGGAAAGCAAACCAAATGTAAGAGGTAGCAAATAGTGTGTTACAAGAGAAAAGTGGTGTGTGCATGTTAGGGGGGCTCTGGGGGGGAGACGTGCGTTTTGGAAGCATCCTTTGTCCTAGGGCCTGCAGGTTACCTACTGGGGGTGGGCGTGGGCTAAACCTGAGCTCGGGGGACTGAAAGCAAAGGTGCTTAATTTGTGCCAGCACAGCAAAGAAGCACGCTGAACAGGGGTCCGAGAAGCAAATAGAAAGTGAGTGGGAGACAAGGGGGGGAGAGAAAGAGATAAGGGGAGAGGCGATGGAAAGGGAGGGGAGGTGACTGGGGAGGAATGGAAAGAGAGGTGAGGGAACGGAATGGAAGTGAAGAAGGGGCAGTGAAATGAAGATGGGTCAGGGAAATGAAGATGAGGCAGGGAAGATGGGGCAGGGAAATGAAGATGGGGAAGGGAACCTTAAACTGCAATCCACCTTGGGTGCCCTGATACCTCCAACTCCCGCCGAACCACCTTAACACGTTTCCATGAAGGTGGATTTACCAAAGTGGCAGGGTAGAATGGGTGACATAACTGACATTGACCTCACTTAAATGACATGGATTGAAAAGGGGTGAACACCTGTTTTGCAGTATGTATTGATTTGTTCTTGGGGAAGGACTGGCTTTTGCAGCAGGGACTTAGGTTGAAGGTAATTGACAATTGCAAGGTTCTGTACTGAAAAAACACTGTCATTAAGACCGCCTTACGTCCTTTCCGCATTCCCACAGCCCACAATGTCCCAGACATACTGCCATGATGTGCTCCTCTGCCACCTGCCCTACCCAAAATAATTTTAATTAGAATTCCCTGTGTAAAAGAACAATATGTTTCCTTTTTATTTTTAAGATTTGCATTTCAAATAATACTAGCCAAAAACAGAAAACTTGTTTTAGGGTTTCTGATGGGAACTTTTTCTTTTGTCAAATTGTGTTTAATTAAAAAAATAGAGATGCAGTAGTATTTGCTTCATTCTAGGGGAGGAATAATATGGAGTGGATCACAATAAGGAACTGTAAAAGGGGATCGTTTTATTGTCAAGTTAAGTGCTAAACCAGATCAAAACAGGAACTCACATATGAGAAATGGGAGTGGAGTCACAGACATTACTTGCAGTAATATTAGTGAGCTACTGCTGTGTTACAATATTGAAAACATTTACTAGCCATGATTATAAAATGTAAACACATTGAGAATTTAGGCGAGTGCACCTGTGCACTTTCAGTGACTAGGCCAAAGACGGCATCAAGCTCTCAATTCATTGCAATCTTGCCAAGGCTAGACCTTTTGGCTTTGCTAATGCTTGCTTCCTTGTTTGTACTTTGTGTGGCCGGAATTGAGCTCTTTGGCCTCTCCATAAACTTAGGAGATATCTTCACAGCAATTATTTGCTACCGACCTTCTGGGTCTTTTACCTCCCTACAACAGCAAGCATTACTTACCACCTTTACGAACATGGCAACATCCCACAATAAACTAATCGTTTTAGGGTATTTTAATCTTTGGCCAAACGGTAGCCTAGACACTGGTTTAGAAAACCTTTTGCTGTCCTGCGACAGCGTAGGACTTCACCAACTGGTTAAGCAGCCCACCCATTCAGCAGGCAATCGACTCGCTCTTATCTTTTCCAGCCCTGGTTTAACTCATATGATTGACATTCTGCCTATGAGTTGGACGGATCACGCTCTTATTAAGTTTTATATTACCTGTACAAAAATTAGAAAGCTGAACAATAGCGTTCTACCAGAATTTACGTACAGAGACTGGAAAGCTTTGGAAAAATGAATTCCACCACCACTGTCTTCACTGTGGAAGATAGCTTCTCCCCTACCAAATCGGTTGAAGACAACTACAGAGCCTTTAGCACAAGGATAGCATCCACCACGGACTCTATTGCCCCACTAAAATGATGTAAACCTAAAGGTAGAGCACCTGCTCCATGGTATAATGACTCCCTTAAAACTCTCAAATTAGCCTGTAAACAGGCTGAGAGGAAGTGGAGACAAGGATTCTGTGACACCAACAAAATCACCTGGAAAAATAAACTCCTGGAATATAAGTCTGCCATCACAGAGAGCAAATCGACCTATTACTGCTCTACTATAGTTAATGCAGCTAATAGCTCGAAAAGCATATTCCATATCCTTGATAACTTCATCCACCCTGACTGCGCCAAGAAAACCATCCCCCCCTCACAGACCCTCTGTGATAATCTCGCACAGTTCTTTACGGACAAGATCGAGAACATCATTAACAACTTAGCAACGCCCCCATTGCATAATTATCTTATCACCCGCGGAGTCGATACTACCTACCGCGATCCACCGAGTCCAGGTGGCCCACCAAGAGAAGGTCTTCGGGCTTACCCCCCTATCCCTGAAGATGATTTTGAGAGACTGGCACATGGGATCACCTCTGGATCCCCCCTGGACCCACTCCCCCCTAAAACCTGGAAAGCGTGTGGAACTGAACTATTCCCCACCCTCCGGAGGATCTGTAACCAATCTCTGTGCTGTGGATTCGTTCCCACCCCCTGGAAGCAAGCACTCATCACCCTGTTACTGAAAAAACCATCCTTGAACCCAGAGCGTCTTTCCAACTTTCGACCTATATCGCTTCTACCCTTTTCTGTGAAAGTGGTGGAACGCTGGGTCAGCTCTTGTCTATCGACACATCTTGAGCAGAGTCACGCTCTGGACGACTTCCAATTCGGTTTTCGGCCAGCCCATGGCACCGAAACAGCAGTGCTTACGGCTTGGAAGAACTTCGTATGCGTGCAGACAGGGGCCACGCAGTAGCCTTGATGCTACTAGACCTGTCTGCCGCATTCAATACGGTCAACCATGTGACTCTGCTGAAGAGGTTGAGAGAGGCAGGGGTCGACGGCACTGCCTTACTCTGGTTCCACTCATATCTCAGTGATAGGAAACAAGCTGTATCCCTCCCCCCTTTTCAATCTGCCTTCTCCCCAGTCCCTCACGGTGTTCCCCAGGGTTCTTCCATCAGTCCGATCCTTTTTAATGTTTACTTAAAACCATTAGTCACCCTAATCAAAACTCACAGAATGAAAACAGTAAACTATGCGGACGACACCCAGCTTATCCTTTCATGGGAGGGGGAAGACTCAATCCCCATGGAAGCCTTTCATGATTGCTTAAGAGACACAGCAGGCTGGTTGCATCTGAATTCCCTTCAATTCAATTCCTCTAAAAACGAGGTCTTGTTCTGTCCCGGGAGCCGAATCCCTCGCCCTTTTCCAGTGGAGTTCTGGCCCCCGGAAAACTCAGATAAACCACAACCAGTTACCAGTGTCCGCAATCTGGGTGTCATGCTAAATAACAACCTTAGCATGGAAAAGCAGGTAACCAAAACAGTCTCTACCTGCTCGGCCCTTATGCGCTCACTACGCAAAATTCTGCCACTACTCCCCGCCCAGGCTCGAGCACTGATAGTCAGGTGTACTATACTCAGTCGCCTTGACTACTGCAATGCTCTCCTGCTTGAGTCTCCAGCTGTACTACTGGACAGACTCCAACGAGTCCAGTCGGCAGCAGCCAAACTGGCCCTCGGTTGGACCAGGAGAGCATCGGCCACAGCAGCCTTAGCCGAGCTACACTGGCTTCCTCTGAAGCAACAAATAGCTTTTAAGGCTCTATGCTTGGTCTTCAAGGCATTACACGGATCGGGCCCTAGACCCTTACAATAAATGTTTTCCTGGTATTTCCCCACCAGAACTCCGCTACAGCCTGCCTTGTGACGGTACCTAGATTTAATAAGGTAAGGACCGGGGGAAGATCCTTCAGAGTGGCCGCGGCTAAGCTCTGGAACAGTCTGCCCGTTGACATTCGTCAAACTTCCCAGCTCCTGCCTTTTAGAAAGCGTATCAAAACGTGGCTTTTCCCCTAGTATCCCCGCCACACTTCATTCCCCTAAACAGATTCCTACTGCTTCTAGCTCAGGAGAAAGCTCTTCAGCGCCAGGATACCTGCCAGGTGACAGCCGCGCTCTACAAGTGTTTTAAATAAATAAAAAATAAATAAATACTTTCAGCTAGCTGGAGATATTTAAGAAGCTGCATTGTTGAATTATATAACGTAATAAGCTGTAACTGGGCAATGAAATGCCAAACAATTACTAACAATTGTCATTCAATGCCACTTAAGATTGCTCTGTCTGCTAATAAAAAAATACTATAAACATGTGTTGTATGTAGTTAAATCTGCTTTGGAAATACAGCACTGTCTAGTAATGTTTTGAAATGGCAGTGGTCTTTTTTTACCCCCTCTTGCCCCGCCCCCAAATGACCCCGCCCCCAAATGACCCCGCCCCCACCGATGCGGTCCTCGGCCACAAACCACACTGTAAATACGCCCCCGAGAGAAAGTTTGTGAGTACCCATGATCTAGGAGAAGGGCCACCATTATCCCGAGGTACTTGTAGGACTGCCTCCCGAGGGGTATTGTAGTCTTCCAATCGAAGTATTCTCTCAAAAGATGAAGGGGACCAGAACGGACTTAGCAGGATTTAGTCGGAGACCGGAGACCTACTCGAAGAAAGAAAATATGCAAAGGCACTGAGTACCCGAATTCGCCGGTTAGGCCAAAAGGAGCAGAACATCATCTATGTATAGGGCAATTTTATCCTCCCCAATCCAGGTCACTTCCTCCCCATAATTTGCTCGTCTGACCTTATAAGGCAAGCGAAGGGCTCCATTGCCTGTGCCAAAAGGAGGAGTGAGAGGGGGCATCCCTGACTGGGCCCCTCTTAATGGGGAAAGGCTGTAACAGCGACCCGTTGACCAGTACCTGGGCCTGCGGCCCACTATGAAGAGTTTTGACTAGGCTACGGAAGTATTCCCCGAATCCCATCTCAGTCAATACATCCTTGAGCTAATGCCAGTCCACTGAATTGAAGGCTTTCTTCAAATCAACGAGAAGGAGTTACAGATACGGATTCAATCGATGACGGTTCTCCAGGGCGACATGGAGTCGTTGGATACAGTGCCTGGTGCCCCGCGAGGACATGAAACTGCACTGATAGGGATGAACCAGTGCTGTCAAATGCCACTGCATGCGGTTGGCAAAGATGGAGGCAAACAGTTTGAGCTCTGAGTTGATAAGAGAAATGGGGCGGTACTCAGAACAGCTCCTCGAGGGGAGCTGAGACTTGGCAATCACCACAACGGTGGCAATGTCAGCTTCGAAGCAGAACAAACCCTTGTCTACTGCCTCAGCGTACACGTCTAAGAGGTGGGGCACTAGCGTACCACAGTAGGCTGCGTGAAATTCCAGCGTGAGTCCAGCTGGCCCCGGGGTCTTACCAGAGGCCATGTGAGATATTGCTTCATTGATATCCTCCGGAGTGATCGGGAGGTCCAGTGCCTCCAACTCAGGCTCGCTGAGCCGTGGGAGAAAGATCCATTCTCGGAATAGCAGTTCTGAGAGGAGAGAGTGGGGGGCTGAGTGGAATAAAGAGTGGTGTAGTAATCAGCAAAGCACTGGGCTACTTTCCCGGGGGAGTGGTGGGTCGAGCCATCCACGGCCATCACCTCCGGTATAATGCGACTGGCCAAGGGGTACGTAGCTAGGCGATGGAGGAGATTCCGATTTTTGTCACCCCATCCATAGAATCTTGCCACAGAGCACCGCCACAACATCTTGGCAGCATCAAAAACAGTCTGACGGAGCCCGTCTCTAAAAAATGCAAGTCACCTTGTTTGGCCATTGTGAGAAAGTGCCATCTTTCTTGCATTGGTATGCCCCCACTTTTTGCTGAACTGCTGATGCGCTATTATTGAGTGTGCCCTGGGCTCCTGCCAACGAGGTGCCCAGGGCTTGTGTTCTTTCCTTAAAACTGTGTTGAAACCAAAAACCAATTGGCATCTCTGGGCACCTGCCAGTCCCTAGAAAATGGTACCCTAGGTACCCAGGGCATAGTGACCAGAGAAGACCCCTAAGGGCTGCAGCACATATTGTGCCACCCTTAGGGCCCTGTACCCTGACACCCACACACTGCCTTTGCAGGCTTAGTGTCTATGTGCAGAACTAAACAGAGAGTCGACATAGAATACATCCCTGTGTGCCATGCCCACAAAACCGACTGCCCTGGCATACCTCAGTCACCCCTCTAGCTGGGTGCCCTATGCCAGCGGTATGGACACAGGTGCATGAGCCCTGTGCCCCTACAGTACCCAGGGCCATTCCTGGGCACTGTAAGTGCAGTGATGCTATTAAGAGTATATGGTATGGGGAGGTCGTCATTACAAACTCCACAGCACCATAATGGCTACACTGAAGCCTGACAAATTTGGTATCAAACTTCTCAGCACATTAAACCCGCACTGATGCCAGTGTGGGATTCAATGTAAAATGCACCAGAGGACATATTAGAGATGCCCCCTGAAAACCTAACCTCCAATCAACGTCTGGACTGAGAGGCTGCCCTAGGCTGCCACACAGCAGAAATGTTGCTGGACCCCAGGGTGGAGAGCCCCCCACTCTCCTCGGCCTGTAACAATGCACATCCTTGTTTGTGGTGTTAGGTCTTCTCCCCCAGGATGGTCAGGGGTAAGCTTCAAAGGCCTGCAGCCCTTGTGAGCTTCTCCAGGCCACTTGCTGTACTCAGCAACTGGCCCCCACCAGTTCTGACCCCCACTCTGGTGGCAAGACTGGTGGGAAACCCTACATCAGGAAGGGGAGTGTGCCAGCCTGTGACAACCCCACCCCTCAGGTGGAAGAGGCAAAGTGAAGCACGACCCTGGGCTCTGGTCATCTTGAAGATGGGGAGCCCTGCCTAATCACAGCCAGGCTCCTGCTCCCCTCCCACAGGAGAGGAGCAGGCTAGGGGGAGAACCCACCCCAGGACAGGGACCTATAGGGCCCTGCCCTTGCCCTACCGGTAATACCCCTACATTTAGTATTTAGGGGCACCCTGACCCTTCCTTCCTCAAATCCCGATAAGAAAACCAGAAACAGGAGCAAGAAGAAGAAGACTCGCCGTGCAGCTGCCAACAACAGGCCAACACCCACTGACTTGGCCCCAGCCCCACCGGCCTGTGGATCCTGGAACCTGCCCTTGCTAAATCCCGGTGACTCCTGCGGACAGCAACCTTGGAAACCTGGAGAACCTGCCTGCCTTGACCCTCTCAAAGATTGGGACTCCCCTGAGCAGAGGCTCTGCTCCAACAACCATACCCCTGGTGCCAGCCAGGAACCTCGAATACAGCCCACTCTGCACCCGCCAAGCCCGGCCTGTGCCTGAGTAATCCAAGACCACGAGGATGTCCCCCCGGCAACTGGGACCCAAAGTACAGTGCCCAAAGACCCTCATCGAGGACCCAGACGATGCCTGCAGCCTCAGAACCAGGGGCCCCCCCAACCGCGACCAGCTGAGTGTAAGATTTCCCGACACCCAACGACACCCATGCACCTGCTGCCCCACTTCCCCTTGTGTCCTCCTTTGGGGTACTCACCTCTTCTCCAAGAACCCAACTTACCTCTATAAGTGGTGGTTGCACCTGAAGAATCTCTGTCCCCGAGCCTGCAGCATTTGTTCACTTTGTAACTTTCCTATTGGATAAAATTGAGCGCCCGATGGATCAAAAACACCCTGCACTCTGCCGCCCGAGTTCCGCTGGAAGTGCAACTACTACCCTACTCTACCTTCCCACTTGCTTTGAGTAAGTGACCAGGAGCTCAGCTCCCATAGCCGCGTGGCCTGCCTGCTTGCAGCCTCCAACCAAAGGTCCCCTAACCTCCATTGGGTTGCATTGGGCCTGCTCTCTCTGCACCCGGTTGCCCCTATGCCGCTGAGGGTGTAACAACTGTACCTTTCTGACCCTGGGAGACCCCTGAGTCTATGCTCAGAACCTCAACCTCACCAGTTGAGTACTCACCTGAAAGCCGATAACTCACTTTCCTTCCATAGGCTAACATTGACTGGTTTTCACTGAAATTTCTTCGAAGTGTCGATTTTTGCAACTTTTAAATATTCCTCTAAAATCAGCCGAATAACGATTTCCAAAATACTCACCTGGGATCAGGAGAGAAGCCAGTGCTGTACTTTCTAGTTCAGTGCTGAACCGTAAAAGTAATCTTTAAGACAGAAATGTTGGACATAGAGGCCAAGAGCGATTCGCTGACCAGGGCATGGGAGATATAAATGTGATTGATGCGTGAGTACGAGCGGTGCACGTGTGAATAATAAGAGTATTCACGCACATCAGGGGAGTGGTATGGCCAGGAGTCTAGAAGGCCAAGATCCAATATTTGCCTCCTGAGAGCCAAAGACATAGCCCCCGTCCCGTAATATGAGGTGTCGCTGCGATCCATTGCAGTGTTTCATATCATGTTAAAATCTCCCCCTATGATCAGTGAGGGATCTGCCTTAAGGACATGTTCCTGCAGGATCACCCACAGATATGAGTCCTGCGCTTGATTAGGCGCATAGACATTACACAGTGTATAAAAGCGGTGTCCGATCCTGACCCCTGCTTTGACAAAGCGGCCATCTTGACTATGAAATACCCTAGGTTCCCCCTGCCTCATGCCAGGTCTACAGAGTATCGCCACTCCAGCCGTTCTAGAGGGGGCTGTAGCCCAGAATTGGAGAGGATAGCGAGGGTTAGCCATACAAGGGACTTTGGCATTTATGAGGTGGGTCTCCTGAGGGAGGATGATATCTGGGTTTTGCTTCAAGAGGTAGCGCCATATCTGGTGTAGCTTTTTAGGGGAGTTAAGTTCCTTAACATTGAGGGACAGATCTTAAAGCATGGGGCAGTAGTCATGGTGATGTCAGAGCTAGAAGCAATCCCTTACGCCATTGTGAGGGGCAGAGTGCTGTAGTGGAAAGGGAGGGGAGAGAGATATCACTCCTTTGGAGAGAGGAAGATCGTCTTGTGGGACAAGCCCAACCCCCATAGAGATAGAGAGGGATAGAAACGTAGAAAGAGAAAGTGAGAGGGAAAGAGAAAAATAGGCAATCAAAATAAACAGAACATAACGTTGGCCAACTGGGCCATAGTGTCACCAGGGTCGGAATGGTGTTGCGGGCACCGGGCAATCTCTTTGTGCGCCGCAAGGGTGGGGGGCGGTTTTAGGCCCCTGGGGGCCGTTTTTGTTACAGGGCCGTTTATGGAGCATAGCTGCAAAATCGTCCCCTTAACAAAATCGGCTGAAAACCGGCCCCGGCAAAGAGCTCGGTCGCACCCCCAACCCCCCACCCCCCGGGGGCTGGCCAAGCACTTTGCCGGGGAGGTTTTGGTTCCCAGTCTAGCCCTCACAATCGCAGCTTGAAGGCACTGGTCACCCCGGAGAAGTCACTCTCCCAGGATCAGGAAGGGGGCAGGTCAGCCAGGTTTAGGGCATGACCGCAAGGAGGGCATCCCACCACCATTCCCTAAGTGTGGAGCTGGGTGCTCTTTAAAATATTGATGGGAGAGGGTCTAGCAGCTGTCTCAGTTGAGTATGCAGTTGAGGCTTTCAGGGAGGGTCTTTGGTTAGGCCACTTGAAGTTAACATGTTTAAATGTCCCAAAATGCTGTGCAGGAGGTTTGGGAGAGAGTAAGCAGTGACCAAAAGCCATGTGCAGCTGGTCTCTGTAGGAGGAGTGTGGAGTGAATGCAAGGTTAATGCACACTGTAGGCTGTGTGCTGGTGATTTTAATGGGAAGAGAGAGCATGACGGGCATAGCCAAAGGTCATGTGTAGCTGGTTTAGTTGGGGCATGGGTTAGAAGCAGGGGGTGGCCTTAGAGCAGGCCATTCACCCAGAGGTTGCTGCAGACAGCCAGAGATCAAGTGCTTTTGGTTTAGATAAGATGTAGTTTAGATGCAGGGACTGGCCAGTAGCCAGGTTTTAAAGTCAGAGTCTTGTGTGCAAAAAGCCTGGCTGAAGCCCAGGATATGAGACCAGACCCCGCTGGGCACAGCCAGGGGTCATGCAAAGCTGATTAGAGAGGAGTGTCTTGTGTCCTGCACCTAGAGCCTGTTACACTCAGTTAAGTGGTTTTGGGGTTTATTGTTTCATATTGGAGACTTGCTCCTATCACAAGAATTGGAGAGGGGTAATCCTCAAAATGTGTAGGGATGTTGCAGAAGTGTTTTCTTTATGGGAAAAAAGTATTTTCCCTGATGGAGAAAAAGATAAAAAAGTATTAAAGTTCCTGTGCATATTTACTAAGAATTTACACACCTACATTCTTATGGAAATGTGCAACTGTTGCTATTTCTCAGTAGTACTTCTCTCAAAACTCTATTTTAATTGACCTCACAAGGATGAAAGACAGAATGAAAGATTGAAAGGTGCTATTATAATGCAGAGAAGTGACTCCCTTAGCAAGATAGGCTCCAGAAAGTAACATGCATTTACAATATATATGGTATAACACTTTTCGGCATCTGACATAGACAAAGATGCGTCTCAGATGCATGGACGTGAGCTCCAAAGTCCTGAAAAACAGCTGAACAGATGAAGTAACACACATTACAAAGCTAGACTCCTAGGGCCGTATCACATAGAGTGAGTACTTCAAGGGCTAATTTAAGACATGATCCTAGCCACAGCTTTAAGCTGACTGGTGTCCTAAAGAGATAGAGCAGCGGTATTTTACTAATGCAGACAGCTGTAAATGGCTACTTGCCAAGGGAATGTTTAAAGGCATGTGCTCCTTTGGGTTGCAAATGCTGCAGTTGACAAGTAAACAAAAGAAAAAATCACAAAAATATGCATAAAGCAACATAACAAAACCATGTAACATATCCGAGAACAACACAATAAAGCAGTCAAAAAAGAGTGCAACACAACCTCCGCAGTACAATACAACAAAATCACATTACAATCATGTTGCACAAAAGCACAGTGGCACCAAAAGCAATATCATACATCACCAACCTAATAAAATACTTCACACCGAATACAGACAAAAATTCATCTCAATACATGCTTTCATAATAAGTTGGCAAAAGGTGTTTGCACCAAGCCGTACCATAATTTACCAACAGGGGCATGAAATTACGCCAGTAAAATATAATTTGCGATTTGGTTACAAAAGCCTGAGATTGTACAAGCTGACCACAAATTTCTCATAGTTAACAGTCAGGACGCAAATTTGAAATTATTTTATTCACATATTGATGTTTTGTATGTTCCAGTTGAATGTGAATATATGCTTTCTTTTTGTTTCCAAAGTCTGCACGCCATGCCCTTACTTTTAAGCTCAGTTCAGCGCATTATAGCACTGCTGTTGAACAAGCATTTCACATTAGCTTTTTGTTTCTATTAATATTCTTTGATATAAATGCAAGTTGTACAGTGGAATTGTGGATATCTGCTTCTGAAGGACTTGCTATTAAAGGAGGAGCACGGCCTGTTCCAAACTAGTAAATATGCCCATGAACATGCATTCCATCGGTTGAGCCTTTATTGCATTTCAGTGGTGTATCGACTGCTGTGCAACATTTACTTGTCTTCAAGGCAAAGAACAATAAACATGTCTTTCTACCTTTCAAATGCCTTCCAGTTAGATGACAAATGCAACCATCGGTTATTAGTAACACATTGCTTAGGTTTGCCTTTTGGCCATTTAACAAATAACGTGATGTTCTAGTGAAGAATGGATGAGGCAGATTTACTTATTTTTCATGCAATGCAGCTCAGCATCCATATTTGCTCAACTATTTTGTGCAAAGCAAAAAACATTGTGCAGAGCCACATCTATTAAGAATTACTAATGATGTCATCCACGTTGCTGGCACTCTAAAAGGCTGTCTTATGTGACCAGACGTTTTCAGAGGTCAGTGTGTGCTGTTTAGCACAGGATTGCAATGGAAGCATGGCCTTTCAGTACATATTTGAATGTCTACACAGGCATAAGAGGATCCCAAAAACTAGAAGTGTGCAGTGAACTACTGCAAATATGCAATGCATGTTTTTTGTGCCAGGTTTTATTTTGGTGGGCAAAGTCCGTTCTGGCTATCTTAATTGATAAGGCTTTAATTGAAAGGTTGTGGGTGTTTGCACTCATCCACGCTAGTAATGCCCCAGTAACATCAACAGGACACAATGCTATGAACATTTTTCCAAAGTGCTTTTTGCATTGAGAAAAAGGACACCCTTCCTGGTCAAAATGCCTTTGTGCCACTTTGTGTTGTTTTTTCCTTTGTGCATTGGCCTAAATCTGAGCCTAGGTACTTCCTCTGCAAGCTACATGTTTGACAACAGCCCCAGTCCACGGACTTTCCCAGAATACAAGTATTGCAAAAGAACTGATATGTATGGGATGTGATACTGAACAATGTATTTGTGAGAGTGGCCTTTTGTTTAAATTGTAATCCATTAATTTTCTTGATGTTCTAGCAGTGTTGGTACTCTCCTTGGAAGAGATGGCATCAGAAATGGGTAGTGCTAGTTGCAGACGGCTATTGACGAGAGCCCTGGCGCATTTTTTTTGTGCAAATTAAGTACTGGATGGATCCCCTGTATCTATGTCATGAGATACTTTTTTTCAAACAGTTCCGACTCAAACCACCTTACAATTCTTGTCACGCCATATCTAATTTTCTTATGGTGTTCCTAAAGTCTAAGGGGCATATTATCACCGCTTTTTTGGCTTTAAAAGCCAAGAAAGCGGAGATAAAATTATCTCCCTATTACCTAGCTGTCGCTAACACCAGTTAGCGACAGCTAGTAGGAGATAGCGACCATCTTGGGCCCCACTTTGCATGTCAGTGATATTTATCACTAATGACATGCAAAGTGGGCGTGCCAAGATGTTAGCGACTGAAAACAGTCGCTAACATCGCTATCTCCTATTACCAACTTTTGGAGATATTTGCGCTAAGCGTGAATATCTCCAAAAGCTAACACCTGCCCTGAGCAGTTCTTAGCCATGTTATCCAATGGGAGGTGGATAACATGGCTAAAAGCATTAGCTCGGTAATGCATGAATATCGCTGACTTTTCAGCGATATTCATGCTTTGCGGCGATTTTTATCGCATTTGCGTTAAACGGTCCACAACCAAATTAACCAATTATTTGCGGTAGAAATCGACGCAGCTCAGCAGTAAATTTCTGTCTCTAACCAAGCAATAGCGATAATTATCGCTATTTCTTGGTAATATGCCCCTAAGTAATTTTGTCATAGTTAATCAATGATGATCTTGTTTGGGCAGCACCACTAATTTTAAACTAAAGTACCTGGTTACAGCTGTCTAATGCATCCTTTAGAGCTTCTGGCTTTGATTGGTTCCGAAGCCTAATGGTATTTATGGCATGACATTGGGCCTGGGTGAAATGTTTTTTAAGCCAATATCATTATGTAATTTCTGGAATTTCATCTTGCACTTTTTACACAAGAATGATGCCATTACGCCACATCACATAATTATGTGCCAATTGTGGTAAAAATGTACCATGAACGCAGGTGAACCAAAAAATGTGGAAAGGGGCGACCACTCGGTCCCCCCGAACGTATGGCAGAGTGCCTCGATCCCCCCGGGAAGCCATTTTGGGCGGGAGGCGCGTCTCGGCTGGTATGCCCGAAGCGGCGTAGCCGGGGCGCGCTTTTTCCCGCCCTAGAGTGGGCTGGCCTAGACACTGACGCAGCCGGCCACGCCCTCGGGGCAGGCAGGGGCGGGTTTACGCCCGCCCTGAAGATGGATAAAAAGAGACGCAAGTCCAGAAGACATCCTCTTGTTCCTGTGCTCTGAAGCTGCACCTCATCGCTGCACGTGAGCTCGAGACGGAACGAAGAGCCAATTTTGAGCGTTTTAATCGTTCTTGTTTGTTTTTCAGTTACTTTGTTGGAGAATGCCGAAGAAGGTGGGAAAGCGCATGACTACCGACCAGATGCTGCGTGTTCTCATGAAGGAGATGTCCGAGCTAAAGAAGCGGGTGGACAAGAATGAGGAAAAGGGTCCAAAACGTCCTTTGGCGGGAGCAGCCCCGGGGGGGAAAAACAAGAGGCCCAGGAGGGGGGCAGCGGGTGAAGACATCCCCGGTCCCAGTGCCCCGCTCGAGGCTCCAACTCCCGTGCCGGAGGAGGGGAATCCGATTCCCGTTGTGGTCACCCCCATGTCCGAGGATGACATGCCGCCCGAGCTGGCAGCACAATTGGCAGCGTGGTTGGGTAAAGGTAACGAGGGCGCCACGGCTGGCGCCACGGCTGCGCTGATAAAGCAATTGCGTGAGAAACGTGAAGCAGCCAAGGTGCCCGTGCCGGCTGCAGTAGGGGACAAGACACCAGGGACGATTGCGACCACAGAGGCAGCGTCAGGTGCAGGTAAGCGGCCATTGCCGATCGCGAGGGATGAGTCAACACCCTCTCGGAGAGAAAAGTTGGGGCAACATGTTCCTTTGGCAATTAAGGAAAAGATTTGGGCGGGGGAGTATGTGAACATTTTTTCATTGCTTGTTGACCATTATGAGGTAGAGCATGTAAAGAGTCAGAAGGATCTCATGCATCCGAGTGTTTGGCGCGCAAAAATGGCCGCCTTTAAAGTGAATGAGAATATTGGTAATTGGGGCAATGCCTGGGGAATCTTTACATCAATCTTGGGGGAACGTAGACCGGAGTTGCTTTCCGAGTTCCCAATCTATCAATCACGAATCATGGGGTATTCGACATCGCACCAGGGTAATCATTGGTTTTGTTACGATAATATGTTCAGAAAAGAAAAGGAGCATAATAAAAGTTTAACCTGGGATTGTTATGATGCCTTGACTTGGGATAAAATGAAGGAGTCAGGAATGTTGAGAATGCCGTTGGTGGGAGGTAATGTTGGCGAATCCTCCCGACAGTATGGGGGGACGCCCTTTCGTTCAAGTACGGGTGCCGATGATCACTCGAAACCTACCGGCAATACCGGAAGAAAGGGTTTCTGCTTTAATTACAACAGAGGTAAATGTACGAGACCGCAGGGATCGTGTAAATTCAAACATGAATGTAGTGGTTGTGGGTCGTCCCATCCTGAGGCCTCGTGCAGAGCCAGAACGGGTGATAACGGGGGGAGAGGAGGTGCCAAACAGGTCTAATATAGTCCGAGGGGCGCCTTTACCCACTCCGATTGATACCCTGGCGATGATTCCTTGGCTCAGTGACTACCCGGATCGTACTTCTGCTGGGGTGCTGCGGAACGGTTTTTCGTATGGTTTCCGCATCCCGGTAGGGGACTTTCAGGGTGTGGATAAGTGTAAAAATCAACTTTCCGTCCTGCAGCATACAACCGTAGTACAGGATAAGATCCGGAAAGAGGTGACTCGAGGTCGGGTCGCCGGCCCGTTTAGTGTACCCCCGGTCCAGAATTTTGTTTGTTCTCCCTTAGGGGTAGTCCCCAAGAAAGACCCTGGTGAGTTCCGACTGATTCATAATTTATCACCTCCACGAGGTCTTTCCGTAAATGAGGCAATCGATCCAGAAGTGTGTTCGGTGCGGTACGCATCCTTCGATGAGGCCGTAGCCATTTTGAATCGCCTGGGGCCCGGGGCGCTGATGGCGAAGTCAGATATCGAGTCAGCGTTCCGATTGCTTCCGGTACACCCAGACGACCAGCGTCTCCTAGGTTTCATGTTTCAGGGTTGTTATTACATGGATAGGTGTATGCCAATGGGGTGTTCTATATCCTGTGCTTATTTCGAGAAATTCAGTAGTTTTCTACAATGGGCCTTCACAAAGAGAACGGGTTTCCAAGATGTAATGCACTACCTTGATGATTTCCTGTTTCTTGGGGCAGCCGGGGGTCTTGAATGTGGCCAGGCCTTGGCCGAATTTTGTGTGTTGATGAAACAGTTTGGTGTGCCATTGGCGCCGGGTAAAACAGTGGGTCCTACGACTTGCCTCGAGTTTCTGGGGATCGAGTTGGACTCCATTGAGGGGTGTTTCCGTTTACCAGCCGAGAAAGTGTTGAAGTTCAGGGCTGCGCTGCAAATGTGTATAAATGCTTCGAAAGTTACGCTGCAACAATTACAGCAGGTGGTGGGACAGTTGAATTTTGCCTTGAGGGTAATACCAATGGCCCGCCCCTTTTCCCGTTCAATTGCCCAAGCGATGGTCGGCCTTAAAGAAGCCCATCATCGTACGAGACTATCGGCCGAGATCCGCCAGGACATGCGTATTTGGTTAGCATTCTTGGCGGATTTCAATGGTAGAATCGTCTGGAATGAACCAGCCGTGTCTTCTGAAGAGCTGGGGCTATGGACAGATTCGGCAGGAAGCATAGGTTTTGGCGCCATCTTCGGCACGAAATGGTCGGCACAAAGATGGCCGACATGGTGGCATGAGAATGGTCTGACGAGTAATATTGCTTTCCTCGAACTGTTTCCCATCTTGGTGGCCTTGAGAGCATGGCCCGATGGGTTCAAAGATCACTCTGTCATATTTTGGTCTGATAATATGACCGTGGTCGAGTGCATCAATAGTCAGGCAGCACATTGTAAACTGATTTTAAGACTGCTTAAGGAAATTGTTTTACTGTGTATGCAATTGAACGTGCTATTCAGAGCAAAACACGTCCCAGGGGTGATGAATCAGGCGGCTGACGCACTGTCTCGTTTTCAAATGCAGGCTTTTTCGGGTTTCCTTCCCTCAGCGGACCCAGAGCCGGCACCCTTTCCCGAAGCTCTCTGGTCTCTCGGTGCCCCGAACTTCGTCACCTCGTGGGAGAGAGTCTAGCACCAAGGACGAGGAAGGCATATGAAGGGGCGTTTCGGGCCTATTTAGCCTTTTTGGGGAGTGATAATGAGCGACTTTGGGGTCACGAGGAGTGGGTAGTGAATTTCCTGATGTCCTTACGGAGGGCTGGGAAATCGGTGGCTACGGCCCAGAGGCATCGTGCTGCCATTTCCTTTGTTGCCAGAGCACACGCTATCCAGGACCCAACAGCGTCTTTTGTTGTACAGAAAGCGCTGCGTGGGTGGCAACGCCTTGAGGGTCGCAGAGTAGATGAAAGGCGCCCGATAGGTTTGGATAGATTGTCCCAGTTGTTGGCTACACTCCCTGCCACATGTTCATCTCAGTTTGAGGCGGTGCTGTTCCGAGCCGCTTTTACGCTAGCATTTCACGGAGCAATGCGGGTAAGCGAACTAGTTGCAAGGAACAAACTGGATGTGGCGGGGGGTTTGTGCCAAGAACACGTTCAGATCAGGGGAGAAACAATGACTGTCTCCTTTGTAAGGTCCAAGACTGACCAAGATGGGATGGGTGACTGCGTCATCATACGCAGGATTCCTGGGTCCTCCATATGTCCGGTAAAGTGTTTAGAGGATTACCTAGCACGAAGGGTGGCATCATGGGGGGGGACTTTGTTAAGACACGCGGACGCCACCCCACTGACGAAATTTCAGTTTCAGCGGGTGCTTGCGATGTCAATTGCCGCTGCGGGTTTGAACCCGGGCGAGTTTGGGACCCATTCCTTTCGGATAGGGGCTGCTACGGAAGCTACAGCCAGGGGTCTTAATGTTGAGCAAGTGAAACGAGTGGGGCGTTGGTCCTCCAATTGTTATAAGAGATACGTGCGGTTGCACATGTTGTGAAGCTGTAATAATGTACTCACGCTTCTTGTTTTTGTTTGGTTTTCAGTTTCGCAAGCCTACGAGGCGGGGCGGACTATGCAGTCGACCCTACACCGGGCCAGCGGTCAGACATCACCGGCTGTGAAAAAGGAGGTGTGGGTCGTGGGCCACTCATACGTGAGGCGTGCCGCAGACGTATTCAAAGCAGGTGACATGATTCACGTGGCTGGGGAATACGGGTACAGGATGTCCTTCCACGGAAGGGGCGGTCTCTGTATTGACCAGTTTCAAACATTTTTCGAGGGTTTGTTAGGGCGGACAAGGTCACCGCCGTCTATAGTTATAGTGCATGTTGGGGGCAATGATTTGGTCACCATCGGTAGACGACTACTCCTGGAGGCAATGCTTTCCACTGTAAGTTGGTTGGCGAGGAGAGTTCCGGGGTGCACGATTGCATGGTCCCATTTGATTCCACGAAGGGTGTGGCGGGGGGCTATCTCTATACCTGCTTTGAATCATTCTGTTAGAAAGCTTAACAATAAAGTGAGTAGGTTGTTCCGTTCCAGGACATTGCATTCTATTTCTCATAGCTGTATTAATGATGACAGTATGTATTCGGGGGATGGTGTGCATTTGTCTTGGGTGGGGAATGAGTTATTCTTAGGAGACTTCTTAGCATGGTTAAAATCGTTGAAACATGACCTTTAGGTAGGAGTTTTGTGGGGGGTCCGGATAGCCGGTCAACTATCCGGCCTGTGGCGGTAAGGTCATGATCGGTGAGCACTAATTGGAAGATCCCTATGAGTGGGCGTCACCCAACACGGATGGGAGCGCTCGGGGGAGGTGGCCTTTTGGCCCCTCAACGGGGAGGCGGTCCCTTCTAAGGATGGGTCGCCGAAAGAAGAGGAAAGGCGGTCAAGGCCCCTTCCTGTGTAGGAGGGGTTACAGCCCCCTCCTGGGGAATTTCCCGGGGCCAGTGACATCTGCGACGGCAGATGCGGTAAGTTGTGTGGGGTTGGGGGGAGGTCTACGATACCTTCTAGATACCTCACACGAGTCTTCGAACGACCTTTAACTGGCGTTGAGTTGATAAGTGCCCCCGTCAAGTCAAGGGAAATTGGTAGTAGTTGCACGTGAGTACGCCTCAGTGCTGTCGCCCCTCCCAAGTGGGGGGGGTATGTCTGGTTAGGGATCTTGACACCGGTTACGACCTTGCCGTTGGCCCTTAAACGTTAGGATGTACAATTTCAATATTTCAAGTAAATGTTTTGTAGGATGTTAGTTCGGCTAGGAGAACCTCTGTATTAGAAAATCTGTTAAGGTTAGCCAAACATCGCAATGTGGTATGAAATTGTACATTAATGTTTAAATGTTTTAATTTTTTGTTTTAATAAATACGGCCGGGAGGGTCACTCCCTCCCACTTCCAAAAACTTCAAGACTGTTTCCGGTTTCCCTCATTTGGGGATTGTGTTGAGAGGGGGTGGCGGGTATCTCAGCCATATGGAAAGGGGCGACCACTCGGTCCCCCCGAACGTATGGCAGAGTGCCTTGATCCCCCCGGGAAGCCATTTTGGGCGGGAGGCGCGTCTCGGCTGGTATGCCCGAAGCGGCGTAGCCGGGGCGCGCTTTTTCCCGCCCTAGAGTGGGCTGGCCTAGACACTGACGCAGCCGGCCACGCCCTCGGGGCAGGCAGGGGCGGGTTTACGCCCGCCCTGAAGATGGATAAAAAGAGACGCAAGTCCAGAAGACATCCTCTTGTTCCTGTGCTCTGAAGCTGCACCTCATCGCTGCACGTGAGCTCGAGACGGAACGAAGAGCCAATTTTGACCCACCCACCAGCCCCTGAGGACAGCTAGTTGTTTTAATAAAGTTGATCAGTTATTCTATTTCGTTTTCAGGTTGTTTGGTGTTATGTTGATATTTAATGTGTAATAAAGATTGGTCTAATTTTACAAGTTTGTGATTAAAGAACTTCGGATCCAAGGTCCATTTATAAACAGGCGTTTCGGTCATAGTGGCCAATGTAGTTTCGTTTAGTTAGCATTTGTCGTATTTATTTCGGTCAGGCGGTAGGCGGTAAGGTCATGATCGGTGAGCACTAATTGGAAGATCCCTATGAGTGGGCGTCACCCAACACGGATGGGAGCGCTCGGGGGAGGTGGCCTTTTGGCCCCTCAACGGGGAGGCGGTCCCTTCTAAGGATGGGTCGCCGAAAGAAGAGGAAAGGCGGTCAAGGCCCCTTCCTGTGTAGGAGGGGTTACAGCCCCCTCCTGGGGAATTTCCCGGGGCCAGTGACATCTGCGACGGCAGATGCGGTAAGTTGTGTGGGGTTGGGGGGAGGTCTACGATACCTTCTAGATACCTCACACGAGTCTTCGAACGACCTTTAACTGGCGTCGAGTTGATAAGTGCCCCCGTCAAGTCAAGGGAAATTGGTAGTAGTTGCACGTGAGTACGCCTCAGTGCTGTCGCCCCTCCCAAGTGGGGGGGGTATGTCTGGTTAGGGATCTTGACACCGGTTACGACCTTGCCGTTGGCCCTTAAACGTTAGGATGTACAATTTCAATATTTCAAGTAAATGTTTTGTAGGATGTTAGTTCGGCTAGGAGAACCTCTGTATTAGAGAATCTGTTAAGGTTAGCCAAACATCGCAATGTGGTATGAAATTGTACATTAATGTTTAAATGTTTTAATTTTTTGTTTTAATAAATACGGCCGGGAGGGTCACTCCCTCCCACTTCCAAAAACTTCAAGACTGTTTCCGGTTTCCCTCATTTGGGGATTGTGTTGAGAGGGGGTGGCGGGTATCTCAGCCATATGAGCAGCTGTTGTACACAGAGCTTTTTTTTTTTGCACAATTTTTTTAGTGTAAATTGTGTCGGACGTATTTCATGCTAAAATATAGGGCTAAATTACAGATTTTCATTTCCTGCAATGACACACATTTTGGTGTACTGTTCCCAAAATTTCACATCATTACACAAAAGCAAATTGCACGAATTTCACACACGTAGGCAGAGACTAAACTTATCAAGGGAATTGATATTACAGCTATAATGACTGTTTAGCTTAGAAACAAACTTACAATCTGATTTTGTCAACTGAGTTTGGACAGTGTGAAAGTATTTGTTTTGATTTCATTGACATTCTGAACTTTTGTGTAGAGACATTTAGCTATGCCAGCACAATTCTCGATTCTTGATTGGACATTGTCCACAATATAAATCATCCACAAAACATTTGACTTTTTTGTTGCAGTAGTTATTGTGCTCCTAGTGGCCCTTTAGGTAGCCAAACTTTGGTAGCTTTCGAAAAAATGAATAGACCAGAGAACACATTTCTAAGAAGTTTAGTCTATCTCCCACCTGGCAATCCATTACACCCCTTAAAACTTGACTTGCAAAGGAAAGCGATTGAAGAGAAAGCTAGATTGCATTCAATCTTGTTTTGGAGGAGAATATGGTCCACACCCAAATAAACAAACTTTGCTGAAGCTTTGCAGGAAATAATCAATCTGGGTAGACATAAAAAAGTTACCCTACTCCTTAGGCATCCAAGTGGTGTGGGATACTCTGACCTGAGAGCTTATACCTTCAAATTAGCTGATAAAGAAACAATATTTTTCATGGTTAGCAAAGTTCAATGTCCAAGTTGCAATCAGAGGCACATTGGCAAAGGAATTTGTCAACTACAAGCCCAAAAGCACCTTAGATCACTTCTTGGATATGATTTTAGACCCCATGGATAGAAAACTTTGCTTCCAATTTAGTAAAGGGTCACTGCTTCTTAAAATATTCACATCCAAATGGTCTGTTATATCATCTTCATCTCTACTATTCCGAGTCCGTAACGCCACTAATGAAACTGTCATTCATGTCTTATTGACTTGTCTGGCTCATGCTTGACCATTTGGATCAAGCCAATTTGCAGACAGATGAGAATACATGGCCATGAGATCTCACTGAGAATACTAAGGGCCTCATTGTGATGGCCGTCGAAACGCCACCAACAGGCTGTAATAGGCGGTCCAAACACCGACAGTCCTTCAATTTAACTGCCAGATTACAATTCCGGCGGCTGGACCTGGTCAGAGGGAAGTCTGCCGCCTCCACCAGGATCAGAGATCCAGACGAAGAGGCGGTCAGAGTTGTACCCCTGAATGATGGCAGTGCCGAGGCAATCACCGCTGTCAGGATTATGATATCCTTTTCTGACATCCTTTTGAAAGACTGCCATGAAAAGGCAGTTTTTCAGGGATATGCCCCCCCCAACAGGGCCCCATCCATCTTGAGCCACTGTAAAGTGGCCCTGGTGGCACAAGTAGTGCCCCCACTCACCTCCACACACTGTATGCCATGCACCATGTTGTGCATGGCACATGGTCCATAGATGTGCTGGAGGTGCCCCGTACCATGGTGGCGTGTGCAGTGGCCCATTTCCTTGGCAGCAGCACAAGCTGCCATGATATGCAGCACTTTACGAACACCAGAATGGCATTCATTTCAAAATGTGGCAGTCGGACTGCCTCCTGCTTGTCGGGCGGTCTCCTGAAGCAGGGTGCCACCCTCAGGTATGACCACTTCCTCCAAAGTGTGGCATATTCTTGTCCCAGAAAGCCCTATTCTTCCATTCCGAAGTCCAAGATGGAGAAACTCTCTCCTGGAGGGTTAGGGTTGAGGGCACCCATTTCAGAAGAGGCTGGGAGACCCATTAATAATTTTGGGTGCCCTAGAATAAGTTGGAATGAGACAACGTGAAACACAGCTAGTTATGCAGCATAAAAGCACACTCTCATCAGCTTGATTTAGTGATGATAGGTCAAGTGCAATCTGGATTTTGTTGTTATTAGCTCCTAATACGAGGAAGAAAGCCCAAAACAACGCTCCAGAGAGTTACTTCTTCATTGGAACTTGCAAAGTGATTTCCTCTAAAAATACTCTAACCTGATTTCCTCTTGATTTCCATAGAGAAAGTGAATAAATGACAGGTAATGTAGATTTTGCTTGTAATTTATGAAGGAAAGCATTTATTTTATTTAAGACATGGAGGCGAGTCTTATGTTTCTCTGATCTTGCTTATATTCAACAGCAGCAGTCAAGAAAACACAAAACTACAAATCCAATAAGGCCTGGGAAAAAACAGCCAATGGGAAACAAAAACATATATCATGTCATATTCAACAGTGGTATAGAGACAGCTATAATACTTAGTTTGACTACGAACAGCCCCCTTTTCTTGTGCAAGAGATGAAAAAAAATTAAACAAAGGAAACAATGAAAACACAATTGCCTGTGCCAATGTAAATTAGAAGAGTTCTTGGCAAGAGTTCATAACTCTTGGTCCCAAGTAAGCTGTTGGAGAGAGAGATGACTTGGAAACTCCAGGAAAATCGTTAGGAGGTGAAGTCTGAAGAGAAGAACCGGAACAAGGAGAACATTCCTTAAGTGGAAGAAGATGTAGGAGCTGGAGCCACAGTCAGGGAGGGAAAGAAACATGAAAGTAAACAGTGCTGTGCTGGGATAATACTCGTCAACTTGTCTTTAATAAAATTAAGCCTTACATTCATAAATGACTAGGGAAATCTACATTTTGTTGCAAGATTGAGGCTCCTATTATGCTTTTTTTAAAGCATGTTAGCTAGAACAGAAGATGCTGTATGTACTGGTTTGCAATAGAAAGTTCGGAAACAGTATCATTGGACCAAAAAGCTGATCTCAGAATATCCTTGCAAGCTGGACAGGAGAACCCTCACAGGGTGAGCTGACACAAGGACCTGCTCTTGTGTACCCTCCCTATATCTTTACTGGATGTCCACTGACAGACCCACTCATATCCTTATGCATCTACTCACAGACTCAGTCACACATTCATGCACTCACTCATAGACACACTCAACCACTCATACACCCACTCACAGATCCATTCAAGCACTCATTCACCCACTCACAGATCCACTGAGAGACTCACCAAAACACTCACAGACCCACTCGCACTCACACACCCACTCAGACACTCATGTACTCACTCACAGATCCACTCAGACGGTCGCAGACGTACTCACAGGCCCAATCAGGGACTCTTGCATGTACTCAGGGATAAACTCAGAAACTCAAATACACACTCCCAGACCCATTCAGACCCTTACATAACCACTGACTCACCCACTCAGAGACTCACATACCCGCTTACCTACCTATACAGCCACTCACACACCCTGTCTCAAAGGTTACAGGTTATGGTTGGGAAATAAGATAAAAAATTCACTAAAAAAACAAAGGTTACGGTAAAGTTATAGTTTGGAAATAGACTTAAAAAAATCTTTGAAATTCAATACAAAAACAAAGGTTACAGGGACATTATAGTTAGGTTTGCATTTCACTCATACCAAACTGGAGAAAATCCCCCGTTATAGTTACTTCACCTGACTATAACTCGCGCGCCTGCAATGCACTGCTGATGACGTCACATATTACATCACTCATGCTTCGAACATTTTAGTTTCTATTTTTGAATGTGTGTATCAAAGGTTACATTAAGCTGAGAGAAGGTCTGCCACTCTTTCACAAGGATGATGTCATCAATGATGTCATTTGAGATATCATCAGTGATGTCATGAGTGATGTCACTGACCATGTCATGAGTGATGTAATATGTGACGTCATCAGCAGTGCATTGCGGGCGCGCGAGTTATAGTTAGCTGAAGTAACTATAACGGGGGAATTTCAATGGTTTTATATGAGTGAAATGTCCAGCTAACCATAACATGTGTCAAACCTATGGTTTTTTCAGTGAATTTCATAGGTTTTGTAAATGCTACTTCCTAACTATTACGTGTGTAAAACCTATGGTTTTTTCAGTGAATTTCATAGGTTTTTTTAATGCTACTTCCTAACTATAACGGGTTTAAAACCTATGGTTTTTTCAGTGAATTTCATAGGTTTTTTGAATGCTACTTCCAAACTATAACGGGTTAAAAACCTATGGTTTTTTCAGTGAATTTCATAGGTTTTTTAAATGCTGATTATTAACTATATCGTGATTGCAACCTATAGTTTTATCAATGAATTTCAGCAAATGTTTTTATCAGAAAAAAACAGTTTTCTTGACTGGCAGAGTTGGCTAGGGACTCCTTGTGAAGGTCTAGTGGATTAGGGAGTCTCTACCTTGCCTTATTTTGAACGTTTTTAAATTTGTCAGTAAATGGAGGAGATCGCCTTTGTAAACTTTCGTGCGCGACCGGGTGCGCGCATCCCGCTATATATTTCGGGAAAACATTGCAGTTTCGACCCATCGAGTTTCTTCATAGACCCCCCAGAGAAGTTATAGTAGGTCAAGGAGACTGTACCTTGCCTTCTTTTTAACGTTTTGAAACTTTTCACTAAATGGAGCCGAACGCCTTTTTAAACTTTCGTGCGCGACCCGGTGCGCGCACCCCGGTATTTTTCAAAAACATAAAAGGTTTTATACTTTAAAAATGTTGTGCTTGGATCCCCCTGAGAAGATGTACAAGATCAGGGTGTGTATAGCTTTCCTCCTTTTCACGTTTTGAAACGTCAGTAAATTAAACCGATAATTCCAAATGACGTACGTGACCGGGTACTGTCACCGCATACACGTCCTAATGCGCGTATGTCAAGTCATGTGACTTGAAAACAAAATTTCCAATTGGTTCTTAGTAGTTTCTGTTCTTGAATTTTCACGGATCCCACCCACTTCCCTCACTATCTTTTTTACTCTCAAGGGAGAAGAACGTTAAACATCTTTCCGAAGACTTTGGTGAAATGGCTGCCGCACAGAATTCATCTTCAGAATCTGAAGAAAATTATCGGCTACCTTTAACAAAAAGGAAGGAATCTTTCATCGGGCAATTTTTTACTTTTCCTAAGGAACAAAAAAAAGTGAATGCGCCCAAAGTTACTTGCACAATTTGTGACGCAGTTCTTTCAAGAGGAAATCCTTCGAAAAAGTATTTGTTTTCAATACATACGATGATGAGGCATGTGAGACAAGTGCATCATGAGAAATTTGCACAGGCATCGACAAGAGCTCTGGCAACACAGCTACCATCAGCTGTGGCCAGCACATCTTCTGGTGGATGACCTGCATCTACATCCAGTGCACAGATGGACTTGAGACCATATTTGTCAAAGGTGCATATGAAATGCAACTTGTGTGGAGAAATTATTGTGTACGGAGAGCAGAGCCTCACTCTTATTGAAAAAAGAATTATTAATCATCAATGCTTCGACAAAAGATGATTTTTTTCACTTCATTTTGATCCTGTTTCACAGTTTTACAGTTCAAAATGTCGGTTCCAGTTTTAAAAATCAAAAGCAATATAAAACTTGTCAAAAAAAAAAAAAGTTCTTTTCAGAACTAACTCATTGTACCAAAAAGAGCTCTATTCACAAGCTGAAGTATTGACGCTTTTTTTCACGACAATTATGCAAAAAAGCGACGATACTTGGGGAATATTATGAAGGAGACGTAATACATTATCATCGGTTTCATCGACACGACACTGCCGATAAAACGACGATAATAGACTTCATAGTATGTTCTACGAATTGGAAACAAAACCTACGTTAGTTGTCTTTATATCTAACATTAGGTTCGATTGCAATTCATAGAGCATATTATCAAGGCTGTTATCGCCGCTATATCTGCAGTTTTCTGCCGATAAAGGCGGTGTTAATGTTTTGCCTATCCTTGAAAATATTCCCCACCACCTTATTGAAAACGGCATTACAACGCCTGCCGTAAGACCACTTTGCATATGAGCCGCACAGTAAGTTAATGACATGCAAAGTGGGCGTACGTCATAGCACATGCAAAATGTGGTTGGAGGGGAAAACACCCTATCACAAAAAACAGGCGTTCCGAGACAAAGAGGTGAAATAAACTTGTTTATCGTAGGACTGCCAAAGCCTGCTCTAATCAAGCATTCGGCAGCCTTAACATGGGGGTGTGGAAAATAAAACGGAATCCACCCCGTCCTCTATTTACAAGGCACACATTAGTGCATGAAAACAACGCTTGTTTTCACGAGGTAATGTTAAGTACCGCCGGCTGTTACAGGATTTACTATCACATATGTGTTCGCATTGATATTAACGCACTAACACCGTGGAAAATTCCGCCGATAGCGTCGATATTTTAAACGCCGAGCAGCGGCGATTTCTATCGCTTAGGAGCCTTGCTATTATGAAGGTTTATCTCCTAAGTCTGTGATTCCCAAACTGTGCACCGCGGCTCCCCTGTGCGCCGTAATGAGGTGCCAGGGGCGCCGCGCACACTCTAGGGTGACTAACCGTCCGTAAATTCCACGGACATCCCTACCTTGTTATCTGTAATTGTGTCCATCACAGGGAGCAGCGCTGCTCCTCTCTAAGAGACTTCACTCCCACTGCTGGAGCGGCCTCGCACTCCTCCAGGAGCACAGGAGCAACCCCTCCCGCCCATTGAAGTTCTGTATCGGGCTCATTGCCACTTACTGAATGAGAATGGGGCAGTCAAGGATGTTCAAGCATGTGGCGCTCCTCCTGCTACAGCGTACAGAAGAGATGGTGTTAGGTATAAAAAAATAAAACGCCCACGCTACAATGATATAGAACACTTCCTTTAAAGAAGCCTATGAAATAAGTTTAAAAGATCAGGTTAACGTTCGTTTACTGTCTCATCATTCTTGAACATAAGTATTTACAATATTATATTCAACAATGCCATGGTTGCTGCTTTTTTATTTTAAGAAACTAGCAACCATTGACAAAGCCAATAGTGATGGCTTGTTTTTCGTGAAAAAGTACTTGCTATATTATATATCTGCATTGAATGACAGAAACAACATAACACCAGTCGGGCGCAACACTATGCTAAGCGCAGATTTTTAGCCTACGTGTTTTAAACTGCCCTCTGAATTACATCCAACACTCCCTTTGAAGAGACCCCCCCATTTTTTAAACACCTCTTAAAGCCCTGGAAACAACACCATTTAACATTAACCTCACATCCTGGCACTGTACATCATGTATGACTCATGACTTCTACGTTTTCAGTCTGCCTATGTGCAAGGGCATAGTGAAGTCTCCCCCACCGCACCCCACCCCTTACTGTAGCTCGTTCTTGATAGGCCTCTTATCCTTGCAACTCTGCAGACAAAAGCTCAGCTCATAATGTGGAAAGGTGGGTGAGTAAATAAGTATGGAATGTCCGAATGGTTGGATGTATTACTGAAAGGATGAATGGATGAATAACAGGCAAATGAATAGATAATGAAACAAAGGATGGATAGATAAGCGAATGAGTGGAAGTATGGATGAGAGAAAAGGTAAATAGATGGATGTATGGGACAAACGGTGGATGGATGGGTAAAAGGATGAATGGGTGTGTTAAAGGATGGAAAGAAGACTGAAAGGGCACCTGATGGGTGAGTGAATTGGTGCATGGGTGTGTGAAACGATAGATGAATGGATGAATGAAAGGGTAGATGATGGGCAAGTGAATGGGTGGATGGATTAATTGATAAGTGAAATGGTGAATGGATGGATGAGTGAAACGGTGAATGTAAGTATTGATAAGTTAGTGAATGGGGGTACATGGACAAAAGAAATAGATGAGTGAAGTAAAAGGGTGGATGGATGAGACAGTGGAAGACAGAATGCGTGAACAGATGGTTGGATAAGTGAAATAATGGGTCCCAATTACTTTAAGGAAGATAACAAGAGGTACATACCACCCACCTACCGGTAAAAAAAAATAGTGGGGAGCCACAGCCAACTACTGATTAAGTCAAGGGAGCTACAGGTCAAAAAAGTTTGGGAACCACTGTGTTAAGCGATAAAAATCGGTCGAAATGCATGAATATTGCTGTGAAGTCAGCGATATTCATGCATTATCGAGCTACTGCTCTTAGTCATGTTATCCATCTACCATTGAGTAACATAGGTAAGAACTGCTCAGGGGCAGGTGTTAGCTTTTGGAGATATTCAGGCTTAGCGCAAATATCTCCAAAAGTGGGTAATTGGAGATAGCAATGTCACCGACTGTTTCCAATCGCTAACATCTTGGCATGCCCACTTTGCATGTCATTACTGATAAATATCACTGACAAGCAAAGTGGGGCCCAAGATGGTCGCTATCTCCTACTAGATGTCGCTAACTGATGTTTGCAACAGCTATGTAATAGCGACATAATTTATCTCTGCTTTTTTGTTTTTGAAAACCAAAAAAGCGGAGATAAACCCCCTTGATAATATGCCCCAAAGTTCTTTAACACACATCATTTACCTCCAATGTTTTCATATATCAGCGTTGGTGAACTGACTCAGTGAAATGTCGCTGATTTCATAAAATCACTTTTAAGGCGCTCCTTATGACAGTGCACCCAATCCTGCGTGGAAGTGCTTACATAAAACATGACACTGGTATGACCAGGATAGACAAAGAAATAACACAGTGATGGAAAAGTTTCTTTATTTTTTATACTTACCTAAGAAATAGTAACAAAGTAAAACTAAATTTCTTTAAAAAACATAGTATCTGTGGAAGAAAAGTAAAAATAAGGTTATAATGTACATTTTATAAAACAAAACAAAGTAGGAGTGAATGAAACAGA
Organism: Lissotriton vulgaris; assembly: GCF_964263255.1. NCBI lineage: Eukaryota > Metazoa > Chordata > Amphibia > Caudata > Salamandridae > Lissotriton > Lissotriton vulgaris. The sequence continues at coordinate 646,184,150 of NC_141691.1, read as the reverse complement.
AAGTGAAAGAAAAAAAGACTGAGGGAGAGTAAGAGACAGAGACAGAATGTGTAGTATATAAATCAATGAGTAAGATAATTAATTGAAACACATAATAGCACTGAAGGAATGACTGTCTAAACGAAAGTAAATTGAGACAGAAAATGAGAGTATGATCAGTGATAGTGCACAAAATAAACAGTCTCTTAAAGAAACAGACTAAGAGTACAGGAATGTCTTAAGGAGATAGATAAAATAAAGGAAAAACAGTAAGAGAAACAGAGTGAAAAAGGGTGAGTAACAGAAGATGAACGGAGTAGAAATAGACAAGGACTGTAAGAGACAGATAAATACAAATGAAGTAGGGTAAGGGAAGTAAACTAAAGATTTAAGTTTAGGAATTGAGCATAATTAATGAAAGCAGAGTATGGGAACAATATTAAGGTACGGTAAGACAAAGGAATTAGGATTCAAGAAACAAAGGTGATACAGGGTCAATTAAGGTGAGTCACCATGAGACAACGGAAGAAACAAACTGAAGAGATAGATAGACTGAATAAAATAGTGACAGAAAAGATGTTAGAGAAACAGGAGAGAAAATTAAACAACGCAAAATGTGGATGAGTTAAACGGAATAAGCGTGACTGAACAGTACTGACAAAGGAAGGGGATGAAAGGAATGAGGATAAGAGAGAGGCAGAGGAAACTCTTGGATGTTATTAGTTGTACTTATAAATGTAATATCTGTGGAAGACAATAAAAAAATCTGTTATATTACATATTTCTAAATCCAATGTAACAAAATAACTTAAACAACATATTACATGGTTTATTTTTGCTTTCCTCAGAATATATTGATTTTCACAATAAACAGTGATTTCAATAGTAATCATCATGTAACAGCGGGGAAAAAACCCACAATCTAAATGATTGTGTTTAAAAAACCCGTACAAGATCTCTATACATAATATAAATACCTGAAAAAAACATGTCTTAAATGTTTTTCTCTAATTCGCAATTTCTTGAGTAAGCATAGTACATCTTCCACAGTTACAAACTAATTAAACCATACCACTTATTTTTAAATTCGTCTCAACAAAGCTCCGTGCAAGTATGTTCTTAAAACATTTATCTTAAGTACACATTTTCTTCTCTCATACCTTTCCGCGTGGCCAAATAGTATGAGTTAACTCGTTAGTTTTTAAATACCTCTCAACAAACTTCCGTCCAAATATTTTCTAAAAACATTTATCTCAAGTACACATTTTGTTGTCTCATATTTTTCCGCGTGGCCAAATAGTATGAGTTAAGTAGTTATTTTCTCAAATTACTTAATCGTAGTCTTATCCATTCTTTTCTCAACCTTTCGAGTAAAAATTCTAACGTGTTCTGTACCATCAGACATTAAGTAAACTTGTACCTGATCCTATCACTATGCCAAATACAAATTTCATTTCTAGATTTGCACACCCTCAGTCACATGATATTTCTAAACAACAGAGATTCATATCTTTACAGTATTAATCTTCCTACACCAAGTAATTTTACTGAAATTTGGGTTGCAAAAATAGCAGATAAGAATTAGTTAAGTCAAAAGACAAACGTTTCTTAAAACTCAATTGACTATCCTTACAGAGCGTCCAGCCTGTTGGAGACTTTAAATAAGCTGTGTAATGTCCTGATGATGTTGAAGGCCTTTCATGAAAAATAATGGCTACAGTTACAAATGTTCTTCTAGAAATAGATATTTGAGAAGCCACAAAATGTTTAATTAAAGTTGACAATTTACTCCCATCAGCTCTGCATCGTTGAAACATTAAAAATACATATTGTCCATATCTGTGGATAAATAATGTTGATAACATTTCAGAGTTACATTGAGAACAGACCATGTTCTGATGCGCATCTTTAACTAGTTTATTAAAGGATCCTGCTTTTCAGTCTGGTAATGTTAAATATATAAATCTTTCAGTGTGTATATCAGTACTACTTGAAAATGAACAATTATAGCAATTATGTTCCCATTTATAAGAAAGGCCAAAAAGACTATCAATATCTACACCTTCATCTTCCAAAACTGTAAGCATATACATAATAAATTCCTGACAATCTTGCTGAATATTCTGAGAAAATTGATTTAGTCCTGCACATATGTCTAAAACATTCCTTAGTTCTGAAACACTTGCTACTTCACTATTACCACTGCTACATTTTTCAAATACAGAGTTTAATGAACAACAAAATGTTTGCTCCCGATTTTGTACAATCTGTTGCTGTAAATTTTAAAGAAAATAAACAACATTAACCACTACATTTGCATAGCAGTTGACACCAGACCTGTTTTCAAACTTAAATCCAACAATCTCTTCAATACTAACCTTTTTCTTACTGCTTCCAATGACAGCTACATCTTTTTTTCTTCATTTCCCTACTACTTCTGTACAGTTTTCCTCATTTCTCCTTTTTTGACCAACCATACACTTTTCAATTAAAGGATATTGAGGTAAACTTGGAGCATATTCTCTTCTTAACCTATTATACTCCTTCACACAATTTAAATCTGCACTAATCTTTGTCTCATCAAAATCAATTAGATAAAGTCCACATAAAGTTCTAACTCGAGATAAAGCAACATACACCATACCCTCTTTGAATACAGTGCTTCCAGTATTTACCAAAGCACAATCTACTCTTTAACCTTGAGATTTGTGAATAGTCACTGCATATGCCAAACAAATTGGAAATTGCTTCCGACGGACATATAAGTCTTTCACAAGCAAAAAACGAGTTGAACAGCGACTGAATTGTTGAACTTCCTCAATTCCATCAAATTTGATTCTTAAAAATTCAACCTCATCCCTATTTGGGTAATTGACAAAACCAACAACATTACCCATTGCTCCATTCACCAAACCTCTTTCTACATGTAAATTTCTCCGTAAAATAATCCGACAATTTAAACATACATACAGATTTTTTTCTAAGCCAGCAGTTTTAGATATAAATTTCTGAAGAGAATCCAATTTTAACTTCAACTTTTCAGACAAAACAATAGTACTACCTTCATGCTCTATTCTATCTTTAGCTTCCAGTTTCTTAATTTCTTGATTTTCTAACTTCAACATTTTTTCATTGAAAACCGAACATTCTTTGAGAGTTGGCATCAAGCATATGACTGACTTATCTGCTACCTCTTTACTATATATATTCTCAGGTACATTATCTTCATTAGGAAACAGTTTGGAAAGTAATTGTGTTTGTAGAGTTTCTTTCGCATCTTCAGTTAGTTTTCTAATCCTTATATCTTGAAGAATATTTCCATATTTGGTATCCTTTGCCTATTTTGAATCAGTTCAGTATATTTGAAATGTGACAATATATTAACATTTCCAATACTGCCCAGGCACTTTCTGGTCTCTTCATGCGTAACAGTTTCAAATACAGGTTGTCCTTTCACAGGAGTTAGCTGCAGTAGCTCTCCAAAAACTATGACATGTTTACCTCCAAATAACACATCATACTCTGTCTTAAGTATCTGTTGCATTCTTAAATGCACAAAAGCAAGCATTAAATTGGATACCATGCTTACCTGTGGCTCACTGGTTAGAGGCGGCAGACCCGAGAGCAGAGGACGGCCCGGGACCAGGGTTCGAATCCAGGCGCGGCAGGTTTCTGGACCCGGGTCAGCGGACTCGATAATTCTCTCGCCTCGGTGCCCACTCTGATCAGCGATCACACTTGGCAACTCTGGGCATTAGCTTGCCTCATCTTCACTAACGGCCCCACCAGACTGCCGGAGATGCCTGGTCTCACCCTGGAGATACCCATTAAGGGACCATCTCTCAGGGAAGCCAGGAAGGGTTTCGCAGCGGTCGAAGCGCCTTGGGACCCTCCGGGTAAGTAGTGCTTAGAGAAGTTTCATTTTTTTAAGGACTCTTGAAACTTCACAACAAGCTTCTCCAGATAGCTTGTGATATTGTAATTTATTTTCATGTTCAACTGGCAGCATCAGTAAACGATGTAAAGTAATACCTTTAATATTATGTGCTGCCAATCCAGTTGGGGAGAAAATTACAAAAAACTATTTGATGGACAGAATGTAGATCAATGTCTTACATTCACCCCAGTACAAGGATCTGGGCCTAAATCCATCGTTTTTTGCACTCCACACCACCCTGGGTCAGATAATGGCTTTATGCAAATCAGCTCTGACCCTGTGCCCCATGGGAACAGTCCAGTCCGAACTACAACAGCCATATCTTTCCCAGACCGGAATCAAGCATCCGAGGACCGGACCGGTTGGAGCAGTAACAACACAAGACAGTGTTGACTGAGTTCTTTGCTGTAGATATGTAGTAATTCCTTTAATTAGGAAACTTTTACCAGTTCCAGCTTCTCCACTTACATATAGTCGAATAGGTTCAAATGACATACATGAGCATTCTTATTTCTCATGACGAAAGCCATGCTCAATGTGCTCTGTCACTTCATTACATATCTGTCTTTGCTCAAGATTAAGTTGCTTCTCCAATTCTTCTAAGTTTATTACTTCCTCTTGACCTTGCTGCATTGCTCCTTTCACCTCATCCATGGCAGTGGCTGCTTCATTTTGAGTAATTGGTTGTCCCAGTGGATCTTGACTTAACGAAGCCGAACTTTGACTACCTTGTGAACTGTCTCTAGCAATCTCCGATGCAATTGTTGCTTCTTGCTCTATTTCGTCATTCAACATTTGGAGATAATTACTGAAAACAGGACATTCTATACTACTTTTCGATGTGTTAAATGAATCTTCATAACTATCAAAGTCACCAAGTAGTTCCTCTTCTGTACGCCATGGTTTAAAGAGTTGCAAAAGAGCTAAATAGTAAAATTCTCTTTTGTCAGGTGTTTCGCAACTCAGTTTTTGGTGATTAATCAAGTGTCATTTTCTTTGTTTCACCAAACATCCTTCATGTCCAATTACAGCGTGTACACCTTTATCAATATTCTCCGTAATATTCCTTTTGAAACTGTAGTTTTGAAGTATTTCATACAGACAAATGTTTTCAAGCAGAGTACTTCTATTTGGATAGTTGGTATCCAACATATTTGTTTTCAGAATGTCTGTACTGTTTGGTTCTTTCTGTGCTAAATATTCAATTTCTTGCACAGGTTTCAGAACACAGTTTCGTGTTTCTGCAAGACCCAAACTCACCCACAGGATAGTTCTTGATTTTGCATAAAGACTTGCTGATGATAAGCGATCACAACATTCATATGCTCCAATTTCTCAATGAGATAACATCTTCAAACTGTACGTATACAATTTCTTGCTTAGGCTCTTTTCATGAGAAATGTCTTCCCACATCTCCTTCAGTTCCGTCTTTTCAGATTTCGTGATGTAAGACGTTACATATCGAGCCACAGCAATAGAGTTGTCTGCAACATATTGTATATCCATGTTAGCATTCCACATGGACAAAATGACTGAGTTATAGTCATTTATATATTTGGACTCTTCACCTCTTCTTAAATTGTAGGTATTTTTAGGTGATCTTCTTGTGATGTTATGTCGCAAAGATGACATAAAATTGTTGACTCTTCCTTTTGAAAGTAGCGGTCGTGCAAATCCAAAACGACATTTGGTGTAGAATTTAGTCTTTGATTTGAATTTTCGCCGACAATATTTTCCACAACGATGACTTTGAAAGCGTAATACTTTTCCTCTTATGTCCTTATCAGTTGTACTATTAGGTATGTCACAAGTGGCATATTGTTCAATAAAAGACAGTACAGTCTCATCCGAGTCTGTTCCAAATTTGGGAGCATCCTTGATCCATTACAGAAATGAATATGAGGAGCATCTCTTGCTTGATATTCTTTTCTCCAAAAGAAATCCAGAACTTCACCAAGAGGTGGATTTTTCTTGTTTGTAATAAAAGACATCATAGCTTTAAATCTACGATTAAAATATCTGCAAACATTAACCGGATCCAACGAAAACAGTTCTCCAGGTGTCTTGTAGTTTATATTTTCCATGTTAGCATTCGCCTTCCGAAGAAATTCAAGTAAATCTTCCCAAGCATACGCTGCACAGCTTACAGTTAAAAACCATGTAAGTGCTCCTAAGTTTCTAAGCATGTATTTCAAATCTCCATGACGACGGTACCAATACTCATTAGTACCACGCTGACATGCCACTAAATTAATTAAGTGTGAATCCAAAACATTATCTTTCTGTTGCACTTTATCCATAAATTCCTTTGCTGAAACATTTTGCAGATGCACTCCACTTTTTAAGATATGGTTTACTGCATAAGAAAGACCAGATAGGTCACTCTCAAACAGAAGATGAAACAAATATGGAATAAATTGACAAAATCTTGGATCTTCTGCATATAATCTTGTTGTCCGGTACTCAGATGCAGGAATCTGCATAGGTCAATCATCATATCGTGTACCTTCACCTGTAGGGAATAACTGTGGGAAACAACGACCTTCCAAACTTTCTTCCCATACACTAATAGGACTTCCTTTTGCTTTTTTAATCTGAAATATTTCAATAGCATTCCCTATTGCTTCTTTGGAATGCAGTGGATGAACACTGTAATGTTCATAAATTTCTTCACTTCTGGATAAGTCAACTTTTTCAATTTGTGCAGTAGACAAATCATTGTCCTCTTCTTCACTTACTTCTTCTACGTATACATTTTTATAGTATTTATTGTTTTTGACTAAATACAATGTTGCCTTTTTGACTTTTCTAACATCCACTAAATCTTGCCAGATTTTCCTACTCTTTGTAGGTACATCATTAACTAGAATAACTAGAGGTTCCTCTTCTACATTTTCAACACCAATTGTTTCCATATTTTTTTTAAATCAAGTGGCAAATATACAACTCTACCCTTTAATCCTCTTTGTAAATCTGAAGGATTTAATTTGCCAGTCTTAGGCTCCATACAAACAATAGCCTGAAAAGGACGTACACATTGAATCAGAATAGCCTCATAAGTATTTAAATCCATCAGTTCCGATGGAACATTTATCAACTCTAGATTATTATGTACAGCTCTAGCCGGCATTCTATTTTCATTTAATTTATTATAACAATACTTACAAATACGTTGCTCAAAACCCAAATCAAAATAATTTTCTACCAACAAATAAGTCGCAAAATCTTTCCACTGACTATTATTTGCATCTTCACTTTTTAAATATAAATCAACTAACCTAGTTTGACTTTAGTAATGAATGTGTCGACAACACACACAAGGAAAATTTGGTTTTTCACCTGCAATGACCTTAAACTTTGTTATTTCCTGTTCAAAATGTTCAGTATTAAAACTTCCAACATTTTTTAACACATTTCCTTCTATAACTATATCAGTTTCTGCATTGTCTTCATCTGGACCAAAATAACTTACCTCAATTTCTGCACAAATCTTCTTAACATCTAATTCACATCCATGCAAAAGAGCACTATTTAACTGTTTAAGTTTAAGTGCTGGACTTTTTGCATAATACAACTTTCTCACTAATTTTCTCATTTTCGTATGATGCACTGCTAACATCCTGAAGTGATGAAACACACTCTGGCATATATTTTTAGAAAGACAAGCCAGAGAATGGCCTTGCAGACCTATTTTTTCTCACACTCTGCAATGGTCTAATTCTTGCAACATTACAATTTTTTTTTAAGACTTTCCTTAGTGTACTTACGTAAGAAATTGCGAAAGAAATCAATTGAATCCTGTCGTACACTGCAAATGCTACTACAATTCCAACTGTAAACAGGAACATTAGGACGTCCCTCTAAAACTTCTCCAGCCCTCACCTCTTCTGCATTTCTAACCACAATTTTCTCTTTCTCAATAGCACAACCATCCTTCACCTAATATCCTCGACCACTGGTGTCAACTGCATGCAACAAATTGTTACTTTTAAAATAACTGTCTTCATTAAAAAGGGCCCAGAAGTTGAAGTATGCATCCATTTCCCAGAAAAAACTTTACAAAAATTACTTCTATTTATGTGTCTCTTCCATTTACTTTTAGCTTTTAAAACTCTGATTGCCTTATTTAGTGTATTTATTCTATTAATTACTAAAATAAATAATTTTCTTTTTGTCTCAAACGCGCGCTCAACAACATCCTCTATATATTTTTTCTTCTTATAAAAAGCAGATTTTCTTTTAGAAACTTTTTCCTTTTTTAATAAATTCGAAACTACTCTGTTATAAAACAGACGCTTCCTGATTTCCACAAACTGATTCGTACGTCTTTTACTGTACATATTTTCCTCTCTGCTGATTTGAGAAACATTTTGCTTTTTCTGGCATTTCTCCTTGTAGATACTGATAACTGTTTTTCCTTTTGAAGATTATCCTTTGCATTTTTCCTTTGACATAATCTTTTTAAGAAATCCTTGCTTTTCTTACCAGGAGCACTCTTCTTTTTATCCGTCCTTTGTTGTTTTGATAATTCTTCTAATTCTTTCCTCTTCAAATGGTATGTCAGTTTATACAGCTTTCTTTTTTCATTTCTGGTCGGCATACTAATTTATGTTTCTGATAAAAATGACAATCTGTAAAGAACAAAGATAACAAATAGTATAGACCGCTACTAGCATATAACACACAAATTGTAACCACAGGTTCATTTTATAGGTAGAATAAAGACAAAGAAACAGTCTCTGAACAGAGTAGGAAATCCTGTAGTGAATTTTGGTTCTAAATTTATGACAGTCCATAGCTGTGTCAACATTATAGACGTATTTTCTGATTCTAATTTTTAAAGCATACAAACAGTACACTGTTTTTCAAGAACTGTCGGTGATCCTAGTGCTTTTAATTTTTTTTTTTCTATAATCTCTTATACACTTCATGAGAACATGTATTGTCACTCTCATAAGGCAGATCAACGACGAATAGTACAAGAAAACTGTCTTCAAGAATGCTTTAGTATCAAAAATAATTGTATTTATTTAAAAGTTCATATTCTAAGAGGACTTGTAGCATAATTTCATCGGGTACTTCTTCAGATTCAACATTCTCATCCTCCAAACTCTGCTCTTCCCCTTCCACCATCTCTAAATAGGCACTGTCCAATGTATTATTCATAAAGTCCTCATTTTCAGTATAATTTTCCTCCTCAAAAACTCCATCTAGTAATTCCTCCAGTAGTTCATTAGCGATTTCAAAATTTAATTTACATTTCTCAGAGTAATTCTCAATTTTTGTAATCTTTTTTGTGTCTTCTGTATCCTTTTAAAAAAAATATAAAAACTAAATTATATCTTTTTCATCAATAGATAACTTAAAACTACCTTTACTAATTTTTAAACTACATACATTTTTATACTTTGTAACTCATTAACTACATATATTAAGATAGCACCTTCCTCTTGTTTGAAAACAAATTGACACTATGAGCCTAGACATTAACACTGTTCCTTTTTTTTCATTAAATAATTACTGCTGTAAAAAGACATCTTACTGTAAAATTTGTTTTTAGGTTTTCTGGAGATCACAACTATTGATAGACTTTATAATTGATTTTTAGGGATCCATTTTCTGAGTTCACCACTACAAACTGCTATTCAAACTATATACAGTCTGAAGGGGAGGCTCACATTGTACAAACCATAACATTCACTTAACAGATTACTACTTCCCACAGAGACAGTTGCTTTTATGTTTCAACAGCATACTCAGCATGTGAATTTCATAACATGTACAAAATGTCATGCTAACCATGAGGAACCACATCATACTAGACCTCTGCAAATGCATATAAAAGGGTGCAGACAGATAGTACAGTCACAGATATGCAGAAAAGATGCCCATCACACCAAGAGCCATATTATAATACACCTCTGTAAATGAAGAAAAAAGACTGCCAAAGATAATACAGCATGAGTTAGAGAAATAATGAAGACTTAGCAAGAAGTATTCCATGGAAACAGCAAAGTATTGTAGTCAAAGGATAGATGAACCAGAAATGCATCGAAAGGAACACATGGACCAGGCCCATAAAAAGATAGTGTCAACAGACAGTGGAAAAGTATCTCAAAATACATATCTAGTGCAAGCAGATACAGACATGGCAAAAATAGAAGATGAAATTATCCACCAAACCGAAACTTTGCAAATATTCTAAAAAATCTTTCTTATTATTTTAATCTGCACCCAAAAAAATTGCATTTCAAAAATACCAACTCACCTGAAAAAAAGAATGTGATTGCTGAAAATTCGTTAACGTAGAATGCAGGTTGTTTCTGTTCAGCACCAAACACTATAAAAAAGAGAAATACTGCAATTTAATTAACATATTACAGACATATTTATTATACAACATACACCCATTGTAGCAAACAACAACCCTAAAAGATAAATTCCCTAAGATTCTCTACCATTAGATATCCTAATGCATAACTAAGTTCAATAATTGTTTTTTCAACACATCAAATAACTAAATATTAAATCAAATATTAAATATAGAGTAGAAAGGAGACACAGGACAGGAGAGATACAGACTACAAGAGAGAGAGAGATAGTAGCAGGGAGAGGAACATGCAGAGACAGACCAGCATTCTAAGCACAAATGGAGAGATAGAAAAATAACAGGAGCAGAGAAAAGTCAAGAAAGAGATGGAAGGTACAATAAAGAAAAAGATGAACATAGTGAGGAAGTCACAGAGTAGAAATAACAGACAGAGCACAAAGGAGACAAAAGGCAGGAGGCACAGGGACAGAGAGGACAGCAGGCAAACAGTAAAATAGGAAGAGAGAGAGCAGGAGGAAAACAGAGATGGACAAGCAGAGCAGAAGAGAGAGCTGGAGAGAAGAAGGGTGAATAGGAGAGAGAGAGATATACACCACCATACAGACAATGCAGGAGGAAGACTGAGAACAGGAGACAGAGAAAGATACAAAATGAGCACGAGAAGGAGAGAGATATCACAGGGGAGAGTGAAGGTAAGAGTGGTTTCAGGCCAGAAAAGAAAAGAATGACAGAAACGAAAAAAATATAGTAAAAAGGACAACAAAGACAGAGAGAGCAAGAGAAACAGAAAGAATAGGACACAGAGTGAGGGAGAACAAGAACTAAATAGAGAGAAAATGTATGAGAGACAGGAACTGTAGAAATCAGAGGATAGGCAACATGGAGAAAAACTGCACAGTAGACAGAGATACAGAGGGCGAGCCAGACACACTAAAATATATGAAGTAAGCAGCACAAAAACAGTATGTTGAGAAAAGGAAAGCAGCAACACAGATATATGTATACTGACTCCACTAACTTAGTGCACGAACGTATCTGTTGCAGGAACTTTTGCATAACCTCATACTCACAACTCTTTTGTTTCCCTTCAGCCCCAACCCTTTCCCCTCTGACCTTTCACCCACCAGTGCAGCTCTCGGCCACAAACCACACTGTAAATTTTGCCCTCCATATTATTGCATGTAGGTATGGTACAACACGTAACATCATACCTACAGCAACTGAGTACTAATACCTTTGACACAGATTCATAGCTGCACAAGTCAAGTAAACAGTCTGCCTACGCCAGGGCTCAAAAGTGGAGCCCGATAGACCGCAGGCCTACCTTTAAGAAACTGCCTGTGCTGAAACCCGAACAGACCCGGCCAACCTAAAGCCCTGAAACTATCTTAATGTCTCCTCTCTCTCTTTAAACCTTTACATTTCACTTTCAAACCACATTTGCTTTCCATGACACACGCTTTTTTATCAGTGTTCCACATTCAACGCCTAGACACTTTTCCCTTTTTAGTATCAGAAGCCGCAACTGCAACATGGCTAATGCACAAATTAATTAGTCTATCTTTCACGATTTTTCAGTGTTTTTACATAAATAGATACGAGCGGCTCAGTACCTCCTACTGGCATAAAACCAAGTCGCTCCCTTTCACTTACAAATGCCTTGGAGACAGCAAAAAAATTTCGGGCAGATTTACAAGCCCCTTACGCCACTTTAGCGTCACTTTTAACATGGGACAAGTGAAGCAAAAGTGCCGCACGGAGCATGTTAATCTGCCCCTATATCTGTATAGAGATGACTGCACTGAAACATGTAATTAGTCGTTCACATCCAGGCACTTTCAATTACATGACTTATTTAACTAGAAGCACTGTAATGTTGCATGTCTTTTCAAAGATACACTAGTGCCTGCTATAATGCCGACTTTTTCCTTATTCTTCAACAGTGGTTATTTTTTTTTCATGCAATGAGAATTGTTATGAGTTTTTAAACGATAAAGCTTGCGCGGTAATAGTCACTCTGCATATGCTTCCCTGTAAGAATGTAGTTTATCCACCCCCTCATGGGAACCCTGATGCTTCCATCTGGCCGCAAATTCCGGCCTTGAATTCAAAGTTCAATCACAAGACATGAACAAGAGCCGTATTGTCACAAAAACAAGTTACCCTACCATCTGTTCACAAACATATCTCTTTCACTTAGCTAACATTCACAGAGAAGTGCATTCCTTATGAAATAGTGACCTCCCTTTACAATTTGCTGAGGTGACTCCATTAATCTTTAACGCATCCTCCACTTAAGGGTAGGCCTATTTTTTTATAACTACTAAGCAATGGTTTAGTGACTTCTTTGCCAGAAATTATTTGAAGTCATTCTGCTACTCTTCACTCCATAGTCGCCGACCTATTTTTCTGGACTTCCTGTTCTATTACCAGTGCCTGCTGCTTTTGTGTTCCTATTTTGTTTATTACAAAATGGATGTCCATCCTGTCTTCGCAAACGATCCGGAGCACTTAGAACTATTTCGCCAGAGGATGCTTGAGTACTATGGCATCCTGCCACTTGCGAATTTGAGTGCATCATATGCATTATCATTTCGATTTTCCTATTTCACCTGTGTGCAGCCTGTATTTCATTGCCTGAACTGTGATTTCATGTGGGCCCTGTACTTATGTCTCTGCAACTTGGTATCTCCTGAAGTGAATTACAATCATCTCATGAATCCGTTAATTGATCATGAACAGCTTTGTTCCGACGGAGGGATTATGGCCTTTGCAGCGATACATGGAGTTCTGGGTCATTGGAATATATTCGCAGCGGCGCAAGATTTCTTGGCACACAGCTACTTAGAAAAGACACCGAGTTGTCCTCTGATGGTACTAGAGGCTCCGGTAATTCAAGAGCATGTATGTTCTTTTCCTCTTTTCAATTGGATGGCTGACAATTTTTTGGATGATAACAGTGACTTCCTTTTGGAAGCGGTTGCTGCTTATTTCGCCTACTCAGTTGTTGGAAGACTCTTATGCAAGCCATTGACGTCTAAATTTTTTTTTCCCTCCCTATCTTTTTCACGATTTTTGGACTTCTTTATTTATATGAACAGACCTATTGGCTTTACTAACAGTGGACATTACAATTTCGTGCTGGTCAGATTTTCGTCTTTTATGTGGACAACATTTTTTTTCCTCACCTACTCGATTATTGTGTAAAGTTAGCATGAGTTTTTTATAAGTTTAAACGCCATTTTCCCTTTCAGCTGCCTATTTCTGCGTCACACACCTCTGCTACTTTAGTTTTCCATGTACTGAAATATTTTCAATTTATACGAGAAAAATATGTTCTTACACTAATATTAGCCTTACTTTTCGAGCTGTATCTCAGATGGAGTACTGAAACCTTCAAAAGATATGTCAATACAGTAGTTGTTCTCAACACTGATTTTCGAACGTTCCAACAGATAACATACATGCAGCTCCAGCCAACTTGTCGCTTTTGGCGCATTTTTTTTTTCCTTACACAATAGCATAACACAAAGTTGATAGTGCTTCGCATGCAGAGAGCTGATTGCTAATGAGCTGATGTCTAACCACTAGCATTTTCATGTATGGTTGCTAAACTTAAAGTTAAGACACCTTCTTATATTTAATAAAATGTAATATACTTCCTCAGAACGGTGTAGAAAAAATTTTGCTAAACCGTATTCATTTTACATCATACTATGCTTGCACCGTTTGTATTCTATGGACTAGTGACTATGCCGATTACTTTGTTTCTTACAATATCTGTACTCGTATTAGATAAGAAACTTCCCTTGAAATCATTGCAGTACTGAATAAACATTTCAAATATACACGTTCTCTCTTTTAATTCATATTCTGAACTGAAATAATTGTATACTGAAAGAGTATTCATGTGCTCCACGTAACCTCAGCTGTACTAAGTTCATGTTTTCTTTTGTCGACCTGAGTTACTCATACTACAACCCGCAGGCCTGTGACAGCCCGACAAGCCTTTCTTAGCGGGTCGCGGACCATGCAAACAGTCGTACCTCAGGTAAGAAAATAATTTATTACTGTTACCAAGCACCACCGCAGTTCCGCTTCACTCACACTGATAATCACTGCTCCCCCGATTCTACAGACCAGACGCTATGTCGTATTTCACTACTTATCACGCTTTCATCTCTACTATAACAAACACTTCTCCGCCAGCCACCAGAGAACAGAGTGGAAAAGCGAAGGTACTAAAAAGTCAAATACGACATACCCTCTGCTCTATGGAGCCAACCGAGCGGTAATTCTGAAAGTAGACATTCACTAGTGCTTCAAAAAAGCATCTCAATTATATAAATAGTTTTTTGAAAACCTGCCAAGTACTTTGATGCGACTATCTGTGTGTGCCTGCAGAGGAAACTTCCTCAGCCCGAACTGAAGGCAGACACAGACAGACACACACACACTAAGATAACACAGGGGAACGGAGACGGAAAACAGGAGGGAGATAAAGATGGAGTCAGACGGCAGGAGGGAGAGAGATGTATGTATACTTCGTCTACTACCTCAATGTATGAAGGCATGTACTGCACGAACCTGTGTACAACCTCATGGTCACAAGTTTTCATTTTATTTTACTCGGCCCCCTCTCACCCCACCCCCACCAGTGCAGCCCGCGGCCACAAACCACATTGTAATTCTGTCGTCTGACAGAAAGTTTATGAATACCTTAGCACTTTTTGATGACGGTATCACATGTAATGTACCATTCCTCTCTCTATCTGCATTATCTGTGTCTCTGCTAATACCATTTTTTCATCTCGAAACCAACTTCTCTGATTATATGGAAACGCTTCAAAATCACACAAATAATTACTGTCTATTTTAAACATATTTTATATTCCATTTTTTTCTGTACACCAAAATTATATACAAAACTATAATTTACACTTGAAAGAATGTGAAGAAAAGGCGTGCAACCCCCATTAAATTAACAGCACTTCAGGCCCCCACCCCCTCCCGTCTGGTGTGGCAGCCCAAGGTAACATATATATTCCAGATACACACACACCCGCACCTGAACGTTTCACATCTCTGTAAACATCCATTTGAATGTTAATTAGGCCTTGCAGTTGTTTTACCCCTTGTAAGAGCCCCTGCAGCTTTACTCTGCCTACTAATAAAACATTCATGTACGCCTAACAAATTTTTTTTAATTTGCCCCCCAAAAATTCGTTCAAGTTTCGTCTCTGACTGACAGTGAATTAAAAAAACTAACAGTAAAAGATTTCATTAGAACATGACTGAAGACCATTCAGCTTATTGAAATTTAATATTCAAAATGTTAAACTAATAATTGCAAACAAATAATGTCATTAAAGAGTGATGAAACGAAATGGAAAAATAGTTTTAAAAATACAAGACATTGTCACAGTCAAAAATTAGGTTACTCTGAGACTGTGAGGGAAATGTACCAATTATAGTGACTAAACCACATTTTATGGTACATGACAAAAGAAACAGTTACAGACTTACCTTTACCAATGCTTTGTAAGATGTAGAACAGTGACAGTCACAAAACAGATATTCGTTTGACGGAACTCTCAATAATGCTTCTATCACTGCAACCAAAATTCAATGGCACAGATATCCTGTCAATACAGACTCATATATGTCTCTTCAACCAATCATATTTGTTCCCGCACTATTTTAAAATCAAATTAACATTTCAGTTGGTTGTCCCTTTCAATATTTTCAAAGTCACATAAAGGTCACCCTTCACCCTCTGCCTTCTCTGGCTGTTTCCATGGTAACACTTCATTCTGCACCTGGCTGAAGGCACAGGTCAAAAGTTCATATCTCAACGTTCTACATCAAACCAAGAAAGCTGATTTCCCTCCAAAAACACCTGCCTATCCACTCCTTTGTTACATGTCATTTTTTTGACACCCAATAGTACTTTTCTTTTTACATAAACATTAACATGCAACGCAGTCTTCAATCTTGAGGTATTAAAATCAACCAATCAGTTTTAGTTTTCAACCACACCAAATCTCATACACTTTTTTATCCTGACTTTCAGCTTTTAACTGCCATTCCACTTCCAGAACCCATCGGAGTACTACTGCATCTGCCTTGAAAATGAAGGTTTGGCTTTCAGGACACAGCTATATTCACTGGAGTGGAAAATATGCAGCAAACAGATGAATTTCCAACCTTGATTCACCAAATGTGCAGATAACATGGATTGGCCAGAGAGGATTGAGATGTCACCAATTGATACCATTGGTGAAAACTTTTATGCATCTCCCAGAACCTGACTTTATAATTGTGCACTTTGGTGGGAACGATCTAGGCACATTGACTGGGGTAGGTCTGGAAATGCTTCTAAAGGACACCTTTCGGCAATTGATGACACTTTTTCCTCGGACTGTCTTGGTGTATTCCAATATATGCCAAAGACAGAAATGGAATTGGTCCAATCAACATTGTCCACAGATTGAGAAAGCAAGGAAACATGTAAATAAATCTGTTTCTGCTTTCCTCAGAGAATATAGATGGGTTCTATATACCACAACAACTTGCATTACAACATGCAAGGCATCTATAGGAGAGATGGTGTTCATTTCATGGATGAGGGAAACAGAATCTTCCTCTGTAAAATGAGACTCTGCATCGGTACTTACTTATAAGTGCATAAAAAACTCAATTAACACAAGGGCTCTTTTAAGAGCCACCTTATATCTAAACACTCAAACTTCTGATTTATCTCCATCTTTCCTTTTATTTTTGTTCTTCGTGCGCGACCGGGTGCGCGCACCCCGCTACATTTTTGCAAAAAAAAAGCTACTTTTAGATTTTCTGCGTCCTTAATAAACCCCTGAGGAAACCTACCAGATCAAACACTCTCCACCCTGCTCCTTTTCCATGCTCTACACTATAGTTGTTCTCAGTCTTGTAAATAGGTGTGCGCGACCGAGGGCCTTACTGCACCCCCTGAGAAAACCTACGCGGCCAGACAATCTCTACCTTGTCCCCTTTCCATGTTCCAACGCTTTGAAATGTACAATATATTCACTCGCACTAACAAAATGGCAGTCAACACTTCCTGATTTCCTCCGAATCGAACGTTGACAGATGACAAACAGCAAAAGAAAATTCGGCTCGCGCACAGCCGCATTAGTGCGTGCACCAGTGCGCGCTTACAGATATATAATTGAGTTTAACTTTAATTTTCTCAGCAACTACTGAACGGATTTACACCATTCAAACAAAAGCGTAATCTGCGAGCCGGACTCTACCTTTTTGCCAAATTTCTTATAAATCCATTCAGCCGTTCGAGCTGTAGCCGTGTCTAAATGTCCTATGGAAAATAACATGAGGAAAACACGTTTTGGGACCCCCTTTTATCTCAGCCCCCACTTGACGAATCCCCCCAAAACTTTCAGGGAAGGAGCGCAGCAGACCGAGCCATCTTCTTTGAGAAATTCGCAAAGATTCGTCCACCGGGGCCAAAGTTAATCCAAATAGAATGTTGTGGATTTCCTATGGAAACTAGGTCCTAACTATAACTACCTACTGGCGACCGCCAGTAGGTAATATATATATATATATATATATATATATATATATATATATATATATATATATATATATATATATATATATATATATATATATATATATATATACATATATATACTTAATAATGCATATGTGTATAAATATATATATATTTTACATTTATATTTTTTTACAAATATTTTTTAAATATATATATATATATATATAATATTTTTTAAACTATAACTACCTACTGGCGACCGCCAGTAGGTAATATATATATATATATATATATATATATATATATATATATATATATATATATATATATATATATATATACATATATATACTTAATAATGCATATGTGTATAAATATATATATATTTTACATTTATATTTTTTTACAAATATTTTTTAAATATATATATATATAATATTTTTTAAATTACTCTTTTCACCCTAAAAACGAATTCCACCCTGCCCCCTTATAATATCCCAGCACCCCAAAAGCCTAACTTACCGTTACTCCTTAAAATACCCCAGCACCCTTAAAAACTAACCCATCCTGACCCTGACCCTAGAAATACCCCTGTACCCCAAAACCCAAACCTAGAACTGAACATTAAAAGACCCCTGCACCCCAAAACCCAAACCTAGCCCTGAACCCTAAAAATACTCCTGTACCCCAAAACCCAAACATTCCCCTGAACCCTAAAAATACACCTGTATCCCTAACCCCAAACCTACCCCTGAACCCTAAAAATACCCCTGTACCCCAAAACTAGTCCTGAACCCTAAAAATACCCCTGTACCCCAAAACGCAAACCTTGCCCTGAACCCTAAAAATACCCATGTACCCCAAAACTCAAACCTATCCCTGAACCCTAAAAATACCCCTGTACCACAAAACCCTAACCTAGCCCTGAACCCTAAAAATACCCCTGTACCCCAAAACCCAAACGTAGCCCTGAACCCTAAAAATACCCATGTACCCCAAAACTCAAACCTAGCCCTGAACCCTAAAAATACCCCTATACCCCAGAACCCAAACCTAGCCCTGTACCGTAAAAATACCCCTGTACCCCAAAACCCAAACCTAGCCATGAAGCCTTAAAATACCCCTGTACCCCAATACCCAAACCTATCCCTTAACCCTTAAAGACCCCTGTACCGCATAACCCAAGCCCACCCTTAAAATACCCCTGAACCCCTAAAACATATACCCCAACACCCCCAAATTAAAACCATATACTTTCCTTACACTTAAATATTAAAAACATATGCTTTTACCATTCATGCTTTTACAACTAATTTCATTGTAAAAGCATGCGTGGTAAAGGCATATAAGATGTAATGGCATGCGATGTAATATTTTGCGGAGTAAAGGTACTTGCGTTGTAATGGTATGAGGAGTAAAGGTATGTGGAGTGAAAATTGCGGAGTGAAGGTGTTTTACCACTCACCTATACACCCATACATATATATATATATATACATATATACCCATTCATGCACCCATATAGCCACACATGTACCCTCTCACTCACCTATTCAAACTCTCATGCACCTGCTCAGTCACCCATACAGCCACTCATAAACACTCTCATCCACAATTTAGAGCCACTCATACACTATTATTAATATTTTTATTAGCACTTGTAGACCGCATTGCTGCCCATAGGCATCCCAGCGCTGAAAGTGCGGCACAGAATAATAAAACAGATTTAGAATACTAGGTTACTGAGAAATGTTCTAAAAAATACAGGGTTTAAGCTCTTTCAGCAAAGAAAGTAGCTGGTTTCAGCCGCAGTTAAAGGAACGTTCTCTGAATCTTTCCCTCCTGATTCTGGGAACTTTAGCCAGATTTACAATAGAGGAGTGAAGAGTTCTTCGAGGAAGAT
Source organism: Lissotriton vulgaris (assembly GCF_964263255.1). Classification (NCBI taxonomy): domain Eukaryota; kingdom Metazoa; phylum Chordata; class Amphibia; order Caudata; family Salamandridae; genus Lissotriton; species Lissotriton vulgaris. The sequence continues at coordinate 646,164,445 of NC_141691.1, read as the reverse complement.
AGAAAGAGAGCAAGGATTGGGAATTCAAAGGTCTATTGACAACAGTGCCTTGTGGACAATACAAAGGGATTTGAACTTGATTTACTCAACAACAGGGAGCCAGTGCAGAGAATTCAAGGATTGTCAAGCTGATTGGTGTCAAGGGATATTGAGCAGCAGTCGTGCAGCACAGCTTTGGGCTATCTAAAGTTTCCTTATAGTTGCCTCTGGTGCTCCCAGATAAAGGGAGTTGCCATAGTCCAAATGGGATAGGATAAGGGCCTGACCCATCAGTCTCCTGGCAGTGAGGGGGAGAAGAGGGAGTATGTTCTGAAGCATCTAGGAAGACAGTAGCAAGTGGCCACAAGCTTCACTGCCTGATGATCACAATTAAGGAAATTATCCAGCCACATACCAAGACTTTTAATGGTATTTTTAGGTGGTGGAGGAAGACCTAAACTGCTTGACCAGCCATGTCCCAGAACCAGATTTAAATTGTTGCCCAGGAACATGAGCTCAGTTGTGCCTCCATTGAGCTCGAGACAGGAGTATTCCGTCCATTTGGCCACCTTTCCAAGTTCTAAAGAAAGTTAGGGGCAGGCTTGACTTTGATTCAGAGAAAATGTCAATTGTGTGAAAAGTAGAACGATGTCTGCAAGTGGTCTCATATATTCATTAAATAAAGTTGGGCTAAAAGGACGAGCTGTGAGGTACTTCACTTTTAAGCGTCAAGCTGTCAGAAAAGCAGCCTTCTTCAAATACCTGAAGTGTCCTATTTCAAGGAAGGGTTGAAGTCATGACAAAGTACTCCCAATAAATCCAGCATTCGTTGGTCATTTTACTAGGATGTTATGGGTTACCATATCAAATGCTGAGCTCAAGTCGAGCAAAACTATGGCAGTTGATCCTCCTTGATCGATTAATCTTTTAGATTCTTCAAACACTGTCCGGAGGGCAGTCTCTGTGCCATGGCGGGGTCTAAACCCTGTCTGGGTAGAGTGAAGTAATTTATGATTTGCTAGATTTCCTGACACAATTGGGTTGGCAAGTTTTTCTGAAATTTTACTAATCCATGGGAAAAGAGAAATTGGGCAGTAGTTACCTAACATTGAATGGGTCAAGTTTGGCTTTTTCAGTTATGCTTCAACCATGGCTTTCTTCCAAGCAGAAGGAACGGATTTAGTAGTGAAGGAAAGATTTATAAAGTTGAGCACAGAAGGGCCCGGTCAGACAGGGAACCTGGCTTAACTTGATATAGAATCTCTAAGTGCTTATTTGGATTCAAATAAGAAATTCCGTAAGCCTATTGTCAGAGTAGGGTGAATGACCATCATCAAAAATGGATGAGTCAATGAGGGGGAACATATGAATGAATCATAAATGGCTTGAATTGTGTTATAAAAGAAGCTAGCTAAGTCGTTGCACCATGAAGGTAGCAGTACCAGAGTAGTTACGGAGGAAGGTGATTCAAGTAAAGCTATGGCGATACAGAAACTCTTAGACATGGTGAGTCGGCTGCTTGGTTAATTTTTCCTTCAAAATAAAGTGCTTTTGCTCTTATAATTTACACTTTATAGATTTTAATAGCATCTCTATGTTTCTGTTTGCTTAACTCCCCATAGTCCAAACCTTTTCAGCTCTCTTGCAATTCTGTTTCAGCTTATGCAATTTGAGGGTATACCAAAGTGAAGTGTTTTCCTTAGCTCATCTTGTGTGAGTTTTATGAGGTTGAGGTAGATACAATTCATTGAGAAAACCTTTCCTAGGCAATGGTTTGATTTGAGTCTAGGATAGGTCTGAGGTCTGTGAGAGATTGTTTCCAATGCTCCAACGGCAATCTAGACCACACACAGTTTTTACCACTAGTTGAATTATGGTAGCAAGGCAACATCGAGGCTTCCAATATTACTGGAATCAGAAAATGGTCTGACTAGATTAGAGGGATGGGCCTAGAACTTTCAGCAATTCATCATTGGGAATAAAAAGGATCAAGTAAAAGCCCTTTGTCATGAGTAGATTCTACTACCTTTTGAGTGAGGTGAATAGCTAACAGGTGGTTTTTGTCAGTGAATTTCTATGTTTTTGTAAGTAGCAAAATTGTTTGTAGAGTGTTGGGAAAGGGGTGGGCCTCTGATTGGCTCTCAGGAATCTTACAGACAGTACCAGGAGGGCTACTGAGTCTTCAAGGTCCCTTAGCATCCAAGAGAACTTCCTTCCTCAACTAGTAGTGTGCCGGGAGATGTGATTGCAGAGTGGGGCAGAAAAGGGGCATGGCCTCCGAAGGCCTCCTAGCAAACTTACTGTGTGGGACTTGCTGGGGGGAACAGGAGGGGTAGTAGGCCCCCACCGACCCTCAATGGGCAAGTTGACTTTATCCCCCAACTAGTAGTGTGCCAGGAGGAACATTTGCAGAGTGGTGGAGAAAGGACATCCTTGATGATTGCACAGGTAGTGCATGTGTGATTCTATGAGTGCCATTGTCAAGGACACACTGCGAATACCCTGTGTTTTTGACAAAGTGCAAAACACATATATAGAAGTATTTCACATAAGGTTTCACTGTAGATATTCAGTAAGATACTAATTTAACTTTCCCCTTTGTAAACATTTGTCGAAATAACTATATCAAAAATGCATTTTCCTTCTCACAGCAACACCAAAGGTTGCCATGACATCATTAGTCAGAAATACAAATGACAAAATGTAAAACATATATTTAAACATATTTTACAAAAAGTTTGACCCTAGTAGTTTAGTAATATATTGGTTTAACTTTATTTTAACAACACATTTACCAATGTCAAAAAATAACAATTTCAAAAAATAACTTTTAACATCTGAACTCACGAATAGAACATAACTACAAAACACCCATCAAACTACCCATTAATACCCAAGCTCTACAGGAATCAAAAACTGCTCCTAAACTAGTCCAATGCCCACTCTGTGAAAAGACCCACTATAGAGGCATGAACAAAAATTATTCAGGTGGGATGACGTTCATGGTCTGCCATCTTAAAACCTAACATAAAATAATATCTCTGACTGGCAAGCAAGAAGAGGGAAGCTGGAGGACCATCTACATCAATTGCACCAGCAGCAATTCCCACCCAGAAAGTCCATTGAGAGGTGTAGACTACTGGCTCCAGACTTTTCAAGAATAGCCATGCACAAAACCACAAAAAGTCAAAAATCAAAAACAAAACTGAAAATCTTGTCACTGAGAAATGTAGGAATATCATTTTACAATACACTTTTCAAACAAAAAAATATAAATAACACGCCCATATATTTTTAATGAATTTTCCTAAAGAGGAGTTCATAGTGAGCAGATTAGCTCAATTCACAATATGTCACAAGACATTGTCAAAGGGTATTATTATTATTATTATTAAATGAAATTTGTAGAGCGCGCTGACACCATGGGTTTCCTGGCGCTATGGGACATCGAATTCCGGGACTGAGGTAAAGTGCAGAGTTAGCAGGGTGAGGGAAAAAGGAAAGTTTTAAGCAACTTCCTAAAATGAAGGAGGGAGCTGCTTGATTTGATGTTCAGAGGAAGGGAGTTCCAGAGTTTCGGAGCTAATATAAAATATTTTTGCAGGGCAACGTCCATGCTTTTCCCTCTATAAACATACCAAAGCAATAGTGTGAAAGCATCAAGAAGGCAACGCAAGGCTGAAGGACCCTGAACTTCAATCCCAGCCATAGCAACACTGGGGCAGAGTCCTTTCTGAGGGCCAATCTCAATTCCAGATTTGGCTCCACAGTTTTCCCAGATGGCATCGTATTCCATTGGATTGTGGAGTCATGAGTGCTGGAGAGCAGTCCATAAGAGACGTTTGTAATGCTGTAAAGAATCATAAATGTGGATTTTCTTTTTTGGACCTTCTTAGCAGGCATTTTATTATCTTCCAAACTGGTATCTAATAGCTATATGCTGTTATTTTTATGATCTTCTGATTTATTGTAACACTACTTACATATTACTTGTCGTTTGGACAAGTCAAAGCATTCTGCTACAAATGAATACACAGCCACAGTACAATACAAAAGTGCTCTATTAATTTCTCCTAAACATAAAGCAGGAGTTTTCACAAAGTACAGATTCCTAACTAAAGTTCACATTGTTGAGTGGGTTACAACATCTGGAAATGACGAACAGTGCTTTGGCATACTTTGTTTGGTAAACAAGCTAGTGAGTGTCTCAGCAAATTTGTAAGCGTTCTAATCTTGCAAGGACCCAATCCTTGTAAAGCACTTATTTTCTGTTTTAAACTTCGCCTTGGAAAGATATGTAGAAATGTCCTTATTATATCAATGAATTGCTGTTGAATACTTCAAGCACTACTACAATTCCATTTCTATACAAGCGCCTGACTCTGCCTTCTTTTCACCTGTTCTCCAAAACCTTGTTCTACATTTGCAGGTACTATCACCTCTTTCGCTATAGGAGTGGCATTCTTCATATATAACATCATCCTCTGCAATAAATAGCATCTATTTCATGGAAATAGCTTTCTTCATTAAAGAAAGATTCTGTAATAGAAGTATGTATGCATTCTCCACTATAGAATGTGCTAAAGTTACTTCTATTCACTAATCTTTTTTTCTTGTTTTGTCTCTTCAAGCGCAATAAACTTTTGTCAAGAGTTTTTATTCTCTTTCTAATCAAAACAATAATCTCTGCCTTCAAAGTAAAAGCCTTATCAACTACTCTCTCAACTCATTCTTTTTGTTTCACTGCATGTCTCCTTCTTCTATACTTCTTAATATTTCTCAGTAGATTTCTTTTTATGTTTTTTTTTATCCTCATTCGCCACCAATCTCGCTTCACTTCACACCCAAGTTGTCTATACTATACTCAGCAAGCTGGGAAAAAGGTAGGCAATTGGAGGTGACCCGCCTACAGGTACCAGGACCTACTTAGGTGCTAATGAAGAAACCAACTGAGATAACTCTTCCACCAAGCTCCAGAAACTTGGAGACCCTCGCCGTAGAACTTCCAGAGGGAAGACTGGTAGTAAACGACATAGCCCGAAGAGTACTAAGGTAGCAGAATCATAGGACTCAGAGAGAAAAAAAAACTCAATCAAACAGTTTCAGAGCCCAATCCAAATTGCAACAAGTCCCAAAATGCTAACTTCTTTTTACTGCAATATCTAGCTCGGTCTAGCTTAGAAATTGCCACGACTGAGGTCAGACAGTCTGAAAAGGAGGGAGAAAAGGATTCCGCCCATCTTTTGCAAATTTCTCTTCCTGGATAGCAGGATAGCATAAAAAAGCAGTGATCTGGGAGGACCCATATCTTTATCTGTAAAACCGAAGATAAGAAGGGGAGGTCAATATGGATTGGGCAGCCCAAAGCACTTGTCAGGAAACTTCCGACTCTATTCCAAAAGATTTCCAAGGCGGGACATTCCTTAAACATGTGATTGTCAGAAGCTGAGGCCAGCCCACATTTCTTGCAGCACACCGGGGGTCGGTAGTTATTTTAGAAAATTTTAATGGGTAGAAATAGGACCTATGAATAGTAAACAGGTGTTTTCTTTTCAGCCAAGCAGGTTTTACTACCTAATATAAGATCTCGCATGAATTCTGCCATAAATGACCGCAATCTTGTGCAGGTAAGGAGCCCGCCACAGCTCCTTGGCCTGCTTAAATTCGCCATCCACAGATTCGATTATGACTTGGTACCAAGAAGAGACCTCCTTCCTCCCAGGGGGCTTAGTCACCAGCTGATGTTCTAGAAAGCTGCCATTCCCTACATGGTTCTTTTGATTTGATTTTGATTGGGCCCAGCTTTTCAACGGAAGGTATTTAAACCTTGAGAGGCCTGCTTCGACTTTATCTTTAAGTTGTTGCCGTTAGACCAGAATGCCGTTGTAGACCAGGTCCCCCCCAAACCACCAACCCAGCTTCTCTCATGGGTACTGACAGCCTGTCCCTTAAACACTCTGGGGCACTGGGAGAGTCCCAGAGGGGGGCCAGGCCTGAAAATTGACTAAGTGCAGCAGATCCCCTAAGTTTCACCCAGGTTTTAGCAAATCCTTGTAGGACCTTTGACTTAACCTGTTTCAAAACATTTTTGGTCCCCAAATTTAAACAGAAATCCCTCCTCAGAGAGATTGGTGCCTCTAAGCATAGCTAAAATAATACCCCTGCTCCGGTATTAACCAGCATTTTCAAAGTATACGCCAGTGTGTAAGTTGAAAGGCCCAAGCATAAAACTGAAGATCTGGCAGAGCAAGGCCAACTTTCTCTCTCCTCCGCCTCAACTTTTTCCATGCTATTCTTGATGATTTATTTGCCCTGACAAATGAGTTAATGTCTTTCTGTAATTTGTCAATAGCAGATTTTTCAAAGTAAAGGGGGATACAGTTAACTAGAAAGGTGACCTTAAGAAGTATTGAAATCTTAACCAGATTAACCCTTTTTAGAATGGATAAAGGGAGTAGGGCCCAAGATTTCATCAACCTCTGACACTCCTTGGCCACCCCCGCCAGGTTTGTCTGGGCAATCTTAGTGATGTCTTGCACAATGTTGATCCCCAAGTATCTCATTTTAGAGCTGATTCGATGCTGGTACTGTGTCCCTCCAAGATTCCAAACCATAATTTCTGTCTTTGAGGCATTGATCTCATAGCCTTAGACCAGACCAAACTGCTGCTCCTGGCTGATCACAGCTGGGAAAGCTGTTAACAGGTTAGCCAACAGTACTAAAATATTGTCAGCATATAGGGCGACCTTCCTCTCACACTCCCCATAGTTAAATGACTGGATATTAGGATCGTCCCTGAGCCGTTGAGCAAATGGCTCAATATATAAGTCAAAGAGGAGAGGGGAGAGTGGGCAGCCCTGCCTTGTTCCCCTCGCGATTTTAAAAGGCTCTTTGGTATTATTAAGTTAAACTTCCCCAAGACTTCTGCCAGGTAGATCCAGTTCACCCTGTTGAACACTTTAGTAGTGTCAAGGGTCATGGCTGCTAATGGGAGAGAATACGGGGACGCCAGGTCAAGTGCCCTATGAAGTCTTATGTGAGGTCAGATAACTGCCGACCCTTGATGAAGCCCTTCTGATCCAGATGGAGAATATCTCCCACCACACGACCCAATCTGGCCGCCAAAATTGAAACGAAGATTTTATAGTCCGTATTAAAGAGTAAAATTGGCCTAAATGACCCACAACTTGATGGAACTTTCCCGGGTTTCAGAATCAGAATTATTGTGGTGTCATTCCACGAGAAAGGGAACTTTAAACCCTCTTTTAATATCTGGTTGAAGAGGGTTGTCAAGGTGGGTACGATCTTGTCACTCATTAGTCTATAGATTTCTGCTGGGCTTTCCCGTTCTTACAGCATGATATAACTTCCCTAACCTCTGCTTGAGTGACTTCTCGGTCTAATTGTTGCTGCTGTTCAGTATTCAGGGAAGGAAGAGAGATATCCTCAAACCAGTTCTGGACATTGGAGTTAGCCACCCTTTTATCCTCATAGTAGATGGCTTGAAAAAAGGTCTGGAATGCCTCACAAATTTCCTCATCTGAGGAGACAGTAATACCCCCGCAGATGATTTCTTTGATATGGTTCCTAACCCGATCTGATTTGGATTTCAACGAGAGACGCTTCCCTGCCCCTTCTCCATACTCGAAGTGGGCGATTTTACTAGCTTTCCATCTTCGAGTAAGCCTGGTGTGCAAAACACTCTCCAGCTGACCTTTCAAAGTATCTAACTTGGTCTGACGACTTTGCTGGATTTCGGGGGAGCTTGGCAGATTATATCGGCCCCTGCAGCCTTAAGCTTAGCTTCAATTGATGAGACCTCTTCTTTATATTTTTTATTTCTATATCTCGACCTGCTTGTGATTTGACCCCGCAGGTAAGCCTTTAAAGAATCCCAAACAACAGATATTGAAGCCAAGTCTAAATTCACCCTCAGAAAGTATTCCATTCCCTAACATAAGAAGGAAATCTCCTCTTCCTCCAGCAGAAGGGCAAAGTCAAAAGACCATGACCTGAAGAGACTAGGTGTTGGACACTCTAACCCCAGCAAAATACCATAATGATCCGAGAGATGTGATAACAAACCTGATTTTTTTTTTACTCTACCTCTTAGCGATTGGCTAACCAACTTATAATCTATTCTAGATTGATGCCGATACCTAAAATTCCTGAACAAGACTCCTAACTGCTGGCCAGATCTTTCCCTCCATATGTCAGAAAGTGCGAATTGCTTCATAGCTCCCAATAAAAATTCCTGTGATTTAGATGGGACCATGGCTCTATTACTTGATGACTTATCTAATAAGGGACTAAAAACGATGTTAAAATCACCTGCTAGAACTAATGGGTCAGGGAGATCAAGCAAATGAGAAAAATAGTCTTGAGAAAAGAGGGGTCATCTTGCTTGGGCCCGTAATAGCCGACCAGGGTAAACTGGATCCCCATAATAATAGCGTTCACAATGACCCATCTGCCACCTGGGTCAACTATCTGTAGGAGGATACAAGCTCTGGCTGATTTTTTAAATAGAATTAAGACCCATCTAATATTTGCTGACTGGCTAGTGAAAACATACAGGCCAACCCATCTTTTATTTTTCAAAAGATTGACGACCTCTTCTTTAAGTAGATATGTTTCCTGGAGGACAATGACCTGCGCAGGAGAATCCCCGAGATATTGCATAATCTTGTTTCTCCTTGGTCTGGCGTGCAGGCCATTGACATTCCAGGGCAGAATCTAAATAGAACTCATGGTGGATCGAACTGGGGAAATTGAATAGACCAGCACCGAAGCCAAAACAATTCCATGATTGTTCCTCTTAAAAGTAAGATTGGCAACATCAAAAAAAGGAGAATAAGGAAATGTTTTAAATTTATTATACCCTGAAGCAACCAACCCCCCAACTTGTGCCCTTCCTGCCCCACCCACCACCCATGGAGGAAACTTACCCCAATAATCTGGACAGATGCAGTCCAGAAGATTGCAACCCGAAGATACCCACCCCAGCCGCCCTTTAATAAGTGGAAAATGTGAAAAGAAAACAGAAAACAAGAAACGCCTTCCAACCCCAAGTAGCGGTCACGGGCACTAATGACTCCATATTTTTTTTTCAATTCTATATTGTTTGTGACCCCCCCTTTTTTCCCCTTGAGTTTGCTACCCATAAAACTACACTTTGATTCATTTTCGTTATCTACTACTATAATTCCTTGGTCAATAGTTGGCTATTGTTCAGTAAGAAAGAAGAAGAAGAAGGGAGTTGAAAGGAAAAAAAAGAGACAAGCCGCTGTTGCTGGGAGTGACTACAATAGCACGACCGAAACTAAGGCCCAGACTGGGATCAATACTTATAGAGCCCTCTTGCTGATTATATCCAGCAACTCATCCGCCTCCTGGACTGTCAGGAAGGCGGGAAATTTCAGCTGGGCTACTGCTCCATATTTTTTAAAATCTTCTAGCTTCCTTCCCAGTTCCCACTGCCTATTCAGAGTATGCCTGGAAAGGTCAGAGTGGATTTCAAATGAAAACTCTTTAGTCTTCACTGATTTCATATTCAGCGCTAAATTGAGGATCTTTTCTTTTAAAGCATAAGTAAGAAAATGTATTAGTATTTTCCTGGGCTTAGATTTGTTGGGGTTCCTACGAAAGGGATCCCTATGTACCCTCTGTATGTCACAGTTTAATGCGTCCTCTGAGTCTTCAAGCTCTAGGGAAGTCTTAAGCAACAAGATAATATAGGGTCTAAGATCAGATCCATCACTCTCTTCTGGGACATTCAAAATACGTAGGTTGTTCCTGCAGCGTTATTCTCCAAACTCTAGAATCTGTCACCCAGATCTGTCCCTTCTTTCTTTAGCAATGAAATATCCGATCTTGTAATCCCAATGTCTTATTTTAACTTGCACACATTGTTCTCAAGGGTTGGAGTCCTAGAGTTCAATAAGTCCACTTTTTTCTCCAGAGATTCACAGAAATTTTAGATTTCTCCCTGGTTTACTGCAGAAACCGCGAGACCCTTCTTTATGTCTTCTTGACAATGTAGCAAAGAGAGCTTCCAGGGCTGAGGATGAAGAGCCAGCTGCAGCTAAACACCCTCCAGGGCCACTACTAGGGCTGGCCGGTAGCATCAGCTGGGACTGAGTCTGGGTAGGAAAACACTCTGAAGGGCTGCTAGAAGAGCTGATGGAAGGGCCGTTCGTGGCTATGACGGGGTCTAAAACAATGCTGGAATTGGCCTGTCGAGAGAATACGTATGTTACTCACTCCATGGCTCTCTCAGATGACACAGATGACACAGCCTGTGTTGGTACTGAAGTTGTTGAAATATTTAATACCACAGGAATTTTCCTACAGGCTTCGCACTGTGTGGTAATGTCCAAAACCTCTGGTAGAACCCTGAAATATGAACGCAACGAAGGAGTGATCCTACCTACGGTGTTTGCAGGGATGTGTTTAGACCTCTTGGGTTTAACAGATCTGCCTTTGACTTGATAAATGTGTTAGGCAGAACCACTGGTTAAAGCAGGCGCTGATAGGGAAACAGGAGAACCTAGTGATTCAGGTACGGCATTAACATTATCAGCATTCAGAACGTGGTTTTGGTTAAACTCGTCAATCTTGTAAGAATTTGCAGAGTCCTTGTCGGAGCTCCTTTTTGGTAGAGCTTTGGCCGAACTCAACCCACCCCACGCCCTTCCTGTGCCTCTTAGGACCCTCTTTAGTGGCAGTGGCGGGCTGCAACAATTTCAAAATAGAAGATAAAACCACCAGAAGGGCTTAGGAAGTTTGAAGTCCTGGGACAGACGCCTCCTGTAATGACCGCACTTTCAGGCAATCAGACCCCCCTTCAGCTACCTCTGTATCTGAGTCCGACGGTGAGGCTGTGAACACCAAAATCTCACCGCTGCCTTCATGCTGATTCCTTTCCTCAAGGATCTGGAAGAAACCGCTATTGTTGTCTCTGCCGCTGCTCCCCCGGAGATGACCCCGAGCGGCAGCTCTGCGACTCTTGCGGAGCTCCAGGGCGGCCTCAGACCAGCAAAGCAGAAAGGAGAGAGCCTCACCTCGACATATCCCCGACTGGGAAATCTGTGACAGTGCCGGTTCTTTAAAAAAAATCAACGGCGAACCAAAGAAAAGGAGTAAGCTCAAAAAGGTGAAAAGACATGGACCTGGAAGGTAAGCTTAGAAGTTAGAAGAAGCCATTAAACTGGTAGCGGGAACGGGAGCTCCGGGAGCAAGTAGCTGCTAGCGTGCAGACGCCATTTTCCCCCCCAATATTTCTCAGTAGATATATAAATAATTTACTATGAAACATCATAGCTCTGATTTCCTTAAACTACTTCTGTCTCCTGGTTAAGGTGTATACATCTTTGTTACATTCTTTCCTGTTCTTGCTATATAGATGTTGTACATTGTTATTCTTTCTCATAGTTTGAAAGTACAACATCGTTATTCTTTCTCATAGTTTGAAATCTATTTTCATTATTTCATAATCTTTGGAAATGTCCACATATATTTTTTAGAAATGAGTTTGTCCTCTTACAAATAGCTCTTTTTTTCTTCACCACTATCACTTCATTTTGCCCCTTTTGCGGCTCTGTTTTGCATAGATACTGTACTTACTTCTATTCCTTTTCCCTCCGAACATTAGTATGCAATCTGTCTGTAACTATGCAGATATCATTCTGTAAAAATAAAAACTATATTTGGATTTTTTTCTAGCCAATGTACCAGCTACTTTACTACTGGCTTTCACGTATTTTAAAAATAGTTTTGATGCTATTTTGCCATTTTAAATGTCAAATCAACCTACCTACATAACTACAAGCACTTATTTCAATCTACCAATCACAAACCAAAACACAAACCTGAATTTACTACTTACCTTGTAATATTTTTTATATTTTTGTAGGAGATGGTACTATAATATTATAGCACCATCTCCTACAAAACAGCTGAACGATATCTCAGTTCTCACTTAAATATGCTAAAAGACCACTTTATCGCTTATGTACTCAATTTTAAAATAAACATCAACCAAAGTGTAAAAGTACATACAGTGTCACAATACTGTAAATCCCAAAACACATCATAAGACCTATTTCTAGGCCTCTCTACAACTGTGTCACTGGTACATAAAGGACCTGATTATGAGCTTGGTCGTAAAGTCTCCGACCAAGATCATCTGTTTCAATACAGCTGGTCGGATTTGAAACTCGCTAGTCATTCCATCTGGTTTCTGATGGGCTCCAGGAGCCCATCTGCCAGTCAGAGACTGGCCCGTAATCCAACTGGGAGGTGTTTCTGCCTTCTGATTTACAATGCACGGTTTCCGGCAGGGTTTCCATGCCAGCCATGCTGGAAACTGTGTTTGGGATTCCCTTACAGGGCCACCTAGTGTTTCTTAGCCTCTGGTTGGGAGCCGAGGGGGTGCCTTAGGTGCCACCTTGTTGATCCCTGCACCTTCTTGCCAGCCATGGGGTGCAGGGACGAACACAGACTCCCATTCCTCTATGAGAGCTTGTTTTAAAGACGATTTACAGCCGTAATATGAGCTCCCATAGAGGAATGAGAGTATGTGACCGCACCACGTGTGGTCGCATTGTGAATATGGGGTCGGGACTGCCAACTGGAGGCCGTTCAGTCTCGTTTCCACGATTGTGCCCAGACATCAAAATAAGCCCCTTAGTGTTTCAACACTTTTCTACTTAGATATGTCAAATTTAAATTTAGGCAAGCACTCCATATACATATCTGCATAATAATGTGTATCACAGCATATAGCTCACTAATTCTTCTGAGTACATGCAAACAGTGTGTGACAGGTTATATATATAATTCACCAGATGGTTCTAAAATAGTACATATTCCTCACTAAAACTTGTAAATACATGTGTTGCCAATTGAGTGCAACAATACTCCCTGGATGTTTGGATGAGTGCATAGATAGTGCTCGTGTAATTCCCTCAGAATATAGGTAGTGCCTGCATGATTCCGAGAGTACAAAAGAACTACATCAGTGGTTCCATATCTGCATACTTCGTGCCTGTGTATTCACATAACTTTATTGCTACTATCTGGGTGATTGGATGAATGCATGGGTGTTGTCTGCATAGTTCAATGAGTAAATAATTAGTGCCTGTGTGATTGGAAGAGTGCTTGTGTAGCACCTGGGTGATTGAATAAGTCTAGATATTGCACTTGATATATATTTGCATACATGGCTTTCCAAGAGTATACATTGCTCTGTTACTCAGCGCCCACAAGCATCAGTAAGTTTTTTAAACTGAAAACAACAACTCTCACCTTTTGAATGCACACAACCTTTTCCTAGTGGCATACCTACATCATTTTGATAATATTTATTGGCTCTTTAAAACATATATTTAGAATTTCTCAAAGAAAATTTATATGCCAAATGAAGCTAGCACAAAAACTCTTAAAAGACATTCTGCACTATTACCCCTTCCCTATTTCAAACAGAGCATGTGAAAGAAATGCACCACTCTCACTATATATATGACATTTTAAACATCCTTGAAGAACATAGATCACCATGTAAACATATGTGTGATTTTATAAAAGATATACACCTTTGGCCCATCTTTCCAAAAATATATAGCTCTCTGAGTAAGCTCAACAGTCTCATCGTACAAATAACTATCTGCAACCAGATAAACCATACCTCGCAATCTAATTATGGAAACTAGTCATACAAGTTAATCCCTTCCCTGCTAGGCCTTTTCCCACCTGCGCTAGGCCTTTTTTTGGGCTATTTGGGGTACTTCGCATTTAGGCCCCTGTACATTTTTGACCACGTAAGGTATCCACACCAAATTTGTGTCCTTTTCTTCCAACATCATGGGGATTCTAAAGGTACCCAGGGTCTGTGGATTCCCCTAGAGGGTACCCAGAAATTAGCCAAAATACAGCTACATTTCTGAATTTTTAAGAGAAAAGGGCTACTGTTGAAAGCGTCTTTTTCCCAGCAAATAGTATCAGCAAAGGGGATGTGGTGCTGAAATAACCATCTTCCCTGGTTTCAGAGACAAGCAGACTTTTGACAGAAAACCAACATTTTTTTACACCGTTTTGGCATTTTTCTGGGACATAGCCTATTTTTGCTTTATTTTTGCTTTTAACCTCCTGCTATTTAATGGTAGAAATGGGTATGAAAGCAATAATGGATCCTGAAAAGCTATATTTCTGAAAAGTAGACAACATTCTGAATTCAGCAAGGGGTCATTTGTGTATATCCTTCAAGCTTTCTTTATAGAAAGTAACAGTTGAATCTAGAAAAAATTGAAAATTGGTTAAAAAAACAGCTGTTTGTGTCAACGTTTTCACTTGTAACTTCCTCTAATTATGACAGCTGTTTGAAAGCAATATACTGTTACATCCACTGTGCCTTTCTGGTTGTGAGGAGATATAGGACTTGCAGATTCACCAAGACCACGATGAACCCAGAGCCAATAACTGAGCAGCGAATTGCAATTTTTTTTATTATGTACAAAAAATTGGGCGATCTGTCACCATGGGGGGGCAGAAAAGTCCTAACAATATTTGCCCCCTTAAGGAAGTGACCCTTACCCAATGAGTTGCTTCCTTTACCTAAATTAGGAATCCCTAGTACCTAGTGGGGCAATCCTGTTGCACGATCACGACGCTGTGCGCGATCTTGCAGCAGGAATGCCCTGCATTGAGACATCAGGAGAGAGAAAAAACTCTTTCCTCTCCCCGATGCCTCAATATGTAAGAAATCACCCCCGCCCCACCGGAGCAGAGAAAATCTACCTCTTTCTCCATGGGAGCCGGGAAGCAAATGGCTTCCAGGCGTGCAGCGCTTCCTGATGACGTCGGCACGCGCTTTGCATGCTGACGTCACAGGATCGCCGAGGGGGACTCGAGTGTGGCAGTGGAAACTCTTCCCCCCTTTGTGGCATTATGCTGGGCTGCCCATGGTTCTGTCATGAGTGGCCGTGGCTCATGATGGAACTGCTCCGTCATGAGCACCAAAGGGGTTAAAAAAGCATATTGACAAACACTTCCTAATACATACCTAACAAGTATTACTACTTTATAATTTATAATGCAAATAATATAGATGTGTCTATTCTGCCCATAATGCTTAGACTTTTAAAACACTATCATTGTTAAAGGCATTGTGCATGGTAATTTTCTACAGTACTAACATCTTAAACACATATCCTCTGCCAGATACAGTACATCTGATATTTTGTTTCACATCACTGTGATACTCTTTTTAATTAAACTCCCATTTACATATTCTATTGCACATTTTTTATGTAATTAAAGTGTTATATACATAACAATGATTTGAGCTTGTAGATCATATTATTCTTTAAGCTCTTTGGATAGTATTTACACTGTTTAGATTTGAAAAAACTAAGCACAAGAATGGTACACCGCTCTCTTAGAAAACAACCCTAAAATGGCAACCTCTTCAACCTTCCACTCTATCATCATGAGAAAGGCAGCAAATAAAATCCTGTCTTTCACTCTAGACTACTCTAGCTCCACTTGTGAATGGTCAGCATCTGTTAACCCTTTCCCTCTCTTTCTAAGCAAGGTTCCTGTTAGCGTGTTTTCGCAATGTATTCGCGATGACCGCGGAGTAATCATGAAAAAAACAGGCATTCAAACATATATCTATTTTCATTTTTTTTTAATAAAATACAACACAACAGTTTATTACAGGTGTGGTTTACTCCACAGATTCAAAAGCATATCCATGTCTGTATTACATTTCTTTTTTTAAACAACAGCAAATAATAACACTTCTTCCTACAGCATCCAACACACTACCTAATTGTGTTTACTTTCATGCTGACAGCATCCAATAAAATATATTTTGAAAAAATAATTTAAAAACCCTCCATTTTTACTGCTTTTCCTTTGGAAAACTACCTCAATCAGCTCCAGCGTTCTCCTGACTACTATTGCTCCTTTACTTCAAAATACTTAGAGTATGGATTGTGGATCACAGCTATATCTTTCGGGCTAAAGAGTTTGCAAAAAGAGAGGTATTTACATGGACTGGGTTTGCCAAATGTGTAGATTACCTGGTTTGGCCAGAACGGGTTAACTTTTCATCAGTTGGTGGGTTTGGTTAAATCCACTGTGGATTCCTAAGCTCCTCAGCTCATGATTTTGCACTGTGGTGGCAATGGCCTAGGCACACTGGCTGGGACAGGGCTGGAAATCCTAATGAAAGAAACCTTTGCAAAACTGTGGTTGTTTTTCCCTCACACTGTCTTGCATGGAATTTATAGAAATGATGGAGTGCTCTTCACAGATGAAGTCAACAGGGTGTTTCAAAGTTACCTGAAACTCTGCATCCTGTATTACGTGTGGCTGCCATATACTCACAACTAACACAACAACTCTTGTCAGAGCCACCCTAGGACCCGAAAAATTGTGAACTTTTTTTCTAAAGGTTTTAAAAAAAAGTTTTTTAACATTCTCATAGTGACGTCCCAATCATTGGAAACACGGAAAACAGTAATGCAGATATTGAATGACCACTGACAAATCCCAAAATAATGTGCAAAAAATGTATTCTGAACATTGCACTACACATTTTACTATACACATGCTGCTTTCATAGCATATTTAAAATCATATTTTTGTACTAAGTGTCTTTAAAACCATCTTTCAAAACTATTTTCCATTTTCACGGTTATACTGTATATCTGGATGATGTCGTTAACTGTGACCATCAAGCCTTTTCCATAATCTAAAACAAATATATCCATACATATTACAGTATTTTACACACTAAGGGTTCCTTGAAGTATTCTCTAACATCATGTTTTTCTAGAGAGTTCCGATAAAAAACATCTCTAAAACTTAATTTCTTTTTTTGCAGTGACGCTGGAGATCGCAATGATGTCGGTAATGACGATCATCACGGATACATCATGAAAATGCAAAACAAAAGCAGGAATTCAATAGTCACCACCACATTCAACAATTATAAATATCTTTCTTATTCTAAACATCACTCTAGATTATTCAATATCTATTTAACTCTGTATAAACATTTATCAATATAACAGTCTATATTAATGATTCACTCGGTTATGTGAGTGCATTCATAAGCCTATGAGTGGGTTTCTCACTGCTTATATAAGTCTATGAGTGGACATCAGAGTAGACTCATGAGGCTGTTACAGGGATTCAGCTCATACACAGAACTGTGCACAGAGACTCAGGACCTCAGTGAATAGTGGTGTACCAGAAACTCACCTCAGTACCCAGAGCCCCTAACCCACTATCATAAGTGTCTCATTAGCTCTCCGTCCTATAGCGAAGTTACCAATGATTAGACAACCCAGACAATGTGACTTAGGTTACTCTCATGAATGGTGGGAATCAAGAACACTCTTTTGTTTATTATTCTCATACCAGTCCACAACATGAGTAATTAGAGACACAGAAAAGTTTAAAATGTTTTTTTTTTGACGACGTGCTCTAGGATGCAGTATTTTTGCTAACATAAGCGGGCTTATCATTAAAAATAATATGATCAGCATTGTTACAATTCCATAAAACACAACGGGAGAAACCATATTAAAATGATAGTGGAAATAGGTCCTATAGTGCCTTGTGTACCCCCCTCCCCTGCTAGGAACTAGGTTTTTTAATAATAATAGAAGGTCTCTTAGGCTTGAATGGGGAACCCCATACCTCTAAGATCAGTAGAAGTGAATCACATCAGGATCAGCAAAACTCTCTTCTCTCTCCGGCAAAGGATTTTCTCCAAGTGCCCTAATCATGTATGCAGTGCAATATTAAAGGCACTAGAATTTCAGTTAGTTGCAGCTGTGTGCATGTTGTGTCTAGAGCATGGGCCGATCAGCCCGAATAACGGCTAACATTGTTATGGTAACTTTGGGGGCTTCTGCACTCACTGTAAAGACTAAGGTCGCGATGTAAGTCTAGGGATGTTAAAAACAAGCCGTTCTCATGTGAAGAAATTTAAGCAGTCTAACTTACAACAACACTTACATGCAGTGTTGTGTACAAAAACTGCAAAAGGGCAAAATGGTGTTTAAGCTTCTAATAAGCCTATGATAACTTAGCAATGTGGGCAAGCAGGGTCCTGTCGTCACTACAAGTCTTTCAGTAAGTGTGTCACTGGCTGCATAAGTCTCTGAGTTCATCTCTCTATCAGTGAGGGCATGAGGGAAAGTATAATTCTCTCAGTGGCTTTTTGAGTCAGTACATGATTGTACGTGGTTGTCAAACTGGATCTGTGACTGAGTCACTCAATGTCTCAGTGGGTGTGTGAGTGGAATTATAAGTCTCTCCGTAGGCCTGTGAGTCGATGCATGAATGTCTGAGTGAGTCTCTGACTGGGTGTGTGAGTGTTTGAGTGTGTTTCTGAGTGGGTGCATGAGTGTCTGAATACGTCTGTGAGTGGGTGTATGAGTCTTTGACTGCATATGTGAATGGGTACATGAGCCTGTGACTGGATCTATTAGTTGGTGCATAAGTGTCTGAGAGGGTCTGTCTCTCAGTGAGTGTGTCAGTAGAAGCAGAATTGTCACACTGTGTTTGTAAGTGGGTGTATGAGTGTCTGAATGGGTCTGTACATGGGTGTGTCACTGTCTAAGTCAGTCTGTAAGTGTGTGCATGAGTATCTGAATAGGTATGACTGTCGGCACATCAGTCTCTGAGTGGGTATGTGACTGGAAATATAAGTGTGTGAGTGGGTATGTGAATAGGTGTATAAATGTCTGAGTGAATATGTGAGTAGGTACATAAGTATGTGACAGTAACAGCGTTTGAGCGTCTTGCAAAGACAAATAAAGTTTTGTCTTGTACCCCTCGTGAGGGCTGGATCTAATTTGGAGCTGTGATATATATACATCACTTTTATGCTTCAGAAAAAAATGTAAGATATTCAAAAGGAATAAGTTTTAGGAAAACATTACGATTGTATATATTAATTTTTTAATGTTTAAATACTTTTTTAATTTTCCCTATAGTTTACCGTAGGAAAATCCCCACCCAGAGAGACTGATTCTTAAAAATGTGTATACTGCACAGTGTTACATCCTCATGTGATTGCAGATATATGACATTTGACAATTCACAAAACTTTCTGAAAATTGCATCATATAAGGATTTGAGTCCTGTGTAGCAAGCGCTGAAGAAGCAAGATGCGCTTCAAGCAGTGAGACAGTGGACTGCAAGCAGTGCTAGGAGTGAGTTACACGCTACAGCTTCCTGCTAGCGTCCTGTTCTCCAAGACAAGACCAAGGACAAGATAGGAGTTTGGAGACCCAGGTAATGCCATGTCAATGAGAGAGCTGCAGGGGGTAAGAGTAGGATGAATTCTTTGTGATGCACCACCTGATCTTCCAGCCGCAGATGCAGGAAAAGTGAAGTGAGTGAGGTCTGAAGCAGCTGTGCTGTATTTTGCCACCCCCTCCTGTTATATTCCATTAGGCACCCCAATATATGCTTAGGTAACATTGTAACCCTTAACTTATTTTCTGCGCTACATTACATACATAACGTTTCTTAGGGACTGACTTTTAACCTAGATATGACACTGCACATAGAATGTGTGATTTTCCCTGGTAAAAGCCTCATACATTATGCATGAGGATTCTTGGAAACTCAGCAGGACTACCATCTCCTGTATAAAGTTAATTCCCAACGTCATCCTAAGTTTGACAAGTGGCACAGCACAGTAGAACCCTCGGGGAGACCTCTGGGTATATAAACATTGCATCTTGCTAAGACAAGTAGAGGAGATCAGGATTTCACTGCCAACACACACTGCACAAGACAATGAGGTTCCTGCATGCAGCTTGCAGTGGTCTAACATCCCTTGCAGGGTGTCCAAATCAAGACCAAGACAGGGTCCCACAGTCTCTCAATTCAGGGATGAGGTTGACTTTATCCTAGAGGGTTTCTTGGCTTTATACCTACATACATGTTAGATACACTTAGGTACATTTAGTTAGGGTAGCATAGTAGGAGTACACATTTCAATTGTCATGTATTTTATACTCTCTGCTGGGTAAACTAACAGTCACAAACAGTTATTCTCCAACTGTCTGTAGATACAGACAGTAGGGTGAAGGAGCCTGAACATTAGTTAATTTAGTTGTAAGTATGGCCTACCATAAATCAATTACATCTACTGCACGCCCAGCCTCTCTAGTAAATAATTCATGTCAAATCAATGTCAGCGTCACTAATCAGAGTGAGCACATACAATAAGTAAGAGCCCAATAGGAGTCCAATAAGGACTCAAAGTTCAAGGATAGTGAAGGGGAAAGAGTTGTCAAAAAGAAGCTGTACACTACAGTCAACAACTACACATAGTCTTAACCCACAGGGGCCAAGAGTTCGGTCAGGGAAAATAAAGGGAAGATACTATTGGAGTATTATCCATTCGAAAAATCTAAGAGTACAGTGACTTTAAATGAAACATCATATACATGACAGTTAAGGAGTATTCAAAACACTACTGTTGTTAGACCTGAGAAAGGAACTTATCACCAACCATTAAGCAATCACCTTTTACAGTTTCATGACTGAGTAACAAGCAGCAGGCTAACAAATGTGTAATAACAAGTCAGCTAGTGAACTCCTCCTCTACACTATGTGAACATAATGAACTACAAAGAAAACAATGCATCAGAGACTTTATGAGTCCAATAACAAGCTCAGGATTAAGCCATAATGAAGAAAGCAATTTGACAAAGCTTGGCCCAAATGTGAGATAGGATACAAATAATTATTTCCCCAAGAAGCAGACAAAAAGGGCCATATGTTTAAAAATTCACTCAACATAATGCAGAAACGTACCCTGCTGAGCTGCATGAAAGTGAAGGAATGCACAGAATTTATCATTATATAATGCACTGCCGCACTTTTGGCTCCCTACCACCAATACAGGCAACTTTGCGTGATGTTGCAAGAGTGCCTGCAAAAGTCCTGCACAAAAAAATCCATTAGAGGCAATTCCATCTTTCTAAGCCTGCTGAAGAATGCAAGATAAAGATATGTCTCCTTGTTGTGCCTCTGCTGGATACACATATATGATCTTTAGCCCTGTTTTTGGTCCAGAAACTAGTCATACAGCAGAGGTACAAGGCCTCCTTCCGAAGCAGAGAATTTTGTTCCCTCCATATCTGCATGGTAGTTGCTGTAGGCAAGATGTCAGTTACTTCTCCGGTGAGAGCTGTCCACCTGTATGTAAATAAGATTTCAGACCTAGGAGAGGTCACTACAGAATAAATTACTCTGGCACTGGTGGGAGAAACAGCATGCAATATGAGTCTGCTTTTTCTATAAAACAACATTGTAAGAAAGTGCCCAGCTGTTTTCTCCACTAGTGAATAATTCAGAAGATAATGTAGGCACAAACCTCTCGTTACTGCAGCATTTATTGGAGTTAAGGATTAAATATAATAATCTATGCAAAATGTCAGCTGTAATAGAATACCCAGAGTGAGTCTTAGGGCAGGAGAAGTGGCTTGTTATGCTAGTATAATTAATAATGAGAAAAATAATAAATGAGAACCTTTGGTAGCTTGGCACAGAGCAGTCAGGCGTACCTGAGAGGCAATTTGTATAGTATTTGTGCAACACTTTAAATAGTAACACAGTGAAAACACACCGTAGAACGGATCCTTCATCAGATTAGAAGAATAGAGCATATTTTAATAAACAAAGCATGATCAAAATGACAAAAATCCAATCAGAACCGAAAATATGTAATAATAAATGTTTAAGTGAAAATAGCGCCAAACAGCATAGAGCCCCAACTGTGGATATCTGAATAGCTAGACTGGGACAAAGTCACAGGATCAGTCCCGACCTAATGGAGTGCAGGCCAGATTAAAGAATCTAGTTTGACCCACTGAACAAGAGTACCTTGAGTCCTTGTTGCAAAGAGTTGCCCAAGGTGATGTGTCAGTTCTGAGGAGCTGCGAGGCTGCAAAGTGAAGTTCTATGTCCTTTCCGAGAATCCCGTCATTGAGGAATGCAAATTTCAGCATCCAGTTGAATTGATGAGTCAGCTCTGAAAAGCTGTGAGGCTGCTATGCAAGGTCCCGCTTTATTGTTGAGGATTTGATTGATGAGATTGATGAGAAGCCTGTGATGCGAGGGCCTACTTTGGGGATGCGTTGCACAGCGGCAGTTCCAATTGAGCTTCAACACTGTGATGCAAAGTCCTTGCTGTGGGAAAGACCACAAAAGAGGCCTTGTGTCAGTTTTGCTAAGGATTGTGCCAAGCAGCAGAAGAGATGTACCTGTTCTGTTGGGGCTGGAAGATCACCTTCAGCCCACTTCCAAGGGTCTAGGACTGAGGTGGCACCACTTGCCAAGACAGGACACACAGTTGCAAAGTCCAAGAGCTTGCTACATGAGACTAGTCACTAGTCACTATGAGGGACCTGGTTACAGGTCGCCGTTTCAGTCCTTCTCACCCATGCCAGATGCTAGAGGTCAGCAAGCAGCAGGTCAGCAAAGTAGGCAGCAGTCCTCCAGGGCAGTAATCCTGCAGAGTGGAAGCCCTTTTAGCAGAACAGAAGTCCTTCTTCCAAAAGGTTCAGAAGTGTGCTGAAGATTTGGTATCTGACGTCCAATATTTAAATCTGGAGCTTCCTTTGAAGTGGGAGACGATACTAGAGGCTTTCAGTTGAAGTGCACAGGTTTCCTGTTCCCCCTGCCCTGGCTCAAGACTCGCTGAAATTAATCATTTGTGTGAAGGCAGGAGACAGCCTATTTAAGTGCAAGCAGAACTCTATCATGCCCCTACCTCCCTCCCATCCTGCGAGTGATGGCCATCCGGGCACAATTACATTTTCTATTGTGTGGGGCTGTCTAGGGGGAGATCAACTGCGAACTACATCCAGAGACAGACTGCAGGCTTTAAATGGGGAATGCAGGAAAATACCAACTTTGTGGTGAGCAAAAAAACGATGGACTTAGGCCCAGATCTCTGTACTGGGGTGAATATATGACATTGTTCTGCATTCTGTCCATCAACTGTTGTTTTTGCATTTGTCACCCCGAGTGGGACGGGTATGCTCAGACGTGAGCGTGCTCTCTACGTCACTGGAGTCAAGCTATCCTGGCTGAAGACGGCTGATAGCCAGAAACCGGTCCTAGGAGGCTTGATTCTGGTCCAGGGAAGACATGGCTTGGCAGTTCGGGCTGGACTGTTCCCATGAAGCACAGGGGCAAGGCTGATTTGCATATTGCCATGTCAGTTCAGTTCAGTTTTAAAGCTTTATTCGACATTTGTCATAAAAGCATTCACCTAACCCTAATACAATAAATACTACACATAAAATACTTTCTAAAATACATATTAAACATAGATTGTCGAATAAATACAAAGTAAAATACAAAGCATTGTCACAATTCATATAAAATGTAGATCTTAAAATTTAGAGTATAATAATTCATGTGGCAAAGTGCAGAATTAATAGTGTACATAATTCATTGGGATGTAAATGCCATTAATGAACGAGTGCGAATTAACCATGCCCAGGCCAAAAATTTTGCTACACCAACCACAAACACAGTGGAACAATCAGATACAAGTATCCCAAGGGCTACCGATTGGCTGCGAGTTCCCATATTTAAGCACACTGGTTTTAGCCATTTGCGCCTAGGGATCGAATACAGTGGACAACAGAACAACAAATGGGAAATGTGCTCAGTTTGTTCATTGCAATGGTGACAATGTTCGTCCCAAGCTGGGGACCAATGTTTCTTAAAGGCATTCACCGGAAGTGTACCTATGCGAAATTGAAAAAATAATTTTCTGTCATATGGTCGTTCAATAACGTCCCAGAAAGGTTCGCATGAAGGGTACATTTTTATATCCAAGAAGCGAGTTGTTAGACTTGAACTTGAACCATCACAAGACATTGTAAGATACACCATTTCCCAATATAGTTCTTTCAGCTTTGCTTTCGTGGGGAAGCTGGCCACATCTTTAATATCCCATAGATATTCCAATTTCAGTTTTACAAGGAGTCCCCGGAGTTCCTTTAGCCATGGGATACTATGGAAACAATCGAACTTAATGACGTCCATCAAGGCCGCCGCATAGTGGCTTAGTTCTGGGGTCACCATGAGCCGTCTCCAGTATAGGAGAGGCCGCAGCCTAGCTATGTCCTCTATACTTTTTCTACCGAGGTCCAATTTTAGTGGAGTTGTGCGTGTGCTTTGTGGGACCATCACAAGCCCTCGCAGAAACCTGTTTTCTGCACGGCCCAATTCTCTCAGGTTTGAAAACCCCCATAATTCAGATCCATATAAACAAGCCCCCAGTACTTTCATGGTGTAAATTTCCAGTGCACAGTTTACCGGCTTAGTTAGCGAGGTTCGATGTTTTAGGGCAATTGCACCTGCTAACTGCCTAAACTTTAGTATGGTTGTATTAATGTGCGATTTCCAGCTCATATTTTCCTGTAGGATGATGCCTAGGTAAGAAAAAGAGTCCACCCTTTCTAGGGGAGTACCTTTATATTTTATTACACCTTTAAAGGAGGACTGGTGGTTAAGGCACATGAATTTGGTTTTAGTGGTACACGGGAGCCTGCAATTACTGGGGCGTCACTAGCAATATTCTGTAAGTGTTCGACAATACCATTTATATAAATTGAAAAGAGAGTCGGCGCTAGGACGCACCCTTGTCTCACCCCACGTTCTATCGGAAAGGGATCAGTTACTTCTCCTTGCTTGCCCCATCTGATTCTTGCAAAATTATTTTCGTGGAGACGAACAAGGAGTGTAAGGAGTTCCTGGCTTAGGCCTGCATCCGCTAGAGTCTGCCAGAGTTTTTCTCTGGGGACCAGATCGAAAGCGGCTTTTAGGTCCATAAAAACTGCATACAATGTCCCCTTCTTTAGTGTAACGTTTCTCCAGTAGATGGTTAGAAAGTGGAGAACTTGATCAACGCTACTAGTTAAAGGGCGAAACCCTGCTTGGTATGATGACAGAATGTTCTTTTCATCAATCCATTGTTGCAGTTTATTCTGGACTAGGCGGCCCATTAGTTTTTGCGCTGTATCAATCAAACTAATGGGTCTGTAGTTTTTAGCCAGAGTTCTATCACCTTTTTTGAATATGGGAATAATTTCAGCTCCCTTCCATGAGGCAGGTACGTCCCCTCCCATGTCTAAACTGGGGTGTTGTTGTGAGCAAAAAAATTATGTATTTATGCCCAGATCTCAGTACTGGGGTGAATGTATGACACTGTTCTGCATTCTGTCCATCAACTGTTGTTTTTGCATTTGTCACCCCGAGTGGGATTGGTATACTCAGATGGGAGTCCCCGTGCTCTCCACGCCACTGGAGGCAAGCTATTCTAGCAGAAGACGGCTGATAGACAGAAAGCGGTCCTAGGATGCTTGATTCCAATCCAGGGAAGACATGGCTTGACAGTTTGGGCCGGACTGTTCCCATGAGGAACAGGGTCAAGGCTGATTTGCATATGGCCATGTCCGAACTGAGGTTGTGTGGTGAGCAAAAAAACTATCTATTTAGGCCTAGATCTCTGTACTGGGATGAAAGTATGACATTGTTCTCAATTCTGTCCATCAACTGTATTTTTTGCATTTGTCACCCCAAGTGGGACGAGTATGCTCAGACGTGAGTCCCGTGCTCTCCACGCCACTGGAGTCAAGCTATCCTAGCAGAAGACGGCTGATAGCCAGAAACCGGTCCTAGGATGCTTGATTCCAGTCCAGGGAAGACATGGCTTGGCAGTTCGGGCTGACTGTTCCCATGAGACACAGGGTCAAGGCTGATTTGCATATGGCCATGTCTGAACTGGGGTGGTGTGGTGAGCAAAAAAAACGATGGATTTAGGCCCAGATCTCTGTACTGGAGTGAATGTATGACATTGTTCTGCATTCTGTCCATCAACTGTTGTTTTTGCAATTGTCACCCCGAGTGGGAGGGATATACTCAGACGTGAGTCCTGTGCTCTCCACGCCACTGGAGTCAAGCTATCCTGGCTGAAGACGGCTGGTAGCCAGAAACCGGTCCTAGGATGCTTGATTCCGGTCCAGGGAAGACATTGCTTGGCAGTTCGGGCTTGTCTGTTCCCATGAGGCACAGGATCAAGGCTGATTTGCATATGGCCATGTCTGAACTGGGGTGGTGTGGTGAGCAAAAAAACAATGGATTTCGGCCCAGATCTCTGTACTGGGGTGAATGTATTACATTGTTCTGCATTCTGTCCATCAACTGTTGATTTTGCATTTGTTACCCCTAGTGGGACGGGTATGCTCAGACGTGAGTCCTGTGCTCTCCACACCACTGGAGTCAAGCTATCCTGGCTGAAGACGGCTGCTAGCCAGAAACTGCTCCTAGGATGCTGGCAGTTCGGGCTGGACTGTTCCCATGAGGCACAGGGTCAAGGATGATTTGCATATGGCCATGTCTGAACTGGGGTGGTGTGGTGAGCAAAAAAAAGGATGGATTTAGGCTAAGATCTCTGTACTGGGGCGAATCTATGACATTGTTCTGCATTCTGTCCATCAATTGTTGTTTTTGCAACTTTCAAATTGTGGCATTTTCAAAATTGTAACCAAAAAATCTGACTTCACCATGAAAGAGGATTTTTAATTACAATTCCAAAGACATCAAACAGTTTACCCATTTGGAAGGTACAGCTTATTAAATGTAATGAGGTAACTCCAATGTTATCTTGTGGGAGAGGTAGGCCTTCCAATAGTAAAATCCACATTAACGGGTTTTCACTATCAAGACATGTAAAACTTGAAACTTAAAATGTCCAACTTTCTAAATACATTGCAGCCTGCCCTTTGGGCTGTTTAGTGTAAAAATAACATTTGATGGACAAAATGATGAACAATGTCAAACATTTACCCCAGTATAGAGATCTGGGCCTATATCCATCTTTTTTTTGGCTCCCCATGCCATTCCTGTTTAAACCCAGCCATATGCAAATCAGTCATGACCCTGGTCCTCAAGGTAACAGTACAACCCGAACTTCCACGCCAGGTCTTTCCACGTCTGGGTATACCCGTCCCACTCGGCCCAGAACAAGCATCCTGGGACCGGTTTTGGGGTTTCACCTCTCTTCAGCCAGGTAAGCATAACTCCAACGGCATGTCAGGGCATTCCCATTGCACTCAGGGTGACAAATGCAAAAAGAACAATTGATGAACAGAATGTTGAACAATGTTGAATACTCATCCAAGCTAGCCTGGCTGGTGAGGGGTGTTACCCCGAAACCAGTCCCAGGATGCTACTTTCCGGGCGAGGGAGGACCAGACTTGGCAGTTCAAGCTGGACTGTTTCCATGAGGGTCAAGACTGATTTGCATATGGCTGGGTCCAAACTGGGGTGGTGTAGTGAGCAAAAGATTGATGGATTTAACCCAAATCTCTTGACTGGGGGTGAATGTTTGATTCATTCAGCTTTCTGTCCATCATTTGTTGGTGCACCTTTACTGAATAAGACTGTCAGATCCATGTGGGATAACCACATTTTGCTGATGAGAATCTTTTTTCAATTTCAAGTGATTTCATATCTATCAATTAAAAAGTATGCTACTTGCCAAACAGCCTTATTGACTTACACATTAATAGGGACTAGCATTTTAAAATACTATAGCCTTGAAAAAGCCTCAGGCCTGCGCACCTGTTGGAGGGTGAAACTCCTGCTGTCTGAGCCCTAATCCACCCACTATTATGTTAAATAGGTGGCTTTATGTACATAACACTAAGTCTGGGTGTTGAATTCCGCTCCGCTCGTGGAGTATGCGGAGATTCCCGCACTCCGCGTTATGAACTCCGCTTCACGTAACGGAGTGGAGTTTTTTCCCTCGCTCACGTTCGTCAACGTCAAGTTGGCAAGTGGGAGCAAGGAAAATCAGCCTCCCCCTGATATGTCATAATGCTTTTATCCAACGCACTCCGCCGCTTGTGGAGCTCCGCGTAGCACAGCAGAGTTTTCTGCACTTTGCGGAGTTTCGCCCATCAGAAATCTGCGAACTCGGCCCAGGCTTACATAACACATACAGATGTATAATTATATTGATTTCATTTAATTAATATAGTGTATATGTTTTCTGATTAATTTTTCTCCCTTGTTTTATTACATTTCTGAAACCTAGACACACATGGGAGTCCAGAATGAAGTTACTTGTGTTGATCCCAGCCCATTTTTCCCTAGAATGCTGTGCAAATGTTAAACTATGCATCAAAAAAGGCTATTTTTGCCAAATATATTCAATAGAAAACGTGGGCAGTTTCCACCAATACCCAATGTCTTACCACCCTGCCGTCCCACACTTTTGCCAACTGAAAAACTGCCTCCGATGTGTGGGCAGACATAAAGTATGTCATTGGAATGCATAAACATTGTAAGTAGGGGTGGGCATTACACCTATAATTCCATGCAGTTTAATAGCGTAAAATTCCAGGAGATTACGCAGAATTATGTAAAAAGAGTAATTCTGCATTTCAAGCTATATCTTAATACAAAAATGCCCCCTCGTGTCCATCTTGCATGCAAGGAGGCACTTTAGCATTAGGAAATAGCGCTAAATGCACCAGAAGCCAAATACTGAGTGAGAGCAACTGCTTGCGACTTCTAAATGTGTTCTCACACTTGGATCCCCCCCCAAATTACACATGAAGGAGTGATCATGTAGTAATTGGTAATTCCGCATCTAAGAGTAATGCGGAATTACTCAAATTACTCCGAGTACTCTGGCACAATTGGAATTTTGTCAGGGCCTAATTGTAACCATGTTGAAGACATCATTGACACCCCATTGATTACATAGGGACTGTCTCACCAGTATTGAAGGTGTATAACTCGCAGCATATTAGCGCTGCTCCCTACGGAGCAGGATTGTGTGGTTTTAATAACATTTGCTCTTTACAGGCAAAGGGAAACTGCTTTCTTTGTTGGCTGTTGAATTTACCACCAGCTACTTCTAGCTTTATTACTCACTCAGACCAGAACCAGGGATTTATTTCCGAAAAGATTCATTTGGCCCCTCTTCTGTTGAGGGTCAGTACTTGGACAAATCAAGCACCTAGGCAATGCATTACTCACAAGTGTCTCAGCCTGGAAAAGGTGTTTATATCCCATGACTAAACTATATTTGGGATACTCTTGTTACTCTGGGATTGTCTTCTCTGTTTACTGAGCCTAGTAGTACTACTAAAGCAGATAAGACAAAGGTGAAAGCAACATTCCTGGAACACTGTAAAGTTCTAATAATGAAAATGAGCCTGTTAAATGCACAGTCCTGATTTTAATATAGATCCTTAGCTACAGTGAAACCAACTATGTATTTATCTCTTGAACTCACACAATGGAAGCAATCACTTCTTTTCAGCCTCAGGGCAGACTCAATTTATTGTTCGCTGTGCTTTAAAAGTGTCCCAGACCTCGATGAGAATATTGTATCATCTTGCCCATATGACAATCAATCTGGTTAAGCACTATAGCTTTACTTTTTTTGTAATTTGCACAGTTTGTCACGTATGCACTTTTTGAATCCCTTGTTATGTAAGTTGGCATTCCGATGGTGTAGAGTAGCTTTGCTTTATTTACAGTCTTTAAGAACGTCTGAAATTTGCTATTGTGTTTGTGCCTTTTCATAAATCGGTTATCCAGGCAAGAAAAGCAATGATAGGGTAACTGTATATTTGTCTTTTCACTGTTGCATCATTTTTATTGTCTTTTAAGTTGAAGTATATGTTTAGGTCTTATGACACTTTATACATATTCATGATTGTATTGTATTGGACCAAAGTGTATTTCACATTGTGTTTTGCAGCGTATTGTGTTGCAGGCGATAGGGCCAGCCGCATAAGTTTGATACTGTTTTATTGAGAGACATGTGGTAATGTTGAGTAATCCCCACAGGACCTGCAACTTTCCCTCACAGAAATGGTAAGATAATGTGTGATTTTAGTCAGTTTGACTAATGTATTATTGGCCCGCTCCACACATGTAAATACCAAGAAGTACAAGTAGGAACAAAATGGAAAAAATATGGTAAATTAACAACAACTTCAATAAGATTCAATACGTTGGGACATGGTGATCATAGCACATAATTTTTAATGCCATTTTAGGGAAAAAAAGCATTTGGATTCTTGCACAGCATTTTCTTCAAAATTTTACAATAGACTTGCTATTTTCTTCTTACCCTCTTGGGAATTCGCAAACCTTTGGTACCTTAAGGAGGGTTAGGTGAGATCTATCATACATGTCAAAAAAGAGCTTAGCATTCTATGTGGAAAAGGCTTAGGGTCCAATTATAGCTTTGGCGGCACTGCACCAGCTCTCTAACAGTTCAGCACCACCAAAGCTGTGTAAGGACCGTCCGTCTGATTACGATTTCAACTTGTGCAGGCGGATGATCCTTTTACCTTTTGCACAGCGGTCGTTCGAAAATGGGCAATGCAATGCAAATGGAAAAAAATTCCTGCAATGCATGGACTGTGAAGTCCATGCTGTGTTCGAACTGAGGGTACAAGCAGATTGGGGGCATATGTAGGGCTCCTTCTATTCCCTCACCTCCAGCCTTTTCGTGGCGGCTCACCTCTATGAAAAGGCTGGCAGTGGAGAAACTCGTAATATGCTCAGAAGGACTGTGCCAGTTCTGCTCAGCATATTGCATTCCCCCTCCGCGACACCACGGCCAGGGAACAACTGTTCGATGGCACAGCCAGCGGTCCACCTCCTGAACGACCCAGAGAATCGTAATCTGGCAGGCAGGCCACCACGAGTCTGGTAGTCCATGGACTGCCAGGCTCATTATCAGGTCCTTAGCAGCCATGTAGTTACTGCCCTCAGAACAGCATTATCATCATATAAGTATTTTTTCAAGCATTGTAAGAAAGAGGAAATGCCACATTAAGTATCCATTGAACAGTTTTATTTGTTTAGATAAGTTATAGTTCCTGAAAAGTATGTTAGCCCTTATAATTATGGAGAATAATCCACAATAAGGGACACATTGCCACTGTGTAGTTAGAATTAGGCCAGAGATTCCATAGGAAGAGTGGTTGTTTTGTTTTTTATGAATCTTTATGGAACTTTACCCAAAAAGCGTCATCCACCTTAGTGCCTTCCTGGAAAGTTTTGGGGGCGATCAGTCAAGCCGGGATTGAAAAAAAAGGGTTGCATAATGGGTTTTCCACATGCAATTTGCTATAGAATTTTAGAAAGCATTTTAGAAAAATGGATGAAAAGAATTAAATCAAATTCAGCGGAAACCTATGAGCTAGATGTACGCACATTAACAATAGTGATGACCAATTTGGAGTATTTTTATGAATTGCTATTTGGTAATCGATATTACTAATGTACTAAAGTGTCCACGATATGCAAATTAGTGTTCCTAGTGAGTCGCAAATAGACCCTGCTCATGAATATTAATGAGGGAGGTTGTAATTTGGGACATGCTGCCATCACAGAGATGGTGGCCTGCTGGGTCAGCGGACCACAATGTTGGTGATTTCTTTTAAGAAAAGCAATCTTTTTATTTTCAAATGCAGTCCATTTACCATAAAGAAAAATTGGATGCATCACCTCTGATATGCATCTGGGCTCTCCCCCTGAGGACATATCCCCCCTTGCCCCAGGCGCGCTTGCACTGGGGCAAGGTAGAAAATTAGATATTCACACTCAGTAAGCTGGCCATAGCTCTAGGGGGCAGCCTGATCTGTACCCCTAAAATGTATTTTGCCATCGGTAGGAGGGCAGAAATATTGGCTTCTGGGTAGAAAAGATGACCTACACCACCCGATGTGGTCACTTCAGGGGTGAATAGTGGCAGTGACTAACTGCCCATTAGTTACTTGCTACCACATACCTAATACACTTAAATCTAGGATTTAAGGGAGCCCCCTGACACCAGAACCTCAGATCTTAACGACTTACTTCAAAGAAGGACCAAAAGGAGTTCTGTGTTGCCAACAAGACTTTGCCCACAGCACAAAGCAAAAGCAAAAGAGGGATACTTTGTCGCTGAGGCAACAGGCTTGGATAGGAGTGAATGAACCTAGTCCTTGGCCAGGACCCTTGAGGAAGCCAGAAGCACCCTCAGTCTCCCCTGGTATAGAGTGACCAGTCCCCTGCAAACTGCAGGTAAAATCACTGGCCCGATCCAAGGAATCACTGGCCATTGGTCTCTCTGAGGAGAGATCGCCCAAATCCAGGTGGTCCAGTGCATTGTGAGACATGTAGTCTCACCTTCCCCGAAGCTGTAGGGTCCTACATTACTCCCCTGGACCCAGTGAAGTTGCAGAAGCTTTTAGCTGTGCTTGCTGCTGCATTGGCTTGTTGGTCACCAATCTGGTAACTGACCACTTCACTCAACGCCACATATACAGGGAAAGCCATGCAACCATCCTCCGATGTCAGGAGCTGTGTATCTGTTGTGTGATTGTATTCAGTTTCTTGCAGCACCATGTGTGAGCGGTAAAAACCGCACCACCTGTGGCTCCAGTTTAGCACCAAGGACAGCCAGAAAAACTCTGAACCCGGACTCCATGGGCTTGGTAAATTGATTTCCCCGGCCCGGTCTGTTGCGGCTATTGCCGTTTGTGCGGAGGGCCTTTGGGAGCAGATTCCTACTTCCGGTGGGGTAGTGTTCTAGTTCTGGAACACCCTAGACTATTTAGCTACCACGTCATGAGCACGCGCAGCGGACGAGTGATTCTCAGGAGCGATAGATACTGCTAGTTGCTGTTCGATTGTGCTGATTACCACTGTGCTGAATTATTTTAATAATCCCCATACTTTTAAAAGTATTGTTGTGACCACTCTTACCTGCCTACTCTCCCCGACCCTGGTACGTCGCAGCTATTGCCGTTTGTGCGGAGGGCCTTTGGCAGCAGATTCCTACTTCCGGTGGGGTAGCGTTCTACTTCTGGACCACCCTAGACTATTTAGCTACCACGTCATGAGCACATGCAGCGGCGCACCAGCGGCGCGCTGGTGGCATGCCAAAGGCAAGCCCGTCTGCGCCTGTCCGAGTCCAGCCGGGACCAAGGGCCATGACCCCTGGTCATTTTGATAATACTAAGAATATCCACCCTAGCTATAATTCACAGACATTTTGGAATTTAAGGGCGGCCCCTGGTGATATGTGTTCTCATTCTATGTGCTGGGTTAATACTGTCTCAAACTGTCTCCACTGTGATTTCAAACTTAATTCTAACACTAAGGAAGTCCAAGGGTCTTGGCCCCCAATAAAATGTTTTCTTTTGAATTGCTGTTACCTTATCAAGCATTCTGATGAAATTTTACTTCTCTTGGAAAATCCTAATCTTGATGCTCTTTTCCTATCTGAAACATGGCTGCGGGATGAAACTGACCCAGCCATTACTCAGATTTTACAACTTGGGTACTCATTACATAGAGCAGATCGCAAAACTGGTAGAGGTGGGGGTTTAGGGATAATCTTCAAAGATTATTTCCATTGTCGTTCATCAATTGCGGAAATACCGGACTGCGAAAGTTTGAGCTTTGCACTTGAAATTTCTCCTACGGTCACCTTTTCTGGCCTGTTACTTTATCTGCCACCAGGACCGATGGGTCAGTTTCTTGATAGATTTCCGTCCCTTGTTGCTGAGTTAGCAGTATCTCCAGCAAATTTTACAGTTCTCTGAGATTTGAACATACATCTAGACAACCCCATTGATTACCAAGCAAGGGATCTTCTATCTAATTTATCAGCTCTCAAAATTGTCCAGAAGGGCTTTGCACCTACAAACATTAAGGGTCATCTTCTTGATGCTGTGTTTAGCAATGACCTAAAACTCCATGTGGGTCCCCCAATCCCCCGCCCATGGACTGATCACCTACTTGTTCCCTTGGATTGGGAAACTTTCGCCTTCGCCGTGTTGTAGAGTCCTGCTCCACTGCTAGGAAGGAAATGGCCGAATCTTTTAGCACTCTTGTGCTATTATATCGTCCCCCCCACTCTATGCCGTCCTTCCCCTCTTCCTTCCTCGATCAGCTGACCAACATTGCTACCGGCTCCCCCCGCACTGTCATCATCGGTGACTTTAATTACTGGTTTCAGCACGAGGACGCTGGCCCACATGCTTCCGAACTGTTCGAGGGTCTCACAAGCCTGAATTTCATCCAACTTGTCAGGTCGGCCACCCATAAGGGTGGCCACATCCTCGATCATATCTGGACCCATGGAGTCACGTCCTCCCGCCCACTAATAACACCTTGTGTGTGGTCTGATCGACACCACATTTTCGGCGGCTGGCCAGATCAAGGTCCCCCCACGGGAGGGTGGCACGGCTCGCAAGTGGAAGGCTGTCGATCCCTCCAAACTATTGGCTCATTTGTCCCAAACTTATCCCCTGCCACCCAAGGACACTGGTACCGATGAGCTTCATGGGCTTGTGGCAGACTGGCTTACCACAGCCAGTGACATCTTTGCCCCCCTCACTAAGTTCCCTCAATCCCGGCACAGTAATTCCCACAAATGGTATACCCCCCACTTAAAAGCTCTCCATTTGGAACTCCGCCAGCTTGAGCGCAAGTGGAGGAGGGACTACTGCCCCTCAAGCAGAGACGCCTATGTGGCGGCTCGCAATAGGTATAAACTCGCCATTTTGGCTGCAAAAAAAACGTATGCCTCAGGTAAAATCCTTTCTGCCCCCTGTCAGTCTAAGGAAATTTTCAAGGTCCTTAACGAATTTACCTCCGACCCCAGGACGCTCCCTACTCAGGCCCCCACACAGGAAGCGTGCAATGCCCTTAGCACTTTCTTCGTTGAAAAAATCGTATTGATTAAGGACACCATCCCTGTCACGTCTCCTGGCGCTGGATCTATCTCCACCCCTCACAACACTTTCTCTTTCACACAATTCCCTCTTCTAGACTCTACTTCTTTGGCCACTCTTGCGACCCGCATTAAGTCGGGATCTCCAGATGACTGCTGCCCCCCCTCCATACTCCGGGACATCTGCCACTCTTTACCCGACTTCCTTCTTCCCCTGCTAAACTCTTCCCTTTCTTCCGGGACGGTGCCGGGCTCTTTCAAGGAGGCCGTGCTGGTGCCCCTCCTGAAGAAACCGGGGGCTGATCCCGCCGTCCCGGCAAACTACCGTCCTATCTCTCTCTTACCTTTTTTCTCGAAAATCCTGGAAGCTCACGTCACCACCTGTCTCTCACAGTTTATCGAGAGTTCCAACTTTCTCGAGGACAACCAGGCGGGCTTCAGACCCGGCCACTCTACGGAGACAGTGATCTTGGCTGTGCTGGATGCCTTGAGAGACGGTTTCGACAAGGGTGCCCCCCAGGCCCTGGTATTATTAGACCTGTCAGCCGCCTTCGACACGGTGGATCATAACATCCTTCTCCGCCGTGTCGAGCAGGCTGGCATCCAGGGCCTGGTGCTGGCCTGGGTCAGATCCTTCCTGACTGGCAGGTCTCAGACCCTCAGCCTGGGCGCCTTCAGGGCTCCGAGAGAGCACTCGCTCTGCGGGGTCCCCCAGGGTTCCTCTTTGTCTCCTCTCCTCTTCTTTTCAATCTCTATCTTTGCCCCCTTCTTTTTTCTTTGAGGCAGTGGGACGTTACCGTATTTAATTACGCGGACGACCTGCAACTCATCTTTTCTCTCAATTCCCCCTCTGCTATCTCCAACTTCCAGGCAGTCATGTCCCACATTCTCCAGTGGATGGGCCATAACCAGTTAAAGCTGAACCCCGGGAAGACGGAGCTCCTTCTTCCTGGTAGGAGCGCCACCTTCTGGGGGCCACAATTCTGGCCGGCGGAACTGGGCCCCTCTCCCACTCCTGTAGCTTCGGTATTTAGCCTGGGGGTCACTATTGACTCCGCCCTATCCCTAGGGCCGCAGGTGGGGACCGTGGTCTCGTCCTGTATCTACCAACTGCGCAGGATCAGGAAAGTGGCATACCTTCTTACACCTGATGCCCTCCTGCAGGTCATCATGGCCCTCGTCCTCTCCCGCCTAGATTTTTCTAATTCGATCTACCATGGTCTGCCTAAAACATCGACGGCTAGACTGCAAGTGGTCCAAAATCAGGTGGCGAGATTGGCCTTAGGGATTCCGAAGTGGCAATCCGCCAGGCCCCTCCTGGTCAAACTCCACTGGCTCCCTGTCATCTCTAGGGCAGCCTTCAAGATCGGCTGCCTTATTTTCAAGTCATTAGTTGGCCCCTGCCCCGCCTTTGTGAAATCCCTCATCAGACCCTACTGCCCATCCCGCAATTTGAGATCCTCTCACCTCCATTTCTTGACTGTCCCTTCCTATAGGCTCTGCAGATCTGGAGGCCGGAGATTTGCCTACCTGGCCCCCAAGCTCTGGAACTCTTTCCCCCTCTCTCTTAAAACTTCTAACTCCCTGATTCTTTTTCGTAAATCTCTAAAAACCTGGCTTTTCCCCCAATCTGGCTAGTCTTTCTGTCTTCTCTACCTCCAACCAGCGCCAGGAAACCCATGGTGTCAGTGCGCTCTACAAGCACCCCTTACGATACGATACGATACGATCTTTCCGTCAGCCAGTGGTCGACCTCTCTGACTGATACCACTCCTTTGTCTGCTTCAGACCCTGGTAAGGCCAACAGAAATTTCGATGCTTGGATACAGACCTTGCTAGATTCTTTAATCCCTCTTAAAAGCTCATATAGAAAAAACAAATCACAATTGGCACCATGGCGGGGGGCGTGGCTTAGCCAGCGAGCATGGTGGTCGTGTAGAGCGCGAGCTCCAACCAGCCTTGTAGAAATCCTGCAAAAATATCCTGCCCTGGTCCTTGTAAACAGGCCCAGATTACACTGATCGGTGCCTGAACCCTGTGGCCGTCCCCTGCCCGCGATTGGTAGCGTGGGACTACTTCTAGCGGCCAGGCCATCGCCTGAACTTGAGGGGCTCCGGGGCGGCCTACACAGCCGGGTCCTCAATTTTGGAGTGGCCCAACGGAGTGGAGCGGCGGCACCGTAGACGACGGCGGCGCGGACCCGCCGCAACTTCCGGGACCCGGGGCTTTCACAAACGACATCTCTTGTGGACCAGCGGCAGACGGTGCCTTACAAGCTGAGCCCAGTTGAGACCCCGGCAGGGAGTCGCCGGATTCGCACGGAGCGGGGGAACTGTCGAGCTGCCGTGGAGCGGCGGTGCAGGATCACTGAGGGGCGCGCCTGCACAGGTCGAAGGTTCTACTGCTGCCCCGGGTCGGAGTTGCTACGAGTGGAGCCGTGGTAGCGGAGAACGACTACTCGGGGGTCGTGTCGGGCCTCGGTGTGACGCAGTTGGCGGATCTGAGATTGGACTTATCTCGCGGCCAGCGACGCCGGGGTGTGCTGGCTGGTTGGCACGGTCGGAATCCCCTCGCCGTAACGGGGAACGCTCTTGGAGTGTCTGCTACCTCTTCCCCCCTGCCTTCCTCGGGGAGGGGGTCAGAGGGTTGGCGGCCATATTTGGACCTGGGACCTCGTGGCGTGGCTGAGCCACATGCCGGAACCAACATGACGAGAGGTAGCGGCAGCCAGAGTAAGCAGGAGCCCATTGACAAATTCACGGAGGCGGCTGGCGCGAAGGGTACCCCGGCGCAAGTACCGGACAATGCAGTGCTCATGGCGGCCATCACGCAGTCCCGCGATGTCCTAGATGCCAAGATAGGGGCGGTGGGCTCGGACGTGATGCTCCTCCAGCAAGACCTGCCGAACGCTGTGGAGCGTATAGCGGGTACAGAGACACTCATAACTGAGGTGGAAGACAAGGTTTCCTCCCTGAAGAAGAGAGTCATGGTCCTTGAGAGGACGCAGAAGGGCCTTGTACAAAGAGCGGAGGAGGCGGAAGGACGGGCAAGGCGTAGTAACCTGAGGTTTATTGGCTTCCCCGAGGACTGTGAGAGTGGGAACGCTGAGAGCTTCCTTACACAATGGCTGGAGAGCTGGATTCCACCTGAAGCTCTCTCTTGCTGCTTTGTGATCGAGAGGGCCCATCGGGCACTGACAAAGAAGCCACCGCCTGGTGAGCGCCCGCGCCCCATGATCGCTAAACTCCTGAACTATGCAGACAGAGATGTGATCCTAAAGCAGGCGAGGCAGAAGGGCAAGCTGACTTATGACAATGCCAATATCCTGATCTTTCCGGACTATACCAAACAAGTGCAACAACAACGCCAATCTTTCAGAGCGGCCAAGGCCCGTCTCAGGGGTCTGCAGCTACAATATACCCTACTTTATCCTGCAAGGCTGCGGGTGATCTTTAAGCCTCGCACTTTCTTCTTCATCACCCCAGAGAAGGTCTTTCAACGGACAGATGAAACTGTGAAAATTCGACCCAACAGGGCAAAAGGAGGAGAGTCTGACTCCTCTGCAAGTAATTCGGCCGAGGGAGGCCTAGAGAGTCAGCGCAAGTGCAGGGGCCGTTCGCGCTCAAGCCGCAGCTCGAAATCTGTATCAGACACGCGTCGAGACGGGGGAGCCCAGGACGCCCAGGAGGATGTGCCTTGACTTTTGTGAGACCTGACTAATAACTTGCCTGAATGCTTTATGTGTAGGGACCAGTTACAATGCTGTCGAGGCTGGTGTCCCACAAGGGTTAGTTGGGAGGGGGCGACGGCCTAGTTCCATATGGACTGCTGCGAGGGGTTCAGTTGGAGGGGATGGTACTTGGCTCCTAGTTGGGGCCGAGATCATGCTCCGACCACGACAGGTGCTTCCACGTTTGGGAGGTGTGGGGTGGGTGGGGGAGAGTTAGGGTTTGGTTGCGAGGGAAGGGGAGAAACTACTGCTTGCTGACTGTCCACAAGGATGCCAGGGTTGCCGGCGCAGCATGAGGCTTTTACACATTGCACTACTCCAAAGGTTATGGCAGGTGAGGTGGTGCGGTTAGGCCCGGGTGGGACATGGATTATGTGCTGGAATGTGCGGGGCATGTTGGATAAAGTGAAGCGGGGCTGTTTTTGCATGGGCCAAGAGGAGGGGGACGGATATACTCCTCCTGCAGGAAACGCATCTGCTCGGTACAAATGCACTGTGCTTGCAGAGGAATGGGTTCGTACACACATACCACTCGGGGTTCACTAGAGGATCACGGGGGTGGCGGTCCTTGTCCACCGAAGGGTCCCATTTGTACACAAACGTACGTGGACAGACCCACAAGATAGATTCGTATTTGTACATGGTGAGATCAGGGGTGACCCAGTCCTCATTGGTAGTGTATACGCCCCGCCTCAGCTGCAGTGGCCCCTAGTGGAGAAACCGCTTTCCCTATGGGTGCACATGCCAGACGCCATGTCCGTCGTGGGAGGGGATTGGAATGATGTGATGGATGTCGCAATGGATAGATGGTGCAGTGTAGATGGTGATCGTGGAGCGGCGGGTGGGGACAGTCACACGTCCCGGTTGCGGGCTCTGGCCACGGGCTTGGATTGGGTAGACACGTGGAGACACAAAAATGGCGTGCGCAGGGAGTATACTTATTTCTCGGCAGCCCGCGACTCTTTCTCCAGGCTGGATTGCGTTTTTGTTCCAAGGGGCATGGTAAATAGAGTACTGTCCGCTGAAATCCTGCCGAGGGCGTTGTCTGACCATTCGCCGGTGTACTTGATACTAGACACTGGACGAGCCCGACAGCCATTCAGATGGCGTTTGTCACCATGGCAACTGACACAGGGTCCTTACCGGGCCCATATGACATGTGAAATTGCTCATTTCCTGTCGGTGAATGTGGGCACCGTGGACACCGCGGCGATGCTCTGGGAGGCGATGAAGCCCACACTGCGCGGTGTGGACATCTCATGGTGTGCGGCTGCACGCAAAGAGAGGCGTAAGGACCTAGTGCGGCACAAGGCGGACTTAGAGGCGCTGGAGCGAAGGGGTAGAGAAGAGGATGGTGGGGCGGCCAGGAGACAGTTGGTTTTTGCTCAGCAGCAATACTCAGCGGTGCTTCTAGATGAGGCCAAGCAGGCATGGCTGGCCACACGTAGTCATATTTATCAGTGGGGCGATAAGTCCAGTAAAAAGCTACATCGACTGTGCCAGGGTGTCATGCACGCCCAGCCTCCGACCCAGATAGTGGGAATGGATGGGAAGCCTCTCTTGGAGCCGGCGGCGTTGGCTGACAGTTTCGCCGCATATTATGAGGCTCTTTACGCGCCACAGGAATGTTTGGAGGCGGAGGTAGTACAGCGCTTTATAGATGACCTTCCTCCTAAGGCCATCACTGATGAGGCTCGCGAAGTGTTAGACCGCCCCCTGTCGGATGAGGAGCTCGCCACAGCGCTGGGTGAACTGAACCCGGGCAAGGCTCCGGGGCCGAATGGGTTCCCTAGCGAGTTCTTTAAACACTTTGTGACTCAGCTGGGCCCACACTTTCGCCCGGTCATAGAGGAGGCACGAGAGACCGGCTCGTTGCCGCTGGACTGGCGCCATGCAGAGGTGGTGTTTTTTTTAAGCCTGGGCAACCGCCAGAGGCCCATGCGTCCTATCGCCCGATATCTCTGCTCAACACAGAGGCCAAGATACTAGCCAAGGCCCTCGCCAATAGATTCAAGCCGTACATTACCGACCTGGTACATCCTAACCAGGCTGGTTTTATGCCACAGCGCGCTACTCGCCATAATATACGACGGGCGCAGGTCGCAGTGTCAGCCTGGCGAAGGCTGGGGGAACGGGCAGCACTGTTCTTAGCCGACATGGATAGGGCATTTGATTCCCTAAGCTAGACGTATTTGTTCGCTCTTTTGGGGTGTCTCAACCTGGGCCCTCGTTTCTTGGCGTATGTGCGGCTCCTATACACAGATCTCACGGCGGCGGTGCGAGTGGGGGGGTAGATTTCCCCCTCCTTTCGGCTTGAACGTGGGACGAGGCAAGGCTGCCCCCTCTCCCCATATCTGTTCGCCCTTGCTATGGAGCCCCTTGCGGCGTGGGTGTGGATAGACACTCAGCTCAGGGGTTTCCAGTGGGCGGGGGGAGTGATGGATAGAATAGCGCTATACGCTGATGACATGCTGTTTTTCCTCACTAACCTGGAGCGCTCAGGGCCTAGGCTCCTGCGGATCCTGCAAATTTTTGGTGAAACCTCTGGATTATATTTGAACTCTCTGAAATCTACATTATGGCTCCTGGGTGGCCCGCAGCCTGTTGGGGACTGGGCGGGGGAGCTTCAAATAGCCACAGATGGCATGAAATACTTGGGGGTGTTCCTGTCGGAGGACGCCTCCGTTGCTATGGAACGCAACATTACCCCGGTATGGGAGCGCACCTGAGACGACATTAAAGTCTGGTCCAGAATGCCACTCTCCATTCATGGTCGGTCAGCCATCTTTAAGATGGTGGCTCTCCCACGTTTGATCTACCAGCTGCAGAATCACCCAGTTCTGATTGTTCAGAGTTGGTTCCGGGGCCTTAACTCGGCGCTCAGCCGATTTCTATGGGAGGGCGGTACGGCGCGGGTTGCCCAGCGGACCTGCTTCCGGTCAACCTATACGGGGGGCCTGGCTACTTCAGATGTCCTTTCCTACTACCAGGCGTCCCACTTATTAGTCTTAAACGACTGGTGGTATGCTGACAGAAGTGACCCCGCCTACGCGGTTGAGAGGGCTTTGATGGGCACAGCGTCCGTCCATACGCTACTATACTCGGCGCCCCTCAGGAAAGCTCTGCCATCGGCCAGACAGGTGGTTTTTCAGATCTGGAGGCAGACGCTACGTAGAATGGGTTGGTGGAACGGGCTAACCCATGAGACCCCACTCTGGCACAATGGCCGCCTGCTTCAGAAGGACACCTTGCCGGGCTTTCGGGGATGGGATGCGATCGGCATCTCTATCTTAGGTGATGTTATGTCAAGTGGCGTGCTCAAGTCCTTTGATGACCTGCGCGTACAATACGAGATGCCGAGAACCCCTTTTCTATAAATATCTTCAATTCCGACATGCTTTGACACCATATATAGCGGGGTTGGATGACCGCCCAAATGTAGCCCGATAGAGGCAAAATATTTTTTGGGGGAGCTACCCGACAAGAAACTGTCCCGCATATATCAAACCGTGGACCGACACTGTACCACCGACCTGCAGCACCTCAGAACAACATGGGAACAAGACGTTGGGTGTCAGGACCCAAGGCTTGAATACCGTCATTCACTGTCCAGCTGGGCAGCAGGGTTGGTCAGAGAGAGTGCGAAAGTGGAGACTCAAGATGGCCGCCGCCGTTGCCTTGGTCGAGGCTCGGCAGGCGTTCTAGTCTCTTTGATCCTCAGGAACCAATGTGAAGCGCGAGCGTGAGGAGAGCTTCGCACTTCACCGAGACAGCAACCAGAGAGGTCCGTGAATTCCGTCGTCGAGAGAATCCTGTCAAGAGGCGTGTAAATCCTGACTAGAATTTTCCCGCTATTGTCAGAACCTAGAAGAGGTTAGTCCGTTTTCCCATACCCGGCGCATAATTCAAGCGCGGGTTGTTTAGAGGCTTGAGGAACGGCACAGCAGGCGGCTGTGTGCGCACGTCAAAGATTCCAAGTGAGCGCCTAGCAGAGAACGCAGCGGAGAAAGGAGAGGAGTTGCGAATTACCGAGCATTCCTGAAGGGAAGAGGAGGAGTGGCTGTAGAGACTGAAAGCAAGCTAAGTGACACTCAAAATAAAAAATATATATATATATATATTGAAAGTAAAGATATTGAAAGTAAACACATTGAAAGTAAAGACATTGAAAGTAAAGACATTGAAAGTAAAGACATTGAAAGTAAAGACATTGAAAGTAAAGACATACTGTTAAGTTGAGAAGGAGGAGTTCAGTGGCAATTTATAACTCCTGGAAAAAACGGAAAAAGAAAGAGTTAAGCATTGAAAGTCAGGAACAGCATAAGCCAATGGAAAATATATGTACATACCTGTAAATAAGCAGAAACCTCATCTGGTACTCCAACAAGGCAATCTGTGAAGAGAATAGAAACAGTGTAATATAGGAGGCTCTTCCAACTACAAGAGTGAAAACACTTAAGGAAGCAAGCAAACACAGAAACCCACTTAGAGACACATCTCCACTATAGTGAAGTAAGTGACCAATAGGAATTTAAGAGAAATTATTTTTTTTTTTTTTTTTTTTTAAACATTTTTATTGATTGCAGGAAATGATATAATTCATTACAATTCCATTCGATACTTGACATACAAATACAGTTAATATGAGCAACAAAAAAAAAAAAAAAAACTGATGAATGCCAACAACATATACTTAATAATTAAGCCAAAATTTCACATTAGCTCTACTATTACAATAATAAACTACAAGCGCAGAAAGACAAAAATTTTTTTTTTTTAAACTATCCTAAATCATACATCTTGGCCTTCAAAAAAGTGCATCCATATCCTTTCTTTTCTCAAAAGAGCTTTAGGG
The DNA here is from genome assembly GCF_964263255.1 of Lissotriton vulgaris. Classification (NCBI taxonomy): domain Eukaryota; kingdom Metazoa; phylum Chordata; class Amphibia; order Caudata; family Salamandridae; genus Lissotriton; species Lissotriton vulgaris. The sequence goes on along the minus strand of NC_141691.1, from coordinate 646,121,062 downwards.
CCCCTAAGTTTAGCTAAAGCAAATTCCATAGTTCTAATTTCGTAAACCAAAGCTAACCAATCCGCTACACTAGGGGGTTCTTTGGAAATCCAGCCCCTGGCTATTGTTAATCTTGCACATGCTATCAAAATCGTTAAGAGATCCTTATGGGGATAATTCTTTTCTTGGATGTCTAATAAGACCATTTGTACTGTAAGATCCGATGAGTTTATCTGGTTGAATTGAAGATGGTAAGATATGCGGTTCCAAAAATTGGAGAGCGCAGGGCATGAGAATAACATGTGTTCTATTCCAGCCGCACCAGTATTACATTTAGCACACTTAGATTTCTCTGTCAATGAGTTTCCATGTGTCCAGCTGGATATTCTTTGCGGTGTATAATACAATTCCGTAATTGTCCTATATAGTTGCATTTTCAACTTAGAGGAGTGAACTATTTCACTTAAATGAGTTAGGGCATTTCCAATCTGTGCAGAAGTTATGTTTTGATTTAATCTCCGAGACCATTTAGCTGCGATTTGAGTAGTGTTTTCACCCTTCTCCTTAATAAGCCATTGATATCCCCACCTGATTAATGATTTAGTTTTTTCTGAGTAAATACCTTCAATAATATCAGAGTGTTTAACTTGCGTTATTTTCAGTTTATTACAAAAAAAATCTCTTAGTTGTCTATATTTAAAATGCATGTCATCCGTAAGCCCGTTAGTACTTTTTAGATTCTCGAAATCCCTCAACCCAGTAATACAATATAGATCTCCTAATGTGGTTATATCCTGTCTAATCCATCGATAACCTACACCATCCGAAAATATGTCAGGAAGACCCGGATTGTTCCATAGTCTAAGTTCACTATTGAAAAATGAACTATTACTAGTGTGCAGAATTTTATCCCAAATTCGTATGGCATGTTTTGCAGTCTTAAACTTTACTCTTTTGAAATAATTTGGATCATGGACCCGTAGTAGAAATTGATTAGCATCTGCCCCCAACATGTATTGATGAAAAAATAAGGAGGGGGTATTTTTTAATAGGCTCCTGGTGCGTAAAAGAAAAGTAGCTAAAAAATATCGGCTAAAATCCGGTAATGTTAGACCCCCTTTAGAGATTGGAAGTGTCAGAAATTTTACCGCCCTTCGTGCTTTTTTATACCCCCAAATAAAGCTACTACAGATGCCATCCAATTTCCTAAAAAAAAGCTTATTTGGTTGAAGCGGTATAGCTCTGCACAAATAAAGGAACTTAGGTAAAATTTTCATCTTTATCAAGTTTAATCTCCCTAACAAACTCAAAGGTATCTTATGCCATTTTTTAAAACTCGCAGCCGTATCTTTAAGGAATGACCCATAGTTTATTTCCACAATTTTCTCCACTTTGGCAGTAAGCTTAATACCTAAGTATACGGCTTCATTACAGGTTTTAAAGCTACATGTAGCCGGAGTATAGTTAAGAATAATTTGAGTTTTGTTAACATTTAACTTATACCCGGAGATTTTCCCATACTTATGTGCTTCTTCTATAATTGCGGGCATAGATTTACAAACATCCGATGTATAAATTGCGATATCATCCGCAAAGGCAGTTAATTTAAGAGTTATATCCCCATGTTGAGCTGGAGTTATATTGATTTGATCATTTAGAGCATTTAGAAAAGGTTCTAGAGATAGAGCAAATAATAGTGGGGAAAGAGGGCATCCCTGTCTTGTACCTCTTGCAATCTTAAAGTTGTCAGAATCTATACCTCCATAACTGATCACGGCCCGTGGATCATCATAGAGAGATTTAACCCAATCTAAATAAAAACCATTTATGCCCATTTTAATTAATACTGTCCACAAATATTCCCACCCCACTCGGTCAAATGCTTTTTCAGCATCTAACATTATCATACCGAGTGGGGTATTAGTCGTTGCAGCTACATCCAAAGCAGTTATGGAAGTATTAACATGCAATGTAGTATCTCTACCAATCACAAAGCCATGTTGTTGGGAATTGACAATATCCGGCATATGGGGTGCTAGCCGATTAGCTAAAATTTTTGAAAAAATTTTCACATCAGAGTTGAGTAGAGATATGGGCCGATATGAGCCGCACTCTTTTTCCGGTTTTCCCTTCTTGAGAAAAAATATGATTTTAGCAAGTTTCCATGAAGGTGGTAATTGTTTAGAGACAGTAATTGAGTTAATAACTTTTTGCAATAGTGGGGCCAGCTCTTGATAGCACAATTTATATAGTTCCCCTGGTATGCAATCCTCACCTACCGCCTTACCTAATGGTAAATTATCTATAGCCAATTTGATCTCCTCAGTAGTAATATCAGAATTTAATTGCTGAATAACTTCCTGATTTAATGCTCGCGATGGTCTTAGGTATTGTTCTAGATATTTTACAACCTCTGCTTCGTTCGATGGCTCCTCTGGGGTATATAAATGTTGATAAAATTTAACAAATTGATTTAATATTTGATCCTCTTGTCCATAAATCACTAAATCTGATCCAATTATTTCCTTTATTCTAGTTTTTGCTTTCCTATCTGCCGTTTTAAAAGCCAATACTTTTCCTATACAGTCGCCACCTTCATATTGATCTAACTTGTACTTATGTAGTTTAACCGCATATCTTTCTCTCAGCTCTTTTCTGAGTCCAGCTTGCAATTCCACCAGTTGTGCTCTAAGCCCCTCGATATCGCTTTTTGAGTGCAAAGTCGCTTCAGCCAATTGTGTTTCCAGGTCCAACAATTTAGATGTCTTATCTTTATTTTTATTGTTATTTTCTGCATTGAGCCTATATACATATTGCTGGACACACCCTCTAATGCTACACTTACAAGCATCCCATACCATATTGATACTAGCAGTATCAACATTTAGCTCAATAAATTCTTGTATGTGTTTTTTAATTAGTGAGATGAATGTTTGATCAACTAGCAGATGTCTAGGAAAAGTGAACTTTCGTGGTTTTACATTCCGATTTTCCAAATTAACATCCAAAAGAAGAGGGTTATGATCTGATGTGACTTTGGGGCAGATTTCAATCGCACACTTTTCTAAAATTTGTTGCGAGGCCCATACCATGTCAATCCTGGAGCAAGATCTGTGCGGGGCAGAGTAATAAGTAAAGCCGGGCACCCTGGGATGTTTCGACCGCCATAAATCTCTAATGTTGTTTAATCTTGCAAGCTCTAAAATAGCAGCTCTTACCTTATACATTCGTTTAAAGTTCATTGGCCCCGTAGAGTCTATTTTGTAATTCATAACACAGTTGAAATCTCCAGCAATCATGGTTTCCCCCTCCCATTCTAACAATTCTAAGCTTAGATCTTCATAGATTTTAGGTTTATCAATATTAGGGCCATATACCACACATAATACCAACTTAAACATCTCTCCTTGCATCTGTGCTATTACCCATCTACCTCTGTTATCGGAGGCTGTTTTAATTATCTCTATTGGGAGCGTTTTTTGTTTTAAAATAGCGACCCCCCTTATAGTCTCATTTAAAGAAGTACAAATAACCAATTCATAGCCTAGTTGGGTTAACACCTTTCTGTCTTGGTATTTTATATGAGTTTCCGTCAGCAACACTATATTAGGGTTATACAGTTTAATCTCTTCCTGTACTAATTTTCTTTTGCTTTTACTGTTTAGGCCGTCTACATTCCAACATAGGATTCTTAACTTCAGCATTTATTTGTTATTGATCATAAATATGTTGTTCTCTTTTTCCTCGATACCTTTTGCCTTCGTTACCTTTTCGTTTCTACGTTTATTAAACAAAAATATATCATCAAATCTTGCAATCATGTTTTTTACCTTTTTCGCCACCCCCCACCCACGACACCCGTTGCCACCCCTGCCCTTGTGGCAACCCCACCCCCTCCCTTGCGGCTCCCTGTTTCTTGGGGGGGAGCTCCCCTCTAGCATTGCTGCCGCTAGCTTGGCAGCGCAGTGAAGAAGCATGTATGAGTGGCTGCACTAACCATATTTAATTCATGCCTACTTGTGTCTTACAGTGTCTACATTCAATTCAATTCGAACCCAAAATAAAAACCCCGCCTAAATCAAGAAGAAAAAGAAAAAGAAAAAGCTAGAAGGAAAAAAAAAAAAAAAAAAAAAAAAAAACCAGGGGAAGGAGAGAAAAGAAAACAGAGAAAGAGAGTGACATACATATATAAGCATATCACTATATACAATCCAGTCCTTTTAGAAATTTGTACAAAGGTGCAACCTTAATTTTCTTTTTCTTTTTGATTTCTTTTTTCGTTGTCCCGTGAAAATTTTTCCAAACATTGTTCCGCAGATATGGGATCAGTGAAGAAAACCACTTGCCCATCACGAATAATTTTAAGGCGAGCGGGCTCTTGAAGATAGGCCAAACATCCTAGATTTTTAAAGGCATCTATCAGTTTCCGAAGTTCCCAACGCTTATCCATGGTGGCCTTAGTTAAGTCTGACTTCACAAAAAAAGTGAAGTTATCAACAGTAACAGGATTATTAGGTTTTGCTTTTAATGCTACTGCTTGTCTCAGAAGGAAATTACCGAAATAAATCAAAAAGGGTCTCGGAAATTTACTATTAGTGTTTCTTTGAACTAGTGGAAGTCTATGTACTCTCTGGAGTTGGGAATCCCAGTCCCAGTCCGTGAGGTCCAAGAAGGCCCTTTGAAAAAGTTTGACCATAAAGGCTCTCGGATCTGACCCCTCAATTCCTTCAGGTATTCCGAAAAGTCTAAGGTTTTGTCTCCGGGCCCTGTTTTCCAAATCTTCCACTTTAGCTTCCAAAAGGGAAACTCTTGAAGTGTTTTGTTTGACCGTTAATGTAGTTTGGCTCACATCTTCCTCCACTTCTACTATTCTTGATTTGATGTCTTCGATTTCTTTTGTTACTCCTCCTAGATTCTGACATATCTCCATCATAGTTCCTTGTATTTTAGTATTGTCTTCTCTTAGTTGAGAGTATTGTTGTTGTAACTCTACTCTCTGTTCTATCAGAATCTGCATAATTGCTTCCATTGAGATAATTTTCGGAGGTATAGCATCTGAAATGTCAGAAGCGCTCTGTAGCGCAGAATCACTAATTTGTGTAGTAGATGGATCAAGTACTGTTTCTCCAAAATTTGTCTCATCGGACATATCAGCCAGAGAGTTATGTTCCCCATTTTCTCTTGATTCAGCACTAAGGTTATGTTCTAACTGCGTTGAAGTTTGCCTCAGGCTGGATACTATAGTTGCATTAATCTCTTCAGAAATAAGACTTGAGAGTTCAAAATCTTGCTCGTCACTGAGTTTCTTAGCATCGTTTAACATGGTATGGGGCAGTGAGGTATCTGAGATGGCGTTAGGTGAAACTCTAGAAATCCCTGAGTAGATCTCTTTATTTAAATCCCCATTACCTTCTTCCGAGATCATAACCACATTGCCAGTTACCTCTTGGTTCAGGGGAAGTGCACTCGAGTTAGGGTCAGTTAATAGATCTATAGGTTTGTTTGGTTTTAGACTTAAGTCCTTATTTAGGTTGTCTTCTTGAATTTTACTAAGTTGACCTTTCAGCTCATCCGGGCTGGTTCCTGAAAGTCTTAGGGCCATGTTCTTAACCCCGCCTTTAGCCTCTATCCATCGTCTCAAAGGGCTATCATCTATTAACCGAGTTGTTTTGCTTTCGGCCATTTCTTTCCCTGTTGTTTTTAGTAGAAGGATTTTTTGTTTGGTCTTAACCTTTTTCTTGGCTTTCCTCGCTAGCAGTTTTTTGTTAACTATTGTTTTGGAGGCTTCATTAAGCCCTTCTTCTTCAGGTTCCGATAACTCCTCGTAGTCAGCGTTTGAATCCTCATCTGATTTAGCCTCAGGTTCGATCGCACCCTCTTTCACCATCTCTTTCTCTATTGAATTGATCTTATCAGTCAGTACAGGTACCGTATTATCAGGCGTGTTATTAACCTTAAGGTGTACAGAGCCTCCTGCTTGGTTTTGTACTATGCGCAGTGGACTACTTATCGGGGCTCTCTCTACTAGAGCATCCATATGTTTTCCAATTTCCTTTGTCTTAGCCAATTTTATCTCACTGGTTTTTTTCGATGTTGAACATGTAGGTCCTTTATCCATGGGGATTTTATCTGACCCTTTCTTGCCTCCCCGTGCCTCTGTAGCAAACCCATTATCTTTAATTGCCTGTGTACTAGTTTCTCCTGGCTGGGTCTCTCCATTTTTGTTACATGGCACTGTGGGCACAATAGGTACACCGAGTTCTTTATCTACCAATATTCCATCCCCGTCTTTTCCACCTTTGTCGTTGCCCCACCTCTTTTGTTTGTTTGCTAATTGCATTTCTATCAAATCTGAGTCCACATTTACTGTGCTACTAGCACTGACACTTCCCTTTAAATCCACAGGTTTTAAGTGTTCTGAATGCTGTCTGATTTTAGCAGAGTTGTTAACCTCATTTTTATCCCCCACCACCGTTACCCCTGCAGCCACTGCAGTCATAGTACCTGTGAGTGCTTTCTTAACTGTCGAAGCAGTCTTCCTGGATCTGGTCTGGCGCATTGAGATTAGTTCATGTGCTGTGTTCGTCTCCTCTGTTTCTGCCCGTTTCAGCTCCCTTGTAACCAGGGAAGGCTTCAGGTGTGTCCTTTGCAGTATTGAGGCTGGGAACGCCCAGCCGACTGTGGGGATAGAAAGCAGTGGCAGGCGAGTGAGGCTCGTTACGTTAATCCAGGAATACAGCAGTTTCCTGCCTCCCTGCTGCAGCAGTCTCCAAAACATCAGCGCCCCGTCAAAACCCGATCTTCGGCTAGGTACCAGCTGTTCCTCTCGTTAAACGGGCGCTTCGTTTTCATTCACTTCTCCCCGTCCACAAGTGCCGAGCGTAGCAGCCAGCTTCCACAGATAAGCTACAATCTCCAGCCCGCCGCTTGCCGATTTTCTCAGACGGCGTACTGGTGCCTTAAGCTTTCCTTTCCTCCTTCGTTTTTCCTTAAGGCGGTAAAAAGTGTATATTGTTATTTATCAAGGCAAGCGCAGCATGTTTCCGATGCAGACCCGCTCATACACATCTTCACTCGGCGGTGCTCAGCCCGCCATCTTGGCTCCGCCCCCCGAAGAACATATAGTTCGAATGCGTGAGGGCGATGAGTGGAAGACGGCATTTCGGACTAGATTCGGCCTTTTTGAATATCAGGTGATGCCCTATGGATTGTGCAATGCCCCTGCAGCTTTTCAGCACTTCATCAACGATGTCTTGAAAGACTTTATAGATCGATGTGCGATAGTGTACATTGATGACATCCTCATCTACTCCTCTGATGTGGAGAAGCATCACGATCAAGTAAAAGGAGTGCTACAAAAATTACAGGAGAACAGATTGTTCGTGAAACTAGAAAAATGTGCATTTGATGTGTCAGAGGTGGAGTTCTTGGGATTTGTGTTGTCACCATCCGGAATTCTGATGGATCAACGTAAAGTGGAGGCAGTGACGAGCTGGGAATCTCCGAGAAGTGTAAAAGAAGTCCAAAGTTTCATCGGATTCGCCAATTTCTATCGGAGATTTATTAGCGAGTTCTCCAGGAAGATTTTACCCCTCACAAAACTGTTGAGAAAAGGAGTCAAGTTTGAGTGGTCTAAGGAGGCGGAAGAGGCCTTTCAATCTTTAAAAGGAAACTTCACCACAGCACCTGTCCTGTTGCATGCTGACCCATCCCAGCCTTTTTATGTGGAAACTGATGCCTCGGATCTAGCTGTAGGAGGAGTATTGTCACAGCGACATAAGACCACAGGCCAACTACATCCGGTAGCCTATCGCTCTAGAAAGTTGACTCAGGCGGAGATAAACTATACCATCACAGAGAAAGAGTTGTTGGCCATTAAAGACGCCTTTAAGGAGTGGAGACATTATTTGATGGGCGCCCGACACCAAGTAACAGTGTTTACCGACCATCGAAACTTAAAGTTTCTGAAAACCGCCAGGACGCTCACCCCACGACAACTAAGATGGTCCTTGTATTTTGCGGACTACGATTTCGTGATCACTTTTCGTCCAGGAGCCCAAAATGGAAAAGCAGACGCCTTATCCAGAATTGGCACAGGATTGCAGAAAACCATTACAGATATTCAACCAATCATTCCCAGTGACAAGATCATAGGAGCTATCACCTCTATTCAGCTACAAGAATCGATTGCGGATGTCATGAGTCCAGAGGCTATGCAGAGTTGGGCGGAGAAAGATATCAACAGAAAAATCATTCGACAAATGCCTTACCATCAAGGCGCTCTGTACCTTCCCACCACCGAGTTGCAGCAGCAAGTGATGCGTGAATGTCACGATGACAAACTGGCTGGCCATAAAGGAGAAGCCAAAACCACCGATATCATAAAACGACACTACTGGTGGCCCCGGATGGCAACTGATATAGAGATGTATGTTAAGTCATGTGAGATTTGCGCGCAAGGGAAGTCCGAACGGCAGGCTCCAAAAGGGTTATTACAACCCTTACCTACACCTCCCAACCCATGGCACACAGTTACCTTGGACCTCATTACTGATCTACCAATTAGTCAAGGGTACGACACAATCTTAGTGGTGGTGGACGCCTTTTCTAAAATGGCCCACTTCTCAGCCCTAAAGGGAGTTCCGTCAGCCAAACAGCTAGCTGTCCATTTCAGTTCCCAGATTGTTAAAATGCATGGAATCCCAAAGATTGTCATCTCGGACAGGGGGTCCCAATTCCTGTCCCGTTTTTGGAGGGCCTTTATGGAAGGGTTAGGAACAGAAGTTAGGTTTTCCACTAGTTACCACCCAGAAACAGATGGGCAGACTGAGAGGGTGAACCAAGAGTTAGAGCAGTACTTGCGACTGTTTCTTTTGAAGGAGGAGAGTAATTGGCCAGATTACTTGTGGACAGCAGAGTTTGCCTACAATAATGCAAAGAGCAGTTCTACTGGTTACTCCCCTTTCTACCTGAACTATGGCAGACATCCGAATGCTACCATCCGGCAAATGGATACTACAGTCCCAGCAGTAAAGGAAGTCATGACACACCTACTTCAAGTTCAACAAAAGGCGATAAAGAATTTGCAAATAGCCAAAGAAAAGTATAAGAAGTACGCTGATCGGAAAAGACGTAAAGGGCCGCCTCTGATCCCTGGAGATCAGGTTTGGTTGAGCACTAGGAATTTGAGATTGAAAGGAAACAGGAAGTTTCAACCTCGATTTATTGGCCCATATCCTATCGAGGAGCAAATCAATCAAGTAACTTATCGGTTAAGACTGCCACCTAAGCTAAAAATACATCCAGTCTTCCATGTTTCTCTGTTAAAGAAGGCCCCAGCAACCTTGAGACGCCAATCACCTCCAAAGCCAATTCAGCTAGAACAGGGTACAGAGTACGAAGTGAAAGAAATTTTGGACTCTAAAAGATTGAGAGGAGAATTGTACTATTTGATTGACTGGAAGGGTTATGGTCCGGAGGAGCGATCCTGGGAACGAGTGGAGGATATACATGCACCCAGGTTGATAAGGTCTTTCCATCAACGATTTCCCTCCAAGCCAGGGAGGGGAGGACCCATCTTGTTGGGGGGTACTGTCAGGACCCAAGGCTTGAATACCGTCATTCACTGTCCAGCTGGGCAGCAGGGTTGGTCAGAGAGAGTGCGAAAGTGGAGACTCAAGATGGCCGCCGCCGTTGCCTTGGTCGAGGCTCGGCAGGCGTTCTAGTCTCTTTGATCCTCAGGAACCAATGTGAAGCGCGAGCGTGAGGAGAGCTTCGCACTTCACCGAGACAGCAACCAGAGAGGTCCGTGAATTCCGTCGTCGAGAGAATCCTGTCAAGAGGCATGTAAATCCTGACTAGAATTTTCCCGCTATTGTCAGAACCTAGAAGAGGTTAGTCCGTTTTCCCATACCCGGCGCATAATTCAAGCGCGGGTTGTTTAGAGGCTTGAGGAACGGCACAGCAGGCGGCTGTGTGCGCACGTCAAAGATTCCAAGTGAGCGCCTAGCAGAGAACGCAGCGGAGAAAGGAGAGGAGTTGCGAATTACCGAGCATTCCTGAAGGGAAGAGGAGGAGTGGCTGTAGAGACCGAAAGCAAGCTAAGTGACACTCAAAATAAAAAATATATATATATATATTGAAAGTAAAGATATTGAAAGTAAACACATTGAAAGTAAAGACATTGAAAGTAAAGACATTGAAAGTAAAGACATTGAAAGTAAAGACATACTGTTAAGTTGAGAAGGAGGAGTTCAGTGGCAATTTATAACTCCTGGAAAAAACGGAAAAAGAAAGAGTTAAGCATTGAAAGTCAGGAACAGCATAAGCCAATGGAAAATATATGTACATACCTGTAAATAAGCAGAAACCTCATCTGGTACTCCAACAAGGCAATCTGTGAAGAGAATAGAAACAGTGTAATATAGGAGGCTCTTCCAACTACAAGAGTGAAAACACTTAAGGAAGCAAGCAAACACAGAAACCCACTTAGAGACACATCTCCACTATAGTGAAGTAAGTGACCAATAGGAATTTAAGAGAAATTATAATAGAGGCTGAATTAATTAGGAATCCACTAGAAGAGTCATAAACCAATGTATATTCCTTTTCTCTTGCCAGTGACAACTATAATAGAGGAGAGCCAGTCACACATGTAAGAAGAGGAGCAAGGGTTCTGCATCATAATGGTGGGTGAGAAAACACATTTGGATAGAGTTAACTAGAGACAGAGAGTAGGAAGACAGGATATAATGAAATGTTATTGTTTCCAGGTTTTCCAGCAGCAATAGCCCCCAGATGACCAGCTGAGGAAACCACGCAGGACCAGTCTCTTCTCTGTTTATTATTTTATCCAATTCCCCCGTCCCTGGAGGTAATGATGGAGGGCTCTGTGTAAGACCCACCAGCATTGTCTAGAGGGGCGTGGGTTCTAGCATCTCTGTTCCCGTGCAGTATTGGAAAAGTCAAGAGTAAGTTTGGTTCTCCCTGACATTGGGGACCTGGATGAGGAGGATTGGGTGGAGGCACTGGAGAGCCCTAGGGGAGCTGCAATATCCATGCGCCTGCGACTCATACAATTTAGGTACCTACACTGCTCATATTATACTAGGCAGCGCTTATGGAAGGCGGGTCTAATTGCGTCCCCAGATTGCCTCAGGTGTGGGACGGAGGTTGGAACGCTACTACACACAGTGTGGGAATGCAGGGCGTTGCAGAGATTCTGGACGGGAGTGCTTCGGTGCTTGGATGAAGTCCTAGCCTGGGTACTTCAAAGAGACCCTAAACTGACTACATGTTATGGCCGGCGTGGGAGGCAACAGGTACAAGCGTCATTTGCTTCTATTGGGCTTAACCTTGGCGAAACGAGACATTGCGCGTTCGTGGAAAGCGTCCCAGGCTCCCTCTCTGGCGGCATGGAAGCGGGGCATGAACTTCTGCATGGGGATGGAGCAGCCTGTCTTTGTGGCTAGGGGGTGCCCGCTCAAACATTATAGGGTGGGGAAACGGTGGGCGGACTATCGTGGTCTGGAGCTGGACCCGCCTCCCGATGACACCACAGACCAGCCTCGATTTTAGCCGGACTACCTTGGCACTTTTGTACAATTGTCAGTGACGGTACTATACTGTGCACTGAAAGTGTTTTACCTAGTAGAGCAGGCAGCAGCGTGCAGGGAGGGGGAGGGAGTTTCGGGTGGTGGGGGGATGGGGGAAGGGACCAGTTTGCCGTATCCTTGCTTTGTAATTCTTTTTCTTTTTTCTATAATGTAACAAGAAAAAATGACTGCATATGTGTTCAAACTAATGATGTTGGTGATTGACTCTGGGTGACAGAGTGTTACAGAATATATGCTTAATATGCACTCAATAAAAATCTGTTTAAAAAAAAACAAATGGGCACCATGGCACACTCCCAAACTAAGACAACTGAAATAAACATGTAGGAAACTAGAAAGGAGTAGGAGGCAGGATCCAGAAGCTGACTGTAGAAACGCTTATAGAGAAGCAATCAGGAACTTTAAGGCGGAAATTAAAACTGAGCAATTTGTATTCTATGAGGGGAGGATTAGCGTGGCAGCCAACGTGCCTAGGGAGATCTTTCGGATTGCCAAATCTCTCATTAGTGCTCTACAAAAACTCCCTGACCCTAAAGATGCCCAAAATTGTTGTGATAAGCAGGCTGAATATTTCCATCAAAAAAATCAGCTAATTTCCCATTCTTTTACCTCTCCTCAGGGTAATTTCATTCTTCTTGGTGCGGAGAGTAGTCCTCTGATTTCACAGTGTCCTTTAATGGAGTTCCCTCTGCTCAATGAGGCATTACTGAACAGACTAATGTCGAGAGTAACATCTGGTTCTCCCATTGATTCAGCCTCTCCGCGCCATCTTATGCTAGTCACGGATGTAATTCGGCCAGTGATCCTGAATGTTCTAAACACCTCCATCTCCTCAGGAAAGGTGCAGTTGGCATGGAAATGTGCCCAAGTTAGAGCATTATTGAAGAAACCCAATCTGAATCCTTCCATCATGGCCGATTACCGTCCAATTTCTCTCCTCGCATGGTTGGGCAATCTGCTTGAGAAACATAAAAATACCATCTTGGTTCATTACCTGGAGTCTAACAATCTACTCCATGATTCCAAAGCAGGTTTCCATCCTAAGCTTGGGACGGAAGCAGCCCTATTGGCAGTGACAGAGGGCGCTCAGAGGTATTTGAACCAAGGCAGCACTGCAGCAATTATTTTGCCTTTGACACTCTGGATCATAACATCCTGCTCTCCCGACTAAATCGTCTTGGGGTGACAGGTCTGGCTCTTTCCTGGCTGCAATCCTTTCTGAAAGTCCGATTTTTTCAGGTCTCGGAGGGTGCTACTCAATCTAAAGTATGGCCCCTTAGCTGTGGGGTTCCTCAGGGATCTTCCCTGAGCCCCACACTTTTTAATATCTATATGGAGCCTTTAGCTGGGATAGTGCTTCCCTTCGGCATCGAAATTGTCGCCTATGCAGATGATACCCAATTGGTGGTTGCTCTCAACCAGCCTGAGGGATCATCCAGCACTCTGGGCAGCTGCCTAGAAGCAGTTTCCGACTGGATGGCACTTTCTCATCCAAAGTTAAACAAGAAAAAGACTGAACCGATGTTCCTGGGTAAGTCCCCGTCACCCAGAGCAGCTTTGGGCTGGCCAACCTAACTCTGCACTATGCGGGTACCGAAAGACCAGATTAAGAGCCTCTGAGTGTGGCTTGATAGCACTCTCTGTTTCAATCATCAAGCTATCAAGCTTTCTGACACCTGAATTGGCTTGATGAGGCTTTTGAGAAAAATTCTGCCTTTTCTACCTTTTCAGGCTCGTAGGATTATGGACCAGGCTCTCATCTTGTTCCGCCTAGACTACGGGAATGCCCTGTATCTGGGTCCACCAATGGCTACTATTAAAAAGCTGCAGGTGACCCAGAACTGCGCGGCCTGGTTACTTTTGGAGCTGCTTCGGAGACAGTCGTGGTCAGCTGCCTTGAAGAAGCTTCACTGGCTGCCAATCCAGGCCAGGATTCGATTTAAGGCGATGTGCATAGCCCACAAAGCTATGTGGCAATCAAGCCCTGCTATGATTCATTCTTTAGTAACTCCTTACCACCCTCCTAGAAACCTATGCTCTAGCATAGCCTTTCTTGCAATCTCACAAAAAGTATGAAGAGCCAGATGGGAAGGTCGCTCCTTTTCATGGAATGCTGCTACTTTTTGGAATTCTCTGCCACCCACTTTGCGCAGCGAATCTGATCTACAAAGGTATCACAGACTTTTGAAAACTTCTCTCTTTCACTAATTGTACTGCCTGGTTGTTGTTCTGTTCCCCCGGTCCAAGCGCTACGAGGCCTTAAGGTAGGAGTGCGCTATAAAAAATCGAATATCATTTCATCTGACTGTGGTGGCCAGGTTCTGTGGCCCGCATGCCCTTAACCCTTTAAGGGTTCCACTTAACCCTACCTGCCAAAGGCCAATTATCAATTGTGGTTTTTGCCATTGAACTCAACGTTATTTTGTTTATGTTGCACTGATTTAATATTGTTTCAAACATCTATAACTCCGGTTATGTGTATGCGATTCCATTCACTTTGTTGTATAAATTAAGATACAAATGCACTCTAATTAAAAATAAAATGGTGTCTGATTTCTCTCAGTTACTTATCATCCACGTTGATACTCTGAAGTGCTTAACACATGCTCTTATATTAGAGCCTGACTGCTCTTTGCCACACTACTAGGACTGAGCTAATGATTTATTAGTGTGAATCCAAGCATCATTTTTTGGTGTATTGTGATAATATTATATGGTAAGGCTACCCAGACATACCACAACATATTCCACTTTCCTACATTGGTGTTACAGGGGTGGGGATCCTGAATCTGTGGTTATCAGTACCACTTGGTCAAAGTGATTTTACATGAATAATCCACTTATTTGATATAAGCATCCAAAAAAAGTTCTAATTGGATTTAAAGGACCCTGTGTAGACCACAATCCCATTAGTACATTTTGAAAGACTGAGGGCCTGATTTAGATCCTGGAGATTCAGTCTCACCGTCGCTTTTCTGTTGGATTCACCATCCTCCTAGGAGGTGGCCCGTCTGCTCTGTTTAACTGCTGGTGGGTCAATAGACAAATACCATCGGAGTGCCACAGTCTCCACCAGATTTTTCACCTCTTCAATGGCGTCATAGGCAAAATCAGCTGTTGGAGGGAGTACAGCTAGTTTAATTGTATTGCAAGTATAAATTTGGTGCATGTTGCCTTCATGATAATGAACACTTACATAAAAATGGACATCAATAAAAAAAACCTGAGCATACAGGTCTACAGGGCTGGAATACCATTTGAGCCTGGAGCCCCATCATTCCTCATTTTCCTTATCTCCCTTATTATTTCTGCTTCTGTGAAGCCATTACCCTCAATTGTCGTTGATCCTACTTCATCTGTGTGCTTGGGGAGAGTGTCTATGTGAGTGCTTGTTTCCCAGGTCTTTTTAGGACGGGCGAGCTCAGCAGCTAATGTACCTCTGATATATAAGCCCCTTACATACACTTTCCACTCATTGCTTGTGATGTTATTCTCGTTGCTCTTAGGTTGAGAGCTCAGGCGGTTAATGTACCTCTATAATTTGGCATTGATCTTTTTCTTTCACAGGGTGAATACTGTGAGCCATTTTTGTTCCATTTCTTTCCTCTTGTGCTCGCCTACTTTCCTCCGGTATGCGGCTCTTAGTGCACCTATGGAGGCCCCCTCTGCTGATGATCCTCTTTCTTCCTTCTTCTGAGTGCCTTCATAAGAACACCTTTACATTGGCTCAAGCTCTTCGGCATCTGTGAGTTCTTTGAAAAAGGGGGCTTGTAGGAAAGTAATTTTTACAATGTTTTTTGCCCAACTTCCGACACAGGTCTTCTGTCATTGCTTCCCAGAGACCAGTCACCTCTGAATGGGTCTCCCCTGGTCCTCTAACTTCCCACATTAGTGCCCACTCCTGCATTTTCCCTTTGAATTTGGTTGTCCATTTTATTCTTTTCATGGCTCTGAAATGTTCCTCCTCTGTGGTTTCTCCCATCATTTTCTGGAAGTCTGCTGATCCCATTCCTAGGTGATCACTTTCCCCTCTGTTGTCGACCTGAAATTCTTTCAACTTATTGACTGTTATCTCGTTAATTAAAAATATAGTCAATAGTAGATATGTTCCAAAATGATGGTTTGGGGCACCACAAGGGTGATGGTAGTTTCATCATGATGTGAGTTGTGTAGAGTTTGACATCTTTGAAAAGAGAGAGCTGCGGGCCTGCCTTTTGCCCTTTATTTTGTTTGCCAGGGGCACTTTCCAAACCTCTCAAGTTAAAACCTCCTGCAATGATTACAATGCTCATATTGAAGTAATATATCTTCCAGAGTGTTGGTAAATGATTCCATGCTGACAGCAGTCAATGCTGGGTTGAGTTTATGAGCAGCAAGTTGAATGGCAGATGGCCCTCACTTAACCCTTCGATTGTCATTATTTGCAGGTCTGGGGAGTTTATTCTTATTTCTGTGGATTTAAGTTTGCGCGCATGGCTTATAAAGATTGAAAGGCGCCCAGAGGTACGTCCGAAGATGGGTTTTTTTGTTGCGTTTATCCAATGTTCATGGAAACCAACTATGGGTGTTGAATCGGTCATTGACCAAGTTTCTAGACAGCATATGATGTCCCCTTTTGCGAGGTAGTCCTGTACTTCCTTGGTCCCTGCTTTTTGTTTAACCCTTCGATGTTCCTTGATATGGAAGTTAATTCTTGAGGGAGGTTGGAGTTTGTGCCTTGGTGTTGATCTTCCTGCACCGACCTTACCCTTCCTTCACCAACAAGGACTTGATTTTGGCTAGGGATGCTGTAGTAAGTTCTTGCCTCTTGGTTGTCGCTTTAAAAAATACAAATGTTAATTGGTATATTAGGACGTTCTATGATATGTTCCCCTTGTTTCCTGTTTGGGTTGATACCTTTCAGGATTGATGTGGCCCCGGCACCTCTTTTTGAGGTTTAAGGACGAAAGGATAGTTCAATTGATTGGGTTCTGATACTTCTATGCCCCAACTTGCAAATTGTTGCATTTTTCCGAGAACTGCCTGTTGGAGAGAATGTTTGTTAAAGGCCTGGAGGTTTGAATTGCCATGGCTGTCTTCTTGTGACCTTTTGAACTTTACCCAATCTATATTTTCGGAAGTGATCCGAGACAGGGACTTGACATGGCCAAATAGTCGTAGGATATTTGTTCTGTTAAGATGTCGTGAGGGCCTTCCGTGTGGTACCTAGGGGTGAGCGCCACCTCATAAAATGTGGGAGTTTCCATCAGATGTTTTGTTAGTAAGGCCCCCCCATTGCACTGGCTACATGGTCTCAAACTGTGTGGGGGGGGGGGTTGATCAAGGTTCGCCAGTGTTTTTCATTTTCCGCCCTATTCTTTTTTCCCAGCCGGCTTGCTATTTGCTTGTTTTTCTCCATCGGTGGAGATGTAGTGTGCACCATAGGGTCTGGGTGACCCTCCAGTTCCAGTAGATCATAAAACCTTATTTGTGTGGCGACCTCCTCGTTACCCATGCTGACCCATTTTGTTGTCATCTGGGCGGCTGTTTATGTGAACCCTACTGGGTGTAGTAGGTCAGCCAGGTCCGCCTGGTCCTCATGATCCCAGCCTTGTTGTGTCACACCATCAATCTCTCTTTCTTCAGCCTTTTTCTTATCTGCCAGTAAGCGCTGGTTCTTAATCTTCTGTTTGAAACTAAAGATCGGGTAGGGTAGTAGTAAGTTTCTTTTCTCCTCGGGTCTATGGCTATTCAGAATTGCCGGCAGGATAGATCTTCTTTTCATTTTTGATCTCTTCAGCTGTTTCTTCAGCTTTTTCTTTGCCTTCCTTATTAGGGGTGCTTGAGATCTAGCTCCTATTTCCCCCTCCAAAGTCACTTTACGCTCTTCGACTTCCTTTGTGACTGGGTTGCCAAAGTTTCCTCTTTACCTCTCTCTGTCGGGGGAGTCTGGGTCTCTAGGCTGTTGTGCTCTTTTTCTCTGGCTTTTGTTTCCAAATCCCTCGCTCGGCTGTGTTCTCCCTTGGTCACCACTTTGTGATTACCCTTTGCCAGTGATTCAATAATTTTTGGTGTCTTTGGTGATTCAAATAAACAAAAAGATTCTATCAAAAAGTGCAAGTGTTAAATTTTTGGTTTTATAAATTTTTTTGAAAAGGTGTAGAATAAGGCTCTTCCTCAGATTGGTGAGATGAAGGCACTATGTGCTTTTAAAATACCCCTCACACACTAAGAATCCCTTAGTGTTATGCTTCATCATTGGGGTCTTCCCGTCCCTCTACGGGGCGGGGCGTGCTACGACCTACGAGCTACGCGGGAGCACTATTTTAGTGATGAAAGACTATGTGTTAGTGCAGCGTCAGTGTAATTGGTGAAGTGTAGGGACCTAATAATGTGAGTAAAAAATTTAAAATTCCCTGGCTAGTGGAAAAAATGATTTTATTCACTTCCCTGGCTGGGAATGTTAAAAAGGGGTTGTGTGGTAGGGCTGTTGGCACCTACCAGGTCGACATGTTTCACAGGCAGTCCCCTACTGTCTGCTCATCAGGACCTCTGATGGTCCCTACTAGAAGGTACTCAGTTCTAAAGTTTGCCTAGAGCCCTACAAACTGATAGCAAAAATAAGCTGTCAGTTTGTGCTTCAGGGCATGAGTTGGCCCAAGGTGAAGCTTTAAAAATTCAAAAATGATTTTTCGAAAAAAAGGCACACTGGTCTTTTCCAAATTCTGATTGCGTGCCTCATGAGCCGGCAAAACCGAGGGTTTTCAACGCGGTCAAGTAAGCGCTAATGTGCACTGCTTCAGTCCTACCCTCGTGCCGCTCCGAGGAAACGCCGGCTTCAACTAGCTGTCATCATTTTTTTCATAAAGGCAGGCAATCAGAATTTGGAAAAGACAAGTGTGTCTTTTTTTCGAAAAATCATTTTTGAATTTTTAAAGCTTCACCTCGGGCCAACTCATGCCCTGAAGCACAAACTGACAGCTTATTTTTGCTATCAGTTTGTAGGACTCTAGGAAAACTTTAGAACTGAGTACCTTCTAGTAGGGACCATCAGAGGTCCTGATGAGCAGACAGTAGGGGACTGCCTGTGAAACATGTCGACCTGGTAGGTGCCAACAGCCCTACCACACAACCCCTTTTTAACATTCCCAGCCAGGGAAGTGAATAAAAATATTTTTTCCACTAGCCAGGGAATTTTTAATTTTTTATTCACATTATTATGTCCCTACACTTCACCAATTACACTGACACTGCACTAACACGTAGTCTTTTATCACTAAAATAGTGCTCCCACGTAGCTCGTAGGTCGTAGCACGCCCCGCCCCATAGAGGGACGGGAAGACCCCAATGATGAAGCATGACACTAAGGGATTCTTAGTGTGTGAGGGGTATTTTAAAAGCACAAAGTGCCTTCATCTCACCAATCTGAGGAAGAGCCTTATTCTACTCCTTTTCAAAAAAATGTATAAAACCAAAAATTTAACACTTCCACTTTTTGATAGAATCTTTTTGTTTATTTGGATCTACAAGGAAGGTGATTCTATGCTTCCTCTATTGTTTTAGAGTCTTTGGTGATTCACCTCTGCTCTTGGTTAGTGCCATTGTATCCCCCAATATTTCCAGCAACTCAGATCACTTTTCTATTATGTCAGCACATGAACTTGTGCAAGCTATCAATGCCTGGTTATGGTTGATTATTGTCTCCAATTCTTCCAATTTGTGGCTTGGTTCGCTAGCCATTGGGCTATTGATTGAAGAAGGTCATCTTGGACCTCCATTTTAGTTGCTTGCCATATCAGGGCCTTGGCTTTTGACTTTCGTGCTTCTCTGATCGTTATCAAAGGGGGGCGTCTTCATGCTCAACTTGATCCTTCTGGCCTGTTGCTGGGGACATCCCTGCTTGGTCGTTGGCCTGATTTTTTACCACGTCCCCTCTCCCAATAAGGTTGGGGATGAGGACCAAAGTCTTTTTCATTGTTTGCTCTAGTTTTTGTAAAAAGGAATCAGTGAGGTCTCCTGTGTCTGGTGAATCAAGTTGTTGGCATCCAATTGATGGGGCAATTGTTCTCGAGCGTGGGATAGCTCACGGGCTGGTGTGAGCCAGGCCTTTACCCTCGATAGCTTCCGGCATATCCGGCATAGCCTCCTCCTGATGCCAGTGAATCAAGGCTTTGATCAGTAGAAGACTGTGTGTTGCTTCAGTGGGCTTCCTTACGATCCCTTCAACTGCTGTGTGCCACCCTGGGTTGATGTCGCTGATCCTTTCACTATGTGTTTTACTGTTCTCCCCTGCATCTCCCACTTTGCGCCCCCTACAGGGGGAACATTTGGGCCTCCCTGTACCCCTGCTTCCTGTGTCTGGTCCTGGTCCCCTTCATCGGGCAACAGATGGCTTCCTCCACCAGTACGGGGATTTTTTCTGTCGAGTAGCTTGATAGGTGCCTGACCGGGCTGCGATAATGGGGGCTAATCGCAGTGGTCTCATCAGGCTCTTCAGTCCCCCAGCAGACATACCTGGGGGTGGCGAGCTGCCCGGCGTCTGGAAGTAATGGGTAATGAGCCCTAGGGGGCTCACTGTGTATGACTCTTGTTTCAAGTTCTGAGCCGTACTTCTTGTGAACTTTGTTGTTTGGTATTTGTGGGCATCCTCATCAAAATCCATCCTCTTTGATTTACTTAGATTTCCCTTAAGCATTTTCCCTCCCCACCAATGAGAGGATGTTTGGGGTATTAACGAACTGACCTCCTTAGCTCTGCTTATTAGTCCATTCCTGTGCACACTCTTCTATGTGCGCTGCTTGGGCCATGCTCCTCGCCCCACAGTTCTGAACCTGAGCTTCGGGCCTCCAGCCTAGCGCCTTAAACTATCCTCCAGCAGTCGTTCCCTGTTCTCTGGTCTCACTGCTTATGCGCTTTTGCGCTCACTCCTGCTCACAGCTCTTCTCACTCCAGGGAACCCAACCCGGGAAGCCAGGAGCCAGAGGGCAGAATGCAGATGTCCTGTTGCAGGCTCCTCTAGCCCCTCCTGACCGGAATCTTTCTCTCCAAAATGACCAAGGAAGAGTAAGCGTGTTGGTGTGTAATATTTGGCAAGGGGTGGCAGGATTTTGAGGGGGGTTAATGGTCCAAGATGTGGCAGAGCAAAGCAGGGCAGGGCAGAGCAGGGCTGTGTGGGGAAAGCGAGGGGAGGGGTAGGGGGACGGGCGGTTGCTGTTCTGCAGTATTGACTCCACTCCACTTTCTCCGCTCTTACTCACCCAGATGGTCCCATCGCCACTCGTCTTGTTCGCTGGTCCCTTACAGTACTGGTCAATATTTTGGCAGTTTTTGGTGATCTTTCAGCTCCGCTCCTCACTCCTGATCGCGGCTCTCCTGCTCACAGCTGCTTGCGGCTCCCGCGGCACCCGCTCCGCTCCGCTGCTGCTTGCTTGCTTCTGCCGTGCTCGCGCTCTCTCACAACCATGTGACCGCAATCCTGCCCCATAAGTTTTAAGCATACTTGCACTTTTATTAATCTCTTTTGGAAAGTCATAATTTGCCCTGCCTTTTCTTGTATACATTTTGGAAGTGCAGGATTGTACCTATAAGGAAGAAGAGTCCCATGCATATATGCAGTGGGACGATGAGTTTTTTGATGCTGTGGATTCGTTTATTTACAGGGTGGTTAATGAGGTTATTGGACCTATGGAGCAGCGCCTCATGGACAGGATTGTCCAGGAGTGTGCTAAAATGGCAAAGACCAGTGCAGAACTCCCTGCCAGCAAGCCTGCTCCCGCAGGAGACGAACCCCCCCCTGCAAAAAAGACGTGTAAAGTGGGGGTTAACAAAGATGCTTTTGAGCATCATAAGAGAGCTTTTCTGGCAAAATGGGATCCCATGCCATCAGTGCCTTTGGCCACTCCAGAACCCCTGGAGACTCCTGGTCCGGCTTCCCCTGAGCCAATGTAGACTCCGTGGAGGATTTGGATGACAAGGAGGGGTCTTCACGGCCCAGGCGCCCTGTGGTCACTTCCCCTGCAGCTCAAGTGGAACATTTGGGCATGCTAAATCCGGACCAGATTGTCCAGCCACTGTCCACTGCTTGGACACCCAGGGACAAGGTGACAAAGTTTGTCACTGGTCGTCTCAGGACACCCCTTGAGAAGTGGGCCCGGGGCTGACTAAAAGCAGAATGCCCGAGACCCATCCTTGAGAACCAGGTTGCTTGTATCCTGAAGCTAGATTTGAAGATGGACACTTTCTTGGCCAAGTATATGAATGATCCACGTAAGGGTATTGACAGATCTTGGCGTTGATGTCAAGATAAGCTTCCTGACACCATTGGTCCCATAACAAAGATTTTGGACATAGCGGAAGAGGCTAAGGTTTCTGGTTCTCTTATATTACCCGAAGTGCTGTCTAATTGGGCCCAGCTGGCCATCATGTTCATGGGTAACGCCAACTGTGCCCTGTCAATGGAGCGGTGTCGATTGATACTGATCAAGTTGGACTTCAAACTTGGAGATTTGGCCTCCTCAGAGGCAGGGGAAGTGGCACAGGGGGCCTTTTTTGGGATCCCTTTGTAAAGGAACTTGGAAATTTTGTTGCAACCTTTACCTCCTTGGATAAGGCGCAATCGAATATCATGCAAGTTTTTAACCAACCGGTTTTCCACGGGGCCGGCAGAGGCAGGGGCCTCTTGGTCAGCTGGGGTTTCCAAAATCCCCCAAAGGTACAAGGTTCTGGTAGTGGTGAATATAACACCAGCGCCAACTACACCAACTTCTACTCCACCAGGGGCCAGTGGTTCAGATGTTGTGGAGGCTGCAAGAATAATGCCAAAGGCGCAAATTCAGCCAGTAAGTGTTGTACCTTCCACTCAAGTTTGCATTGGGGGTCAGTTGGCAGTCTTCTGGGCGCATGGCTTTCTAGCACCTCGGATGCATGGGTCTTGCAAATGGTACAAGGTTTTCATATAGACTTATACGACCGCCCTCGATGGGAGTACCATCCTCGGCCTATTTGCTTCACAGCTCACGATGCAGACCTTATAGACAAAGAGGTTTCCAGCAAAGGCTTCTGGGTTAGGTTATGACTGTAATCAGGCAGGTCATGGGAAAGGAGATGCATCATGCTCCAAAAAGTCCCCTATTGGTGGACAACCTAGGGGATTGGCTAATATAGGAGTGGGGGTGGAGGTGTACTCTGGAGAGTCCAGAGGGTACACAGAGACTACTTTGGTTTCCCTGGGTGGGATGAATATTTAAGCCCTAGCTGTCTTGCCTCCAAGCCGGGAGAAGAATAGAAAAAGGCCAAATATCAATGGGACTGAGGTAGAGGCTCTAATGGTACAGGTGCCTGTGTTACTTTGGTGGTCTTGAGACTGGTTTCCCTAGACAAAATGGTGCCTGGTGTCAGTCATCAGGTTACCACTGCTGACAATGAGACTAAGCTCCTTTCAATGGCCTTGGTAGGCTTAAAATCGGGAGGGGTACCTGACCCAAAGGAGTCAGATGGGTCCCTTGCCATTCTAGCGGACTGTCTGTTTGGAAATGATTAGGTGTGGGCAGAGAACTCTGCTCCGCTGGTGGATCTTGAGGGTTTTTGCACACTCCATGTTCTCCTGCGAATGCAAAGTTTATGCAAAACTCCAACACCGCAGCGGAGTGTAGTTCAGCCAGGACCCTCCCCGCCTCCATCCCCCAATAAATATTTTTAAAACAAACATAAAAATTAAGATAAAAACACACTTACCTTTATTATGGCATCTCTGGGCTACCCTCCTCCTCTTCGCTGTCGTCCCTCTTGCAGAATCACCTACGCCAGACGTACATCATGACAGGACTGCACATGCATGCCCAGTCCTACCATGATGTACACCTGACGTAGGGGTTTCTGTTTGCAGAACAGACTATGGCAAGAAGGAGGAGGGCAGCCCAGAGACTCTGCGATAGAGGTAAGTGTGTTTTTATCTAATTTTTATTTTTGATTTAATATTTACTTAATTTAGGGGGAGTGGCGGCATGGAGCAGAGCAGAGCTCCACATCGTTTTTGCTCAACTCTGTGGACCTCTGCGTAGTGCAACTGCACCAACTCCGCCCAGGCTTAGAAATTATCTTGAGCCTTATGCATGGGCAGAAGTGGAGATGGAGGCTCATGCAGAAATGCTGGGTCTCCTTGAGTGGGTGTGTGTTACTACCAGATAACAGGCAGCACATCAGGGAAGTTATGGAAACTTGGCTCGTGAAAGAGTGAACTAAGTGACCACAAACAAGAGAAGGGGGAAGAAAACTTCTAAGGGAGCTTTGAAGAGGTCACAAGACCAGGGGGGAGTTCTCCTGAGGGAGATGCCCTGGTGCATGAGGAGGGAACTGCAGCTGATGGAGTCTAGTCTCACCTAGCAGAACTCTTAAGTGCAGGGGGACCCACCAGAGAGGAACTCTGCAAAAGTAGTGCCCTACGTTTGAAGGCCTAAGGCAACAACCTGCAAGGCAAGAAGAGGGAAATGTTAGTGGTACCCACAGGGTCTACTGGGAGGATGGGCTTCTAAGTATGACGACCAGGAACCCCAAGCCAGCGGCAGCCAGGAGAGTGGTTGGCCCCCAAATGTACAGAGAGTTCTTCCTTACTTTGGCCCATGACATCCCCTAGCTGGACATCTAGGACAAACCAAAACGTGAGACAGGATGTTTGTCCATTTTTATTGGTGCTGGTAGCAAGACAGTGGCAAGACAGGCACATAACCAAAGGTTTCCTTAATTCCACTACCAGTAATTGGGACTCCCTTTGAGAGGGTAGGGATTGATGTGGTTGTTCCTCTTGACCCCTAAACAACATCTGGAAATAGGTTTATCCTGGTGGTAGTGGACCCTGTGCTACATACCTAGAAGCAACTCCCCTCACTCCTCCAACTGCTCCTGCAATAGCAAAGGCTCTCCTTGGGATCTTCTCCCAGATTGGGTTTCCTAAAGAGGTGGTCTCTGATAGAGGGACTAATTTCATGTCTACATACCTAAATTCTATGTGGAATGTTTGTGGTTGGAGCTACACGTCTACTACCTCTATCATTCTCAGACCAATGGTTTGGTTGAAAGGTTCAACAAAACCATGAAAGGCATGATAATGGGCCTCCCTGAAATACACAGAAGGAGATAGATGTCCTGTTACCTTGTCTCTTGTTTTCCTACAGAGAAGTACCACGAAAGGAAGTTGTAATCAGCCTATTTGAACTTTTGTTTGCCCATCCTGTAAGGGGTCCATTAAGTCTTGTAAGAGCCCAAGCAGCACATAGTAGACTATATACTGGGAATACAGTCACATATGGCAGAGTACATGAAGTGGGCAAACATAATCCTAGAGCAAGCCTGGAGCATATCAAACACTGCTATGACCAACAGTCAGAACTGGAGGAGTACCAATAAGGTCAGCTTGTATGGGTGTTGGAGCCTGTGGCTCCCATGGTCCTCCAGGACAAGTGGACTGTGCCCTATCCCTTCTTGAAGAAGAAGGGGGATGTCACCTACTTGGTTGGCTTAGGCACTCCAAAGATTCATCATAGAGTTGTCCATGTAAATTTCCTAAATCACCACCAGGACAGAACTGACATGACCATGCTTATGGTCACTGATTGAGTGTAGGAGTAGGTAAATGAACCCCTCCCTGGCCTATTGTCAAATAACCCCCCAGGATGGGTCAGTTGAAAGGGTTGTCTTGTCTGACACACTCTTTGCAAAGCATCAATCTAACTGCAGGGAAGTCCTAGGTCTTTTTGCTGAGTTCTTCACTCAAAAAAGCACCCAATTTCCATTTTTATCCACATTTAAAAATAAATAGAGACAAGAAAAAAAATCGTTTTCTGTACGTATTTATCTGTAAAAATCTGTAAAAATGGAAAACAGGGAGCCCTAATCATGATTCTGGTATTTTTTAGTCCCCTAGATAGCAGCATATAGTTCCTCATTTTCTACCCCAGAAGGACACTACCAATTCAAAGGGATGCCTTTTGTATTAACAAATGCGCCTGCCACCTTCCAGACGTTGGTGAAAAGAGTTCTTTCAGGGTTGGATGACATTAGTGCAACATTTCCAGATGATATAGCTGTCTTATGCTCCACCTGGGAGGAATACCAGGTCCACCTGAATAAATATACAGGCTCTCTATCTGGCAGGCTTACATATGAAGGCCAATAAGTACCATATAGGGTAGAGTTCTGTTGTATACTTAGTCCAACTTGTAAGTGTAGGCCGAGTCCAACCTCTACAGTCCAATATCCAGACTATTCTGGACTGAGAACCTGTCAAAACTCAAACTCATGTCAGGGCCTTGCTTGGCTTGACTGGGTACTACAGGAGGTTTGTGAAGCATAATGGGATATTTGTGCTCCCACTCACTGTACTTACCTCCAAAAAACATCCTAAAAAATGTCCTCTGAACCACAGGATGCCAAAAGGCCTCTGACACCGTGAAGTAGGCTGTGTGTTCAACACCTGTACAGAAGGCACCTGACTATGGAATGGAGTTAATTGTGCAAACAAGTTCCTCTGAACAATGGATTGGGTCACTGTTGATACAAGCAAATGATGAGGGCACGTATCAATCAAGTGTCTATATCAGCAGGCGACTCCTCCCTCGAGAGCAACTTTGAAGTGCCATTCAGATGAAAGCCTTTGCTGTGGTGTGGCACCTGGAGAAGCTGAGACCCTATTTGTTTGGGACTCACTTCAAGGTTCAAACCTGACCAGAGGCCTCTCAGATGGCTGATGCAGATGAGAACAGAAAACCCCAAGCTGTTGAGGTGATCCATTCCCCAATAGGGTATGGACTTTACAATGGAACACAGTCCAGGAACTGACCATGACAAAGCAGATGGCCTTTCCTGGTTTTCCATTTAGATTATGAGAACTACCAGGGGATAGATTAGTTGCTCATCACCTTTCATCTGGGGGTTCATATAAGAAAGTACCCTTTTTTGTATGGTCACCCCCCAATTGTTGCTCCAACCACTGATGGTTATGACTTTAATAGGACACTGGAGTCAGCTGCCCAGGCTCCAATACCTGTGCTCCCTCCCAAAGTGTTTATGCTCAACTTGGCAATACCAAATTGGCATAGACTTTACTGCTTTATAAGCCCCTAGTAAAAGGTACCAGCAGTACCCTAGTCATAGATGGTAAAGTGGTATACATTGCAGCAGCGTGCTGTTGTGCCACCCTGGATACCCAAGCAAACTACTGACAGCAAACTGCTCAAATTCGACTGTGCCTTGATGTGTGGCACAGTCAGTTATCTACTTTATTCAATACTTATAATATAAGATCATAAAAGTACAGATGAACACAATTTAAAAACAACAAAATACAGATAAATACAATTTAGAAATCATCAATCAATCAGTACAAAAGAGAATGCTATTCATATCGGTATGAAAGTAGAAGTAACAAAGTGAAAGCAATGATAATTAGGAACTATTTAAAAATGTATTCAGTGATGTTGTGCTGCGGCCTGATCTTCCATGATTGAGTTAAAAAAGACGCGACTGACAAGCAAACCGTGGGGTTAGGCAGGGATTGTAAAAAGAACATTGCTACACGACATTGCTTGAAATGAAATTTGCACATCTGCGGGAGAATAAATCTTTTACGGGGGTCCCTATAAAATTTACAGAAGAAACATATGTGTAAATTTGACTGTGCAGAAGAACTGTCACAGGGACAGAAGGGAAAGTCATTTACAGAGTAAATACATGCAGGATGTGTCAACATGCACGATATAAGATTCAGTCGGTATCTTATTAAAAAGAATCTATGATGCACGTTTGACACAGTGAATAGGTATGACTTTATTCCTTTCTGGGGCTTCAGACTTTCCAGATACAGTTTTACCAATGCCTTTGTACAGTCTGTTTATAATCTGTCATCCGCTCTTTGTTTAAGAAAACAGGCTTTTACCTCCCTCCTTGAGATGCTCATGCAATCCCTGGGTGTAGTAAATAGGCACTCCAAATCTAAATCGGAGAAGGTGGATTTGATATATGAAATCCATGGAATTGGATGTATGACATCACAACGCATGCTTTCACAACGCATGCCTTTACAACGCGGTTCTCACAACGCATGCCTTTACAACGCATAGTGCTTTGGGGCGCTGGATAGTGAATTGTTTAATTTACTATTCCAACTCCAGTCCCCGTGGATGGTAGGGAAGGTGTTGGATAGTAAATTAAACCTATTCCCTATTCTAGAGCGCCCCCCAGCGCAACCCGTTGTAATGGTTTGCATTGTAAAAGTTGCGTCGTAATGGCACTGCGTAGTAAAAGTTGCGTTGTAAAGGTTGTCTCCCATGGAATTCTATGTACATTTTCCATGGATAAACATTCTTCAATTAGGTTTTGGGTAGTCTGAATAGACTCCCTTCTCCAGATGGAGTGCCAAACAATTCAGGGTCAAGACTAATTTGCATATGGCCATGTCTGAACTGGGGTGGCTTGGTGAGCAAAATAACAATGTATTAAACCCAGATCTGTGACTGGGGGTGACTGTATTGCCATTGTGCAACATTCCATCCATCATCTTGTGTGTTAAACAATTATTGGTGCCACAGAGATTGTATCAGACAGATATGGGACCTCCAATTCTGCATGGTATTAAAATTGGAACAGCTTACGGAAAGTCCCATTAGCTTTTTCCAGAAGGTGTCCTCCATCACTTGGAGGGGAAAAGGATTAGTATTACCCCATATACCTGCCCCGTAAATTGCTACCAACACTGATTTAGCTGTGTACACCTTTCTTAACATATTGACAGGCTTCGCCCCCAGTTTTTTAATAAAGGAATGGAGAGCAATGATACTTCTCTCTGATGATAACCCCCTAGTGGCGTGCATATGGGACCATGCCTATATGTCCCTGTAGTGGTGATCCCGCTGTAAGTGTTAGCAGACCATAGGATAAGTGCTGCCAACAGGGCACTCTTGAGATTGGTAGCTCCATTATGTTACCACTAAAATGTGTCACGTTTGGTATCAAACACCGTTCCTTTTCACCATTGACAAGATTCTTATGCCTTGGGTGACATGGAATTCACCAAGGTGGCAGCTTGGAGGCTTCCCACTTGGTTGCCAGAGCTTCACTGTGCTCTGGCTCTCCAGCCAATGCTTTCCAAGGCCTGCTGTCACCAAGGCAGGATGCTGACCTCCTGCTGGGCAGTTTGGTCACTCCCAGGAGTCAGGAACAAAGGCTAGGACAGGAAGGAGGTTACTCCTCTCTCCTCCCAAGCAGACTAGTGAATTGACACATCTAAGCAATGAACTCAAAGGCTGCACCACCTCTGGTAAGAACAGGGTTGTCCCACTAGATGAAGGCACAGCACTCCTTAGGAGGATCCTAGAAGACCAATGGGAGACCTGTGTTATAGTCAACAGGACTGTGCCCACAGCACAAAGTAAAATAGGGATACTTTGTCCCTGAGGCAACAGGGTTGGAAGTGAGTGAACAACCCTCTAAAATTCAACACTCCCAAAGACAGGGACTCTAGTGGAATCCAGAAGCACCCCCAGTTCCTCCTGGGCTAGTGGCACTAATCCCCTGCAAACACCAAGTAAAAACACTCACTGGATCTAAAGAATCACTGGCTATCAGGCCCTCCGAGGGATCACGCAAACCCTGGTGTTTCAGTGCATTGTGGGAGTTGTAGTTTGGTCTGTACTGAAGTTCCAGGCAGCTACATTACTCCCCTCGACCCATTGAAGTTGCAGAAACTTTTAGCTGTGCTTACCACTACCAAGGCTTGTTGGTCATAAATTCAGTAGCCAACCCACACGTTCGATGCTGCATCTACAGGGAACACCATGCAACCTTCATCCGAAGACCGCAGCTGTGTTTCTGTTGTGTTTTTGTATTCGGTTTCTTGCAGCCCTCTGTAAGCAGCAAAAACAGCAGCACCCGGATGTACCATTCAGTACCAAGGAGAGTCAGAAAAACTCGGGGACTGGACTCCAGGTAAAATGTATCTGACTGTTGTGACCTGGTCCGGGGGCCTGCATGACCTTAACCCTATAAGTGTTCCACATAACTCAACCTGCAAGTGACCGATTGTCACTAGTGGTTTTTGCCATTGACTGCAATGTTATTATGTCTATGTATGTTTTCTTGCCACTGATTTAATATTGCTTAAAACATCTATAACTTCGGTCAGATGTATGCTTTTACATTCATTATGGTGTCTAAATTAAGACAAAATACACCCTATTTGTATAAATTGGTGTCAGAATTCTCTCTAGTTGCATAAATTACTTATCATCCATGTTAGTTCTCTGAAATGCTTAACACATGTTCCTCTAGTAAAGCCTGACTGCTCTTTGCAAATCTACCAAGATTGAGCTAAGGATTTATTAGTATGAATCTAAGGACCATGTTTGGAGTATTATGATAACAGTCGCGACTCCTCGAGGGAGTGCTGCAGGCGGTGGGGCGGAGCTCGGGAGGGGCAGGGTGGGGGGTAGCTAACTCCGACATAGGGCCGAACCTATTTAAGTACATAAATAAATAAATAAAACAAATTACATTGTGCACGCTACAACCCAATCGGCGGTGCAGCACGCTCAATGTAATTTGCTTTATTTATTTATTTATGAACTTAACTTGGTTTGGCGGAATGCCGGAGTTTATTACCCCCCCACCCCCACCCTGCCCCTCCATCACCCCACCCCACAGCCCCGCAGCACTCCTTCGAGGAGCTGCGACTGTATGATAATATTACATGATAAGGCTTCCTAGCCATACTACATAATGTTCCACTTTCCTACATGAACCATTTGCTGGGACCTGACGTCTCATGTGCAATCTACTAGGTTGGCAAGCTCCTTCTCTGGGTCAGTCTCTTTCGGTAATAAAGCTCCTGATCCTTTCTCACATGTCCTTTCGAGGGGAAGGTTGTGGTAGAATGCCTTTTAAAAAAAACAGGAGATTGGTCCAGTGGTACTCCTTCAGTTCATGTTACATGCCCATAAAAAGGGGTTATTTACTAGATACAGTACTATTTATACCTTGACATAGTATGGTATTGTAATTTATAAATGGCAAAGAGCAAATATGCAAAGAGTTGATGCAACGCAGAGCAGCAAAGAAACGTGCTGTGTTGTGTTGCTTCAACCACAGAGAGCAGCATTGAACCAAACCTAAACAATGATTGCACAGTTCTGCTCTGTGCCTGCTCTCGCATAGTTTCTGCAGCTATGTACTGATGCAGGCATCCTTGCAGAACAGTTAAAGGGTATTTGTGTTGTTGTCGGCATAGTTTTTGTGCAGGAAGTGGCCCTTTGTTGCAGAAAAAAATAGGCTTTGAGGTATTTTCATCCGTGTATCTCTGGTGCAGACTTGTTGTAGGCATGCAAAGATGTAAAACAAGGAGAAATAAAACATTTCTCTTCATTATTCTAATCTCAGAGAAGCACAAGATGTTGGTGCAAATCCATCTCTACCAGTCTTTGTACATATGGCTGTGCATTCAAATACATGGGTGGGAGGCATGGGCACACTCATTCACCATCAATGGAATGCCTCTTACATGCAATGTAAAGCATGGCAGTGCATTGCACTCCAGCTTACAGCTTTGCAAAAAGAACTCAGATAAAGAGTCCCCTTGAGGATGCCCATCAGGCATTGCAGTGATGGCCCAATGAGGAGCAAGCCTTATGATGAAGCATGACACCTGTAAGAGTGTGTGAGGGCCCCATTATCAAAAAGGAACCACTCTGCATCTAGTGGCCCCTTCACTCTGACCTGCCGCCCCATTCCTTTGGCCCCACTTAGGGACAGAATACCACTTTATTTCTAGAATTTATGGTGGAGGATGTATGCTGGACCTTTAAGCGCTCTAGGTCCCCTATTTTTTGTGATGATCGCTTTCCTACAGCATTCCATGTCGGCCTTTCCGACATAGAAAGGCTGTCGGAAAGCGACATTGGGGTCCCTTTCCCTCCGGGCACTCCGAAATGGGGCCTGGGGGCTAAACCTCCCTGCACCATGTGGCAGGCATAGTGAGGAACCCGCCACATGGTGCAGGGATATTTGAAAACATCAATTTTTCAATGCGAGCTTGTGCTGCAGGCCTTTTTTTCGCGCGCCGCACAAGTTTCCACTGAAAAAAATTATGTTTCTGACTAGCCTATGGGCAGTAGCATCCAAATAATCTGATACGGACTGTGGACCTGAGGTTGAGCGGTTCCCAACCCGCATGTCCGCCCAACATCGTTATTAACCCCAATATCTTTGTAAATGTAGAGCAGATCTATTGTTATAACTGTTTGAATTTAGTCTACACTTTAAATAGCAGAGTTACCTTTGATTTTATGTATACACTGCTGTATTGAACTATAATAATGTGCAAACATAAATAGATAGGCATGGCAAACAACATTTGTGTTTTCTATTTTAAAACACATTTTACTTTGAGATTTTATAAACAACTTTTTTAGATTTGTCACGTTTTTGGGTGGATCAGCTTAAAAAGGTATGGGCCTCTGAACTTGGAGATTCAAAAACATATATATATTCTTCTAATGGCACTGGTGTTCCCCTACCAAAATATCTTTGACAGATACACGATACTGGCCCGCACCGACTACCGTTGAGCACCTGCTGCAATAGATCACACCAGCTGCTGGTATGCAGGATTTGAGTCATTTTGTCACTCCAGCGCAACTGATGGAACACTCTCCTCACATCTAAAAGGTATAACAGAAAAGGCCGCAGACATTCTTGTAATATAGATTGTGCCAGCACTAAATATGTGTCTGTGTGATCTCAATGGAACGTTCTTTTAATTGCATTGGATTGTGGCACAGAGCCAAGAATTTTTTGCCAGAAGGTGCACTGATTCTGCGGTTTATAAAAGTAGAGCATATTCTGTGTACCTTCGAGGGTGTCTCTTAAAAGATAGGAAAGGGGTTCCCAGGGAAATAATTAGGTGTCCCTCTGCAAGCGGGTCCAGTCACTTATTGCATCTCCCTCCAGGGGGATCTCTACTAGTCTTTGAAATGGCAGACAGATTACAACTTGCACAATTAGATGAGAACCAGTGGCTTCAAGCTGCCAGTCTGCTGTCACTAATGTACTGTTTCCAGTCCAGGCGCATGTTTTCTCCTGCACTGGCAACAGTGCATTTGCTGTGATACAGCACACTGTCTCGGTCTGCACCCTGTGCACAAATTTCAGTGTGCTCTAGGGGTGCAGATTGGGACAATGCACCACATACACAAGTCATCCCATGATGTCCTAGCCCAATAAGAATGTAGTTAACAGTCCTACTTTGTTCTCAGTGGCTCTTGTCCCATATCAAAACTTGAGGACCTTGCCTAATCTCTATTGAAAATCAAGGGCCTCGTTTATGAGAAATGACGCATCGCTGCGTGAAAGCAGCGATGCGTCACTTCTCAGTGCGCACTTCTTGCGTCATGAATGATGACGCATCATGTCGCAAGGAGTTACAGATACGTCAGTATTTCTGACGTATCTGTAGGCGCAAAAGTGACGCATTGCTGGAGTGTGACACAAAAGTGACGCAACTCCAGCAATGTGTACTTTCACATGGGCAAGTTCCATGTTGTTAGTGCCTGTGTCAGTCTTACGCCTGCCATGAAGCAGGCTTAAGATTTTGACGCCTTAGCGGCCAAAAAATGGCGCAGTGACATCTTATAGATGTCACTGCGTCACTTCCATGAACCCTTCTTGCGTCAAAACGCCCCCCTTGCATATATTAAACCTAGCGCAGGTATACTGTGGTGCAGGGGATTACAAAGTGACGCATCTACCTAGATGCGTCACTATGTAAATATGCCGCAACAAGGAACAAATTTTACGCCACTGGTGCGTCGCAAAAAGTGACGCTCCGGCGGCGTAAAAGTGATGCACAGCCTCATAAATGAGGCCCCAACTGTTTAAGTCATTCCATCGCTTACGTTTTACTTCACTAGCTATGTCTAGGGTCTCCCCCACTGGTGCTACATAGTTTATGGTACAAAAGTCCACCAGCTGCCCCAGTACTGTTTTCCTCAATGTCCGTCTCCTATAATTGTTGGGAATATGCAAAGGAATTGCAAGTTATTTGGTCGCTCAGTGCACTAAGCATTTAAGACTGGTCAAAGACTCTCCCAGCTACCTCGCCCGTCTGAAGAACCCAGTAGCGAGTGCCATGCAGATGAGGAAACACCATGTGTGAGCCCTCTCCAGTTTGTAAAGATCAGCCCACTCCTATAGGATGAAAGAGAAATGGAGTAAATGTTATAGACACTACCTGAACATGACTAGGTACCTTTGGAATATTGTTAGATAAGTACTGTCTGTGCATGTTCTCTTTTCAATGGTTATTGTTATGCACACTATATTTTTAGTAAATCTTACTGTAGGAAAGACTGGCGGACACAGGAGTCTTGAAAGTGAGGAGTTTAATAGGAACACGTCTGGAGCAAGTCCAGTCAAGCAGTTAATACCGCATCATTCTAAAGCCATGACATACCAACATATTCAAAAGATGCAGTGGCATGTGAGCATAACAGAAGGCGATTGAGTCAGGAACAATATGCAGTGTACAGTATACAACACTTACGTTTCTGAAAGGAACAATACACTGTAACCAAACACACACATCTCAAAAGGTTAAGTTTCCAAACATTGGCCTAAATGCTTTGGCGTATTTTCCTTGCTCAGCTGCAAATGATTTTCTTTATGACATTGTCGCATTGTTGGTTTGTTTTATAACAGGAGCAAATTAGCTCACAGAAAATCTAAAGATTTGCAACAAAAGATGCCGCTAATCTCACTTCTTTAAAGGAGTCCTTGGATCGACTTACACTGTTATCCGTGGCTGGCCTCATTTCACAGGGCAATTACCCAGGAGAGACTTGTCTTTGCCTTGGGTTAGTGCGCCCCAAATGACCTGGATGACATTCAACATGTGCAGTCTGGGATCAATTCTCGATCGTTTTAATTTCAAAAGCATGCTATCACTTTGTTTTACAAGAACTGTTCAACCAATTTCACTTGAATATTGGCGTGTTTTCATGCAAAAGTAAGACGAACAAGCTATTTCGTTTGAAAAATATTTGGCGTCTGCTACCACGGACCCCGTTAAAAAACAAAATCATTGCAAATATAGAATATTGTACATACCCGAATGCATAAGAGCTACATAAATTCATCCAGAGTGTTATATTGTGAGTAGTCAGTGGTAATGGAATTTCACTGTGAATTCAAGTACATGAAAGTGATTTGTACTTTGTAGCTGTGATTCAACGTGTTCTTCCCATCTCTTTTCCAGTCCTGCCGCAAACACCCTCATATCTGCTTAGATTGTAAAATGTCCTACCTGCTACCGAAGATATACTTTATAAAGCACAACATACAAGAACGGTATACACCTGTTACAACGCATTTGTTACAACGCACTACTGTAACAACGTGACTGCTATGCTCTTCTCTTGTTTTTCCAGCCACTGAAAACATGAACACATATATGCCACCAGTCCTTACAAATGTTAAAGAACAGAGTGATGCTTAACTAGGGAGCTCATAAACTATAAGAATGGGAGAAAAAGAACGTTCTGTTAGACATTTTACCAGTAAAGCTTTGCAATATAAAAAGGCAATTACCTTATTTAAAATATTTTAGTTCATTTTGCCCAACAGTGCTTTTTATTGTGAAAGGACAGCCCGCACTCCACTCTGCAGGGATTTACCGTTTTGAGGGGTACTGCGATCATGCAGCAATGGGGGACACAATTATGTAGCGGGTCGTCTAATTAATTCACAAAAAGCAAATTATGCGCCAATTTGGGGCATACTCTCACTCGTTATGTGGCACACTTAAGCTAGAAGCAGATTTTTATTGTTAAAGTCTGTCCATTATTTATGTGGCATTTACGTGGCAAGGAACTAAACTTTTAGGGGAATATTTACAGCAGAATGGAGGTGTGGCCTTAAGCAAACTTTGCTAGCACCACACTTCTCCATGTTTAAAACGCAGGGGTGTGCCATATTCACAAGAATGTGGCGCATCCCCATCCCCTAGCCACAACGCAGGCACCCTATGGGGGGAGATTGTTTATGTGCAGGAAGGTCACCCTTCTTGCATATAAACAATCTATAAATGCCGTTTGTAACTTTTATGTGTGCTGCTTCATGCAGCACACATAGAAGTTGTGAAGCATCATTTTTTTTAAATGCTTGCTTATGTGCAGGAAGAGGGTCTTCCTGGACGAAAACAATCAGAGGCAATTTACTGTTTCTATGTGTGCTACACAATGCAGCACACATGGAAACAGCAAAAACGAGGAGAAATAAAGCATTTCTCCTCATTGTGCCTGTTCAAGACCAGCTTTTCCCTGTTCTTAATTTTGACGATGCCTCTTATTTACGCTGCCCTAGTAAATAGAGATAGTGTCAAAATCAATGGGTTTTGCGGGGGAACGCCCACCGCAACTACCACTTCCGTCCCTTTTCATGCTAAACACAGCATGAAAGAGTGCCTTATTTACAAGGTGGCGTTAATCCACGTTAAGTGGCTTAACGCTGCCTGGTAAATAAGGTGAGGCCCCTATTGCCATTACAACATCACTGAAAGAGACGTTGTGGTGGCGAGAGGGGCTTGTAAATATGCCCCTTAATTTTAAATCAGTGCTCATGATTAGCTTGCCCACATTCAGGAGAAAATTATCAACAATCTCCATCTTCTAGAGATAGAATGTGTTTTAGCTGCTCAGCGGCTGTTTCCTTCTAAATTTCGACCTTATTAACTACATAATTAAGTATTCTCATTTTTCAATCGATACTCTAACGAGTATGTTATAAACCTTTAGCTGTTTAAAAAAAAAAGTTTTTTAAGCTCCTTCCCTCAAAAATTCAACATGCAATTATGCAATACCCTTGTGGTTTTTTTCTTCAGAACCTAAATAGCATATTCATCTATCTTTTTACCACCAGAAAAAGCAGATTCAGGAACTTTTTTATAAGAACATATCAGTTGAAATATGTATAAGAATTCTTCAATTTTCAGTGAATATCGTTTAACAAAATTTTGCAAGTTAATATTTTTCTTTTCCCCCCGTCATTGTTCATGTGCACAGCTTCGTGTTTTTTTCAAGAAATTAACTTCGCCCAGCTTTTTCGGCACTTGTTCGTCCTTTATGCCATTTGTTGAAAAACCTTTGCCTCGAGGTAGACCATCACACTTCCTAGAATCCAATGATCACAAAGAGAATACATTAGGCTCAAGTGTCTAAGGACCCAGAAAAATGCTTGGTAAAGTACTTTGTGCAATGTTCAGCCAAAACCTACAATCGTTTCCTTATGTTCTTCAATTAAAAAACAATAATTTCTTCCTTATGCTCTACAGTTACAATATATTTAGGGACCCACATTCACATTTGCTGATTGCATGAGTATTAGCTGCAATTACTGAATGCATTCGCAGTGACTGAGAGGCTGAAGGTTCATTCCAGGACACGTTCTGCCTCTGGCATCTACGTGTCAATCAGTTATTTGCTGATGACTGAATCCTATCTGGCATGTTTCTGCTTCCACCACAGAATGTCGGAGATGGTATCTCTTAACCCGTTTCCCGTGTCCCAAAGATATTACTTAACTTTTTAGCTGACATTTTGGTCAAGAGAAAAAGCATTAGCAATTTTGAGAGAAAATAGAATACGTTACAAGTACCTACCACTACTCTTTATAACGAGCTTTTTTGGTCAGTATTCTCTTTATTGCTTCATTCCTAATGGTTTTGCTATTTGTCATCTGCATAGCGCCCACTTTACCCTTACTATGGCATCACAGTGCTTTGGTAGGAACTACTTTCCAAACCATTCCAGGGCTTTCATTATAGATTTGGGGGCATATTCTCAAGGACTTATCGCCGAGTTAGCGGCACTTTTTCGCAGTCAAAGTGGCAATAACTTTATCGCCCTATTCTCAAGGTGATGCTAACAGTCGATATCACCAGTTTTCCTGTGATAGCAGATGCAAAAAACATCACCACAGATGACACCGGCAACTAACGCTAATGAGATGCAGAGTAGGTGTTTCCGTGCAAAAAGCAGCGACAACACCACTTAGCAACATTCTCAATGACCAGCCAGATTGGTGATAAGATCCCAAAACATGCGATAAGGCGCATTAGCAGCAGGGACTTAACACCTGCTCTTACCTGGTTGTTAAGTCGGACGGCAACCTGCACCATAAAAGGTAGCTCAGCCCAGAGCCACACCTGAAGAACAACAGATGTCATGGAGCTACTGGTCATGCAGCTCTGACACCCAAGAGGGCCACAACCCCTACAGCCACCACCCCCAGGCCCGCCATCCGCCCGGTCCCCCCGCCCTCCTTTGGCCTACCACAGAGGCAGAGCAGACAAAGACAGCAGACCTTCAGAAAACGCACCAGCCTCACTGACTAAACACCAGAGGATGTCATTGTCCACTAAAGGCTCAAAAGGACAACCATCCTCCACATCCTGACCATCATTGCCCATAGGCTGACAGTACCAACAGAACGGACAACCAACATCCCTCCACAGACAAAGCTGCTAGCTGTGCTGCATCTTTTGGCCTCTGGTACCTTCCAACCAACAACCGCCAGAGTCGAAGGAGTCTCACAGCCAGCCCTATCAAAGTTCCTCACACCTGTCTTGGATGCCATCATCTGCTTGGTACCCCAGCACCTTCACTTTCCCAACACTGCACAGGAACAGCTGGAGACCAAGCAAGGCTTCTATGCCATAGCTGGCTTCCAGCATGTGTTGGGGCAATCGACTGCACACATGTACTCTTCGTGCCCTCTGCCGCCACTGCACACAATTACCACAGCAGGAAGCACCCACATTCCATCAATGTGTAGGCAATAGTGGACCACCTGGGACTATTCACCAATGTTGTCGCCAGCTACCCAGGCAGTGTGCATGATTCCTTCATCTTCCCACAGTCCATCATCAACCAGCGTTTTGAGGCTGACACCTATGGGAATGCATTGCTCATTGGTAAGTACCAAACGAACACACCACACACCTCAACTCCACAATCATGCAACTCACAACTCTGGAAATGCACATGTTACAAACTCAAATACGACATTCCAAACAACATGCCCACCTACCAGCACAACTTACTGTGGTAACCTGGGCTGGCCATGTACACAAGCCATCAACGGCGGTGGAGGCAACCATGTTACCTCAGCCAGTGGGGAAGATCGTGGAAATGTAGCTTGTTATGTCCCCCCTGTAAGCGTGAGCAGAGTGGGCTGGCCCGGTGTACACCAGGCTAGCGTATGGGTGTGAATAAAAAGCATGTTGCTCTGGGTGTGGTTCTCTTCTGGAATGACCAACTATCTGCCAGGGCTGCACCTCTCACACAGCCAAAAGGCCGACGCCATGAGCGGTGGTGCCGGCAATCATGTGCACCTGTTGCATCCCAGGCTGCTGGTCCCCAGACCTGTCTTGGCCACTCCTGTGCACCCAGGTCCCATTGCTCACCTGCCAACACCAGCGTTTGTCAAAGAGGACCCACCCGTGCAGGTGCAAGCTCAAAGCCCGAGGCCTACGACCTTGGCAGCCTCCTCAGACCATCGCTGGCCTCCGCAACACAGGCTCGCAGCACTCCTTTCTCGTTGACGTACTCCACCGCTGCCACCGTCCTAAACTGCGGTCTAGTAGGTCCCACATTTGAGTTCATATGTTAATGGAACGTTTGATGTCACTGTACTCCCTTCGATGTGGTGCTACCAACTCTGTGCATAGCATTCCAATGACACGTGTCTGTGGCCCCTTGCTGACTACTGCCTTCGGCCTTTAGCATTAGCAAAGAGGATTCTTCCCTGAGAGGACTATTTGTGATAAGAAACACAATTCAAGTGTGCCAGCCCTACTGAGTGTTGGTGGGGTTTGGAGGGTAAGGTCAAGTGTCTGTACTAAATTGCTCATCGATCATCTCTATCATTATTTGTAAGAAATTGGATTTGTTGCAGGGGGTAAGAACCCGATTCAAGAAATAAACACAATCCATGCCAGGATAAACGACAAAAGTCAATAAATCTGTGCTTAATCCTTTGGTACCTTGGCACAAAAGCACTCAGGTTTAATTTAGAGGTAATATCTAAAGAAATTATGCCACACTCAAACTGTAATAAAGGAACAACACAATTAACATAACACAAGAACAATAAAATTACACCAAAACAACAAAAGTTCAATCAGTAGAATTGGAGTGGAGTGGAGCTTTATTTGAAAATAGCATCAGTTGCAGGTATCTGGTCGTGCTAAACCAGGACAAAGTCAAACGTAAAGGCAGACTGTGATGGATCTGGTTGCATCCTGCTGGAAGTAGTACCTTTTCTATTTATTGTAGGGGTTGAGTGATGCTGTGGTGCGATGCCCTGCATCACGCTATGTCATGTCATCGGGCCAAAGGTCAGTGGGATACGTAGCAGAACTTTGCATCATTCTACATCTGATCTAGTTGAGTCACCATTAATGTGCAGCCATGCAAGGCCCTGCATCATTCTGTGTTGGAACTGTGAACCCGTTGATCAGGAGCTGTGAGGCTCTGTGATGCAAGGCTCTGCATCGTTTGACCTGCTCTGCAGAGGAACTGGTGAAACCCCTGGTCAGGAGATGTGAGGTGCTGCAATGCGAGATCCCATATGGTTCTGTCCCACATTGAGTCGGATCTATTAGACCTTCAGTTGAGCATGAAGGAGAACACACTGACTCCAGCCACGGGTTCAGAAACTTGAGGACAGCACTTGGAGGGGTCAGGACTCACTCCCAGAGGCCATCAGAGAGGACCAGGTGAACTCCAGTTGGGTCTGGTCAACTGGAAAGCAAGAGAAGCTTCTGGAAACTTGGTGTGTCCATGAAGCTCAAAGACAAGGTCAGCCAACTAACCATTGTAGTCACTTCAAGGGTCCTGATTTGAAGGCAAGCAGGTTTGTTCTGCTAAGGTCTAGGAATATTATGAGATACTGGCATTGCCACTTTTATGCTCAGTGCCAGCATGTGGGTGGGGGCGCCCCCTTTGTCTAACCCTAAACTCGTTTTGGTCTATTCTTCCCTTCCCCTGGGTCTAGCGTCAGACATGCCAGATGCGAGTTGAGTTTGATATTGATAGGGATGGAATCTTCTGACGCCTGGAAGGTGCTGGGTACAGCTCTGAGGAATCAGTGATATTTTATTGATCCAACAAATATGGAGAACCACAAATATCGGAAATAAAGAATCAAGAACCAAAATACCTGTAAAAATCACTAATATCGAGCACACAAATATTGGTAATAAAAATATTGATTTCTACATATATATCGATAACAAAAATATTGGAAACACAAATATCGTTATGTATAAATAAACATATATCATGTAAAAATTATTGAACACCACAAAATCGATTACAAAACCATCACCAAAATAAATACTAAATAAAACTTCAAAAACATTATTTTTACAGAGACCAATGTCTTCAAAAAAATCCTAAACTTACAAAAATATTTATTATTACATTTAAATATATTACATCACCCAAAAATTAAACATTAACATTAACACCATTATAATAGCACACCTATACATTATATGATGAAAGCCCTTAAAACTTTGTATTAGCTATAAACATTTAAATACAAATGACAATAGCAAATATTATATGAAAACAAATTAATTCATGTTAAAATAAATACAATTAAATATATAATACCACACAAAGAAAATGTAAATTTGTGTTTAACAAATAAACATTTGACTGAAAAATAAATACTAATTATGCTAAACCAACCAATAAAATAGCACTATAACCAACTTTAAACAATCAAACAACTCAAGCAATTAAACAAACACTATACAATATAAAAGGCACACTAATTAAAGCAAATAATTAATATAAAACATGACAAACACTGCGAGAGGAGGAAACTCTGCATGAACAAGTAAATCCCTACAACGACATTTCAAAGTTAGTATTACTTATGTTTAAACTAAAAAAGAGTTAATTAACAAGTAAATAGTAGCATACCCTGTAACCTTTAAAGTTTTGCACAGATGACCTGAAAGAAAATAAAACAACTTCCAAACCAACAAGTTGCTACCAAAACTCAACTTTAACAATGTACCAATATTATAAAATTAAGTAAGTATTCATATATAATAAACTAGAAACTTGTTGTGAATAAATAGTCCAAGTGTAGGCCGAGTGGTAGGTTCCAAAGGTAGTTCCTTTATTAGATTCAGTTACAGTTGTAGAAAATGAAGGTAGGATGGTAAATAGGATAGAAGTAAAGATGTATAGGATGTACAGCCCCACCAGGAGCAGTCTCCCTCTGCTCAGCCTCTCATCCTCCAACTGACGCTCTCCACTAGTCCACACACCAACATTCCATGACATCATACATTAATCTACTGTCATGCAGGCTGAACAGAGAGAGCATTGATGTGAAGAAAGAAGAAGGGAGTAAACAACTACAACATATCCTCTCTCTTCACAACAAAAGGAAATAGAAGAATAAGAAGTAAAGAAACAGAAGGAATACAAGTCATTGCAATAATGGAATGCAATAAAGCGATTAATTAAAATGGAACATAGTGCAATAATGCAAAACAATGAAATGCAATATAATAAAAATGAAAATGCAAGCAATGAATGCACAACGGAATATAAGCAACTTAGAAATGCAATGTAATAATAACGCAATAAAAATGCAAGCAATGAATGCACAACGAAATATAAGCAACTTAATGGCACGCACACCATCCCCATTTCTCTCAAAGGAAGGCAAAACCAGACCTGTGCCAAGAAAACACCCACACTGAAAGAGACAAAACGTCACAAGCAAAAGAAAGGAGAAGAGAAACACACGCACAACATAAGTGCACCTGACGTCTCAGGCTCGCC
Source organism: Lissotriton vulgaris (assembly GCF_964263255.1). Classification (NCBI taxonomy): domain Eukaryota; kingdom Metazoa; phylum Chordata; class Amphibia; order Caudata; family Salamandridae; genus Lissotriton; species Lissotriton vulgaris. The sequence goes on along the minus strand of NC_141691.1, from coordinate 646,078,584 downwards.
TATGTGTAAGAGATCCAATCATCGGCAACAAAAGAAAGATGGATAACCAAGAGCTGTTAAGTAAACAGCGAACCAGCGCTGAAACAAGATTGGACCATAACCGGAATGTATAAGAATGCATGCGTGACAACTAGTACTAAACAAAGAAGACACCAGTGGAAAAAAGAAGATACACCTCACATGAACAACAAGTAATGGGAAATAATCAGACGTAATCAAAATACCGGGATACACTCACACGTAATCAAAATACTGGGGTACAGTAACCTACGTAAAATTAATGCATCAAGCAATGAGATACACTCAACCAAACATTCAAGCAATGAGATAGACTCACCTAAACTGCAATTTAACTTTGTAACGTAAATGTGAATTACAGGGACCTGTATAAATGCGCACTAACTCGTAAATAATATCACTCCAGCAATGAGATACACTCACCAAACATTCAAGCAATGAGATACACTCACCAAACTGCAATTTTAACTTTGTAACGTAAATGTAGACATTTGATAATACTCAGCACAAAGCAAAAAAAAACATTGATAAATCATAACAATGAAATAACATATTAAATAGAACAAGAATCGGTACTGAGCTTGTTAAAAAAGATCAAGGCATGAGTGATATGTGTGCCTGTCACGCAATGGTAGACAGGCGTCGCTTAAAACAGACAGCAATGACGTTTGAAAGCAATTGACAGTGCTTTTACTTCTGAACTTAACACTGTGCTCAGTTGAAATCGACTAAACACCGAGGCTCGATTCCCTGCCTCCGAGTTCAATTCTACTGCGAGGTCTAGTGCACTTCAGATTTATTTAAAGAAACAATACACTGCAGTTATTTCAAAAAGAGAGCGCCCTCACCACATCACCGAAGCTCGATTACATTTCTTCTCCGCTCATGCCTGAAGACTGACCTAAAATGAATTTAATCCCAAAAACGGGTCACACGAACGGGTGAAAACTATTAGCGTCGCGCTTATGAATAACTCTCAGCGTTGGTAAGCTGAAGATGGAGACACGCTCCTTACGTTGCTGGTGACGCGTTCCTTACGTTGCTCCGGGTGGCTAACGGAGCGCTGCTGCTCACCAGGGTAATGCTGCATCAGAGAAAAGACGTCACCTGCCATGATCCTTGCCTTCACGTGACGAATACTGATCACCATACCCTCCTACAGGGTTCTAATGCGTCATCATAATGAAGAGGCAAGTGAAGAGAAAAGAGCTCCTCACCAACTGAAAACGGACTCCAAGAAGCAGTTGGTCTCGATGTCAACAGCAGGTAGAAAGCATTACACGACGTTTTAAATGTCTCAGAAACGTATTTATGCCAAATAAATGACAAGCCTTTTTTAGCAAATCTTTCACATGCTTCCATTATAAAACGATGTGAGGTTGGGAGACTTAAATGTAAACTGGATACGTTTGAATGACAGTTTCTTTTCCATTCATATCACGCTACTAGTTTTAGTTAAGTAAATCACACGTCATCATATTCTTAGATGTAGTTAATTAAGCGTACAGTCTCACAGTGCCTTCTTGCGCCAAAATCACACACACTGTGGCAGTCACATCTGGTCACAGGTCAGAAAAGAAGAATCTGGCAGGGTAGTTTAAGGCTGGCCGGTGTGAAAGGCCACTGGTGGGGCTGAAGCTGCCAGTTCCATTAGAAAGTACTTAATATTCATGTATATGCTTAAAGTTCATAATACGTACGTTGCAGATCCTTTAGTAGATTCTTTAGTTGATATTTCAATGTTCCTTGTAGAAGATATAAGTAGGTTCAAGAGTCCAAACGTCGCCAAAATGTTGTGAATAAATAGTCCAAGTGTAGGCCGAGTGGTAGGTTCCAAAGGTAGTTCCTTTATTAGATTCAGTTATAGTTGTAGAAGATGAAGGTAGGATGGTAAATAGGATAGAAGTAAAGATGGATAGGATGTACAGCCCCACCAGGAGCAGTCTCCCTCTGCTCAGCCTCTCATCCTCCAACTGACGCTCTCCACTAGTCCACACACCAACATTCCATGACATCATACATTAATCTACTGTCATGCAGGCTGAACAGAGAGAGCATTGATGTGAAGAAAGAAGAAGGGAGTAAACAACTACAACATAACTCATCCACACAGCCCCCCAAAATAAACTTAACTCTCTAAACCCTGACAAAGTAGCAGAAAATACCAATTTAACTTACTCAAACTTTTTTCCTGTTTTAACAGAAAACATTTGCTCCGCGTTTAAGGAGCTAAGAGGAAAAGCTGCAATACTGTTCAAAACATCTCAAGAAAACATACAAGTAAGTAAATAAAAAAAAGAACTGCATTTTTAAATATATTATTAACTAACATGCTCAATGTAACTATAATATTTATTTATTTTATTAAACTACTTACAGATATTATGACAGTGTAATATAATGTTAGTGTTCTAACTTGACAGCCGCTGCACAGCAGGGCTGAGTGGTGGGTGGGAGGAGTCACGGGCATTAAGAGCAAGGCTGGAGTAAACGCGCTGTGATAGAGGGTCTCACCGGACTCATGGTGGGCTGCTCGGTAGCATTGCTGCTTGAACTTTAGACATTACATTAACGCTGCTGTAACAAAAGCTGATCGCTGATTTTAAAACTGTTTGGAATTTTACCTGTGTCACTGTATTGCAATTGCTTTCCCTGCATCTCACTCCCTGCCTCCCCTCACTTGTAGTCTTGGCACTTCCGGGCTAATCTCGGTCTAGTGTTTCAACTTGACAGCCGCTGCACAGCAGGGCTGAGTGGTGGGTGGGAGGAGTCACGGCATTAAGAGCAAGGCTGGAGCAAGCGCGCTGTGATAGAGGGTCTCACCGGAATCGTGGTGGGCTCCTCGGGAGCATCGCTGCTTGAACTATAGACACAGCATTAACGCTGCTATTAACAAAAGCTGATCCCTGATTTTAATACTGTTTGGAATTTTACCTGTGTCACTGTATTGCAATCGCTTTCCCCGCATCTCACTCCCTGCGTCCCCTCAATTCCGTCTCGGCACTTCCGGGCTAATCTCGGTCTAGTGTTCTAACTTGACAGCCGCTGCACAGCAGGGCTGAGTGGTGGGTGGGAGGAGTAACTGGCATTAGGAGCAAGGCTGGGGCAAACGTGCAGCACGCGCACGCAGCAGAGGCACCGAAGGCGTGACTAAGGCAAGCCCGTCTGCGCCTGTCCACGCTCAGCCGGGACCTGGGGCCAAGACCCTTGGCTCCCGCCTCCGGTACTCCAGGCAAGAACTCCTGTCAATGAACCATGGAGCACTGCAGTCACATCATGTAATCACTGCAGCCTTCCAGCGCGATGGGCTGCTAAAGTCACTACCCAGTTCAACTAAACATAAGGACACTACGGGGCATATTACCAACAACTAGCGATAATTTTTGTCTCTAACTTGTTTAGAGACAAATATTATCGCCGCACATCGGCGATTTTTATCGCAGATAAACCTTGCTATTAACAAGGTTTATCGCAAATGCGATAAAAAACGGCCGAAATGCATGAATATCGCTGAAAAGTCAGCGATATTCATGCATTATCGAGCAAATGCTCTTAGCCATGTTATCCACCGCCCATTGGATAACATGGCTAAGAACTGCTCAGGGCAGGTGTTAGCTTTTGGAGATATTCCCGCTTAGCGCGAATATCTCCAAAAGTTGGTAATAGGAGATAGCGATGTTAGCGACTGTTTTCAGTCTCTAACATCTTGGCACGCCCACTTTGCATCTCATTAGTGATAAATATCACTGACATGCAAAGTGGGGCCCAAGATGGTCGCTATCTCCTACTAGCTGTCGCTAACTGGTGTTAGCGACAACTTGGTAATAGGGAGATCATTTTATCACCGCTTTCTTGGCTTTTAAAGCCAAAAAAGCGGAGATAAACCCCCTTGATAATATGCCCCTACATTCCCCACAAAAATTGCAACCCCGCAAGGATGCAGCTTTACGCTGCTTAATACGCGCTCACTTCAAAAGCACAACCTCGAAGTCTTCTCGCTACTTTAGGAAGATCACCTCTCCTCTATCCCAGATCTGGTCACATCTCTGCCACCTAATTTTGTGGCCATCCACCAAAACAGGACAGGCAGTATAAAGGGGGGAGGGGTAGCCTTTCTCTATAACCTCTCCTTCAAAATGGAAACCATCTGTTCAGAAAGCCTCGAGGGCACGGATGCATTAGGGGTTAAGTTCTACTCTTCCACTGACTACCTGGTAATAGTCCTAGTCTACCGTCCCCCACGCACATCACCCGGGTTTGTTGAACCTTTCCTGGAGTTAGTCCAGGACCTTCGGTCGCGCTATGAAGGACTGGTGGTAATGGGGGATTTTAATCTCTACTGGGAGAAAACTCCTTTGGACAGTAAGGCAAAACAGCTAGAAGAGGCCATGACATTGCTAGAACTTTATCAAAGGGTGGTGGGATAGACACATGAGAAGGGTCACACTCTAGACTTGATCTGGACCTCCGTCTCGCTGACCAGTCCAATCACTATCTCTCCCTGCTCGTGGTCAGACCACCATCTAATGCAGGGTTGACTTACATTCCCAGGGCGATCGGCAAATCCACCGCCTGGGTGGAAAGTTCTAAGAAGCTGGAATAAGATTAGAGCAGACGATCTGGTAGCTATCCTAAAGAACCCCAATCCACCTACGCTAATCCGAGGGGCGACTTAGAGGCTGATAGCCTCAACCTATCATTAAGGCTCAAAACTGACATTGAAGCAAGAGCACCTGCTCGTAGGGTGAGAATCCTGGACAAGAGCAAAGGTGCTCCCTGGTTCAACGATGATCTTAGGCTACTGAAATGATCTCTACGCCAGAGCGAAAGAGCCTGGCTCAAAGATTATGAACCTAGTGCCCGGGTCTCGTATGCAACCGCATTCGCCACCTACAAACAGGAAATTATATCCCGGAAAGCCGAATTCTATGAGGACAGAATTTCTGACGCCTGCAACCCCCAGAAAGAAACCTTCAAGGTTCTGAACGCGTTAAGGAAAAATAAGGAGCAAAAACCCTCCTTTACCGAGGAAGATTGTCACAAATTCCAGTCCTTTTTTACTAATAAAATATCGAATCTCCTGACAGAAATTCATCGCACCCCGAGCTTCAGCTGTCCCAGAAGTTTCACCCCTACACCCCCTCTGATTGTTCATTCTCTAGCCATCCTGCCCCCTCTCATCAAGGATCCCTGGCAGTCCTGATTGGGCGAGTGAAATCTGGATCTCCAGCTGACCCCTGCCCACCTAGGATCTTCAGGCTGGCCCTGCTAAGAATAGAGGACGACGTGCTCTATCTTCTCAATTGTTCCCTGGAATCAGGATAGGTTCCCACAAATTTTAAGGAGGTTTGCCTTATCCTGCTCCTAAAGAAGCCTTGTACTGACACTAAGATCTTGAAAAACTACAGATCTATCTCACATGTGCCTTTCCTAGCTAAGGTAACTGAACAGCACGTTCTCCTCATCTCTCTCGTCATCTTGAAGATAATCATCTCCTAGAACCGAATCAAACAGGTTTCAGGGCCCATCACAGCAAGGAATTGGTTATGCTTTCCGTGCTGGATGAACTGAGACTCCAAGCAGACAAAAAAAACACTGTGTGCCCTGGTGCTGCTAGACCTCTCCGCGGCTTTCGACACGGTCAACTACGACCAATTACTGTCGCGGTTGGGGGACCTCGGCATTCAGGGCACTGCTAATGCCTGGCTAACTTCAATCCTTAAAAATCGTTCCCAGAGAGTTCAACTGGCAAACTTGGTTTCCAACCGATCAGCTCTCTCAGGTGGAGTGCGCCAAGGCTCAGCACTTTCACCCCTCCTTTTCAACGCCTATCTGCAGCCCTTGATCTCAGCACTGAACCAGATGGAGTGCCAGATTTACAACTATGCTGATGACAACCAAATCATTATTCAAATTGACAACTCCACCATTACCCTTCCGGTAATCTCCGTTTGATATAGACAGGGCTACCGCCACACTTGAGGACGCACTTGCCCACCTCCCTACCACTGGAAGTAAAAGGAGGTTATTTAAACGGCTACTCACGCAGCACCGCACCGCTTCAATTTTCGCAACTAAGGCTACCCGTAGGCATATATTATGTCCTGATGATGTTCCGCAATATGCTGGAAGAGGATCGAAATGCCGTCGACACCTTTAAAACACCTTATGCAAGCTAAATTATGTTTACAAAAATTGTAAAGGTGTTGTGGTTCATTCTTGTTGTACTCTAACATTATTATAACTATAAGTGCAACCAACCCCAAGTTTTTGCCCAAAAGCCCCCTGTTTCTTTTCCCCCCCATTATATGTATGTATCTGTGTGATTAGTAGGGCAGAGGCTTGTGCCTTACCTTGTGTATTATTGTTTAACACTTTTTTCTATTCGAATTATAAGTAAATATCAGACCTCTGTCCGGCTGGTCATGTCATAACAAATATAGCTACGACTCTGTCTATACTTTACTTTTCCATATCTTCTTAACTCCAAAGGACCACTGTTGTCTAAAATTAACTTCTCCTAAGGTCCTTGGTTAACTTGATTGGGTCCCCTTGTTGTCTTTACACATAAAAGTCCATAAAACATATAACTAATAAAACATCATAGTAACCACATATAAATCCATTATCTCCATAGACCCATTAAATTATTTAGAATCAAAGGACTGCTAATACATAATACTTTTTCTGATATTAATGGCTTTCAGAATAAAAAGGGCAATATTATAACACACACATTTTTCATTTAGTGTAATTAAATATTTCATGGAAACTTTAAAAGATCTAATATTCTGTGAAGCAAAAATAGGTTTGAGATAAAAGCACCTAATATTCTGAGAATTACAAGATTGCAGAAAGTGCAACAAGCTTTGCTTGCTTTGACTGTCATAGGGGCAAGGGGTAGTATCTGAGGGACAATACTTCCTATTTAGAAAAGCCACTAAATGATGCACCATACTATATTTCAGTTTTTATCAAAGACAAAACAATGCTTCATATTTGTAGAACAGGATTAATAGATGCTACCGCCCTCCCCTAAGTTAAATGACGGATAGAGGCCAATTGATAATTTCATCCTATCAACAAACATTCGCTGGTCAGATCTATGCTGCTTAAATGTTTCTTTAATAGTTTTCTTAGTTATTGATAACACCTGTGCAGGATCTGACCATATGGAAGACTTAAACAGCTTACTAAGAAAGGAATTCATATAAGATAACCAGGGGATACGTGAAACGCTATCCAAGGTTAAACAGTCTGGAATAATTGATCTGGTAAAGCTAGTTTCCTCTTTTGCCCATTAGGAAAACCATAATAGCAAGGGTCCTGCCAACAATATATAGCCTAGATACTGTGTCTGACCTCTTGATGAACAATCACAGTTGAAGCAGAAGCAGGTAAACATAATAACTGTTTTAAATAATTATTGTCATAAACTTGCAGGGTGGTGTATGAGGCCTAACCCCAAAAACGGGGCCCATATTTGGCAGTGGTCACCCCTATAGCCTTGTAAATATCAACCATTTCTCTGATGGGTTGACTACCTGATTTAGATGAAAATATAAAAATCCCTTTTGAAACTTTGCTCATTTTGGCTTTAGTATTTAAAATATGTTGTGCCCATGAACCGTTGTCTGTGAATAAATCACCCAAACAGCAAAATTGGTTTCATTTAGCAACGGGTGTATTATCAATAAAAAAACGTTCTACATTGTATATACGCAAACAATAGTAAAAGTTTTACATTTGTTAAACACCATTTGTTTGGAGGACATAAACTCCCAAAAAGCACTCATCAAGTTCTGCAAGCCATCCGGGGTCCTAGATGACAAAACAGCATTGTCAGCATATAACAATACTGCTAGAGAACGCATGGTGGCACAGGAACCATCAGCTGGCAGGACTAGACAAAGTTATCCACCTCATTAATAAAAAGTGAAAATAATAAAGTGGCTAACACACAGCCTTGTTGAATGCCTCGACCTACTTTAATGGTAGGCGAGCATTCAACCGGGGAAAAAAAAATGAACTTTGCTAGAGAAGTTCTCATTTTTACATTTTTTCTTTATTGGGTTTTAATATGCAATACAAAAGAAAACCATCATGGATCAAGACTTTCCATCCCCCTAACCCCCACCCTACCCCTTTAGATATTACAATCCAGTAAGTCGATGACCGAAATGGCAAAAGAGAAACAAATTATTATTATCTCATTACACAATACAACTTGCCAACAAGACCGTAATTTTTTTTTATTCATAGACGCACCTTCTGGCCTAGATACACTTCATTCCGTACAGAGTGCAAAGTGCCATGTGCAAAGTTGTAAGTCCTCTTTTCAATTTTTGTCGGGTAAAGTGGCTATTACTAATAAGGCAAAAAAGGCATACAACACATAGAATAAAACAGGGCAAAAAGCAACGTATTAGTGTACGGGTCAGTTGTACAGATTAACCCATCGCACCAGCGAGCAGCAGAGCCTGACCGCACGTATCGCTTGTAATTTATAACATAAAAATCAATACACAAATGGCAAGTTTGAACAATATGATTCCTCCTTTTCTTTTTCCTTAGAGTATCTTACAAGGGGATGGTATAACTCCTGTACCAACTTTTTAAGTAGTAAGACTCAACATGCCATTGTTATATAAGTGATGATTAAGTCTAACCCATTTACATACGAGCGTAAATCTCGTTGCACGTCAATAATCGGTTAATCAAGCAATACTTTGTTGATACCTAGATCCACTCAGATCATTAGAGATGAGTGACCTTCCTAAAGCTCATTAGAGATTGCCCTGAGAGAGCCATCTTGATGTATTTCTATCTTGGACCCTAATTCGATATTCCCGTTTCATACCCTTATGTGGTTATAATTAATAATATCCTTATAAAGGCATAAGAATCATATCCATATTCAGTAATAGCCCATGCAGTCCAAAGCACAGCATGGCTACTCCCATCGACTCCTAGAAAGCACAACGTGTTTTTTAAACAAACCAAGCCTCCAGCAGCCTGGGAACCCCCCCCCCCTGCTTTTGTTTTGATTTGAACAAGAACTCCTGGAGTCCAGAAAGAACTGTTAGTTCTTAGTGACGTCTTATGTCCAACCTTACGTCAAACTCGGCACCTTTCAGGTATAAATATACCAACAGTTGCCTCAAGCAAACACACGGTGGTTTGGAGCAGAGCGGCTATCTACTTGCCCGAGAGCCCAGCTGATGCGAGAGCCCACGGAAGCCGCCCCTCCCGTTTTGACGCACTGAGAGAGACCCTGTTTTTTTCTCCAGCCGAGAAAATCCAGCTCCGGTGTTTCCAGCCACCCTTGCGGGTGGCTGGGAGATCGAGTCCTGAAGAAAGAGATAGCAGACCTCCCACATTCTATTACCAAGGTAAGGAGCTGACTAACCCCTTAAGAGAATTCTTGATGCAAAACAATCTTAACCAACTTAACTTAAACTGCTACTTACTTACTCCTTCCCAAGTATTAGGCTTAGGTCAGGTACACCGGGGTAGGCGTAGTTAGAAGCACCAGTTGAGTACGTTGGTCAATGTTTTTATGTATGTATATATTTTATCTGTTTTAAAGTACCATATGGCTAAGAAACCATATCAATGCTTTTACAGGATTATTTCATAATACTACTTCTACTGTACGCACTTTACTTTATGATAAGTATTGCAATTGTGGCAATTAATTTCTCTTGCATGAGAAAGAAGATTACTCAATAAATAACACCTTTTATTGAAAACGCCCCTTCTCTCTATTTCTCTGCACTCTGGTGAAACTAAGTATGCACGGTTGACTGAGTGAAATAGCTGCCTATTGTTTTCACACAACTCTAGAGATACACTCTTTATCTGAGGGAGCAAAGTTGTCATGTTTGTATGGTTGTCAGAAGCTAATCCCTTCTTGTCTAAATCCGGAGAGTTAACTCTTTCCTGAACATTCGAGAAAGTTTCTAGTGACCTCTGAGCTAGCTGGCAAAACTAATTAAGTCTAATATAGTCAGTAGAGACCTAGTCGACCTCAGTCCTACGTCTACACTGCTGTTTATATTATTCCAATGCGCAGAGCCTATTGGGAATATAGGAACTACACTACAATCTGAACAGGGGCTCCGAGATGACGAGTTCCTTTTTTTGGCCCGCACACCCGTCTTGGCATATTCAGCCTTCTCCAGGTTTCCTATTGATAGTAACCGGGCAGTTGTATGACGTTACATCGCATAGTAATACCACGCATGCCATTACAACGCGGGTATTACTACGCGATGTCAATTTCACCTACATGCCATTACATCGCATACTTTTACCACGAGTATGCTTTTACCACGCATGCCATTACAATGCAAAGGCATGCGTGGTAAAGCTATACTTGTGGTTAGAGTTTGCAAGGTAAGTGACAACCCTGCACATACACAACGCACTACTCCCACCCCTACACTACCCCACTACCCCTAACACAAAAACATTACTACACCCCAACACTACCCACACTACTCCCACCCCTACACTATCCCTGACCCTAAAACACTACTACATTACCAACACTACTCCCAACCCTACACTACCCCTAACGCTAAAACACTACTACACTACCCACACTACTCCCGCCCCTACACTATCCCTGACCCTAAAACACTACTACATTACCAACACTACTCCCAACCCTACACTACCCCTAACTCTAAAACACTACTACACTACAACACTACCCACACTACTCCCACCCCTACAATACCCTAAACCCTAAAACACTACATCACTACACTAAACACTAAAACACTACACTACACAAATACTACTATACTACACTAAAACCTAAAACACTGCACTACCCTAAACCCTAAAACACTACAGTACACAAACACTACTACACTACACTAAACCCTAAAACACTACACAAAAACTACTACACTACCCTAAAACACTACACAAACACTACTATACTACACTAAACCCTAAAACACTTCACTAACCTAAACCCTAAAACACTACACTACACAAACACCACTACACTACCCTAAACCCTAAAACACTACACTACACTACCCTAAACCCTAAAACACTACACAAACACTACTACACTACCCTAAAACCTAAATCACTACACTACACGAACGCTACTACACTACCCTAGAACCTAAATCCCTACACTGAGGGGGGACTCAGCAGCCATAAGTCTCCTGGACCTAAGTGCCGCCTTCGACACTGTCAATCACAGCACCCTACTTCTATGACTGGCAAACATGGGCGTATCGGGCAAGGCTAAGTCCTGGATAGAATCCTTTCTCTATGACCGCTCCATCCAAGTGTTTGAAGGCGACACCATCTCATTGAGCAAACCACTTGTCTGCGGTGTACCCCAGGGCTCGTCGTTAAGCCCCACGGTGTTTAATGTTTATATGGAGCCACTAGCAGGGGTGGTCTGTCCGTTTGGAGTACGAATCATCTCGTATGCGGACGACACCCAGCTGATGGTGCCCCTTAGTCAATTGGAATCCAACCCCGAAAAATTAACAACTTGTCTGGAGGAGGTTTCCAATTGGATGACCATGTCACATCTTAAATTGAATAGCGAGAAAACCGAGCTAATGTTCCTAGGTAACCCCTGTCCCCTGGCTCTTAAGCTTCTCTGGCCTTCCTCACTAGGCTCCCTCCCTGTGCCCATAGACAAAATTAAGAGCCTGGGCATTTGGCTCGATAAAGCTCTTAATTTTAACGCCCAAGCCACCAAATTGTCAGCAACCTGCTTTGGTGTGCTCACGCTATTACAGAAGATCCTCCCTGTGCTGCCTTTTGAGGCCAGGGAATAATGATCCAGGGACTCATCCTCTCTAGATTAGACTTCGGAAATGCTCTGTACCAGGGCGCCCCCCAGTCTACCCTGAATATGTTGCAGACTGTGCAAAATTGTGCAGCTTGCACACTGCTCCAAACTCCCCACCGTATTTCGGCCAAGGCTGGAATGAGGAGCCTACACTGGCTACCAGTCAGATGGAGAATTGCATTTAAGTCTCTATGCACCACCCATCGAGCATTCTGGGGAACAGGCCCGTCTATTAATCATTCCCTGGTATCCCCATACCGCCCCGCAAAGCAGCTTAGATTATCGACTCTGTTCCTGCTGATGGTTCCTAAGATTAAAAAGTCTAGATGCGGAGGCCGAGCCTTTTCACAAAATGCATCTAGGCTACGGAACTCCCTTCCCCTCCACCTGTGCACAGAATCGAATCTATCGATTTTCCGTAATCACCTAAAGACCCTGCTCTTCTTAGAACCCGATAAGTATTTTGGTCTATCCCTTTGGCTCACAATATCTGTTAGCGCTATGACGCCTTTGGGTGTTGCGTGCTTATCTAGGTTCCTGATCGATACTGTGACCTTATGCCCCTATTCGGCTATAAATCCATTTATTCCCTATATTGGCATAACCGTTCAAGTGCGATTTTCTGAAAAGTCATCTCTGGCCTCACACGAACAGAGCCACATTCCAGCATGACTCTCTGCTACTTCCTTTGCGACCAATTAGTGCAATGACAGAGCAGCAGTCACTATCTGATATTCCTAGATAACACTCCGAGTTCTTCAACAAGATAAAAACTTAGCAAACCTGGAAATCCCCGCTTGCTATGTTTTGATTAGTAATGGAACTCTAATGAGCAACTGATAACTGTCACTTCCTAGTGACATCTTTAATTGACGTCTTATGCCCAGCAAACTTGCGTCAAACCCGGCACCTGTCAGGTATAAATATTACCAACGTTGCCTTAAGCAATGTGAGTTCGTTGCCTGTTGCTGATGCCAGCTGCCTGCATGACCCTGTGTTGGTAAATCTAGCACTCTGTCGCTGCAGCCTGCTATCCTGTGGTGGTGAAGCTGCTGATTACCATTATCGACGCTACAGCGCGAACTATGGTGCAGTACGCTTAAGGAGCTGAACAGCCGTCCTCTGCGAAGACATCCAGCAGATTCCAGCTGCCCGCGGACGCTGTCACCCCTCCTTCCTCGACGCGCTGAAGAGAGCCGCTGCATTTCTCGTGCAGAGAAATCCAGTCCCGGCGCTTCCAGTTTACCCTCGCAGGTGACTGGGATATCGAGAGAGACCCCTGAAGGAGATACCAATCCTCCATCATTCTATTCAGAGGTATGGTGTTGACTAAACCCTTAGACGAGAATTCTTGAAACAAACCTTGGCAAAACCAACTTAACTTAAAGCTACTTACTTGCTCCCCTTTCACGTGTTAGGCTTAGGTCAGGCACACTGGGGTAGGCTTAGTTAGAAGCACCAGTTGAGTATGTTAGCCTAATGTATATATGACTGTATATATGTTTTATTACTTTTAAACCATTGTATGGCTAAGAAACCATATCAATGCTTTTACAGTTCTATTTCGCAATACTTATCTTACTGTACGTACTTTTTATAATAACAGTTATTGCAATTGTGGCAATACATTTCTCTTGTACGAGAAGAAAGACTGTTCAATAAATGTTAACCTTTTATTGACAAACGCCCGTCTCTCTATTCTCTACATACCGTGAAAGTAAACTGCACTAGACTGACTGAGTGAAATCTGTGTCTATTGTTTCACACGACCCTAGAGATTGACTCTTGATCTAAGGAGCAAAGTTGTCATGTTGCACGGTTGTTGGAAAACTGAATCCCTTCTTGTCTGTGCCAAGGAAGCTGATCACTTCCTATGCAGAGAAGAAAGTTTCCAGTGACCTCTGAGCTAGTTGGTAACACAACCCAATTAAGTTTAGCATAGTCAGTGGAGGCCTGGAATATCCGCAGTTCCACGTCGATACTACTGTTTATGTTATTCCAATGCAGGGCCTAGTGGGAAACTAGGAACTACACTACATGGCGCCCAACCGTTTGGTAAGGCGATAAACTAACGCAAGACTTGTAGAGTAACTCAGCCGTGCATATTTCACACCCCTTTCTCCCGTAAATACTCCAATAGACGTCTGGAGTGGGTGAAAGGTTAAAATCCGCCCGACCTTAGTAGGAAGAGATTCCTACGTAAAGCTCTGGTTTATTCAACGTTGAAGGATACAGTGTTCCAAAATATTGTGCACCTAATCTTTGTCTCCTTGGAGACCTACTCTGCAAAGCCTGCATTTTTAAAATGACAGACAGTGAAGAAGAAAGGGAAGCAGTTAGACTGGCAGCCCAACTAATAGAGGAAGACACGAGTCTCCTAGACACAGACCCGGGTGCTATTATCATCCCGGTCCAGTTAAGAAGATCTATAACTTTAAAACTTATAGAAAACGGACTGACACCTCAAGGTGGTACAGTAATTTTCGTGATAGAGGCTCACGAGTATCGGCAGACAGAGGTATTCTATTCATGGATAAACTTTCCAGCGGTAAACGCTATAACACAAGAGTTTCACTATTACAAAATAGAGAAACCTCCGGGAGAGTACGCTCCTTTCGAGGAGATTGAAATCCCACTTAAATTTCAAGAGCACCTGCTCTGGTTTAATGGCGCCCTAAAACACAATGATCACATAACTAGACTCGGTCCACTAGGTAGACCAGGAGCCACGTGGCCGGTTCTAGCCAGCTACACACCACATCCTGACATTGCAAAAATGTCTAAAGAAGAGCTGTTAGCACAGCTCAAAACACTAATTAAAATACATAGGCAATTAGTCCAATATGTAATGCGGACTGCAACAGTCCAGCCAGCTGTTAATTCACACCAGCTGACCCCTCACCAGGGGAACACAAATAAAATTACACCACAGAACATACAGTCATGTCTTGGTAAAACACCCGTAAAACGGGAACAAATTCCTTTCTGGTTAGCCCAGAAAATCACTCAAATAGAGGCAGTATTTCCTGATACTACCCCTATTGAGAAACACAGAATCTTGACCATCTGCCTTCCTATGGGAATCGCACCACACGTGGAGGACTGTGACACTTGGGGTACAGTCTTTGCTTCCATTTACACAAAAACACACGGTGTTCCGTCTATGGCGGTAATACCAGAAGTGCTAAAACAGATTCAAAATGAATTCGGTCCAGAGCCCGCTTTAAATCTAGGTATGAAATTACTGAAAGATTTCAAGCAGGTCACGGCTATATTATTAGCCAACATTAGAGGAGAAGCAGCATCTGTGGCGATCCGCCAGAAGTTGAGGGAAACAGATATAAAAGATCCTGTTGAACTTGCAAAAATCATAGAAAAATGCTATGAAGAATTAGGTAGAGACAGTTTGGGTGGGAAACCGGTAAAACCCCAACTGCTCGAAAATCCTGAAAAATTATTTATTAAAAATAATTCAAACACTCCTAAAAAGAGCTGGGATGGAAATAAACAATTCACTCCCAAGGAAAAAGTTTTCCAGTCCAGAGGAAGGTCTCCTCGACGGAGGGAAAGAACTCCGACTCGAGAACGCCAGTCTCCCCAACGGGAGCCCTCTGAGAAAAGATATAACCTTAGAAATAGGGATAATCTGAAAAAACCTGATAGATATCAAAGTATTGATACACGTCCCTCTCGATCTCTTCCACAGAATTCGGAAAGAAGAGGACGGTCAGACCCAGGAGAGCACACCAAGTCCAAAGACAAGGAACCTGCTCAAAATAAGAAATCTCAATTTCAGAAAAAGAAGGTAGCCAGTATTAGAGTAATCAACCATGCCGAGAATACTGAGGACACAGTTGAAAAACGGGGAGTGGGCATTGACAATGTTGGACAGTGCAGCAGAAATCAGTATAGCGCGCAAGATCTTGATGAGTCATCTGGAGACAGTGGACACGAATGAATACATTCAGGTTGAAACTGCCGACGCCAGACTTAACGAGCCCCATAAAATATACGAAATAACATTGCGTATAGAGGGTGATAAGACTAGTAAAATTAAGGGTCTATTTTGGGATAAGCTCTCAAAAGGCTATGATATTCTGTTAGCTGAAAAAGATTGGCCCCCAGAGTTTGTCAGGGAGTGCCCTCGTGGCGAAGAAGTGATTATGCCTGCCTTCTCGAATCACATTCCGATTCACAACAAATATACATATGCAAGGAAATGGGCAGTGGCCCAGGCACCTGCATTATATAAAAATCATGTAG
This sequence comes from Lissotriton vulgaris, assembly GCF_964263255.1. Taxonomy (NCBI): domain Eukaryota; kingdom Metazoa; phylum Chordata; class Amphibia; order Caudata; family Salamandridae; genus Lissotriton; species Lissotriton vulgaris. The sequence continues at coordinate 646,062,470 of NC_141691.1, read as the reverse complement.
GATGGGATGAGGATTCACCGCCTCACAAAATCCAATTAAAAAGTGAACCAACTGCCCAACGGCAGTATCCCATAAAGCAAGAAGCTAAAAAACAGGTCAGGGAGATCTTAGATCAACTTGAGTACCAGGGGGTGATTGAAACATGCACCTCTCAAATGAACAATCCTTTGTTTCCTGTCTCCAAGCCAGACAATTCATATCGTCTAGTTTTGGACTACAGACATCTTAATACATGTTGCAAAACCTTTGCAGTACAAAACTCGCATAGTGCAGCCCTAATGAATAACATAGTTAGGAAAAAATACAAAACAACATTAGACATTTCCAATGGTTTCTTTTGTCAAAACATTGCACCGGAAAGCAGATATTTGACCGCTTTCTCCGCATTTGGGTCACAGAAAAAATTCTGTCGACTCCCACAGGGGTTCAAGAACAGCCCAGGACTATTCTCAGCTAGGGTAACAGAGTTACTACAAATCTATGATGATGAAGCATTATCTTACGTAGATGATATTTATCTCACAGACGACGACTTGGATACTCACTTGAAAAGAGTGAACACCATTATACTTGAGTTCGCAGCAGAGGGTTACAAATTCAACTTTAAAAAGTCCCGAATTGCCCATCTGACAGTACTGTTCTTAGGGTACGAATTATCAAGTGAAGGGAAAAGCCTAGCGGACAACTTCTTAGAGAAGTGCGCTGTACTCCAAGCTCCAAAAACGCTGAAGAATTTACAATCCATACTAGGTTTTCTGAATTTCGGAAGAACTTACATTCTAAATTACGCAGAGAGGGTTAAACCTCTCTACGAACTAATAAAACCTGATTTAAAACAAATCAATTGGACTCAAAAACACACAGAAATTTTGAGATCACTGCAAACAGACATGTTAGCAAAAACAAAATTAGATACGCGTGACAACACGATCGATCTTGTAATCCGAGTCATCCCAGGAAGATGCGGATTCACGTACCTAACCTCTAATGAGGGAGAAAAGGTACCAATTACAATTAAATCTCACTTGTACACACAAGCAGAAAAAACATTCAGTCACACAGAAAGAACTGTGAACGCAGTGCAAATCGCATTAGCAAATGAACGAGAACTAGCACACGGCAAACGGATTAATATCCTTACAGCGGAATCCGCCTTCGAGGCGCTATTCAGCCCGGTAAACCTGCCTACAGTGTCACTGGATCCGAAATGGATACAGTACATAGATTCTCTAGGAGCGGAAGATGTGAAATACTATTTCGCCCCGCAATTTGAAGAACTGAATGATTTAGAATATGAAGAAGAATATCCTCTGCCAATCGAAATTCTGCCTCTCCCACAATACGCCTGTATAATCTATACAGATAGCTTTGTACAGCATTTTAATGTAGAGAGTAAATCCTACAATGCAGCATGTGCGATCATTAAAGGTCGTTGGCTGTGCGGTAAGTTCAGACCGAAAGTAATAAAAACTGAATCTGTAAGAAACTGTTCGGTTCAGAGAACTGAAATCAGATCTTTAAAGATGGCGCTTGAAAATGCAGAACGCGAATTCCCCACACTTATAGTGTGCGATTCTCATTTTTGCGTCAACTCTTACAACAATAAACTGCAGAGTTGGATCGAAAACGACTACAAAGATGACACAGGTGCCACAATAAAGCATAAATTGCTCTGGAACGAGGTAGCTCTTTTACACAAAGAACTACAAATGACTCACGTGATTCACGCACAGAGTCTTCAGCGTGATGGCGTTCACGTTGCAGGGAATTCATTGGCTAATACAGCCAAAGCGGAAGCAACTAACCCGGCTTCCGTAGCCACAAAAAAGCGTACAGATAAATACATAGACGGGGAAACCATGCTAGCAGTAAAAACGACCGTAAAAGGCGACTGTGCAGCACTACCCGTAAACTATCCACTCAATTATGCATACATAATCGATGCAAACTCCGTTCCTTTTGCTCGAATCCCTGGAGTGGGGGATAGAGTAATTCCAAACATGAACAGGAGAATATTTTTAATAGCAGACGCACACATGGGTTTGGGTCTACGGCACAGAGAGATCAAGGAATCACTGACTGAATTACAATCAGTATTCTGGTGGCCGGGAATGAGTGTAGAACACCAAATATATGCAAACAACTGTGAAAACTGTAATAGTTTGGTAAAACTTGGTGTTTTACCAAAGCCTATCAGTGAGCTCCTGTCTCTGTCTGCCCGCAGCTAATTTTGAGTTAGGCGCCTTGACGCCCACTGGGCATAGTAGCGCGTTTACAAATTATATTTCATTTCATTTCATTTCATTTCATTTTCATTTCATTTCATTTCATTCATAATAGGGATCGCAGTAGCGAACCTTGCTACCGGCTACCAGTCAGAAAGAGCGTAACGCTGCCTACACCCCACCCTGTGTCCTATTAACAGTTAAGGCGAAAAGCACTTAAAAAATGAGGTCCCCAGCGCTCGGTTGACGCTAGAACGGTTATAAAAGATTTGCGAGTCTTTATCGGCACATACGCAATTACCACGTTCCATTCTGACCAGGGTCCTGCTTTCAGCTCTCGAGCCTATAAGGAGGCCATGGCCAGCATGGGAATTGGGTTGCGGTATTTTTGTCCGTCGCATTCGAAGGGAATAGTGTGGTAGAAAGAAAAAACCGGGACATAAAGCAATCTATAACAGCGAAGGTATTAGGTTCAGGCGCTGGGTGGGTCAAACATTTAATAAGTGTCCAGACTAGTCTTAACAACATGCCAAGAAATTCTCTAAAAGGTTTCAGCCCATACGAACTATTGTTCGGAATTAGAATGAACGTTCAGGACCTCGATAGTCAGATGTCAGTGGTACAAGAAGAAAAAACGCAGTTTGATGTAAAAGACCGTTTGGCTGTTTTACAGGAACTGAATGAAACAAGAAAATCATTAAGCAACATAAAGTTAAAGCAACAGCCAAGTACCACTGACGAGGCACCACCCGCAACAGCCCCAGCAAGGCCTGTCTGGATTCCAAAGATTGGGGATCTAGTCAGAGAAAAGATCGCGGTTAAGAAGGAATTTGGGCCTTCTTACAGAAAAGCAGTACCTGTCTTAGCAATCACCGGAACAAGATCAGTCGTGCTACCGCCCCTTGCTGGTAAAAAGGAGAACAGAGTCGTGTCCATCGATCTGGTAAAACCACAAGCATGTGGCCTATAATCAACAGTAGGCCCAGTGGACTCCCAAGAAACAACAGAATACCCAAACTTGCAACAATCCAAGAGGTTCAAACTGAAAGACTCATCACATTCGATCAGCCTGCAGTGCACAATGAAGGACTATGCAATAATGCCATGTAACTCGTGCCTCTTGAAACACAGATTGAAACAGTTCGTCAAGAAACAACACCAGTCTACAATGATGTGGCATCAGAAAGTGCTACCGAGAGACAGATTGAAAGAACAATCCCATCAATTGACAGAACTGCCTCTGGTTATTTCATCAACTTCGACAACTTCTCTGAAGATTTAAATGACCCCGAAGTGATGCCAGAAACAAAAAAGTATTCTAAAGAAAATACAACAGGACTCCTTCAACAAATCAAAGAACTATATCTGGATTCACCGTTGATTGAGCATTGGATTATCTCAGGAGTTTTCATACTCCTACTATGCCTAATTTTAGTTTTAATTTTAGGGAAGTTCATTACAATTGAATGGACACAGCAAGTCAGAACATCAACCTAGTCCTGAAACCACACAGATCATCCCACGTGAAGAAAAGAGAACTGTCAACAGTAAATGTCACAGCAATTCCAATACCTGGTGGGGTAGTATGGGAGAAAACAGACTATGAGATCTATGGTCCGGTCGAAATCCTGAAGTATCCTCATCAACTAAAGGTTTCCTTAAGTGACTTTGTGACACCTAGTACATTCTCTGATGATTGGGACTTTAACAGTATTAATGACATGATGTCTGATTTAGTAATGTCAGCTAGATTCACAGATCATGATTATTTACAAGGTTCATCTAGTTATGAGCAGTTATTCTGTTACACCCACTATGGGGATCATTACTTGCATAAATCTGCACAGCCTAGAAATGTTTTTATGTATAATCAATGGGAACATTGTGCTACACCACCTAAAAGCAGTTCTAAAGCATTTTTTGAGAAATTCAAATACTTCTCAGGGTTTAACACCAGTAATGCAGAAACGTTTTATTATAAACTGTTAGATAAAACAGGAATGAAAACAATGCTGACAAATTCTAAATTGATATATTCAGAAGCATTTTATGACAAAATGATGACATTTGGTTTTGATTATTGGAAAAATAATATTGAAACGAAAACAATTTGGGGTACAAAAGATTGGCAGGTGCAAGGCATAGAAGCACTATTTAGAACCTGCATGATACCAGAACAAATGTTATTTTTAAATGACACTGTACACCAAACCTCCTGTCTTGGCCTAGCTAAGGTCAAAGACCTTAAAACACCGTCTATTCCAAAACCAATACCTGAAAATGCAACCGCTGATATTGAGTTAGACGTGTCAAAAATTTTACATTTCAACAGAACACATCCTGATTGGAAAAAGTGGTTAATCTGGCCTACAGACACAAATAGCTGTCAAGATAGGTTCCTGAATAAAACACAGGGGTTAAAAATGACCAGATTAGACCCTAGATATTCCCAGAGACAACATCCAGGGATTATAACAACATACAGTGTAGGGAAACTCTGCCTAGAATGGCTAACTACATCCACACTAGCTGAAATTAAGCAACACTTGTCTTTACTAAAAGATGGTGCTGATTTGCGCGACTTCATTCTTGGACCACGCAAACAGCGTCAAAAGCGTTTCATAGCGACCAGTATCTATGCTGCTTACAACGAGGCTTGGAAAGTAAAGCAAATTGAAACTGCTGAAAAAATACGAGAAATTGATCATATTAATTTGGAGAAATCACTTTCTGTAGTAGACAATGGGTTAATGACTCTGTCTTCCAGAATATATTCTTTGGACAATATTGTATCCTCTGCCCTTGATGTGATAGACAGAGATTTGCTAATGTTACAACATGGCCAGTCTCAATTACGCTCTATTATAGAATTAGGCTGGACGCTGCAAAATCTTCGTTCAGGCTATGTGCCTTGGCGTTTAATCAACACAACGTCATTATTTTCCAGTTTTAACCTTACTGATAAACAGATCAGTTTGGCACAGAAAGGAGCAGACTATACAATCCTGAGCATCGAAAAACTCGAGAGATTACCATTGACAATGTCAGAGAGTCCTGTCATTGAATGGATAATACACGGAATTATCACAATTCCGATTACAACTTTCCGATTTAAAAAGTGCCTTGAGTACATACCTGCTGGCCAATATGAACAATTGGGTAAAGGATATGTAAAATCCGAATGGAAATAACCATACACTCATTCTTGCTATAGTGACAGTGACAAAAATGTATTTCTTAGTGGTAACAACTGTAAACATTCACTAAGCGGTATACTTTTGTGTCAGGGTATTAATTTACACGGAGCATGTGATGGAAATTCAAACAACCTTTCATGCCACCAGCTAGTCACACCTGCAACTCAGATAGAGCCCTTCTTTATGCAACTCGCAAACGGGAGTTACATTCTTAGAACGGATCACAGGTGTTGTGGCCTCGCGCCAGGGAAAAGTTATCTAGTACAAGTTACGTCCATGGTCAAATGGTGTATGCAAGCATTGTTTCCGAGCGGGCCTCCAGACATAGTGACTCCCCTCTGGCCTCGTCTGAATCTCTATTCTATACGAATTGATACATTAAGCAAAATGAAATCTGTGCTTTTACAGACAACAGTGCCTATAACGTCATCTAAAGAGACGTATGATCTTCTAGTCGCAAGGACGGCTACTGAAGTCCATGACCTTTTATCAACAAATTGCCCCGTGCATTTCGTAGAAATGTTCAGCCAACTCCTTAACATGTCTAGTGCAACAAGCATCCCAGGCATATTTAAGACAGTCTTTACGGGACTGCTAACACCCTTCCAGGCAATTTTGGGAATCTTTCCTAATTTTGTGCACTCCATTTTTGGCGGCATACCACTATTTTTGGGACTCGTTGCAGGGATTCTATTTTTGACCCTCCTGCTACGTTATGGCAAGCCTCGGCTCAGACATAGCTCCCATGGGAATGGAAGAGACAATCCTAGCAATGCGCTACAGGGACAGGATAACTAACGTCCTCGGATTGGCCAGGCTGAGAGATCTAAACATGACCTGGTTCCTTTCATTCAGACCGATATGGCAAAATTGCATTTTACCTGTGCTACGGTGTATGCTTTGCGGCGATGAATGCGTGTTGGACATCTGTCTTTCACTTCCATCAGCAGTACCAATGGACGTCGATACTTTCCTCAGTCCAATAACGGCTCACGCATTGTGTTGTCCCCAGCGGCTACCAATCCTGATGACGGCATTCGTGGAGACTCCTGTACTACAGCCAAGTGGTAACAGTGGAGCGAGTGACAAAAGCAACATCATCCAGGTACAACGTTCTGTGAGCATTGCTGCCAAGTTACAGCGCTATCTAATTTGGTTGAACTATCACCTGAATTTGTAGACCAATTCTTTGGGAGCCTGTCTGATACGATGTTCTCACCCATAGAGAAACAATAACTTTTGAGAAGCTTTCCGACACACAGCGTTCCCATGAACTCTGAATTCGGCCTTCAGTTTTGATCAACAAAAACTGCCAGGAGCTTTGGAAATCTATTTTCTTTGAATTGGACAATTTTTTTAATATTGACCCTTTTTGGCACGAACAATTCTTTGCTTAACGTAAAAACTATTCTTAGAGAACAGAAGCTTCGCACTTCTATTTCTAAACACATCTAGAGACATAACAACATAACACCAGCCTCTAGCACACATGTTATTACAATGCATTTTATGTGATGATTTATCTCGCCTTTCTTCTGTCAGAGATACTTCATGTGTAATTCCTTTTGCATAATCGTTCATTGACTTCATATGCAATAATTTTTTGAATGATTAATATGCTTTAAAAAAAGAAAACGTACAGTACCTAAATTCCATGTATTACAAGTACGCCTATTTCGAATGCATTTATGTATTTTGGGGTGGGCAATGTTACACATGCATCTTATTGCTTAGTTTTAGTAATTTTGATGGACATGAAAACGTGGAGTGGGTGTTGCTTGCTTATCTAGGTTCCTGATCGATACTGTGACCTTATGCCCCTATTCGGCTATAAATCCATTTATTCCCTATATTGGCATAACCGTTCAAGTGCGATTTTCTGAAAAGTCATCTCTGGCCTCACACGAACAGAGCCACATTCCAGCATGACTCTCTGCTACTTCCTTTGCGACCAATTAGTGCAATGACAGAGCAGCAGTCACTATCTGATATTCCTAGATAACACTCCGAGTTCTTCAACAAGATAAAAACTTAGCAAACCTGGAAATCCCCGCTTGCTATGTTTTGATTAGTAATGGAACTCTAATGAGCAACTGATAACTGTCACTTCCTAGTGACATCTTTAATTGACGTCTTATGTCCAGCAAACTTGCGTCAAACCCGGCACCTGTCAGGTATAAATATTACCAACGTTGCCTTAAGCAATGTGAGTTCGTTGCCTGTTGCTGATGCCAGCTGCCTGCATGACCCTGTGTTGGTAAATCTAGCACTCTGTCGCTGCAGCCTGCTATCCTGTGGTGGTGAAGCTGCTGATTACCATTATCGCCGCTACAGCGCGAACTATGGTGCAGTACGCTTAAGGAGCTGAACAGCCGTCCTCTGCGAAGACATCCAGCAGATTCCAGCTGCCCGCGGACGCTGTCACCCCTCCTTCCTCGACGCGCTGAAGAGAGCCGCTGCATTTCTCGTGAAGAGAAATCCAGTCCCGGCGCTTCCAGTTTACCCTCGCAGGTGACTGGGATATCGAGAGAGACCCCTGAAGGAGATACCAATCCTCCATCATTCTATTCAGAGGTATGGTGTTGACTAAACCCTTAGACGAGAATTCTTGAAACAAACCTTGGCAAAACCAACTTAACTTAAAGCTACTTACTTGCTCCCCTTTCACGTGTTAGGCTTAGGTCAGGCACACTGGGGTAGGCTTAGTTAGAAGCACCAGTTGAGTATCTTAGCCTAATGTATATATGACTGTATATATGTTTTATTACTTTTAAACCATTGTATGGCTAAGAAACCATATCAATGCTTTTACAGTTCTATTTCGCAATACTTATCTTACTGTACGTACTTTTTATAATAACAGTTATTGCAATTGTGGCAATACATTTCTCTTGTACGAGAAGAAAGACTGTTCAATAAATGTTAACCTTTTATTGACAAATGCCCGTCTCTCTATTCTCTACATACCGTGAAAGTAAACTGCACTAGACTGACTGAGTGAAATCTGTGTCTATTGTTTTACACGACCCTAGAGATTGACTCTTGATCTGAGGAGCAAAGTTGTCATGTTGCACGGTTGTTGGAAAACTGAATCCCTTCTTGTCTGTGCCAAGGAAGCTGATCACTTCCTATGCAGAGAAGAAAGTTTCCAGTGACCTCTGAGCTAGTTGGTAACACAACCCAATTAAGTTTAGCATAGTCAGTGGAGGCCTGGAATATCCGCAGTTCCACGTCGATACTACTGTTTATGTTATTCCAATGCGCAGGGCCTAGTGGGAAACTAGGAACTACACTACATGGGTATCTATTGCGCTCTATAAATCGTCTTTGAATTCCATTCCACGACACAGACACTACTACACTAACTTAAACCTAAAACACTACACTACAGTAAACCTTAAAACACTACACTACCCTAAAACCTAACACACTACACTACAGTAAACCTTAAAACACTACACTACACAAACCCTACTACACTACCCTAAAACCTAAATCACTACACTACACAAACACTACTACACTACCCTAAATACTAAATCAGTACAACAGTACACTAAACCCTAATACACTACACTAAACTAATTCTACAACACTACACTACACCAAAAAACGTTAAAAAAACACACACAAATGTTAAAACACTACTTTTACACTACCCTAAACCCTACAAAAGAAACCCCCACCAAAAGCTCAAACCCCTTTACTTCTCTCTTCTCCAGTGCCGCCGTCTCTGCTCCTGCTTCCTGCTTGGTGCACGGATTTGTGAGGAAACAGTCTAAGTTTCCTCACAACGACTTGGATAGCCGCCGCCATTACACATTACATCGCATGTGTTGTAAAAACGCATGCAATGTAATGGTATGCGTGGTTTTTACCGCGCGGTGTAACATTGCATGCGTTGTAACGCATGCGATGTATTAGCTACGCGTGGTAAAAACCGCGTTGTGATGGGTGTTTCCCTAATAGGGCCAACCAATGCCAAAATGATGGAGGGTTGGGTCAATCCAGGCTAGATAAGTTCTCGTAAAGGTAAGAAAGGAAACCTATGATTGGCCTGGGTGCACCAAGAGAAATCAATGATGTCCAGATAATGATATGGTCAGCCAAATTGAATGCGCTACTTAAATCTACAAAACAAAGATAATAAGCACCTGTTTTAGCTCTAGTGTATTTCCCAATTTACCCAACTCCTTTCTGAAACCAAACTGCAATGGAGATAAAATAAAATGTTTTTGTACCCATTCCTTCAGCCTCATTAGTAAAACTCTACTCATCACTTTCCTTGAGGAGTCCAGGAGTGAAACAGGGCAATAATTGTTGGGTTCTGATTTATCGCCCTTTTTGTAAATAGGTACAATTAGAGAAATACTCCAGGAAGGTGGAATCTTATTTACGGAGCTACATTAGATACTCTTATAAGGACAGGCCCCAAAGCTCAGTGGCAAATTTAAATGCATCTATTGGCACCCTATTACATCCAGGAGCCCATCCCCCAGCACTGGCCTGCAAATTTAAGAGAACGTCATCAATAGTAATAGCCAGTGGGAGTGGGACAGCTTTTAATTGGTATAAATTTCAACCTGAAATGAGTAAAAGCAACGCCTGATACAGTGTGTAACTCTAATTAGTGCTCTTCAGAGAGGTATAGCTTTGTCTAGACACAAGGGAACACCTAGTATAATTCAAAACAATACCCTTTCAGGCATAGAGTGACACATAAATTATGAAAAAAAGAAGCAGATAACTCTGGTTAGTGCTCAAGTTTAGGTGGAAGGCAGCTCCTATTAGAGCCCTCTCAACACCAGTGACACTCTGGATCTGCTCATCCTAAATGTCAGCTTCTCTATCAAAGTCTTTAAGCATAAGATTAGCATAGTGCCAACCACGCCGAGATAGAAAAGGACAAAGGATTTTGCCACTTCTACAGCAAAGTCTTCAAGCATAGGACTAGCACAGTGCTGTGCATGCCGAGCTGTAAAATGTTAAGCCATTTACCACTCCAAGAGGCTGAAATGCCAGAAACCGGTCCCCGGTAGCTTGTCTCCTTTCTGGTGAAGAATTGGCTTGGTAGTTTGGTCTGCCCTGTTCCCATGATGCACTGGGCCAGGGACAGACTAATTTGCATATAGCCAGGTTCTGAGCTGGGATGGGGCAGTGAGATAAATAACGGTGATGGATCAAGCCCTGATCTTTGGACTGGGTAAGAGTGGTCTGCTTAATTCAGACACTCTGTTCATCACCACCCCCTTTTCTGTATCGTTTTTGGCCACTATAGGTGTGGCAGGGTATACTCAGACATGAGTCCCTTTCTCACTGCTGCATCAGGATTCAAGCAAGCCGGGCCGAAGAGGCTGAAATGCCAGAAACCGGTCCCCGGTAGCTTGTCTCCTTTCTGGTGAAGAATTGGCTTGGTAGTTTGGTCTGCCCTGTTCCCATGATGCACTGGGCCAGGGACAGACTAATTTGCATATAGCCAGGTTCTGAGCTGGGATGGGGCAGTGAGATAAATAACGGTGATGGATCAAGCCCTGATCTTTGGACTGGGTAAGAGTGGTCTGCTTAATTCAGACACTCTGTTCATCACCACCCCCTTTTCTGTATCGTTTTTGGCCACTATAGGTGTGGCAGGGTATACTCAGACATGAGTCCCTTTCTCACTGCTCCATCAGGATTCAAGCAAGCCGGGCCGAAGAGGCTGAAATGCCAGAAACCGGTCCCCGGTAGCTTGTCTCCTTTCTGGTGAAGAATTGGCTTGGTAGTTTGGTCTGCCCTGTTCCCATGATGCACTGGGCCAGGGACAGACTAATTTGCATATAGCCAGGTTCTGAGCTGGGATGGGGCAGTGAGATAAATAACGGTGATGGATCAAGCCCTGATCTTTGGACTGGGTAAGAGTGGTCTGCTTAATTCAGACACTCTGTTCATCACCACCCCCTTTTCTGTATCGTTTTTGGCCACTATAGGTGTGGCAGGGTATACTCAGACATGAGTCCCTTTCTCACTGCTCCATCAGGATTCAAGCAAGCCGGGCCGAAGAGGCTGAAATGCCAGAAACCGGTCCCCGGTAGCTTGTCTCCTTTCTGGTGAAGAATTGGCTTGGTAGTTTGGTCTGCCCTGTTCCCATGATGCACTGGGCCAGGGACAGACTAATTTGCATATAGCCAGGTTCTGAGCTGGGATGGGGCAGTGAGATAAATAACGGTGATGGATCAAGCCCTGATCTTTGGACTGGGTAAGAGTGGTCTGCTTAATTCAGACACTCTGTTCATCACCACCCCCTTTTCTGTATCGTTTTTGGCCACTATAGGTGTGGCAGGGTATACTCAGACATGAGTCCCTTTCTCACTGCTCCATCAGGATTCAAGCAAGCCGGGCCGAAGAGGCTGAAATGCCAGAAACCGGTCCCCGGTAGCTTGTCTCCTTTCTGGTGAAGAATTGGCTTGGTAGTTTGGTCTGCCCTGTTCCCATGATGCACTGGGCCAGGGACAGACTAATTTGCATATAGCCAGGTTCTGAGCTGGGATGGGGCAGTGAGATAAATAACGGTGATGGATCAAGCCCTGATCTTTGGACTGGGTAAGAGTGGTCTGCTTAATTCAGACACTCTGTTCATCACCACCCCCTTTTCTGTATCGTTTTTGGCCACTATAGGTGTGGCAGGGTATACTCAGACATGAGTCCCTTTCTCACTGCTCCATCAGGATTCAAGCAAGCCGGGCCGAAGAGGCTGAAATGCCAGAAACCGGTCCCCGGTAGCTTGTCTCCTTTCTGGTGAAGAATTGGCTTGGTAGTTTGGTCTGCCCTGTTCCCATGATGCACTGGGCCAGGGACAGACTAATTTGCATATAGCCAGGTTCTGAGCTGGGATGGGGCAGTGAGATAAATAACGGTGATGGATCAAGCCCTGATCTTTGGACTGGGTAAGAGTGGTCTGCTTAATTCAGACACTCTGTTCATCACCACCCCCTTTTCTGTATCATTTACCACTCCAGGCACAGTATTACAGCTTTAATTTGGTTAAATGCCAACCTGAAATGAGTAAAAGCAACTCCTGACACAGTGTTTTGCTCTAATCAGAGCTCTTCAGAGAGGTATAGATTTGACCAGACACAAAGGAGCACCCATGTTTGTACATATATAAACAAACGAGCTGCTGGGCTGAAACGGCTGGCACAGTGCAAGCGGACCACGCAATTGACCCGGAAGGAGTAATCGAGTCAGCAGTTCCCCGCACGAGAAAGAAGACGCGGCAATCACTCGCAGCGAGAACGCAGTGTTTCCGAAATAGAACCTTTTAGGAGTCGGAGGACCCCGAGGGACTACGAGGCAACGCGCGGTAAGCTGGTGAGTGCGTGCCGCCACACACATGTGTGAAACGTTTTGGAGTGCGGGTGGAAAGATTTAAACACCATCGAGAAAGCGTCCTATTTCCGTGAACCGATTGAGGTTTGGGGCGGTGTATCAAGTATTCTCTCCCATACAATAATGTCCACATCAGCGGAGGCATTGAAGAACCGGGAAGCATTGGCTGATGCAATGTTTGTGAACCTTCCGGTAGTAAGAACCGATAAGGAGACAACGGAAACTAATAATCCGAACACCGACTTAAAAGGCAAATTGAAAAAGTTGGAGAAACTGCTAAAAACTGAGACAACAAAATGGTGGGAAAAACGCTCACTTGAACAATATCTTGAAGTGGGTAGAGTCCCGAGGGGTTTGAGGGTTCTCATAGCGCCATCATTTGAGAACCCCTACCCCCTCATGTTGAAGGAATGGGCTACTAACAAGCATCAAAAAATATGATCTGCATTTTAATTAAATATGCGGAAATCGACAGGAATGATATTTTAAAACAGATTGAGATATTGAGTAGTGAATTGGACGCGCACAAGGACAAGGATTATATCAAAAAATATCGAGAAGATATAGACACCCGATTGGCTCAGCATCAAGAAACCATTAGCCTGCGTAAACAGTACAAGTTCTCCAGAGACAAAAAAGATTACGAAACAGGCAGAATTTTTAGTTTTGCTCGTAAATATAATACGATGAAAAGACAAGCGCTGATTCCCGAACCTGCTGTGCAGGCAACAAATGAGGGGTGTAAAACAGGTATATCAGAGGCGGAAATCAGCTCAAATGCCAGCAGTGGGGGTTCGGATGACGAGCAAGCAGTAGGGGGGTCTACAAGTGCACAGGTACCAACTCACTTTGCACCATCAGAGGAATTGGGTTTTTTAATCGAGGACAGGTTAAAAACATTGCGACCAAAAACCGAGCAACAGCGGAACAAAAACGAAAATACAAAAACCACAAGTGCAACGAAAGGAGGAAACACCGGAGGGAGAGGCTTCGCCAAGAGAGGCAGAGGCAAGAAATGGTAGAAGCGGAATGCATCATGTCTAATGAAACTACATCTAACATTGATACAAACACTTCTTCGACCAATGTCAATATTAACACCACAGTGATTAACCTTTCGGATGTTCTCCTTTCAAAAGCTGAAATTCAGTTTTTATCATTAGATCTCTCCTTTTGACCTAATAATTCCTACAATTATGTGCAGACCAGAATAGACATTTTTAAATTTATTCGGAAGTTAAAACTGAGAAAACATTTCAAACTAACTAACGCACAGGAACGAGCTACAATCATTAGTAGTGATTCCAAACCGTCATCTATATTTCAGGTCGCTGACATTGGAGCTTTGCAAACTGCCCATGAATTGGCACTAGAGGAGGACCTTGGAGCTAGCTCGACTCAAGGCAGATGTGACAGAATGGGAGTAAACATCAACGCACCTTGCAAAACACCCTTCAAGGCTAGGTCTACTTTCATTCCCCTGATGCCTAAAGAGGCTATTGACACTTTTAACGATATGGTGACTGAGGATCTAAAAGGATTGCAAATTAAAACATCTAGAAAAATCAAAAAAGCTAAATATATGGAAAAACAATACTCAAAATTGATGAAGAAGTTGAGGAGCAATTCTAATCTGATAATTAATAAAGCCGACAAAGGAGGCAACATTGTCATCTGGCCCAGAAATCAATACATGGAAGAAGCGTATCGGCACTTGGCAGATACATCCTGCTATAGGAAACGTAATTTCAGTGAGATCCGTAACCTAAAGGAATCAGTACATAAGGAATTAAATCATTGGAAAAGAGAGGGCCTATTAACCAAACAAGAACTGGCGTTTTTGAAAAAGGACAATCCGTTAACTCCAACATTTTACCTAAGCATGAGCGAATTTTGCGGATCTCGCGTTCGCGAATTTTGCGGATTTGCGGATTCGCAATCCGCAAAATCCGCGAATTCCCGCGAATTTGCGGATTTTTTTTTTTTGTGTTCGCCCGTGTTTCTGCCAGTTCGCGAGGGTTTTGTACACTTTCGCAAATTGCGAACTTACCTGTCGGGTCGCAAGTTTCGCGAACTTGTTGTTTCTATGTGTCCAGCCTGTTTGGGACACTCTTCTTCATCACTGCCACTCTCTGTCACCACTGCCACTCTCTGACTACTCATGCCACCCTCTGGCCCACCCATGCCACCCTCTGTTTCATCACCACACCCTCTGGTTGTCCAGTGTACATTATTTTCGGCAAAGCAAAGCACACCTTCCCTGCCTCAAGTGACCTGAATTAATTTGGGGCTGATTAATGTGTCACAGAATATTTTTTTAGCTGGCACCTGCTTCCTTAGTGCGCCCTGATTAGTGATCTTTTGCACTTGCTAAGTGCTTTCATTGTTGCAAAATTAGTTACAACACCTGCCCTGCCCCAACTGACAATAATGAATTAGGGGCTGATTAATGGATTTTAACTTCCAGCCTGGCTCCTGCTTGTCTCCCTTAGCTGTAATTCAGGACCTTTGTGGCATATGTGTAACTATTCTGAGGTTCAGAGCAGGGTCACATAATAGTTTCAACTGGCAACTGAACTCTGGAGGGGCCCCTCAGGAAGCACTACAGGAAATGGCTACTAATGATGAGCCTGAACTTTTGAACCTGGTAAGTAGTTACTTTCAGTTTTGCTAAGATCGTATTTCTGCAATTTTGCACTTATTCGCGGGGCGCGAACTCACGCGAACAGTGCGAGCAGTGCGAGCAAAATCCGCTGCTCGCGGATTTGCGGATTTTGCGGGAAATTCGCAAATCTCGCGGATTGCGGATTTCCCGAAAATCCGCAAAATCCGCGAGCGGAACGGATTTTCCGCCCATGCCTAATTTTACCTCATCCCAAAAATACACAAACTTGTATCTCCTGTGCCTGGGTGACCTATTATCTCAGCCCAAGGTAGCCTCCTCGAGGCCATTTCCAAATATGTTGACTACTTTCTTCATAATTTTGTTGTTGAACTACCTTCATACATCAAGGACACTGGCCATTTTCTCATGAAATTAAAAGAGGTAAAATGGGTAGCAGAGTACATCCTTGTGGCCCTTGACATATGTACTTTGTACACCAGTATAGAACATACAGATGGCCTCAATGCAGTCAGGCACTTTTTGATCCAACGGAATGTCAGTTTCAAAAATCATAATGACATGCTGATAAAAATGATAATGTTATGTTTAACTAACAATTATTTTCTGTTCAACAACGAAGTTTATCAGCAGCTAAGGGGAGTAGCCATGGGGGCATGTTTTTTCCCCTACCTATGCGTGCTTACAAGTTGGGTGGTGGGAGGAGCATGTCCTCAGGCACATCCCCAGTTACACCAATAATATTATTCATTATTGGAGGTTCATAGATGACATTTGTATGGTATGGAAAGGGACTGAAAGTTCAGCCAAGGACTTTGTGACAGCAATCAATGATAACACTCTAAACCTCAAATTTACCTGCCAAATAAGCACCACCTACATACAACTTTTGGATGTTGACATCTATGCTCAGGATAATGCCCTTGAAACCAAACTTCACAGGAAGAGTACGGCGGGCAATTCAATCTTGCACGCCACCAGTGCCCATCCGAGACACTTAATAAGAAGTATCCCCTATGGGGAATTCATTCGGATGCACAGAATTTGCAGTTCTGAGTTTGATTTAGAAACTTGCCAGAACGAGGCCATCAAAAGATTTTTGAAACGTGGCTACCACATCAAAGACCTTGTGGTAGCTAAGGATAAGGCCAACAGCAAAAATAGAGAAGACTATTTGGGTAATCCAGCTGAGGGCACTGACATAGTTGATGAAAACGACAGGGCCAGAGAGGAAAGAACCATTAGCTTGATACCACCTACAACACAGAGGAACGAAAGATAAGGGGCATTCTTAAAAAACATTGGCCCATACTGAAAACAGACATCAACCTAGCACCTATACTCCCAACAGAACCCTCCATTATTTTTAGGAGGGCGCCCTCCATGAGGGATTCTCTGTTTAAAAGTAGCCCAGAGTTGAAGAGTAGTAAAATATGGGTCTCTAACAAGAAAGGCTTTCATAAGTGCATCTCGTGCAGAGCGTGCAAGTTCATGGTTAACACCTCAGAATTTTGTTCGCCATTCAACCATTCCGACACCTATAAAGGAACTATATACATGCCGTACAGATTTTGCTGTATATGTTTTAGAATGCTCCTGCGGGTTGAAATATGTAGGCAGCACCAAATTGCAGGTTTTCAATCGAATACTGCAACATCTGAGAGCAATTGTAAATTCGGATGTCACATACCCAGTTGTCCGCCATTTTGAACTAGTGCATGCCAAAAATTTGAATCATCTCAAATATTTTGTTATCGATTCTGTGCCCAAGAATACACGGGGAGGGGATCGGGAAAAACTTTTAAGGCAGCTAGAAAGTAAATACATTGTACTTCCTGACACTAGAACCCCTAATGGATTAAATAGGGGGGAAGACTTGCATGTCTTTCTCTAGGAATTTGCCTTTGATAAATACCACCGTGAGTAACATCCAATTGATAGGCATGTGTTTAGAGCTCTGGGTTCCGCATCCGTTAAACATCTGAGCGAAGGTCAAGATTTGTATACTTTGAGTTGTGTCCCTTACCCATAAAACCAGTACTCTGGTATGTCAGTTTCAGTTAAACGGTTTCTCTCAATTCTGTAAATTCAAAGCCTTGTTTGATTCATCTTTTGATAATAATTGGTATTGTTTCTTTGAACCGGATTTTTAAGTAACCTTAGTTATGAATTTAGCGTACTAAAGGATTACAAAGTCACTATGGCTATAGTAAGGTTCCCCGCAACAGCACTTATGCTTTGTGTTTATATCTGTGTATACATGAAATATCAGCGCACGTTTTGTCATTTGGATCAATTTATATTGATAGACTACATTTATCGATTTATTATAAATCTGTAAATATTGCGCTAAATTTATGCACTTTTCATTGTTTGGAGCACTTTTGCACTTTTTCGTGACATCGAACATATGTGGCTTTCGTTGTTTATAGACATAGTTTGAAAGAACGGTTAGCATAGACTATATGTCAATTTATATTTCTGTATACATGGAAAAAAAGACTCAGTGTCCAGAAATGAATAGATTACCAGTACAAGGATAATCGAGAGCACTTGCACTTTATTCAAATCATTGCATTGTTATACTGTACTGAAATATTGTTATTGGTAACAAAGGTATTTTGTTAAGATCGTTATTCAATGATTTTTAAGAGATTTGAAATAACATTTTTGTCTCAGAAGTATTTTTTCTGTCTAACCGCTGTAAATATCGTGGCCTTGTATATATGTTTCTTCTATGTCTATTACCCACATGTCCGATGTTAGTCGTAATGAGCACAGTATTTAAACACTCCCATTGGTATTTTGAGGCCATGTGATCAAGGCTGTTGTGATACAGCCGAAACACGTGATGCTGGTGGTGAGGAGAGAATAAAGACACTTTATTTCACTGATATTGGTGTTCGAGAGATCTGTACCTGGGGAAGGAGCACGGCATCAAGAGCCGAACTCACAGGACTTTGCTTGCATATATATATATATATAAATATATATATTCACTGAATAAACCATAGGTTTCTCACCAGTTATAGTTAGGTGGAAATTTTACTCGCATAAAACCATTGAAATTCCCATGTTATAGTTAGTTAGACTCACTATAACTTGCGCGTGCAATGCACTGCTGATGACGTCACATATTACATCACTCATGACATGGTCAGTGACATCACTCATGACATCACTGATGACATCTCAAATGACATCACTGATGACAACATCCTTGTGACAAAGTGGCAGACCTCCTATCAGCATAAAATAACCTTTGACACACACATTCAAAAATAGAAACTAACATTTTCTTAAAAAAGGAGAAACCAATACCAATTACAACAACTTATTAGTTAATTCCAACATCTACATACACATCCACTCATTCACCAACAGTTCTATATAGTCATTCATGCATGTACTTACTCATCATATGTACTCATACACCTATACATCCTGTTACACACTAATACTCATCCATATAGTTACTCACACACAAATTCACACATGCAAATAAACTATCAAAAAACCATTTACTTGAGTATACTGCTATATACACACCACTACACATACTTCTACACATACTTCTACAGAAACGGAAACATATTTACTCTCTTAAGCAATCAATTATAAAAACACATACTCACTAACCCACCCATACCCACAATCATCCACCCATAGAGTCTTGCACACATTCTGTCTTCAAAATACATGCAAATAGTGAGTCACTCATTCATGCATCTGTGCTCTAAGTAATATCCCCCACTGAACCATACAGACACTGATACTGATACTCAAAAAAACAACTAATAACCCATATACACACTCATGTAGCTACTCACCAACCCATGCAGCCAGTTATACACAAAGTGAGACACAGATACAGATATTTAAATATTTAAACATTACTCGCTAAAGTATGTATTCACTAAGATACATTTAATAAGTCAGTTAACCAATCAATTTTACACAAAAAAACATCCATTTAGACATTTATTTACTCATTTATTCTTCCATCAACCTTTAGATATACATATATAAAAAACATTTATTTTTCAGAAAGATACACATTCACTGGATGATGTCATCAGTGATGTCATTTGAGATGTCATCAGTGATGTCATGAGTGATGTCACTAACCATGTCATGAGTGATGTAATATGTGACATCATCAGCAGTGCATTGTGGGTGCATGAGTTATAGATAGCTGAACTAACTATAACAGGGGAATTTCTATGGTTTTGTATGAGTGAAATGTCCAACTAACTATAACGTGTCTGAACCCATGGTTTTTTCAGTGAATTTCTAAGGCTTTTTAAATGCTAATTCCTAACTATAATGCCCCTGAAACATACGTTTTTTTCTGTGAATTTCAAAGGTTTTTTTATATGCTAATTTGTAACTATAATGTCTCTGAAAGCTATGTTTTTTTAGCGAATTTCAAAAGTTTTTAAATGATCATTTTTAAGTGTAAATATAGTTATATCTATTTTTTGGTATTGATTTTCATGTTTATTTTTAAATATCTTATTCATTAAATAAACATATATTATTTATGAACATTGCACAAAAATAATTTTTAAATTCAAACACAAATATTGTTTAATTATTATTATTATTTTTGTATTTAATATATTTTAATTGCTTTCTTTATTATTCAAGTTTTTTGGGGAGTTACGCACCCAAAGCGTACCCATCACGATGAGTGCGTGGGTTCTAGCCGACATTTTAGAAAAGTCTTGAAGGATCCTAGTACATCAAGCGACGGCTTTGTGTTTTTTTCAGTTACTTCATTTACATTTAACATTACGTGATGTGCGTGATTGGTGTGCAACCGATCCGCGACTCCTGGTCCCACGTATTCGTGACCCATGCGCATTTCGGTACATGATGCATGCGCCATGGCAGGTCCCGCGTGACGTCATATGCGTGCTGGTGCATGCTAGGTGTGCGACTCCCGTAAAAAAATTTAATGTCTAAAATGATACATATGTATCTTTAATATACATATTATTGCAGGACATTATCTAAGATACTTATGAAAATAATATATTTGTACTTAAAATGAACTTATATTACTTTTAAATGTACTTTCGCGAAGTCACGTTGGTAGCGTGCTTCATAAGCACAGGGTGACCTGAAAAAAAAAGATTTGATTGGTTAAAAACATTTCCCATTGAAACTATTGAAGGACCCAACCCATTTTATTCATTCTTGTTGGAGCATCTTTAGAGACAAATCTCTTGCCCCACAAGAACCCTTTTTTGTTAATTTCTTTTGGTGTTTATCAAAAAAAAACATTGCTTTTGGACAGCAGCAGCAAGAAAGATCTTCAGAAGTAGAATTTTTGCAGTAGTCACCAGGTCCTTAAAGGCCTGAATCCATCGTGTGGAAATTCCTCACCTTTCTACCCGGGCAGAAGAAGGTGAACGCTAGAAAGGTAACCTGCCGGATTTGTCAATGAGTGCTCTAAAGAGACAGTGAGAAGAAATATTCTTGTGGCACTGCCTCGATGTACAAACATCTAAAAACTATACATCCTGTTAATCTGGCTCGGGAGGAATGTAGGAGAGCTGCAATGAATCCTTCAACTGCAGTTCCAAGCACATACGGAACATCATCAGACACGCCAGCACCGTACATTAGGCCAGGTTTGCCTTCTTAGAACAGCACTGTGTGAAGTGCAAAAAATGATATGTTTTGGAGAGCAGTCAGTGGAAGCAGTTTGTGCTGCGCAACAGAACCATTGTTGCTATTTTTTTGTTTCCTTTGTTGTATGGATAATTCCAGAATTTTCCTATTTTTTTCTTTCTTATTTTGTTTTTGTTTTTAAAAAACACCCCAAAAAAACTAAATTGTTCCGAAAAAACAAATATATATATACAATATATATATAGATATAATATATATATATATATATATATATATATATATATATATATATATATATATATATATATATATATATATATATATATATATTCACTGAAAAAACCATAGGTTATAGACCATATATAGTTAGGAATTCGCATTTACAAAACCTTATTTTACTCACACAAAACCATTGAAATTCCATATATAGTTAGTTGCACTAACTATATATCGCGCATCCGCAATCCACTGCTGATGATGTCACATATTACATCATTCATGACATGGTCAGTGACATCACTGATGACATCACTGATGACATCTCAAATGACATCACTGATGACATCTCAAATGACATCACTGATGACATCACTGATGACATCTCATTTGACATTACTGATCACATCACTGATGATATCATTCATGTGATAATACGATGAACCTCTTCAGACTCTAATATAACCTTAGATACAATCAGTGTAAACAGACACTCACAGACTGTCACTCATCCATGGAGTTACTCACACACCTAGTCAGTCATGCAAAGAATCAATCACACCTCCATTTCCTCAACTATACAGTTATACAAACTTTACTTATTCAAACATATACTAACACATATTTACTCTCTTATACAATCCCTGATACGAGTTCACAATGATCCATACAGCCACTCACACATTCACTGGCTCTTATGCACAGTTATTTATATATGTCAACTCTCACATGTACTGTGTTTTACATATGTACTTACTTTGACATGTAGCACTGAGATATCCATTCACTCACCAATACACTCATGCACACAGTCAACCGCCCATACAGCTGTTTCCACATGCACTTTTGAAACCATACATCTAGTGAATCAACTGCTCACACATCTATGCACCGAGTCATACACCTCCCAGCCACCCACACACACACTCAGTCTCCCATACAAATACTTTGGCAACCAATCAATAACCCATATAGTTACTCATATAGCTACTTATCAACACATGCAACAGTTTACAGAACAACAGACATAATGATGCACAAATTAAGACAGTTTAGTCACTAACCCATGCACTCAGTGAGACACATTTAATCACTCACTCATACAGTCAGTCATGCACCTACTAAATCCTTCATCCAGACACTTATACATCCACTCATTCTTCAATATGTAAGACATATTTTAACTTTACAGAATATATATAGATATAATATATATATATATATATATATATATATATATATATATATATATATATATATATATATATATATATATATATATATATATATATATATATATATATATATATATTACCTACTGGCGATAGCCAGTAGGTATATATAGTTAGGATTATTTCTCTATGGAACTTTTGAAAATTCTATGTCTAATAACTTTGGCGTTTGTGGACGGAATCGGCTGCAATTTTCAGGAAAATGGCACATTTTGTTTCTGAGCAGCCCCTGAAAATTTGGGGGGGTTCGTCAAGGGGGGGCCGTGAAAAAAGGGGGTCCCAAAACGCGTTTTTCCCATGTTAATTTCCATAGGGCGTTTGGCCTCACCTTTAGCTCGAACGGCTGAATGGATTTGCACGAAACTTGGCAAAATTGTAGGGACTGTTAGCCCGATGTGCCTTTGCTGGGTCTCAATATATGTGCTCCAGTGGATTTTGAGAAATGAACGTTTTAAAAAATTTATATATCTGTGACAGCGTCCCAGATAGCGCTCCAGATCGCGTACTTTTCGCGTCACGGAGCTTTGCGAAGCGATGCTGATTGGCTCTCCGGTGTCTGTCAACATTATAAACAGTCCGGTGCGGCCGCCATCTTGTCTCTCGGTAGGATCGAGAGACAAGAAGAGGTGAAAACCGAAGGGGGAATTTAATGAAAGGGGGCAAGGTAGACCCCTCTTGACCCCCTAGGAATGATGATGGGGTTATTAAAGGGTCCCGTGGGGAAAATAAAAAAAATTGATTTTTCACGGTAGAAGCGCTTTTCGGTTCGCGAACCGGGTCGCAAACTAACGGCTGAATGGATTTGCACGAAACTTGGCAAAATTATAGGGACTGTTAGCCCGATGTGCCTTTGCTGGGTCTCAATATATGTGCTCCAGTGGATTTTGAGAAATTAACGTTTAAAAAACAGATATATCTGTGACAGCATCCCAGATAGCGCTCCAGATCGCGTACTTTTTGCGTAACGGAGCTTTGCGTAGCGAAGCTGATTGGCTCTCCCGTGTCTGTCAACATTCTAAACAGTCCGGTGCGGCCGCCATCTTGTCTGTCAGTAGGATCGAGAGACAAGAGGAGGAGAAAAACGAAGGGGGAATTTAATGAAAGGGGGCTAGGTAGACCCCTCTTGACCCCCTAGGAATGATATTGGGGTTATTAAAGGGTCCCATGGGGCAAATAATAAAAATGTGATTTTTCGTGGTAGAAGCGCTTCTCGGTTCGCGAACCGGGTCGCAAACTGGTAGCGAAACGTGAATTCGCCATTTTGTGTTTCGATTTCATTAAATTACTAGGTATAAGGGGGTACGGGAGACGTATCCTGACCCCTTTTGTTTTCTGAGGGTGGCTGAGGAGGCTCATATATGTTGATACATGTCTTCCAGCGGCTGTGCGTGAGCATTTTTTTTTTTTTGCTGCGTGACGTCTGTTAACGTTCGATTCGATGGAAATCAGGAACTGTTGACTGCCATTTTGTCACTGCGAGTAAATATTTTGTTAAAAATAATTGTTATAAATTAATCCTTAGTGATAAACATTGTCTGCGCCATCTTGTCTTTTTTGCAATGCCACACTTTTGTTGAGCACGGCAGCCATTTTAGATGCCTTGACCAGACCCACTCTCTGCACGCCGCCGATCCTCAGCATGGCTCCCCACCCTCTCAAGCATCTCCCCCACGCACTGGTCACCCCCGCTCTCTCTCTCATGCATGGGCCAGAAACCTCCTCCCATGTGCGCTGCTCTTCCCTGAGAATCACACCCTGTGCCCGCCCGACACCACCCTTTCACCCTATTCACTACCGCACCCTCTGACACTCCTCTTCCTCTGTGTCCGATTGTCCAGGCCGGTCCCAGGCTATCACCTAGCCCTGCAGATGTAGTTTATGGCCCCAGCTGTAGAGAATCACCCCTCTTCAAAGGAGTTACAGTAGATCAAGGCCCCCACCCGATGAGAGCCATCACACCACACGCGTTCCTACTATCTGATAACCATCCTGTATTGTGCTTGGGGAGGGGATTCTCACTGTGAGGGTGTGTGGGACCGAGCCTGAAGCGGAAGATTCCAGGGATGCCTCTTTGTACATCAAAGTTTTTACAATTATGTGTCACATTAAAAATATATAGCACTCCAACAAAGTTGTAGGATTATAACACTTTAATAACTTATAAATATATAGAACGCAACAAAAACAGTGAATACATTTAAACATTTTTTTGAAAAAAGAAGCAACAATGGTCAGTAGCTGTGTTTTGTGCGAATAGTCCCAAGGCAGCACAACGTGCTGAGTTCTGGACGGCACCCAGGTGATGTTACCTGGGTGCCGCACTGGTTTTTGGTGTCCTACAATGCAGCTCCGAAAAATGGCGTGGGGCATCCCGGGGGGTGCGCGAGGAGGCCTCGTCAGTAGCGGTCTGTTGTGCGAATAGTCCCAAGGCAGCAGAACGCGCTGAGATGTGGATGGCACCCAGGTGATGTCCAGTAAGTTGTCGCACTGGTTTTGGCATCCTACAATGCTGCTCCGAAAAACGGCGTGGGGCGCCCGGGGGGGGGGAGGGGGGGCGGCGTGAACGGGTCTCCCCAGGTGGAGGCTCGTCTGCTGTACTGGGGTGCCCCTTTACCATTTCAGTTGCCATTCCGCCCGCTTTTGCTACACTGTGCCTCATCCTTCATTCAGCTGTTTATCGCCCGCTCTTGCGGCTACAGCATCTCGCTCACCATGTAGTTGAGTTGGGCCCACTCTTGCGGTGCAGCGATAGGCGGCTGCCACAGGACTCTTAAAATGGCGGACGGCTCTTTGGATTTGGGCCTGGTTCACTAAAATGGCCCTGGGACACCTTGGAACTCGGACGTCCCCTGAGCCTTGAAGATTTTACAAAAGTCTTGGGGGCTCCCGACTCCTGCAGGCTACCGGTGGGGAGCGGCTGCCATGATTGCTCGCGGAATGACCACGACGGAGCCACGAGATGGTGGTGCTCTCAGGCTGACGCCAGCTTCAGTCTGAAACATCTAGAAACAAGGTGGGGCTTTCATCTTTTGGGAAAAAAAAATGTTTTAATCCATTGAAAAGTGTTATTTTTAGGTCATATGATCAAGCCTTCCATCATTAGGAAACCAAAAGTAAAATGAACCAATGAAAAGTTTTATAAAGAAGTCACATGACTTGTTATGCTTACGTTACGCGCTGCTATAAAAAGCGTAGAAAATCCATTGGCACGTGAGGCGGCGTCAGTAGCGGACCGATGTGCGAATAGGCCGAAGGCAGCACAACGCGCCGAGATCCGGATGGCACCGAGGTGGTGTCCTGCAAGTTGTACTGGTGTGGCCAACCTGCAATGCTGCGCCGAAAGTCGGCGTGGGGTGCCTGGGGGGGGGAGGTGGCGCAAACTGGCCTCTCTCGCCTCCCCAGGTGGAGGCACCTGATGTGCAGTGCGGCGCCTCTTACCGTTTCACTCGCCGTCCAGCAGAGTTGCGCCCGCACTTGCTGCTACAGTAGGCCGAAGGCAGCACAACGCGCTAAGATCCAGATGGCACCGAGGTGGTGTCCAGCAAGTTGCCGCACTGGTGTGGCCATCCTACAATGCTGCGCCGAAAGTCGGCGTGGGGCGCCCCGTTGGCCTGTGAGGTCACGTCAGTCAGTGGGGGCTGTTTGAGAAAGCAATGTGATGCTGTGCGTCGCCCCCAAGATGGAGGCTCCTCGGCTGCAGTGGGGCGCCCCTTGGTGTTTCACTCGCTATCCAGCTGAGTTGCGTCCGCACTGGTGTGGCCATCCTACAATGCTGCGCCGAAAGTCGGCGTGGGGTGTCCCGTTGGCCTATGAGGTGGTGTCAGTAGCGGACCGATGTGTGAATAGGTCGGAACCAGCACAAGGCGCCAAGATCCGGATGGCACGGAGGTGGTGTCATAGTTGAGAGTTCTGAGCAGCGCTTGTTATGTTATGTTATGTTATGTTATTTATTCTTTTGTATAGCGCACAGCTACTCAAAAAGAGTGTCCCGGCGCTTTATTGGAAAAGGAAGGCTGCAACACAATAACATAACACCGATAAAAGAAAGGACAGAAATGCAGAAAAAGTACATACAGGAAAAAACAGACTACTGAGTAAACAACCAGGTTTTAAGGCCCTTTCTAAAAGCAAGGAGACTGGTAGCTCCCCGCAAAGCAAGCGGCAGAGAGTTCCACAACTGTGGCGCCAGAAATCCAAAAGAGCGGCCTCCCAGGCGAGCTCTCTTCACACGCGGGACAACCGCCAAAAACAGAGATTCCGACCTCAAAGACCTGGTCGGTTGATAGAAGACCAGTCTCTTTTGAAGGTATTTTGCTCCCACCGCGTGGAGAGCTTTATAGGCCAGAGTCAAAGCCTTGAAGGCGATCCGTTTCCGGATAGGAAGCCAGTGCAAAGTTTTCAACAGGCCCGATGCACTGGCCCGTCTATTTAATCCAAAGATTGCTCTCGCGGCAGCGTTCTGCACCACTTGAAGCCGCTGCAGCAAGTACTCGGGTAGGCCCAGGTAAAGAATGTTGGAATAATCCAACCTGGACCCAATCAGAGCCTGCACTGTCAGTTTCCTGTGCTCCTCAGACAACAGGGGAAGGAACCTCCGCAACATCCTAAGGATGCCGAAGCAGGTGCCTGCCACCCCGAGGATCTGGGATTTCAATGTTAACCCCTTATCCATCTTGACCCCCAGATTCTTAGCGACATGGGAAGAACAAGACGGAGGAAACATATTAATCGGCCACCAGGCCTGCCAGTCTGGCTCTGTGTCGCACCCGAAGAAGAGTACCTCGGACTTATCGGAATTGCACTTGAGGCTGTTCAGTTGGAACCATTGGAAAACAGCCCAAAGGCAATCCCGGATACTCTCCTCATCGAAGTCTCCTCCTCTCTTACAAGAGAAGAGGAGCTGGGTGTCGTCAGCGTAGGACACGATCCGGGCGCCATACGACTCCGCCAACGCCGCCAATGGGGTCATAAAGATGTTAAAAAGGGTCGGGCTCAAAATAGAGCCCTGTGGGACCCCGACTCCCAGAGGCGGCATCACGGCGGAATCTGGCGACGCCCAGACCGTTTGCCGGCGGCCGGCTAGAAAGTAAGAAAACCAATCGAGCACCGTCCCCCGCAGACCTATCTCAAAGAGTCTTGCGAGAAGGCCATCATGGGGGACGGTGTCGAATGCCGCCGACAAGTCCAACATCACCAGCATGACTTTGCCCCCAGAGTCCAGAACACCTTTAATGGTTTCTGAGACCTCAAGGAGCGCAGTCTCTGTGCTTAGATGGGGACGAAAACCCGACTGGGTGGCATGCAAGATCTCGTTGGTCTCAAGAAAATTGGAAAGCACAACCTGAACGTGCTTTTCCACAATCTTCGTGAAAGCCGGCAGCAGAGAAATGGGCCTATAATTAACCGGGGCCTTCGGATCTAGGCCAGGTTTTTTTAGCAATGGGATCACCATCGCCTGCTTCCAGGCTTGCGGAACCACTCCCTGACTCAGCGAAAGATTTAACAGCGGGTTTGCCAGAGGATTGATCACCTCCGCAACTTTCGCTAAAAATTTAGCAGGGCATGGGTCGAGGGGTGACCCCGATTTGAGATTGCCCATTATCGCTAAAGAGTCAGGGGCAGAGATCGGTGGAAACACACTCAGCGACACACCTGGCCAAGCCCGCGGGGATAAGGTGGTCTCAGGATTAGTCTGGCCCGTGGGCCCAGGCGATGGGAAAGAATCCTGTATGCGTTGGATCTTGCTCGTAAAGAAATCAGCAAGGTCCGAAGCCCAGGTGCCAGATGGTTTTTCGTCCGAGGTGTTAGACCATGGGGAGATAAATTCTCTCACAATGGAGAAAATCTCCTTGCAGGAGTTGGAAGCAGCTTCTATTCTCCTAGCTAGATATGCTTTCTTTTCCAGGCGAATGTCCCGGTAATAGGCCTTGACCACCGTCTTATAGGTCAGCTTGGCTACCGTATCATATTGTGCCCACCAGGCTCTTTCGGCTACCTTACACTGCTGCCGCGAAGCCGACAGTGCTGCGGTAAACCAAGGCGCAGAGACCCGTTTCGGTGTCAGGCGTGGTGTCAATTCCGGGGCAAGATCATTTAGCCTGTCTAGAAGCCACTCTTGCAGGGTCTCCAGATCCCTGTCCAGATCGCCCGAGAGGGGACACGGGTGATCCACAGCAGCCTGGGCCAGCATCTCTGGGGTCACTCGATGATATGCTCTATGGACACGACCCTGTTGCTGTGCCAGGGCAGCCACCGGTTTAGCTATGCCTTTGATGGTAAATTTGGCAAGCATGTGGTCTGACCAGAGTACTGGTGTAATCTCAATCTCCTCAAGAGGGGAAGACGAGAATACCTGGTCAAGAGTGTGCCCCTTCTCGTGCGTAGGCTCCTGCAAATAAGGGATCAGTCCCAGCGGGGTCATAGCCTCGGAAAGTTTGATGGCAGCAGGGTCGGACGGATCATCCATCCGAAAATTAAAATCCCCTGCCAGGATACAATGTTCCGCTTTCAGGGCCAGCCCCAACAGCACGGAGTCCAGATCTTCAAAGAACGTGCCGGGTGAGCCAGGGGGTCTATACACGAGCAATCCCTTAACAGATTGATGTGGAGACAGAGTAATAGAAAAAGCGAGGGTCTCCGAACCTCGGATGTCCTTCACTGGCAAAATCACACAGGGGGTGCCCTTCCTGACCACCAAAGCCACTCCACCCCCCCTTCCCTTAGCTCTATCCTTCCTGAAGATGTTATAATCAGGCGGGATTGCCGTAACGACATCAGGGTTGGAGAAATCACCCCACCACGTCTCAGTTAGCATAAGACATAGTGGCTTCACTGTATCTAGGAGCTCAAAAATGTCTTGCGCATGTTTACCCGCTGACCTGGTGTTTAGTAGCATGCAGCGATAGCCCACACTAAGGATATTATAGTTGGGACGTGATAACTGAGAGCGGTTAGGGCACCAGCCACAGCCCGGGCAACAGGATTTCCCGCGATGACGTCCGGGAAAGACAGTGCGACAGCCTGTGACCAGAATGTCAAAAGAGCGAAGTTCCGCAGGAGAATAATGCAGCACCGGTACCCCAGGAGGACACATCCCTGGTGGAGGAGCCCCACCCGCCGCTCCGCTCGCCTCCGGGACGGTGACGGGCGCAGACGGGCAGGACTCTGGCTTGACTCCGGCGCGAGTCCGGCGCTATCGCTGCGCGTCACCGCTGCGCGCAGAAAGCGAGCATTAAGTAGGGCTCACCTGTGGTCCTAGTGAGCGCTAGAACGCTCAAACAAGTGGCAACTCGCTACTCGCCACCCCCAAGATGGCGACCAGGCGCCAAACACGAAGGCAGGATGAAAGGTGAAACAGATCCGCGAAAAGCGCGGTGGGGGGCCCAATTTAAGGTGCAAGTATGAGGGCACAGCAAGATCGAGTTAAAATCAGGGGAAAATACAATTTAGAACAAATAAAATACAAAAGCGGTATTTTTAAAATATGAGCAGCGCTGTAGATAGTAATACCAGCAGCATAGCGCGCGTGCTTGTAACACTGTCTGAAGCTTATTTGCACCTGCTGCAGCTTCACTATTGCCCTGGTGTGGCCAAAGATCGCCCATGACATAGGCGGGCGGCTCCCATGGTCCGGCGGAACTTTTTTCCTTTTCCTTTCTGCATCTTGTCCCACAATCCGTTTGACCTTTAGACACGACCAGGTCCCTGAATGTGTGCAGGGGGACGCTATTGATTGAATCAAAATGGCAGCTTCACACAAAGCTGACTCAAGCGTTGCTGGTGATGCTATACAGACAAAAAATGGTTTTCAGTTTGTACATTCTTCAGGATTTTTCCATCCAAGTCTGCTTGAGAGTTTGTAGAACAATGGCTTTAGATCTTGCCCTCCCCTCTTTTGACTGTTGGTTCTTGTTGCCTATCTCTTCTGTTGTCATTTAACTGAACCTTTTTTGACTGCCGAAAGGGGTTCTGGTCCGACCGCTGGTTGGTGGAGTCATTTTGACTATATCCTGGACCTGCCCGGCCTCGCCCAAAATGGCGCCGGTATAAATTGGACTCGTAACTCCTTGTTGTGTACTGGTTGCACAACCTTGATATCACGAGATACGTATGCAGTTTTGAAGCACATGGCGGGCGGGAACGAGAATTGATTGAATATTTCGACATCCCTATTGATATTAAGTTCTGATGTGTTATTGATTACTGTACTATTGAAAGTTCGAATTAACGTCACCCATGGTACTTGCCCGCAAATGTATATCTAGATAATTTTATTGTAAGTGGCCCTGTCGTATTTTAATTACAAAATGTACGTCCACCGATTCCGCAACTGTTAGACACCTAAGTTCTTGCAACCTAATGGCCCGCTCGTTGCGTTCCTCTACAGTGTAAATGTCTCCTCATCATATACGATTCCAGTTTGGTCCGTGGCCGGCCCACGTGGTTATTGGCCCGTATTTGTATACTGACATTTTCACAATAAAGGTTTTTAAAACAAAACATGGTAGTAGTATTTACATTGGTAAAGTTTTTAATTTTAGTCACTGTTTTCGAATCAGTAAAAGGCAAGTGAAATAAAGCAGTCCAATTACATGACGGATAAAAGGTATAATACGCAGGAACGCAGTAAAGTAAATGGTCAAGGGCTGTTGTGTTTTTTTATTCCTGCAACATAAAGTGATCGATAAGAATCTGATATTCAGGCGTATCGGCGACTAAGACAGCAGGCCGAGCCTCTTTTGCTCAACGGCTCCGTCATGGGACGAAGAAACGCCCTTTTTCTAGAAAAAGGAATATATTTTACTTGCAGGACAGTTGTAAATTTTCCGGGAAAATACATTAGCCTGGAACATTATAACATATATGTTTAAGAAAAAATAATGTTCGAAAGCAATAAAAAGCGTAATTTTTAGGTCATATGACCAAGCCTTTCATCATTAGAATAACAAAAGTAAAATGAACCAATGAAAAGTTTTATTAATAAGTCACATGACCTGTTATGCTTACGTTACGCGCTGCGCGCCGCGCCCCGGATCCCTTCCGGGAAGCTGCGCTTCGCGCACTGGAGTACTTCCGGGTGCGCTAACGCGGCGTGTCATATAACGCATTACGCGACAACGTAGGTCCAGAATATAGTCAAAATGTCTCCACCAACCAGCGGTCGGAACACAACCCCTTTCAGCAGTCTAAAAAGTTCTGTTAAATGACAACAGAAGGGACAGGCAACAAGAACCATCAGTCAAAGAGGGGAGGGCAAGTTCTTCCCTACCGGGTCACGTTGGGGCGCTACCGGAACTGATCGAATTGGTAGTCTACAGTGTTTCTGGATGTTTCAGACTGAAGCTGGCGTTAGCATGAGAGCACCACCATCCCGTATCTCAGTCGTGGCCATTCCACGAGCAATCATGGCAGCCGCTCCCCACTAGAAGCCTGCGGGAGTCGGGGGCCCCCAAGACTTTTGTAAAATCTTCAAGGCTCAGTGGACGCTTTCGAGAATGGGGCCCAAGCCCTAGCAGACAAGCGTCCGAGTTCCAAGGTGTCCCATGGCCATTTTAGTGGATCACGCACAAATCCTGTCCTGTGGCAGCCGCCTATAGCTGCATCGCAAGAGCGGGAGCAACTCGACGCTGTAGTCGCAAGAGCGGGCGGTAAACAGCTGAATGGCGGAAGAGGCACAGTGTAGCAAAAGCGGGCGGAATGGCAACTGAAACGGTAAAGGGGCGCCCCACTACAGCGTGTCTTCAGGTCAAACGGATTGTGGGATAAGGTCCAGAATGGAAGAGTCATCAAAAGGCAAAAGTTCCGCCGGACCCCGGGAGCCGGCCGTCTATGTCGGGGGCGATCTTAGGCCACGCCAGGGCAACACGACTTGGGGAGGGGGCAGAAGTCAAGCGCACCCTCCCAGTCCGCGCCACCACACCGTATGTTGAAAATCTGAAGCCATCGTTCTACAAACTCTCAACCAGCCTTGGATGAAAAATCTTGAAGAATGTACAAACTGAAAACCAGTTTTTGTTTGCATAGCATCAGCAGCAACGCTTGCTATCAGAGTGCATGAGCTTCATGCTCGATCGATTGAGCTAGCCGGCAACAAAAAGTATAAAATAGTTATGTAAATAGTTATTTAATAAAATGTTTTACCCTGTTACTTTGCTGGTGTGTTGTATATATTTATAATATTTGCATAGAGTTTATCGTTATTTTGGGCGGGGTGGGTGGCGGAGCCGAGCTGTCTTGCAGCCATCATGGTGTGGAGCTCAGTTCATCTCACTAGTTTCGTATTTCTCATGAAGGGTTGTTCCTAATGTTTCTATTTTAGCGAGGTCAAAAAGAGATCCCATTAGTGGCCTACTGATTTTGCTCGATTATTATTATTTTTTTTACACGATTTTTCACTATCTGCAAAGACTAAACAGAGTATTGCAGCTTTGTGCTTGTTAGTAAATAGAGAATGAACCAAAGAGAATAAATTCTAAAATAGTAAATGCTTGGATAACAATCAATCAAATGGAGAGACAAGCAGGCACGGCGGATTACAACAGGGGCAAAGGCCTGCGCTAACTACCCTTCACTATCTGCAAAGAGAGAGTACTTCTAAGAGAAAAGAGGGGGGAGCAGCGTTCAAAGCACATCAGCGTGCATAAACACGAAAATGTTTTTACCTATCACGTACTTGACATTTGACAGCTTTTG
Source organism: Lissotriton vulgaris (assembly GCF_964263255.1). Classification (NCBI taxonomy): domain Eukaryota; kingdom Metazoa; phylum Chordata; class Amphibia; order Caudata; family Salamandridae; genus Lissotriton; species Lissotriton vulgaris. The sequence goes on along the minus strand of NC_141691.1, from coordinate 646,029,280 downwards.
ATATTTGCTATTATAAAACCATTGAAATTCAATGAAAAAACCATAGGTTTTAGCCGATATATAGTTAGGGATTAGCATTTACAAAACCTTGAAAATTCACTGAAAAAACCATAGGTTATAGACCATATATAGTTAGGGATTAGCATTTTGCAAAACCTTATTTTACTCGCATAAAACCATTGAAATTCGCATATATAGTTAGTTGCGCTAACTATATATCGCGCACCCGCAATCCACTGCTGATGATGTCACATATTACATCATTCATGACATGGTCAGTGACATCACTGATGACATCACTGATGACATCTCAAATGACATCACTGATGACATCAATGATGACATCTTAAATGACATCACTGATAAAATCACTGATAACATCTCATTTGACATTACTGATCACATCACTGATGATATCATTCATGTGATAATACCATGAATCTCTTCAGACTCTAATATAACCTTAGATACAATCAGTGTAAACAGACAGTCACAGACTGTTACTCATCCATGGAGTTACTCACACACCTAGTCAGTTATGCAAAAAATCAATCACACCTCCATTTTCTCAACTATACAGTTATACACACCTTACTTATTCAAACATATACTAACACATATTTACTCTCTTATACAATCCCTGATACATGTTCACAATGATCCATACAGCCACTCACACATTCACTGGCTCTTATGCACAGTTATTTATATATGTCAACTCTCACATGTACTGTGTTTTACATATGTACTTACTTTGACATGTAGCACTGAGATATCCATTCACTCACCAATACACTCATGCACAGTTAACCGCCCATACAGCTGTTTCCACATGCACTTTTGAACCCATACATATAGTGAATCAACTACTCACACATCTATGTACAGAGTCACACACCTCCCAGCCACCCATACACACACACTCAGTTTCCCATACAAATACTTGGACAACCAATGAATAACCCATACAGTTACTCATATAGCTACTGATCAACACATGCAGCAGTTTGTAGAACAACAGATGTAATGATGCACAAATTAAGACAGTTTAGTCACTAACCCATGCACTCAGTAAGACACATTTAATCATTCTCTCATACAGTCAGTCATGCACCTACTAAATCCTTCTTCCAGACACTTATACATCCACTCATTCTTCAATATGTAAGACATATTTTAACTTTACAGAAACATACAGTCACTGGATGTTGTCATCAGTGATGTCATCAGTGATGTCATTTGAGATGTCATCAGTGATGTCATTTGAGATGTCATCAGTGATGTCATCAGTGATGTCACTAACCATGTCATGAATGATGTAATATGTGACATCATCAGCAGTGGATTGCGGGTGCGCGATATATAGTTAGTGCAACTAACTATATATGAAATTTCAATGGTTTTTTGTGAGTAAAATAAGGTTTTGAAAAGGCTAATCCCTAACTATATATGGTCTATAACCAATGGTTTTTTCAGTGAATTTTCAAGGTTTTGTAAATGCAAATTCCTAACTATATATGGCCTATAACCTATGGTTTTTCCAGTGAATATACATATATATATATATATATATATTGCACAGCTGAATGTAGTAGTGCTTTTATAGTGTTTGCATTACTTAATCTTACCTTGACAGTAGTACATATTAAAAAATGCTTAAACATTTCTTAGTTCTTTTTTTACAATTTGAATTTCTTACAATTTCGTAGTTTAGAATTAGGATCTGTGAATGAGAAGAAAAAATACAGTTATAATATATAATATTATATTTTTTACAACACAACATAATTTTAACATTATATAAATTATGTTGTTGCTTTTTTTGCTGTTCTCAGAATATGTTGCATTTCACTACAAACAGTGATTTCAATGTTACTCATCACATAACAGTGGGCAAAAAAAAACTATCAATAAGATTGTTTAAAAAAAACACATCTGTGTCAAAAATATTTTCAATATAGTCAACTATCTTTCAACATTTCATAAAAATAGCATCCTCAATAACATACCATATAATACAATTCACACACATATAAAATGTTTCTTTCTAAGATAATTATCTTACTTCAGTATGAAAGAATTGAAATAATAATTCAATGAACACTTCTTTATAATTTCCATATATTCTAAATGATGTTCTTTAAAAATATATGCTGTGAGAATGTCCAAGAAAAAGTACTTTATTGATATTAATACCTTTCCTCTAGGCCAAATGTTATTCCCCAAGTTCTTTATACTGAAATTGTCCAATAGTAATCATATTAATACATTTCAACATATTCCTAATAGGCCTAAATATGTTCTTAAAACTTTGGCTTTAAAAATATTTGGTAATTCATAAGGCAAACAATGTTTAAAAACCAAATGTGCATCATTACAATATGTCCATCCTTTATTGCATTTTAAATAGACAGTGTAATGTCCATATGTTGTAGAAGGAGCATGGTGACAAATAAATGCTACTGCTTCAGAAGGTCTTCTTGATATTGATAGTTAACTTGGTACAAAATGTTTAATTAAAATTTCCAATTTTCTTCCATCAGCTGTAAAACGTTGTATCATTAAAATTATACATTGTCCAAATCTTTGTATAAATAATGTTGATAAAGTTTCTGATTTGCATTGGCTACACTCCATGTTTTGATTTGCTGCTTTAACTAGTTTGTTGAAAGACACTGTTTACAGTCTGGTAATGTCAAATATGTAAATCTTGCAGTGTCTATGTAGGTGCTAGATGTAAACATACAATTTTCACATGCATGTTCCCAATTATAACGAAGGCCAAAAAGATTTTCAATTTCTATTCCTTCATTTTCCAAGACTGCAAGCATATAAATTAGAAATTCCTGAGCATGTTGAATATTCTACGTAAATTATGTAGAACCAGAACATATATCCAAAAGATCATGAGTATCAAAAACACTTTGTATTTTCCTTTAAGCAGTTCTCAATTTTTTATAAATAAAATGCAACAAGGAACAAAAACTTTTTTCAGGATTCTCCATAATTTTCTGTTGCAAACTTTCCAGGCAAAAAACAACATTGACCACTACATTAGCATAGCAATTGATACCTGAACTATTTTCTAACTGATACCCCACAATCTCTTCAATAGTGTCCTTTTTCTTTTTGCTTGCAATCTCAACATTATCTTGATTTTTTCCTTCTCTATAGCTTCACTACATATATTCTCATATCTTCTTTTTCGACCTACTACACGCTTTTCATATACAAGATATTCACCTAAATTGGAAGCATACATTCTTCTGAAACAATTATACTCTTTTACACAGTTTGCACCTGCACTAATCTTTCCCTCATCAAAATCAATTAAATATAACCCACATAAAGTTCTGACTCGTTACAAAGCAACATATGCCATACCCTCTTTAAAAACGATATTTCCAATATTTACCAAAGAATTATCTACACTTAAACCTAGAGCTTTATGAATAGTCACTGCATATGTCAAAGAAAGACTGAAAAATGACCAATTTGTTTTACTTCTTAAATCTGATCAAATTTGATTTTCAAAAATTCAATTCCACCTCTATTTTGATAATTAACAAAATTAACAACTTTACCCATTGCTCCATTTACTAAACCTTTTCCACATCTTAATTTTGCCGTAAAATTACCCGACAGTTTATACATACATATACATTTTTTTCTAAACCTGCAGTTTTAGATATAGATTTTTTTAAATAATTCAATTTTTTCAATTTTTCAGTCAAAATAATAGTGAGTTCCTTCATGCTCTGTTTTACCAATGGCTTCAATTTTGATTATTTGTTCATTTTCTAGCTTCAAAGGTTCTTCATTGAATATAGAATACTCGTGCAATGTTGGCATTAAGCAGATTATAGATTTATTTTCTGCAATTTTTTTATATATTTTTCAGGAACTATATTTTCATTTGGAAATAAGTTTGTAAGTAGTCGACCTTTGCAGAGCTTGTTTGCCATATTCTGTCAGTACTCCAATTTTTATATCTTGAAGAATAGTTCCATAATCAACATCATTTGCCTGTCACATATTTTTAATGAGTTCTTTATATACAAAATATGACCAAATGTTATAAAGTTTCCAACACTTCCTAAAGACTTTTTGGTGTCTTCATGTACAAGTGTTTTAAATACTGGTTGTCCTTTTACGGGAGTAAGTTGCAGTAGATCTCCAAAAACTATCACATGTTTTCTTCCAAATAAGACATCGTACTCTGTTTTAAGAATTTGCTGCCTTCTTAAATGCACAAAAGCAAGGATTAAGTTTGAAACCATGCTTAACTCATCTATAATCAGAAGTTTCATTTTCCTTAGCACTGTTGAAAGTCCATAGCAAGCTTCTCCAGATAGTTTGCTATATTCCAATTTATTTTCATGCTCTACAGGTAGCATAGGTAAACAATGTAATGCAATTCCTTTAATGTTGTGTGCTGCCAACCCTGTTGGAGCAGTTACAACACAAGACAAATGTGTGTCAGTTGTATTCTGTAGATAACTGGTCAATACTTTAATTAAGACACTTTTTCCTGTTCCAGCTTGAACACTGACATACATTCGGATAGGTTGAAATGATGTGCATTCTTTTCATGAAGAATTCCACGGTCAATCTGTTGTCTCAGTTGCTGATATATTTCTTTCTGTTCAACATTTAGTTGTTCTTCCAAGTCTCCTAAGTCCATAATCTCTTCTTGAGCTTGATGCATTGCTGTTTCCACTTCATTCATGACGATTGCCACTTCATTTTCAAGAATTGATTGTCCTAGTGGATCTTGACTCAGTAGAACAGAACTTTGACTGTCTTGAGAAATGTTTCTAGCAATCTCAGCTGCAATAGTAGCTTCTTGATCAATTTTATTGTTCAACATTTTCAGATAAATTGCAAAAACGGTACATTCTATGGTATCTTTACAGGCATTGAAGGAATCTGCATAGCTCTGAAAATCTCAAAGTAATTCCAATGCGGTACTCCACGGTTTGAAGAGTTTCAAAAGTGCTAAAAATGTAAAATTCCCTTTTATCTGGAGTATCACAACTCAGTTTTCTGTGATTAATCAAATTTCCTTTCCTTTGTTTCACCAAACATCTTTCGGAACCAATCACTGCATATTTACCTTCATTTACGTTTTCTGTAGTATTCCTTTTAAAAGTGTAATATTGCAGCACTTCATAAAGACATATGTTCTCAAGATGATGGCTTCTATTTGGATAATATGTCTCCAACATGTTTGTTTTGATAATATCTGTACTTTCCGGTTCTTTTTCTGCTAAATATTCGATTTCTTGTTCAAATTTGAGTACTCGATTTCGCGTTGCAGCAAGACCAAGACTCGTTCAAATGATTCTTCAAGAGTTTGAGTATAAACTTGCAGCTGATAACCGATCTGAGCATTCATATGCTCCAATTTCTTGATGAGATAACATCTTCAAACTGAAACTGTACAATTTCTCATGAGAAATTTCTTCCCACATTTATTTCAACTCCATCTTTTCTGATTTGTTATGTAAGATGTAACATACCGGGCAACAGCAATGGAATTATCTGCAAAATACTGGGTATCCATGTTAGCATTCCACATTGAGAGAATAACAAGATTATAATCATTGATATATTTTAATTCTTCACTTCTTCTCAAATTGTATGTATTTTTAGGAGAGGTTCTAATAATGGTATGTCTCACAGCTGACATGAAACTGTTTACTCTTGATTTGGATATTACTGGACGTGGAAATCCAAAATGACATTAGATATAACACTTTTGCTTAGACTTGTACTTTCGTTGACAGTATTCGCCACATCAATGACTTTGGAATCGTAAGACTTGTTGCCTTAAGGTGTTGTCTTCTGTTTTTCAGCTCCGAATTTGGGTGAATCTTTGATCCATAACAGCATATGTATATGAGGAGCACCTCTAGCTTGATACTCTTTTCTCCAAAAGAAATCTACAACTTCTCCAAGAGGAGGATTCTTTTTATTGCAGATAAAAGACATCATATCTTCAAACCTATGATTGAAATATCTGCATACATTAACAGGATAAAAAGAGCACAATTCTCCAGGTGTCTTGTATTCAATATTTTTTATATTCGAATTTGCTTCTTGAAGAAATTCAAGTAAATCATCCCAAGTGTATTCAGCACAGCTTAGGGTAACACACCACGTAGGAGTTCCTAAGTTCCTTAGCATACATTTAAGTTCTGCTTGACGATGGTACCAATACTCATTAGTATGACGCTGACATGCCATCAAATTAATCAGCTGAGATTCTAAATGATGATCTCTCTGATGTTCTTTATCCATAGATTCCTTTGCAGAAAGATTTTGAATATTTACCTTTGTTTTTAATATGTGGTTAACTGCATATGAATGTTCAGACAAGTCACTCTCAAATAAAAGATGAAATATATATGGGATACATTGTCGAAATCTTGGATCTTCAGAATACAATCTGATTGTCCGATATTGAGATGCAGGAATCTGCACGGATAGTTCGTCATATAGTCCACCTTTTCCAGTTGGGAACAGCTGCAGAAAACAACAAGCTTCTAAACTTTTTTCCCATACACTCATGGGAGTCCCCTTTTCTGTCTTCATTTGGAATAATTCAATAGTATTCCTCATCACTTCTTTCGAATGAAGTGGATGTACACTATAATGTTCATAGAGTTCTTCACTTTTTGACATGTCCACTTTTTCAATTTGACCACTTGATGTTTCACTATCATCTGCTAAAAGTATTTCTACTTCTTCCACATACACATACACATTGTTGTAGTTATCATTGTTTTTTATCAGATATAATGTCGCCTTTTGCACTTTCCAAACATCCACTAATTCTTGCCAGATTTTCTTACTCTTAGTAGGAACACCATTAACTAGAATAACTAGTAGTTCACTTTCTACATTCTCTACACCAATAGTTTCAATATGTTTCTTTAAATCTAGAGGTAAATATACAACCCTTCCTTTTAATCCTCTCTGAAAATCGGTAGGAGGCAATTTACCTGTTTTAGGCTCCATATGAACAATAGCCTGAAATGGGTGCACACATTGAATCAGATAGACTCATACGTATTTAAATCTATCAGTTCTGGAGGAATAGTTACCAGCTCTAGATTATTATGGACAGCTCTAGCAGGCATTTTATTCTTGTCTAATTTGTTATAACAATATTTACATATACGCTGATCAGAACCCAAATCAAAGCAATTCTCTACCAATTAATAAGTTGAAAATTCCTTCCACTTATCATTATTTTCTCTTTCACTTTTTAAATATAGATCAACAGTCCTAGCCTGATTTTTATAGTGAGTTTGTCGACAACCAATGCAAGAATAATTTGGCCTTTCACATGAAATCACCTTAAACTTTGTAATTTACTCTTCAAAAATGTTTGTAGTAGTTTATTCCACATTGTCTTCAACATCTTCTTCTAATAATCTGTCAGCTTCTGCACTCTCTTGTTCAAGACCAAAGTAACAAAACTCTATTTCATCACAAACCTTCTTTACATCTGATACTGACCCACGCAAAAGAGCACTGTTCAACTCATTTAACATTATTGCTGGACTTTTTGCATAATACAATCTTCTGAGTAGCTTCCGCATTTGAGAATGATGTACTGCTAACATTCTGAAATGATGAAAAACACTTTGACATACTTTCTTAGAAAGACAAGCCAGAGAATGACCTTGCAAAACGGTATTTTTTATCACTCTGCATGGATCTAGTCCTTACAACATCTTCATCTTTTGTTTAACACTTTTTTTTACCATACTGTTGCAAGAATTTGCATGAAATATCAATAGATTCCTGTTGATTACTACAAATACTACTGCAATCCCAAGTATACACTGGGTCTTTAGGGTGTCTCTCTAGAACTTCATCCGCTATTAGTTCTTAAACATTTCTAGAAACCATCTTCTCTTTCTCAATAGGACAACCATTTCTAACCTCATAAGCTTGACCACTGTTATCAACTGCAAGTAAATAAGTATTGGTCTGAAAATAACTCCCTTCATTAAAGAAAGGCTCTCAACTTGAACTGTGTTTCCATTCACCCCTAAAAATTCCCAAAAATTAGTTCTGTTAATGCCTCATTTCTGCTTACTTTTGGCCTTCATAAAATGGATTGGTTTATCTAGTGATCAAATTCTGCTTAAAACTAAAATTAATAATTTCCTTTTTAATTTAAAAGCCTTCTCAACAATAATTTCAATTTCCTTTTTCTTTTAATAAATGGTGCTCTTCTTTTGAATTTATTCACATCTTTTAACAAATTAAAGATAACTCTATTGTAAAACATCTTCTTTCTTATTTCTTGATACTGACTCTGCCACTTTTTACATACATTGTGTCTTTTGAATATAATGACCCATTTTTTTACAATTTTTTTCTTCTTAATCTTTTTTGTTGTTGAGGCATTCTTTCCACTTTCCACAATCTGCACACTGTTTCCAGGCTTTGAAAGTGTTTTAATAAATTCTTTTGTTCTCTTACCCGCAAAACTTTATCTTTTTTCCAACATGCTATTGTTCATCCAATATTTGGTGTTGAGTTTTCTTCAAGTAATAGTACTTTTTGTGTTGTTTTCTCTTTTCTGTTTTTCTAGCCATAATAAGTTTCTTTTAATGATGATGAACAATATCTGAAAAAAAATAGGATATTATTTTCAAAATCTATAAAACATATTATTCTAATTCTAAACAAACATTCTACATAAAAACAGTTGGACACTCCTTTTACAAATCACAATTGAAATAATAAAGTACACATCTACTAATTAAATAATTATAAAAATGACTAAGTGCAATACAAATGCATAGACTATGAATGAGTACCTCGAGGTCTAGTAGTTCACAGCAAAATAACGTTATAAGAACTTATGTTTCAGCAGAGTGATTTCGAAATGACATACATCTGCTAAGATGATCGTACAAGTGCACACAGACTCACAGTGTGATTCCAGAGAAGCATGACTATTCCCTGCACTTTTATAAAACTGACTCACTAGTCTCCAAGAAGTTAGTGGACCGCATACATTGTGCACATTTGACTGTAACACTGCTTGTCTGAATGCCTTACTCATTCTGGAAGTGCATAGACAGTGTCTGGGTTCTCAAACTACTAGCAGTTCACAGCAATATAAGTTTATAAGCACTTATGTGTCAGCAGAGAGATTACATAAGGACATGATTCTATCAGGATGATTGTAGGAGTGGACACAGACTCACATTCTGATTCCAGACAGCCATGACTATTCCCTGGACTTTTGTAGGAGAGACTCAGTAGTCTGGAAAGCGTTAGGTGAACACATACATTCTACACATTTGACTGTACCAGTGCTTGTTTGAATGCCTGACTTATTCTCCAAGTGCATAGACAGTGACTGGGTTCTCGGACTGCTAGTAGTTGACAGCAGGATACATTTATAAGCATGTATGTGTCAGCAGAGAGATTAAATAAGCACATGCTTCTGTCAGAACGGGTGTAGAAGTGTACACAGACTCACAGTGTGATTCCAGACAGGCAAGACTATTCCCTGGACTTTAGCAGGAGAGACTCACTAGTGTGGAAAGGGTTAGGTGACCGCATACATTTTACACATTGGACTATAGCATTGCTTGTCTGAATGCCTGACTCATTCTCCAATTGCATACACTGTGACTGGGTTCTGATACTGCTAGTAGTTGATATCAGGATAAGTTTATAAGCAGTTATGTGTCAGCAGAGAGATTAAATAAGCACATGGGTCTGCCAGAATGGTTGTAGAAGTGGGCACAGACACACAGTGTGATTCCAGACAGGCAAGACTTATCCCTAGACTTTAGCAGGAGAGACTCAGTAGTCTGGAAAGGGTTAGGTGACCGCAAACATTCTACACATTTGACTATACCACTGCTTGTCTGAATGCCTGACTCATTCTCTAAGTGCATAAACAGTGACTGGGTTCTGATACTGCTAGTAGTTGATATCAAGATAAGTTTATAAGCAGGTATGTGTCAGCAGAGAGATTAAATAGGCACATGCTTCTGTCAGAATGGTTGTAGAAGTGTGTGTGTGTCTTGTAAAGCGCACTGCTACCCGGAGGCGTCCTGGCGCTATAGACCACTGGGGTACCCGTCCTGGCTTTCCCTGTGAGAGGTTCCCTCCTGGGTATCTCCAAGGTGAAACTAGGCATCCCCGGCGTTTGTGGGGGGCCGTTGTGGAGATGAGGCAAGCTAATGCCTAGAGTTGCTGAGTGTGATCCCTGGTTAGAGTAGGCACCGAGGCGAGAATTATCGAGTCCGCTGACCCTGGTTACAACCCTGCTGCGTCGTGAATTGAACCCTGGTCCCGGGCCGTCCTCTGCTTCCGGGTCTGCCGCCTCTAACCAGTGAGCCACACCTCTCCAAGTGGACACAAACTCACAGTGTGATTCCAGACAGGCAAGACTATTCCCTGGACTTTAGCAGGAGAGACTCAGAAGGCTGGAAAGGGTTAGGTGAACACATACATTCTACACATTTGATTGTACTAGTGCTTGCTTGAATTCCTGTCTCATCCTCCAAGTGCATAGACAGTGATTGGGTTCCCAGACTGCTAGTAGTTGACATCAAGATAAGTTTATAAGCAGTGATGTGTCAGTCGAGGGATTAAATAAGCACATGCTTCTGTCAGACTGGTGGTAGAAGTGTACACAGACACACATTATGATTCCAGACAGGTAACACTATTCCCTGGACTTTAGCAGGAGAGACTCAATAGTCTGGCAAGGGTTAGTTGACTGCGTGCATTCTACACATTTGGCTATAACACTGCTTGTCTGAATGCCTGACTCATTCTCCAAGTGCATACACTGTGACTGCGTTGTGATTCTGCTAGTATTTAACATCAGGATAAGTTTATAAGCAGTTATGTGTCAGCATAGAGATTAAATAAGCCCATGCTTCTGCCAAAATGGTTGTAAAAGTGGACACAGACTCACAGTGTGATTCCAGACAGGCAAGGCTATTCCCTGGGCTTTAGCAGGAGGGACTCGGTAGTCTGGAAAGAGTTAGGTGACCGCATACATTCTACACATTTGACTGTATCAGTGCTTGTATGGATGCCTGATTCATTCTCCAAGTGCATAAACAGTGACTGGGTATTGATAGTGCTAGTAGTTGACATTAGGATAAGTTTATACGCACTTATGTGTCAGCAGAGAGATTAAATAAGCACATGCTTTTGTCAGAATGGTTGTAGAAGTGGGCACAGACTCACAGTGTGATTCCAGACAGGCAAGACTATTCCCTGGACTTTAGCAGGAGATACTCTGTGGTCTGTAAAGGGTTAGGTGAACGCATACATTCTACACATTTGACTATACCAGTGCTTGTCTGAATGCCTGTCTCAATTTCCAAGTGCATAAACAGTGACTGGGTTTTGATACTGCTAGTAGTTGACATCAGGATAAGTTTATAATCACGTATGTGTCAGCAGAGAGATTAAAATAGCACATACTTCTGTCAGAATGGTTGTAGAAGTGGACACAGACTCACAGTGTGATTCCAGACAGGCAAGACTATTCCCTGGACTTTAGCAGGAGAAACTCGGTAGTCTGGAAAGGGTTAGCTAACCACATACATTCTACACATTTGACTATACCACTGCTTGTCTGAATGCCTGACTCATTCTCCTAGTGCACAAACAGTGACTGGGTTCTGATACTGCTAGTAGTTGACATAAGGATAAGTTTATAACCAGTTATGTGCCATCAGCGAGATTGAATAAGCACATGGTTCTGTCACAATGGTTGTAGAAGTGGACATAGACTCACAGTTTGATTCTAGACAGGCAAGACTATTCCCTGGACTTCAGCAGCAGAGATTCAGTAGTCTGGAAAGAGTTAGGTGATTGCATACATTCTACACATTTGACTATACCACTGCTTGTCTGAAGGCCTGACCCATTCTCCATGTGCATAAACAGTGACTGAGTTCTGATACTGCTTGTAGTTCACATCAGGATAAATTCATAAGCACTTATATTTCAGCAGAGAGATTAAATAAGCACATGCTTCTGTCAGAATGGTTGTTGAAGTGTGAATTCAGACAGGCAAGACTATTACCTGGAAAAGTGTGTCACATTTTTAAACTATACCTCTGTAGACACATAAAAACTACTCTCATCACTAATACTTTAACTCAACATTAACATTTCCAATTGCAAATCAACACCTAAAATTATACACTATAATAGCAATGTACATATGCATACATTAAAACAATCAGTCATAACCAGCAATCCCTATTGCAAAATACACATAATAATATACAAACTGTATATTAAAGAAAATTGAAACACATTACAACAAACTGTAAAAAAATATTTCTTCTTTAGAAAATATATCACTAACTCCAAATTTTAAGAATTATATTTTATGATTAAAAACAAATGTGTTAGAGCTACCCAAGATCTAAACTTATAAGCTAGATTTATATTTAAAAAATATACCCCATCGCCCCCCACACAGGAATTATTTTTAAATAAAAGCCTCAGGTGGCGGTCCCTGGGGCAGCAGGAGGGTGTGTCCCCCACCGCAAATATACTAATAAAAGCTCCGGGGGTGGTGGTCCCCGGGGGGGGGCTTGAATTCCCCACACCCACCATAAAAAGCAAATCCACAGCGGTAGCGTCCCCGGGGATGCGGGGGGGAGCTGCGGGCCCCCGCAAATCATTCACCAAAGCCCTGTGGCGTGGCTTTACCCAGGGCAGTGTGGGGGGGATTTGGCCCCACCACACTTTTGTTTTTCTACCCCCAAAACCTGGCCCACCCGGGGGCTTTGTTTAAATAAAGCAAGAGAGCCCGTGCCTCGTTTTTTTCATTTTCCCCACGGGATCCGCTCACCAATGCGCATCACGGCATTTCTTTAAAAAAATGCTTTTTTTTACCCTGGAGGTCCTTGTGGGACTTGCTAAGCAGGCCTAGTGGGTCAGGGTGTTTTAACTCTGCCCCCTATTCTTGTTTTGTACCTTCATTTTACTGTTTTACTGTTTTCTTGCAAATTGCTTCTCTCGAGGCACAAGATGGCTGCAAACATTTCCTGCTTTGGACGGTTGACAGCCAATTAGAATGCAGCTTGTTATCAGCATGGTGTGCGGATCCTACTCTGTAGGGTGCGAGGATACTGCCTGCCTCTAGATATTGATATTTATTTAATTTTGATTTTTGAAACAACTACCAAACAGATTTACACCATGTAACAACAAGAGTTCTTTTTGAACCAAGGGCTACCTTTTTGCCAAATTTGGTGTAATTCCGTTCAGCAGTTCATGCTGTAGCCACTGCTAAAGTTTCCTATTGAAAATGAATGGGGAAAACACATTTTGGGACCCCCTTTTTTTCTCGGGCCGTGCTTGGTGAATCACCCCGAAACATTCAAGGTAGGAGTGGACCGGAGCGGGCCACAATTTTTGTACATTTTGCGAACATTCGTCAAACGGTGCCAAAGTTATTGTGAATAGAATGTTGTGATTTTTCTTAGGTAACTAGGTCCTAACTATAACTACCTACTGGCGAAACGCCAGTAGGTAATATATATATATATATATATGTGACCAAGCCCTCTGTGTAGGGCGAAACGTTATCCTGGCGTGGTGTGCGATAAAATAAAAAACTCACCTGCACTCTGGGTCTTCCGTGTCCTTGTTGAAGTTGGCTGATGATTGATAGCTGGCGTAGCAGCAGGAGCGCAAGTGGTGATATATATATATATATATATATATATATAGATTCCACATAGATTTTCACCGATCTGGGGCAAAAATGATGAGCCACACCAGGTGTGCAGGTAAAATTCACTGGTTTATTTTGGCAAACAGTTAGGACGCGTTTTGATCTTGGCATATATATATGGTAAATCAGGTTGTGGGGACACGTACACCACTTTGTGGTGAAAAAATTATTTATTTAAGTAATAATTTAAAAAATATATATATTGCTTTTTAAATAACAGATGGCAGTTAGAACATCATTGTAAATTTCTATTGCCTATTCCTATCCCCCTCTAAACCGAACTATCATTTCTAGCACCTTGGTATTACAAAAGCAACTTTGACATCTATCAGATAATTACTTACATCCCTTACCTAGTGGTGCGTAATCCTTTAGTCAAGATATGGGTGTAGTTTCCCGTTAGCATTCAAGACCAACACTGTTACAATAACTGAAAATTATCTTATAAACTCAAACTCAAGTCAGACTTCCCATATCTCCCTCCCCTTCCCTCCCATACAACCGGTGTGCCCTAATTAGGTGCAGCGCTGAAATATCAGGACATCCAAACCCTCTGTTGCGGTTATCTCGGCAATATCAATACAGTACTGGTTAACATATGTGATTCACAAAAAACATCCAGTGTTAGTTCACCCCCCCTGTGGAGCCCGCTGAACCCAATGGGATTTCCAAGATCGAACCATCCTCCGAGTCCGTTCCAGACGCCTGCAGTGAATTAACCAATGCCTCCCATGCCCTCGCTGCCTCCAATGCTTTTTCATGATTAGTCCGCATAGCCTGTCTAAGCCTGAATGTACCTAGTAGTTACACCCTCCACCTCCCCATATTGGGCCCTCGTACTGACTTCCAGTGTGCAGTGATCTCTCTCTTAGCTGATAACAGTCCTAGGTCTATTAACTTGCGTGTCACCTTCATTTTAGAAGTATGCGGAAACCAGTGCAGTAAGCAAGTTCCCTGATCAGTTTCCCCATTACGGTCCGTAATTCCACATAGCAAGCCAATCACTTCCTCCCAGTATGTTCCCAGTTGTGGACACCCCCACATCATATGTTAAAATTAGCCCCTTCCAGACTGCAATGCGGGCATTGAGCAGAGCCTGTTTTAAAGTATTGATTCATCTTAGCCGGCATTAAATAGGCCCTATGCAGAATGTAACATTTTATCTTTTTAAATTGGGATTTCCTCTTGCGTTTCCAAGCCTTTCTAACTAACTGAGCCCATGCCTTCTCAGGGATCTCCTTGCCTGGGTCTGGCTCCCATTTCCCCTGCACCTCCCACAGCGGTTTCAGTCCTTCCATCAGCATGCCTCTGTAAAGACACTTAACAGCCTTAACGGTTCCAGCAGCCATCACCACATACTGGCATGCCATTGTCGGCTGTGGTTCTGACAATTCTGCCTTCCAATAACATTGCATTGCTTAAACTAGGGCTGAATGCAATACGTAATCCCCCGAGGGAGGCCATATCTGTCCTGCAAGGCCTGATATGGTAATAGAGCTACATCTTTGTACAGATCTCCCAGAACCTGCAGTTGCCGTCCAGTCCTTGCCATGTGGGAGGGCGGTAGACATACCCAGTGGAATCTCCGGGGCATAAGGACGGGCGAACCCTGCTCTGCGCTGGCTCCGGTTCCAGCACATCCTCAGTGTCCACTCCTCACCAGTTAGCAGCTCAAGGCACAGCCTCTGCTGAAGCACTATAAAGGACAAGATATGGCTTGGAATCCATTGTCCTTCAGGACTGTCCGGGCCTTGAACTCCAGAGCCACCGCTTGAGTAAGCCAATGTAGCTGAGCCGCTAGATAGTACAAGTCGAAGTCCGGCACTGTCATACCCCGTCGGCTCTTGGGTGCAACATTGTAGTCAGCGCAACCCTACATCTGCTAGACACCCATATAAATCCTCCAGCCATGGAGCAAAGCAGCTTAAAAGTGGAGCCCCGCACCCAGATATGCAGTGTCCGAAAATAATACAATAGTCGAGTGAGCGCTACCATTTTCAGGAGCGCCACCCTGCTCACCACCGAGAGCGGCAATGAGCTCCAAAACTCAAAACTACTCCTAAGGCCCTGTACGGCCTTACCCACATTACCCTCCAACAAGTCTTCAGGGCTGTGATAAATGTTAGTGTTGAGACAGGGCAAGCATCTGGGCTCCCAGCGAATGCCCGCTACCTTGGAAAGGCCTGCCTCGGACTGAACACAGGAAACAAGCAAGTCTTTGCTCAATTCACACCCAGCCCATAGACCCCACCAAAAGTGTGGAGTAATTGATTTCTGCTGTCCAAGGCTGTTTCTGTGTTTGCTAAGAAAATTCGTAGGTCATCAGCATATAGGGAGATGAACTGCGTGGCCCCATGGACATCTAACCCAGGGTAATGCCTCCCCAGTCTGGCATGGGCGCCAAAGGCTCAATGGCTAAAGCAGACAACAACGGAGAAAGCGGCCATCCCTGCTGTGTTCCCCGTCCTACCAATCAAGAGGAGGAAATTATCACACCTGTCCGTACCGGTGCCATCGCCAATCTATAAAAGATCTCCGCCCATCCCATGAAGGATTCCCCCAAACCAAGCTCTTGCAGGGCCCGAAATAAATAGGGCCACTGTAGGCTATTGCATACCTTTTCTATATCTATGTAGAGAACCACTGCAGTGGGAACTGCACTATGATCTTCCCCCAAGATGCAGAGAAGATGTCTCACATTTGTGGCCGTGGTGTGTTTTGGGATAAAACCTGCCTGGTCGCTATGGACCAACTGCTCCATGTAGGGGAGGAGGCTGGTTGCGAGGATCCTACTGAGTATTTTATATTCAGTTGTTAACATTGATAATGGGCAATAAGCCAACTTATTCTAGGGGTCTTTCCCCGGCTTCAACAAAGGGATAATGGTAGCCTCTTGAGTACATGCAGGGAGCCTCCCCAGGTCCTGATCCTCCCGGTAAACCACCAGCAGTTTAGGGGCCATTATATCCGCATACGTTGAATAGAATTCAAACGGCAGCCCATCAGTATGTGGGGTTTTATTACGTGCCATATCATTTTTTTGCACCGCATATTTCCCCTACGGTAATCTCCCATCCAAGTGAGTCTGCCTGGTCCTCCTCGAGGCGCGGCAGGTGTAACTCTGCTAGTAAATCCTCCAGCTTGTCGCTTTAGTCCTGCAGCTTACTCCTGTACTGCATAATACTCCAAGAACATCTCATTGATCCCCTTCTGAGTATACTCCAGGGTTCCAGTAGTCACCATCAAGGCCAGTATAGGCGTATCCAGCCAGGCCATCAGAGTGCCAGCCCTATCTCGATCCACATGCGCCCGCACCAAGTACACTTTATGGTTGAAGCAGCGCAACCTCTCTACCTGTGTCGCCACTCCCTCCCTTGCGGCCAAAACTTTGTCCTGTACCCCTGGGTTCTCAGGACGGGCTCTCTCCGTTTATTGCAGCCTTATTTCTTCCCTTTCAGTATCCGGCAGTAGAGTTTTCCACACTCCCACCATTTTAGTTATGCATAGGCCCGCACCACCACTTCAAGCGCATCCCACTCCAGTGCTAAGGTTGAGGCTGTACCCTCATTCTCGAGGAAGTAGTTTTCTATACCCACCTGTACCTCTGTACGGAATACTGGGTCCTCCGATGCCTCCGGGCTTAATCGCCAGGTATGAACTACCGGCCTCTCCCGGGCCCAGTGTATCGCCAACAACAATGGGTAATGGTCCGAAATAGTCCTCGCTAAATATTCACTGTGTCTAACCGACGCATGAATGTCGGGTGCATAGTATGGCGTCTAACCACACATGCACGTCATGTGTCTATAAGCCCCCATTTATCTTGGCAATCCTGTCGAACCTTTGAATGCCTATGTATGGGGGGGTGAGACCTATACATCAGTGTGTCAGTGATAGAGTTGAAGTCACCACCCAATATCACTGGCCCGGTCAAGTAGGACGCCAACTTCCCTGATAGTCGAGCAAAAAATGTCGCCTGTTCCACATTAGGGACATATGCACTGCATAACACCACATCTTTCCGATCCAGGTGCCCCATGACAGCAACAAATCTCCCTTCTGGGCCCATTAACTGCTGTATTGGTTTAAAGGGAACCCCCCGCCCTGATCCATATCAGTGTACCCCTAGTAAATGCAGAATACATAGTGAAAAAAGTTGCCACCTCCACCTGCTTTGAAATGCCTGCCCTTCAATTCGATCCACATGTGTTTCCTGGAGGAAAGCAATCTGCACTCCCATACGCACCAAATAGGCATGGACCTGTGGTGCCTCAACATCGTATGCATCCCTGTACATTTTAACTCAGGTGATGTCCCCATTATGCTGACTATTCCTCATCCATAACTGCACCCCCTCAGTTGGCACACCAGTGGTTCTGGCGACCCCCCCAAAAAAGCTCAAATTCCCAGAGCCACCCCTCCCCAGAACAGCCTCAAATCAGCTAGTACCCATCCAAACTAGAAACCAACTATCCCACTGATATCTACCAGGGTTCCACTCAAGAAACTAAACTAAGTGGGAGAGCTCTAGTGCTGAGAAGATCTGGTCCCCAACCAATTAAGTCATAACACCGTACCCCACTATGAGAGAATCTCCAGCCCATCTGGAAGGGCCCCAGGTGGAGGCAGCCACACAGTTCTAATGTCCTCCTGTCACAGCCATCTCAATTGCTGCTACTCCTCCCAATTGTCCCCCTAGGATAAAAGGGGCCAGCACCATTCCACATCTCTCCCAGGTCCCAGGATTTCGCTGTGTAAGTTCAGGTATCAAAGATCTCATCAGTTGTCCCATGTGTGATATGCAGCAGTGGGACACTTCCTGTGTCTGTCCCTTCAAACTCAGTTCCAGCGGACTCTTTTTCCGAGTCTGATGCCCTCACTAATCCTGCTCATTTCACCTGGGACAGATCCGTCACAGTTTGTAGCGCTTCCGATCTCTCCTTCCCCGTCTGTGTCATATTGGGTTTCTGTGCTCCAACGCGGTTTTGTCTAGTGCCTCTTGTGCGACGCGAGCGAGGCGCATTCGTCTGCTGTCCGAGAACACTTCCAACTTCGCCCAATCCTGCCCGGTAAGATTCCAGCCAACTCCATGCCTCCTCAGGGTCATTGTGAAAATATGTTTTACCATCCATTGTCACTCTCAGGGGCGCTGGAAACATCAGCGAATATTGGATGCCTTTGTCCTTGAGGGCCTTCTTAACCACGAGGAACGAAGCTCGATGGCGCTGCACGTCAAAGATGTAATCCGGGAATAGTGACACATTGTTATTGTCCACTCTGTATGGGCCAGCCATGCGAGCCTTGTTCAGGAGCAGATCCCTGTCTTTATAATGGAGTAGGCCGGCCACCACCGGCCTGGGTGGTCTTCCAGGTGCCAACGGTCTTGCCGGCACCCTGTGCGCTCTTTCCAACATGTAGAATGGTGTCACGTCATCCTGAGCCACCTCGGTAACTATTGCTCCTGGTAGTCCACCATATTGCCCCCTTCCACTCCCCCTTCCACTCTTTCTGGAAGACTCACCACTCATATGTTGTTCCATCTGTTGCCCCCTTTGGCATTTTTGGCCCTCCTTTCCACTACCTGCAACCTGTGAGTGACATCCCCCATCTGGGTCTCCAACGCTTTCTGGGAGGGTTCTAGGATCTCAGTCTACTTCACCCTGTCCACCAGCTTAGCATGATCCGCCCGTTGGAGGCCCAATCCCAGTGACACCTGGGCAATGTGCTGCTGAAGCACATCCCTTATATCCGTGATATAAGGGATGTGGCTCACTGGTTAGAGGAGGCATACCCTGAAGCAGAGGTCAGACCCGGGACCAGGGTTCAATTTCCGACGCTGCAGGGTCTTGAGCCCAATTGTCTACGGACTCGATAATTTTTGCTTCGGTGCCCACTCTAATCACGGGTTCACACTCTGCAACTCTGGGCATTAAGCTTGCTTAATCTCCACTACGGCCCCTCGCGGCGGGATGCCTGGCTTTCGCCTTGGGGATGCCCAGTACAGGTTATCTCACAGGGAAAAGCCAGGACGGGTTCCCAAGGCAAGCGCCGAGATGCCCCAGGGTAAGTCGAGCGCTATATAAGAACACACATACATACATACATACATACATACATACAACCTGTTGCTGCATCAACCCCGCTGGGTGTGTTTCAGCTGCCTCCTGTTTTCGCTGTTCTGCAGGCTCATCCTCAATCTCTGGTTGGGTCCCCCTCTTGCCGTCCTTGTGGTTTCCCCATAATTCTCAGCCCTCCAGGACCTCGGCCATAGTCCGATCTCACAGCACCTCCCACACCTCGTCAGCCGTGACTTCAGCCCCTAATTGGCCGGGGAGAAATGGGGGGTTCCGCTCACCAGTAACTGTACAGGGTCGCTAGACGCACCCACCACTGTCCTCTGCACTCTCTGTGCAAAATTACCAATTTCATACCCTGGGATGTCATCCAACATCCAGGTGAGGGTGGCCCTCCTCCAAGCCACCCAGTACGATATCCTCCACAAGTTTCTCTTCGGCTGCCCCTGACGCCGACGCAGCTCAGCCAGTTCCCCTGGCTCAGAAATCGCCATCTGCCTCGATGAGGGCCCCTTAGATGTCCCCAACTGTGTTCTCGCGTCTCAGGCTATCCCAGGGAATGACCCCAGTTCTCACTGGCTCAACTATTCCCAAGTCTCAGGGCCTAGACTGACTGCCCGGTCCCCAGTCAGAGTCCGCCGGATAAAGCGTCCTGCCAGTTCCAGCAGTGGGGCACCACTTTAATCTGCTCAATATGCCGCCAACCAGGCCATCCCCAGTCCGCTCCCGCCTCCAGTGTTCTGTCTCCCACAGCTCTCTGTGTAATCCAGGGACCGCTGCTCATTCCCCGCCCGTGATCTGTCTGGTTGGCCAAAACCTGAGTAAAAATTGCGCCTGCCATTTTGCATACCGGGGAATGGTCCCTGGTAGCAAACATTGAGCTAAAAAAAGAAAGCGGTGGTGTCCACCCACAAATCACTACCCGTTCCGACCCTGTGAGATAGAGAACTTCGGTAGACGGCTACGTACCTGCTCCAGCTATGCTCCTCCTGGAGAGTGGTGGGCGGTTCGTCTGTGTGTTGGCCTTCTAGCTTGCTTCTCCTGTTCGCCTCGTCCGTTTGAGTTGCAGGATCCCCCACAATGCCTCAGCCTCTCGAGTTTTTATCTGGCGTCTTCTCCAATCGTTCAGCTCTCCTCTCCGACTTCCCAGCAGACCCGCTCTGGTACCTGCCTCCTTCTGTCTTCTTGTCATCGTCTCTTGCTGATAGGACGACCTCTGTCACCTTCCAAGGAGGATTAAAGGGGCCACTTGTATCCTGTGTACGGAGCAGTACATGGTCAGTTTCCGCCTCCTGGACACCGGATGCTCCGTCAAACCCCCCTCCCCTAGGATTTCCCCAATCGGGGGAAATAGGATAATGGGACAGGTAGTCATAATTACCCTGTTCCGTACCCCTTAAGGTGAGGGACCTCGAATTTGAATGGTTGCAAAGTCAGGAACCACTGGAGGACCCAGTAGTTGCAACCTTTGTTTCGCTGGAGCCAAGTCAAAGGGGCATGGCCAGTGTATAGCAAAAATGGCCTTCCCTCGAGAGAATATCTTAGGTTTTCGATCCCCCATTTCACCGCCAGGCATTCTTTCTCAATTGTGGGATAGACCCTTTCCCTAGGAAATAGTTTATTTTTAAAAAAAAAATTATTTAGCATTTTCTTATTAGACAAAGGCGATGCCCAGAGACCATTTACATTATGACATATGCATGAATACATGGTTAAACTGACAAGTTTATCTCACTAGCACAGTTAGTGTCATGAGCTATAAAGGCACTTTAACACAATAAATTCTCACTTGGTCCAACTCAGGCATCCCAACATTTTCCATAGGTATCATCACAACATTGTCAGGCCAGTGAGCCCTACCTCTTGTCACTAAATATTCCCCTGTCCCGGGAAACTGCAGAACATAGTAATGCCCTAAATGGTGTGGTCCCATGTCTGTCTATCCCACTTCCGTCGAGACAATACCCTGCTCTTGTTGTGTGGAGGGATCCTTCTGCTGTGAGGCTAGGAAGGTTTTGAAGGGGCCCGAATGTCTTTAGGTCTCGAGGAAGAGGGGACAGTATTGGCATATAGTTAACTCTTCAAAGAGCATGATGCCAAGCTATGGATCCAACTCTTAATCTTGGGTGAGTGCCTGCTTCCCCAGTGTATAGCGACTTCCCTTTTAGCCAACAATAGACAGATAGCCACACTCCTGCAGATTTTCTGGGGAAATTGGACTACATAACCTAATAAAGCAATTTCTGGCAGAGGTACTATCGGCATCCCAACCATACTGCTGAGCATTTTGTGTATGCATGTCCAAAAGATGTGTATGTCAGGGCATGTCCACGTGAGGTGGGCAAAGCCAGCATGTGAGGTGCTGCATCTCTGACAGCAGTTTGACCTAGTGGGGTCCATCCTGGGTGCTTTGGCTAGGGTTATATATATTCTACATAGGAACTTGAAATGGATCAGCTTGTGGCGGCTGTTGAGGGAAAGGAAACATTGTTTGTTACTGCACAACAGGCCGCCCATTGATCGTCCGTTATGGAGTTGCCAAGGTCTGTCTTCCAGGTGCCACGTATCTTGTCATCGTTTACTGGCAGTGTGTCAGCACACGCCTTGTAGAGCCAGGATATAATATTGACCCCTCCACTACAGTCTATCTCTGTCGTGAGGGAGGAGAAGGATGCAGTTTCAAGTGGATATTCTGGGAACTTAGCCCGCAGTGTGGAGTGTAGTCTCAATAGGATAAATCTGTCCAAGAATGTTATGTCAGGGAAGGCAAACTCATCGTCTGGGTCAAAAATGTTGCCCCCTGGATATAAATCCCCCATTTTGGCAATGTTAAATTTAGTGCAGGTTCTTTGTACCAATTTTTCAACAGTGATGGGAAGGCATTTAGCATTAGGGAGTGAAAGGGCTGAGAAATAAAGTGTTTGAGTATTCGTGATGCATCCTTACTTAATCCAGGACCAACAAGTGGTTGAGACCGGTTGTATGTCTTTGGGGTCCCTAGGAATCCCTGTGGGCTGAACGGTGGACAAAGTGTCCGGGAGAACAAAATCTGATTCCAGACATAGGAAGGGGATCCTGGCGTCCGAGTGGTACCATGCGAGAAGCTACACTGTGCCACCAGATAGTACAGCTGAAAATCTGGGACTCCATACACTCTCCTGTTGCAGGGGAGTGTCATCACCTGTTTCCCCACACTAGCTTGAGTAAGAGGGAGCGGAGCGTGCTAAAAAACGTATTTGTGAGTGGGATCGGTCTATTCTGAAATAGATATTAACATTTCGGCAGAACATTCATCTTAATGAGGGCAACCCACCCTGCCATGGACAGTGGGAGCTTAAGCCATGTGTCCACTTGCGGCTCCAGCTTGGAGATTCCCGTAGTTTTGTTGGATAATCTGATCTGTCTCAAGATGTATGTGTACGCCCAAACATTTCACTGAATCTGAACACCACTCCAGGGAAAACTCTAGGTCCCTGCGGGTTGTGCTAGCTGTGAGGGGAAAGATCACCAATTTATGCCAGTTTATACCCAGCCCGGAAAACTTGCCAAATCTAAATATTTACCTAAAGAGGTGGTCTAGGTTAGCCTGGAGGTCACGCACATATAATATGGTGTCATAGGCATACAGTGAAACCAGTAGTGGGCCTGTGGTGAATTGTAAACCGTGGTGTAGGTGTTTTTCTTGAAAATGTCTGATCAGGGGGTCCTTTGCCAAAATCAAAAGCAGAGGTGAGAGCGGGCAGCCTTGTCTCATGCCACGTGATAAGGAAAAAGGAGTCGATAAGGTACCGTTAAGCCGGAGCCTGGCAGTGAGCCTGGCAGTGGGTCGACTGTACAATAGGGCTTTAGTGGCGATAAATCCATTGGGCATTCCCATAAGTTGCATTATGGACAAAAAGAAAGGCCATTCTAGAGAATCAAAAGCCTTCTCTGTGTCCAGAAGGATCCCCGCAGTGGGGGTATCTGGGTTTAATCTGTGAAGGGTATTAAATATTGTAGTAAGTTAAGAGCGGTGGAGCGGTGAGGCACAAAGCCAGATTGTGCGGGTGGTATTATAGCCTCCATTAATAAGGAGAGGCAGCAGGCAAGAGCCTTAGCCAAGATCTTGCAGTCAAGATTTAAAAGCGACAAAGGTCGATATGAGCAACACAATTGGTGTCCTTCCTTTTTGAAGAGTGGGGGTAAGACCTGCCTCTCCAATGCTTCATCATAGACCTCCAATAAACGGGGAATCAATAAATCTTTGTACGCCTTGCAGAATTAACTCGTGAACCCATCAAAGGCCAGGGTCAGTGATGGAATTTAGGGCAGAGATGGCTTCATCAATGCTATCCTCGGATATGGGTTCCACTGGGAAGTCTTGCATGAACTTTTCCAGCTACACCAATGCAATTTCGGACAAGTAGGCCTCCTGATCTGTACGATCCTGCCCTAGTCTGGAGGTGTACAATGCTTAGAAATAGGAAAGGAACTCCCTCTGGATTTCTAGTGGGTCAGTGGTTGGTTGTTCAGATGCTGTCTATAGCTTGGTAATGTATGCCTTTGGGTACCGGGGTGTAATCATTTTGGCCAAGACCCGTCCCGGGCAGTCACCCTCTCCATATATCTTGGCGTTGTGGTATTTCCCCACAAAGAGGATTTCCCTCTCTGCAGTCTCTCTATATTCCAAAAGTAAAGTCGTTGTTGTTTGTCTAGGTCCAGGTTCAATGCCTGCAGCTGTCTCGCGTCCTGGGCCCCAAGCTCCATTTCCAGGCGCGCAAGGGATCCACGAAGTACGCCAGCAGTCTTGGAGATGCAAACACCTCACAAGTAGGCCTTAAAACCCTTCCACAGTACCGCCTCAGAGTCGACTGAGCCTGTGTTTATGACGAAGTAGTCTTCTATTGCGTCCCGTATCTCCTGCCGAAAAAGTTTGTCCTCTAGTGCGCGATTAGGGAAGCCCCACTGCCTCTCAAACCCCTCCGGGCGGGGGATCCTTAGGGATAGCAGAATTGGGGAGTGGTCGGAATAAGTTCTGGGGAGTGTCTGAAGGCAATGAAACCGGTTGGAGATCTCGGGTGTAGCGAGCCAATAGTCGATCCTTGTCCATGTGTTGTGGGGGCTAGTGTAGTGAGTATAAGTAGTATGCCCTAGGTTGCGGGCACGGCCGAAGTCCATCAGGGAGAGCTGTTTACATAAGGATTTCAAGGCCTTGCGCGCTTGAGGTTTAGGATCTGGTGCAGTCAAAGTATTGTCTATGGTTCGGTTAAGAGCGATGTTAAAATCGCCCCCTATCAACAGAGGCAGAGGGCTGATCTGCATTAGTTTAGAGAGCAACAAGTAATAAAAATCAGGGGAGTCTGTATTGGGGCCATAAACGCAAACCAATGCTATCCTGTGACTCAGTAGCGTGCCCACCACTATCACGAATCTGCCCTCGGGATCACATACTAGGGTATGGAAGTTTAAAGGGATGCGTTTATGAATGGGAATGGCTGTGCCCCTGGCATAATTGCTGTAATTGGCAAAATATCTATGAGGCCCCCAGCTGGCGCCAAAGCAGGCTGGGTCACCAGGAGAAAGGTGGGTCTCCAGTGAAAAAGCCACATCGGCTCCATGCCTGAGCAACTAATAACGTACTTGTCTTTATTTGCGGGTGTTATTCAAACCCCAGGAATTCCATGTGGCCAGTGTAACACCCGAGACGCCCGAGTTATGACCTACCTGTGCCATGGTGTGAGGTTCGGATGTAATATGATGTGTAGTAGACATGTGTGACTGCAAGGCGCAACCATGTGCATATCTGCGTTAGTCCCAGTGCAAAGCAACGAAAAACAATCCCCTCCCACCACCCCCCACCCAGCCTGCCCGCCCAGCCAGAGAGGCAATACCAACTTTAACCAACCATTGCATTGTACCATGACTTTGCAAGGTGAAGAACCAATAATTAAGGTACATCTTTTTAACTCTAAAATTATACTAGGTGAACACCAACAGGGGGGCAGTCACTCTCCAACAGCACAGCGACATATGAAATATACAATGCACAATAAACCAGTTCCCAATATGAACAATGAACTCTCAAGTGGGCGGCCTATCTCCTCAAAGGACAGATCATATCAATCAGCCGGGACCCGAGCCAGAGAACAGGTCCATGCTCGCATCTGATCCACTGCGTGGAGGGGAAAGTCTGTCTTTTTCGGAGGATGGTTTGTTTATAAGTACGGCAAAACTCCTGCACCTCTGTGGGATTCTCGAAGACACGTGCTCGAGCGATGATGGGCCTAGGTGGACACCATGGGTTGGGTCTTGGGCCCAGCGATCTGTGGGTGCATTCCACCACAAACCCCAGAGTGAAGGCCTCCCTTCAGAATATATCAATCAGGATTGTCTCTATTAGGGTGTCCATATGTCTCGCAGCTGTAGATTTGGGCACCCCCAAAATGTGAATATTGTTGCGGCGACTGTGTGCCTCAAAATCCTCAATTTTAATTGCGACCACCTTGAGAATACAGTCCATGCGGTCAAGTCGTTTTAATGATTGAGCCGTCCTGTTCTCTAGGTCCAAAGTGAAAGATTCCACTACTGTTAGGCGTCTGTCATGAACCGTGATCTTTGAGCCGCAATGTGTTTATCCAGCGTGTCAAAGCGCACATCTAGGGCCTTAAACCCCGCTCTCATTTCCTGTAGTAGCGGGCCTAGCTGAACAGAGGAGTCCTCAGGGATAGTGAAAGATTGCCCGCATTCCGCCATGTCGCTGGGAGGGTCACCTGTGGTCTCAGTAACTTTCTCGAAGGGGAGTAATTGCTGTTTAGGGTATTTGTGGCCCATGCCGCTGCAACGCAGGAGAGTAGTTGAAAGGACTGTGAAAAAGGCCACTGGCAGCGATCCAGGGAAGGTGCTGGGGTCGAGATACCCTAGAGCTAAATGCGCTGTAGGTGAGCTGTCCTAGCACCATCTAGGCGTCCGCCTGATGGATGGATCTGAGCCGTGCTTGGCGGAGGTTATAAGTTGCCACGGACACTGGCGGGAGCACCAGGTCATCTGCAGATAGAGAAGATCGCCAAACGCGGGATTCGGGTCCTCGCCAGGCACAGGTGGAGTGGGCCGTTGTTGCCGTGTCCAAGGTGGTTGCAACCTCTCCTCAAGCTGTGGTCGCGTTGGGGCCACACTTGTGTCTTTGTGGAAGAGAGGAGGGTTTACATGTGTGGCACATGCCGGAGAAGGGGGGGCAGCGTGGGCAGCCCCGGAGCCAGCACTATGTGGAAATGGCACCCTCAGTAGTGCCGGCCCATAGGGGACTGCAAAGGCATGGAGCAAGGCCAGAGCCGGAGCGTGTAAGCGGGCCTAGTTCTAACTCGCACCGGTGCAGGCCTCCACCAGTCTCACTGTGTAGCTCCCCACGGGCGGTTAAACAGACCTCCCGCATGGGGGGCACTCACTGATCAAGTGTGTTTATGCGTAGTGCCCAGGGCTCAACCCGCGACTTACCGCACCACCACCAGCCCGGATCAGCATCTCTTTATCACTCCTCCTCCACTTCTCCCCCTCTCTGCCACTGTCTCACCACCATCTTGTGCCCCAATCAGGATCTCCGTCGAGCGGTTCCGCTCTCTCCACAGCTCACCGGATCAACACACGGCAGATGTTCATGCCGGAATATTGCGGACACCAACTCAAGGCTGCAGGATGGTTTGTGGCCGCTTTAGGGATAGGGAAAATGGCAGGATGTTGCATCAGCCGGGCGAGAGTCAGCTCGTGTGACCATCTTGGTCCACGGCTTTGCCATGCCCCCGGAAATAGTTTCTCGCTAATATATAGTACAGGTCTTTCGATACCATCATCATCATGTTGTGATGACACCGCTCCTATGCCTGCCCCGGATGCGTATGTTTGGAGTATGAATGTTTTTAAATTTAGGAGTAACCAATACAGGGGACGTGGTTAGGGCAGTTTTGAGCATCTGTAAGGACATGTACTCAAGGGTCGAGAGAGACCGGAGTTTGGTCGGGGAGGTGGCTTTCTTTAACAGGTCCATGAGGGGGTCAGCAATGTCCAAAAATTGCGGGATGAAACAACAATAATAACCTACTAGTCCCAGGAAGGCTTTCAGTTCATGCTTGGTAGTGGGAAATGGTGTGTCCTGTCTAGCCCTCACCTTTTTGGTTTGTAGTTCTATTAGACCCTTGCCCCACAGATATCCTAAATACTTCACAATTTGAAAAAAGAATCTGGATTTTCTTGCATTGTTATGCAAGTTAGCTTTCCTGAGCTCCAAAAGGATAGCTTTGAGATGGTCTAGGTGTTCTTCCCAAGTCTTGTTGTACACAACAATGTTATCTAAGTAGGCTGAGGAGTAGGTCAAGTGAGGTGATAGTAACACATCCATCAGCCTTTTGAAGCTGGCTGGAGTCCCACTCAGCTCGAAAGGCAGCACTGTAAAGTGATATAGTCCTTCTGGTGTGGAAAATTCTGTCTATTCTTGATCATCTGGGTTCAGGGAGATTTGCCAATAGACCTTGGTGAGGTCGATGGTGGAGATATAACAAGACTCACCAAGGCGTTTTATTAATTTGTCAACCCTGGGGAGGGGGTATCCGTCCTGTTTTGATATCCGGTTGACTGCCCTAAAGTCAATGCTGAACCGGATACTTCCATCTGGTTTTGGCACTAACACCACAGGAGAACACCAATTGCTATGGGAGGGTACAATAATCCCTAACTCCAACATCTGTGCTATCTCTTTTTGGAGGGGGACACAGCGTGCTTCAGGGAACCTGTATGGTTTTCGTTTCACAATTTTCCCCTCCTGGGTTGGGTTGGAATGCATGGTCTAAGACGTCCTTCATGGCCGGTCTGAAAATATATCTTTAAAGGAAAGGTGGAGAGTGTGGACTTCCTTCTTCTTGTTGTCCATCAAGGTGGTGTTAATGATGATGACATTGCCAGTGTGAGCAAAGGACTCTATAATGGAAACAGTATGGGTACCTTGGGGTGGAGGGCCTAACAATTTTAAAAAAGATGTATACGGTACATTTGGGTCTTGGTGGCAGACAATGCTAGGATGTACAGGGTTTATCCTATCGTTCTCTGAACTTGAAAGGGTTCTTGCCATTCCTTTCTCAGTTTATGTGTGGATGAGGGAAGTAAAACTAGGGCCCAATCACATATGCGTATTTCTTTCCATTTTTTTCCTTTGTCATAAAAACGTTTTTGGTTTATTTTGGCTCTCTCTAAGGTTTCGTGGGCCAGAGTCCTCAACTTATTTAGGCGAGCCTTCATTTGATTGGCATAGTTTAATAAGGATTGGGCTTCTTGGGCCCCATCCTTCTCCTAACTTTCTTGGTTATCTCCAGAAGCGTACGAGGTTTGTGCCCAAAGAGGAGTTCAAAAGGGGAAACTCCAAGGCTGCTTTGTACCTGGCTTCTGAGGAAAAAGAAGGCTAAAGGAAGAAGTTGGTCCCAATTTTTTCCAACTCCTGTCAACATCTTTTTGAGAGTGAGCTTAAGATTACAGTTGTAGAGTTCCACAAGGCCGTCAGTCTGGGGGTGGTAGACGGATGTCTTGATATGTCTTATGGACAATTGTCCACAGACCTGTTTCATTAAGCGGGAAACAAAGGGGGTCCCTTGATCAGTTATAATTTCCCAGGGAAAACCCATTAGTGAGAAAACCTCTATTAGTCGTAGTGGCAGAATGTAAGGACAGGGCTTCTCGATACCGGGTAGAGTAGTCTATTATAACAAGTATGTATTGCTAGCCCCTGGTGGGCTTAGGAAGAGGACCAATGAGATCCATCCCCATACGGTCAAACGGTTTGCCAATGATGGGAAGAGGGTTTAAGGGTATCTTTAGAGGGGTGTTGGTGTTCCTTTTTTGGCAAATATAGCACTCTTGACAATATTTTTTTACCTGGCATGGACACATGACCAGAAGAAATTCTGGAGTATGGATTGTGCTGTTTTTTCATCCCCACAATGACCCGCCAGGAGGAGGGCATAAGCAAAGAAAAGGACTTGGTCTCGGAACCCCATAGGTACCAACAACTGAGGTGCCTCACCTTCTCTTGCCACTCGGTAAAAGAGGATGCTTTGTTCTCTGAAGCAAGAGTATGTCGGTCGTGGGAAGTTCTGTGTCTCTCTAGCGCTCTGGCAAGCATTACTAAGACTACTGTCATTTAGTTGGGTGGTCCGGAAATGTGTGTTTATGGCCCAGGGTTCGAAAGTCAACAGGCTATCACAGAGGCTTTTGAAGTCTGATACAGTCTTCAAGTTTCTCAACATAAGGCTAGAAAAGCACAGGTTGTCTATGCCTATGATGAGGGACTCAGGCAGGTACAGCAGGACTCCTACATCTATCCATGTTTCTATGCCCAGCTCGTTTTGAAGGCTGATTCTAGCTAAAGGGTAATTTTTTATATCGCCATGGACACACATGATACTGACAGACCTTCCAGGAAACAGACATGATTGGGGAATAAGCTCCTTCCTCGCTACTGCCTACATCCTGAGTCTAAGAGTGCTCCTATAGGATGGCCATTTATGCTCAGACTTACATAGAAGACGGTCCTGTTTCTTGTGCGTACAAGATGGATTGGGGCAAGTAGATGACGTCCACCGGTTCTTCCTCATTTTTCTCCTTTCTTTTCTGTAGAATTTGGCGATATGCCCCCACTCGACGCATTCATAGCACTGGGGACTAGAAGAGGGGAAAGCTTCCGGTTTTCCATATCGCAATTTCATGGATTCCACTGGGCCCTGGGTTTCTTTTCGGCCTTCCCGGCTTGGGGCGGTCTTGGGGTTTTCTCGGGTTCTCGGAACAGATTACAGCTTTGTGCCCTAACATAAGAAGTGGCCATTTCCACAGCCTGTTCCAAAGATAGACCGGCGTATTGGCGTAGCCATCTTTGTACTCCATATGGCAATGCCTCAAGGAACTGTTCCAGGTATATTTTGTTCATAATTTCTTCCCGAGTAGATTCCAAGGGCTTGAGCCACCAGTTGGCAGTGTCTTTTAGCTTTTTGGGGTGTCCCCTAGCGCACCCCTTTCTTGACGGAACTTGAGGCGGTGAGCCTCTTCGTCAACCCCTAAACAGTCTAATATAAACTCCTTTACATGTCCGTAAACTGCAGTGCAGGTTTGATTTGCGATCTAATAGGCTGCTTGGGCCTCACCCATGAGTAGGGGCGCTAGATAGAATGGCCACCGGTCCGTAGGCCAAGCGCTTGCCCTAGCCACTCGTTCAAAATGTGAGAAAGAAAAATAGAAAGTGGCTGTTTCCACCCACAAAGCACTACCTGTTCCCATCCCATGAGATAGAGAACCCCCGTAGAAGGCTACGTACCTGCTCCAGCCACGCTCCTCCTGGAGAGTGGTGGGCGGTTCGTCTGTGTATTGGCCTCCTGTCTTGCTTCTCCTGCTGGACTCGTCCAGTTGAGTTGTATGATTCCCTGCAATTCCACAGCCTCTCGAGTTTTCCTCAAGCGTCTTCTCCAGTCCTTTAGCTCTCCTCTCCGACTTCCCGGCAGATGCTCTCTGGTATCTGCCTCCTTCCATCTTCTTCTTCGTATTTCTTGCTGATAGGACGACCAGTGTTGACATCACTCCCTCTGACTCCACCTACATCACCATTTAAGGTGGATTATAGGAGCTGCTTGCATCCTGTGTATGGAGCAGTACATGGTCAGTTTCCGCCTCCTGGACCCCAGAGGCTCTGTCACATACTTATCATATAATACGTCTCCAACTGCCGATGAAGCAGAAGGAAGCTACAGGACCATCAGGGGCATCAGCAACAATTGCAGGCCAGAAAGTCCCTTTAGCTGTACAGATTGCTACAGCAGATAGGGCTACACATTTTTTAAGAATGGCAAGGTATTGCATGGACTATAATGTTGTCATAACAGCTGACAAGCAGTGTGTTACAACTATTCACAGTGCTGCCAAAAATCATTATTGGCATTTTTCCCCCTTTCATATGTTTTGCACATTTCATAAGAGGAGTTCATATTGAGAGGAAAGAAGGCAATGCAAAACTGAAGAATCCATAACCTCAATAGCAGCACTACAACAGCAAAGCTGAGAGTCCATTCAAAAGTTCAATCTCAACTTCAAGATTTGGCTCCACAGTTTTCCCTGATGGCATCATACTGTATGGAGTGTGTAGTTGTAGTTAGTGCTGGAGAGCAGTCCATAGCGGCCTTTCGTAATGCTGGAAAGAATAATATTTATGGCCCTTCTCAGTTTTTTCTACATTAGCAGGCATTTTATTATCTTACAAAATGGGTATCAAATATCTATTTGTTGTTTATTTTATTGTCTTCCAATTTATTGTAACAGTACTTACCGATAAATTGCAGTATAGACAAAGCGTAAATTCAAACAACAAGAGAGAAAGGGTTTCAAGAACCACTCTTCTACCCCTTCCAGATAGATATATAATAATCAACAAAAGAGTGTCAAACAAATATAAAAGACAAAAAATGAAAAAGGGAAAGCCAGAAATTCAGGCGGTCAGTGAGATGTTTTCCACCAACAAACAGTTCCCAATTAGTAAGGAAAATACAGTGCACGTGCTCAGTGTGAACTAAAGGGACCCTCAGGCCCCAACTAAAAGTTGGTAGCCAGTTGTCTTCATTGGGCCCCAGTTAGTTGAAAAGAATATGAAATAGTGACTGGAAAAGTGACTTAAAAAGAGTGTGGGCTACTCATCAAACAATTCGTTTTATTGAGAGGGTAGCTCTAACTCTATTAAAAACCAGTGAACAGTTGGACTAGTAATTGGTTGAGTTAGTTTGAAGCAATAAGTCCTAACAGTAGTGACTGAAAAACAAAATTGGTCAACATGTTTCTGCTTAAGAGCCCAGGGTCAGCTCAGCATTCATCAGGACCACAACATTCATTCTCACTCCCCGGTGGACACTCACTAAAGTATCCTGACCAATGTTGTAGAGAAAAAAGAAGAACTAGTACAACCTGGTTCAGTAAAAGTTCTTTTGGGGAACTTTATCCAAATGCCTCGCCTCAGTAAGGGAGACTAGAAATTTGTAATTATACATGCAGAAACTCCATGGGCTGGCGGCAGGGGGATGTCTTCACGCTCAGACACTTTGCTTCTAAGCGGCTCCCCGCTGGTAGACCTACTGCAGCCACATCCTCCATACAGAACTTAGGCATTCGTGGGCATTCTTTAAAGGAAGGAAGTGGATGTTTAAAGTGCCAGGGCAGCCCTGCCCCACTCTGCCCTGCCATGCCGAGCCCAGACCAGCTCAGTGCTCTCCTGTGCTGTGCTGCAATGCACCGTGACGCTCCATCCCTTCATCTGTTGCAGCAGGCATGTTGCAGACCTGCTGAAGCAAAGGTCTGACTCTGCCCTGTTTTGCCTCTTGAAGAAAACAACGTTTCTTGCTTCCTATTGCACCTAATAAAGTGAGATTTTCTTGCCTCAAACTGTAGCCATCATTTCATTAACCAGAGTTTATACTTACCCTTTATTCCTAGCCATCCTCACAGGCACCAAACCCCTGATTTGAGAGATCGGCTCACACCATATTGAAAAATCACCACCATCCCACCTATTTCACTATTAGTCTAGCACCTTCCTTGCATTCTTGTGCTTAGTTATAATCACTGAGGCCACATTTGTGCTCTACAATACACCGAATGTAAAAGATAAATAATGAATGCATTGATAACTGAAGCTAAGGCGTTGTCCATCTTGCACCTACTTGAGAAAAAGGGGGGTTGGTGGAAGGTCATGAAGGAAATGAGTTGTAATTTTGGGCACATGTGCCAAAGATAGAGGCCACTTTTCTCCTCTGTTTTTCCAAGTGAAAATAAACTAAGCAAATGAAAATAAAAGTACTGTTTGAAATTTTACCAACTTAGGATACTTTGCAAGAACTGGCAGGATTCAAACCCTTGTCCTGTGTGAGCCTGTGCCATCGGAGGAAAATGACGTACCATTTAGCTATAGCTATAGGTCTAGAACATTACAGTAGTAACTATAAACAACATACAGGCGCAGGTGCCATTGCCAGTAGCTTCCATTGGGCATGAAGAGGATGAGAATGATCATGATATAGGGACAATTTGATAGGCCACTGACATGGAAGCCAGTGTGTTCCAGTGGGTAATCTCCTGAATTCCAGGCAGCCAGGGTTCAAATCCTGAGTTTGGCACCAGATGCCTGAAGGTGGTGCAGTAGAGATAAGTTGGAGGAGAGCAAGTCATATAGCGACATTGTTACTTATAAACCTAGTGACACATGCACAGAGAGTCTAATAAATTCAGTCAGATAAGTATTCAAGTACTTACGCTCCTAGTCACCGAACCAGAGACGTAGCCCTTTAAACATGTCTTAGGCCTGTAACAGCAGAGCCTGTTTGTTAAGTTTTACTGCTAGGCCAAGATATCATGTAAAACCACTTGCCAAGCCATAAACTCCTTTTTTGTACATATAAGTGACAAATAAGTCAGGTCGTAGGTAGCCTATAGTGCAGGGTCTTATGTGCATAAAAGGTAAGAAATGAACTTTGAAGTTTCACTAAGTTACCCAAAGACTTACAGACCCATACGGCCAATTATACATTTTTGTCTCACCCATACTGCGACTCACATACCTGTTTACAAATACATAGAGCCACTCACACACCCAGTCACACACCAACAGAGGCACTTGCATAATAACTCACACACCCACACAGCCCTTATGTATTCAGCACTAACTGAACCAGTTGCACATGCAGTTACATATCCCAAGAGTCACTAACCCAGCTAGTAAGCAATCCATGCAGCCACTTACATACGCATTTAAAGACCCATAGATATACTACGAGAGCCAGATATATTCGAAAATAGTTACTTAGAAATCCAGTAACACTTACTCAGAGGGACTGATACACTCACTCAGATATGTACTCAAATATTGCCACTCCTAATCACCCATCCAGACAAGTATCTCTTAAAACAAGTCTCAGTTCTGCTAATGCAGAGCCTGTGTGTGCAATTTCACTGCCAGGCCGATTTGGCATGTTACAACTAACCCTGGGCGGAGTGGGCGGAGTGGGGCTTCGCGGAGCTACGCGAAGTGGGCGAGAAACTACGCCCACCTCCACACTCCGCGTAGCCCCACTACGCAAACACCACTGGCCGCCAGCCCCGCCACCCGCCTCCCTCCCGCCCTCCCTAAATACTTTCAATTAAAGGAGTCAAATAATTTAAAACGCACTTACCTTGCCCGCCGCTGCCCGCCGCATCCCCGGGGCTCGCTATCTTCCGTCTTCCGTCTTCTTTACTAATGCGCATGCGCGGGCGGCCGCGCATGCGCATTTCTCACGAGAAAATGCGCATGCGCAGCCGCCCGCGCATGCGCATTAGTAAAGAAGACGGAAGATAGCGGGCAGCGGCGGGCAAGGTAAGTGCGTTTTAAATTATTTGATTCCTTTAATTGAAAGTATTTAGGGAGGGCGGGAGGGAGGCGGGTGGCGGCCAGCTACGCTCCGTCTGCGGAGCGTGCGTAGTGCCGCCTGGCTACGCCCGCTCCGCAAAATGCGGAGTAGGCGGCACTACGCACACTCCGTGCACGGAGCGTAGCTGGCCGCCCACCCTTAGTTACAACCCTTTGCCAATTCTTCTCTACTACATATAAGTAACCTCCAAGGTAGGCAGTAGTTACACTATAGAACAGTGTGCTTTGTGCTTAAAAGGTAATACATCTACTTCCTTCCTTCCTAATGGATTGCTCTCAAGCAGTTGATCTTCTCCTGGTTACCTACTCCTTCAAACCATTGGCTTGTGGCTTCCCCAGGGTTCTGCACTTAGCCTGACTATTTTCAATACCTATCTAGAGACTCCTGTCAAATCGGTCAAAACTGGGAGAGGTGAGGGTGGTCTCTTATGCTGAGGACACCCAGCTCTTCCTTGCTTTCCAGGAACATACACCTTCAGCTCTATGTTCTTTTAAGAGTTGCTTGAAAGAGGTGGTAGCCTGGATGGGGGAAAGTTGTTGGAAACTTAATTCAGATACAATGAAGGTTCTTTTCTTCGGCACTAAGCTAGGCCCGGACCCTATTTGGTGGTTGACTCCGGAGCTGGGTGCTCCCAAACCCCTAAACCAGTGGCCAGAAAAACTTGGGGTAAAATGTGATTCCCTGCTTAACATTGAACCTCGAATCAAATCTCTGAGCTTCTTGCTTTGGCACCCTGAGTTCCCTTAGAAGAAGGCTCCATCTCATTCCGATGGACTCATGGAAGATGATTGTCCATGCCGTGGTCACAGCCAAACTGGACCATGCTAGCTATCTTTTTTAAACCTTCTGGACTTCCTTCCACAACAGATTCAATTCATCCCAAATTCAGTCGCCCGCCTCATTCTAAAAATGTCCTCACATTGTTCCATCTCTTATCATTTACAACATATTCACTGGCTTCCCTTGATCAAGAGAATTCAGTTTAAAACTCTCACTCTGGTCATTAGAGCCCACAATCACAAAAGCCTTGTTTATCTTAGGAGGAGACCAATACCATACTTTCATTCCAGAGCCCTGGGAGCCAACAGCCTAAGACATCTCAATATACCTTGCATATTTAAAGATAATTGAGAAGTTTTATCCTTTATCTACTTGACTTCTAGACTGTGGAACGCTCTGCCACTCAGTCTCCACTGCATCCTCTTGGAATCAGCTTTCATAATCAATCTCAAAACATTCTTGTTTGACACTGATCTGATAGCCAAGTCATTTGTTCTTGTCCTCTCTTCTCTTGGAATGGCCCGCTGGCAACGGGTCACCTTCTATGAGGTAGATGTGTGTGTTACAAATGTCCTTAATCGAATCTACTTTGAAGTTTTAGTGAGTAGCATGCAAGTTACAGATCTATATGCCCAGTCTCCCTATTATATTGCAACTGCAAACCTCTATATAAAAGCACAGAGGCAGTCACACACCAAGTCAGACAGGGACAGAGGTACTTACACATCTACTCACTCACCCACA
Organism: Lissotriton vulgaris; assembly: GCF_964263255.1. NCBI lineage: Eukaryota > Metazoa > Chordata > Amphibia > Caudata > Salamandridae > Lissotriton > Lissotriton vulgaris. Next base: position 645,992,471 of record NC_141691.1, on the reverse strand, counting down.
TAGCAGTTATGTATCCAGCACTAATACAGCTATTTGCACATACAATTACACACCCCAAGATTCACTAACACTGCCAGTAAGCAATCCATTCAGCTACTCACATACTCATTTAGAGAATCATAGTTTCCAATAGAGCCGGTCACATGGCAAAACACTTACATATCCAGTGACACATGCACAGAGGAAATAGTACACTTTAAACATGCCTTGTACCTGCTACGGCATAGCCTGTGTGTGCAGTTTTACTGCCAGGTCAATTTGGTATTTAAACCCCTTCACAAGCCTTAAACTTTAATTCTACTACACATATGTCATCCCTAAGTTAGGCTGTGGGTAGGTCAAAGGACAGGGTTCTATATGCTTTAAAGGCAAGAAATTTACTTTTAAGGTTTAGTGAGGTATACACATACTTACAGACCCATACACCATTATACATTCAGTCCCCCAGCCATACAGTGATTTACATGCCTATCTACAAAAAGATAGGGCCACTCACACAAACATTTGTGGGTCTATAGGGGCATATGATGTTTAGTATGATATTAAAATATTTAATATGGAATTATTGTTTTCAAATAATGATAAGTATTTTAATTAGTAACATTTTAATGTTTTACTATTTTCTAATTATGTCATACATTTGCTGGATTTTTTGTGGAGTTGTGAGGTTTATTGGAGTTTTACTTGCATTTTACAGCTTTTTTATGTAAAACGGTATATTAATACTAAATTATCATATGAAATAATATATTTTTTAATTGTTATTTAATTCCATTCTTTAGAAAAATTACAAAAATAAATCATTAGCATTCATCAATTTACTTGGGAGATTTAAATAAATTGGTGGCTTATTTTGTCACACAATTGGCTGGGTACTTGTTTTTATTATTTTGCAAAGCAACAGAGATTATAATGATTCAATAAACATGTTTTCAAAACTGTTAAACATTATTAACTTAAAGAAACTAAAATTAACTATTTCACTAAATATATTTGTTTTGGGAAAAATAAATGAAATATTATATTAGGGTTCATTATAATTTCATTGTATTTGTTAAAGTAATCCACCTAGTTAAATGCACTCACCCACTTTATATGTTGGTCTGGAGTTCTAATAGTAAATCTGCCCTCCCCAAATATATGCACTCACTCCTTTGCTCATGGGATTGTAACTGGAATATATAAGACACCCTCTCAAATATTTACCACAATATGTGTTGGGCTGTAGCTAAAATAGAAATATGACCACCACATCATATGCCCATTCCTTAGTGTTTGTTTGATTAGAGTTTGAATATTTAGTCTGTCCCACTCAAATATATGTGCTGTCCCCAGATTTTGTGGTACTGGAGTTAAAATAGTAAAGATGACCCTCCCCCAATACTTTTCCAATGTTTTGGTTTGAATAGGAAATATACCCTTGGCCTCCCGTGTTAAAATATGTAATTGCCTACCCACCTCAAATATATGCACTTTCCACAATTTGGTTGAATTAATATTCAGTGTGTGGCTAGAAAAACATATGACTATGTTGCATGTGTACTAACAATTAAACAGTTCCATACTATTAAGGATTTTTGGGATATTACTCTTTTGTTGTTTAATAATATATATTGTAAATGTATTTAGTTTTTGATGTATTTATTTTAAGCTGAATAAATTAAGAATATTTATATAGTTTATTTAATTTGAAACATTTATTTTACGTTTACCTATTCCTAAAAATGACAATTATATTGTTCTTTATATGTGAAATATTTTTTAATGTTTTATATCTATTCCTAAATTAATTATAATATTTTAATTAATTTAAATCCTATTATTTAGAAATATATACTTTTTTCATAACTAGAGCATTGCTGTTTTGGAACAATATGTTTTTGTATTAGATATTTGTTTTTTTGTCTAATAGTAATTTTAAATGACTATTTTGATGTTGTCGATATTTTGGTAGTGGGTATTGTAAACTTACTGTATTTATTACTGTTAATATATCTGCAGTAGTGATTTTTGTAATTTACATTTTAGGTATAGAAAGCAGATATGTTTGCTTTAGATTTTTTGATCTCCACATTTTGGGTGTTATGTTTTTGTGGATTTTATTTGAGACCACAATCCACACAGACATATCCATATGAGGGCACAAAAGAATGTTGGCCTTACTAATAGGTCCACAATATATAACAAAGTGTAGTATGCCTACATTTTTGCTACACATGCAGCAGATCACGGACACAATATCGAGATAAACATGTAGCTTGACACAAATATTGTGTCAAAATATCATTTACCAAAATATCATGTCACTATGTTTACAATGGTAAGCACAAAAATATCGGAAATAAAATACTGATTCACACTAATATTGTTCAAAAAGATAAAAGGTATAATTTTTTAAATATATATAGTTTAAAGTAGTAAATCTGAAATATTGCAATATATCCTTTTAATATAATGTCAAATAAATGCATTCCTCTAATATTTAATACTATAAATAACTATATACTTATATAAACACACACATACTTCTGTATATTACTATTAGATTCAAAAGAACCAAGAGGTTTAAATATTACGGAGGATATGTACACGTGTCTTTAAAAATGTGTAAACTGCTTTTTATATCACTAGAATTGGGTGTTCCAACAACAGGGGAAAAACTAAATAAAAGAAGAACCGGAGGAGCTTAGCGCGCATCCAAGATGGTCGCGTGAGCAAAGGGCTCCCAGGACCCTCGCCGCCTCCCGCATATATCCTGCCACGAATCCTGATACAGACCACGGGTTATTAGGGACATGACTCTTCTGACATAAAAGCTCTTTTCAGGAATCGATTTGGATGCTGGGAACCGGACTTACTATACTCCGATAGTTGAAGGCCTACACCGAGGTGCAGGCCTGGACTTGAGTCCCCGAGATACCCTGGAGGCAATTCAACAACAACGGCTAGTGGAAGTCGACTGATGCCCCTGACGTACTTTCGGTTTCGTTTTCTGGTTCTTGTTTACTGAAACCAGCTGCCCTCTGACTTTGTTGGCCCATGGTCTAACTGGATTGTACGATTGTACGATGCGCCTCGTCTTCTGACTTTTCTTAGTTTGATTTGCTTGAGCCAATTACACCAGGTCCCTAAGGCCCCTTGGGGGCGCGTCGCTCAACATGGCTAACAAGCCTGAAAGTGAGATACGGACGACTAAGACTACGCACCGAGGGGCTGCCATTCAATCCAACATCATGGATCGCTACACTTGCCCTAAAGGATCCCCCAGTGGTATTGGTAAAACCTCGGACGAGCTTTGAGATTGCTCCCCAGTGACGGAGGAGTTGACTTTACGAGACGTAATGGGCACTATTGCGAGCATGAAAAAATCCATGTGCCACCAATACGAGACATTGGCCTTAAAGCGTGACACTGTGGCTATTGATGTCAACTTGATCAGGACTGATCTGGCAAAGACCAATGAACGGGTCAAGTCTCTGGATATCAAGACCGCCAGTCTTACAACCGACATGTCCGACCTCCAAACCGAGGTTCGTAATCTAAGAACTATGAATGATTTGTTTGCCCGCTGGCTGGATGACTTCGAAAGTCGATCAAGGCGCAACAATGTACGTATCATTGGGGTTCCGGAGAAGTCCACTGAATTGACGACGGATCTCCTTGTGGAGGACCTGATACTGAATCATCTCGCCCCTAAGGGCCTCAGTAACTTTTTTGCGGTGGAGCGTGCCCACAGAGTTCCAGGCGGGAAGCACAAACGAGGCGCTCTGCCACGGCCCATAATAGCCAGAATCTTTAATTTCAGGGACAGAGACGCCATCCTGCAAGCATCGAGGGCCAATGGCCCCACGAAATTCGAGAATGTGACTGTCAGCTTCTACCCAGACTTCACCCAATCTGTGCAGAAGCAGAGGATGGGATTTATGGGGGTGAAATGGAGACTGAGAGACATGGGCCTGAAGTACGCTATGCTCTACCCTGCCCGACTACGCATTGAATACAATGAACAACGCTCTTTTTTGATCGGCCTGAGGTCGTTAGTGACTGGCTGGATACTCTACCGACGCATCAAGACCGCACGGAGAAACCTGGAGGCACAGATGGTGGCCCATTGGAACAAGAGGAGTGAGTGATGACCGTCGTGTGCAGTACATGGACTTTGCAGCAGTGGTTTGTTGACTTTTTGTGTTTGTAAATATAATGGTATATACCCAGAGGCGGCAGGGAAGACAGGACTCTTCCTCCTCCCGGGGTGTTTTTCTCTCTTTTTGTAGACTAGTTACAGGTTAAGGCGACAGGCACACTGCAAGTTGGGGTGTTTTTTTGGACTATCGCAGGGGTGCACGGTGTGGGGATGTGTTCCGGGGTTTTCTTGGGGGTGGTGGGGGGAACTTAGCTTTGTTTTGTATTGTTTTAGAGGCAATGTATCTTTGCATATTTTGACTTTCGTGTCCTTTTCGCTGTTAGGGGTAATCCACCTTCATTCCTGGGATGGGGGGTAGGAGGTTGAGGGTATTAAGTTGGAATGTCAATGGCTTGGGAGACAGGATAAAACGGGGGATAGTGCTACAGTTTTTGAAACGTCTTTCCCCTGATGTAGTGTTGTTACAGGAAATGCACTTGATAGGGAACACATGCCACGCAATGAATAGGCGAGGTTATTGTCTAGTCGCACACTCGGGGTTCACCACTGGGTCGAGGGGGGCTGGTGTCATTGTTAGGAACTCCTTCCCCTTGGAAGTAGATGATACTATCCTAGATGATAGGGGACGGTATGCCGCTATTGTTGGCAGATGGGAGGGGAAAACGATTTCCTTACTCTCCGTTTACGTTCTGCCAGGTTTGCAGACCACAACATTTGCTGACCTGGGGAAAGTGGTGTTGGGGTTCCCCCGAAGGGATTTCGGTTGTGGGTGGAGATTTCAACTCCGTTGTCTGTGGTAGAGAGGATCGCAGCCCCCCTAGGGATCTTGCGAGATCGCAATCCTGGCTGGATAATTTCCTTGATACACTGGATCTGGTTGATTGTTGGAGGCTGATGCACCCTGGACAGGCACAATATATTTTTCATTCGGGTGCACACAGGAGCCTTGCTAGACTTGATGATGTCCTTATGTCGGCGGCGCAGACCGTCTCAGTGAGAGAGGTTGGACACTTGGCCAGGGGTATTTCGGACCACTCCCCATTTTGGCTTTCTATTGATGTTCAGCTGGGAGCCGGGGGTCGATTGGCCCCGATTGATCCCTGGCATCTCCGTAATCCTAAAAACCGGGCGGTCATGGACAGGTCCATTGATCATTATTTTGCTGAAAATGTGGGGTCGGTGTCCTCCTCCATTTCGCTATGGGAAGCCTTCAAGACGGTCATCCGGGGTCAAACTCTGTGGTTGATTGCCTGTGCTAAGAAAAGTAAGAATGAGGAGGTTGTACGACTGGAGGCTGAAATCGCTGCCTTGGAGGGAGAGTTGGAATCTGGGGTCACGCAGGATAAGTTGCATGCTTTAAACCTTAAACAGTTTGACTATAGAGCCCTGGTGACTGATGCTGCCAAGGCCATGAGTCGTGAGCAACAGGGGCGACTGTATGAGTTGATTGCCTGGTTGGACAAGAAGGAAAGACTGAATAACGTTGTGCCTGTTATTGAGAGAGCGGATGGAATGCATATGGTTGATCCTGAGGAGAAAGTGGAGGGTTTCGCACATCATTTCCAAACGGTGTATGCGCCAGTCTCAGACAGACCGGAGGAGGACTCGCATTTTTTGCTTAGGGATATCGCATTGCATTGCTTGTCTGATTCTGACAGAGAGCTTATGGAGGTGGAATTTTCCAACAATGAAATAGCGCTCGCTATTCGCTCCATCCGCTCGGGAAAAGCTACTGGCCTGAACGGTATCCCCATTGAATTGTATAAGCTGTGTCCGGACAAAATGGCGCTGTATCTCCGTGAGATGTTTCTGGAGTCGCAAGATGTCGGGTCCCTTCCCCGAGACCAGAGACTAGCGTCCATTGTTGTAATTCATAAAGACGGGAAGCCCCGGGACCTATGTGCATCTTATAGACCGATATCACTTTTGAATGCTGAACCTAAGATCTGGGCGAAATTGCTAGCAAACCGGATAATTAAGGTGTTTGGTGACCTGATACACCCGGATCAGTCCGGATTCATTCCTCATCGCAATACCACGCTGAACCTGTGTTGCCTTCATGGCGTCCTCGCAAGAGCAGGGGCGTTACGTGAGCCGGCCATCTTGGTCTCCTTGGACGCCACGATGACCTTCGACACCGTAGAATGGCCATACTTGTGGGCGGCTCTCGCGAAGTTCAGATTTGGCCCAGGGTTCATCGGTTGGGTCAAACTCCTTTATGAGGATCCGCTGGCTCAGGTGGAACCCCTAGCTGCTTGGCTGCGGTGGGAACCGTCGCTCAAGGGCATTAGATGGGCCCCCGACTTTGAAGGCTGCATATTACTATATGCGGACGATATCCTCTTGTACCTCACTTCCCCTCGAAAGTCATTGGGGGTACTGTTTGATGTACTTAGCTCATTCGGAAAGAATTCCGGCCTTGTGATTAATTGGGCTAAATCCAGTGTTTATTCGCTCACGGGGGAGGTACCATCCTTGCGGCGTATCTGCCCGATACAGATATCTCAAACCGGCTTTAAATACTTGGCGATCTACATATCGCTGGACCCTGCTGTTCGGTATGAACGCAACCTGCTTCCTCCGCTACTCCGCCTTAAATCCGATGTAGCGGCCTGGTGTAGCCTGCCGTTATCCCCGGTTGGGAGGGCAGCATTATTCAAAATTATGTCCCTGCCCCGATTCTCATATGCCCTCCAAAATACGCTCGATCTTGTACCTGCCAGCTATTTTCGCGAGATAGAGAGCCTACAGAGGAAGCTGGTATGTGGCGGGCGCCCTCGCATTGCCCTGGCGAAATTTACACTGCCCTGGTACGATGGGGGCATCGCGTTGCTGGACTTCAAACGTTATTACCGGGCATCCTAATTGAGTGCAATCAATCATGCCATGTACGGCCCTATGCCAAACCCTGCATTCGAGATGGATAAATGGCTGCTCCCGGGGGTGAACTACAACAGGGCGCTATACTCCAAATCGACTGGAAGGAACCTAACGGGACCCACCGGGGTTGCGGTGCGGGTGTGGTCTAGCGCAAATGCAGCTATGGCGTGGTCGGACAGATTGACTCGAGCAACTCCGCTCTACGTCGCTGAAAAATTGGGTAGTTTGTGGACCACTAAGGGCTTCGAGAAGTGGGACCTCATCGGCATCAGTGAATTTGGGGATCTTTGGGTCAAAGATCGGATCAAGACCTTTGAGGAACTGCAAGCGAATATGCGCTGAGCTATAGGGAGTATTTTTCCTTTACATGCAGAACCGACACGCGCTTGGATCGGTTTTCCCGGCCGGAACCTTGATCCCGGAGTCTTCCCCTTTTGGAGATAGGGTGCTTGATGGCCACGTCCCGGATAGCACTATTTCTCTAATATATAAAAAAACTTATTAATGATCGAACGGATCTGCTCCTGCAGCTTCGGGAAGCTTGGACCAGTGATGGACTGGAGCTGGATGATGAGGATTGGCAGGCTGCGATATCTTCTCCTAAAGAGGTCGCGATTCCGGCCCGTCTCCGGTTAGTGCAATTGAAGATTCTACACCGTATCTATATAACAGGCCCCCGGCTGCTACGTATGGGTTATTCTGTGGACGGGTTGTGTAAGCGTGGGTGTGATAGGATGGGTACCTTCCTCCATATTATATGGGAGTGCCCTGATGTGGTGTTATTTTGGAACCGTGTGCATGCTGTTATGGAGGAAGTTATGGGAGTCTTGTTTTGCCTGAAGCCTTACGCTGTTTGCTGAATGTGTGGGAGCCGAACGACTATACTGTGGCACAGACACAATGGGCTACCCTTGGGAATATGGTGGCTAAGAGGGACATAGCGCAACTCTGGGGGTCCCAAAGAGCACCCACAGTCTCAACTTGGAAAGAAAACATGGACTGGTGCATGTTTAGGGAAAAAACTGTGTGTGTTGCACGTGGCAGACCCAAGAAGTGGGGGAGAGAATATGGAATGAGTGGAACCTGTATCGTGGGGAGATCTGTACTCCTCCTTTAGTAGATCTCCTGGAAATGTCGCAGCCTCCATAGCCTGACATTCCTTGTACCATGCAGATTCTTGCTGATGCTGTGATCGCCTGCTCTAGGTCCCCCTTCCCCCCCTTCCCATGGTTTCATCTACTACATTCGCATATATTTCTCTTGATACGGCTCTCCCCCTCTTGGGAAGGACACTCACCATATAGCTTTTTTCTGCCTCGCTGTTTTTTTGCTTTGTTTTTATTGTTTATTTATATTTGTCTAAAATGCAAAACCTTTAATCATCCTGCGCAATATCATATGCTTCCAAAAACAGTATGCTGAATCGCTGCCGGACCCCCGGGTTGTCGGCTGAAGAGCTGTGTATCTGTGTACTATTATGATACTGTCTTGTTTTAGCGACGGCCGGCCCCTGTGGTTGTAGGCCAGCAAATGTATTACTGCAACTTTAAATAAAGGTTTTCAAAAAAAAAAGAAAAAAAAAAGAAGAACCATTAGTCTTAAACAATAGCTATGCATTTTACCCAACAGAGATCTTGTAAATATAATGAATTTTTATTAAGGATTTTTTCATATTTATTTATATTTTTAGATGCTATATTTATTTGACATATTAATACACTGTAAATAATGTGCAGGATTCAATGTCGAATAAATATATGTATTAAACAGGAATTTGCAAATGCTAGGACAATAGACTAGAGTGAAGTTCAACCCTCGAATTTATTAAAATATGGACTATTCTCAAGTGGCGTGATAAGACCGAAAAAAAAAAAACTACACAAAGGATATATACAAAGAGTCAGGATTCCTACACAATGACATACATAAATGAAACTAAAAGAAATGTTATTTAAAACAAATATTAGGTTCGTGAAAACTTAAAAGTAAAGAACATCGAGTTTTTAAAAATAAAAAAATAAAAAACAGTATTACACCTTTCACTTCAGCACTTTAAACACTATCATAAGTATTGTTCAAATTACAATGGTTGATTCTATTCACCATCATTAATGAATATGGTATTTTACTAATACGACATATGTGCAATAACAAGGCGATTTATTTTTGTATGACCCAAATTACAATTTATCATACAAATATAAAAGCAATCCGACAGATTGTTAATATTATAAATACGGGAAAGCTCAAGATCAGTATTTTACTGAGTAATAATAGAATCTTGATGGTAAAAGTTAATAATCGATGGTCAACAGAGCTGGGAATATTTTAACTAAAGGACCGATTGTTAAAATATCATATTGTATTTTACTGTTATATATAAATGTATTTATGTATTTATTTATACATTGCGGAATTTTGCACATAATCAATGTTAATCAATGTAAAGTTTTTGCACAACACTCGGTGAAGTAAACTTGTGATAGTATTTCTTCCATTGTAATTGTAAATGTCGATCACATGACACACTGAAAAAATGCACTGCTACTTTAAATTGTTTCCCAATTGCACTAACATTTGTCGAGTGAACAAGCGGCGCAAGCCACGAAACGCGTCTCTGACCTTTTGGCAATAAACAATTGAGGCTCCAAAACTGGGTCCGTGTCCTGTGTAGCTGGCGGCGGCGCGTGACTGACAACGCGGCGCCAGAGTCGACAGGAGTATCGTGATATATATATATATATATATATATATAAACGACCCAGAATTACTAAGTCCGTGGCCCATTGACAGTTGGTGAGTGTAAGCCAGGCAGGTCTCCCGGCAATTATAATTCCACAGCACACTTCTTCAAAGAAGCACTCGCACTCGGAACAAACCAGAATTTATTATTCAAAGGCTACGCGTATATATTAACTGGAAAAAAAGTTTAAAGTAACTTTCTAGTTAGCCGAATATGTCAGTGACAAAAATTGTGGCCTTACTCCAAAGCATGGCGTGTAACATGAGAGGGCGATGTTTGGAATACGTGTTGTAGCATATGTATTGGAAGAGCTTAATGGATTTTAGCGCTGTTATGGGAAAGACCAAGCTTGTAGTTAGGAATTCAGTGGGCAAAACGTTTGATTATGGGGTTTTCCCAGTGCATGAAAATGTTTGGTTTTAGTGTGTATTACTTGCATAATGTAACAAACAGGATTGATTGAAAGAACACAGCCTACCCACCGTGTTTTGAATTTTGTAGATAAACCCCTGACAAAGGGCCAAATTGAAGGGCCAGAAATGCATTGGGTATTGAGAACATTTCATTAATGAGGACTTATGTTACACGCCATGCTTTGGAGTAAGGACTAACGGCATGTCTACAGCATTAAGGATTGTGCAAACATATGCGTCCGCTGTGTGACAGGACGAAAAAAGTTTAAGGCTTAACAAGAAATTGATGAAATGAAAGTAAAAACTATTTTGGCCAAAATTGGAACAATGTGTGCATCTTTGATATACATAAATTCATGGCTGTGCATCCGGAATGGGGAACAATGTGCCCCATACCCTTTGGTGATAATGTATTAGTCATATTTGTAAACTCATTTAAAGTTATTTGTTATTCAAGTGGAAATGAGTTAGTTATCCAATTGCGTCAAAAATCCCAGATCTCAAGATATTGATTATTTGTCTGTATAGTGATGTGCTGACCGAAGTGCCGCCTACATATTGGTAGGGATTCTGAATGCATGAATTTTCGTTTTAGATTTGAGAGTCTAACTTGGGTTATTGTGCATACCCGGGTTGCACAGGGTGAAGTAGGATACCTCAGAGGTGAATTTCCGCCGGTCAGAAATTGTCTAGCTAGAGTTTAACTAGATTGTAGTGGTTCCTTCCCTGATTGCTCGAATTCAAAACTGATGATTTGTTATTTAGCTGTTTTAAACTAAGGAACTAACTTGTATTTCCTTTCTGGGGTAAACAGACAAAGGTATATTGATGTAGTGTGATTTAATGTGATTCTGTAATTGTTTCTCTGTTCATGGAGAAACTGCATTGTGATTTGTTGTTCGCCTCTCTGCCATTGGGATTGGTGTGACGTCACCACTAGTTGTGCTCTGATTAGTTGCCTGTTGGCATAGTTGTGCTGTGATAGGTTGGTCTTAGATAGAGATGTGCTACTATTAGCGGATATGTGTTAAGTTATTTGTTTACGATATTGCTTCCTCATTTGTTCTGTTTCACTCTCCTGAAATGTACATTTTTCCATGAGGAGTGTAGTCTCTAGATCTATTGGAGATTCTGGAATAGAAAATATTGAGTAAGAAATGTGGTGTTCAAGATATAGGGGTTTAGATGAAATTTTGGGGTTCAGCTCCCAAAAGCTCATCATTATTTTGACTACTCTGCCGGTAAAGTTTAAAACCAGCAATATGCAAATCTGTCTTAATCCTGCCCGAAAAGAAACAGTCCAGGTCTAGTCCACTTCTGATGAGATCAAAACAAAGCCCAAATCAGTTTTGGTCTTTTGCCTGTGAACTATGTGGTGAAGCTTGAGTCCTGTTCCAATCAAAACATATTCTGCTAAAGCCAGTCTTCATTGTGTCATTGTGTATGGATAGCCTATATAACGATGTAGTGGGCAAGTTTAAATATGCATCGAATGTCGTTTTGGTAACTGCTTTTTTTTTGGAACTTCATTGGTTATATCTAGGCAGCATGATAAAATGTACATTCACAGGGAAAGGAGAGAAAGGAGATTTCAATTTCTAGTAGTATGTCCTCCTTTCTGAAGTGTCCACAAAAAGAATGTGATGGGCCTGATTTATGTGATAGTTAAAACAAGGCAAATAAACCAAGATGTTTGGAGGGGAACCCTCACCCACTTTTCATGGTAAGCTTCATTATAGCACCTCCCCTCCAGACAGAACTCAATAATGGCTGACCAGGCTCACCATGATCTGGAAGATGTTATATAATTCTTCTTTAGGCTTATGTTCAGTAACCCTGGGTGTAGTGTGCGTAGTGAGGCTACGTGGAGCATCACGGAATGGGGGAAAATCTAAGCACACTCCGCGTAGCCCCACTATGTGCCACCCGCCTCCCTCCTGCCATCTTTTAAAGGCGCATACAATTTTTGAAAGCATTTTAAAAGTAATTAAAATGACTTACCTGAGCTGCGGTGTCTGGGGCTCCCTCTTCCTGCTTTATCGCCAAATTCTTCCTCACAAATGTGCATGTGCGGGCACCCGTGCATGAAGAGGGAGCCCCTGAATGCCGCAGCTCAGGTAAGTTATTTTATTTACTTTTAAAACGTTTTTAAAGATTTTAAGGGCATTTAAAAGAGGGCAGAAGGTAAGCGGGTGGCGGGCAACTCCGCTCCGCCATGGTGTGTGAGTAGCCTGCCTACTACACCTACTTCACGGACCGCGAAGTAGGCAACACCACACACACACCGTGCCCAGGGTTGATGTTCACAAGAATTAACTAAAATTACCATTATTTTGTGGGTCACCTGTAAGTTTAAAACTATTAAGCACAGATGTAATGGAACTGCAATGGCTCCTATGCCTTAAAGTGGACATGTTGCAGCTCATTTTCAAAAGCTCAAGGAGTCTCTGGCTTTCATTAGGATTGTTGACTACTCCCTTCTAATGTTATGTTTAAATGCAGGTAAAAAAACAAAGAGTAATACTTGTGGTAGCATCGAGGGGAGTGTCCCGGATTACATTTCTAGCTCCTCATGGATGGGGGAATAGTCATAATCCCTGTTGTTATACATTCATCAAGCGTTCATTGATATTTGTCCTCTTTACCTACTGCCCTTCCTCTGCAGCAGGATGGTTCAGAGGACAGTAGGTGCACAGGAGAGATTCTCCTCAGAAAATTCTTTGTTTATTTGCCTTGACTTAATGAACACATCAATAGGATGAGAGTTCCATCATAATTTTTGTTTGAACAATATTGATGAGATGGATTTAACAATCCTAATTCAATAGCACATGGCACATACATGTTTTCAATCTATAGGAAAGAAACATGAATAATATGTACATTACTTACTGTAATGGTGCTACTGCAACTGGAAATTGAGGTCTGGGCAGGTTGTCTGTCGGACCTCCTTTATAGTGGGTAACTGGGAGTGCCTCCTGTAGGTTTCTCCTGGACCTCCAGCTGTTCCCAGCTCTGGAGACCCTCCCAGATCTTGCAGCATTCATGGACCGTGTGGATGGTAGTCCACACAGCAGTGCAACACCTGGTCATGTCCTCCCAGATGGTCAGGAATTTAATTTTCTTCTGCTAGCTATCTGACACCCCATCCAGCTTATGGAAATGTTCAAGGAACGCCTCTCCAATTTTCTCCATTTCCTTCTTCATGAAGGTGATGGCCTTCTCACACCTCTCCTCCTTTTCTTTGGAGCCATGGAATAGTATCTCAGCAGCAACACAGAAGTTGATTTTATTATCTTTGGAGAATCAATTATTAAGAATTTATAAAGCATTCCTATTCACTTGATAGGGTACCCAGGCGCTTGCAGGCCCCGTAGGATTATTAGAACAGCCAAGTCTTGAGGCCCATTTGGAATTCTGGAAGTAAGGTGTTGGCTCTGATGTTCATTGGGAGGTTGTCCATGTCTTTGCTGTAATCTGGGAGAAGGAGTGTCCTCCAATTCTGCTTTGGGAGATGTGTGGAGTATGGACAAGTGAGAGGAAGGCCAAGCATAGTCTTCTCAATGGTTGGTGGTTGTTCAGGTGGTGGTTAATGTAGATGGGCCCCTGCTTGTGTAGAGCCTTGTGTGCGTCGGTCAGCAGAATAAATTGGCATCTCTTCTGTACAGGGAGCCAGTGGAGTTTCCTGAAGTGGGGTGTGATGTGGATTAATTAGAGAAGGCTGAGGGTGAGTTTGGCTGTGGTGTTCTGTATGGTCTGAAGTCTCTGTAGAAGATTTGCTTTGACTCCAACATAGAGGGCTGTGCTAATCCCAAAACGGAGCCATATTAAGCCGCAATGAGTTATTCCTCTCTACCCCTGCGTCCTCTCAATTGACCAGACTGACTACGCCTCAGCCTGGGCGTAATCACTGACCCTTATTTAATGTTGATTTTACCAATCTGGTTATAACTGATAAAAGTTTTTTGTATTTAACTCAATAGCTTTTGTAAACCTAAAATAGTTCTAAGTGAATCCTCCGTACCGCTTCTAATCGCCGCAGGAGTTTTCCTGTACAGATTTATTTACAGATTGCCATGTCTCCCTACAGCCCTCAGCCTCTCTGCTCTGTTTACAGATAATTCAGAATTCTATTTCACCACTGACTACCTACTAGGCCCTCTAATGTTATTTATATTCTATAGTTGCCTGTAACTTCTACTACTATCCATGCCTGTGATTGCTTTTGTAATTTTACTGACCTACTAGGCCCTCTAATGTTATTTATATTAATATTGTATCTATGCCTTTAACCTCTACTACCATATATGACTGTGAATGCTTTTGTAATTAACTGCCGTATACTCACACATATTGCTCCCTTTCTTAATATACTCCCACCCCTCTGCCGCATTTACCACTGCCCCCTCTCTCCTCCCTTAGCATCGAACACCCCTCTCCTCTACTCTCCTTCCATGGACCCCCCTCCTTTTATAAGGTCCATGGATTGTGAAATTTGTCTCCGTCTCCTAGTGAACTCACCGACCTGTCCCCTCTCTCTCTCCCCTCTAGCACTGACACCCTCTCCTTCTGTGCCCACTGTCACTGTGAACTCCTGCCATCTCCTCTACCTGACTCTCCCGCCTGACTCTCATGCTCCTACCCCCTAACTACCCACATTGTTCTCTTTTAACTCTTTCTCTCAAATCACTTACCCAACATGCCCTCTGTCAACCATGCCCACATCCCTCATGACTCTACTCTCTCCAAACATAGCCCCAACTCATGGTCCATTCGCTACCCCCCAATCATTAAAAAAAATTGAAAGAAACATTTTAAACACAGACTTCTCATCCAAAACCCTGAAACACTTATGGTTGATAACTACATCAGCCTCACTTCCCCCATTAAAACCAACTACATCTTCTATTCCAAACCCCCCTCCAAATGGAAAAGCATCTTCCTACAATATCTCCCAGTCACTAACTCAATTAAAGTTCCCTATGGCTTTAAACTATCCACCAGTCCCTCCCCACCTTTTCCAGGCAATATTGTCATCTCCATTTTCAAATCGGGTAACATCGTCATACAAGATGCTGAATCCCACCTAACCATCTTTGAACACCACTTCAGCACCTTGACCTTCCAACCATACAAGTCCTCTTCTAACCTTCTGTATTCTCAAACACATAACACCCTTACGTTCTCTCCCTTGCATCCAACCCCATTCTCCCCCTCCTCTGTCATCTCTACAAACAATACGATCCCCCATCAATGACATCATTCTCCCCCTCCCCTGACATCTCTACAGCTAATGCCAACCCCCAATCACCGACATCCAAATATTCACTCCCCCGAAGACCCTCCCTCTTCCTAACATCCCTACTACACACCCCCTCTCCATATCACATACGCACTTTAACAACCTTTCCCCTCTAAACCCTTAATACTTCTATTTCAATCCCCTATCCCCTATCCTTTCTACTTTCCCCCCAACCCGAATCCCTACATCTCCACCCTGAATCCCCTTTTGTGCCCCCTCCGGCCCCATCATCTTCCTCTCCAAACCATTATCTCAATCCAAGAATTACACACCACCCACTAACCCTGATGCTGTCTTTCTCCACACTCTTCACACCCTTCTAACAACGCATGCCTCATCCCCTAAGGTCTCGAATCTCCTATCCCCATCACATATCCCCTCATGCCCAACAGCCTTAGCACTTCTCTTACCCCCCCACTGGCCTCTCACTCCCTCCACATAACAAAACTCCTTCTACAGCAAGCACAGATCACACCCTATCCCCCTCCCCCTCCCCAACAATGTCCCCCCTTAATCTAATAACCCAGACTCTATGCAACATAGAACGTGATATCTCCACATTAACGAGAGATCTCGCTTGACTTAAAGAAGATTCTAATTCCCACATCTCCAGAACCCTCCTCAACAGGGCAAACTCCCCCTATGCTAGCCGAAAATACCCCACTCACTACAATCTTTGGAGAACTACTCCTCTTCGCTGCCGTATGCATGGACCTCTCTGCATCTCTTGCCATCTCTCCCAGTCCGACCTTCCTGAGCTACGCAACTCTTACCATCCTAGTTAATCAATCAATAATCCTGTGCTCCCCTACTCTAACATCCCCGTTATTCTGAGGACTAACAGAATCTCCTCCTCTCCAATATCACCCAGACCTCCTCCTCAACTCACCACCATCCACTCCTGCCCACCCCGAGAAGCAACCACGAACCTCTCACCTGCATGCTTGTGAACTGTTGATCTGCTGTCCGACATGCCACTTAAATGTCCGAAAGCGAATACATTGACATTTCGTTCCTCACAGAAACCTAGCTCAATGACCACTCTACGAGCATACTTGACTTACTCTCCCCCAGGTTATTCTATCCTTAGAAAAGATAGATCCGACAGAATGGGTGGTGGTTTAGCCATATTCTTCAAAAACAAACTTCAGCTCTCCCTTGTTAACAATTCTGACCACTCTACCTTCACATACCTTGAAGCTGAGCTAAAAGTACAAGGTTCCCACCCAATTCGGCTACATAATATCTACCACCCTCCTGGAGATCCTCATCCCTTTGTTGATGAATTATTCAAACTTCTGACGCAATCCTCAATATCCAACTCTAAAAATCTTTTCCTTGGAGATCTCAACTTCCATTGGAATGATACTGATGATCCCACAATCACCCTCCTCACCAATCTTCTTGAGATTAATGACCTTAAACAACTATGTCAGTCCCCAACCCACACCAAAGGAGCCATCCTGGATGCTATTTTTACCAATAAGGACCTGGCCTTCCTGTACAATATTGTCCCCATTGACTGGTCCAACCACCACCTCATACTGTTCACCATTGCTACCACAGCACCACCCCCCCCCCCCCCACACAAAATCATGAAACCTAGGAAATGGACCAGATATATAAACCCTATCCTCCCTGCTGAACTCAAGTCTAAACTTCATGCTCAACTTCTCCTCATCCCTCACTCACAAAACGCACATTAGCTTACTGAGCACTTTAAAAAAGCTGTCACTGATACCTTTGGACCAAATAGTCCCGCCTAAACTAAAAAATCTATGAACTATCACTTCCAAATGATGGTTTAACTCAGAGCTCAACAAAGAAAGACGCACACTCAGACTGATCAAAAGAACATGAAGATAGCATCCCTCTCCCTCACATCTGGCACTCCTCAGATTAACTAGATCAACATACAGGAAACACATTTTTAATGGAAAGGCATCCTTCTTCCGTACACAACTCGATCGGTCCAAAAATAGACCCAGAGAACGGTTCAACATTGTTTGTAACCAGAAATCCACTGCACCTCCAATTCCGTTGGCCTAGACTGCAAGATGTGAAGAAATTGCTCACTTTTTCTCGGAAAAAAACGCAAAGATAGAGCAATCCTTCTTTTCAACTCTGACCCCAACCAACCACCTCCCAATGCTCTTCTGACATCACCTCTAAAAGTCATGCTGCATTCCCCACACTCCCTGACCCCACCTCAAACTTGCCTACTACTTCACCTCACACTAACTACTAATCACACACACCCATTTCGATACCTCCCCTAAACCACTCCCTACACCTACCCAAACCACACCTCTTGAAACTAATCTCCCTAACTCACGATTAAAAAAACAATGCCTCCTGGCATAATTTCCACCCTGTAACTGAGCGTGAAGTTTTCAACATCATTGCTAAACTAAAAACTTCCTGCCACAGTAAAGACCCCTTCCCTTCTATCCTTGTGCAAGACCTAAAGCACATCATTGCCCCATCTTGGACCTCTATGATCAACACCTGCCTTGCCATGGGTTGAGTCTCTATTTCCCATCAACTTGGACAAATCACTCCCATTCCTAAAAACCCTATGGCCGACCCCAATGACCTAAACAATCTCCACCCCATCTCTAAACTCTCCCTTCTTTCCAAAGTCCTCAAAAATGGTGTCCTGCTCCAATTAGATAACAACTTAGAAAATGTCATCTTACTGGACCCCCTAGAGTCAGGCTTCAGGAAAGGTTGCAGCACAGAAACTGCCATGCTTATATTGTAGATGACATTAACCTTTCCCTCGACAATGGCGAGACCTGCCTACTTAACCTCCTCGATGTCTGTACAGCATTTGATACAGTTAACCACTCAGCCCTCCTTAATGTTCTAAGTGTTCGCTTAGGCTTCAATGGCACTGCCCATAAATGGTTTGTCACCTATCTCCAACACCGAACACAGCAAATCAAAATTGACGACTGCTTATCAAACCCCACTCCAGTCTCCATAGGAGTCCCCCAGTGATCTATACTCTCTCCCTCTCTTTTTAACCTCTTCATGGAACCCCTTTCCCTCATTCTTAAATAAGCTGGAATCAACTACCACCTCTATGCCATTGATACCCAACTCTACCATAAGATTAACAGCCACATGGATATCCTACACCTTAACAACACCCTCGCTAAGATTCAATGCTGGTTCCACTTAATTCATCTCAAACTCACCCCCCAATAAACTGAATTCATTCTCTTCTCCCTAAAAAACAACCCTCTCCACAATCAAACCTGGATCTCTGACCTTAATGTCCTCAACTGCTCACTCTCCTTATCCAACTCAGTAAAATCTCTTGGTATCTCATTCGATAATAGCCTAACTCTCAATGTGCACATCAAAAACTCGGCTGAAGGAGCCCTCTTCACTCTCTGTCAACCCCTTATTCCTACTGATAACTTTAAATCAGTAGTCCAATATCTGGTCCTTTCGCGTATTGATTATGGCGAAGCCATCCTCACCAGAATCCCCAAGGTCCACCTTGCTCCACTCAGATCTGTGCTCAACCTTGCAGCCAGGCTCATCACCGACTGCAAATGCTTCAACAACATCTCCCCAGCCCTCAAAACCCTGAAATAGCTCCCCATCGAAGGCAGATCCACCTACAAAACTGCTTGCATTACACTCAAAGTTCTCCATCAAAATACACCACCACACCTTGCCAATAAATTCTGCAATGTAGGCAGCACACAACCTATGAGAAGCACAAGTTCTCCTCCTAGTCCCATCCCTGCTAAAAAAAATCCACACAATCCTGCTCCTTCTCTGTTAATGCCACAAACATCTCTAATGCCCTCCCCAAAGACCTGTGATGCAACCCTTCCTAATTTAGCTTTAAAAAATACCTCAAAATGCACCTCCTCAATAAATATTGGGGGTATTAACCAGGCCCTGAAATAGCCCTCACCCATTCCACTTTTCTGGTCCACCTTACCTTCCTACTGTCTCCCTCCTCCCCCTCTCCTGCCTCTACATCCTACTGGCTCACCCTTCTCCCTTCCCCACTGCTCTCATCCGCTCCCTCTCATAGTCCTTCCCATCCCTTCCCACTCCCCCTCTCCTACCAAATTTCCCCCTCTGCTTCTCACCTCCTTTTTCCTGTCTAACTTCCTACTACCTGCTGCCCTTCATGCCTTCCTCCATGTGTAAATTCAAGCTGTTTCTATTTTGTTAACTTGTTGGTGTTCCATGCTGTTGAATTATAGTTGTATACCATTACCAGCTTCATACTCATTTAAAGAGCTCTGTTACCTCTGGTTCCAGCCAGCGTTATATAAATCCTCTAAAATAAAAATAAATAAAGAGGGCATCGTCATGGTCCAGTCAGCTGGAGACGAAGGCTTGTGTCACAGTGCATGTTGTGTGTATGGGTACCCACTTGAAGGTTTTACAAAGTATGTGAAGAGTTTAGTTAGCAGGCAGAGGAGATGGTGTTGGTCTATAATTTAATGGTGAGCTTGTTGTCAATGAGGATTCCAAGGCTACCTTTGTGGTTGGAGGAAGTGGATGTGGGTCCCAGTTATGATGGCCACCAGGTGTCATTCAATATGTTGCTGCTGTTGTCAAAGATCAGTACTTCTGTCTTGTCTGTGTTCAGTTGCAGGCACTTGTTCTTCATCCAGTTAGCGATATTTGTCATGCATCTGTGGAGGTTAGTTTTGGTGGTGATGGGGTCGTCAGTGAGTAAGAGGATGAGTTGGTTGTCATCTGCGTAGGAAATTATGTTGAGACCATGGGAACTGATGATGTTGGCCAGTAAGGTCATATTTGTTGAAGAGCATGGGCTGAGGGATGAGCCCTGGGGGACAGAGGGGAAAGGTGTAAGGAAGATCCTTTGAGTTCTTCAAGTTAAAAGGGGGTGATCCATCCGAGCAAGTACCCTTGGATGCCGATGTGCTGGAGTATTTGTAAAAGTGTGTGGTGGGATATGGTGTTGAAGAATGCTGAGAGGTCAAGGAGGATTAAAACTGCTGTTTCTTCTCAGTCAAGGAGGGTTTGGATGTCATCAGTGGCTGTGATTAGGGTCATTTAGTTCTGTGATTGGTGTGGAAGCAGGATTGGGATGTGTGAGTATCTGTTTCTGCTCCAGATGTGTCATTAATTGAATGTTGATGATCTTTTCTAGTACCTTTGCTGGGAATGTGAGCAGGGAGATGGGGCCAGTAGGTTTTGAGTTCACTGGGGTTGAAGGTTTTTTTGAGTAGTGGTCTGACTTCAGTATTTTTTCAGGAATCAGGAAATGTTGTGATGGTGATAGAGTTTTTGAGTAGGGTAGTGAGTTCCAGGCCAATTCTTTGGTTTCTGAGATGAGAAATGTGGTGCAGCTATGGGTCTGTGGGAGCTTCCGAGTGAATGGATTTCAAGGTGGAGGTGGTTTTCTGTGAGGAGAAGATGTTCCAGGTGGTCAGTGTGTGGATAATGTCGTTAATGGTGGCGGCGTATTTGTTGAGGAATTCCGTAATTTTGGGTTGTGGCTCAAAGTTTCTGTATTTGGCTGTGACCTTGTCATGGAAGAAGTGGGCAAGGTTGTCCCACAGCTTCTGTGAGGGTGTGATGTTGTTTTAGCTGGCATCCCGGTTGGAGAACTCCTTAATAATGTTGAAACGTTCCTTAATCTGGTTGGTGCTGGTTTTAATGCAAGTGGTAATGGCTGTCTTTGTTGTCATCAACAGGCAGTGGTAGCGGTTGAGGGAGGTCTTGAAGGATGCCCTGTTGCAAGTGTCCTTGCTGGTGTGCTATCTGCTCTCCAAATGTTTGCAGCCTTGTTTCACTATTCTGAGTTCTTGGGAGCAAAAGCTGGCCTTTTAGCTGCCCTTTTTACAGGATTTTCTCTGGATTTTGCACTTGATGAGAACAATGCTGTTGTGCAATTGGTGATCCAGGTGTTGATGTTTTTCACTCCCTGTTCGAGGTTAGTGGCAGTAGCGGGGTTGGAGATGACGAGGGTATTTGTCCAGCTGGTCTCTGAAATTTTACTCCACCTCCAGTGAGGGGTGTTGGTTTTCTTGGGGGTGGCAGGGCAGGGGCTTAGGATGGTGACGTGGACGATGGAGTGACCGGTTCATGAGTTCTCTGTCATGGCTTTATTTGATGCAATTGCTAGAGGTAAAAATTAGGTCCAGTGTATGCCCTGTGGTGTGCGTAGGGTCGTGATGCTCTGGGTCAATTTGAGGCTGTGCATACTGTTGAGGAGTTGTGCAGTATTTTTGTCATTGGGGTCATTGATATGGATATTTAGGTTGCTGAGGAAGATGGAGTCATTAGAGTGTAAGGCTAGGAGTACAATGAAGTCTGCAATGGTGTTGAAGTGGCTGGGGCGTGGGCCTGGTGGTCAGTCGGTATGTGAGGGTGCTGCTGATGGTTATCTTGTGGTCCATGAGGAGACTGAAGTTGAGAAGTTCCATCATGGTGGTAGTGTTGTCGTTGGTGGTGGTACACTGTATGGTCTCTTTGTGGGTGATGTCTGTTCCTCCTCCCGGTTTGTTGGTGGAGTGCTGGTGAGTGAATTTATATCCGTCTGGGATCACTGTGACAATGTTTGGGGCAGATGTGGGGTTGAGCCAGGTCTCAGTGAGGAAGACTAAGTAGGGTATGAGGGTATCGATGACGTCCCATAATTCAGTGGAATGCATCCATAGTGTGTTGAGAAGGGCACATGCAAGCTGTTCTTTTTTTTGTTCAGGTGGCGCCTGTGGTGTGTTCAGGATGGGGCTGTGCTGGTGTGTCTGCAGTGCACACACAAGGAAATGATGGACGGAGTGCTGAAACTTTTCAAACACTCACCCCCAGTCACAGATCTGGGTTGAATCCATCATCTTTCTTTAGCTCACTTCGCCACCTCAGTTCAAACCCAGCCATATGCAAATCATTCTTGACCCTGTGCCTCATCGGAACAGACCAGTCCGAGCTTCCAAGCCAGGTCTTCCCTGAACCGGAATCAAGCATCCTGGGTCCGGTTTTGGGATAACACCCCTCATCAGCCAGGCTAGCTTGAATCCAGTGGCAAAGTGAACAAGGGAACCACGTCTGGGCATACCCTGCCATCTTAGGGCGAACAAAGCAAAACACAAGGAGATGATGGACCTGAGCATAGAAACTTTTCAGACACTCTCTTCCAGTCACAGATCTGGGTTGAAACCCATCATCGTTCTTCGATTTGTCTGCAGTGGCAAGTGAAGTAGCAGTAGGTGTAGGTGAAAGATCCTACCATGGAACGTAGGTTGGCACAGTGCAGTCTTGGTTGTGGTTTCCGGGGTCAAGGGTGTAGAGCTGGACGATGGAGTATACAATGGTGTATCTTCAGGGGCAGGAGGGTCGTGGTGAAGGACATTGTCCAGGCATGGAAGGGCAGGTATGAGCTTATCCTTGGTGTGCCTTCCACACCCCAGCAGCGCTGTACCGCTGTAGCCTGCATTAAGTAGGTCCTAAGGTTGGCAGTGCTTCTGTTGGCGCAAAGAACTATGGGTCATATTAGCAAGAACCTCATTAAAATTATCGCCGTTTTAGCAGCAGGAAACTTCTTCTAAAACGGAGTCAATGGGCTTGCTAATATGCGTTATAGAATTTCAATAGAAGCCCAGGTTAGATGACCTGCACATCTAACCTGGGCTTCTTTGGAATTCTATAACGCATATTAGCAAGCCCATTATTGCCATTTTAGTGGCAGTTTCCTGCTGCTAACACAGCGATAATTTTAACGAGGTTCTTGCTAACATGCCCCTATGTGTTTGAAAACTCGGTCAGTAAAATCCCAGTGGGCAAACCTGGGCAGCTGTGGTGTCACTGGACCACTGGTTCAGTCTGGAGCAAGTTCAGAAGCTGAGAATAATAAGCAATTTTTGCTCTTCCATGCAACTTACTGTTAAGTGCTTCTGCAAAGGGAGATGTCCGTGCAATGCAGATTCAAGCAGGGTAGTCGAATCAACTTGGGAAAAAGTGGGAGGGTGTATGTTACAACATATCTGGAGCACTGGCTGGCACATAAAGGATAGTACATCTCAATCATGGGTCTCAAGTCCCACTAAGACATTGGGAATGGTTTTGTGTTAGTAATGTAGGTCTATGGCATGTATGTGTATACTTTGATATGTGTTCAGATTATTTCTCTAGTGTAGATATTGACATGTGTTCAGATTATTTCTCTAGCATGTATGCACAAACAATGTTGTGGTATGTGGGTATTATTGGTTTCACTGTTAGGGTGCAATGAATCTGCTGCTATCAACAACCACAGGGATTCTTTCAATAGATTTGTGCTATATAGAATTATTGGTCCTCTCAACATCAATTCCAACCAATAGTACATTAGTCAAAAATCAATACCTCAATTGAGTAACCATTTGGTCTCCACACACACAGAGCATTAAAGTGCCGTAAGGAATTAATTGAGTGAGAAGTACATCTCCCACCAATCTAACTGAATGTGAGAGTACTAAGTTGCATTGCAGCACTGTGAAAACAGATGACTGTCTGCATGGCAGGAGTAATGTTTTTCAAGGAATAGAGATCTATGCATATAAGTTTGCTAAAGACCATCGCTTCATGAATATAGGTAACATGCTTAAAATGCAGTTAAGAAAGATCTGATATTTTGATTAAGGCAGTGCTGAATTTGAGACGGTGGTTGTAGGTGGGGCTCACCGGCACTCAGTTTTCAGGGACCAGTGCTTATTTTTCCTCAGCAGACTTCAACCCAGAGTAAGAGAGAAAAAAAAATAAAAGCAGGAAAGTAGGCTGAAAAGAAAGTCAAAAAACACAGACCACAGAAACTAGGAATAAAAAAGAGTGAGATAAAGAGTCAGGAGGTTTCTGGTGGTGGACTGAAAAGACATGAGGTGAACCAGATCTAGGGGCCATATGTTTCAACAAACCCTTTTGTGATTCCTAAATAGCGATTTTTAAGGAATCGCTATTTAGGAATCCCAAAATGGTATGTATGAAGAAAATCGCTATTTTTTAGCGATTCCATAATCTTCCTTATTTGCGAATTCGCAATTAAGGAATAATTCCCAATGCATTCCTACGGGCCAGGAGGCCCATAGGAATGATTGCGAAATAATTCTCAAATTCGAATTAGCAATTTGCTAATCGCAATTTGAGAATTTTTTCAAGGGTGCAGGGGTGTCTCAAAGACACCCTGCTGCACCCCTTAAATGTACATGTGTGTGCATATGGTGCACATACATCCAATATGGGCATGTGTGTGCATCACATGCCACCTTAAAAAATGCCAAATTGTGCATTATATGAAGAATTCGCAAGTTACCATCAACTACAAGTTGGTGGTAATTTGTGAATTCTTAACCATAATTCGCAACACAAAAATGCTACATACATAGCATTTAAGGAATCGCAAAATTGCGATTCCTTAAATGCTATGACAAAATAAGGAATCGCAAAACTTTGCAATTCCTTATTTTGCGAATGTTTCATACATCCTGAAACATGCAAAAAGGCCGTTTGCGATTCGCAAAGGCCGAAATTCTGCGATTTTCGGCCTTTGCGATTCACAAAAGGCTTGATACATATGGCCCTAAATAACCTTGGTATTACCCTGGGCATAAAATCCGCTTTGCTCATGGAGTTTGCAGATTTGTGGCAACTCAGCATTTTACCAAAAAACTCTGCGCTCCACAAGTGAGCGGAGTTTTTTTGTGTTTGCATGCTCAAAATGCATTTTCGCGCGCACAGGACTCGGGAGTGACTTACCGGGATTCCTGCATTCACCGACGAGATTTCCTATCCTTTTGCTAGTGCCACAAGATTTGGTAACCAGCCGCACAGTCCCGCAAGAGTGTGCGATCAAGAACACGTCATTTGGGTGCGCCATCAGACTTTGCTCTGAAGTTTTGTGAAGAGCGCGATGCTGAACATACAGAATTTGCAATCTGGAGAAGAATATCCCCTCGAGCAGAATAAAACCTTCTTAAAAATGATGATTTGGATTTTAAAAAAATCCTCAGATTGACACGTGTAACGGTCGGATTCTCGGACCAGATAGGATCGGCTCCTCGGAGCACCACCAACCCAGCCGGAACGTAATCACCTCCCTCCTCAGGACGTATTTACAATAGGTATATATGCCTTGTACCTAAGGATGGGGAATTAGCAATATACATGCATAGGTTTTCTACAATATCACACTCACACCCATTAGTCTCGCGGCAACTTAAGCCCAGACTAATCTACCCTAGGGCAGTTCTGATTAGCTACCATTACACACTGATCACAGCCAGTGCCCACTCGACAAGCCGCAATCCTGCGTGTCTAGACACCAGTATCCTCCCTGGTGTTCTCTCACTTACATTCTGACCCACAATCCTGTGAATCTAGGCACCAGTGTCCTCCCTGGTGTTCTCATTACTTACATCCCAAGCCGCAATCCTGCGGGTATCGGCACCAGTTTCCCGCCTGGTGTTCTCATTAACTCCGCTTACCAACGACGATCACTTTCCTATGAATACCCTTGGAAGGAATCTCTCATTGGCTACTAGGGATACGATACTACAATATTATAGGTCACATAACAGTTTACCAAATTAGATGATGTACAATCTATTCTCCTCCTCAAGGGGCCCCTCTCTCCCTCATTGCTCAGTCACTACTTACCTGACCGGGAATTACATCCGTTCATAAAAACAATGCCTGACTAGAAGAACAGGTTACCCTGATTGAACAAGAATACGAGGCACATGCTAGTTCACTAAGAACTGGGGTACTTTATTATAATAATCATAAAAACACAATACTATACTATAACATATATCCTGCAAAGGAAAGTGAAAGATTAGAATGTGCACACTATAGAATATAGGCGGATGTCACCTTATTAACGTGAAGTCGGGGTTCAGCAGTCATCTAGGTTCCCTTCTCGTCTGTGTCTTGGCTCGCCTTAAAGTCACCCTTCAGCAGTCACGGATACACGTCTGCACCGCTATGCTCGGTTTTCTCTGCTTCCCTCCAAGTCACTGGAACCTTCCTTTTATTGGCCGCTTTCTCTCTCTGGCTGTTCTGCGCTACTCCTCTCTCCTCTCAATCACGGACCATCTTCACTTCTCGGCTTCGATCTTATAACTCAGTTTCAGCCACTCTGGTATTCGTTGTCTTGACTAACTGCTTCATTCGGAATGCTCTGATCTTATGGGTCAAAGCTCGCCAGCTGCTCCAACTGAAATAACTTCAATCTTTCTCAGAGAGTATCAGCCTCTCGGTCTTTCTCGGACTTCAAAATGGCGACTGTCTGCCTGGAAATAATTAATCTTTAACAAAAGACAAGGGAAACCCTACTCACAAAGGAACCAGGGCCAACAAAAATATCAAGAACAATGGTTCCAGTGGTGTAATCAAAATGATAAGAATTAATTATATTGCTCAATGGCGATAAACATTACTACTGAGGATTGACAAGGATGGCAAAAGAAGTGTACTCACAATTATATATATTTCTCTCGTTTTTACTTTATAGTGTAAATTTCATGTTGAAGTATGTCATACAGTACAATTCATACAAAAAACATAGACAATACATACAAGTGCGGTGTGTCCCAAGTGTATCAGAAAAACCAAACTAACAATACACAAAACATAAATTCTCTAAAGGCATAGTGGTTTCTAAATGAATATATATACAGGAAAAAGACCCAAGAGAGATAATATGATTGTTATGAGTGAGTCTACACAATCGTAGGCACTCTGTTTAGGGGTTCTATTCCACGTAGCGTCGATGGCGTTTCGACCCTTTAAGATGTGGGTCTTGTCAAGACAGGAAAATGAAGGACATCTAAAATTTAAAAGTACGAAGGGGCTGTGAGTGAACTGTATGACAGTTGTATATGATTAAAATATATTTATTTGGAAAATTGGGACCTAAATACCTGGTTTCTATTCTTGTGTTCACCCATGCATGGTGAGAAGAAGAAATAGGATTCACACACATACAAGTGACCCAGCCGGGCACTGTTGAAATTGAAGAGGAGCGGAGGGGAACAAGAGAGCAATTGGTGAGAATACACAAAAGGAATACCATCTAATCAATAAAGTGAAAAAGCACCATATTTAGATTTGGTACTTACCACTTGTAGTGGTCAAGGAATATCAATGCGCAATGTGCGGCCAAAGACAATTGTAATCGAGTTTCAAGGTAATATCTGTTACACCTAATGAAGTAATAGACAACCTAGTTACATTGCGTCTAGAGAATGCCATAATTATTACCCTTGAGCATTACGGATGTTAATGATTACCTGCAATGGGTGTGTAATAGGTTCGGATAACGCAATGGTATCCGGTTCTTTAAACCAATATTTGAATCAAACGAGGATAATGCCTGTTTAAATATAAAATAAGGACTTGTCAGGTATACTGTGGAAAGCATACTTTCCACAAATCTCAATGGAAAGGGATTGAATCGTAATGTAATGCAACGTACCTCGATGCTGTGGAGCCCGGTCGCATCTCACAGCTCTCTTCTTCCGTGTTTGTTTGCTCCTCCTGCTCCCGCGATACTAATTCATGTGAGACCTGACCGTGAGAGTTTAGAAAACTCGATCGCGGTCAGGTCACTGAAACGATAGCCAACCATGTGATTACTGGAGTTAGCCGTCTAGAGCGTGATACTAGACCCTGTCAAAAAGAATAAATGCATAAGATGCAATCTGCAAAGAAACGGACTTCTTAGCTCGGTCATGTTTATTAAAGCGACCCTAAGTAACATTTGTGTATGGTAGTATTTTTTGATTGGGACCCTAATTACGATCGTATTTATTAAGGCGACCCCAATTCACACTTGTGCATGCGCATGTTTATTGAAGGGCACATTTCATGTGAATCAACATTTCATAGTTGTAAATAAATGGATATAGTCTCTGTAATGGGCTAACATGTTGGACGTGTCATTTCTCACATATGATGTACCGGAATTATTTATTACCGTAGTACGGTCATAAGGGACTTCAGAGTGATTGAAAATGGGCACATTACTACGCGTCGATAATTTTGGCCACTAACGTAGGGCTAGATGATAATTAATGAAAGCCTACAATTATTACATTTTACTTTATGCATTAAAGTTTGTCAACCCTTTGATGTTTCATAAAGACCTAGATGGAAAGTCATGGTACATGTATACACATATAGTAAAAGGTGTATTATTCAATCTGAACATCATCCCTATTCACAGGAAACATATATATGTAGGACACACTAGTTTGTAATATTTGACACATACCCTCTCCATTCATCTGCGGAGTTCAAACCATGGTTGATAGAGTCAATTCTATCTATCCAGTGACATTCTCTACGTTGTAGGATCTGCAAAATATCACCACCTCTTTCCGGCATTGTTATATTGTCTATAACTTGCCATCTGATTTGGTCAGCATTGTGATTGAAATCTTTGTAATGTGTTACAAGGGGTGCAGTCAGGATGAGTTTCCTAATCCGACTCCGATGTTGGCCTATTCTAGCTTTTATTGGTTGTTGTGTCTGCCCAATATAGGGCAGACCACAAGGGCACCAAATGCAATACACAACACTGCGAGTGTTACAATTTGAAAATGTCTGTAATGTATGTGTGATATTGCCATGTTGGAACAGAGTTGTCTTAAAAGTAAAGGGGCAGACTACGCAGTTACCACATGGATAGTGACCCACCACCCGTGGTAGACCCCAAGCAGACTCCAATGTACCGCTTATATCTCTGGTATTTTCATTTGAAGAGTGTACAAGGTGGTCTTTCAAATTCTTCGCTCTCTTGAATGCAAAAAGTGGCACTTCAATAGAGGGATCGATGTTTTGTATGATATGCCAGTGTTTTAATATCAAGCTGCGTATTTTGTTTGTATGAGTACCAAAAGTAGTCACACAAACGATCTTCTGCATGTCTTTTTTGGGGCGTGTTATCAAAAGCTCCTCTCGTGGACAGTACCACGCACGTTTTAATGATCTTTTTATCAATTTGTTAGGATATCCTCTGTTTAGTACTTTCACTTTCAGGGCATTTGCTTCTTTCATATAGTCTTCCCTCCGGGCACAATTGCGACGAATACGCAAAAATTGCCCGAACGGAAGGCCATCTCTTAGAGCTCTCGGGTGAGGGCTCTGGTAAGAGAGCAAAGTGTTCCTTTCTGTCTCCTTCCTATGTAGTGATGTGATCAGTTTGTCTCCATCACTCATGATATTAAGGTCAAGGAAAGCAATAGTGTCTTTACAAATTGTGGATGTGAACTTGAGATGGTGCTGTATAGTGTTCAAGTAGGTCAGAAAGGCATCAAAGCCTTCATTGGTCCCACTCCACACCAGGAAAATATCATCAATATACCGATACCAACATTTAATGTTGGTACGGTAAGGATTTTGATCATTGATGGCAAAAGATCTTTCTACCTGATCCATGTAGATATTCGCCAGGTTGGGAGCAAAAATTGCTCCCATACTGGTCCCACCACATTGTTGATAATATACCCCCTTATGTACGAAGTAATTCCTCTGGAGGGCAATACGTAGTAAAGAGATTATGAATGAGGAGGGCACATTCATAGGCCTTGCTCTGGGGTCAAGGAGATTAGCAATAATATTAATGCTCTCCTCTTGAGGGATATTCGTATATAGTGACGAAATATCTAAAGTCACTAGCCAGTCTGTATTTTCATCAAAGGGGATGGTGTCAACTAAATTAATCATGTGCATGGTGTCTCACACGTAACTTGGCAAATCAGGGACATAATCTTGAATAAAAAAATCCACATATTTACCAACAGGCTCTAAAATTGAGCCACATCCAGATAGGATTGGTCTGCCAGGGGGATCTGTAATGCTTTTATGGATTTTTGGTAATGTGTACAAAACAGGTGTCCTGGGGTTTCGAACCACAGGACACCTGTTTTGTACACATTACCAAAAATATGTATAAGACCACCTGGTACACTCTTCAAATGAAAGTACCAGAGATATAAGCGGTACATTGGAGTCTGCTTGGGGTCTACCACGGGTGGTGGGTCACCAGCCATGTGGTAACTGCGTAGTCTGCCCCTTTACTTTTAAGACAACTCTTTTCCAACATGGCAATATCACACATACATTACAGACATTTTCAAATTGTAACACTCGCAGTGTTGTGTATTGCATTTGGTGCCCTTGTGGTCTGCCCTATATTGGGCAGACACAACAACCAATAAAAGCTAGAATAGGCCAACATCGGAGTCGGATTAGGAAACTCATCCTGACTGCACCCCTTGTAACACATTACAAAGATTTCAATCACAATGCTGACCAAATCAGATGGCAAGTTATAGACAATATAACAATGCCGGAAAGAGGTGGTGATATTTCGCAGATCCTACAACGTAGAGAATGTCACTGGATAGATAGAATTGACTCTATCAACCATGGCTTGAACTCCGCATATGAATGGAGAGGGTATGTGTCAAATATTACAAACTAGTGTGTCCTACATATATATGTTTCCTGTGAATAGTGATGATGTTCAGATTGAATAATACACCTTTTACTATATATGTACCATGTCTTTCCATCTAGGTCTTTATGAAACATCAAAGGGTTGACAAACTTTAATGCATAAAGTAAAATGTAATAATTGTAGGCTTTCATTAATTATCATCTAGCCCTACGTTAGTGGCCAAAATTATCGACGCGTAGTAATGTGCCCCTTTTCAATCACTCTGAAGTCCCTTATGACCGTACTACGGTAATACATAATTCCGATACATCATATGTGAGAAATGACACGTCCAACATGTTAGCCCATTACAGAGACTATATCCATTTATTTACAACTATGAAATGTTGATTCACATGAAATGTGCCCTTCAATAAACATGCGCATGCACAAGTGTGAATTGGGGTCGCCTTAATAAATACGATCGTAATTAGGGTCCCAATCAAAAAATACTACCATACACAAATGTTACTTAGGGTCGCTTTAATAAACATGACCGAGCTAAGAAGTCTGTTTCTTTGCAGATTGCATCTTATGCAATTATTCTTTTTGACAGGGTCTAGTATCACGCTCTAGACGGCTAACTCCAGTAATCACATGGTTGGCTATCGATTCAGTGACCTGACCGCGATCGAGTTTTCTAAACTCTCACGGTCAGGTCTCACATGAATTAGTATCGCGGGAGCAGGAGGAGCGAGCAAACACGGAAGAAGAGGGCTGTGAGATGCGACCGGGCTCCACAGCATCGAGGTACATTGCATTACATTACGATTCAATCCCTTTCCATTGAGATTTGTGGAAAGTATGCTTTCCACAGTATACCTGACAAGTCCTTATTTTATATTTAAACAGGCATTATCCTCGTTTGATTCAAATATTGGTTTAAAGAACCAGATACCATCGCGTTATCCGAACCTATTACACACCCATTGCAGGTAATCATTAACATCCGTAATGCTCAAGGGTAATAATTATGGCATTCTCTAGACGCAATGTAACTATGTTGTCTATTACTTCATTAGGTGTAACAGATATTACCTTGAAACTCGATTACAATTGTCTTTGGCCGCACATTGCGCATTGATATTCCTTGACCACTACAACTGGTAAGTACCAAATTTAAATATGGTGCTTTATTGATTAGATGGTATTCCTTTCGTGTATTCTCACCAATTGCTCTCTTGTTCCCTCCGCTCCTCTACAATTTCAACAGTGCCCGGCTGGGTCACTGTTCCTATTTCTTCTTCTCACCATGCATGGGTGAACACAAGAATAGAAACCAGGTATTTAGGTCCCAATTTTCCAAATAAATATATTATAATCATATACAACTGTCATACAGTTCACTCACAGCCCCTTCATACTTTTAAATTTTAGATGTCCTTCATTTTCCTGTCCTGACGAGACCCACATCTTAAAGGGTCGAAACGCCGTCGACGCTACGTGGAATAGAACCCCTAAACAGAGTGCCTACGATTGTGTAGACTCACTCATAACAATCATATTATCTCTCTTGGGTCTTTTTCCTGTATATATATTCATTTAGAAACCACTATGCCTTTAGAAAATTTATGTTTTGTGTATTGTTAGTTTGGTTTTTCTGATACACTTGGGACACACCGCACTTTTATGTATTGTCTATGTTTTTTGTATGAATTGTACTGTATGACATACTTCAACATGAAATTTACACTATAAAGTAAAAACGAGAGAAATATATATAATTGTGAGTGCACTTCTTTTTGCCATCCTTGTCAATCCTCAGTAGTAATGTTTATCGCCATTGAGCAATATAATTAATTCTTATCATTTTGATTACACCACTGGAACCATTGTTCTTGATATAAATGGAAATAAATGATGGCATTGATGCTAACGGCTAGCTGCCGCCTACAGACTGACTAACTCACTGCGTCATGCCTTCGCTAATACGGAAGCTTGTCCTTTCATGGAAAGTTACGGCCAGTAACCTGCCGCCCACCAAATTCTTGTACCTCCCCGTACCAAGGACACATTCCCAGCCGGCCGGCCTGATGTTGTGTCTTCGGAATGGAGAAAAATACAGTCTTTCGATAAGGGCCAGCCTGAGCCGGTTCTCTCCAAGCGAACAACACTTCGAAACTAAAATATTACACTTGACCTAAAAGCATCTCAAGCTGCCTGGGCAGAAAGCAAGATGGAGTCTCTCCCGCTTGAGGCCTACAAGGCCCAAAATAAGTATAACTCCATAGAAGGTATACTAACACTCTTGCAAAAGGACAGATTATCACTAATATTAATGAATCTATCCCCTAACATAAGTTTATAAGCCCTGATCTAAGGAAAAGGGTACGAAAGTGCATTACTGTGCCCTGTGAATAGGCCCTGTCTATGGTTCTAATCCTTGCACTAGAATGATAATAGACTGGAGTCACCTCCAATCATCCTCCCTCAAAGGAGGGCCGAAAAAGTCAGTCATAACACTTCACCCTTGACTTCTGTCTATTAGACATTCGTTATACGGAACTGATATCTGTGGAAGAATAATAGGAAAAAAAACTAACTGATCTATTCCTCGTGCCAAATCTACAGTATTGGAGTAGGGAAGGAATGCACTGAATAAAGCAGCAAATAGTCACTAAAATACTAATAGTAATCATAATACCCCCTAATATCTGTCGTAAGGAATGTAAGTCAGGTAACCAATTGAAGAGCCAGTCAAACCAGCCCTGGTCAATGTGTTTTCTAACCTCTTCAGTCAAGTCATGAAGTTTGTCAATATGAGCCTGAATGAATTTAGTATGATCCGACAAATTAAAACAGCAAAGGCCCTCAAAGTCAGAACAGTCATGTCCATGTCTGAGCAAAAGATAATCGATAGCACGATTTTGCAGAATAGCTCTGCGTTCACCCTGGGCATCTAATAACATGTCAGACAAAATTGTGGAAGTATGATTGAGTGATTTGACCATCCAACAGGCCATTTTCCCAATGGATTTAGCATTATAAACAGCCAATGCTGGGACACCAATAATCGAAATAGCTAAACTAAGGTATTCAGACTTGGAATAAAGATGTAAGGAAGAATCACAATCCTCATGTAACATCATAGCATTACGAACTATACGGGAATAGGTATTAGGATGTGAAGAAAACATTAATAAACTCAGTCTGGTGATGGCACATGGGCCTCCGGAAATATTTGCGGGAATATAGGACCAGGAGGTGTTGCCGCATGAAAAAAGCCAACCAGAAGGTAACAACATTGTGCGATAATGGCTAGGGGCAACTACTAGGTTCTTGCAAGTCATATTATTTTTAACAGAAGTACATAAGTTTGGAGGTCTCCGGGAGCACAAAGTTTGTTCATGAGCCGAAAAAGAAGTGGCTGCTTTGAGCTTCAACTTTACACATTCAGTAATTGCATTGGGATCACAAGTAAGAAAGAAACACAGGTCGCCCTGTGTGATATTATAGGTAGTAATTTGGGAATGAATTGGGGGTATTGAATCCGAAAGGATAGTACATAAAGGACAGTACTCATGCGCGGCAAGATCACCGAGAATTACATTGGGACGGGCATTTGATATATTAAAAATATGCTTCAAAGTCTCTAGTGAGGGGGGGACAGCAACCAAACAGGTCGCTAGAATGTCAGTCACTGAACGCATCGGTGTCAGGCAAAAATGTGGAGAATTGGTAACTCGTTTAGCTAAAGTTGTCCAAAAGTTTGATGATGAATCCCACGCAGTGAAGGAACGCGGTACTCAGGTTCTCGAATCAACCAAAGTCTGTGGGTTCCCTCCTCTTCCGACGTAGCAGGCCAAAAGGAGTCCAACACCGGCACATCCTGCAGCAACAGTCCAGAAAGTGATCTGAAAGAAAATCAAATACAGGCATTATTCATTCTCGCAGATAACATTTGTCAGCCGGGACAGCTTCCCAGCTATCTTTCCCTGGTCTCATTACTAGAATGGTATTGTCATGACCGGTTGCAATGATTTCAGCTTGTTCAGGGACATTTTTAGGCGATTGCACCCATATTCTCGCTCCAGGATTATCCGTAGAGACAAAGCCTTTCTGGCCTCGCACAATTAGCAAAGTTGGGGCAGTGCCTTTCTGAATCTCACCACTGAAAACAGGCATAATTAGCAATTGAGCAACTCGGTCAGTCTTTTGAATCGATAAATCAACCTCACTGCTATTCAGCAGGAGAACCTTAATCTCACCCTGATAATCGCTGTAAATTACTCCTCCGAGTACTTGAATGCCTTTTAAGGCCAGGCCCGATTTAGGGGCAATCAGTCCAAAATTTCCAGCTGGTATACAGACACCAACGCCAGTTTCAATGATGACTCGATCTTTACTCTTAATCACAGTGTCATTCATGGCATGCAGGTCCAAGCCTGCGGAACCTGGGGTTGCTCTGCATGGAGCCAGGGCTCCGGGGGAAATTTCCCAGTACATTACAGTATTGCCAATGGAGTTGGGCTTTGCATCAACAGCTGGAGGAAACAAACGCATTAAAGGAGATTCAGCATTCAAAGAGGGACGATTGTTCAAAATTAACAGTGCTTGGAACAAATAATCTCTCAAATTCTTATATTTATTGTCAGTCAATTTTCGTAATTGTTCTTTTAGCAAACCATTCATTCTTTCAATGAGGCCTGATGCCTGTGGATAATATGGTATGTGGAACACCCATTCAATGTTATTTTCCACACAAAATTCCTGTACCAATCTTCCACGAAAATGGGATGCATTGTCAAATTGAATTGAAATGGAACACCATAATAGAGCATAATCAATTCCAATGTTTTTATGGTATTCACTTGGGTAGCTTGTTTACAAGGAAAGGCCACTAAAAGGCCACTATAGGTATCGACAATTGTACAAACATATTGGCAATTTTTACTCATAGGGAGAGGACCAATATAGTCAATCTGCCAAATTTGAGCGGGCAATTTTCCTCAATGTAAATGACCTCTAACAATTTGTGGTACTTTTCTTCGTCTAGAATGTTGACAGATGGGACAATGCAAAATGGTATCTTTAATGAGATCTAAGGGAATATAAATTCCTCGATCGGCGGCCCACCTGCTAGTGGCTCTTTCTCCAAAATGTCCTGCTTTCTGGTGGGCCCATTTCACCAATCCCGCCAAATCAGAATCTTGCATGTCCACCACTGCCTCAGCAATTTTAGATTTCTCATCTGCAATGTTATGAAAGAATGTGTCAAGGGAATCTATCGGGGTATGAGCATCCACATGAAAGATTGTCACAGTACTCTGTGGGAGCATTTCCCAAATTTCTTGCCATAATTCTTTTCCCCACAGTTCTTTTGAATGCAATT
The DNA here is from genome assembly GCF_964263255.1 of Lissotriton vulgaris. Taxonomy (NCBI): domain Eukaryota; kingdom Metazoa; phylum Chordata; class Amphibia; order Caudata; family Salamandridae; genus Lissotriton; species Lissotriton vulgaris. The sequence goes on along the minus strand of NC_141691.1, from coordinate 645,956,173 downwards.
CCCAATTATGAGAATGCCAAGTTGGTAACCAAACCGCCAGTCCATTAGCAGTGGACCAGGAATCAGTAAAAATATGACATGTGCCAGGCAATTCCTGTTTCAAAACTTGGTAAACTGCATATAATTCAGCGAATTGACTACTCTTTCCCTCACCAGTTGTACTAAGCAACTTTTGTGTGATCGGATTATAGGACACTGCCTTCCAATGCCGTTTCTCTCCTATGAATTTTGCTGTCCCATCCGTAAACCACACATGTTTTCTGTCCTCCGCGGACAAATCATCAAATGGCTTACCCCACTTAACAGGAGAATCCTGTACTACAGGTACAGAACAATCACTTCCAATCTCCATCGATGGCGCCTGCGCCACTTGCTCATGTAAAAATGCTACACCTTTTGGACCCACACGTGCCCTATCTTGAATGTACCATTTCCATTTAATCACACTCGCTTCTTGAGCATGTCCAATTCGATGAGTTTTCAGCGAACTCAAAACCCACTGCATGATAGGAATTTCAGGTCTCAAAATCACGTCATGACCCAAAGTCAATTGCTCGGCATCCACCAGAGCCCAATAACACGCAAGCAACTGTTTCTCAAAAGGTGTATAACGCTCACCAGCCTCAGGTAACTTTTTGGTCCAAAAACCTAGTGGTACTTTTTGTCTGCCTTGTTTTTGCCACAAACTCCAATTTGCATAAAGACCTTGCACGGACACATTCAAATCCACATCACCCTCGCACACAGGCCACAGATCCAGAGCATACTGAATCGCTTCTTTTGCTAGATTGAACGCAGCTTGCTGTGGTTCGCCCCATTCAAACACATTCTTTTTGCGAGTGACTCGATATAAAGGGGCAAATATCTGACTCAAATGTGGAATATGCTGATGCCAAAAACCAAACAAACCAATGAAGCTCTGGGCTTCCTTCCTGTTTCTGGGGGCTGCAAAATCTAAAACTTTTTGTTTAACCTGTGGGATCACCTCTCTGTGACCTTCATGCCAATTGATACCTAAAAACTTTACACTTTGGGATGGACCTTGTAACTTATCAGGATTAATTTCCCAACGTTTCCCACGTAAGCGCTCAAGGGTTTGGTCTAATTGGGTCTGAACTTGATCTTGTGTTTCACCTTGAATCAAAATGTCGTCAATATAATAACAGATCTGGATTTGCGGGTGTACAGATACTTCGGATATATGTTCCGCCACCAGCCGGTGATAGATCGTAGGACTGTGTACATAGCCTTGGGGAAGACTTCTAAACGTCATTTGACGTCCATTCCACGTAAAACTGAATTGTTCCTGACACTCGGGGGCAATCGGAATCGAAAAGAAAGCGTTAGCAATATCAATGGATGCATACCATGTACCTGGATGCTTTTGGATTCTTTCAATTAAAGTAATAATATCCGGTACTGCAACAGTCAAAGGAGGTGTATATTTGTTCAGCTCGCGATAATCAACAGTCATGCGCCAAGAATTATCACTTTTGCACACGGGCCAAAAGGGATTATTCCAAGCAGAAGTAACCGGAGTTATAACTCCTGCATCAACCAAATCTTGAATAGTGGCACTAATCTCTTCATGGCCACCTGGGATACAATATTGCTTCTGAGAAACAACTTTTGTAGCCTGAGGGATTTTTATGGGGGGCATTCTCAAATGACCAACCCGTACGGGTCTGGACGATATATAATATTTAGTTCCAAATTGATAACAGCCGTCATCTAAATGCAAAATCATTCCTTTTAGAATGTCAATTCCAATTATATACTCCAAAAGTGGTACAACTAATACAGAATATTCTTTTCGGGGAATTCTGCCTATTCTCATTTCAAGAGTAGTCGCATTGCAGGAGTTTCCTTCCCACCTAAACCAGTAATTGTGAAAAATTGGCCTTTGAATTTCTTTGATCTCCATGAATAAGAGTGGCCTCCGCTCCTGTATCTACCAATGCTCGGGCCCTTTGGATATTACGATGTTTCCAAAAAATTTCAATATCTACTTAGGGTCTATTGTCTTTGTGAGCCCACCTGTGTACTGGAGCTTGACCTATTTCCTATTCATTCTTACTGCGTTCTGTCAACCAGGACAAATCAGGGTAAATACTCTCATGTTTCTTGGGTATTAAAACATCATGTTCATATCCATCTCCATTACGAAATGGATTCCTGTCATCTGTACGGTACTGTGAATTATGATTGGAAAGTCTGTGTCGATCCTCCCTTCTCCTCAACTCAGGGGACTGATCCCTTTCATCTCTATATCTGTTGTAGACACGATCATCTCTCCCCCTTTCTCTTTTCCCCTCTCGCCCCCTCTCCTTCTCACGACGAGGGGACACATCACGCTCATATCGCCGTTCATCACGACGATCAGAATCCACACGACGCCTGTCGTCACCACTATCATCAGAACAACCGCGATCAAAATCATTCTTACGCACACAACGGGCACCCTCCTTCCAATCCAAACCACGCTTGCGAAACATGTCCCATAGGCGATTATTAGGTTCACCATCAATGTCCTCCTTTTTCACACCATCATTCAAAAGTGCAAGAAACATATCGCGTCTAGAGAATTTATAATCCCCAGCAGTACGACCCTCCGGTCGGGACTGTCTATCAGGTTTAAACCAGTCACCCAATTCACCAAGCTGACGGATAGATTCAAGCACCATAGATAGAGCATTGCCAGTTTGATTAATTAACAAAGTCATCATAACCTGCTTATAAGCAACAGGGGAAGAATGGATAATGCGATTCCGCACAGAAGATGTCAATAAGCCATCCAACAACCTGTCAGCAGTACTGAGAAAAATCGCAGTTTTCATCACCTCCTCTTTCAATCGCTGCGCCGCATCGCGCAGAGTGTACCACGGCTTGTCATTGACAGGCCAGTCAAATTCAGTAGGATATTTATGGTTACAGCCATCAGTCGCTAACTGGAGTAGACTAATCTGGCCAGCACCATTAAAGTTTCGAAAATGATCTTGTACAGTAGAATCGGAACTCAAAGAGCAAAATTTCAAGGCATCTCCTGCATCTAACATGATACCTGCAGCACCCAATTCATAAAGGCGCACCATCCACGTAAGCAAAGCCTCACCAGGCTGTTGTCGAAATCGTTGCAAAATGTCACTAACTTCCTGTTGAGTAAAGTCTTCCAAGCTATCCAAGGCAATACCATTTGGGTTACCAGGAGCTTGTTGCAATTTGCGTCGAAAAACCGGGTGCGTAGAGACCTCCGGACGAGCATCCGAAGAAGCCCGATCCATAAATTTAGAGGAACAATCAGGACGAGAAACATCATTAGAATGAGAAGAGCGACCATGGTCGCCAGAATCATCATCTTTGTCACAAGAAGCAGATTTAAAGTCACGTCCGGAGCGAGAAGACTCGCGTCTGTCAGACTCCTCAGCCGAGGAACCAGAATCATTTGAGTCCCAGATATTACCATCCCATCCATCGGGGTTCCAATCCAGTCCGGCTTTCGCCACGACCAGACGCACTTTCCGTTTACAAACACGACCGCGACGATGTCTATACTTATATTTCGCAATTCGAACAGCAGCCCTTTCGGCAATTGTCTGATAAGTCTCAAGTTTGTCGGCAAGCAACTTATTTTGACAATGCAAAAGAGTATGCACATTTTGCACTTCAACAAACTTCTCCTCCATATCCACAAATCGTTGCTGTAATTTCACAAATTTCTCATGTAGAATTCTGTACGCAGTCAAGACAATCCAACCTCTGCGGCCTAAAATAGGAAGCTCATCACCCTTCATTACTGGTGCCTTCTGCAAGCAAGAAACCACATCAGCCGGCTCCGCCATCTCCAAACAAGAAGTCCAATTCTCACTCAAACCAGTACAATCGGCCCACTCACGGGCCAAGGCCTCGTAAGGAGTTGATTCCAAGCCGGGAATTTCAACAGGCAATTTGAAAGTAGATTTCGACTTACGCGAAAACATTGTGATACACAAAAAAAGATATATACAACTATTTACAAAGAATACAAAATAATCCACGTACGAGCCGAGCGCAAACCAACAAGATAAGAACAATACAGCGCACACAGGCTTCGTAAACAGTTTGTGACGCCAGATGTAACGGCCGGATTATCGGACCAGATAGGATCAGCTCCTCGGAGCACCACCAACCCAGCCGGAACGTAATCACCTCCCTCCTCAGGACGTATTTACAATAGGTATATATGCCTTGTACCTAAGGATGGGGAATTAGCAATATACATGCATAGGTTTTCTACAATATCACACTCACACCCATTAGTCTCGCGGCAACTTAGGCCCAGACTAATCTATCCTAGGGCAGTTCTGATTAGCTACCATTACACACTGATCACAGCCAGTGCCCACTCGACAAGCCGCAATCCTGCGTGTCTAGACACCAGTATCCTCCCTGGTGTTCTCTCACTTACATTCCGACCCACAATCCTGCGAATCTAGGCACCAGTGTCCTCCCTGGTGTTCTCATTACTTACATCCCAAGCCGCAATCCTGCGGGTATCGGCACCAGTTTCCCGCCTGGTGTTCTCATTAACGCCGCTTACCAACGACGATCACTTTCCTATGAATACCCTTGGAAGGAATCTCTCATTGGCTACTAGGGATACGATACTACAATATTATAGGTCACATAACAGTTTACCAAATTAGATGATTTACAATCTATTCTCCTCCTCAAGGGGCCCCTCTCTCCCTCATTGCTCAGTCACTACTTACCTAACCGGGAATTACATCCGTTCATAAAAACAATGCCTGACTAGAAGAACAGGTTACCCTGATTGAACAAGAATACGAGGCACATGCTAGTTCACTAAGAACTGGGGTACTTTATTATAATAATCATAAAAACACAATACTATACTATAACATATATCCTGCAAAGGAAAGTGAAAGATTAGAATGTGCACACTATAGAATATAGGTGGATGTCACCTTATTAACGTGAAGTCGGGGTTCAGCGGTCATCTAGGTTCCCTTCTCGTCTGTGTCTTGGCTCGCCTTAAAGTCACCCTTCAGCAGTCACGGATACACGTCTGCACCGCTATGCTCGGTTTTCTCTGCTTCCCTCCAAGTCACTGGAACCTTCCTTTTATTGGCCGCTTTCTCTCTCTGGCTGTTCTGGCTACTCCTCTCTCCTCTCAATCACGGACCATCTTCACTTCTCGGCTTCGATCTTATAACTCAGTTTCAGCCACTCTGGTATTCGTTCTCTTGACTAACTGCTTCATTTGGAATGCTCTGATCTTATGGGTCAAAGCTCGCCAGCTGCTCCAACTAAAATAACTTCAATCTTTCTCAGAGAGTATCAGCCTCCCGGTCTTTCTCGGACTTCAAAATGGCGACTGTCTGCCTGGAAATAATTAATTAAAAAAAACAGGTTGGCTGGTCAGGATCATTGGCAAACAACTCAGGCGCACGCAGTCAATGTATACTACGTGACCAATGGAAATATATTCCAAGAAGATTTATTTACATTTAAACTTAGAATTCATAAATTTCAACGTCAACAGACATAAACGGGAGACTGTCAGTACAGTTGGTTCAACGACATACAATCATGTACACAATATCTACAAATGTACAACTTTACAAATATACAGACAGCTGAGGTGAGAAAGTCAAACAAAAAACATATAACATATTGACACACCAAAAAACAGTACTAATCCAAATAAATTGCAAAGTACAAGTGCTAATCGAAACAATACATTGTTTGTGCATGAAAGGAATGACAAAAGGAAATCAGTCCTTAGAACTAACAACCACTGGACAGGCGGAATAGGGGTGGAAAAAGGTGCCTGCCTGCCTTACACCGCTCGCTGGTGGTTGAATGTTTTTCAGGATTACACTGCTAGGGCCCAATGTAGTGGTGTAATTTTCACCCTAGCTGCACCCTTTTATCTTGCCACAGGTTGGGGATGTCCAGTGGTTGTTAGTTCTAAGGACCGGTTTCCTTTTGTCATTCCTTTCATGCACAAACAATGTATTGTTTCGATTAGCACTTGTACTTTGCAATTTATTTGGATTAGTACTGTTTTTTGGTGTGTCAATATGTTATATGTTTTTTGTTTGACTTTCTCACCTCAGCTGTCTGTATATTTGTAAAATTTTACATTTGTAGATATTGTGTACACGATTGTATGTCGTTGAACCAACTGTACTGACAGTCTCCCGTTTATGTCTGTTGACTTTGAAATTTATGAATTCTAAGTTTAAATGTAACTAAATCTTCTTGGAATATATTTCCATTGGTCACGTAGTATACATTGACTGTGTGCGCCTGAGTTATTTGCCAATGATCCTGACCAGCCAACCTGTTCTGTTTTCCCTATTGTTGAGATCCGGGCTGGCCAGATGTAGGATCCATTACCTTCCCTGTTCCACAGTGGAAATAATTAATGGCATTGATGCTAACGCTAGCTGCCGCCTACAGACTGACTAACTCACTGCCTCATGCCTTCGCTAATATGGAAGCTTGTCCTTTCATGGAAAGTTACGGCCAGTAACCTGCCGCCCACCAAATTCTTGTACCTCCCCGTACCAAGGACACGTTCCCAGCCGGCCGGCCTGATGTTGTGTCTTCGGAATGGAGAAAAATACAGTCTTTCGATAAGGGTCAGCCTGAGCCGGTTCTCTCCAAGCGAACAACACTTCGAAACTAAAACATTACACTTGACCTAAAAGCATCTCAAGCTGCCGGGGCAGAAAGCAAGATGGAGTCTCTCCCGTTTGAGGCCTACAAGGCCCAAAATAAGTATAACTCCATAGAAGGTATACTAGCACTCTTGCAAAAGAACGGATTATCACTAATACTAATGAATCTATCCCCTAACATAAGTTTATAAGCCCTGATCTAAGGAAAAGGGTACGAAAGTGCATTACTGTGCTCTGTGAATAGGCCCTGTCTATGGTTCTAATCCTTGCACTAGAATGATAATAGACTGGAGTCACCTCCAATCATCCTCCCTCAAAGGAGGGCCGAAAAAGTCGGTCATAACAACAAGTAACTGTACTTTTTTGTGCAAGGAGTCCTTTATCTTTTTCTACTTTTTTTTTAAAAGGAAAAAAGTGCCCCAGAGTCTCCAGCTTCCTTTTCCTGTCCAGCAGGGTCCTCCCAGTGCTTTGTCCATTTCCTGTTCACTTTTCATTTGGATTTGGAGCTGCAAGGTTCACTCTTTGTGTCTGCTGAATCATAAATCATAGGATTTCAGGACTTTTGGATTTGAGATTTCACAAGTAAGTTGGAAAATTGTTGTTATTTGTTTGATTGGGGCATTGCACCTACGTTGTTTTTACTTTTCATCGCTTTTTAACAATTTATTATTGTGGGTGGCCTATAGTTTCAGTAGGGGTCTAGTTTGTTGTTTCTTTGTAAGAAATTGTTCTACTAGTTTTGTTTATGAAGGAAACATGTTGCAAAGTTCACTACATTTTCTCCAACTTTTGCAATAAATTTACAATATTTATTTGATTCACTAGCCCAGTAGTCTGCCAATAGACCTTTCAGCCAGTATGCCCAGAGCTACTCTCGGGTGCATGAAACAACTGCTTCTATGGTATCTGTTGAATGTAAACATCATTTAGGGCATGGAATGCATTGGATTTAATTGCAGTGTGTTTTTTTGGGGGGGGGGTATTTTACTTTTTTATGTGTGTTAAATAAATGCCTTTATTGGATGTGTGTGATGTGGTTGTTGTTTAACTTGCAAACCTTTTTTAGCCATGTGGATATTCGTTTTTGCATTGTTGCATTAAAGCTGTTTTGTTTAGCATGCCTCCTCTGTCTGGCAATATAGGCCTGCTTGAATTCATTGTTTTCCAGGCCCCTGCTTGTTGTGACTGTGATTGACCATATGGCTGGTGGCCATTTTGTGGTGATAGTTATTGTGCTACTTTTGCCATAGGCCTGCATGTATTTCCTTGTTCCTCTTGGCTTACTGCTTCTTCTTGTTATGGCCTGTCCATGTGGCTGGCGGCCACTTTGTGAAGGCAGCCAGAGTGCTTTTGCCGTAGGAAAATTGTCTGTCTTCCCTTTCTTGTTGTTGTGGTGGCCTAGCCATGTGGGTGGCAGCCATTTTGTGAAGGTAGCTAGTGTGCATCTGCATTAGGCTTGCAAGCCTTCTTTATGGTGGCCATGCCCTGTTGTCGATTTGCATGCAATTGATTCTTCTTTTACCCAGCAAAAAAACAGCACAATTCACTACATTTTATAATACATTTGCAATATTCTTAATTTTAAATGAATCACTATGTGGCCTCGTCTGCCAATGGGTTTTCCAACCAATAAGCCCAGAGATACTCATGGGTGCATAAAACAATTGTTTCTGTGGTGTCTGTTGAATTTAAACCTAATTTAGGGCATGGATGGCATTGGATTGAATTGCAAAATTTGTGTTTGGGGGGTTTTCAATTTTTTAGTATGTGTTAAATAAATGCATTTAATGGATGCATGTGGTGTGGTTGTTGTGTAACTTGCAAACCTTTTTCTAGCCCTGTGGATTTCCGTTTTTACATTGTTGTAATTATGCTATGCTGTAGCAGGCCTCCTTTGTCTGGCCGTATAGGCCTGCTTGAGTTCATTGTTTTCCAGGTCTCCTGATTGTTGTGACTGTGCGTGACCATGTGGCTGGTGGTCATTTAGTGGTGGTAGTTAGTTAGTGTGCTGCTTTTGTCATAGGCCTGCATGTCTTTCCTTTGTTCCTCTTGGCTTACTGCTTCCATACCCATTTCCAGCTGCAGCTCCCTGAATGCTGCATTCCACGTGATTCACAATGCCAAACAGGTTCCATTACATTTGTATTTTTGTATTTCTTCTTCTTTTTTCCTATCCTGAGTGTACACAGTACACCATGAAAGCCCTTGTTGTCAAAGTCTCATGAATGGCTACACTGTTATGTTTTTTCTTAACTAAACTGAGTTAATAATAATAATAAGAAGAAAACTAACAAGTGTGTCCACATACTAGGTTATATATTATACTTGTTTGTTTGTACTAGTAGTAATTGAACCACATCAACAATTGCCACGTTTCACTGATGTTCTTCTGGCTTCTTTGCATTTAGGTGCACAAAAGGCTGAGGATGAGGTGTCATCATCACCTGTTGTACTGCCAGACAGAAGTCCTGCTGTGCATGACATCATGTGACATTTGACCATGGACAGACATCTCTTCAACTTGTGCCACTGTGTGCTCCTGACATCTGAAGAAGATGGCCCCAAAGAAAGGTACCAGGTCCTACAGTACCAAGAAAGTTGCCAGTGAGAAGAAGGAACTGCCATTTACCAAGAGTGGTGTGTGCCCATGATGTTTTTTGGGAAACAAAAAACTGTGCCCGCAGCAGCAGTGTCCAGGGAGCAAGCTGGGAGTAGCACCCTCGCATCAGTGGACCCATCCCTTAAACCTAACCCCAAGTCTTGTCTGTCACCAAGCAGCGATGTTGAAATTGACTTATCGTTATCTCAAAAAATCACAGCTGGAAACTCAGATAAGTGGACAACAACAGCCGCAACAACAGCCTCAGCCACCACCCACAATAGTAGTTGTTACTCCTGAAGTAGCGGCAGTTCAGGAGATGGAGCTTCTTACAGAGGAAGAAGATCAACCCACTCTTTCAGAAGATCCATTTTCTTCCAGATCCCCCGCCAGGAAAAGGAGGGTTTGTCCATTGAGTTTTTCTGCAAGCCCCACTTCTGCTGGTCTAGATGCAAATTGGAAGCCACCACCTCAGTCTACGAGTGAGATATGCCATGATAGAAGGCTAGGGATAAGGAAGGTTCCAGATAGCCTTAAAGTTATGGAGGTAGCTGTAGAAGAGGAGGAAGATGACAAGCCAGTCATCATGGACATTAGTCCCGCCCCAGTGGAGACCGGCTTTGCCCCATCCTAAATTGCTGTGAGGAATGTGGCACGGATACCACCAACACAGATAACAACACCATCTGCAGCTTCCATATTTGCATTTGCAAAGGCCTGGCAGTGATCTACATCCAGCACAACCCCCTAAGTAGAAGCAGGTACTGCAGAGAGTCAAACTTCACCATGCCCACCTTCCAGTTCTTCTGGTATTGTAAGTGGTACCTTCAGCTGCACAAGAAAGTTAACCTCCCCAATTTGGTTCCTCTTTTCAGTTATAAGTAAGGAGTATGCTCCAATTGTGGACAAGCTTTTAGTCAGGGTAAGCTTGGTACAAACTACGGTACTGGAGGCCAAGCAACCCATCTGAAAAAACACCCCTTGATCAAGTTTGAGGCACACCATAGCGGCAAAAAACTGCGCCCATTGCTGTTGGTGGTGATGAAGAAGTAGAAGATACGATTGCAGCGGAAGGTGATCAAGAGGGAGACATTTTCTCTGGTACATAAAGTATCCCTGTCCCCGGCAGTGCAGTAGTGTTGCCCACATCCTCATCAGATCACCATAGCAACATCTTGTGGCGCGAAGAGTAAGAGTCAGGCTGAGACATTAAAGCAAGAGAGTACCACAATGAAAAAAGTGTGAAGTTGAGCCTAACAACATCTGGCATCAAGAAATCACAAGCATCAGTGGCACCAGAAAAGAAAAAAATCCAGCCTACCATTCTCAGCATGTTTAGGTCAGAGGGGCAGTACAAACGCAACCACCCAACGGCACATTTGTACAATGCAACGCTGGCTAAACTGTTAACACTGGACCTCCTCCCTTTTTCTTTTGTGGAAGGGGTAGGTTTTCTCGCACTTGTGACAGCCATTTGCCTAAAATGGAAGGTTCCCAACCGTTCCTATTTTTCCAGAGTTGCTGTTCCAGCACTACATTGCTACGTTCTAGAATTGCTTGGACAAGCTTTGCGGCAGAGTGCTGTTCACAGTATCCACCTGACAACAGACATGTGGACCAGTTGCCAAGGCACTGATTATATGTGCATCCCTGCACACTGGATCTCTTTTGTGGGGGTTAGAGAAAAGATATCTGCAGGTGTTGACACTGCTGAGATTTTTAATGCCATTCGGAAACCAGCAACTGTAACCATGTTCACCATGGCAAAATCTCATACTGCAGCATGCGTTTCGGAAGAGTTTAACAGCATGGTCTTTGAATGGCTGCACCCAATAGGGCTTAGCATTGGTTTTATTGCCACAGACAATGGCAGTAATACAGTTCGGGCCATGTACAATGGTGGCTATATCAGAGTCCTGTGTTTGGCGCACTGCATTAACATTATTGTTCAAGACTTTCCGAAAAAAGAAGACTGAGTCAGCAACGTACTGACCCCCTGCAGGAGAATCTGCGTACATTTCAGCCAATCATTTAAAGACCGGAAGCAGCTGAGGATCATTCAACGTGAGCATAGAGTGCCAGATAAAGCAAATATTCAGGAGGTGCCAACACATTGGAACTCAACTTATTACATGCTTGAACATCTGTTTAAGCAGTACAGACCAATCAATGATTATGTCATGCAAAGAGGGATGCTACTGTGAAAGGCATGACCGTTGAGATGGACCAATTTGCCTAGTTAAAAGCCTGACAGAAAAACTACTTCACACATGAAGTCCGCAAGGAGGACTGTACTATGGCCCAAGCTATCCCATTGCTGCACATGGTAAAAGAACAGCTGAAGGGGGCGTCTGCAATGTACGCAGGTGTGGAGGAAAAAAAGAAGCATATGAGTTGGAGGAGAGTTAACCCTTTGCTTATCTGAAAATACAAGGGTGCAAAGAGGCATTGTGTCATCCAACCCTTATATTTCTGCCACCATTCTAGATCCATGGTACAAAGTAGTACTGAACACTAACACATTGATTCCTTTTACAAAAGTAGATGTTGCCAAGTACAAAATTTGGATAGCTGCGGAAGACAGTCGCTTAGAAAAAGAACAGAGGGCAATTTGAGGCCTGCTATCCCAGGCTATAACAAGTACTGCACGGCAGCCAGCTTCAAGTTCAACATCAGACCCTGAGGGCAGTGCGGTTGTCTCACAGCAGACAAAACCACCAACACCAAGAAAAACATCAGCAAGAACAGGAGCACCAGCCCCACCAAAATTGTCGCAGAAAAGGCTTCCATAGCAAGGGTTTGTTAGGTCCAGTGCTGAAGCTAAGACAAAAGAGGCAGAGCAAAGCTGAACACCCCTGAGCATTGAGCAGGTGGTCCAGGCCTATCTGGATTACCTAACAGAGGTCTACATTAATCAAAACATATTGCTGCATTGGTATGGGAAAAGGCGCCAATGACCAGTGCTCAGTATGCTGGCGATAAACTATCTGGCTTACCCTGTTGCAAGTGTCTCTTCTGAGCATGTTTTCAGTGCTGCTGGTGCCATTGTAACAGTGAAAAGGACCAGTCTCTCGCCCCAAAAAGTTAACTATGATCAAAATGAATCAGCATTTTATACCACCAGAATACACCATAACTGAAGTAGCACAGCAGGAAGATGATGACAGCGACTTAGGTCATGGAAGTAGTGTGCTAGATGACCTACTTCTGGGTGAACCATCAGAGTTTAAGATGAGCTCTACTTCCCTGAAAACTAAGCTTTCAACTTGTTACTTTCTTCCTTATTTCCTTTTATTATTTGTGTGTGTCTTTGTCTTTCTGGTTTGAATAACAATAAATACATCACCACTGCCTTACTCTTTTTATTGCCGTTTTGGAGTTGCAACTGTGTGTATTTATTAAAGAAGCAAGTCCACTCCTCCGAGCCCTGCTCCAACATGACTCACCCTAAATCCATTTCTCTCAAGCCAGGCATTAGATAGAGAATAGTACAAGAAATGTGTTCCTGCCTCGCGAGTCCCTCCAAAGAACATGACTATAGCTGTCTTCCTTTCCGAACCGAGAGGGACTGCCCCCTAAGAACAGCAAGTTATGATGGATGGGAGGCATTGGACGCTGACTCTGAGTGATTGGTGATGGTGTTGTTGTTGTGCATGACATGCACTGGTATTATTTAATCTACACAGAAAAAAGTGACTCAAGTCAAGGTTAATAACAAAATTGTAATTCTACTGCATGCCGATCCATTGCATTTTAGAATATTGAATCTATTCTGGACTCACTCAATACACTGCAGAGTTGAACGCCATGATGATGACCATACTATACTCATCGCAGTCTGTCAGGACTGTTGAATCCTCAGGACAGGTGGCAGTCTCAGTGTGTACCTTGCTACACCTAAGCCGGGACCATAAGAAAGAAAACTCAGTGAAAAGCCACACTTGGAGCGCTCTGTGGCAGAAAAGGAATTCCAAGATGGCCGCCGTGGGGCAAACGCAGTAGCGGTCTAGATGTTTTTCCCCCACCTATGTTTAATCTTAGGTGAAGCGCGTTCTCCCCAAAGAGTGCGCACTTCACTAAAAAAATTCCAGTGTGCACTCCTCGAGATATTTGATTGTGGTACGTTAGGAAAATTCTCAGAGGTTTAGGCGTACCTTGTTGTACGAAATTATTTCCTCCTCGTTCTCCTCCGTGTGCCAAGTCCAGATTCTAGAAATTAGAAGACATCGTCTGGGCAGTTCTTTGCGGCGTTGCTCCTCCTGCCTCAGGATCCCCGACTGCTGAGGACAGCGGAGAGCTTCCTATTCACAGTTAACCCCTGAAAGGAATGGAGAAAGAAAAAACTAAGACATTACTCAGCTGACAAACTCTTGCTGTTGATTGATGAGAAGAAATAATTATTGTATATAGTTTATATTGAAAGAACGAATAAGCTTACCTTAGAACTAAAAATTTCTCCTCAACAATCTGTAAATAAAAAAAGTACAAGAATAATATTGTTACAGCAATTCTCTTCAAGTTAAATAGACAGCATAAGAGATAACAAGAAATTTAACTACGAACTAGTAAGAAGATACATTAACAATAACACTGATAGGTGAGTTCATAATAGCATAATAAATAGGTTAATGTTTAAGTGTAGTGAGGTTCATAAATTGTTAATGTAATCCATAGGTTAACCAACTAAAACCAGTATCAGAAGAAAAATAAAAAACGAAAATCGCTAGATCCAGCCACTAAGAAGTGAGGCGTAGTTCATTGGACTTAGGGGTATGTGATAAAATACACGTGTGTATAAATATATATATATATATATATATATCTGCTCCCAAAATTCCTCCACGTTCAATAAGAACAAGAAAACAGCACTCTCAGGGGGGGTTACAGTGCTAACAGTTCTTTATTAGCAACCAAGCACAGACAAGACGCGTTTTGGTGCTTAGCCTTTGTCAATTGCGAGTTAGAACGCGCCGCCATTTCTTTTAAATGCATTTCTTCAATCACAGTGTGTATGGCATCAACATAGAAAGAAGACTACAAAATTGCATACTTGTCGCCATTTTGGAAAGTGCAATATGAACATGAAAAAAGAAAGTATATACACGCAAAATTCATGGTCTTCAATTGTGAAGGAGAGAGTTAAGATCAATTCTCGTATTACCGTATTTACAGTACTTCAATTATTGCCCTGGATGGGCCATGCCTATGGCATTGTTATTAACGCCCACAGATGGGCTTAACCTCTGTTGTGTCACATCTTGTTAAAACAATGCAATCATCAATGTATCAGTTCATCAAGCATATTCCTCCTAACAACGGAGAAAACAATATATGAAACAGTTTGCAAACAATAAAAGAAGTTCATTCTCATATTTAATACCCCAAATGTACTGCTAACTCCTCATGTGTTTTAAGCCCAAACTGATTCTTACTCTGTAAATCTATAATATAGCGTGATTCTAACCGTCGTAATTTTTGCAGACGGTCTCCTCCTCTTGGGAGGGGAGGTACGCTGTCCAGACAAAAGTAAGCCAATAGGTCCCTATTGTGCCCATGTAGTTTGTTAAAATGTCAGGCAACTGGATAGGATTCATCGGTGTTATTGATAGCAAGCATATGCTCCAATATATGCAGTTTTACAGGATTAATCGTACTACCGACGTATCTTAACACGCAAGGACATACCAAGCAATAAATTGCATATGGTGTGGTACAAGTCAGAAATTTAGTGATTTTTTGGGGGAATTTAAGGCCAGGTATGGTATATGTCAGGGTCCTTTTACTGATTTTGCAGGCCTTACATCGGCCACAGGGATAGAAACCATTTAATAGTATTTTACTCAAGATACTAGGTTTCATCAAGTGATGACTATGCACCAGATCATCTCTCAAAGCCCTAGCTTTGCGAAATGTTACTAATGGATTAGATGGTAAATCATCTTTGATCGTGTTATCCGTTAGTAAAATGTTCCAATTTTTTCTAAGTATCTTTCTAACTTGTTCAGAATTATCTGAATAAGTTGTGATGAGTCTGAAAGTTCCATGATCTTTGACCTCTGTATGTTTGGCTTTTAACAGCTCTGATCTTGGCCGTTTGTTAACTTTATTTAAGGCCTGTTCTAGCACTCCCTCTTTGTACCCACGAACTCTAAAGCGGTTCATGCCGAGTTTCTCCGTGTGTTCACATAATTACATTATGTTTCAACACGTACTGCATTGTGATCTATGGTGACAGATCATTATTTTCTGCCATTTTGCTTTATTGTGCCCTGCATTAACGCATGTATCAAGTTTACCTTGTATATATCATAAGTATTTGTACAGCTAATATGTATATACGGGCGCATCTATGCGAATAACATTAGCATTTAGAACATGGGTGAATGCTTTTAGTCATTTAAAAATGTGGCATTATGAATCGACTTGATTTGATAAAATCATATGCAGTAATCTTGTCATAAGACCTATTAGTTGATGGACATGGTATACAATTGTTATCCACCTTTGACCATTACAATATGGCGCCCACGAATTGGGTTCGGTATGAGACTTATCATGTTAGTCCACCGTTTATGTCTAGTAATTGGAAAGGCGCGAAATTCAAATGTTTACCAAACCTGTATATACGAGACCTCCGCATTATCCACTCATCAGTGAACAAGGACGCAAGTCCGAAACGCGTCTGATGACTGGCACCACCACCTCCATTTTATGGAATAAATAATTTCTCACATTGAAGACTGGCTTGCGGTGATCATTACTTGGTGTCTGTGTACCTGTACGCTGGCTGCCGGCTGCTGCCGGTGACTCGTTGGAGTTATATATATATATATATATATATATATATATATATATATATATAACTGCTCCCAAAATTCCTCCACGTTCAATAAGAACAAGAAAACAGCACTCTCAGGGGGGGGTTACAGTGCTAACAGTTCTTTATTAGCAACCAAGCACAGACAAGACGCGTTTTGGTGCTTAGCCTTTGTCAATTGCGAGTTAGAACGTGCCGCCATTTCTTTTAAATGCATTTCTTCAATCACAGTGTTTATGGCATCAACATAGAAAGAAGACTACAAAATTGCATACTTGTCTCCATTTTGGAAAGTGCAATATGAACATGAAAAATGAAAGTATATACACGCAAAATTCATGGTCTTCAATTGTGAAGTAGAGAGTTAAGATCAATTCTTGTATTACCGTATTTACAGTACTTCAATTATTGCCCTGGATGGGCCATGCCTATGGCATTGTTATTAACGCCCACAGATGGGCTTAACCTCTGTTGTGTCATACCTTGTTAAAACAATGCAATCATCAATGTATCAGTTCATCAAGCATATTCCTCCTAACAACGGAGAAAACAATATATGAAACAGTTTACAAACAATAAAAGAAGTTCATTCTCATATCTAATACCCCAAATGTACTGCTAACTCCTCATGTGTTTTAATCCCAAACTGATTCTTACTCTGTAAATCTATAATATAGCGTGATTCTAACCGTCGTAATTTTTGCAGACGGTCTCCTCCTCTTGGGAGGGGAGGTACGCTGTCCAGACAAAAGTAAGCCAATAGGTCCCTATTGTGCCCATGTAGTTTGTTAAAATGTCAGGCAACTGGATAGGATTAAAAAAAAAAATTTTGAACCAATGAAAAGTGTTATTTTCAGGTCACATGACCAGTGGCTTCATTATTATGAAACCAAAACTGTTATGAACCAATGAAAAGTGTTATTTTCAGGTCACATGACCCGACGCGCTTCCGCTACGCGCCCCGGGGCGCGCCCGGGGGCGCGCTCCCGGTCGCGTAGCGTAAGCTCATCGGAAGTTTACGATGCGTGATCGTATTCGCACGAGTGCTTCCGGGTGCGCTTACGCCGTGCGTTTCACGCAGACGTGGCTGCGCGATACGTCACGATCATGTTTCGTTCGCGATAATGGCGCTTACGGGACGCTACCCGGTGCACGCCCCGGGGCGCTTCATATAATTACGCTTTCCGCGCGCTCCCCGGGGCGCGCACCGGGAGCGCACCAAGGGGAAAAAAAATACAAAATAAAAATATATATTAAAAAAAATTAGGAAAAAATTGTAGGGACTGGTAGCCCAATGTGCCTTTGCTATGTCTCAAGATATATGCTCAAGTGGTTTTAACGAAAGTTAACTTTGAAAAAATATATATTGGGCTACATTGGGTTATATATATGTTAGAGCCCAATGTAGCCAAATGTAGCCCAAAGATGGCCACCAGAGACAAAAAAAACAAATGTAGTCAAAATATTAGCCAGATGTAGCCCAAATATAGCCCAATGACAGAATGTCCCAGAGTGTTCTAAAGAACAACTAGTGCGCTAAAAGTCTTACTTATAAACTGAGATTTATAGTTAGGAATTAGCATTAAAAAAAACTTTGAAATTCACTGAAAAAACCATAGGTTTCACACCAGTTATAGTTAGAAATTAGCATTTAAAAAACCTATTAAATTCACTGAAAAAACCATAGGTTTCACACCAGTTATAGTTAGCTTGAAATTTTACTGACATAAAACCATTGAAATTCCCACATTATAGTTAGTTGGACTCACTATAACTTGCGCGCCTGCAATACACTGCTGATGACGTCACATATTACATCACTCATGACATGGTCAGTGACATCACTCATGTGACCAGAAAATAACACTTTTCATTGGTTCATAACAGTTTTGGTTTCATAATGATGAAGCCCCTGGTCATGTGACCTGAAAATAACACTTTTCATTGGTTCAATAATTTTTTTTTTCTAAATTTTGAGAAACTCACCCATTTCTCTCACTATTGATTTGCACTTGGAGAGAGCAAGAGGTGTTTTGTGAATTCTCTACTCATTAATTTTCCTGATCTACAGCAATGGCTGCAAGGGAGTCATCCAGCAGTGATTCAGATGGATTTGTGCATGAGGACCCTCCTCACCAGAAAACAAAGAACCACTTTATCTGGAAATTTTATGACATCCCTGAAGGACAAAAAAAAGTTAATGCAAGTAAAGTAACTTGTAAAATATGTGGCAGTATTTTATCCAGAGGCAATCCTCTAAAAAAATATAGCTTTGGAAATGCCAATTTAATTAGGCATGTCAAAAGAAGACACCCCAAAAATTATTCCAGGGAGAGTGTCAGGGAGCTGGCAGAGAATGCATGATGAGATGGCAGCAGCACCTCCACTGGTGGAGCAACACCTTCAGGAAGAACACGTGCAAGAATGGTCCCTAACGTTCAGCCGGTCTTTGCAGGCATAACATTTTCATGTGTGGACTGTGACGAACTACTTTGTCATGGAGAGCAGAGCGTTGAACTCATTGCAATGACAGGAACACCGATGCTCTCCCCGTCCCAAAATGTTCTCATTTTTTGCTCCTGTTGAGCAGTTTTTGAATCCCTGTTTTTGTTTTTCCCCTGAAAAAAATCCCAAAAAAATATAAAATCGTTTTAAAAAGTATTAAAAAAATATAAAACATCAAAAACAAAAAAAAGTTCTTTTCAGAACTACCTCCAATTTTTAAAAAAATTCTATTTTTTTTTTAAAAAGTGTCATTCTTTTTTCTCCATGGTCCGCTCCCCGGTGCCCGTACCGGGCGCTCCCCCCGCGCAAATCAATAAAAAAAAATAGTTTTTGCCCCGTGGGGCCCTTTTATAACCCCCACAACAAACCTAGAGGGTCAGGGGGGGTGTACCCTGCCCCCTTTTGCTCATTTGCCCCTTTGATTTTTTCCACCTCAATCTACCGAGGTACAAGATGGCGGCCGCTGCGGACTGTTTCGAATGTTTACAGACACCCGAGAGCCAATCAGCTTTCCGCGCGCAAGTCGCGTGGCGCGCCCGGAGCGCTCCCCGGTGCGCGTACCGGGGCGCGGCTCTAGATATATATATATTTTTGAACCTAAATTACTAAAAATCCACTGGAGCACATATCTTAAGACATAGCAAAGGCACATCGGGCTACCAGTCCCTACAATTTTGCCAACTTTGGTGGAAATCCATTCAGCCGTTCGGGCTAAAAGTGAAATCGACCGCCCTATGGAAATTAACATGGGGAAAACGCATTTTGGGACTCCCCTTTTATCTCGGCTCCCGCTTGACGCATCCCCCTCAAACTTTCAGGAAAGGACCGGAGCGCCGCGAGGCCATTTTGAGGAAATATTCAGGCAGATTCGTCAACCGGCGCCAAAGTTATTCCAAATAGAATTTTGAGATTTAACATTGAAAAAAATCCTAACTATAAGTGGAGCGAATGGGACATACAGCACAGGGAGGCCTGAGCGTTGCACTGAGCTTCGCTACGCAAGGTATAACGCTCCGATTAAAATGACTGTTCCTGAATCCCTACCTTCTCCCCCTACTCAAGGGATAACAAGACATTCTAATCTGTTTGAAATCAGGGAACCCACTGAAGGGTCTGTTGATAATTGCGCCTTGGACTACAACAACCATCAACCCTGGTGGTGTAAAATGCTTTAGCCACGCCACCTTAGGGCGGTACTGTCCAAACGAAATAAAGTTGGATTTTCAAAGGTGCAACCACAGCCTGTTTTCTGCGTCAGCCCCATGAAGAAGAGGCGTTGGCCTCGAAACGCGTAGGGCGCATGATGGATGTATAATTGAAAGGAGCAGCAGGGATTCCAGGGCACGAGGTGACAGATAGCTGGAAGGCACGGCGCGCTATGGGTGACTGCTGAAAGCGCAGGTGCGCTCTTTGCTCGTTATATATAGAGAGTGCAGAGAAATTTGCATCGGAAATCAATGAAAACAGTCTTAATCTCAAATTCACTTGTTCCACCAGCAAAGAAAGAATTCAATTTCTAGATTTAGAGCTATTCGTAGAAAACAACAAAATTCAGACCAAAACATACCGCAAGCCTACTGCAGGAAATGCGGTTTTACATGCGCAGAGCTTCCACCCAGTCAAACTTAAAGAGTCCATTCCATACGCTGAGTGTCTACGAATGACAAGAAATTGTAGTACTCAGGAAGGAGTGAGTGAAGCCAAGGCAAACTTATTTGACAGACTTAGCAAAAGAGGATATAGTGCTAAAACTTTGTCACAAGCAGAGAATAAATGCCGCGATGTGAATAGAAGGGATCTTCTATTCTCAGAAAAGAAGAAAAAAAGCACTCAAGAGAATAAAAATGTCCCTGACATGCCTAGATTAATCACGGGTTACAATACCTATCATAATCATGTTAGAAAGATCTTGCAGAGACATTGGCCTTTGGTACAAAATGACCCCGTAATAGGGCAATGGTGCAACAGAAGCCCCTCAATCACCTTTAGGAGGGCCAAATCAATGCGTAACCAGCTTGTAGTCAGTGCACCAACCATCACAAAGCCACCCATTTGGTTAAATAACCAAAGAGGTTTCGTCAAATGCGCAAAATGCAAAGCTTGCAAACAAGGCATTAACACCAAAGAGGTCCCTGTTCCATTTAGAAACAAACCATACACCATCAGAGGCTGCTACTCATGTAAAACGGAGTACGCAGTATATGTCCTTGTTTGCAAATGCGGTAAACGATATGTTGGCAGTACCATCCATCCAGCGCATGTTCGTATATTGCAGCACCTGCGAGCAATAACGAACAATGATGAAACCTACCCAGTGGCTAGGCATATACACAAGACACACGCTGGCAATAGTTCTGACATCAAGTACTTTGTCATTGACAATGTTGCAAAAAGTATCAGAGGGGGGAATCGCAGACTTGCCCTCAGGCGTCTGGAATCAAGATACATTATCTTGTTGGATTCCAAGATTCCGAATGGGCTTAATGCCGATGAAGCATTGACAGTACATTTATAAAACAGTGCAGCAGACTCCCGCAGTTTCCATTTCCCGCTGGTAATACACCTACACCATCACTTGTGTAAATACTTTGTTTCCTTTATACCTTGTGTCAAGTATTGTAGTTATTGTAGTAATTTGTTATCTATCTAGTTTGGTTACGCCAGGGTCTTATCAATCCAGGTAAAACTTTGAGGTCCCGAGAAGAGATGCACGGGTCTAGGCATGATATTTTGTTAATTCAATATATACGTATGAATATGGTTCACAACCCCATGCATAAAACACACAAACACTAATCCACTTGGAAACGATGTGTATGCAGTAATTTTTGTGTTCTGTTCCGTTATTTTGGTTTATGAACGTGCATGGGGGCAGAGAAAATCTCTGTTAATTATGGAATGACCTGGTCTCATATAATGTATCATTGAGGTAATTACTCATATGTTCTAGAAGCCGTGTCACCAGGACAATGTTTGACTATAATCACAGGGTACTACACAGAGTGCCCTGAATGTCCGATTGGTCACTGTGTTGTTTGTGATATGACCCTCTTTTTGTTTCTTACCTGATGTTTTGGTTTACAGATCTTGCCATGTATTTAAAAAGTCAGCACTTTGACTTTTGCAAACAGACACAGAATGTGAATACTTTGTTTATTTAATACACAATGACATGAAAGTATTGTTTTTGGAATTTAAATGTGATGAAGGAAAAAATGCATTTTCTCACTTAAATAAGCACTTTTGCACATTAGGAACTTTTTTATGTTGGTTGCGTGACCACATGACCAAACTTTTGTGTTACCTGAGTAACCATACACCAATCACAGTGAGGCAACTGTGTTTGTCATAAGGTATATGTGTTTGTAATTGACATTCAAGTAGGTGAAGTGAGCAAGGCGGAGGCTTCCGCCAAAACGCGTCTTTTCAGCAGTTTTGGAAAATAAACATCACTCTTAAGCAACTCACGGAGTCGGTGCCGTCCTTTATCTTGAGGAAATGTGCTTGGTAAAAAATATATATATATATATATATATATATCGGCCACACTGGCCACAGATTAGATTGCCCAGTGCCCACCCATGCAACGCTCAGTAGTATTCACCACTCTCTCTTTTTTCCAGAGCAACATAATTATTACTGAATTAATTGCCGGCATCAATTTACCATCCTTCCAGCACTAAATGTTATGATTGTCTACTTCAAGGTCGAGTCAACTACTTCAGTTTTTTGTAACTTGTTCCTAGCTATCCCTGCCACCATTATGTTTTATTTTACTTTAGCATTGCTTATCAATATCATTCATCATCACTTTCTTCTTGTTTGGCAGTCTTCTTCTTGTGTACTTACTACTTACTGTACTTCTACTACTCGTTTCTTAGTCTCCCTCAGGTGACTGACTGTCTCATCTTCTGTTTTTTGCAAATGCAACTGTTTACTACTGCTACCACCACCCCCCACCATGGCACCGTAGGAAACCAAACCATCACCATGCAGCCATTGCTTCGCCTAACATCAATCACAGGTAAGAGAAGAAGGGTGGGGGAATCAATGATGTATATACTATGGAAATTCATTAATTCACGCACCCACATCCTTCCGAGTACATTACATACTACAAAGGGATTTTAGTTGCAGAATGCAGACTAGGATGAGAGACTGACTGTAATAGGACAAGTGCAAGTACTGTGCTGCATCTATCTGTCGGTGTGTTACACTATTGGCAGATTTTAAAAACTGGCAACAGCCCTGCTGCCAAAAGGAGGAAAGAAACAAGGTGACTTAAAAGAGTAATTACCGCAGAAAAGATTTTCATCATACATACTGGATACTATAAATGTATTACCCTAACACAAAAACTAGGAGAAAAACCCACAACACCTGACCCACCCCTCTCCCTAACCCCAACCAATGTCCAGTAATAAATAAATGTTGAAGAAAAAGTAAACCCCAAGGTTCCCCAACTAGTGCCAACATCCAACCCACCCAAAAAAAGATTAAAAAAGGGGCAAGAGTCAAAGACTGAGCAGTGACGTCTAGCGGCCGGGGTACCGGCTAGTTCACTCCAAGACCTCTCCCAGATTGGTCTCCAGGTGCGCCACTCGTAGGAGCACGGGGAACTGAATGTTCCTGCAGAAACAACAGGGGTGGGCAGCAGCAGATAATGATGTTGATGGGCAGGTGGCGGCTGCCAGAACATGGCACCGTACCACCGGAGGCACGGGGGCTAGCTGGGCACCGGGGCTTTGAAGGAAGAAGCTGCAGCTGTGACCTTCTGTTCCTCCTTTGCCAGGACAAACATTGTTAATTGAAACAATTGTAACCAATACTTTTAGCAAAACAGTAACACAAAATTAAATTACACATATAAAAATGATAGTGTCACAGTAGAAGCACTAGCAGTTGTGGTATCCTCTCCTGCTTAATTCACTTCCTCTTCCACAAAGATTTGGATGTGATGATTATACTTTCAGGCGCTATGCAATAGAGTAGAACTATTATTTTTCTCTCTCTCTTGTTTAGCACAATTAATCTTGTAGGCATGACAGCTCAGTCAGCTTGTGCCCCAAACAGACATACTTGTGTTGCATACTCATGTTACTTTACTACAATCTGCAGTTTGTGATGTTGACAAAAAGACCCTAGAAGCAATGTTTTGGAAAGGGGCGACCACTCGGTCCCCCCGAACGTATGGCGGAGTACCACGATCCCCCCGGGAAGCCATCTTGGGCGGGAGGCGCGTCTCGGCTGGTATGCCCGAAGCGGCGTAGCCGGGGCACGCCTTTTCCCGCCCTAGAGTGGGTTGGCCTAGACACTGACGCGGCTGGCCACGCCCTAGGGGCAGGCAGGGGCGGGTTTACGCCCGCCCTGAAGACGGATAAAAGGAGAAGCAAGATCCGAAGGCATCCTCTTGTTCCTGTGCTCTGAAGCTGCACCTCCTCGCTGCACGTGAGCTCGAGACGGAACGAAGAGCCAATTTTGAGCGTTGTAATCTTTCTTGTTTGTTTTCCAGATACTCTGTTGGAGAATGCCGAAGAAGGCGGGAAAGCGCATGACTACTGACCAGATGCTGCGCGTTCTTATGAAAGAGATGACTGAGTTAAAGAGGCGAATGGATGAAAACGAGGACGGTGGATCGAAACGTCCTTTGGCGGGAGCAGCCCCGGGAGGAAAAAACAAGAGGCCCAGGCGAGGGAGAGCTGTGGAAGACATCCCGGGCCCTAACGCCCCGCTAGAGGCACCCACCCCCGTGCCGGAGGGAGGGAATCCGATTCCCGTTGTGGTCACCCCCGTGTCCGGGGACGATATGCCGCCTGAACTGGCAGCACAACTAGCAGCGTGGTTTGGTAAGGATAGTGAGGGCGCCACGGCTGTCGACGCGCAGGCGCTGATGAAGCAACTGCGTGAGTTACGGGAAGCAGCAAAGGTATCCACACCGGCTGCGGTAGTAGAGAAGCCGCAGGGGACAGGTTCGGTCGCAGAGACGCCGTCCGGTTCAGGTAAGCGGCCATTGCCGATTGCAAGGGATGAGTCAGCACCTTCTCGTAGGGAGAGGGTGGGTCAGCATGTTCCCTTGGCTATTAAGGAGAAGATATGGGCGGGAGAATATGTAAACATTTTCTCGTTGCTTACTGATCACTATGAAATGGAGCATGTTAAGGGCCAGAAGGATCTCATGCATCCGAGTGTTTGGCGCGCAAAAATGGCCGCCTTTAAGGTGAACGAAAATATTGGCAATTGGGGCAAAGCGTGGGGGGTCTTTACATCGATCTTGGGGGAACGAAGGCCCGATCTGCTGCAAGAATTGCCGATTTATCAGTCTCGAATCATGGGGTACTCGGTGTCACATGAGGGTAACCATTGGTTCTGCTATGATAATCTGTTTAGAAAGGCTAAAGAACATGATAAAAGCTTAACTTGGGATTGTTATGATTCTGTGTCTTGGGATAAAATGAAGGAGACTGGTATGTTGAAAGTGCCATTGGTGGGAAGTAACATTGGCGAATCCTACCGCCAGTATGCGGGGACGCCCTTTCGATCAGGTACAGGTACCGACAATTACTCGAGGCCTGCCGGAAATACAGGAAAAAGGGGGGTTTGTTGGAACTTCAACAGGGGAAAATGTACCAGGCCCCAGGGATCGTGCAAATTTAGGCACGAATGTAGTGGGTGTGGGCAATCATCCCATCCTGAGTCCACGTGCAGAGCCAAAACGGGTGATAACGGGGGTAGAGGAGGCGCCAAACAGGTCTAATATAGTCCGAGGGGCGCCTTTGCCTACCCCGATTGATACCTTGGCGATGATTCCTTGGCTCAGCGAATACCCGGATCGTACTTCTGCTGGGGTGTTGCGGAACGGGTTTTCTTATGGTTTCCGCATCCCAGTGGGGGACTTTCAAGGTGCAACGAAATGTAAAAATCAGCTATCGGTCTTTCAGCATACGACTGTGGTACAGGATAAGATCAGGAAAGAGGTGACTCGAGGTCGAGTCGCCGGTCCGTTTAGTGTACCACCGGTTCTTAACTTTGTTTGTTCTCCCTTAGGTGTGGTCCCAAAGAAGGACCCGGGTGAGTTTCGGCTGATACACAATTTGTCAGCCCCACGTGGTCTTTCCGTAAACGAAGCGATAGACCCGGAAGTGTGTTCGGTGCGGTACGCATCCTTCGATGAGGCCGTAGCCATTTTGAATCGCCTGGGGCCCGGGGCGCTGATGGCAAAATCTGATATCGAGTCAGCGTTCCGGTTGCTCCCGGTACATCCAGACGATCAGCGTCTCCTAGGTTTCATGTTTCAGGGTCATTATTACATGGATAGGTGTATGCCGATGGGGTGCTCTATATCTTGTGCCTATTTCGAAAAATTCAGTACTTTCCTACAATGGGTCTTCACAAGGAAGACGGGTTTCCAAAATGTGATGCATTACCTTGATGATTTTTTGTTCCTGGGGGCGGCCGGGGATCCGGAATGTGGGCAGGCTTTGGCTCAATTTTGTGTTTTAATGAATCAGTTTGGCGTGCCATTGGCACCAGGTAAGACTGTGGGGCCTTCCACTTGCCTCGAGTTTTTGGGGATCGAGTTGGATTCCGAGGAAGGGTGTTTTCGTTTACCTGCCGAAAAAGTGTCAAAGTTCAGGACATCCCTGCAAATATGTATAAATGGATCCAAGGTTAAGCTGCATCAGTTACAGCAGCTAGTTGGCCAGTTGAATTTTGCCCTGAGGGTTATACCAATGGCCCGCCCCTTTTCTCGTTCGATTGCTCAAACCATGGTCGGCCTGAAGGAGGGCCATCATCGCACGAGGCTCTCGGCTGAGGTCCGCCAGGACATGCGCATTTGGTTGGCATTCCTGGCGGATTTTAATGGTCGAGTCATCTGGAATAAACCGGCCGTGTCCTCTGATGAGCTGGGGCTGTGGACGGATTCGGCAGGGAGTATAGGTTTTGGTGCCATCTTCGGCACAAGATGGTCTGCACAAAAGTGGCCGACATGGTGGCATGACAGTGGGCTAACAAGTAACATTGCTTTCCTGGAACTTTTCCCCATTTTAGTAGCCCTGAAAACTTGGCCCGAAGGGTTCAGGGATCACTCTGTGGTATTCTGGTCTGACAGTATGGCCGTGGTCGAGTGTATCAATAGCCAGGCAGCACGATGCAAGTGGATTTTGAGACTACTCAAAGAGATTGTTTTACTGTGTATGCAATTGAATGTGTTATTCAAAGCAAGACATGTCCCAGGGGTAATGAACCAGGCAGCTGATGCACTGTCTCGTTTTCGTATGCAGGCTTTCTGGGGTTTTCTTCCCACAGCGGACCCGGAGCCGGCACCCTTTCCCGAAGCTCTCTGGTCTCTCGGTGCCCCGAACTTCGTAACCTCGTGGGAGAGAGTTTAGCACCCATGACGAGGAAGGCATATGAAGGGGCGTTCCGGTCCTATTTGGCCTTTTTGGGGACTGATAGAGAGGAGCTTTGGGGCCAGGAAGAGTGGGTGGTGAATTTTCTGATGTCCTTACATCGGGTCGGGAAATCGGTGGCCACGGCTCAGAGGCATCGGGCTGCCATTTCCTTTGTTGCTAGGGCCCACGGGATCCTTGACCCAACAGCGTCTTTCGTTGTACAGAAAGCGCTACGAGGGTGGCAACGCCTTGAGGGTCGCAGAGTAGATGAAAGGCGCCCGATAGGTTTAGATAGGCTGGCCCAGTTGCTATCCAGACTCCCTGCTACGTGTTCATCTCAGTTTGAGACGGTGTTATTCCGAGCCGCTTTTACGCTGGCATTCCATGGGGCTATGCGGGTAAGCGAACTAGTGGCGAGGAACAAGCAGGATGTGACAGGAGAATTGTGCCTGGAGCACGTCCAGATCAGAGGGGAGACGATGACGGTCTCGTTTGTCAGGTCCAAAACGGATCAAAGTGGGATGGGTGACTGCATAATCATACGCAGGATTCCCGGGTCCTCCATGTGCCCGGTAAGGTGTCTAGAGGATTATTTAACACGTAGGGTGGCATCATGGGGGGGGACCTTGTTGAGACACGCTGACGCCACCCCACTGACAAAGTTTCAGTTTCAGCGGGTGCTTGCGATGTCGATTGCCGCTGCGGGCTTGAACCCGGGCGAGTTTGGGACCCATTCCTTTCGGATAGGGGCTGCTACGGAAGCTACAGCCAGGGGTCTGGATGTGGAACAAGTTAAACGGGTGGGGCGTTGGTCCTCCAACTGTTATAAAAGGTATGTGCGTTTGCACATGTTGTGAAGCTGTAACAATGTACTCACGCTTCTTGTTTTTGTTTGGTTTTCAGTTACGCAAGCCTACGAGGCGGGGCGGACTTTGCAGTCGACCCAACACCGGGCCAGCGGTCAGACATCACCGGCTGTGAAAAAGGAGGTGTGGGTCGTGGGCCACTCATACGTGAGACGTGCCGCAGACGTATTCAAGGCAGGTGATATGATTCACGTAGCTGGGGAATACGGGTACAGTGTGTCCTTCTACGGAAGAGGCGGTCTCTGTATTGACCAGTTTCAATCATTTTTTGAGGGTTTGCTAGGGCGGACGAGGTCACCGCCGTCTGTAGTCATAGTACATCTTGGGGGTAATGATTTGGTCACCACTGGTAGACGACTTCTCCTTGAGGCGATGCTTTCCACTGTAAGTTGGTTAGCGAGGAGAGTTCCAGGGTGCACAATTGCATGGTCCCATGTGATCCCACGAAAAGTGTGGCGGGGGGCTATTTCGGTTCCTGCTTTAAATCATTCTGTTAGAAAGCTTAATAACAAAGTGAGTAGGTTGTTCCGTTCCAAGACTCTGCATGCTATTTCACATGGGTGTATTAATGATGACAGTATGTATGTGGGGGATGGAGTGCATTTGTCTCGGGTGGGGAATGAGTTACTCATAGGAGACTTCTTAGCATGGCTAAAAACGTTACACCATGACCTTTAGGTAGGAGTGTTGTGGGGGGTCCGGATAGCCGGTCAACTATCCGGCCTGTGGCGGTAAGGTCATGATCGGTGAGCACTAATTGGAAGATCCCTATGAGTGGGCGTCACCCAGCACGGATGGGAGCGCTCGGGGGAGGTGGCCATTGGCCCCTCAACGGGGAGGCGGTCCCTTCTAAGGATGGGTCGCCGAAAGAAAAGGAAAGGCGGTCAAGGCCCCTTCCTGGGTAGGAGGGGTTACAGCCCCCTCCTGGGGAATTTCCCGGGGCCAGGACGTCTGCGACGGCAGATGTGGTAAGTTGTGTGGGGTTTGGGGGGGGGTCTACGCTACCTTCTAGATACCTCACACGAGTCCTCGAACGACCTCTAAGTGGCGTCGAGTTTTAATGGGGCCCCCGTCAAGTCAAGGGAAATTGGTAATTGCACTTGAGGTACGCCTCTGGGCCGCCCCTCACAAGTGAGGGCGATATTTCTGGGTTAGGGATCTTGACACCGGTTACGACCTTGCCGTTGGCCCTTAAACGTTAGGATGTACAATTTCAAAATTTCAAGTAAATGTTTTGTAGGATGTTAGTTCGGCTAGGAGAACCTTTGTATTAGAGAATCTGTTAAGGATAGCCAAACATCGCAATGTGGTAATGAAATTGTACATAATATGAAACTGTTTATTTAATGTTTTAATTTGTTTCATATTTTAATAAATACGGCCGGGAGGGTTACTCCCTCCCGTCTTCCAAAGACTTCAGAACTGTTTCCGGTTTCCCATCCTTGGGGATTGTGTTGAGAGGGGGTGGCGGGTATCTCAGCCATATGGAAAGGGGCGACCACTCGGTCCCCCCGAACGTATGGCGGAGTACCACGATCCCCCCGGGAAGCCATCTTGGGCGGGAGGCGCGTCTCGGCTGGTATGCCCGAAGCGGCGTAGCCGGGGCGCGCCTTTTCCCGCCCTAGAGTGGGTTGGCCTAGACACTGACGCGGCTGGCCACGCCCTAGGGGCAGGCAGGGGCGGGTTTACGCCCGCCCTGAAGACGGATAAAAGGAGAAGCAAGATCCGAAGGCATCCTCTTGTTCCTGTGCTCTGAAGCTGCACCTCCTCGCTGCACCTGAGCTCGAGACGGAACGAAGAGCCAATTTTGACCCACCCACCAGCCCCTGAGGACAGCAAGTGGTTTTTTGAATAAAGTTGATGGATAACTCTGATTTTCGTTTACAGATTGTGGTATTATCGTGATGAATTTGAGTATGTAATAAAGAATGGTCAATTTGTGTTACATTTCGTAAATTAGGAAAGTCTGCTTTAAGTGTTCATTGGTAAGCATGCTTTTAATAAGAATGTAGTTACTACGGTCTTTTTAGTTTAGTCATTTAGTTAGCATTGTCGTATTTATTTTGGTCGGGCGGTAAGGTCATGATCGGTGAGCACTAATTGGAAGATCCCTATGAGTGGGCGTCACCCAGCACGGATGGGAGCGCTCGGGGGAGGTGGCAATTGGCCCCTCAACGGGGAGGCGGTCCCTTCTAAGGATGGGTCGCCGAAAGAAAAGGAAAGGCGGTCAAGGCCCCTTCCTGGGTAGGAGGGGTTACAGCCCCCTCCTGGGGAATTTCCCGGGGCCAGGACGTCTGCGACGGCAGATGTGGTAAGTTGTGTGGGGTTTGGGGGGGGGTCTACGCTACCTTCTAGGTACCTCACACGAGTCCTCGAACGGCCTCTAAGTGGCGTCGAGTTTTAATGGGGCCGCCGTCAAGTCAAGGGAAATTGGTAATTGCACTTGAGGTACGCCTCTGGGCCGCCCCTCACAAGTGAGGGCGATATTTCTGGGTTAGGGATCTTGACACCGGTTACGACCTAGCCGTTGGCCCTTAAACGTTAGGATGTACAATTTCAAAATTTCAAGTAAATGTTTTGTAGGATGTTAGTTCGGCTAGGAGAACCTTTGTATTAGAGAATCTGTTAAGGATAGCCAAACATCGCAATGTGGTAATGAAATTGTACATAATATGAAACTGTTTATTTAATGTTTTAATTTGTTTCATATTTTAATAAATACGGCCGGGAGGGTTACTCCCTCCCGTCTTCCAAAGACTTCAGAACTGTTTCCGGTTTCCCATCCTTGGGGATTGTGTTGAGAGGGGGTGGCGGGTATCTCAGCCATAAGCAGTAATACTAGTACTTAGTAGTAGGTGATGGAGCAAAAACAAGAATTTAGAAACAGATAGATTGAATAGGATTTTAGAAAAATTAATATTAGGAAATGGAAATAATAGAGCGGTAAAAGTAAAGGAAATATTAATATATAACAACACCAGGAGTACTTACTGGGGCCAGCAGCAAAGCCATCTGTGCCTGAGGCTGCTTCCTTCAGCTCCCGCACCCGCCTCACTGCCAGTTGACCAATCTTCTTCTTGCCCCCAGATGCCGATCATCTAAGACATAATTAAAGAGACAAAAATGTATTTGTGTTAATTAAATAAATAAAATAGCTCTCAATGTATTTTAGATAGAAAACGACAATTGCATTAACATTGATCTATCCTAAAGCAATCAGATTGACTTATTTGACTAGTAGTAGTCAACTAGTATGTATCGTAGTTGAGTACCATCCAATCATTATTATTCCACAGTTCAATTCTGGTTCCTGAATCCTAAACATACCTAGCCCACCAATTCCAAACTTTAGAATGAATTGTAAAAAAATTATATTTGCTTCTAAGTTCCGATCTCATTCCCAATCATCTCTCAGTCTCAACGCCAACAATCCCTTTTGAAACAAAAAAAAACAATGCGGCCACCTCCGCCTCTGTGAATAAGGCCCGTGGCTGCGCCCCTTTTCGGCACAGCCTCCTGCAAGGAAGGTGATCGTGGCTCGTACTCCTGTTCCCCTGGCCCTTGCTCTTTGCAATGGATCTGGTTAGGCGGGCGGAAAAGAAAGGTCGGAAGTAAGAAAGTTAGGAAAAATGAAATGAAAAAAACAAGTAATAGAAAAAGAGTGAAAAACACACTAGTCACTATGGGTTCTCAGAGAAACGAGCACAGAAATCTATGATGTGTTTGATGTATCTTTTAGTATAATGAACTTGTCTATAGATAGGCCTAGGACCAAATTTACAAAGTCATTTCTTTCGAGGTTTTTAACAAATGTCAGTTGCGTAATGTACTTATTTGGTTTTAATATCTATGTTCATTATTATTTAGGTTACTGTGTGGCTTGTCCTGAAGAAGGCGCTGGTCGCCGAAACGCGCGTCGAAGGTTATTACTTCTGTGCCACAAACATTTTCTGTGTATTCTGAATCTTGTTTTTTAATTGTGCTGTTTATATTGTGATTGCTTTACATGTTATGTAATTTTGATAGTTCTTTGAACTATTTTTTATTGTATGTTTGTCTCATGAAAATTATTTTTATAATATTTTTTGAATTTCTGAAATAAGTGCCAATAAATTCTGTTTTTTAACCTCATTTTGAATATGGTTCCTTAATATGCACGAGAAGCTTGTAAGAGATCTAAAAGTACATGTAAGTTATATTGAAACAATCTGCTCGTAAGATGTTTTGAAATTACAAAGATCAACAATGACAGTCCATCAACTGGCCAATAGCATGAAAAAACAGTATTCTGTTAAACCGCATGTCTATATCAACAATTCTATGATTGCCAATTATTCTATGCTTATCAAAAATCTGCGCGTAAGATGTTTTGAAATTACAAAGATCAACAATGACAGTCCATCAACTGGCCCATAGCATAAAAAACAGTGTTCTGTTAAACTGCAAGGCTATATCAACAATTCTATGATTGCCAATTATTCCATGGTTATCAAAAACTGCAAGTAACTTCCATCACAATAAATCATCCCTAATATCCTGGGAAAAAACATTTAAAATATTACTAGAAAAAGCTCAACAAGAAGTACATTCGGACTTATGTTATTGCAAAACAAAACAAACATGGATATTGACAATGTAATCCAACAAACAGTAATGCTGGTGAATTGTTTTTTAGAATTACTAACACAGTGATTCAGAGATGTATATTGTGATAAAAAGAGTACCTGTCATGTCCTATGAGTATTCAGGAATGACTGTTAAAAAGAGAGAAAGTAAAAGATCTATCACAAACCAATGTATTCAGAAAATACAAAAACTTATATCTTGCAAACTTGTTATGTGAAACAATTTGATTCAACAAACATATTTGCTGAAGCTAATATTATACAAGAGAATTGGGAACGCGATGGTTCAAAAACAGCAAGATTTATATAAAGTATCACATAATAGGTTGGAAACCCAGAAATTGGAGAACGGTTTGGCACCATTTATGCACTACAACGCACGGTTTGTTGTGAACCAACAATAATATAAGGCATTTGAACCAAGGAATGTATTGTTTATAACCTTGGTTTTGGCATTTAACCTTTTGGTAAACTTGTATATTAGGTTGGATATAATCTCAGTCATTCAATATATGAATACAAATAATATGTATCGAAGGGATTTATAAATGAATAAGACTGAATAAGTTGCATGATGTACTAAACGGCACCCGACGCAGTCTTAGTTACATGTCCCATAAGGACGCCAACCGAAATAAGCCGATCCCAAACAATCGAAGGTTGTCGGACATCTTGAAATGTCTCTTTACTTATCATAACGTTCCATAAAGGTAAAAAGAAGATAAGAAAAACGTATCTAAAGTGCCATTACCGTAAGGAATAGCTAGTGCAAAAAAATAAAAATAAAGAAAACTGTCGACTGCATAACGCGGCGCATCCAGTGGCGAAGCTTACCTTGGAAACGGCATGGTGACCTGCTAAAGCGAACGGCATGGATTCAAAAGTAGCGAATAAAGAGTTTGAAAGACAACTGTTTTATATAGGGGGATAATTGAATAATTAATAACACGTGTGAAATGAAAATTCACAAAACTCGAAAAAACGGCAGTGATCATTTAAGTGCATAAGGAAGCGAAAATGGCGGCCATCTTATAATGTCGGTAATATATAGCCTGAATACACATCTTCCTCGATCATTATAAGCGCAAAGAATATATAGACGGAAAAAATTAGCAAAAGAAGGCAAACCTGTTAATATGTAATATAAGTACCAGAATGAATGATTCTAAATAGGGATTTTAATTATCAAAAGGGTCTCGATAAAAGACCTGTATTCATCACGTAATTTAAAAAAAGATGACATAATAAGTAAAAAAGGGGGAAATACGCGATTTGAAGAAATTTATATTGAAAAAAAGGTTATAAAGAAAAAAGGTCGAGCGAGTGGAGAGCATATGATAGGCCCTCGGTGTTCAGGATAAGAACTACCAGATTAATGGTCTTGGATGGACTAATACGGCGGCCATCTTAGAACGTATAGTAACGAGAGGCATGTCATCTAATTTATTATATGATCAGCCCAAAATGAAGAAATGTGAAATCGGAGACCCAAATTATTCAAACGAGTAATACTAATCAAACATTATGGGTGTCATGGCCAGTAAAATATATAGAGAAAATCTTCACAAGAAGAAATGTATAAATCCCTTCAAAATATTTCTGATTAGACCATAAGAGGCCAGAGTTATAAATAATAAGAAATGTAGATGAAATAGCAATGAAAAGGAAAGAAGGATCCTGAAGTGAATTTCAAACCATCTTACGAGCAGATTGTTTCAATATAACTTACATGTACTTTTAGATCTCTTACAAGCTTCTCGTGCATATTAAGAACTCGCCAGCCCATACTACTTACCATAAAGACAGGTGTTTGAGGTATGATTTTAGCAAGTGGTTTATTTAAAACTAGATATGATGTGTTGGTTACAACTAAGTGCAATATCTTCTCTGATGCTCATTTTTTTGAAAAATCTAAAGGATAAGCTGTATGTAAAAAAACTTTAATGTGATGAATATACAAAATCAAATGATTGACACAAATATAAAGTTTGTTTAAAGAGGAACCAATAATTTTGGGTGAATATTTGAAATGACATGGTAATTGTGTGCAGAAAAATTTTCCATGTCTTAAAGTTCTAACATATCAGTCTCAGAGATACATGTGAAGCTTTCCCCTTTCTCACAAAAAAACAAGTAGCATAGCCCACCTCACATTTGTAAATAACTTGGACAGTTTCTTCTTGTTTTAATGAAAATCTTTTTGTGTATAGATGTTTGTCAATTTTTCTTGTAAATATTATGTAAATGTATATATGAGTGTTTTTTACAAAATATTTTCTCATATGTTTTTTAGCCCTGAAGAAGTCTCAGTAAATGAGACGAAACGCGTTGGCTAGAAAAAAAGAAAATCCATTGTGAATTGGATCATTTTTCTACTGTGAAAACAAAATAAAGGATTGAAAATATACGATTGCCAAGCTCGGACCTGTTCATTTGATACAGATGTTTACCATTGCTCTAAAGGACATTATTTGCAATTATAAAGAAGTACTTTGTTGATGGGTGCTGATTCCACAGCTTATGTCCCCTTCTAGATTGTCTTAGTAAAGACAACTCATCCTAGTGCCACCCTGCACTAAATAGAATAAGTGAAAGTTACCATGTATCTCCTCAAGAGGGTCACAACTAGGCAGAAAACCTCCCAGCGGGAAGACACCTCCTAGGCAACCTTACACATCTTAATTGAAGTAGAAGATTAGAAATGATGAGACTGGCAAGCTGCAAATGCCTACTGATGAAACAGGTGAAGAATCGAACCGGGAAAAATCCCAAGAGAAGGCTCCAGTACAGGTTCCAGCCGAAACGAGCAAAAATCTAGGACAACAGTGGAAGCAAGGGGAAACCCATACAGGGCCTTGGGTAAGCTCTTGCGTCCATTCGAAGCAAAGAAGTAACAGTTATAATGAAGACGTTTAACACCTCAGACAGCCTGCAAAACAGATGCAGGTAGCAATTTCTTTACAATACAACAATATATAACTTAGAGAGCTGAAATGTTAGAAGATCTGATGAACGTAATTTCGTTGATGAAAATGTTTAGACAATCCAACATCCTCAGGCTACGGATAAAGTTGTGTTTATAGTAACGTAAAATGAATCAAGATGGAGCAACATCCGGATACTGTATATGACTTAGAAGGCAGAGGGTAGTAATATTAAAGCCCTTTGATTAAGTTAATGCAGCACACACTAATAAAAATCAACTCACCAGGACATTCATATTGTGAAAATCAAAGGGTATATGAGAACCCAATTATATTAAACCTAACATTAAAAAAATAGCAACATTTTATGAAATGTTTTGGCATGCAACCAAAAAAGAACAGATCTTGTCTTTCAAACGAAAGCCTAACACTGTGCCGTTTCAGGGATATAGTTTAACTACCCGCCATGACATCTGCAGAGTGGCCAAATATAGGTCGTAGAAGCTGGGAAAAAAGCATGCAAGAACTGAGGGAAATGGGTGCCATAGTCTACATGAGCTTTCCAGCACTGCTGGGAATTATGTAGTGGCATAAAGTGCACAGTCTCAAACAGTTACTGTAGTTGATGAAATAGTTGCAAAAATGAGTCGGTCGAATGAATGAAGCGAAATGGATTGGAGAGTTTTAGGGCAGGTGAAGTGACAATACACTCGCAGCGGCACATACTACTGTCAGCCAGGAAACGAAGGGTTCTTCCTGGAGACAAGGGGATAGGAATGGTGAAGAATACCACAGGATGTGGGTGAAAACTAGGGAAAAATTAAAAGTCCCTGAAAGCCCAAAAGAAATCGGGAGGACAACAGTTTTACCAAACACCACGTGACATCGGAGATTTCAACTTGCACTTAGTTAAGAAAAAGTAAAGATAAATAGAAAGAATGGATAGTGAGGAAATTAAGTGTTTCTCTTGGAATGCACTGTTTTAAAGATAGCTAATTGGGGGCCATGTATTATTGAATATCTTAAAAGACAAAGGGTCACATTCACGAGGAAGTGGCAGTGAGAGGCGTTAGCCTCAGCCGTGGCCCGTGGAGGGAGTTGCGGTAGGGCAGAACGGCGGGGCGGGGCAGGGGCATATGGATAATTGGAGGTAAGTAAACAATTTAATTAATAAAATGAATTTCGTAGCGTGTGCTGCATCAGATGTTGCGATGCAGGGCGCGCTACGAAATTCATTTTATTTAATACATTGTTTACTTACCTCCAATTATCCATATTCCAGTTTTAAGCACCCCCACCCTGCCCCTCCCCCGCCCCGTCTTTCTGCCTCACTGCAACTCCCTCCACGGGCTGTGGCTGGTTAGCCTCCTTGGCTTAACGCCTCTCAGCGCCACTTTGGAAACGCCAGGCTGCTCCCTATTCTCAAGAATGTGGTGCCGCCTGGCGTTTCTCCCTGAAACAGCGCTAAGTCTCATGACTTAACGCCAATGTAGGCACCCTTGCACTTTGGGGTCTGTGAGCAGGGAGGTTTGCTTATGTACAGGAAGGTGTCCCTGCCTGCACATAAGCAAACCTAAAATGGTGTTGCGTGACTTACATGTGTGTTGCTTCATGCAGCACACATGTAAGTTATAAAACAGCATTTTTTTAAAGGTTTGTTTATGTACAGGACGGGACACCCTACTGTACATAAACAAACTATGGCATTTTGCTATTTCCATGCATGCTGCACAAGGCATCACACATGGAAATAGCAAAAACTAGGTGAAATTAAGTCTTCTCCTCGTTTTGCACCTTAAGACTAGGATTTTTCTGGTCTTAAGTTCGGCGCTGCCACGTATTATCATCGACCTTGACAGTAGTTGATAAAAGGTGGCAGCGTCGATCACAATGGGTTTTGCAGTGGAACAACCACCTCAACACCCACTGCACGCCCCCTTTCACGCTAAGTTTAGCATGAAAATGGCCCTATTCTCGAAGCAGTGTTAAGCTTTGTTCAGTGAGTTAACGCTGCCTTGAGAATAGGTTGCTGGCCCTCTCACCACAGGAATGTGAAGAAAAGTGACGTTCCGGTGGTGATAGGGGCTTGAGAATATACCCCAAAGTCATCACACTAGGTTGATGCAAGAGACATGTTTCCCCAAATATAAAACAATGTCTTGGGATGACAGCTTGAGACTTGGTTATGCTCTTTGCATAATTGTAACACCAACGGCATCGCAGATTTTATTGCAGATTCATGTATGGTGGAGAAGTGTGGCTCAGGGGTTAGAGGCGGCAGACCCGAAAGCTGAGATCGGTCCTGGACCAGGGTTCAATTCCCCGCCTCGGCGGGTCTTGGGCTCAAAAATTCCACGGACTCGATAATTCTCGTTTCGGTGCCTACTCGACTCACGGGTTCACACTCTGCGACTCTGGGCAATAGCTTGCTTAATCTCCACTATGGCCCCTCGCGGCGGGATGCCTGGCTTTCACCTTGTGGATACCCTGCTGGGGTTATCTCACAGGGGAATACCAGGACGGGTTCCCAAGGCAAGCGCCTTGATGCCTTCGGGTGATACTTGCGCTGTATAAATCGCAAAACATTTACAACATTTACATATGGTGGAAGTAGCCCGTATTATGACAGTTAATATAGGGAGACTGTGGACATGTTTGTCGGTGTACACAAGTCTAACTGCACCTTGTAATGCCCACTTCCCACAACTTTCATGGGGTTTAACTACTGCAGATTTTCCTGCACTTGTGGTGGAGAACTCAGCAGTTCTAAATTAAGTTACGCCTCCCAGGAACCATTTTTAGAATTTCCAGCAGGCGATAATTGAGGTATTTTGTGCCACAAATGGACGATTACGACCGAAAATATCATTGTGAATTGGGCACATCTCATCGGCCATAACGTGTAAAATAAAAGCTGCATTGCTACACGTCTTCTATTGCATAACATATAGCCATTTTGAGTGCTATAAACGTGTAAGAATCACATTATCCTATTATAATAACAAACAAATGTCCTCTCATAGGTTCCAGGCTTCATCTTGATTTATAATGGATATTAAAGAATGTATAAAGTGACCTATAATTACCGGATTTACTGGATGCATACACATTAATTGCAATTAGTTTAAACTGGATGACATAATTGTTTGCACGTATGCAAGTTCAGTTAGGGACACAGTCATTCGTTGCAACTTCCCCTGAAATATTATGAATTGTACACTCACAGTCATGACAGTAATAGCAGGAAATGTAAGCATTTAGATAATAAAGTTTCATGGTGTTTGATATATACAGTGGTAATCTAGTAATATGCATGTTTGAAATCAAATATATGCAGGCGAAATTCTGTAATACGAGGACTTCAAGATCACTCATTAATGTGGTAATGGAAAGATGGCGCAGGCAGCATGTCCAGAATTTCATCAAAATATACTAATTTTATCCCCATGTTCTTTTCTATTCCAATCAGAGAAAATGTAGATTTTTTTTAACTAAACTTAGATAATGCTAAATTTGTCGCTCGTTTACTGAAATGCAAACATTTTTCACCATCCACAAGACAGTGCCACGTGGCGTCTGCTAAAGAAGTTCGACCAGTCTGTTGTGCAAGCGTGCAATGTCTCAGTGTGCACCTACAACACAGAGTGTGCTGTACTGTGTAAGGGTCAGGTTCTCCACTGCTCCAAGCTTTTGCTCATCAGATCGTTGCAAATCACCAGAACTTTTGATGACTACACGGACCTTATACAGATTGACGCGAGGGGTCCTGCATAAGTGTGTGAGGTAGCCGCCGGTTTTCGAGTGTCTTTTTTCCATTTTCTATTAAAAATCGATGGATATAAATAAACGTGGGACCATTCCATTATGATCTTGACAGGGAAGTTATGGAGTATAAGAATTAGAAAGGTTAGGTGCAGATACTCCGACAGAGCCGTCCTCTTTCTTTGCCAACAAGGTGTTGGGAATTGCCCTCTCTGCAAGGTTCCCAACAAACCTTTTGCCTTTCTCCTCCCCGTTTTGCTGAATTCGTTTTTGTTGGCCATAGAACTCTGTGCAATGTACCACTTCTAATCAGTGCTAAAGTGCTTGTGTTCTCTCCCTTAAAAATGGTTCGATTGGATTATCCACAATTAGCATATTTAATTTACCTATAAGCCCCCTGTAAAATGCAGTAGATGTGTTCAGGGCCTGTAAACTAAATGCCATTAATGGGCCTGCAATACTGGTTGCGCCACTGAGTTAAGTAGCCCTTTAAACATGTTGCAGGCCTGCCACTGTAGAGCCCGTGTTAGCAGATTGCACTGCCATGTCGACTTAGCATTTAAAAACCCTTGCAAAGCAGTAAACTCCTCTTTTATTACTTATTAGTCACACCTAAGGTAGACCATATAGCTAGCCCGTAGGTCAGGGTGCTGTATAAATAAAAGATATGGGCCTAGATGTAGGTAATTTTATTTTACCACTTCTTAAATATCGAATTTTACCGATTCGGTATTTAAGAAGTGGTAAAGTAGAGGGGGGGGGGGGACGTAAGTATTACAGAATCGGTAAATACCAAATCGTTAAGATTCAGTATTTACCGATTCTGTAAATACCGATTCGGTAATGCCCATTGATTCCTATGGGCATTGGAGCCCATAGGAATCAATGGGCATTACCGAATCGGTATTTACCGATTCGGTAAATACAGATTCCAGCATGGGTCCAGGGGGTGTCACTTTGACACCCTCTAGCACCCCAAATACAGGCATGTGTGCCATGTGGCACACAGACATGCCCTAAGGGCATGTCTGTCTGTCACATGGCATAGGTGTGCATGCACACATGTGCATGCACACCTGGATTCGGTATTTTACCACCCAATTGGATTGGGTGGTAAAATACCGAATCTGAAAGGCCTTTGGGACTCAGAAGAGTCCCACCTACATCTAGAAGTTACCGATTAGGTAAATTTACCGATTCGGTAAATTTACCGAATCAGTAAAATTGGCCCCCTACATCCCAAAAAACCATTTACCGGTCGGTAACGGCCGAAATCGGCCATTAACGGCCGGTAAATGGCCACCTACATCTGGCCCATGATACTCACTTTTAAGTTTTACATGCCCTGGAGTGAAAAACTTCCAAATTTGCTTTTCACTACTGTGAGGTCTACCCCTCCCATAGATTAACATTGGGGATCCTTGTGCATCTAATACACTGTAATTCCCTATTGGAAGGAGGTAGAGCTTTCATGTTTAGTACATACAGAATTGTAATGATACATACTCTTTAAAGGTAAATTCAAATGTATCATTACGATTTTAAAAAGGGCACTTTTAGTAAAAAGGCATTTTGTTACCCTCAGCTCCGTGTGGCTGCAGCCTGTCTCCAATTCACTTCTGAGAAAGGTGAAAACTGGGCTTAGTGCAGTCCATCCAGACAGCCACACACAGAGGGAGCTTAGATGCAACTTGATGGACTATCCACATCCTGATGGGCTATTCTGGGCAGGATGGGAGGGAGGGGCTAGACATAGCCTCACACTTGCTCCTGAATAGGGTGTGTCTTGTCTTCAAACAAAAGGACTGCTTAACCCCCTGTAGTGAGTCTGGAGCCTTGGTAGGAAGGGAGGAACCATGTGCCCTTCCAAGCTGTTGTTTAGCTTCAAAGGCACTAGTGGGTATAAGATATTGACTTCTGCCACTGCCATTTCAGTATACTTCTGAACCAGTGGACACTCTGCAAGGAAAAAAGATTTCTTTGCTGTTGAAAGGACTGCTACTCTGCTAGACTTATGTTTTGCTGAACTCCTGCCTTGCAGTGCTGACCTACTGCCTGTGGCCCTCTAGCATTTATGGGAGAAGGACTCTACCTACATCTCTCTTGAACACAGAACCCAGAGTAATTCTAAGGGCTAGTTTGATGGCCTCCTGATTGAAAGTCTCCGGGACATAACAGACTTCCAACAACCCTGCTCCTGCATCTAGATCCTTCCATCTGTGAGTCTACCCTGCCGAGTGGTGCCGCCTCAGCCTGGACCCTTGGAAGTGGGTCTATGGTTAATAGCCTTCTGTGAACTCATTAGAACCAACACATATTCGGGGGCCCGGCACAATCCCACAACGAGCCATGCATTGACACTGCTGCGGCGATTCGACCCGTCACAAAGACTCACATCACCGCTGCCTCCTGCATCTTGGGACCAAAGCATCACCTTCGAAACTGTAGCTGCACAATGCTTTTCCTGGCACAAGCTCTGTGCATTCCTCATTGACGGCAGCGTCAATGACTGCAACAAAGCTCCACCTTGCAGCTTCACTTCTCATTGAAATCGACTCATGGCCTCTGCTGCAACTCGCATTCTTGACACTGGACTTTGCATCGCAAGCCTTGTTGACAGGATCCTCAATTTCTACACAGTAGGACTTTTAACCACATTCTTGCCGCATCTCAGGACCGATGCATCACCTCTGTTGCGCAAAGCATCTTCATCATGGATCGAAGCAATGCTTCACAACCTAAGGTTTAAGGTACTTTGTTTCAGCGGACCTCACTACGTCCCTGTAGCTGGGCCACGCTCCACCTGAACTTTTTACTTTGTCTCAGTCTGGCGCAACCAGATGTCCACTGTTGGCTCTATGCCTTCTGGTGCTATTTTAATTAAAAACCTTACAATTCAATAGCTCAGGTTTTACTAATTGGATTTTTGCTGTTTTGGTCTTGTTTTTTTAATTAAAATTAGAGCTATTCTTCTAACATGGTATGGAATCATTTTGAATGGTATTTTTCCTGTTTTCCTGTTTGCTGACTGCTCTGTGCCAAGCTGCCAGAGGGTGAGCAGAGGTTAATTTTCTGATGATGCTTTTGAAATGGGAGAGAACTCAAAGGCATGTCTCTGAAGTGCACAGATGTCCTCCCTTCCTGCCTTGGCTCTAGACTCACTACAGGGGGTATTCAGCCCTTTGTGTGTGAACAGGATGCAGTCTATTAAGGTGTAAGTGAGGCTATGTCAAGATACTCCCTACCATTCGGCCAGAATTGGCCCAATCAGACAAATCTATGCTCCTCTTCTGTAGGGCTGTCTAGGAAGAATACACACAGCCCAATTACCAACTATACCCAGTTATGTGATCATAGATAGGCTACAGGCACCAAACGGTAAAGCAAGAATAGGCCAACTTTCTAAAAGTGGCATTTTTAGACCTGCAAATTAAATTCCATCCTCATCATAATGGATTTTGCATTGTAAGTCCGGAGAAACCAGTCTTGAAGGGCTTATCTTTTCCCAATTGGAAATTACACTTACACAATGTAATAAGGTAATCCCAATACTATTCTTTGGAAAGGCTAGACCTTGCTGAAGTTGAAAATGAATTCGAGAGTTTCTCACTACCAGAATATGTAAAACCTAAAAGTACATGTCCTGCCTTTTAAAAACATTGAACTCTGCCCTCTAGGTTTTACATGGCCTAACTTAGGGGTGATTTATATGTAAAAAAGGGAAGGTTTGGGTCTAGTAATTGGATTATTCTGTAAATAGGGCAATGTAAACTGCACACACAGGCTCTGTAATGGCAGGCTTGAGACATGATTGAAGGGCTACTAAGTGGGTGGCACAATCAGATCTGCAGGCCCACTGGTAACATTTATTTTAAAGGTACTGGGTATAAGTAATAAAACTTTACTAGGGACTTACAAGTAAATTACATGTGGAGATGAACCAATAGTTCCATGTTTAGGGGAGAGAGCACAGGCACTTTAGCGCTGGTTGGCATTGGTAAAGCACACAGAGTCCTAATACCAGCAAAAAAGACATCAGAGAAGTGGAGGAGAAAGGCAAAAAGCTGGGCCAACTAAGGCCATAGGCTCTAACACAGGTCTAACCTCACCGCATAAGCATCTGTTGAGATGAAAAAGTCCTCTGCATGATAAAAGACATGTACTCCTGCCCTGATTGCCCATTGTACGGCTGTCTTTATCCATATGCAGTGTTTTTGGTATAGGCGAACATGGACTAAGCATGTGTGCCATGAATTAGGCCTATCTTACGGATTGCTCTTTCGTTCGACCGTGAGGGGCACCCCTCTACCCTCATAGCAGTAGAAGGCTACTGCCTGCACGAAGGGTTAAGCAGCACAAGCGCAGTGGTGGTAACATTCCATGTAGTGATCAGCAGTAGCAGACAGGACCATTTCAACGTGTCAC
Source organism: Lissotriton vulgaris (assembly GCF_964263255.1). Classification (NCBI taxonomy): domain Eukaryota; kingdom Metazoa; phylum Chordata; class Amphibia; order Caudata; family Salamandridae; genus Lissotriton; species Lissotriton vulgaris. Next base: position 645,912,571 of record NC_141691.1, on the reverse strand, counting down.
TGGAGTAAGTATACAGGTGCATTCGCCTTTTTAAAAGTTCCACTGCTCTGTGCTTTACTCTCCCTTGGCCTGCACCAGGAAGATGTGGATTGCTGCACAGTGCAGTATAGCGAATAAGCAGTGGTTGTATGTTTGTTCGGGAAGGGTACAGTACAGGGATAGAGCAGTACTGTGCAGTACCTGTGGGATTAGTGCATATGTTGAGTGTATGTATGCCTGTAAGGAATACATGCCATGAAAGATATAGTGCTGTGCAGTGCAATGAAAGCATGTGCTGGGTGTATGTGTACTTGCATGAAGTACAATGTGAAGTGCAACAAACACATGGTAAGTGTGTGTCCTGGTAGGGTGTGTGTTTGTAAATAGCAAATACTGATGCAATATGGAAAGACTACAGTACCGAACAGTATGCACAATCTGAATGTGTGTGCTGAGTTCATGTGTGTCTGTAGTAGCACAATTCATGGATGTAACAGTACTGAAGAGTAAGTGTGATGTGAAAGTACATTAACTGAAAGTGTCCCTACTAAAGTACATTGCATGGAGGACCTTGGGTTCCAGTTTGGGAGTCCCAGACATGCATGATGAAGACCTGAGGAGGAGAGGAATACCCTCAGATAGATTTGTGTGTTGTTGCCTTTGTGTGAGCTGTGCGGGACAAATACCGGCAGAAGGGAGGGATGGACTCTCCTTTTAGATTTTGTATTCAGCTGCTGCAAGTGCTGGTGCTTGGGGCCTCCGTTGAACAGCCAGACCTGAGTCATTTTCTGAATTCCACTAGAGAGCCTGAGGTCTATAGATTAAGTGGGAGGTTGTTCCAGGGCTTCGTAGTGCGGTAGGAGTAGCTTCCTCCACTCTTGCTACAGCAAATGTGGGGGGTGTGGGTGAGGCAGAGAGAGGTGAAGGGCAGGTGTAGGGTAGGGTGGAACTTCAGTGGGTGGTTGATCTATGCAGGTCCCTGGTTATGGATGACTTTGAAGGTGTGGCTCAACATCTTGAACTGGCACCTCTTCTGAATTGGAAGCCAGTGGAGCTTCTTTAGATGGGATTTGATGTGGTTCCATTTAGAGAGGTCTAGGATGAGTTCTGAAAAGTTTGCAGTCTCTTGAGAAGGTGTGAGGTGATTCCTACATAGAGCGCTTTGCATAGTCCAGTCGGCCGTATGACACAGGGTTGTGTGATGGTCGGTCTGGTGTTAATGGGGAGCCACTTGAAGAGTTTGCTTAGCCTGTGAAGGATGAGGAAGTAGGCACTAATAACTGAATTGATCTGTCTCTTCATGGTGAGTAGGGGTGGGCAGAGCTCCCAAGGGTGTCGTCCTTGGAATTCTGTGGAGTTGCAAGAAAACCCCACAATATTCTATGGTGTGCCGCCCACCCTGAAAAATTAAGTTAATGAGTGTAAGCAGAACATGGCATGGCTGCCTAGTCCTCGTAGCCTGAGTGGCGCCAACTGAGGGTGGCGTATTGGTGTAACAGAGGAGAGCTCTGCCTATGAGACCATCTGGCAGTGATACAAGAGTCGTATTAGCTGGGAGATCCTGAAGTGCCGAAAGAGAAGCTTTGTTTAAGTGTGCCATATGGCCACGAGCAAATGTGCCAATCCTGATTGCCTCTAAAGAGACCCTAATCATCTGTATTAGGCTGTGTCACCTTTTATGTTGTTTGTATCATCTTGCAGTTTGGACCAAGTTGTGTACAGGATATGTGTATGCAGTCATATTTCTCTGAACAGGTTAAGGCAAACGGTGAAAGAATTTGCATAATAATGCACTACCCTTCAAATTAGAATTATATCCACACTCTCCTCATTGAAGGCTGCTCTTCCTAGAAAAGAGCCAGCTGTTTAATAATGAGAACATAATTTTAGCGAACAATCAAAGTAAATAAATTATTGCGCTTTTGGCGGAGGTAAAAAGCCCAACGAACTGCATGTAGCAGGCAAACTTTTGTGGAAGTACTCCTAAATTAAAATTATTGCATTTTCAGCAGAGTTAAAAAGCCCAACAAACTGCATGCAGCAGGCAAACCTTTGTGAAAGTTCTCCTGGCACAATCTGACAGTAGTATAACCCGTTTACCCAGATTTCAAGCAATAAACACAAGGCAATCTGTAGAGCATCCACACACTTCTCCACATTCTCCTCACCAGTTCTCCAGCATCTCCTTAATGGTATAGGCTGGTCTCTGGAGGTGTTTACCAGCTGCGATGCTGTTCCCCGCTCTCTTATCCAGCCATTGGATAACCCCAGCCATCAATGCAATGTCCCCATACAGCGCAACGAGAAACTTCTTTCCTACAACACAGTCAGTGACAGCATAATTTCTGACTTTTAACGGCATGTGATGTATGCAGCAATGTCACTACCCTTGGGACCCACCTTCTTCAAAACAAGCGCATGTACTACTGAAAAATCCCAAAGCAAACCCATCCTCCCAAGTCCATGAAGAATGCTTAAAACTAGTGGTTGCACGGGTAAACTCCGCCATGCAATGGTAGGCAGAGATTTTGCAGAACTCCATTCTCCAAGCGGAGTCACTAAATTCCACTAACTCCACTGGAGGAGCAGAGTTTGCCGCCCACCCCTAATGGTGAGCTTAATGTCCAGGAAGATGCCAAGGTTGCAGATGTGATTGTTCAGAGTGTGTGAGAGTTCTAGTTAGGGCGGCCATCCAGCTCAGTCTCATGGGGAAGTGTTGTTCTTGATGATCAGCACTTCTGTTTTGTCTGTTGAGTTTTAAGCAGTTTTCTCATCCAGTCAGTGATGCTCATCATGCACCTGCGGAAGTTGCTCACTGTGTTGCAGGGCTTTTCTGAAAGCGAGAGCATGAGCTGGGTATAGTCAGTGTAGGATATGATGTTCAGTCCATGCAATCCCACAACGTTGGCCAGGGGATTTATGTAAGTGTTGAACAGGGTCAAACCTGGGAAATTCTGCAGATCGTGTTCTTGGCTTCCAAGGTGTAGCGAGGAAGACAGAATCTCTGGTTCTTGCAATGAGGAAGGAGGTGATTCACTTGAGGGTATCTACTTGGATTCCAATGTTGTGAAGTCTTTTGTTTAGGGTGTGGTCTGATACTGTGTTGAATGCTGCTGGGAGGTCGATGAGGATCAGGGCTGCCTTTTTTCCTTGGTCAAGGAGAGATCTGATGTCATCTGCGCTTGCTATCAAGGCAGTTTTATTGCTGCGGTTGATATGGTTGATTGGTGTTGTGGCTGTAGAATCTGGAATGGGAAGTGTCAAGAAAATTGGTATACTCCAGCTGTTCTTTGAGTTGGCGGTTGACAGCTTTCTTGAGGACTTTGGTGCGAACGGGCAGCAGAGAGCTATGACGGTAATTCTTGAGTTTATTGGGGTTGGTGGGAAATTTCTTTTGTAGGGGCATGGCTTCTGTGTGTTTCCATTCTTTGGGTAAGGTGGCTGTGGTGATGAATGTGTTGAAGATTGTGGTGAGTTTGCTGTTGGCTATCTTGCTACCCAGGTGAAGATATGGTTGTGGAAAGGTCTGTGAATGCTCCTGAGTGGACAGAGTTTATGATAGCTGTGGTGTTTTACATGGTGAGCTGGTCCCAGGTGATGAGGAGGTGGTCGAGTTCCTCACATATGAGAGTGTAATGGCTGGGAATGTTGGTGGGTTGGAATCTGAATTTTCCATAGATGGTAGGGATATAGAAGACTGCCAGGGTATCGCATAGTTTCTGTGAAGGGGTGATAATGTTTTCTTTGGTTGAGGGTCTTGAGAACTCTTTGATGATGTTGAGAGTTCCTTGGTGTGGTTGGAGCTTGCTTTTATGCAGTTAGACAGGGCCCTTTATGTCATCTTTTTCAGGAGTTGGTGGCAATGGTTGTGGGCTATTTTGAATGTGGCTTGGTCAGTGGACTCCATGCTGGTGCACTATTTCCATTTGAGTCATTAGCAGGAGTGTTTCGTGGTTCTTAGTTCCATGGTGTTCCAACTGGCTTGCTTGGATGCCCTTTTGAGCTTGGTGGGTTTTCTCGGGTGACTCTGCTGGTGCAGTCTGTGGTGCAAGTGGAGAAGTTCTTGAGAGCCTGTTTTAGGTTTATTGAGATGTGAGGGTAGGAAGTGTTGAAGGTGTTGGTCCATTGGCTTTCTGAGACCATGTTCCAGCTTAGGTGTGAAGTGCTGGGCAGCTTGGCAGCAGTGCCGGGGGATACCGAGATGTTAAAGTGAACGATGGTGTGCTCTCTCCAGATGAGCTTGGTGACATGGCTGTACTTGACTCTGTTGCTGGCCATGAAGATGGGGTTGAGTGTGTGTCTTGCGATGTAAGTGGGGTTGGTGACAAGTTGGGTGAAGCTGATGTTACTCATGCTTTCAAGGAGATAGGTGGTGTTGGTATTGTTGGGATCCTCGAGGGGGCAGTTGAGATCGCTGAGGAAGACGTAGTACTTGGAGATGATGGTGAGCAGAGTGATGAAATCAGAATAGCGATACAGAAACTGGGGCAAGGTCCTGGAGGTCTGTAGGTGAGGGTGCGTCTCTTGGTGGTTTTGTGGTTGGTTCGAGGTGGAAGTTGAGGTGTTACATGATTTGTGTGACATTGTCAGTGGTGGTGGTGCAGTGGATGGTTTCCTTGTGGATGATGGTGATTGCACCTCCTTGCTTGTTGATGCTGTCTGGGTGTGCAGTCCTGTAGCCATCGAGTATAGCTGAGGTGATATTGGATGTGGCATTGAGCCAGATCTTCATGAGGAAGTTGACGTCGGGGTGAGGGAGATGATGTTGTCCCAATTCTTGGTGGCATGCTTGCATAGATACTTTGTTGCTAACCAACTGTGGTTGAATACTAGAAACCAGTTTCTCAAATTTACGGTGGAGATTGACAAAGAAAGACTGGCTTTCTGAGATTTATCTATCTTTGGAACGCCTACTGGTCTAGAGACAGAATTGTACGGCAAGCCAATGGCACGTAATTCCTTATTGCTATATGAGAGTCAACATCCTAAGGCACTAAGGAATAATCTGCCCTTTGGGCAGGTTCTTCGGGTGTGAAGAAATTGTTCAACAGACAGCACATTTAGGACTCATGCTGTAGGCCTGACTGAGCAGCTAATATCAAGACATTATCCACGTAAACTGGTGAAACGCCCATTGAAACAAGCTAGCAATAACCATCGCGAAGCTCTCTTAGAACCTCCAGTTACGAAACCACCAGTGGGCCGGTTGACATTTGTGAGCACTTTTTGCACTAAAGCCAATAGCATACAGAGGGTCATTCGTAAACACTGGCATATTCTAAATTGCTGCAATGAGAAAATTGTACCTCCACTGTTTGAATTTAAAAGATCAGGCAGCTTACTGGATCGTTTGGTGCACACGCGCCCTAAATCCATACCCAGGAGACCTGTGGAGATACTTTGGGATTTTCTGGCAGTAGTGGGACATCACCCCTGTGGAGCCTGCTCTATTTGTCCTCAGACTAAACATTCTACATCTGTTGACATAGGGACAGACCGACCATGGATTCAATCCACTTTTACTAATTGTAACAGTGAAAACCTCATTTACCTGTTGAGCTGCCCTTATCAGATCCAGTATGTGAGCATGACGACCCGTAAGGCTAAATCACGCATGCTGTAACACAAAAGCTCTTTCTGGTGTAAAAAAACTTTGACAAAGCTTACAAGACACTTTGTTGAAAAGAACCATGGTGCTGAGGATTTAAACTGGACGGTACTTGAGAAGCCATTAATACCCTCACATTGTAGTGACATTTCCAAATATTTGTTCATTAAAGAACAGAGATAGGTGTTTAGACTGCATAGTGATGTACAAGGTCTAAACGATGATATACCTTGGACAGTTCTGTGATCACCTTGATACTCTCTTTTTCTGATAATTTGACCTAGATCTTCTGGTAGTCCAGAGACTACTTAGATAAGAACCTCTCATCTTTTTGAGAGATGACCCATCTTTGGGTCCTTGTTGAGCCTTGAGGTTAGAGTTAGAAATAATGAGTTTTTTGCCCTGTAAAGGAGGTGATCGGTGTCCATTTCGTAGTGAACCATGTAATCTGCCATATATAAGACATATGACCTTTTGCCAACGTTGGAGCCACTAGGATCTAGTTTGGGATATGCCTATTTACAATCTTTTAACGCCTGTTTTGGACCGAGTGGGATACCCTTTTAATAACTCATTTGATGTCTTTGCTTATGATGAATCACAGCTGTCATGCATGTGATGACAACTTCTAATGCATGATACAAAACATGCTGGTTACAGTATTACTCACTGTATTGTGAACTTCAAATGTCGCGTCAGTGACAACATTTTGTAGTTTTGAGCATTAATTGTTTAAATACAGAACTCATGATATATACCATGTATGAGTCACTAGGGAGTATTATAACCTCTAACATGATCAGACCATCTCCAAATATACCTTTTCTATAAGGCATCGCACATGACGCTGGGTTAGAGGACGGCCCTGTGTGTAAGTCAGACAGAGGGAGCCGCTATTAATTGAGGAGGCTCGTATTTTAGCCCCAGGGACGAGCAGAAACTGAATGCAGCGTGCCTGTTTGTATTTACCGCAAGGGAATATAACTTTGTATTCACTGCGTACCCAGAACAACAAACGTCACGTTTGTGACGTCAGTTTGTAGTCCTGAGCGCTCAGTACACGAGGCGGGTCTGATGCAGTGACCACGAAAGTCTCTGCTTGGAAACAATGAATGTTAACCTGATTTTAATACTTTGTGGAATTCAATGACAACTTTCTCTATCTTTGATGGTGTGTAAATCATGAGTTTATTTGGCCAATTTATTATTACGGCCCCTGATGGTAAACAGATAGAGGGAGTTGATACTCTGACTTGATATGGCTGATGTAAATAAAGTTCTGGGTCTCTATATAAAAGAAGCGCGCTTTACTGCTCTGCGCTTTAGAACCAATGAGGTGTGTTTGATACATTGAGGTGTCCGGATTGGGGATTTTAAACACCTGGTTCTGAATAACAATGTAGTTAAAAGGACGCCGCCTAGTCCGGTCAGTGCTTCCCCCTTGACTCAGTACATTCCGGAGGTACCGACAGACAGGTAGGCTTCAGGGGCATTTACATAATCCCCTTGTTTGTATTCTGCCTTAAGGGAGGGGACGTGGCTAGGCTGGTGGCTTATAAAAATGCTTTGGCTTGACAGATGGCCTCAACTAGTGTCCCTCTGAGATTGTAGTTCCTAGAAAGGGAATCTTAATAGTTTGGGTAAGGAGGCATACAGCGAAGATGTCGCCTTCCTTGTGGTATCTTGATCTTGGGGTGGAGCTGTGAACAACCTTGCTTCCCCCTAAAAACGAAGTAATGTTATGAATTCTAGATGGCATTCACAGACACTCCCCTGAAGAGATCACAACTGAAGAATGATTTTGAATATGATATATAAATTGGAGTGAGACAAAACTTTGTAGCAAGTGTAGATGTTGTGAGGAGGTTTTCGAGTGGGGCTTTCAGAGTATTCCAATATAATTTTTAAAAACCAAGTAAGGATGACGGCACAGGTGAGGGGTGGAAGGTGTGTGGGTAAAACCAATCAGCGAGTACATTACCCCTTTTCCCCTTTTCTTCCCCCCTCCCCGCTTTCTTTTCTTTCCCTCTCATTTTTAGAGCAGGCCTCTTTATCCTGAGTTAGGTTCATGTGAGGTGAGGTACAGTCCCAGATCAAGACGGGTGAGGCATTAATGTTTGCTCTATATTTTCTGAGATTAAGCAATATTATGCCATTAAGTGGCTGTTTTGCGCAGTGCCATACAGAGTTTTTGATGTAACAGTGAATTAACTGGGATTGTGTTTATAATGTTTCTTGAAGCAGAGGATATGTCCCAGTAGGTTGTATCTATTCCAACCTTATGTTATTTTGTTTTTCACTTGTATTTGAGAGTGATTGAAGCAGTAGCAAGTATCAAGAACAGAGGTCCTGACGAAAGCCTAGGGCACTCTTACCCTTTTGGCTGAAACATGTTGGCCTTACTAAATCTGGCAGTTATTTGTTAATACTGCCCCTTTTGCACTGTTCTGTTTTTAGATTAGAGGGTGAAGAGATAACTCTAACACAGTCTGTATTTTCTCCTAATGACTCTATTTTAATATCACACACTTTTGATTTAGTTTGCACTGCTCTTTTGATTTCCTTGTGATCACAGTCTGAAAACACTGCTTAATCTGGCTCATCCCTCTCTGGGGCCTGACAGTATATCCCATTAAGCAAATCCCTCTGATTGGAAGTCTGTCTCCATGATCAGGAGACATATCGTCCATATTGCTGGATAAACAAATGATAAGATTGATCACTTTGATAATTTATGGGAATCCAAGCTCTGCACAATGATCTCTGGTCCCTTCATTACTTCTGCTTTTTCTACTTTTTCACTTTACTTTTCCTAAACTCTGTTGTTGGATATGTATAGCACTTGACGACTTGTTGTTGGTTGGACCCCCAGTTCAGTTGGTTAGTAATGTTACGTAAATTGGGGATCGGAACTGTGGCTGGTCGATAAAATATCCCTCTGACCCTAATTTCTCTGTTGTGTTATTAGATTCTATGTTGAGCAGAGGCAGTGGAGAAGGTCTGAACTGGTTGTGGCTACTATGGATGTGGGAGAGGTGAGGCAGCAGTTATTTTATCTGAGTCCTGGATCCAGCCAGGGCTTGCAGCTCGGAGGCGGTGAAGCTTTGGGTGGTGGTAGAGCCAGGGTTCCTGCCACTGGGCACGTCTAGGCCCAGACTTGCACATACCGGTTGGCCTTTGTATGCTGGCAGCACGCCCACTGTGCACATCTTTGCTGTGGCCTCCATAAGTAGTCCTGGGAGGTGGGAGCAGCTGACAAAAGGCCAAAGGGAAGGAGCAGTCGGAATACATCAGGAGAGGTGCAAAACACAACAATAACAAAACGGGAAAAGAAAGTTAGCAACAACAGCCAAAAATACAGTAAAAACAAAAGAGATATGTTACAATACATTAGAACGGAAAGGCAGAGTCAAAGTAAACGAGCGATACCGCAGTAGTAAGGGAGCAGACAAAGTTGTCGAGCGGCATCTCCATGAATTGTGTTGTGGGTCACTCAGTTTCAGAGTATTCCCTGTTGTGACAGACATCCTTTCAAGGGAAAGAAGAAAAAGATAAGAGGACACTTCAAAAGAAGCAAAACCCCAACATAAAGCTTCAAACACTCAGACCTTATATAACATTTTGTTGTCAGGAGATGGACTATGAGAAAGGGAGGTTGAGACCCAAAAATGTTCAATCTGCCAAGCAGTCAGATGGGCTTTGTGAAAATGGGAAGCTCTGCAAGACATTTAACCTTGACCCCAGAGCTGGGGGCAAAGGCCTGCTAGTCTCCCTGCTGGGTGAGGGAACATCAGGGACTGTCTGCCTGCCAAGACTAGTGTGCCCTGTGAGGAAGAGCAGAGCATTAGAGAAATCTAGGTCCAGTGGGGAGCCTTACCATGAGGACTCACTGTGTGACATGTTAGGATTCAGCTGTGCACTGATCAGGTCATAGCCCATGTTCGGGAGTGTCGGTTTCTTGACGCCTGTATTCTAGGGAGGCCGTTGTGGTCTAAGCTGTGAGATAGAACCATGCAGGACTTGCTAAACCAGTACTGCCATGCTGCAGTGATCCTTTATTCCAGGAGGAACTGTAAGAGAACCAAAGAAGTCTGCACTTAGTACAGAGGCAACCCTATATGCCAAGAGAGGTTTCGGGTACCAACGTTGCCAAGAGTTTTTGGATTGAAAAGACTGAGGTTGCTTTTGGCAGGTTGAGCCCGCACAGGGGGAGATCTGTCAATAATGGACTCCCTAGGATTGCTGAGGACATCGCAGATTGCACCCTCAATTGGCTCCAGTTAGGAGCTGAAGAAAGGATCCCCCACCTCTCTGTTTAAGGTTGACTGTTTAAGGCTGACTTACCATATCTTTGTGAGCTAAGAGTTGCTCTGGGAATTGGAGAATTCCATCAGCACTGCTCAGGAGAAAGAGCCTGCACTGCCAGGTGCGGCTGCGTAGGCTGCGACTAGGCAACTTCATAATTGCAAGATCGCTGGTGTTCATGCTAAGGGCTCTTGCTACAACACTTAACGCTTCTGTTCTGCAGGAGAGGGTAATACTTGAACTAAGCCTGTTGGGCCCTGGGGAACACACTTCTGACAGTTCTACGACAACTTAGACAGTTTTGACTAATTCCTGAAGAATCAAAGTGAACTCTTCAGTATGGTCTATTAATGAGCATTCCCTGGAGGCAGCCACCAGTGAATGGAGAATAACCCTAAATATGCTACAAGGAAGAGGTTGAGATAGGGATTTCCTTGACAACTACTAGAGCCCCGACCTCAGAAGTGTTGTGTTGTTGCTTCTGAATGTTTGTATTCCTTTGCATGTTTACAGTTAGAAATAAAAGACTTTTTTTCTAATGAAAGCAGATATTTGACTGGACATTGATTTAGTGTTCATGGTTTTTGCACATTGAGTTATGCGTCGTGTTCACTTACCTGTAAAGGAGTAAAATGCCCCAACCACCACAATAGGGCCTAGCAGCCTCTGCATCCCCCATGTAGGCGTGGGGGGTGAACTCTGCACTGTTCGCAGAGTTTGTAGAGTTTTCTGCACTCTGCGCTCCATGGAGCTTGTGGAGTGCAGATAATTTTGCTCTGTGTAGAGCAGCAGAGTTTTTTCACCACTTGCGCTCGCGAACAGTAAGTTGGCAAGCGTGAGCTGCCGCTCAGGTAGAATTTCTACCCAAGCGGAAGGAAGATCAGCGTGAATGGCAGTTTGCACTGTTATCCGCCACTTGCGGGACTCCACTGAGTTTTTTTGTCAGTTCGTGGAGTTCTGCTCAGTGAAACTCTGCAAACTAATCCCAGGCGTGTTTCCATGGCCCTCACAAAGGGGTGATGACAGCATCCTATAGATATATATACACGACGCTGGGAGGGTGGAGTCAGGGGTCAGCACGTCAGCCACTTAAGGCAAGGCTGCTACCTGTTTGCTGTGGACGCGCGCTAGTACTTGGTCATGCTAGCTGCTAGTTGCTACAGGTTGTGTTCCTTTTTAACTTTGCCCTCATACTTTTAAAAATTGCTTTTACTGTAAATACCTTTTGGTGCCTGATCTCCTCTGCACTTACTCGTAACTCCAGCTACTTTTGCCCCTACCCGGGTCCACCATGGGCTTGCCCGATTGCTGTGGAGGGTAGGCAGGGCGGCCAATCACTGCTCACGACGCTGGGAGGGTGGAGTCAGCGCGGCAGCCACTTAAGGAGATGCACTTTTAGACGCGCAGCGGACGTGCGCAGCGGGCGCGCCGCTGGCGCGCCAAAGGCAAGCCCGTCCGCCCCCGTCCGCACCTGTGCCGCGACCAGCACCAGGCATGCTGCTGGTGGCCCTCCAATGAGGCGAACCTGCTGGTCAAGGTCTCAATTATTAGACCTGAGGCCGGTGACCGGTTGTTGCAACACCAAGTAAAACTTATCTCGACTGCTTGTCAATCACTTTGTGTGTAATGACTGCTCCTTCTCTCTCGCCCCTCCAACAGATAGCCCTCGAGAAGGTAGCAAAAATGAGCCACACGGAGAGCTTCCTAGAGAGATAAAAGCCTGTCTCCTTAACTGCCGATATCTCTCAAGACACGCGGGCGACATCTGGCTTTCCTCAACTTCTCATTCCTGGGACATGATGTTTCTGACCGAGACCTGGGTTAAAGATACTTCCAATCCAGACATACAAAAGTGGGAGGAGGGATTGCCATAATATTGCGGCCCCAATGGAAGATTACATCTAGGAAATTAGAAAACACTGGCCCTATTGAAGCAATGTACTTCAGTATCTCAGACTTAACTCATCTGATCCTTGCAGGAGCACTGATTTACAACTCCCCAGGCACACAACCTTCTTATCTCACGGAGTAATTAGGGACCCTAGCAGACTTATCCCTGAAACACCCACACTTCACCATCTTAGGTAACTTCAATCTACATGTTGATGACATCTCCTGTTCAAAAGTGAGGTCCCTGGTGGAAGCTTTGGCTGGCATAAACCTGGACCAGAGAGTACACAGTCCCACCCACAAAGCGGGTCACACCCTGGACCTTGTATTCACTAATCTGTCTGTCCTCACAACCTTGTCACCACTTCCCCTGTCCTGGTCTGACCACTTTCTTATCCCTTTCATCCTGACTACCCCCCCACTGGCCACGTGCAGTAGGGCTGAGAATTTGGGTAGAAAGTGGTATAAAGTTACCTGTGATGCGCTCGAACCCACGCTGGACAACCTGAATTGGCAACCTTCGATTCACTTAGACGCTGATATTAGGAAGTTTAGCATTTACCTCTCCACAGCTATAGACGCTATTGCCCCCTTGCAACCCCTTGCATCTGCCCAAACTAAACCCTCTGCCCCCTGGTTCTCTCCGACTCTTCGTAAAGAAAGAAGTAAATATAAAAAGCTTGAACGTCTATGGCAATTCAAATTCAAATTTCAAATCTTTATTTCAATCAGGTGATCATAAAAAATATACAAAATACCACATCATTAAAATTCCTAAGTATCAATATATCATTGGTATTAATACATAGGTTTAAAAAAGAATTAATAAAACAAAGATAATAGTAAGACAAGGGCAGGGAATTTCAAGGGTCTCTTGTCATCTTTATGTATCGGGTTCGGGCATGCCACATTGCAGTTAGGAATTTTGCTAAAGCAAACACAGTTGGCGGTGATAAATCTGTCTTTAGAACTCTGAATGCAAGTAAAATGTTCTAAATCCCATGTTTTTAAGGAGGGGGACGAGCCAGAATTTCCTGCATTTTTGATAGGCTCAACAGAAAAAAATCACATGCACTTCGTTCTCCTTAGTGTAGGCACATGCAGGGCACGTCTCTGTGTGGGACAGGGGGGACTATACTTTAGTAAAGGACATTAGGGGAAGGGTCCCATACCTCCATTGCAAGAATAATTTTCTTGTTAATACAGGAGTCATGCCATCCAAGACACTTTCAAAATTGTATGAGTCTTTAATTGTGGTAAAGCGATGTATCCGAGATCCCGCTCGTGCACTGTCCAGGGGTCGGAGAAGCATTTTGTCGTAGTATGCTCTGGAGAGCGCTTTCCTTGGGATCCTGGTACTTGTGCTTTCTGGATGTGACCATAGTTCCGGTAGTCCAAGGGTCTCACAAGTTCTCTTAATATAATTTATCCATGGGGTCTTGGTGGCATTGGGTAGAGATAAAAATTCCTGTAACTCAGATCTATAGGAGGTAAGATCTTGGCTACTCCAGATACGACGCCAGAATGTTAATGGTTTGAGCCCTAATTCCTCTGTAATAGGCCTCACACCCAAGTCCAGTCTCAGGGGCAGGAGTGGGGTACTTGACGGGAGAGCGGTCAGCTGCCTTAGGAATTTGTTTTCTGTGGTCAGCAAGTTAGAGGATGAAATGTGACCCCACATCTCTCCCCCGTAGGTGACTCCCCCCCGTGGCAATTCACCTACGACCCTCCTGCTAAAGTCATATACAGAGCTGCCTTAAAAAAATTCCACAAACTGAAGAAGGCCACCATGAAAGAATATTTTGCTAATAAAATTAACTCTGCCTACAACTCGGTCAAAACTATATAGCAAATTGTGAAGGATTTCACTAAACCGACAACCCTTACTTGTCTTACGAAACCTAGTCAAGAACTCTGCGATGGCCTCTCCGTTTTTTTCCACTATACGATTGTTGACATTTTTTTCTCTTTCATTCCTACTGAGGGGCCCGCAGAGGGCACTTCTTCCCAGTACTCTACCCCCTCTAGCGAAAAGACCTTCGGTGCCTTCAAAAATATCCCTCTGGATACTGCCCTACTGAAAATTCAGCGGTGCATATCTGGTTCACCTCTTGATCCGGTTCCCGCCCAGGTGTTCACTACCCTGGCTCCAGTTATCGCCCCCCCCTCTAATGGCAATCTGGAATTCCTCCCTTTCTTCTGGCCAATTCCCTACAGATTGGAAACAGGCCATGCTGATCCCCATTCTAAAAAAGACAGAGGCTGATCCGTCTGCATACAGCAACTACCGGCCCATATCACTCCTCCCCAAACCAGCCAAGATACTGGAAAAAGTCATGCAAGAACAGCTGGCCGACTATTTGGAGTCTAGAAATGTCCCCAATGATTCACAATCCGGATTTAGATCCGGGTATAGTACAGAGACAGCGCTTTCAGAAGTTACATAGTTGATTAGAGAGAGTGTGGACAGAGGCGAGGTAGCCATGTAAGTGCTCCTCGATCTGTCTGCGGCTTTCAACACCGTCTCTCATTCCACATTGCTGGATAGGTTCCAAAATATAGGGAATACGGGACACTCCCTTGGCCTGGATAAAATCATTCCTAACAGATAGAACGCAACAGGTGTGGTGTCGACCTTATCGTTCCAAAGACAAGAAACCCCTTGGTTGTGGAGTCCCTCAGGGGTCGGCCCTCAGCCCCCTTTTCTTTAATGTTTATCTGTCACCACTGGCGAGGGTAGTAGAGGCCTATGGAGTCAGAGTGGTCTCCTACGCTGATGATACACAGCTAATGTTTTCATTCAGAGACCACTCTGACAATGGACTCGCTAATCTTAAAACTTGCCTCTCTAATATTGTATCGTGGATGACTTCTAATACCCTGAAGTTGAAAACCGATAAAACCGAGGTGCTGTTCTTCAACCAAAAATCCCCATTGCTGCCATCCATGTGGTGGCAGTCCGAGCTGAACCCTTCCCCGTCTCCCGTTAAATCTGCTCGGAATCTGGGCTTTCAAATGGACAATGAGTTGTCATGCAAAACCCACACCCGTAAAGTTACCTCTGCCTGCTTTGGCAAATTGCGCAGGATGAAAAAGATCTCCCCCTACCTGCCCATGGATTCTATGCGGACTATCGTGCATGCCCTCATTACCTCCCATCTAGACTATTCTAATAGCCTGTATGTGGGGGCTCCAGCGTATCTTCTACATCGGTTGAAGATTGTTCAGAACGCTGCGGCCAGGCTGATATGTCACATCCCCTATCGCCACTCTATCTCCCCGCACTTAAAGATCCTGCACTGGCTCCTGATATCTTATCGCATCCAGTTCAAAGCCCTGGTCTTGACTTTCAGGGCTCTGAATGGGAAGGAACCTGCTTATCTCAGACGCAGGCTGAAGCAAGTCCACTCATCTCGAGCTCTCAGATCCAACCACCTCCGTCTTCTGCTCCCCCCGCTTCTATCGATCAAGAATAGAAGGCAGAGCTTTTGCGGTGGTCGCTGCAAAGCTATGGAATTCCCTTCCTTTAAATCTCAGACTGATAGAATCAGAATCTCAGTTCAGGTGCAAATTGAAGACATGGCTGTTCTCCAGTTACTAGCTTCTTTGGTCTCTGCCGCTGCTGTCCTTAGCGCCGGGACACCCCCGTTGGAAGTAGCCATGCGCTTGACAAATTTCATAAATAAATGAATAATAAATATATATATATAGGGGTGTGTCCATCCAGACAGGGTTTAGGTACAACAAAAAACATTGCACTGGGCCTCTTTTACAAGAAGTTGGCTGTACACGATTGGAAGAACAGGCAACAATAAGTGCCTGCCAAGTTGTGTACACAAAGGTTAATTAATTAACACTCTATAGGGCTGTACACAGTTATCTAATTTTTTAATGTTATGTATGTTAGTAAGATATGTGAGCATGCAAATACCTGGAAGTGTCTTGGCACTAGGATTGCAGTAAACCCAGCCGAAGCGTCTCGTTCTGAAATAGCCAGGTTTTTAGCCCTTTCCTGAAGATGGTGAGGGAGCTTGCACTTCTGAGTTCTATTGGGAGCATGTTCCAGAGTTTTGCGGTGCCATACAAGAAACTTCGGCCCCCCCAGCTTGAGGACTGTATTCTCGGAACTTTCATAAGTCTAGCATCTGTGGAACGTAACTGTCTGGACGGTTCATACCAGGTAAAGAGATTTCTAAGTAATTATGTTCCAGTGTTGCTCAATGCCTTGCATGCTAGATATAATGACTTGAATTTATTTTTTTGTGCCACCGGAAGCCAGTGGAGTCTACAAATTTCCTTTGCTACTGATTTGTGCTTGGTGATGTTCAGCAGAAGTCTTGCAGTAGCGTTTTGAACTGTCTGGAGCTTTTTTTGATATTGCTTCTGCATACTCAGGTAGAGCCTGTTACAGTATTCCAATTTTGACAGAATTAGTGTGGTTATACCCGTCGTTCTAGAGTCTGTGGGGATGTAAGGTAGGATCTTCTTGAGTGTCTTTATCAAAAAGTGGGAGGCAGAGATAATGGCATTTGTCTGGTAAGATAGTGCTAGTTTATTATCAATCAAAACTCACAGATTTTTTGCCTTCTAAGCTGGTTTTGGCGGCCACCAGAGATTATCCCATCTGGTTTGCAGGTTACCAAAGACTACTACCTCGGTCTGTTCAGAATTAAACTTAAGACAGTGTTTTCCCATCCATCTATTTATATCCCTCATACAGTTCTGAAACTGTAGAATGGGGAGGCTTGTTGTTTGTACGCTGACAACACTATCTGGCAGAATATTGTGATCAACAATATCAAACGCTGCTGATAAATCAAGGAGAACAAGGGTGGCCGTGCCCCCTCTGTCCATCACAGTCCCGATGCCCTCAGTGGCCTTAATAATGCTATTTCATTACTGTGCTCATGTCGAAAACCAAAATGGGAGTGATCAAGTAATTATTTTTCCTGTATTTATTGGGCTAACTGTTAATTCATGATTTTATCTACTATGAGAGTAGATGGCTTCAAAAGCGTCATAGATCTCCATGACTGTTTCTGAAAGCTACTGCTATCATATCACAGAAATTTGATCGCTCTGATTCCTTTATTCTTAGGTAGAGACAACAGTTTCTCTACTACCCCAAACAGTTCTTTTGAGGTATTTTTGTCTCTCCCTATCGGTTTGGTAAAGTAGTCCTTTTTTCCTGATATCAGCAGATTTTTATATTGAGTTAGAGCGGATTTATATATCTATTCGTCCGCTATGTCTTATTTAACTCTCTGGCCTCTTTCTGGTCTACAGCACTTTTGCTTTTCTTTTCGCAGGGCGTCAGTGAACCACGGGGCCGAAGCCGAGTTCCGATTCCCTGAGGTTTTCCCTGTAGGAACCGTGGCATTAATGGCCGTATTTAGCCAATCCGTATATTTAGTGACTGCTAACTTTGGGGGAATATTTCGCAGTGGATGCGTTCTGTACAGATGCATTTGGAGAATGGTTTTGTCCACTTTGTTCCAGGCCGTGTATGTGAGAGAATGAGCTTTTGTCTTCCCTCGCAACTGGCTTTTGGGACTAAAATATCAAATCTAATTAAAGAGTGGTCTGTCTATGTCACTGGGAGAATCTCTTTTATTATTAGTCCCTGCACAGAAGTAAAATTGCCCTGCCACATTGGTTGGTGTTCGCACCGTCTGAGATAGGCCTAGAGCCCCTAGGGTCTCTAACTAAGCTATAGTCTCCTTTTCCCCACTATTCTCTAGTAAATTAAATTCGCCCAAAATTGTAAACTCATTACGTGTGAGAATAGGTTCCATAAGTCCATCTAGAGTATGAATAAAGGTACTTCAAGCACCTGGAGGGCAATAGAGAAGAATGCCTCTTAAGGTTTTTCTAGGATTTAGTTCAATGGCAAAATGGAGGGTGTACTGAAGAATGTCCACACGTGGATATATTTCTGGTGTGTTTATTCAGTAACAATCACCATAAGATGCTCCCAGCTTGACAGGACTCGAAAACCTCAACATTCTAATGCTGCCTTCAGGGACAGCTACAGGTCATACCAAGTGGGCAGGAGAAGGGAGGGGGGAACAGGGGAGTATGGAAGATACCAAGTGCCAAGTTACAACACATCATCCTCCCTAAGGAGACAAAGGGGGAAAAGGGGAAAACATAGGACAGATGAAAGAGCGAGTGGGTGACGAGGAGAGAAGGGTGAAGAGTGAGGCAAAGATGAAACAGAGGAAGAAGTGAGAGAGAGAGAGAGTCAGAGTGGGTGAGAAAGGATAGTGAGACCAGAGGGAGCGAGGAAACAGAAATGGGGAGGGAAAGAGCTCGATGAGAGGAACAGCAAAAGAGAAGAAGCAGGGACAAGAGAAGGAGGGAAAGGGGCAGCACCCCAAACCCCAAAGCCTACGGAGGCTGTACCAATGGGGTGGAACTGTATCAAGGTAACTGTAAAGGAAAACTTATAACCATCCTCAATGAGGAACTAACAGAAGTGGGGGGGGGCAAGGCAGGAGCAGGAGGTACTGTTCCGCTAGGTCCCACACTATATACTGGCTTGTGTCGCAAAGGGATGAGCAGCTAAGTGTCACAGTAGGAGTTGCAGGAACTTCCCATCCCTAAAGCGCGACCTCAGCCACCCCACCTACTCTTCTGCAGTCTAATTGATGGACATCATGAACTAGAGTACTGCAATTCTCCTACTAGTCCTTCCATCCCCCTCAGGAGGGATGATCCTGGAGGTAGCGCTCATATTTACTTCTTTATGCAGAAACTTGGGCCAGGACAATGCCCGGCAGCTCCTTCTGGCACACTATGTCTCTATTTCAGTGTCATCAACGGTGACTGGTCTGAGCCATCTTTTGTCCTTCCTCCCTTGGCCATTACCAGCAACCAATACTTTCTTGACTTCCTTATCAAATAGCTCGCGCTTAACGACCTGATCCACTACTGTCCTAATTCCGTTCTCCTGTTTCATCCCGCATGTTCCCTTGGAGGACTCAGAGGTGATTTCTGGATCCTGAAACTTATGCTTGCTCCTATAATCATAGCGTGAACTCTTCAGACCTGAATGGACATTTGGTAGGAACTCTTTTAGTATTATTCTTTGCGTTTTCTTGCTCTCTATCTCCACCTTCCCACTGTAGGGCCTTTGAAGATATTTACCTTTCTTCTCACTCTTCAAATTTGAGTTCACTTCTCTTTCCTTTTGACTATTGACCTCATACTCCTCCCTCACTTTAGTCTTGAACTCCGACGGCGTGGTCATTTGCCCCGTCTCTTTGCAACTGAATAGATTACCCTTACATTTTATCTTTTTCCACTCATTTGCTGTTGCACTTATGCGTTCTCCCTTCCTTTCGAATTCTTCTTCTTCTCCAATTAAACCTTCTCTGTTTTCACTCTCTTGTTTCTTACGTATTTCTCTCTCATCCACCAAACATAGGTAAGATTCTCGTTTTCCTTTCATGTTGCCTTTGGCTGTAATTCCCCTTTGTTCTTTAATACTGGCAGCCCCATTAAAAACTTCTGCGTCCTTGGAGGGAGGCGTGGGGATCTTCGATGCACCACCCTTTGTTACACTCATGCTATGTTTCAGTGCCTGTTCCCTCATTTGTTCTCTTCTTCTTCCATTGAGTGATATTCTCAGTTTCATTTGATCCTTCCACCCTAGCATGGTGGGTCCACTTTCTGTTACATATATGGTACTCCTACTATGATTTCCCTTGTACATTAAGTCCATGTCTTGGTATCCTATTACTCTAATGTCCTCCCCTGTATACGACTTCGGGGATATGTTTGCCTCTTTCAAAACGTTTCCATATTTTTTTACTAACTTACAGTTCCATTCACTCTTGCTTATCATACTATGACGTGAGCCTGAATCTGTTATCATATCTGTCATCACTCCGCCAATACAGATAGTACATCCCGGGTTTATTTTACTTAGATTGACTTCCTCGTGGCCACCCATCCTTTCCTTTTTCACTTCATCCCTTTGTACTTTTTCCAACGAGACCTGTACATAATATTCATCCAACACCCACAAGATGTCCTCATAGATATTCCTGATCGTTCCTTTCATGAATGCCTTTTCCATTTCATGGTACTTTTTCCGTCCCCCAGTTCCCAAACTGTATAGTAGTATTTCAGCTTTTTCTTTAGGTACAAAGGGCACAGCTTCTTCCTCCACAACTGATATGTAATTCTCAAAATATACTTTCCATACCCTCCATTCTGCGACGTTTTGATCATCCCCCTCCATAAACGGCACTGGCGGCGGAAAATTATACTTCTGGCCCCACTCCATGTTGAACACGCTGTTGTCTAAAGGGGTAACCGTGAAAATGTAAAGTTCGCCTCCTACCTCAAGATAGTTATACTGAATCTGAAGCTCTGGTCTAGGAGGGTGGGTCTGATTCCAAACTACGGAGTGAAAAGATGTATGGGTGTATTCACAGCTGCAGCATATGCTCTACACTCGTTACATTTGCATATTAAGGCCTGCGAGTGTAGGGGATTCCTCCTCGTCAAATGCTCCCAATGACCCTGAAACAGGAACGAAGTCTACCCTGACCCGTGCAACTGACACTTCCAGTCCCACCAATTTCTTCAGAGGCTAATATTCTCCCTTAACGAGCCAATGTACGTATTTGTACACCATTATCATTTTTTCATATACCCCACACGTCTTCACCGTCCTTGTATATATACATATATATATGTTTTTTTAAAATCAGGGATTGTGACGAGAGTGCGATGGAAAGAATGGCCCACAGGGTGGCAGTGCAATCTGGCGCTTGTTCGACCACGAGCTGTAGGGGGCGACTCGGGTGCCTGTCACACTTCAAAACTTTGCTCTGCTGTGTAGGAGGACTGTAAATCTACAACCCACTTTCCTCTTCTCCTCACGATCAAAATCTAGGTGTGCCTTTTGGGAATTCAGGGACTAGTCACATTACTATCGATTGGGTTGTACCCTTATACAATACTTCACTTGCGCGCACCCTCCACGTTGCGCAGGAAACCCTTGAATACTTTATCTAATTCTAAATCAAGGAAGTTCGTTAATGACTCACTCAGATTTCTCCTTTAAGGATCGGAAAAGCCCATCTACTTATTTCATAATCTCCTCATGAGCCAGCCAGACCCCCTCCTCCTCCGCCCGATGTCGTACCTCGACTCCTTAAGGGGAGAGTTAGTCAGCCGACCGGATCTAAACTTGGGACGTTTACTGTCCGAGTGTACCTCTGAGTGAAACGCTGCACCCTCGGTCTCCTCAGTGCAGCTCCCGGCAGGGGCCGTGTGACAACTTGCCTTTAGCACCTCTCCGCATATCGCCTCTCTCCACCTCTTGGTGCTTTGTCCCGCGAAGGCGAACCTCCCTTTCCTTTTGTTCTGCTCACACACTCTGAATGCCCAGCTCCTACACCAGGTCCGACTGCGCCTGGGCCCCCTCAGGGATGTTTTCCGTTGTCACTTCTTCCTCATCGACTCAACTGTCATGCGCTGAACAGGGATTATATTCACTCTTTATTGCTTAAAGTGTCCACACGGTGGCAGTGTCTTCCCTGTGTTGGTTATTATCGGCGGTATTGAAAGAGAATGATAATGGACGTGACTGAACCTTGGCTGCACACAGAAAGGCTGAGGAGGATTTATTTTCACACGTTAATATTTCTGATTCCCCTCAGTATCACCTTCGGAATAAGAGTATGCAGGGCACTCCAGCCTCGATCACTTTCTCACACGTCCCCTTTTCACACGGACTTTTGCTCCTTTTCCAACTTCATTGCCAAGGCTTTTATTCTTAACTTCAAGACGCGGCGAGAACGATTAACACCAATGTCGTCCCCCGCTCAGCCCAGCTCTTCTCATGCGCTTCCGCAGCTCACCTCACGAACTATCGCCATGTACTTGGGTCTCACTCCTTCCCATTACACTCGAACTTTCACCTTATCCTGAGCTCCGCTCAGCTCTTAACATTAGTTTAAACTGCTCTCCTCACGATATTTCACCAATTTCAATGCTCTTCAACTCGGGTCTTACTCCTCTTCACCAACTCAATTTCATTAGAACGCCCGACATAGATTATCACTTCACATGCCTCAGTTGCTCATTTCATGGACTTTCTCCTACAGAGCTCTTTTTTCAACTTCATCACCAAGGCTCATAATTTCACTTCAAAACGCGGTGGGAACGATTAACAGCAATTTCGTCTCCCGCTCCGCTCAGCTTTCCTCATTAGCTTCTGCTGCTCACCTGACGAACTTTCTCTCCGTTCAAAGTTCATCCACTCGGGTCTTACTCCTCTTCAGCTTCTCAATCTACTTGGAACGCCCGACGCAGCTTATCAACTTATTTCTTCATTTTATTCTCCTTGTCCAAGCTCAACTCATTCCAGGGGAGAGCACCCCACTGACCCTGGCTCAGCTCCGTTTCCTTCGTCGCCACAAATGTAGTGAAGAATGTCCACACGTGGATATATTTCTGGTGTGTTTATTCAGTAACAATCACCATAAGATGCTCCCAGCTTGACAGGACTCGAAAACCTCAACATTCTAATGCTGCCTTCAGGGACAGCTACAGGTCATACCAAGTGGGCAGGAGAAGGGAGGGGGAACAGGGGAGTATGGAAGATACCAAGTGCCAAGTTACAACAGAGGGCTTCAAAGAAAAGAGTGGAATCTGGGGAGAAACTTGCATCAAACTGCTTCCTAAAAATAGCAGCCACTCCGCCCCCGTTTTTGGTAGGCCTGTCTACTCTAAAAGACCAACATCCCTTAGTGGCTGCTGTTACAAAGTCTGGGTTAATAGCTGCATCTGCCCAGGTTTCTGTGATGAACAACACGTCTAATTTATGCACAGATATCATGTCTGCTATTTCATACTTGTGTTTGGCTAGGGACTTGATATTAGTATGCCGCAGTGTGCTTCCATCACACCCGAAAATGTAATGAAGTAACACTCTGAGAAAGTGAGGTAGGTTGGAACGCCCTGGTCGTGTTTGGTGGTGGGAGTGAGAATCCACGTGGACAGACTAATTTATCTTCACTCAAACTCAAAATGCAGCATCGCGTTTTAGTCTTTGCGAGCTCTAGCATTTCCTCACTTGTATACCTCTGGGACACAAGTATGGATGGACCTGGGATTTTGGCCCAAGGCATTGGTCCAGGCACGGATGGGTGCAGACGGGCTTGCCTTAGGCACGCATTTGATGCACCAGCGGCATGCCCGCTGCATGCGTCCCTACCGTTGTGTCCGGAAATAGTGTGGTACGGAGGAAGGATAGATCGCTACTCACCGGAAGTAGGTGCCCACCTCCTGTCCTGCCGGAAGTGAGGCTAGCTTTGCAATGCCCTCCAATCCATCAGCACAGCAGCTGAGGCAGAACGGGGTGGGAGCTTTCCCTCAACAAGAATTGCGGGTGAGTGCGCGAAGGTCCGCAAAACAAGAAATAATGGTTCAAACAGTAACAGTACTGTCACAGTAAAATCAGGGAGGCTGTCTTAGTGTTAATAATGCAAGTAAAATGAGGACAATTTTAAAAGCAAGATGAAAATCGAGTGCAGCATGAACAGGGCTTACTTTAGTCCCGAAAGAGAGTAATACGTCTGCTTTAAAGGGTCCTCAAAACTAAGGTAGGCTTAAAACTACAAATAGCAATGATACAATTCTTGGAAGATCAAACAATACCCAGGTATCGCTCCAGTTCTACAAAATTAAAGTGAAATATAGGGTGGTTTGATGTTGCCAACAATAACACAATTGGTAAATAAAACATGGAGCTGATATTTTGGCCACCATGGTTTTGTAGGGGGATATTTAAAATGCAATATTCTTTTCAAATTCTTCACACATCATTGTGGGGGTTCAAGCAGTGCCATGCTTATGTTGCTGTTCAATGGGATACCCCTGCATGGCCAGTACACATAGAACCCATTTATGTATCAGATGTCTGGCTTTGTGAGGGATTCCCTTGGATTCTAAATCACTTAGGACCAAAGGCACCCTTATAATCACAATAATTAGCTTCTATATGGCGTTCAAACGCTGACAAGGAAAAATGAATCCCAAAAGATTTCCTCACTAGTGCCTCACTTGGTCAGAAGGGATTCTATCAACCCTGAGCTACAAGGCCCACCATTGTTTCAAACACTATGGGCCTTCCATGCTAGGGCATGTAAAATTTGTGCAGTGAATACTGCCACCCACTCTGTCAATGGCTGAATTTCAACAGGCTGCTCTTAGTGATCAAGGCAGGAACATGGATATCTGATTGATAGTTGCAAGGTTACTGCTCACACAGTAGAAGAATGTAATAGTTCTTTGATATCTCTGTATAAAAATGGTGGCAATGAGCAATGCTCTGGTTCGCAAGACAGCTGGTTACTCCTAAATGGCAGATTCCCAGCTAGTGGAAAAAAATCCAGCAGTATTTTCTCTTTCATAGTCTATTCCTGATTTAGGGGCTGATTACAATCTTGACTTACAGAGTTACTCCATCACAAACATGACAGATATCCTATCCACCAAATTACTATTCCATTATATCCTATGTAACCTGTAATACGGGTAACGGGATATCCATCACGTTTATGATGGAGTATCCTATCCACCAATGTCATAGCAGGCCCTTAGTCACTTTTCTATAGCATACAAAATTGCAGTTATTGACTCACCCTATACTCACAACACAAACAGAAGAAAGTGAGCAAATAAGGTGAGCATCTCTAGTAAGAATCCTTACCTGCTGCCTCAGAAAGTATACATTTGGCTACAAAGTTACATCCACTCACATCCAAATACATAGTCTTGTGGTCTTATGTGCAAGATTTTCACTCAAAGTCTAAGGGATTTTACATTCCTTAAAAGTAGCTCAAAGTGCAGTCCTGGTAGAGCTTCAGGTATTCTTGTGATTAGCTGGTTCACCTCTCCCTCTGATAGCATTCCAATAATAAATTAAATAGCCAATCGAATTCGGTGACTTCAGACACCTCTCATAGATTTACATGAGAGGGGTCGGAATAGGATTCTATATAAAAAAAATCTCTACACTAAGACCACCTTTATAAAGGCTAAACAATGTTTAAATGCAATTATATTTTCCTGCCTGTTCAGTCAGCAGTCCACAACCAACTCTCTTACATATCAACTTTCAGTCAACATACTTTCATGTTGTCACAGGCTGCCGTAACATCTGATAGCAGCCAATTTATGCTCTTATTAAATAGTACTATCTAAGATGAAACCAGGATCTATGTTTTTTATGTATTACCCTTGTTATATCCTTAGCCTCTTGGCTGCTTGAGTTCTTTTTCTGCTGTGCTGGACCACAATAGAAACGGGTGTGCTCATGACAAGCTCAGCTCGTCATAAGCACACGAGCACTGTGCTGCATGACGAGCTGAGCTCGTCATGAGCATGGATGAGGTTAAATACAGTTATGTTGTTTATCAGACAAACTATTAACCTACCTGTGCACCAGAGCCTTACTCAACGGACGTATGACGTTACAACGCATGCTTTTACCACGCATGCCTTTACAACACGGTTTTTACAACGCATGCCTTTACAACGCATAGTGCTTTTGGGCGCTGGATAGTGAATAGTTTAATTTACTATTCCAACTCCAGTCCCCGTGGATAGTAGGGAAGGTGTTGGATAGTACATTAAACCTATTCCCTATCCTAGAGCGCCCCCCAGCGTAATGCGTTGTAATGGTTTGCGTTGTAAAAGTTGCGTTGTAAAGGCACTGTGTGGTAAAAGTTACGTTGTAAAGGATGTTCCCCATAATCAACACAGACCAAATATTCTTTTTATTTTTAATAAAAAGAAAGGTAGAAGAAATATATAACTAATGATTGAAATTGATGAGAAATGAAAAAGAGACTATGGGATTAAAGCAGTGCTGAACTGTTAAGGGAGGTGTGCAGCTATGATTCCTTACATTTCACTTTAATTTACCTGTGGTAAGGGCTATACCTTCCGGTAGCTACAATGCCTGTTACATCAATACATAAAACGTGTACTGGACATGTGTCTGCAGGGATGGGTTAAAACTAGAGAACAAAGGTACAGATGGCAGAAGAAGGCTAAATTCAGAAAAAGGCTCTAAAATAATAAATAAATATAAGCTGCCATCAGCATGAAGGGTACAATGTAGGTGATGGGAATCCAGTTCCAAAGAGCAAATCAAAGCGGATAAACATTTGAAGATGCACCCTAAATAGGAGATCAAAATTAACAAGCAAAAAGGGCAATACACCCACCAAAAATACTTTGTCTACATTGTGACACTGGTATGAATTCTGGTCGTGTTTATAGTGTGGTAACAGATACAGGAATGGGAAATGAACCAAAGAGATATTAGAAAGCTGGATATCTTGAATAGGTCTTACAAGCCATAAGGCTTCCAGATACTGAATAGGCTGTGGTTAGGCTGTTCGTATGAACGAACTTCCAGTAGAGCACATCTAGTCTCAGAACTAATCGCCCATCGCTGTTCTGAGCCTCACAATAAGTGAGTGTAGCAACCATGAAAGATGACCCCGCCCTTGTCCTCAAGACTCCAACAAGTGTAAAGACCGTGGGCCAGAGGCTGACAGATACCACTGCCGGGCCAAGCATGGGAGTATGGAAGCATGCTCTTAAAGGAAATAGTGCTGTACAGAATGCTCCCACCTGTGCTGTGAGGATGAATCAGTATACCTCGCTTCTAAGAGCACCTGAATTTTCCGGAAAGGCACAAAAATAGTAGTGAACCCAGTGAAGATCATGTAGTACAAAAACAGGAAACCAGTTGTGATCACTAGGTTGGTATCCTGTCTAATGAATCTCAGATATTAGTAATTGCATGTTCCTCTTTAACATTAACAAGTATAGGAGAAGGAAAAAGACAGTGATATTTAACTGTGAGAAATGAAATGTTCAATGTATCTTCCATAATTCAGGTTGAACTGTAAACAAAAGGAAACAAGTTTGATGCTTTTCTTCAGAAAATATGGTCCAAAATAGGCGGTGTTAGATCGACTGGCACATGACAAGATAGTAGGAATCAAGAAAAAGAAGAAGAACCCTTAGCCCCAGGTTAAAAAGTGGGGGAAGATCTAAGATGAGACTCTTCTCAGCTCTTCATTACTTTTTGGCTTGTAGGAGAGTCTTGACTACTGTTTGCCTTCATTTTTGTAAATGTACAGCAAATTTAGAAGCTGCAGGAACTAGAAGAAGGATTCACGGAGAAGAAGGAAACACAAATGGATGAAAAACTTGAGGGCAAAAAAAGGATGGGACTTTGGTTGCAGAAAAAGTGGTAATATGTTGCATTTGGAGGGCAGTGTCTTCATACAAAATTATAGAACCATTCAGTATAATGCTATTTTCTTTAATCCATGGTTAGGTTACAGCAACAGTAGGAAGATCCTGCCAGTGCTCCATCCTCCATCCAGCTGCCCCAGTCTCCTAGTGTCCACTGCACACCACACAGGAACTCTGATATGCAGGCAATGGAAAAACACAAAATACAGCATATTATTATAGACAAATATTAAAGGGGAATTACTTAAACCAGTCAGCTGGGTAGCATTGCAAATAATCACAGGTACTGCTACAAGAATTGGTTTACTCTTTTGCTTGGGCCATTAATTTGAGGGCTAAACTCAGAAGACAAAGATTAGTTGATTTTCAGTGAGGAACAAAATGCTTTCCAAAAGCTCAATATGTACTGCAAGCCTGTCTCTTACATGATGGTATGAGGTAGACCATGTTATTGATAGGAGTATTGACTTAAAAGTACAAAAATGTGTAGTTTTAGAAAAAAGTATCTACTGTGACCAAAACACCACACAGTCTGGCACAGAGAGGCATATTAACAATAAAGCTGTTAGGCATGGTATGCCAAGGTTGATTGGTTGTAACCAAATGATTTATCATGTACAGTATCTCCTTGGCATAGACTGGACAAGTACAATCACACATCTCCACCTCTTGCTAACATTAGGGCATCAAAAGGATTAAAGAACCAAGGGCATAAATTAAAGCTTTTAGGACAGGGTACTATTCCACAAATTTGATACAGTACCCTGTCCACCATCCCCTCGGTACCAACTTTCAATTATATACCGGGCAGACTATCAGGTTTCTAACTATGGTGTTGCTGTTGGCTGTGCCATTAGCAAACTTACTCTGATAGCCCTTATGGACTAAATGTCATCGGAGGGAAAAAGACCATTAAAATGCAGCATTGCATCTCAATGCCTTTACTTCAAATCCATTACATCATATATGCCATTACAACACATGATATTATGATACCCGAGGCAAGATGGCTGCCGTGATGAGGGCTGTGAGAGCAGCTCTGTCCTCCGGCTTCGGACCCTCACCGGGACTCACCAACGCTATTGAATTTTGTGCTCCCGATAAATAAAAACAGCCGCAAAAGTCATTTCATCGGCGGCAAGCAGCAAGCGGTAAGCGGTATCGCAATCGAGACTATCTGTGTATGCGAGTGTCGCTTCACCCATATAGCTGTTTCGCGGCTGCTGCTTCTTATGCTCTGAACACGAACCGCGGTGAACTGCGGTGAAGGTGTTGAACACGAAAACGAACACGAGCACAGTAACGGAATTAATTGCTTATCGGATTTTGACCAGTTGATTGTTGGGAGCCCGCTCCTCCTTTAATTCTCCGAATGCTAGCTGACTTGCTGCTCATACAACGGCGTGCCCCGTGCTGGCGTTTTCCTGTTCTTCTTCCATATCGAATTTTTATGGTTCGGGCCGTGGCGGTGGGTCCCGTAAGAAGAAGATGCAAGTACAAGTACAAGTACAAGACTCTGCGCCGACAGTGGCCTTAAGTACACGATTCAGAAAAGGGGGTGGTGATGAACAGAGTGTCTGAATTAAGCAGACCACTCTTACCCAGTCCAAGGATCAGGGCTTGATCCATCACCGTTTTTTAGCTCACTGCACCATCCCAGATCAGAACTTGGCTATATGCAAATTAGTCTGACCCTGGCCCAGTGCATCATGGGAACAGGGCAGACCAAACTACCAAGCCAATTCTTATACTGGGAAGGAAACAAGCTACCGGGGACCGGTTTCTGGCATTTCAGCCGTCTTCGGCCCGGCTTGCTTGAATCCTGATGGTGCAATGAGCTAGGGACTCACATCTGAGTATACCCTTCCACGCTGGTGGACCAAAATGATTCAGAAAAGGGGATGGTGATGAACAGAGTGTCTGAATTAAGCAGACCACTCTTAACCAGTCCAAGGATCAGGGCTTGATCCATCACCGTTTTTTAGCTCACTGCACCATCCCAGCTCAGAACTTGGCTATATGCAAGTACACGAAGCAGCAAAAATACTGGTGAGTAACAAACATTAATACATAGCACCAAACCTACAGATGTTGTTACTGTAACTCCGAAACAGGCTGTATTAACGCTCCCCGAAATGTTTAAAACTAAATCAAAAAGGAGATCAAACAGTGCTTTCCACTGCTAGTGCTATTGGAAAATCAGGACAGTGCATTGTGGGAGATGAAGTTCGGGATAGCTCAATGATTAAAGTAGAACTGCACGAACACTTATCAGCAAAGGCTGTCACCAGTGCTTCTCTTTCTGTGTCTGTGCAGGGGGCGAGCGCTATAGAGGAAAGGGTGCTGCCGGGGCTACAAGACATTACAGACAATTTGTATTCCTTATCCGATTTCTCTTCTGAAGAGGGCGCCAATGTTAGTAAGGATTGGGCAGAATGTAGTATGGAAATGAGTTCTGCTACGGATGAAGATATTGCCAATGCCAATCCCAATTCTTCAAATACAATTGCCTCCACTGTAAAAAGACGTAAAAAGAAACCCTCGCAACGCTCTTTGGTTATGCATTCAGCCCCAGATGCCAATGTCTCATATTTAGGACTTGGGCCAGATTTGCGTTCTGATGTGAGTGATGTGAATGAACCTCAAGAGGGTGCGCTCAGGCTATCAGAGGATAATGATCCATCGAACCTCGTACAAGACGTATGCAACACATCACCCGGTACTGCGGAGATTACCCTGACAACTATATACAACACTATGATGACGCATCATGCTGAAATAAAAGCCGAAAATTTGTGCACCCTGGCCACCTGTTCTAAACTCAAGTATGCTGTTCGTCGTGCTATGAAACTGGGTGGTGAGACAGCCGATAGAGTGACTGAAACTGAAGCAAGGATCTCTGCTCTGGAAGATGAGAATATCAGTCAGAAACAGGAGTTAGATAATGTGAAAGCTCTTAAGGACGACATTACTAACAAACTGCAGGGCTTGGAAAATCAGGCGCGTAGGAATAACCTTCGTTTCCCTGGAATACCGGAGAAAAAAGAAGGGGGGGGATGCCAGGAGATTTATCATAGAACTACTTAAAGAAGCCTTTCCACAATTGTCCACCTGGGACTGGGTTAAAGAAGTGCAGAGGGCGCACAGATTTCCGTTTACAATAAGAAAAAACGCGTCAGGGCACCGAGGAATATCTCATTGGTGTCCTTCAACAATTTTTTGGCAAGGGAAGACATTTTTATGCTAGCAAGGCCTGACAAAAAAGCCTCCGTTACGGACTGTGAGTTTTTTGTAAGGCCAGATTTTTGCCAAGCAACGGTGACTCAAAGATGGCATCTCCGACAGCTTATACCTGATTTTAAAAAGAAAGGCGCTATTGTATTTTTGCAAAATCCGGCTAAGCTAAAAATAATTGTGAAAGGGCAGACCAAATTCTTCTTATCTGAGATTAGAGCCAAGGAGTATTTAGAGTCATTATGAGTCATTTAACTCTATCTCAGAACAATTATTCTCTTATGTTAACCATGCTCTTTTTTTTGTGTACTTAACTGGTGTTTTCTCGTGAGGGCCTAGCAGCGGGGGGACACGGCAAACCATTTTTTCTTGGAACTGGATGTTCCTGAGCCTCTGATGTTGGGGAGGTGGGTAGTGGGGGGTACAGGGGGGGTGTTGGGATTGGTGGGTCTGGGTGGGTGGTGGTGGGGGTGTAAGGCAGTGGTAAATGCTAGATTGTACAGAGCAAAACAGGTCGAATATTTTTTTCTATGTTAACTTTATCCATACGTTGCAGAAGAGGACTCCTAATGTTTTTTGAAATCAGAATATTGTATAATGGATAAGAAAGTAAAAATATGTACCATGAATAATAATGGTCTCAATGATTACAAAAAGATCAGGGTGTTGTGTAAATTAATTCAATCTTTAAGCATAGATATTTTATGCCTACAGGAGACCCACATTCCATGGGAAAAGCGCAGTATCTTGAGGAATCTGGGGTTGGAACTCTTGGTCACCTCTAAACAAACTGGGGTAAAAAGGGGGATCGCAATTCTTATGAAAAAAAATCTTGGCAAATGTGGTAGAACATTATCAGACAAATGGGGCAGATGGGGATTGGCTGAGCTTAATATTAATGGTAACAGATTCACTTTGTGTTGTTTATATGGTCCGAACCTCGACGATTGTGAGGTATTTAATACTATTAATTTGGAAGTAGCTGGCTGGTGCCAACCCCTAATTTTATGCGGTGATCTTAATGTCCATGTCGATGCCAAGTGCAATATTAGGACATGTGGAAAATACAGTGGTGGTAAGATCAAGACCTATAAAGCTCTAAGGGAGACAGTACTGAATAATGGATTGTATGACGTGTGGAATAAAAACAAATCAATTGATCCCGGTTTTACCTTTTTCTCAAATCCCCATAAAAAATTTGTTCGGTTAGATTTTTTCTTTACTTCTTTTTATTTTGGAGAATGCCGAAATAGAGATTCTACCTCAGATGATTTCAGATCACAATCCTATAATACTAGAGCTGGCATTTTCCCTTAAAAAATTTAATACAAACTATCATTGGTCATTTCAAAGGAGACTCCTGCTCGACGAGAATTACTTACGATATATGACTGAGACCACTAAAGATTTTTTTTCCCACAACTCGGACACTGCTTAAATCCAAGTGGTCTGGGATACTTTTAAATCTGTTGTAAGAGGGGAAACACTAAGTTATTCCAATTTTCAACGTTTGAAGGTAAAAAAGGAGCTAAGAGATAAAATGGATAAAACACGCATTTCTGAACTAAATTTAGTCAAGCAGATTATAAAAGGTAATAACTCTGATATCCAAGAAGCTCAACGTCAGTTAACCATTGAACGGGCTATTTCATATTCCTATCTAGCAGATCAGGAAGCAGTACAATTTAAGCAACATAAAGCAGAAAGCTATGAGTTAAATGAAAAAACCGGGAGGATCTTAGCCCAAAGGGTCAGACAAAAGCTATGCAAAATGAAATAACCAGAATCAAAGATTTAGCTGGAGTATGTTAAGAATCTAAGGAAGGGATTCTGAATGCATTTAGTGACTTTTATAAAACACTATACAATAAACAAGTATCTGAGAGTGATATACATAGAAGGTTAATTGAGTATTTGAGTGGTATTGAGAATACATCAATGTCTGAGGATGATGTAAGGTCTCTTAGCTCCCCAATTACATGGGAGGAGATTAAGTTAGCTATTCTTAGTTTACCATCTGGGAAAGCCATGGGGCCAGACCAAATTCCTCTTGAATTTTATCAAACCTTCAGGAATATTTTAAAACCTGAGTTACTCAAGATTTTTGATCAAGCTTATACAGGATTTCCCCAAGCTTCTTGGTCCTTAGCCACAATTATAGTGTTTAGTAAAAAGGGAAAAGACCCTAATGAACTCGGGTCATATCGACCTATTTCTCTTATTACAGCAGATAGCAAAATTTTTTCCAAAATGTTAGCAAACAGATTACTTAATATTATGCCCAAGTTGGTTTCCAAAACTCAACATGGATTTATTAAAGAGAGAGACACCACTGATCATGTGAGAAGGATCATTACTTTATTTGATTGGGCACGGGTAATGGAATCCCCAGTCGGCGATATTCTGTTGGACGCGGAAAAAGCGTTTGACAGAGTCGACTGGGGGTTCCTATGGTCTGTCCTAACCTGGAAGAAGTTTCCAAGAGAATATATTGTAGCAATTCAGGCGATGTATCAGGTTCCAAAGACGGTAATACGTATAGGGACAGAAATATCTTGTTCATTAGCGATCACCAGGGGGACAAGGCAGGGTTGTCCCTGCTCCCCCCTGCTGTTCGCTCTATATATTGAACCCTACCTAAAAAAGATCACAAACGAAGTTGGAATCCCTCCGGTGACTATCCAGCAAATTAACCATAAAGTCCTTGCGTATGCTGACGACGTCGCGGTGGTTACTTCTGATGTGGTCGCTTCTATGCCTAAAATTGTAGAACTTGCACAAGAATTTGGTGAGCTGTCAGGCTACAAACTTAATATCTCCAAAACTCAGGTAATTCATTCCTCTATTGGTAAACCTGACGGAATAAATTTTACATCCACCGCGTTATATCTTGGTGTGATAATATCTCCTACAGTTGATGATATTGTAGGGCTTAATACAGACCCTCTTTTAAAGTCTACTAATAGGACTTTGGAACGGCTTAATAACTTACGCCTATCTTTAATCGGGCGAACCAACATAATTAAAATGGTTATATTACCAAAATTTCTTTATTTATTTCGCACCCTTCCTCTTCTTTTCTCCTCTTCTTTTTTTAATAAACTAGATTATAGTGTTTCTAGGTTTCTATGGCGTTATCGGAGAGCGAGACGAGCACTTAAATGGTGTATTCTTCCAAAAATTAGAGGCGGTTTAGGAGTCCCAAGTTTTCTCCTATACTATTGGGCAGTCATGTTAAAACAGATGGGTATTGTAATGTTTCAAGATTAGGGTCTAGATGAAGCTCTGAGTCCATCAATCTATGAAATGTTGCTCGGAGCTGATGCGCGGCAATGGCTGTTTAAGTTAATAGAACCCAGTTATCACAAAAAAAACAAATTCAAGATTATGATCACCGTAGCTCAGACATGGAAACAAATTAACAAAAGGTTTCATCTTTTGCCAAAATTTAATTACTACACTCCTCTCTCACAGAATCCATTGCTACCCGAGATATTTAATGACCCGGTTATGCATAGATGGCTGGGCTCAAATATAAAAACACTTGGTCTATTATATCACAAAGGGCAATTAGCATCATATAATCTGCTACAAAACAAATTTGGTTTAGATAAAGCGGATTTTTTCAAATATCTACAGATTCGTAGTTTAAGTGCGAAGAACTTAATCACGTCAGATTCGATGAAGACAATAGATTTGTTGGAGTGCTGCTGGCAGGGATACAAGATCGGTATAATATACCAAAAATGCATAGAGAAGATGGAGGATAACTTAGATACTTATGAAGAAAAATGGAAAACAATTTTTGGTTTGGAATCTGTAGACTTAATTAGATCTCTTGAAGTCTGTAGTAAAGTTATTCTCAATGATTCACTAAAGAGCCAACATTATATGTCAGTATTCGATTTGTATTATACACCAATGCAAATATCTAAATGGAAAACTCAGAAGGGTGTGAACTGCAGTCGCTGTGGCTATAACGCTTCTAACATGTGTCATATGCTGTTTGATTGTATAAAACTGACCCTATTTCAATCTCAGATACAAGCCTTTTTAAGAACTATTCTAGGTGTAGATATTGTGTTAACACCCGAACTTGTTATAACTGGAATAGAAACTGAAAAAATTACTGTCAGAACAATTGCTGAAGAAGGGCTTATATTTATAGCTATGTCAGTTTATCGTAATTCTATAGCATCTCGCTGGCTGGATGCTGAACCACCTGTATTCCATCAATGGCAATCAAAAATGCTGAATATTTATCAGCTAGAAAGGGCTGTATATAAATTTAAAGGTGTTAGAGGAAAGGGGATGGGACAAAAAATATGGCTACCTATTACGAACTGGTTGTGAAATGCCTATCTATTCTAGTTGTACTTTTATTTGTTTGCCTAATGCTGTCTGGTAGATTTTCCTTTTTTCTTTAAGCTTTGGTAACTTACAAGTATTTATTATTATAAATGTATACTTATTGTTTGCTCTGTTTCCTTTTTTTTAATTCTCTGTATGAACTGTTTTTCCCCTCGGTTTGCTTTTTTCCACTGACAAAAAAATTTAATAAAAAATAAGAAAAACAACACATGCTATTACAATGCATGCCTTTACAACACAGACGGTATTAAAACATATACCATTACAAAGCAATTTAAGGTGAGTTGTATAGGTAAGTAATGTTATTGTTTTTTTAATAATTGTATTACTTAGTTTTTCTGAACAATGTATTTAAAGATTTAATAATGATATTAATATTCATAAGATAAGTAACTAAAAAACATATTCTTGAAGGTGTAACCCCCACTCTCTGGAACAGGATGTGAGGGACATAGGTATTTTGGTGGGGGAGTATATTAATACCAAGTATTATTTTAAAACCTGGGTAATAACTTATCATAATTTGTACCAAAATTGTTATATTTATAATCCAATAAAAACAATACTTATGAGGGTATAACACCCACCCTCTGGCATGGGATCAGAGGGAAATTATGGTTTCAGAAGGGGAAGTGTATTTATACCTATATAATAATTTAAATAGCTGGGTATTAATCCACACATCTTTCACATGAATTTATCATATATACAATACAATAAATACTATACTTAAGGGAGTGTAACACCCAGCCCCTGGCACAGAATGTGAGGGAAATAAGGGCTTAGGTGAGGGCATGTATTGATACCCAGGAATTAAGTTTAGAAACTTGAGTATTAATTTATTATAATTCATTTAAATAATTTTAATAATTAAAATACAATAACAACAATACTTAGAGGCCATAAGACCCACCCTCTGGAACATGATGTGAGGGAAATAGGAGTTTTGGGAGGGCATGTGTATTAATGCCCATATATTAATTGAAAAATCTGGCTATTAATTAACATTCCTTTTTACAAGAATTTTAATATTTACAATAAAATGCATACAATACTTAGGGGGTGCAACACCTAAACCCTGACACAGGATGTAAGAGAAATAGTTTTGGGTAGGGTAGTGTATTAATACTAAGGGTATTAAGTATAATACCTACATATTAATTTATTTTACTGTATAATAGGAATTAATATTTACAAAATGTTAAAACATTTAACACTAATACTTTTGAGGGTGTAACACTCACACTCTGGCACAGGATGTTAAGGGCATAGGGCTTTTGGGGTGGGGGAGTGTAATAACACCCAAGTATCTATTTTGATACCTGAGTATTTATTTATTGTAATATTTACACTAATTTTAAAACTATTTTAAAATGTACAAGTAATAGTCTTGGGGGTGTAATACTTACCTTGTGGCATGGGATGTTAGGGAAAAAGAGGTTATGGCTGGGGGGTGTAATAATACACAGGTACTAATTTTAAAACCTAGGTACTAATAAATGTAAATATAAAAATGTATGGGAAAAGACATACAAATAGATAATCAAAGATATATTTGCATTTGCCAGATTATAGATCTATTTAAATCTATTTAAATCGTATGGACAGTGGATGGATTTTTTCTTGGATTTTTTTGCCAAAAACTCTTACTGTTTCGAGATTCTTTTGGGGGATTTGATTTTTTTTTAGATTACATAGTACATTTTGCAGCAGTGTTGTTGCTGGAACATATGGCTATGCCAATCTGTGTGCCCAATAGTAGTTTAAAAGGGGATTTTGATTGTTTCAGGGATTATAGTTTTCTAACTTTGGATTCATGGAGTGCACAAGACTCTTGGTAAAGTGTGTTCTTTTTACAAATCACCAAGAGTTGAAGAAACTTGACATTCCTTTAATTTAGAAAAATAGTTTGAAAAATGGCAACATAATTATTAAAAAGTAATTGCGAAACAGGCAAGTAAGATAGAATAGGTGTTAGTCTCAGTTATAAAAATCTAATATGTGTGCGATATTGTCTGAGTATTCTGAAGCCACCATCAACGAAAAATGTTGAATTTGTCCCAAAAGTCGCTCTGACATTTTTTTTGTTCTTTTGGAAATTCGTGGGTTCAGACTACTAGTCAATTATTGCACTAGTCTCATTTCTTGGAAACTTTGCTTCTTCCTTAAAATTAACAAGAAATGATGAATGTTGGGTGAGGTTTTCTGAATACTTTGTTGAAGGAGTGGTGCCATCCCTCAATTGCATTAATAGTATTTGCTCCTCCCTCTAAGCAGGTCGTGTAACAGCTCCACCACTTCACAGCAAACCTTGGATTCCTTTTGCAACCAGACCTACCTAGATGGGCAATCCATGTGTCCTCAAAGTAATTTATTAAGGGAGCCAATTTGTCTTAGTTTGATGTAAAATATTCAGATTCTGTAATCAATATGTTTCTACTTTCGCATAATTTATGCATCACTCTATGCCTGAAAGGGTTTTGTTTTGACTTATTCTGGGTGCTTCCTTGGACAAAGCTATGCCTCTCTGAAGAGCTCTAATGAGAGCGAAACTTGTGTCAGAGGTTGCTTTTATTCATTTCAGGATGGCATAGATGGTATTTTACCAATCCAAAGCTGTAATACTGTGCCTGGAGTGGTAAAAGGCTTTGGCCATTTTACAGCTAGGCTATGATAGGACTGTGCTACTCCTAAGCTTAAAGACTTTGCTGTGGAAATGGCAAAATACGTTGTCCCTTTTTATCTCAGCGTGGATGGCACTGTGCTAATCCTATGCTTAAATACTTTGATAGAAAAGCAGATATTTGAGGTGAGCAAATTTAGAGTGTCGCTATGTTGTAGATGATTCTAGGACTTTAGTAAATATTCCCGATTTCATGCCCTTATGTGGTTATATCAAACAATACCTTATATAGGCACAGAGAATCCTACCCATATTAAAACAGCCAATGCAGTCCAAATACGGCAAGGCTACTCCCATAGACTCCTAGAAAGCACAATGCGTTCTTAAACAAACCAAGCCTCTAGCAGCCCGGGAATTCCCCCTGCTTCTGTATTGATTTGTCCTGAGAACTCCTGGAGTACTGAAAGAACTGCGAGTTCTTAGTGACGTCTTATGTCCAACCTTACGTCAAACTCGGCACCTTCCAGGTATAAATATACCAGCATCTGCCTTAAGCAACACACAGTGGTTTGGAGCAGATCGGCTATCTACTTGCCCGACGCCCTGCTGATGCGAGTGCCGAAGGAAGCCGACCCTCCCATTGACGCACTGAGAGAGACGCTGTCTTTTCTCCTGCCGAGAAATCCAGTTCCAGTGTTTTCCGGTCACCTTTGCGGGGTGCTGGGAGATCGAGTCCTGAGAGAGAGATACAAGACCTCCTTCATTCTATAACCATGGTACAAAGCTGATTAGAGCTACAGAGAATTCTTGATTCAGATTCTTAGCAAAAACTAGAACTCATCTACTCCTTCCCTGTACTAGGCTTAGGTTAGGTACACCGGGGTAGGCGTATCTTAGAAACACCAGTTGAGTACGTTTAGTCATTATTTTATCGTTGTATGTATTTTATCCATTTTAAGTATCTCATGGCTTAGAAACCATATAAATGCTTTTACAGTATTATTTCATAATACTCATTTTACTGTACGCACTTCACTTTATGACAAGTATTGCAATTGTGGCAATTCACTTCTCTTGCATGAGAAAGTAGACTGCTCATTAAATAACCACTTTTATTGAAAACACCCATATCTTTATTTCTCTGCAATTCTGGTGAAACTAAGCATGCACAATTGACTGAGTGAAATAGCTATCTATTGTTTCCGCGACTCTGGAGATATACTCCTTATTCTTTGGGGAGCAAAGTTGTCATGTTTATGCCGTTGTCAGAAACGAATCCCTTCTTGTCTATTCAGGAAAGTTAATACCTTCCTGTTCACTCGAGAACCTCAGTCCTACGTCTTCACTATCGTTTATGTTATTCCAATGCGCAGAGCCTATTGGGAATATAGGAACTACACTACAGCTGATGTTGAGAGTGCTCTATATTGGAGCTGCATTTCACCTAAACTTGAGAACTACCCAGAGGTCTCAGCTTCTTTGTTTCCATAATGTATGCATCACTCTATGCTTGGAAGTTTTTTTTTTACATATATAGATAGATATTAAGTTTGTGATAGTAACAAACATACACTCCGTTGTGAAAAAAGTAATCCTTTTATTTGTGGCAGCACTTCAACTCCCCAACGCCTTTCATAGACCACCTTCTTCCTTGTGACCCTCTCGTTCAACGTGCATTCCTTCAGAGTAGAAATATATTCACCAGTGACCCATCACATATACCACTAGAATAATCAAAGCTAGCCTATGTTCATTTATTACATTACAACATTAATTAATAATATAGTTCTTTTCTTTACAAACAATTTCAACTACACAAACCCAGAAATCTATTGTTATTGCATTTTTTGTTATTGCATTTCTTATATAGCGCCAGAATCGACCCCCGAAGGGGTATCTCCGCGCTTGCCTTGGGAACCCGTCCTGGTTTTTCCCTGTGAGATAGCCCCTACAGGGCATCCCCAAGGTGAAAGCCAGGCATCCCGCCGCGGGGGGGGCCGTTGTGGAGATTAAGCAAGCTTAATGCCCAGAGTTGCATAGTGTGAACCCATGATTAGGTCAGGCACCGAAGCGAGAATTATCGAGTCCGTGGACATTTGAGCTCAACACCCTGCCGCGTCGGGAATCGAACCCTGGTCCCGGGTCTGACCTCTGCTTCAGGGTCTGCCTGCTCTAACCAGTGAGCCACGCTTCTCCACAAACATCCATACCTCATGGACAAGCCTCAAACATATTCCACATAACTGAATCTTGGCCAAAGTAACACAAAACAGAAGCAGCCATCACATATTTCTGAGGTGAAAATCCATTAGTACTACCTTCTTCATGTCAGCAGATGTTAAACAAATGTCTTCTTATGTTAATACAGGGCTTGTGATTTCAAATGGATATTACAGAAAGGAGAATTTCAATGTTGTCCCACACAATTAAATTGATAGAATTATCTGTTGTGATTCTGGGATGTTGTCTCCATAGGATGTTTGTTTTTACTTTTAAAGTTGCTTTTTGTAATTGGGGGGCATATTATCAAGCCTGTGCGCTAAAATTATCGCCGCTTTATCGGCCGAAAACGGCCGATAAAGCGGCGATAATGGGCTTGATAATAAGCTCTGTGGAATTCCAATCGAAGCCCATGTTAGATGTCTTCACATCTAACATGTGCTTCGATTGGAATTCCATAGAGCATATTATCAAGCCCATTATCGCCGCTTTATCGGCCGTTTTCGGCCGATAAAGCGGCGATAATTTTAGCGCACAGGCTTGTGGGTTTCTTTCATTAAGTAAGCCTGAATTTCTTGCTTTTTTATCACTTGGGTTCAGATTTTTTTACTGTGGGTGAGTGTACTACATATGCCTCACCAACGGGTAATCACATGGCAACAGGAATGCGTGTATTTACCAACAGGGTTCACACTTTAATATAAGACTGCTATCAAGCAGCAAGGATAATGGTCAAATGGCTGGTTACAAGTTAGTAAGTGTACACTTAGGTGTGGACAGGAATAAAGGCTTCTGGTGAGAGACTACAGTTGTTTACAGCTCGGTAACTACACTGATAGCTTGGCGCGGAGGGGGCTGTGCAGGTTTAGATATTGACTTGGGGTAGGCTTTAGAATGTTTGTGTACACCAATAGAAAAAGTCTGTCTGATTTACTGCTTTGTCTGTAGTGACACTTTATTATACACGTGAGGGAAACTGCCTTACAGTGTAGATTTGCTTCCCTTTGGTCTACATAGTTCAGTGACATATCCAAATGGGGTATAACCTGTGCAATAAACAAATCTGCAAGTTCCAAAAAGATATCTGTTAAGCATGGGCGTAAAATCCATCCTGCTCGCGGATTTCACGGATTTTCGGTAAATTTGCAATTCACGAACTCTTGCGAATTTGACAAAAATCCGCCAATTCGCACGCGGCGGATTTTTTTGCTTGGTGATACAATATTGCGGCGCGCGGCATTCACTTACTGTCATTCAGCGTTTGCGAGTTGTTTTTTTCGATATTTTGCGAGTGCTGCGCCATTTTGGATCTTGCTGCGGGATCCCGCGGGAGTTTGGCGATCGCGATTACGTAATCGTGGCTTGCCACCTTGCATAGCACGCATTGCGAGAGTTCGCAATTGCGAAGACGTAGATGCGGCGGGCAGCAACAATCTCGCACTCTTGAAATTACAGAATTTGCAATTCTGCACAAGAAATCCACCAGCAAGCTGCATAAACCTTCTGAAAATGATGATTTTTATCAGAATAACTCCTCAGGTTGACATTTGCCTGCACTTATGTTTGCAAGGAGTCCATTTTGGGGGGGGGGAGGGGGAGGAAGGAAGTGCCCCACAGTCTCCAACTTCCTGTTCCTGTCCAGCAGGCTCCTCCCAGTGCTTTCTTCATGTGCTGGTCACTTTCATTTGGATCTTGACCTGGAAGGATTATTTTTTGTGGATGCTGCTGGATATTTGGATTTGAGGCCTTTTTGACTTTCTTTGGATCACTTTTGGATTAGAAATTTCACAAGTAAGTTTGTTTGTGGTATTACAGTTGCTGCAACTACAATTTTGGAATTGATGGGCTGTTGTTGGGGCCTTTTGACCAGGGGTAGTGAGTGGTGCATGGGCCTAGTCTTTCTGTGGGGTGTTTTGAATTTAAACATCATGGAGGGCATCGATTTTTTGGGGTGTTCTTGGGGACAGGCCATGTGGGTGGGGGCCATTTTGAGTACTGGTACAGGCATGCCCTGGGCATGTGCTGGGAGGGAAGGGGCCATTTTGAATGCAGGCAGTGTTCTCAGGCCTGCACCCATTTTGCCTAGCTTTCATACATTAGGCCCAAGGGTAGTGAGTGGTGCATGGGCCTAGTCTTTCTGTGGGGTTTCTTGAATTTAAACATCATGGAGGGCATGGATGGCATGGGATTGTGCTGATTTTTCTGTGTTTTTCGATTTTTTGGGCTATTGTTGGGGCCTTTTGACTAGGGGTAGTGAGTGGTGCATGGGCCTAGTCTTTCTGTGGGGTGTCTTGAATTTAAAAATCATGGAGGGCATGGATTGCATGGGATTGTGCTGATTTTTCTGTGTTTTTCGATTTTTTGGGCTGTTGTTGGGGCCTTTTGACCAGGGGTAGTGCGTGGTGCATGGGCCTAGTCTTTCTGTGGGGTGTCTTGAATTTAAACATCATGGAGGGCATGGATAGCATGGGATTGTGCTGATTTTTCTGTGTTTTTCGATTTTTTGGGCTGTTGTTGGGGCCTTTGGACCAGGAGTAGTGAGTGGTGCATGTGCCTAGTCTTTCTGTGGGGTGTCTTGAATTTAAACATCATGGAGGGCATGGATGGCATGGGATTGTGCTGATTTTTCTGTGTTTTTCGATTTTTTTGTGCTGTTGTTGGGGCCTTTGGACCAGGGATAGTGACTTGTGCATGGGCCTAGTCTTTTTGTGGGGTGTCTTGAATTTAAACATCATGGAGGGCATGGATGGCATGGGATTGTGATGATTTTTCTGTGTTTTTCGATTTTTTGGGGTGTTCATGGGGACAGGCATGTGGGTGGGGGCAATTTTGAGTGCTGGTACAGGCAGGCCCTGGGCATGTGCTGGGAGGCAAGGGGCCATTTTGAATGCAGGCAGTGTTCTCAGGCCTGTACCCATTTTGCCTAGCTTTCATACATTAGGCCCAGGGGTAGTGAGTGGTGCATGGGCCTAGTCTTTCTGTGGGGTGTCTTGAATTTAAACATCATTGAGGGCTTGGATGGCATGGGATTTTGCTGATTTTTATGTGGTTTTTGAGTTTTTGGGGTGTATAACTGAACTGATGTCCCTCTGTCGTCCATTGCTTTTAGGTGCACAAGACTCAAGAGAACCACCAGTGCCAGGAAGAAGTCCTGCAGCGGTGTGTGTGTGCAGCATAATGTCACGCGACGTCACGTCTGGCCACGGACAACTCTGCAACTCGTGCAACTGCGGCCTGCTGTTCTGACCTCTGAAGAAGATGGCCCCAAAAAAAGTTCCCCGTAGCTCCTCTAGCAAGAAAGTTGCCAGTAAGGAGCCGAAGAAGCAAGTTACCAAGGAGACTGGTGTGCCGCCCGCAACATTTCTTGGGAGTAAAGAAAAAAG
The DNA here is from genome assembly GCF_964263255.1 of Lissotriton vulgaris. NCBI lineage: Eukaryota > Metazoa > Chordata > Amphibia > Caudata > Salamandridae > Lissotriton > Lissotriton vulgaris. The sequence goes on along the minus strand of NC_141691.1, from coordinate 645,869,658 downwards.
TATGCCTGCAGCAGCAGCGGGATCTGCTGGGGACCAAGCTGGGAGCAGCATCCCCGCACCATTGGGCTCAGTGCCACCACCACCACGCCAACTTGAGTCCAAGCCCTTGAGTGCTGCAGAGGCACTTAGTCTAGTTGTTCAATCACCATCGACCAGTGATGTTGGTTCATCGCAAGAAAGTAGCAGCAATGTCTCTTAATCAACACAGGTTGTTGTAACTCATCTGACGAGTGTTGAACAACCACAGCCGCAACAACAACCACATGTGCAAGTACAAGCCCAAGTACATGTGGAAGGAGAGGCAGCGCAAGGAGATGCACAAGCAGAGGTGCATGGAGGGTCACAAGTGCCCACAATAGTTGTTCCTCCCGAAGTTGGGGCACATCAGGAAATCGACAATCAAGCCGAGGTATCATTTGAGGAAGCCACTCCTCCTGATGATCATTCATTGTCTTCCACATCCCTAGCAAGGAAAAGATCAAGGGTGGTGTCTACATCTTCTTCAAGCCCACCTCCTTCTGATGATACAGATCAAAATTGGGACCACCACTGCAGTCTGAGAGTGAGGCACACCATGATCTGACAAAGGTAGCTAAGCGTAAAAGGAAGTTCCCCAAAAGTCTCGTACTTATGGAGTGTGATGACGCTCAACAAGAAGTGGCGTATACTCCTGCTGATGAAGACTCTCACGATGACGACGCAGTCATCATACACGTCACTCCAGGCTCAGCGGGCATGCAGCAAATAGTCTTTTTGACCCTAGCCCGAAAAGCTGCTGAGCGTGATGATGTTGTCGACGAGGAGGCAATGGCAACAGCACAATCATTGGAGTTAACTAGTACACCACCACCTACCGCTTCCATATTTCTTCCTCGCCAGAAGGGACCTCCATCCACCTCGACCTAAATTAGTGGTGGTGAAAGTGCACAACGTAGTAAAGTTCGGCAATACACATCCTCCACTTCATCTGGCATTAGCAGCATGACCACCACCAGCATCGCCTCCTCCGGCCCCCACAGACATTTCAAGTCCGCAGTTTGGGACTTCTTTAGTGTTTGGCCTAAAAAGGAAATATAGCCATGTGTAGCATTTGTAAGTTTGCAGTTAGTCTTGGTAAGTTTGGTACCAACTATGGTACCGGAGGCCAGAGAGGTCATCTTGAGAGACAGCACGCTGTCCAATGGTTTGCGCACCTAAAGGAGATCAAGGAAGCCCGAATTGCAAGTCAACAAAACGTTGATGTTTCATCTGATGATGACGAGGAGGAAGAAGCGTCAAACACTTAACTTACACCCAGTACCCCTGTCAGCACATCCCCTGTGAGCCACACTAAGAGTGTGGGAGAGAGTGAGACACCAATGCGAAAAAGTTCATCAGCGAGCGTAACTGGGTCGAAGAAGTCATCATCATCATCTTGTAAAATGGTCCAGGCCAATATTAGAACCATGTTGTTTTCAGAATCGCCATATGATCGCAACCACCCACTGACGCGTCTGTATAACACTAAGCTGGCTAAAATGCTAGCTCTGGACCTTCTCCCTTTTTCTTTTGTAGAAGGGGTTGGTTTTCTAGAATTAGTGGCAGCGCTCAGCCCTAAATGGAAGGTTCCTAGCTGGTTCTATTTTGCCAGAGGTGCGGTTCCAGCACTACATGAAGATGTGCTGGAGGTGATTGGGGCAGCTATGCAGAAGAGTGCTGTTCACACTATACATCTGACAACAGCCATGTGGACCAGTGGCGCAGGCGCTGATTACATGTGCATCACTGCACACTGGGTCTCTTTTTCAGGGGTTAAAGCAAAGCTAAACGCAGGTGTTGACCCGGACCAAGTTTTTAAAGCTGCTCGGAAACATGCAACACTAGCCATGTTTGGCTTGGAGAAACGTCATACAGCAGAAAACATTTTGAATGAGTTTAACACAAAGGTCTTTCACTGGCTGTCCCCAAAAAAACGCCAGATTGGTTATGTTTTCACGGATAATGGCGCCAATGTAGTTAAGGCCATGGAGCTGGGTAACTATTTCAGAGTGCCGTGTTTGGCGCACTGTATAAACCTGGTTGTTAAAAAATTCTTGAGTGCAGAAGACAGTCCAGCCTGCGAGTTAGTGGCAACCTGCCGAAGAATGTGCAACCATTTTAGCCATTCTTTTAAGGCCCGGAAGCATCTGAGGGGCCTGCTACATGAACGTCGAATGCCAGTGAAAGCACTCATCCAGGAGGTGCCAACACGTTGGAACTCAACCTTCTACATGCTTGAGCGTCTGTATGAGCAGTTTACGGTGCTCGATCAGTATTTCTTAACACTGAGTCCAGCTCAGAAGGACCTGAGGCTAGATGCAGCGCAATGGAAGCTAGTTAAAAGTCTGACAGACATGCTTCGTCCTTTTGAGGTCTTCACGCGTGCAGTCAGCAGGAAGGACTGTAATTTGGGAAAAGCTATCCCATTGTTGCGCATGCTGGAGCACCAACTGAAGGCGGTGTGTTCTATGTTTCAAAAAGATAAAGAAAAGCAAGACACTTTTGTTTTGGCGGAGAAATTATTAGAGCGCCTACTTGGCGATCAACATCTTAAAATGATCCACTCAGAACAGCATTACATTTGTGCTACTATTCTGGATCCACGCTACAAAAAGGCGCTGGCAGGCAGAGCATTCTTTCCTTTTGGTGATGAAGATGTTACAAAGTACAAACGTTGGCTAGCCTTGTCAGCCATGAGGTTCAAAAGAGAACGGCAGCAAATTTAAAGAAAAGGCAGTACATCACCATCAGCAGGCCATCCCCAGTCAAAAGAATCCACTTCTGCACCCGTGGCTGTGGCACAAGTGACCTCTCAGCCGTTAAAGACACCGGCAACCGGATCATCTGCACCAGACACAACAGTAACATTGGGTGAAGAAGAGGATTGGATAACTCGGCTTGGGTTTGGTTCTCAAAAGGTCCCAGCAAAAAGTAAGAAAAGTGGAGGAACCTTGGAGAACCTTGAGTCGATGGTGCAGGACTATCTGAATGACTCAACAGAGGTCTATGTTAATGCTGACCCATTGGCGTATTGGCATGGGAAAAAAGAATTGTTGGCACAGATCTCCAACCTGGCTATAAACTACTTGTCTTGCCCACTCGCAATTGTGTCTTCTGAACGTGTTTTCAGTGCTGCTGGTATTGTATTGTATTGTATTGTATATTGGATTTATATAGCGCTTATCACCCAGGGGTCTCTAAGCGCTTGCCTTGGGAACCTGTCCTGGCTTTTCCCTGTGAGATAGCCCCTACTGGGCATCCCCAAGGTGAAAACCAGGCATCCCGCCACGGGGGGCCGTTGTGGAGATTAAGCAAGCTTAATGCCCAGAGTTGCAGAGTGTGAACCCATGATTAGGTCAGGCACCGAAGTGAGAATTATCGAGTCCGTGGACATTTGAGCTCAAGACCCTGCCGCGTAGGGAATTGAACCCTGGTCCCGGGTCTGACCTCTGCTTCAGGGTCTGCCTGCTCTAACCAGTGAGCCTTGTAACTTGCAAACGGACCCGCCTCTCGCCCAAAAATGTGTAGAGGTTAACAATGATCAAGATGAATCAGCACCTCATACCACCAGATTACAAAGTACCAGAATACACGCTGGACGAAGAAGAGGAGGACAGTAACTTAGATGAGGGAATTTCTTCTCTGTTAGGTGACACTGACCTACTCCTGCCTGAATACGCAGAGTTTGAGGACGAACTCCTATTCCCTGATACCGAGCCCTGAAAATGAGCCAATGATTCAATAACTTTCTTTTTCGTCCTTATTCACTTTTATTCCTGTGTGTCTGTCTTTCTTTGTTTTGCACAGTTAATATAATTAAAACTTTAATCACCTAATCACAAAAACAAGCCCATCAGCAGAACTGTCTGCACTTATTTGCTTATTGATTTGAAGGTGCCGCAGTCTGCATTCCTTAGGTTCACAAGTTCAAAGAACATGCTCCTCTATCCTCCTCCTCCAGACTCCTATTTCCTTCAAAGCAGAGGGCTGGATTACGCCCAATAAAGAAAGACTCTGCACTTGTGGGGGTGTTCTACTTCTTTGCGGGTGAGTTGGCGGGTCTTGGGGCATTGCTGGGAAGGTCTAATACCGGATAAAACTGGTTTTGACCAAATCAGACCTGAAAACGTTTTTAACTGTTTGCTGACAATCATGTTTTCAGGGGCCTGTTTGGGGGACTTCCTGGTGTTTGTGGGTGGGTTTCGGGGTCTGGGAGCACTGCTGGGACAGTCTAATTTTGATTGCATTTGCTTTTCAGGAAATCCGTGGTGGAAAACGGGAGTTATGACCTAGCTGCACAGTGCGTTTGGACCGAAGGTCGATAAATATTGTAAGTATGAGATTTTCCTTTTTGGCTGTTTGGGGGTGTTGTGCTTTTTTGCGGGTGGGTTGGCGGGTCTTGGGGCATTGCTGGGAAGGTCTAATACCAGATAGAAGTGGTTTGGACAAAATCCATGAGGAAAAAGTTTTTGCTATTTCTGACATTTCGCTCAATGTAGCGTTTTCCGGGGCCAGTTTGGAGGGCTTCCTGGTGTTTGTGGGTGGGTTTCGGGGTCTGGGAGCACTGCTGGCTATTGATACTTTTGATTGCAAGAGGTTTGAAGCAAATCCATGGTGGCAGAGTGGAGTTAGGGCCTAGCTGCAGAGCGCGCGCGGAGTGATTTTGGAAATTGCTATGAAAATGACTAAGTCCCCATTTTTGTACTTTTGCTTTTTGGCTGTTTGGGGGTCTTCTACTAGTTTTCGCCTGGGTTGACAGCTCTGGGGCGATTGCTGGGAAGCTCTAATACTGGATAAAAGTGGTTTGGACCAAATCGGAGGCAAATATTTTTTTTGCGTTTTTGCTGACTTGCTTGTCTTTGAGGTGCTCTTTGGGGGGGTTCCGGGTGTTTGTGGGTGGGTTTCGGGGTCTGGGAGCACTGCTGGGACAGTCTAATTTTGATTGCATTTGCTTTTCAGGAAATCGGTGGTGGAAACCAGGAGTTATGACCTAGCTGCACAGCGCGTTTGGACCGAAGGCCGATAAATATTGTAAGTATGAGATTTTCCTTTTTGGCTTTTTGAGGGTGTTGTGCTTTTTTGCGGGTGGGTTGGCGGGTCTTGGGGCATTGCTGGGAAGGTCTAATACCGGATAGAAGTGGTTTGGACACAATCCATGAGGAAAAAGTTTTTGCTATTTCTGACATTTCGCTCAATGTAGCATTTTCGGGGGCCTGTTTGGGGGGCATCCTGGTGTTTGTGGGTGGGTTTCGGGGTCTGGAAGCACTGCTGGCTATTATTACTTTTGATTGCAAGAGGTTTGAAGCAAATCTATGGTGGCAGAGGGGAGTTAGGGCCTAGCTGCAGAGCGCGCGTGGAGTGATTTTGGAAATTGCCATGAAAATGACTAAGTCCCCATTTTTGTACTTTTGCTTTTTGGCTGTTTGGGGGTCTTCTACTAGTTTTCGCCTTGGTTGACGGCTCTGGGGCGATTGCTGGGAAGCTCTAATACCGGATAAAAGTGGTTTGGACCAAATCGGAGGCAAAATTATTTTTGCGTTTTTGCTGACTTGCTTGTCTTTGAGGTGCTCTTTTGGGGGGTTCTGTGTGTTTGTGGGTGGGTTTCGGGGTCTGGCAGCACTGCTGGGACAGTCTAATTTTGATTGCATTTGCTTTTCAGGAAATCCGTGGTGGAAAACGGGAGTTGACCTAGCTGCACAGTGCGTTTGGACTGAAGGCCGATAAATATTGTAAGTATGAGATTTTCCTTTTTGGCTCTTTGGGGGTGTTGTGCTTTTTTGCGGATGGGTTAGCGGGTCTTGGGGCATTGCTGGGAAGGTCTAATACCGGATAGAAGTGGTTTGGACAAAATCCAGGAGGAAAAAGTTTTTGCTATATCTGACATTTCGCTCAATGACGCGTTTTCGGGGTCATGTTTGGGGGGCTTCCTGGTGTTTGTGGGTGGGTCTAATACCGGATAGAAGTGGTTTGGACAAAATCCATGAGGAAAAAGTTTTTGCTATTTCTGACATTTCGCTCAATGTAGCGTTTTCGGGGGCCTGTTTGGGGGCATCCTGGTGTTTGTGGGTGGGTTTCGGGGTCTGGAAGCACTGCTGGCTATTATTACTTTTGATTGCAAGAGGTTTGAAGTAAATCTATGGTGGCAGAGGAGAGTTAGGGCCTAGCTGCAGAGCGCGCGTGGAGTGATTTTGGAAATTGCCATGAAAATGACTAAGTCCCCATTTTTGTACTTTTGCTTTTTGGCTGTTTGGGGGTCTTCTACTAGTTTTCGCCTGGGTTGACGGCTCTGGGGCGATTGCTGGGAAGCTCTAATACCGGATAAAAGTGGTTTGGACCAAATCGGAGGCAAAATTATTTTTGCGTTTTTGCTGACTTGCTTGTCTTTGAGGTGCTCTTGGGGGGGTTCTGTGTGTTTGTGGGTGGGTTTCGGGGTCTGGCAGTACTGCTGGGACAGTCTAATTTTGATTGCATTTGCTTTTCAGGAAATCCGTGGTGTAAAACGGGAGTTGACCTAGCTGCACAGCGCATTTGGACCGAAGGCCGATAAATATTGTAAGTATGAGATTTCCTTTTTGGCTCTTTGGGGGTGTTGTGCTTTTTTGCGGATGGGTTGGCGGGTCTTGGGGCATTGCTGGGAAGGTCTAATACCGGATAGAAGTGGTTTGGACAAAATCCAGGAGGAAAAAGTTTTTGCTATATCTGACATTACGCTCAATGACGCGTTTTCGGGGTCCTGTTTGGGGGGCTTCCTGGTGTTTGTGGGTGGGTCTAATACCGGATAGAAGTGGTTTGGACAAAATCCATGAGGAAAAAGTTTTTGCTATTTCTGACATTTCGCTCAATGTAGCGTTTTCGGGGGCCTGTTTGGGGGGCATCCTCGTGTTTGTGGGTGGGTTTCAGGGTCTGGGAGCACTGCTGGCTATTGATACTTTTGATTGCAAGAGGTTTGAAGCAAATCCATGGTGGCAGAGGGGAGTTAGGGCCTAGCTGCAGAGCGCACGTGGAGTGATTTTGGAAATTGCCATGAAAATGACTAAGTCCCCATTTTTTTACTTTTGCTTTTTGGCTGTTTGGGGGTCTTGTACTTCTTTTCGCCTGGGTTGACGGCTCTGGAGCCTTTGCTGGGAAGCTCTAATACCGGATAAAAGTGGTTTGGACCAAATCAGAGGCGAAATTATTTTTGCCTTTTTGCTGACTTGCTTGTCTTTGAGGTGCTCTTTGGGGGGGTTCCGGGTGTTTGTGGGTGGGTTTTGGGGTCTGGGAGCACTGCTGGGACAGTCTAATTTTGATTACATTTGCTTTTCATTAGTCATGACCTAGCTGACAGCGCGTTTGGACCGAAGGCCGATAAATATTGTAAGTATGAGATTTTCCTTTTTGGCTGTTTGGGGGTGTTGTGCTTTTTTGCGGGTTTGTTGGCGGGTCTTGGGGCATTGCTGGGAAGGTCTAATACCGGATAAAACTGGTTTGGGGAAAATCCATGCGGAAAAGTCTTTTCGCACTTTTTGTAACTTAGGGTTCGTTAGGGTTAGCCCTAGCAGCAGGATTGCATGTGTTTCGGGGTGTTCTAGATTTTTGCAACTGAGTTCTGGGGTCTTAGATCAGTCGTGGGAATGTGTAATTTTGGTTGGAAGTGATTTGAAGAAAATCCATGGTGGGAAAGGGGGGATTTGTCATAGTTAAAGAAAGCGTTTGCCACTATTCTTAACTTAGGGCTCGTTAGGGTTAGCAGTATTTGTATTGCATGTGTTTGGGTGGTGGGCTGTTTGTGGGGGGTTTGCGAGTATTGGAGCGATGCTGGGTATGGATACTTTTCCTTGCTTGCAAGTGGTTTGAATACAATCCACGGTGGGTAAGGGGGGATTTGGGCCTACTTTTACTTTCAAAGTACGTTTTGTCACCAGTTTTCTACTAGGCCTCGTTTTTTGAGATCTGATTGGGGGTCTTCTACATTTTTGCGATTGGCTTTAGTAAGGGTCTGGGTGGGAGCACTGCTGGGAAGGTCTAATTTTGTTCTTAAACACAGTTTACAGTACACCTAGCTTGAGGGGAAAGATCCGCTAAATTAATTTGCCCATACTTATTTATCCTTCAAAAGGAGACTCAGACAGAGTACGCACTTTCAATTATATTGTACTGTCTATTAGGAAACTCAAAGTGTGACTTTCCACACTATACAGCGTATATACCCTATATTTATTTGCCAGTGGTGTTCTAAAATCACTTCCTGTTTTTCCATCAATAATTACAGGCCGGGTTTCAGTCTTTGCAATGGGAAAAAAAGGATGAAGTCAGGCTTCACATTAGCGAGCCGCAATTCAGCATCCGCCAGGCAGGCAGTGGACAGGGTGTCTTCTGGTCACCAACATTGATGGACGAAGCGTCAGCTGGAATGGAGGAGTGCCGCTAATAAGAGGAATGGTTTGATGCGTGCAACTTACTTTCCAAATTCAACAGGACAACTACAACCACATATAGATACAGTATCCATTCTTTTCAAATTATTTTTTAAGTGATGTTATTGCTGTGAACTTCTATGAGTGTGACTCTGCATTTCTTGGATCTCTCTCTGCTTCCAAATTGATCCCTATAGCCATATTATAGGTTTTACTTCGGCTAATTTTTAAACCTAATTTAATGTAAGAAGTGTTTCTCTGAGTGCGGAGATAGGCATGTGAAAACGCTGCAGCCCTGTACTGTCGCATTCTGTCATTCACGGTTGTCGAAAGTACTACTTACTTTTCAGTAACAATGCATGCAGTAGTGCATGCACTTCCTTTGTCACTTAAAAGATTTATGGTTAGCTTTGTACCCAAAGATTTCTTTATCTTCAATTATTGTTTGACCATGCTGTGCTTTTTTTTCTTCTCTCAAAAAAACTTTCCCAAAATCCCCCATTCCCATCCAATTTACAAACCCTAACCCTCTTCCCCCGGGCTGTGTGGTTTTGATTGATGTGTGACTAAATGACAGCAATAATTCCACACACTTGCTGGGGAGGATAAGGTCATAGCAATAGGCTGGTGAAGGAATCCGAGGATATATTCTAGACTTACTCAGCTTCAGTACTATTTCTTGTAGTAGTAGCCAATGTCAAAGAAATTCAACACAAGTACTAGTTATACTTTCACTACTTTACCATTTGTTAGGCTACATTGTGGCACTGTTCTAGTGTACTGTCACCTGCTATATTCTCTATCGTACCGTTGTAATGCTACGGTAAGGACAAACAAGGTTTCATTTTCTTTTTTTTCAGATGCTGCAACTGCCACTGTGTAACACCACTAGTACCAACGCAATGATGACATTTCATCCGCCCAGGATTGCCATATCCCCATTTGACGTGCAGCCAGTCCTGTGCCTAGCCCTATTTCCAAACACAAATTACAGGTAAGATAAGCGTTTGGGGGGAGGAAGTATAATGGAGTATTAGGAGAGACAAGAGACTGATGCTAGTACTAGTAAAGTCCTAGGACTATTGAATTCACTTACTCTGTGAGAGGCACTTAGTTCTGAAAACATTTGGGCAATTAATTACACAACTTGAATCAAGATGCCACTTAATTGTCACCAAAACAAAGTTACTGTTAAACCCCCGCCCACCAGCCTCAAAAGCAGTAAAAAAAACACATATGCTAAGATAAAGTTTAAAGTATATTTATATCCCTGACAAAAATAATCTCCCACAAGACCCAACCCACCCCCACTCCCTAACCCCAACGAATGTCCGTGAAAAGTCCAAAAAAGTGAAAAAACCCAACTCCCAATTCCCACCCCCTAGAAGTCTTTAAAAAAGGGGCAAGGGACAGTCTCCTCCTACTGCTGGCTGCTGCTGTTGAATTTCCGGGCCAGGTCGGAATGCTCCTTGCGGAGGGTCTCGAGCAGGGTTTTGGTGTTGAGCAGCTCCTGCTCGAGGTAGGAAACCCTCAGGGAAAGGCGGTGCATACGTTCCTTGCAACTGCTGTGGGGGGCAGCTGATTTCTTTGCTCGGCGGTGGCGGGTGGGTGCGGTACCCCGGCTTCGTACCGCTGGAGACCCGCGCTGTCTGGGTGACCCAGGGAGCGGGGAGGAGGATGCAGCTGTCCCGGTAGATGTTGTGGTAGACTGCGTGTCCCCCTCCTCCTGGGCCACCAGCCGCCGATATTCAGCGACAGTGGCCTCCAGCCTCCATTGCCGGGCCCGTCTAGCCAGCTCCTTCCGGGTTGGTTTGGAAGGAGCATCTATATAAAGAAAGAAAGACATAGTCTGTAACCAATGCTCTTTAAGATTAACAAAAAATGATTCAGCAGAAAGTTGTATCACAGTAGAACTAGCAACTTGCAAGTGCAGTACATAACTATTGTTGCCAGTATCTATCTAACCTCCCACTTCTTCATCCTTGCTCTAACATTAGTGGGAGTTTAAGGAATCAATTCTACGAGCACTATGGACTCACTCCATTAGAGTCGACTATGACTACACCAGTCTTATTCTTCTTCTTCTCTCTTGTTTAGCAAAATTGGTACGTTAACTTCTGCAGGCCGGCATAATGCCAGCGCAGTCAACTTGCTCCTGAGGAAAACAGACGCCCGCCATGATGAGTGAGACAGACTTGCGTTACTGTACCAGTCCAGTACATGCAGGTGGTGATGCTCTTACTTTTCTATTACGGGTGGCACTGAGAATACTCTGTTACAAGGGCTACTGCTTAATTAATTTAACTTTCACCCTACAGTGCCAATGAATACTAGAAAAGGAAAATGAAGAAGATAAATAATCTGTTTATCTATCACTGCACATGGTATGTATTTACTTACATATGGGATGACTTTAGGTGCTTTGCTTTTTATTAAGTGAACAGTGATACATCCACACATGAATGACCGAGTTCTACTAAACTTATTAACAGAGGTAGTGAGTGGCCATCGTAATAGCCGGATATATGCTGTGCTTGCAATACAAACTACTGCTACTATTCATGGTAGTATTCGGACAAAATTACAACTTCTTTTCCTTGCCTTTCCTACACTGGGACGGACGTGCGGGTGCGGTGTTACATGCTCTTCAAAGTAACACTTAGTTCATCCAGTGACCGTCTACTCTCTCTAGATACACATATGCTATCTAAGAGTCAGATAGTACCATGATCCAGGCATCCATCCAGTCAAACTATGGGGCAGATTAGGATTGGGATTTCCCGCATCCTCTGGGCCGGCGGAATCCACCGCCGGCCCGGAGGATGCGGGAAATCCGCAGCGGACTGAAAAAGACCGCCCGCCAGATTAGGATGGCTGGGGGATCGTTTTTAAGTCCGCAGCTTTTCCGCCACGGTTGCCTCCGGTCTGCGGCGGAAAAGCACTAACATGGCTGGCGGTGTCTATCAGACACTGCCAGCCATATTAGGATGTCTGGAGGAACATGCCTTTACACGGCGGCATTTCCGACGTGCAAAGGCATACGGATTTTTGTTTGGGGTGAAGGGGGTGTGGGGGGTGCACATGGGGGGTATGCCCCTGCATTTGCCTGCACAAAGCGGCAGGCACAGCACGGTGCCTGTCACTGTGTGCATGCACATGCACAACTTACATTTTTATAATTGCGGCGGGTGCTGCTTCAAGCAGCACCCACCGCAATGATAAAAATACAGGATGTGACCGCCAGGGTGGCGGTCACATCCATCCTAATTACCATGGAGGGACCGCCGCTGCCCCTGCGGACGGTCAAGATGGCCGCGCCTGTGAACGACCGTGAGGGTAACTTTGCACCGTTGCGCTACAATCGGCTCGCTAAAACGCATAAAACCTTGCCAACTGACCCACCGCAAAAAAACTAATCGCATATTCGCACGAATTCGCGGCTTCTGAATTCGATCCCGCGCAAGTTCGCGCCCCGCGAATCCCGCAAAATTGCAGAAAAACGAGTTTTGCAAAACTGAAAGCACTCAGTCGGTGCAAAAGTTCAAACTCATCATTGGTAACCAGTTCCTGTAGTGCTTCCCGAGGGGCCCCTCCAGAGTTCAGTTGCCTACTTGCAACTATTCTATGACCCTGCTCTGACCCTCACAGCAGGCTCATAGAATAGCTACAAGTAGGCCACAAAGGTCCTGGGGAAAAAAATTGCACTGCAACAGTAAGCAAATTATAGATAAGGAAGCAGGTGCCAGACTGAAATTTTAAAACAGTGACACATTAATAAATCAACCCCAAATTAATTCATGTCAGTTGAAGCAGGGCAGGTGTGCTTGCTTTGTCGTAGTTTGACGATGGCCGGGTTAGCGCTTAGCTTTGCTACACGTTATTTCCCTTAAATTGGCTTTACTCGGAAACGCCATTTTGTATGTTACGGCGGCCATTTTAGGGAATGAGCGGCCTCGTGGTCAGCATGCCCTTTAATCCTTTGTCCGTGCCGCTGACCACTCGAGTTTGCCCAGCAACAGGCTATTTTTAGTAACGGTCAAGCCTGTGCATGCGCAGTTCCAACTGACCAGTCACCCCTCAGGAATGTGCCGCCAAACTGACCAGTGGAGTTGTAACCCCTCCCATGAGTTGGCTGTGTTCCAAAAATGACCATATATGTACATAAACTCTGTAAACCATGTACCGCCTATCTTTTTATTACCTGTTTAATGTATAAAAGGAAGACTCACACCAATGTTCGGTGTGATACTTCTTGCATTGCCGAAGGGTGCTGTAGGAATGTACCACCACCCCATGGGGTCTTAATAAACTTGTCTTTTGTACTTTTCAGTTTCCGTGCCAACAGTTCTTTTGGTGTAAGTGGGTATTTCTGCGGAGCATGTAGGCCTGGGGAACCCAATACCACAAATTGGCGACCACGAAGGGACTCATCGGCGACTCGGATGCCCGAAGGAGAGGTCGTAACGAAGGATTGGAAACTCGCCATGGACGTGTACGCTGCCACTGAGTGACCCGAGTCTTGGCACCCACGGTGTTTTCTTCCTTTCCTTCTGATCTGACCTTCCAGGTGGCGCCGGTCTCCGACTGAGATCCTGCTCGTTTGTGTTGCTGTGCAGTGCCGTTTGGCTGATTCGATCAAAGACCTTGGCAGTTGGAATCTGGACATTTGAGATTTGGGTAAGATTTGTGATCGGTAAGGTAGTCTATGGACGCTTGCTGAAGTTCTATGATTGTGTCTATGATTTGAGTTAGCTAACATTTTGACTTTGTGAACTTTGAATCATATGTAAAGTGCACTTCACATAGGCAGGCATGTATAGATGTTTCTCTAATTTTGTTTGTACTCTGAGCGGCACATTTGTGTGAAGTACTGTAAGTGCCATTTTTTTCGGTATCACGCTTTTGTGGTACTTTTTGAACATTCCTGTTTTAAGCACACTCCGAGGGATGTGCTGTCTTGGAAATGGTACCACAATTAGGTTAACAGAATCTCAGCCGGCTCCTCCAGAGGGAACTCCCAACCGTGAGATGTATGTCAAATTCGGCCTTCCCCCTATACTGTACAGTAAATTATGGCATAAATATACCAGAACCGATCCCGAGTTGCAATGGCCACTACATGGGTCGTTTGATTTGCGAAAGGTTCAGTTTGTGGAGCAATGTTTGTTTCAGCGCAGGTCTAGACAGGATATGTTTGATTGTGTGCGAATGTGGGAGAAAGCGGTGCATGAACGTATGAAGCGTGAAGTTGCCTTGGCGGACAAAGAGCAGCGCAAGGCTGCTCGAGATAAGGCTTTACAGCTTGAGGAAAAGGAGGCACAGGAGAAGAAAGAGAGGGAGGCATGGGAACGTAATTTGCAAACGACCGGTCAATTTCCTATTCGTCGTCCGCTTTATCCTGTCCTTAATAATGAAATTGATGATTTTTCATTACTAGATCGCTCTCCGCCTCCGTATGTCCACCCTACGGCTCCGTCCGAGGATTCCGGTGATGATGGTCGGGATAAGTCGGATGGAAAGGATAAATCGAGTGTCAGGTTAACTGCGGAAAGAGCCGCGGACTTACGTAGCCTTGCTAGGAAATTAAATCTGAACCATATAACTATAGCAACGGTTTTAGCTGAAAAGAATAGGTGGTCAGAACGAGAATTACTGTGTTTTCTAAATACTTTGGCACATGAAGTTGTTACTCGATTTCGTAAATATTCGGAGACTTTAGAACCCAAAGCTGTGTCGGTTTTTTTGTGAAAATTTGGATAAAGGTTTATTTGTTCTTTCAGATGTTGATGACCTTTTCAAACAACTGCTCCAGCTACGGGATGAGGCGTCCAGACTGTGGGAAGAAAGGGAAAAAGCTAAAGAGTCTGTGCCGGGGTCGACGGAGCAGTCCAAAGAGTGTTCTCTCCGGGGCTCAGATAAGAATTCTAAAGTGCATGTTATGCCTATGCGTGAAGCTGCACCTTTGTATGTTCCCCCTAAGGGGGATGGTACAGATGAGGATAAAACGTCGAAGGATGCGAAGGGGTATTTTATATATAATTGGGTGTATACGCCTTGGAATAGAGCAGATGTTATGGCATTAAAAAATTCCTTGCCTGATCTTCGAAAAAATCCAGCCGCATTCTATGAAGGGGTGGAGGGGGCCATTTCCTCTTGCGTTATGACTCTTGTTGATATAGACCTTTTCTTTGGATTAATACTTCCCCCTGATATGTGGAGGTTGATTCGTAAAACAATAAGCAAAATGTCAATGAGCTGACGGATCACTACATAACCTCGATCGGTAATATCGTCAATGACACCATGCCCCAAAAAACTGAAAAAAGTCTCAGAGAAGCCAAAAAATCCTTGGTTTAATGAGTCACTGAACGAGGACAGGCGCAAACTGAGAATGGCCGAAAGGAAATGGAGACAACATCCCTACTCCCCTGAGCTGAAAGCCCTCAGAAAAACAAGAAACGAATACAACAAAAAGATAATCAACTCCAAAATTTATCAGAGCTGAACTGGACAGTGCCATAAACAGACCACGAAAACTCTTCGAGATTTTAAAACAACAGTCAAATAAACTAGCCAAAACGGTTCAAGAGAATACAAAAACTCCCATAAGCTGCGAGGAATTCTCCTCATTTTTCACGGAAAAATCCAAACTGCTAGAAGTTGAACCCACAAATGCAGCAACTAACCTTATGACCCTTCCTCCACCTAAAAATGAGGCCAATGTGTCAACAGAGGGTCTCCAAACAAAAAACAAGGCAAACTGGGACACATTTGAATTATACGACCAGGGAAAGATCGCCAAAACGCTGGCCGAACTTAAACCGAACAACCACTATCCAGACCCTCTACCGGGAAAGTGTGTAAGAGAAATCAGCCACACTCTAGTTCAGATCTGGACCGAGATAATAAATGCCTCACTTGCACAAGGAACCCTCCCTGACTGCCTAAAAACAGGGCAGGTAGTGCCCATCATCAAAAAACCGACAGCTGATGCAACAGACCCGAATAACTATCGACCAGTGACCAACATCCCTCTACTGGCCAAACTCATTGAGAAATGCGTGCAGGGCCAACTAAGTCAACACATCGCTAAATTCTCGCTACTAGATGATTGCCAATCAGGATTCAGAACAGGGCACAGTACTGAAACTGCGATCCTGCATATTGTCGATGACGCCCTACAAGCCCTAGACCGAAATCAAACATGCCTATTGATCCTCCTAGACCTATCATCAGCATTTGACACGGTAAAGCACGAAGTGCTAATGACCAGGCTACAAGACAGGATGGGTTTGTCCGGAAACGTGCTGAAATGGTTCAATTCTTTCCTACAGAACAGGACTCAGCGATTCCTGGTTAACCAAGCAATCTCTTCCCCGAGCCCCAATGCAATCGGGGTCCCACAAGGCTCAACGTTATCCCCAGATCTATTCAACTTGTATGTAGAACCTCTCACGGAGATCCTTCAAAAATCACAGATATCCTATCATATGTATGCAGACGACACTCAAATATACATAAAGATCGCCTCCCTTGAGGACATTGACCTAATGAACAAGACACTAAAGAGAGCTTTGCGATGGTTAACAATGAACCATCTGAAACTAAACGCCCAGAAAACAGAATTCCTGCTAGTTTCACCGACAAGGAGCCAATCTGAAGTTAAGGAATGGACTAAATTGGTGACGGCGCTAAATTGCACCCCGACCCTAGTTAACTCAGCCAAATCACTAGGAATTACGCTAGATGAGAACCTCGACATGAAAGACCATATTAATTCAATGGCCAAGAGCGCCCGCTTCCACTTGAATTACTTAAGAAAACTGAAACCCTTTATCTCAGAGACGGATCTAAAACTGGCTATCCAATCACTAGTTATCTTGAGGATCGAATACGGCTGCACCACATTAGCTGGCCTACCGAAAACATCCACAGCCCCATAAAAGCCTGCCTCAACGCAGCGGCTAGACTCATTACGGGAACGAAGAAATTCGATCACATATCTCCTCACCTGAAAGCACTAAACTGGCTACCTTACGAGGCCAGAATTCAAATGAAGATGGCCTGTATTACACATAAAGCGGTTCACTACAACATGCCTAGATACCTAGCCAAGAAACTTAAGCTATCAGGAGGTAACAGAACAACTAGAAGCGCAAAAGAGTTGCTATTGCGACCAGCCTTTTTCCACAAGATAAAGACCTACAACCGAGCATTCTCCGTAGCTGCCCCCAGAATCTGGAACTCACTCCCTCCAAACATCAGGAAGATTCAAAATACAGTAACATTCAAACGAGAACTGAAGAGCCACTTGATGAGTAAATACCCTACATAGAGAAACCTACGGATTACTGGCATGATCATTTACGCTAACAGAGGGCTGTCCTCTTCATGAAAAATTAGAAGATCAATATCTGATAATTGACTGTTGCCATGTTCAAGCCGAGGCTAGACACGTTAATGCTACCTCATATACTTGTGAACTTATAACTATATCTCACAGACAAAACTATATAACCTCTACCTCACTTTATTTATTTATCCATATTATCCTTGATATGCACTGGAATGCCTTATAACCCTACCTCACCGAGCTTGGTTTGTTACCATGACACAAGCCAAGCCTTGTTCGCCACCTAATGCTAATTGCACAGACATTAGGAATATATATATCTAATCATGTCCATACAGTATATTGCCTTCTACCTCATATCTATTTTGTTGTTATTACTGCTATTATAATGTCTATCTGTAATTCTTTCCTTGTTAAGCGCTCTGATACCCACGGGTCTTGTCCGCGCTATACAAAACACTATAAATAAATAAATAAATAAATAATGATCAAACGACATTTGGGGCAACTTGGAAGGACTTAGAACAGGCTGACTTAGATAGGGAACCTGCATGAAAGCCGTGTGTTCTGATTTTAGATCTCCCGGCGGCTATTATGACTAAATTAAAAACACTGGGGCCTCCTAAAAAGATCGATTGGACTATGTTGGCCTCATGTAAACAGAAGCCAGATGAATCGGTATCTGATTTCTTTACATGCTTCGAAGAAGCGTTTCATGATTACAGTGGGCAATCATTAACAGACGATACGGGTAGGCATCTGTTTGTCGACAAGTATGTGGCTAATCTCCTACCGGAGATTGCGAAGCGATTGAAAACGATTGAAAGTTCCTGGACCACGGCGACCCCTGCGTCTTTGTTAACTATGGCTCAGTATTATGAGCGGCAGGAATTAGAGGCTAAAGAAAGTGTGGATAAGAAAGCGAAAGAGTTGAAAACGAAGGTGATGTTAGCACAGGTTCGTGGTACTCAGTCTAGAGGGAATGATAGGGGCAGGCGAGGAGGGAGCAATGCGTCGTACGGTCGTACCGATATTGCTGAGGACCAATGTGCATATTGTAAAGAGTTTGGGCATTGGGCTGAAGATTGTCCGGTGCTTCGCGAGCAACGTAGTCAGCGTGGTCGAGGAGGTGGAAGGTTGAGGAATAGTTATTCAGGAGCGAGAGGTAGCGGAAGTGATCGTGGTAGGTTTGAAGCGAGGGGCCGTGGTCAGGATGAGCAAAACGTTTTTGATAGACGGAATCAGTATCAGATATCGGAGGGTGAGGATGTGGAACACCAAGATTATTTGCATGCCTAGGATTGCGTAGGATGGGGTGTGGAATCGGTTGAAGTGCCAGTAGATCAAAGAGGTCCATATGTATCAGCGGACATTTTGGGTTCTACTGATCAGTTTTTAGTTGACTCAGGAGCTACTCGTAGTGCTTTGTCTAAAAACCTGGTTCCAAGGGCTCCCCTGTCTGGCGATACGATCACATGTATAGGGTTCCATGGCACACCCTCTCCTAGCCCATTATCACAGCCTCTTGCACTTTGTATTGCTAAATTTTTCAGTTTTTCCCCGTTTTTGTTGTCACCTCACACTCCTGATAACATAATGGGTATTGATTTGCTTAAATATTTTCGAGCAACGATAAGCTGCGCTCCAGAAGGAGTGCGGGTTATTTTGAATGACAATTACCCAGACTCACATAGATTTTTTTCAATAAAAGACATTGAAGCATTAGCCTCTCTCCCGCACACGTTATGGGCAACCTCGGATACGGATGTGGGACAGATGCTTATTCCACCCATTCGCATTACTGTCAAGGAGGGAGTCTCCTTGCCACGTGTCCCGCAATATAAGATCTCTAAGGAAGGTGAAATTGCTCTGACGCACATTGTTCAGGATTTGATTATTGCAGGAGTAGTGGAGGAAGTTCCTTACAATGTTTGTAACAGCCCTATTCTTCCGATCCTTAAGAAAGATACTGACGACAAAGTTTATCGATTTATTATTGATTTGAGAGAAATTAACAAAATTGTAATCCCCCAATACCCTGTGGTGTCTGATATCACGACATTGCTTACATTGATCCCTCCAACGGCGACGACTTTTTCTGTCGTTGACCTCAAAAATGCGTTCTTTTCTATTCCCATCCATCCTGACAGCAGATATTTATTTGGCTTTACGTTAAATAATAAATCGTATAGATTTTGTCGTGTTCCCCAAGGTTACACAGAGAGTCCTAGCATTTATAGCCAGGCTCTAAAACGACAGCTTGATTCTTTTGAACTGCAATCCGGAGTAGCCCTTATACAGTATGTTGATGACCTCCTGTTGGCTGCAGACACTTAAGCACAATGCGAGGAAAGTACACTTGCCTTGCTGTCCCTTTTAGCTCAGAACAACCATAAAGTTTCTAAGAAAAAGCTACAATACTGTAGACCCAAGGTGACCTACCTCGGTCATCTTTTGTCTAAGGAGGGGCGTGCATTAACATCAGATCGAATTCAAGCGATTTTAGATACGCCAGTTCCCCGCACTCAGAGAGATGTACGCGCCTTCATAGGATTAACGTCCTTTTGTAGACAGTGGATCATGGGGTTTTCGCACATTATAAAACCTTTGTTAGCATCACTGTCCAAAATGACACCAATGCCCCTTGAATGGACAGATGAATGTCAGAATGCTTTTGAACAATTGAGACAGGCCCTTTGCTCTGCACCCGTGTTAGGTACACCAGATTACACAAAGATTTTCACATTGTACGTGCACGAGAAAGATGGGTGCGCGTTATCAGTGTTAGTGCAGGCACACGGGGACAAGCAGAGGCCATGTGCATACTTCTCAGCTGTTCTTGACCCTGTAGCACAAGGGTTACCTGGGTGTTTTCGAGCAGTTGCAGCAACAGCGGTAGCTATACGACAGAGTGAGGGAATAGTTCTGTCGCACAAATTGTTGGTGCTAGTTCCGCATGCAGTAGATGCCGTTTTTAAATCAAACAAAGACTCAGTATCTTACGAGCGCACGACTTACAGGATATGAGCTCACACTCCTGGCGCCACACATTACACTGAAAAGATGTGCTACACTGAACCCTGCCACTTTATTGCCCTATCCGGTTGAGGAGGGCCAGGAAGAAAAACACCATGATTGTGTTTTCTTGACCGAGGAACAGACAAAGGGTCGTGTCGACTTACAGGATATGCCACTTCCAGATGTGGATGGGGAACTGTTAGTTGATGGATCGTGTTTGAGGCTGCCAGATGGCATGACTTCTGCAGCATATGCGATCACGACACTTAAGACGGTGGTAGAAACAGCACGAATACCTCAGAAATCAGCCCAAGCAGCGGAGCTGATAGCTTTGACAAGAGCCTGCGAATTGAGTGCTGGCCTATGTGTGAACATCTACACAGACAGCCGGTACGCCTTCGGAGTAGCGCATGACTTCGGCCTACTCTGGAGAGAGCGTGGGTTTTTGACTTTGCATGGAGTGCATATTATGCACGGAGAGCTAGTGCCTGATCTCCTAAATGCGTTGCTTTGTCCAAAAAAGGTGGCGATAATTAAATGCAGTGCACATAAAAAGGTCACTGACAAAGTGGGACAAGGCAATGCTTTTGCAGACAGTATAGCAAGACAAACAGCAATGTCACGAAATGACTCCCCCATGTATGTAGTGAAGTCACAGGCCGAGCGATGGCATGATGCTCGAGCAGAAATACTAGATATCCAGAAATCAGCATCGGAAGCAGAACTCGCAACCTGGGCAGTAGAGGGGGTGCTGGATGATGAGGGTTGTTGGAGGAGCAAGGACATGGAGCGATGGAAATTGCCTGCAGCGCATTTACAAGCAATGGTCCAGATGACACATGGGTTGGCACATGTTGGAGCTCTGGCAATTACTCGATTGTTAACACGAGTTTGGGAGCATCCTGAGATTGCCAACACTGCTAAGAGAGTAGTGCAGACCTGTCTGATATGTTTACAGCACAATCCTGCAAAAGGGACGCATACTCCGAAAGGAGGGTTCGTTCCACCTTCCGCACCATTCGAGGTACTCCAAATGGATTACATTCAGCTTGAGCGTTGCAATAACCTTAAGTATGTCCTAGTGGTGGTGTGTGCTTTTAGCAAATGGGTTGAGGCCTTCCCCACGAAAGATAATACAGCTTTGACAACGGCTAAGGTTTTGCTCAAGGAGTACTTCCCTCGCTACTGCATTTGCAAATTTTTGTGGAGCGATAATGGCCCTCATTTTGTTGGGAAAATCGTGGAGTACGTGCTAAAGGGACTGGGGATTCACCAGAAGTTTCATGCTGTGTTCCACCCTCAGTCAGCATGTCTTGTTGAGCAGTACAATGCCACATTGAAGTTGAAACTGGCTAAGATTGTGGCATCCACGTCATTGAAGTGGCCGGATGCCTTGCCGCTAGCATTACTCTCTCTTAGATCAGTGCCCCATTCTCGAACTGGCCTCACACCGTATGAAGTGGTGTTTGGAAGGCCTATGAATATCTGGGGAGTTCCTAAGCCGCGATTGTTGCATGATGTGCCTTGCATAATGATGAACGATTATTTGGCACGATTAACAAATGATTTGCTTTCTATTCATCAACAGGTTCGAGAAGCGCTCCCCGACAATTCCATTGGAGAGGCTCATGATCTCCGTCCTGGGGATTATGTGATGGTGAAGTTGTTTGAGAGGGCAACAGCTTGGAACCGAGGTGGCGTGGCCCCGAGCAGGTCCTCTTGGCAACTCGAACGGCTGTGCGAGTGACCAACAGAAAGCGGTGGGTGCATTCAACTCACTGCCGTCGCGTCTCTCCGGACCTGGTGAATCCTACCGTGTTGTCCGACTACAAAGAGATTTTGGATAAAGAAAAGAGCCCAGCTGTGACGTCGGCCGAAGTTGAGGGAGCCTTCCCGGACCACACTGTTTCTGGACGACAGCGCTACAATCTGCGGCCAAGATAAGAAGATTTTTTTTTTGTTGCGAGACTGGTTGGTTACCGCTCTGGGGTTTGTGAAACGGAAACCGGGAATCTCAAGGGGGGGGTCAGTTCTGCCAAGAGTAGCGACAACCGTCTTGACCCCGGAGAAGAAAACAGCGGCTACCTCGGAGCTCAGCACCATATTTTTCTTTTTTTAGACATATACATTTGAGACATTGTGAACTCTTTGAACTATGGCGTCTTCTGCATCACGAGACAAAAGAATACTTGGTGCCATCTTGTTTGTACTGACAATTGTGGTGATAGCAGTGATAGCCTGGGTAGTAGAACTTGTGGTGCCTGCACGTGAACATTTGCTGCCGACTACCCCGGCCCCATCTGAACATTTTCACTTCACCTTGCCCTATCATGAAGAACGGCACCGACAAACTTACCTGAACAATAGCTTCATTCAGATTCTGCACCATACTCATAATATGACGAACACATCTAATTGTTGGGTATGTGGGATGTTGCCTGGTCATCAGAAGAAAGGGGGCACCCCGCTCATCCCACTCCCGTTTTCTCATAATGGATCCTGTAATGCCTGGTATACTCTTTTATTCACTCTACGATGGCCAACAAAAGGGGGGGTGTTTTTCCGTTTGAACAAGATATGTTATCACGACAGGGATGGTTATCCACGAGCTGAGGGTACTCGATTTGAATGGGAAGAGTACCGCCCCGACA
Source organism: Lissotriton vulgaris (assembly GCF_964263255.1). Classification (NCBI taxonomy): domain Eukaryota; kingdom Metazoa; phylum Chordata; class Amphibia; order Caudata; family Salamandridae; genus Lissotriton; species Lissotriton vulgaris. Next base: position 645,847,222 of record NC_141691.1, on the reverse strand, counting down.
ATGCATCTGCACCCCGAATTTATAGCAATCAAAGGAACATTAATATGTCTAGTTCACATGTCAATAATGTCATAAATACTAAGGCTGATCTCTGTATACGTAATAAAGGTACAATCCCGGTCGGGAAAAGTGAATGTAACACCACACTTACATTTGATAGTCCGAATGGCATATCATTTGTGGCAATACATACTTTATCTGTGGTAATAAAGGCTATCATCAGCTTCCTTTAGGATGGTTAGGTACATGCTATGTATCTTTTGTATTACCCCCTGTATTCATTGCCCCACCAATGTATCATAATGACTATGTGCTCTACCACGACTTTGTGTTAAATCGAGTTAGACGTGCTGTGGTCTTGGATGATATTGACCAGACTGATACTGCTTTACAACAATATGTAGACTTTAATTTGGGATTGTTTTCCTTTGTGGGGGCTGCTTTGAACAGTCGGAAAATACGACGACTGACTCGTGTTGTTGAGGCCGTAGCTAATGACACTGCTATTGCCTAGGGAATATAACGGAAGAACTTCAAATTTTTAGAATTGTTATGCTTCAGAATCGTATGGTTCTTGATGTGGTTCTAGCTGATCGAGGGGGGGGCATGTAGAATCATCGGAAGTAGTTGCTGCGTTTACGTGCCAGATAATTCGCCATCTGTTTATGATGCAATCTCAAAACTTCACAAAATTGCTGCTGAGATACACCCGGACAATGGCACGTGGACTCTATCGGGGTGGTTCTGGTCAATGTTGAGTACCTCGGGCTGGAAGCTACTGACAATTCTATGTGTTGCAGTGGGGATCTTATTCTTCCTATGTTTATGTATACAATGTGGCCCTGCATTATGTTCTATGTGTTTATCAGCCTGTATTCCATCTAGACGAGCTCTTGCCCGACATGAATTGATGCTTCATAAAGAAGTAGCTCAAATAATGTTAATTGATATTGAAGATGAGTATCCCGACTACGTCCACTATGAGGTAGCTTCAGCTAAACGCTAAAAGGGTCGTCTGTCGTAATTTGACGATGGCCGGTTTAGCGCTTAGCTTTGCTACACGTTATTTCCCTTAAATTGGCTTTACTCAGAAACGCCATTTTGTATGTTACGGCGGCCATTTTAGGGAATGAGCGGCCTCGTGGTCAGCATGCCCTTTAGTCCTTTGTCCGTGCCGCTGACCACTCGAGTTTGCCCAGCAACAGGCTATTTTTAGTAACGGTCAAGCCTGTGCATGCGCAGTTCTAACTGACCAGTCACCCCTCAGGAATGTGCCGCCAAACTGACCAGTGGAGTTGTAACCCCTCCCATATGTTGGCTGTGTTCCAAAAATGACCATATATGTACATAAACTCTGTAAACCATGTACCGCCTATCTTTTTATTACCTGTTTAATGTATAAAAGGAGGACTCACACCAATGTTCGGTGTGATACTTCTTGCATTGCCGAAGGGTGCTGTAGGAATGTACCACCACCCCATGGGGTCTTAATAAACTTGTCTTTTGTACTTTTCAGTTTCCGTGCCAACAGTTCTTTTGGTATAAGTGGGTATTTCTGCGGAGCATGTAGGCCTGGGGAACCCAATACCACAGCTCCCCCCCCCATAATCTACAGTGATGAACCAGAGGGTGGCATTGATGTACCAGAGGGTGGCATGGGTGAAACAGAGGATGGCAGTGGTGAAACAGAGGGTGCTGTGAACCTGTGATGATGAACCAGACGTAGAAACAACATAGTCGTGACCGTTGCGAGCTGACAAGTAAGTTCGCAATTGCGAACTGGTACAAAACCCTCGTGAACTGGCAGAAACCCTTGCGAACACAAAAAAGAAAAAAAAATCCGCAAATTTGCGAGAATTCGCCGATTTTGCGGATTGCGAGTTCGCAAATACGCAACTTCGCGAATGCCAGATTTCGCAAAATTCGCCCATGCTTAATATCTGTACAATGTATTGGTCATGAGGAATTGTCATCGTTCTCTGGCTCAGCTCAACATCAGGGCCTAGGCCTTTGCCACCCTGCTGTGCCATGTTAATTACATTTCTCTCCAGCAGCAGGAACAAATGCCTTCCCACACAAAGGGAGCAACTAATAGTTCTTCACTCAGCTCCTGAGAAGGAAAGGGGTGGGGGTGAAGGATCTGCAACAATCAATCCGCTGTCACACTGTACCAGGGATAGGCCGGCCCAATCTCACTACACAAAGGAGGGAGCCCAGACCTTTGGGGCCAACACAGGAGGGGGCTCCTCTTTGAAGCTTTAGTGAAAAAGGCCCTTCCAGCGAAGTCAGCAAGGGGTCGAGGTAAGGACCCCTGTGGAGATGCGACTAGTGACTCCTGGATGATGCCATTGCGAACTGTCCCTGCATGCTATACAGGAGGTTTTGGACAGGGGTGGAGAGGTGGTGTAGCATCCTAGGAATGGTCAGTGGTGCCTGGCTTCTGGAACCTCCCACCCCTCTTTAAAAACACCTAAACTAGGGATTCTCTGTTGCCTGCTGTTTTTCTACTCTGTGTTGCTGGACCCTCTGGTTGCCATGGACAACTGGAAAAAGTAACCCCTGATGCCCAAAAAAGACTGAGGACTGCCCGGGTTCATACCCAGGGCAAGTGGGTCTTCTCAAGGGCCATGAAGAAGGCTGGTGCAGGGAGGTAGGAGAACCAGCTTATGTAGATTACACTGCTTTAGAGGTGAGGAGGTCTGCTGAAATTAGGCTTGAGTTTGCCACCAGGAGTAAAAGTAGCCCATGATTATTCAGATCAGCCCAATTGAGCCCAGGTTATAGCATTCTGAAGATTAGTGACCTTTGACCCATTTTTCATCCAGGGGAGTGTGAGGGGCTCTGCTGCCTTTTCTGAAATGACTCCTTGGGTGGGCCAGCGCCCGGGGGTTGATGCAATAAGCCTGATCAGAAATTTGTTCAGGGAGGGTGTGTTTCTTGGGCCCCTCCCAAGACTCTGTTGGCCTGTGGTCCCCATCTCCAGGACGTAAATGCCAAAGAGGGGTCCAGAACCCAATCCTAACCCCCAAAGTCCAGGAGAGAGGGGGAACACTGCTGCACCCCCCCCCCCCAAGTAGTGGTATGCCTTCTCCAGGCCTCCTGTCTAGGTGGAGTGAGTGGCTCCATCAGTGAGGAGATCCCTGCCCACTCCGCAGAAGCTGCCAGCTCCCGCAGTCACATGCAGAAGTGTGGGCCATGTGGGAGCCTGGGGGGCAGCGAGAGGTCAGTTCCCAAACAGGCACCGATAAATTAATAAACACAAAAAGGAAGAGGCATGTGGCGTTAGCCCGCATGCTGAGAAAATAAATAGCACCTCTCCCCAGAGCAGTCAGAGAGCCTTTCATCCAAAATTCACTGCTCCAGGCAGTTACTCTCCATAACGCCCTGCAGGGCTTCTTAATTTGCATATTCTTCTCACGGGGCTTCTTAACTTGCATATTCTACTCTCCTTGTGGTGGTCTCAGGATGGCAGGGGCACCACCAACATTAAGAAGAAATCATGGGGGGCTGTAGTTGTCTCTCCGAATATGTTTTAAAAGTACTGACCTTGTGTTTGCAGGGTCATGGAATCCTTAACCTTGTGGCATTTTCATTCATATTTGTAAAACATTCCCAAAACTGGAGCTTCTGCTCTATAGCTGGGAGTGTATCGCCCTCTAGGAATATGTTCTAAGATTGCAGTTATTGAGGCCTAAAGGTGTACAAAGAAGATATATATAATGAAGTGCCCCATAAGGGTTGAAGTTATGTTGCATTTAATGTGATGCGAAAGTGAAACCCTTTCTGGGTTATTATTATGATTGTGATTGTGAGTATTGACAGTGATTACTGTTCAAATTGAATTTGTTTTATTAACATTAATTAGTTAATTTACATATGATTATTATTGATTATTGATTTACTTACACAATTATGTCTTTAGCATGTGGTTTGTAGATGTTGAGTCTTTGATCAATCCAACAGTCTTGCCTTACATGTTTGTGTAGCTCTTTATGAGGGCCAAAGAGGATTATGCAATGTCATTTATGGTATTTTCCATCTGCCTAAAATATATTTTTGCAAATTGATGCGTAGTAGCTAGTAGAGTGATTGTAAAAAAAATACTTTTACTCTTTCTAAAGAATAAACCCTGACAGGACAATCATTTAATGAGTGTGTGCCAGTGAATGGTGATTACTTGCCCACACCACCTCCCTTGAGTAGGCCTTGGACTGCTCTGCTTAGCTACCCTAAGAGAGTCAAGCCCCATAATGGGGTGCTTGGATCCCAGCAGGAGAAATTGTGCACCTATTACTTGTGCAGGCCAACCAACTAATAATCCGATTTCCTACATTGGTATATAAAGCAATGTCCATATGTTGAAACTCCATTTCAATAACATGCATATGGGAGTAACATCAGATTCTGGTGATTTACCAAGTGAACCGCAAGGATGGATTTCGTAATCTGGTGAGCAGATCGTGTGAAATATTAAAATATCTTTGTGAATGTTTCATGTTGCAGGTGAGGTGGGTATGGCCGCTCTGTCTATTTCCCAACCCCTACTGAGCCAACCGTGAGAGCACATTTTGCACTGTCATTATGTATACAGCACACTTTTCCTGTTTGCGCCATGGCGCACCTTTCAAAAGGTGTGCTGGTTGCAAACAGGGACAGTGCTCCATATTAGGAACGTGGTGCTCCAAGGTCAGCTGCAGATTAGTTGTTCCCTTGCAACTCATTCAAGTAAAATAAGGGACGGCTAATTTAAAGACATTCTGGGGCATATGTACAAGCCCCTTTCACCACCACAACGCCAGTTTTACCAACGTTGTGGTGGCGATAGGGGCTGCGCCATATGTACAAGGCAGCGTTAAGCCACTTACCGTTGCTTAAAACTGCCTTGTACATAAGGCACCCTTTCATGCTATGGTTAGCGTGAAAGAGGTGTGCAGTGGGTGTTGTGGTGGGCGTTCCACCGCAACACCCATTGTATTTGATTCTGCCCCCTATATACAAGGGTGGCGTACATAGGAGACAGTGCCGAAATTAAGACCAGAAAAATCCTGGTCTTAAGTTGCCAAAACGAGGAGAAATGCATTGTTTCTCCTCGTTTTTGCTTTTTCCATGTGTATTGCTTACATGATGAATTATATGTCTCTTTTTGTAAAGTGATCGTTATGAACTTAAAGAAATATTGCAAAAAATAAGAACTTTTTAAAAAAGAAATAAAAATCATAAATGTGAAAAAAATATATGTTGTCACCTAGTGTAGCAGGCTTTTGTTGAAAGTATATAGTCTGTAATTTGTGGAATTAATTAGGCCATGAGGGAATAGCTTCCTGGTATGTAATTGTGTTCCTCTCTTTCCCTGACCTTGAAAGCACATTTAGAGAGGGTCCCATATTTATGTAGCTGCCTTTTGCAGCACACATGGCAAAAGCAAAAGGCCATGGTTTGTTTATGTACAGGAAGTAGCTATTTTGTAATTTCATGAGTGCTGCATGAAGCAGCACACATGAAAGTTACAAAATGGCAGTTTAGGATTGTTTATGTGCAGAAAGGGACCCCTAACTACACAAAACCAATCCTACCCTACACACAGACACCCTTGCACATCTTGCCTGCATTGGCACTAAGTTGTAAAACTTGGCGCCATCGCAGGAGGAAACGCAAGGCTGCACCACATTCTTGTAAATATGGTGCAGCTTTGCATTTCAGTAGTGGCGGAGCATGTCATTAACCACATGCGTGCGGGGGTTATTTTTGCGCTGTGCGGCTTTTTTCCAAAGCCGCGTTACATGATGAGCTCAGCTCGTCATCCGCACACGACCACCGTGGCTGATGACGAGCTGAGCTCGTCATCAGCAGTGAAGGGGTTAAGCCAAGGAGGCTCACAGACAAGCTCCGCCACTTCCTAGTACATATGCCCCTCAATGTTTCACACTGCCGATGACATGCCATCTAAACCTTAAAAATGGGAGAGAGATCCCCTTGCAGGTGGGTACAATGAGTGACTGCACCCACCTGCACGTGGATGTCTGGGGGTCCATAGGACCCCCTTTCTCCCTTTCCGAGGGCTGCCTTCAGGAGGTGCACTGACAGCAAGCCTCCTTTTTGTGGCACATTTTTAGTGCAACTCCTACAGGCATGTTTACCTCTGTGCCAGAACCCAGAACTAGTTGCTGACACAGGGGCAAAGTGATTCCCTCATTCCCCCTTGCAATTAAGGAAAGACCCTTTCATGATAGCGCTGGCTTTACATCAATCAATCAGTCAATCAATAGCTTGTAATGCGTGGCTACTCACCCATGAGGGTGAGTAGCCAGGCTAGCTTGATTCCAGTGGCCTGGAGAGCACGGATGGCTGCAAGGGGGCCAGTGTAGATGTTAAAGAGGGTGGAGTTCAGGGAAGAGGCCTGAGGCACCGCACAGCTTATCCCTGTAGATTCTGACAATAACAGGGTAGTCAGACTCACTGAGTTCAGCCGGTGAGGCAGGAGGGGATCCAGTCAAGTGCCTTGCCACAGATGGCAGTGTTGTGGAGCCTCGTGATTAGGGTGCGGCAGCAGATGGTGTCAAAGATGGCTGATAGGTATAGTAGGATGAGGGCTGCAGTGTTACTGGTATAGGAGGCAGCTGATGTTGTCAATGGGGGTGATAAGCATGGTCTCTGTGCTCTGGTTGCTACGGAAGCTGTATTGGGAGGTATCCTGAACATGGTTCACTTTTATGAAGGTGGAGAGTTGGGCGTTGACAACCTTCTTGATAACCTTGACTGGTAAGGGGAGGAGGGAGATGGGTCTGAAGTTCCTGAGGTCCCTCACATCTGAGAATGGCATCTTCAGCACGGGCTTGATCTAAGAGTGCTTCAAGTCATCGTGGAAGGTGGCAGTTTGGATTGAGCAGTTGATGGTACGGTAAAGCTGGGAGGTGATGGTGGTGGCTGCTCTGTGGAAGATTTGGTACAGGCAAGAATACGACAGGGCTCCTGGGTGGGTTCTATTTATGGTCTTGAGTGTATCCTCTGTTGTGAGTGAGGTCCAGCAGAGCACTGTCTGTTGGGGTGTAGCATGGTTGCGTGCAGTGGTAGCGAATGTAGTGGCAGTGTACAGAGTGTCAAAAGAGCCAAGCTTGTTGCAGAGGTCTTGGGAGGAAGGCGTTAAAGATTGCAGGAATCGGGGGGCGTGGCCAAGATGGCGGCGGAGTAGGACGTGCTTAGAGTCCCTCCGGCGCCGGGCCTTACAAAGCTTTGCCTAGCACTTATCCCAGGGCCAATCTGCGAGCCTTCTGACGCCCCTGCATCCCCTGGGGGCAGTGTCCAGCTGTTGGCTGCGGTCCGGCAGCGGTGGAGCCCGAGATCAGAGCCAGGCTGAGGAAGCGTCCCACGAGGCTGATCGGCGGTGCAGTGAGGCCGCAGGGCAACGCGGACGACTGGCGGTAGGAGGAAGACGGAGGCGGTCTGGGAGGGCAGCCGGACCTGGCGGCTGAGAAGGAGGGCCCCGGTGTCAGAGGCGCAGCTAGACCTGGCGGCTGAGGAGGAGGGCCCCGGTGACGGAGGCGGCCCCGGTGTTGGTGCGGAGGCGGGCCGGAGTGGAGCAGTAGCGGTGACTACCGGCCGGCAGCCTACGCGAATCCGACACTTGCGGCCTAATCGCGGGGGTGAGCCGGGCTCCGCAGAGGGCCGCACTTGAGCACTGGCGGTGGCCTGGAACGGCGGAATTCCCACACAAAGTGATTCGGCGGTTCCTGGAGGAGAGAAGGGGCACGGCTGATAGAGGTGGGGGCCCCGACATCCGGCCCTGCGACCCACGCAAGCGAGCGGACGGTGATCTAGCCAGCACGGGGAGAAGACGCAAGTGCCGTGGCTTCTGGTGTGCTTGGGCCCCTGGCGCCTGGGGGAGTTGGAGAAGGCGTACAGCACCGGGCTCCATTAAGTACTAGGAAGAGGTGTGGGGGACCCGAGCGCGACACAGAGAATCCCCGCACCATGTGGGGGCAACCGATGGTCCAGACGGGACATTGGAGTAAGCCTGGTTCCCCCCACCCCCCTGGGGTAGAAGACTCAAACTCGCGCCTGGGCTATTGCGGTGTGGAGTGGCGCCCAGAGTGAGGCAGTGGGGGTCAGAGGTGCGGACTCAGGATGGGCAGTGTGGGCATCCGCTGGAAGGACTCCTCTAGCCACGCGGTGGTGAGGCCTGAGCTGGATCTCTGACTGCTGTGCATTCTCATTACTCTCATCCTTTGCAGACGTGTAAACGGCCGACAGCACGACCATTGGCGGGTCTCTGAGCTACCCGGTGGGTGACACCCGGTCTGAGTGGGGGTGCAGTCACCTCGGCGGTGTTCCACCCAAGCACAAAGGAGATGTAGAATCTCTTTACACCAATATCCCTCAAACAGCTGCATTATTGGTGATCCAAAAAATCTTAGACACACGACCCCGCCCACACAGGGTCCCAAGCCTTTTTATCCTTCAACTGCTTGAGATATGTCTCTCAAAATTTTTTTTCTCATTCGAAGGTTCATACTACCAACAGATCAAGGGGACATCCATGGGGGCTATTTTTGCCGGATCACTGAAATAATATCGAGGGACAAAATATCGACTTGCCAAAATATCGTGGACAAAATATCGACAGTCAAAATATCGAGTTTGTATCTACAAACAGGTAAGTACAAAAATATCGAGTACAAAATATCGTTAACAAAAATATAGATGTAAAAAATATCGACTTTATTAAAAACAGTGTTAAATTAAATTAATATTAAATTTTAATTACTAAAATATACTTAAAACGACTTAAATTAAATTATAATAATTAAATAATAAATGAAAATAATAAAAATAGTTTTTTAAAATCTTATTTGTTGACCCTGAACCCTAAAAATACCCCTTTACCCAAAAACCCAAAACTGACCCTGAACCCTAAAAATACCCCTTTACCCAAAAACCCCAAACTGACCCTGAACCCTAAAAATACCCCTTTACCCAAAAACTGAAAACTGACCCTGAACCCTAAAAATACCCCTTTACCCATGAACTGAAAACTGACCCTGAACCCTAAAAATACCCCTTTACCCATGAACTGAAAACTGACCCTGAACCCTAAAAATACCCCTTTACCCAAAAACTGAAAACTGACCCTGAACCCTAAAAATGCCCCTTTACCCAAAAACTGAAAACTGACCCTGAACCCTAAAAATACCCCTTTACCCAAAAACTGAAAACTGACCCTGAACCCTAAAAATACCCCTTTACCCATGAACTGAAAACTGACCCTGAACCCTAAAAATACCCCTTTACCCATGAACTGAAAACTGACCCTGAACCCTAAAAATACCCCTTTACCCATGAACTGAAAACTGACCCTGAACCCTAAAAATACCCCTTTACCCATGAACTGAAAACTGACCCTGAACCCTAAAAATGCTCCTTTACCCAAAATGTATCAATATTATTTAATTACCAATTAATTATTAATTAACAATAAAGTAAATATATTAGAACATTAGCTGTAATTATTTTAATAATTAATATTATTTTTTCAAAATTAATTACTTAAAAATAACACAAAATTATATATATTAAAAATGTACTCTAATTAATGTAATTAACTAATTACAATTAATTAATTAACAATTATTTACTAATACAAAATATATTCAAAATTATATTAATTAATTAACTAATTAATATTAATTAATTATCAATTAATTATTAATTAAAAATATTAACACACATATATTAATTAATTAATTATTATTAAATTACTTCCCACCCTATTCCCCTATAAACCCACAACCCGCTACAGAATTACATTACGCAATTATTATAAAAACAAAATTCATGTAATAAAATATTTTATAACATTAATACACACTATTCACACATATTATTACATAAAAATACACTATAAAATATTATATATTATTAAAAAATCGATATTTTTGCTATCTATATTTTATACAGTCGATATTACTTCACTTACCTGAAAAACGATATTTTTGTAGTCGATATTATGTCCAGTCGATATTTTGTCCAGTCTATATTTAAAACTCGATATTATGTCCAGTCGATATTTTGGAGTCGATATTTTGTCTCTATACCATTTTTGCCCCCAACCTAGCCATTCTTTTCATGGATGCACTAGAGACGGGTGTCATCCTTCACAACAGCAATCCATTCTTTGCAGGTATCTCCCTATGGCGTCGTTACATAGACGACATCTTTGTAATTTGGAACCTTGATATTGATGTGCTGAACCTGTTTCTCCACTGGTTAAACAATAATTGTGCAGACCTAACTTTCACCATGACCCATGACAAATCACAAATAGCATTTCTTGACCTGTCAATATACCATCACGATGGCAAATTGCTCACGCGCCTCTTCAGGAAACCAACTGAGCGGAACACCCTGCTCAGTTACGAGAGCTGTCATCCGAGAGCATTAAAAGACTCATTACCCTACTCGCAGTTCCTACGAATAAGGCGTAATTGCTCCAACAAAACTGACTATTTCAGGGAAGCAGCAGTTTTATCACACAAACTGAAACTGCGTGGCTATCCTAGAAGAATTGTCAAAGCTGCCTTAAAAAGGGCTTGGTATTGTCCACGAGAAGCCCTATTGACACCAAAGCCAAAAGAAAATAAAGACAGAATTGCATGTGTGACCACTTTTTGCCCCATATCTAATAAAATCAGAAAATCAATCCTGAAGCACTGGCCCACCATAAATGCTGGAGTCATAACCCTGGAGAGACCCCTTTTCGCATTTAAGAAAAATAAGAATCTGAAAGACCACCTGGTGAGGGCAGCCCTACCAACTCCCACTCCCCGCACCACTATTGACTCTAATTGGGGGATGCCACCACTGAGGGGCCATGTTAAATGTGGACACTGCATTGTCTGCGATTTCACAATTGAAACCAGGAGTATCAGCCACAATGGGGTAAATTTTGATATGAAATCGTTCACAAACTGTAACACTTGCAATGTTGTGTACGCTATTTTCTGCCCATGCAACAAAATGTATATAGGCCAGACAAGTCAAAAGGCCAAGACCAGAATCAGCCAGCATCGAAGCAGGATAAGATGCAACACGCCGAATGCCCCCATGGTGGAACATTTTACTGAGATGAACCACACAGCAGATGACATCAGGTGGACCATCTTGAAATCCATCAAACTTCCGCAAAGAGGTGGGAATTTGTCCCAAATAATGAACAGAGAGGAACTTAAATCCATCATTCAATTCAATACCATCAGGACTGGTTTGAATAGGAGTGAGGACTGGACCAATCTGCTTTGATTGCAACGCAATAAACTTGTCCACTGGGGTCCTGCAAAAAATGTACATGGATGTTTATAATCATTTTGTATATAGTATATTGTGCGCTTTTAGCCATATGTTGATTGGAATTGCATGTGTCCTTATTCATCCCTTGGGCACGCACCTTAAGCACTTTAATTCACTCCCTCGCCAATCCAATATGGCCACCACAACCGACTAGCAACCTCTTGATCACTGCTAAATGCAAACGTAACCAACCTGGTCACTTATGAAATTGCCAGTTCGTTACCATTCAATTCATGTTAAACCTCGCCATGCGAATGGTACGCTGCTAGTTTTAATTCCCGGCATGTTTGCCATTCAGGCACGCACTGAGACTCTCTCACCACTCCAACATGTCCGCCGCCAATACGGAGGATCACATGACTAAGGTCACATGACCGCTACCCTTTCAAAGCCCTGCGCGTAAACTTCCCAACATGGAAGCTACAACGCCAGCGCGGAACAGATGCATCGTCATCCCGACTATAGCGAGGTAAGAACCAGCCCCTGCCCGAGCCCGTAGCTCTGACACGGTCAGCAGAAGGGCACACCCTACCCTGACTATTTTCTCCCCCCTTTTTAATCATAGCGGATTGTTGTATCTCCCGACCGCCGCTACAGAGCCCCTGGAACCTGGGTGAGAACACCAAGCAAGGCGCTCATTCAACTGTACTCAGCCATTTGATGCTGCTACGGGATACCATTTCCCCATTCAAGGTGAGCAAGTACCCGCTACTGCCCCCCAGCTTGAGTGACTATATTTTGTCCAATGCTTAATTCGGGCAACCTCTCTCCCACAGACTGTTCCTCCATTTATCTCCTCTTTACGAGGCACCCCGCATTGGGCAGCCGTTCCAGGTCGTTAAAGATATAGGTAAGGGTCGCAGCTCGATATTCGATAGCTAACGAGCACCAGTTTGGGCATTACCGAATTGCTAACCATGACCATTATTTCACAGCCTCTTGACCCTCAATGTACTGCAACCTCGAGGCAAAACATTAGATGAAAGCGCTTCTTCAAATCCACCTCTGGGTACGTCGGTGATGTTTTAATCTAGTACATCTCACGTCAAATTATTTTTAGACCTGCACTCCTCCACTAATGTCTCACTGACTTGTGATGAATCCGTCATTCCAGTAGTTCATGTAATCACAAGATGTCATCTCCTCACCTCCACGGAAATGACTATCTTTTACAAAATAGGCACATCCCAGCCACCGCGCATTGCTCTGGTCGCCGTCATCCAAGACAACACCCTTCACCGCACTGCGATTTCGAAAGTGCATGCCAAGTAGTGTGTGACGAAGTTGACTCCTTGTCCATATCTTTGCAAAAAGACAGAGTAGCGTTCTCTAAAAATATTTTTGTCTCTCTGTTTTCTCCTGTTTTTCTTTACAGGCTTGATTGTTCTATGTTATTTCAGGCATATATTAAGTCCTGATGATGATCCTTTTATCTTAGAGCATAGGATCGAAACGCCGTCGACACTGTTATGTAGACATACATTGTTATTTATTGTGATTTACTGTTGTATGTTCTACTAAAGGGAATACTGCCAATTTAAATCCTAAAGCAGTACCACTCTTTTGCTCAACTCTTCCTTTGCCTGATGTAAAATATTCTTTCTTCTGCACCCCTTTTCACAAACTTTTCTTTATTCTGATGAGTACGGCACAGGCTTGTGCCTTACTTCAAACACTATTATGTTTGTTATGTTATTGAAAGATTCAAATTGACTTCTTGTCAAACATTCCTAAAATAAACTCTTTGCCCGGCTGGGTATAAGAAGAACTGTACATGGTGTCCGATTGTGGTCCATATGTTATTCAACTTTCTAGAAATTGTTCTGAGCTTAGGACCTTTGTTCTTTTGAAATAGCCGATACCCATGGTCCAAAGCCATTAAGTGGGTCCCCCTTGTTTACTTAAAAAAAAAAAAGTGTAAACGGCCGACAGCACGACCATTGGCGGGTCTCTGAGCTACCCGGTGGGTGACACCCGGTCTGAGTGGGGGTGCAGTCACCTCGGCGGTGTTCCACCCAAGCACAAAGGAGAACCTCCGCATTGACTTCCAGACAGAATAGGGGGGCCGCGATGTCCTCCATGCAGCGCAAGGGGAAGCCGGGCAAGGATGGCCAGCCCAAGAGCTCCAGGCAACCGGCGTCTCCTGGCGCCAGCTCTTCCCCCAGGAAGTCGAATGATGATGCCCCGGCGGCCAAGGCTTTCATGTCGGAACTCTTCGCGTCCATAAAGGAAGATATTTCGGACCATCGCGCCCAACTGGCGTCTGATTTTCGCGAGGTGCGTAGGGACGTGGATGGCATTGGCAAGCGTGTGGCTACCTTAGAGGATCATGACCTGAGCATGGCGAATGATGTCCACCAATTGCAGCAAGAAGTGCTGCGGCTCACGGAACAGAACCTGGACCTGCAGTCTCACGCGGAGGACTTGGAGAACCGTTCCCGTAGGAACAACATCCGCATACGGGCGGTACCGTGAGACGGCGAAGCAGGTGAACTGCGTGGCTATGTGCAGGCGCTCTTCCTGCAGGTCCTGGGCGAGTAGGATTTGCATGAGATCAAGATGGACAGAGTCCACAGAGTAGGCCTCCCTCGGCGAGGTGGAGGGCCGCCACCTGACATCCTAGTCTGCGTGCATGACTTCCAGTTGAAGGAGCGGATCCTCCGGAAACCTTGCAGTTCCGGGAGCACCGGGAGCACCGTCCCCAGTTTTATCAGGATCTGGCCGCGACAACGCTTCAGAAGCGGCGCGAGTTCCGACCAGTGACTGCCTTTCTACGTGAGCATAACATTCCCTACTCGTGGAGTCATCCCTTCCGCATTGTCTTTCGGTGGCAGAATAAGCTGGCGCAAATCCGTTCTCTTCAGGTGGCAAAAGAACTTCTGGGCATTGAGGATACGACTCCTGCATCGGCAGCTGGTGGCTCTTCATCGCGGAGGAGGCGTCGATCCTCCTCGTGGCACAGAGTGGTATCGGAGACGGATCACGGGCGGCCTGACCGCATGACTAGTTTGATGTAGAGGGGAGAGGCGGTGGCGTCAGTTGCTTCAGCGACACTGATGGCTTCCTCGCAGAGCTCCGGGGCGGCCTGATCTTCGGGCTGATGGCTGGATGGCGCCAGAGGGGTGCAGGAACTCAGGCCTGTGGGTATGGTTGTACTTTTTGAGAAGACACCCCCAGCCGTGGCCTTGGGAGACCCATCGGTGGTTTCCCGCCCCCTTCCCAGGGACTGGTCTATGCTGTGTACCAATCTGGGACTGATAAGTACTTTTTTCTTGTTCATTTTTTTGAAAGGGGGGTGGGGGGACTTCGGGGTGGACTGCGCAGGGGGGAGGTTGGGGCTCGGGTGGGGGCGGGCAGGGGGGTGGGGGCGACCAATGGATGCTTGTGGTGAGTGTTGCCCCTTCTGGAGGAATGCTGAGTGGGCCTTCGGTAACGGAGTTTCTGTGCAGGTGCTATCACTGACTCTTGCTGTGATGGGGGTCCTATGCTTATTGCCGGATGATTGGACTTTGGTGGCCTTTGGGGCTCGGGGCCTGAGATGGGAGAGGGGGGATGGGGGTCAGGCAGGGAAATTCGAGGGCGGGATTGGACCCTGGGAGGAGGCCTGGATGTTGGTGAGAGAAAGGGGACAGGGTCAGGTTACCATGTTGAGTGCACAGCATTGGGGCTTCATGACTCCTTATGTCTATTAGTGTTGGCACTTGGAATGTGAAAGGTCTCAACTCCCCACAGAAATGCCAGAAACTCTGGAAATACCTGTCTGACCATCATCTTGATGTGGTGGGCCTCCAGGAGACTCATCTGGCTAGGAAAGATGAATTTAGGCTCCGGCACAGACACTTCCCTCTCATCTATAGGGCTTCTGCACCCACCAAGCACAGGGGGGTGGCTCTACTCTTTCGGGCGTCCCTTCACTTCCAGCCTGTGGGGGTGAGTAGCGATAAGGAGGGCCGTTGGTTAATGGTGAAAGGGTCATTGTATGGCTGATTATGTACCTTTGTCGTGGTGTATGTTCCCAATGCCAGACAGGATAGATTTCTAAAGGACTTGTTGGACAAGGTGGGGGACTTTCTGGAAGGGCACTTGTTCCTCTTGGGGGATTTTAACATGGTGTGGGACAAAGCTTTGGATAGCTACTGTGCACAGAGGGCGGAGGCTGGGGTCTTCTCCGCTGAAACGCAGCGACAGGTGGGTGAACTGGGGTTGATTGATAGCTGGCGCTTCCTGCACCCCCAGACCAGGGATTACACCTTCTTCTTCCACGTCCATCATTCCTACTCTCGCTTAGATCATATCTTTGTGAGCCAGGCCCTTAGAGGAGATGTCCGTGCCTCCAGCGTCTTTCCACTCTCCGTGGCAGATCATAGCCTGGTGATCTCGGCCTGCATTGGTCGATGGGGGGGGACGGGTGGCGGAAGTGGTATTTTCCAGCGGCACTGGTACTGGACGATGTATCCTGCAGGGAGCTGCAGAAGGCCATTAGGGAGTTCCTGGCTCTTAACCTACCGTCGGACACTTCGGTGTACAACACTTGGGACGCCTGTAAGGCTTCGTTAAGGGGCACCTGCCTAGGCCTCAATGCGAACCTCAACAAATTAAGAAGGAAGGAGCATGAGGACCTAGAGGCGGAACTTGCTGTATTGGAGCAGGTGCACAAATCAAATCCGTCCAGGTTGACTCTCCGACCTCTAACAGCGGTGCGGGGGAAGCTGAAGGGCCACTACAATAACCGAGCTGAATTCACTCTCTTGCGCTTACGGCGAGTTTCCTACTCGCAGGGTAACAAGGTGGGGCAGCACTTGGCCCGGCAACTCCGGGATAAGAGAGAGAGGGACTACATTAGAGGGATTCAGGATTCAACAGGGTCACTGCGGCACCGAGATGCGGACAAGGCGAATATCTTTGGCCGCTTCTATGCCGAACTTTATAGGAGCGACGCCCTAGATCGGGATGCCCAATCTGAGTTCCTAGCCTGCCTCCCTATACCGCAGGTCTCCAAGGAATGGAATGAGTTGCTGTCTGTCCCTATCACCAGGGAGGAGGTGCTGGACGCTATTAAGGCCCTGAAGCTCCACAAGGCTCCGGGCCCGGATGGCTACACTGCCTTGTTTTATAAAATGTTTACGACGGAGGTGAGCTATTATGTGGTCTCCCTCTTTAATGAGATGGCTGTCACCGGGCTGACTTCTGGGACCATGGCTGAGGCCATGATTACTATGCTACCCAAACCAGGGAAAGATCTCACCAAGTGCTCGTCGTATCGCCCGATAGCTCTTCTCAATGTAGATGCTAAACTGTATTCCTCTATCATCGCGAGTAGGATCCAGGACTTGATGCCGGCCCTCATTCATCCGGACCAGTCCGGGTTCATAAAGGGGCGACAAACACACGACAACCTGAGACGGGTACTCCATCTGATAGAAAAGGCCAACAGGTTCCGTATCCCGGCGGTGCTGGTGGGACTCGACGCGGAAAAAGCCTTTGACCGCGTAGACTAGGGATTCTTGTACCGTACTCTGGAAGCCTTTGGCTTCTCACAACAATTCATAAAAATGATCAGTGCCAATTACAGCAGCCCCACCTCTAGGGTGATGGTCAATGGGCATCGATCTGCCTGCTTCCCTCACTCGCGCGGGACGAGACAGGGTTGTCCTCTCTCCCCTCTTCTCTTTGCTTTAAGTATCGAGCCCTTGGCCCTTGCAATCCGGGAGGAGGAGCAAATCAAGGGTCTTCCCTTTACGGGTGAGCAGCACAAAATTTGCCTCTTTGCAGACGATGTGCTGCTGTCGGTGGGGGACCCGGCCCAATCGCTACCTCACATTCAAACGGTGCTCTCTTACTTTGAAGAGGTGGCAGGATTCAAGGTCAACTTTGACAAATCGTACATACTGAACGTGACTCTTCCCCCCGCGGAGGTAGACCGGGTGCGCGCGCTTAAGCCCTTATCATGGACGTCTACCTCTCTGTTGTATCTGGGCATCCGGCTAACACCTATCCTAGGTTCATTATTCTCGGCTAACTTCCCCCCAATGCTGACGGCAGTGCGCGCTGAGCTGGAGCGATGGAAGCTGAAATACATCTCTTGGCTAGGTAGGATCCACGCTATCAAGATGGTCCTACTTCCTAAGTTCTTATATCTTTTCCAGGCTCTACCCATACCGGTGGAGTTGGATTTTTTTCGCCGCCTCAAGACATTGATGCTGAAGTTTGTGTGGCAGGGAGGCCGGGTGCGATTCTCGTTTGCAACGCTGAGGCGACCGCGGAGGGAGGGAGGACTGGGGCTCCCGGACATGCACTTGTACTATAAAGCCGCGCAGTTGCAATTCTACAGCCGATCGGCTAATCGTGAAGGGGTTTGAGCCTAATTCTCCTTCTGCTATGGCGAACATTGACTCTGATACCTGCATTTAACTCTTATATATGCTCCCTTCTCTTGCCTTCTTTGTGAAAGCGTTCTCCAGCACCCCCTGTGTGGGGTTATTTGCGGATTGTCGCCTGTACTTTCCCTTTTTTGCCTCTTTTCTTTCCTCTTGTTCTTTTTTCCTTCTTTCTTCCTGCAAAACTAAATAAAAAATTAAAATAAAAAGATTGCAGGAATCGCTGTTAGCATGAGCTAAAAGCCATTTTGTTCTTGGCAGCCATTTTAGTTAGCCATGTGCTTGCCATGTGCTTTCTCCCTCTGCCAGAGCCTTGCACATGCTCAGAAAGGCCTAGCTGCAAGAATGAATCTGCTCTTATGTTATAACTGTCGGGCTTTTCTTACTGATGTGTTCAGTTTAGTCTCTCCTCCCACTTTGTTTGTTTTTTGAATTTTTTTTTATTTATGGGTATTTTACCAGACTAAACAGTACAATATAATCCGGTATCAGCATTCCCACATATGGTCAGTTTACAATCTAATATACAACCACCCCTCCCCCCTTCCCCTCCCTACCCAACATTCCCCTCCTAACTCCCCTTCTTCAACTTGAAAGAATAGTCCATCAATCAGAAATACGAAAGTTCTTGGTTGCGGTCATACATGAGTCCAGAGACTTGAATTAGTTCAAGTCCATTATCAGAGGCCATC
Organism: Lissotriton vulgaris; assembly: GCF_964263255.1. Classification (NCBI taxonomy): domain Eukaryota; kingdom Metazoa; phylum Chordata; class Amphibia; order Caudata; family Salamandridae; genus Lissotriton; species Lissotriton vulgaris. Next base: position 645,828,813 of record NC_141691.1, on the reverse strand, counting down.
CACCCCCTGGCATGCACATTAGCCATACCATACCACGTCCCATTTCCTCTTACCCCCCCTCCAGCCCATCCAAACAGCCTCCCGGCACCACCGTACCATATCCTTCAGCACACGCATGCATCATTCATCTCGTGCACTATCATCCCGCTCCTCATCCACCGCCTCTTCTCTCCCCTGCGTCTCTGTAAGGTAAGCTATCAAGGGCCCCCAGATATCTCTCGGCCACGACTTCATCTGTAGTTGTTCCGCATATATATGCAAGTACTCCTGCCAAGTGGACATGTCTTGGATACAGCTCTTGAATTTGGGTGCTCTTCCCCTACCCCATCTGCGCGCCACTTGTCTGCAGGCCAAAAGGAATCCCAGGAGCAGGAGTTTACGATGTGGTGTTTTAATGTCCCCCACCAATCCCAGCAGGGCTGTGACGGGATGTAGAGGCACGGGAGTACGCAGCATGTCAGTCAGTCCCCTAGTGACCTCCTCCCAAAATATAGCAACTTGGGGGCATGTCCATGCAAGGTGCATGAAATCAGCCAGACTCCAACAACATCTCAAACAGTTATCGTTATCACGAAGTCAGAGCTTATGGAGGCGTGCTGGCGTATGGTATATGCGATGTAAGAATTTGTAATGTATTAACTGCAGCCTGCTACTCCCGGATACTACTTCTGTTTGTAAACAGGCTAGTTCCCATTGATCCTATGTGAGTGGAACATCCAGATCTTTATCCCAGTCAGTCCTAGCTTTGACTGTAGAGTCCGGGGGGGGGGGCGATTGCACACGGGCATGTAGCATTGAGGTAACGTGCGCAGGGGCCTCTGATTGAAGTAAGAGGTGTAATGATGTGAAAACTTCCGGTTCCGCCGGGAATTCCGGCATCTTGGCTCGCACGCTCTGCCGCAACCTGGTATAGAGAAAGAGATCCGTAAAGGAGCAAGGGGTCTCCCCAAAGTACTGGTCCTTGGTTCAGAATTCGCCATCTAGGTATAGGTCGCCCCAGGTCACATAATGTAATTTATCCAGTAGATTTAGGCAAATCTTCTCAGCGGTGACTGGTAAAAAAGGGGCAATGCTTTAACGGGTTTCCGGGGGAATATAACTGGGGCACCCCCTCTGCCTCAGCCAGCCAGTGCAGTGCTTTTACTGTGCAATCAACAGTTGTGGGGTCACTGTCTCACTCCTTGTACGGTGCAAACATTGAAGGACTGGGTTCTTTTGGACCCAGCGGTGCCAGGGCACAACACCTGAAACCTTCGTGGGTAACCTGCTCCGGCGTACAAGTCACAGAGACACGGGACACTTCCTTCGGCGTCAAAGAGTCAAGGTTTATTTACTGCAGGGAACACAGAAGTCACAGGAAGTACATCGAGTGTAGTTCGGGGAGACTGCTTCAAATTGTATTTGTGGATCGCTCCTTTTATACAGTTTTTACCCATAGGATAACATGATACACAATAGTTTACAACCTGGTTCCCACAAGTCGCTCTCAGAGGGGTCGCTTTGGTCACTTTGAAACACACAAGGTCCGGAACATAAGTGCGGAAACATTTGGCGGTTCCCAACTGTAAAAACCCATCTTCCCACCATTAGCAAATTCCAATCAGCAGTAAAGTAGATCGAAATAGGAACGAAGACAGGTGCAGAGGAAGACGGAGACAGTAGGGAGATCGGAAAGGGTGTAAAAAGGGGAGGTATCGAGAAGCACGAGATACAGGCATCAAAGGGACGTGCCTAATGAGATGCACGGCTGAGACAATAAGTCCGTGCGGCAAGATGAGCCTCGAGCGGCGTCGTCTGCCTTACAGCAGCAACCCCCTCGTCATAAAGACACTTTCAAAGAACATGTGTCTTCCGCAAATATCTTGGGAGTCCCAGGGTCGCGAAGCGAACAGCGTCCGTTCACTGGCTACTTGAGGGCAAGAGACAAAATGGATGCCGTATCTAAGATGGAACCCGTGGGTACAGATGAAAAACCCACGTGACAAACGAACGGTTTAAGTTAGCACAGCGAAACTGCGCACACTTACTAAACTCGTCATTTGCGGTTCATAGATACTAGACTCGCCCATATTCGTGCGAGTCGAAAACACCACTTACAATTGTCACGGAACCTCAGACGCTCCTTTTGCCCTCATGTAGGCAAGCACTAGTCGGAATCATATTCGATATTCATCAGACCATCAAGATGTCGTTGTAGCATAGCTCTGTCCAATCGAGTCCCCTTGGTAACAGATGGTTGTCTCATACACGTTGTAGCACAGAGGCCACATAAGGCAGGACCACACTGCACACAAAGGCAACACGTGAACAGGAACACTACCACAACCCCGATGATCGTCAGAATCTTCCAACCCCAAGCCGACACCAGGCCCCAAAACCAACCAAGTAGCGTCCAATCCCCTACATCCACGTGTATGGATTCGGAGATCTTATGCAACTTCGAGATGGCTTGATAGACAGTAGGAGCATTATCTGGAATGAAAATGCAACAGCTCGAATGGATCACTTTACACACCCCACCGCGATCTGCTAGGACAACATCTAAAACCATACGGTTTTGTAATGTCATAAGTCTCTCCGCCTGAAGTTCTGTGGTGATATTACCAAGGGCACTGGCAGTAATATTAGCTGTCGATTCTACCACTCGAGTCAAGTGTCTCAGGTTCCTACTATTAACCATAGGTCCCCAAAACGGGAGGAAACCCTTGAAAAAGTCTCCTGCCTCTTGACCGGCAGTATCCTCTTTGCTAATTACGCCTCGTACAACTCTAGTCTTATGATAATCGGCATCTACAGTAAACGTCGGAGGCAACAGATTTGCAACGAAACATGAGCCCATGAAGTCTGCGGGCAACCATGTGTATGCACGATCATGACAGATAAAGTATGTACCCTTGGCAGCCAGAAACACAGGGGACGGGGACATTGGCAGAACGTAACTTTCAGTGCAAGCACTTACTCCAAGTGAGGCTTGCGAGCCACGACCCACAAGACAAAGATTACCAGTGTGGGGTACGACCCATATTGGAGACGAGCTTTTAAGCTGCTTTTCATTAGTGAACATACTATATTCCCCTCTACTTAGGACCCTATAGGCTTGTACCTCTTCTCTAGGGATAAGAAAAGGATCATGGATCTCATCTTCCATATCCTCTATAGCCATCGATAGCAGCCTCTGATACGAGGTAGGACCAAAGTTGGGGGAACGTTGTTCTTGCGTGGGGTGGGAACCCAGTGCGCTTCGAAACATTGTTTGGAATGCTCGAGCTGACCCTTGGGAACTATACGGTAACACCAGATATGGAATTCCCTTACCCGTAGTATGTGGCATCAACCCACACACCCAACAATTAGTAGTGTTAACCACTAACTGATGCTGATGGAGGAGCTGGATAAAGGAATTATTGCGGAATTCTACACGTCTAGCCTGTTCGTGTTCTGGTAACATATGAAAGGAATGAGGAGAAGCAGTAGAAGTAAGGTTAGGGTAAGGGGTAGGAGTAGCAAGGAAAAAGTAAGACATAGTGTAATACACCCCACCCGCCAAAAATGCAGAAGCAGTCAAAAACAAAACAAACAATTGGGATACAAAACATTTCGTACGACTAAGTTTCTGCAGCTTGACTCTATACGCCTGAGCTCCTTCCAAATCATTCAGCTTCGAAAATGCCATTTCCCTACGACCGTCCGCAACGTTTCTTGACGCACTTCGTTCTGTGCAGCAATAGTCAATCCCCAGGAGTTCCTAGGAACCGACGGTCTTTAACCTAGCGTCAAGACCTACTGTCCAGAAGGAAGTACGCGCGCGGCCCTACGGCCCTCAATACACAATATGTATTTATTTAGCACAATATTTCTCAGCTGTGGAAGGAAAAAGATACAAGGAAGAAGCTTGATATATATACAAAAACTTTCAATGATACGAATGTTCAAAATTGATCATGGGAAACGAGGATATTGCAGTTATCAATCTCAGCAAAGCAAGCAAATTTTATTTGTCCTTAGTGTGAGATCGCAAAGAATATCGATGTTTCCCTGGACGTGTCTGCTCGTCGAACAAAGGATCTGTTGAAGAGACAGCGTCCTGCTGATCAGTTCGTTGATCTGGTCTTGAGTCTTTTGCTGACAAATGTTCAACAGTGGCTTTCTGCTGCGCTGAGGGTTCTCCAACAAGCTGTGCGTCGCTAAAAGGTACAAACGCCGGCAATGTTTCTGTTTCTGTTGACGCGATGCCTTTCCTTATCCACGGGTCTGCCGGCAGAGGAATAGGGACTCGCTTACAATGGGTAGCATGTACCCAATTTTTCCGCCCCTCAAGACGAACGGCAGTCCTCGTGGCCAGGAGCACCTGGTAAGGTCCGGTGAATCGGGGGTCCAGATTGTTTTTTCGTGAGAAGTTACGAGTAACCACCCAGTTCCCGGGCTGGAGCTGGTGGCCTGGACCCTCCGTCTGCGTCGGCAAGGCGTCGTAAACCTGTTGATGAATTAACCTCAGTTTAGCAGTCAAGTCATGTAAGTAATCGATCAACATCGGAAACTCAAGATCAGAGAATATTCCTGGCCTAGGAACCCCCCACACATTCGCAGGACGGCCGAACACTATTTCATAGGGACTAAGCCCTATTCGGGAGTGTACAGTCGCCCTAGTTGACAGTAATGCTAGGGGCAAAGCATCAGGCCACGAAAGTCCAGTCGTAGCTTGAATCTTCGCTAATTTTAGTTTAAGGGTGCCATTGTACCCTTCAGCCAATCCAGCTGACTGAGGATGATTGGCGCTATGGAATTTCTGATTGATTCCAAGGCCCTTACACACACTCTTCATCACACTTCCAACAAACTCACTTCCGTTATCTGACCACACGACTCTAGGCATTCCATACCGAGGAAAGTATTCCTTCAGTAGGATTTTCGCAGTAGACAAAGCAGTATTGTCTTTGAGGGGATAGGCCTCAATCCATCGGGAGAATGCGCAAACCACAACCAAAACGTATTTCAGGTTATTGCATCGCTCCATATGGACGAAGTCCAATTGGATCACCTCAAAGGGATACGAAGGAGGAGCAAAACTGCCAGGAGGAGTTGGGGTTCCTTTGCCAGGATTGTACATTATACACACCATACAATTCTTCACCAAACGTTCAGCACACTTAGTAATTCCATCATTCTTCCACACATCAGCCAGCAACTTGCAAATACCTTTCGCGCTAATATGTGCTAACCCATGTGCCATTTGCACAACGGCCAGTACATACGCATCAGGCAACATCCATCTTTTCTGATCCGACAAATCAATCCAGCAACCATTCACATCCAACCTTCCCGTACTTTCTTTCCACTTCATCTTTTCAGTGTCGGTGGCCTCATTTTGAATAGCTTTCACACTCTCTATGGTATTTTCACACATACTTGATTCTGTAGGCCACCTAACCGAACTTGTCACATACATTCGAGTGCTAAGGTTCCGAGCAGTCTCCTTAGCAATCTCATCTGCAAACGCATTACCACGACCAACATCATCCGTCACTTTACGATGCGCACTACACTTAATAATTGCAATTTGAGCAGGCAAAGTCAATGCATCCAAAAGATCGTTCACAAGCTGGCCATGCTGTATTTTCGTGCCATGCGACGTCAAGAAACCACGCTCTCGCCACAACCGTCCAAAACTATGCGCTACACCGAAAGCATACTGACTATCGGTGTACACATTCACACGTTTACCTTTTGCTAATACACATGCTCTAGTGAGAGCAATCAGCTCTGCAGCTTGGGCAGAATTCTGATTCAATCTCGCAGTCTCAACAACAGTATTCAATGTCACCACAGCATAAGCAGTAGTCACATCACCATTCGGCAACTTAAAACATGACCCATCCACATACAGGGTGCCATCCGGGTCTTCCAATGGGGTGTTTTTAAGGTCCACACGACCTTTTGTTTCCTCTTCTGTCCGCAAGTAACAGTCATGTTCTGCTACTTCATCTGACTCTGCACTAACTGGTAACAAAGTTGCCGGATTTAGGACATTACAACGTTTTATCTGAATGTGGCTTGCCAAAAGCGTCAATTCGTACCCAGACAACCTCGCACTCGTCAAGTGCTGAGTTTTTGTACGATTCAAAAGAGTATCGACTGCATGCGGAACCATCACCGTAAGCATATTATCCATGACCAATCCTGCTGATTGTCGGATGGAGACCGCAGCTGCCGCAGTTGCTCTCAAACAACTCGGCAATGCTCTAGCTACTGGGTCTAAGGTCGAGGAAAAATATGCACATGGACGTTGTTTACCACCAAAAGGTTGCGTTAAGACACTCAAAGCACAACCTTCCCTCTCGTAAACATATAACGTGAACGGTTTACTGTAATCAGGGGTACCTAACACAGGAGCCGAACACAATGAATCACGTAATTCAGAAAAACTTTTCTGGCATTCTTCCGTCCATGGTAAAGGAGTCGAAACATCCTTGCACGTAAGAGCCACTAATGGTTTCGCTAGCAATGAAAAATTGGGAATCCACTGCCTGCAGTACGACGTGATACCTAAAAAGGCACGCACATCTCTTTGGGTTTGTGGCACAGCCATGCGTGCAATCGCTGCAATTCTCTCTGGGGTCAATCTCCTTCCCTCCTTTGACAATAAGTGACCTAGGTAGGTTACTTCTTGACAACAATATTGGAGTTTAGAAGGTGACACCTTGTGATTCAACTCACAGAGATGTTGCAGCAACGACACTGTAGCGATTTTGCAGATGTCCTGAGTATCAGCAGCCACCAATAAGTCGTCGACGTATTGGATTAAAGCCGCACCAACCGGCAACCTAAACGCATCTAGTTGACCCTTCAAAGCTTGACTGTAAATCGATGGACTTTCACAGTAGCCCTGAGGAGCGCGTTTGAACCGGAAGCTACGTCCACCAAGAGAGAAACCGAAAAGGTCCCTACTCTCTTCGGCAATCGGGATGCTGAAAAATGCATTTTTCAAATCAATCCCCGAAAACCATGAAGTAGTAGCTGGAATCAGAGTCAGTAGCGCCGTGATGTCAGGCACAACAGGGAATTGAGGAACCACAATTTTATTTACCTCCCGTAAATCGATAACAAAACGATAAACAGGCGGTTTGGTAGGATCAGTACGTTTAAGAATGGGCAGTACAGGACTATTACACACGTTTCCCCGAGTTTCTTCAATGACATCTTTCTCGATCAAATCATAGATGATCGTTAACAAAGCTCGTTCACCATCAAGGGAGATACGGTATTGGGGAATACGTGGCAAGCGCACATTAGATTTCAACCGAACAACATAAGGGGAGATATCAAGTAGGCCCACATCATTTGGACCCGTCGCCCACAAAGACGCAGGAAGAGAATCCAATTCCGGTGGAAGCTTATCGAGAGACAAGTACATGGGAGAGACTACTCTCTCTCCTAACGTAAGCTTTACACCCGCAGGAGAACAATACAAAGTTGCATACAAGCGTTTAAGCAAATCCAGACCCAAAAGATTTTCGCCACAACCAGTAGACAAAATCAATGGAGCTTCGAGCTCACGAGGCCCAATTTTAAGGGGCAAAGGGCGCGAAACTGGATTGCTAACGGGGGCGCCAGAGAATCCAACGGAAACATTTGTTAAGCCAGACAAAGGTGCGCCAGGGAGTTTCGAATGCATGATAGAACTTTTCGCTGCACCAGTGTCCAACAGAAAAGGCTCAACGACGCCCGATGTAGCAACTGCGACGTAAGGCCCTCTCTGATCAACCGGAACTGATACCACTCCCTCTCCTTGTCTTTGGCTGTCCTAGTAATTACTATCGTCAGTTCCCTGATCGACGTAATAATCGTCTACATTGTACTGCGCAGATCGTCCTTGCGAAGATCCACGTTGATCGAAACAGTTATTAGAATTTGATGAATGGTCAGAGCGATCATTCTGAGCACCACGACCTCTACCACGTGATGCGTGCTGTGCACCACCACGGCCTCCTCTAGACGAATTACCACCACTACGGTCATTTAAAGCAGGACAATTGAATTTAATGTGTCCCTCCTGTCTACAGTAAGCACATTGGTTGTACCCTAATGAAGATCTTTGGAAAGAAGAATCATTACGCGGCTGCGATCGATTCGATTGCGACTGCGATCTATTCTGCTGAGGCGCATTCTGATTAGAACGCGGCGGATATACTTGTTGTAACAACACTTTAGTTTTTAGCTCTTTCGTTTTTTTATCGGCACGGTCATTTTCCTCTTTTTCTCTATTTTCGTAATATTGTGCCGTAGCCAATATCTGAGCTGAGGTAGAAACGGCCCACGCACTTTCAGAATTCCTTAATTTATGGCTCAAGTCGGGCAATAAGTTTGACACAAACTTATCCACAAACAACCTCTGTCCACCCTCAGTACCCATATCCTGTCCACTATGATCAACGAATGCTTCCTCGAACCTCGTAAAGAAGTCCGAGACACTCTCATCTTTCTTTTGCTTACAGGCTGACAACTTATCCCAATTTACCTTCATAGCTGGCATAAGCGTTTTCATTAATGTAATGATTCGCTGAGGAAGTTCAGCAATCAACTGATCGGGTTTAGTGGCAGCCACTTGTCCAGCGTCTGCCGCTGTAATGGCATTCCAATCACCACCTAATTCATTTGCGTGATCTTGGTGACGAATCTTCGCCCATACCGGTTGTGGTACGATATTACCGAACAACATGTCGATATCGGCAAGATTCATTATTGTAGCGTCTACGAGCTGCGATAATTCCTTGTAATACCCAGCAGGATTTTTGCGAGGATCGGGCAAAGTTTGTTTCACCTGAAGCACCTCCGATCGTTTCCATGGGAGGTGTATCCACACTCTCTGGAAATGTGCCGGAACTGGCTGGGCACCAGTATTATCAATTGGTATCCAAACTGGCGGAACTTCACGCATAGGATATTGGCCAGACTCGGTTTGTTTTTCAATGTCCTCAACGAACAATGCATGAGGAATAGGAGCGGGACGAAGAGATAGTAAGTGCTCAACAGCACGTCGAACATTAGTGTCGACTATCAGTCCAGTTGCGAACTGGAGCCGAAGGTCAGACAGGGCGGTCAGCACCTCGTCAGGCGCATTAACCACTATCTGATCATGTAAGAACTTGCACATTTCATCAAACACATATCTCTGAGTTGGTATGTTGAATTGATCAAACGTTTCGAGGACAACACGAGGTGGATTTCTAACAGGGTTTATCATCCAACCCATCGCCATATTGTATAGCGCAACACGTTCTCTATTACCAGGAAGCTGGCTACGTCTCTGAGGACCATCAGAACCAGCAGACCCAAAAACAGGTCCGAGCGACTGGAAGAAGTTTGTCGCAAGGGGAGAATTACGATTACGAGTAGAGGGAGAAGAATAAGACACAGGACTAACAAGAGAAGGAGTAGAGACATTAGCAGCAACAGGGGTTAACAACACAGGAGCAGTAGCGGGAACAGAAGTATGTGGAAGCGGAGGAGCAGTAGGAATAGAAATAGGCAAAGGAGCAGGAACAGGCGGAAGAGCGGGTGCAAGTTGAGGAACTGGTGGAGGAATAACAGGTGGAAGAACAGGTACGGCAGGGACCACAGGAGCTGCGGTACCCTGTACGTACGGAGGTGGCGACTTCATAAGATAAGACATTAAAGAATCCTCAACTGCCTCTTCCTTCTTATCCGACTCCGTAGGCAAAGCAGGATAGCATTTGTCTATGGACATACGCTGTAATCTCTCAAACACTTCCTTATCCTTATCCTCCTTATCACGCTGAAACTGCTCAGCTTTCTTCACTATAGTAGCAACAGTATCTCGCTGACTACGTTTATTTTGTCTGATCTCTTTCTGTCGGGCTTCTTTGCGCCAGAACCGAAAGGCATCAAACATGGCCGGCCTAGATTTGCGTTCGAACAACTTTATTTCCAAATTATCTAAGATCGACGCTTCGAAGCTACCGTGAGGTGGCCAACGAAGATCGCCGTCTTTCTTTGTATATTTTATCCAATAATCGTTAAAAGCAATCGGGCCTAGCCCATGTTTGCTATATAAATCATAAGTAGGAGTTCCAACCGGAGGTATCGGACACGAGTCCTCCAGCAGGGAATCCGCACCACAAGGTCTAAAGCAACTGAACAAAGTACTACGACCAGGCATCTTGCACACTAGCCGAGTTTCACAAACTTCAAGGGTTACGGGATTTCGGGATTTACCAAGTCCCAGCAAAGAACTAAACCCTCGGTCTTTGGCGGCTGCAGTCGTCAAACAAATACAACAACAACAAAGTACGCTAGCAAAGTGTCACCGACAAAAACACTCACACAGCGTGTACAACAAAGACACCCGCTAAAGTGTCTACAACAAAAACACTCGCTAAAGTGTTTACAACAAAGACACTCGCTAAAGTGTCTACAACCAAGAACTCTGGGAGCGACCCACAAATACTTAACTCAAAGATCAATGGCGTCCTCAGGAAGGCCCGTCAATCGTCTCGCTATACCAAGGTCTACGCCAGGCGCCAAAACAGGTCTACAGTCAGGGCAGCAGTCCGTCGCAGCCGTTAGGAGGCGGGAATCTTCGCGGGAAAAGTCTTCGGGCCACTTATTTCGACAACAGGATCGATGAAGCGGGGTGCACCTTCCCTCGGAGATTTCACACGAAGTTCCTCACGATCGTCGGGCTTGGACCGGTACCACTGATGCAGCCCCACGTTGGGCGCCAACTGAAGGACTGGGTTCTTTTGGACCCAGCGGTGCCAGGGCACAACACCTGAAACCTTCGTGGGTAACCTGCTCCGGCGTACAAGTCACAGAGACACGGGACACTTCCTTCGGCGTCAAAGAGTCAAGGTTTATTTACTGCAGGGAACACAGAAGTCACAGGAAGTACATCGAGTGTAGTTCGGGGAGACTGCTTCAAATTGTATTTGTGGATCGCTCCTTTTATACAGTTTTTACCCATAGGATAACATGATACACAATAGTTTACAACCTGGTTCCCACAAGTCGCTCTCAGAGGGGTCGCTTTGGTCACTTTGAAACACACAAGGTCCGGAACATAAGTGCGGAAACATTTGGCGGTTCCCAACTGTAAAAACCCATCTTCCCACCATTAGCAAATTCCAATCAGCAGTAAAGTAGATCGAAATAGGAACGAAGACAGGTGCAGAGGAAGACGGAGACAGTAGGGAGATCGGAAAGGGTGTAAAAAGGGGAGGTATCGAGAAGCACGAGATACAGGCATCAAAGGGACGTGCCTAATGAGATGCACGGCTGAGACAATAAGTCCGTGCGGCAAGATGAGCCTCGAGCGGCGTCGTCTGCCTTACAGCAGCAACCCCCTCGTCATAAAGACACTTTCAAAGAACATGTGTCTTCCGCAAATATCTTGGGAGTCCCAGGGTCGCGAAGCGAACAGCGTCCGTTCACTGGCTACTTGAGGGCAAGAGACAAAATGGATGCCGTATCTAAGATGGAACCCGTGGGTACAGATGAAAAACCCACGTGACAAACGAACGGTTTAAGTTAGCACAGCGAAACTGCGCACACTTACTAAACTCGTCATTTGCGGTTCATAGATACTAGACTCGCCCATATTCGTGCGAGTCGAAAACACCACTTACAATTGTCACGGAACCTCAACATGTAGCCAGTGGAAGGGACTGGAGACATGTGGCCATCCTCCACAGCCAGGTGAGGCTTGTAATTGGGGGGTGGAACCAGTACACTGCAAAGTGTGCCTGGGCGCTATAACATTAGTGCTCGAAATCGGGTACGTCAAAGCCCCCGTATCGATACGGCAGAGTAAGGGTGTTAATCTCCTCCCACTTTGTTGAGCAAGCAAATTTTGTATACCCATATTAGTCAATAACCATGCTTGTATGTGCCAGGACCTCCCCTTGGTTTTATGCTGACCATGTAACAAATGCATATATAATGTCTCTGTTCTCTGTACTCCTTAGACTGTCTCATACAAAGGCCTGAGGGTACTGTGTGACGCAGTCTCTCTCATGTGAGGTGAGTAAATATGTTTTTTTGATATTGCAGCTTTCATGCCAATCTCTTCTTTGTTGGTTTAAGGACCAAGTGTATCAGTGAACCCCTTAAAAGGTTTTTATTTCTTCAAAGGGACGTCTGTGGTTTGGCTGTTGGGCCAGGTGAACTCATTAACAATGTAACAATGGCGAAGAGTTATTTGCTATTGTGTGCATTGGTGCTGATTCTGTCTTGGAAGGCCGTTTTTTTGTGATTTTGAGGAGGAGGTGATATGTGTTGACACCAAATTTGAAGGTGGCGTGGGCTTCCGAAGGTTTTGTTGTTCCTCCATCTCTTCTCGAGTCATCAGTAGGTGCATCTGGACTCGTTGAGGGGGGGAGTGAGCCAGCTGCCTTACTTGGAGTGTTTCTTGCCTGGTCTATACTTGAGGGGTGCCAGAGTGTCGGGGTAGTTGGGTCGCCAGCGTGGTCTGTGCGAAAGATTTTGTAGCCGTCTGGAATGGCGATATCTGGTCTGGAGTAGAGGCTAGTCCAGGTGTCCATGAGGAAAGTGATGTAGGGGAGATGACTTCGAAGAGGTCCCAGATTTCGGTGTTGTGTTTGTGGAGGGATCACATGTTGAGGAGGATGCAGTTGAGCCGGCTGGGTGCACTGTTGGTCAGCTGGGTGGTGAGAGAAGGTGGCGTGTTGTGGTGGGTGAAGATGCTGTTGTAGTTCTGTCAGGTGAAGGGTCCTGGGCCTTCTTCGGTAACATTAGATAGCAGGCAGCGTGGCATCCAGGGTTGAGGGCAAGGATGGTGCGGGCATTGTATTAGTGGAAGGTCCAAGAACCAGGGCCCCGATGCTGGGCTCGGCTCAGGCACGGATGGGAGCAGATGGGATTGCTGCGTTCGTGCAGAGGCTACCCTTTAGTAGTGCTGCAGGAGGACTGGACAGCTGGGAGGTGGAAAAACGCATGAGGGGGAAGGGACACTGGAGGGGAGCGGGCAGTTTATGATCGCAGCAGCAGGGATGACTAAGGAGAAATAAATGGCAGGAAATGGAAAAGAGGAAAGCCAAAGGCAAAGGTAGAAAAAAGAAAACAAAGGGAGAAAAGCAGAAGGAGAAACTAAAAAGGCAAAAAAGGGACAGAACAAGCAAGTATAGAGACAGAAGGGCTGCCCTAGCAGCAGAGAAGTGACGTGTTGCCACTAGACCACCTTGGATGATGCGCAGGCAGGAGCCTGAAGGTGGAGGAGGGCCTCAGACTCCTGACCTCCGGATCAGCAGCAGATGACGGGTGACAGCAGCAACTACAAGATGGAGGTGTGCTGCAAATTAGCTAGTACACTACAGGATACATGTACACCAGCACTATCAGTACTACAGAAGGGGATACACAAGTGTCTGTGGCCCCTTCTATAATACCATTGTGCCTCTAGGGTGCCCACAGAGGGGTACACACCTGATAAGCCCAAAGACACAGTGTAAAATACCACCCCAGGTGTGATCATATGAACTGTGCTCCAGTACTCCTCAGACGTGAGGTGCAAGATCCTTTAGCATTTTGCATGTTGCACAACTTCACAATACTTGGACTTACATGTAGACCTTAACTCTGATCTAGGTCCAAATTGTGGCTCCCAGAATGGGCCACAGTCCACAGGGCAAGATCTGTAATTAAGTTACACAATCATTAATCACCCCAAGTTTGGGGTGATTAATGATTGTGTAACTGAATTTGACCTTCAACTCGAGCACCTGCTTTACTTTATCTATTAGAGCTTCCTGTTGAAGCTGACTTTTGTAACTATTTTAGAATGGCTCTGGCAGCTTGCCATTCTAAAAGAGTTACAAAAGTCAGCGTGAACTTTTGACCCAATCCGTTCCGCTCGCGGATTTTGCGGGAAATTTGCGAATCTCGCGGATTGCGAATTTACCAAAAATCTGCAAAATCCACGAGCGGAACGGATTTTCCGCCCATGCTTACATGGTACATTCAGAACACATGTTCTAGAGTTGTAGACATATCACAAAGTACACACTACTCAATTCTACCATGTGTCCTGAATTTAATTATCAAAAGTATTGTCATATCTTTTTCCCAAACCAGGACCAGAACAGGTGCAAGTAAATCAGGGATTTTATCAAAAAGCACAATTTCCAAATGTGCTGGATTTAATGGATTGTACATATGTGAATTTAATTTCACCACCTGCCACTGTACACTTATAATGTAATTGCATCAATATGGAAGCTATCTGGGATTCCAAGCTACTGCTTGACCATCATTGTTTCTAGGCATCCTAGAGTGCACACGATTCCTATGTTTTCCTCCACAGCACCACCAATATCCAATTTGAGAGTAGGATTTTTGGTGATGGTCTATTAATTGATAAGTTAATATTCTTTTGCTAGTGCACATTACATTATTCAAATTAAATGTTATCGAAAAAAATAAAAGAAATTCATTTTAAAGCATATGGATCTATACCTTGCATGCCTGTGCTGCAAGAAGGTTGGAGGCAAGGTAAAAAAAAGTATGCATGTTAATATTTATTTATATAATATTAAACATTTGAAATACGATCTCTGCAAGAATATTGTACCGATGATCCAATTTGTACCATTCATACATTTTATATGTGAAATTTACTTTTTATCAACATATTTTTTAACAAATAAAGACAAATTAACAATATGAATATAGACCTTATTAAAATAAACATAATAATTAAACAAATGCATTCTACAATAATTCCGATGTTGTAAATGTTATAGCAAAATGTATTATACATAAATTATTTATTATACTGTACAAGGTAGACTGTGTAAGACATTCTAGTAGCTACTTTATCGTTATCATACATATTGCCATTTAAATAGGCTGTAATGATTTCCTGCACTCAACATACACAATTAATCACATGGATCTGCGGCTTGATTCAAGATAATTATTTTCATTTGGCATTCTTTATACATATTTGATAAAAACACATTTTTATTTCAAGATGCTTTTTTTGAAGAAATATCTCAGAAAATCTGTGCCTTGCGCTAGTTTTGATGTAGTTATTCATGTAAGTCGCCTGCAACCTTAAGCAAAATAACCTTCAAATTGTATACACTTCTATGAGGATGGATTCCAATTTGTTGGGAAATTATGTCAATCTGAAATGCTTGCCTTTAATTAGTATACTAATATATATTTTTTTCTATTATTTTTAATTGGGCAAAACATATTTTCGAATTTATAAAAGCCTTCACCAACATCAGTAGTTAATGTTTAAGGTATTTATTTAAACGTAAATGTAAAATGACCATCATAGTTTATTGTAGGATTGTGATTGTACATAATTTATTACTTCTGAGACGTAACTCATTTTTAAAATCATGTATAATTGAATAATATTGCTTTATTTGAACTGAAGCTGATCACTTTTATTCCCTTCAATCATGGTTATTGACAATAGCTTTGAATCACAAGAGTTTGGCAGAAATTAAATACAATTCTTCACATAAACGAAGAAGTTCTATTATACAATAATATCTGGTACATTGAGGGCAAGGCTTGATTTTCTGGATAATGCTTGTGGAATGGAACTGTATAGTCCACAATTGACCTCGAGATGATTTTTCTGTGATTAGCACTACACAATATTGCTATGAGAGGGTCTCTATACCTTGGCTGAGAATGTAAAAGAGTGATGAAGAATCATTGCAATTGTCATCACATATTAACTTTCACACTCAGGAGGTACAAAGGAGGAAAGCTAACATATTGCATTATTGTTTGCTTAAAACAACCCCTTAAATAATGACACCTTTATTGTTCATTTCAAACACTAAAGATTTGCTTAAACAATAATCGTGATTTGCTCGTTTAAGTTCTGTAGCTGAATAGATAGAAAATAGAAAACAATACTATGACAAATAGTGTCACTGATGATGAACTGTATGGCTTTCTCCGTACTTGCCAGGCATCTCATCTTCTGATAGGCACTCTTCAGACTTTAACAATCATAAAAAGCATTGCACTTTGATATGAATGCCACTGTTTTCAAAAGAGTAAATATTACAGCTTCTGTATTCTTTATAGCATTATTGGAGTCTGAGGCATCCTAGAATGATGGCACTTCCGAAGTAAAGTACTTTCATCAAGACCTTTTTACATTCAAACAGGCCTTAATTTTCTGAGTGGAGGCTATTCTACCTGGAGAAAAGGCTCTAGACTGGTCTTGACTGGAGTTAGAATTAATGGGTATTAAATATAAGTTGACAAATTTATAATCCCGATCATGGAATCAAAGATTCCTCAATTTAGGCAGTACAAAGTGTTATATGACAATTTATTATGAATGTAACCAGCGTGCATTCTTTGCTTTTTCATTTTCACAATCAGATTACTATTTTATTTCAAAAGGAAGTGGTATGTAATACTATACATGCACTTTACTACTATCATTTCTAAAAAAATATTGGTTTCATATTACATGATCAACACACTCCTTATATCAAGCATTTGCAAAAACGAAAATTGGATATAGCTTTGTCAACCTAGCAAACTCAATATATTTATCTGCTAAGATTTCATTATGTAATAATGTCTAAGCATACTAATTTATACACTAAAGCATAAAAACATGTAGTGGATCTTTGCAATTGGTTTAGCTTTACCAGGATTTAGGCATGTCAAATTAATTTATTTTCTAATGTTAATTGTAATTTCTACCATCAATTTTAAGAAGAGCTTAATTGCACAATGATTGAAAAGGCGTGTGAATAGCGCATGTTTTCCATGTAACTGTGATTAATTTTTGACTAATATCATGTTCATGAGCATTTCACTGTTAGAAAAATTAAACGTTAAAAACTGTGAGAAATGAATATAAACGTTCTACACCTTCTTTGTCAGGAAAATGTGTAAATGGACTAAGGGCCCAAATACAAATTTGGTGATCCATGGGACCACCAAACTCGCAGTGGAGGTGCAGTGATGATCGGGGCCTGTCGCACCAGAGTTCCGACCGCCATATTACCAGTATGGCTGTTGTAACTCAAGATAACCACCACCATTTCCAGGGAGTAGCACAGCGGTCTTGTGCAATATGCTTGGTGGTATCACAGGGGTACGGACAAGCATATTACAATTCTCCTAGCTGCCAGAGTTCTCATGGTAGTTCACACGTCATGAAACTGTGGAAAAAGGGCCCGCTCTTGCCCCAGTGCCTGGGGGTCCAATCAGGGGGGCACTTCAAATTCAAAGTCAAAAAGGTTTATTGCATAATTAATGAAAATTATTACACATTTCACATGATAAAAATAACAGTATAGAAACCATTAAAATTTCCTAGTCATAATACAGCTCAGCGTCTAAGAAATGATATAAATACGATATTTAAAAAATAATAATAATTAGGTCCGGGGCTGCTCCAGCTGTCTGAGGGTCTCAATCAATTTATAAAGTGCAGATTAAGATTTTCATGAGAGACCCTGGATTAGGGTGGCCTTCCTCCTCAGTATTCCCCCTGCTCAACTTGACCTAAGCATTTTCTTACCTCTGCCAGGAATTTAACTCCCCGGCATGCCAGAATTATTGCGGAGCCTCCCAGCCAACTTGTTACTGCGTGTCTGCAAGTTCGGATTTTCAGCTCGTTAAAAATGGGTTTCAAATATCGTCGCCTCTGGGCAGTGACTGCTGGACATAGAAAATGGGCTAGGGTTTCGGTTTTCTAACCGCAGAGACGACATTGCTCCGTCTGATGAGTGCGTGTCCAGGACGGTAATAAATCTTTCAAAACGTGCAGTCCCATCCGGTAATCTGTAATGCTCTTTTTAAGTACCCGCTAAAGTGAGATGAGAGGTATGCTTGAGGTTTTAGTGCTGTAAAGGAGTTGATGATAGTCCATCCATGCCGACGTTTTACAAGTGTATTTTTATCCTCCAAGAAGGATTTCCTATTTGCTGCCACGTTGGCTGATCTACCTAAACCTGCTTTGTCTGTCCTGGTTTTCCATACTGATTCCAGCTCCAGCTCTCTCAGACAGGTTTTCAAATGCTTTCCCCAGGTGCTCGAGATTTCGCTGTCCGCCTGTTTTTTGATTTCTTCCCAGCACAGCCAGTCCAGGGTATCGGGGTCTGCAGAGCGGAATTTGTGACAGAGCTTCACGAAGCCGCTCATGCTCCGGAAATTCTGGTTTTGCAGTCCAAATTCAAGCCTAACTTGTGAGGCTGAGGCGGATTTTGGGAGGTTGAAAACAGCATTGGAGATTTTAATCTGTAGGTCGTTTAATAGATCAGCTTCCTTGCCACACCAAGTAACTAGGCCATAGGACAGGGTGGGCATGATTTAGGCCGCCATAACTTTTAATAGGTGCTTGTAATTAGGGCAGTCCAGTTTGGATTTTAATAAACGGTAAGCAAAAATTAGTGATTGGGCTTTAGCTTGTATTGCTGATCTGTGCTCCTTGTGTTTTAATCCTTGTGCTAATATTATTCCAAGGTACTTGTATGACCCTTGTTCTTCCACCGTTACCCCATTCGCCGTCCATTTGTACTTGATCTTTTTTGGTTCTACTAGACAGACCACTTTTGTTTTTGCTTTGTTTAATTCCAGCTTTCCCGTTTCAAATAGGATGTTAGTTTATTTATTGCTCCTTGTAGTCCAATTGGTGTTTTGCTTAGCACTACTATGTCGTCCGCGTATTGTAAGAAATATATTGGATTATTGGCCAATAATGGTGGGTGACATTCAGCATTTTCCAAAACATTAATGATGTCTGAAAGGAAAAGGTTAAAAAGGGTAGGAGCTAACACGCAACCTTGTTTGAGGCCTTGATGCGTTGTAATACTCTAGGTTGTATTGCCTCCATTATCTAATTTCACTCTTGCCCAAGTGTTATTGTATAGGTCTATTATTGCCTTTAAAAGGTGGTTCGGCAAGCCCCAGCTCTTTAACTTTTCCCACAAGCACTCTCTGCTCACCCGGTTAAACGCTGACTTGATATCAATAAAACAGGCGTACAGCCGAGATCCCTTGGTTACTGCTATATCCATTAGGAGTGACAGGCAAGTTAAGTTTGTTATGGTTCCCATCCCTTGCCTGAACCCTGTTTGAAACTTGGGGTTTGTGTTTGTGACTCCTATCCAGTCTTGTAGCTCTGATAGGATGCAAGAGGCGTAGAGCTCAGCCTCCACATCTATTAAAGATATCAACCTGTAATATGCGGGGTTACGATGGTCTCCCTGCTTAAATATCGGGTGAATAATATTACCTTTCCAGGAGGCGGGGACCTCTGCTTGTTTATATATATAATTAAAAAGAGGTGTTAAGATCTCTGACCAGAAGACCGGGTTGTGCTTGAATATCGCGTTGGGCAGCCCATTCGGGCCTGCTGCTCCTTCTGTCTTTAATCTTGATATTATGCCTCTCAATTGGTTTTTGGTAGTTAAATGGGCCGTTTCAGTGGGACCATTAACTTCTTCCCCAGTCTCATTTTCTTTGAAATCCAGGCTCTTATTTCCGTTTTTTTTCCTCCTCGTTAGCCTCCATCGCCCGTAAACCTTTGATGGGGCCCGGGTCTGTATTACAATACAAGGATTGCACATGTAGGGCCCAAGTTTCCTCTCCGACCCCTGCTTCCTGTTGGAGGCTTGCCCCTTTATTTAGATCATTGATACCCCAGAAGTCCCTGCTGTTTGGATGTTTTCCAGCCCTTAGTAGTTTGTTCGAGATTGTTTCCTTGTAAGAGGACTTCGCGACCCTCAGCGACTTCCTATAAATGCTCCTTGCTTCCTTCAGGTTACATTTATTTGGAGTCATCCCCATTTTTTTTGCCGTGCAAGTGCTCGGACTTCTTTTACGACCTTTCTTTTTTTCGTTCTTAAGTCCGTGTTGAACCATGGCTCCCTCTTGATGTTTATATTTCTCCCATTCCCTGGCATTGCTGGAAACTTTTGCAGTAGGTCCAGAATTAGTTGCTCCCAGTTTGTTATGCATTCTTCCTCTGTTTGGGGACCTAAATTGGACATATAAACTTTTACCGTGTCCTGAATTTTTTTCAACCCTCCTCTGTGCCATTTAAATTTTTTTAGGTTGAACTTTACGGCGTGCTGTAGAAGAGAGGTCATTCTTTGTGCCAAGGTGAGCGCGATATTCAATCTCGTTATTTGGGGAAAATGATCACTTTCTATACGTTGGTCAATTTGAAATGATTCGATACAGGGAATTAGCTCCTTGCTTAAGATTGTGTAGTCAATTGTTGAATGGACATTGCCGCTCAAGTATGTGACGCCTGCCGGCCTGTCCCCCTTTGTGCTACCATTCAAAACTGACAGTCCCAGGTCTCCTAAAATAGTTGTTAACTTTTTTCCACCGCAGGTCGATGTTGTCTTCACTTTCATCTGTTTTTTTCCTGTAACGTTATAGTTAAAGTCCCCAGAGATGAACAGTGGGCATTGCGTGTATGTTCTTTGCATCACTTTTATCTATGATATTAAGTTTGCATGGTTTTCTTTCTGGGTCTTCCTATCAGGGTGGATATAGACACTAATTACTAAAAGTTGCCACTTTTGAGTCCCAGATGGCGGGGTATCAGTGATTCTGATCACTTGGGCCCAATTAAAACCCACGTCCAGGTCTTCTGTTTCCCAGTTGTATTTTTGGGCTACGTTAGGCTGATAATCCGCCGCTAGGATGCCCAAAGGTTGAAAATCTTTCTGCAAATATGTAATGTTCTTTGAACCCTGAGATTGAGGTTGGCGTTAGTTTCCATGACTCCCGGATCAGGATTACATCTTGTTGTTGGAAGAAAGCTAGCGTTTCATAGTCGTGAGCCATTTCTTGGAAGCCATGAACATTCCAAGAGCAAAAGGAAACACTTTGTGGCCTTTTTACCTTCTGAAGTTGCTTCCCGTTATAAATTGCCATGAAGAAATTGGGCTCTGGGTTAGGTATGTTTATTGCTCAGTACCATGGGTACCCATGACCAATCCATTATATCCAAACCTTGATGACCAGTTGTTTGTGAGTGTTCTTATGAGGTGACCCTGTCCCTTATGCTTGAGGCTGCTGGCGAAGAAGCCCGAGCGCCTGCAAGCAGGTACTTTGACTTTCTCTGGTTCCGTTTTCCTTTTTTTTATCACATGAGCTATCTAGTAAGGGATAGGGATACCTTGGTCGTTTGTGTCATAGAATTGTTATACCCCATGTTCCGAACTGCGGTCTTGCAGAATATATTTTGTCAACCAGGTCCTTTGAGGCCCAGGTAGTTACAGTTTCCTCGGCGTCAGCATTATGTCTGTTTGTTTGGAATTCAACGGCTAAAAGGTCCTGAGAGGTCATCTCTTTAAGTACTGATGTTTCGTTAAACTATTTTAGCAGGTTACCTCTATTGAGGATATCCTGCCTCCCCTTTATTGGATATTCGGGAATAAATGTCAATTTTAACTCAAAAGACTCTGTACGATGTGAGATCTCCTAAGACGTTTGTATAAAATCTGGTTTGGGAACTAGAAGATTATGAGATACTTTGGTATCGCATGTTGCAGAGGTGGCTTGTTGTTCTTGCTCTTCCTTCACTTCCTCGATTGTCTCTTTTTTTTGTGTAATGATCCTGTGTTAATTGACCTTGTTGAAACCGGGATTGATTCCCTTTGGATTAGCGTACATCTAGGCTCTTTATCAATAACTGTAACTCGCACAAGGTTTGGTCCAGTTTTGATTTCTGATATTTTTTTTTCCTCCATGTTTTTCATTTAAATTCTTTTCCAGTGTTATGGTTGTATGCTGTGTACTACTGACCTTTGTTCCCCAATTGATATCCTCTTCAAGCACGCTTTGTATACTCGTATTTTCTACCGAAGCGAGTATTGTTTTTATTTGCAAGCATCCACTGTAACCTGTGACTTTTGTAGGCTGCGTCTTTTCTTGTCGCAATTCTTGCCCTTTTGGTTTTATGACAGGTCTTTTGCCCCTTTGCTGGTTATGAACTGCGGGGGAGGATTGACTCGTTTTGCTTTGTTGTTGGGTGGGGGTGATAGTTGCTCCAGAACTCAAACCTCCTTCCCTTTATGAGATTGCTAGAATGGTCTTATCTAGTGAAACGTTAAATCCATCCTCTCCACCTGGCGGCGTGTTCAGTGATTTACATTTGCTTTCATGGGGAGTGTTCATTTTGAATATGGGAATGATGTTTCCTTGATCTATATTTTGTTGCTTTTTATACTTTAGTCTGGCCTTTCTAGCCCTTTTCCTTTGCCTCTTTGTTGGCTTACCCTTGGTGATGGACTTTTGGGTGAGCTGTGTTGCTTCCATTACTTTGGCTGATCTTTCTAAACCTTCTTCCATTGATATTTGTTCTTGGTCCATTATAGCTTTACTTCTTGAGAATCCATAAATGTAATTTCTCTTTGCAATTAGCGACTTGTCCTGATTAAGTTGGGTTTCTTTCACCTGATTACTGTTGCGGGTTTGTTTTACCTCCCCTATGATATCCGTTAAGATGTCTGGGAGGCTTGCTAACTTCTCGATTATACTTCTGCAACCACAGTTGCACTGTTGTTTGCTGTAGCAAGTGTTTGGCTCTGATTTCCCCCGATTTGTTAAAAGCGACTAAAGTGAGCCCAATTTTGCATTTATACCTGAGATGTGGCCAGCCACTAAGTTGATGAGGTCAATCTGGACCTACTTTTTGTCCGATTAATAATTTAGCACCCTTATTGCCTGATCTAAGGTGCTTTACAGGGATTGAGTCCATGAAGTAGGGGGCTGTTCTTGTTGGGGTTTAATCGAATCCTTGGACTCTGAGTCCATCGTACTCACTGATGAAATTGTAATCAGCGCAATCTGATTAGGGTGGATTTGATTTATTTGCATAATACTACTATCGTCCATTGCTAGTCGTTGTTGGTCTCTGTTTGCCGAGGGGCAGCAAGGGGTGGAAACCACCATGCCAGCACTCAACTGGTGGTCATTAAAACCTGGTTTTATTTGTGGGGCTCTCCCTTGGGAATCTATATACTTGGTTATTCTTTCTGTAAGTTCCTCAAGTTGGGAATCTTTGATAGAAAAAGAGGTTTTAGCCATGGGTCCACTTCTTGTGTAGATGACTTGGAAGAATTGCTGTGTATTAAAATTTCCTTCTTGGATTCCTTGGTTTCCTTTATGTGGTCATTTGCTTCGACTATCTCTGCAGTTGGTACGCTTTTGCTCGGGTTCGTACAATTTTCATTTGAGAGGGGATCCTCTGTAATGTCCTTTATAACTCTACAACTCATTAATTCCCTTATAGCAGTGGGAGTATTGGGGTGATGCACTTGAGCGGTGACTAATGCCAATTTTGCCTGGCATAGATGTAATGGTGGAAAGCAAGAATACTCTTTTGTTATACTCTCATACCAGTCCACAACAGGAGTAAAAAAGAGACATGGAAAGGTTAACATATTTATGTTAACAACGTGCTCTAAGATGCAGTATCTTTGCTAACATAAGCAGACATATGATTAGCAATAATATGATCAGCATTGTTACAATTCCATAAATCACAAAGGGAGAAATCATATTACAATGATGGTGACAATAGGTCCTATAGCACCTAGTGAATCACCCTCCCTAGCTAGGAACTATGTTTTATAAAATATAGAAGGTCTCTTAGGCTTGTTTGGGAGACCACATACCTCCAAGATCAGCAGGTGTCAATCACATCAGGATCTGCAAAAGCTCTCTGTCTGTCTGGAAAACTATCTTCTTCCAAGTGTCTGAAATCATGCTTACAGTGTGATATTAAAGGTGCCAGAATCACGTTTGCTTGCAGCTCCATATAGGTTATGGCTAGAAAATGAGCCCATCAGTTCGAACAACAGTTACTTTGTTATCATGACCTTGTAGGCTTTAGAACTCAGTGTGCAGACTAGAGTTACAATGTAAGTCTAGGGATGCTGAAAACAAGCCCTTCTCATGTGAAGCATTTCACGCAGCCTAACTTACAGCAACAATTATATGCATTGTCGTGAGCAAAAACTGCAAAAAGGTTAAATGGCGTAAAAACTTCTAATAAGCCTATGCTAACTTAACAATGTGCGCAACAAGGCCCAGCCCACACTACACCCTCCCTTGATCGGAGAACGGACAATAGCGGAGACAATTTCTAGAATGCAGAGTTCAAGCTCAAATGAGACCGAACCAAGTTCAAAATTTTGCCAAAGAGGATATTTATTTATTTATTTATTTAGGGATTTATAGAGCGCCTGGTGACCCGGAGGCATCCCCGCGCTATAAAGTCAGAAATCAGAAACGGGCAGAGAGGAAGAAGAAGGACCTATTTAGGAAAGAGAAAGGTTTTGAGTTGCTTGCGAAAGTGTAAATGGCAAGATTCCAACCGCAAGCCACGGGGAAGCGAATTCCAGCGTGCGGCTGCCCTCACAGAGAAGCGACGGCCTCCCGTGCGTACCTTCCTAAACTTGGGGACGGTTGCCAGTCGTTCATTATCCGAGCGCAGGGATCTCGAAGCTTTGTACGGGGTGACCAGACCAGATAAGATCGGAGGCCCTTGCCCATTCAAAAGCTTGTGGGCAATACACATAGCTTTAAAATCGATCCTCTCTCGCACGGGAAGCCAATGGAGGGCTTTGAGCGCTGGTCTGGCAGAGGCTCGGGACGGGAGGCCCAGCAGCATCGTGGCTGCCACATTTTGTGTTCTTTGAAGTTTGCCAAGGGTGTTTTCAGGGGCCCCTAAGTAGATCACATTACTGTAATCCAGTTGTGAAAGTACCAGTCCCTGGACTAGAAGCTTCCTGGACAGAGGGGGAAGCAGGGGGAGAATCTTACGGACAGAGAGTAGAAGACCAAAACAAGTTCCTGCTGTTTTTTTTGCCTGGGTTTTCATGGATAAGTCCTGGTCGAGCCAGACCCCCAGGCTCTTGATTTCTGTTTTGGGAGCGGGAACCTCACCCATAGTATTGGGCCAGACAGATGATGGAATCGCTGTCCATTTTTTTCCCAACAGCATAATTTCTGTCTTCGACCCGTTGAGTTTGAGTGAGGAATCACACATCCAAAGAAGAATTTCCTGAAGGCAATGTAGCAGATTGTCTGAGCAACGGTCAAGATGTGAGAGAGAGACGACCAATTGCGTGTTGTCCGCATAACTCACAATCTTGATGCCAAAGGGGGCAACCACATCTTCCAAAGGGGCCATGTAAGCATTAAAAAGAGTAGGACTAAGTGAGGAGCCCTGGGGCACTCCACTTAGAAGGGGAAGATGGTCAGAACGAGAGTTGCCATCCCAGACCTGGAACGTACGGCCCGACAAGAATGACTCTATCCAGGCTAAGGCAGTACCCCCGAGCCCTGCCCTGGCTAGCCGATGGATCAGGACACGGTGATTCACCGTGTCAAAGGCTGCACTAAGGTCCAGGTGGATCACTGCCACTGATCCCCCTGAATCTCAGATGCACCTAGCTTCCTCGATGACAGCGAGGAGGGCAGTGTCCATGCCCTGGCCAGGGCGAAACCCCGTTTGGGAGCAACGCAGGACTTTGTTCGATTCCAGGAACTGAGACAATTGGACATTAACCAGTTTTTCTGCGATTTTGCTAATGCCAGGTAAGAGTGAGATCGGCCTATAGTTAGCCAGATCGGCCGTATCCAGCTGGGGTTTCTTTAGTAGGGCTTTAACTACCGCTCCCTTCCAACTAGGGGGGACAGAGCCTTGTGATAGTGAGGAATTGATCAGCTCCAGTACTGAAGGAACAATCACGGGAGCAACTTGTTTCAAAAACCTCATGGGAGCGGGGTCACAGGGGGAGTCACTTTTCATTTTGGCCATGGTCTTATCAAGTTCATCCAATGATACGGCCCTAAAGGCATTAAGCTGCGGTCGAGAAGACTCCGCTAGGTAAGTCTCAGGGGCCACGCTATCCCAGCAAGGTAGCTGAGGTGGCTGAGGAAGTGAGGTCAAATTATTAGAAATTTTAGAATCAAAGAACTTTGTGAGTTCCATACTCCTGTCCGATGAGGCCAGGGCCGAAGTAGGGGGCTGCGGAATCTTTAAAAGTTCTTTGACTGTGAGATAGGTCTCTCTCGAGGAGTTTGTGGCATTTTTGATCCTATCATCATAGTGAGAGGCCTTGGCTACCTTCAGGGCTAGTTTGTAGGCTCTAACAGCCGTCCGGTAGGAGTCTTTTTTTGTGTGGAGCCAGTCCTTTCTCCACAGACGTTCCAATTTTTTGCAATCCTTTCGGAGAGCTCTCAGTTCCGAATTGAACCAAGGGGCGGAGCCTATCTTCCCACTCTTATTTTCTCGAGTCTTTATAGGTAGAATGGAGTCAAGTGAGCCGGTAATCCAATTCCTAAAGTTGCTATCATCCAAAGCAAGGTCTGCAGTAGGAGCGGGAGTCGTAAGTTCCAGTGCTCTAGACCAATCCTCAATCGAGAGTCTAGACCAGGCCCTATCCTTGGTATAAGTAACGGACTTATAAGTTTTCCTAAAATCCCCTGGCCAGGAAAGAGAGACTAAGAAGTGGTCTGTCCAGGGGAGGGGACAAGGGGGTTTTGCCTGGATAGAGCAGACATTCGTAAAAACAGGGTCCAACAAGTGGCCCTGGTTGTGGGTGAGCCCATTATTAACCAATTGAAGTCCACAAGTGGCCAAATCCAACCTCAAATCAGTGGCCCCGTGTCAAGGGGATCATCGAAATGAATATTGAGGTCACCAAGAACAGTGAAATTGGATGCAGAAGAGGCCAGAGCTGAGATGGATTCTAACAGCAAGCTGGCAAAAGGGCCAAAATGGCCCGGGGGGGCGATACACCAAAAGGCCTAATAATTGGGAGTACAATCCGCATTAGTAATGCACATTTTTTTTTTAAATCCAACATGGATGTATAGTGTCAAGACACATGTAACCTGAAAAGTGATAGAGAAAAACGAAGGAAAAAAATTGTTGAGTCCCCTACATGTCTATGAAGCATAAAAAAATCATAACTTCAATCCAACAGCGTATAGGCACAGCACGTTGTAACTGCCTCTAAAAGGAAGTAGTTGTTATCATTAGTGAACATTTCAGCCATCCAATTCAGTAAAGGATAACAACATACATGTTCCGCAACAGCTGGAGCCTCTAGCACCATCAGAGGACAACTCGGGTGTTCTTCGAGATAACTGTGTGCCAGAAAGTCATTGGCTGCAGTCCAAATGTTTCAACTACCTAGGACCGCATGAGCCACTGTGCAGGCCATAATCCCGACTCTAGAACAGTCTAGTTCATGAGCAACTAAGGGACTCATTAGTAGATCATAATCCGGGTTAGGAGACACTGTGTTGCAGAGACACAAATCCAGGGCCCATTCAAATCTGCAATCCAGGCAGTGGGAAACTGGCTGTACGCATGTAAAGTAAGAGAACCAGAAAGATAAACTATACGCCACACTCAGTGTTGCCATTAGTAGCGATTCATAGTATTCGAGCATCCGGTTACGAAGCTGGAGCAGCCGGGGCAGAGCGTCGTGGGGTACAGAATGTGCTACTAGTTTGGAGTAAGCAAATTAACAGCAGTACACCAGCACTCAAAGCGAGAATTAATGGTAAACCGCCAAAGACGCTGGAAAAAATTAGAATGAAAAATGCCGGTATCACACCAAATATAGCTTGGAATCAAGTCACAAGGCCAGAACGTATTACTTTAAAAAAGTGCGCCAAGCCCGTGAAGTAAGCAAGCCTCAGCTAGGCCTACCAGTGCAAGGGGTTCGCCCTTCTCTGCACAGAGTCCTCAGACCATAGGAAGAAGTTGGCACAGAAACTGGAAAATACAAAAGCAAAGTTTATTAAACCTTTAAAGGTGGTACTACAGTCCACACAACACCCTTCAGTATTGTATAGAGTAGCACCCCGGACTAAAGCACATGGCCCCTTTTATACACAATGAGGGGGCTCAAAAGAAGGCGGTACAGAATACAAAAGCAGTTTTATGTACATATAAGGACATATTAGAAAGCACAATCGATGAGTGGGCGGAGTTAACAGTTTCCAGAAACTAGTAAACACATTTCTATCTGGAACTAATTAGTAACAGCCGAAGACCCTACTGGGCATATCTGGGCATGCTGGAAGCGGGGGATGCTAAATATAGTCTGTTGCTGGGCAGATTTCAGGCGCAGTTAACAAGGAGGTAGGACAAAGCACATGATGAGCACATGGCAATGTATGGCATACAAAATGGCCGCTACGAATACAAAATGGAGTCGGTTCATTTGTTACAACAATGGTCAAATACAGCATGTCTTCTGCTAATGCTTAACCTAATCGCCGTTGATTTACAACAGACGACCCTTTCAGCATTAGCTGAAGACATTCGACTTCCTAGGATAAGCTAGATACTCATCCCTTACATCAATGATCATCATCTCAGCTATCTCCTTGTTTAAATAATTCTGCATTTTAACTTCTGCAACATTTCTGTTGGTCGGTGTGCAAGCAGTAATACACATAGAATATATCATCGGACTACACTGGATTATTGCAATTATTATACATAGAGCAGTCAGTACTTTCTAGCCCCAGGCAGAAATTAGAGTCTAAAACCATCCTGCAAAAGTCCATGTACCATTCTCTGTATGGAGGTCTGCAGCGATGTTATGAAGTTTATTGGTCGCTTTATACACTGATGGCGTATGATCTGGGATGAACACACAACAACTACTACCTATAATGCGACATGCACCACCTCTATCTGCTAACATAACGTCCAGAACCATTCAGTTCTGTAAGGCAACAATTCTAGCAATTTGCAATTCTTCAGTGAGGTTTCCTAGGGCTACAGCTGCTTGATCTGTAACAGCTGCTACAACTCTAGTTAACTGTCGTACTTTTCTACTATTTAATGCAGCACCCACAAAGAAGAACAATCCTAAATTAAAATCTTCATATTGTTGCAGGCTAGTATCTGTTTGATCTACATTATCAGTATTCAGGGTCCTCTTATAACGATTTACAGTAATATTGTTGAATAATTTAAGATCTCGATGATACAATGGAGGTGCCAGAAACACAGGGGGCAACAAAAATGATACATAACGAACACCTGTCCACCCAGCTGGCAATCGATAATATCCACGATTCCCACACACAAAGTAGGTGTTATATGAAGCTAAAAAGGTACTGTTATTCAAACCATCTATATTCAAAACAGTAATACAGTCACTGATCCCAACAGGGATATGTCCAATGCTCTGTACACATAATTCTGATTGTGCTTGAGTAACAGAGATAACAAAATGTTCAGGATTAACATAGTCTCTTGTGTTGGTGAAGATATATGGCGTTGAAATATTGTCTGGTCGATATTCCTCCCACTCCCATTTAGTTCCCTTCTCTTAGGGATACCCACCTTTGTCTTGATGACACTCTTTGTTCAACCGGAAAAGCAGTCTACCCACTATGGGCTTCCTAGTCACAAAAAGCAGAGTATACCAGGCTCGACAGGAGCCATTATGCGAAAAAGGGAGGGGTATAAACGGTGTGCCTCCCTTCTTTTGATGTGCAGGCATCATCCCACAAATACAACAGCTTGTGGCATTTGTAGCAATGTGGGTATGATGTAGCATCTGAATAAAAGTGTTATTAAGGTAGGATTGTCGATACTTCCATTCTTGATATGGGAGCGTAAAGAAATAATGCTCCTCAGGTGTTGGTGTAGTAACAACAAACAACTCACGAGCAGGAGTTGTCTCCTCAACAGACCATGTTATTGTTGCCATAATCGCCAAGACAACAATAAGCCCTACAGCACAAAAAATCTTCTTCTTTCCATTTTTGACAAAAGCACAAAACAATTCTTCCTGAAACTAAAGTAGTTGTCAGAGCTCTTACCCCTGGGCAGCCGTTGATTTCTTCACCACGGGCCAAGACTGGTGTCACTACTCTAATGCAGGGCTGATCCCCCCCCCCCTTGCCACATCGGCTCTCCGTTTCACTAACCCAGGGAATGCTCAGACAACTTTCACAAGCACTGCAGACTCCTTTCTCCGTCTCAAATTATATCTCGTTGCTCCAGGGATTGTCTGGTCCGGGAAGCACTCCTCAGATCCGTCAGGTGTCACAGCACGGCCTTTCTCCGCAGTCAGAACCTCTCGATGGTCGGTCAACACAGCAGGCTCCACCAAGGTAGGAAGTACTCGCCAACAATGGGTACTGTGGATCCAATTTTTCCGGTTCGTGACTCGAACTGCTGTACTCGTGGCAAGTAGCACTTGCTCTGGTCCTCGCCACCTTGGCTCCAAACGGCTCGATCTCTCAAAGGACTTCAGGAGAACAAAATCACCAGGTCGGAGATCATGGCCTTCACCTGTAGATATGTCAGGAAGTGCTTCTCGAACCTGTTGATGAATAGAAACCAAGTTATCAGTTAACTGTGCCAAATAGTCATTCATTAGGACATAAGGTACATCATACACAGAACTTGGTTTAAGAATTCCCCAGATATTTATGGGCCTACCAAACAGGATCTCATAAGTGGTGAGACCTGTCTGAGAATGAGGCACTGATCTAATAGACAACAATGCCAGTGGCAGCGCATCTGGCCAAGTCAAAGAGGTAGAAGCCTGTAGCTTGGCCAATTTCAGTTTCAGAGTAACCTTGTATCTTTCCACCAATCCTGCTGATTGTGGGTGGAACACTGCATAAAACTTCTGTTTGATCCCTAATCCTTTCAGGACATACTTGATAACGTCCCCTATAAAATGAGGTCCGTTATCACTGCACAAATATCTAAAAACACCATAGCGAGGGAAAAATTCCTTCAAAAGTGCCTTTGCCGTAGTAATTGCAGTATTGTCTTTTGTAGGATACGCCTCAATCCATTTACTGAAGGCACATACCACCACCAAGACATACTTCAGATTATTACAGCGTTCAAGCTGAATATAATCCATCTGCAAAACTTCAAAAGGTGCAGTTGTTGTAGCAAATCATCCTGCTGGAGTTCGTGTCCCTTTTCCAGGATTGAATTGTAGGCATATCATGCAGGACTGTACTACTCTCTTAGCTGTGCTAGCAATTTCTGGATGCTCCCAAACTTGCGTAAGCAATTTCACTATTGCTGAAGCTTCAACATGTGCTAGCTCATGTGCCATCTGAACCATAGGTTGTACAAAAGCTATAGGCAACTTCCATCTATCCATCTGTTTGTTTCGCCAACAACCTTCATCATCCAACCCTCCATCCTTGGACCATTGCTCCCGTTCTTTGTCAGAAGCGGTCCTCTGTATCTCTAATACTTCTTTCCTAGCATAGTGCCATCGCTCAGCTTGTGACTTCACTACATACATGGAAGTAGTGTCAGGCTGCATCGCAGTCTCACGTGCCACTCGATCTACAAAAGCAATTCCTTGTCCCACCTTATCAATCACTTTCTTGTGCGCACTACAATTCACTATAGCTATCTTCTTTGGATATGTTAATGCAGTCAAAAGATTATGCACTAGTTCTCCATGCATTATCTGCATCCCGTGTGATGTCAGAACACCTCTTTCCTTACAGAACAGGCCAAAATCATGCGCCACTCCAAAAGCATTGCGGCTATCTGTATAAATATCCACACGCAAACCTGTACTAAGCTCACATGCTTGTGTTAAAGCTATCAGTTCTGCTGCTTGAGCTGATTTCTGTGGTATACGAGCTGTCTCCACTATTGTGTGAAGCATGGTAATTGCATATGCGGCTGAAGTTGTACCATCCGGTAACTTCAGACAAGACCCGTCAACCCACAATTCTCCATCTACATCTGGAAGGGGCGTATCTTGCAAATCAATACGACCCTTTGTCTGTTCCTGAGTCAGGAAAATACAATCATGTGTTTCTTGCACCTCAGGCTGAGTCGCCGGAAATGGCAACAACGTGGCTGGGTTTAGTGTTGCACATCTCTTCAGTGTAATTTGAGGAGCTAACAGCGTCAGCTCATATCCTGTCAGACGAGCACTAGTTAAATGCTGCTTCTTTGTTTGATTCAAAAGGGCATCAACAGCATGGGGTACCAGCACCAACAGCTTATGTGATAAGACTATCCCTTCATCTGGCGTATTGACACAGCTGTTGCTGCAACCGAGCGAAAACATTCAGGCACGCTCGAGGAACAGGATCAAGTACTGCTGAAAAATATGCACAAGTGACGTTGCTTATCACCATGTGTCTGTACTAAAACTGACAATGCACATCTATATCTCTTGTGTACATACAATGTAAAGGGCTTTGTGTAATCTGGAGTACCTAACACTGCTGCTGATTAAACAAGGGCTAGTCGTAACTGTCAAAAAGCATTCTCACATTCATCTGTCCATGGAAGGGGTATTGGAGTGTCTTTTGTCAAAAGTGCTAACAAAGGTTTAACAATGTATGAAAATCCCAATATCCATTGCCTACAAAAAGAAGTAAGACCTAAAAATGCTCAAACTTCTTTCTGTGTAGAAGGTACTGGTGTATCTAAAATTGCCTGAATGCGATCTGACGAGAGTGCACGTCCCTCCTTAGACAAAAGGTGACCTAAGTAGGTTACCATTGGTCTAAAATACTGCAATTTCTGTTTCGATACTTTGAGATGATGTGAAGCAAGGAAGGAAAGCAAGGACAAAGTGCATTGTTCACATTGTTCAGGGGTATCGGCTGCCAACAAGATATCATCGACATATTGTATGAGCGCCACACCTTTGGGCAGAACAAAAGAATCAAGTTGTTTCTTTAATGCTTGGCTGTAAATACTAGGACTCTCGGTATAGCCTTGAAGAACTCTACAAAATCTATACGATTGATTATTCAAAGTGAAACCTAACAGATATCGGCTATCAGGATAAATAGGGATCGAAAAGAATGCGTTCTTCAAGTCTATAACGGAGAACGTAGTTGCAGTAGATGGAACTAAAGTAAGAAGTGTTGTGATGTCAGAAACCACTGGGTATTGTGGCACCACTATCTTATTCATCTCCCGTAGGTTAATTATAAATCGATAAATCCTAGTATCAGTGTCTTTCTTCAAAATTCGGAGAATCGGGCTGTTACAAAAATTAAATGGAATTTCTTCAACAACCCCATTTCAATAAGATCTTTTACAATTCGTGTGAGTGCTTCCTCACCCTCCTGTGAAATTCTATATTGAGGGAAACGTGGTAACACAGCTCCCTCCTTTACACTAATATGCACAGGGGGAATAACCATCTGTCCCACATAAGTATCCGAAGTAGCCCACAAAGTTTTAGGTAGGGAGGCTAATGCAGTATCCTCTTTAACAATGCAAACTCTGTCCATCACTGGGTAATTATCATTCCAAATCACACGTACTCCTTCAGGGGAACATCTTATTGTGGCTCTGAAATACTTAAGCATATCAAGACCCACAATATTGTCTGGTGTATTTGGGGAGAGCAAAAATGGGCATGGTGCAGCAAATTTATCAACATGAAATGCAAGTGGTTGTATTAATGGGCTAAGGGAAGGTGTACCATCAAACGCTATCGATGTGATCGTTAAGCCAGACAGGGGAGCTCTCAGAACCAATTGTTTAGGCAGAGCGCTACGAGTAGCTCCTGTATCAACCAGAAACTGATCAGTAGAACCCAAAACATGTGCTGTAACATAAGGACCCCTCTGATCTACTGGAACTTCAACTGATTCCTTACCCCATCCTACGCAATCCTATGCATAAGAAAAATCATGTAAATCAGGCTGCACATAATCAGACATCTGGTATTGATTGCGCCAATCAAAAGTATTGAACCCATTTTGCACCCACACATTAGAATCAAACCTAGCGCTATCATTCGAGTTGCATCTGGGTCCTAAATTTCCTGCGCGATTTCTCATTGGTCCTCGACCACGGACATAGCGTTGTGAGAGCAACAACGGACACTCATCTGCCCAATGGCCAAATTTCCTACAATACGCGCATTGATCAACAGCCAAATTCGAACGAGTGTAAGAGGAACCAAAAAATCCTCGTCCGCCTCTATTGTTATCTCTAGGAGGTGGACCATAAACCTGAGAAAAAATCAACTTTGTTTTTAATTCCTTAGACTTTTTATCCTCACTACCCTTCGCTTCTAATTCCTGACGCTCGTAATATTGACCCATCGTCAGGAGGGATGCCGGAGAAGAGGTAGTCCCAGAACTTTCACTAGCTTTTAAACGGTTAGCCACTCCTGGTAATAGATTCCTAACATACTTATCTACAAACAAATGTCGGCCCGTATCGTCCGTTAGCGACTGACAACTAAAATCATGAAAGGCTTCCTCAAAACGCGTAAGGAAATCTGAAACCGATTCATCTGCCTTTTGCTTACACGGTGCTAAAATAGTCCCATAAATTGTTTTAGGGGGAATAATCATTTTTAACTTAGTTATTATTGCACCAGGAGATCTAAAATCAACTGACATGGCTTTTTTGCTGGCTCCCTATCCTCATCTTCCCTCTCTATCTCTTTCCATAATGCCCTATACGCTGCGTGATCATCAACTTTACGCACGGATCTCCACATATCAGGCAGTGCTATTTGCCCAAAAAATAAATCGATATCAGCCAATGCAATGGTAGTAGAATTTATGGCTCCCTCAACTTCATCATAGAAAGCGGCTGGATTTTTCTGCGGATCAGGCAATGCAGCTTTAAGTGCCATGACATCTGCCCTATTCCAGGGAGTATACACCCAATTATAAATAAAATAACCTTTAGCATCTACAGAAAACTTATCGTCACTTGTACACGCTCCCTTAGGAGGAACATATAAAGGCGCGGCCTCTCGCATAGGCTTTGCATGCACTATTGCGGTCTTATCTGTTCCAAAGATAGATGATTGTTTCCCGCCGAGCGAATCCGTCCGTGTTTCTGCATCTGCTTTCTGTTTCTCCTCTCGCATACGAAGCGCCTCAGTTCGTAGCTTGAACAACCGTCTTATCGTATCAGCCACCTGGGGGAGAGTAAAAAGCCCATTACATATTTGCTAACAATCGGCTGCTACATCATTAGGTTCTAAAACACCAGAGCCTTTCCGAAACATGTCAACAACTTCTTCAGCAAAATGCTCGGTAAAATATAATTGCTCTCTGTCCTGCCACTCCTGTAAACTATCTAAGATATTAGAAACAGTAACAAAATCACGAAGTGCTTGACGAGCAATCTTTCTAAGTTCTGCCGCACGTTCAGCCGACAGCATAGAGCGAGTATCTGGTTTTGTTCGATCTGCACTGGAGTCCTCATCTTTGCCAGATGAAGCGGACGGAACGGCATACGGAGGCGGTGGACGATCTAGCAATGAAAAATCATCTTGTGATTTATTAAGGACAAGATAAAGAGGTTGCCGAACAGCATATTGTCCAGATATCTGTGATCTGCGCTCCTTCTCCTGTCTCTCTTCCAATTCTTTCACCTCTTTCTTCCTCAATTCTAGCGCTTTCTCAGACACAGTCTTCCGTTGCTCTTTTTCAATCAGCGCTTGCTCACGTTTCTCACACTCACGTACTTCTTTCACCCACATTCGCACACATTCAAACATGTCTTGTCTGGATTTTCGCTCGAACATACACTGTCCCACATACTCAATCTTTCGCATATCAAACAACCCATACTTTGGCCAACGTAACTCAGGATCCTTTTGCGTGTATTTCCTCCATAATGTGCTGTACATTATAGAATAAAGCCCATGTTTTACATACATCTCCCTATTAGGCGTCCCCTCTGGGGGAGCCGGCTGCGATTCCTCAAGTCTTAACCGGTTATTTCCACAAAAGCAACACATCCTACGAAGTGCGCTAAAAGCAGGCATGCCAAAAATAGTGCAAAATATGCAGTATCATAATCAAAGTAGCACTTAAAGTATCTGTAATACGTTGTGCCGTTCAAATCAAAATCGCATTTAGAGAAAAATCTCCTCATTATCTGCCTATATGTGTTGCAACGCATATATTACACTTACACATACACATCATGACTAGTCATATCAAACCAAAGTTGCCACAGCAAGCGTATCCTAAAACTGCATTGCCAATCCCAGGCTTTCAAAACCCACAGCAAGTACCGTACAACGGTTCTTACCAAATACAGGGCGTCCAGATTCCAACTGCCAAGTTCTAAATTCGACCAAACAGTCACTGCACGGCAAGCCAACAGAAGAGATCTCAGTCGAGGACCGGCACCACCTGGATGGTCAGATCGGAAAGAAAGAAACAATGCCTTGGATGCCAAGACTCAGGTCTCTTCTGGCAGTGATTACGTCCGCGGTGAGATTCCAATTCTCTGTAATGACCACTCCTTCGGGCATCCGAGTCGCCGATGAGCCCAACGTGTCGGGCGCCAATTGAAGTAAGCAAGCCTCAGCTAGGCCTACCAGTGCAAGGTGTTCGCCCTTCTCTGCACAGAGTCCTCAGGCCATGGGAAGAAGTTGGCACAGAAACTGGAAACTACAAAAGCAAAGTTTATTAAACCTTTAAAGGTGGTACTACAGTCCACACAACACCCTTCAGTATTGTATAGAGTAGCACCCCGAACTAAAGCACATGGCCCCTTTTATACTCAATGAGGGGGCTCAAAAGAAGGTGGTACAGAATACAAAAGCAGTTTTATGTACATATAAGGACATATTGGAAAGCACAATCGATAAGTTGGCGGAGTTAACAGTTTCCAGAAACTAGTAAACACATTCCTATCTGGAACTAATTAGTAACAGCCGCGGACCCTACTGGGCATGTCTTGGCATGCTGGAAGCGGGGGATGCTAAATATAGTCTGTTGCTGGGCAGATTCCAGGCGCAGTTAACAAGGAGGTAGGACAAAGCACATGCTGAGCACATGGTAATGTATGGCATACAAAATGGCCGCTACGAATACAAAATGAAGTCGGTTCATTTGCTACGATAATGGTCAAATACAGCATGTCTTCTTCTAATGCTTAACCTAATCGCCGTTGATTTACAACACCCGTGGTCAAGGAAGCATGAAAGACAGTGTGAAACAACGCACCAAAATGCAGGGGGAGATCTGTGTTTAATAAGGCATGTACCTCAGTACCAGTATTAAACACGTGAAGGACGAATGTTTCACGGGCAGATGTAAGGGTGACTTTTTTTTTAGACAAAGGGTCCCTATTCGACTCATCTTTTTGAACTCTTCTTTCAAGGTCGGAATGGAAGGCCAGATGGATACATCAAGCTTCTCATGCGGAGTAGGAAACAGTCCATTTTTACAACCGACTACAAGTGTGGGAAACAGTCACCACGTACAGAATTCCCACCAGCATACCACAGCAATCGTCCTTATTTAATAATAAATAACTACTGTTTGCTGACAACGTGAAAGTCCGTGTAATAACCGGAGCTGGTGTACCTTTTAAAATGCACGCTAAATTTAGTGCTTTCTGGTTGCAAGGACCGTGCAATTGTATATTTCTACAGACCAATGAGTGATCGGTGTGGATGTGCAATCTTCACCTTTTAAATAAACTTCTTTATCCTCCCTCAGACACCAATAGGTGAACGGAAGAGACCAAACTTCATGGAGATATACACTACCCAGTGGTTCATATCTGCCTATGGCATAGTGTTTCATACATGCTTCAAATTTAAACAGCAGAAAAGGTGGTGTTATTAACCCGCGAATAAGCCAAACTGCTCAAATGGTTTCGGCCACAGAAAATGGTAAGGGTTCTAACTTTTCAATATGCAAAAGTGAAAACGTGGCATCTTTCATTGACCTAAATTGTTGTTTGACAGTCAGATTAAACGGAAAAAACAATGAAAAAGTGTTCATGTAGTCCCAAATCACTTTCCCAGCATTTAACGTTTGTACAGGCCATGCAAACTGCATAATAGAACACAATTAATTTTGACAATGGTACAAAACTGAGACTTCATCTTGCACAATATCAACAACAGAAGAACCAATAGTATCTAATGTGTAAATGCGGGAAGAAAGTGTGTTAATGCTAATATCTACAACTGCAAGCACTTTTTATAAATTGGCTTGATCAATAGCACATAGCCTGGAAGCAGCTTCAATTTGGGACAACTTCCAAACTTCGTTATAAACTGCATAGATCCATCTTTTGGACCTGCCTTTAGCAGGACTACGACAAAGTCATTCAAGTCAACGGCGTCGGTCAATTTAGACAAATGGTGTTTAACTGACGCTAGGGTGGAGTGTTTGAGCCAGGAATGACTCAGCTTTCCAACAGAATAGGTAATGACAAAATGGCCAGTCTCAAAATGGGGGTCCACCGTAACTTGTTTATAACTAGGTGCTAAACCCAGAAAACGATGCTAGCATGAATCTGCAAGTCACTAAGGGACCTACTGGTATCATTATTCCAATTGGTGTATGCTCCCAAATCAGGAATTGTAAATTGTAAATTGTAAATTGTTGTGTCTTGTAAAGCGCACTGCTACCCGGAGGCCTCGTAGCGCTATAGACCGCTGGGGAACCCGTACTGGCTTTCCCTGTGAGATAGTCCCTCCTGGGGGTCTCCAAGGTGAAACCAGGCATCCCCGGTGTTTGTGTGGGGCCGTTGTGGAGATGAGGCAAGCTAATGCCCAGAGTTGCCGAGTGTGCTCCCTGGTTGGAGTGGGCACCGATGCGAGAATTATCAGTCCGCTGATCCTGGTCCAAGACCCTGCCGCGTCGGGAATCGAACCCTGGTCCCGGGCCGTTCTCTGCACTCGGGTCTGCCGCCTCCAACCACTGAGCCACACCTCTCCACCGACTGAGCCACACCTCTCCAGAGGGACAATTAAATTTTTTAGACGTGGCCAATCCAAAGCATGATGTTTGTGAAATAGTCAAATTCAGAAACAACATATGGGTCGGGATGAGACATGCACGATGCAAAGCCTCAGTGCCTTGTACTTGCCAATGCTTAGAACCCCAAACATATTTAAGATCCACGGTATCTTTCCACCACTCATATCCTCCTAGGGCCAATTGGTCTATAAAGGACTTTCAATACAATAATTTAGTGTGGGTAAGTCTAACCTTGGAAGAAGACTTTTCAGTTAACTTAAAACGAAATGTATCAGGGTTGGTTTGATTAAAATCAGTAAAATATGAAAACTTTTAAAAAAGAGTTTTGGAGCTGCCTTCAACAGGAGCAGTGCAATGTTCCCACTGTGTGTAATTAACCACATTTCTAAAGGTGTACGCTTAGTGCAGGAAGTGATTTCCATAGTGTTGAAAACAAAACAAATCACTATATTTAGACGAATATAAATACAAATCTTCAGCATCAAAGGCAGCATAATATTTCAAATCAGAAAATAGAGCCATGCGGCTTGGACGTCCCAATCAGCAGAGCGTATATTTTGTTTAACCACATCCCCCAGTGAAACACAAAGTGCATTAGGGACATTAATAACCTCTGTGGGTCCGTGGATTTGAAATTTACAGGATCCCACACTACCCCATCCAGGACAGACCAAGCAGTGATATTCACGAAAGTCTGGTCCCTCTTCATTCTGTGTGAAGAGGAGTGGGGTGCCAAAGTTCCATCAATTAGTCTGATTGTAGTACTTCCTTTAACATAGTGTCCATTCACAAGACGGAAAAAATACACCACCATTCCAATGGACATGAACAAAAAAATTGAAAAAAGAACTAGCCACATGTAAGTCCATGGAGGAATTAAAAAATGTTGTTTAAACCAAACAGCAAAAATTTAAACTTTTAAAGGGGATTTTGATGTGGTAGAGTCAGTGTCAAATGAAAAACGTGATTGATTGGCCACCCAGATCTCTAAATCAGGCATGGATAAGACAATCGCCAGCCGGTGGAGTCAGTAAAGAATTTGTACTTGTAGTTATCTCGATGGCAACATCAGGTCCAGCAGCAGGTGTCAGAGCCAAAACAGAGTTTCGCATCATAGCTGGACAAGAGACCGTTAGTGTCATACTAAGAAGTATCGGTCACTCTGTATAGATTGACATTGTCAATAGAGATGTACCTGTTTTCCTTTCAACCAGGAAGTAGAGGTAAAATGACTGTTCTTGTACCCTGTACTCCAAGCACAGGAACTGGACCATGATATGAGGGACCAAATACCTTCTTGTTTGTGACCTTTTCTCGGACCAGTTCACCAACTCGGGGTAGCCAGCCAATTACCGGAATCTGCAATGCAACATCAGATGTGGAGGGCAAATGTTCCTTTGCAAGACTGTCACTGGTCTTTTATATGTTCTATAAAATATTAGAATGTTCATCTACATCGAAGGATGCGGCAGACACCCCCATGTCTAGAACATCAAGGTCTGGAACAAACCTTTTGATGCTAAAGAGCATTTCGTATGGGGTCCGCCCACCCAGAGACCTTCTAGGGAGATAATTAAGTGCTGCTGAACGCTATTGAGGTGGGCAAGCCCCTTCCGGCCTTTACCCAAAACTCTTGCTGTCAAGAATTGCTTTAAGTCACGGTTCATCTGCTCCAGAACACTGTTGCCCTCAGGCTGATATGGAGACGAAAATGTGACGTGGACCCCCAATGAACGCATGGCATCCTTGTATGCCTTAGAGGCAAAAGCTGAACCCTGGTCCGAATGCAAGGTACCACATGCAAAAATTTCCACAATGACATGCAAATCTCTTACGACAGTTTGAGAATCAGCACTCCTTACTGGCCACA
The DNA here is from genome assembly GCF_964263255.1 of Lissotriton vulgaris. NCBI lineage: Eukaryota > Metazoa > Chordata > Amphibia > Caudata > Salamandridae > Lissotriton > Lissotriton vulgaris. The sequence continues at coordinate 645,788,186 of NC_141691.1, read as the reverse complement.
ACCACACAAAGCGTGTGCCCAAATCAACTGCAACTAAGATGTACTTATAGGAGTTGTCAGAAAAGAAAGGACCGCAGTGATCTAAATAAAGACACGCACGTGGTTTATTAGATATGTACAACTGTGTCTGGGGCGGGCGTGCAGTAGTAGAAGGTTTAATCTGCTGGCATATGTCACAATGAAGGACATAATCACGCATTTGTTTGTACAATCCGCACCACTGGTAACGCTGTTGTAGGAGAGAAACAATAGTGACGTGCCGGCATGCGCTGAGGCCATCCCCTTGTGTGCTGCTGTAATCAACGTCTGCCTGCGGTACGCGTTGGGAATCAACCTGTCACCAAGTTTGTTAATTCTCACATAAGGAACTTTATCAGGACTTAAATGATAAGAATATTTAGAAGGAAAGCTTTTCGGGTAATTAACTCCCTTCTCTGTTGCAGCAATAGCTGCCAAGATGTCATCATCAATCTTAGTTTTGGAACGTGTAACTGCTTCTACTGAATATGCTGCAACTGCTGTATTGGCGGCTACATCTGCAAGACTGTTGGCAACAGCATGAACTCCTGTACGCTGGTGATCAAGAGTATGAATTACGGACACGAGTGGGAGCCGTTCTTTAAGCTCAACCACTCAAACCCAGATCATTTTATGTTTTATTGTGCAACCTTTGGAGTCTCAATAGTCATTTTGAGTCCAAAAGGTTAAATTGTCATTGTATGATTAAACACAGTAGTGAGAGTCACTTACGATAAGAGCAGTCACACTAGGATCTGCATACTCAAATGCAAGGATCAGAGCACGAAGCTCTGCCAATTGGGAAGTACAGTCCCCTAATGTCTATGTATGCACAACATCGGACTTGAATTCACCATCCACCATAGTACCCACCACTATTGCGCAGGCCGAAGAATATGCATGCCTTGAACCCGTAGCTGCTTACACAGACCCGTCAGTGTAAATGATACAATGGAAATCCTCAAGTGACTGCATGGTCAGAGGAGCAGGATGAACGAATTCATACTGGGAAAACTCTTCAGTCTGCAGAGAGGAATCAAAAATTAACATGACAACCAGTCGCCTCTGGACCATGCTCATCCTAAACATGCTTAATGACCGAGGGTAGGACAGACATTGACGGGGTACTGAAGCATCTTGTATAGACTGCCGCAAACTTCATACCCCATGTAGTATAGTCAGTCACTTTATGCAAACTAATTGTAAGAATCCTGTGTTATTCCACATTTCATCCTTATCTTGGGGACGCATGCCCATAACCCAGAGGTCTTCAAACTTTTTGATGCTGAGACCCCCCTGTCAACATTTTCAGGCTTGAGGACCCCCCTCCTGACAAACATTTCTAGAACTTAGTACTCCTCATCATCGACCGGCATAAACACCTGCAGTTCCCACGGCAAATCATTTTTATGTCGGGGAAATATTATTAAACCGTGTTTGGAAAATCAAATGTCTGAGGGTGACTGTGGTTTGGATATATGGCATGTGATCAAGGGCCCATGAGCCCGAAACACGTCTTGCTGCTGCTGTTTTACCTGTGCCATTAAAGATCAACTGGGGCCAGATCCTGTGGTCCGTCTCCTTTCTATGCCTCGCCGATCGTAGTGATTGGAGGTTGCTTGGGGAGTATCTGTATGCATATGTGTATGTATATATATATATATATATATATATATATATATATATATATATATATATATATATATATATATATATATATATATATATATATATATATATATATATATATATATATATATATATATATATATATATATATATATATATTCACTGAAAAAACCATAGGTTATAGACCATATATAGTTAGGAATTTGCATTTACAAAACCTTAAAAATTCACTGAAATAACCATAGGTTATAGACCATATATAGTTAGGGATTAGCATTTACAAAACCTTATTTTACTCGCACAAAACCATTGAAATTCGCATATATAGTTAGTTGCACTAACTATATATCGTGCACCCGCAATCCACTGCTGATGATGTCACATATTACATCATTCATGACATGGTCAGTCACATCACTGATGACATCACTGATGACATCTCAAATGACATCCCGTTACGCTACCGGTTAGCTTCCCGGTTAGCTGCCCGGTTCGCGTACCGGGACGCACCTCTACGGCGAAATTAATTTTTTTATTTTTTGCCCCGTGGGGCACTTTAATATCCCCTTCATCAATCCTAGGGGGTCAGGAGGGGTCTACCTTGCCCCCTTTCCTTCTTTTCCCCCTTCGTTTTTCACCACATCTTGTCTCTCGATCCTACCGAGAGACAAGATGGCGGCCGACCCGGACTGTTTAGAATGTTGACAGACACCGGAGAGCCAATCGGCTTCGCTTCGCGAAGTTCCGTTACGAGTCAGGTACGCGAACCGGAGCGCTAACCGGAGCGCTGTTACAGATATATCTGTTTATTAAAACGTTAATTTCTCAAAATCCACTGGAGCACATATATTGAGACATAGCAAAGGCATGTCGGGCAAACCATATCTACAATTTTGCCAAGTTTCGTGTAAATCCATTCAGCCGTTCGAGCTAAAAGTGATTCCAACCGCCCTATGGAAAAATGAATGGGAAAAACGCGTTTTGGGACCCCCCTTTTTTCCCCGCCCCCCCTTAACGAAACCCCCCCAAATTTCCAGGGGCTGCTCAGGAACGTAATGTGCCATTTTCCTGAAAATTTCAGCCAATTCTGTCCACAAACGCCAAAGTTATTCGACATAGAATTTTCAGAAATCCCATAGGAAAAAAATCCTAACTAAGGGGTCGATTACGATCGCGGACGGACTTGCGTCCGTCCGCGACCCCAGAGCAGGAGGGAACCTCCGCATGGCATGCAGAGTTCCCTCCTGTGCAATTAGGATGTGACCGCCACCCTGGCGGTCACATCCTCTATTTTTAACATTGCCGCGGGTGCAGCTTCAAGCTGCACCCGCGGCAATGTTAAAAATGCACGCATTGCATTTGCATGCAGAAAGAGGCAGGCACCGCGCGGTGCCTGCCGCTTTCTGCATGCAAATGCAGGGGGGTCCCTTAGGTACCCCCCATGTGCACCCCCCACCCCCCCTTCACCTAGGGGGCCCGCAACGGGCCCCCGCAGTGAAGTTCCGTATGCTTTTCCGCGGCGGAAAACCCGCCGCGGAAAAGCATACTTTACTGGCCATCCTAATATGGTGGACGGTGTCTGGAAGACACCGTCACCATATTAGAGCTTTTCCGCCGCGGTTGTAATCCGACCGCGGCGGAAAAGCTGCGATGGAAACCAGGACCCACCAGCCATCCTAATCTGGCGGTGGGTCTTTGGTCAGTCCGCTGCGGATTTTCCGCATCCTCGGGGCCGGCGGTGGCTTCCGCCGGCCCCGAGGATGCGGAAAATCCGCTATCATAATGACCCCCTATATATACCTACTGGCGACCGCCAGAAGGTAATATATATATATATATATATATATATATATATATATATATATATATATATATATATATTCACTAAAAAAAACATAGGTTTCACACCAGTTATAGTTAGGAATTAGCATTTAAAAAACCTATTAACATCACTCATGACATCACTTATGGCATCATCCTTGTGACAGAGTGACAGACCTCCTTCCACTGTAATGTAACCCATGAAACACATATTGAAAAATATAAATTAAATTTTTTTTAAAAATGGAGATACCCATACCAGTTACAACAACCAATTCAATAATTCAACCAACTATATACACATCCACTCATTCACCAACAGTTCTATATAGTCACTCATACATATACTCACTCATCATATGTAGTGATACACCTATACATCCTGTTACACAGCGACAGTCATCCAAAAGTTACTCACACACATACTCACACATGCAAACTATTTAATGTACTTAGTCATAAAGACAGTATTGAGACAGTCATTCACTCACTAACACACACATATACCCCCACTAAACCATACAGAGACTCATACTGATACTAAAAAAAATCCAATAACCCATATACACACACATGTAGCTACTCACCAACCCATGCAGCCAATTATACAGAAAGTGAAATACTGATACATATATTTAAATATTTAAACATTACTCGCTAATATATGTATTCACTAGGATACACTTAATAAGCCAGTTAACCAATCAATTTTTTTTTTTTTTTAAATTCATTAAAACACTTATTTAAACATTTATTCTTCCATCGACCTTTACATATACATATATAAAACATATTTATTTTTCAGGAAGACACACATTCACTGGATGGTGTCATCAGTGATGTCATGAGTGATGTCACTGACCATGTCATGAGTGATGTAATATGTGACGTCATCAGCAGTGCATTACACGGCCAAGTTATAGTGAGTCCAACTAACTATAACGTGGGAATTTCAATGGTTTTATACCTATGGTTTTTTCAGTGAATTTAATAGGTTTTTTAAATGCTAATTCCTAACTATAACTGGTGTGAAACCTATGGTTTTTTTTAGTGAATTTCATAGTTTTTTTTAATGCTAATTCCTTTCTATATCGAGTTTGTATTTTTTATTTTTTTTTACAATTTGCTGTTTTGTGTAAGTATTAATTTTTATTTTATATAATTTTTTTTTTTTCGCACCGGTAAGCTCTCCGGTAAGCTTTCCGGTAAGCTAACCGGTGAGCTCACCTGAAAGCGCACCCAGAGCGCCACGTCGTTCGTGAAAAAAAAATATGAATGAAAAGTTAATAATAATGCAAAACATTTCGTATCATACAAATAAAATCAGTTTTTTTTATAAGGAAAATGATTATGCATTTCCGTATAAGTTTGATGACGTCACTTCGGCGCACAACGTAAACGCCCTCGGAAGCGCCTACGTTCGCGCCGCGTAAACGCACCCGGAAGCGCCTACGTTCGCGCCACGTTTGCGCCCCGGAAGCGCCTACGTTTGCGCCGCGTAAATGCACCCGGAAGCGCTCCAGTGCGCGCAGCGTAAGCGCGTCGGGTCATGTGACCTTTAAATAACACTTTTCATTGGTTGCTAACAGTTTTTTTTGCAAAGAATGAAATCCCCACCCATTTACTTCACTTCTTCTTTCACTTTTGTGACTGAAAGACCTGCCTTTTTGCTCCAGGATATTTCTTGGTTTTTCAATGGCTGCCAGACAATCCAGCAGTGAGGATGAACCAGAATTCATCAATGAACAGCCTCCTCAACGAAAAGTTAAGGAACATTTCATTTGGAAATTTTTTAAAATCCCACCTGGACTAAAAAAGGTGAATGCTCCAAAAGTGGAGTGCAGGATCTGCAAAGAAGAGCTGTCTCGAGGTAACCCTTTGAAAAAGTACTCTTTTGGGAACTTCACAATGATCCGGCATGTGGAGAGGAAGCACCCCCAGAATTTTGCCCAGGAAAGTGTCAGGGCTCTGGCACAAGAGGTTCCCAGAGATGGGGCCTCTACATCAACCGGAAGAGCAACTTCTTCTGGGAGGGAGCAATCACAGGAGCAGGTGCCAAACATTCAACCTGCATTTAACCATGGTGTCCTCAGATGCAGATACTGCAATCAACTCCTCACCTATGGGGAGCAAAGTGTCCAGCTCATGGTTCGAGCATTGGAGAACCATCGCTGCCCTTCCCACCCCTAATTTTTTTGGGTTTTTTTTTGCTCCTGTTGAGCAGTTTCCATTCCCTGTTTTTGTTCCTGTTTTGAAAAAAGAAGAAAACCAAAAGTTCTTTTCAGAACTACCTCCAATTCTCATCAAAGAGCTATATTCTTTAAAAAAATGAAAAAGAGTAAGTGAAATAGAGTGCATTGATAATTGAAAGAAGAATGAGTAAGAAAGAACAGAAAGGTATGAGAGGTGAAAGAAAGTGAAGTAGGAGGACTGAAAAAAGGTGAGTGTTAGGAAAGAAAGTTATGAGAAGAAGAGTGAATATAAGAATGTTGATATTCAATGAAAATGTTGAAAAAGAACAGGAGTGTTGAAAGATAAGAAAAGATGCATTGCTGGAGTTGAAGGTAGAAGGCCTCATTTATGAAGCCATGCGTCACTTTAACGCCACCAAAGCATCACTTTTTGTGACACAACAGTCCAATAAAAAATGCACCTTATTTATTCATATTTACAAAGTGGCGTTTCTAGGTAAATACGTCACTTTGTAAACCCCTGTGCCACATTATTCCTACGTCAGGTGTAATGTATGCAAAAGGGACGTATTGACGCAAGAAAGGGTCGTAGAGGTGACACAGTGAATAAACTGGATGCCTCATTTCTGAAAAGTGACGCATCACTACGTGAAAACAGCGATGCGTCACTTTTCTGGGCGCACTCCTTATGACATTCCAGATATGTCATAATTAATTTATGACTAATCAATTCGCCAGGAGTTACAGATACGTCAGTATTTCTGACGTATCTGTAAACACAAAATTGACATATTACTAGAGTGCGTCACAAAAGTGACGCAACTCCAGTAATGTGTCCTTTCACATGGGGAAAGCCCCATGTGAAAGGTCTTGCGTCAGTCCTACACCTGCTGTGAGGCAGGTGCAAGATTTTGACGCAACAGCATCCTAAAAGTGACGCAGTGAAATCTCATAGATTTCACTGCGTCGCTATTACGAAGCTTTTTGCGGGGGAACGCCCCCTCTGCATACCTTATACCTGACGCAGGTATAATGTGGCGCAGGGTTTTAAAAAGTGACCCATCTACCTAGATGCGTCTCTTTTTAAATATAGCGCAACGAGGCGCATTTTTTTACACCGCTGGTGTGATGCGTCACTTTTCTGTGCGCACTCCTTACGACATTCCAGATGTGTCATATTTAATGTATGACGAATCATGTCGCAAGGAGTTACATACGTCAGTATTTCTGACGAATCTGTAAACACAAAATTGACACATTACTAGAGTGCGTCACAAAAGTGACGCAACTCCAGTAATGTGTCCTTTCACATGGGGAAAGCCCCATGTGAAAGGTCTTGCGTCAGTCTTACACCTGCTGTGAGGCAGGTGCAAGATTTTGACACAACAGCATCCTAAAAGTGACGCAGTGAAATCTCATAGATTTCACTGCGTCGCTATTACGAAGCTTTTTGCGGGGGAACGCCCCCTCTGCAGACATTATACCTGCTGCAGGTATTATGTGGCGCGGGTTTTAAAAAGTGACCCATCTACCTAGATGCGTCACTTTTTAAATATAGCACAACTTGGCTCATTTTTTTACACCGCTGGTGCGATGGTGCTTTCCCCATGTGAAAGGACGCATTACTGGAGTTGCATCACTTTTGTGACGCACTCCAGCAATGCGTCACTTTTCTGTTTACAGATATGTCAGAAATACTGACGTATCTGTAACTCCTTGCGGCATGATTCGTCATACATTTAATATGACACATCTGGAATGTCGTAAGGAGTGCGCACAGAAAAGTGACGCGTCGCACCAGCGGTGTAAAGAAATGCGCCTCCTTGCGCTTTATTTAAAAAGTGACGCATCTAGGTAGATGGGTCAATTTTTAAAACACAGCGCCACATTATATCTGCGTCAGGTATAATGTATGCAGAGGGAGCGTTCCCCCGCAAAAAGCTTGGTAATAGCGACGCAGTGAAATCTATGAGATTTCACTGCGTCACTTTTAGGATGCTGTTGTGTCAAAATCTTGCGCCTGCCTCACAGCAGGTGTAAGACTGACGCAAGACCTTTCACATGGTGCTTTCCCCTTTTGAAAGGACGCATTACTTGAGTTGCGTCACTTTTGTGACGCACTCCAGCAATGCATCACTTTTAGGTTTACAGATATGTCAGAAATACTGACGTATCTGTAACTCCTTGCGACATGATTCGTCATACATTAAATATGACACATCTGGAATGTCGTAAGGAGTGCGCACAGAAAAGTGACGCATCGCATCAGCGGTGTAAAAAAATGCACCTCGTTGCGCTATATTTAAAAAGTGACGCATCTAGGTAGATGCGTCACTTTTTAAATATAGCGTAAGAAGGCGCTTTTTTTCACACCGCTGGTGCGTCACAAAAAGTGACGCACAGGCGGCGCAAAACTGGCAGCGCAAGGCCTTCATAAATATGGTCCTGGATTTTCCCCGTGCTTCGCTCCCCGGTGCGCTTCCCGGAGCGCTTACCGGGCGCTCCCCCCCCCCCCCCCGCGCAAATCGAAAAAAAATATTTTTTTAAAATTCCCCACGGAACCCTATTTTAGCCCCCACATTAAACCTAGGGGGTCAGGAGGGGGTCTACCCTTCCCCCTTATGGTCAATTCCCCCCTTTGTTTTTGCCACCTCTTGTATCTCGATTTTACCGAGACACAAGATGGCGGCTGCTCCAGACTGTTTAGAATGTTTACAGACACCCAAGAGCCAATCAGCTTTCCGCGAGCAAGTCGCATGTCACGCCTGGTGCGCTCCCCGGTGCGCGCACCGGAGCGCGCCTATAGATATATATATTTTTTTGAACCTAAATTACTCATAATCCACTGGAGCACATATCTTGAGACATAGCAAAGGCACATCGGGCAACCAGTCCCTACAATTTTGCCAAGTTTGGTGTAAATCCATTCAGCCGTTCGGGCTAAAAGTGAAATTGACCGCCCTATGGAAATTATCATGGGGAAAACGCGTTTTGGGACCCCCCTTTTATCTCGGCTCCCGCTTGACGAATCCCCCCCAAACTTTCAGGGAAGGACCGGGGCGCCGCGAGGCCATTTTCAGGAAATTTTCAGGCAGATTCGTCAACCAGTGCCAAAGTTATTCCAAATAGAATTTTGAGATTTAACATTGAAAAAAATCCTAACTATAACTACCTACTGGCGACCGCCAGTAGGTAATATATATATATATATATATATATATGTGTATATATATATATATATATATATATATATATATATATATATATATATATATATATATATATATATATATATATATATATATATTCACTGAAAAAAACCATAGGTTTCAGACCAGTTATAGTTAGGAATTAGCATTTAAAAAACCTTTGAAATTCACTGAAAAAACCATAAGTTTCACACCAGTTATAGTTAGGAATTAGACTTTAAAAAACCTTTGAAATTCACTGAAAAAAACATAGGTTTCACACCAGTTATAGTTAGCTGGAAATTTTACTCACATAAAACCATTGAAATTCCACGTTATAATTAGTTGGACTCACTATAACTTGCGCGTGTAATGCACTGCTGATGACATGTATATTGTTTTGGTTTTTTTGCCCTGGAGCGCTCCCGGTGTGCGCCCCGGTGAGGGCCCCGGAAAGCGCAGTGTTTTGAAGCGCCCCGGTGCGCGAACCGGGAAGCGTCCCTTTAGCGCCAATGTCGCAAACGAAAACATGAATGTGACGTATCGCGTAGCCGCGTCCGCGTGATACGCACGGCGTAAGCGCACCCGGAAGCACTCGAGCGAATACGATTGCGCAACGTAAGCATCTGACGTACTTACGCGACGCGCCCCCCGGGCACGCCCTGGGGCGCGTAGCGTAAGCACGTCGGGTCATGTGACCTGAAAATAACACTTTTTATTGGTTCATAACAGTTTTGGTTTCATAATGATGAAACCCCTGGTCTTGTGACCTGAAAATAACACTTTTCATTGGTTCAGAACAGTTTTCTTTTCCAAATGATGAAAGACCCCACCTTTTTTCCTCATTCTAACTTTCTGCTTTGAGAGAGGTAGACCTCCAGTTATTTCAGTTGAAAATGGCTACATTAGCTGCAGCTGCTGGATCTTCTGGACCACCACCTCCACCACCACCACCACCACCACCACAAGGACCACCACAACTTCACAGTGGTGGTGATCAAGAAGAGGAGGAGGATGAAGAGGAGGAGGAGAGGAGATTCGTCCGAGAGGACAATATTACCTACAAACCTAAAGAGCACATCATCTGGCAATTTTTTTCAATCCCCAACGACAAAAAAAAAGTAAATGGGCCTAAGGCAACCTGCTTAATATGTCATCAGGAGCTGTCAAGGGGGAATCCCAACAAAAAATACTCCTTCGGCAACCACACGATGATCAGACATATGCTACGAAAGCATCCAAATAACTATGCTAGGGCAGAGGTCAGGGAACTGGCCAGAAACCCTGTCAAATCTTCTGCCAGCACCTCCCAAACTAATGTTTCCACTCCATCGGGACTGGAAGTTAGGGAGATGTGCTCCACTATACAAACAAACTTTTCCAATTTTAAAATGGTTTGTATTTTTTGTGGACTAACAATATGCTATGGAGAGCAATGCATCACACTTATTAACCGTGCTTGGGATAACCACAAGTGCCCAAGGAAACATTATTTTTTTCCGCTTTTTCTTTTTGCTCCTGTTGAGCCCTTTAGAATTCTCTGTTTTTTGTTTCTCCCCTTACAAAATACAAAAAAAAAAAAATGTTCAGAAAAGTAAAAAAAAGTAAAAAATATTCAAAAAAAATAAAAAAAATATAAAACAACATAAAGAAAAAAAACAGTTCTTTTTAGAACTACCTCCAATTTATAAAAAAATGCTACATTTTTTGAAAACTCTATCATTCTTTTTTTCCCATATTACGCTCCCCGGTCCGCTCCCCGGTGGGCGTACCGGGCGCTCCCCCCGCGCAAATCGAAAAAAAGAAAATGTTTTGCCCCGCGGGGCCCTTTTATGACCCCCACATCAAACCTAGAGGCTCAGGGGGGATCTACTCTGCCTCTTTATGGTCATTTCCCCCTTTGTTTTTCCCACCTCTTGTGCCTCGATTCTACCGAGACACAAGATGGCGGCCGCTCCGGACTGTTTCGAATGTGTACAGACATATGGGAGCCAATCAGCTTTCCGCGCGCAAGTTGCGTAGCGCACCCAGAGCGCTCCCCGGTGCGCGTACTGTGGCGCTGCCATAGATATATATATTTCTTTGAACCTAAATTACTCAAAAACCACTGGAGCACATATCTTGAGACATAGCAAAGGCACATCCGGCTACCAATCCCTACAATGTTGCCAAGTTTGGTGGAAATCCATTCAGCCGTTCGGGCTAAAAGTGAGTTCGACCGCCCTATGAAATTAACATGGGGAAAACATGTTTTGGGACCCCCCTTTTATCTCGGCCCCCGCTTGACGAATCCCCTCGAAACTTTCAGGGAAGGACCGGAGCTCCACGAGGCAAGTTTGAGGAAATTTTCAGGCAGATTCGTCAACCGGCGCCAAAGTTATTCACAATAGAATTGTGAGAATTTGCATTGAAAAAAATCCTAACTATAACTACCTACTGGCGACCAGCAGTAGGTAATATATATATATATATATATATATATATATATATATATATTAGAGTCAACAAGGGCACCCAGACGAGGCAGCACAGGACCTCGGGGAACATAATTATACACAACAACAGTGGTCCCATGCAAATGAAATTCATGAAAACAATAAATATAGACACAATCGATTCTATATTACTTTAGACATGTCCACCTGGACAGAGGTCGCAATTTTTACTTCATGAAAAAGAAATAAAAAGGATTCCTTCAACAAATCAACGAAGTGGGGCACAAGCCTGTTCCTTAACACATACAGATTAGTACTGGAGAACAGAACAGGGATTTTTAGGCAAAATGTGTAGATTTTCTGTAATTTCAGATAAGGCAGAGTTTATCCAACCCTGAGGGTTGGCATTTTCAAATCCCCACCACTTCTGTTCAACAGACAAGTACAGTTGTGACCAGAAGATTACAGACTTGATTGTGTAAATATGTATGTTCCAAAATGAACTGCTTCAATGTATTCTAAATGACAGAATTACCAACCTCATAATGTCCTCCATCAATTAGTTACTATACGTGAGCCCATACACTGCAAAGTAACAGAAAACATAAATTTGCTGCAGTTTGTACCCAATTCCTGGCAAGTGTGAAGGCTGTCCATAGTTTAAAAAATATATATTTTCATTACAATGTTGCTTGCCTTTTTTACAGTACTGAGATACAGGTCCTAACCATGAGGCAACTTAACATACAGAGCAATGTGACAATCCATCCTATTCTTTCATATCTTTCATGATCTACGGGTCATGCGCAAGAGTAGGAATGCTTTTATTGAGATTTTCCTGGTGTCTTGAACATTTAAACAACATTCCTAGGTGCTGTGCCAAGTGCTAACACACCAAACTGGCGAGAGAATATGGGCTAATGGCTAGGGCGGTCGAGCTGGGGAACCTGGTTCGAGTCTCGGCAGGGATGCTCAACATTCTGTGATTCTGGGCGAATCACTTAATCTCCTCATGCCGAAAAAAAATGTATGTGTCGATCTGTAACAAAACTGGTGCTCATATAAAGTGCTCTGATGCCTTCAGGTCTAGTTTGCGCTATGTAAAACTCCACCAACAAAATAAAACTCCACAAACTGTAATCCTTAAATGGTTACAATTCAAATAAGCATACATGAAGCTGTGAAAGTAAAGTCGGTTAGACTTTGGACCCTGACCATGAAGTCCCTCCTTTGTGGGCAGGTGTTATGTTTTTTTAAACTTTTTTTACCTCCAAAAGTATTGCAAATATTTGCAGCTATTGGCTCCTACTTCACAAATATGCTTGTCGCGGTCTATACCTTGTTGCGTTTCTTGTACGACAACTCTTAACGTACACTGTCGGCATGTTTTATTGCACACTTTAATTGATATTCAGAATTCGTGTTCATCAGCTTCGGCGCCTTACTCACTTGATAAATGAATAAATCCATGAATAAAGCAAGCAGTAATCTTTAAACAGTTTTCTGGGTATTTACCAACTAATAATGGTCAGGTAATATGTGTGGACTGTTACAAAACATGTTTATATAATTTGACTACCAGGGGACAACAATATTTTTTTCATCTCCCATAATGGGCCGATTTGAGTCTAGGTTTATGTTTGAATGAAGCAATTGGTATTGCCTGCTCGGGTCTATCCACATTGAAAAGAAGAGCATTGCTTCCCTGCCATAGCCTCTAAAGACCCACTGATGCAAGATGCGGTGTGCTCTAATAAAGAATATAACTGGTAAAGAGACTGTTCATAATGCAGACAGAATCTATGATGATATTAATGAAGATCAAAATATAAGTGCAGTGGAGGTATGCTCTGAGGCATAGGAGTCTCCATCAACATGTTAACTTTATCAGTGCGTCTTCCATCCACCTTTTGGCTAAGAGTACTTGAACAAAACATTGGGCAAATTTTTATTTAAAAAACTTAAAATACCTTCCCCATGATATACATTCAAGCCAATAAATACTAATCAGGACAAGACATTTCAGTGCAAGGTAGAAACAATGGCACTCTGCCCCTTTCTTCAGTTTTACCTCGGATGCCTGAATTCTCATTCACTTGGCATCTATAAATAGGCATATTTGCCGTGTGCAGTTCACCCCAAGAAGGCCCCTTGGTGCCCTGACAGATAATGAGTGTTTATTTTTATCCAACTCAAAAGTAATTATTTTATCAGCCTCAAAAGGATGGAAGGCAGAGAGAACTCACCGGAATTCAAACATTTGTCCATGTGGTCATAGAGAAACTCCTTGAGTATAGTGGAGTCGTGTGGCTCACTGGTTAGAGGCGGCAGACCCGGAAGCAGGAGTCGGCCCGGGACCAGATTTCAATTCCCGACGCGGCAGGGGCGTGGACCAGGGTCAGCGGACTCGATAATTCTCGCCTCGATGCCTACTCTAACCAGGGGTCCCACTCGGCAACTCTGGGCATTAGCTTGCCTAATCTCCACAACGGCCCCATCAACGCCGGGGATTCCTGGCTCCACCTTGGGGACTCCGAGTAGGGACCATCCCACAGGGAAAGCCAGGACCGGTTCCCCAGCGGTATACCGCACCAGGATACTCTGGCAGTAGTCGTGCGCGTTACAAAACAGCATATAACATAACGTTACAAAACAGCATATAACATAAAAGTTCATTAAGCCACCAGACCTGGTCACTGCGATCTCCTCATGCATGATTTTGGAAAATATACCCACGTATGCATTGATAGCCCATACATAATTGCAGTACTTTGCTGTAGTTTGATGTCACCTAGTAACGGCAGAATGATGCTGGTAAAAATTGATTTAAAATACATCATGGGACCACGCAGAATAATAGAGTAAAAAGGCTTATGCAGTCAGTGTGAAACTGAACATAAATAAACGGTATTTTTGTAATGTAGCCAGGTTTTGGAAATAGAATAGTTTGAAATAAAAAAGGCCAGGGGTGTGTATGTGTATGTCTGAGGGGTGAAAACATGGTGGATGTGGAGGAAAGAGGGGTGGAAGAGGCAGCTGACACACCAGTTCTTCGAAGCTTCGGTTGCCTTGGGCCCCAGGAAACAGCAATGCGATCAGATAACAGGAGCAGCCACTAGAAAGAGGCACAGAAAGGGCACCATCTGGAACTACACAGCAGTGGCAGCAACAACGAAGAAATCCAGAAAAGGCAACAGGGTGCAAGGCAGCGAAAAAAAATATTGATGCACTCTATGTTAATTCCACAGGTGCATATTCATGGCCCCAGCTCCCGGCATTTCCTGGTGTGCATCCTGAACTTTCTCTGATTGGAGGACAGTCGTGGGTGACGTTATATTCTTTTGTGGTGTCCTCCAATCAGAGAGCACATTACCACACATTATTGGGAATCCAGGCAGTTCCAGGCAGGAGTGCCCGACCCCATTTGAATGAGTCCACGCCCCCCCCCTAGGGTTCGCGCCCCACACATTGAAGACCCATGCAATAACCGGATTAAGTTTTAACCTGTTTGGCCCAACTGGATGCGATGCAACACCAGGGCCCTCACCTGGGATGTTGCAAGAAATGTAATGAACCAAAGTCCTTATAATTGTTACTGCAGAGGTATAAAGGGGCCTGAATTCAAGTAAGGCGCATTCCCCTGCACGTGGGTGAGAAGTAAATCCAGCCAAAACAGGCCAAGAAGCGCCTGGAATGGACAACGGACCCAATCTAATTGCAGTGAGAGGGTGGGGAAGGGCGCCATCAAACTAAACGTGGTGCTGCCAAGCAGAATACAGAACCTCCTGTGTCCTTTAAGGAGTGTACTCCGCAGGCCCGGCAGTGGGAGTGTATGTATGAAACACATTAGTATCCGCATTGACTGCCAGAAACGTAACCAATGAGTAGAAAAGCTCAAACTGGTAAGCTGCATCAGCACTCACAACAAAAACGACTGCCATGCCTTCCAAGGCAACGTTGAAACCCTGCAGATGATTATGAACTGCCAATCTGCTGTGCTGTGGGATATCAACGGCCGCCATAAGGACACAAAAAGAAAACAGTACAATACAAAGTAATATAGCACAACTGGGTAGTAATTCAATAGAAACTGTTTTTATATTATCAAGCTTGAACAGACCTAGGCAACTATAGGTAGGTTTATCCATTACTACTGTTAACAGGAAACAATACTGAGGGAGTCGTGGACTGATATAAGCACTACTGGAGAGTGTCACAATAAGACCACAACGTTAGGTGCTGCATGTCACAGGGATTCTCCTCCTACACAGAACTGTGCACAGAGACCCAGGACCTCAGTGGTGTACCAAGAAACTCACATTAGTGCTAGAAACCCTTACCAGCTAGCATCAGTGTCACATTAGCTCTTCTTCTTATAGCAAAGGAACCAATGATTAGACAACCCAGAACATGCGACTTAGGTTATACTCAGGATGGTGGAAAGCAAGAATACTCTCTCGTTATACTCTCATACCAGTCCACAACAGGAGTAAAAAAGAGACATGGAAAGGGTAAAATATGTATTTTAACTATGTGCTCTAAGATGCAGTATCTTTGCTAACATAAGCAGACATATGATTAGAAATAATATTATCAGCATTGTTACAATTCCATAAAACACAAAGGGAGAAATCATATTACAATGATGGTGAAACTAGGTCCTATAGCGCCTAGTGAATCACTCTCCCTAGCTAGGAACTATGGTTTATAAAATATAGAAGGTCTCTTAGGCTTGTTTGGTGGACCCCAGACCTCCAAGAGCAGCAGGTGTGAATTAGGCATGAGCGGATTTTGCGGATTGGCAATCCGCGAATTTGCGGATTTGCAAACTCGCAATCCGCAAAATCCGCGAATTCCCGCGAATTTGCGGATTTTTTTTTTTTTTTGTGTTCGCCCGTGTTTCTGCCAGTTCGCGAGGGTTTTTACAATTTCGCAATTTGCGAACTTACCTGTCGGGTCGCAAGTTTTGCGAACTTGTTGTTTCTACGTGTCCAACCTGTTTGGGACACTCTTCTTCATCACTGCCACTCTCTGTCACCACTGCCACTCTCTGACTACTCATGCCACCCTCTGGCCCACCCATGCCACCCTCTGTTTCATCACCACACCCTCTGGTTGTCCAGTGTACATTATTTTCGGCAAAGCAAAGCACACCTTCCCTGCCTCAAGTGACCTGAATTAATTTGGGGCTGATTAATGTGTCACAGAATATTTTTTTAGCTGGCACCTGCTTCCTTAGTGCGCCCTGATTAGTGATCTTTTGCACTTGCTAAGTGCTTTCATTGTTGCAAAATTAGTTACAACACCTGCCCTGCCCCAACTGACAATAATGAATTAGGGGCTGATTAATGGATTTTAACTTCCAGCCTGGCTCCTGCTTGTCTCCCTTAGCTGTAATTCAGGACCTTTGTGGCATATGTGTAACTATTCTGAGGTTCAGAGCAGGGTCACATAATAGTTGCAACTGGCAACTGAACTCTGGAGGGGCCCCTCAGGAAGCACTACAGGAAATGGCTACTAATGATGTGCCTGAACTTTTGAACCTGGTAAGTAGTTACTTTCAGTTTTGCTTAGATCGTATTTCTGCAATTTCGCACTTATTCGCGGGGCGCGAACTCACGCGAACAGTGCGAGCAGTGCGAGCAAAATCCGCTGCTCGCGGATTTGCGGATTTTTCAGGAAATTCGCAAATCTCGCGGATTGCGGATTTCCCGAAAATCCGCAAAATCCGCGAGCGGAACGGATTTTCCGCCCATGCCTAGTGTGAATCACATAAGTATCTGCCAAAAGCTCTCGTCTGTATGGAAAAACTGGCATTCTTCCAAGTGTCTGAAATCATGCTTACAGTGTAATATTAAAGGCGCCAGAATCACGTTGGCTTGCAGCTGCATATATATTATGGCTAGAACGTGAGCCGATCAGTTTGAACAACAGCTACTTTGTTATGATGACCTTGTAGGCTTTAGAACTCAGTGTGCAGACTAGAGTCACAATGTAAGTCTAGGGATGCTGAAAACAAGCCCTTCTCATGTGAAGCATTTCACGCAGCCTAACTTACAACAACAATTATATGCAGTGTCGTGAGCATAAGTGGCAGAAATGTAAAATGGCGTTTAAACTTCTAATAAGCCTATGCTAACTTAACAATGTGCGCAACAAGGCCCAGCCCACGCTACACCTCTGCTAATGATAAGTCTGTGCCCAATGCCTCTGCCTTGTCTGGTGAGAGAGTTGGCAAAGGTAAGCAGCGTAAGTAGAGGTGCATGTCCTTGAGAGGAGTGTTGAAATGGTGAGTGTGATGAATGTTTTTAAAAGTGCGTTGATGCTATGCTGATTGTAGACATGAATACTCAACTTATCGATCAACTCTAATGTTTGCGAACCACATTTAATGGGTTCACCAGCAACACTCCTGTTTTATCCTGACCATGTTTTCCTTGTAATCAAAGTAACTAAGTTTCTGCATTAATTCCCCCAGCTTTTTTTTCTCGTAAAGAAGAGATCGCTGTACCCTGGGGTCAGTGTGTCTATGTTCTACAGATAAAAGTGTGAGTTCCTGTGCTTGAGTCTCTTGGACCAGGGACTGTCAAATAACCCCCATGTTCAATAAACTTTGCCCCTTAATTACAGTGTAAAAAGTTTTCTACTATATCAAGACAGATGTGGTAAACCCTGTGTATGCAATAAAGTAATTGAGTACCTCCTTACCTGTCGTATCTTGATAGGCCTGAACCTCCCGTTTTCAGTTTTAAGTCTCCAAATAGGAATGCAGGTTTGAGTTCTTGCCAAGATAATTGTAATACAAATCAAGTTGTGGTCTGAAAGAGTTCTAGCTGAATACTCCAAAATTGTGATCTGTGCATGGACTGTTGGGGCGCAGAGGAAGGTGTCAAGGTGCATATACAAGTCGTATAACGGAGAGTGAAAGTAGTAGTTTTGTTCAAGTGGATGCCTCACTCTCCAAGTGTTCCCAAAGCCACAATTATATCGCCAAGTGTGAAACTTCTATGCAAACCTTATGACTGGGGAATTTTGTAATGTTGAGGGTGATCCATCCAATGTAGGGTAATACAGTTGTAGTCCCCACCAATTACGGTAGGGGCGGGCATATAGAGGGCTATCACCAGTAATAATTCATGAAATAATTTAGACTGGTCCTTATTGGAAGCAAAGAAGTTGACTATAGTAATATCCTTATCCCCACATTCAGCTGCCACCCCCCACACTCAAGTACCCATTGTGAAAAACATTCAAAAGTTCTTCAGTCTCAACCTTCAAAAACCTGACCCATCCCCGGGACAGAAAGGCAACATTCCCCCATCCAAACTGCGTAAAATTTAGCTAACAAGCCATGTGCAAATCACACATGTAACCAATGTGGGGTGGTGGTCGCCTCCAAAGAAAACAATTCTGGCGCTATGCCCACAGTCTGGGTCTTTTAATAAAAGCCATACAGGCATCACACCTCTCCAGCCCTGCTTAGGTACTATAGACATATGGCCTATAGGTCAAAAACCAATGTCAGCCATTTGCGGTGTGATCCGTTGCAGTTTAGCACTGGAGGTGATGTGCAGGGTAGGATCCGATCATGGATCTGAATCAGTTGCACAGGATGATTCACCCCCTCAGCAGCTTAGGTGTCTGCTCCAGATGCTCTGATGTTTGCTGCCGCTGCCATTGTGCTTAGTTGGTCTATCTGGGTCTGCTCCTTTGTGGGAGGAATTGAGGAGATGCACAGCAGTGAGGCCTTTGAGCTTGATGAGGCAGCTCCCCGTCCCTAGGGTGCGATTCAAGCCAGTGCCAGGTTCTGTCGAAAATCTACTGCCAGTGTCTGTGAAAAGCATGGCATACTTGACCCCCATCTGACGCAGTCTCACTTTGGCAGCCAAGTTGGAGCAGTGATTTTGAAATTCCAACTTAGAGCCAAGAAACAACATTACTTTGAGAATAGAACATCACCTTCATATTGTGCCTAGTGCAGAATACAGTCTCTATCTTGAGAATGCAGCATTTGAGCTACAGCAGAGTGTGGTGGGGCACTGGGAGTGGGGGTTCACCGTATGGGCACTTTCCAGTGCAAAGAAGGGTGAGAGACCATTAGGCCATATAGTGTCCTTAATCCAGTTCTCCAAACAAGAAATCATGTATTTCCCTTCAATTCCTTGTGGTAGGCCTACTATTCAGATGATATTCCTACATGTTCTATCATCTGCATCTTCTTTTCTATATTCCAGGGTATATAATCTATCCATGACTTCCATTCTTTGAGTGGTGAGGCACCCCAAGGTAGGGTGAATGTTGGCTTTGTTGCGTTCAGTGGACTTTCTGCGGTCCGCTATCTTGCGCTGGTCATCTCGGAGGATACCCAGATCAGTCACCACTTATCCATTTTGTGCTCCAAAGCTCTGACGTGTCCTGCTTAGCAGCCCTCCAGTCTCAAATATGTAAAGTAACATTCAGAGAGGAGCACAATTCCTTTTTAAAAGAAATACAAGTAAAAGCCATCCACCCACCCTACAGTTATTAGGGTTCAGGGGTAGGGTTGGCAGAGCATGCCAGTTTAGGGTGGGCTGCAGGGATTGCATTACTTGGGAGGGGTGGGGGAGTCACTAGCGGGCGCACCCATCCCTCGTGTGAGGGGAAGAGTGAATGATGGGTCGACTGGAGGCTTGAGTGTTATGACAGGTGCTACCAGGGAGGATGTAAGAGAGATCTGAAGAAATGGTTGAAGAACGGAATGGGTCAGGGAGTGGAATGGAAGGTGAGTCTGGAGTGTATGGAGGTGGAATTGTTGTTGGGGGGTTTGTTGTTGGTTAATGTTTCATTGGTTGTTGATTATGTTGTGCATCCTGGTCCTCATAAATGGCCTTTTACGCTAAAAGACATCAGTGTGGCCTGCTTATTGCGCAAGCCCAGTTCCTCCTTGCACCATAGACTTTCTCATCAGCCGGCCACTCACCAGTGGGGCTCCAACTCTACCAGCCTCCAGGATCACTAGCAGGGCATGAGGTGAGACACCAGGAGGGGCCCATGCAGGTAAGAGCACTGGAGCAGTGGGGCGGGGTAGGGAAGGATTCAAAAGACAATGAAAAGGGAACATTTAATTTTTTTAAAAGAAAACCACTTATCCTGCGCTTGCCGCATTTCTCACTCTGCAATGGAGCCAGAATAAGGCAAGAGGCTTTCTTTTTTTTAAATGTATAATTTGCGCTCGTCGTTGTTTGTTGTCTCCCTTCCCACCTCACCCCACTGCTCTTACCGGCACAGGCCCCTCATGCAATAGACACTGCATGCGGGCTTCCGCAAGGCTAGGGGGTGCATCACATCTCTTTTTTTTTTAACCGAGTTTTATATAGCGCAAACTTGACCTGAATTGGGTATCAGAGTGCTTTATATAGCACCAGTTGCGTTACATGAGGACACATTCATTTTTTGTTAGTCACAGGGAGAATATCCCCTAGATGCATCAAGCACCCATTCTGCAAATCCCAAATAGCGAAAAATAATGAATCGCTATTCAGAAGTCGCAGAATGGGATGCATCATAAAAATCGCTAAATTTATGCAAATCACAAACGCCCGCAAATCGCCAAATGCGAATCTGCAGAAATCCCTACAAATTCGTAGAGTCGGCTGTTTCCAATCCCCTAATTGCGATTTCGCAATTACCAAAATGGCAATTAGCGATCTCGCAGATTGTGAGATCGCAAAAACGTGAAGTCGCATTTTGAGCACAATGATGACATCACTACCAGGAAGTAGCCTGCTTTATGCATCATTTGGATCACAGAGCTGCATACAGGAGGAGGCAGAGCACTGAGCTCCAAGAGACACACCCTGCAGTGGCAATACAGGATTGAAAAAAAACACCACAATGTCCCAGGAAGCTGCAGGACAAACTAAAAAACCCAGTTAGACAAAATAAAACTCAGTGAAAAAGAACAGGAGTACCTGATAGAAGGAGTCAGCAGGGACCACGACCAACTGTTTGGGAAGCTGTCCTGGAAGGTGCCCAAGGCTACCAAGAGGCGAGTCTGGGTGCGCATCAAGGCTAAGGTGAACGCGGTGGGAGTCACGCAACGGTCCATCGATGACCTAAAAAAGAGGTGGTATGACCTCAGAGGCCGTGCCAAGGAGCGCATTGTGGAGAGACTGGGGGAAGAGACTGAGTACGGGAGGAGGACACTCCACAGTCCCTGAGAACACACCCATGGAGGACCTAGTGGAGGACACCATCAACCCTGCAGCTTGCGTGGGCGTCACTCAACTGGACACCTCCCGCGCCACTCATCAATCTCAAGGTAAGAGCCATGCTACTGCAACTCCGTACCTTAACAATGCCCATGCGCCCAGTGCAATACATATTTGTAACCCCAGTCCCTGCTCCTCCCAAACGCCCAAATGCATTGTGGTACCTGTAGTGTGTCAATGTGCCACACACAGTCAGAATAGTCAAGTGACACAGACCCCTGAAGCCAATCAGGGAATGCAGACATCAAGCAATAGCGAGCCTGCATGCATGTTGCTACATCCCAGGTGCCTGAATCATATCATTAATCATGTACTCATCCACATCACAGGTGCTATGGATGCTGACACGTCTGACAGTGAGATACTCCACATTGCGGAGACACCTGAAGAGACGGAGGGGGAGAGCCAGCCAGCACCTGCACCTGTGCCTGCACCTGCACCAAGACACAGGGACACCCCTGCAGCTACAGATGGAGCACAACCTCACCACTCGGCACGCATGGCAGTGGAGCAGATCCCACCCCCACCCAGGAGGCAGACACGACGCCCAGCAAGTGTGCGGGCCCCCGCCAGCATCAGGCTAAGGCAGCAGCGCTCCGTGCCCACTACAGCAGACATGGAGGAACAGGCACACAACTTGGGCCTGGGCATTGAGGCTCGTATGCTTGCTGTGCACCGTAAACAGGCGAAGCATATGGCAGCAATATAAAACTGCACGCAACATTACTCTCCTCACTAAGAGTGTGCAGGAACTAACCACAGCAGTGAGGGAGAGCAACCGGATGATGGTGGTGCAGCAGGACATCACCCGCAGCTGCCACAGGCAGCTGCTCACACGGCTCTCAGCCTAAACACGTTCCAATCACCTGATTGGGAATGCCACTTCCCAGCTCTCGCGCAGATCATTGGCCATGCAGATCCAGATGGTCCAATGCTGTGCTGACATTGCAAGGGCCCTGTAGCAAGTCACCAACACTGCGGAGCACCAACAGGTGGCCGACCATGGCAATGCAAGGGGGGAGGATGATGCAATCGAAGGGAAATCTAGCCTCAGCAGCCTGTCTGTGCCGGTGCAAACAGAAAGGCGGCACAGTTCCTGGCCCAACACTGCATCACGACAAAACCAGCCTAACGTGGAGGGTGGGAGGCGACAGGCTGCATCCGGCAGGAGGCGCTAGTTACTCGACATTTCCGGCAGTGCCGTAGTGAGGTAACCATGCACGCCAGCTCAGGTTACATGAGCTTGGATGTCTGAATACAGTAACACTATTTTTTGCTGATGAAAGCACATCGAGAGCTTCTGAATTAAACAAGAGCTTTATTTTGAAAACAAATCTTCCTCATGTCAATCATTGATGTGGCTTGCATGAGTGCAGTGTTGAGTGAGGGGTATGGGTGCACTAGAAATAGTTCTGTCCCCATGTGCATGATGCACATGTGCAGGTGGCAGGTTGTCCCCCTCCGACTCACTACCTGAGACCTCAACAGGTATCCTCCGCTTGGTGGCAATATTGTGAAGTATGACGCACACGGCCACGATGCGGCAGCAGATCTCAGGCCGGTATTTGAGGGCCCCGCCAGTCTTCTGGAGGATGCAGAATCTACTCTTTAACATGCCAAATGTCCGCTATATCACATTTCTGGTGTGTATATGCGCAGCATTGTACCTCCATTCCTGTGGTGTTGCAGGGTTGAGGTATGGGATGAGGAGGTATTCACGGAAGCCGTAGGCCCTGTCACCTGAAGGCAGGAGCAGAGGGTTAGTGTCTGTTATGCGCGGCAACATGGTCTTAACATACTGTATGTGGGCATGTGTACTTACCTAGGAGATGTCCCTCTCCAAATTCACCGCTGGCCAAGATGGTATGTATGTCGCTGTGCCGAAAGATAAACGAATCATGCGTGCTCCCTGGGTATTGTGCCACAATGTCTGTAATGATGGACTTTGCATTGCAGACCATCTGAATGGTGAGGGAGTGGTATGAATTGCGGTTCCGGTACATGTATTTGGTCTCTGCTGGTGGACAGATGTGAATATGGGTGCAGTTGATGCAGCCAATTACTTGGGGGAAATGGGCGGTGTGATAGAAGTCCAGTTTTGTTTGCATTAAGTCCTGTTGGGTTGTTGGGAAGGTGATGTAGTGATGTATCCGGCTCATCATGGCATCCAGGAAACTCTGTAGGCAGCGTGACAGTGTACTCTGGGATATACCCCCTGCATATGCGACTATCCCCTGGAAGCTGCCGGAGGCCAGCAGGTGCAGGCAGCACAGGACCTGGAAATGGGTGGGCACGGCATTGGGCCTCCGTGTTGGGTGCTGCATCAGGGGGTCAAGGTCTCTGATGAGCTTCTTAATCATTGCCCCATTGAGCCTGTATCCTCTTCAGTCTGTCCCAGGAGTGTAATCCGCAGCCGGAAGATGCGCTCCTGGATCCTGCGTCGGTTCTGGGCTGCAGCCTGGAGCCTCGGCCACCTGGCCATGATGTAGAGACCTACCATTGTTACTTTCTTCCTGCTCCTACTGAGTCTCCTTAAGTGTGTTTGATTTACCCAACACCTGTTTCTTGTTTGCAATTTATTTATTTTTTCCCAATTGACTTCATGGTTACCACCTGGTTTTGCTTCTCCTTAAAATGCGACTCGTATTTAGCGAATTATGGTATTTTCACTATTTGCAATTATTGATGAATGGATATATCGATTTATTTGCGAATTCGCTATTTGACTGCAAATTCGCTACTGATTTTGCTAAATGTGTGGGTAATAGCCGTTAAGGAATCGCAATGGGGGTTTCCAAAATGGTCTTACGATTCTTTGTTTTGCGATTTTGCAATTCGCTGCTTTTGTACTTGATGCATTGCTGAGGTGGGAATTGCAATCGCAATCGCTGTTTCGCAGCGATTGCGATCACAATATCACTTGATGCATCTATGCCTAAGTGGTTTGCCCAGAATCACAGGATGCTTAGTGTTGTTGCCAAGACTCGAACCCAGTTCTCCAGATTCGAGGACGACCACCCTAGCTGTTAGGCCAACTCCTCTCTCCGTGCATCTGCAAGTGCACAATGGGCCGCTCTCTCATCTGCTGCTAGGGCCACCATCTTGTTCTGCTGCACACAAGAGGTAGCGCTCACCCCAGTCAAGTCTCCCCAGGCCGGCCCTCAAGACCTGCAAAATGGGCTCAAAAGGCGAAGGCACGATGGCAGAGGTCCCTCAAACGCTGCCCGGAGTCAAGGTCACAATTCAGTGCAGGATTGTACGAGATGGTGGCTTTATCCCAGGAGCTCCCTCATGCTGCAGCACACTCCATCTGCCCCAAGCCACACTCCCCTCTCATCCTCTTTTTCTATGCATCTTTTCACTATCTTGCTCATCCTTGATATTTCTCTTCTCTGCCATTCAATATTTTCCTCTCCTCTCTACACTTCTCTTTTCTTCCCCTTTACATTGCTCCCGCTAGCTCTCTTCTATTTTTGGTTGCGCTCTTACTCTGTCTCCTTGTTCTCTGTTCTATATCTCTGTGCCTCTCTACAGTTTCCCTTTAATTGTGCTGCCTGCCGCACCGACCTGCGTCAGGGCTAACACAGTTTCTTAAAAAACGAATTCCAATAGACGCCTGTTTTATGATATGCACAGCAAAGTATATTTCGAATAGCACATTAGCAAAGGCCCAGCCAACATTTCAAACCCTTATTTAGATCTCTAGGGCCTGAATTACACGCTTTGTTCAAATGTTTGTGCAACTCCTGTAATTGGCTCTTTGATCTCTTGTCCCCATTACAATAGTTGAATAAAATGTTCTTGTATTAGGGCGTACAGTCAGAATCTGCCCACCAAATATTTTTGGAGTGAATGGGCCCTTTTCTCCAAATTTCCTCCTGGAATCCAGGAAAAGTTTATGTGTGAATATCGCTAGGGAAAAAATGTCTAACAGAAATATAGGACCTTCCTGCACAAAAACAATAATTGGAGGTGTTTTCCTCTTTATATGTGTGCTACAAAATGCAGCACACATACAGCAAAAAACGAGAAGTAAAGTTATTTCTCCTTGTTATGCCTCCCCTGTGGAGGCGCACAGTTTTGATGCAATCCCAGGTTTGCAGATCCTTGTAAATCTAGAAGTGTTTCAAAACCCATGGGTGTTGCGCGGGAAACCCCACTGCAACTCCCAGGGAATGCCTCCTTTACATAAAGTAAGTCAACACAGTGCTTTGTGCTGCTTTACCTTACTCCATATCTGTGAGGCCATGCAAAGCCGCGCAGGGTGGCTCAGTGTCACCTCATAGATATGATTGAGAGGCCTGCGCCCCCACAGTGCTATAAAAAATGAGATTAAGGCACACCTTTTCATTGCAAAATCTTTGTGAATTGGCCCATTATTTTTAGTTGAAATCTGCCTTGTTTTCCCCCGCCATCAAGGAATTTGCCGTACTTTAGTGTTTAAACAAAGCGTTCTATCAAAGGTGGACTCTTTGTGCAGATTTAGCGCAGAAAAAACTTGTCTTGTGTGGAGGGGTGGCTCAGCTTCAAAAAAGGAAAAGATAAGTAGCATGTGAAAGAAGCTAAACTGATGACACCTCAGAATCGTATTTAATCTTTATTTAGTATTCTACCAACAAAATTCTTGTAAACATATACACTCATCGTGGTAACATTTCACAATACTAACATCTGTCTGCGTTTTCCATAATTCTTCAGTCAAGATCAGAACATACTGTTTTCTACTCTACAGAAACCAATGGGAAGTGATGGCACGGATTGATAATAGTTCTGTCTAGACAAGATGGGCCTCTTTAAGACACGAATTTGCATTTCCCATTGACATAATACTACATTCTCCTTGTGGTTAAGGACCCAAACGAGCACGTACCATGATCTTGCACAATCTGTCACTATGCATGAATTTAAGTAATATTTCAGAGAAAACCCCGGCTGCAAACAAGGGTGTGGTTCACTAGCTGAAAATCCCATTCAAAAATGTTAAGACGAAAACATAAAAGCTACAATTTGCCACCGACACATGCAAGTATTTTTCCACTTGTCATATTGTACAGTTAAATGCTGAGGACCAGCAGCTCAGGAGGAGAACACTGTCAGATTGAAAGTCCGGTCTGCCGTTCTCCCAGTTCCGACTCTAGAAATGAGGTAGAATAGTGTGAAGATGTCTTTCATGCAAGAGGGGGACTCCTTCAATTGCATACTAGTTGCAAACAGCCAGTGTGCATCTGTGAATCAGCAGGAGGGCAGAAAGGTTGTTGTTGGGCTGGGCCAGGAAATTGGCTTGACCTGAGCTCTGACAAGAGCTGATGCCAATCGAAGGTTCCCCCATCATTCTCTCATTGGCAGATTCTCCAGACATTCAATTTATGAGAGGTGGAGGCTGAATCTGGAAGTGACGCAGAAGAAAGCAGCCATTAGTGCAAGTGTTGGTCCTTGCCATTATTGATGATGACTTCTTCATTTTCTGCTTAGCCTCTATCGTCTTGAGTCCTGGCCTGTCCCATCTAGCATTAGCCCACTCTTTGTACACGCTAGACTGACTCGTGGCTCAGGAGGAAGATAGCTGACAACTTCAGCTATCTTAAGCCTGAGGCCTGTCTTGGGAGGCCCAGCATCTCATGACTGGAGCTGAAAGCCTGCATCTTCTTCTTAGACTGACGAGGAGGAGTTGGCGGATGGCAGAGCCTGTTAAGCAGGAGTTCAGATCATCTCCTTTCCCCAGTAGAGAAGAAAGATGGACATCGCTAAGTATTATCCATCCACTGGTCTCTGAGACCTGCCCCATACTATAATTGAGGCTCTTTGTAAGCAAAGGACTCAGTAGCAGCTTTTATCCCAGGACCAGCTACTACACTTCAAGGACGACTTCCTGAAAATGCAAGGAAGGCAAAGGTGCTAATGTTTTTCCAAGTCTTAAGATACCATGATAGTTTCAACTCTGGTCTATTAAGTGCTCAAATCTTTTTCTGACAGGTATTATGACAAATTTGTAGAGCCAGTATCTATTGTGAAAACGTCAGGATACATGTCAATGGACTATAAGTACTTGGAGGGTCCCTTGGATCATGGGTACTTGCAAACATTTTACCAGGGGCCACAAAGTGTGGTCTGTGAAGTGACTGAGGAACACATTCTTGACAGCAGGGTGGCGGTACAGTGCATGGAGTGTGGTGCGTTATTAGTAATGTGGGTGTAGAGAAAGCGAAGCATAAATATATTTAATGTCTGAATTGCACAAAATGAAACAAAAAACTTTGGATTAATCTGGGCTTCTCCATTTAACCAAATAGTGTGAACCTAGGCACTTCTTTAATTTCACTTTGTCTTCTTTTTCTTTATTATCCCATATGAGAGCCTTGAAATGTATTACTTCAGAATGTGTGCTGTGCAAAAACTTCTGAATATGATTTAAAAAAACTATAATGTTGTAAATGAACGATAGAAACCCAGGCCACCCAAAGAGTTCATATAACATCTGACTTGCCTCCTAGTTCGCTATTGGCATTGTTGTCAGGGTGTGCGGAAAGAATAAATGTTTCTAAATTCATGTTTGAAAACTATCTCTTTTTAAAAAAAAATACTTCTCAATGCACTGATATAATCTGATGTACTAAAGTGAACTGATTCTGCATGTTAATGAAATGCTCTTTTTGAATTCTAATCATACTTGATGATACTTTTACACTTTTGACATAAGATGTCTTTAAATATTGAGGAGATTCTAAAGGGAAGCAGTGAGGGACACTTTTGTTACTTCCTTTCTTTAAGTTGAAATAACCTTTACATGAATATTTGCCTGGTTTTAAAAAAACATTTTTAATGCTAGTGTTCTGTGTAGTAAACAGTTGTTGACTGAGGGCTGCATGTACAGGTCAGGAGGGCCACATGTTGCCTCTCTCGGCCCCACTGTGAGCATCACTGTATTAGAAGGGGGTTGGCTTTAAAACACAAATCTTAACCTCCACACCCAAAAACATGTTATCAATGCAGCATATGCATCCTCTCCTCGAAAGGGCTCATATTCCACAAAGAGTTGTGAGTCCAAAGATGCAATGTTAGATTCCACTTAATGTTATTCACTGGCTGGTTCTACAGAGTCTTCATCCGGCAGGCGGCCTGCCATCGGGAAGGAAAGTGCCTTCATGCTGACAAAAGCTGTACTCGTACCCATCATACACAAGAGTTCAGAATTTCCTTTTAGAAAACTACCCAATCCAAAGCCTGATTATGGTTCACGCCCCCCAAATGTTAAACCGCCTAAGATCATTTTATCTATGACACATGTATGCCCTCTCCTCCCAAGGAACTTTAAATTATGAGAATCCAAATCATCAACACCTTCTCCCAGTGAGTAGTCCTGATCTGTCCGGCATTCTTTGGAGGAAAATTATTAAAAGACTGCACCTTGTTCAAACGTCCTTAGTTTTGAGAATACCATTACATCTTTACAATTTCCTCTCATAGTCTGAATGGGTACCATTATTGATCCAGTGGATTCAACAATCTAAGTTCTCAAGAAGCTATACCAATTGAGAATGTGGACAGGTTTGTTAAATATTGGCTAATAGGATCTCAGATGATGTTAAAACCCATATGACCTCTTTTGTCTATACTTGGTAAGGATTGTTTCTCTCTAGCAACTGACCAGTGATCACCTCAACAAAGACGTCTGGATGTGAACTGGTCACTTACAGACTTTCATGACATCTTTGATGACAAAAGAATACCAAGGTATTGAGCTCTGAGAGGTTGACCCTATCATTCTTATGCATTAGTTGGAATCCAGTGCCCCAAGAATCCAGAAACAAACCAGTTTACCTTAATGTGCATGGATGTCTAAAGTGAAGGTTGGACATCTGAGGTGCAGAGATCAGTGTTGAAAGCTGACTGGCAGAGAACAGCTTCCTGGTAGCAATCCAAGTGCATTGAGTCCTTCACTCTGTTCGACCAAGCCATTTCATCTGTTCAGTGGGTTATTGGAAATCGTCATGAGTTTAGAGGCACTGGAAAAGGATAGGATGTTTTATTGGCATTCAAGTCAATTATACTAGCAATTCTTCATCAGTGAGTATGACAGATTGTCTTTATGTTTATCCAAGTTCTTTCCTCAAAAAGAGCCACAAATCAAG
Source organism: Lissotriton vulgaris (assembly GCF_964263255.1). Classification (NCBI taxonomy): domain Eukaryota; kingdom Metazoa; phylum Chordata; class Amphibia; order Caudata; family Salamandridae; genus Lissotriton; species Lissotriton vulgaris. The sequence goes on along the minus strand of NC_141691.1, from coordinate 645,758,524 downwards.
GTTGAGACACTGACCCAACAGCAGCCACACATGGAATCTACGGCCAAATGTACAAAGCCATTTAGTAGACACAAATTATCCAGTCTTTTAAATCACATGGTTTGCAACTGCTAAATTGCTTTCTTAAACGTACTAACACCAATTTGTAATTCAGGAACAGGATATTGAATCTCTAAATAGATTTAGCAAAGAATATCAAATCACAATGTATGTAAAATGCAAATTCTTAGGGTATGCATCCCTATTTTGCAACCAAAATTCAGTCATATCCTTTAAAGAGTTACTGAGTCTGAGTTGATTTTATAACACGTTCTCAAAAGTAAAAGGATCCCATTGGGACCCCCCTTCTCCTTTATGGATGTCAAAAAAAGTTTGTTGAAAAGTAGGGAGTGGCACAGGGGAACACTGCCAACTCTCAAACACTCTTAAAAAAAGAAACATTTATTTATAAATGCAGCCCCATTTCCTTGAAAAAAAATGGGTTGCATTTAAAAAATATATATTTATTTAAATGTAATCACATAAATGGTAGTCTCCTGACCTCATGAATATTGATGAGGAAAAATGGGACTACGACCCACTACAATTCATAATTTTGTGAATCACCCCATTAATTCATAGGTCTGTCCACAAAATTATTTTTCATTTGCTAAAAGTCAAAGCAAAATTTGCGGTCAGTTTCTGCAAATGGAAATTTTGTGCTTCAGGCCCTGAAGCACGTTAGTTACTCTCATTGCTTCCTACTAATTTTGTATGGTACAAGCAGTCCTAGGGGATGATTATGATCGCGGGTGTATCACCACCGCCCGACCGGTGGTGGCGGTCCACCCGCGATAACTCCCCGCCTGCCTGCCATTTACCCCAGCCAAATTAGCATGGCGGGGGTACCACGGCGGGCAGAAAGTCCGCCTGCCACTTTTCCTCCAGTCGGATTGCCGACCGGGTGGAAAAGGGAGACAATATGATGGTGGTGCCTTGCAGGCACTGCAATCCATATTATCATTGTCATTCAGAAAGGCCTTTCCATGGTGGTGATGCTGCCATGGAAAGGCCGGTGGAGATTGCTTTAGGGGCCCATTACGGGCCCCTGGCGGGGGTGAGGGGGGTGGTATGGCTATACTTGGGGGGTATCTGTGGCACCCCCCTTCATTGGCATACACAAGGTGGCAGGCACCATGCGGTACCTGTCACGTTGTGCATGCCAATGCACAACATGCATTTTTGACATTGTAGCGGGTGCTATTGACAGCACCACCTGCCACAATGTTACATACGCGGGATGCGACTGCAAGGGTGACGGTTGCATCCTAATGGGCACAGGTCGATCCCATTTACCGTTACGGTCCGCCCGCCACTGCAACGGGCCCCTAAGTCTTTCACTGTGGAAGCATATTATGAGACTTCTGAATGCTAAACAATGTGCAGAAAGATCATAAAGACTTCTTAGATCTGCCAGTCTAGCATGTAAGTCCAATGTCATAGCTTTGTGTGTAGGGTCCTCTATGTTGTTCTGAAACATTTTAACAAAATGGCCAATTTATCTTTTTTGCTTCTACAGGCGTTTTCTCTGGGCATTCTTTCTCATGTTTACATTGAAGAAGGGTGTATGGCCCACAATGAACTGAAACTCGCTTAGCCATTTATTTTGATATTAAGATGAAAGGAATTACCTTTCAAAGAACACCTATTTAAACAGAAGCCGGACGGTAATATTATGTCTCAAGATCCTCATATTTAAAAACTCATTTCCTGTCATTATCAGGATATAATGAAGTTTAGTAGTGAAGAAACCTTTGTACTATTGTGTTCACATTTTTCTTCTGATTTAGCTCAGTAGGGCTAAACTGGCCTTCCGTATCACATGATTATCCCCTCATTGAGTGTCTCACATAATGTAAGCATCTGGATCTCCTCGATTCTCGTCTCTCACAAACAGATCGTTACGAGTTAATCAAGAGAAATTGATTCATTCTCCATTTCAAATTATAGATTTAATCAATGGTGACATAAAAATTGTGCCATGTGAATTGGTGATTTGCCTGGAAAAACGGTTTTTGCTTGCACATTGTTGTGACTGTACATTTGCTTTTTGTGACAGTTTCCTGTTTTGTAGACGATGGTAACTCATAATTGTGAGAATTACATCAGTCTGGAATTCAGTGATTGCAACAAAGCTTGGCTTTTAGAAAGCCCTGTCCACGCTGTCATCAAATAGGTGTCAACCTCCAACTGCTTAGCGCTTCTGTTGGCTGTTAATGCATATTGCACTTTATTACCGTTTTATACTTGTTTTTAATTTATTTTTAAAATATTTCTGCTTCTTTTAAAAATATTCCTTTCGTAAATAGTTGTTATACTGTTCTTTACTGACCCACGGTCCCTGTCTGTGAGAGCGGGGCTGCCGTGTTTAGGGGTCAGCGGTCTAGCTTAAATCTATCCTGGCTATAAAAAGCACACTGGTGCAAAGGCAAGCCCACCTGTGCCCTTCGGCGCCCAGAGCATGCCTAGCGCCATAACTCCTGGTCGTTTCGTGTCCCAGATCTTTACTAAAAACCAGTTACTGGCGCTTAGGAGAGGTGAGTGTTGTACTCCTGAGGTCTGCAATATGTGGGGGAACTTCGAGGAGTTTAAGTGTTCTGGCTGTGATTTCACGTTTAACACAGTACCAGACACCAATATTGGCAAGGCCGGTGGTGCTAAGACATGGGCAGGCACAGGGGAGGGTGAGACGGTAGTTCTGTTGATCTCTATTAGAGATACGGATAACTGAACCGGCAGTCCAAGTTATTTGGGCTGCAAAGTGGGGGTGGCAAACGATCAGCCGCTTCAATCAATCAATCAATCAATGACATTTATAGAGCGCACTACATACCCGTAGGGTCTCAAGGCGCTGGTAGTGGGGGGGTGCCGCTACTGCTCGAACAGCCAGGTCTTCAGCTTCTTCCTGAAGGAGAGGTGGTCTTGGGTCAGGTGCAGGTCGGTCGGGAGGGAGTTCCAGGTCTTGGCGGCCAGGTAGGAGAAGGACCTTCCTCCTGTAGTCGCTCTTCGGATGCGGGGGACGGCGGCGAGGGCGTGGTTGGCTGATCGGAGGTGGCGTCTGGGATCGTAGAAGTTGATTCGGCTGTTGAGGTAGCTCGGGCCTTGGTCGTGTAGGGCTTTGTGTGCGTGGGTGAGGAGGCGGAAGGTGATTCTTTTGTTGACGGGGAGCCAGTGAAGGTCTCTCAGATGTCCGGAGATGTGGCTGGTTCGTGGGATGTCGAGGATGAGTCTGGCTGAGGCGTTCTGGATCCGCTGGAGTCTCTTCTGGAGCTTGGCGGTGGTACCGGCGTAGAGGGCGTTGCCGTAGTCCAGTCGGCTAGTGACGAGGGCCTGGGTGACGGTCTTCCTGGTCTCGGTGGGGATCCACCAGAAGATCTTCGGTAGCATGCGTAGGATGTTGAAGCACGCTTCAATGCATATTGCTCAACACACGCTCACTGGTCAAGCATAAGTACCAATTGGAATGCTTGTTGCAGGTTTCCAATCCAGATCTAGTATTACCAACCGAGATGTGGACAAACTTCTCCCCTGACCCTGATTTGAATATTGCTCTCGCTGCAGGTTACTCTGTGGCCAACCAAGATAGGGTAGGGAGCAAAGGAGGAAGAATAGCGATCATTTTTTGTGACCACCTAAAGGTGCAACTAGAATCTATTTCACAGCTTCCAGCAGAGGTGATGCACTTTGCATTGAAAACTAACAACATTTCTTCTTTTCATGGTATACTTCTGTATCGGCCGCCTGGTCCCAGAGCAGCTTCACGGAAGCCCTGCAGACCCTACTTGAATCATGCCTAGAATCCCATTCACTTATTATTTTGGGAGAATGTAACTTTCAGCTAGAACTTAATAACAACTCAGACACCAGCAGGCTACTTGAAAATTTAGCAGGCTATGGCCTAACTGAAATAGTGTTGGGACCTACTCACTCCCCCGGTCACACACTTGACAGCATATTTACAAATAACCCTGACATCACGCTGATTAAAACTTCTCCATTTCCTTCCCTTCTTTAGGTATAACTATGATGGTTGCTTCACTCATCGTGGGGGTGACACTACCTTTCGACAGAAAGGATTGGAACAGGCTTAAGAGTACGGGGTTAAGGGGGTCTTTAAATGCCTTATAAAAATTTGCTGTAAATCCGTCCGGCCCAGGTGCCTTAATTTCTTTCAGCGCTTTGACCGCAGACGAGATTTCTTTGATTGTGAGCGGGCCCCCTAGTTTCACTTTGTCTTCTTCAGAGGCTTGAGGTAAGTGGATAGAATTTAGATAATTTGAACATTCCTCCATATTGAATTGTTGTTTGTTTTTATATAGATCTTCGTAAAAGGATGGAAGGTGCCAAGGATGTCCTTCTGTTTAGTGTGTGTATTATTAGTTTGGTCCTTAATAGAGTTAATGTGGTATTGTTTCCTCTTGTGTTTTAGATAGGACGCCAGGAGTTTCCCGGCTCTGTTGCCTTCGCAAAGTTTTTGTGCTTTGAATTTGTTGGCCCATACTCCTGAACGTTTGCTTAGTATGGCGTTATATTTATATTTCAAGTTGGTCAGGCGGTCTATCATGGATATGTCATTTAAGTTAGAAGAATGCAAAGTTTCCAACCTTTTGATATCTTTTTCTAGAGTCTCTAATTCAGAGTTAAGCTCCTTGTTCATTCTCGCCCTAATCCCTATGATAGTGCCTCGTATTGTGGCCTTAAAGGCGTCCCAAACCGTTGCGATATCTGAGTCTGGCTGGATGTTTAGTTCGAAGTATTCACGTATGGCGAGCTCTATCTGTCTCTTATTTTTGGGACCAGTAGGATTTCCTTGTTAAGCCACCAGCGCTTGGGAGGTATAAGGGTGTGTGAGCCAGCTAGCTTCATGTCGATACACGAATGGTCCAAAACCAATTTTGGGGCTATTCCTGTTTCGTCAATGAGGTGTGTATAGGGTTTTGAGATTAATAAATAGTCAATTCTCGAGTACGAATTGTGCGGTGATGAGTAGAAGGTGTAGTCGCGTCCGTCTGGGGTTTGGAGTCGCCAAGAGTCGTGTAGGTGATATTTAGAGCATAGTATTAACAATGCCTCGTGGGAGTGTGAGGGGTGATACGCACACTTGGAATGTCTGTCTATTAGGGGATCTAGGGGAAGGTTGAAGTCCCCGCCCACCACCAATAACTCATCTTGAGGGATGGTCTCCATTTCTGTCGATACGTGAAAGAGTATTTTTGATTTCATACACAAATTATTCACCGTTTTGCCTCCCAAAGAACTCCCCTTTCGAGTTTTTAGCTTCATTAAGACTGAACAGCTTAATGAGCCTGACAGAGCCCTGTTGGACCCCCTACTCATGGCCGCTGTCAAGGTTGTCCTTAACAACTGGAAAGATACAAAGAAGGCTAATTTCGCTTGATGGTTGAACTGGGTGATTAACCTCCGAGGGGCAGACAATATCACTCTGCAGCAATCACCTTGGCGCCCTGCGCAAAGGAACATTTGGAACACACTGGATAACTACTTCAGTGCTCTAAACCTCCGTGAATGTCTCAGGTTACCTGACCATACACACAATGCATAATTCCCCCAGGACCAGTTGTGACAACCTGATTCCAGTCGCTACGACGTGGTGCACTTTCTTCTTTTTCTTACTATTCTTCTTCTTACTCTTCTTGTTCATCTTATCTTTGTCTTTCTCTCCGTATCTACTACTTCTCCCTCTTCCTTGACTTTCCTCTGCTCGGAGCCTTGTTTTAATAGATGTGGTACTTAAATAATACTCAAACTCATCTGAACATGCTAATACCTATCTCAGCTGCCCGGTTGCTATATCGATTGTTTTCCCATGATCTTAACATTTTTGAGCTTGACTTTGTTCAGATGTATGTATACCTGCCTGATGATTGTACTCACATTACATCCTTCTGTTTTGTATCTCTGAAATGATCCAATAAAAATATTTGAGATTAAAACTTCTCCATTTCCCTGGACTGACCACATCGCAAACAAAGCATCCAGTGTAAAAATTAGACGATAGAATAAAGTTCAAGGGAAGGAATTAGAGCAGGCTCTAAACATCTATCCTCCCCCCACGGGTTATGTATAACAATAACGCATCTCTCACCAGGTGGCGCCGGAAAAAAACATCAGAGTAAGAAGATCTCATGCGACTTCGACATGGTATGGACCTGAGCTTAAAAACTTAAAAGCCAAATGTAGGAGAGTTGAACGCATATGAATATCTGATTATAGTAAGGAGGACAAGTCTGCATATAACATAGCACTACAACAATACAACGAGGCTATTATAAAAGCAAAAAACGCCTAATTTACTGCAAAAATGTACACAGCTAGTTACTCCTCTAAGGAGTTTTTTTTAAATCCATCCAAGTGTTATCCAAACCACAAGAGGTCAGTCTATTTAATAAGATGGCAAAATTTTTTCAGACCAAGGTTCAAACAATTTATACCGACCTCCTTAATAATGTGCATATCGCTGATAACTGTTGTAAGTCAGCATTGGAGGAAAAGTCATTGCAGTGCTAACTAACTAGTTTCAGCTTTCTTACTCCAAAGGAAGTGAACAACATCCTACTATCAACTAAATCTGGATCTCCTAAGGATCCATGTCCACCGACCATCATGCACCTGGTTTCTGGGATGATTAGTTTACATCTAACCCCCCTCTTAAACCAAGTAGTTGAGTCTGGGATTTATCTGTCGGTCTGGATAAAAGCATGCATCAGACCGATCTTAAAAAAGACGGCCCAGGATCCCACTGAGGTCAAGAATTATCAACCTACTTTTTGTCTGCCAATTGCAGCTAAAATCCTCGAAAAGTCAGAAAATAGGGAGCTAACTCAATACTTAGACTCCATTAATCTGCTTGGCTCAAGCCAGTATGGCTTCCGATCGTGTCATTCGACTGAGACTGCGCTGATTAGGGCAACCGAGGAGATTCGCAGACAGGTGGATGGGGGGAGAGTCGTCATCCTCCTCTTAGACCTATCAGCAGCATTTGTCACTGTGAGTCATACAGTGTTAGTGTGGTGTCTGAAGGCAGTGGGAATTGGGGACATGGCTCTGACCCTTTTTTCCTCATTTCTGGCCTCTAGTGAACAGACCATACACTGGGAAAATCTGCAATCCAAATCATATAATCTTTCATGCGGAGGGCCGCAGGGATGTGCACTGTCGCTGACTCTATTTAATATACATGTCACTTCACTCGCCAGACTCATCAGAGAGCACGGCTTCACTCTTGTTTCATATGCGGACGATTTGCAAATTGTCATATCTGTATCTAAACAGTTCGAGACCACTGCTGCTAGCTTTCATGCTTGTCTGAAACACATCATGAGCTGAATGAGTCATAACTATCTCAAGACTAACACTGATAAAACGGAGGTGATAGAGTTTGGCAATGGCCAATCCCTGTGGAATCAAACCTGGTGCCCAGCAGGGGCTGGGGAATGTCCCGTTCCAACTGACAAGGCCAAGAATCTAGGGGTCATCTTTGATGATGGGCTTAATTTTGCGGCTCAGATGAACTATATAACCTCTTCCTGCTTTTTTTTACTGAAGATCCTTTGGAAAACCTTTCCCTTCATCCCTCAGGAACTAAGGAAAATGGTGGTAGTGGCCCTTATTCTTTCGAAGTTAGATTATTGCAATGCACTTTTCATAGCATTGATAAGGTGCAGAGGGCAAAATTACAATCAATACAAAATGCTGCTGCACGGTTGTCATACAACATTCCTAAATGCCATCCCACCTCTGCTGCCATCAGGTCACTACACTGGCTCCCTATTTAGCAACGGATAGAATTTAATGCCCTTTGGTTTGTTCATAAGGCACTATATGGCAGAGGGACAGCTGATTTCCGGAAATTGTTCTCTTGATACACTCCCATGAGAAACCTTAGGTCCACAAACAAGGGTCTCATCTGTATCTCTAAATTTCACAGAGTCAGATGGTGAGGCAGGAATCTATCACACTGTGCAGCCAAGCAGTGGAATCAGTTGCCTATCACCATGAGACTACTATCTAACAGGCAGCATTTTAGGAAAATCTTAAAAACTGGTCTGTTCCCCCCGATCTAAGGTACTAGTATAGTTGATGCAGTCCCTTTATCTCACCTCTCAGCGCCAAGACGCCGCGGCATTCGAGCGCTTTAAAAAACCTATCTTATCCTATAATGCCTAAAGCAAGTAAATGCACCTTTAATGGACACAGTGTTCCTGTCACATCATGTGATGCAGTATAATTTAGCTTCAGTTAAGTATCGGGTATACAAGGCAACTGGATGAAAATATTCCATTATGGGAATTTGTTTTCAAAAGACTCTGCCAATGACACAGGTCATATGCTGGATTTTCCTCTTTTCCAACTTCTCACAAAATAAAGATGTAATCAAGACAGTATTGTCTGTCCATTTTTCATCACGATGGGCTGCTTTGGTACTGTTAGTGCTCCTAATGAGACAAAAAGGACACTGAAGAGGGTTTCTATATGTTCACAGGAAGTAACCTTGGTGGTTCAATGATAGTGTCATTCATGGCAACAATGGGTTCAACAGCGGGTTTGTTGAAGAGTTGTATAGAATCATGAGTAGCCACTCATTATCAAGGAACACATGAAGCACCTGAATACGTATTGACCATTTGGTATAAAGGATGCTGAGATACACACAAAAACAATTCAGTTAAACACTGGGCATCACCATGAGCAAGAGAAGGGACGGAGAACATGTGTGCTCCCCTCTTAGGACAATTCTTTATGAAATGTGACGTAAAACGCACAATTATTAGTAGCAACTTATTATCAAGGAATATGCCAGAAGCAACTGAATGTGATGGCCATGGTGTACAAAGTAGGCGGTTATATTAAAGACACAAACACAGCCAGGGGAAAATGGGCAGACTCATCAGCAAGAATAGAGACTTTGACCCTGCATGACCCATGCTTGTCATTCAGGGCTAAGTATGAATATTTCACCTTGTGACATAAATCTCTGTCTTCTGGTAACAATTTATGTTGCACATTCAGAAATTATGTGGGTTCTTCAGTGTATATGCTGAAAAGCACAGTTGCAGTAGTGGGTCTTGGGACTGGATCTCATATTTTTTTTTCATTAAACTGGATGATTTTGCTTTATTTGTTGGAACATGTCAACGTGAGGTGTTATTGCAGAAGGGAATTGACCACCACAATGGAACATTCTTAGGTTCCCACATCAAATCTTGATGGAGAGCATCATATTATGCTTTGCCTATTTTCAAAATTATTAACTATTTCCTAAATTCAAGAGCAACAACCTGATGTCCACGCCAGTACCTGTAACGCTAGGCGTCCCCCAAGGATCTTCTCTATCCCCAACCTTGTTCAACCTAGTCATGGAACCGCTCACCACTCTGCTACAAGAATCCAATGTACACTTTCACATGTATGCCGATGACACCCAACTCTACCTCAAACTGCAATCTCCCAATGACATCCTGCTCCTGAACTCAACGATCAGATGCACCCAATCCTGGCTTGCCGACAATCACCTCAAACTCAATGCCCTGAAAACAGAGTTCCTTCTGATCGCACCTCCATCGAAGATAACCACCACTCAACATTGGCTTAAACTCCTAACCGCACTCAATGTCCAACCCACCATCGTGGAATCAGCAAAATCTTTAGGCATAACACTCGACACCAATCTCAACATGCAGCAACATGTCAGCAAAGCTACTAAGGGAGCGAACTTCCAGATCAATACTTTGAGGAAACTTAAACCCTACCTCCCAGCCAAAGACTTCCAAACAGCGGTGCAAACACTAGTCATCCCACGAATTGAATACGGCATCACCTCCCTCTGCGGACTCCCACTAACTACAACTGCACCACTAAAAGCATCTCTAAATGCTGCAGCGAGACTTATCACGGGGTCAAAAAAGCACTCCCACATCACCCCTGACTTGAAATCCTTGAATTGGTTGCCGTTTGAAGCCAGAATACATTTGAAAATAGCCTGCATGACACACAAGGCTGTACACCTAAACTCACCCGGCTACCTTGCTCAGAAATTGACAATCTCTGGGGGAACCAGAAACACGAGAGGCGCAAACAATCTTCTGTTGAAACCTCGAAGATTCCGGAAGGAGAAAACATACAAGCGCTCTTTCTCAGGAATGGCGCCTAGGATTTGGAACTCACTCCCTCCCGAAACCAGGCTTCTCTCTTCCACTACACTCTTCAAAAAAGAAGTAAAAGCTATCCTCATGGCTAAATTCACCTGTACTACTATCTCGAACCCTATCAACACCCTGCGATGATCTTTATTACTTGCTTGACCACTTATCTATTTGTACGAGCTGTCTTATCACCCACTTGACTGCTTTGCAGCCACCCAATTGTATTATTTGTATTGTATGATCTACTGATTTACGTATTTGACTTTGTTCCCTCATGTTCCCTTCTGTACTCTGTGAACTATCGACCTACCTATTTGACTGTGTTCCCTCATGTGCTCTTCTATGTAAAGCGCTCTGATATCTGCAAAGATCTTGTTCGCGCTATATAAAACTCTGAAAATAAATAAAATAAATAAATAAATAGTTTCTGCTATCAGCTGTTTGAAGTGCGTAATATGTTAAAAGGTCCTCAGAAAACTGCCATGGAATAAGGAGCCCCATATGCACTACCTAAGACACATGTTGGTTGGCGTCTGGTTTCCAGGAGGCCATTCCGGTCCCATAGTTTTTCTTGTAATCTTAAGTGCCTTTTCTGTAACAGTGTGACTTTTCTATTATCTTGAGAATCACTACTGCGTCTCCAGCTGGACCCATAAGGGTCTCGGAGATCTGTCTCCTAGATTTTCCCCCTTGTTTATGTTCCCTTTTTCAGTTTCTAGTTCCCTTGAGTAATCTGCACAGAAGCATTGACATTTCCTGTTGTTGTGGGAAATTCAGATTTTTACCTGTGTACAACTCTTGTGGTAACCCAATGTGTTTGTCTGTTGTTGGCTAAGTTGCCTGTTTGTTCACATTGAAGTGGCTTTGACTTCTCTATTCTGTTCCTGTGTAAGTGCAATCCATGTTTGTGCCCTAGGGTACAACCACAGAGTCGCTTCTGCAGGGTCCCTTTTATGGGGTTTGCAGGGTGAGTATCTGTAAGAGTAAATCACACACAACTGAGGGGAAGAGGTTACATTCCTACACCAACCTTCCCAACAAATATCCAAGCCAGTTTTAGATTCCTTTTTCTGCTCCACTATCCTTTTCAAATCCCTATAACATTTTGTTTGTATTGCCTTCCCCCTCCCTTTTGCTCCACCCCAGGCGTTGGTCTGCTCAGGGGTGTCGATAGTAAGCCTGATGATGAAGCACAATTTGTGGGTGAGGGTAGTTTAAAAAAAAACATGTGCCACAAACTATACTAGCCATTTGTTTCTCTGTACTCCTACTCCTCTTTTGTGAAGTGTTTTTATCTCTAAGGTCCAGTGGCAAAAAATATGGCTGTAGTCTGGAGCACGTCTCTAGTGCATGCAACCCATCAGAAGCCCACATTTAAAGCTACTTTCGGGTGTAGCTCTCAAATTTCTCACTTTGAAGGCCATTCTCTTGTCGGTGATTGGGTGAAATAGGGTCACTGGTTGCCCTGCCACTTTGTTTGATTGCTTTTCTACACTAGCTTCCCCAACACATAGGTCTGGTGACTGTGACTGAGGTGGTCTCATCCTTTCAATGGAGTGGAGAGCATCCTTCTTTCCTCCTTTCAAGCTGTCTTTCTGCTCCCGAAGATGCATGATGATGACAAGACAGTTGCAAAATGATCTTTCTACCACTCAATCTTTTCGCATGAGTGACACTTTGTCAATTTAGTTTAAATGCCGGTATTCGCCAATGACGTATTTTATGAAAAATGCACAGCCCTTCTGCTGCTTAAGCTTGGACACCCCTACTCCCTTCACAGAATATTCGATATTGTCTGCAACAGAACTTTACAATAGCAGTGGGGTTAGTAAAGAAAGGATGTTGCTATGAGGACGCTAATAACAATTACACGAAGTTTTGTTTGCACAAGTGCTTCAGTTGAAAAGTTGGACGTGCTCGCCGGGCTGGCTCGCCTCCAGAAGAGGCGTTGTCAACTTGTCAACCGATTCTTTTGACTATAATGTCTTGAACACTGCGGATCAGTGGGTACACAGTCATTTAAAAAACATGCCTTTCTGCCAAGAAACGATCTCATTCAAACGAATTGTGTCAGTCACTGTGTGCACAGTAGCAGGAACAAGTGTGACTAAGTTTTGCTGCAAAAATATTTCACCTATTCTGCCTCTCTCTCATTGGACGCTGTGTTAGGCCATAGAGTGGCTGCGATGTTCATAAGCATGAGCCCCTGCCAATGTTATTTTTTTACCAGTATTTAGATAAACTCAAAGCCGATTAATCCTTTAATGCACGTGTTTATAGGACTACGTGGTAAGAGACCAGCTGTCACACGCCTCGGTTAGCCAAGCAATTCGTGGTCAACATACATTCCTAGTCAACAAAACAGGAGAGTGTGTATAACAGCTCCATTTGACAGTAATGAGATAACATTAGGTTATGCTATTTCAATGTTTGGACTGATGTCAGCTTTGTGAAAATGAGGTAATAAGAGTGATGACTGCGCGAGCGCAATGCAAACAGGCCCTCGTGTATGTAAACTTAAACCAAAGGGGCCATAAGTTCTGGTGAGTATCAGGAGAGGTCGAGCAGATACCGCACTGTAGCTGGAGGCCCTGAGATAATACATATTTTAAAGGACTTTTGTTTAAGTGTTTCATTTTGCTTTCCATCCAATACTTATGGTATTCAAAAAAGCCCATGTACAAAGGCATTTTGGAGTACGTGAAGTTGTACTCCTGTAGTAATATCTTATTTAAACTTTTGTGAATTGTCCTAAAACATTTGTAATGGGAACAAAATAAGAATTGTCTGAGAATATTCATACTCAACTAGTAAAAATCTAAAGAACATTACCCAGTGGCATAACTTAAAATGAGTGCAACCCCCTCCCCCCATCCTCAAAGAATGTGAAGAGAGGCCCTGAGTCTCCCATATCTCAGAAACATTAATTGGCCCTTGGCCCTGCCCCTCTTGACAGATTATGAGGCTCTTGAAGGGTTGGATACCCCCCCCCCTTCTACCGCAGGGGCTGCAGGGCTTCTGTTATGCCCCTGACATCCCCCTCTTTACACTCTTACTAATAAGGAAGGAATTGGACATGCCAGGGCTGATCCACAAAGGCATGGAGGAGTATATACAAGGGTAGTCCAGTAGAACTACTTCATTTACTTATAAATGCTTTTGTGAATCAATCCTGATATGTTCAGTCATAATCATTTGTGTGACCAAAGGCATGCACATTTAAGCTTAATAGATGCATTGTCATTTGTTCTGGCCAAATGCATTGCGCTGTTCTTCCAATATGGTTCTTTATCAGAACGGTGTGGTTTTATATGCTTCTTATAAAACAGCAAACGTAAATATAGGGCTACCCTGGATTTCAAAAGGATGTCCCAGTGAGATGTAATAGAAAAAGTTCTCTCAGGACTTATTTGCAAGACTATAAACATATTGAGGTTTTGTAAGTATAGTCCTAAACAGCAGATCCTGTGCTATATGAGGTCATTTAATTGAAAAAATCCCCCAACACACACTCTGAAAAGGCGTTGTTATACGTTCGTTTTGACAACTATCTATAACTTTTAAATTGTTTTTTAACTACACTTCGCATGCAATTTTTCTCGATTTCGTGACTCAATTGGACTTTTTGATTTTGAAATAAAGAAGCATAACTTGCACAGGAACTGCTGTTTGATACTTCCTACAAATTCAGTAGGGATATCATCCCTGGGATGATTTCGGTTACACACCTGTTCTTACAGTATTCATGTGTATTAACCCTTTATTCCATCTCGACTCCTGTTTTGTAGTGTGCCATAAAGAAACATTATATTTAGAATTGTAACATTTCAGTGGCTAGGAAAGTGTTTGTCATCATTGAGATTAGATGATTTTTTGACATAGAAAAAACTACCGCAAAGGTGCACCACACAACAAAAAGTGTCAGAAAGATTAGTGCAGATAAATCGTAAGCACAGTAAAGAATTATTTTTCAAAGAGATGTTGTTGATCTTCTTTAAATCTTTATTTGCAGTGATCAGTGAAACATAAACAGCCGACGCGTTTCGTCCCAAGCTGGGACTTCTTCAGGGCTGTCGGTAAAAAAACATATATATATACAGTCAAACTTCTGTGTACACAGAGTGATGTCCAATCAAACAACATATACCACAATTAACATGATAAAAACAACACAACGATAGACACGGAGCTTAGGTGTTCTTTGATCTACAGGTAACAACCTACAGACATTCTGTCATTTGGAAGATACATATAAGCCCAGGGATATGTACAAGTGTCTAAACAGAAAATACAATAAAAAAACACGTAATATTTACAGTTAAAAGGGGAGCAGAAAAAGGTGTGTAGCTTTTTAACACGCAAATTTAATAAGCGGGAGGTGGGTTCCGTTGCCAACAGTTGATTTCAATAATTAAGGAGACAGAAGTGTACACACTGCACTTGGTGTGCTAGGCCCATGTGTGTACATGTGGCATAAGAACCGAAGGGAGGGGAGAGCCCAAGTGAATAAAGAGACAAAAAAGAGTGAGAGGGACATAGCCAAAGGCAACCCTATGTAGAGATCGGGCTGGTTCCCTGTAGAATGTTAAATGTAGACAAATTATTAATAAGGCAGAATCGGTTCCTAATGCAGGGTTTAAATCTGGCAGTTTATCACTGAGACAAATACGGTTGCGGAGAAGAAAAGAAAGAGCCTTTTTCTGCTCCCCTTTTAACTGTAAATATTACGTGTTTTTTAATTGTATTTTCTGTTTAGACACTTGTACATATCCCTGGGCTTATATGTATCTTCCAAATGACAGAATGTCTGTAGGTTGTTACCTGTAGATCAAAGAACACCTAAGCTCCGTGTCTATCGTTGTGTTGTTTTTATCATGTTAATTGTGGTATATGTTGTTTGATTGGACATCACTCTGTGTACACAGAAGTTTGACTGTATATATATATATGTTTTTTTACCGACAGCCCTGAAGAAGTCCCAGCTTGGGACGAAACGCGTCGGCTGTTTATGTTTCACTGATCACTGCAAATAAAGATTTAAAGAAGATCAACAACATCTCTTTGAAAAATAATTCTTTACTGTGCTTACGATTTATCTGCACTAATCTTTCTGACACTTTTTGTTGTGTGGTGCACCTTTGCGGTAGTTTTTTCTGTATTTAAATCCCTTAGGGATTAGGCACAGTGATGATGGGTGCCATCCAGTGTGCACACAAACCCCCTAATTAATATAAGGGTCAACTAATACCACGGGGAGAAAATCGTTCAGGTGCTGTACTTAAGAAGGGTCCATCATTGCATTCTGCTTCTTGATTTTTTGACATAGGTACACTAGGTTTCTTTTCTTCCTGTTTGCCATTTATTTTCTGAGCGCCCTCTTTTAATGCGGCAGTATGTGCTTTCTTGATTAAAGAGTTGATCATGGAAATTCCTTGGGTGATGGTTGGTGGAGTTAAACGAGAGGCTACCAAGTGGTGTACAGTACGTGGGTGGTTGTCGGGTCCAACCTCTGTAACCTTCAATAAATAACGTAATTTGCTATCTTCTTTATTCCTGGCTTATTAAGGTTCTGTGGTGACTGTCTATTGGGATTATGTCCATCCATGAGTGGATTTTCAGGGGAAAATTTCTTTATAGTTCTGTTAAAAATTGCTAAACGATCTAAGAATAATGTCAGGTGTTATTGTATGTCTGGAGAGTCTCTACCTTAACACTTATCAGTCCCAGGGAAATTTCGATATACACGGGTGATAAGGGTCATTTTCAGATTTGTCCACATCTGAGGAATTGGTGCCAGGTCAGCAGCACATTCTATTCCTCACTTGCTATGCAAAGAATGTGAGCTGTGGGAGAACGTTGTCCTCGGTAAGTGAGAAAGCAATGTACTGTGTGTGGATTTTGTCGTCATTTTTGTCTTTCTATCTTGTTGTTTCTGTTTAAATACACACCACCATTTGCATTTATTGCCATAAAGATTAATTTCTCCCTGCCTCCTCCTTTTTGCAACTTTTGTGCATGCTTTCGAAAACTGTCTTCGAATATTACCTGTTGAGACATTGTTGCTTGTTGTATGCACTTTTCACCCAGGTCTCAACTGAGCTCACGAGTATCCACCTGCTGTTTGGTTTCAAGTTTTTCAGTGGGCATTTTTAGATGCTGGCCATATGATAGCTTTCTGCCCTTCTGGGGAAAGGTGTAAACAACTTTCAGTTAAGCACACAATAGAGGCATTTTACTGGAAGAGGTGTTACCTCTCCCTGGCAGAAAGCCACACATGTTGTGAGCTTAAAAAGGTGAGCTTCAAATGGAAAGCTGCCTCTGAAGGCCAAATGGTGCACACACACAAGAGTGGCTGCTCTTTTCTTCTGGTAGACAGATTGGGGACAGAGTGGGGAAAAAAGTTGGCCAACTGGTTCTCCCTTGGGCGCGTAGCACCAAGGTAGCCACACCCCTAGTGTGGGCTGTTATGCTCCATACATCAAGGGAGGGATTCTGCCATTTTTGGAGTGAGCTGAATATTGCATTCTGGGGTAGCTAGATGTCACATATTGCATAAAGTCATCCTCAGGTGAGAGACAACCTGGTAGCTCATTGTCTAGTAGTCAGCACATTCCCCATGGGCAGGTTGTAGGTATTTAAAGTGGTACCATTGGCACTCACACCAGAGATCATATATGTACTGGAAAGTGGTGGAGCTCAGGTTATACTTGGAGATGTTAGGATTGCCTGAATAGGGTCAGTTTGACCACACAGTCCATGGCTGCCCATGGAGGGAGTAAAGGGAGCCTTGTAAAAGAGCCCAGGCAGCTGCCAAGAAGAGTAGGAGCAGGGTTGTGGGGAACCAGTCCCTGAAGGTCCAGCGATCCAGGTTGACAGGCACATGAGGAGGATGCTCCTGAGCCTACCGGGGAGGACATTGCTACCCTGGGAGTGCTTGCCTGAGTTTGTTGAACAGCAATTGAGGGTGGGCCCGAAAGAGAGGATTCTGTCAAGTGCAGAAGGAGTGCCCCACTTTAGAGGGTTTGAAGACCCAACCTAAGGCCTAGGCAGCAGGCGAAATTTCTGCACGTCATCCTATCTATAGGGAGAATAGCCTCTCTAAAGTGAGCATAGGTACCTGGGATAGACCATGTGCATGTGTTACAGTGGTTCCTACTGGGGTTGGCAGGCAATATCCCTCTGGGGCAAAACTAGACCTTCCTCAGGCTTGTTTCCCACTGCTATTGGCCCTAGATGAAGACGGCCTCAGATGCATTCTGTAGGTCTTGTCCCAGATATTAGGCCAGAGGGAGAGCAGAGAAAAAGCTTAAAGCTACCCGGACAACCTTGCCTGTAGTTGGCTCTCCTCTTGAGAGGGTTGGCATCAACATTGATGGTACCTTGGAACCCAAGACAGCTTTAGGATACAGGTTCATCCTGGTCTTGGTGCACCAGGTCACCCGCTACCCAGAGGAAATCCTTCTGAGGTCAGCGACTGCAATTGCAGTGGCAGAGCCCTGATGAGGATTTTTACCTGTTTTGGGTTCCTCAAAGAAGTAGTGTCTGACAGTGGCACTAACTTCATTTCAGCACACATGTGTGGAGTCATTTACAATTTCTCTGCACTCTATCACTCCTAAACAAACGGCGTGTGGAGTGATTCAACAAGAACCTTAAAGTCATGATAACAAGCCTACCTGAACCAATGAGGCATAGTGGAATAACCTCCTGCCTTGACTATTATGTGCCTACAGGGAGGTCCCACACAAGGGGGCTGGGTTTAGCCCCTTCAAACTCCGCTATGGCCACCCTGTTAGGGGACTTCTCAGCCTTATTGGGGAGGGGTGGGAGCAAGCTCCCAGGAAATCCCCTCATAATGTAGTCAGCTACATGTTGGCACTCTGCAACCAGATGCAGTTATTCTGGGAAAAGTTGAAGAACAATTTTGAGGCCAGTCAAGAATTCATGAAACTCTGGTATGATCAGACGGCCACTGTGGTTGAGTTTCAGCCTGGCCAGATGGAGTAGCCTAGGGAGCCCAGAAGCCTTCGGTACGACTGGACAGGCCCATTTGATGTGAAGGAGCAGAAGGTGGAGTCCACCTGCCAGATCTCAAGACCCCTAGAGCCCATAAGGGTGCTCACCCCAAACTACACTGTAAGAGGTCTTAAATTACCACGCTTCTGGTGAGTGATGATAGGATAGAAGGGGAGAGTGTCCCTCTTCCTGACCTTCTACCTACCCAGCAACATAAATGGCCAATTGAAAGTGCCACCCTCTCACCAACTCTGACCCCAGAACAACAGAGTGACTGTTGCCTGTTGTTGGGACAATTTGCCTCACTGTTCTCCCTCATCAATGGGTTTACACATCTGTGGGCCCACAACATACGATGATATGGTAACTCACAACCAGGACATTTAAAAATTGAAGGAACATGCCCTACTTTTTGAATACATGGTACAATGCCTTGTTGGCTGTTTAGTGCCTACTCAAGGGATGACTTAAATGTATTAAAGAGGTCGGTTTAGGTTTGCAATAAGTTAATTTTTCCAGGTCAAAATGACAGTTTAAACTGCCCAGACATGAGTCCCGTGCTCTCAATGATTCTGCAGTCTAGAAAGCCAGGCTGATGAGGTGTGATGCTCCGAAACCGGGCCCAGGATGCTTGTTTCCAGTCCAGAGAGGACCTGGACTGGCGGTTCGGGTTGGACTGTTCCCCTGGGGAACATGGTCAAGACTGATTTGCATATGGCTGGATCTGAACTGGATTGGCATGGTGAGCCAAAAACAAATGGACACAGGCCCAGATCTCTGTACTAGGGTGAATGTTTGACATTGTGCATCATTCTGTCCAACAGTTGTTCTTTTTGCATTTGTCACCCTGAGTGGGACAGGTATGCCCAGACGTGTGTCCCGTTCTCTCCATGCCACTGGAGTCAAGCTATCCTGGCGGATGAGGAGTGATGCCCTGAAACCGGTATCAGGATGCTTGTTTTCAGCCCAGGGAGGACCTGGAATGGCAGTTAGGGCTGGACTGTTTCCATGGGGAACAGAGTCAAGACTGATTTGCATATGGTTGGGTCTGAACTGGAATAGCATTGGGAACAAAAAACCGATTGAGTTAGGCCCAGATCTCTGTACTGGGGTGAATGTTTGACATTGTGCAGCATTCTGTCCATCAAATGTTTTTTTACACACAAGCTACAATTGCAGGCCTGAGATAGGTTTGTATGGCTACTTAAGTGGATTGCACAACAAGTGCTGCAGGCCCCCTAGTAGTATTTATTTTACAGGCCCTGGGAACATGTAGTACCACTATACTAGGGACTTATAAATAAATTAAATATGCCAATTGAGATAGAAAATGTTACCATGTTTTAAGGAGTGAACATACACACTTTAGCACTGGTTAAAGTGCAAAGAGTCCTAAGTCCAACAAAGACAAGCTCAGAAAAATATGGAGGAGCATGGCAAAATGTTTGGTGGAAGACCACACTAAAGCTGGCAGGTCTAATACAGATGTTAGGAGAGCACAGTGTGCAAGAAATAGTGGGCACATAATGACTGCAGACGGGAATTAGGATGCTATGGGGCTATGGGGAGAGGCTGGAGGACGTTCCTCTACAAGGCAGAGCTAGTGGAGCTGAAGCAATGTGGCAACTTCTGAGCAGGGTCCGGGATTGGGGCACACAAAGCTTTATAGAGACAGGTTTAAACAAAACAAGTTAATATTTTACAGCCCATGGAACATGGTTGTTATGCACTATGGGGTCCTTATCCTTCGACAGACTTTTCTTTTGATAAGCAGAAACAGCCTGTATGAATGTTATCAATATTGAGAAATTGGACTGACTGTGGGGGGTTGCTGTTCTGGCCGGCCATGAGGAAGCCTGCAGAGAAAGGATATGTTTCTCTGTAAGCTATTTCGCTATATTGGCTGCTAAGGAATTTACAGCGTGCGGAGGGCTTCTTTTTTTAATGACAAACTTGGTGCACTCAAACACGTTCTGCAGAACTGAGCACAGATCGCTTTTAACCAGGCCGTCAGCTCCCACGGGGGCTGTGGACTGTCAACACCCACTGTTGGAACTTGCTGCCATACTTCTTGTTGGCATTGGTGCCAGGGCTGGACTGAGAACCAAAACCGGCCCTGGCAAAGTGCTAGCCCGTCTTCCCCCCCCCCCCCCCCCAAACCCCCCGGGTGGGTTGGGGGTGCAAACGCGCTCGTTGCCAGGGCTGGTTTTCGGTTGGTTTTGTTACAGGGCCGTTTTTGCATGCAAAAACGGCCCAGGGGCCCAAAACCGGACCCCACCCTTGCAGGGCACCGGGGGATTGCCCGGTGCCCGCAACGGCCAGTCCGGGCCTGATCAGTGCCCTCAATAATAACGGGGTTCACACTCCTAGAGTGAGTTAGCACTAAACAAGATTTCTGACTGTGCAAATATCATCAGGCACTTTAAAGCAGCAGTTCTTAGCCTGGGATCTGAGGTCCCTCAGAGGGGGGCTGTGACTGTTTACAAAATTAAAAAAATGTCAGCAGATTATTAAGTATATATAGATAAAAAAAGAACGTGTACACTAGAAAAATTCGAAACGCTTTCTAAATTTGAAGGAATTTAAAATAGGAGCCAAAAAGAAAGCTCTGATTCGGAACCAAAAAGACAACGTGATATGTTTGAGTTTAGCATGTTGCTTTGTCTTTTAGAAATAAACCTACATTTACAAATGCTCTTTAATTTTCAATACAATTATGACTTAATTTTTATACATTTTTTGTTTGTGAACAAAATAAAGTATTTCATAGCTTGAGTACCTGTTTGATGTATATTTTATTTTTGTATTTTTACGTATTGTTTAGGGTTCTACTGGTACTAATTACTTATGTCGGGGTCCTTGGCTTCTAGTACTGATCCGGTGGGACCTAGACAAGTAAAAATGTTAAGAACTGCCCGTTTTGAAAAATACTCCTTTCAATAGACAGACGACCACATCAATCTTCTTGCGGAATCTAAATGTTGGTAGTTTAGCATACGTTCTTTTTATTTTATTAGATTTTAAACTTTTCGTGATGTTTATTTATTTTTTGTCTTATTGGGGTGCATTATTTGTTGGATGCTGAAATGAGGAATTGACAATATAATTTGTCTGCTCAGTTGCCCTTCAAACAAATCAGTGATAACCAAATACTTGCTATTTCGATATATTTGTACTGGAGGATGTTTGAAGTGGTAGAACGTGCACATACTTTCTAACGTGGATTGTACACAGATCATTTCTGGGACATGCATGTGCCTACTACCGAGTCTGTTAGCATTATTGGCGAGATGCCGTGCATTTATTGCACGTTCAATCAATATAATCATCGAGCCATAATAGACGGTGATGCTGAGGTTAAGTACATCAGAACAATGTGAACCAAGTATCTGAAACTTTAAGACAATCCTCTAGATCCCAATAAATGTTGCACAACAACATTCTCTTTCCGAAAGAAAGATGTGTTAAACAAGTAAGACGTGTGTCCCGTTCTCTCCATGCCACTGGAGTCAAGCTATCCTGGCGGATGAGGAGTGATGCCCTGAAACCGGTATCAGGATGCTTGTTTTCAGCCCAGGGAGGACCTGGAATGGCAGTTAGGGCTGGACTGTTTCCATGGGGAACAGAGTCAAGACTGATTTGCATATGGTTGGGTCTGAACTGGAATAGCATTGGGAACAAAAAACCGATTGAGTTAGGCCCAGATCTCTGTACTGGGGTGAATGTTTGACATTGTGCAGCATTCTGTCCATCAAATGTTTTTTTACACACAAGCTACAATTGCAGGCCTGAGATAGGTTTGTATGGCTACTTAAGTGGATTGCACAACAAGTGCTGCAGGCCCCCTAGTAGTATTTATTTTACAGGCCCTGGGAACATGTAGTACCACTATACTAGGGACTTATAAATAAATTAAATATGCCAATTGAGATAGAAAATGTTACCATGTTTTAAGGAGTGAACACACACACTTTAGCACTGGTTAAAGTGCAAAGAGTCCTAAGTCCAACAAAGACAAGCTCAGAAAAATATGGAGGAGCATGGCAAAATGTTTGGTGGAAGACCACACTAAAGCTGGCAGGTCTAATACAGATGTTAGGAGAGCACAGTGTGCAAGAAATAGTGGGCACATAATGACTGCAGACGGGAATTAGGATGCTATGGGGCTGTGGGGAGAGGCTGGAGGACGTTCCTCTACAAGGCAGAGCTAGTGGAGCTGAAGCAATGTGGCAACTTCTGAGCAGGGTCCGGGATTGGGGCACACAAAGCTTTATAGAGACAGGTTTAAACAAAACAAGTTAATATTTTACAGCCCATGGAACATGGTTGTTATGCACTATGGGGTCCTTATCCTTCGACAGACTTTTCTTTTGATAAGCAGAAACAGCCTGTATGAATGTTATCAATATTGAGAAATTGGACTGACTGTGGGGGGTTGCTGTTCTGGCCGGCCATGAGGAAGCCTGCAGAGAAAGGATATGTTTCTCTGTAAGCTATTTCGCTATATTGGCTGCTAAGGAATTTACAGCGTGCGGAGGGCTTCTTTTTTTAATGACAAACTTGGTGCACTCAAACACGTTCTGCAGAACTGAGCACAGATCGCTTTTAACCAGGCCGTCAGCTCCCACGGGGGCTGTGGACTGTCAACACCCACTGTTGGAACTTGCTGCCATACTTCTTGTTGGCATCGGTGCCAGGGCTGGACTGAGAACCAAAACCGGCCCTGGCAAAGTGCTAGCCCGTCTCCCCCCCCCCCCCAAACCCCCCAGGTGGGTTGGGGGTGCAAACGCGCTCGTTGCCAGGGCTGGTTTTCGGTTGGTTTTGTTACAGGGCCGTTTTTGCATGCAAAAACGGCCCAGGGGCCCAAAACCGGACCCCACCCTTGCAGGGCACCGGGGGATTGCCCGGTGCCCGCAACGGCCAGTCCGGGCCTGATCAGTGCCCTCAATAATAACGGGGTTCATACTCCTAGAGTGAGTTAGCACTAAACAAGATTTCTGACTGTGCAAATATCATCAGGCACTTTAAAGCAGCAGTTCTTAGCCTGGGATCTGAGGTCCCTCAGAGGGGGGCTGTGACTGTTTACAAAATTAAAAAAATGTCAGCAGATTATTAAGTATATATAGATAAAAAAAGAACGTGTACACTAGAAAAATTCGAAACGCTTTCTAAATTTGAAGGAATTTAAAATAGGAGCCAAAAAGAAAGCTCTGATTCGGAACCAAAAAGACAACGTGATATGTTTGAGTTTAGCATGTTGCTTTGTCTTTTAGAAATAAACCTACATTTACAAATGCTCTTTAATTTTCAATACAATTATGACTTAATTTTTATACATTTTTTGTTTGTGAACAAAATAAAGTATTTCATAGCTTGAGTAACTGTTTGATGTATATTTTTTTTGTATTTTTACGTATTGTTTAGGGTTCTACTGGTACTAATTACTTATGTCGGGGTCCTTGGCTTCTAGTACTGATCCGGTGGGACCTAGACAAGTAAAAATGTTAAGAACTGCCCGTTTTGAAAAATACTCCTTTCAATAGACAGACGACCACATCAATCTTCTTGCGGAATCTAAATGTTGGTAGTTTAGCATACGTTCTTTTTATTTTATTAGATTTTAAACTTTTCGTGATGTTTATTTATTTTTTGTCTTATTGGGGTGCATTATTTGTTGGATGCTGAAATGAGGAATTGACAATATAATTTGTCTGCTCAGTTGCCCTTCAAACAAATCAGTGATAACCAAATACTTGCTATTTCGATATATTTGTACTGGAGGATGTTTGAAGTGGTAGAACGTGCACATACTTTCTAACGTGGATTGTACACAGATCATTTCTGGGACATGCATGTGCCTACTACCGAGTCTGTTAGCATTATTGGCGAGATGCCGTGCATTTATTAAATAAAGTATTTCATAGCTTGAGTACCTGTTTGATGTATATTTTTTTTGTATTTTTACGTATTGTTTAGGGTTCTACTGGTACTAATTACTTATGTCGGGGTCCTTGGCTTCTAGTACTGATCCGGTGGGACCTAGACAAGTAAAAATGTTAAGAACTGCCCGTTTTGAAAAATACTCCTTTCAATAGACAGACGACCACATCAATCTTCTTGCGGAATCTAAATGTTGGTAGTTTAGCATACGTTCTTTTTATTTTATTAGATTTTAAACTTTTCGTGATGTTTATTTATTTTTTGTCTTATTGGGGTGCATTATTTGTTGGATGCTGAAATGAGGAATTGACAATATAATTTGTCTGCTCAGTTGCCCTTCAAACAAATCAGTGATAACCAAATACTTGCTATTTCGATATATTTGTACTGGAGGATGTTTGAAGTGGTAGAACGTGCACATACTTTCTAACGTGGATTGTACACAGATCATTTCTGGGACATGCATGTGCCTACTACCGAGTCTGTTAGCATTATTGGCGAGATGCCGTGCATTTATTGCACGTTCAATCAATATAATCATCGAGCCATAATAGACGGTGATGCTGAGGTTAAGTACATCAGAACAATGTGAACCAAGTATCTGAAACTTTAAGACAATCCTCTAGATCCCAATAAATGTTGCACAACAACATTCTCTTTCCGAAAGAAAGATGTGTTAAACAAGTATTGGCAGAGCTAATAGGTCGAAGTTTAACCTGACAACATATGCAAACTCTGGCGTGCAACAAATATGGTTCAGTGCAATAGCACTTTAAAGTTTGATCTATTGATTTACAAGTGCTTAGCAGTCGTGCTGATGGAGTCCCAATAATGATGGTACAGTTGATGGGATTGCTGATTGTGGGGGTAGTGATGGTGCTGGTGTAATTGCTTTTGTTGCCATTCGCATTAGTTTAGACAGTACTTGTGGTAGCTTTGGTGGTGTTGGTGAAGGTAGTATTGGCGTTTGTGGTGGTACTGGTTGCACTATTGACTAGTGGTATCGGTGGTGTGGTATGGGCAATGGAAATGCTACTGTGTTGCTGGTAATGTTGCAAGAGGTGTGGTTCTGACAGTGCTTGCATTATTGGTAGTCAAACTGTTGGTATATTATGGTACTAGAGGTGGTATTGATTGTGGTGTAGTACCGTCCTTGTACATTGATATTGATTGTGGTGTTATCGGTGTGGTACTGGTGGTGATTTATTAGTGGATGAAATGGTGCTGCTTTGTGGAAGCAGTGTTGGTAATGGTGGTATTGGTAATGAAATGACATGATATTGGTGGTGGAGTCGTATTGGTGGTTCTAATAATGGGCTCACAAATTATTATGTATATATATCTTGCGTTCAAGCCTCCTTACTGTTTTTGTTGATGATATTGGGGGTGGCTGTATTGCTACTGCTGGTGGTTGCATTGACCATGCGGTATTGGTGGTGATACCATTGGCAGTGTAGTTGCAGTGGCATTGGTGGTGGTGGACTTTGGTGATGTTGCTCGTATATGTGTTGTGTTGGTATTGGTGATATTGATGTGGTGACAGTGGTATTGGTTCCTATATTAGTGATGTTGATGGTGGCATTGGCGATGATGGGGTATTGGTCATTATGTAGTGACAAGTGTGTGGCATTGGTAGTATTGATGGTTCAGATCAATATATTACCAAGGGTACCTCTGGTGCACACACCTCCTATTAATTTCTAAATCATTGGGGGTCTGGCCCCAAGATGACCCTATGATTTGATAAACAAAAAGAAAAGCATTTGGGAGGTTATCATAGGGTCAGGCTCATACTTGAGTCATTCCAAAAAGATTCAAAAGATGCTTGATGATAGAAAATGAATGCTTTCAAAGTACAATACTTCATTTAGTTAAACATTTGAATGTAACAGAAGGAATGATTGAAAAGTGTAATTTTTAGATGTAAAATTGTCCCTTGTTTGTTGCAAAGTAAGCACTTTGTAGTAACGAGTTCCACACAGTTAGGATGTACTTCAAGATATTTTATTGTAGTAAGTTACATGTTCAGTAGAGCAGCCCCACCAGGAGCATCATGCCTGCTGCTCAGCCCATTCTCAACTGTTACTTCACCTCACAGGCTACCAACATTCAGAGGAGCATCATCACTCCAACATTCCATACAGCACAAACACACTGGCTGAGCAGGAGGTGGAAATGGCATAACATTACCAAGGGCAGGATACTACATACCCCCTTTCCTTACACAACAGAAGCATAAGTCTAGTACCTTAAATAAGATATAACAAAAAGAACCCCAGTAAAGAATAAATAAGAGGAACACTAATGCAACAGAATAAATGTGATAGAAAAGAACAAATAGGAAAGAGCGAAGCAGGGCCGGACTGGCTACCAGGCGTTTTGGTGTGCTGCCAAGCTGGGGGCTGATTTTGTTGATGGGGACCTGCGTGTGCTTAAAACCATTAATTTTGCTTTGTTTATTTAGAAGCACTGGCAGGTCCCCATCAACGATATCAGACCCTACCGCAGTGAAATCAGCCCGCAGCTTGGCAGCACACCAAAATGCCTGGTGGCCATTCCGGCCCTAGAGCAAAGAGATAGGTGGATGAAAATGAAGAGGCAGCAATGGATAAATATACACAAATAGAAATTGCCCATCCTCTCCAACAAGGAATAATCGAAGAGAAGAAAACAGTAATAAGGCGTTAGAAACAACAAGTAAGCAGAGAGACATAGACTCACCCAATGACTACCCCCAAACACACCCACTGGCCAGGCAGGCAAGCAAGGAAGGAAAGACAAGGCACAACACGACCTAAACATCAGCGTTACACACAAACACAACAGAAAAGAGCAGGATGGATCTCCTCCTAAACCAGGGAGAAATAGAAAGAGCTACAATGAGAGAAAGGCATAGGGAAAAGGAAGACTGACAACCAATGTAGTCCAGAATGCCAAGGATGAAAAGAATACGTAACATCAAGAGGAAAACTAGACATGAAAGAAAACAGAAAAGAAAATACAATGAGTTTAACTCATCCTTCCTCATTTTCAAATTGACCATATATTAATATATGAAAATTAATTTGCGTCTTCAAATAGACAATGTAAAATAGTATAAGCGAAACATTGCAAGAACATAACAGCAAAGTAAAATCGTAGACTGAAAATGACCTGTACCCCAAAAAAAGAAAGAATAGTAGAAGATGAAAGTGAACCCGATAAGACACACCCAGTGTGACGGTAACTTATATAGGAGAAGATGGGAATAAAACACATTACCTACCCCTGGCAAGAGGGCGTAAGCAAATGTGATTGGGAAAGATCCCAATAAGTAACACCCTGTGTGAGGCTACCTATGTAAGAGAAAATGGGACTGAACCCATAACCTATCCCTAAGCATAGGGATGGTTAACTAATGTAAATGGGACTAACATCCATGCAACAATACCCTGTGTGAGGGTGGAAACCATGAGTAACCCTGTAGGCAAGCCTATTGTGAGCAAATGGGGCTAGTACCAATTGCCATCCTTATGTAGGGAAAAATAAAGTGCAAATAGTACACATGTAAAATGAACAATGAACCCCTGAAGATGTGACCCAGAGTTCATGAACGTAAAATACAATCTCATGGTGGATAAGTGTGAACAAGACAGTTCCTACATGAAATGTACCAAAATTCCGAATAATCATGCATATAGTGTAAACACAGCAAAGCATACACTAGCCTTAAATACTGAATCACATTAACGTTTGCGGACTGTCAAGGATAGAGGTGTGGATATCACCATAGTCCTGTGTCACAACCTGGAGCTCGTAAGCAGTGAGGGTTTGCAGGGATAGCAAATGGCTGACAATGACTTGAAACCCCCATGGGCAGAGGCAACTCGTAGTGGCAGTCAAACGTGTATTGCGCCACCCAGAGGAGACATGGAAAAGCAGTACACAGTGAGTCTGTTGTGGGCCCAAGAAAACACAATCACAAGATAGTACTCACTATATTCACCACCCATTTGTTTAAATGACTTCATCGCAACACTAGGCAAGTGCCAGCATTACGAAGAGAAGACGGAGAACACCGCTGGAGTCAAGCTATCCTGGCAGAAGAGGGGTGAAACCCTGAAACCGGTCCTAGGATGCTTGTTTCCAGTACAGGGAGGGCCTGGCTTGGCAGTTCGGGCTGGACTGTTCCCATGAGGCACAGGATCAAGACAGATTTTACATATGGCTGGGTTCAAACTGGAATGGCATGGTGAGAATAAATATGATGGATTTAGGCCCAGACTGTACTGGGGTGAATGTATGACATTGTTCTACATTCTGTCCATCAACTGTTGTTTTTGCATTTGTCACCCCGAGTGGGACGGGTTTGCCCAGACGTGGGTCCTGTGCTCTCCATGCCACTGGAATCAAGCTATTCTGGCTGAAGAGGGGTGAAACCCCGAAACCGGTCCTAGGATGCTTGTTTCCAGTCCAGGGAGGACCTTGCTTGGCAGTTCGGCTGGACTGTTCCCATGAGGTGACGTGCGTGGAAAAGAAGATGAGGTAAGTGGCGCACTAAGACTGTTAAGACGTTAAGATTTTAAACCGCAGGGCAGTGGTTAAACGGCCACAGGAGACGGTTCTGAGTTGAAATTAACTGTATTGAGGAAAAGCAACTCACCAACAATGTCCCACTCCCACAGAAAGAGACACCGAGCAGGCAATGGGCACAAAGCCACAACTTCCATATGATGAGAAATTAAGTCAGCTATGTAGAGGCCTAGTGGAAACTAGGTCTGACTGGGAGCTCACCCATAGTCCCTAGGGTTTCAAAACATTTTTTCGGTTAATCAATATTGTAACAGCCCACCTGTATTCCATATAAATAAAACCACAAGTATTTTCACTGATTAAACATTTTTAGTAATGCTACATATATTCAAATTCACTCAAGTTGTGTCAATACGAGCAATAATTCAAACAAAAAGTTCATATTGAAATCAAATGGTTCTGTTGCGTACAATTACATAACAATTAATGAATAAACAGAACAAAAATAACATTTCCCAATGCATTTCGGGTCATATCCGACCCTTCTTCAGGGGAATACAATTCAAGTAGCGAATCCATTCTTGGTTATTTGATTGTTACATTCACATCAGTTCCGTTTCTGGGCACTGCAAAAATAATAATAGTCATATTTTCCCACTGTTCACAGCTCTGTGTACATCATCGTATATTGTAGAATTAACACTGATTTCCATAAGATAGAAGTGTGAATAAGCAGATGATGTGGTTGTATATAACGTAAACGAGAATCACAAAGCATATAGTAAGTGAACGTGATATTGAGAATGCCAACACCCACCCATCGTGGGAAGAGTCCTAATGAAAAATCGTGTCAGAACCCATTGTGCCCCAATCCGTGACCATTAATATACTGTAGTATTTGTAAAAAAGCAGGGGGTGTCTACCTCACTTGTACAAATAACTGCACGAAAAAATCGTGTCAGGTTACCGGAGCAAATGTAATTGAAATCTGGAAAAAGTGTAAAAACTCAATTAGATGGTTGAATTATGATAAAAAGGAACCTGCTGTAAGAAAAGCTGCAGCTGCAGGCTTACCCGATTCTCGGACGAATCTATGTGTGTTCTCGTGTCCCTTGCACTTAAAGTAGTCTTCAAGATCTATAGTGCCAGCTAAAAAGTGAAAAAAATATGCGTAAGCCACCCGTCCTCGTGTGGCATATCGAAAATAATCGGACGGTTATGCCATTAAGGCGGAGGAGCCTACCTCGCCGCTGTCGCGTACCTCGACCTCTTTCCTCCCAATTGCTTCCGGCGTAAACATCCGGTCCGGAACTCCTCTGTTTTAAAAGCAGAACGTACATTGATAAGTCAGCCCTAAGACTTCTAGGTACCTGAACGTTAGGAAATAACTAACGGGATGCCTCAAAATAATTAAGTCAGCCATAACCTTGTCACTGTAACAGACAAGTCCTAGGACAGCTAGTAAGCACACACTTGAGCACGTGTTTATGTTGATGAAACTCCAAATAGTTAGAATGGATATCCAGACAAACATCGTTATCCATAGCTTGCGATGTGACAAACGTGCACAATTAGACTTCCTTTGGCTAAATGTCTCCCAACATACTGATGCACAAGGAGGCAGGTTGTAGCCTGAAACAAATATCCCATTGTAGAGAGAAATCATCAGTGCTGCGTTTTTAAGCATGGTAGATAGTGGGCATGAACCATTTCTCCAATTCTTGTAGTCTGCTTATTTTCTTCTGGTTACATTTTGTTTTTGAATGTCCACAGGGTCATGGGTGATGTGACAAGAGTTGAGTACCTGAGACCCAAAAGAATATAAACACTGACGGTCCTTAGACTTGATGACGGTATAAGTGGTTGTAGCGTGAAAATTCAAATTAAGTAATGATGATGAGCACAGCACGCCTGGGCTAGGGCTGTCAGATGGTGATGACACTGGTGGGGCTGAGAGGCGTAGTGCTTCCTCTTTACTTGTATCTTGTTGTCTTCTTTTTTTTCTGTGACAATAGTCTTTCTTTCATGTAGACATCTCTGTTGTTCTGTGAAGAGCACCCTTGTATCTTCTTTGCAGTTTTTCCTTTCCTGTTGATACCTCCTCTTATACTTTTTGTTGCCTGTGACTGTCTGCTCTGTAGTTATTTTCATCTACAGGTTCTCTTATGGTCGCCAGGTCCCTGAGATCCGCTTGTATCATGTAGGTAGTCACCAGCTTGTCGCCAAAATAAATGTAGTTTCGAGGTCCACAAAGGTAGGATGTAGTTCAAGATATTTTATTGTAGTAAGTTACATGTTCTGTAGAGCAGCCCCATTCTAAGCTCTCACTTCACCTCACATGCTACCAATATTCCGAAGCGCATCATCACTCCAACATTCCATACAGCACACAGCAGAAACACACTGGCTGAGCACGAGGTGGAAATGGCATAACATTAACAAGGGCAGGATAGTACACACTTTATAGCAATTAGGGATAAATGTTTCTGAAGACTTGATTGACAATGTCTTCACCCAAATAGGGTAATCCACATGAGCTAATGGATTAAGGGGACTGACCCAAGAACAGCTCTGTGGCTCTCAATTTGATTAGCCTCTTAGTCCTTATGGTTCTGGGAAAAGTGGGGAAAATGGAAACTTACTGAAGAAATAAGACCCCAAATTATCAATTCCCCTGTGTAATTCTTCATTTCTTAATGGATCCTCAGGACCCCTCTGAGTACAACATGTAATGGGCCATATTTTCCCCACTCCCCTGCAGTTACTGGTACTCCAGCATTGGTTTCTCTGTTGGTAAGAAAAACTCACCCATTTCAGTGCCGTAACACAGGCCTAGGCGGCCCCCACAGCGCGCGGGGCCCTCAGGCTCCAGGAGGATCCCTCACACAGTACTCTGTCCGGGAGGCACTCTTGGAAAGGAGACCTACGAAACCAGCATTAGAGAGACTACTAACATTTGTTAGCACATACAATGTTCATTCCAACAAAATCCAAAAAACAATACGCAAACATTGGAACATTCTTAACATCACAGATACCAACATACCCCTACCTTTGTTCTCTTTTAAAAGAGCACTGAGTTTGCGTGACAGTCTGGTCCACACCAGACCTAGAATTCAAGAGAAAGATAGACCATCTACACTCTGGGATCTTCCGCCAGTACAGGGCCACTATCCTTGTGGCTCATGTAGTGTCTGCCCGCAGACCATTAAAACTGACAAAGTTGATCTGGGTACAGGCAAGATATGGCTTCTCAAGAAACACACAAATTGTAATTCTGAGAGAGTCATATATATGGTAACTTGCCCGTGTTCCCTAAGGTACATCGGGTATACTACCGGCAAAATCAAGTTAAGAATCGGTGCGCATAAGAGTACGATTCGTTGTCAAAAACAATCGACACGACTGACCGACCATTTCTTGACTCATAAGCACACTGCAGAAGACATGAGATGGGTGATTTTAGAACAGCCGTTCATTCCACCCCACATCAGTGATATTTCCAGATTCTTATACATCAAAGAACAGAAATGGATCTTTTCCCTTAAAAGTGATAGTAGGGGACTTAATGATGACATAGCGTGGACCCCGCTGCAATTGTTTTTCTCTTGTCTTCTCTATATGCTCACTACACTGCGTATGCTTACAGGAGCAATATTGGTTCATCCCATAGCTCCCTACAATACCAATATCTATGCACATGACTGTATCATCTAAACATGTAGTGGCTATACTTGCTGTACTCTGAACACGTAAAATACTCTGCACGACCCCAAACCTCTCTTTCCAATGGACAGGGTTTAGTGTTTCTGTAATCAGTCACGTGACCTTACTACCCAATAATGAAGCAATCTGCCCAATTTCAAATATAACATGTTTGTGATGGCCACACACACTTTTCCTTTTCAATGGATGGGGTCTAGCATCCTTATGATACTGACTATGCCCAAATCTTATACTTACTGTGTTTTACGATATGGTCATATATAATATATTAGATCACATGGACTATTGGTTGAGTTTTGAGGACTACTTTAGACTTCAATTGAGTTGGAGATACACAATCTCGCTGCGAGATTCTTTTGAGCTGTAATACCGATCTTTGGTAAGCAATATCGCCTTTACTGAGACGCTTTCAATGATAGCTTCCTTTTTCGCTCTACCGCGCATGCGCACGTAACTATTGTTACCACGCATGCGTCACTGTTAGCGTCCTTTGTTTACATCATACGCGCATGCGCGATGGAAGGAAGTGGGCGAATCCACGGTACTCCGTCTTTCAAATACGGCCCGTACTTTCAAATGACGTTCATTACCTAAGGGTGCAACCAATTATCTAATCATCCCAGGTATACAAAGGAGTCCGTTCGGTACCTCCACTCCCACTTGGAAGCAGGCGAGAGGTACCAACGGACAGGTAGGCTCGTACAGACCACTCTTCGAACCAGAGCGGAGTGCGGTCCATTGCTTTTGAATCCCCTCTTCGAACCATCTCTGCCTAGTTACTAGCTTTTGCAATTTGGGTTCTTCTCTCTCTTTCTTGCCAAAAATTTAGCAGCAAACCCTGTATTATATTCATCAACTAACTGGGTCCCTGCTTTACCTTTTCACTGAACTAGCATGTGTTTAGTCATGCAGTCTCACAGGGAGGTGTCTCTAATGAGAGCAACTGGACACAGTTAAAATCTTTTTTGGAAGTCAGCATAAGTTTAATGAATACACCGCAACTATACAAATATTACGGTGGTACATGTTATCATTTCTTCCATCTTATTTAACAGAGCGGGCCTCATTTTTCCCGAGCGGGTGCCGGGTGAGGTGAGGCAACTTCCCACATAAAGCTGGGTGAGTATGAAATATGAATATGACTACCGTCATGTAAATCAGTAGGACGACTGCCTTTTGCTAAATAATGAGACTTTTTTGCTCGCTTTGAAATATGTGTTGTATGTACTGATTTGTTTGTAAATGGAGGACTAATGGAAACACAGTTTCTGATATCACATATTATATGTGTATGATCTCTCCTATAAGAAAGGATAATTCACCCAATTCTCCACCAGCCAACATTGGGGACCCAAGTTCCTGGTAGGATTATTTTGACTTGATATTGGCTTGCTTCACAATTCACATTAAGATTGTTATTCACTGACATTTGCAGTTGTTACTAAGATCACGGTCCTGAAGAAAGGTGGATATAACCAATCCGCATAGCTGAAACATGTCGACCACTCTGCACTGCGCCTTCACATAGTCATATTTTCACACTATGTGGCGTCATTTTAATCTTAACACTGTAACAGTGCCCAATAAACATATTTTCTGTTACAGTAGTTAATGTTACACTTTTCACTCACATTGCACACCATCACCACCTTTTTGAAATACATTGTGGCTAGAGATTCACCTTGGAATCCATCTCTACACCATCATCTGATGGGTTGGGTGAGACTAGGATTAACCATCCGTATCCCACATGACGATACTCCGCCACAATGGTGGTCTGATGGGAGTTTTTCAGCCACATGTAATTTCTGGGTGTTCCATGACTCCGTTTAGTTCGTAGTTTCAGTACAGCACACATCCTGACTTTGTATCTCTTGCATATCTTTTCTGGCCCCTTCATGTACCTTCCAAGGGGGCCCCCTCAAATTTTGTTATGACAGTAGAACATTTACCGGGCCACTCAGAATGAGGGTCAATGTGTTTTGTAAGGAGTAGTTCCTGGGGGCAGCTGCACTCTCAATCCACACCTAAAAAGGACGCTGGGGCCACTATATCTGAGTGCTTTAGAGGTAAGCTAAAACATCTGTAGCCCAGGCAATATAGTCAGCCTCATCGCTGCGGCAGTAATTTTTGCGCTACGCAGCTTTTTTCAAAAAGCCGCGTTAGATGACGAGCTCAGCTTGTCATCCGCACACGCCCCCCGTGGCTGATGACAAGCTGAGCTCGTCATCAGCATCGAAGGGGTTAAAAACACGTTTGCCCACTAGCTGGTTTTCATGAGTCTTTAAAGAAAATCAGTGCATTCTGTCAATTTGGTGGCGCAATGAAAAGTAACTCAGCTTGAAAAAGCTGCGTACTGTGAGGTCAACTGAGAGGCATTTCCAAATGATGAAACCAATGAAAAACAAAGAGAAAGTACAAACCTAATCCTGTTCTCAAATAGCTAAATTTCATGGCAAAGGTACACTGCATGATGTAATTGCAGTATAGAAAACTAACGTAATTGTAGGAAGTATATAACATTATTTCAAGTTTCTTACCTCACCTACTCAAAGAGCCAAGAAGTTTTAGTGTGCCTGCAGTGAACAATGGGTGAAACCGTTTGCATTCTCTGTAACTCTGGATTACTTATAATGCAGGGACTATACCAGCTCTATTGACTAACTCTTTGCTAAGTTTAAGTGATGTGATTTCACAATGAACATAAGAGTTGTATTGAAACCCATGGTGTACAGAGTGCATCCATTTACCTGGGTGCATCAATGGCTGCATCAACAAAGGCGTGGGCATTGTCCTTTGTTTGTTTCCATTGATGTGAAGAAGACTTTATTCCACCGTGGGGCTCTCTTTACTATTGTTCAGGGACTGTCCAAGGTTTAGTATCAAGTGCATTAATGTTGTGCGGCAACAGATTGTCAAAGCAATCTTTTCAGGTCTGTCATGATAAAAAGCTTTTACAGCGTGGCATGCTCATAGTTATGAAAAGAAAGTACGATGGAATACTGCAATTTCCGAGAATTTGCGTTTTTCGTTCATTTTATTTATAAATGTGGACGTGCATTTAAGAATTGCAAAGTTCATTGTAAAATAACACTGTGAAGTACTACAGAGATATACTGGAAATTTCTGACTTGCTCACAAGTGAGGGGTTTAATATGTATTGGCATGACCTTTCAAAAACTTGGTTCTTCAGCAAGCAGGGCGGACTGGGGTACCAGGAGGAGCTCAGGGGAAAATGCTGAAACCAGCCATGGTTCGTGGTTCTTTAATCTCCTTGCACAATCTCTCTCCTTCAAATAATCCATCCATCTCTCTCTCTCTCTGTCTCTCTCTCTCTCTCTCTCTCTCTCTCCTTGTGACTGCTGTCATTAAGCTCTGGGAAGTGGGTAAAGTGACAGAGGCATCAGCAGCAGCCCTGGGCCTTGAAAACCAGCCTCCAAAGGCTCCACTCGATTGGGGAAATGCCCATTGGGATGAAAGGCCTTTCAGTTTCCAGCCCTGGCAGCAAGAGAAGGCGTTTATCTGCTCCTTTCATTTTTAGATTTCTTAATTTAGAATTAATCATGGCTCAATATGGCCCAATTATGTCGGCCTGGAAAAAGGGTGTGATATTTATCGTAACTGATATATTCTGAAACTGCTGGGATAGAAAATATCAAGTGCGATAAATTAGACACTCAGATGGATCAGTATCCATGGAATGTAGTCTAGCATGTAGATTGTGCTTACCGCACCCAAATCCAGATACTCTGTCTTTTATCTCCATTTTTGTTTTCCCTTTTAGGTTGTGGAAGGTTTTATCTGCTGATGTTTTTGGTGGTGAAGTGAAGTTTACTGTTCTGCTTATGATTGCAGGATGTCCAGTAAGAACTGGATATCTAGGTATGTTACCGAGCCGCACTTTGATCTTGGACTGATAGATTTCACACAATTGTTTGACAGTGTCATTGAGGCACATTTGGAAGCAGAACGTGCTGAGCACAGTCTTTTGCTTTACTTTGCTAAACAGCACAGGGATATAAGGAGGACTGAGAGAAAGGTTCCCTTTTACTTTGATGAGGTTGCTGTTTTGAGCAGACTGTAGCGTTGCTGCTGATGTCTAGCACCATGATTCAAATAGAGATTGTTTGCGTTGTTGGATGTACTTATTCTTGTGAACAGGGTAGTGGGTGAGATGGCAGTAGTTGGTGCAGTCATTTTTGGGCCTTGGTTGCCTTTCTCCTGCAGTGGCATATTCTAACTACAGTCAACAATGGTGAAGGGCATCGAGTCTGATGCACTTCTAGGGGGTAAGAAGGGACGATTGTTGCTTCTTCAATGTCAATAATATGCCTTTTGATGAGATCTATTTTTTTCTTTTGGAATCTGTTGCTAGAGAAGAATATACTGGTGCATCCATTATGGAGTTTATTTTGTAGTTCATTGTCTTAAAGAGTTTACTTATTTGCTTGTTGCTTCAGTGAATAATTATGCTTTTTTTACTAGATTGATGAGGATTTTCCGTGTTGAGCTAACATTATTGGAGCATTGACTTTCATTTTTATCTTCTTTCTGGAGGTGTGTACTTACTATATGTAAGCTTTTGTTGCACCGGTTGACTCAGAGTTTCAGTTTGCATGTGCATGTTTTTATGGTGTCTTA
The DNA here is from genome assembly GCF_964263255.1 of Lissotriton vulgaris. Lineage (NCBI taxonomy): Eukaryota > Metazoa > Chordata > Amphibia > Caudata > Salamandridae > Lissotriton > Lissotriton vulgaris. The sequence continues at coordinate 645,721,487 of NC_141691.1, read as the reverse complement.
CCGCCATATTCATGAAAATCGGCATTTGCGATTCTGTAATAGCGAAAAATAGCGAATCGCTATTCAGAAATCGCAAATCCGAATTCATGAAGAATTGCGAAAAAAAAGCGATTCGCACGCGATCGCAAATTCTGTTAGCGATTACCGATAATCGCAGAAAAATCGCTATTTTCGGCTACCCGCGCCGGGATTGCGAACTCGCAAATAGCGATATCGCTATTTGCGATATCGCTATTTGCGAGATCGCAAACTAGCGAGATCGGGAAAACGGGAAGTCGCATTTCGAGCCCAGTGATGACATCACAACCAGGAAGCTGCCAGTTCCCACCCCCATTCTCCACAGTGAGGCTGACTGAGAGGGAGCAAGTTGGAGAGCTGCAGCAATACGGGAGAGAACTACAAAACCACAACTCTGCTACAATGTCTGAGGAACCTGTACCTGGCACCAGCAGCTCGTCTGGGCGCAAAAGGAAACTAAAATTTTCGGAGCAGGAGCTAGAACACCCGATAGAGGGGGTGGTGGCAAACCATGAGAGACTGTTTGGAAAAGATTCCAGGAGGGTCCCTGAACAAGAGAAACGCAGGATATGGCAGGGGATTGCCTCCACTGTGAACTCCGTGGGAGTGGCGGACAGGTCCCTAGAGGAGTTAAAGAAACGCTGGTATGACCTCCGAGGCCGTGCCAAGGAGAAGGTGGCAGCGCGCCTTGGAGAGTCCTCGGGCACTGGAGGAGGAGGACCAACTGTCCCACCCAATACTGCCATGGAGGACCAGGTGGAGGACATCCTGGAGAAGGAGGCCTGTGTAGGATTTGCACGACTAGACTCATCCCGCACCACCCAAGACACCCAAGGTAAGTGGCATGCGACTGCGACCCTGCCCCCTATGGATGTCCATGACCAAATAGGCTCCCCTAATGTCCCATAGGCATGCCATGGTTGCACATCAAGGAATGTCCTGAAGCATTGTGGGAGATGTAGTCTGGCCACAATGTTGTAGTACCACAATGCAGCCAGACAGGTCCCAAAGCACACAAAGCCACAGCCATTCAGGGAATGTCACCCAGCATGCATGTAGCAACTGCACGTCTGCCAGATACATGCAACTAATGTTCCACCACTTACCCCCACAGGTGGCGAAAGCAGCGATAGCGAAAGGCTGCAAATCGATGAGGAGGTCCAGGAGGAGGAGGTGCCACCACCAACCCAGGCACCAGCCCCTGCCGCTGCATCAACACCAGCAGCCAGATCCACCTGCAGTGTCCCCCCTGCGACTGGTGCAGCACCCACAGCCGCTGCCAGGCCAGCCACCATTGTGCCTCCTGCTACCGCTGCACCACCTAGAGCCGCAGCCAGGGCAGCTACCATTGTGCCCCCTGCATCTGGCACACCAGCAACACCAGCAGTCACACCTCCTGCATCTGGCGCACCAGCAACACCAGCGGTCACACCCCCAGCAGCTGTCGCCACAACATCCGGGCCCGCGCCAGTTGCCACACAGCGGCCAGCCACAGACTCAGGCCAGCAGGGCAGGCGTGGCAGATCACGCCAGCACTCCACTCCAGCAAGCAGGCGGGCCAATGAACAGGGACTGGCGCGTCTCAACGTTGAAAGACGCATGTTGCGGATACACCAGCGCCAGGCACAACAGCAAGGAGCTATTCAGCTGCAGCTCCATATGATAGGGCGCAATGTGGCCACAGTTGCAGGCCACATGGACGGCATGAGGGCAGCCATGGCAGGTGTGGGGGAGCGATTAGACAACATGACTGCAGCCATGGCAGGTGTGGGTGAGGGAATGGCCCGCATGGCTGCAGCCATGGAGGCCAACACCGCTGCGATGTCGACACAGCGCAGTGCAGCACGCCGCAGCCACCGCCAACTTATGAGCCGGCTGGCCTCATACAGCAGGGCAAGTTATGTAGCTGCAAATGAAACTTCTCTGTTGGCGCGGCGCTCCCTGACACAGCAGCACCAACTAGTACAGTGCAGTGAGGACATGACCAGGGTGCTGGAGCACCTCACCACGGCCGTCATTGCACTACACCCTCCAGCAATACCATCCACTGTGGGGGGTGATGATGCTAGTGAGGGGGTGTCCAGCGTCAGCAGCCACTCAGCCTCACAGATCCCACCACACAGCCGCAGCACCAGGCCCACGCCAGGTCCTGAAGCCCCGGAGGAGGATGCCCGTCAGAGGCGCTTGGGCGCAACGCGCAGTAGGCGCACCTGAGAACTTCAGACTATCATTGGCACAGGCTGACGTTAAGCCTGCCATGTTCTAATACACAGCAGTATGCTGTAATACTGTTCGTGGGAGTTATTTGTACTGGAACCTTATTTATTTTTTGTGAATTGAACAAATACATTTATTTTGCAACACACATTAGTGTCATCATTTCATTTTGCATGCATTGTTGATTTGTGGGGTGATGGAAGAGGTTGTACTAGAAACTGTTCACTGTGATGTGGTTGCGACGTCTGTGCCCTTCTGCTGGGTTCTCCCCATGTGCATGGCGCGCATGTGCAGGTGGCCGATTGTCCCCCTCAGATTCACTGCCAGAGATGTCAACAGGTATCCGGCGCTTGGTTGCAATGGTATGTAGTATTGCGCAGACAGCCACAATGCGGCAGCACATTTCAGGACTGTAATACATGGCCCCACCTGTCTTGTGCAGTATGCGGAACCTGCTCTTGAGCAGGCCAAATGTCCTTTCTATGCAATTCCTTGTCCGTATGTGTGCAATATTGTAGCGCCATTGCTGGGGTGTAGCAGGGTTGAGGTATGGGGTCAGGAGGTATTCACGGAGGGCGTAGCCACTGTCACCTGAATGAGAGGAGCAGATGGTGATTGCCTGTGCTGCGCTGTTACATCTTAGCAATGTGACATTTTCAACAAAGTGTACTTACCAAGTAGGTGTCCTTCCCCAAACTCTCCCCTGACCAGTCGTGTGTGGAGGCCGCTGTGCCGGAAAATGAAGGAGTCATGGGTACTCCCTGGGTACTGTGCGACAATGTCAGTGATGTATGTCTTAGCATTGCAGACCATCTGGATGTTGAGGGAGTAGTAGGACTTTCTATTGCGGAACATATACTCCATGGCAGCTGGTGGGCAGATGGCGACGTGGGTACAGTCTATGCATCCGAGCACATGTGGAAAATGGGCTACATTGTAGAATTGTAGCTTGGTCATGTCCAATTCCTGTTGGCTGGCGGGGAATTTGATGTGACGGTGTAGCTGGGTGAGCATGGCGTCAACAAAAGTGTGGAGGCAGCGTGACATGGTGGGCTGGGATATCCCCCCAGCAGCCGCTACTATCCCCTGGAAACTCCCGGAGGCCAGGAGGTGCAGGCTACACAATACCTGCACATGTGTAGGCACCGCATTGGTGCGGCTTGTTGGGTGCTGCATCAGGGGGTCAAGGTCCTGTATTAGCTGCATTATCATTTCCCCATTCAGCCTGTATTTAGCAGATATCTGCTCTCTGGTTTGGCCCAGCAAGGTGACCCGCTGGCGGAATATCCTGTCCTGGATCCGGCGTCTCCTCCGTGCTAATCGCTCTAGCCTTCGACGCCTCACCACCATGTACATTCCTGGCATTGTGGGACTCCTAATGCTGCTGATGATGATGGTCCTTATGTGTGATTGGTCAGGCCAGAACTTGTTGATGATAGGACAACGGTTTTTTGAAAGTTTTTTTTGCATGGCTTTTATGGTTACCACCTGCTTTGAGTTGTCCTTATTTTGCGCGGTGCAAATAGCGATTTTTGGGTTTTTCGCTATTAGTGATTTTTCTTGAATACCGATTGCGATTATATAGCGAATTCGCTATTATTTTCGCAGAATCCGTGGTTTATCGCATTTTCCGATTCGCTAATGCTCACCTGCCGGGATTCTGCGAATATATTAGCGAATTCGCTATTCTGTGTTTGCGATTTCGCTATTTTGATGTTGAATGCCGATTACGGAAATTGCGCCCGCATTTGCATTTTTGCAGCGATTGCGGGCGCAATTTTACTTCATGAATCAGGCTGTTAGAGTAGACACTGCTTGAATTCTGCAGGTGAGGCTGTGAGCTCACTGCACCCTAGGAAATGTACATCTCAATGGAACGCCAAAATGTTGGGTGGATCGGAGAGGGTGTTAAACTCAAATCATAAAGCAATGGGTCCTAGAGACAAGGTTCAAAATAGCATTACAAAATGCAGTCAATAGGTAAAGGACTGACATCAAAGTGTGTTCTGAAGCGGAATTTAGAAAAACCATGAACGTTTATTACAGATTCAAAAGTACAATACAGAGATATTAAAATTCAAATGCAGAAATAGTCTTATATAAGTGTGTAGAGTCATTTCCTTAATAGCTCTCCTCTGTAAGAACAAAGCAAGCTAATAGGCAAATTAGCAAATATACTAAGGACCCAATTCATATATTGTCAACATGTATACTCTATCGTAATGGCAACAGAGTAAACACACCTATAAGATAAAGGTCTGAAAATTTGGGCACAACGCTTTACTGCCATCGCCCAGGAGCTTATTCACTGTCACCAAACTGGGTTTGTAGCTGGAAGGTCCATGTCCACAAATACTGGGTTTTTAATTCAAGCTCTTTACTATGTGACAAACAATAAAATACCTCCCCTCATTACCATGGTCAATGCTGAAAAAGCATTCGACCTGGTAAATTAGGCCGCACTTTTTTTCGGTTTAGGTAAATTCGGTATTCCGGCTCAAGTTTTTAATATGTTGAAAAATATCTGCCAAGGTGCTCAGGCCAGGGTGATAGTTAATGGAGACTCAATGGGGACTGTGGAAATAAACCGCAGTACTAGACAAGTGTGTCCGATGTCACCTCTACTTTTCACTGTTTTCATCGAACCCCTTGCCGTAAGAATCCGCGGAAACCCCCTTGTTAGAGCTCCATGCGAAGTAAAAATTATTTGCAGACAATATAATTATGTACCTTTGCCCGGATAAACAGATCATGGAAGAAGCTCTTTTAGTGTTTAACAAATTTTAACAAATAGGAGGCTATAAAATAAACCAAAATAAAATGGGGATTTTAGTGCTCAACATGAATTGTAACTGTTTACCCACGATTTTAGGAACCCATGCCTTGAAAGAGGAGCCTATCAGATATTTGGATATTAATGTCTCGTGCCACATAGGTCAATTATTCAATCTGAACTATATAGCTGGGCGAATTAAAATTAAAACCCTATTGGACAAATGGTCCCTTCTGCTATTGACTTTGATCAGGCGTGTAGCACTCTTAAACATGTCAATTCTTCCACTAATAATATTTTTGTTTGTTAATGTACCCTTAAAAATTAATCCTAAATATTTCAAGGAAATCAACTCTATGTTCAGGGAGTTTGGAATAAAAAGGCGTCAAGGGTTAAACTGCCATACTACAATTAGAGATAAATCAAGGGGTTTAGCCTTACCAAACATCAGCACCTACTACAAGGCTGCATTATTAGATCTTACTTAGATGGAACACAATGACCAGATGGACACATATTTTTTTTCCAAAATGATTGATGAGGCTGGCACACTAATTCCAGTTTTCTTAAAAACATCTAAACTACCGAAAAAGTCCCGTTATAAGACTGTTCGTGACTATTCTAACGGACTCCAGTTGTTTTTTAAACAGGCGAAATCATCTGTGTTTGCCTTTTTGAAGTTGGAGGAATCTAAAGGGTTTGGCCTGCATATTAATTCCAGTCATGTTAGGAGATGGAAGGATATTGGCTTTGAGAATCTGGGCCATGTTTTCATTGGAAATACAGTTGGGAAGGAGTACTAGGTAGATCAGGGAACCAAATTAAGCCAGGGTTCTTGAAATATATGCATATCACAAACTTTATTAAAAAATATAATCTCCCGTTAAATGGGGTTCCAATCGCCCTGGTTAATGCTCTATTTAAAGTAAAATTAATGGGATTGAGAAATTGGTTTTCCTCAATTATGAAACACAATGCACTTTCCTTGGTGGATGAATTCTTGGGAAAAATAACTCGAGAGACTAACTGTTCATTTTCTTACCAGGAATGACTGGCTATAGCCTAGCTAGGAAGCAAGGCCCGAGAGCAGCTAATTTAAAAAGGATGGCCTTCTTGTCACAGTGGGTGGCTTAATATACTCCGAAAAAGCTAAATCAATGTCTTCCGGAAGTGGATAATAAATGCTTTTGATGTCTCTCCCAAGGCGAGGGAGACTGGTTTCATACATTTTTCACATGCCTGAAGCTTGAAGCCTTTTGGAAAAACATTTTTTAGCAATGAGCCGGTCAATTATAAAAAAGATCAACCAAGATACAGAAGTGGCTCTCTTTGCACTCTATAAAGTTAGGTCAGATCTGACCAAATCCGAAGAGATGTATATCTCAATCTGCTCTACAGTAGCCCGCTCATTAATTCTCCAAAATTGGAGGTCGGAAGAGATTCCATTTAATCCTAAATGGGTAAATAAAATGGCAAGAATAATGGAGATTTGAGGAAGCATATGTTAAATTGGTTGGTGCACCAAAAAAGATTGCAGTGGTTCGGAAGTTCTTTGACAATTTGGCTGTATTATAGGAATCTTAGCACTTTAGAACTTTGCACTTTAGCAAATGTAACACTTTAATGCATTGCACTTTAAATCCCTAAAAGGGGAAAAGTTTTGGACTGTAATAATGCCAAGATTTTACACACGAAAAAAGTTGCAAATAATCCAACTGATTTTACTCGTATTATTGATGATCATTAGGCACTAGTCACTTTAGGGTAGTTTGAGATGTGGAAGGTGTAATTGCTTTCTTGATGCTTATGAATATAGGGAGTACAAGACTCTCTGTTTTATTTTTTTGAGGATATGTCCATCTTGGTTTGAAGGGTTTCAGCTGTGAAATGTATATATTATATATGTGCTTCAAATTTGGATGCATGAGGGTTGTCGTTTCCTGATGACCAATGCTATGTTATTTTTTGTTCTCTGCTCTGCTAAAAAAAAAAAAAAAATAACAAACAAAGAGGAAAAAAAAGATAAAGGTCTGACTGTGAAATTTAAAAGCGGGTGGAACCGAGGTTTTATCACGACAGACACTACTCCGTCTGTTTGCCTTGATTAAACCCCTCTGACAGCCCTGTGGAGTAAGTGCCTTTGGAGTCAGGACTCTAATTCTGTCCATCCAACTTGGATTGGCGGAACTAGAGGTCAATTTTCACTTCCCTGCTAAATGTGCCCCTCGTCACAAGAGAGGTCTCTCAGGGTGAGGGGAACATTTGCTTCTTTATTTTAAAAAAGAAAATTAAGCAGAAAATGGTTTGGTGCAGAGCTCTGTCATGTTGATGGAGCGCAGCGCCAACCTGTAAATAGCATTGACAGGAATGGCTGTGACACCGGGTTGGATTAACCCTAGGATTATGATTTTGGAGAAAGTGCCAGACACCTTATTGCACAATAGCTGAAGTAGGAGGAGGCTCACCACTCTATTCCAGCTCTCAAACCACACAGGATTTTAATCACTAACCCTATGCAGATTGCATAAAAACTTGATCTTTTTATAAGAACCTATACTCATTAACTGCTGAAGACTCCATATAGATGGGGGAATCAGCATTCTTTAAGTGCCTCGCCTTTTCTCGTCTCACAGCTGAATCTGCAGCTGCATTTAAGACTAAACTTACCAAGGGTGAGATTCAAGATTCTATCAAAACATGTCTACCAGCAAAGCACCTAGAGAGGATAAACTCCCTGTTAAATAATATAAAATAAATGAACAAATGATACTGCCACTATTGGCTAACGTTTATAAAGATGTGTGTGAGTCTGGAGTTTAACAGAGCTAAAATTGTACTCTTTCCCAAGCTGAACAAAGATCCCCTCCACTGTAGTACCCATCACCCTATCTGCTTTATAAATACGGACTTAAAAATGTTGGTGAAAGTACTGGCTGCCCACTTTAAAGAAATTCATCCCATCACTGATTGAAGTTCATCGTCTAACAACATGAGACTCCTGTTGCATGTCATCTGGCAGGCTAATAAAGAGCTTGGAAAGAAAGTGCCAATTTACCTAGGTGCCAATAAGGCATTCAATAATGTTGAATGACCCTATATAGTCCAGGTCTTAATGAGAGTGGGATTCCAAGACCTTTTCATTAGAAGACAAATCTTCTGTATCACTCCACCACAGCGTTGCAGTTCTAATGCATTTCAATCTGCACCATTTCAAACTGCAATGGGTACCCGGAAAGGCTGCCCCTTCTCCCTGCGTATCTTCTTGTTGCCATTGGAACCTTTTGGTGGCTAAACTCTGTGCATCCACTACTGCCTTCAGCATCAGTAGAATAGCAGGGGAAGTGAAAATCTACAATTTTCTTATTGCGTTTTACTTCTACTTGACATTCTGGAATCTGCCATCCTTTCTGTCCTAGATATTCTTAATGAATTTGAGACCTTCTCTGGCTATTGCAATAACTGGTATAAAAGTAAAGCTCTACCTCTAATTTGCACAAATCCTGCAACAGTCCTGGTGGGGCTACCTTGCAAACAGCACAGGACAACATGGATGCTTCGCTCACCAGCACAATCCTGGACTTCATGGAATGGCCTATCCTAGGGCTGTTGATGCAGGGTTGCATCCAAATGGTGAAGATGGCGACTGTACCTCAATTTAAATATCTCTTTTGGAATGACTCAGATCACCATTCCAACATATATGTTTCACAAACTTGATCATATGTCACTCTATTATAAAGCAGACCTGGTCTATGTCTACTCTAAAAACGTGCAATGTCCTGACTGGGTACTGACTGAACGTACTTTCCTTACATACCCGACTGCACATGACACCCCTTACAACACTGCAACCACAGCTGAGGGCAAAATGAATCTTGTCCTAACTGCATCGATTAGTGAAAGGGAGAACACAAATCCACTCCCTAAGACCCCCACCTACACCCATGACAAAGCTACCGTCTAAAACAACAAATCGATTTGCATAGATAGCCAACCAATAAGATGGAAGGGTTCGTTAAACTGAGGAATTGATACAGTGGATCTGAATGCAGAGGGTCTTAAATCCTTTGCTGCACTACAGGAAGAATTCGAGTTGGGGACACATCTGTGGAAATACTTCAAACTTAAACACTTTCTACAATGTGCTAAGATATCCTTGGAGGCCCCGTCCCAGATCAATGGTACATGATTACCTCCAAAAATGGTGTTCCTTCATGGGAGTTATCCCAGGATTATACAAAGTACTTATAGATGAGTTTTATTCTATCCCTCTCTGATGCATCTTGTGAGACAAGTGGCAGTGTTGCTTAGGTAAAGTCTACACTGTTGCAGACTGGCTCAAATTTTTGGATACCCATGACAGGGCCCTCCATGAAGCCCAACTCAAGTTTCAATTTTTTCAAACTGTGTCATGAGTGACATTGGTCTCTGCACCGACTTAAAATGGCTAATATTACTTCTACAGCAGTGTGTTGAAGATGCAAAGACCCCGACAGTGACATTGTGCAGAATATACATTCCTGTCCTTCTTTTCACCTGCACTGGCAAAAGGTCCTCGCCTCTATTAGCTCATGCGATGGTCTGTCTTTACAACCCTCCATGGAACTGATCTCTCTTCACAACACATTGGGAGTGGCAGACTTGACCACTTTATTGAAATGATTAGACACAGCTCTTGCGGTGACCTCAATGGCCATCCTCTATCTTTGAAAACTGGTGGCACCTGACACTCATATCAAATGCATGCAAGATAAGGTGGTGACTGCCTTACACAAACAAATAATTTAACACATTTTGGATAAATGCCCTTAGTTTGACAGCATATGATAATATTTTGTATCTAGGGTGTCCTCCCTTCTGTGACTTTAGGGTGTTCATGAGAACCTAGGATTGGATTTGTCTCTTCTCATTTCTCTAATACCCCTTTTCCTTCTTTTCTCCTTCTCTCATTGGCACAGTCTTTTTCTTTCTTTCTTTCTTTCTTTCTTACTGTAGGATGCAGATGCATGGTTTGATTTGACTGCCTCCATGCAACGTCTATGAGTACATGGACTCTCCTGGATGGACACCAAACAGTTGTATCATGATTCAGTATGGATTAATCTTCATTTTCCCTATTCTTCTCCTTCTTTATTTCTATTGTATATGTATAATCATTGCATACTGGAATATAACTTGTATATGACAGTATTTGAATAACAAAAGAGATGACTGGGCTGTTCCTTAGGGAAGGAAGAAGGAAAGGGGGACTAGGGAAAAAGGGTAAGTGCTCAATGGAGAACAACCCCTGGGTATCCAATTTGTTGGATACAATGGCCTCACACACCTTTGCAAGTGTCATGCTTCATCATCGGCAATGCTCCTCGTTGGGCAGGCGGTGCAATGCCCAACGGGCTCACCTCAAAGATGGGCTCTTTATCGGAGATCTTTTATCCAACTGCCTATGGGTGAAGTGGGGGTGAGGGGCCAGGACAGAGTAGATAGTGTCGGTGAGGATAAAATGTGGCACAAGGTCCCCGGAAAGCAATTTTATTCTGGTGGTCCTCTGCCACAAGTAAAATCAAGGATAGCCGGTGCTCATGGGGACTATGGTTTCCCAGAGTGGACCAGGGCTAAAGTGCAAATGGTGTAGTCAACATGTTTCTCGCTTCTAGTACATTGACTGCGATTCTTCAGGACCTAGTAAAAAACTACAATCTACAAAACATGACGTAGTGATTAGTATCAGTTTAAATACAGCACATAAGTTGTACTACCTGTATGACACTGCTCTTGCCTAAGGGTTAGAGTTATAGGGTGTCAACAGTACCAGGTGGGTCTGACATCAAGGGAGAAGCCATAAAGTTTGAGGTTTCTATTGCTCGTGTCACGGCCAGTCAAGCCAACCCATCTCACCGGGTCCGGATGAGATGGGTTGGCTTGACTGGCCCTGACACGAGAAGTAGAAACCTCAAACTTTATGGCTTCTCCCTTGATGTCAGACCCACCGGGCTCTTTGAGGTGAGCCCGTTGGGCATTGCACCGCCTGCCCAACGAGGAGCATTGCCGATGATGAAGCATGACACTCGCAAGGGTGTGTGAGGCCATTATATCCAACAAATTGGATACCCAGGGGTTGTCCTCCATTGAGCACTAACCCTTTTTCCCTAGTGACCCTTTCCTTCTTCCTTCCCTAAGGAACAGCCCAGTCATCTCTTTTGTTGTCTTCATATCTGGGGCTACGACTGTGGCCGGACCTTCCATTCCCTTCTCTTGTGAATGGTAATCAATGCCCTACTGGATCACAATTGATCCTTGTCTTCCCCTACCTATTGTTACACAGTATTTGAATAACCCAAAAAAGAAAAGTAATAACAATTTTTTTTAAAAAGGAATGACCTCCAGCTTGGAGGTCATTTCGAAATTTGGCTCCATCAGGATGACAGAGTAATTTACTCCATCACACTGACAGAGAAACGGGCTGGCCGCCCATATATAAAGAAGGTCCTAAGTCTCAAAAGAGCATTAAAATCAAAAAGAAATCGGGCAGCATCCCTGGCATAAAGCAAACATTGTTTGCCCACACCCAAATTCAAGGGTTTATATAACTAATTTCTTGCTAAAAAAAATATTTTAAACTGCAAAGTGAGCAAGATGTGAGTAAAGATTACATTTTCAACAAATTATATTGAATTATTATGAATCGTGACATAACACTGTAACATTTGCACTAACCCACTACATGAATATTGATTAAGTCCTTTGGGCCTACTGTGTTCCGAACATGTCAGAACATCTGGCTACATGAACAACAGTGAACCATTGAGAATGAGAGCTATATCCCATGCAGAAGGTCCATGGCAATGCTACAAAAGCTTCCTCAAGCAGGCTCTCTTCGAGACTGTGTCATTTAGAAATAAACAAATCCATATCTTGCTGTACATAATGTCAGGCTAAAATATAAACAGAGAATGAACATGGTACACCATCCGCTTTGGACAAGATGTCATTGAGTTCTAACTGAGGCCTAGTTAATTTAAGCCAGAAAAACACACTTCAACATGTTATAGTTTTTTGTTTTAATTGTAATATTTCCATGTCAGTATACACATGTGAATTCAAGTGTAGATTCATTGCTATGCGCGCTATTAATTTTGCAAATGTAGATTTAAATGCACACATGCTCCAACAAGGGTGATGAGTTGGTTGTTAGCATTGCATGTGCAGGTATATAATTTGATGTACTATGGTGAAACGCTTCTGTGTGTGAAATGTATACACTGTTTTGAATTTTGGGGACACTATCATCATTTTGCATTATGTTTGTTAGGCACTAAAAATGTTTTTATGGCTCGACGTGCACGGACTCCTAGAACCAAGCCAGATCTTAGGATTGACTATGACTCGGCTCACCTTATTAATTTGCTGGCATACCAACCTCTATTTGCCACTTGGCATGCTACATGGGCTGTCAGTCACTTGATAAAATGATTTGTGAAAGGCGAGGACTGGAAATATGGAGATTTGACAACCCTACCATCAAGGCTTCTCACAGCAGAGACAAACACGAGTGTGTGCAGTGATAATCACGAGCGAAGAAACACCAGGCTGTTGTGCTACATGTGACAGTCTTGCTTCTTATATCATTTATCTTAATATGTCAATGGTGTTCTTGAGCGAACTGCTCCCATGCTTAGGGTTAACTAAACTGGTAACAGATACATTGAGTCATTCCACTTCTTCCAAATTAGGTAGTACATTGAAACGATTATGGATGGCTACACCGTATATTACGTTATGAGTTACTAGTGGGACGTCCCTACTTTATTTAATATGGTTAAAATAACTGTGTTTATAAAAGTATCCTCATGGTACAATATTAATGTGTTCTGCTGAGATCGAGTGATTTCCAGCCCTGCTCAAAATCGACTGAATTAGTTGCAGAGTTTTAAAATTGAATATGACACATTTGCCAGCCATATTCTTACACTCCCTCCCTATCCAGCTCACCCTTCTTGCCATTTTGAACTCTAAAAAGAGTCTGTCAGTTAGACCAGTCCTAGACCTGAGCCAGGATAACGATTTATTTCTCAGACTCTCACAGGTTTCAACCATCCCCTGGCGCAGTCTGGGGACCTTAGCTAATACCACTGTGTAAGGGGATGCTACTGGTGGTAAATCTATGTATGTTGTCTGACTTTGAAACTCAGGATCATCCATAGATCTTGGCTCTTTCATCACTTTAGGCCCCTTTGCTTGATTAGTTATTATTCCGCTCTGAGTAAATGGCTTATATTGTGTCCCCATATCACTATTACGTGTTAGAGGATGCTCTCTAGGAGTGTGGGTATTTAACTTTGGTCCTGGGATTCGTACTCACACTACAGGTACTCTGGGCATCAATAAAACAGATATAATAGGCCCACATTTATTATGACATTTAAACAAAACGTCTTTCATTGCCCTCCATCTTACACTCTTTAAAGTCTCCCTAAGATAACTATCAAGGGCATCCAGTTTATTATTCAATTTCAGTAGCGCCTTCTCCCACCAGATATTTTATTCTTTGCAAGTGTCCTACCCTTCTTCGGGGCTCATTTTTGTGTTAAACACGGGGTTGCCATATCCTTTGTACTGGTTTCCATGTCCAGCTTGGATGAAATAGCTGGATTTCTAGGATCCCTAGAGATCGGTTGAGGATCACTCTCAAGAGCACTATCTATAATATGATCTGAAATATTCACGACACAACCATTTCTTTCATCTATTCCACTGCACCTTTCAATCAGTTGATCAGTTGACTCTTTATCGTTGTCAGATAAGATAGGAAAACCAGCAATATTAATCCTATCTGGATTCATGGCCTCTTCTACAGTTAAAATTTGCTTTTCTATCGCACCCATAGCGACTGTCAAATAATTTAGTAGTGTCAAACAAGGTCCTACCCCCACTTTACTCTGTTTTTTCTTGTGTGGTATGGTAGATGATTTTGTCTTCCCCATGTTGGCTCAACCTTGAGTTTTTTCTATTTGGGGGGGGTATCTATGAATATAAATTGATATGATTCTCTTAATTGCCAATGCTATGATCAGTCTCAATCTTAATACCCCAAAGAAAAAACATTCAATACTTCAGGGGTGCCCACGTAACTGTCAATAAACAATAATCCAATATTAGTCTGTGAGTTCCAAGTGATCGAATACAGGTACAGGCAGTACCATTGCGCTTTATGTAGATAGAATAAGGAGCACAGTACCTTCATAAACACGTATTACAGCAGACAGCCAAGAGCCGTGGCCCAGCCCGGCCTCTTCCAGACTCTGACGGGCGAACACGGGCCCCTCTTGGCCCAGTCTTCGCACCAAGGTCGAGCCCGGGCACGCCCCGCGCGTGTCCCGCACTGCGGAAGGCACCTGTTGTTTTTATTGCGCTCCTGCGCTTTCTCACGGTGCTTGGGCTCTACTGCTCCTCCCACGCAGGTCCAGTCAGGCCAGGAGGGAGCAGGAGTAAAGTGCTGAGTGCTGGGTCCGATAAGGGAGGGAGCGGGAATAAAATGCAAATGCTGTGTCGCGGTGCAAAGTGCAGAATGAAGACTTTCCAATGGCGCGTCCCAAGCTGCGGGAGGCGCCTGCTGTTTTTATTGCGCTCCTTCGCTGTCTCGCAGTACTTGGACTCTACTGCTCCTACCACCCGGATCCAGTCAGGCCGGGAGGGAGCTGGAGTAAAGTGCTGAGTGCCGAGTCCGATACGGGAGGGAGCCGGAATAAAATGCAAATGCTGTGTCCCGGTGCAAAGTGCATAAAGAAGAGTTTCCAACAGTCAGTCCCATGCTGCGGGAGGCGCCTGTTGTTTTTATCGCACTCCTGCACTGTCTCGCTGTGCTTGGGCACTACTGCTCCTCCCACGCATGTCCAGTCAGGGCGGGAGGGATCAGGAGTAAAGTGCTGAGTGCTGGGACCGATACGGGAGGGAGCGAGAATTAAATGCAAATGCTGTGTCCCAGTGCAAAGTACAGAATGAAGAGTTTCCAACGGCGCGTCCCCTTGCTTGCTCCTGTCATATTGTTCTTTAACCAAGTCATCAGTATCCTTACTTAAATCTACTCAGGTCAGACCACATTAGCCCCAGTTGCAATTCATTAAGGGTGTTCTTTATATAAGACACCCAAGAACTCCTACCATAGCCACTGCCATGTGCTGCATCTGCCACAGTTGTAGGCTAGGTTGCAGCCTTAGGAATCCGCACAAGCCTGAACCAATAAAGCATCTGCATAAAGTGCAAGCAGGGGGGTACCAAGACCTAATTTCAGCAAGACTCTTAGAAAATTATTCTTGGCCACTTTAAGCGGGTGTAGATTCCCATAACCCCAAAGCCCAGTACTGCGAGTGCCTAAGGATTAGCCAAGAATGTTTTTAAGTCTTTCCAATCAATTTACAGATTTTGCCAGTCGGGAATTCCTGATGCCTCTTGAAAAGGGTGACAGACCTTTGCCACCGAATTAGAACAGAGCTATACCAAAGACCTAAACTTTGCATGCATCATCAATGGTCAGATTAATGTTCAGTCAATGATGACAGGCTGGTCAAGCTTCAACACCTTTATTTATCTTAAAGGATTAGTATTGTTTTGTTGTCTTCATTCAGATTCGTTTTATAGAAATGTCAATAAAAGTTTGATTAGTGACAGCATAAATCAATACAGAGTGTTCCGTAAATGAAATTGCCACTTAACCTAGCTAAGGAGCCAAATCTACCCTAAACAGAACCCAAGAACAGGCGCGGTGCATCCATTGAGGCGTAGAGGCGTAGCCCCATTAGGCCTCGTGTTGTGGGCACCGCGCCTGCAAAGCAGGACAAACAGGATATTGCTGTTCTGTTCTCACCTCACACCCGAATATCGGAGTGCCCGCCGCAAGGAGGTGGGGCTGGGGCTGGGCTGAGCTGCTGCTGCTTGAGTGACAGTTCAATCACTCAGCTGCAGCAGTAGTGCGCAAACTGCGCATGTGTATTTTTGGGCTTTATTCAGCCCGCACATGCGCTTACTCTTCCCCCTTAGCGAGGGACCCAAGGGGTGCTGTTTCATACAGCACCCCCAGGGCCGCAGCCCTCAGGGTTAAAAGGGGAAAATGGTATCTGTGCCCCCCTAGCCAATCCTGGCGCTGCATGCAGCACCTGGATTGGTTGGTCCCAATGGTCCACAGCGCAGCAATCCATTGTTGGGTGCTGCGCGCGTGGGTGGTGCCATGCCCTATCAAATGCCAGGGTACAAAGAAGTAAACAAGGTTCAACCGCCTCCCGTCACATCCAGTCTCCTGATTTGGCCGTTTAGAATTTGCAAAAGAAAAGAGCGGGGAGAAGTTAGTTCCACCCCGTTGCAGAGCAGAGGAGATGGACAGGATCGGAGGAGAATGGAGATACCGGGTAAGTTTATTTTTTTATTGTATTCATTAAATTAAGGGCCTGAAATTGCTGCCACGCACTCAGTCTACTCTAAGTCTAAGGCCGTCATTAGTAGGGAACTCCATACCACACTCGGGAGTCTAATAGAAGGAAACACGATGAGGATTCCTTTACTTTTTTTGCTACACAGACACAATGTCGTTAATACTAGCTCGCGCTTAACCTCTCCCTAAATTAGGGATTTTCAAGAACGATCCAATATGATTGCATATATTGTGAGGTGTAAAAGTTGTCTTTATAATTGATGCATTCTTTACAATTTGTTCATGCCATTCTTTCATTCTGCATTTACTTGAACGTGGTTTCAGCTGTTTCAAATGATGTTCTTAAATCCTTCGCCGAATCCCATTCTTCTAGCAAACGATTTAACACTATCTCCCTCCGAGCAGGGTTGCCTTGCATCCGATTTTCAGGATACGTGCTTCTGAACTGAATTGCTTCCATAGTGTTTTAAAAGCACTGTGGCGATTGGAAGCAGCTCATTTTCTAGTGCAGGTGGCTCTTTCACAGTACTTTAGTTTCCATTCAATTATGTATTTACGCATCCATATATTAGTTACTTTTTTTACTTGTTATGTTCCTATCACTTTACTTCTCATCCTGACCATAGTTTTTAATACCTTTGAAAGTGTAGTTTCAGACAGGAGATGAATTCATTGGAAACCCCTTATAATTAATAAGTAATATTACAATATGGCAAGCAAGGTTTGCATAACTATGCAGATATTTATATTTCTACCTATTGAAAGCAAATTAAGAAAGCACTTTGGGGCATATTATCAACGGGGTTTATCTCCGCTTTTTTGGCTTTAAAAGCCAAGAAAGCGGAGATAATTTTAGCTCCCTATTACCTAGCTGTCGCTAACACCAGTTAGCGATAGCTAGTGGGAGATAGCGACCATCTTGGGCCCGCTTTGCATGTCAGTGATATTTATCACTAAAGACATGCAAAGTGGGCGTGCCAAGATGTTAGCGACTGGAAACAGTTGCTAACATCGCTATCTCCTATTACCAACTTTTAGAGATATTCGCGCTAAGAGCAAATATCTCCAAAAGTTAACACCTGCCCCTGAGCAGTTCTTAGCCATGTTATCCAATGGTAGGTGGATAACTTTTCAGCGATATTCATGCATTTCGGGCGATTTTTATCGCTTAGGAGATAAACCTTGATAATAACAAGGTACCTAAGCGATAAAAATCGCTGCAGCTCAGCGATAAAAATATCGCCGCTAAACCAACATAGCGATATTTATCGCTAGTTGTTGGTAATATGCCCCATTGTTATTGTAATTTGTTAATATATAGTGCTATATATTGTAGATTTTCGATTGCTAAGTACTGTATTTAGTAGGCATTACCCAATTTAATAGCACTCGAATCCCTGGTCTTAGATGTATTATAGGCTCTGGCAATCTGGCTGCGATTCAAACGTGTGACTTGCAGGTGACAGAAGATTCTAGCAGCTACAATAAATTAACCCACAGAGCCATTTTGCTGGTAAAAGTATGTGAGCTAATTTCACTTTAACGCATCTCTCACATAAAAATATTAAGTAGTTCTGTTAGATGTCCAGTTGCTGTTGTCATCAGAAAATACATGTCAGTTCTCTTGATAATGCTACATAGGCTATAAAATCAACAACTTGTAAAAGCCGATTGCTAGATGACATAATAGCAATAGGTGCATTATAAAGGGCCTCTTTGGAGCTCAGCACTTGAGTACCAACGTTGCTTCAGGTCATAGCTGTAGTCATATGGCTAGCAGAGATCTGTGTGGGAACGTAGAATTGGAAAAGCAGAGGCATTTTCACCTAATTGTTTGTTAGGAATGAGGTGCTTTCGCAGAGCTATGTGTTGGATCCTAATACTGGACTACCAAGGAGCTCTGCGAGTCATGAATGTGGTGCAGTGGATGCTTTCTGGAGTGCCAGTGATGGTTAGATTTGTGGTGTGTAATGATAAAGAACCTGCACCAGCACCATCCATTTGTACAGAGCCCTGAGAGCTCTGGAACCAGATACTTGATAACGTCACTGATTTATTACCAATAGTCCACTGATCTATTTTTAGCAGGGCAGTTGTCCATAGATTTGTATCACTCTGCATTTGGGACAGCTATTAATTAAACCTAGTAAAGGCCAGCTTCAAGAGCAGGACATGAATATTCAACATCATAAGACCACACAACGCTTTGAAATGCATGCCAGATAACTGCTGCTGGTCAGGAGCCCATTTCTTGGGATTTTCTGTAATAGAAAAACATAACTGTCGAAATGTTTCTGACGCTAAGTCCTGCTGGCACACAGCGTGTATATTGCTCAGAGGTGCGTGGCACTGGCAGGGCCAAGCTTCAGGAACATTTCTGTCTACATATTGTTATATGACATCACTTTATTATTGTAATAACTGCACTTTCACAACTGCTTTATTAACCTTCTTGCTTCTCAAATTTGCTTGAAAGTTTACCATTTACCCACTGCGCACGCTCGTCGCGGTGCCCTGCATCTGAAAGTTTACGCCTCGCCACTTTCAAATGTCACAAGCCACCACTTTTCGGAAAAGAGCAAGAATTAGAATATGGAAGAACTACCTACAAAAAGCTGTTCTAGGAACTCAGCCGACTTCCTTACAGCTGCAGTAACAACTGCTTTAAAAGGAGGGTCATTGCAGTAGCATTGATCAAGAAAGGGTCTCAAAATAAAAGAAGAATAAAGTCACCTTTAGCAGTGCCTGTGGGTAACAAGAGTAAAGAAGCCACTTTTGAGTGGAGAGTCGCACTGGCAGAATATAGATATATGGGTCAGAGTCTTCTTCTCATTTGAATTTGCAAAAGCTCATCCTCTCTAACAAGCTAGGAACACTCATTAATATAAAACCATAAAATAATGTATTGATAATTGTTAGGCATTAAGTCTCCTCTTTCAATGGAAACCGCTCATCCAATGGTGTTGTCAACTACTAATGTTTCTCTTCCTGATTGCCACAGTAAATAATGTCATCAATGTAATGTAAAACATTTTTCAAGACTTTGTTACATGGAGAAAAGTTCTCATGAGAACCTTCTAATCCAATCTAAAAGATGCGATGTATGTCCATTGTTAATACAAAGCAAGTGGAGTAAGATGACAAGAAACTTGAAATAACTTTCTGTAAGGCATTCATAAAATATATCAAATCATTATTTATTCAAGTGGTCACAGCAGCTCATTGTATTAGGAAAGTGACTTAGCATGGTGTGTGGAAGCTAAAGAAACATGGATTTAAAGTCAGCACGTTCTTAAGCAAGTTGATGGTGCTAGGCAAAATGTTCTAAATAAATGTCTATTAAGCTATGAGCAAGAGTCGAAAGAAAAAGCTTTTAGGCCCAACTAAAAAGGCACATTTTAGAATGGTAGTCTGGTAAAAGAAAAAATCTATATTATTTTACATATGTTTAAGTACTACACATTTCAATACATACGGTAAATCTAGGAATCATTTACTAAATTAATAACACATTTGAATATGATTCTTTGATGTAATAAAACAGGCACAATTTTCTACATGTCATTTTGTCTGCGAAAACATTTCTATAGCAGTTTAAACGCATTCTAAAGTTCAATTCTAACATGGTCTGTGAGTCAAATTTTCATTTTTAAAGTAGTTCCCCACAGCATCATTTAGTGCTGCAGCCTTTTGTTTGTAAATTTGCAGGATAATGCTTATACTCTTAGCACCTGCCTTGTGTCTAAACTTTAGAACTGCACCAGAAGACTGGCTCAAGACTGCAGTTGCCTACTGTATGCGGCCCTTCAATTGCAAAGTGCAACTTTAGAAAGTTGTCTCTTTGAGGCCCAAAGCTCCCAGTGCCTGTTTACAATTGCAAACCATATATTGCCCTCAATACAGCGTTCTGTCCATATGGGGAGAGATGTGAATGACTCTTAGAAATAGAAACAAGAGCCTTGCAGAGGGAATAGGTGTTGCCTCCTTCTGGAAGGATGACCAGAGTGGGTGTGGGTCAAAAATTCGAGATTCAAAGCGAAAGCGCCTTTGAAGGGAAAATGGTAGTGACATTCAAGAGGGGCTGCTCCTTTGTTTTAGCAGACACGCTGGCATCTTGGGCAGAGAGGAAAAAGCCATTGTCAAACCAGTTTTTCCAGGGGAGTGTAGCCCCAGGTAGCCACACCTATGGATTAGTCGAGGGAGCTCTATACCCCAAGAGCAGGGTTCAGTTTTGTTGACAGTGGGCAGAATAGTGCAGGCTGGTCTAGTTGAATGCCGCACTTTTCAGGTAGTTGTCATTAGGCGGGCGGGGACCTGGTAGCCCATTAGGTCATTAGTCACCACATCCCCAAGGCTCGTCTTGACTGGAGAGAGGAACAAAGAAGGATCGCCCTGCTGTTCCCTGCTCTTCCCTGATCCCGCAAAAAGACACTGCAACAAAGGCTGGACTGCCCATGCTACTTCTTGGGCTAGCAAAGAAAGGACACTGCCTGTGGTGTTCACCTCGAGGAAAATTCGCCCGAGCCCAAGACAGAGAAGGTTACTCAAAGAGTTGGTTGGTTGACTCCCTGGTACAATTACAGTGCCATTAAAGCTGGGAAGTCTGCTCCTTGGGAACCAAGCGCCAGGAAAGCTGACAACTGCTGGATGTTGAGGTGCAGTTCTGACCCTCAAAGTTTTCACCCGACTCTGCTGGAAGTGGGAGAGTCATCGGAGCATGGTTTGGTCACTCAGCATAGATACTGCAAGTTAAAGGGAACCACTGGTTTTGCTGTAACCAGTGACAAGTAGACCAGTGGACATAACCCAAACTTTGTGAAATATTGAACTCTGAGGCTAAGGTTACCCCTGGGTGTTTGTGGATCAGGGGCGGCCACAGGAAGTCCCCTAACAGCGGCTCAATATCCTAAGCATCCTTGAGCATTTTCAGAATCATGCACCCCTTGCGTCAGGACCACTCCATTGACTTCTAAGACAGTTCACCCGTATTACTAAGAACTGGACCAGAGACAGCATAAATTGTGAGATAACTGTGAAACTAGACATGACTGCTCCCTCTGACTGGCTCCCTGTTGGAGTTCATCTCACGATTGTCAAATAGCCATTTTCAATGTACTTGTCATGGCTAACCATAAACCACGAGTTGAGGTAAATTATAACAATGTATTGCTTTTAGTGAAAAGCTGTGCTTCATTGTTTCTTTGAAAATGTATACTTCCAGAACCCTTCCATGGATTTTTGTTGTTGATGGTCTATTTAAAAGTAAAAACCTAACTTCTTTTATGAACTTGGTTTCTGATTTTTTTGGGGTAGTGTTTTTCTCTTATTCAACTGTTTTGATAGCTCTAAATGCTTTACTTCCCTCTCCCAAAGCTACCCAGGAAATAGCTAAGGTTTTACAAGCGAACCTGTGCCTGGACCCGATAAGGAATTGTGACGTTATTATACACTGAGGTTGCACACCCAGGCCATGTAATGCACTACTTACCTCACAATGAACTCAGACTTAGACAGACCACATGAAATAATGTATGTGTGCACTGCAAATTTGGTTAACATAGCTCCATTCCATCAAGAGCTTTCCAAATAAAGTTGTAATCAATGTTATGAATAAGGAATATGTTCTTCAATGTTGCAGCAGAAATCATGTACTTACTAAAGCAGGTTGCATTTCTAGGTGTGAAAGAAAAAGGTTTTCCTTTCAGTCCTAAACACCATGGCTGTACTTTGCGCCATTGCACAAAGCCTTAGCACACAAACAGTTGATATTTCAAATGGGAAGTTATAGCATCTTTATAACAAACACGGGTGTTCTTTTAAAGAAAGCACTTGTGGCCAACGCCTGTTTAACATGCCTCAACTGCTGGAGGGGTCAAACATGCTAACAGTCCAAATTAAGAACAATGGAGAAACATGGACAAAATGCTGTAAGTTCTCCTGTGCCGCATATAGTTCAAGGCCTACTTCGCGAGTCCCATGACTTACATTTTTACTTTTTATTACAGTATTGTGCTCTTCACTTTTTAAAAGGTATGAAGAATGCTTTGTGGTATATTTTTAAAGTTTGATTCATTGCATGAGAGATTCATTTATTTCCAGACCATATAACTTTTGCACATGTAATGCAGTATGTTGAGAACGTCTGCAACATTGGGTCTTCGTCTTTCTCAGCAGTTTGAACTACTTCATTTGGGACTGTTTCCTCTTCACCTTCATCCTTATACAGCTTTTCCATTCTGGCAAGGGAGTACTCATTTGGGTGCATGGATCTTAGGCACATGATCATTCCAGTTGTGCCAGATGCGTATATCCTAGGATCAGCAGTCTGCAAAAGATGGTCACACACATTACAATCATGTTTTGTGTAGTTACTTTCTTCCCTCATCTGGGATTTATAAAAATGTCCACACTAGTACACCCAAATGATATGGTCTTGCAGCCTGTAACCTCTAAGACATCATCTTCTTACTGTACCGCAGGAGATAACTTACCTTGATTTGATCCTGTGGCTTGCTGGCTCTGTCCAAGTTGAACATTTTTGATTGACCAGAAGGTTGCATCACTGGAGAGAAAGCGAAAATGTGTTCTCCATAGGGTGGGATCCTTTTTTTCTATGAATTACGGACCATTTTTGTCACAGTGAAGTGTCTGATGCCCTCTTTTTTTTTTAATGATTTATAGTTTCACATCTGAGGCTCATTCAATAGGAATAATGATACTGATGTCTTTTTCAGGATCCTAGCTCTTGCACAATCACAGAGGCAGGAATTCCTTTCTGAGAATCTACAAATGTGCATTGAGAACTCCCCTACATTTCAATCAATTGTTTTAGGGTAGTACTTTCTTAAGTGCAACTTCAAACTCACACCGTAGTGGTAAATTACAATATTTTCTGGTTTTAAGCCTTGTTGGTATTGAGGTACTGTGGACCAGGGTGGGCAAGATCCTCCCATGCTTTTTTTCCAGAAACCACAGACAAAGGGTTAACACCAGAACCTGGGCTGCTATGGGAATTCACAAGAGCATAGTATCAAGCCCATTATCGCAGCTTTAGCGGTAGTTTCCTGCCGATAAAAGCGGCGATAATGTATCAGCCTTTCTTGATAATATGGCTCCAAGTTTCTTATTGTAGGTTGAGAGCATGTAGGGCGAATCTGAAATTTAAGTGTAAGGTTTGTCCATGTTAAATTCCTCACTGGATTCCCTTCCAATCCCTGCTAAGGCAGCACACAATTTGGTCATAGACATCAATTCTGAATAGTTTTTAAGAAGGTTCAGATATTTTTTGAATTTTCGATTGACCACCAGTTATGCTTTATCAATGGTTGCACAGCTTCCGATAGTACTGCCAGAGCGACGTATGATAATGACAGATCTTCACTATTAGATTTCAGTACAATTAATATTGAATGCTGGGAATGTGTCTAGGACTCGTCTGTTATCAGGAGAGTTGAGAGTGACCACAGTCCTGTGATTTTATGTATGAAACTGAGCCCCACACAGTGTATTACTGCTGGCAACCCGTGCAAGGCGAACTATTGACATGCTGTTGCTCCAAATATTACCAGCAAGAGTTTAAGGTGGAGCACAGAAAAATACCAGCACAAACTCCCAATCCTTGACGGTATTATGTCAAAGTATAGATGTGCAATCTTAAATACCCCAATTGATAACAGCCACAATGCTTTGATATGGTGCCACTGTAACTCACAGAGTGCTGCTCCTTTCATATTTGTAGGCGAGAGTATAAGCACCTCCTAAATTGCTGTTTCAAAATGCTCTCTGGGTACAACTGAGAGAGGCTTCATCTTCAAAAAATACTGAGAGCTTTTGGGAACTTGTAACGCACATGGAGAAGAAGGTAGTAAATACATAAGAGTTCCATATTGCCCAGCAGCCTGGGTGAGGCACTTCAGTGTGCTACAAAAGGTTGTGTTTATTGACCCTCTGATCCACAATTAGCGGAGAGTACCCCTGTAAGGATTGTTCTCTAATTAACATCCTAGTACCAGAAGGAGCTAGAGCATTGAGAGGCATGAGAAAGCATAAAGCACCATGCTAAGTCACTTTCCTAATACAATGAGCTGCTTTGACCACTTGAATAAATACTGATTTTATATATTTTATTAACGCCTTACAGAAAGTTATTTCTAGTTTCTTGTCATCTTATTCAACTTGGTTTTGTTACAATGAAGGTCAGAATCATAGTGAAGTAAGGAAGTAGAAGTTTTATTAAATCAGCCCCACACCTAAGGCCGGTAGGTCGGTTAGTCAGAATCATATGGCAGTTGGGGGCCAGGGAACGGAACCAGGAAAGTGCGGAATGTTGGGGAACCAATCAGATGGGCAGGGGACAATGGATGCTCTCGCGCAGGAGAGCTGGTAGGCACCACTTGCCTAAGGTTGCAGGGGGAAACCAGAACTAGGTTACAACACATCTTCCTCTCTTGAGGGTTTTGACAGGCGGGCCAACGTGTGGCAAAGAGAACTTTGGGGATAAGAAAACTAGTAAACATTAGTCACACACAAGGTCTTAATAACATTTGGAATTGTGGGTGGTTCTCCCTGATGTTCCCTTGGAAACAAGGGCATGAGGAATACTCTGCACAGGGAAAACTTTGGTGATATATAAACTGGTCAACATTAGTCACAACAAGGCCGTACTAACATTTGGAGTTGTGGACGGCTCTCCTTGATGTTCCCTTGGCAGCACGGGCATGAGGAACACTCCCAGTGTCAGAATGGGTTTCCATGTAGGTTCTGCCAAACCTACCGCTGAAGCAGTGGCCGCCAAACTAGGCTTCAGAGACAGTGTGGGAGTAACCGTACAGCTCCGTTAAGTGGTCGGAGTGCGTGGAGTGACCCCCAGGGGCTGGTCTGAGTGATTGACAGTCAGCTGAGTCAGTGGCAGGTGGGAGATAGTGTGAACTAGTGTTTCTGAATGTGGAACAGTGTCCAACTTGGTACAATCATCATCAACTCACATATCTTAGCATAGAACCTTCAGGGTGGGAACATTGTAGGTGTTTGAGTGTGTCCATTTCCTCATCGTCTGACCTACATCGTTTAACTTGACAATGTTTCGTGCAGGCCCACACACAGTTCAGTTAAGTCCCCAACGTGAATGGTGAACTTCCGTGAGGGCTCGCTGAGTCTTTTGGTCCACAGATCTTATGCTGGCCCGCACATCCAGTATGCATCAAGTCAATTCCTATGTTCTCCTGTCTGCTATTACTTGTACTGACTTCTCCATCCAGGTGAGTGACCACGGCTTTAGAATCCTTTTTCTTGGGATATTTCCAGGACCATAATGTGCTGCGTCTACGCCTACGCTTACTAATACAACGGGTATCCCTCACGTTGTCACCCTCGGTGATAGGTCTGACGTCAATTCTCTTGTGGTACTCTGTACCAGTGTCACTTGTACTTTCTTCTCCAACAATTCTCACTCCTTCAATACATGCATCCACAAAGACCTGTCCTCCTTCCAATTTCATCAAGTGAGTTCCACTAGAGATTGTGGTTGTGTCCTCTGTGTCTCTTAACTCACATTCTCTCCAGCGTTCCACAAGCCTCTTGTTTTTCCTTAACTGAGCTTTGGGGTGAGGACATAGTACGTGTTTGTGTGCTTCTTTACTTTCATTCCCTGGCTCTACATTGTATAACCAGTCATAGTACTCTCCTTGCTTGTTACACCTAGACTCCACCAGACACTGACCATCATCTTCTTCCTGGTCACTGTCATCAGCATCATTCTTTCTTGTGATGGGTTTTGACTTGATCAGTGCAGTAGAGTGCCACACTTCCTCATCTTTGTGGCAGGTAGATTTACAAAAGTCCTTCACTAACACCGTGGACTGAGAGACCATACATGTTCCTTCATAGGCCGGTTCCCTTTTATCTACCAGAACTTCTTCACTGATATTGTCCTCAACATCATAACTCATGAATGCGTTTTGTTTTATTTTGAATTTGTCAATGGCTGCCTCATTTTCCCATTCTTTACTCCATGCAGCGTTTGTACATCCACTTTTGGTCGTGGACGATGGCTTTCTCTCACTCAACTTCTTGGAGCTTGTACTGAGTTTGTTGTTGTTTTGTGCCAGCCTATTCAAAGGTTCCGTACAGTTGGAATCTATCATTATGTTACATTTCTTCTGTTCTTCCCACCCCAGTACCGAGGGTCCTTCTTCTAAAATATAAACCATACTCCATGTGCTTCTCTTCATATAGCTCAATTTTGCTTCTCTACACCCCGTTAGGTTAATGTTTTCTCCTGTGTATGTTTTCGGGGACGTTTCAGCTTCCTCCAATTCATTCCCTAGTGTCATAGCCAATTTACTCTTCCATATACCTTTGTTTATTAATGTACAGTTCGAACCTGAATCAGCGATAACGTCGGCTTCTTTTCCTGGTGGGGGTAAGATGCACATTATGTTCTTATCCATGTTACTGCTGCAAACAAATTCGACTTGATAATTTCCCTTTATGTGTTGACCGTAGCGTGGTTTCTTCCTATATTGTTGTGGATGATGCGCTTAGTTCAGTTGATCTTCCTCACACTTGAAGTTCAGTTCGGATTCATCTCACGTAGCTCATTAGGTTTATATTTTAATGGATTTTACTGAGAGGTGGGTGTTCAGACTTCGTCACTTAGCTGGGCATACCTATTTCCTTACGTTTCCATTTATCTGCCCATTTAGTGTACGACGTAAATTTTCTTTCTAAATACTTTTTCTTGACGAGTCGCTCGTAGATTCCACCAAGGGTACTGTTCTCATTCACTTATGTGCAGAACCACTCGCTTTCATTATTTTACGGAATATCATGTGCGGATGCAGTTGCGGCCTTAGACGGCAAGGTGGCGCTGCTGCGTGAAGTGCGTCGTTCTCCCCTACGCGCCCACAGTGTTGAGGAAAACTCTACGATCGCCGAGCGCTGCTGGGGTCTGTCAGCCGCATACACTTTCAAGTTCTCGAATATATGACTTCAAGGTAAGCTAATCCTCACGTTGAATTGTACAGAAAAGGGTCAGAAGGACAGCAGACGCTTGTCGATGCTGATACCTCAATGGTGCAGATGGGCCTCTTCGCTTCGCGCTGAGGAGAGTCACATTTTTTTTTTTATTCATACGGACTGTTACACAATCAGGGTTTACGCCGCTTTAATTGCACTTCGCTATCACTTAAAGCACGGCTAATTAGTCATGTGTAGCACTAATCTCTGACACTGTGGAGAACTCTACGCGTTAAAATCCATTCTATACTTATGTACTCATCTGGTGATTCTGTGCCTTGGGTTTGCGCTGTATATGAGGAGGGTCCCTCTTCACACGCTAACGCGCAGCATAATCATAATTAAACGCGGTTACAGAAATTATTTCAGTATAACTCCCTGCAACGCTCATTCTCCACCACCCGGTTACCAAGGCTCACTACATGGACTTACTCAGATTCCTGTGATCACCTACTTCGGGTCATTCGTTTTTTTTTCTTTCCTTTAATATCTTCTCTTCACTCAAATACGCCCAAAGTTTCATTAGTATTTACCGGTCACACTTAATCTTTTGAAAGTCCAAGGCTCATTTGTCGCTTTCACTTTTCAAACTTGCCGAGTTTCACGGAGGCTGCTCAGTTTCCTTACCGTACTTCACGGCTCACCACATGAACTTGCGCAGAGTCCAGTTATCCTTGGTCACGAGTCTTACTTGTCAGTTTCACAAGAACGCCCGAGTTCCAAATGGTATTCACTGGTCGAATTAATCTGCTATGCTTCCATGGCTTAGTTCACATTCGACTCACTCAAAAGTCGATGGCTTATTTCACATCCGACTCACTCAAAAGTCGACTAGCCGGTATTCACCGGTCACACTTAATCTTTTGAAAGTCCAAGGCTCACTTATCGCTTTCACTCTTCAAACTTGCCGAGTTTCACGGAGGCTGCTCAGATTCCTCACTGAACTTCTCGGCTCACCACATGAACTTGCGCAGAGTCTTACTTTGTCAGTTTCAATGGCTCATTTCGCATTCGACTTGCTCAAAAGTCGATGGCTCATTCCACATTCGACTCACTCAAAGGTCGACTTGCCGGAATACGGAGCCAGTTCATCACCGACTCAGATGCAGCACCGTGCCTTTAGAAAAGGTTGCTTCCGCATTCAGATTTGAAGGCAGTGGGTTCGCGGTGAGGGGCTGGTCCTCGTCGCCACTGTTACAATGAAGGTCAGAATCATAGTGAAGTAAGGAAGTAGAAGTTTTATTAAATCAGCCCCACACCTAAGGCGGTGCGTAGGTCGGTTAGTCAGAATCATATGGCAGTTGGGGGCCAGGGAACGGAACCAGGAAAGTGCGGAATGTTGGGGAACCAATCAGATGGGCAGGGGACAATGGATGCTCTCGCGCAGGAGAGCTGGTAGGCACCACTTGCCTAAGGTTGCAGGGGGAAACCAGAACTAGGTTACAACAGGTTTGTATTAACAATGGACATACAGCGCATCTTTTAGATTGGATAAGAAGGTTCTCATAAGAACTTTCCTCTATGTAACAAAGTCTTGAAACAATGTTTTACACTATATTGATGAAAATGTTTACTGTGGCACTGTAAACTGAGTCACTAAAACAAAACCAGCCGGGCTTCAAGCAAGAGAGACAATAATAATACTCTCCACAAAGCTTTATGTACATGCACTTTACTGCCCTTTTTTTGATAATCGCTTTTAATGTTTTAAACTTCTCTACAGTTCATAGCAAGTTGCCTGAGATTTAAACTTTTCTTCATTGTTTTTCTTTTTTCTTCTTTTCTTCTTTTCTTTGGAAGTTTTTTGTAAAAATAGTATATTGTAATGATTTTAAGTAATTGAACATTAAAGCTTAATACACAAAAAAAATACTGTGGCAATCAGGAAGATAAACATTGGCACTTGACAACACCATTAGTAAGAAGCAAGTCATGTTTAATGCACTGATTGTTTTGATAAGTGCAAGTACAAAATGTAGCATGCCACTAATCCTTAGGACCTGTGCATTTGTTTGGACAAAATAAACTTCGGCTGAGGAGCCTAGACTGATTCCGGGCACCCACACAGGATATATTGGCCTAGAGACCAGCTTGCTCACAGTGCCACCGTAAGCTCCCTAACCTACCAGAGAGCCAATGGTTTCTGGCAACTACTGAATATGACAACCATGACCTCTCAGGGATCGTGGAAACAGTTCAGAACCTTTCGCTCAGTCTCTTGTGCTCACTTATGCTCAGAGAAATACTCAGAATACACAGCGGGACGTTTTCAATACATTTATTTAACCAACTTTATTTTGGTATATGTGCTGCCATAATCAGTAGACAGAAACAGATGAAAGTGATTACGAACAACAAAAGAGTAAATAGTAGGTACAGTTTTACCATGGTGCTGAAACAGTGTATATATGCAGGCATATAAACTAGGCAGTAATCAGGTGTACTCCTACTATGCAAACCCTACTATATGTGTACCTAGAGTGTGTGTAGGTGTAGAGCCAAGAATCTCCCCTAGGGATGATCCAACCCCATTACCTATTGGGGAAGAATGAAGCACCCCATCCTGGCCATGAACTGGACACCCCTGACGAGATTTCAGACCGCTACGTGGCGAAGTCTCAGCATGCAGGGACCCTTGTTGTCAGCTGAAGTACCTCCTCTGATAATCTATCGGGATGCAAATTATTTATATTAGAAAGCAGCCTTGTGATGTACATTGTAGATTAGCTATGTTATGGATATGTAGATAGCTCTGTCACTCCCTGGATGTAGAACAACATTTGTACATAGTGCGTAAAGAAGCCTTCTACATGATGTTCGAGGCATAGTGATAAATTTGTGCGAGGCTAGATCTGTAACCAAAGTAGTTTCAGAGACACTACTCTGACATTGTTGTGTATGCAAAAGTCTATGGCAGAAAAGCTATTGTAAAAATGAGGATAATGTAAGAAATTAGCAGCTTCACTACATGGACCTAACCCCGGAACATAACAGAAGTTAGCACTGCCAAGTTGTTAGCATTTAACTCCATAATCGTCAATGGGGCAACACGCCTTTGAACAATAAAAACAACAAAGCAAGGTCTGTTCTGTCAGGACATGCCAATCATGCCCTTTTTTAGGTCGAGCCTAGACAGTGTATGCAAGACCTGTAGTAAACAGTATTTGGATGGTAATCCCACCTGCTGATTGCCATTGAGTTACTCTGGAGTCGCTCTGCTTAGCTGGCTCATTTTTGACAGGCGATCCGATATGTCACGTCCATTTTGTGGGAAGCAGCACCGACCACATACAGTTTTGTTACACGGTAGGTCAGTATCTCTTTTGTTTTGGGACTACTTCATTGTCTCAGTGTCCCCGGCCATGGAAACAAATGATTGCAGTGTTGGAGAGAAAACATCCTTTGGTTTCATGCCAGGAAACAACCTTTGGTTTGACACCAGTCTGCTCAATTGATGTCTCGTTCCTAAGAAATGCTATTTTGTTCGCAAGGGACACTCAGGCTGAAACAGCAGCAGAGGGGAAATGGATATAGATATTCTCCCCTTCTGCCCCTTTCTACCCAGCTAGGAAGCTGTTCCATGAATAGCGACCTCTATACTGGTTTCTTTTACATCAGCTTTTTTTAGTAATTTCCTGTTGTCTTTTACTTTCCTCCCACTCACTTTCGTCCTTGTTCACTTTGCTTCCATCCCCTCCCGTTGTCCGCATTCATTTGGCTCCAGCCACTCCCCCGTTGTCCATGTTATCTTGTTTCCCTCCCATCATGTTTTTCGCATTCCCTTTGCTCCCCCTTGTCTGTGTTTTCTTTCTTCCTGCACCCTCACATTCTAAGTACAAATCCCTCTGTTACCGCACCCTCCACCGATGTCTGTGCCCCCTCCCCCATGTTATCTTTGTTCCCGCCCCTCATATTTTTTGCATTCCCTTTGCTCCCCCCATTGTCTGTGTTTTCTTTCTTCCCGCCCCCTCACATTCCAAGTGCTGATCCCTCTGTTCCCGCCCCCTCCACCAATGTCTGTGCCCCCTCCCCCATGTTATCTTTTTTCCCGACCCCTCCCGTTGTCGGCATCCCCATTGCTCTTCCCCACTTGTCTGTGTATTCTTCCTTCCCGCCCCCTCCCATTCTCAGTACTAATCCCTCTGCTTCCAGTCAGTGGCGAATGAAGATAGAGTGTGAAGCCGTTACGACTGAGAGAGAAGGGGCAGGTCTTAGAGTAGAAGGGTTGCGAGTAGCGATGCACAGCTGTAAACAGAGACACCATCAAGAGTTTAATTAGTAATGCAGTTAACCAGGTGAAATGAAATGTGCACATTTGCAAAGCGTTGTGCAATGCTCCCTCAGCCTGTCCACCCTCAGAGACAGCATTATTGCTTTAACCTTTGATACCTGATTGGTGGGGCGGGGTGTGTGAGGTGAGGGAAAGAATGAATTTTACTCTCTACAAGTAGTTCAATAGTAATACAACATACTGCTTTTGTAACTGTCCAAGTAGCCTGTTTTGCGATGCCTTTGCGCCCTCACCAGGTAATCGCATACTACCACTCAAAAGCCCATGTTGTGCCTGCAAACAAGTCTTTACTTGGCATTACCATCTCCCGTTTCCTCCTACTCTCTTATTGTAGACATGGCTCCTATAGATTTATTTGTTTATTAAGTGTAGCAGGAACACTTGTGACTGCGGGGGACCCGTAGACACTTTTCGTCTTTCAGAGAGGACATGAAAGGGTGGGCAGCTCCTGAGTTACAGCAGGCTGTTATTACTTCTGAAATCCTTGCTAGACTGTTCCAAAGTCTTAGTCAGTGTTCACAGTCCATCCATTACATGCTTGCTATAGCTAGTGGATTATGGTCGTTGTAGTTAGTAATGTGTTACACTTTACCTTACAGTTTGATCCAGCAGAAAGCGCTATGAGGCACCCTAGTGGAATCAGGGTGCTATACAAATGTGAAATGCAATACTGTATAAGCATGTTGATCGTGATGCTTCGAGCAATCCTTGAAAAACATCCTAATAAGCATGCCTAGATTCCCTGTTAATTTTGTGAACCAGCCTTAACCTCGCCCCCACCAAGTGCACGATGTACATCATTACAATTCTGAGTTCTATTTTATGACGTTCATTCAAGCTTATTTGATTGACCTGACCTTCCATCGCCTCTGTGGTTC
Source organism: Lissotriton vulgaris (assembly GCF_964263255.1). Lineage (NCBI taxonomy): Eukaryota > Metazoa > Chordata > Amphibia > Caudata > Salamandridae > Lissotriton > Lissotriton vulgaris. Next base: position 645,688,872 of record NC_141691.1, on the reverse strand, counting down.
CATGTGCAGCTTTATATGACTTCACTACAACTTTACTATTCTGAATGAGCTGTGGATAAATATGGCTGTATGGTGCACTGTTTTTATGAACTTCGCTCCTGATTTGCAATAGGGAAGACATGCTGCGACGGGGCAGCAGTCACCTGACTGGGCAGACACTGGGCTTCTGTCTGATTACTCACATCAGGGGGTTTGCAACTGTGTAAGTGCAGTATGCATTTAGACTGTCTCTGGCAGGAAATAGTCCTAGTCGACACACCCTTCTTTGAGCCAAGGTTTGGAAAGTTCATCAGCCTAAGGTTGCTTTTCTGGGCCTGAGAGATGTGTTTTTTTTCTGCAAGGGGCATGTCCTGTAAGACTTTTTATACAAGTAACTTTTAGTTTTTCCACAGTGTACAGAGAAATCTGTGGGTTTGCCATTTAATTTGCAAGTGAACTCCTTTGAATGAAGAAGTCGCTGATATCTTAAATTAAGATTGCAGATGTCCTTGCTTGGCATTGCACACCAAAATAAAAGTAGCCCTAGAGGATAAAAGACGGGACTCTTGAATTGGAAACTTCTCTGCAGTTCCACACATTCTTGTTTTCTCTGTTGTGATTTCCCCTAATGAATTTAAAGTGCTTGTTTAGCCCTTATAATGTTCTCTAGGTCATAATATAGTTGTTTTATGCCTTATTTTGTAACCATTTCTAATGGTTAATATGACTGCATTAAAGAATCTTTACCACACAGATCACAGCAGTGTTTTCATGTGTATAGCTCTGTGGGTTTCTGCTTTTGTCCCAGGGATCCTTTTGTTACTGTGCAGTTCAAAATCCTCAATAGTAATGTAGCACAGTGAGCAAGAACTGCCATCAAAGAGCTGCATGCAAACACACTTGTGCATGCAGTCATCTATTCAACCGCTTATGGCAGAATTACCAAACTTGCCAAAGGGTCTTACTCTTATAGTATTACAGACTTTCTCACAAATTTCAAGATATCACTTATAAGGTCCCAAAGACGAGACTTATTGGCTATGCCAATGCTTGTATTATACAGCACCCTCCCTCAACATTGACCTATATATTAAAATGAACGTTTGGGCTTTGCCATTGGTTTGAATGTTAAATGTTAAAGTCAGGATATTATTTTAAAAACTGTGCTACAAGTCTGCTGTTTTATAAAAACACAAGGGAACCCACAAGATAGATACGGACCTTGGGTGTCAATGTTGTATGAAAACAGTGGTCCTTATACAAAGCAAAATTAAATAAATGATAAATATAGTCTAGAATCAGTGCTATATTGGGAGTGTTGTAAAAACACAAGGGAACCCACAAGGTAGATAAGGACCTTGGGTGTCAATGTTGCAGGAAAACAGTGGTTCTTATACAAAGCAAAATTAAATAAAAGATAAATATAGACTAGAATCAGTGCAATATTGGGAGTGGCAGGCTGAGAGACAAGCTTTACATTGGCACACTTGTGGTGGCAGAGTCAGTGCTGCAGTCCATGAGGGACACTTAACCTACAGGCCCTGAGTACCTCTGGTACCATATTCTAGAGACATATAAATACATTAACCTTGAGCACGTGCATTGAGTACTGAACAGCAGGATGTAATGCACCACAAAATCATTACACCAATAACTAATAGTCAAAAATTGGGGGTGAACCTGCAAAAAACCATTGTCTCATAGTTCTATGAAAAACACTTGCATCATTCTTCTTTTATGAGTTTGAGGAAAAGAAGGAGACAATGGAACCAAAATCATTAGGGGACCCAATCACATGGGCTTGGTTGCTGGACATATACTTTGTGTTAGGTAGACATAAATAGGGTAGCCTTTGGTGGAATTTGTAGTCTGGTAGAGCTCAGCATAACATAGCAAATTAGTCACTATGCCTTATTCTAAAGTGAACTGGACTGTGACCTAGCTTGGTACCAAAAAGCTAATTTCTTAAACAGCAACTGGGTCTTAATGTGCCACATTGCTGTAAAATTGGAAGTTGTATTCCTATTAAATCTGGGACACCACTAGCCTAATGGGTTTAAACTCTATAATGCCAAAGTTCAGTACTTCAAAGAGAGAAATGTCAGGATCAGGGGAAAAACATCATTTTCATTGTTGTTGTACCATATAATTCTTGTGTGGCTAGAAGGACTTTTGATAGTAGAATCACAAGTTCAGCCTAGAATATATGGTCTTAGAAAGCTGATCCAGGGCTAGTGAAGGAAACTAGCTTCTTGTTGACCTTCATGGATGAAGGGCCAGTTCTTGCCAAAGAAGCTGTCTTTGCACCAATTGAAAATTTCTCCTGTGGCAACACATTGTAGAAAGTCCAATAACAATGGAAGCAAATGTCTACCCTGAAGAAAACATGTGGACAATTTACTAGAGGATGTGGTAGAAAGTAATTTCTTAATTTGCAAAATTAAATGCATTCATTAACCAGGTATGATTTACCACATCAAATAATATGTGTTCATTTACCATATAATTTGTAGTAGGTAATCCTAAGAAAACACTCAAGTTAACATGTTTTAATGAATTACGTTAGCATAATATTAATGCCATCTTGAATGTTGTCTATACTTTTAAGTCTAAGAGACCTACTCACATCTTTACATAATTGTATTGCACAAGATATATTTTTTTCCCACTGCAGATGCTGTGTTTTTCCAGAAGGCGTGGGTTAGCTAGTGAATAGGCATTTGTTATGTATTAGACAGCTGATAGTGAGGTTCTCACCAGGAGAAGAGGAAGATGCCAGGATGCGAGACTTCTGGGAAGATATGTGTGAATCACAAACTTTTGTCCAGTGTACCAACTCAAGGACATAGGCATGTTTGCACTATTGCCATAGTCTGAGAAATATGTGAGTTTACCTGCTCCCAGGACTCCCATCTGAACACTCATGAAGAAACGAGACTAAAAGGGAGAGGACGGAAAAGTATGGGAGTGGCATGTGCTTGTGCTGAGTTCTGGTTATGCGTAATCATTGGACAGTCCCTTCCTATCCTTATCCCTATCCCTGCCTCTCCAACCATTCCACAAACGAGAGCCAAATGGCATATCTCTTCCTTTCTAAAGAAACTGCATCCAACATAAAAGTATATTCCAAGGATGCCCACCACTCAATGTACATGGGAGGGTTCAGGCCAGTCCACTTCTTCCATATCTCTCTGCGAGCCAGCTACACTGCATCGAAAATAAATGTTTGCTTATCTATATCGTGTTTGCTTACTTCCTGGGCCACACAAAAGTAAACGAGGAGAGGGCTTACCTGAAACTATATCTTCAGAATGTTGGTCAAAGCCTTATTTACCTCACCACAAAATATTTGAATACTTGAACACTACAAGAACATATGTAGGTCATTTGCCATCCTCTGGCTGCATTGACAATTTATGTGGCATCCAATACAACCTGTTGATAGAAAAGAGATGATTTTTCTTTAAATAGACGGGTTTGCACACTTGATAAAGTATAGAAAACGATACATGCCATGACTTCTCCAGCATTGCCTTGGGCAAGCATCTCCCCACAGCTCTTTTGGCAACTTACATTCTTCATTCACTTCCTCCATCATCTGCCAATACCAATGCGATGTTTCCTTCTTCATAGGTCCACCGAAAATGAGTGTTTCTTCAAACTTGCTCAAACCCCCTACCCCATTATCCGATGAGTGAAACCAACTCTGTATTTGTGAATATTTGAATCTAGAAACTTGGTCATTCATTTTACGTTGGAGATCTTCCCATTAAATCAATTGCCCTCCTTCTAATAAGTCCTACCATCTCTCTATACCATCTTTCCTTATTGTTCCTGCCAGTTTATATTTGGTGCAGTCAGGCTACCCTGGTGAATCCCAAATGGGGGCCATATTACTGTAGTACGGTAACTTTAGTTTCTTTCTGCTCTTATACCAAGTTTCCGCCATACCTTGCAAAATCTTTAGCCTAACCTTTTTGAAGTATTTGAATCTGAACATTTCATCATAAAGCCAGGACCACCTCATTCTGCTCCTTTTAACAATCCTGTAAACAATCTCCCAATTTCCAAAACTGAAGGTCTGTCCAGAAGCATCCTACCATTTTTAGGCTGAAAGGCCCACGCATATAATTGCAAATCTGGGTCAGCCAACCCCCCTTTTCCTCTCCTTCTCTGCAATTTCTTCATGAAATGCGTGAACCCTTTGCTGCCTAAATAAATGAACTAATTTTGCCCTGTAATTTCATCAGCCATCCGTCTTGAAAGGGCAGGGGTATAGCATTAAAAAGAAAAGTAAGCTTCGGAAGAATAATCGTTTTTACTAAATTCACTCTCCCAAATAATGTCAGGGGTAGGTGTGCCCAGCCTGCCGTTAACTCACATACCTCTTTTTTCACCCTGTTAAAGTTTGTTTCTGCAAGTTTATTAATATCCTGAGTCACTGTAACTCCCGAATAGCTCATCTCGGTTGTGGTTCTTTCTACCCCTCTATCCAAATTCAAAATCATAATCTCCGTCTTCCCCCTATTTATCTAGTACACAGAAACTCTTCCAAAATCCTCTGCAATTCTAACTACCTGCGTCATTGTGTTTTGTAGATCCGCCGTGTATATCAACAGGTTGTCAACATGCAATGCCAGTTTCTTTACCCAACCTTTCCATTGAATCGGTACAATCCTCTGTTCTGCCCTCAGTTTTCTCGCTAATGGCTCCATATACAAATTGAACAAAAGTGAAGATAAAAGGCATCCTTGCCTTGTTCCTCTCATGATGTTAAAAGCAGGAGTTAATATCCCATTAACTAATACTTTTTCCCTTGGTGTCTTATAAAATCCTGCTATTTGGGCTACAAAATCTATCCCCCAAATAGCCATTTTTAAAACTGGTTGTAGAAAAGCCCTTTTTACCAAATCAAATGCTTTGGTTGTATCCAGAGCTATAACTGCTAAAAGGAGCATTATGTTCTATAGCCAAGTCAATTGCCCCTGTTTAAAAAATAAGTAAGGTCATGAAGTGTCCTTCCTTGCTTAAAACCGTACTGGTCATCATGCACCAGGCACCCATAACCCCATTAAGTCTTTCCGATAAAATTAATTAAAATATCTTATAGTCGCTATACAAAATTGACACCGGCCTATATGAATCACAACTATTTTTGCTCTTGCCAAGTTTCAAAATGAAGGAAATTGTCCCTTCTGATAAGGACGCTGGTTGAAGAGCTCCCTCCATAAAAATCTTGTTGAATAGTTTAGTTAAGATTGGAGTCAATGTATCTGCTAGTGCACTATACACTTCTTATGGTCACTTCTAATGGTAGACTATCTGGACAGGGGGCCTTCCCCCTTTTGCCTTTTTTAATGCCTCCTTCACTTCCTCTGTCTGAATTTGAGTATTTAAAAGCAATGTTTTTTCCTCCTCCAGAATATCTTCCAAACCTAGACTGTCACCAGAGCCTCTTCGTACAATTTTCTAAAGTGACTATAATAAGCCCCCTCAACTTCTTTTCTGTTTGTTAAAAGCCTCCCAGTTTGCTAGCACTGTATATCCTGTATTAAATTCTTTACCTGATCCTTCTTGGTTTGCCAAGCTAGTAACTTCCCACAATTTTCTCTGTACTCGAAATGCCTTAATTTACTTGTTTCCCATCTCTCTCTTATCGAGGAAAGAAGCAAATTTAAGTTTCAAATCTGATAATTCCGGCTGTCTAGACTGTCTCTGATTACTACTGACCAGGTCTTCCTCAACTTCTCTTATCTTCTCCTCCACCTCTCTAATTTCTTCCTGAAAGACTCTCCTCTTAGCGGCTGCACAGCTTATCAATTTCCCCCTTAAATAAGCCTTAAAAGAATCCCACACCACTCCAGCGGGCACCAAACCCCAATTAAACTAAAAAAAAATAGCAGTCTCCACTCTCAATCTCCCCACTACTGCTTGATCCAGCATCAAAGTATGATACATAGTCCACCTAGTGGGCATGCGATTCATCCTAAGAAATATTTTCAAAACCACTGTAGAATGATCTAAAAAATGAATCCCGATCTGTTCAATATTTTTTACTTGATCCCTTAATCCAAGGTCCTGCAATAAATAATCTATCCTGGACTGATGACGGTACATCCTATTGGAATATGTGTACCCTCTCTTGTCCCCATTCTCCATCTCCATATATCACACGATCCCATTTGATTCATCATTAATTTTATCAGCACCCTCATTGTTTGGTTTACAATCGCTCTACTACTAGTTGATCTATCCAAAGTACTATCTAGTACTAAGTTGAAATCACCTGCCCAAATTATTGAATCATAAAAACAAACTAACTCCACCAACAATTCTCACAGTGGTGCTATTTTGGCCAAATTTGGCCAATAATACCCTTCCAGTGTGTAAATGTGGCTCCCTGCTTTTAATTTTGCTCTAATCCATCTGCCCCTACTTTCTGAAATACTTTTTATGATAGCAACTTTTGGGTCCCATTTTACCAATATCGCCCCCCTTTGGTTACAAATGTTTTCTTAGTACACACCAATTGCTGGACCCACTTTCGAGACTTTTAAAACCTCCTTACATTCCTTCTCTGTCAGATGTGTCTCCTGTAATATACAGACCTGGGTAGTACAGTCTTTATTATATTGCAGAATCCGCTCTCCCTTAGATCTCACCCTTAGCCCATTAATATTCCAAGATAAAATCTTCAAGTTCAGCTTCTGTCCCTGTCCCATGTTCCTTTCTAGCTACCCTTTTTTAATTGTAAATCAAATGTTTTTGAGGAATGTGTCTTTCTTTTCTCCCTAAATGCTCCCCATCCAGTAACCCCTCCACCCCATGGAGAACCTACCCTCCCTTAATAAAGGCCTTAGCCTACTGGTTAACCACCAAGTGTGCCTTACCCCAAAACTCAATAAATCCACTACGGAAGGCCTTTTCTTGAACCTAGTAACTAATTACCTTATTAATTTTACCTATGTACAAGATGCTGTAAAGTCATCTACTTCTCTCACTGCTCTGAAGTTGTGCTTATCTTATTATTCATCATTACTTTTAGCACAGCCGGGAATTTCATCTGAAACGAGGATCCTAGCTATTTCAGTTGGTCCATTCTCTTCCCCAGCTCCCATTGCCTAATGGAAGTGATGTAAGATATATTAGACCTAATTTCACAAGAGATCCCATCCATCTTAACTACCTTCATTTGAAAAGCTCGAGATAAAGCCTTTTTTTTGAAGGAGTAAGTATGGAAATTCCCCAGATTCCTCCTAGGTTTGCTTCTGTTGAGCTTGAGCCTAAAGGGATCCCTATGTACTCTCTGGATATATCTGCCAATCTCCTAATCGGATTCTTCCAAAAGTAACCCTGCTTTGATCAGCTTGACTATAAATCTTTACAGGTCATCTCCCTCCACCCCTTCGGGCACATTTAGGATCCATAAATTATTTGCCTTTTGATTATTTTCCATACTTCCCTCCCAGTCTTGGCGCCCCTGCTCTTTCAACTTTAGAATGTTTATATCTTCATTATTTGTTAATACCTTGCCCTTCAGCTCCTCAATTGTTGCCTCTAGAACTATTGTTCTCCCTGCCAGATCATCTATCTTCTTCTCTAGAGCCTCACAAGTCGACTTTACCTCTTTCTGAGTCTCCTCTGACACTTTAAATCTACTCCTTATCTCTGACATGAGAGTTGCTATCAATTGCCCCAAAACTGCCCCGCCTGTATTTACTACTGTCTGCTCACCCTGTATCATGTCCTTCCTCCCTTCTGCGCTCAAACTGTGTTCGGGCAAAATTCTTCTGCTGCTGCCCGATTCCTGCCAGCCTCCCCCACCTCTAAATCCAACTGGGTGACACCTCCACTATTTACATCTTTTAGATTTTCTGTATGCTCCTAGCCCTCTATGTCCTCTACCTGTAGTGGTGCAAATCTATTTATGCTACATGCACCCCCATTCTGTCGGTACTTCCCCATCCAAGTGCTTTAACTGTCCCTTCATGGCCTGGCCTCTTTGCACCTCCTTGTTTTCCATCCCTGCCTCACTTAGTATTAGAGTCTTCGGAAGAACTTTTAAAAAGGTTGAGACGGGGGGGCCTCCAACTTCTGGGCTTTAGTCAGGCATTTCTTCACCAACCCCTCTTGTTTGTCAGTTTTCTCCACTTTCACCACCATTTCTCAGCACTGGGGCTCTAAATGCCAGGGTTATCTCTCCTTTACTTACTTTTTTTCTCCACCACCTAAAAAGGGGTCTTTTGTTTGGGGAGGTAGAGGTGTGACATAGGGAGAACATGGCGGCCGGCTAGAGGTGGGTTGAATGAGCTCCACCAAGTGTGCGTGTGAATAGATTCACAGGAGGTAAATACAAAAATATGTGCAGGTGAAAATTTGAGATTGTGCGCAGGGAATAAGGAATGGACATAGCGAGAATGATTGATTGTAAGGAGCAGTGCCGAAGAATTGCCATACTGGGTCTTAACTTTAGATGCAATGTTTTGATGGCGGCTTGCCTACAGAGGATATGATTGATGCCAAGCGCTGGACTTGAGTGCCAAGGCACCACAGCTGCCGTGCCAGTTTTGGAATGGTGCTGAGGAATTAGAAGCATCAGTGTGCTTTCTGACGTGGCCCAGGAGAAAACGTAATTGGTGGATCTAGCTGTGGTGAGTCAGCTATGGAGGCCGAGGAGCGCAACGAGCAGCGCTGGTCAAGAGCCGCACTGGAAGTGAGGAGAGGAAGGAAGCCTGCAGCGAGGATTTCCTTTCAGGGAGGAGGCCTCAGAGAATTACCGAGGACCAAAGCAGAGGACTCAGAAGACACAGGGGAAGCCACAGTAAGATACCAGGAATCACAGCTGGGTGTAAAGTAGAAAGTAGAGGGAAAACATATTAAAGAGGTGCAGAGAGAATAAAAAGGGTCAAAAAGTAATAGCACAAATAAAAGCACAACTGAGTCCAAACAGCAGGGAGTGGGGAGGTACACGCTTAGGAGTGCTAAGAGGGGGAAAGCTTTTTTCGAACAGTGTGCGGAGCAGGTGCTCTTATTGTAAATTGTATTATGGATTGGTGTTTCCATGATTGGCAAATTCGATGTACTGTTAAGTCCCTAGTAAAGTGCACTGAGAGTGCCAGGGCATGTAAATCAAATGCTGCTAGTGGGCCTGCAGCACTGATTGTGCCACCTACACAAGCAGCCTCTCAAAATAAAGAAAGAAAATAAAGAAAATTGTAATTTTTGGAAGACCTGCAAGAGATGTTCAACTAGTTGTGAAAACACAACTTTGGGGGTTGCATCTTAAGGTTTTATGATGCTCTGGTGTTTTTAAGCAAAGGGTTTCACCGAAACCAGCTGACAGATGTTTCATACCGTAGGATTCCGCAGTCGGCTAAAGCTTCGTACCTAGCCTGACTGAAACTGTTTTGCACCTTCACAAAAATTTCAATGATGGTGATAAAGCTTTCTAATAGAATCATTTAGCAGTTTCTAACCTCCTGCAGTCCACCTTGAAGCAGGCTTAAAATGTTCCTGAGTCTGGAACTACTGCATCCAGTTAACATTGAATAGGTGATTATTGGTCTGTTAAATAGCACTGTCTTTTTTCTATAATGATTATTCTGTAGCTGAATTCTCTCATTTTGTTGCATTTTACTCAATGTGTTTTCTCGTTTTTACTTAAAACTCAAATGCTTTCCACTACTGCCATAAGGGTTCTTTTATAGTAATTTTTATTACTGAAAATGTACAATAACATTGCCAGATAGCAGAAAGTTTATCACGTACAATGCATATTTCTTTAATTCTACATTCACTTAACAAGGTTCGAGTTACAATTGCATGTGTTACATTATCTATTTCTATATCAATGACAATAACAGTCACCCCCCCCTCCTATCGTGTTTTTCAGCAGGTACCTACAATTCTCCCAAATATCATATATATTCTGAGACTAAGATTGACCGCTGAGTCAGGTAATTCTGTTAGATTCTTTATATACTGAATGCTGAAGCCATCTTGGGAAACATCAGCTGTTTTTGTTAGGGTGTTAGTATTCTGCACCAGGTTACAACAGGACTGTCCTGTTATGAGTGGAGACTCTGCAGTTGTGAAGATAACTTCTTGTAAAATACATTTGTAAACAGTAAACAATTGTCAAACTATATAGGTTTTTGCCTTTCAACCTACTATTTCTGCTGTCTTTAGGACCTTGCACACTTTACCAGTGCTAACCAGTGCAAAAGTGCTTACGTCCTCTCCTTTAAATATGGTAACATTAATTACACCCAATTGACACTTTTAATGTACTTGTAGGCCCCTTATACAATGGTACTACTTGTACTCAGGGTCTGTAAATTAAAAGCTACTACTGGGCCTGCAGCACTTATGTCCCCCACCCACTCAAGAGTGTTTCAGAATTGTCTCATGCCTGCCATTGCAGCCTGTGTGCAATTCTAAACTGCCATTTTGACCTGGAAAAACAAACCTTTTGTCACTCCTAATCCTTCATTTTTAGTACATATAGGTCATCAAAAAGACAGGCCGTAAACAGCACTGGGCCAGATGCAGCAATTTTAAATAATTTGGACATGTATCTTTACGTTTTACATGTCCTAGTAATTATAAACTCTTAAATCTGTTTTCACTATTTCCAGGCCTACCTCTCATGTAGAATAACATTGGCTTACCATATTTTATTTATTAAGTGCTAACTTTCAATTGGGAACAAGTAGGAATGTCAAGTTTGGTCCCTTAAATCACAATTCTGAAGTTGCTATTTTCTTGTCCTCCCCATTTGGAGCCTGTATCTTTGCTCATTGGTGTAGCTGCCAGTTTGTTTTTGTGTATTGCTCCCAGACAGTAAGCCAAATGGGGAATAGGTATTGGCCCTCTCTGAATTGATAGTCGGTAGGAGCTGCTGACTACCATACTTGCACATCACTAAGCCTCTACGTGAACACACTCACAAATGTGTTTACACTAGTCTTTTGTGCCCCCAGAAAATCTAGGTCCAGGGTAGGGAAGCAGGAAATTCTAAACCCCTCTTGGGTGAACACATCCTGCACCTTCTCCTTCTTCAAAGTTGGGCCCTCAGACCCAGTTCTTCAGTACACCTCTGGTCCTGTGGAGGACCCGGAAGGACTGCAGTACTGCTCTGACGCAAGGACTGCTACTTTGCTGCCCTGCTACTCTGTTGCCCTCCTGCCTGAACAAAAACATCGGAACCTGCATCTTAAAGCCAGGTGCACCAAAATGCCTCCAAGGGCTACTTGGCTGGTTACCTTTTTAGAGCCTCAGGGATAGACAAGTCCCCAACCACCTTGAACAAAGCACCTGGACTCTCCCTACTCTGAGTTCTACCCCTCAAGGGTGCACCAGCCCAGTCCTGGACGAGCGGAAGTAGGCCTATAGATGCTCTGCCTGCACAGCTGTGGTTTGTTGGACTAAATCGATGCAGTGACACAAGTGGTGGCCAGACACACGGGGTACCATACCTGTTCCAACTAAAAAGGCCAAGAATCTTGGGGTATTTTTGAACAGTGAATTGTCTTTGGATGGACAGTTCAATATGTCAACCTTTCTCTGGCTTATAAGAATGTTAAAAAAAGATTTCCTTTTATTTCCTTGTCAGCATGGAAACAGCCTGGCCTGACGTTGTTCATTTCAACAATTGACTGCTGTAATGCACTTTACCTGGGCACCAACAACAGCACCCAAGCAAAACTTCAGTTAATGCACAATGTGTTGGCTAGGATCATCCTTGACATTCCTAAACATCAGTCGGTGTCCAAAGAACTATGTGATCTTCACTGGCTGCCTAAGAAACACTGGATTATGTTGAAGGCCTTCTGTATTGTACACTAAGCCCTCTACCAGACCCGACTGGACGGAAATAAGGTGATGTGCTATGGTATATGCCTGAAATTTTTGTTCAGCACTTCTCAATCTTGTTACTGTGCCCAGAGTCTGAAAGAAGAGATGGGGAGGCAGAGCTTTCTCAGTCACAACAGTGGGGCTGTCGACCTCGCTCCCTCATCACCTGACTAATGTTAAATTGCTTTCTCTCTTCAGAAAATCTCTAAAGACCTGGTTGTTCACACTATAGGGAGATCGTTTCAGCATTTCTTGTATCCATAATAATCTGTCTCCAGTTTGATTGGACCGCCATGATTATAGTGCCTTCACACCTTCAGGCATTTGTTGCACTCTATAAATGTGATTAAAATCAAATCAAATCATTGCAACACATAGTCTCACATCTGAAATGAAGCTGTGCAACATATCCCCAATGCGGGATCGTGCATCTCTTGGGAACCACTGCTATGTGAGCCCTCCTCGATGCAGGGCCTCCCGTCACAGCCCTGCAACTTCCCTGGACCTGCCACTGTGTGATGCATCCTCTATGGAGGATCTCACATCACAGCCTGCAGCTCCCGAGATCTCGCAACACTCTGCAACCAAGATTTGAGGTACTTTGTTCAGCGGGCCCAAATGGGTCCATGCATCCGTCCTACACCCTGGCCTGAGCTGGTGACTTTGCCTCGGTCCCAGGCAACCAGATATCCACAATTGGCACTTTATGCTTTTAGGCACTATTTTCACTTCAATCTTTGAAGATACATATTTCTGGTTCTACTGATTGGATTTTTGTTGTTTTGGTCTCAAATATTATAATATGTTTTTCCCTAGTTTTCAAGATTTGTATGTAACTTTTCTTGTGCTGTGTTTTTACTCCATTAGTCTTGAAAGTGCTGCAAAAATACTTTACACATTGCCTCTAAGTTAAGCCTGACGTCTTTGTGCCAAGCTACCAGAGGGTTAAGCAAAGGTTGTTTGTAGCTTCATCTGGACAGTAATTGTGGTTGCTGCTTCAGTAGGGTTTCACCCCCCCAACCAGTAACCCAATTTCCTCCAAACCCTTTCTGAAATCTTTCATATCCCTTTTCCACTTCATGTACACTTCAGCCAGGCACAGTGGTATTTGTACACATGGCCTGGCTTTAAGCCATTCCTGCACCAATCCTCCCTATGAACATAACCCACTTGTCACAGGGGAGATGGCCACTGGGTCTGTCCCTCTAACTGTCTGCCACAGAGGAGCAATGTGGGCAGGACCTGCAGGTAGCCACCTTAGGGACATAAGTGACTGAATGCAGCCTTCCCTCTGATTTCCCTAATCCCTAAATCCACTTTTGAGTTCTACAAGAAAGCTAATATTCACCTCCCATTCTAAAAAAAAAATCATGCTTACAAATGGATTATATCCTTTTTTCTCTTTTTCTGTTCATTCTCTAGTTCATCTCATCCTTTTTTTCTTAGTTTTTTCTTTCTTTTTTTCCATTAATACTGTTCAAGTATTCAACTTTTTTATTTGTACAACCTTTCTCAAAACCACTGCTTCCATTTTAAAAATAGTATGGAGGCTGACTGCACTGCCTATCCTTAAGCCTGGGGACACAGTGGGCTGGCAAAGATCCTGGTCGAAGGTCAGGCCTGTGTTCAACCTCGACTACACACAAAACAAATGGTAGAGCCACAAATGAACACATAATGCACCTGTTTACAGTCAAAAGCTCTATGCAGTGATCTGTGTGGACACTTGAATTGTCTGCTGTGCTAGGACATAGGCCAGACCATTCTCCAAGCACATGGCTAAACACTGTTAGAAGGGGACTACCCCCTCAAGGGTGATGCCCATATTCCATTGCATACGGACGGCCTTATTCACAAAGGTAAACATACACTTTTGCAATTCACAAACGACACGTCTATTTTTAAGTGTATTACCGCTGTGTCAGAGTGGACAACTCCACACATAAAAAGATAGGTCTATCCTATATTTTTATGTGTTGGGTTCTCCGCCTCTGCAGTCATAAAGATACTACACTTAAAAATACACTTGTAGTTTGGGAATTGCAAAAAAGTCCTAAACCTACACCAAAAGCATAAGTTTAACTTTGTGAAAAATGCCCTGAGTAGCCTTCTTTGCCTATACAAATTGAAACAATTGTTCCTACTAACTTGGTGTCATAGATTCTCGGGTACTCTACTAGAGTGGAAGTATTTTAGAATATAGTTTAGGGTTTGAAAATATATAGTAAAAAATACGCATATAATTTGTTTGTAAAGCCTATTATGGGCTGCTCCAAAAGGTAACTTTACACATTCGTAAATCAACATGTGCAAAGTTACTCTTACACTTTTGAGTAGCTTTACTACTTTTTGCTATTCACCATTTACAAGTGTAAAATTGCTCAAAGTTTAGATCGCATATCCCTACCTACTAATAGCGACTGTATGACCATATTTGACATTATGCTCACCTAGTGGAAACATTCACAATCCAGAAGAGGATCTCTCAATGGTAAATTATAGGGACATGAATACAACTTTATTAAAGTTTAACAAAAAATCACATTTTTATGACAAATGTTTGTGTTAAATAATTTTATATATGTATTTCAAATGCAGATTCTTGTTTAAATCTTAGTATACTATTAAGAAAAATGCATTTAAATATTTAGGGCCAGATGTAGGTAACCCCAGTTTACCGATTCTTAAATACCGAATCATACCGATTCGGTATTTCAGAATCGAAAAACGGGATGTAGGTAAAAAATCGGTAATAATTACCGATTCGGTAACAATCGGAATTACCAATCGGTATTTACCGAATCGGAAATTACCGAATCAGTACATACCGATTCGGTAAATCCCATTCAACCCTATGGGCTTGGAGGCCCATAGGGTTAAATGGGATATACCGAATCAGTATTTACCGATTCGGTAATTTCCGATTCGGTAAATACCGAATTGGAAAATATGAAAATAACCCATGTGAGCCAGTCAACCAATCACGAACACCCACCACACCCCACAAAAAAAAACAGAGGAACCATCCAATCAGATGCAACTACCCCTCCCCAGTACCTGGAAGTGGCCAAACCCATATAGATGAAGAGCAACTGAACTATTTGGAGAGCTGAAGGAAACACAGAAGAGCAGGCTGCCCTGATCATAGCTGAGCAGCATAATGGAGTCCCAGGATGGCCAGAAGGATGGAGCTGATTCTAAGTGGAAGATCAAATTCAGCCCAGCAGAACTGCAGGTTCTGGTGGAGGAGGTGGTCAAACACCACACCCAGCTCTTTGGAAAGCAATCTCTGCATGTTGCAGAGTCTGTAAAATGGAACACCTGTCTACAGATCAAGGCCAAAGTTAATACAATTGGGGTCATACAGGGGGACATAGATGACCTCAAAAAAAGGTGGTATGATCTGCTAATCATTACCAAAAAGAAAATTTCCACGCAGAGGAAAGAAGCCTCAGCCACAGGTGGAGGGAGGAGCTCTGCACCAAGACTGACAGACCTGGACCAGCTGGTGGAATCCTCCCTGGAGCCAGAAAGCATCCATGGGATCGGGGATGCTGACAGCTCAGCCAGAGCTACAAGAAAACAAGGTAAGATGCATGGATATGAATCCCCACCCTATTCCCTGACCCCTTTCCCAATGTGGGTGTCTGCATCACACTCCAGAACTGGTTTTAGTTTTTACCACCAATGCATCATGGGAGACATAGTCATAGGAACATACATCAATGCAGTCAACATAGAATTCAGCATGGCATGCCACACACTACATCCAGGCGCAGGCATCTTCAATGCATGTGGCAACAAACCAAAGCCATGAACCGGCTTGCCACTACAACCTCCCTGCTGTGCTGGTGCTCTGTCGCCATGCAGGATGACAATGTGCACTGCTGCACCGATTTGTCGAGGGGAGAGTCACCTCTGCCATGGAAGTTTTGCTGACACACCAGGCAGCCACTGCTGGAGACACAGGTGTCGGGGACACAGAAGACTCCACCATGAGGAGTGGCTCTAGCACTCCTGTTCCTGATATTCGTAGGAGCAGCAGGTGCCCACCTGGTGACCCAGAGACCACTGCACATGTTGACACCCATCCCCGTACATCCCGCACTGTAGTGCGTGGGCGCAAACATTGACGATGCCCTCAAACCACAGGACAGGTCACGGTGAGGTCAACTGTGACCACCCAGTGTGGAATACAGACATTGTAGTACCATGGTGTGGTACCAGTAAAGTGCTGTAGTGACTATTAAACTATGTACTTCAATTACTAAGCATGCCTGTGTCTCCTTACTTACTTAGAAATAGCTTTGTGTGATTTCTGCCCGTCTCAGTCTACCATCTGTTGCTGGCGCTGTCCTGCTGCATAGAGCTCTGCCTGTTCTGTTCCATCATCAATGTCCTCATGATGTGTGATCTCAACCTCTGTGCCTTCCTTGGTGGCAAGATTGTGCAGCAAGACACAGGTCGCTAATATTTTGCAGCAGATGATTGGAGTATACTGCTGTGCACCTCCACTCTTATGGAGGCAGCGCCAGTTGATAGAAATCTGTTTTGGTTTTCGCAAGTTCCGCAGGTGTGTCAGGGAACCTAATATAATGATGCATTCTCTGCATCAAGGCCTCAAGGAACTTCCTGAAGAAACGGGACAGGCAGCTCTGGGACACACCACCAACTGCAGCAATGACACTCTGGTAACTCCCAGAGGCAAGCAGGTGTAGGCTACAGTACCTGTACATGGGGTGGGATGGCGTATGCCCTTGGTGTTGGGTGATCCAGGAGAGGGTGAAGGTCCCTGATCAAGTCCAGGATGGTTTGGGGGTGTAGCCTGTACCTTTGCAGTATCTCTGGCTCAGTCAGTTGGAAGAGTGTTATCCTCTGCCTGTAGACTGGATCCTCCCTTCTCCATACTCTCTCTCCTGCTGCCTGTAGCCATAGCCGCCTTGCTATGACGTAGAATGCCGCCATTCTGGAAGCCCTGTTGCATTTTTGGTCCTTATTTTATAGCCTGCACCTGGTTACCACCTGCTTTCAATTCATGGTATTTACTGACTCCTAAATACCGAATTCATGAAATTCTGTATTTTTTAGGTTTCCTACATCTCGATAGTCATTTTTTACCATTTCTTATTTACCGATTCGCTAATTAAGAATTCAGTAAATAAGGATTCGGACAATACCGAATCAGTAGAATACCGACTCTCATTTTTCAAATACTGGTCGGTAACGGCCGAAATTACCGAATTTCGGCTGTTTCCGACCGGTATTTGGCTACCTACATCTGGCCCTAAATACCTTTGAGTATATTATATTATATTGAAATGATCTTTTAAATCTACACAACAGAAATATTTCAGCAAGATGAATGCTAGAAATATGTTTTTCAGACTGATTACAAAATAGTAAAAAATAAAACTTAAAAAATGTGAAAGCTGTGAACCATATATATGTGGTGGATAATAGTTATGTACTTTGTAATCCTGGAATATTGCTGACACACTTTGGCAATTGGCATATAATCTATCACATATTGTCAAATGCTTGTTGGATACTCTTTTGCTCATGTATTTAGTACTGCTTAGTGCCTAAACTCTCATTTTCATATTATGTATGTAACGGAAGACAAACATGTCAGTTGACGAGAGAGTATCATATTCCTAATTTGTTTTTCAATTGGCATAAACTCAATTTGAAAAAAAAGATGTGCATGGCAAAGTAGAAAATGTGTTAGTGCAGGGATCTCTCTAAATCTGGACAAAGGAATTGGGAGTAACCTCCCCGCTGTCCAGACCCTCCCCATAATCTTCCCAACCCTCTCCTTAGGGTACTTAAGGGCTTACCTGGGTGTAGGTCCTTAGATTGGTTCTGGACAAGATACAGAACTGAAACTACTGCACTTCGACGGTCTGGGCACTCTGGACTTCGCTGAACTTTGTTTGGGCCTGACTTCATCACCCTCTCAGTATGCTGCATCGTCTGCGCCTGTGCACCATACAGGATCCATGCAGAACCTGTGGAGCATCCAAGACACATGAAGATAATCTCCCTTGAAGTGAAGGAGTCACTCCACTGCATGCACAGGCACCGCAACACTGCTGACCTGTGTGCTGATCCTGAGCTCCTATGGACTCCGAAGGGTTCAACAACACAGAAGGTGTTTTATATTTTCCTCGAGGCCCAAACTACCCTCTCACTCAGTTTGAAGCCTGAATCCCTTGTGGGGGCTGCAATACCCAAACCCCTGTGCACAGCATACTTTTGCAAGTGCAAATGCTTGTTGGCAATTCTGCAACAAGTGCATTGGGCTCCACGTAGCCTCTTCTTCTGGCAACTTCTCCTGCAAAGATCTTTATTCGTTTTCTATTCAACACATCATAAAGCTGTATATACGACATATTGAAGTACAAAGCATAGTGCATCTCCATTTGCATGTTTGTACCCTCTAGGTGGGGGGGGGAAAATTGACACATTCTACATTACTCCCAGACAATGGCAGCATTACAACACTTCAGAGATTAATAGCAGATATTACTGTATTTAGCTATATTGAAACTCAATGCAAAACAGAAAAAGAAGAGAGAAAAACAAAGAAAACCTTCAAACTTGATATCACTGTGCTAGTGTGCCAATTCTATAAGTATTGTATGTATATTTCCGCTTACTATGTCGCCAATGCAGAGTATGAGCTGGCGGGGTCCTGATATATTAGGTGCAATTATGGAAACAGAGTAAAGAGGAGAGTGCGCGGCCCAAATGCTGCATTACATGTAGTTGCGGTCTGGTGGGGCTGAAGGCGTGAGACAGTTATACCTAAGTGTCGTGCCCGTGTGTGTTTGCATATGTCTCCTCTTCCCTGTCTCGGGCGTACCCAATTGTGGGTGCTCGGGTATTGTATTTACATTAGTCAGGGACTGCGGCAGTGTTTATGACTTATCACCCATGGTTGTTTGTGTCCCTAAGCATTGTTTCTATGATAGTCATGTAGTGTTGCCAGTCCACAGGTTGTGTTCTAGCCAATGGGCATGAGGGTGGCGCTGTGGATGTGTCATGTTCGGCCACTACGGCACGCCAAAGGGCTAGCAGCCAATTTCTGACAGAGGGGCCAGTTGGAAACTTTCAGGCCATGGCCAGAGAGCATTTGGCCAGCACAAGTGCCAAGTCAATAAATTTGTTAAGGTTCTTGCATTCGCGCAAGCCTGTGCGAGGATAAGTATGTGTGGTGAAAATAATGTAATTGTGTGAATATCAACTGGGCATTCATTGAGATTGTCTTGGGGCTTTCAATGCATTGTTGCCATTGCTTCTCTGTTATTTCAGTGGAGAGCGCCGGTGTCCAGTATTCATGCAGTGGGAACAATGAGGAGGCTGTGTCTTTTCTAAGTGAAGTATATATGACAGTGATGGCCTTTCTACCTGACCCGTGCATCAGTAGTGTCTGTAAAGCTTCATAAGTTGGTGGAATCGAGCTTGCATCCCCCCAGGTATGCGTTGCCTGTCAAAGCCGCACAAGGCAGAGCCTACGGATAAATCTCCCCATGTTGTCAAAACAGCTGCTTGCCAGTAAGTCAGTTCCAGACCCTTTAGAAGGGTGTATGATCCTGGAAACATCTCGATGGGGAGGTCTGGACCATACAATATAAGGTGGTGTTCAGGTATCACGTAGTGTGACTAGGTGCTGCGGGTTGCCCATAGCAAAATACAAGCATCTGTCCTCTGGAGCTGAGTTCTGGTACATGATAGCTTTTCAAGCAGGTACGGTCACCCTAACGAAATTGCCCAGGTGTCTAGTTCAGCTATCTTCTTCTTTGTAAGCCAACGCACAGGCCATTGGAGCTAGGCGGCTGCATAGTGTCACTCATAATTGGGCACCCCCAGTCCGCCCTCTGATATAGGGAGTTGACGCTACGAGAGTTCTACCCTCACCCTGAAGTTACCACATATCAGGGACACTAAGAATGAGCATAGCTCATAGAACAATTTCTGAGGTGTTCTGTAGGGGAGAACAGCGAAAAATAGAGGAGCTGGGGAGGAGAAGCATTTTGGACATGGCTATCCTGCCCATAGCGGATAATGGGAGAGCAATCCAGATGGGAGATTTTTCGGAGCCGTGGCAATCGCCTTCCCCAGATTGCCATCTATCAGATCAGTCCTGCAAAGATCTTCAACCACATTGCACTGTGTGCTCCGTGGCCTGTTGTTTTGTAAAGCTGCTTGAAGTCCTCTCCCGACTTCTGTGCCTCCAGCCTGTGGGTCTAATTGAGGGTCATATTTCTTTTCCCTGGGCTCCCCTGATTGCTCGGGTCTGCCCTAACTCCTCTGCTTGTGGTGAGTCTCCTGGACCTTGCTGGTCCGAAGCGTACACTTCCTTGACTTCCTGCATGAGTTGCATTTACCAAAGATTCTTGGTACTTCAGCTGGACACCGACTCCACAGCTCTAAAAAACATCAATCATGGCACAGCTCGTATCTGGCTCCTGGTCATCCCCAGCATCACCTGGAGAGAGTCAAGGTCACAGTCAACTATCGTGAAGCACCCAACTTCGTAGGGCATTGGTTTTCCACATCTCCTGGTCACTCCAGAGTGACATATACACTGTCGCCTCTGCTTTCAGGTACTCCTCTTCACGAATCCATGTTTGAGTTCCCATGGACACATTCTCCTCTTCCAACAGCAGCACTTTCCTGAAGTCCTCCATTGGATTCAACAGCAGCTTGCAAAACTACTGCACACCTATTCACCCGGCTTCCCTGGGATAGGTAACTTGGGTACTTCGGTATCCACGGATGGGGTGGCTCCCCAACCTTCTGTCTTCCACAGGGTTTCTTCAGGGTCCACTGGGAAAGGTTTCTAATCTTTCAAATTCCAACCACAACTTGCACATAGACTTGCAGTTGTGTTCACACACTGCACATGCACTCCGTGGGGTCCCTATCTACTCACCTTGGATGGTTCCTTGGGGTCCCAGCAATGCTACGTCCTCTCGATATTGTCTTGACTTGAGTTGTGGTTCTTTTTTATTTGTTTCAATTTTTTTTTATTTGGTTTTCACATTTCCACACAATGAGTACATCAACAATAGAGGCCATTGCATTTAACAAGAATGTAGATCTTTGACTATTAGTCAACGGGAAATCAACGGAACAATAGATAGAAAAAACCCTTATGCATGTTTTTACATTTCGGATACCACATACTAGTTTCCGTAGGATTTATCTCATATCTGACCTGAAGTAGGGTGAAAAGATCCATACGAGTCCTGGGCTGCGTACAGCGGAAATTGAGTCAAAGTCTTGAATGTATCTCTAGTGCGACCTCACGTGGTTCGCTATCGCTGAGCATTAAGGATTCATATTCTCAAGAAGATATCGTCGCTTTCTAGATCTTCAGTGTGAGGAGGAAACCATTAACTGTGAGGATGAACTGGGGGTTCCTGGTGCGAAGCCACTGGTGGGTGGTAGTCTGGTGTGAGTTTAACGTGCTGCACTATATTGGTCCTCGGGGCAAGGACCGTAGAAATCATACTGTATGCATCCTCTCAGGGTCTGTGCCCTCTCCGCTACATTGCCTGTCTCATGTGTCCCTGTCTGGGCTTATGTTCTCACCTGCCTGCCACTGAGGGGAGAGCTGTGCAGACCCCGAATGGGAAGGTGTTGTTGAGGGTGGTTGTGCGGTTTCATGCGTGAATCTGTGCATCAGTTGCGCCGATTCTAGGGAGATGTGGTGCTTTCCTGTTCCTCTCCCTTCTTCCTCCCGCAGCCCTTTCTCCTCCGCTGCGCCCCACTTCTTCATGGCCCCGATCCAAGCAGCCACTGGGGGCCCTACCGGGGCCTGCCAGTGCATGGCTATACCTCTTTTTGCTAAGAGAATGGCTAAGGAAACGAAGCGCATGCTGAACCTTCTCGGTTTTCCGCCTGCGGAACATACCGAGGGCACTCGACTCCCATGAGGAGAGGGTCGGGTTGTTCGTTATCTCCAGGTGTGTATGGTGAACCTGGTCCGAGTAGTTGTGAATGATCGGGCAGTCCCAGAACATGTGTTTAAAGTCTGCTTCGTGGTGATTGCATCTAACGCAAGCAAAATGTGTGTCCGGATAGAAGCTTTGGAGACACGTTGGAGTAAGATATGCCCTATGAAGAATGTTGAATTGGAGGTTCCTGAAGCGTGCGTTTCTGGAGACTTTCTTGGGGTACTCTAGGGCTTTCTCCCTTTCTTTATCGTTGAATACGTGACCTATTTCATTCTCCCATGTACGTTGTAGTGTATCTAGTGGGCGAAGGATCAGTTCGCTAACCCCTTTGTACAACCAAGTCACTAAGGGCCAGATGTAGGTAAATCCGATTTACCGACTCTTAAATACCGAGTCATACCGATTCGGTATTTAATAGTCGGTAAATTGGAAGGAGGCAGATATAGGTAAAAAATTACCGAATCTGTAAGAGTCAGTATTTACCGATTCTGTAAATACCGAATCTGTATTTCCCATTGATTCCTATGGGCCTTGAAACCCATAGGAATCAATGTGATATACATATTCGGTATCTACAGAATCGGTAAATACCGAATCCTGCAAGGGTGCAGGGGGTGTCACTTTGACACCCTCTAGCACCCCAATTCTGGACTTGTGTGCCATGTGGCACACAGACATTCCCTAAGGGCATGTCTGTGTGTCACATTGCACAGGTGTGCATGCACAGATGTGCATGCACACCTGAATTCGGTATTTTACCACCCAATAGGATTGGGTGGTAAAATACCGATTTTTAAGGGCCTGTGGCACTCTTAGGAGTGCCACCTACATGTGGTTTTTCCGAATCGGTAAATATACCGATTCGGTATTTTACAGATTCTGTAAATTTACTGATTCGGTAACTTTACAGAATCGGTAAAATATAGGCCCCCTACATCTGGAAACCCTAATACCGGTCGGTAACAGCCGAATTCGGCCGTTACCGACCGGTATTAGGGCTCCTACATCTGGCCCTAAATGTCTGCCCATCCCCATATGAAGTATAGTATGTATTACAGGGTGTGTTGAGGGCTCTCCTGCCTGTGGAGCCCAAAAACGGCAGCTGTCGTTCATGAGCTGCTGATGTAGAAGGAACTGCCCAGGAGGGAGGTCAGACAGTTCCGTCAAGCGGGTGTATGTCATTAACTGGCCAACTTCATACAGGGATTCAATTTCTGTGATGGAGGAGTCATTCCATACTTGTAAGGCACAGGTTGTGTAATATTTATCATTCTGTGGGAATCCTACCAGCAGGAGTAAGGGCGAGTATAGGGGTTTCCTTTTGGACATGCGATGTATCTTCAGCATACAGAAGCGTGCTATTGACACCTGTAGGGGGTAGGTGCGGAGGGGTTTGGTACTTGGAAGTAGCAGTCTACGTATGGCTGGAAGGGGGATCCGTCCCTGCTCTGTAATTGTCTCACCAGTGTATCGTTCTGCTGTCCAGTACGACACATTGGAGTTGTGCCGCCAAGAAGTATGCTTCAAAGGATGGGGCGCCTAGCCCTCCCTGTGTTGTGGGCAGGAAAAACGTGGTTAATGCCACCCTATTCGTTCCCTTACCCCAGATCAAAGTAGTGAAGATTGTGTCTAGCTCCTTGAAGAAGGAAGTGGCGGTATCACCGGGAGGTTCGTGAAGTGATAGAGGAGCCTAGGGACCATGATCAACTTTGCAAGGGCGACTCGACCAATGGGGGCCAGAGGTAGTGTCTTCCAGAAATTTACTGAAGCATGTAGTCCTGCCACTACCTTGCGGTGATTTCCCTCGTACAGATCAGTGGGGGAATGAAACAGTTGTACCCCCAAGGTATGGTGGCGCTGTGGCGCTCCAGGTGAGTGTGTGAGCTCCTATCGCTATGTCTCGAGGGAGCAGATGCGTGCTTAAAGGGAATATCGTGGACTTTGCCCAATTAACCTTAAGGCCTGGTACCAACGTAAAGTCATTCAGTGCCGGCCAAATGGGGGTGAGGTCGTTATGGATATCTCTAACATAGATCAGGAGTTCGTCTGCATATAGGAGCACGCAATGTATTGTATCCGTCAGTGATATACCCCACGCCGCACCATCCTGCCGTAGTCGTATTGCCAGGGGTTCTACTGCTAAGGCAAAAAGGAGGGGGGATAGGGGGCATCCCTGCCTTGTACCTCTTTCTACTGGGAAGGGGGCGGTGATGTATTTGCCTATTCTCACTTGGGATGTGAGGCTCTTGTAGAGAAGCTTTGTGTATTCCATTGGTGTGGGGCCTGCTCAAATCCTAATAAGCACCGCAAATAGGTACGGCCATAATAGGGTGTTGAAGGCTTTTTCGAGGTCCAAAATCAGGCACGCTGCATTTAGGAAGTGCACCCGTGCTCTGTCTTGGATGTGGAATAGCCGGCGTATGTTAAGCAAGGTGTTTTGCCTCGGTATGAAACCGTTCTGGTCGAGGTGTACCAGCGGCACTGGGATCTGAGTGTATAGGTCCGCTAGCAACTTCCCTAATAGCTTACAGTCTGCATTTAGCAGCGTAATTGGCCTGTAAGAGACCGGGAGGATGGGATCTCTATGTGGTTTGGGGAACGTCACTATAATGGATTCCTGAAGTGAGCCTGGGAGTTCCTTGCTGCGTAGTGCGTCGTCATACATGGCGACTGTCTTGGAATGAGGTGAGTGGGGAATGTGCTGGAATATTCTAGCGGAAAGCCGTCCATTCCCGGGGCTTTATTACGTGCTAGTTCTCTGATGGTGTGGTTTATCTGGGGATTTGATCTTGGTCTCCAGCTCTTTTTGGTTGGATTGTGGTATATGTGGAATCTGTAACGGTCTGAAGAACTGAGATTTCCTGGTGATTCGTTTGTCTGGGAGCCTTGTAAATACTGGAGTAGTACTCATAGAATATGTGTAGGATCTCTATTTGTGAGTGTCTGGGGGTCCCTGCAATGTCCAGTAGCTCCATGACTGGTTTAGTAGCTGCGTCTTGTCTGGCTAGCCATGCCAAGAGTGCTCCCGCCCTGTTGCCCTTCTTATGTGTTCAAGCGGCGTAAGTGCGGAAATTGTATGTACATAAATCTTTCAGAGCTTCCACGTATGCTGTTTTAGCTGCAGCTATACTGTCGGGGGCCGTATGGTATCCCCTTGTTTTGTTAGCGCTGCTAGCATCTCTTCAGTATCCCTTAGCCTTCTCTTTAGTGTTCTGCGCACTCTCACTATATGTTGGATACAATGTCCCCTAGCCGCAACCTTGAATGCGTCCCATTCCACTAATCTGGACTCTGCTGTGCCTGAGTTGAGGGTGAAGTGTTCTTGGATATAGTCTCCGTGTTCCTGACGAAACACTTGATCTGTAAGATATTCCCTTGCAAGCCTCCAGGTAGGAATGGGGGAGTGCGGGTCCTCCGTCTGAGGCTCAGCATGTGGGCATCGTGGTCTGAGAGTACTCTACCCAGGTAGTAGGACGGTTGTACTCTCGGAAGTATGGGCACGGAACAGAGGAATCTATCTAGGCATACATGTTTTTTATGCGGGGCAGAATGGAAGGAGTACAATTTAATGTCTGGATTCCCTTCCCTCCACGGGTCTACCAATTGTCAGTGTTGCACCCACGTTTGGTATTGGGTTGTCTGCTGGTTCCCCGGGGAGTGTGGTGGTGGAGGGTTGGACCTAACAGGGCGGGCTGGCCTTCCAGTATACCCTCCATCATGGCGTACAGGCTGTCTTTATCTATAATTCTTGTGTTTTCTTTGAAGGGGATACCCGGCCTAATCCATATGAGTGCACCCCTGGCCAAAGCTGAGTACACAGTGGCGCAGAAGATGCCCCGCCATTTCCTTTGTAGACGGATCACCTCAGTCTGTTAAATGAGTCTCTTGTAAGAGTGCTATCTGTGCTCGTTGTCGCTTAATATAGGAATAGACGGCATAACGCTTGCTGGAGTTTGCATGCCTCAGACGTTTAAGGTGATAATGTTAATATCTTTGGTGAGAATTTTATTGATCATTGCACTTATTAGGTATGCACATCACATGCCTGCGTATCCGCCCGCTATTCTGTCCGAAGCCTGCCTCCAACCAATCGATACATGGCCAGGCGCGTGACACCTCATCAGGGGGCTCCACTGAGGGTATTAGGTAAACCTTAAACCGGGGAAAGGGGAACATGGATGTCAGGGTAACTTCCCAACTAGAGGGACATATCGTTGGGGACGGTACATCCAAACTGTACGTCATGTACTGTCTTTAAGTAGTTCTTTGCAAGGGTGGTTTGGCAGAAGGGCCTGTCCTCGGCTTCCCGCCTGCCCGCTGGGTTATGCTGTGATTTGAATGCCGAACATGCCTCTTGCGGAGGATTGCACATGACTTAACCATGATCGATCGATCACAGTGGGAGACTTCTAGGTTCTTCATTTATCGTCCCGTGTCCATTTACTCTTGTTTATTTAGGCGCATGGGAAAATGTTGATTCATGGTGTATCTAGTTGCGATCACTCCCCCATCTTCAGTGGATTTAAATCAGCGTTTCAACCGTTTGTGGAGTAACGATAGGGGGTGTGACCGAGCCTTCCCGGGAGGAGCGCGTCACTTATTTCTTTGTCGGAGGTGAACTAGGAGGGGGGTTTTTCCACGTCAGAGCCCTCTCCTTTCGGCCTCCTTGCTGTCGCCGTTTGCAACGCCCTCCTTTGTTCTGCTTTTATTTGCACCAGGTCAGGGGTGTGTTGAGTAAAGGAGTCAGTGCGAGGGTTCATGGGTTGGGCAGGACCGGCGAACCCTACCCACGCCTCTCCCCCCACGCTACTCCTCCATTTAAACGGCTCACATGTGTCAGCGCAGCGGACGAGCGCAGCGGGCCTGGCGAAGGCGCGCCGGAGTTGCGCCAGAGTCAAGCCCGTCTGCGCCCGTCCGCGGCCGGCAGGGGCTAGGGGCACCCCATTATACCCCTCTACTCACATACTCATCATCCCAGCTTTGCTCATACTGGAACCTCGGTGCCATTGGACCCTCTGTTACCGATCATCTGACTCATCTTGGTTTGCTCTCCCTCCCCTCTTGCACACCACCCGCGATTATATCTCAGTTGATCCCTTCGCCTGTTACCCCCCCCGCTTATTCCCTCCCTTCCCTTTACCCCCCATACTCCGGTATTTAATACCGCGGCCACGCTTTTGAACACTAGGTCGGCGGTCAACCATCAGTACGAGCTATTTGATTACATCGACACACATGAACCAGATCTCCTGTTTTTAACGGAGACCTGGTTCAAGGCTGACTCCCTGCCCAATGTTCTAGCTGCATTGCCCCCCTCATACTCTGCCATTCGAGCGGACCGTCCGGAGAGCAGGAGGGGCGGAGGAGTGGCCTTGATAGCTCACACTGACCTCCACTTTCAGATCCTCCCCTTCCCTCCCATTCCTGAAGTAGATTATCTGGTAACACGCTCGACTTCCTATCAGACCCCTCTGACCTCTTGTCTTATCTACCGCCCCCCCCCCCGTTCCACTCCTTCCTTTGTCTTCAGCCTCCAAGATCTCCTGGCCACACTGGCGATAAATAATTTGTCAGTGTTAGTCCTAGGGGACCTCAACTTCTGGCCAAATGATCCTGCTGAAAGCTCCCTCTCTAAGGAGTTCACTGATCTCATGATCAGCCTTAATTTTATACCCCATATTTACAGTTCCACTCATATACAGGGTCACACGCTGGACCAGATCTGGACTCTGAACATCCCCACAACACCCCCATCATTTCCCCTTGTCCCTGGTCAGATCATTCATTTATTTCATTTTCCCTTGCCCTAGCCCCTGAGGCTAAACCCCTGCTCCCTAAGAACATCTGGGTTAGGAAATGGGGCCAAACCGATATGCCGTCCCTCTGCTCGTCCTTGGCTAAAACCAGCCCGACCTCTCAGGCCTTGCAGCCCCAGCTCAGCTGGCCACCATCAAACACTGGCTGACTCAAGCGGGAGACGAATTCGCTCCCCTGAGACGAATTACGGTCAAGCGGGCCCACGCAGCCAACCGATGGTTCACCTCAGATCTTAAGGTGAAGAAATTGGACGCACGGAGAGCCGAACGAGCATGGAGAAGAGCGTACTGTCCTGTGCTAAAAACCACCTACTTATCTGTTCTTCAGATTTACAAAAAAGGCATCCTTGACGCCAAAACTGAGTTTTACTCTAGCAGGATACTGGCAGCGGAGTCCCAGTCAAAAGAAATCTTTGCCACTGTGCATGAACTGGCTTCATCTGACAGAGCTACGGCTATGATTCCTCCCTCTCAATCTCTCTGCAACTCGCTCAATGAGTTTTTCATTGAGAAGGTCGCAAAAATTAAAACTAACATCCCTCTCCCATCACCTACATTCACTAATCCCTCCCCCCCTTCCACTGTCTTCAAACTAACCAATATTCCCCTTTTGACCAAGGGCACACTCCTCCCACTGCTCCAACGGGTGAAGTCGGGCTCCCCCTTGGATTTTGGCCCCGCTCACATCCTTAGAGAAATCTTTCTAGCTTGTCCTACCCGCCCCTCACACTCCTCAATGATTCACTTAGTAATGGTGTTGTTCCTAATCTCCATAAATCTGCGGTTGTCCTCCCAATCCTAAAAAAGGCTGGCGCCGATCCCTCATCCCCTTCTAACTATTGCCCCATTTCTCTCCTGCCTTATTTGAGAAAGGTTTTAGAAACCCATGTCACCAGCACCCTGAGCACCTACGTGGAGACAAATCACTGCCTCTCCCCTTGTCAGGCAGGCTTTCGGCCCCTCCACTCCACGGAGAAGGTGGTGATCTCAGTGATGGATGGGCTACGTGAAGGCATCGACACCAACCTCTCGCAAGCCCTCATCCTTTTAGATCTGTCCGCCGCTTTTGACACGGTGGACCACTCCATCCTCCTCACCCGTGTCAGGGCGGCGGGCATAGAGGGCCTAGCCTTCTCATGGCTCGAGTCCTTCCTGAGCGAGAGGGCTCAGGCGGTCCACCTTGCCGGCTTCACTGCTGCCTCCCGTAAGGTGGAGTGTGGTGTTCCCCAGGGCTCTTCACTTTCCCCTCTTTTGTTTAATTTATACATCTACCCCCTCATTTTTATGTTGCAGCAGCTCAAGGTCACGGTGTTCAATTACGCCGATGACCTCCAGCTAATTTTCAACCTCTCCCATTCCCCCTCATCCGCCCAGAATGTTCAAACAGTTATGCTGTTCATTCAGGACTGGATGAACTGCAACCACCTCAAACTCAACCCGGACAAGACAGAGTTGGTCTTGACCGGAGGTGGTTGCAGTCCCTGGTCCCCCTCCTATTGGCCCCCATCACTTGGTGTTCCCCCACTCCCAGTCCCCAAAGTTAAAACCCTTGGGATTCTCCTCAACTCACAACTTTCTGTTCACTCCCAAGTTAGTTCAGTGGTGTCCTCCTGTTTCTTTTCCCTTAGGACAATCAGGAAGATCTCCCGCTTCTTTTCCCTCTCGGCATTAAAAGTCATTGTGATGGCAATGGTGCTTTCGCGCCTTGATTATGGTAACATAATCTACAATGGCGCGCCGGCCTACGCCATCCACCGCCTGCAACTAGTGCAGAATCAGGCTGCTCGCCTGATCTATGGCCTGCCCAAATTTCACCGCGCTACCCCTCTGCTACATGCATTACACTGGCTGCCTGTGAGAGAGCGAGCTTTATTCAAACTTGGCTGCCTCACCTATCAGGCCAGGATGGGTACCGCTCCTGAGTTTATATGCTCAGCCATCAAGCCCTACCTGCCGGGTAGAGAACTCCGTTCCTCCCATATGGCACTCCTGGTCACCCCCCGTTTCAAAAAGAAGAAAGCTGGTGGAGCAAAATTTGCGGTCCTTGCCCCAGCTTTCTGGAACTCTCTCCCTGTGCGACTCCGCACTTTACCTTCCTACAGAGAGTTCCGAAAAAACCTCAAAACATTTCTTTTTTCCCGAGCTTTCCCTGCCTAGCCTCCTTTCTGCTGCTCTTGCTGGTCGTAACCTGAAAAGCCCCATGAAACCGCTCGGTAAAAGTGCGCTCAATAAATGTTTTTAAATTCAAATTCAAATTCAAATTAAATTCAAATTCATTTTTTTTTTTTAAATTCAAATTCATCTGTGTAAGGGTGACTTTCTTTTGCTGGCGTCTGCGGAAACTCGCAGGTCTGTGGCTCAGTGTGTCGTGTTGATTATTCAGTCTTGTGAACTGTTGTTCCACCCAGTCTTTGGCTTCCGCCGGGTCAGTGAAGAAATGTGTTGCTCCATCGTGTATGATCTCCAAGCGGGCCGGGAAGAGGAGGGCGTATTGTATGTTTCTCTGCTGCAGAGCATGTTTGACTTCCAAGAAGGTGGCTCTTTGCTGCTGCACTGAACGGGAGTAATCTGGGAATAGCATTACGCATTTGTCCTCCACCTGCAGTGGTCCCTTCTGCCTGGCCGCTCAGAGAATAGTATCTCGATCCTGATAATGGAGCAATTTCAGGAGGAAGAGTCGGGGTGGTGAGCCCGGTGGTGGTATACGGGCTGGTATGCGATGTGCCCTTTCTATGGAAAAATATGGGAAAAATATGGGGTCAAGTCCTGCGTTCGGGTGAATGACTTGATCCAAGCTTCCATATGACTAACCAGATTAGTCCCTTCTGCTCCCTCCGGCAGGTTTAGGATGTGGATGTTGCTCCTTCGAGAGTGGCCTTGCAAATCGTATGTTTTGATTTCTAAGGATCGCACTTTTTGTTGCAGTTCTTGTATGGCGACTTGATGGGTCCGTATTCTTGGTTCCATGACTTGGATTGACTTTTTTGACCAGCTTGACTTTGTCCGCGAGTTTCCTGTGTTCATCCCGGAGGAGGTGGAGGTCTGTGGCCAGTTCTCCGAACCTATTGTCAGGCTCTGCTTTCTGGCCTCTTCGGGGCTGCGTTGAAATGCCTATAACCTCCCCTATGAACGACCTCAGAGTCTGAGGTTATAACACAGACCACTAAGTGAGTCCACCTGGGGAGGGAAAGGAAGGGAACAGCAGGTAGGGAGATCTCTAACGACAAAGAACACACGATTTAGAAAACCCTCCAGTGTGTGCAATTCTAACCCACCCACTTCTCTGTATCCCTTTAAATCAAACAGCCTCCTTAAATGCTACACGCATACCTGTAAAGGAAAATACATAACAGACTATTTCTTCAGGAGACACGGAGTGAGGCAGTACCAGCGACGCTACCCAGCTGAAGGGAAACAAACAGAGATTCAACTTATGAAAACCCTAACCTAATGAGGGCTACGCTATGCTTAAGGATGACTACACACCTACCAAAAATCAGCAATGAACACACATCGATGGGTAATAACAATCCTGCGGTAATCGTGCCCCTCCTGTGTCTCCTGTATAGGATAAATGATAAATTATGTTGTGGAAGGAAAATCAAAGAGTATCACAACAAACAGAGTTGAAGACTCTTAGTCCAGGCAAAGTATTGACGGATCACTTCTTATGGGTGTTAATAACACACCCCTGACCTCCAACACCGTCAATGTGTCTCCCCGGATAATCACCGAGTTTTGATACAAGAGAGAGCAAACGTGGCGGTTCTCTGGGAGTCTTCAAAGTCAATAACATTTCAACCTCCTTGTGAGCTACTATAGCGGCTTACCAAGCTCCCCCTCAGCCGAGAGGAAAATACAATAGTCGAATGAAGAACCACGCCGACTACGTGGCTCGTACTGGTCCCAACAGAACTTAAACGAGTATCAGGGCTCCGCGGGTAAGATCCGCTTTCTTACCGCACTTCTGAAGAAACCAACCGTCACCAAGGTACAGGAGGAATTATGGGCACGGCTTGAATCCATCGGAGGCTCTTTGTTTCCGCGATTTGCGTGCACCATGCGTCACTTACGTGACGTTTCCTTGGCCTGCTGGGATTTGTAGTTCAATGTCCTTCCTGGCGGTTCCGGGTCGCGGTAGCCGGATCCCCCTCTCTATGCCCTGCAAATCTTGACAGTACATCCCCCCTCACAAAGGACGGGGACCGGCAGCGGGACTGGCCGGATTTAAACTAAGAAATCTGGCAATCAATTCGGGAGCATGTACAGCTCCAGCAGGCTCCCAGGAATTTTCCTCCGGGCCATAGCCCTTCCAAGAAATCAGGTAGTGTAGGCAATCCCTCACCAACTTGGAGTCCAGAATTCTTTGCACCTCGTACTCCCTATCCTGCTGCACCCATATGGGCAAGGGAGCACGGCGCACAGGACAGTGAGAGGGTTTCAGGAGCGATACATGGAAAACAGGGTGTATCCGAAAGTGCGCCGGCAGGCGTAACTGAACAGCCACTGGGTTGATGTGTTTCACCACTCTGTATGGACCTATGAACCGAGGATTGAATACACTATGCTTCTTGAACTTGATGTGCTTGGTGGACAGCCACACCAAGTCCCCCTTCACGTATACAGGATTGGGTCTGCGGTGTTTGTCTGCCTGCTTCTTGTAACAAGCCTTGGCTCATACCAGGTTCTTGCGTGTGGCTAGGAGTATTTTGCGAACAAGCATCAATCTCTCCCTGATGTCAGGCAGCTTGGTACTAGTGGTTGGCAACAACATAGGGTTGAACCGGGGATGATACCCATAAGAACAAAAGAAGGGTGTATGCAAAGTAGAGGAACGCTGAGTGCTATTGTAGGCTATCTCCACCTCCCACAACCAATCTACCCAAGAATCAGTGTTCGCCTGCACGTAACAACGGAGATACTGCTCC
This sequence comes from Lissotriton vulgaris, assembly GCF_964263255.1. Classification (NCBI taxonomy): domain Eukaryota; kingdom Metazoa; phylum Chordata; class Amphibia; order Caudata; family Salamandridae; genus Lissotriton; species Lissotriton vulgaris. Next base: position 645,656,328 of record NC_141691.1, on the reverse strand, counting down.
AAAGTTTGATTCAGTCTCTCCGTCTGACCGTCGGTCTGTGGGTGGAAAATGGTTGACAAAGAGGTCGTGATCGGCAACTCTGAACTCCAAGTTTTCCAGAAGCGTGCAGTAAACTGCGCTCCCCTGTCGGACACTATGTCTCTTGGGCGACCATGTAGCCTAACCACATTCACAAGGAGAAGGTGTGCTAACTGCCCTTCTGTGGGGACCTGAGTACAAGCTATAAAGTGCCCAATTTTGGTTAAATAATCAACCACTACCACTATAGCTGTCTTCCCCTGATCTTTCAGGAGACCCACTATAAAATCTACGGAAAACCTCTCCCACTGGAGTTCAGGTGTGGGCATGGGTTGCAGCAGCCCCTGTGGTTGTTGGCGATCGGTCTTCATCTGATTGCACTTCACGCTTTCGTTTACCCATTGACGAATGTCCGGCCTGATAGAAGGCCACCAGAATTGTCGCAACGCCTTCTCGATAGTTTTCCCGTACCCCATGTGACCTGCGCAGGGGACGTTGTGACAGCATGAGAACACTGTCTTGCGCAATGAAGCAGTAGGGATGAGGACTTGAGTTCCCTTCATAGGTATTCCCTGTTTTAATTTCCATTCGGGGTGGTGTCTCAGCCAGGTTCTCCACACACAGGTTTGTACTCCAGTCTTCACTCCCATCAGGAAGTCATGTATTTGGGTTACGCATATGACTTTGGTTGGTTCGATAATAGCCCTAACAGGTTTAGCGGTATGAAGCGTTGGATTTTCTTTCCTTGTTAGGGCATTCGCCTTTCTGTTTTGGGTACCGGGTCTAAAGGTAACAATGAATCGGTACTCCTCGAAGAACAACATCCAGCAAAGTTGTTGTGGAGTTAGATGTCTGGCGGCTCGCATAAACTGCAGATTTCTGTGATCAGAATATACAGTAACCTGATGTTTCGCTCCCAACAGCCAATGTCTCCATTCCAAGAAGGCGTCTCGAATGGTCAGCAATTCTTTCTCCGCAATTGTATAATTATACTCCGCAGGACTGAGTTTCCTCGACATGTAGGCGATGGGGTGCAATAAGCCAGAGTCTCCATCCCTCTAAGACAACACCGCACCCAGCGCAGCCTCGGAAGCATCTGCCTCCACTATAAAAGGCAGGTCAGGATTGGCGTTAGTTAACACCGGTGCCGTAGAAAAAGATAATTTCAGCTGGTCAAAGGCATTTTGTGTTTCTGAGCTCCACACAAAAGGCTCGTTCTTCCTTGTAAGCCGGGTCAGAGGGGCTACCATGCCCGAGAATCCCTGGATGAAGCGCCTGTAAAAGTTAGCAAACCCTAACAGGCTCTGGATGTCCTTAACGTTACAGGGGCGAGGCCATTCTTTTATTGCTTGGACCTTCCGTTCCACCATCACTTGCCCGGAGGGGGTGAGCATCACTCCCAGGAATTCTACCGTTCTCACGTGGAATTCACATTTAGTGATTTTGCAGTATAAGTGATGTTTCTGTAGCACCTGCAGTAGCAACCTCACGTGTTCTACGTCTTTTTCTGTGGTTTTTGAAAATATTAGTATATCGTTTTATACACATTGACGTGATGGTCAAGAAACTCTCTCACTACTTCGTTCAGAAAGAATTGGAATGTGGCCGGGCATTGCATAGCCCGAAGGGCATCACAAGGTATTCGTAAAGCCCATACCACTTCTTGAAGGCCGTCTTCCACTAAACACTTCGCCGTATACGAACAAGGTAGTATGCGCCTCGGAGGTCCAACTTTGTGTAAATAGTCGCCTCTCGCACTTGTTCTAACAAAATAGGGATTAGAGGCAGGGGATACTGGTTTTTAACGGTGATTGTATTCAACGCCCTATAATCGATGCAGCATCTTTTTTCTCCATTCGCTTTCGGGATAAAAAACAACGGCGATGCTGTGGGGGATCTAGAAGGACGAATAAATCCTAGAGCAAGGTATTTGTCTAGATATGCCCTTAACATTTCATTTTCAGGTAGTGTGAGAGCATAAATCCTACTATTGGGTATCTCTGCTCCTGGTAGCAGATCGATACAGCAATCATATGCCCTGTGTGGAGGGAGTACCTCTGCTTCCTTGTCGCTAAATACAGCTTTGTAGTCCTGGTAACATGGAGGAAGCGACACCTCTTTCTCTGCGGCCATGGCTATTCGTTGACTTGAGGCTAACGCTTGCGATGGATTAGGCAATTTAGAGAGGCAATGTTCTATGCAGTAAGGAGAACGTAATTGTACCTTCTTGGTTGTCTACTGTATGTCCGGTTCATGTTTCTGTAACCATGGAAGCCCCAAAATATTCCCATATTGGGGTGCTTGGATAATATTGAATGCCATTTGCTCGTGATGCGTTCCTTCATAGGAAAGCCCGTATTCCGGTGTGTGATGTGTAATGGGACCAGCCTCTAGCTCTTTCCCGTCGACTACATACACAATTTCCGGTTGTTTCTTGGTGATGAGACATACTCCTATCCACCGTGCTTCTGAATGATCCATGAAAAAGGCGGTGGCTCCCGAGCCCACCATAGCCCTAACATGTTTTTCCTCAGAAACAAATGGTTCTTCTCCTGGTTAACTTCTGGTGTTATGGAAGGGATGATGTTCCTGCTTGATGGTTCCCCTTCATTCACCTTCAATCTTTGGAGTTTTCCAGCTCCTTCCCGGTAGTGCCTGCTGCAGTTTGTCCTACCTGAAACTGGCCGGGTTTGGGTTTCACAGGGCACTCCTTCAAGAAATGCCCCTTCAACCGCAATAGAGGCATAATTCTTGTTTACATCGATAGTCTTTTTTGCCCAAAGTCAGGGAATCCCTCACAGTACCTATTTCCATAGGTTCTGGCCCTGCAGGTGATTTCTCCACATGGCTCTGGCTATCAAAGGGTGCGACCATCCAGTCTCTCTTCTTATGATCCCTCTTTCTTTTCTTCATCCTGTGGTCCAAGCGTAAGGTAAGGTCTATAAGGGCTGCGCAGGTATGTGGTTAGGGGTCGATTTGCTTCAGCACATCTTTCAGCTCCTCGCTCAACCCTTGATAAAACAATGCAGTCTGTTTTGCTTCGGGCCAGTCCGTTTCCGCCACCAACCGACGGAAGTTGTTCAAATAGGTCACTAAGTCCGACTCTTCCTGCTTGAGTCTCAGCAATTCATGATCCGCTGTGAAGGTTTCTGCCCTTCTGTCGAATGTCTTTTCGAATTCTTCACGCAATTCATCCCATTTATAAAGGAGAGGATCGTCTCTCCTAACCACAGGGACTGCCCAATGTGCTGCCTCACCCCCCAGATACGAGATCAAAAAGGCTACCCTGGCTTGGTTAGTGGCAAACGTTTTCAGCTTACACATAAAGTGTAGCAACACTTGCGTTAGGAATACCTGCAAATTTTTGTTATCTCCATAAAACCGCTCAGGTGGGGCCAATGGTATTTGAGAGGGCATTTCTACCACCACTGAGGTGGAGGCAGGGGGACTACCACCCTCCGTCCCTGGGGTTCCTGACATCCTATCCAAAAGGGCTCTCAATTGTGCATTTTCCACCCTAGAGGCGGCCACCTCTGAATTCGAAGCCGTCAATTCTACCTGAACCTGCGCTAACGCTGCCAACACGTCATCTAAGGCTGTCATAGTAAGGTTCAACACAGCCAAGAAGGGGATAAAATTCTTGGGCCGATAATTCTGTCAGGCTCTGCTTTCTGGCCTCTTCGGGGCTGCGTTGAAATGACTATAACCTCCCCTATGAACGACCTCAGAGTCTGAAGTTATAACACAGACAACTAAGTGAGTCCAACCGGGGAGGGAAAGGAAGGGAACAGCAGGGAGGGAGATCTGTAACGACAAAGAACACGCGATTTAGAAAACCCTCCTGTGTGTGCAATTCTAACCAACCCACTTCTCTGTATCCCCTTAAATCAAACAGCCTCCTTAAATGCTACACGCATACCTGTAAAGGAAAATACATAACAGACTGTTTCTTTTTGGAGACACGGAGTGAGGCAGTACCAGCGACGCTACCCAGCTGTAGGGAAACAAACAGAGATGCAACTTATGAAAACCCTAACCTAATGAGGGCTATGCTATGCTTAAGGAGGACTACACACCTACCTAAAACCAGCAATAAACACACATCAATGGCTGATAACAAACCTTCGTTAATGGTGCCCCTCCTGTGTCTCCTGTATAGGATAAATGATAAATAATGTTGTGGAAGGGAAATCAAAGAGTATCACAACAAACAGAGTTGACGACTCTTAGTTCAGGCAAAGTATTGACGGATCACTTCTTATGGGTGTTAATAACACACCCCTGACCTCCAACACCGTCAATGTGTCTCCCGGGATAATCACCGAGGTCTGCTACAAGGAGAGAACAAACGCGGCGGTTCTCTGGAAGTCTCCAAAGTCAATAACACTTCAACCTCCTTGTGAGCTACTATAGCGACTTACCAAGCTCCCCCTCAGCTGAGAGGAAAATACAGTAGTCGAATGAAGAACCACGCCGACTACGTGGCTCATACTGGTCCCAACAGAACTTAAACGAGTATCAGGGCTCCGCGGGTAAGATCCGCTTTCTTACCGCACTTCTGAAGAAACCAACCGTCACCAAGGTACAGGAGGAATTATGGGCACGGCTTGAATCCATCGGAGGCTCTTTGTTTCCGCGATGCGCGCGCACCATGCGTCACTTACGTGACGTTTCCTTGGCCTGCTGGGATTTGTAGTTCAATGTCCTTCCTGACGGTTCCGGTTTGCGGTAGCCGGATCCCCGCTCTCTATGTCCTGCAAATCTTGACACCTATTTTCCATGGTTACCCTGGAGTGTTCAATTGCTGCGAGCACTTTGTCCAATTTGCTGTACGTGGATTTAGCGCTGAAGGATTCTCTGTCAGGGTGGGTTGTCATGGATTCTGGGGCGTTCTGCCTCCAATTCGGGGCTTGCGCTGTTCCTGGTGCGTGTTGGCGCCCCATCTTGCTTGCAACTGTGACAGATAGTCTATTGGGCCTTTTGATTCGTGCCTCGAGACCCGGCGCCAAGAGCAGGGAGGGAGGATCGAGGCAGATGTTTCTTTTTTTTCCCTCCTCGCTCTCTGACAACTCCGTGCAGCGAGCTACGACTAGGCCGCTTCTGATGGGATTGCGCGTCTGGTCCCCCTGCCCGTCAGCGGATGTATCAGGGGGAGATGAGGGACTGGTCCCCCACTGGAGGTGAGCACAGTACCTGCGACTGCGTCCTCGACCGCTACCTGTTTCTGCGGGCACAGCCCTGGAAACTGACCTCTACACACAAATTCCTATGAGTTTCTTGTCTCCACATCAGTCCCACTGGGGCCCCTCCACCGTGCACATCGAAGCCCGGCACCGAAACAGGGGAGGGCCACCGCGAGACCCCTGTTGAGGACCGACGAGGCGGCCGACGACCCAAGGGGCAGGTGTATGGCTCATGTAGATACCCTGGACAACGGGGCCATCCCAGCAGCCGCACCTCCAACGACAATGGCTGTCCCTTCGGTTTGTCCCCGGGGACCAGTCAGGCAGAGCCCCCTGGCCTGAGTGATGGAAACACTGGCTATCCCCCGTAAATGTCCTCTCAGCCAGGCCCCTCCGCGCCACGGTATCCGGCACCGAATGAAGGGGGACTCTGGTTCTCTAACAGGTAACCAGCAGGGCGAGCCACTGTGTGAGGCAGTGCAGATGTAGAGATGGGCGCGGCTATTCTCTGCGGCATCTGAATACCTTGCCGGGCTCCCTGTGCACACTCCTAGTTGCTCAGACAGGTGCTTACGTCCTTTAGTGGTGCCGGTGGACGGTACTGCACCAGGGGTGGTTCCCCTCGTGGCTATATGCAACTCTGATGACTGGGGCCTCCCTCCCTGCTGATCGGGCCCGCCAACAGTGAAACTGAGCCCTTGGCGGGAAAGGGTTGCAAGATGGGACCACAAGGCGGATCAGGTTCGGACTGAAGGCCCATGCTGCCCCATTGTCTGGGCCCCCAAGCGGAAGACACTTCCCTCCCAGTGCCGCGACTCTCGATACCGAATGGGGGGGCCGTAACCGCGAGACTCAGTGCAGCAGGCCGCAGTGCGTGGCATTGTAGTCTCAGCAGCTGCAGCACAGGACCCCGGCGGCAGCAAATGTCCTCCCTTGGGTCGTCGGTGCTGCAGCACTATCTGCATTGTGGAAAGAGGGGTCCCCAACAAACAAGGAGTAGGTAAGAGACGGGGAAAGTCAAAAATGATTTTTAAACAATTTAAACAGAAAGTAATCGATCCAAGATGTAGTTAAAATGCAGTGTTTTATTCACCATGCATTCTTTTCATCATAGTTGAAGTTATTCAATAAAGAGCAAAATACATACGTAATTATAAATTGATTCATGTGCCCAAGTAGAAAGAGGGAGGAAAGGGGAAGGAAGTAAAGTTTACATGAAAGATGTGACTCACTTTTCATTCATTAGAAACAGAAAACATACATTAAAGATTCTGGTATGAATTCAAAAGATCCCCTTCCAATCAGGGTCTTATGCAGTAACAGAAAAAACTGGGAATTTTTCAAAAAAAGGTTCAAGCTCCTATGAAGCCGTACAAATCGCGCCGGTGATAGGAGTTGATGAAGGGTAGATGAACAGTCTACGTTTCGACCCAATTGATCGTAGGGTGATTGAACCTTACAGTGAGGGTCTTCTTCAGGACGAGCGGGGATGGGGGGTGGGCAAACCTCCTAGGGTTGAACAGAAAATGAAGGTCAGAAATTAATTATCACAGGGCAATTAATCCCTATCTGAACCGTAGCGGGGGGTACCGCCCGGGAACATAGTTAAAAAGAATATACACTGAGGGCTACACATGAGGACAAATGTGTCTGTAAGGACTTTACCTGCTGAAAGTTGCAGGTCAGGGGGTGATCCGATTGCTACTAATTAATATCCCAGTGAAATAGAAATAATGGGCATCCCAGGCGGAGCTGCTAGTTGGAGAGGCCAATCTGTGTCAGGAATTGAAAAATTAGTTAGAGCGTCCCGAAAGACGGGTACCTCTTTAAACATTGATGGTGTTAATACAGGCTCAATAATCCTACCTTGTAGGTGATAATAACTGTAATATAATAGGCTCTAGAAGTGCCTTTTGGGTCAACAGGACGGCTGAATTAGTGTCAGAAATCCGTATCTGAAGGAGAGACACGGGGACAGTTTTAGAAAAATTACAAGTTAATTGGGAACGCACGTCTCTCAAAAAAACGGTGTTCGGTATGTTAATAAGCTTACCCATGATTATCTGTATTGCCTAATTTATTAATAATTTCTCAAATTGGGTGGAGGGCTGCCGGGCTCGTGTCAGAAATCTGTATCTGCAGGGAAGACACGGTAGATAGTTTGTGAAGAATTATCTAAGGATGAGCACGTCCCTGAATAAGCAGCGTTGGGCGTGTAGATGAACTTACCCAGAGTCATCAAAGTTGACTCGTCAATGATTTATCAAGAGGCGGGCGTCTCCGGGGTCCGGGAGAATGCCTGGGGTGAAGTCACGCTGAAAAGACTTTCAGTCCGTGTCTGGGGAGGAAAGATCGTAGTGCCTGTGAGTACAGCGTCCTAAAGAACGGACGATTACCGAATTGATGTGGAGGGAATCGGCTTACCCGTTAGCGCAGAGCTGCTATGCGCTTGCCGTGACGTCTCGCGGTGAAAAAGCGTCTCCTGTAACCAGGAAGTGTCCTGGAAGGGGGCGTGGTGAGCCTTAAGTACACGGCGCTTAGAGATTGAGAAAGGACTCCGGCCGGGTTACCAGGCAACAGACCTGGTAAACAGATATGCGCGTTAGTTGTCTGGATTTCAAAAAAGGCCGGAGCATCTCGGCCGATTGTCACGGCGAAGAAAATATACCACATGAAATGGAGAATAATAATGATAGATCCAGAAAACCTAGAAGACTGCTAGAACATTGGCATACATTTCAAAATACATGTGTTAGAGTCAGTAATCAGATAGGTATCAGCAGGAACCTGCTCACATAGCGGTTAACTGCTTAAAGGCTACACCCAAATAAGGCATTTTACACTATGTAGATTAACGTGGGCAGTGTGAAAAAAGGGGTGATCGGCATGAACCTGCCAACATGGCGGTTAAATGCACCACACCGGCACAGTCATATACTGGTAGTGTAAAGTAATGTTTGAAAAGCAGATTGGGAGTTACAAGTTAGCAAGTTGGACAAATGTATTCTCAGACTCATTCAGGCCATTTTTTACAGAGTCGAAGGAATTGATCCATTTCAGTTCCCTTACATTCAGGATAGGGGTTAGGCTCCCACCCCTAGGGCCCAGTGTGACCTGTTCCAAAATGACCCATCTCAGACTGTCCGGTACGTGGTTTTTTTCGATACAGTGTTCTACCATTGGGGCGCCAGGTACCTTGCATTTAATTCTACTACAATGTTGTAGGAATCTAACCTTTGCACGTTGCTGTGTCTGTCCAATGTAAGGTAGATCACATGGGCATATGATGCAATATATCACATTAGTGGTATTGCAGTTGGTATGAGATTTTAGAGTGACTCTCACTTGTTTGTGAACAAACTCTCTAGTCTGTATGGTTGCAGGACAGGCTTTGCAGGAGCCACACCTGTAATGTCCCACAATAGGTGGGAGATTCCACATTGAAGTAATAGTAGGTTCTTTGGTGGTTTCAAGAAGTGAGCAGACCACATGGTCCCGTATATTCTTGGCCTTTTTGAAGGAGTGCAGTGGTAGGTCTTTGCTGTCCAGGTCTTCGGAGATCAGGTTCCAATGTTTATTAATGACTTTCTTTATAGAATTGCTCTGGGTGGAAAAAGTCGTTACACAAATCAGGCGTTCTTCCATTCTCCTTCTTTGTTCATTAGGTTGTAACAGGATGTCTCGATGGTTAAACCATGCTCTTTTTCTGGCTTTTGTGGTTAGGCGTTTGGGGTAACCGTGTTCCATCAGGCGTACTTTGAGGATTTCAGACTGTTCCATGTAGTCCTCTTTTTTACTACAATTCCGGCGTATTCGCAGGAATTGCCCGAAAGGTAGATTGTCCCTCAGACCTCGTGGATGATGGCTGGAGTATTGGAGTAACGAATTCCTCTCAGTCGGCTTCCTGAATAGGGTAGTGTGTAATGTACCTTCCTCAGCAATGATGGAGATGTCCAAGAAATTGACAGATGTTTTGTCATATTGAATGGTGAATTGGATATCTTGCGATCTTCTATTCAACCAAATAAAAAAGTCTTGAATTTCCTTCTCTGTGCCCGTCCAAATCAGAAGGATGTCATCTATGTATCTCATCCACGTACGTATGTTTGATCTGAATGGATTGACGTCATTGAGTACAAATGTTTCCTCATATGTTGACATAAAGATTTTAGCTAGGTCTGGCGCAAATGCTGCCCCCATAGCCACCCCTTTGGTTTGGAGGTAGAAAAGATTTTGAAACATGAAATTTTTTTTCATCATTGCGATTCTGAGGAGTGAGATGATAAAAGCAGTAGGGACCCGAGTAGGGGCCTCTCTTTTGTTCAGTGCAAGTGTGGCCACAACTAGTGCCTCATCTTGAGGTATGCTGGTATAGAGCGACACAATGTCACAGGTTGCTAGTAGCTCTTGTCTCGAGTCAAAATCTATCTGCGGCAGGCAAATTTAGTGTGACCCCTGCGGCCGCCCCGAGCCGGATCTCTGGAGCTGGGCCACCGCGGGGGTCTCGTGAGGCCGCTTAGGTCGGGTTGCGCGCTCTCACCTCGGGGTTCCAGTTCCGGGTCAGGTGTCTCACTGCGTGTGTTCCCCTCAGAGTGGACTGTTTCGGACTGCTTCCCAGGCCGTCTCAGCGGGATCCTGGAGCTCCAGCACCTCCGTCTTAGAGTGCCCAGTGCCCGGCGGGGGGGCGCCATTTTGTTGCTGTGGCAGTGTCAGTCGGGAGGCTGCTTACTGCATGCAGGATATCTCTTTGCCTCTCATTCCTAGGACTATGGTTGGGCAGGATGATGCTGACCAGGTGAGACTCTGGGCTGGATGGATATTATTAGGTTTTCGGCATCGATGAGTGTAGATGCCATGGACAGCCAGACAGAGCTCTATGGAGGCACGTCTGCCATCTTGGCATGCCAAGCCACGCCTGAGTCGTGGTCCTTATACCACTTTCTTAGTATGTGGTTTGATCCCCCCCTGGGGCCCACTGTATATTAGTGCTATTTACTATGATTTATTTGCTAAAGTATTGTGTGCTTTGTGTTTATCTCAGTGTGGGAGATAATATAACGTACTAGATAGTGTTATACAATGTGGTTAATCTATATCATAAGATTGCATTCTGGTACAAAAAAGCTGTTTGACACTCCTTCAAGACTAATCCTGAAGGCTGATCTTCACAGCTACCACTTGGATAGCTTTCTAAGGTTGTCTGTGACCTTTAAATCACCATAAGGATTGTCTGGACCGGTGCAAGGTGCCCAATTACATTATTTACATTAGTGGACATCATCATACCAGGCCAGCTTTTCACACTAGGAAATTCAATTCTGCAGCCCAATGAGTAAGGAGCCTTGGCCTACTGATATCAGGAGTCCCCACACGTTGTGTTATGCACATATGGATCAAAGGCATACACAGTGCCCTTTCCCAAATCCATTTCTACAGATAATCACAAATTACACACACAGATGTTTTGAATTAGGAATGTACATTGTGGGGTTGTGTTTAGAAAACGTGAACTTACAGTTGTTAATCTAGTCACTCACCCATACTATTTCACCAAAATAGTGTAATATCATGTCTAAGTTACCCGTGCTCTGAAGTGCGAAGTGCGAAGTTCCATGGTGAAAATTTTCTGAAACATTTGTGGACAGCTACATTCTTATGACTTTTTATTAGCCAACTCAAAAGAAAGTACAACTATAAAAAGTATTCCAAATGCTTTGTTAAAAATAGTGTGCACTGTCCCAATTAGTGCCCTAGCACACCTTTAAATTAGTGAACCAGACACAAACAGGGACAGTGCAAAGTCAGGGGTGAGGGCCCAAGAAAGGGGGAAATAAAAGATGGACACCAACATACAAGCAGAAAAAAGATGAAGACAGAAGGAGGAAGGGAGAGTAATGTCATACTTACTCAAGCAATCATGGGGCATAGAAAAACAAACAGAATGCCATGGGAAGGAGGAGAAGGGAGAGAAGTCGCCTAGAGATGGAGAGTGGAGGTAGGAGCAAGAATGCCCCAATGGAAACCAGGAGAGGACCCGAAAACAGCCCTAGAGCCCTGCAGTCCAAAGGAAGGGGAGATCCAAGTCGGAAGGTGGCATGACAAAGGAAAGGAGTGAGTTCTGAATGCCTGGCGAGAGGGAGAGGGAGATGCCAAGAGTGCCACAGAGGAGGATACCTGGACAGAGGAGTGGCAGTTCTGGAGAAGTCTGCCACAAATCTGGAGAGTTATGGTTACCCGGGTGAGTACTTGTCAACTTCGTGGCGAGTGATATTGTGGATTTCATTTGTATGTTTTTTTTTGTTGTATCGTTGCTTCTTATCTGCCTTTCTTTCTCATGTCATGAACACTGAGGTGGGGGTGTTGGGTCACTCTAGTGTACTAGGATGTCTCTTGCAATTGGGACTGTGGATGGGATATAGGTGGTATGGAAGACTGAGTAAGATTGTGGGGACATAGGAAAACACTAGTCTTAAATTATAGGAGTGTAGGGACCTGAGATAAACAGCACTGCCCAGTTATGGAATTAACAGCCACTTACAGCAATCACTGATGCGCTTTCAGCTGTATGAGCACCATGTGTAAAAAGGGTGAAGTAGTGAAACCTGAAAGTCACTACAATATAGAAATGCTGATCAAAACCGCAGTATATCTCAAATGTGTAAAGATACTTTCCAGGGTATTCTGATTTTCTCCTGAGGGGCTTTGGTGATATCATTGTGGCATACCTGGAAAGGAAAAATGAGAAGAAAGACAATATGCTCAGTACTGAAATGAAGGACTGGATCTTGACAAATGACACTAAAGTATTGACAAAGTCTCTGGAGTTCATTTCTCTTTTTTCTTCTCTTTGTTTCATTTTTTGGGAACCTGAACTTTTTCTTGCTATCAGACCTTATTATGAAAGCCATAATTAACAAAATAGATAAGTGGTGTTGCAATGAAGCAGACATTTTCTCGTATGATAACAGTGATTTATTTGAATTTCAACAAGTTTTATTGAAAATGTTGAATATAGAAAACATATAAAGCATAATCTTTTTTCTTTTTTGTCTTTTTTTCTTTTCTTTTTACTTCCAGGAAGCAGTAGTTGCATATTTTGCTATACCACATACCAAAAATGAAATATGTTTAAATAAACCTACAGAGGACAGACTTCATAACACAAAAGCATATAGATAAAGAAAAAGAGAAAGACAAAACTATGAGATATACAGACCAATTCTTCTCCGATTCCCGCTACTATTCCATCAATGGCCCCCAGATCAGTCGACCCCTTGCCCTCCCACTTCTACCTTTACATTTCTACAATGCCATCTCCAAATTAAATGTATGAAAAAGTCTGGCATACCATGCCTGATAAGTTGGAGGGTCTTCATACTTCCACATAGAAGCAATCATTAACCGATGAATGGCTGTAGCTATAAAGCATAGATAGACTTGAGACTGTTCTAGCTGTAGGCTTTCATCACATCCAAATATCAACATGGTATGAGTTAGAGAAACTGGCCGCCCCACATTTTGACATAAAAACAATTCAATACCTTTCTTCAATGCATCCAGTTTACAGTAATCAGAAAACATGTGTACAATATCAGCCGGGCCCAGACCACACCTAGGGCATTTGTTGTTATCCCTTTTCCCCCATGCCCAGCGTTTGGCCGGGGTGAAATAGAGTCTAAATATAGTTTTAGAAATTGGGCTTTAAGATTTACCAATAAGAAAGTTTTTTTTAGCTAGCTCTAATGATCTACACATATCTACATTCGGAGTATCTAATTTACTCGCCCACCCGCTTTCTAACCTGGCGATATCATCCGGAGTAGCCTCCATCAGCATTAAATACAAATCCTTAACTCAAAGCTGTTTTTTCATTAGATGTTCTAAAAGCGGCATGCGAACAAAGTTAATATGTTGTACGCCTACCCTTTTTATTATCTCCCTTACTTGGATATATTTTTTTGAAGTGTTTGGATCGAGCCCATATTGTTTCTGATGTTCCCCAAATGAAAAACAACCCCGTTCAGGTCGATAATATCTCCTATATTTTGGACTCCTGCCTTTTCCCAAATTATATTTATATTACCATATATTGGTGCCGAAAAAAACAGAGGGGCGCCATAGAGACCCGTATCTCTGGATTCTGGGTATTTCCATATTTTTACTAACCTTTCGCCATACATTCCAGGCTGCTCTTAAGATCTTAAAACGTGTTTTTTTTATAATATCTACCTTTCAGCCGCCTTAAAACTAGCCCTGGTGCTAGATTACCAATGGCTAATTCATAGATAGATGGCGGGATTTCATTGTCCAAATCCACTACCCCAGCAGATCCCAAGATATTGGCCTAAATAAGATACTCATATGTTGTAACATAGCAGCCCAGAAGTAATATAGATTAGGAACTGCCAGCCCCCCTTAATGTTGCAGTAAGGTCATTATTTTATTGATCTCCTAATCTTCTTATACCCCCATATAAACTGGGAAAACAGCCCACCTGCCTTTTTGAATACCGTAGTTGTCTGTTCCATAGGTATACACCGGAATAGATAAAACAGCTTAGGAAACATCGTCATTTTAATGATATTTGCTCTTCCCGTGATGGATAGATGTAGATTATCCAATCTCTTTAAATCTCCCTCCACTTTTTTAAAGAGAGGAGCCAAATTCATTTCCCACGTCATGTCTACCTCCGCTGTAATAGAAATCCATAAATAGGTGGCTGACTCCTTCCTTCGCGGATCCTGAAATTGCGTGGTCTGAGTACAAACAATTAGTGTTTTGTCGATATTCAGACTATATCTGACTGTTTTCCAAATTCTGCAGCCAGCCTTTCAAGTTTATCTATTGCAGCTTGCGGATCAGGGTTGATGACCGCAATGTGATCGGCGTAGGCCAACACCTTGGTGTTATAGCCCATAGCCTCCATCGTTTCATTGCACGGTCGTTCAGTATAGATCTAACTAAGCAGTCTATATACAGCGCAAATAGGATAGGGGAGCAGGGGCACCCCTGCCCCATACAGTGAGTGATTCTAATCCTACCGACTCCTTCCCCATTATCTGTATCTTTGCATGTGCTTCAAAATACATAGCTTGGATGGCAGTTACAATACGTGGTCTGAAGCTCTTAGATCTTAAATTTTGCCACAAGTATGCCCATTCTACTTGGTTAAATGCTTTTTGTGCATTCAATAGTATCAGAGACATCTGTGTAGCTGTGGCTTCGGCTATATCAAATAGCGAAATTACCCTTCAGACGTGGTCCGTTGTACTTCTGCCTGGGATGGAGCCATGTTCCCATGGTCTCACTAGGGAACTAATTATCTTAGATAGTCTTAGAGCCAAAATCTTAGAATATATTTTCTCATCAGTATTGATTGAATATTGGTCTATATGAGGCAGGGTCTTCAGGCTTCTTTCCCATCTTTAAGAAGATCACTATATTGGTCTCCTGACAAGATTGTGGCAGGCCCCCTAATGTTGAACCGATAAAAACAAATCAACCAGGATGGGGGCCAGCTCTACCTGTAAGGCTTTATATATCTCCTTCGGGATTCCGTCCGAGCCCGATGCCTTTCCAGAGGCCATCGTCCATAATGCCTCTATGACCTCATTCAGTGAAATATCAGCTTCAAGCTCCAGCAACTGAGGGGACACATTCCCTGTTGTTACCTCAATTGTACCTGATGGAGAGTCCCTAGAATGATACAGATCTTGATAAAAATCTGTAAGTATTTTTAATATACCTGGAGGATCTGTAGCTATCTGACCTTCCTTCCCTCTTAATTTTAGGATGTTATTTGCCGCCACCCTTTGTTTGAGTCGTAGTGCCAAATGCTTACCAATCATCTCTCTATATTCGTAGTTATCTCGTGTCCCCGTTTGAAATCTTTCGGCCACTTTTTTGTTATAGACTCCATTAATTCTGGCCTTAGTCCGGATTACTTTAAGCTCTAGGCTAGCTTGTAGGTCTGTCTGTTTTTGTCCCATGGCTACCATATGTTGTTTCTCATAAAAACTCAGCTCCTCTGTAAGTGCCTGTATCTCTTACCTCTGTTGTTTCCTATGAAATGCCCCAAAGTTGGTTATTTCACCCCTAAGCCCTGCTTTGAATGTATCCCAAACACTTTCTCTTGATGTGCTGTATCTGCTCATGTCGAAAAACTGTTGAGTCCACCCCCTAATATGCTCTATAAACCCTTCTGTAGCCAACAGTTTTTTAGGAAACGTCCATTTTGTGTAAACCGTTGAACATGTCGGGATCTACATGTTCATTACCAGTGGCTTATGGTCCGAAAGGGCCATAGGGGGTCGTTTAATCTGTGCTCCCCCTAAAAGAGAGACACATATTTCCTGTGTGGACACGAACATTAAGTAAAACCTGGACCCCCTGCTTTTTTACATGACCATATGTCTGCCAGACCATGTCTGGCCATGTGTGCCTTTAAAGCTTTAAAGTCTTGAGGTTTCCTCCCCGTATACCCGCCCTTCTCCCAATCACCCTTATCTAAATGTATATTGAAGTCCCTACAGATAATTAAGGGTGTTAGCCAAGAGGCTAATTCAGTCTCGAATTCTGACAACACTTCTGCATCGTCGATATTTGAACCATACACTGTACAAATAGTAAGCTGATTTGGAATGAAAGCAATAGCCCACAGACCCCATTAATCCAACTTGACTTGCTTGATAGGTAAAAAGCAATGCAAAACATGTATAGCCACCCCTCTAGTGTTGGTGGACTGAGATGAGCAAATAACTTGGGAGTACCCTGGAATAATATTAAGCCCTCTTTTCTGCCAGGGAATGTGGGTCTCTTGCTGACAGATAATATCTGCCCCAATTGCTCGCAACACCTCCCCTGCCCTACTTCTTTTCTCTCTATCATTCAGTCCCCCAATGTTAACAGTAGACATGGTCAGCCTACCCATATTTATGAATTCCTTGGTTCCTGTATTGCCCTTTAAACCACTCCCTTAACCTACTTCTGGTAT
The DNA here is from genome assembly GCF_964263255.1 of Lissotriton vulgaris. Classification (NCBI taxonomy): domain Eukaryota; kingdom Metazoa; phylum Chordata; class Amphibia; order Caudata; family Salamandridae; genus Lissotriton; species Lissotriton vulgaris. The sequence goes on along the minus strand of NC_141691.1, from coordinate 645,640,134 downwards.
TAGTACTGTTTCTGGTGCGTCTCCTTGCCTGTCCCCATACACTGCCTTTCTGGATTTTCTGCATTTTACCCCTCCACCGTACCTCCCTGCCTCCTTCACATCCCACCCACCCTCACACTCCTCCCACCTGGCTCCCTACTCCCTTTGCATCCCCCCAAACCTGCTAAGTGAAGCAACAGGCCTTCCTAGGTCTGTGGGTGATGAGTGGTAGCTCACTCCCTTAGGATGACAAATTAAACCAATTTGTGCCTTAATATCACATATCTAAAACATATGGACCCATTTAATCAATAAACAGTATAAAAAGAAGACAAAAAAATAGTCAATTTGCTGAAACTATTGCTTCGGTTCATCTGGCTGTAAAAAGGAGAAAAGAGAAAAGAAAAAAAAAAGCGAAGAAGGTCAGCACACCCCAGTGCTTAGAAACTCCTTGGCCTTGATTTCTGATGAGAAAAAACAAGATTACTTTCAATCGAGCCAGATTGAGGACGAAGGCCTCCACTCCCTTCTCCTGGAACTGGGAAATTTTTTGCCGCAGACGCCATTCGCTTCACCGTTGCGTTGCAAATGTTTGGCCTAGTAAAAAACGTAAATCCATTTACCAATCGTTGCGCCTCAGGTCTTGCCTTCTCAAACGCATTTTGTCTCAGCAAAAAGCTCCAGAAATAGACCAGAAATGGCAGAGGTTTGGTATCTGGGTGAGATGGCTGTCGGATATTGAAGGGGGCTCGGTTCACCCTTTGTATTTCCTGTGCCCAGTTCCATCCTACCAGCTCTGGGAAGGATTCTTCCCTGAGCTGGACCATAAAGAGGCAGGTGTCGGACCCCTCCTTCCCCTCTGGAATACCAAGAAAGCGTAGGTTATTCCTTCTTTGTCGGTTTTTCGCCTTCCTCCAATTCTCACTGAATATCCGTGAGTTGTTCATCATGCGTCATACCTTGCTTCCTTGAGCCAACTATAACCACTTCCAATGCGGCCATCCTTGTTTCTAGTTCCGTCATCCGATCACTTATATAATTGCAGGTTTTCGCAATTTTTCTAAGTGCGCCCTGGAGTTTCCGGGTGGCGTTCAGGGAACGTTTGCCTTCCAGACTGACTTCTTCCCTATGTGCCATTACTCATGTTGCGTGTTTATCTAGGTTCCTGATCGATACTGTGACCTTATGCCCCTATTCGGCTATAAATCCATTTATTCCCTATATTGGCATAACCGTTCAAGTGCGATTTTCTGAAAAGTCATCTCTGGCCTCACACTAACAGAGCCACATTCCAGCATAGTTCTCTCTGCCACTTCCTTTGCGACCAATTAGTGCAATGACAGAGCAGTAGTCACTATCTGATATTCCTAGATAACACTCAGAGTTCTTCAACAAGATAAAAACTCAGCAAACCTGGAAATCCCCGCTTGCTATGTTTTGATTAGTAATGGAACTCTAATGAGCAACTGATAACTATCACTTCCTAGTGACATCTTTAATTGACGTCTTATGTCCAGCAAACTTGCGTCAAACCCGGCACCTGTCAGGTATAAATATTACCAACGTTGCCTTAAGCAATGTGAGCTGCAAGCTACTGTTGCTGATGCTGGCTGCCTGCAAGACCCCGTGTTGGTAAATCTAGCACTCTGTCGCTGCAGCCTGCTATCCTGTGGTGGTGAAGCTGCTGATACCATTATCGCCGCTAAAGCGCGAACTATGGTGCAGTACGCTTAAGGAGCTGAACAGCCGTCCCTCTGCGAAGACATCCAGCAGATTCCAGCTGCCCGCGGACGCTGTCCCCCCTCCTTCCTCGACGCGCTGAAGAGAAGCCGCTGCCTTTCTCGTACAGAGAAATCCAGTCCCGGCGCTTCCGGTTTACCCTCGCGGGTGACTGGGATATCGAGAGAGACCCCTGAAGGAGATACCAATCCTCCATCATTCTATTCAGAGGTATGGTGTTGACTAAACCCTTAGACGAGAATTCTTGAAACAAACCTTGGCAAAACCAACTTAACTTAAAGCTACTTACTTACTCCCCTTTCACGTGTTAGGCTTAGGTCAGGCACACTGGGGTAGGCTTAGTTAGAAGCACCAGTTGAGTATGTTAGCCTAATGTATATATGACTGTATATATGTTTTATTACTTTTAAACCATTGTATGGCTAAGAAACCATATCAATGCTTTTACAGTTCTATTTCGCAATACTTATCTTACTGTACGTACTTTTTATAATAACAATTATTGCAATTGTGGCAATACATTTCTCTTGTACGAGAAGAAAGACTGTTCAATAAATGTTAACCCTTTATTGACAAACGCCCATCTCTCTATTCTCTACATCTCGTGAAAGTAAACTGCACTAGACAGACTGAGTGAAATACATGTCTATTGTTTCACACGACCCTAGAGATTGACTCTTGATCTGAGGAGCAAAGTTGTCATGTTGCACGGTTGTTGGAAAACTGAATCCCTTCTTGTCTGTGCCAAGGAAGCTGATCACTTCCTATGCAGAGAAGAAAGTTTCCAGTGACCTCTGAGCTAGTTGGTAACACAACCCAATTAAGTTTAGCATAGTCAGTGGAGGCCTGGAATATCCGCAGTTCCACGTCGATACTACTGTTTATGTTATTCCAATGCGCAGGGCCTAGTGGGAAACTAGGAACTACACTACATGGCGCCCAACGTTTGGTAAGGCGATAAACTAACGCAAGACAGTTAGAGTAACTCAGTCGTGCATATTTCACACAGACCCCTTTCTCCCGTAAATACTCCAATAGACGTCTGGAGTGGGTGAAAGGTTAAAATCCGCCCGACCTTAGTAGGAAGAGATTCCTATGTAAAGCTCTGGTTTATTCAACGTTGAAGGATACAGTGTTCCAAAATATTGTGCACCTAATCTTTGTCTCCTTGGAGACCTACTCTGCAAACCTTGCATTTTTACAATGCCAGAAAACGGAGCCCCTGGGGCCGCAGTAGATACGACTCAGCAAGGTCCCGAATACACAGACCCGGATGCTATTATCATCCCGGTCCACTTAAGAAGATCTATAACTTTAAAACTTATAGAAAACGGACTGACACCTCAAGGTGGTACAGTAATTTTCATGATAGAGGCTCACGAGTATCGGCAGACAGAGGTATTCTATTCATGGATAAACTTTCCAGCGGTAAACACTAGAACAAAAGAGTTTCACTATTACAAAATAGAGAAACCTCCGGAAGAGTACGCTCCTTTCGAGGAGATTGAAATTCCACTTAAATTTCAAGAGCACCTGCTCTGGTTTAATGGCGCCCTAAAACACAATGATCACATTACCAGGCTCGGTCCACTAGGTAGACCAGGAGCCACGTGGCCGGTTCTAGCCAGCTACACACCACATCCTGACATTGCAAAAATGTCAAAGGAAGATCTCTTAGTTAACATAGGAGAATTAACAAAAGCTTATAGAGAGTTAGTAAAATTATTTATTAAAAATAATTTAAACACTCCTAAAAAGAGCTGGGATGGAAATAAACAATCCACTCCCAAGGAAAAAGTTTTCCAGTCCAGAGGAAGGTCTCCTCGACGGAGGGAAAGAACTCCGACTCGAGAACGCCAGTCTCCCCAGAGGGAGCCCTCTGAGAAAAGATATAACCTTAGAAATAGGGATAATCTGAAAAAACCTGATAGATATCAAAGTATTGATACACGTCCCTCTCGATCTCTTCCAGAGAATTCGGAAAGAAGAGGACGGTCAGACCCAGGAGAGCACACCAAGTTCAAAGACAAGGAACCTGCTCAAAATAAGAAATCTCAATTTCAGAAAAAGAAGGTAGCCAGTATTAGAGTAATCAACCATGCCGAGAATACTGAGGACACAGTTGAAAAACGGGGAGTGGGCATTGACAATGTTGGACAGTGCAGCAGAAATCAGTATAGCGCGCAAGATCTTGATGAGTCATCTGGAGACAGTGGACACGAATGAATACATTCAAGTTGAAACTGCAGACGCCAGACTTAGCGAGCCCCATAAAATATACGAAATAACATTGCGTATAGAGGGTGATAAGACTAGGAAAATTAAGGGTCTATTTTGGGATAAGCTCTCAAAAGGCTATGATATTCTGTTAGCTGAAAAAGATTGGCCCCCAGAGTTTGTCAGGGAGTGCCCTCGTGGCGAAGAAGTGATTATGCCTGCCTTCTCGAATCACATACCGATTCACAAAAAATATACAAATGCAAGGAAATGGGCAGTAGCCCAGGCACCTGCATTATATAAAAATCATGTAGGATGGGATGAGGATTCACCGCCTCACAAAATCCAATTAAAAAGTGAACCAACTGCCCAACGGCAGTATCCCATAAAGCAAGAAGCTAAAAAACAAGTCAGGGAGATCTTAGATCAACTTGAATACCAGGGGGTGATTGAAACATGCACCTCTCAAATGAACAATCCTTTGTTTCCTGTCTCCAAGCCAGACAATTCATATCGTCTAGTTTTGGACTACAGACACCTTAATACTTGTTGCAAAACCTTTGCAGTACAAAACTCGCATAGTGCAGCCCTAATGAATAACATAGTTAGGAAAAAATATAAAACGACATTAGACATATCTAATGGTTTCTTTTGTCAAAACATTGCACCAGAAAGCAGATATTTGACCGCTTTCTCTGCATTTGGGTCGCAGAAAAAATTCTGTCGACTCCCACAGGGGTTCAAGAACAGCCCAGGACTATTCTCAGCTAGGGTAACAGAGTTACTACAAATCTATGATGATGAAGCATTGTCTTACGTAGATGATATTTATCTCACAGACGACGACTTGGATACTCACTTGAAAAGAGTGAACACCATTATACTTGGGTTCGCAGCAGAGGGTTACAAATTCAACTTTAAAAAGTCTCGAATTGCCCATCTGACAGTACTGTTTTTAGGGTACGAATTATCAAGTGAAGGGAAAAGCCTAGCGGACAACTTCTTAGAGAAGTGCGCTGTACTCCAAGCTCCAAAAACGCTGAAGAATTTACAATCCATACTAGGTTTTCTGAATTTCGGAAGAACTTACATACTAAATTACGCAGAGAGGGTTAAACCTCTCTACGAACTAATAAAACCTGATTTTAAACAAATCAATTGGACTCAAAAACACACAGAAATTTTGAGATCACTGCAAACAGACATGTTAGCAAAAACAAAATTAGATACACGTGACAACACGATCGATCTTGTAATCCGAGTCATCCCAGGAAGATGCGGATTCACGTACCTGACCTCTAATGAGGGAGAAAAGGTACCTATTTCAATTAAATCTCACTTGTACACACAAGCAGAAAAAACATTCAGTCACACAGAAAGAACTGTGAACGCAGTGCAAATCGCATTAGCAAATGAACGAGAACTAGCACACGGCAAATGGATTAATCTCCTTACAGCGGAATCCGCCTTCGAGGCGCTATTCAGCCCAGTAAACCTGCCTACAGTGTCACTGGACCCGAAATGGATACAGTGCATAGATTCTCTAGGAGCGGAAAACGTGAAATACTATTTCGCCCCGCAATTCGAAGAACTGAATGATTTAGAGTATGAAGAAGAATATCCTCTGCCAATCGAAATTCTGCCTCTCCCACAATATGCCTGTATAATCTATACAGATAGCTCTGTACAGCATTTCAACGTAGAGAGAAAATCCTACGATGCAGCATGTGCGATCATTAAAGGTCGTTGGCTGTGCGGTAAAATTACACCGAAAGTAACAAAAACTGAATCTGTAAGAAACTGTTCGGTTCAGAGAACTGAAATCAGATCTTTAAAGATGGCGCTCGAAAATGCAGAACGTGAATTCCCGACACTTATAATGTGCGATTCTCATTTTTGCGTCAACTCTTACAACAATAAACTGCAGAGTTGGATCGAAAACGACTACAAAGATGACACAGGTGCCACAATAAAGCATAAATTGCTCTGGAACGAGGTAGCTCTTTTACACAAAGAACTACAAAAGACTCACGTGATTCACGCACAGAGTCTTCGACGTGATGGCGTTCACGTTGCAGGGAATTCATTGGCTAAAACAACAATGCCGGAAGCAACTAAACCGGCTTCCGTAGCCACAAAAAAGCGTACAGATAAATACATAGACGGGGAAACAATGCTGGCAGTAAAAACGACCGTAAAAGGCGACTGTGCAGCACTACCCGTAAACTATCCACTCAATTATGCATACATAATCGATGCAAACTCCGTTCCTTTTGCTCGAATCCCTGGAGTGGGGGACAGAGTAATTACAAACAGGAGCAGGAGGGGCTTCCTCTTACTGGAAGCACACATGGGGTTGGGTCTGAAACACCAAACAATCAAAGCCTCTCTGAAAGAATTACAATCAGAGTACTGGTGGCCCTGAATGAGTATAGATATTCAATGTTTTGCTCAAAATTGTGAAAACTGCAACCGAGATCGCAGAAATGAACAGGCCAGTGTAGTTTCAGGATCCCTTCTAGACAGCATAAGGCGGTCTATCAGCGCAATCTAAAAAGAGAAGCGCGTCCCAGTGTACACCATTAAGACGAAAAGCACTTAAAAAATGAGGCCCCCAGCGCTTGGCTGACGCTAGAACGGTTATAAAAGATTTGCGAGTCAATATCGGCACATACGCAATTACCACGTTCCATTCTGACCAGGGTCCTGCTTTCAGCTCTCGAGCTTATAAGGAGGCCATGGCTAGCATGGGAATTGGGTTGCGGTATTCTTGTCCGTCATGCCCCGTAAGGGAATAGTGTGGTAGAAAGAAAAAACCGTGACATAAAGCAATCTATAACAGCGAAGGTATTAGGTTCAGGCGCTGGGTGGGTCAAACATTTAATAAGTGTCCAGACTAGTCTTAACAACATGCCAAGAAATTCTCTAAAAGGTTTCAGCCCATACGAACTATTGTTCGGAATTAGAATGCGAGTTCAGGACCTCGATAGTCAGATGTCAGTGGTACAAGAAAAAACAACAGACTTTGACATCAAAGATCGTTTGGCTGTTTTACAGGAACTGAATGAAACAAGAAAATCATTAAGCAACATAAAGTTAAAGCAACAGCCAAGTACCACAGACGAGGCACCACCCGCAACAGCCCCAGCAAGGCCTGTCTGGATTCCAAAGATTGGGGATCTAGTCAGAGAAAAGATCGCGGTGAAGAAGGAATTTGGGCCTTCTTACAGAAAAGCAGTACCTGTCTTGGCAGTCACCGGAACAAGATCAGTTGTGCTACCGCCCCTTGCTGGTAAAAAGGAGAACAGAGTTGTGTCTATCGATCTGGTAAAACCACAAGCATGTGGCCTATAATCAACAGTAGGCCCAGTGGACTCCCAAGAAACAACAGAATACCCAAACTTGCAACAATCCAAGAGGTTCAAACTGAAAGACTAATCACATTCGATCAGCCTGCAGTGCACAATGAAGGACTATGCAATAATGCCATGGAACTCGTGCCTCTTGAAACACAGATTGAAACAGTTTGTCAAGAAACAACACCAGTCTACAATGATGTGGCATCAGAAAGTGCTACGGAGAGACAGATTGAAAGAACAATCCCATCAATTGACAGAACTGCCTCTGGTTATTTCATCAACTTCGACAACTTCTCTGAAGATTTAAACGACCCCGAAGTGATGCCAGAAACAAAAAAGACTTTTAAAGAAAAAGCAACGGAACTCTTTCATCAACTGAAGGAAATCTACCTTATTTCCCCTTGGCTAGAGTTCTGGTTCGGTCTAGGTGTATTTTTCCTCCTGCTTTGGCTCATCATGGTACTGTGTTTGGGAAAATTCATTGAAGGAAAATATATTACAATGGACACAGCAAGTCAGAACATCAACCTAGTCCTGAAACCACACAGATCATCCCACGTGAAGAAAAGAGAACTGTCAACAGTAAATGTCACAGCAATTCCAATACCTGGTGGGGTAGTATGGGAGAAAACAGACTATGAGATCTATGGTCCGGTTGAAATCCTGAAGTATCCTCATCAACTAAAGGTTTCCTTAAGTGACTTTGTGACACCTAGTACATTCTCTGATGATTGGGACTTTAACAGTATTAATGACATGATGTCTGATTTAGTAATGTCAGCTAGATTCACAGATCATGATTATTTACAAAGTTCATCTAGTTATGAGCAGTTATTCTGTTACACCCATTATGGGGATCATTACTTGCATAAATCTGCACAGCCTAGAAATGTTTTTATGTATAATCAATGGGAACATTGTTCTACACCACCTAAAAGCAGTTCTAAAGCATTTTTTGAGAAATTCAAATACTTCTCAGGGTTTAACACCAGTGATGCAGAAACGTTTTATTACAAACTGTTAGATAAAACAGGAATGAAAACAATGCTGACAAATTCTAAATTGATATATTCAGAAGCATTTTATGACAAAATGATGACATTTGGTTTTGATTATTGGAAAAATAATATTGAAACGAAAACAATTTGGGGTACAAAAGATTGGCAGGTGCAAGGCATAGAAGCACTATTTAGAACCTGCATGATACCAGAACAAATGTTATTTTTAAATGACACAATACACCAGACATCTTGTCTTGGCCTAGCTAAGATCAAAGACCTTAAAACACCATCTATTCCGAAGCCAATACCTGAGAATACAACCACAGATATTGAGTTAGACGTGTCACAAATTTTAAATTTCAACAGAACACATCCTGATTGGAAAAAGTGGTTAATCTGGCCTACAGACACAAATAGCTGTCAAGATAGATTCCTGAATAAAACACAGGGGTTAAAAATGACCAGATTAGACCCTAGATACTCCCAGAGACAACATCCAGGGATTATAACAACATACAGTGTAGGGAAACTCTGCCTTGAATGGCTAACTTCGTCCACACTGGCTGAAATTAAGCAACACTTGTCTTTACTAAAAGATGGTGCTGATTTGCGCGATTTCATTCTTGGACCACGCAAACAGCGTCAAAAGCGTTTCATAGCGACCAGTATCTATGCTGCTTACAACGAGGCTTGGAAAGTAAAAGCAAATTGAAACTGCTGAAAAAATACGAGAAATTGATCGTATTAATTTAGAGAAATCACTTTCTGTAGTAGACAATGGGTTAACGACTCTGTCTTCCAGAATATATTCGTTGGACAATATTGTATCCTCTGCCTTTGATGTGATAGACAGAGATTTGCTAATGTTACAACATGGCCTGTCTCAATTACGCTCTATTATAGAATTAGGCTGGACGCTGCAAAATCTTCGTTCAGGCTATGTGCCTTGGCGTTTAATCAACACAACGTCATTATTTTCCAGTTTTAACCTTACTGATAAACAGATCAGTTTGGCACAGGAAGGAGCAGACTATACAATCCTGAGCATCGAAAAACTCGAGAGATTACCATTGACAATGTCAGAGAGTCCTGTCATTGAATGGATAATACACGGAATTATCACAATTCCGATAACAACTTTCCGATTTAAAAAGTGCCTTGAGTACATACCTGCTGGCCAATATGAACAATTGGGTAAAGGATATGTAAAATCCGAATGGAAATTACCATACACTCATTCTTGCTATAGTGACAGTGACAAAAATGTATTTCTTAGTGGTGAAAATTGTAAACATTCACTAAGCGGTATACTTTTGTGTCAGGGTATTAATTTACACGGAGCATGTGATGGAAATTCAAACAACCTTTCATGCCACCAGCTAGTCACACCTGCAACTCAGATAGAGCCCTTCTTTATGCAACTTTCGAACGGGAGTTACATTCTTAGAACGGATCACAGATGTTGTGGCCTCGTGCCAGGGAAAAGTTATCTAGTGGAAGTAACATCCATGGTCAAATGCTGTATGCAAGCATTGTTTCCGAGTGGGCCTCCAGACATAGTGACTCCCATCTGGCCTCGTCTGAATCTCTATTCTATACGAATTGATACATTAAGCAAAATGAAATCTGTACTTTTACAGACAACAGTGCCTATAACGTCATCTAAAGAGACGTATGATCTTCTAGTTGCAAGGACAGCTACTGAAGTTCATGACCTTTTATCAACAAATTGCCCCGTGCATTTCGTAGAAATGTTCAGCCAACTCCTTAACATGTCTAGTGCAACAAGCATCTCAGGCATATTTAAGACAGTCTTTACGGGACTGTTAACACCCTTCCAGGCAATTTTGGGAATCTTTCCTAATTTTGTGCACTCCATTTTTGGCGGCATACCATTATTTTTGGGACTCGTCGAAGGGATTCTATTTTTGACCCTCCTGCTTCGTTATGGCAAGCCTCGGCTCAGACATAGCTCCCATGGGAATGGAAGAGACAATCCTAGCAATGCGCTACCGGGACAGGATAACTAACGTCCTTGGATTGGCCAGGCTGAGAGATCTAAACATGACCTGGTTCCTTTCATTCAGACCGATATGGCAAAATTGCATTTTACCTGTGCTACGGTGTATGCTTTGCGGCGATGAATGCGTGTTGGACATCTGTCTTTCACTTCCATCAGCAGTACCAATGGACGTCGATACTTTGCTCAGTCCAATAACGGCTCACGCATTGTGTTGTCCCCAGCGGCTACCAATCCTGATGACGGCATTCGTGGAGACTCCTGTACTACAGCCAAGTGGTAACAGTGGAGTGAGTGACAAAAGCAACATCATCCAGGTACAACGTTCTGTGAGCATTGCTGGTCCTGCCTTCGATGACAGCAATCATTCTCACACCTGCCAAGTTACAGCGCTATCTAATTTGGTTGAACTATCACCTGATTTTGTAGACCAATTCTTTGAGAGCCTGTCTGATACGATGTTCTCACCCATAGAGAAACAATAACTTTTTGAGAAGCTTTCCGACACACAGCGTTCCTATGAACTCTGAATTCGGCCTTCAGTTTTGATCAACAAAAACTGCCAAGAGCTTTGGAAATCTATTTTCTTTGAATTGGACAATTTTTCTAATATTGACCTTTTTTGGCACGAACAATTCTTTGCTTAACGTAAAAACTATTCTTAGAGAACAGTTCACACTTCTATTTCTGAACACATCTAGAGACATAACAATATTACACCAGCCTCTAGCACATATGTTATTACAATGCATTTTTATGTGATGATTTATCTCGCCTTTCTTCTGTCAGAGATACTTCATGTGTAATTCCTTTTGCATAATCGTTCATTGATTTCATATGCAATAATTTTTTGAATGATTTCTATGCTTTAAAAAAACGTACAGTACCTAAATTCATGTATTACAAGTACGCCTATTTCGAATGCATTTATGTATTTTGGGGTGGGCAATGTTACACATGCATCTAATTGCTTTAGTTTTAGTAATTTTGATGGACATTAACCCGTGGAGTGGGTGTTGCGTGTTTATCTAGGTTCCTGATCGATACTGTGACCTTATGCCCCTATTCGGCTATAAATCCATTTATTCCCTATATTGGCATAACCGTTCAAGTGCGATTTTCTGAAAAGTCATCTCTTGCCTCACACGAACAGAGCCACATTCCAGCATAGTTCTCTCTGCCACTTCCTTTGCGACCAATTAGTGCAATGACAGAGCAGTAGTCACTATCTGATATTCCTAGATAACACTCCGAGTTCTTCAACAAGATAAAAACTCAGCAAACCTGGAAATCCCCGCTTGCTATGTTTTGATTAGTAATGGAACTCTAATGAGCAACTGATAACTATCACTTCCTAGTGACATCTTTAATTGACGTCTTATGTCCAGCAAACTTGCGTCAAACCCGGCACCTGTCAGGTATAAATATTACCAACGTTGCCTTAAGCAATGTGAGCTGCAAGCTACTGTTGCTGATGCTGGCTGCCTGCAAGACCCCGTGTTGGTAAATCTAGCACTCTGTCGCTGCAGCCTGCTATCCTGTGGTGGTGAAGCTGCTGATACCATTATCGCCGCTAAAGCGCGAACTATGGTGCAGTACGCTTAAGGAGCTGAACAGCCGTCCCTCTGCGAAGACATCCAGCAGATTCCAGCTGCCTGCGGACGCTGTCCCCCCTCCTTCCTCGACGCGCTGAAGAGAAGCCGCTGCCTTTCTCGTGCAGAGAAATCCAGTCCCGGCGCTTCCGGTTTACCCTCGCGGGTGACTGGGATATCGAGAGAGACCCCTGAAGGAGATACCAATCCTCCATCATTCTATTCAGAGGTATGGTGTTGACTAAACCCTTAGACGAGAATTCTTGAAACAAACCTTGGCAAAACCAACTTAACTTAAAGCTACTTACTTACTCCCCTTTCACGTGTTAGGCTTAGGTCAGGCACACTGGGGTAGGCTTAGTTAGAAGCACCAGTTGAGTATGTTAGCCTAATGTATATATGACTGTATATATGTTTTATTACTTTTAAACCATTGTATGGCTAAGAAACCATATCAATGCTTTTACAGTTCTATTTCGCAATACTTATCTTACTGTACGTACTTTTTATAATAACAATTATTGCAATTGTGGCAATACATTTCTCTTGTACGAGAAGAAAGACTGTTCAATAAATGTTAACCCTTTATTGACAAACGCCCGTCTCTCTATTCTCTACATCTCGTGAAAGTAAACTGCACTAGACTGACTGAGTGAAATACATGTCTATTGTTTCACACGACCCTAGAGATTGACTCTTGATCTGAGGAGCAAAGTTGTCATGTTGCACAGTTGTTGGAAAACTGAATCCCTTCTTGTCTGTGCCAAGGAAGCTGATCACTTCCTATGCAGAGAAGAAAGTTTCCAGTGACCTCTGAGATAGTTGGTAACACAACCCAATTAAGTTTAGCATAGTCAGTGGAGGCCTGGAATATCCGCAGTTCCACGTCGATACTACTGTTTATGTTATTCCAATGCGCAGGGCCTAGTGGGAAACTAGGAACTACACTACACTCACTTCAATATAGACTCTAGGGTAGGGGTGAGCGCGGGGGCCCCTAGTACGGCCTCTTCCAGGTTAGGCTGGTTGCTACCCTCCACCAATTGATCGCCCATAGAGTAGTCCCATCGGAGATCAGTTTGCTCAGGGTTATCCGTTCTCCCTGTCCGGGGGAATGTTTTCCTGTTGGGAGTAATCCTGTCCCGACCTCTAGCGTCAGTACCAGAAATACTTCCTTCCTGTCTTGATTCTGAGTTGGACCTGTGATCTGAGCCCAGACCAAGTAGCATCTGAGAGAGAATAAAAGTCATTCCCCTCCGAGTCAATGTCCGTCTCCCTGCCTTCCTGCAGTATCCTGCGAGGCTTTGGGGGACCCTTACGTTCACTCTGCTTCCTCATTGGATTTTGGACACTAAGATGCTGCCCTGGTCCTTCCTCCTGTTGAATCTCTTTTTCCCCGAACAGCTCAATCTCTTCAGAGGCAATAGCTAGGCCTGTCTCTCCCAAACCTTCTTTCCCATTAATAGCCGGAATAGTATCATGAATTTGTCCCTCTTGAAATTACTGTCCCAAAATTACCCCCATGGCCCCCTGAGCATATGTTTTTATTGTCTCCTTGTCGCCCTGTTTGCCCTGTTCCGGGTTTTCCCCAAAGCCCAACAGTGGCTTACCAGTAATATTCTGTCCATCTCCAATCCGTACTGACAAGCTGCTCCCTTGGAAGGCCGGAGGCTGATCCAGTCCCAGCTCCCCCGAACAGATCAATGATTGTCGTGGGCCAAAGTGGCTGGGGCTGCGCACCCACGCCCCTCCCCTTCCCATCCAGGAGATTCTCCTGCCTCACCTGCTGCCGTCGCCCTTGAACCGCAGGAGCAGATACTATCTCCGAGTCCGCGGAGTTCTGCCGCGGGGACTCCAGGGGGGGACGATTGAGAGGGACCACCTTTCCCCTTTGCTTCTGTCTTAGGAGCCATGATGTCCATGTTAGAGCCTGTGCTGCATCTGCAACTGCAGCTCGGTATCCTGGACAATTCACGGACTAGACCCTGGCAGCCTGCAATCAGCTGCTCTGCGATCTCCACCAGCACAGAATCCCGCGCCTAATTCCTGGTAAGACCAGCACCGTCGCCGCTTGCTTCTCAAAGCAATAGTTCCTGCTTGAAGGTGCGCCACTCAGGTTCACTTTCATTCTTTTCCTAACTCTGTCACGCCATCCCAAGGGAGCCACTTACGACCGACTTTCACTCGATCGCCCTCTTGCTCCGTCCGTACAAACCTCAGCACTCATATAAAGCATAAACCAATGAAAGAATGAGAAAAAGAAAATACAAAAGAAGCATACCTACATGAAAGGTCTATCAGTGTTCAAAAAAAGTACACAAGGGTATTGTAAATCATATACAAAACTACATTGATCACTGTGAAATAGTCGAAGAGGACTGTAGTAAAGTGTATTCACTAAAAAGGGTTACAAAAGTTCTGTTGAAAGAGCAAGACGGCACATGAAAGGAATGCATATAATACATATAATTATTTACAAAACATATCAGGTATAGAGGAGCGAAGTAAGAGGCATCATGTACAAGTAATGCCTAGAACAGTATGCACAGATCAAGATCCACTATTGACGAACAGGTATGAGATCCTCCAGGAGAAGATGGACGGACATCCATTATGTGTTCATGGGGGGTTAGTAGTAGCAAAGTAAGTATCAAGCCTATTACATAATTGACTATGTTCTGGTTTCCAAGGGTAGTGTTATAAAGCAATGTTATGTGCACCCCTAATATATGTGACCCCGTTCAGCCAGGAATTAAAAGAGATGGATGCAGTGTTTTTCCAACTGGACAAAAAGGATTTACAAGCTGCTGTTAATAAAATGTCTAACAGTTCTGCATCTGATTGGGACTGTATGTGAGGGTTGAGAAAACCCATAGCGATCTATTGGAACTCACGTTTAATCCAGAAACCAAATAGTGAGGAGAAGAACCAAAACATTTGTACCAGAAAGGAACAACGTCACTGCAAGTAAAGAGTAAAAGTATAGATTCGCCTGTTTCTTCTTTACAATTTCAACAGGTTGGCTCATTTATCAGGCACTTTTATGAAGAAGAGAGGAGGTCCAAAATATTATATGCAGGAGAAAGTAGTTGGTTTGCGAGAGTGCAGGTATGATTTTATGGATGAAGACCAATTTCCAAATAAGTTTTAGTGCTCTTGAGTCAGTGAGGTATTCGGTCCCATTTCTCATGTATACCTTGGTTTAAACATGGCAAATTCAGTTGTAGTAGTTCATAGTATCTTGAGACCTGGTCAATTGGCAAAGGCAATCACTTTGGGGAGGGAGTACTCTTGGTAGAGTGGGTTGGCCGTAGAGACACAGGACGTGAGTTTAAGGAAATCATAAAAGTGTAAGTTGTTAAGATTAAATTGAATCTGCAATTCTCTATAAGAGAGTGCAACGTTTTTCTGGCCCAATTGTGCTAAAAAGTGTGTCCCTTTAGAAGACCATGCAGGCCAGTCAATCAGGGCACCTTGAATTTGGAATTGCGTATTGTTCCATAAGGAAACCATGGTAGAGCATCTAATTGGAGTCTCCAAGGTTTTGTCTAGTTTCAACAAGGCCTGTTTGGTGGCCTGGATTATTTGTCTAGCTGTGTGAGAGGGTATGAGTTTAGTGGAAAGTGGCATAATGGGATGATGATCTTTAAGAAGTACATTTTCAACTAGTAGCCAGCAAGGAATATACGCCTGTTGAGGATGGAACCACATAAAACCCTGTTTAACCATAAAAGCTGTTTGGTATGACCAGACGTTTGCAAGGTTTACTCCACTAAAGGAAGTAGGAAAGCAAAGCTTTTTGATTGAGGTCCTTGAATGTTTATTTTGCCAGATAAGAATTTTTAAGAGTATTCTAGTCTGCGGCGGAAGTTGTCAGAAAAGGAAAGTGAGAGCATGTATATAAGGTAATTCACTATCAGTGAAATTTAAATTTTTGTCATTTCAATGCATCCCCATCATGTAATAAATTCAGGGTTTCAGAACTCAAGGAGATTTTGAACTTTTTGTAGAGTTAGTTTCTCATTGTGCTGTAAGGTGTCCATTAAGTATCTGCCAAATGCTGTACCAAAGTATTTCAACTAACCAGTTTGATATGCCAGGCCAGATTCACCTATAACTTCTTTAAAGTAGATTTTAATTAGTCCTTTCACTTCTGACTTATCACTGTTAAGGCTGTATCCCGCAATCCGAGCATAGTCCTTGATCGTATGAATGAGTGCTTCAAAAGATGCGCAATCGTTATCTGTCATAATCAAAATATTATCCACGTACACTGCCACCTTCACAGTTGTATATGTGAACCGATGTTGAGTTGCTATTCTGAATATTGTGGAGAAGTGGTTTTGAACAGGGAGGAAAGAGACAGTATCTGTGTCTAGTTCCCTTCTCCAGTTTGAAGGTTGCTGAGGGAAGGCCACCTGATCTCACTGTAGTGTGGGGATTACAATAGATGGCCACAAGCATTTTGAGAAATAATTCTCCAAGATTGAATTTTACGAAAGTTTCCTTAAGAAAGACCCAGGAACCCTTATCTAATGCCTTTTCGGCATAGAGTGTGACGGTCACACATTCGGAAGTCGACACTTTGGGTGTGAGCAAATGAGTGAAAGTCAATTCTTGAGTAAGAGGAATGTGGATATGAATAAAAGGTATAGTCTTTGATATCAGGGTGTTGTAATCTCCAGCAAATGTTCAGGTAAATCTGATGCAGAGTTTAATTAAGATGGGATGTAGTGGAGATTTAGATTGTCTATCTAGACCCAAGTCTATGGGAAGAATAAAATCACCAACCAAGGTCATTAGTTAATTGCCAACTATATTTTTAAGGATATCACTCAATGAGTCCAAAAAATCTGGCAAGTCAGAATTTGGACCTCTGATGATGAGGAGGTGAATAAATATATCATTCTGAGTTTCAAGAATATTATTCTTCTAGCTTTGTCAGTTGCCTGGGATGCTAGAGTAAGATTAGATTTCTTTGAAACAATTGTTATTACCCCATTGTATAGATCAGGTGAGCATATGACTTCACTGGTCGGTTTGGTGTTAAGCAAGGTGGCTACTTTGTGTCCAATTTTAGCTTTTTGTAGCAATATAAGATCTGCTTTTTGTTTAAAAAAATCATTTTTATTGTTTTATGCTTGACTCAGTGATTTAGACCCTAGAAATTTAGAGATATGATTTTTAGGATTTAACTATAGTTGCGTTAGCTATCATTCACTCAACAACAACTGGTGGAGTTGAGCGGAATGAGTTTCATCTGAAGTGGGAAAGCTGAGGGATAGTTTGTCAGCATTCTGTTTCAACCATGGATAATGGGTACTGTTAGACCTGGCATTTCTTGGCATGATTACCGCTGACGTTATGCCTCTACCTCCGCTATTTTTGATGCTGTGATAAATTGTCTTTGACTGTCTTAGATGCTTTGGGTACTTTGACACTGCTGATCAGTGTCAAAGTGCAAGTACTCCCTATATAATCTGTTATGGTAATTGGTTGTCCATAATTATATTTGTTCTACAAGTAAAGTCCCTAGTAAAGTGCCCTATGTGTGCCAGGGCTGGTAACACAAATGCTACTAGTGGGCCTGCAGCACTAATTGTGCCACCCACACCAGTAGCCTTAAAGAGAGAACTCAGGCCTGCCTCTGCAGTGCCTTCGTGCAGTTTGTTAAACTACCTTGTTGTCCTGAAAAGTTCACCCACTTGCAAGGTCTTACCCTGCCCTTTTTATGCACATCAGACCCCTATGATATGGTACAGTGTATGTGAAAGGTAGGACATGTACTGAGGTGTGTACCATGTCCTGACAGTGAAATACTCTCCATTTCGTTTTTTACTGTTGAAAGGCCATCTTAAGCATAGGACAGAATGGGGAGGCTGTGTAATATGTTTGCAGCCTATCTTCCCATAGGCTTAAGAAGGAGAGGTGAAGTTTAGTATGCCTGAACTCACAATTTAATAACACATTGTTTTGTGAAGGTGGTTTTTGCATTTGTGTTTAGAAATCACACTTTTAGAAGTGGCTGGTTTTTTGTGTTCCAACAATTATGTGTGTCTCTGCCTGGTTGTGTATTGACTGTCTGGATTTGAAAGTGATACGATCTTGGGAATGTCTTGACCCAGGGGAGGAGGTGAGACAGCAACAGGCTGACCTGCATCTGGAGTGTAGGGGGGAGGAGTAGCTCCTGGAGGTGACAAGGCCTGGGCTGCCGCCATAAAACAAACGCTCCATCTCCTGCTAAGTGATTGAGTGTCCAGACGCCCACTATCAAAGGAAAAAGGTATCACTGGCAGGGAGACACCCAATAACTAGTTTGGACAGGGGTCAGTGCCCCCCCCTGAACACAAAGACTTCAAAGACATTTAGGGGTATAACTATGAGAGCTGAACACCCTGGACTTTGGACTGCTCAAGACTGAAAAGGATTGTACCTACTTCATGGTCAAGAGGAACCTCTGCCAAGGAAGAAACAGCTAAAGGGACTGAAGGAAAGGACTGACCCTTGCTGTGTGTTCTGGGGCTGGCCTGCAGTTTGCTGATTTAATCAAGGAGAGGCTAAGGGACTTTGCTGTGTGCTGTGTCCACCTGCTTGAAAGGACTTTGCTGTGTATTTTGTGTCCTGAAGTAACTTGTCCCCAAGGGTGTGAGGAGAGCTGGCTCCCTGTTGTGGAAACTCAGGAACATAAAGTTTCCAGAGGTGTCTGAGCAACGCTGTGTGTGTGTGCTTTTTGCAGCCTGAGACCTTCGTAAGAACTGCCCCATGATCGTGTGCACCCGGAGTCCAAGTGAGTCCCAGTGACGCTGTGTGTGTGTGTCTGCTTCGTGCAGCCTGAGACCTTTGTGAGGATTGCCCAGTGATCGTGGGCACCCGGAACCCAAGTTAATCTCATCGACGCTGTGTGCATGTGCTTTGTGCAGCCTACGACCTTCTTGAGGATTGCCCTGTGATCGTGTACACCCGAAGCTCAAATGAGTTTCAGCGATGCTGTGTGCGTGTGCTTTGTGCAGCCTGGGACCTTTGCAAGGATTGCCCTATGATCGTGTGCACCCGAAGCTCAAGTGAGTCTCAGCGACGCTGTGTGCATGTGCTTTGTACAGCCTGAGACCTTTGTGATGATTGCCCTGTGATTATGGGCACCCGGAGCTTAAGTGAGTCTCAGCAACACTGTGTGCGTACGCCCTGTTGCAGCCTGAGACCTTCGTCATTGCTATTGGCCCCAACTGGCATCCCCGGAAGAGCTGGGCTGGCGGTCCGAGCCTGTCTTTGCCAAGGAGGGACCTCAAACCATCCCTTTCGGGGGTGGGGCCCGTGTTCCACTGCCCAAGATCAAGGAAGTCACATCGGAAACCCAAGTCGCGAGGAGAGGAGAGTGAGATTGCACCCCCCAGGTAACGCTCAGCGAGCGTGCTTGTGTTGCACCTGGGGAGGGTTGCGGGCTATGAGAGAAACGCTCTCGGCCTTTCCTCACTTTGCAGCGCGAGCCTACGCTGAAGTCCGTATTGCGGCCCATACTTGCTGAGGAGTGGCAGTACCGGGACCGGTGTGTGGAGCTACACTGTTTTACACCATACCCGTGTTGAGGGCACATTTTGGAAGTGGCTGATCGCGAGTCAGCAGGAGTGGCATAGAGACCGCCCAGAGCACCGTGATCGGTGCCGGA
Organism: Lissotriton vulgaris; assembly: GCF_964263255.1. NCBI lineage: Eukaryota > Metazoa > Chordata > Amphibia > Caudata > Salamandridae > Lissotriton > Lissotriton vulgaris. The sequence goes on along the minus strand of NC_141691.1, from coordinate 645,620,563 downwards.
GTACATTATTTTGGCATTACGAACTGCCTGTTTGTTGTATTATGCATTCGATTATTTGGGTATCATGAACTGCCTGATTGTTGCATTACACATTGCATTATTTCTGCATAATGAACTACCTGATTGTTGCGGAGTACCTGATTCTTGCATTACGAACTGCATATCATTGCATTAGGACTGTATTGGATCATCTAGAATTTATCATTAATACTGCAAGAACCTACAAGGGATTGCTGGCCTAATAACCGGCCAGGTAACATACTAAAAAATACGCATATATTGGATTTTTATTGTGTGGCCTCATTGTATATCTCTTTGTATTAACATATAATGGGGTTACTGAGAGCGGGGTTGCAAATACTTTACACATTGGCCTTGGAGATAGGCCTAGCTGTCCGTGCCAAGCTATCGAGGGGGTGAGCAGGGGCTATCTGAGAAGGTGTCCTTCCTTCTTTTTCCTGACTTAGAAGCAAGGGTCCCTATTTGGCCTACGGCACCTTCCTCGGCCAACTAGAGAACCCCAGTTCTAACATGGTGGTCAGCGGTTGGGGATTTGAACATGTATTTGCAAATTCACTCACAGTGATTGGTGTACATCACTAGGTTTAGCGCAGACCACAACGCAACCACATATTGATTTTTTTGATTTTTTGGGGGCTTTTTTAACGACCTTTAAGCCACACATTATGTCTCAGAGGAGTCAAGTAGCCAGTGAGGTTGCAGAATTGGAGTTCGACATTGAGGCATTGCTTACTTAGAAAGTTGATCAATTGAGGCAATTCTGCAGAGCTTTGGGATGTCCCATGAAAAGCAGCGCCAAGAAGGAGGAGCTTCAAATGGCTTTGAGGGCCTGGTGGGAAGCCAAAGGGGCTCAGGAAACAAGTGATGTTGAGGTGGATGAGGATGACCCAGGGAATGGATTTGGTCCACAGGATTTGCCAGTGGAAGGACCAGCCTCAGGGGCTGATATTAACCATTCAGGGAGAAATTTTTCCCCAGAGGAGCTGTAGGAAAACCAAAGGGTCAGAGTGCATGAGTTGAAGGTTTTAAAACGTAAAGCTCAAGCAGAAGAAAAAAAGCTGGCATTGAAAATGAAAAGCGAGCAGAGGAGATCAGGAAAGCTCTCACCTTGGAAGAGAAGAAGATTCTCTTAGCTCATGAGTTAAGCATGAGTTAACTGGACATGAAGGTTAAACAGGCAGAGTCCAGTTCAAATGGTGGCAGCACACAACCAGTGCCAGTGGGTAAGGTGTACATTCCCAAAGACTTAGTGTGAGATTACCAAAGGCGTGTTGACATGTATGCATGGTTCAGGGCATATGAGATCGCACTGAGTATGAATGAGGTGCCTTTGAAGCATTGGGGGCGGGCCCATGGAAATAATTTGATGCTTCTGGGAGGGATGTTTTATCCCCTTTAGAGAGGGCGGGAACCCTGACCTACGCCAATATGAAGGAGGCTAGGTGCCTCAGGTATGGGCTCACTCCTGAACAGTACATGCAGAAATTCAGGAACTTCAAGAAACTGGAATCCAGTACTTGGATTGAGTGTATGAATGTGTACATGTGTGCACTGGATGGTTGGATGAAGGGCAGCAAGTTAACTGATTTTAATGGTTTATGCGATTTAATTAGTTGGGAGTACTTGTCTGTGTGTTCCAGAGCTGCACCAGCATCTTTTGGACAGTACGCTGACTGATACAGGTAAGCTTGCTGAAGAGGCTGACCACTGGACCAGTACCCGGGTCCACAAGGGGATTGGAGATACTGCTACTGAAGGTGTACAGGGTCCCCAGCAGAAGGTGGGGAGGACAAGAGTAACCACAAGGAGTTCTCTAAAGGGCCCCAAAGTAGTTCCCAGGTAAAATGGTCCCAGTCCCCCAAGGCTAAGAGGTCCTGGCCCCATAAGGGCAAGCAGGACAACAGAGGTCCTCCTACTTGTTATTTCTGTAAAGAAGTGGGTCACATTGCCACTAAATGCCCTCAGAAGTCACCTGCACCCACTGGTGCTCCAACACTGGGTTTAGTAGGAGTAGCGTTGGGGGAGGAATTGAGTCCTTGGAATGGGGAGGAGCAAGCAGTTATGACCCTAGTCTCATTAGGAGATCGAGAGATGATTCAGGAATTCTCTCTGCCTGATAATACTAAGAAGTACAGACACTGGGTGACCATCAATGGAAGGAGGGTGGAGACTCTGAGAGACACATAAGCCAGTTTGACATCTGTCAGATGTCAGTGGGTGGCTGAGGAGCAGGTTATTCCCAATGTACTCCACCCTATAGTTGTAGCAGACAACTCAGTGCACCTATGCTAAGGTTGCACTAGTTCCTTTTGAGTGGGAGGGGGTCTCAGGTTCCTTGAAAGTCGTCCATGCCTGTACATTGTCTGCTGGGGAATGACCTGGAGTGTTCCCCTGGAAGGAGGTGGAGAGCCAGGCGCATTTGGATATGTTGGGTCTGCCTGAGTGGACTTGTGTGACCACTCGGTCTATGGCAGCCAGTAAAGGTGTTCAAGAGGACCTTGAGCCTGAAACAGTGGCCCAGGTGCTTGCCTTAAAGAGAAGAGGCAGGGGGCGCGGGAAACCAGACGCCCAAATTCCCATGGTCCAGGAGGAAGCAAACCTTGAGGGGATGCCCTGGAGCCTTTGGGTGGGCAAGTAGCTGAACTGGGGGACCTACCTGAGCTGACTGAATGGCATTAGGAGGGAGGGCACTCCAGGGAGGAATTCTGTGAGGAGCAAAAAAAGTGCTCTTCTCTTGTAGGTTTGTGGCAACAGGCAGCAAACCAAGCAGCAGGTGATCCCTCCGGGTCACATTTTATTTACTGGGAGAATGATCTCCTATACAGTGAGCATAAGGTTGCTGAGCCTGGGTCAGCCTGTGAGCCGGTGGTACCCCAGCACCTCAGAGCCTTCCTAGTGGGGTTGGCTCATGATGTACCTTTAGCAGGACATTTTGGGGCAGGACAAGACCTTTGAGAGGCTTGTCACCTACTTCTACTGGCCTCAAATGCGCAATAGTTCTGATACTCATTGCAGGACCTGTCAGACTTGCCAGGCAAGTGGTAAGAGTGGAAGGAAGCGCAAGGCTCCCTTCCAACATTTCCCTGTAGTCAGCAACCCTTTTAAAAGGGTGGGCATTGACATTGTGGGGCTCTTGGATCCCAAGACAGCCATGGGCAACATGTTCATCCTTGTCTTGGTGGACCGTGCCACCGGGTACCCGGAAGCCATACCTCTCCGGACAATGACAGCCCCCGTGGTGGGCCGTGCACTGATGGTGATTTTCTCCCAAGTGTGATTCCCCGGAGAGGTGGTGTCCAACAGGGGTACTAATTCCATATCTAGGTATATTAAATCTCTGTGGAAGGAGTGTCGTGTAATCTATAAGTTCACCACGCGTTACTACCCCTAGGGTAACGGTCTGGTTAAGAGATTTAACCGTACCCTAAAGGGCATGATTATGGGTCTTGAGGAACCCATGTGGTATAAGTGGGATGTCCTCTTGCCATGCCTTCTGTTTGCTTTCAGAAAGGTGCCACAGATGTCTTTAGGGTTCAGTCCCTTTAAGCTCCTGTATGGGCACCCTGTCAGAGGACCCTTGAGTTCAGTGAAGGAGGGCTGGGAGAAGGCTCCTAGTAAACCCTCTCAGGATGTATATAGCTACATGCTGGCATTCAGGAACCAAACTAGGCATTTCAGGCAACTCGCTCAGGTGAATCTGGAAGCCAGCCAGGAAGTAATGAAACAGTGGTATGTAAATGTAAATGTAGTAGTATTTGTATAGCTCAGCGATTCGACCCCCGAAGGGGTATCTCAGGCGCTTGTACGCATACTGCTGTGGAACCCTTCCAGGCTTTTACCTGTGAATTGCCCACTCCTGGTTACCCCCAAGGTGAAGCCAGGCATCCTAGCATTGTTGGGGCCATTGTGGAGATTAAGCAAGCTATTGCCCAGAGTTGCAGAGTGGGACCCATGATTAGAATAGGCACTGAGGCGAGAATTATCAGGTCGGCGGAAATTGAGCCCAAGACCGGCCGAGGCGGGAATTGAAACTTGGTCCCGGGCTAGACCTCTGCATCAGGGTCTGCCGCTCTAACCATTGAGCCACACTTCTATGACCAGAATGCCACTCTGGTCGAGATTCAAGCTCGATCAAAAGTGTGGATGATGGCGCCAGTGGAGCCTTGCGCGCTCCATGACAAGTGAACTGGGCCTTATGAGGTGGTGGAGTGCAGGAACGAAGTGACCTACCTGTTTGACATTTAGTCTCCTAGGAACCCTTGGGGGTCCGCCATGTGAACCTCCTCGAACCCCACTTTTGAGAGGTCTAATGTGACCATGCTCTTGGCTACAGATGAGGGGGTGTTGAAGAGGAGAGTGAACATCTTCATGACCTCCTGTCAGCCAAGGAGAAGGAAGGATCAGTGGATGGGGTGAACCTCTCGCCTACCCTGACCCCGGAACAGCAGAGAGTCCGTCGCCAGGTATTAGGTCAGTTTGCCTCCCTGTTTTCCCTGACCCCAGGAGTTACCCATGAGTGCAATCATGATGTGGACACTGGAGACAGTCTGCCTGTGAAACAAAAATTTTACAGAGTAGCTGATACGTTCTGGCGGAGGTTTCCAAGATGCTGGTTTTAGGGGTGATTGAGCCATCCAGCAGCCCCTGGGCTAGTCTAGTGGTCTTTGTGCCAAAAGCTGCTGCGCCTTGTGCCACCCCAGAACTCCGGTTCTGTAAGGATTACTGTGGGCTCAATGTGGTCACCAAGATGGGCACTCAACCCATTCTCAGAGCTAATGAGCTTGTGGATCGTCTGGGAGCTGCCCGGAACCTCAGTACATTTGACTTGACATATGGGAACTGGCAGATCACCTTGACCGAGGGGGCCAAAGAGAGGCCAACGTTCTTAAAGCCAGATGAGCACTACCAGTTCAGGGTTATGCCCTTCGGGTTGAAGAGCGCCCCTACCACCTCCCAGAGACTGGTTAACATGGTGCTGTCTGGGCTGAAGGAATTCAGCGCTGCGTACCTGGATGACATTGCTGTGTTCAGCTCCAATTGGGAGGATAATGTGCAACACCTCTGTGAAGTGTTGAAGGCCTTGCAGAAGGCAGGCCTATCTATCAAGGCAAGTAAGTGTTAGATAGGGCAGGGTTCTGTGGTGTACTTAGGACACCAGGTAGGGAGCGGTCAGGTGGCACCCTTACAGGCAAAAATGTATACCATCCGGCAGGAACCCCCAAGACCCAGAGGGGAGTAAGGGCATTTTTAGGACTCACTTGGTATTACAGACAGTCTGTGAGGGGTATGGCACCATTGTTGCACCCTTGACAGAACTGACTTCAAAGAAACAACCCAAGAAGGTGATTTGGACTGATGCCTGCCAGACCACGTTTGATGCCCTGAAATCTGACATGTGCATAGCGCCCATGCTCAAGGCGCCTGATTTCTCCAAGGAATTTGTGGTGCAGACAGATGCTTCAGAGCATGGTGTGGGAGCGGTACTCTCACAATTGAACGACAAGGGTTTGGTCCAACCCGTAGCTTTTATTTGCAGGAGGCTACTTCCCAGGGAACAGAGGTGGAGTGCAATTGAAAGGGAAGCTTTTGCTGTGGTGTGGGCGCTGAAGAAGCTGAGGCCTTACTTGTTTGGGACTCACTTCCTGGTTCAGACAGACCACAGGCCCCTCAGATGGTTGATGCAGATGAGGGGTGAGAACCCCAAACTGTTGAGGTGGCCCATCTCCCTACAGGGAATGGACTTCATGGTGGAATACCAACCTGGAACAGAACACGCCAATGCTGATAGTTTGTCCAGATTTTTCCGCCTCAGTGTTAGGAACTCCCATGAGAGTGTGCAGTTCCCCCCACTTTTCAGCTGGAGGGGACACATTTTAGACCTGGCATTTCTTGGCATGATTACCCCTGACATTTTGCCTCTACCTCCACTATTTATGATGCTGTGATGGATTGTGTTTGACTGGCTTAGATGCTTTGGGCACTTTGCCACTGCTGATCAGTGCCGAAGTGCAAGTTCTCCAGGTATAAAGTGTCATGGTAATTTGTTGTCCATAAATGGTATATTTGCTTGACTAGTAAAGTGCACTATGTCTGCAAGGCCTGGTAACAAAAATGCTACTAGTGGACCTGCAGCACTAATTGTGCCACCCACACCAGTAGTCTTAAAGTGAGAACTCAGGCCTGCCACTGCAGGCCCTGCACACAGTTTGTTAAACTGCCTTGGTGCCCTGACAAGTGCACCCACTTGCCAGGCCTTACCTTTCCCTTGTTATGCACATCAGACACCCCTATGGTAGGTCCAGGGTACCCCCCTGGGCACGGTGCAGTGTATGTAAAAGGTAGGAAATGTACTGCAGTGTGTACCATGTCCTGGCAGTGAATTACTTCTCATTTAGTTTTTCCCTGTTGAAAGGCCATCTTGCCCATAGGACAGAATGAGGAGGCTGTGTAATATGTTTCCAGCCTATCTTCTCATAGGCTTAAGAAGGAGTGGTGAAGTTTAGTATGCCTAAACTCACAATTTAATTACACAACTTTTTGTGAATGTGGTTTTTGCATTGTGTGTTTAGAAACCACACTTTTAGAAGTGGCTGTTTTTTGTGTTCTAACAATTCTGTGTGTCTCTGCCTGGTTGTGGATTGACTGTCTGGATTTGAATGTGATAGGATGTGGGGGAATGTTTTGACCCAGGGGAGGAGGTGAGACAGCAACAGGCTGACCTACATCTGGATTGTAGGGGGAGGAGTAGCCCTTGGAGGTTAAGAGGCCTGGGTTGCTGCCATGAAACAATGGATCAATTTCCTGCTGAGTGATTGAAGATCCAGGCCCCCACTATCAAAGAAAGAAGGTGTCACTGGCAGGGAGACACAGGCAACATACCAAATCTTCCTCCACTACTTATAGCATTCTTGGTGATACATACATAATAGACATAGAGTCGTCAGAACAGTAGAAAAAATCTCAGGTAGCATTTAAAATGGTTGCTTGTATTTCTCAGACATTTTTTCTTTTTTCACACAACAAGCAAAGGGGCCAAATTTACATAAGCCGATATCCATGTACTCGGGGATTAACAAAGCTCAATAATAGGTGTACGTCAGAGGCAGTGAGGGATGTTCCAAAATGGTGAACCTGTCATCCAATCTCACCACGAAGATTAGAATGCCATGGAACATCCGTGAAATGGCAACGGAAATGGATAATGTTAGGTCCGAATTGATTCTCAATTCATGCCGTAAACACAGAATAGAATAGCCAAGGTCCTCATACGCTAGACCTAGGGATTTGGCATAATTCTCCCAGGGATGGAATTTCTAGATCGTGCTGATTACAACGCCCAACTCGCGTACTGGAGTGCGGATCCCCGGCAGAGGCTGTGCCAGCAACAGGCTGACCTGCCTCTGGAGTGTAAGGGGATGAGTAGCCCCTGGAGGTAACGAGGCCTGGGCTGCCGCCATAAAACAATAGCTCCATCTCCTGCTGAGTGATTGAGTATCCAGACCCCCACTATCAAAGGAAGAAGGTGTTTGGACAGGGGTCAGTGCCCCCCTGAATGCAGACTTCAAAGACATTTAGGGGTATAACTATGAGAGCTGAAACCCCTGGAATGTTGACTGCTCAAGACTGAAAAGGATTGAAACTACTTCATGGTCAAGAGTAACCTCTGCCAAGGAAAAAACAGCTGAAGAGACTGAAGGAATGGACTGACTCTTGCTGTGTGTTCTTGGGCTGGCCTTCAGTTTGCTGATTTAACTAAGGAGCGGCTAAGGGATTTTGCTGGGTGCTGTGTCCCCCAGCTTGAAAGGACTTTGATGTGTGCTGTGTCCTGAAGTAACTTGTCCCCAAGGGCCCGAGGAGAGTCGGCTCCCTGTTGTGGAAACTCAGTAACATAAAGGTGTCCAAAGGTGTCTCAGCGACACTGACTGTGTGTGCTTTTAAAGCCTGAGACCTTCGTAAGAACTGTCCCAGGATCATGTGCACCTGGAGTCCAAGCGAGTGTCAGTGACGCTGTGTGCATGTGCTTCGTGAAGCCTGAAACCTTCGAGAGGATTGCCCTGTGATTGTGGATGCCCAGAATCCAAGTGAATATCAGCAACGCTGTGTGCGTGTGCTTCGTGCAGCCTGAGACCTTAGTGAGGATTGCCCTGTGATCGTGTACACCCGAAGCTCAAATGAGTCTCAGCAACGCTGTGTGCGTGTGCTTCGTTCAGCCTGAGACCATCATGAGGATTGCCCTGTGATCATGTGCAGCCAAAGCTCAAGTGAGTCTCAGCAGCGCTGTCTGTGTGTGCTTTTTGCGGCCTGAGACCTTCATGAGGATTGTCCTGGGATCGTGGGCACCGGACATTAAGTGAGTCTCAGCGACGCTGTGTGCGTGTACCCTGTTGCAGTCTGAGACCTTCGGCCCAGACCGCCATCTCCAGAGGAGCTCTGCTGCCAGTCTGAGCCTGTCTTTTCCAAGGAGGGACCTCGAACCATCCCCGTCGGGGTGTGGCCTGTGTTCCACTCCCCAAGATCAACGAAGACGCATCAGAGGCCCAAGCCGTGAGGAGAGGAGAGTGAGATCAAACCCCCAGGTAAAGCTCAGTGAGCATGTGTGTGTCACGCCTGCTGCGGGGTGCGGGCTTTGAGAGAAAAGTTCCCAGCCTTTCCTCACTTTGCAGCGCGAGCCTCCACTGAAGACCATATTGTGGCCCGTACTTGCTGAGGAGTGACAGTACCGGTGCCGGAGTGCGGAACTACACTTTGTTTTACATCATACCCATGATTGGCAGTGGCTGACCACGAATCAGCAGGAGTGGAAAAGAGACTATCCAGAGAACCTTGATCGTGCAGGACTACATTATTTTGGCATTACGAACTGCCTGATTGTTGCATTATGGATTGCATTATTTGGGTATTATGAACTGCCTGATTGTTGCATCAAGCATTGCATTATTTCTGCATAACGAACTAACTGATTGTTGCAATACACATTGCATTATTTTTGCATAACAAACTACCTGATTGTTGCATTACTCATTACATTATTTTTGCATAACAGTCTGCCTGATTGTTGCATAATGATGAACTGCATTATTTACTTTGCGGAGTGCCTGATTCTTGCATTATGAACTGCAGAGCATTGCATTAAGTCTGCATTGGATCATCTGGAATTGCTCGTTAATACTGCAAGAACCTACAAGGGCTTTCTGGCCTAAAAACTGGCCAGGTGAGATATTACAAATGCGCATATATTGGATTTTTGTTGTGTGGTCTCATCGCATATCTTTTTATATTAACATATAATTGTTTTTTATGAAACTCGTGTGGAGTCAATTTGTATTGTATTGTAATGTAATTGCATTTATATAGCGCTTACTACCCCTGACGAGGCGTCGAACCGCTTTTTCGGCGGGTAGCACGCTACTCCGGGACCCACAGAGGATTAGTTTTGAATTAGTATAGTGAAACATGCAAGTACATTTTAAGTGGTGGATAGGTTAGTCAGTTATTTGGATTTGGAATGATAGCAGAAGGATAGAGTAGGACAGAGTAAGACAAAGGTTAGTATTTATTTATCGCTCGCTTGTTGGCGCATGCTATTCAGGGAGCAAATAAAGGATTAGTGGTGAATTAATATGGTGAAATATGAGGTAATTTCAGTGGTGGATATTAGTGTGTTACTTGGCGTGAGAAGGATAGCGGATAAAAGGGGAAGAAAGATTTGCATTCATATAGCACTTGTTACCCCTGATGGGTGTTGAAGCGCTTTTTTGGCGAGTAGCACGCCACTCCGGAACCCATAAAGGATTAGTGTTGAAAATTAGTATAGTATAAATATGAAGTAATTTGAGTAGTAGATATGTTATTCAGTTACTTTGGCAGTATATTAGTATAGTTGAATATGGAACATGGAATTTGAGAAGTGAACATGTTAGTCTGTTAATTTTGATAGAAAAAGGATAGTGGAGGGATAAAAGAGTGAAGGATTTTTTTTTTTTAGAGAAAAATGGCAGCATTTCAGGCCCTAGTCCCGACCAGTCTCGAACAGGCCCAAACAGGCAACTACCCTTGTCCTCTCCACCCTTAACAGGCCCAAACAGGCGACTAACCTTGTCCTCTCCACCCTTAACAGGCCCAAACAGGCAACTACCCTTGTCCTCTCCACCCTTAGCCTCGACGCCCGGGCTGAGACGCCCTAAGCCTGGCCCTTTTTGTAGCCCTAGTAATCAGGTGACCCCTTCAGCCAATGGGAACCCTAGCCCTAACACTATCCAATTACAACACTAGCCCTAACATCTTGAACCAATAGGAGACCAGGACCTTGCAGCCAATCTTAACCCTAGTCCAAGCACCCAATCAGTTCAAAAACCCTGATCTCGACATCCAATAAAGTCCTCAGTCCTACCACTAGTCCCAACCCCAGTCCAAGCAGCCAATGGTACAAGTAGCCCTAGTCCCTAATTCCAATAGAAAGCCTAACCCTACTCTTAGTCTCACAACTGGTCCAACAACCAATCACACCAGAAGCACTTAATCGCTACTTCCAATTAAAGGTCTAACCGTAGCCCTAGTCCCACCCTACTCCCAACAACCAAAACCATAGGAAGCCCTAGTCCCTACTTCCTATAGAAATCCGAACCCTGGCCTTAGTCCCAACCCTGCAATGATTGAATCACAGACCGAGAAACCAATCAGAACCCTCAAATACCCAGCCAATGAGGACATTAACCCTAACCCAATAGAAACACCAGATACAACCACCAATCAGTGTACACATGTGCCAACCATCAGCACACCATATAAGGTCCCAGCAACCTCAGACAAGGTTTGCTGGCCAGGGAGTTGGAAGCTGCTTGCTCCTGTTCAGAATCTCCTAGGAGACAGACAGGCTCAATCCACAACTTTGGACTTCAGCATGTAAAGGCTTCACTAACTCGAAATCTAACAATACTGTTTGAATGTTACTGAGAGCAGGGTTGCAAATACTTTACACATTTGCCTTGAAGATAAGCCTGGCTGCTTGCACCAAGCTACCGAGGGGGTGAGCAGGGGCTATCTTAGAATGTGTTCTTTCTTTCCCTGACTTAGAAGCAAGGGTCTCTATTTGGCTTAAGGTACCTACCTCTGCCAACTAGAGACCGCCAGTACTAAAAGTCCTTAGTAAAGGGCCTTGTACCCGGGCTGGTAACACAAAGCTAGGAGCAGGAGGAAAACCAAATGTTCAGAGAGCATGAGTGGGATGTTTTAAATCTAAAGCTCAAGCAGAAGAGAAACAGCTGCTAATTGAAAGTGAAAGAGACCAGAGGAGAGCAGGAACGCTCTCACCTTGAAAGGGATGAGGGTTCTCTTCGCTCTTCAGTTATGCATGAGGGAACTGGACATTAAGGCTAAACAGGTGGGGTCCAGTTCGAATGGTGGCAGTGCACAGCCAGTGCCAAGAATGGATGAGTACAAGCGTGCACTGGATGATTGGGTAATGGTTATCATGACAAATGATTTGAAGGGAGTGCTCACTTTAAAGCAGGAAATCCAATGCACATGAGCCACATGACATTGCTTGTACAGTCCGTGGCAAACTAAGGAGGAATGTGGAAACAGAGAATAAGGAAATATAAGAAGCTAAGTGATAGAAAATGCCCATAAAAATATCTCAAAAAGGTCCCAACACCCATTTCTCCCGACTCAACCCACCCACAGCAAGTACATTGGAGGAGACGACAACAAGACATCAACCCACGTCCGTAGCACCGTTAAAGCTGTAACATTTGTGGAAATATTATATGTTAGTAAACTGGTTGTAAAGAACAGTTCTATACGAGAACATCCTTATAAGTTAACCTAATAGATAATCGAAAACATTGAGAACATCTTTATATGCCATGTTTAAAAAATTCAATGAGGTCATAGGTAATGGCGTAGTATGTTTAGAAGGTAAGAGCACAGTAAAAAGCGACCATAGATTTGTGGACAAGGTATGTGAAGTCCTGCAAGCATTAGAGCAAGACAGGACATTTATGCTGTAAAACTGTTGGGTTGGAATGGGTGAGCATGATGTCAATGAGTGTCATGAACTGTGCAGGCCCAGCACAGCCATCCAGGTTTCAATATTTTCCATACACAAGCAAAATTGGGTGGCTGTATGTGCAGGGATTCCTGAGACAGACACCACTGTCTGTGTATTGTTCGCATTTGATACATCAGAAAAGCCAAAGGTTCTAACCAATCCAACCAAGGGGCTGATGTACACATTAAATAAGGTGCAACCTAATGAAGCTCCCTGAAGGAATACCGCACGGGAGGTTCCATGTGGAGGAGGCACATTTTTCTAGGGTGATGTATTGTTCCCTGCCTGTAAGAAAAGATGTCAATAATGTAAGAGCTTTGCCTCTGATATCTAGCTTGTACAAGTGAGTGATCAGCATTTGATGGTTGACAATATCAAATACCACAGAGAGATTTAGAACAATCAGGGCAGCATTGTCTCCCTTGTCAATGATCACTCTAATGCTTCCGTCGGCTACTAAGAGAGCTGTGCTGGCTCCGAAACCCAAATTGTGAGCAGTTTAGTAGACTGTTTTCATTAATGAAGGCTGATAGTTGCTAGTTAAGAGCTTTGTCTAGCATTTTGGTGGTAGGAACAAACGGGATATAAGGCGGTAATTCATAGGATTTGATACAGGAAGATTTTCCTTCTACATCAAGAGAAGTATAGCTGCTTTCTTCCATGCCTTTGGAAATGTACTTGTGTGAATAATCTCATTAAAATGGTTGCAAGATGGCCAGAAATAGTCTCAGTGCAAGCTGTAGGACTTTAGGGGGACAAGGATGATAAAGAGAGCCTGGTTTGGAGTTGAATAGTAAGTTTGTAACTTGTAAACAAAATTGTAATTTAAAGATCGGGAGAAAGCATAACTCACAAAATAAAATTTTAAAAGCAGAGTGATGATCGCACATTGACAAATGTTGTAAAATCCTATTAAAGATAGTGCTACTAAGCACTAGGAGCGAGGCATCTCCAAAATACAAGAAAATATAATTTGCAGATTGCTAACCTAAAGGTAAATAGAAATATTACTTTGTGGAAACAACACCAATTTTTGGTCCCTGTATTGGTGGTCTCTGGAGATAGGCCCATTTCCATCTACAGTGGACCAAGTTAGGAATCTGGGTATCATTTTTGACAAAAAACTTTCCTTTTAAAATCAGATAAACCAGATAGCCTTGTCTGTGTTATTCCTGCCAAAAAGCCTGAAAAAATTCTACCCTTCATTCCCATCAGCTTTCAAAAACTGATCATGTCTGCATTGATTCTCTCAAAGCTGAATTACTTTAATGGACTATATAGAGGAATACAACAAAAACTATTATCCAAACTTCAAACCCTACAAAATGCAGCAGCTCAGCTTATCTTTGGTCTTCCTAAATTGTATTCTGCAGCCACAGCACAGAAACAGCTTCATTGGCTACCTGTGGAAAAAAAATTGCATTCAAGGCATTAGGTATTGCCTTCAAGGCACTACATAATATTGGACCAGCAGCACTAAGTCATCGGTTCCGGTGGTACATGCCTCTCAGAACCCTAATTTCCTCGGAACAAAAAACATTGAGTGCCTACTTTCAGATTGGCTCGTTGTGGTAGTAGGAGGTTTGTGACTTGCACAGCTAAACTGTTGAATTCCCTTGCTTTTGAAATAAAAGACTCCAAGATTCTTCTACATTTTAGGAAAGCATTGAAAACATGGCTCTTCTAGTTTAAGACAATTATCTTCTCAACTACTTCACTTCATCTTCTTCCAAGGCAGCGCCAAGACACCTTCAGGTATACGAGCGCTTTACAAAACCGGATATCATAACATAACAGGCCCAACAATGACAATATTGGTAAATGTAATGTCAATTAACTGTAACTTATACCCGCACAGCAGAGCCGGCACCAGCAATAAAGATACCAATGTATGTCATAATCCATGCTCATACAATAATATTTTTGTTGCCAATAAGAACAATGCCATTGTTCATTCAGACCAAAGCAAACATCGCTTTGTCAATACCAGTAAGAATGATGTCAATGTACAAGATGACAACTGCATGCACAATGTTGATAATGTAGATACAAATTATATCTGTGGATGACATATTATTCTTAAGAGTTCCAACAAACTCATATCATTGCTGTTGGATTTACCCATGGTAATATAGGTGACATCCCTATCAACCCAGAGTCAGAGATACATGGTCAGGCAGGTCCTGTTACCTATGCCCATGCCTATCGAGTAACAGGTCACAGGTGGGATCCCCCATAAGTTAAAGGCAAATATGCACCCAGGAAAAACCCTGATTGATTTCATGGCTAGATAGTTGAACCACAAGCAAGTCTGACATAATGTGCCCCAATAGAACGCATTTGGACAAAGGCTGGCTTTCCCAAAGAATACCACAAAGCTAGATACCTCATGTAGAGAGGTACACGACAAACACAAAACGTAGTGATAACACACTCCTCATGCAGGACATCTGAACACCTACACACTGGCCCACATTAGCTCTTCCCTAGGATGAGAGCCATGTGCTCTTTAGGAATGCAGAGAACATTTTTTTACCTAATGAACTGTATAAAGTGAAGGCCAAAACTTTGTACATCAAGAGATTTTGAGCATTCTGTCCTGGCTCTCCTGGCCATGGTGTTTATTTAAACCAACTTGTTCCTGTTTTGCCAAACACCTATCGCTTTTTCATTTATTTAAGGTAAATTCATATCCGAGCTAAAAATCAAGGACTGATGTAGATGGAAGAACACTTAAATGAATGGAGGTGAACAGTAATTTTATGGAAAGATCTGTTATCCGTGTGTGCAAAGAGCGTCCATGAATACATGTAATTAAAGTGACTGATAAGGCCCCTAAACAATTAAGTAGAGGAGAATAAACTGAGTGAGTGACCTTGAAGCATGTGAAAGCTGTAACTGAGAAATCAATGTGTATCTCAATGTGTACGTTTAGACAGGTCATTAACAGGTCATAAACAATCATTAATGAGTATGTTTGTTGAAATGAACTAAGAAAAACAGAGAAACTGAAACGTATCTGTCAATAAGTGATGTTAGGGTGAACAAGAGACATTGGGGCATATCAATATCAAAATGCAAAATGTAATGTTTGTTGGAACCTGAATATTGGGATTCCATGGAGTGATCTTCTCTTTGTTGCCAGGAAAGTAGAGGGGTATTTTGCATCTATGAAGGTGTGATGTCTACCTTTTACCAGAACACTTGGAGGTATATTCACAAGAACGTGTGATAACTACCGCAAGAGTAGCCTAACACAACTTTCAACATCGCAGCCCATCGCGAGAAAATAACCCTGTGATAACGGTGAATTCACAACAAGGCGGAAGCATTTGATAATCACCAGATAAAGCGTCAAATTCAGAGTGAAAATCAACACCATGCGATGAGGCCAATTGCGGTTCAAAAATCTGAGAAAACCTGCCACAGGCCTGCAAATCCCACGCGTCTAGTGGTAAACAACACTATAAAAGAAAAAAAAAGTAAGAAAAAGCAATTCGAACTGGCCTGCAACATTGATGTACCCGGACTGAGTGCAGAGGACAAGCTGAACCCCACAAGCCCCACAGAGGTACTGCCAGAAACCCAGTGTTCAGGGAAGGGCAAGGAGAAGAAGAAGAGGAAGACGGGGTTCAGTCCGCATGAAGACCGGATCATCGTCACAGAGGTAATAGAACACCATCAACAACTGTTTGGCACCTCCACTGCGCCACTGGCATCCCAACAGGAAGGCAGTAAGGGCGACTGGTAGTGGGAGTCCTGTGACACAGGAGGAGATTGATGAGCTGGAGGAAATGGTGCCCACAGTCAGCAGTGTGGAGACGGTGGCATGAATTGGGGGCCTGGAGACAGCACAATACAACCTGACCTAACAGCAACAGGGTAAGTAATGACCAGGGACGGGGGGACAGGGGAGATGGGCACAATTGCACACATGCACAATTATGGGTAGCACACTGTACACCCACAATGATGTGGAACATGTCACTGATAGCCTTGGCACACTCCAGCACACATAGAAACGCCATGTAGGCGCCTGTCCACAATTTGCAAAGGGGCCCCTTCCATTTCACCAATATCACAACTGACCCATGCACATGTGCTGAATCCAGCAAAAACATCGGCTCTGTGAGCCACACTGACTATGCAAGTAACACTGCATGCCCGATAGCATGGCAGCAGCCCAAAAACATGAGATGGCCTACGAATCGACATGGAGGTAGCCAAGTGCGGATCACATCCGTAAAGGAGCAGGACACACTCTGACATGACAACGTGCACACACAACCCATGCGGTACAATATACGCAGCAGATGAACAGGGCCACAAAATCTGTCCGGGTGCACATAAGACCCAAGTCACAAACAAATCTAGCCCTGAAAAGCACACAATTCAAAAGCACTCCACCTCAAAGGGAGAAGGCGACACAAACTCAGAGCTACAGGGGCAACTCTCCCACAATGCAGCACACACACATAGCAATCACAGAACATCAGCAATGATGGCAATGAGGTACAAAGTGCAACACCAACACCATAGGACACAGCTCACAACAGTTCCTGAATGTGCAGGGTAACTGTACACTCACATGTGGCATTGCTTGACACTGTGTGATGATAATGCATGTGTACTACAACACATCCGTCATGTAGTCGTAACACACACTGACTGCCATCTCAATAGACAGGTCTACCAAAACAGTGACAATGTATATTGGCATGTAGTCTGAATGTAAACATCTGAAAATCTTCAACATGCATGTGTAAATCTGTTACCCTGCATCTCCCCTTTCACATTGCAGAGGGACAAACAATACCTCCTGCAGGGCACACCACACTTCACATCATTGGTGATGAAGAGGAAAACCTGCACATATGTCAAGACACCCTTTAATGGATAATGGACAGCCTCCGCACACCATCCCCAGGAGCAGGGCAGGCCAGCTGTCCCAAGGTGGCCCACCACCTGCACAGACCACACAACAGAAAACACAAGCCATCACAGCTGTCTCCCAGCACCCCCGACCAATACATGGAGTCCCTACAAAGTGTGTGGGGTTTCCAGGTGGAGTTGGCTGAACAGCTGCGGGTGGGTTTCAATTTCCTGGCAGCCAAACTCAATCCCATACGTGGGTGTTTGAGTCCCAACAGGGACCACGTACTGTCCCTATCGGACACCCCTGTACGCACCATGCTCCGCCACAGACCTTGGCTGACCTCGCTGGGGTCATGAATCGAATACAAGAACTGTCTTGTCAGAGAGACACAAGCGATTACAGCACAGAGTTGGCACAGATGCAGAGGTCAATGGAGACCATGGAGCAGATGCAGGCTAGAAGTATGTCTCCCATGGCTGGACACCAGCGAGTAGTATCTAGGAACTTCAATGCCCTTCAGTACTTTATCTTGCCATTGCTGCCACTGAGCCACTCCCAGATGACTGCAGCAGGAATATCAACACACACAGCTCCAACCCCTGATGTGTCAGTGGCACACAGTGATGCTGCCCCATCACCTCCGCAGTTTGTTGTGTCCGTGGCACACAGTGATGTAGCCATCACCCTGCCACACACATCGGACACACCTGACACATAGCCTGTATCATGGGAGTAAGAAGGGGGTGGGAATTACTGTGTGAGGAAGGAGGCAATAGCATGCATCACAGCCATATGCCCTGTTCCTGCCTGGTTTTGACCTATGCATCATCCCCAGGGAAATACCTCCTCCTGACTTCAAGAGCACTCCGCGTCATTCACCCGGACCCCGACACATTCTCCAATTTCATCACTGCTGGCCAATCACACAGCAGTGGACTGCACTCTCCCACTTCCTATTCACTTCTCAATCCCCAAAGGACTCTTGTTTGACCACCGCTGGGCTTCCATGTGATGTGGGCCTGGATGGCCATGTACAGCTCCAGCTCCATCAATCACCTGAATGTGAATAAAACATTCTAAATCACACAGATGTGTCATTACTATGTTCACTCATGTATGAAAGTATGGCTAGATGTAAGGACAATGATTGCACTTGAAGGTCCACCTTGGTACCTGACATCGATGGACATATGTATCCCTGAGACACATGGCAAATTGGATGACTGGGCAGGTGAGTACTAGCTGTGTGCCCATTGCACATCAACAACAATCTCACGACCCCCAAATTAGGCACACGTCCGTGTGTTGAACAGGGCTGTGTGTAGGTGTGACGAAATTGGTAGCAGGCCACGAGTGGTGTCCTACATCACATGTGTCAACAAAACTTCACAACGCATACCTACTTTTACACATCTGTTTGGACACATTCTGTAATGATATATGACATTGCTCCATGGCCAGAGGTTGGACACCATACTCACATTGCTGATGTCACGTAAGTGCACATGTCGGCCCGCACCTATTCCTAAAACAATGTATGGCTCACAAAGGTTGAGCTTGCAAAAGGGACACTCCCCCATTGCACATGCATCAGTCAGTTACTCCCTGTGTAAGGACGATGCTCAATGTGGCACATGAGTGGACAATGACATCAACATACCTCACAGTTAGACACCAGTGGGGTAGCATAGAATTTATTGGCATATGCGTGTCAGTATGGAAGAGGCAACGGCAACAACAGGCAGGGACATGCTTAAGACCGTTTCACACAGCATAGGAACATGTCGAGGTTCAGAAAATGTTGGTGCAAACAAGGATAACGATCATCATGGGTGTCAACGCTCCCAGCCCACCTTGCCTTGCTGGATGAGTCATGTGTTGTTTGGCGTATAGACCGTTATCGAAAAGCTAGAAGTATAGAGGGCATAATTTATAAAACCACTCCAGTACGTTATGTAGACAACATTTTTTGCACATAGAGGGAAAACGCTGGTTATGGTGAGGTATAACAGGGTATGTAATGGGCGATTAAAAACTGTGTGACAAGTTACATTGACATGTGTACATAAGTTTATAACGTAAATGGTAATATATTTGATTTCAACTTTACAGATTTGAACCCCTGACGAAGGGCCTGAACGGCTTGAAATGCATTGGGTTAAATATTATCACATTTCATGGAGCAAGGGATTTTACATACTGTATCTAAAGGCGATTGGGCATTATACATGCATTTGAAAATTGAAATCACCTTGGTTTGAATATATCTACAAACGAACAATAAACTGTTGTAAACATGGAACAAAAAATGGATTGTGGATTAATTGGTTTATGAGCAAGGTTACCAACCTGCACAACGTGATGCATCCTGGTACTGATAGTACCTTACTTATCAGTATTTCGTTTTGATTAATATGCTAGGCGCTTTATGGATGAAGCGCTCACCAGGATAGCTCCATAAGTGAATTAACTAAGATGAACTTGTTCAAATGGTGTGCGAGTCACCACCTCAAAGTATTTGTTTGGCGTCTGCCCATTGCCCTTTGTGAGGGGGCATGACTCACTGCCCATGGGATATGCATAGTGCTCTGCCACCGGAGTGCGCCGATTGTCTGCTCTGCTGACAGTGATCAGGTGAAAGGGTCCGACAGGTTCACTTGATGTTCTACATTGCCATGTGTGTGCTCTTTCCCATAAGTGTGTCCGAATTGGCAACGTTGCAACACGACGCTGTGTTGCCCCAACCATGGACCTGCATCACCTTGCACAGGTGTGGGTACACACGCATTGTTCCACGCACATGCATCCAGAGTCCAGACGATGGAAGACGTGTCCACTGTTGTGCTGGGATATGTGAGCAATCCCCACGATGCAACAAGTTGTTGGCACCTGTGCTATGGGTCACAATTGGATGTGGCTGCAGGAACGTAGTTACTCATCCATGGGAGCCCGCATAGCTTCATGTCCAATGTGTTCCAATAGTACGTTGTAGTCGTGTTCAAGGAATACCTGGGTGAGCCAATCCATTAACTGGTCCAGGCAGGTGTGTTCAGCCCACGCTGTTTCACCAATCCGCAACACAGCCCAATAGGGGAGTGCCTCGATGTGGTCACTGCACACAAGGAATTGTGCAATCTCTCATGCACAACTGCCAATACATATGCAGTATGTCAAGGCATCCCATGCACGGCTGTCTCGGTTACACTCCTGTTCGTGTTTCAAGAGGGGGTGCTGACACAAGTCATAGTCCAATTCATCTACGGTTGTGTCAAATAGGCAGACATCCATGGAACACTCAAATGTGCATGTTCGGCAGTGGAACCAGGGCTGGATGCAGGTGACGTAGGCAATATGGAAGCTGAGCCGGTAACTGATCCGCAGCACTGCAAGTGGCACTGCGCCCAGTAAATGCAGCATAGATGCACATTAGTGTTCCACCTGATGGGGTTGTGCATCTGCCCGGTATGGCCTGCCATTGCCTTGGTGTGTCTCGTGGAACCGGCACTCTTCTGTACTGCAGCAGTTCTGTGGAGGATATGTAACAGCTCTGAGCAATGATTCGAATGTGTGTGCAACGTTGGTCTGAATGGGTTGCTGTTTCCGTGAGTGTCAAGGGCATCCCATGCGAGTGGGGTACCTCAGGCAGGGGCTTCTGTGTGTGGGTTGTGGATAAGTCAGAAAGTTCATTTGCGCAATGCGTGGTGTGGGAGTCGTCCCCATCTGCCATGGCATTTCTCTTAGGGTGTTCCAGAAGCGTTCTGGATCAAGGTCAGAGGTGTAGGTGTCCTCCCGCCTTCTGCATTGGAACAATGGAGCTTTAATCCCTGATGTTTGTCTGACTACTACTTGCATTTTCGGAATGTGATGTGGCTTTGGCGCTGAGATTGGGACACGGCCTTGGACTCATGGTGTACGGATGGCAATACACACACACATGATGTTGGCATGTGGTGCCAGGTGCCCTGCAAGGCCTTGCCCTGCTTGTGCAATCTCATTCTGTCTCTCTCCCTTAATCTCTCCCTCTCTTTCCTTTGTTGGGAGCATGGCAC
Organism: Lissotriton vulgaris; assembly: GCF_964263255.1. Taxonomy (NCBI): domain Eukaryota; kingdom Metazoa; phylum Chordata; class Amphibia; order Caudata; family Salamandridae; genus Lissotriton; species Lissotriton vulgaris. The sequence goes on along the minus strand of NC_141691.1, from coordinate 645,599,568 downwards.
ACCTACTTTTGTTGGATTTGGTCTTCCAGGCTGTGTCCTACGGTTTTCCAGTGAGGACCCGCTAGCACTCATTCGAATGGATGTTTTGTCTTTTGTTTGTATGGTGTTATAGTGTTTTGTGTTGGTGATTGCATTGCTGTATGACGGATTCTCCATTTTCTGGCCACACATGTATGTTGATTTTCCTGCTTGTGCGACATCAGGCAAAATATTTGTTTTGGGATTCGTGGTGTTGGTGTGCAATTTCTTAGTACTGGGTTGGGGGTGGATCCGGGAGGGGGTTGTGGGCCTGAGTGTTGTGTTGGTGGGTGTTGTGGCCCTCTTGGATGTCCATGCTGCATGGTTAATTGCTTGAGGGCATCTGTTCTTCATATGTGGCTCTGGGCTGTGCTCCCATTTTTGGTGCAGACTGTGGCCAACTTTACACCAGGTCAGAGCAGGTGTTAATTTCCTGCTGCTAACACGCCCTTTCATGTGTTTTGTGTTCTTATCGCCGATCTGACTGGTCGTTGTGAATGTTGAGGTGTCTTGTTGTATTGGCTTTTGGCACGGGAATGCCTACTCTGCATCTCATTAGCAATAGTTGAGGGGGTCCTCTGTGGCAATGTTTTTGGCGGCTGCTATCAAGGGTAAACTGGTGCTGTGGGCTGTTAGCACCAGCTTGTGAATGGGGTGTTTGTTTTAGTAGACATGGCCAGATCATGAACGTCAGCCAGCTTCATGGATGTGTTGATGTCTGTTTTCCCATTTTATCAGCAAATTTAGAGCCAGGTGATCAGCTTTGGAGAGCGTTAGAGATGCTTTGTAGTCTTTTTCAAGGATGGTGTACCCGCTTTGAGGCATTTGAGGCGCTTTGAGATTTGAGCTTAGGTAATGGTGGCTTCCAGACAAAAGAACACAATTTTGTAGATGGTAGCTGCTAGCTGGTATTATGTAGCTGTAATTGCTGATTGGTGTAGGAGGTGTTGCAAGATGATCAAAAAGATTGAAGCAGCATGTAAGTCGCAGGGTACCGTAGGTCAACACACCTGATATCACTCAATCTTGTGCTTAGTTACTGACCAGACAGTGCAGGATGAAGTCGGCCACCTGCGCTATTTTTTGGGTGCACAATTGAGTTGCGCTATTATGTATGAGTTTGCCCCAGAGCGCTTGTGTCCCAAAGGGGCAGCTAGCAGTAGTAAGTGATGTTTTCAAGCTATAAAGGCAGTTGTTGAAGGTTAAATGCCTCACAGTGTTTGGCAGTGAAGCAGTAGACCCAAACCAGTAGATCAAATCAGGGCACCTGTGGTGAGCCACAAACACTTCAGTACACAATACAAGCACCTCAAGACAGTGTAGCTCAAAAGAGGTCACAGCAGTTCAAATTCACTGGCAAACCCTGGTGTCAGTCAGGGAGAGAACCACTGAGAACACACAGTGGCTAGAAGCAAGTTATAGCCTTGCACTCGATGAGCCTTGCAGCGCCATTTTAGGGGCAGGAAAAATCTGCAGGCCATCATAAATCTGCAGAACTATTTAATTCCAAAAAACCCTCGCAAATGACTCAGCATGCAATTTGATCATGCTGGATTTGTGGAGAGGTGAATAATCAATGCTTTGTGCCCAGTTTCAAATAACGTGGAGTGGGGGACAAAAACGTGAACCTTATAGGCACCATTCTATGGTCAGGCATGCCCGAGTGGTGAAACTTCAACCAGATCATCTTTGTGAGGCAGATGCACAACGATAGCAATGTGGTGGTGTGTGCACCAAGTTATTTTTGCACTAAGGTAGGGAGAAAATCAAAAACCACCTTTAATTAGAAAGGGTGCCTCCTGACGGACATTGCTGGACCAGTTGTATCAGCGGTAGCTGGCATTTTGTGAGAGTGTTCCGAGGCCTGAGGTGCAACCGGGTACCCAGAGTAAAACAGGTCCCAGAATAGAGCTACAAAGGAGTTCTCTTCTGTTACTGCATGCGCAGGAGATTTCGTCAGTGCCCAGATTCTAAAAACAAGCATGTAAATCAGCATCTGAGGTCCACGGCAGCGAGAGCATCAGAATTACGCTGCAATTGCCTCGCTGTCCAAGCCAAGTGGCGTCTTAACCGATAAAAGTGATGTTTCATCTGCAAGAGGAAAGTGAGCCAAAACTGAGAGATGAATTGTAATATATTTGTAATCTAATCCTTTATCACATTTCAAAGAGGGGGCGTAGCACTTCGCGTAGTCCCACTACGCGCCACATGCCCCCCTCCCGAACATACCTAATTTTTAAGAAATGGGCACAAAAAAAGAAATAAAGACACTTACCTTGTCCGCGGCGTCCCGGTGCTCCCTCTGCTCGTTCACGACGCCGTCTGCTAACCAATGCACATGCGCGGGTGGCCGCGCATGCGCATTTCTCGCGAGAATTCTTGAATTTGAAGGAGGGATATCCACTGGAGTTATGATCCAGTCCTGTATCCACTACCTATGTGAATGGTCGACATGTTTCATGCTACCTAAGCAATTCATCAGGACCTAAGTGTCGTTCTACACTGGGGAGGGGGCTATACTACCTTCCTTGGAGTAATGCCAGGCAGGCCAGCCGGTCCTGCTCCGGGGGTGAAACCTAGAGGGGGAAACAAAGAGCATAAGGAACCGTGATGTCTCTGATCCCTCAGAAGGATATACACGTGCTTGGACAAAAGAAACCCTTTAAAAACACCGGACCCAATGAGGTTGGAACTTATTCAAGGGACTCGGTGTGATAAAAGCCACAACTATGTGGAAGGTAAAATATTAAATAAAGAGATAAAGAGATAAAGACAACCAGGTGCATGCACTACCACGGATGCCAAGGTAAAATCATGAGGCAGGCAATGCTTACCCAGTAGGGTTGGCTACTCGCTTCAACAGTCTGTCCCGTGTACAGGCACTGATAGTGAAGGTACCTTACAGGAGAGGAACGGGACATTATCAGGGTAATCAAAGTTGGTGCACTCAGAGTTGCAATAATTGCAGCTGATGGGCCACTGCGGGTGAACAAATGAGGACCACCGTGGTGTGCACACATGGCGCTAGCACGGTGAGCCTCTGATCACACAATGAAGAGCAAGCCCGGTTAACAACGTGCTCCACATGTCAAATGCCCAAATGTATCAGCGGGAGCCGCCATGCGTGTTGTCAAATCCCTATGATCAATAAGGGATGGCTTCCCGTTAAACGTCAATAAAGACATTGACCCTGTCAAGTATGCTGTAGTCGAAAAACTCATAGTTGTCCATCAGGTCACGGCAGGCAGCCGTGTACACACACACTCACATATCTCCATTATGTGACACCCGCTGAAATGCATGAACGCTGCACACAATCTACAGAAAATGAGGAAAACCACTGCGATCCAACAGTAGTAGCAACGGAGCGCGGTGGAGTACAGCGGATCAGCGTGTTTACCTTAATGCTTCCTAGCACAGGGCCGTAGTCACCTACCCACATGAGGAGTTCTGCGGGAGACTGAAGGCAGACTGGAGCGGCGAGGAAGCGGTGTTTCCCCGATTATAACAGGAAGCCTCAATGTCTCCCACACCACCGTCACGTGCAGCGGGCGCCCCCGGGTCACTGAGCATGCGCAAAGGAGCTATGCATGTCCGCAAGGTTCCAGGGCACAACACTGCCATCTACTCTCAAAAGCGGGCGCCATTTCGCAGTGTCGGTGATTTCATGCAGACAGTGGTACTCATAGTGGTACGGGCACCCCAGTAGTGGGCAAACCGGTTGTTTCTAGGACACGGAGGTTAAAAGCATATGCCGAGCAGTATGAGATGGTCCCTGCTATGCGGTCAATACGCCAAAATATTTAAGGAAATGATTACGTATGTTGCATCTGGAAACGGGATACCTTGGGGTACGAACCATATTGGGTGGTTCATGTATCCAATACCTATGTGTTAAAAAGTGGGGGTATCCAAAACTTGAACTAAGTGGGGACACACCACAATGTTATTAATAAAATGAGTGATTGCTCATGGTCTGCAGCTAGGATGGTCCCTAGTGAATGTATTCAGACGCAAGTCAGTGTGGTTAGGGTATGTAAGACACCATAGTCACCTGGAGAGGGTACCCCAGGGAATGGAGTCATTCAAACCCAAACTATCAGTTTTAAGTCGATGGACCCACCTCTGTTCCATGCGGAAGAGGGCTTGTTGGGTAACATGTGGGTGAGCCTCCAGGATGAGCCAGGTCAGGCTGTCTGCCGCCTGATTCATGTCTTTGAAATGGCCATACAGTTTTGTGTGTGTCTTGAGGCACCTTATATTGCTTTTATGTTCAGTAATTCTCAATTTAGACTGTTGCATGGTCATACCCACATATTTCAGGCCACATGGGCAGGGAACATGGTACGCACATTTAGAGGTATTACAATTTGTGTGACGCTTGATATGCCACACAAATGTTTCTGTCAGAGTAATCTCTTTATGTGTGTTGGTCTGGGAGCAGACATATCATCCGCCACAAGGGTAGTGTCCAACAACCGGTGGAAGTTCCCACAGAGTCCTTTGAGTATTACTGTCTCTGGGTCTAGACCTGGTGTGTATCAGTTCATCTTTGAGATTGGTAGTACGTTTAAATGCAAATCGAGGTCGTGGGAAGCGGAGGTCACCAGAGTTAACATTCCCCCAATGCTTGTTAATAGCTTTCTTTATGAGTTCCTCGTAAAGGAGGTAACACAGGTCAATGTGTCAGTGGGTTCCTTGACTTGTACCTTCAACAAGGACTCCCGCTAGTTGTTCATGGCCCTTTTGTAAGAGTTCCGGATCTGTCTAGTTGGGTATCCCCTCTCCTGTAGTTTGTGTTGTAACTGTGTAGCCTCATTTTTGTAATCTGTCATGCTTGTGCAGTTCCTACATATTCTCAGGAACTGGCCGAAAGGCAGATTATCCCTGAGTGTTTTAGGATGGTGGCTCTCGTATCGGAGCAGGCTATTCCTATCTGTCTCCTTTCGGTGCAGGTTAGTGCTCAACCCTGTCTCATTGAGCCAGTTCCTAAGGTCTAGGAATGGGATGTTGGTGTCAGAGATGGTACTAGTGAATTTTAGGAACGGGTTTTGGGTATTAATCCAGTCACAGAAGGCCCTGCAAGTGGCTGTGTCACCCTTCCAAAAAATAAGAATATCATCAATGTACCTCTGCCACAATGTGATGTTATCTCTGTATGGGTTATTAATGCCTTCTATGATTGTTTCCTCAAAAGTAGCCATGTAGATGCAGGCCAGACTAGGGGCAAAGGTACTACCCCTAGAGGTCCCCTGTATTTGGTGGAAAAGTTGTGACTCATACTGGAAAAAGTTTTCTGTTAGCGTAATCTGGGCACATGCCATGAGGAAGGAGACCGGGGTCGTGGAGGTCAAGTTTTCTTTCAGTAGGGTGGACTCTACAGCCTCAAGGGTGGCTTGTTGGGGGATGTTAGTGTAGAGTACTTCTACATCAAGAGTCAGTAGGAGATCCACTCCCTCCCTCCCTTCAATGTTGTCAATCAATCGCAGTACATCCCTAGTGTCCTGTAGGAAAGATGGTATCTTTTTCACTAGTGGTTGCAGAAAATGATCAGTGGACTTTGACAAGGGTTCCAGCACTGACCCAACGCCAGAAACAATAGGTCTTCCTGGTACTGGAGACACTCCCTTATGAATCTTTGGGAGTGTGTAGAAATAGGGTATCTTTAGATTGTTGGTGATGAGAATGGCAGCCTCATTTTTACTGATCCGTCCCATAATCGCGGCTTCCAAGGCCATTGCAGTGATTGCAGCGGTTAGTCTCTTGGTTGGATCTAACACAAGGGGAGCTTAGTATGCATTGTTAGACAACTGTCGCCTGCAGTCTGCATCATAGTCAGAGGTGGATTGTAGTACCGTGGCACCGCCCTTATCGGCTTGCTTAATAACAATAGTAGGGTCGGCAGCCAATAATTGGATTGCTAATCTCTCTATTCTAGACAGACTGTGGAATGGCCGGGTGAATGGTTTCTCGTCAAGACTCTTCAACACTGCCCCTTCGAACGCAAGTATCTCGGAGGGGATCATGCTGTTGGTCGGTGTGAAGGTCGATGTATTACGTAACCCTGTGTCGTCTTTACCACACTCCTCTCTGTCTTGAAAGAACGCTCTCAGCCGTATTTTTCAAAAGAATTGTTTGATTTCACACATCTCAGTGAAGCTGTCAACATTAGGAGTGGGGACAAACCCTAAACCTTTCTCCAATACACTCATCTCAGTGGGAGTAAGTGTTTTGTCTGATAAGTTCACAACTAAGCTTTCTTTCCCCTGGATGTGCTCCTGGTTTCCACAGTTGGAGTTGTCTGATCCTCCCATTGTACCCCCTTCTGTCCGCCTCTTTTGCACCCTCTTCCTCTGCCCCAACCTCTGCTTAAAAAAGGGGGGTTGTTCATTGGGTAAAACTGTGGAGGGCCCTGGGGGTAAATCGGAAATTGCCAAGGAGGGGGAATTTGTGGGGGCCCATGGTAGAAGTGGCCCGGGTTGTAGCCCTGAGGCACATTATTTCTACGTTGGTTCTGGTTCCCTGAGCTTCCGCCGCTTGAGTCGCTGTTGGCTGAGCCCCTTCTGCTCCCAGCGTCAGAGCCATATAATTCTGCCAGAGACTAAATGACCCCTACAGTATCCAGTAAGGTCAGAAAGATTTTTGAGGTAAGGACTTCCTGCTGAGACTTTTTTTGTAACACACAGGGCAAAGTTTAAAAAAAGTATTTTTATACATTTTTTATTACAGGAACATACATTTAATACTGCTAATGTTATACATCAGCAGAGCACAGTTTGAGTCCCAGGTGTAAAGCAGCTTTAAACCTTCTGAGGTATATATGTAAGTAAAATTAATTTGTGATAATAGTATCCCTGAGTGAGAGTCTTGCAAATGTTCATTGGGAGTGCACTAGGTGTTTAGGCCTATTTTAGTACTCTGGGTAATATGTTTATGGAATTAATGTAGAATCCATGCTGCATTGCAGTAATGCAGAATATATCATTGCAAATGTGCAAAATGTGACCCCATGGAATTGCAATAGGGTGTTTTCTCGAATGGATTAGAAACAGTATAAATTTAATGATGGTAGCAAGGGACTTCTTTTCAGTAAAACGTCTTTCAATGTATGATTCTGTATTGTAATAATTACAGACTCCTATCAATCAAATCAATAACTGCTACAAGTTTACATTGGTTCAAATAAAAATAACCAAAACATTCAAATCAGATGATTAGAGAATTTTTTAGAGATGGGTAAGACACATGGAAAAATATTGTTTGGTAAAAATTGTGTTATATTGTATCTTAATTTATAGGGTACATATCAACAAAAGTTGTGGATCATAATGCTTAACAAATGAACAAGGAATTTGTAAAATCAGCCTATTTTTAATTTGAGAAAAAGTCCAATCCTAAATCAAAATATTAGATGATACCTATTCTGCTACAATAAGATAGTCACCAATGTAAATTAATCATAAACAAAGAATAGGACTGTTTACTCGAAGTTTCGGTCTTGAGTTAAATTAATCCTTTAGACCATCTTCAAGACAGAGAAATGTGAAAACGGTAGTGACCCTTTACAGTGTGGTCCTAATGTGACCTTGTATGTATCCACCAACAGTTGAACAACTCTCTTTGATGATCTTATTATCAGTCTCCTTCCAATTATCCACCGAATTAGATGTGGACGTTATTATTATTTGGAGATCAACCGTCCTCCAGTCTTTGGCTTTGGATAGTATTAGTGCTTGAGATTTCATAGATTAAATCCAGCGCAGTCTGTCGGAGCCTCAGTGTGTCACATCTGCTGTAGCCTCGAATGGATTAGGGCCTTTTTCCCTTCAAAAGGAATTAATAGTCAAGAGGTTTAATTATAATTTAGCAGTCAGAGTAATGTAAATCAATCTCAATATCATCCTGTAAAGGTACAGAATAACAAATGTCTAACCAGATCTCCTGAAGAAGTTCAGGCACACCAGAATAAGACAAACAAGAGATTCAGTCACAGCAATACAAAGAATTAACAGCAGTATTTGATGCTCACAGAAGAGTCTTCAGTCTTCCTCTTAAACATGAGTACAACCAAAATCATCTGATTGACAGTGTAAATCCATGAGGATGTTTAAGTCTAAAAGGATCTCAAAAAGTTGAAAAAATGCAGAAAAGGGAAAAATGCGGGAAGTTGTGGGAAGGTGTCAGCATTTCAGAATCTTGGTCATGAGTCTTCTTGGGATGAGTAAATAAGTGTTAGGCTAGCCACCCTCAGCGAAGAATCAAAGGGATAAGAATAAAGGTCGGTACTTTCAAAGTCCAAGGGAAAGTGGACAACATCAACCTGGGAGAACATCAGTTAATACCACAAGAATTGTCTGGGTGACACTCATTGATCACACCTTCAGGGCGTACATTGTCCTTTCCTTTAGCAAACTCTACCAGGGCAGTTCTGATAGCGACATCGTCCTTGGGTGCATGTGACTCCTCACAACATTAATGAATAGAGCCTGCCAGTCAATACAGTGGCTCTCCATGTTCCTTGTCATTGTCTTCTCAGGCTCTCTATCACTAGTACAGAATTACATCTAATCTCAGACTAACAAACCATGTGAATGTACTGGCAAGGGAAAAGTCACATAAAGCAGAAATTGAAAACAATATTTTATGCATAAAGAAATACTGGCCTACTCTAGCCTAGTTAAACATAATTGTAATTGGTGCACATACAACTACAAATGAATGGCACATGTAAGTACACAAATTCAGCCTTAGATTCATGATACATTTCAGTAAAGGCGAAGTAACTTTAAATGCATATATAAAAGTGTGACTAAGAACTACATTAAGTATGCCAATGAAACAAACATTAGTGCATGCATTAACATTATTCATTGTTGTTTCTAAAGTAAATGCATTTTAATAGTGTGAAGATGGTTTATCCAATCTCTAAAACCTACATTTTCTTTACTAAAGTTAAGGCACTCTGAGTATATGATTTCTAATTTTACAGTAAATGCACTTCATTACTGAGTTCAAGTAAAACACTTTTACATTAATACCGGTAGCACACACAAGTTTGTAGTACTAAATGCACATATATATTCTCATTTGTGACGTGTAAGGGTTGAGCCAAAATTGCGCTGCTCTACTCTAATATTGTAGAGAACTCTTGGGTAACAAGAACTTAAAAGATAATTCTGAATGCAAGCCATTTGAGACTGATGCTCATTAAGATAACACGTCCTTGATTTCTTAGGGTAGTGGGCCTGAATGGTTCCAGATGACTTTCAATGTCCCCCGACCCTTGTGGGAAGACCCTGAAAGATTTTACAATTCTATTTGGATGGTTCTTTGCTCCTTTCCAAAAGTGGGATAAGGGTTCCGCTGGGCAAGCGCAGACAGTGTATCAGGGGCCATGAACGCAGAATTTGTCGAAGAGCACCTTGCACTTAGCCTCTAAGGGAGCATCTTCTGCAGACAGACACTGAGCAATGCGTGCACTACCAGCCAGTCTTTGTGCCTGCATTGTCTTTAATACTGTATGTTAGTTAAAGTGACAGTGGCAACAATTGTGCTGTAAAGATGGCAAGGCTCCAATATTTTTGTCGTGCACACAGGCTGACTGCAGGTGCAAACTCAGAATCTGCCCATTTTTTGTATGGCTCCTCTTAAGAATGTAACTGGAAAATTTGAATGTACACTGTTGTTGAATATCATAGAGAATGAGCCTGCCCAGAGATGCCAATGTGTGAACTATGTGAAAATCGGCAATATCTGGGATTTGTGGCTTGGGGCCTGATGTATGAGTCATATTTACCAATTAGAAAAAGTCTTTCTGAATCAGTAAATGGGTTTTGAAATGGATTACAAATCACTATTTACAAAGGTTGTATTGTGTCTGTCCCTTTTAAACTGTAATTCATACCCTGATGTATCAATTATTTTTTTACCTTAATTCTGGTCACAAATCATTGATCAGATAGTGACTCTCAAGTGGGGTTGGCAATTGATTCACAAAGGGAAATGTTAAAAAAGGTTTCAGGGAAAGTAGGCAGAGGGCCACAGCACCCTGAAAAGTCTCACTGAAATATTTTATGTTTAAAAGGAAACCGTTTGTTTTTACAAAGGCAGTGTTATTTCCTTTATGGAGAATGGGCAGTGTTTAAAATAAGAATTTTTATTTAGGCACTATCACAGACATGGCAGTCTGCTGACACTTGAAGGCAAACATCCATGTAATTTTGTCGCGCAAATTGTGACCCGTCAATAATAATAATTTGGGAGTTCATTCTGCAAACCTCCTCTGATTCTGTATTTTGTGAGGCAACCTTTTTATACATAGGTCTGTTCGCAAAATATGGTTAAAATACCAAAATCAGAGCTCATTGCCCCCATCGTAGATCCGCCTCGTCCCAACCATTGATTACGACTTGGATGAGGAGGACTCTAAATGGGGTAACAAGATTTACCAGTCATTAGGACACTCATTACCCCCTCATGAGTCTTGTTGTCGCAGATGACTCAATCAATCCAATCAATCAGTGTTTGTTAAGTGTGACTATTCACTCCGAGGGTCTCTAGGGGGTGGAGTAGCAAGTCGTACTGGGTGCTGAGGTTCAGTCGAAGAGCCAGGTTGAGAGATCCTGCCTGAATTAGGTCAGTAATGGAGATAGCCTGAGGTGGAGAGGCAGGGTGTTCCAGGTTTAGGCGTTGAGATAGGAAAAGTATCTTCCTCTGTTCTTGGTCTTGCAGACTTGAGGGATGGTGGCAAGAGCCAGTTCGGACGTGGAATGAGATGCGGTTGTTCAGGTATGCTGGTTCAGCATCGTGGAGGGCTTTGTAGGCATGTGTGAGGAGCTTGAATGGGACTCTTTTGTTGACTATAGGAGCCTGTGAAGTTCTCACCGGTGATTTGGGCTGAGGAGTGCTCCATATTAGGGTAGTGAAGCTTACCAGTAAGTAATGTATTTATTTGCGACCAGGTTTTGCGAAATATTCGTTGTACATAGAGCTTTCAGTGATGGCACATTCATATATACTAAATAATTTCTAGCAAAACAACTGAACGCAACCTGTTGAACTATCGTATTTTTTTTTACAAGTATATTCATTTTAAGAAGCTATCATGCTTGATTATGGATGTTACATTCACTTTATTCCACGATGTTACCACGAAAGTAGCCAATAACGTTGCCTGACATTCAGTCCTTTTCTCTCAACTATAATATGCAGAATCATATGGTTAATTAAACGAAACGATTTTCAAAATAATTATTTAGTTCATAACACAAAATTGTTTGTTCTGCTAAAATGTTTTATTACGCAGCGTCCATGACTTGACGGACTCCTTTTAAGCGTTACACCAGCATTATAAAAACGTCGGATACCTTTCAATTTCCCCCAACACACCCTTTCTCTGCATTTTGTAAACATTTAATTGGATTGAATTCGCCTAGAAAGTTTGTGAGAAGGCTCTCTAAAGTTGTTTGACTTGTATTCCAAATGTTTTGGCTTATAAACTCTCTGATATTTTTTCAAAGTAATTTGCTAGATAAAATCAAGTGCAGTGAAACTACACCCTTAACAGACAGTACACAAATTGCTTACCTAAGATTGACATGTACTCAAACGCCCAGCTTTGAAAGTGCCAGTTACTCAGCGCTGGGAGCCCTGCCACAAAAGAACCAAAGAGCTGACGACATGACCAGCTCCGGGCACAATAAGCCGAGCTCGGGTCCGCCCACATACATCACTTGGTATAATGAGGGATTTTAAGCAATGAAGCACGCTGAATGTTGACGATGACAAGGTGCAAACAACACGCTGCAACTGGACTCCAGCAGATTCTGAGGAAAAGCACTCCACACGTTTTCTTAGAATGGAACAGGTTTCAACCTTCAAATGCACTTCTTTGCCAATCCCATGATGTATGATGTCTGGTTTTATGATTAAAATATGTGTGTTGACCCATAATACAAACACAGGTCAGGAAGGTATCATAATAGGGAGCTCTCCAACAACGATGTTTCTTTTTTAATGGGATTATTTCGCACATATGAAAATATATGGCAAATAAATGTACATTTCTCCCTTGCTCCTTTATACATCAGATTAATTACTGATTAAGTGAATGTTCTCGAGCTCATTTAGAGCAGACTGAAAACAATGATAAAATGAACAATTTTTGTTAACTCAAATTATGTTTACATCATTGTGTGACTATGTTAAGAAGGTACCTTCTGTGGTTTTGCGGGCGTGGGGCCTGACGTAACACAATGAATGGCACACACGTTGTCAGGTGGTGGCCAGATACATACTGAACCATGCCCAGGTCCCTGGGCTATTTATTAACTAGGCAACGTGCTGGCCGAGCACCAGCTGGGCCAGCCCATGTGGGTGACGTCGTTGGGGCATGCAGAGACCACCCCCTCGCAACCATTGCAAGGTGGGTTGGTCCAGTTAACACAACATTACATTCCTCCTTTACCCAAGAACAAGTAAAACAACACTAGGTGAACAGCTTAAACTTCAAAACGATAATTTATTTATTTATTTATTTAATGCAATTTTTAAAGCGCGCAAATACCCGTACGGGTGTCTCGGCGCTATTGTTACAGAACTCACTTCATGAGATGAGGGGGGAATTAGGAGGAGAACAACCATGTTTTGAGGCTCTTTCTGAACTTGAGAAGCGTGGGGGCTGTTTTGATGTGGAGTGGTAGAGTATTCCACAGTTTGGCAGTGGCGATAGTGAAACACCTATCTCCCCAACTGGCCTTTCTTGTCCGTGGGACGTTCAACAAGTAGGCTAAGGACGATCGTAAGGTCCTAAGTTGTTCCACTGGGCGGAGGGCTTCTTTTAGAAACTGTGGTCCCGCGTTGTTCAGAGTTTTGTAGGCTATACATAGAGCCTTAAATTTGATTCGGCTCATAATAGGGAGCCAGTGTAGCTCTTTAATATAAGGGGAAGTTGAGGTACATTTAGGGATGGGTAATAGGGTTCTGGCCGCGGCGTTTTGCACGGTCTGGAGTTTATTGAGTACCTTTTCCTGAGCATTCAGGAGAAGGGAATTACAATAATCGGTTCTTGAGAACACTAAGGTGCTGATAAGTGTTTTGCCCGCGGACTGTGGTAAGTAAGGAAGTAGTTTTTTTATTTTTTTTAGGGTGTAAAAGGCAGATGATACCACAGCGTTGGCGTGATGGAGGAAAGTCAACTTATTGTCAAAAGTGACTCCCAAATTGCGGCCCTTGGCTACCGGTTGGGGGGGGGACCCAACTGAGATGGCCATCACTGTGGGGACCATGCCGGCTGCAAGCTCCCGAATGTCATCACCTCCGTTTTATCGGAGTTTAGTTTGAGGCAGTTTGATGACATCCAGGAGCTTATCGCCTTCATTCCCTCTTGAAAGTTGGCTACAACAGATGTTCCATTGTTGTGCACCGATAACACTAGTTGAGTATCATCGGCATATGTTGTAAGGGCAATTCCATATGATTTTATCACCCTCGCTAAGAACGATACGTAGATATTAAAAAGCGTCGGACTTAGCGAGGAGCCCTGTGGAACACCGCATGGGAGGGAGAAGGTCTGGGAGGTGAAATTACCCATCTTGACTGTCTGAGGGCGATTGGCTAAGAATGAAGCAATCAGATCTTTAGCCTTGCCTCTTATTCCTAGAGCCGAGACACGGTCGATCAGAATCATTAGTCTCTGACATTTAAGGCACTTATGGAACAGTCTTACTTGATCAGCCATGGCCTTTCTGCTTCCGTCTTACAGGGGCCAACAGTGGGCTACAAAGTCCTGGTACCTCTGGCACGGCTTAGGATGGGGCTGCAGGCTGTACCGACCTTGACTGCTTCGATCCGAAGGGGTAAGAGGTGCACCCATTGGATCTTCATCCCTTGGCGCCGACTGCCTACTTTGATGTTCTTGGTCTTCTTCTGAAACAATGGTGGTTTGGCCCTCCTGTTCTCAGCAAACTGGTCACTCCCTATAGGAACTCTAGGCCCCTCCGCTCCAATGCAGAAAACTTTACTACCATTCCTAGATTCAGAAAAACACGAGCAGGAGGAAGACGTTTCTCGGTTCAAGCCTCCCGCCTTTGGAACGCACTTCCCCGTAACTTACGTCTGGAACCTCAATACCTGCGCTTCAGGAAACTGTTAAAAACTCATCTCTTTCCCTAAATCCTGCACTCCCCCCCCCCCTCCTTTCTGCTCCAGCTTCCCCCTTTCTTCCCTTGTCCTTCTCAGTTTCTTGCTCCGATCATCTGGTGAATTCAGGGTTCTTCAGCGCTGGGATACCTCTGGGTGACTATCGCGCTTTACAAAAATAAATAATAATAATAATAATAATAATAATAATCTTCTCCGCATGTGGCCGGGTGATGGTTACTGAGTCCTCTTGGCCATGCAGGATGTCTGGTTCTGTGGTGCTTGGCACGTCGGCCATTGTGAATTCTTCAAATTCGTCGACGGGGATTCTCTTAAAAAATGATACATTCCGGGTTACTCTTTCAGTACCTCGAGAGGCCATTATCATTGTGCCCTTGACTTCTATCACAGTCCATGGATCCAGTTCAAACGGCATCCTAAACTTTCCACCTTGGTGGCGGTCAAGCACTAGTACTCGATTGCCGACAGCGATGGGACTGTCTTCGGCTCATCTCCTCCTAGATGCCTCTTGGTTGGTCTTGGTACGCCGTGCCAGTGACTGTTTTGGAGGGTTTGGGGACTCGGTCCACACAGGGTGGTGCAGGATGGTGTCGTTCACCACTCTGTCAAAACAGAGGCGGCTCGGAGATGTCAGACATGGCTATCTGGATGGTTTTGTTCAGTGTTCGCATCATTCTCTCACCTGTGACCACCTGGGGTTATCAGGCGATGCTTGATTCTGTGGGATGAAAGATACTCTGAAAGCCTTGTGCTAGTGAATGGTGGGCCGTTGTCCGTCCGGAGTTCCCCAATCAGGCCGTGGGTTGCTATCATTTTTTTTTAGTTTGGGGATGACGTCTCCCGCCGCTGTGGAGGTGAGGATTTATACTTCAGGGTATCGTGAAAAATCATCTACAACTACCAACATGTATTTTCCTCCAGGAAGACTGCCGAAGTCCGCACTTGCCCTTTCCCATGGGGAGGTGGGACCCACTTCCATGATTACCGGTGCTGGTCGGCTGGGAAGGCTGGTTGCTAGGCACACCGGACAGTGCTGGATAATGGACTCCACTTGTTGGTCCAAACCTGGAATCTAGACCTTGCTCCTTAGGTGGTTTTTGAATTTCACGATTCCTTGGTGTGCTCCATGTGTGAGGAGGGCGGCTTAGTGGGTCAGGCGCCCGGGTAGGACAAGGCGAGGACCTCTTGGAGGCAGCCATCTGTGGAGACTGACAGTTTGTTGCGCTCTTGGTATAGGGCCTTCAGATTGGTTTGGGCTTCCGTGGTGCGGAAGGGCGACGGGCTTTGGAGTGGATTCCAATCTCCTGAGGAGAGCGCCTTGATGGCGATCTGGAGGCAGCCATCATCTTTTGTAGCCTGTACTACTTCTTCTAGCGATATGGGGAACGGCTGGACCTTTCAATGGTCAGTTGTACATACTCTTCCGTGGCTGTGGCTTCTGCCGCTTCTAGCTCTGTGACTGGTCGGGTGTGCTGAGAGAGGAAGTCAGGGGGATTGCGGGTGCCCGGACTGTACTCCACCGTGAATTGGAGCTCCTGAAGTTGCAGCACCCATTTCTCTATTCTCAGAGGGGGGTGTGAAGAAGATCAGTGGAACAGTGGAATGAGTGGTTTGTGGTCAGTTATTACTAAAAACGGATGTCCATATAGATAGATGTGGAAGTGGCGACAACCCCACAAGATTGCAATGGCCTCCTTCTCGATTTGAGAGTAGCGCTGTTCCACAGGTGTGAGGGTTCTACTGGTGCAGGCAGCAGGGGCCCACTCTCCACAAGATTGCCGTTGGGCCAGCACCACTCTGAGACTCGTGGGGCTGGCATCCACCACTAGTGGGGGTGCTGTGTGGGCAGTGGTTCACTTGTGCTGGACAGAATGCCTGTGGTCAAAGCATGCCAAGGTAATGTCGGCTGATAGGGTGGCTTTGGTTCTCTGGAATGCTTCATCTTGCTCTGATTCCCACACCCAGCGGCTGGGGGTCTTGGTGAGGTCTCGCAGAGGGCCCGTCAGATCCGACAGATTTTTGATGAAGCATCCGCAGGATGTAACCATGCCTAGGAAGCTGCGGACTCCACACTGACATTGGGGCAGGAGCATTCTGTATGTCTTTTACTTTGTCTGGATCGGGGCCAATGCCCTTCTCGGAAAACTGGTACCCAAATAAGCTGATGTCCTTCCTCAAGAATTTGCACTTCTCGCTGTGGAGGGTGAGTCCTCTGTCCGGGATTCGAGTGAACACGGTGGGGAGGCGTTGGATATGCTCTTCCAGGGTGGGTGCATGCACAAGAATGTCTTTGCTGATGTTTAGGACACCATCCAGCCCCTGGAGGACATTCTTGATTATGTTTTGGAACACCTCAGCGGCATTGGAGATCACAAAGTTCAGACGGGGGTATCACCACAGTCCTGCGTGGGTGGAGATAGTTGTGATGGGGCGAGAGTCCGGATGGAGTGGGACTTGGTGGTACCCTAAGCGGAGGTCCATTTTCGAGAACCACTTGGAGCCTGACAACTCTCCAATGATGTTGTCCACCTTTGGGGTCAGGTGGCGCTCGCGCTTGATGGTGAGATTGGGGACTCTCATGTCCACACAGATGCGGACGGCATCGGGTTTCTTCGATTTCTTAGCAACGACGATGGGTGACACCCTGGGGGTGGTGACACGCATCCGTTCGATGATTCCGGCTCTCTCCAGAAGACGCAGCTCTGTTTCTACTTTGGGGCGAAGATGGAAATGCAATCCTCCGGTGGTGGAGCGCGACTGGGGCAACAGACTTTTCGATGTGCAGGCGAATCGCTGGGCTTCTCAGGCATCTGATCCCTTCTAACAGATTCTCGATCCCATTTAGCAGGCTGTCCAGGCTGTGGGCATGAACGGTGAACGTGAAGTGAATCAAGTTGAGGTATTGAGCAGTCCTGCAGCCAAACAGGAATCTGGACCCTTCCTGGGACACATACACTTTGGCTTGCTGGCGGGCTGCATCATGGGATAGATCGACGTGGAATACACCCCACAGCCTGAGTGGAGACCTGGTGCCATAGGCATAAACCTGTACATGGGTGGGGCAAAGCGCTGGGGGATTTGGTAGGCTTCTGAGGACACTGGCTGCCATGAGGTTGATGGTGGCTCCGGTGTTGATGAGGGCTGCCACTGTCTGGTATGGTATTTTGATGTCACACATTGGCGTGGTGAGCTGGGCGGCTGAGATGGTGTTCAACATCCTGACCACATGCACAGTGGTTGCATCTGAGTCATCGTCATCCATGTCACTGCTGGCCGGACCCTCAGGGGACGGTTCAATTGCACGCACTCTCCGAGGTGGGCCACTCTGTCTTCTTCTTGGTGTGGATCAACACACTTTTGAGAAATGATTCACTTTCCCACAGGCACTGCAGGTTTTACCTTGTGCCGGGCAGGCTCCTTCGTGAGACGATGGGCTTCCGCACCAACCACAGGTGTGACTGCGTGAAGACTGTGCGGTCTAGGCGGACTTCTGCCGGGTGGCTCTGGGCTGCGGCTCCTGGACATCGATGCGAAAGGTGCACACTGGCTCTTCTTTGACGGTGGCCACCGGTTTAGGGTCCATGTGCGCAGCCCTAGCTTTCCGTAGTTCTTTGGAGCAGCTGAGCCTCAGAATGTCCCTCATCGGCATGTTGTCTTCCTGCAGGATGCGTTTGCGCAGTTTGACTGATGCGCAGCTTTGGATGAATTGGGCACGGATCTCATCGTCCTCGTCCGGGAGTTTGCAGGTGCTTGCCAACTCTTTCAAAATGGCATAGAATACGTCCACAGATTCCTCTGGGAGTTGGCGGGCTTGGCGGAGTAGGAAGCCCTCATAGTCGGGGCTGGAGAAAGGCTCGAAGTAGGCCGTGATGCCATAGCGCAACGTGGCGTAGTTTCTGGGTGGATTTACAAAAGGGGGTGGTGATGAACAGAGTGTCTGAATTGAGCAGACCACTCTTACCCAGTCCAAAGATCAGGGCTTGATCCATCACCGTTATTTATCTCACTGCCCCATCCCAGCTCAGAACCTGGCTATATGCAAATCAGTCTGTCCCTGGCCCAGTGCATCATGGGAACAGGGCAGACTAAACTACCAAGCCAATTCTTTACCAGAAAGGAGACAAGCTACCGGGGACCGGTTTCTGGCATTTCAGCCTCTTCGGCCCGGCTTGCTTGAATCCTGATGGAGCAGTGAGAAAGGGACTCATGTCTGAGTATACCCTGCCACACCTATAGTGGCCAAAATCGATTTACAAAAGGGGGTGGTGATGAACAGAGTGTGGGATCTAGCCCTGATCTCTTGACTGGGTGAGAGTATTCTGTTTAATTCAGAGACTCTGTCCCTCACCACCCCTTGTTGTAAATATTTTTGTCCACCCTAAGCGTGGAAGGGTATACTCAGATGTGAGTCCCTTGCTCATTGCACCATCAGGATTCAAGCAAGCCGGGCCGAAGAGGCTGAAATGCCAGAAACCGGTCCCCGGTAGCTTGTTTCCTTCCCAGTGTAAGAATTGGCTTTTGTAGTTTGGTTTGCCCTGTTCCCATCATGCACTGGGACAGGAACAGACTAATTTGCATACAGCCAGGTTCTGAAACTGGGATGGTGCAGTGAGCTAAAAAACGGTGTGGGATCTAGCCCTGATCTCTTGACTGGGTGAGAGTATTCTGTTTAATTCAGAGACTCTGTCCCTCACCACCCCTTGTTGTAAGTAGTTTCTGGGTGGGCTGGCCTCCCTGATGCTTTTGGAGATTTTATGGACGTCAGCACCGCCGAGGTGTAGCAGCATGTGCCATCACCATAGGACAGCGATTTCGGCAGCTTCAAAGAAGTTCTTGCGGCGCTCAACACAGTCTTTCCAGCGTGTCGCCTGGGAGGGCAGGGGCCCAGTGATGGTAGAGGGCTCCATCGGGGGAACCGTAGTCATGGTGGTGAGGGCAGGGGCGTGGTCAGTCGGGGCAACGAACGTGGTGTGGACAGTCCGTAGTGGGCCTTGTGGTCAGGCTCAAAGCCTACCAAGTGAGCTATGGTGGCAGATGGGGCTGCTGCAGGCAGGAGTGCACCAGGTGCGACAGTGGGCGTAGTCCAAAAACAGCGTGGGGGTGCTGTGTGGACAGTGGTTCACTTCTGACGGACAGAATTGCTGGGCAGAGGCACGGATGGTGCAGAAGAGCGTGTACCGTTCACTGAATACTGGTACTATGTGGTCATGCAGACCTCCGGCGATGCTGTGGCCAAGCTAGGGTGGCCAAACGCATTTTGTTGGGCGTAAGCAGCGTGGAAGGGGTGCCCAGGAGTTCAGCGGTATCTCGGGCACTGGGGTGCACTCACTGACTCTGGTTGCGAGCGGGGCAAGCTGAGTCACTGCTGTTGGCCGCAGGTGATGATTGCGCATGCGCAGCCAGTCTCCTCTTATGCGTAGGCCGTCGCGGACTGCACACAGCTGAAGGCTTCACCGGGAAGGGGCAGCGTCTTTCCGAGGCAGCGGCGGGCGGCACCAGGAGCAAGGATTGAAGTTCTGCTGACACAGCAGGCCAAAGGATGGTCACACCAGGAGGCTACTTGCGCGTGAACAAGCCCACCGGGGGCAAGGTAGGCCAAGTGGGAGGCGCAGCAGGGGCGCTCCCGCGAAGACAGTGCCAGCAGCGGGCACAGGGGTGGCAGTGAGGTTCGGCGGGGTGGTCAGACCACCTTGTCTCCAGTGTGGTGTTGTGGGCGTGGGGTCTGGCGTAACACAATGACTGGCACACACATTGTCAGGTGGTGGCCAGATACATACTGAACCACTCCCAGGTCCCTAGGCTATTTATTAACTAGGAAACGTGCTGGCCGAGCACACGCTGGGCCAGCCCATGTGGGTGACGTTGTTGGGGCCTGCAGAGACCACCCCCTCACAACCATTGCAAGGGGGGGATTGGTCCACTTAACACAACATTACACCTTCAAGGAAGACTGTATATAACGAAACAGACGCTTATTTTCAGAAATGTTAAAAGAAGCACACAATAAACTACTTATTTCAGCATAATTTGAAAGGTTTTCATTCACTCTGCATGTTAGAAAGTGCTTCCAATTGAAAACCATATGAAAGCAAAAGCTATTCTGATGGGGCGTTTGTTTGAGACCACTGGACTGGACTTGGCTTTTGCACTACAGAAATAAAGTAAGTGCATTGCCATTATTGATTGACTGGCTGATGCTTTAAGACTTCATACCAGTTGCACTGAACTCCTGATTTGGTAAAACCTCATTCAGAAATCATGAGTCCAAGGAATGTGGTAAATCCAAGGTACCAAATACATAAATGTCACTACTATAACATAATGAAAAATATAACCAATAATAAAGAAACTGTTGTACTGCATATTTACAAATGTGTCACTTAGGAATAGGGAGTAACTGCAGAAGTCTGTGTTTCAGAATATGCCAGTTTTTTGCTGGCCAAATGTAGATAGATATGTGAAATTCAGAAGTGAAGTGTTCCCGCATAACTTGTGACTCCGATTCTGAGACGTTGGTTTCTACATGAATAAGTTACAAAAGAGCTCATAATGAGTGAGTTGGTAGTTGTTCTTCCTGTTAACATCATTGTCCAGACCATCATTTCCCCTAGGTCAGAAGATGGACTTGCACTACATCGTACTCGTAGCAAATCAGCATTTTCTGCGTGGCCACTTCAAATATTTCGACCTTTTCTCGAACCTATTTTTGTTAGCTTTAGAGTGAAGTGCCTTTGTTCCCCCGCTAAACATGATTAAATAATTGGCTTGTTCTTAATTGGCACATTTAATTTGCCTTTACGTTCCTAGCATATGGTATAGAAAGTTCACCCGGGGCCCGGAAGTTAAATACCACGGGTGGACTGTATCACCTTTTGTACCATCCATTCATGAAGCAGTGCACACCTGGCTTAAGGCCTAACATGTGTGGTCTGACTGCTGCTCTGCAATATCTGCAGTGCGACATGTCAAACTATCCCTTTTTGACAGGTATAGACCTCCCTTTTAAATATTCGTCAGTCACCTGTAAGTTCCAGTAGCCTAGAGAGCAGGCTGCATGGTATTTAAAAGTGTAGAGGTATTAAATTAATATTATCATGCCCCTACAGTGACATGGCATAAAACGCTATTTTCACCTTGTCAGTCCTGTCATGGGTAGAAAACAAGTGCGCAAATTAAAATGCTAATACTTCATCTCTGAAATGGGACCAGGTAGAGAAATAATTAAACAACTATTTTGAAAAGTTAATAAAATTCAAATTCAATGTTGAATCAGATTTTAAATAAATATTATGGAACATGAGCATTTAAAATATGCATGGTGGGGCTGTGGGCATTCTGTTGACACTGCAGTGTCAAATCCTGCTTGACAGGTCTGTTGAGCCACATGTAATACTTTGGCGCACTTAAAAGGGAGCAAACTGGATGCCAGGACAATTCTTGTGTATCCTGTCTAGTTTTCGAAGTACCCTGCTTTTATCCAGCCAGCCCTCTGTTTCTGGATATATTGTGGGTACAGTGATTGCTTCAAACTGGATTTTACTGTTTGATGTGGGAGGACTCTACTAATTACTATAGTGCACCCCCCAACACTTCCTCAACCCTTAGATTTCAAGTTTCTTGCGGCCGATGACTGGCTCATGGCATTTTGGGCCTCTCTGCAGTAAGCCAAACAGAAACTGCTGAAGAAGGGGATAGGGTTGCCCCTTTTACCTCGCTGGTTAGGGAGTGCTGCCTACTGCATGTACATTTCCAGGTAAATCTGTGCATTTGTTGGACAACATAAACTTCAGAACTATGCAAGACTGATTCTGATCACACCATAAGGATATGTTGGCTGTAGTCCTGCTACTTCATGGTGCTCTATCTGTTCCCCTAATCTGACACTTTAACAACGGGATTGCGCAGCCTCAGAACATGGCAACCATTACTCTCCAAAGAAATCGTGGTAACAAATCTAGAAAACTTTTTACCTGCTTACTCATGCGTACCCAAAGAGATACGCAAGAACTACACAACATGCAGTTTCAATATTTAATGAAGCATTGTGATTCTTGAGTAAAATATGTGTGCTGCAATAATCAAGTAGGAAACCAAATAATTTGATTAGCATTATGATAATGGTGAAACAGATGAACAGTTCAACCATTTTGCCGTGACAGAGAATGTAAGCTTACGTTTAAGTACTATATTTTTTGTACTCCTATCTAGCGCTTCCTAACCTAGTGTTTCTTGGGGAAGTGAATCTGCCAAAACCCGGTCAGGTAGTACAACTCTCCATTACCTGTGAGTAAGTGTCATTAGTCTGCTCGTCTTGGCGGAGATCAGGGCAGCTTCCCTCGCAAATTGTAAACAGAATCAGCTGTGTTGGAATTTCTGCATGGTGGGGACCTCTCAGTGTCAGAGAAATGCTCTTCTGTCTAAACAAAGGAGTAATGTTGTGTACGTATCATCCATCCTGCCATGCCAAAGCCCCAGTTAGGCCGCTATTGTTTATTCTATTGTGATATCGCTGTCACCGAAAAGCCAATAACAGATAATATTTTGCGTAATGAACTTAGCCCTTGTACAAAATGTTCAAGGTATTCCATAATGTGCCTAGAAAGTGGAAATGTGAGCAAAGCTTTTTTCTGAGAATATTTTCCTGCACAGTCAGGTGAATTAAAGTGTGCCAAATATCATTGTGTTCAAGAAAAGGAGGCCACTTAAAAACGTGAGCATGTATAATGGTGTTTCTGCCTGGGCCTCATGTAATGAGGTGACAGTGCCTAGGACTTAACCTCAACCACTAGCTGGTGTCATGCATAAATGTGGGACCCCAAGGCACCTGGAAAAAACAATTTCTGGACATGTGGAAGAACAGAAGAGGACTGAACATGTTTTTTTGACCTGAGATAAGCCCTGAAATACTGGACCTGCTCCACTTTGAGCCTAGGTCAAAAGAAGTGGACTATAAGGGTTGTTTGGCTGACCCCTTTTGGATACAGGAACACAACAAGCTGCAAGAGATCTTTTTCCAGGAGTGCCCAACTGACCAGGAAGAAATTGACCTGGACTGGGCCTTGCTGTTGACCTCTGCTGGAGCGACTCCTGCCCCCTAAGCACTGTCTTCAGAGGTCCTGGGATCTTTATTGGATTTTTATTGTTTAGATGTCATTTTGTTTATAAGCTTTTACTCTATTTTCCTCATTCAATTCGAGATTTTTATTGCTTGTTGTTTTGATTTTATTACTGTTTTGGAACTGAATTTTACACATTTCCCTACGTGAAGCCTGTTTGCTCTGTGACATAGCTACTTGGGGTTAACCTCAGGTTACTTTTGCCACTTTAAGGGTTCACCCTGACAAGAGATGTGATCATCCCTTGTGGTGCGCAGTGGCCCATTACAAATAATAATTCAGTTTATTAGAGTCCTGAAATACAATTGCTCTTCTCAGTTTATTGTTTAGCTATACCTTAAAACATGATGACGTCTCCTAATGTCCTAACCTTGCTGCAACTGACTATGGTGAATGGAAGTTGCTACTAATTTAGTAGTGCAACATAAACTACCAGATTCTCAAGGGTTTCTATATCCATATTAGCGGTTCTGCTAGTCGTAAGTGCACAGCATGGATCTCTCATTTCAAATTCACAATGGAGCAGTTGGACTTCAGATGCCTACGTTCTGATAATCTTAAGTGGCATTAAAAGGTAGCAGAGTGATCAATGTGCCAGTTACATCTGATTTAAATGACATAATGTGCGATTGGAAACAAAACGTATTAGTCTGATCACTCTGACAAAATATCAAAACATCTAGAACTTCAGCCTGACATCCATTAAGGAAAATCTCTCTCCTTTATCAGCTGTTTAATTCATGCCAATGACAAGATACCCTGAATCGTGGAGGAGATGAAAGATGAATAAAGTATCATCTATATGCACGTGATATCAGAGCTCACTCTTTTTTGCAACCCTATGAAGGTGCATACTAAAGAGATGGAAATCTTCCATTGTAAGGTTAACGAAGATCCCTGCATTATATCAGAAAATACACGGTTTAAGTCAGATACTTTTCTACTTTGATGGTATGTCATCAGTTTCATTGAAGTGAACCAAACCAACTTCATAAAGTAATCCTTACCTAGTTCCCAGGACCATTACGTGTAGTACTGAACAAAATAAATTTAGCTAACAGTATTTATGTATGTATTTATTTATTTACTTAGAAAGTGGACTATGGCCAAAAGGCATCATGGCGTTGAGAGGATCTACCAGCTGCCCACACAGACACAAAAACATGAAATTAAACAGAATGAAGAAGTGACACAGAAAAGCAGTTGCAAAGGTCTTCAGTGCTTTTGGGAAGCTAGAGTGCAGAAATATCCTAGACCGGATTGTTCCCGTTGGAGCAGGGTCAAGGCTGATTTGCAAATGGGTGAGTCCAAACTGAGGCAGCATGGTGTGCAAAATAACAATTGACTAGGAAGCGGTCCCAAGTAATCACAGTGGGAAATTGGGTTGTTAATTGACTGGGGTGTGAGCACTGGTCAAGCAAAAGCCACAATCCCTTGCAGGATGAACCACAAGAAGTCACTAAAACAAACTGTGCTTAACCTCGGGTAGCATGGCAAAAAAAGCAGTCAGGTTAACCTTGGAGGCGATGTGTAAATTATATATGTGGTACACAAACAGGAATAAAGCAAAAACACACAACAAGAAAAATCTCAAAACAATTGAGAAAAATTGAGTAAAGTTAACAGATTATTTGACACCAGAATGACAAAAATCCAATCAATAGTGTTTGAGTTCTAAATGTTTAAAGTTTTTACTAAAAACTGGTGCCTAAAAGATCAAAGTGCCAACAACGAACATCTAGTCAAGTGAGACCGGATCAAAGTCAAAAGTTAAGGTCGATTGCGATGGAGTGCGATTCAGATGCAAGAAATGGATTGGGCTAGTTCAGCGCTTACTGCCGACTTTGAACAATTCTTGAAGAAACAGGTCTGAGAAGGTAAATTTCAGTGTGGAAAGGCAGCAGGAGGTATCTGAGGAGGGAGCTGCATTGTCAGATGGCCTTTCATTGAAGCCTCGGTGAACATTTTTATATTTGGACTTAGTTGCTGGAATAGAAGTCAAAAAACCCTAGTGGGACAAAGCAGAGGACTGTGGCCAAAGACAATTCCATGAAGTCGAAATACTCCTTTGGCGAAGGACTGCTGAAACAGATTTGCTGCTGCAGAGAAAAACATAGTGGCAGAAGCTGCAAAGTCACTCTAGCTGGTGATGCGCTTCAGGCAGAAAGCCGAGCTGGTAAGTCGCTTTCTTTTTCTGATTCTCAGAGCAATTTTGACCAAATTTCCTATGTTTTGGAAATTGGCCATATGAGCACATTTAGCACAACAACCGAGGGTCCAGGATTGGTGGGAAGCGTCTTTGGGGTTCAGGACTCATTCAGGCTGGGTCCAGCTATGGGTTCAAGATGGTGGGAGCCTTTTATGTCTCTGTGGCTCGGAACATGAGGCCTATTTTAAACAACAAGGGAACCCAAAGGCAGAACAGGAGGCCATCAAACTAGCCATGTGAGTTGTATCTGGTAGTCCTGGGTGCAAGTGAAGATGCAGGCCTCAACAGCAGAGCTGGTCTCCGAGGGTTCAAAGCAGGCTACAGGAAGCAAAGGAGTCCTTCTAGGTACAGTAGCTGTCTGGAAGAGTGCACCACAGGTCTCAGCAGTAAGCAGACCACTGAGATTCCTTCCACAGGTCCAGTAGTGAACTGAAGAGTAGGTCTGAATATCCTATTTATATATTCTGGTGACCTTCTTCTGGAAGATGTGAGAAGCTTCTGGAAAGGTTGTTTGAAGTAAATGGAATTTTCTGACACCTTTCTTCCTGGCTCCAAGCTGGCTGCAGTGACAATACAGGGTCGTTATGCCCATTGTGTGAAGGCAGAGCACAGGCTGTTCAGGTGTAAGTGTGGCTGTCTTCAGCTCCGTCCCCCATCCTGCTAGTAGGTGGCCCATTGAGTCACACCTAATACCTCTATTATGTGACTCTCTGGGTGGAATTCACAAAGTCTGATTGTCAACTACACCCAGTCATGTGACTTGAGACAGTCTGCAGAAACAAAGGGCAGGAAAAGGGCAACTTTCTAAAAGTGGTATTTTTAAAATTGAAAAATCCTACTTTACCATTAAACAGGATTTATCATTACAATGTCAAATGTACCAAACATGACATGTCAGTGTCTCCCATTCAGGAACTACAGCGTATTAATTGTAATAAGGAATCCCCAATGTCATCCTTTTGGAGCGGTTTGCCTCACAGTAGTGAAAACAAATTGAGGAGTTTTTCAATATCAGGACATGTAAGACTTAAAAGTATATCTCCAAGCTTTTAATTATACACCACCCAGCCCCATCGGCTATCTACGGCCTACCTTAGAAGTGATTTATATGTAACAAATGGAAGTTTAAGGCTTGGCTAGGGATTTAAATGTCAAGTCGGTATGGCAGTTTAGCAGTACATTCAGGCTGCAACGGAAGGCCTGGGACATGTTTAAAAGTGCTACTTAAGTGGGTGGCAAAATAGTTGTTGCAGGCCCAATGGTAGAATTTACAGGCCCTAGACATATGGTATGCCACACTATAAGGGACTTACAAGTAAATATAATATGCCAATTGAGTATTAGCCAATTAATCCATATTTAGGGGAGTAATCTCGAGCTACTTAAGCACTGTTTAGCAGTGATAAAGTGCACAGAGCTCAAAGTTCAACAAAAAAAAATCAGCTTAAAAGTGGAGGTTAAAGGCAAAGAAATGGCTGGCGTTAATTCAAGCATTTTATCCATCACTTTCTTGAATACTTTCTTGTATACTCCAAAGATCATTAGAGGTAGTAGAGACATTCCAGACCTTGGGTCTCAAACCTCTGCAATATTTCTATCCACACTGTGCTTTCTTGAAATCCAGGGCCAATCTGAAAAACTGCCTGCAGCTTTAGACAGAGCAGCTTATGGCAAATCCACTGTTTAACAATCCACCACAGACAAAAAAATCAGATGGGCAGCCATGTTTTGTATGCATGGTTGTTTCTTTGGGTGTTTCTCGGGGAGTTCCTGGTAAGTCGCATCCCTGTAATCCAAAATAGGAACCAAAGGCTGTACTACTGATACATGTTTTTATTTTTGTACACAATACAGGGTTTTTTCCAGTCTTTACAGGCTAAGACCGCAGGAAACCCACACCTTTTGCAAGTTAGTGTCAACATTCAAGTTGTTTCTAAACCAGACCTCTAGATTTGTCACTTTATTGATCAGGGCCAGCATGTTGCCGGGACAAAAAAGGACAAGAATCTCTCATACCAGACTGAAGGGTTGTCACTGAGCGCCATGAATTATGGCTTACTGTCTTTCAAAGTAAGGAAATTATACAAGATTGAAGTGTGGATCACAGGCAATGTCTTAACTTGCCATTGTTTTTCAGAAGGGGTAAGGTAGAATTTTTAACAGCAGATGGCTGTCATTCGCAAAAGACAAGACTTCAACGCCATATTTATGAATTAGTAACTTAAGACATTGTATACAAATATCAAATACGACGGAATATAGTGCTGATCAATTGGGCATCCCCTGTGGAGAGGGAATTCTGCAGAGGAGAATGAAGCCCGAATCACAACCAGTAAATGTCCTGCTATAAAGAAAATCAAACCAGTCATGAGCCGTGATGGCCACCCCTTTCTCTAGCAGGCTGTCTGATAAGAATGATATGTTTGACCATATCAAAAGCAGCTACCAATTCAAGAAGCAGCAGACGTGCTCATTAGCTCCTAATTTGGAAGACATTCAATAAATGCTAATAGACTGCCAGCATCACAGGGAACACAGTTGACTAAGCTGTAAAAAAAAGTTGGAAACTAACTCACAGCATAGTAGACCTGTATTTACGATTGTAATAAATACAAGACTTCTTTAATTCTAAAAGAATTGCAATACTCCTCCTGGATATTTGTACGATTCTAGACCAGGAGTAAACCAATTGTATTCTAACACGAGGAAATGTAATGCTATAGTGAATTTGCACTTAATGCTTTCGTTTTCATTTTAACAATAAGGAAAATGCTTTTACTTGTAGACAGAACCTTTCTACCACACAAGCATGAATATTCGGATGTTTCCTCCATATTCCAATAACGACAATCAATTTTACTCTTTCCATTGACAGGAGCAAATACACAAATGTTTTCAGGAATGGAAACAACTTGCAAGTTGATTATCCTCAAATGTGTGGAGCTTTAGGTGCTTACCAAACTTTAGAGGTGGTCCTAGAAGGAAGGAGTTCAAAACAGCCCGTGCAACTAGATTTGAAGGATTTCCATGCGAGTATATCCCATTGACAAAGGTAAAGTCACATTATTCCTTACTGTTAATAAGGAATGGGATTTTTCCCTCCCCACTTGTGTTCTTTAATTTAGTGTGCACCATTGTTTCAGAACTGGCCTTTAAATGTCAGAACGTAATCATACACTTGAACTGGTGTTCTGTTGTGATACAATGGCAGCTGAGAAATGTGGATCATCAAGTATTGAGCGATTTCCCTCTGGATTTACATCCAATGTTTATTTCTGTTGTGAATCATTTTGCATTTTATTCTTGTAAACAATCATTATCTGCTTCATTGTGATTCCATTATCCAAGCCCTTGGCTTAGCCTTAGCCATAAATCTTCATAACTGCTCTATTTTGTGTTGTGAGGCCTCCATGTATGAGGAAGTAAACCGTCAATGGGAGAAGGAAGTCCCAGCCTTAAGGTCATTTAACAAGTGCATCAGGATTCCCTTGAATTCATCACCTGTCTCATCAGTGAGTTGAGAGGGGAACTCCATAGATCAGGCCTCTGCTCTTGTGCGTTCAAATGCCTCTATAGTTGCTGCGAAACCAGCAAGTCTGATGAATATACCTGCACTCTCCAGGGAAGGAGCCATGTGTGCTAGAGAGGAACATTGCTGCACCAATATTGGGACTTCATCCCCCATCTTCCCCTGGGCCTGATGTGCCCAAAAGCATGATGCCGCCCCATGGTGCGGGAAACGCCCAGGTGGAGCCCGGACCTACGGCGGGCCCGTCCATTGCAGTCAAAGCCAGAATGAGTCCCGGCTGGACCCTCCCCCCTCTTACGTTTACAAGGTCACTCGATCGAAATGGGCAAAAAAATGTAAATCCACCTGGCACTGAGGGGGAAACCATATTTACTATAGAAACCTTTTTGCCATAGCAACCACTGTCATATCAAAAGAGATCGCTGTGACTGAAAGGAGATTATCGTTGGGAGGGGTTAGTAGTACAAATGGGGCTCCCTTGATTTCTGATAATGTCCTGCAAGCGACTAAATCAGTGGGTACTTCAAAGCTTCCACTAATGAACCACCTGCCCTCCCACAGTCTACGCTTGAAGAAACAACATCACCTCCTAAATAAACCCCTTATAAGAGGAAAAGAAGTGGTCCTAAAGAAGCTTTACCCATCAAATCAAAAAGATCTAGAAAGGCCTTATCTATACAGACAGCTAAGAACCGTCCAAATTGTATGTATGTATTGCGACTTATATAGTGCACGTATCACCCGAAGGCATCAAGGCGCTTGCCTTGGGAAACCGTCCTGGCTTTTCCCTGTGAGATAACCCCTACTGGGCATCCCCAAGGTGAAAGCCAGGCATCCTGCAGCGGGTGGGCCGCCGTAGTGGAGATTAAGCAGCTATTGCCCAGAGTTGCAGCGTGGGACCCCATAATTAGAATAGGCACCGAGGCGATAATTATCGAGTCCGTGGACCTTTTTGGGTTCAGGACCCTGCCACGTCGGGAATTGAACCCTGGTCCCGGGCCAGATCTTTGCATCAGGGTCTGCCGCTCTAATCAGTGAGCCACACTTCTCCACAATTATTTTCATGGATCACCCGCGCTTAAGTCTACTCCTAATTGGGAGGAACTAGGTGAAAAACTAACATTGCTATTACAACCTATCATGTCACAAGCTATCATGTCAAATCTGGACACTATAGAGCTCAAGTTACAAGAGCTATTAAGCAATAAGGCAACTACTTTGAGTGATGTGAGTAACAGTAATCGAGCTCACACTAAAGCCAGTGGAATTGCTAGATCTAATGCACGTAATCAATACATGGGCACTGGAGGGCTGGGAGGGTTAAAATCCCTTGACATTCCTAACCCACTGACGGGATCAATTCTAGACCAGAGTACACACATAGACGAAAGAGCCCCAAAGGCGCCAAATATACCCCCAGTATGCCTGGGGGAATGCAACACTTATAGAAATCCACAGAGGGAGCAAATGACAACAGATCTTTTTGAGAGTGGAATAAAGGCTTCTATGAAGAAACATTCACAGATAGATATGACGGGCGGTCACATAACTTCCAAATCTGCACCTCCCACCAGCAGCATGCCAATATGTTTTAATAGTGGTAAATGTCCCTGTTTTAAGAAAAATCCAACAAGAAACTACTACCCAGCCTATGGACAAAGCACATCATTAGATATCAAAGTTTACCAGAACGGGCTATTTAATACATGATCATATGATTATGGCTAGAAGAATGTGATGGGTAGGACCAGCTCTCAAATCCATTAAGTGTGACTGTGTTGAATGCAATTTTGATAACTCAGAAATTGTAGGCGATTTGCTAATTCAACTCCCTTTAGCCCCTTCATCGGATTCAGAGATACACATTGTACCTCTGTTTTTTTTATATACAAAGACCCAAGTCTCAAAGGTTGTTTTTAGAGGGCAGCATATGTATGAATTGATCAAATGAGAGGGAAAACGTAGGCATTCCCACCTCAAACAGATTCTCCGTATTACAAAACATAGATAGTTGTGATTGGCTCGTGCCCCCTACCCAGGTAGACGATGGGTCAAATCTACCGGAGTATAAAGGTTGCATATTTTCTAATGTACAAGTGGGGAAAATATAAAAGAAATTGTACACCGTAATCCTGGTGAACTTATCAGCGGCTCAGCTTCCAATGACTAAAAAGAAATTCTGTCTATATTATGAAACACTAATTATACACTAATCTCATGGAGCATAGCAGGGTACAATAGCAAAAGGCATAACTACGAATTGCTAAAATCTCAGATCATATGCCTACAAGAAACTTGGGAAGTGCATCCCATCTATTTAAATGGATATCACTCATTTCAAACCCCTGCACTTCCGTCCAAAATGGTTAGAGCAAAGGGAAGCATTTAAACATGTATAGCTAATACAGTCCCCTTTAAAATGGTGACTTTTTTTTAACATCTCGCCCTACTTTCATATTTTAGTGGCAAAAGGCAATAATAGATGGAACCTCATGATAATAAATTTCTATAATAACAACTTTGAGAATCCAGTTTTAGCGCTACAGGATTTAGGGAGGATCCTGGACGGCTTTATTTATCTCTAGCCAAAACCATTGTGTCTTATTTGGGTTGGTGATTTTAATACAAATTGATGCTTTAAAGACGACTCCCAGCTATGTGGGGTAACCAATCATAATGGTGACCTAACTAATCATGGTATCCATTAAACCTATGGTAATGCCTTCATTAACCTAGTAATGATTTGTCATTTAGAAATTAGAAACGAGAGGAATCCAAATAATGGTCAAATGAATCGTACCTTCTATGGGGCAAGGCATACCTCGTCAATTGATTATATAATTACCTCTGACAACTTTGGAAGCACTCCTAATAAGATAAAGTTTAAGATGACAGAGTGTAGAGATCATGCGATAATTTCAACTACTCTCCCATGGACCAAGCCAAAGAAAATACATGCTACATTTGCACCTAACCCCAACTGGCAAGACAAAAAAGGATACACCTGAAGATGGGGTAAAGTGGAAGAAAGGAACCTACTCACTAACATCATATGCACTAATTATAAGGAGGTCTTGCTATGCTTAAAGTCTATGACATATGATCACCAAGTAACTCTGGCATTTGGAAACATCTTAGATATTATTAAACTTCAATTAACCCACCAATACCCATAAAAAAATCACCATTCAAATTAGTGGTTTGAGAAGAGTTGTTCTGAGGCATCAGTCAATATTTGTAAAGTGCGAGAAATGAAGCCTAGGAATAAGGATTGCTTAAAAAACTCTTAGGGCCAGATATAAAACATCTAGAGCAAAAAGAAAGAAGCAGTTAAGAGCAGAGGCATGGGAGAATCTAAGGCAAGCCTCAGATAGTACTGATACTAAAGCCTTTTGAAAAGTGATCAACACCCACTTCCTGCAAGATGAGGGCAGGACATCACTGGATTTATATATAGACAAGGGAACATGGGTTTCACCATTTCCAGAGTATTTTCCAAAAGATGGGGAAAGATACCCCGGATGCTGTACACACAGACCCAAAAGATAATCTCCCTTTGATTTTTCAAATAGAATAATTATCCCTTGCCTTTTCACAATTGTCTACTTTAAAGGCTGTGGGCCCTGATTGGGTCCGGGTGGATATTTTTCTTGCAAACAAAGTGTTTCCCCCTACTGACAATTGTGTTTAATGCAAAAATTAAAATAGGCCCACAGCCCTCTTGGAAGCAATCATTAATAATCCCGTTAATTAAGAAATGGGATAGATCAAACACAGCCAATTATCTTCCTATTGCTTTAATAGATTCCACAGCTAAATTAATGGGACGGTTATTACTGAACAGGCTGGAAGAATGGGCAGCAGATAATAGGATCCTTGCAGAAGCTCAGTATGGCTTTAGGAAGGGTAAGGGTATGTTGGTTCAGTGTCTTAATTTAGCTTTAATAGCAGCAAAATATTCCAAAGCAAAGAGAGGCCAACTCCACATGACCGTCTTGGAAAATTGTATGTGGGGATAACTTCTAATACTTAGTTATAATTTTTTACTCTAAATTAAGATGGAAGGAGTTAGTGATAAATAGAGTGAAGTATATGTCTAAAAGTAAAGCTGCAGTTTTCAGATTTGCAAAAATTCTAGGTAACAAACCAATACAGAAAATGGTTAAATATTATCTAGCAGAAACCATATGCGTAGCCACATATGGGGCTGTGATATGGGAGATAGCACAAGTTGAGATTCTACATAAAATAGAAGATAAGTTTGCCGAAAGGCAATTGTCTATTCCAGGCACTTGTTCCAACATTATTCCCCATAAAGATATAGCTCCATCCTTCATTTGTGATACCATCAAATTGGCTCAATTATTATTGTGGCTAACAATCTGGGAAAGGAAAACGGTTCAATTAAACCAGCTTGTCATGAAAGACATTATGAAATAGGATCACACCTTCAAAATCCCATGGTTAGCGACAGACCTTTACCTCTTTGGGATTGGCGAACCTTTATGAAAATACAATTTATTGTGAAACTTTTCCTAAAGTGAGTTTGAAAGAGCTCTTAATGGCAAAAAGCACACAAGATAGATGGTATAGGAATAAAGAAAAATATACTATAGCAGCGTACTATACTCTACCCTCTGTGTGGTATGCTCCTTTTACTTTCCTCGATTTCGTAGAGAATTTTCATCATCGTAATATTTTAACACAACTTTGCCTAAATTATGTCCTTTTAATACTGGGTTATCCCTCAAAATAATACTCATTGAATAACTTTTTGGTATGTCCATGTGATGTTAAGTTGAAGCAGTCAATTGAACATATCCTATGTTTATGCTTGCTATATAAAACAGAGAGAAAACTTTTATTGTCCCATTACTGAGAAAAATTAGTCTGCAAAATCCCTCTGTAGCAATTCTAGTTCTACAACAACTAGAAACTCCATATGTATGTTTTGTGACCGTGTCCTGTTTGCAGGCTGCTATAAAAACCAGAGGGGCCGTTATTTAAATTTCAGACTAATGTTATATAACCATAGCTAATTACGAGAGCAAGCTTAAAAGCATAGATTACTTTGTTATCTATCTGGAGACTTGTCACTCGATGGCCGATAGTAGTTATGATGAGCGAAGATCTATAGAATGACAGGAATTTATTATAATTACAAATGATAATTACTCACATGAGGGCATTTTTAATAATACAGGTTTTTTGATGAAATAATATGTAAGAATTTTAGCATTTTAGTTGTGAATTAACTGACGGAAAAAAGTGTTGGTATTATAAAATATAAGCTGTATGATACTATTATAAGCTTTCTTTTCTCTTTTATTGTTTTTATAAACTGTAGGTGACCAAATAGGATTGCATCTATAAGTAGCTGCAAGAAATTGAATTTTTAAGTACTTTTATGCATTTTTTATGGAAAATAAAGTATTTTTAATTGAATGGAATGCTTCTATAGGCTTTTTACGAATTTGCCAAGTTTAGTTTGATGCTTGTCCTGAGGCTTGAAATTAAATAACTTGAGTAAGGTCTATGATTAGCACAACGGATGGTGCAGAACAGTGCTGAGTGTGTTTAGATTGACCAAAGGATAATAAATGACGAACATAATCAACTCTTCAGCGCTGCCGTATGATCAGGAGACTGTTATTGGTGCAAGAGCACTTTAAGTCAAGTGCTAACACAGTTAATGGACCTCAAATCCATGAAGAGTTAATGTTGACAATGCAAGAGGGTTATAAGTGATGGAAAAGAGAGAGGATGTGTTGAGTCATGCTGCCAGACCTTATATTGAAGTGCAGAGAAAATAAGTAAGAAAATAAGTTAGAGCAATGATATAATGGTTCTGCCAGTACTGTGAAAATTTGGGTATATTGCAGATTCAGACTTTGATAATGGCCTAGTTCCTTTAGTACACGTAAGGCCAGATGTATGACCCTACTGATTTGCGAGTCGCAATTTGCATTGTTTTGCAACTCGCAGTTTGCGACTCGCAAATAGGAATGTAAAACAGTGTCTCAGACACTGTTTGCGATTCCAAATGGGGTCACAAATTGCCTGCCTCATTAATTTTCATGAGGCAGGTGCTATTTGTGACCCCATTAGAAATGGCTATCACTTGCAGGGGTAGTGGCATTCTGGGGTCGGCAGACCACCATGTCTGTGACTGCTTTTTAAATAACGCAGTTTAAAAAAAAAATCTAGTCCGTTTTCCTTATAGGAAAACAGGATGCATTTAGAAAAAGAAAAATGAAAAGTAACTGTTTCATTTTTAAAGAGTAGACAGTGGTCCATGGGACCACTGCCTGCTCTTAAAAAATGTTTTGAATGCCAGTCTCAAATGGGACCGCTTTCCATTTGCGGGTGGCTTACGACCTACTTCGCGTAGGTGGTAAACTGCAAGTGTTTTGCGACTGCAATTGTGGTTGCAAAACAATGGTATATACCATTGGACTCACTATTAGGAAGTGACACCCTTGTCACGCCCCTTTTTAATAGGGAGTCGCAGACCCTATTTTACGAGTCGGTAATAGGGTACAGAGTTGCAAAATAGGGTTTGTACATGAGCCTAACCTATTTTGTGTGCGCAAACGGGCCGATTTCCCATTTGTGACTGCAAAAAGTGGTCGTACTTCTGGCCCACAGTTACTTAATAGCACTCCTTAAATAATTTATATGTTTACAGAGGCAGAAACTTTGAAACTAGTATCCTTCAATGTAGTAAATAGGAAACTTTTACTGCAGGTCATGGAAATCATGTGCCCCATTCCCAATTCAAAAGCTTAATTGGCAATATGTATGTAGGCTCTAAAATATCATTGATCTTGAATGGGGAATGTGTTGATTTTTTTAATCCAAAAGTTTTATTGATTTTTTTTTGTGAGTACAAAATGGG
The DNA here is from genome assembly GCF_964263255.1 of Lissotriton vulgaris. Taxonomy (NCBI): domain Eukaryota; kingdom Metazoa; phylum Chordata; class Amphibia; order Caudata; family Salamandridae; genus Lissotriton; species Lissotriton vulgaris. Next base: position 645,563,638 of record NC_141691.1, on the reverse strand, counting down.
AAGATACCTCCATACACATTATAACATAACAAGGTGTTAACTTGTAGTCAGAATTACAAATACAATGGTTACCACCTAATCATCGAAGAACACATCAAGAATGAAATTTTCATATATATATATATATCAAATTACTAATGACTAAAATCGTCCTATAAAATTAAGATGGGTGGAGATGTGGTTGTGTATGCTACTAATAATATTCATCTAGTATTCTGGAGTTTTTGGTAAATTAGTCTAAACACAGATGGAGATGGAGATGGAGAGAAGAAAAAGAGAGACATACACTCTGAAACATAGTGAATGATGTATAAGAAAAAAGAGTGGTAGCATGGGGAAGAAGTAGCGATAGTAGTACAGATGCACACAGAGAAGGGGAAAGAGAGCTAAGTAGTTGGTAGTTAGGGCTTCAAGCAGGGCGAGGCCTGACCATTGTAACTAAAGATGTGTGCATAAGAAGGCTAATAGTCTATCACTCCAGGTTATTTATAAAAGCATTTAAAGTTCCTCAGATATACATATACAGGACTTTGATTACTAGTGTGAACTTCTACAATATGTGACCCACACTACCAAGTATGATAAGATACATGTTCAAAGTCTTTCCAATCAAGTACAATAAGTTCAATTGCAACACTGATCAACAAGGTCACAAAAAGTAAGGTAAGTGCCTGTAAGCATGGGGAAATTCCCTATGACTTAAGGGTGAAGTGCGAAATCTGGAACATCTAACAAGAAAGTAGTGATAAATATTTTACCTAGTTGGGTCACTATGTTGTTCTAATACGGAACAAGTAAAAGATAAGCTAAAACGTGTTTCATGTCATCACAAGATGTTCCATAGAACCATGAAAAAGCTAGTATGTTTCGGTTTGAGTTTAAAAAGTTTACTATGGGTCGAAAACGGCGAATGCTCAAGAAAGAATTTCAATTATAATAGTGAAGAAAAGAGTTTACCCTGGGATAGGGAGAAAATGATATTATCCCAAGTGTTCTCTATTGACAGAGTGATTCCTTTGTCATGAAAGTAGCTGAATCATTTAGTGCATGTCTTAGTTGCTACATGTCCACCTTATTGTATGCATTTGAGGGCAGAAAACAAGGGCGTTGAAAAGGGCGTGACAGGGTACCAATTGGGAGATTTCAGCCTTGGTCTTTAAAAAGTCATAAACGTCCAAGTTGGGTAGTTCATACCTTTCGTTGTAAAGTCGCAAATGATAACAGCTGCTTATCTCCACATAATTCTGAGATAAAGGCAATGTCTTTTTTTGCCCATTCTAAGCTCGAAGCAAAGGGATGGGATGTCGGGAGCTTCTTATTGCACCACAGTGAAATGGAAAAGGATTTATTAATGTAATAGGGTAGAAGTTTGTCTAATACTAGTAAGGCTTTAATGCTCATAGAAAAATGGAAGGTGCACTCGTTGAAATTAGACGCAGAATCAGTTAGTTCAAAAAATACTTCTTTCTTTATTCGGATATTCTTTAAAAACCGGCACACAGCCGACGCGTTTCGTTTCCTAGTTGTGCCAAGAGGGGACTTTGTCAGGGCTCTATGGGTAGTTAGCCAATAGGCGTTGAAGAAGAGTCCGAACAGGTACAAACAGCAAAGTCACGAGAGGCGCAGTAAGCAACGTCAGAATAATAATAATAATCTCCTTAGTGAATGGATAAATTAACCCAAGGAGGTTACATATTCCACGAGTAGCGGCGTCTCATCCCAGGAATCTTGTCTTTTAAAATGCTGTGAGAATGAGCTAAATTGTGATGGGACATAGTCAAATTCACTGATAATGAGCATGGGTGGCTAACATAGTGTTCAATCGTAAGCCAGAACAGGAAATAGATCGTGCTAAGATCCAACCAACGTATCCCCAGAGCTGCTAGGAATGCTGCCTGGTAGTTAAACCAATAAGAAACATTGCAGCCACCTGTACGTATTGGGCACTTGAGTTTGTAGAAACTCATTCTGGCCTTGTTATCACTCAAAATGAATTTGGAACAGTTATGCTAAATCGTGGATAAGAAATAAGAGGATAGGCGGACTGGGGACATCCTAGAAAGGAAGTTGATCAAGGGCATCACCATCATCTTTCAAGTTTCCAAACACCCCCAACATGATGTAAATTTGTGAGACCAGGCCGAGAGAAATGGATTCAGTCAAACTGTTACAGAACCAGATACCAAGAGATTTGATGGATTTAGATTGATTGGCTGAAACATATAGACCATTTCTGGATGTGTGAGATCATTTATTCTTTTTCTCATCCACCTTTGTTTTTAATCCTACCCCAGGAACTCACTAGTAAATTCATCCTGATCAGAGAGAGTATCCTGGAGATAGTTTTAAGGTTCACACTCACTAAATTCACTAAGAAAAATCCATCTCCGCTGTTCTCAGTCATCACAGCACATCCAGGAGGCACTCACCCCGTCAGTGGGAATTCAATGATGAAGCATGCCACCCACTAGGTTGGTGAGTGAGAGTTCTTTAAAACATCTACCTGTTTTTTTTTTTTAGAGACTACCTAATGGTGGCAGGATGCTAGTTAAATGATATGGTATTCAGCTCGTTCTTAGTGTTTGGTACCCTTTCAAAGAGTAGGAGTAATCAGAAATCTTCCTGAGCTTCACTGGGTAGTTAAGCCCTTTCATATTTAGAGAGACTACTTTCAGTATAGACATAGAACAGACATTTTGGGCCATAATTAGCGACTAGGGTTAAGGGGTAGTCATTGTCTATCTAACAACCAAAGGTTGAAATACCTAATGGGGGGAACATGGGTCTGAAAAAGAGAAAGGCCAAAAGAATTCTGTGGAGGAAGAGAAAATTAAAACAATAAACAAAAAAACCTCCCTGAATATAGGGAGAAGCACCTCCAAGAGGTGGAAAAGTAGGGACAAATAGGTGGGGCACACATGCAGTAGGGAGTGTGAGCCACACCTGTCAAGACCTACAGAACAAAACAAGTTAACCATTTTGTTTGACGGCCAAGATACAATCATGACAACACATAATCTGTGGACCACAAAGACCCACTAAGTCAGGGGTGACATAGAAAGTATTAAGAACTACAAATATCCAACTGCATGCATCCCCATTATTTGAAAGTAATCGCAGTGAAACACATATTCATGCAGCAAGAAACCTGAAAAAAGGAGTGATCCATTATAAACATAGACATCGCTGCGTCTACCCTCAGTCACCATGAAACCAACCTTCCAAAATAGCAGGCAGTACAGAAGAGACCTACAGATGAGACCCACCCCCCCTACTGAATGTTGAAAACTAAAAAGATGAATAAATATTACTATTGTTGAGTCAATATACATGAAAAAAAAGAATACTGTGTCAGTATTTAAAAAATATCATGGGGCAGAGACCATAACCACTTCCAAATGTATCATCATAGTCAAAAAATAGGTGTGTCCCAGTCCTCAACATCTGTAATACCAAAGGAAATGTTAAATATAAACAAAGTTGCACAGGATACTGGATTCTAATAACTCCACTCGTCCCATTTCACAGGGGTTACCAGGCCATAATAAAGGAGAGAGAACCAGAACCATAAAGCAATGAATCTGCGGCTCCGGATTTCTTGAAGGTAAATATGTTGACAAGGCAGAGATGGTGATGTCTGACCTCAAGGTCGATATATGCTGCAACATGTAGGCCTCCATCTTAAAAATCAACCAGGCTTGTCACTGTTCTCCTCCATCTGTGTTTCGAAAGTATTATTAATAACCGTTACTAATTCTGCTGGTTCTATGATGTGCAAATGACCATTGAAGACAATCTTGAACTCAGATGGGCCGCATGTGAGTTCTAGACAACTCTGTACTCCAGGGTTTTCCTAAGGGCCAAAAAGCCTTTCCTTCTTGTGACCCTAACCCTAGCAAATACCTGGGAGATCTAGATCCTGGTGAATTTTATTTGGACATACTTGATTTTGTTCATGTGTACTAGAATTATCTCAGTTTGTTTGTGTCAAAGAGGTGTGAACATCAGAACTTAAGGGAATGTAACAGCCTTGGATTATTGGATGGGTACCCGTTGAGCACGTTCAATCTCAAATTCTCTACCAAATTGATCGATGGTAGCTACTTTTCCAGAAAGTAAACCACAGAGGGAGCTTCAAACTAAACATCTTCCAGAGGACCAAAAATCTGAACATTGGTACACCTGTTCTGATTCTCCAAATCGGCAAGTTCAAATTTGAGGGTCTTTGGATCAATACTTTGCGATATTAAGGCTGCCTCCTGCTAGGTTTTGTTTGAAGACTTGTTGTTGGTATGTTCAGGAGCTATTTATTTCTTCAATTAAAAAAAACTCTTTCAGTGCGAGCCTTTCAAGATGATTCCCGGCTTCCACAGACCCCTGGGGCTGGGTGTTTCTCAAACTCATTGCACTGTCTACCGCCTGCTGGAGTTTATTAATCTTATCCCGCCTTTTTCTTTACTGGGTGTTTGAAAACGCAATCATCTGCTTTAAACCCGCCCCAGACTGAAAACATTTCTGCCGTATTTTTATTTATCCTAAAACTTCAAAATCGTTGGTTTCGGCTACTCACTGAGTGTCCTGTGGGAGGAGACAATCCATCTGCCACCTAGATTGAATCCTCCCGCCCCCTTCAATTTCCAACTCTATTGTCACAACAGAATGATCTGAGAATGAGTTAGCCCCTCATGCAGTGCCTGTATACCTCAAAGATCATGACATTAGGAAAAAGTCAATACGGGAAGCCATATGAAATTGATTAGACTGGTATGTAAATTTATAATCTGTAGGATTGGATTGACGCCAGGGGTCTACCAGCAGAAGTTCCTACTTTAGGGCCTCAAGAAGCTATTTTTTATTTTCACTCGAGGTATCTTTTTTAAGATCCTGAATAAAGTTAAACCCCCCCCCCCCTCAGTATTATCTTTCCCGGGGCCCCCCTAAGTAGCTCACTAATCTTTAATAGGGCTGTTGTATCATCTAATATCAGGCCGTAGTAATTTACAAAATTTAAAATCATCCCATTCAATTTGGCCTTGATCCAAATCCACCTTCTTAGGGGATCTCTCCGAATTTGACCAAATTCCCAAGGAAGAGTACAACAGAAATAAATAGCTACTCCTCTTTTGGCCAGTCCAGTTGAAGCAAAAAATGCATGAGAAAAAAATCTAGGACTAAATAACTTGGGGAAGATTCAAATGAAAGTCTGGGCTCAACGTTTTATCCCGGTTGCCCAGGCATAAATTCATACCGATAAGTCCGGGTTTGTGGCTGGAAGGGCAATGTCCACTAATGCTGGGTTTTTAATTCAGGTCCTAGATTTTTCTACAATCAACAAAATACCAACCCTTGTGTCGATGGTCGATGCTGAAAAGGCGTTTGACCTAGTAAATTGGGACACATTTTCTTTTGGAATGCAAAAATTTGGTATTCCTGTCCAGCTAATTAACATTTTGAGAAACATCTATCAAGGCACCCAAGCCCGGGTCGTAGTAAATGCCAACACAATAGGGGCAATAAATATAAATTGGAGTACTAGACAAGGCTGCCCAATGTCCCCCATTTTGTTTACCTTTTTTTATCGAGCCGTTAGCCATAAGAATTCACAGAAACCCTGAAATTAAACCTCCAATAGAAGGAATAGCGAAATTAAAATATTCGCAGATCATATAATTCTATATCTGCGCCCTGATAAAATAAATCTGGATCAGGCTTTAAACGAATTCAGTCAATTTGAATTAATTGGAGGATATAAAATAAATCAAAACAAAACCGAGATTTTAACATTGAATGTGGATTGTAATTTTTTACCCCCTAAGTTAAAATTTCAAGCCCTGAAGGTAAAACCTATTAGATATTTGGGTATTTATGTTTCTAATCAATTTGAACAATTATTTATCGATGTGAAATAAAATTAAAATGTTGCTTGATAGGTGGACTATTTTACCATTAACTCTGATTGGTCATGTAGCAATCATTAAAATGTCTATTCTTCCCTTATTAGTAATTCTTTTTATAAATGTACCACTTAATATCAATTCCCATTATTTTAAAGAGATTGAGTCGATGATTAGGGATTTTGTCTGGAATATGAAAGCTGCCAGGGTTAAGCTGCCTATATTACAGTTGGGAACTGCTCAGGGTGGCTTAGCACTACCAAATAGTCGTACTTATTATATGGCAGCAATCTTGAATCTCACAGCACGTTTATTGGAACCTAATGGTCTATTATATATGTTTTCTATTACAGAATTATTCAGGAGTCTAGCTCGTAAGTTCCTACATTTTTATAAACAGCCAAATTACCAAAAAAGACCCGTTACAATACTGTCAGAGACTTCTCTAATAGACTACTGTCCTTTTTTAAACAAGCTGGGTCTTCTGGATTTAATTACTTGAAGTTAGAGGAGTGTAAAATCTTTGGGCTCCAAATTCATTCTAGCAGGCTCAAAAGATGGAAGGACCGTGGTCTAGAAGAATTGGGTCTCTTTCTAACCTCTCGGAAACTAATCACCTGGCAAGAGGTCTTAAATAGATATGATAATCGACTCAAACCTGGGTTCTTGGACTATCTCCAGATGGTAAACTTTATAAATAACAAAAAACACAACATGGAGGAGGGTCTAAAGGGGAAAATGATTTACTGACCTAAGTGCACCCTATCCCCTAATCCTACTTGCAAAAAACACAAAAAGTGGTGCCACTGGTCTGAGTGGGCTGGAGAGTGTCTGCTTTCTCATTGAAGGTGTGTGTATAAACTAGAGAGTAAAAAAGGTGAAAGGAAGAAAACCCATCAGCCCACCCATTGGCGGAACGTCATCATCTGGGATATTTAACGTACAAACTGGTATCCACTAGGTTACTCCCTGTTGTTATCATGAGTAAACTCTAGTAACAGATCCACCAGTCATGGAGAGCCAGAGAGTAGTGGTGTGAAGAGCTGTGGGAAGAAAAAGTTGCAGTGATATCATAAAAAAAAAAAGTTCTCATTGAAAGGAAGTTATCATCATGTTGGATCTAGCCAGGCGATTAGCTTGGGCAAATATAAGACCTTCTACACACCACTATTCTACTAGCACATATTTTTTTAGCACCTTTTTGTGTTTTTTGCAAAAACTTTATAAATAAACATTGGTGGTGCGTCCATTGGGGCGTTGCCCCACTAAGCCACATGGACAGCACCTTCACTAAAATGTAATTTGTGCAGTAAAAGAAAAGCCTTGTAGTCCGACCAGTCTCGCTCGCTAAATCATGAAATGAAACGCTACCGGGACATGCCCGGCTGGAGGCAATCGGAAGGCGCTGAAGAGGGTGGGGCTGCGGTAGCTTGAGTGACTGTCACTGATAGCGCGGCTGCAGCAGCAATAGTAGTGTGCGCATATCCGTTTTTGGTCTGGTCGTTTTTAAGACCAGCCCGGACATGCGCACACTAGTCCAAGCTACCTTTCCCCTTAGGAGAGCGACTGTCTGGCGAGGGACCCGAAGGGTGCTGCAAGCAGCAGCCCTGTGGTCTCAAAATGGAAGGGGAATAACCCTGCTCTAGCAATCCTTGCGCTGCTAATGCAGTGCCTGGATTGGCTGAGACTGGTTGCTGGTTGTCTTATATTTAGTTATGTCACAGCAACAATTTAAAGAGTGATTTGTGCTTGATCAGGTCTTGCAACTTATTTTTCTCTTCCATTGGGGCTGCTTCTTTATGGTCTGACCTTTCTAGATTTATAAGCTCTAACTTTGCAATGAAGGCTTGTCTGCCTTTGTGGTCGGTGTGAAGCCCTCTCTTTTAGATTGCTGCTATTCAAATTGTCAGATTCAATCAGATAAAACTAGAAACATAAGACAGAGATAGGGTCAAATGCAGCAAGTACGGTGGTAAAGAGCCGGACACACCGCACTGTCCTTGTGAAGGATGGCTGCATCCTCTGTCCAAGAATTCCACTTTATTTCTGCTGTTGACCAAAGTGATGGCACTTACACACATTTTCCTGTCACACCTTCGTATTTTCCAAGAAGTCATGTGCATTTCAGTCACTCATCTCTTGCACAGCATTCCTCCAATTATGTTTTGATGGGCTTCTACTTCAGTCATTAGAGCATACTGCTCTTAATAGACTTGACTAGAGGTTTGCCTCTTAGAAGAACGTTTACTGCCTTTTTCAAGGAAATTGGTGTAGGTGACATCTACACACAGCACAGCAATCCCCCAATTACGTTTTGATGGGCTTCTACTTCAGTCATTAGTGCATACTGCTCTTAATAGACATGACTAGAGGTTTGCCTCTTAGAAGAAAGTTTACAGCCTTTTTCAAGGAAATTGGTGTAGGTGACATCTACATTGTTTAGTAAGATCTTGATGATTTGCGACATTGCTACATGAGTGTATTACAACTATGCTCACAGTGTTATTATATCTCCCCTTTTTCAGTGTTACTCTGTGTGTTAGCCTCAGTGTTACCCTATCCACCCCCGAGTGGGTAACCCCTCTGCCAGTTATTAATGCTACTCTAGCTGCCCCTTCTTTATGTTACTCTCTCTGCCCCTTGTCAATTTTACTCTATCTGCTTCTTTCATTATTACTCTAGACCCCCTTTCTCAGTGTTAGTTTATGTGTTCTCACTGTTGTCCTGTCCACACCACTAGGTGTTATCCCGCTGCTAATTATTAGTGTTACTCTATCTGCCCAGTTTCATTGTTACTCTATTTGTCCCTTCTCCCAGCTACTCTCTCTGCCCACCTCAATGTTACTCTACTCCTTCTCATTGTTACTCTCTCTGCCCACCTCAATGTTACCCTACCTGCTTTTTCTTAGTGTTACTGTATTTTCTTTCCTCATTGTTGCCCTCCCCACCCCTGCACTGTGTTACGCTCTGCAAATTCTTAGTCTTACTCTTTCTCCACTTCAGAAAGTTACTCTCTCTGTCCCATCTCTGTTCCCTACCTCTGTCCCCTTTTGTGCCCGAGGTGGCATTACACTGTGCAGTGCTTATGGGTGCAGTTACATTCTGCTTGACAGCAGTTGATGTTTCCCAAAGGTTTGCCCCTTGGCTTGTTTACTACTTGCACAATGTACCTGGATTGTGGCCATAAAAAGAGGCACAAACAGTTCTCTTTTCCAGGGTGAGTTGCCTCACAGATGTCTGTATGTCTGCCTGTACTGGCGTCTCCTGCCTATTTTCCCAAATAAGACCCACAGTCTCAGATGGGCGTTTCATAGTATATTCCAAGGCTGTATATCTGATAGGAATGGCTATTAATTGTTATTTATTTGATGGGAGAACGCCATATCCCAGAGTCTGGTGGGCGTATCACCTCATGACTATATTGACACAGGGGCAGAAGGTGGTTTCAAGGTTCTGTGCATTTCATGGGATAATGTCTGATGAACAGACTTATCCTGGTCGAGTGCCAGACTGGCATTTCGAAACCCAGTCGCTGATTAGCAAACCTTAGCGCATTTTCTGTGCCTGACATTTTGTGGTACCCGATAGTCAACTACAAATATAAAAAAGCAACTTTTTCATGTAGTACTTCATACTGTGTGCCTGCCGTTTCTAAGCACTACAAATTGCGTGTCGCTTCTACTCATGGTGCGGTTATTCAAGGCAACACCCGGTGGCATGTTATGACTCAGTCACATACTCTTCACCGAACCATGGCTGAGGGCAGGAAAGGGGACCGGTGTATATTTGTATGCACACAGAGCTGTCATGTGCCCTGGGAGGCCAGGTGCATTGTGGCAATAGTATTGGGCAAGGTGTTTTCGCTGGTGTGGTATATCCAGGCAGGTGAGCACTGGCCCGGGTGCCCTCTCCCGGCTATTCATTCTCCAGTCACCATGACAAGAGCAGTTAAAAGTGCCTTGTCTTCTCAAAGGACCCTGAAGCGCCCACTGGAGAGTGGACTTCAGGTTTTTGCATTGAACTTGTACACATCACTAACTAGTGTTTTATATTGGAAAGGGTTGAGCTGAAGCAGTCTTGCTTAGTATCCTAGCCCTCTTCAGAAGTCAGACTTGCTTAGCAACCCAGAAATTCTCTGAAATAATGTATGAGTTTTCTTTTATGAATAACTAGAAGAACAGAATTTTTAGACCATTTATCCTAGAAATAGTGCTGAAAGTCGCCCCTAAAAGATGCCACATTTTTAAAAATGTTTTCACGGGTGGAGACCCCCCCCTGACTCCCCTTATTGCAGTCCCGTTCGCTTGCTGCGTTCGTTTTCATACCTTGAGTTGCTCTGCATACGGCTCACCAGTTTCAAATTCCACCAGACGACACTGTAAATAAATACAATCTGTTGTCATGAGGGATGGCATCAGAACAGGTTAACGCTTTATATAAAGCTTAATTGTAGGGGGTTGGAAATTGGTGTACTTTCCTGAGAAGGGGTGAAGAGTCCCTCTCTGGTTGAAGAAGTTCTAGTTAAAATAACCCGGGAAACCAATTGTTCCTTCTCATGTCACGAGTGGCAGGCTATAGCCCAGCTAGGAAGTAAGGCCCTTAGAGCTGCTAATTTTAAAAGGACAGCGTATTTATTCTGGTGGTTAGCCTATTACACCCCGAAAGCTCTTAATAAACATTTTTTTGGGAGTGGAAAATAAATGTTTTTGATGTCAGGCTCGAGGTGGGGTAATTGTCTCCATATATTTTTTACATGTCCAAAACGTGAAGTATTTTGGCGCAAGATCTTCTCGTCATTAAGCCAGGCAATTAATAGGAGGCTGGACCCCGAGGCCGAGGTAGCTCTTTTTGGCATTTCTAAAAAAAAGTCTAATTTGACCAAAGCCGAAGAGGCATATACGATGATCTGTTCCTTAGTTGCTCGCTCCCTAATCCTCCAAAATTGGAGGTCTGATGATGCACTATCTTACTCCAAATGGGTGAAAAGGACAAGGAGGTTTGAAGAGGCCGATGCCAAGAGGGCTGGCGCAACAAAAACATTTTCAACCGTTTGGAAGTTTTCTGATATTTGGGAATCTATGATTGAAATTTAGCACTTTAGCACGTTGCACTTTATTCTTGTACACTCAAGGGAAGACAGGATTGCACTTTAATGTTGCAGGGTTTTTTGTCTAGATAGAATGTTTACGGAATTAATTAACATGATCTACAAAGGGGGATAAAGGTAAAAAACAACAATATTGTATGTTATTGAATAATCCTGCAATATAATCTAGTTTTCAGCACTGTTAGCACTTTAGAAATTATGATAGTAGGAACACCGTCCTCTGTTGACTTTTGATATTGTGATTGACTCTATGATCTAGCCAGACCTTAACTGTCATTCTTTAAGTTTCTATTCTGGATCATTGACTATTTTATACTGTATGTATTACCTCTCTACTATGCTCAATACATTTCATTTTTAAATAAAAAAAAAATTGATGACTGTTGTAGACATCAACCTCGCTATGGAATCATGATAATTGTACACACACCAATTGCACATATTTTCTTGGTTATTGATGAAACTTATTGAAAACTCAATAAATTCTTTTTTTTAAAACATAGTGAAAGCGGGGAGTTCAAAAGGGGCAAGACTTGCGTTGATCCTAGAAAGACCTGAGTATATGGCTTTGGAGAAAAGGAGAGAAACCTAGAAGAGGCTTAGTGCTGAAATCTTGCAAAACTTGAATACCGAGCATTCTGGGATTATTTTGGCTATAAGGTCGGTCTGTGAATCACTGAATCTTATAAACTATGAAGATGGGGAATGTATGGCAATTCAGACAAGTGAAAAGATTACTTTCTGGAAATTCTGGATATTTTAGAGCTACAGACACCGATCATCAGTCAGGGTGGGTTCCAACGGTGAACTCTGTACATTCAGAGGAGCAGCCATCTCAGTGGTTTGTCTGAAAGTACAAAACCTTTGGTGTATGCCCATCATTTTGATGGTTGTCCACCAAACCATTTGTTTTACAAAAACAACCTCCCAAAGTGGGGCCTTGTTTTTTAAATGACGCCGTGGTGTGGGGGTCAATAATTGTATTTTCTGTTCATCACCATTAGGTTTACTCTGGGGGGTAACGGACAGGGAAAAAATCAGCTGTAAATTGTGCTGGCAGTGAGATACCCTTTCTCCCTTGAGATAGCAACTGTCACCTTTGCTTCATCTATTCAGAATACACTGATCAAAATGATTGTGGAATGTGTAAATCACCAGTATATGACTGTATCTGGGCCTCTCCTACAAGCCGATCTAATTTTGACAGGACAGTATAACACAGCTGCATTACTTGCTCAACAGATTGAGTGCACTCATCTTAGTGGTGTAATACATACCTGTATGAGTATTAAAGAATTCAATCCACATATTGGTAAAATTACATTCCTGTTTCACATCCCCTACACATCAGACTGGCTCATCATTCCAAAAAGGAAGCTGGCCATTACCTTCCCACATTACTAGTGTCCTGATTCTAATTTTAGTATCACGCAGATGCATCTGTGACCATACAAAGCCATGCATTAGTATGTGAATGTTATACATCATCGCCTATTGGATGTTATAATATTTGTTGCCAGCTATATGTGAGGACAGTGTCTCACCTCCCCCATCCCTGCCACTACGTCGATAAATTGTGCTTTTGAACTCACATGAAAAACGAAAAACTCAAAACTGTACTTTCCTGGGGGTCAAAAGTTTTCAACAACATTAAATAACAAACAAACAATACCACTCATCCTAGCAAACAGACTAATTATATCCAAAGTGTAGTTTGTTATGAGCACACATTTTCTCTTATTAGATTCATCTCTGTTATAGTTCCTCTTGATTGTGGTTCTCTTTCATTCACTGGGGACACATTGCACTGAAGAATATTGGTTTTATTTGTTTTGGTGCTTTGAACATTTTGTGCTTATGTGCTTTCAAAAATGAATAAAACTAGTTTTTTGATCATAAAAAAAGTTCTCATTTGAAGGAAGTTATCATCATGTTGGATCTAGCCAGGCGATTAGCTTGAAAAGATATAAGATCTTCTGCCATCCCAATTCTGGTCTCTGTATTGGACAGCATGAGAATATTGTCTTTAAAATCCTTGTGAATGCCATACATCAATGTAACACAAGGGAGAAGATATCACATGTGTATATGGCTTAAAAATTGGGTGAAGTACACCGAAAATGATGGGCCATTAGCTTTCCCACAATACGGATCATTTAACATTTGGATCCTTGAAAATTTGAGGAGACATTTATATGAGCTTAAGCTGCCTCCTAGGCCCATGCAGTGAAGCGGACCATATAGCGTATCAAACCGAGAAAAAGAAACGTGAGGGAAGATACAAGAATACTTTGAGCAGATATGTCAAGGCTAGGTGAGGTACTCAACTGAAGGCTTGGAGAATGTATATAGCTGAAGGAGTTAGAATGTATCCTATTCTAGTGGCAGAAAAGGAAGGAGGGAAGCGTAAGGAAAAGAAAACACATCTAGAAGAAAAGAAAATACTCTGGATATAGTGATCATGAATTGGAAGGTTAATTTTGGGATTAATTGCTACAGATTTTTCCACGACCTAAAAATGAAGACCAGCCCCAGAGGTTAAGGAACTCTTATTCATGGATAGTTCCAGATGCACCCGCAGCACCTATAGATTCAGTCCCATGCACCCCTTATACACCTGTGGGTGGTAATGCAGAGACACCTGATGCAAATAATTGGTTTAAATTCCCCTGAAGTTTTGACTGTTTCATTGACTATAGGTCCTGTTGTTCCCTTGTACCAATCCGGGAATAAGGGAGAAAATATACATAGATTGACTGTCCCAACTGGGCTACATGATTCAACCTTTACTTTTACAGATGTGAGATCGAGACAGCCTATACAGGTACCTTAATTTCGACCCCAGTTGACCCACCTCGTGGAGCCAGTAATGGATCAAGTCTACATTCAACTCGATTAAATTCTTCCAGTGGAAGGGCTGAACAGATTCAGACTTTTTTTGTGTCATGGCATGATGACTGCAACCAGAACAACACAGAGTACTGCGTAAAATACTCTCCCATTGTAAACTCCAGTTTTTAGCTTGTCCCTTCTTCACTCTACCCCTATTGCAAGAAAGGAGGGTGAATATGAGGACTTGGTAGGGAACACGGCAGAAGGATAAACTGGTCCCACTTCTCGAGAACTTGATGACTGACTTAAGGGCATACCTAATCCTGCAAATGACAAAAGTGTGGGAGAAAAGGGAACAAACGTCAGGGAAGAGAAAACGTATATGTCCCTTGATGTTGCTACGCTCAAGGCGGAATTAAATGAAATGATTACAGGAACTATAAGCCCAGCCAGAATAGGTACCTATCAGGATGACAAATTGCTGTTTGTCTGTAAAGATATTACTGTGCATACCCAAAACACACATGAAAAATTCTCTGAAATTACCAAAAATATGGCCTAGAAATACAGTAATCAAAAGCCTTGTACAAAATCTATAGATTTGATTTTAGTGATAAAGACATTGAGCACATGAGACCCTCAGGAATGAGATTACAGGTTGAATAATTACTGGTTCTTCCCAGGAAATGGGGCAACTCAAAAAATGGAAAGGTATGTGGGCCAAAAAGAAGGAAACTAAAAGTGTTACTATGCAAATGTTTCTGGCCATTGAAGACGATGGGAGCGAGGGAGTAAGAATGCTTCCTATGAAAGATGTACCTGTATGAAGATATGTTCATGTTCCTTGGACCAGACCGGACATCTTGTCCTTTACAAATGATTTCCTGAAATTTATAGAGAATCCTGTTGAATGGTAAAAACAAGTTGAATGTTTTGTGAATGTTTCAAAGGTCGAGCTGAAGAAATTAGATACTCTGTTTAACATTGTAGTCCTGTGTGATTTGTGGGCAGAATGTAAAATTGCTGTTGAATGGCCTGAAACAGATCCAGGAAGAAATGCACATACAGGTGAACTATTACCTGAGGTGATGAAGAAATATAAGCAAGGCATCACCTATTTGCAAGGGAAAATTTCCCGGAAAGAAATCAATTGGGTAAAAATTGACAAGACAACCCAAGAGCTTAAGAAACAGTTCATGCTTATCAGAAAAGACTCTTACAAGCATTCAAGCAGTATAGGGGGATGGAGAATGTGTCCAAGAAGGATATGGAACACTTTGTCTATCGGTTTGTGTATGGATTGAGGCCTGAGATTAGCAGCATGTTCCATCAGCATTTGATTTGCTGGCAAAGTAACCCCATTGATGTTATACTTTATTATGAGAAATATTTCTTTCGGGGAAATTATCCCTTGCAAATAGGTGATGCTTTGCTTATATATGGCGGGGTGGACCGCAGCGGTGAGAAACACCGCCCGCACGTTTTCCGCCCCGGTCGCCTTGCGGCCGGGGCAGAAAATGAGTAACATGGTGGAGGTGTCTGTTACACACCGCCCGCCATATTACAATGGGCTTTCAGCAATGCATTTCCGTGGCGGCAATGCCGCCACGGAAAGGCTGGCTTAGGGGGTTGCACATGGGGGGCACCTATCGTACCCCCCCGCATTTCAAAGTGCAACATGGCAGGCACCGCATTTTGAAAAGCAAAACGTGCACTTTTCACATAGCGGCGGGCGGAGATTTCTGCTCCGCCCGCCGCAATTGCAACCATACAGGATAGGCCCGCCTGTGTGGCGGGTGCATCCTAATGCCCTGATCGGGACCCCCAACCTTATGGCGGGCGGTCTCGGGTCCCGATATGATGGCGGGCGGACTAAGTCCGCCCGTCATCATAATGGACCCCTAAGTGTCAATAGATGCGTTGAAAAGAACCAATCTATATCACATTTCCAGCAAGTTGGTGCATCAAAAGCTCAAATGTTGATTTAATCCAATTAACCTAGGAAATGGGGGACAGGTACAGAATATTGGCAATGCACAATCACAGGGAGATGGCATGGTACAGATTCAACAGGTCAAAAGACAGAGAAATCTGAATCAAAATGCATCCCAAGCCCCAATGCCTCAAATGAATGGTCCGGTTCAGAAATACAATTTCAATAAAGGGTTTCACACTGATGCAGGATCTAATGTAAATCAGAATGTGTCTCAGCAATACTCTTTGAACAAGTTGGATGACACAGATTCAGATTTGTCATAATGATGATGCCTGAGGAGGAAGGTGGTATGCATGTTTGGCACATCCAAAATGTAAATCAGACTCCAATCTTATTTCTTGTTGACACTGGTGCTACCCATTTCACTGTGAGAACAGCGGAAGTTTTAAACCCACCCCTTTCGGGAGAAAGAATCTAAGTTGTAGGAGTCGCAAATACAGTTACCGAACCTGTACCAGTAAAAATTGGCTTTTTTGAGGATATACACACATTCGTTGCCTGTGATTCGAACCCGGTAAACTTATTGGGATGAAACTTGTTGTGCAAAATAAATTGCTCAATATATTGAACCAAAGGGAATTGAGTTCCACATGAAGAGGATGTTGTTTCTAAATTTGCTAAACAGAAAGACAGAAAGTGCCAAATTGTTTCTCTCGTTGAGTAGAGATTCCCTGTCTTTGAAAGTTAGAGACACCATATTTACAGAGGTGTGGGATTTTAAGGGCAAAGGTATTGGTGTAATCAAAGGTGTGTCCCAAGTAAAAATTACTGTGAAGCCCATTGCTACATTTTCATGAATCCCGCAGTACAATTTGAGTCCAGAAACCACTGCAGGGATAACTCCTTTAATTGATTCAGTGATTGAGCATGGAATCCTGAAAGAAATAATGGGAAGGCCATGTAACTCTCCTATCATGGTTTTTCAGAAAGCCAACGGTAAATACCACATTGTTCACGATTTGCGGAAGAAAATCAGATTCCCTGTAGATGCCAAATCATTCTGTCCTCGTCCAGTTTACTGACAACATACCCATAGAGTCAAGTACACAGGAGGCTTGTACATGTGATACCATTGCTTCACTGAATATTTTGGCTGTTAATGGACATAAGGTGTCACTGTTTGAACTGCAGTTTTGCCAAAGGACTGTTCTGCACCCTGGACGACATATCGAGAAAGGAGCACGGAAAGTGTCTCAAGACAAGATCACTGTGATCCTGAATATGACTCTGCCCAGTACTCAAAAAGGGATCACTGACATAATATAGAATGCCAAAATATCGACCTACCAAAATATCGAGGTAAAAATATAGAATGCCAAAATATCGACCTCCTATCTCCAAACAGGTAAGTACAAAAATATCGAATCAAAAATATCGATGTAAAAAATATAGTTAGTCAAAATATCGATTTTTTTTAAATGCTTTAAATTAATTAAAAATTAATGAAATAATAAATATAATGAACCTAAACATACTTAAAATACTAAAATAACCTTAAAATTAATAAATGATTGAAGTAAGTAAAAAAACCATACAAATTGATTTGTTAATACATATATATATATATATATATATATATATATATATATATATATATATATATATATATATATATATATATATATATATATATATATATATATATATATATATATATATATAATGTATTCTATTAATTAAAAAAATTACAATATTTTTACCGTAGGATAGCGAAAAGGGTAACATTTACTATTACCACTCCAGTGAGTGCAACAGTAGGGAAAGCGTTGGATAGCGTAGGGGTAAAAATTACTATTCCCAATCCAGAGAGTGCAACAGTAGGGAAAACGTTAGATAGCGTAGGGGTAAAAAATACTATTCCACCTCCAGAGAGTGCAACAGTAGGGAAAGTGTTGGATAGTGTAGAGTAAAAATTACTATTCCCACTCCACAGAGTGCAACAGTAGGGAAAACGTTGGCTAGCATAGGGGTAAAAATTACAATTCCCACTCCAGGGAATGCAACAGTAGGGAAAGCGTTGCATAGCGTAGGGGTAAAAATTACTATTCCCACTCCAGAGTGCAACAGTAGGGAAAGCGTTGGATAGCGTTGGGGTAAAAATTACTATTCCCACTCCAGAGAGTGCAACATTAGGGAAAGCGTTGGATAGCCTAGGGGTAAAAATTACTATTCCAACTCCAGACAGTGCAGCAGCAGGGAAAGCGTTGGATAGCATAGGGGTAAAAATTATTATTCCAACTCCAGAGAGTGCAACAGTAGGGTAAGCGCTGGATAGCGTAGCAGTAAAAATTACTATTCCCACTCCAGAGAGTGCAACAGTAGGGAAAGCGTTGGATAGCGTAGAGGTGAAAATTATTATTCCCACTCCAGAGAGTGCAACAGTAGGGAAAGCGCTGGATAGTGTAGGGGTAAAAATTACTATTCCCACTCCACAGAGTGCAACAGTAAGGAAAGCGTTGGATAGCGTAGGGGTTAAAATTACTATTCCCACTCCAGAGAGTGCAACAGTAGGGAAAGCGTTGGAAAGCGTAGGGGTAAAAATGACTATTCCCACTCCAGAGAGTGCAACAGTAGGGAAAGCATTGAATAGCGTAGGGATAAAAATTACTATTCCCATTCCAGAGAGTGCAACAGTAGGGAAAACATTGGATAGCAGGAGGGGTAAAAATTACTATTCCCACTCCAATGAGTGCAACAGTAGGGAAAACATTGGATAGCAGGAGGGTAAAAATTACTATTAGCACTCCAGTGAGTGCAACAGTAGGGAAAGTAAGTACTTCATATATAAATAAAAATAAAATAAATAATAATACCAATTACAAATTATTAAAAAATACTTAACACTTTTATATAATATAATAATTATTCAATAAAAAATGCAAATAAAAATTAATTAATAAAGATAATTACCTACTAATACAAATTATTTACCAATTAACAATAAATTAATTAACAATTAGAAAATATTTAAAAATTTGATAAAATAAAAAATAATTTAAAAATAGAATTACTTACAATTAAATTACTCCCCACCCTATTCCCCTATAAACCCACAACTGACTACATAAACTAAAATAATAAAATTAACATAATTATCAATTAATAAATTAATTTAAATTATCCATTATATTTTAATTAATTACCAATTAATAAATAATTAACTATTATTTCACAATAAATATAAATAAATAAATTAACATATTTAATTATTTATAATTAAATAACTTCCCACCCTATTCCCCTAAAAACTCACAACCCACTACTGAAAATAAACTACAAAAGTTAACATATTTATCAATTAGACTATTCATTTTAATTAATTACCAATTATATTTTAATTAATTACCAATTAATAATTCATTAATAAATAATTCAATATAAATACCAATAAATAAATTAACATATTTAATTAATTATAATTAAATTACTTCCCACCCTATTCCCCTATAAACCCACAACCCGCTACAGAAAAGAAATTACTAAAATAACATAATTATCAAATATTTAATTAATTAAAAATAATTACCAATTATATTTTAATTAATTACCAATTAATAATTAATTACCAATTAATTCAAAATAAATACCAACAAATATATTAACATATTTAATTAATTATAATTATATTACTTCCCACCCTATTCCCCTATAAACCCACAACCCGCTACAGAAAATAAATTACTAAAATTAACATATTTATCAATTAATCAATTAATTAAAAATAATTACCAATTATATTTTAATTAATTAGCAATTATTATTTAATTAACAATGAATTCAGAATAAATACCAATAAATAAATTAACATATTTAATTAATTATAATTAAATTACTTCCCACCCTATTCCCCTATGAACCCACAACAGAATTATATTACTCAAAAATTTTAAATACCATAAAAATAATTAATTTATATAAATAATAAAATAAATATACACTTTTCAAACATATACTAACATAAAAAACACTTTAAAAATTGATATTAACTTACTTACCTCAAATTCGATATTTTTGTAGCCTATATTCTGTCCATTCTATATTTTTGTAGTCTATATTCTGTCCATTCTATATTTTGGTAGTCTATATTCTGTCCATTCTATATTTCTGTAGTCTATATTCTGTCCATTCGATAATATGTCCATTCTATATTTTTTAATTCGATAATAATGCTATCCTATTCGATATTTTTGTAGTCTATATTCTGTCCAGTCGATATTCTGTCCATTCTATATTTTTTTTTTTAAAACCTTTATTTATCAAATGCACAGTACACAGCGTCTGCCTACAACCCAATCGGGCCGGCCGCTATGACAATAAAGTGAATTATAAACCACATTGCGCTGCGGAGAAGGCCATAAGTCGATTCAGTACGGTGTAGTGGCATGAAACATCATATAAAGGATAACGAAGGTTCAATTTTGTAATTTTGTCGAAAGTCAAACAAACAACAGAAACACTCACATGGTAAAAACGGTGTCTAATTCGCGGGAGGGGAGGAAAAGGGGAAAATCAATATATAAGAATGAAACCAGTTCTTCAAGGGGCAGGGAGACAGTGAAAGGGAATGTTAAAAAGGAATGGATGCTAATCTAAGGGAACGTCAATTACGGGGATGAGGGAATGGTCTCAGTGTAATCAAGTGGTGGGATACAGATGTCTCCACGGTATTCGTTCCATTGTGCCCAAATTCTACCCCATTTCTTAGGACGACCTCGAGCCTCATAAACTGTCTTTTCCCGAAACATGCACCAATCCATGTTATCTTTCCAGGCACTCATTCCAGGTGGTCTGTGGGAGCCCCAGAGTTGCGCTATGTCCCTCTTGGCAATCATGTTGCCCAGGGTGATCCAGAAGGTCTGAGTGGCCGTACAATCCGTAGGCTCCCACACATTAAGCAGGCAGCGCCTCGCCTCAGGAAGGAGGGGGACCCCAGTGACTCGCCCCATCACATCATGCACCCTAGACCAAAAAGCGGAAATAACCGGACATTCCCACAGAATATGAAGAAAGGTGCCGTTCATACCACAGCCACGCCTACACAATCCATCAGTTGAGAGCCCCATCCGTACCAGACGCATACCAGTCATGTAGACTCGGTGGAGGATCTTCAATTGCACAAAGCGAAGCCGAGCCGGAATAGCCACCTCCCTGGGGGAGGAAATCGCCATTTGCCAGTCTTCGTCATCCAATTCGAGGCCATCCGCTACCCAGGAGGCCCGAAGTTTCACCAGAAGGTCAGCCCTGGTGTTAATGAGCTTTTTGCAAATTAAAGAAATCGTACTGTCCGGGACATGGCCGTCCAGAATACGATCTTCCAACGGGGACGACTGGGGGATTTCCCTCCCAGGGGGAAAGGCAGAGAGCAGGGCATGCCGCACCTGAAGGTAACGAAAGTACTCCTTGTCGTCCAGTTGATACTCTACCTTCAGGGCCTCAAAGGATTTTACTGTGCCTCTGGCCCAAATATCCTCCACCTTGCTAATACCAATCATATCCCATCTATCAAACCCTTTCGTCCGCCACAGGTTACCCAGCCGTTCAGAATCATATAATGGGGTCATGCGCGTCAATCTATCGCTCCAACCAGTAGCCACAGTCGCATCCTTCCAGGCACGCACGGCGCACTTCGTAGGTCCAGTCAGGAGCCGGAGTGGTGCCTTCGAATATAAGGCTCTATTGAAGTTGCTGCCCGGCAACAGGAGTTTATCCATAGCGAAAGCGGGAGCGGGCCCTGGAGAATACGTCACGTGCTTAATCGCACTTAATTGCGAGGCCCAATAATAACGTCTAATGGCAGGCAGAGCAATACCACCATCGTCCCATGGGAGCGTGAGTTTTGATAGGGAGATACAGGCTCGTCCGTCCCAAATTAACTGCCTCTGAAGGCCTTCAACCTCACGGAAATAACGGGAAGGAACAGGGTCGAAAAAATTCTGTAAGGCATATAAAAACCTGAGGAGGGACATCATTTTGAAAAGTGCCGCTCGTCCCAGCGGTGATAAGGGCAAATCACGCCACCTTCGTACATCCTGCTTGAGGCGACGAAGAGGAGCATAGAGATTACGGTCATAGCGCACTGAGGAGTCCATAGAAATGAAAATTCCCAAATATTTAAAGCCATCCTCTGCCACGTGAATCGGGAATCTACGAGGCAGCGGAGGCAGCACCCCCGCTATAACATAGACACACGATTTGGTCCAATTAATAACGAGCCCGGAGTTCTTCCCAAAGGAGGTGAGAACATCGTAGAGCACGTTGAGAGACTTCTAAGGTGAGGTGAAATAAAGAAGAATATCGTCAGCGTATAGCGAGACGCGATCCTCCAGATCCGGTGTCCACTGGATCCCCTTTATCAAGGGCTCCCAGCGAAGCCACGCTGCAAGGGGTTCCAATGCCAACGCGAAGAGAAGTGGAGAGAGCGGGCACCCCTGACGGGTGCCACGTCCCAATGGAAATGATTCAGAAACTCTGCCGTTTACTACAACTTGGGCTAACGGTTGTTCATATAGGAGCCGCACCCATGCAATAAAGCTAGGACCAAAAACAAACTTGGAAAGGGCCGCCCACAAAT
This sequence comes from Lissotriton vulgaris, assembly GCF_964263255.1. Taxonomy (NCBI): domain Eukaryota; kingdom Metazoa; phylum Chordata; class Amphibia; order Caudata; family Salamandridae; genus Lissotriton; species Lissotriton vulgaris. The sequence continues at coordinate 645,541,238 of NC_141691.1, read as the reverse complement.
ATGGCCATTCAATGGTGCCAAAGGCCATTGTGGCGTCCAGGGAGGCCACAACTGCAGGTTCAGTGAGAGTCTCAGCTCTCGCGAGAACGCTGTGGAGTCTACGAAGATTGAGAGCTGTATTGCGATGGGGAATAAAACCGGACTGATCCGGATGGATCAAGTCGCAGATCACTGACAATAGACGATTAGCCAGGACTTTGGCCAGAATCTTAGGCTCGGCGTTGAGCAACGAAATGGGGTGATAAGAGGTGCATCGGTCACGAGGCTTGCCATCCTTGTAGATGACCACTATGGTAGCCAAACGCTGTTCGGAAGGAAGGAGGCCCGCCTCGAATGCATCAACAAACATAGTGCGCATATGGGCAGCCATTTTGTTCGGTCGCAGTTTGTAGAGCTCGATAGGCAAACCGTTGGGCCCCATTGCTTTGCCTGATCGCAAGGACCTAATGGCAATGGCGATCTCGTCCACTGTGATAGGTGCCTCCATAGCTAATCTATCCTAATATATCGACTGGAAAGCAAGCAGGAGTCAGCCTCATCTCGGTCACTCACAGATTTGTACACCGTTCGGAAATAGTCCACAAAACATTCAACGATCTCCCCCGGATCAGTCATACACTCACCAGTCTCACGGGTTATTACTGGCACCACACGGTTCAGTCTCTCAGCCTTATCCAACCACACCAGGAGCTTACTAGCCTTATCACCCACATCGTAAAGACGACCTAGCTGATTCATACGCATCACCTTAGCGGCGTCAGTTACCAAGGCTCTATAATCTGCCTGTTTCAGCTCTAAGGAGTGTAAAAGTGCAGGTGTAATGTCTCCACCCAACTCATTTTCGAGCGTAGTTATTTCCGCCTCAAGAGCTGACACAGCTTCCCTCCTTGCCTTCCTATCAGCCGCAATAAGGGACAACGCGGAACCCCGTATAACGGTTTTGAAAGCCTCCCATAGAGTCGTAGGGGAAGCGACCGATCCCACATTCTCATCAAAATAACAATCGATCGCCTTAACCAAGTTCGAGCGAAGTTGAGGATTCCTAAAGTGCCAGGGATGGATAGGAGGGACCCTACTTCCAGAAAAGCCTCCCACCGAAACCTCGAGTAACAGGGGGTAATGGTCATAAATACCCCTAGGGAGATGCCGGACCCCACGCACCAAGGAGGAGTTAGCAGTTAGTATCAAAAAGTAATCAATCCTCGAGAGGCTGCCATGAGCACCAGAGTGAAAAGTGTACTGAGTTTGTGTGGGGTGCAACATCCGCCAAACATCCACCAACCCAAAGGTCTCAATCAAGTCAGTCAGCCACATCTGGGACAACGGCAGAACCCTAGGGGGAAGCCGGTCACACTCGCCCGATACTACCGAATTGAAGTCCCTGCCCATGATCAGGAGACCATCCGGAAGCCCTAGAAGAGTCCTACCAAGGTCAGCATAAGTGGTAGCCTGCAGTCCCGGGGGAATATAAACAGCAACAATTACAATCAGCCTCCCCTCCCATCTCCCCGAGACAGCAGCATATCGACCCCGATCATCGAGGGTGACGTCATCTATTTCAAGGGCCAAAGAGGTTTTCACCATTATACCAAACCCCCTGGAACCGGATGTAAAGCCAGCGTGAGCCACAAGTCGGTAACCTCGGCGGTCAAGAGCTTTACAAGCATTGCCTATCAAGTGGGTCTCCTGGAGTAAAACAACATCGGGGGAATGGCGTCTGATAAATTGAAGCACAATACCACGTTTAATCCTATCTCCCAGACCATTAACGTTCCAAGACAGCACTTTCATGTCACCCCCCCATTACAGTAAGACTCCCAAACCACCCCCTCCCAGAACCTCAGAGCAAGGATACATGCAAGCGATAAAGTACCATGTGAGAGAAAAAATATAGAACACAAAAAACAAACCAAGACCCCTCCCCCCAGCCCCCAACCAACAACGCGTTACAACACCCCCCACCCTGCACCCCTGCTGACTCATAAGCCACCCCAAACTGCAGTGTGCCTGTCGCCCCTTCCGAAATCTACACAAAGAACCCCTGAGGAGGAAGGGGGAGACTACCCCAACCCGCCCCACCCCTGGGCCTAAAAAGGAAGGCATATAAAAATACTCTGCAAATAGTTACGACCCAGAATCGGACCTCAGGACCCAATGTCATTCCTCCTGTGCCGATGCATCTCCGTCCGCGCCTCCGGGGCCACCGCTCTCGGCGTCGTCCTTTGGCAATGAGTCCAGCCAGTCACTAACACTGTCTGGTTGATCAAAAAAGAAAGCACGTTCTCTGTACTCGATACGTAGGCGAGCGGGGAACAGCATCGCATATTTAAGTCCCAAGTCTCTCATTCGACGTTTCACTCCCAGGAATCCCGATCGTTGCCGCTGCACTTGAGGAGTAAAATCAGGGTAGATAGAAATGGAGCTGTTCTCAAATTTCAGCGGGCCCTGTCTGCGAGAGGCCTGAAGAATGGCGTCCCTGTCCCGAAAGAGGAATAGCCTAGCAATAATAGGCCTCGGGGTGCCCCCGGTTTGACCTGTCCACCTGGGAAGCGGTACGCACGCTCAACCGCAAAGAACTTACTAAGGCCTGCGGGAGCAAGTTTGGCGACAATTAATTCCTCGACCAGTAAATCGATCGAAGCAGCACCACTGTCCTCCGGTACCCCGACCAGGCGGATGTTGTTCCGTCGGGCCCTGTTATCGTACTCCTCCATACGTCTGACCAGCAGATCATGCGATGACCGCAGATTCCCGATCTCCGATTGTGCTTCCGCCATGTCAGTAACCAGACTGGTAGCTTTAAGGTCCAATGCTTTGACCCTCTCATTAGTTTTAGCCAAGTTGGATCGAATAAGGGTAACATCGACCGCCACCGTGTCTATTTTGGACACGATGGCCTCATATTGTTGACCCATATCTGCCTTGAGTCCTGTAATGGCGGCCATTAGGTCTTGAAGGGACACCTCCGATGTAGCCATCAGGTCCGTCCTCGGGTCCTCAATACTGCGGCAGCAGCGCTGGGGGAGCCTCTTGGCTGAGTATAACGATCTATCACGTTAGACTGGACTGATCCCCCATGATTGGTGACTTTCCTGCGCTTCTCCAGCTCGGGTTTCATCGCCATGTTGGAATCAGCGCCCAGTTGGGTCTTCCCGGTCGTGATAAAAATGGCAGCGACCCTCTGGACTTCAAAGCCGCACTTTTGCAAAAAATCACAGACCGCCGGCCCAGGGCTGTGGTCAGGACGTACAGCTGGTTAGAGTGCCGGAGCCAGGAATGCAGATCAGATCCCAGGTAATCAGTTCAGTGATGGAATGGAAACCGAAACTGAAAGTAACAACACCACCGGTTGAGCAGATGCCAGGCGACCGTTGTTGTTGAATTACTGCTCGGCCATCCAAGCAGCAGAGTCCCCGGTCCCGTCCGGGGCTAGGCCAGAAAACTTAGCACGACGTAGAGATGGTTCCCGAAGTCCGATCTCGGCCTCGAAAAGGGCAGCAGCATCAGTACGGGTAGTACTTCAAAAGCCCATCAAAGTAACCAGGATATCGGAAGGATAGATCAATAAGGGCGGCGCGGGTCTCGGGAGCTCTCTGCTCACGTGACCATCTTGGATGCCCGCGTAGCTCCTCCCATTCTATATTTTTTAATCGATATTAATGCAAATCGATAATAAAAACTCGATATTTTGACTGTATACCCTCAAAAAGAAGTCTACATGCTTTTGGAAAGGGTTAACTATTGTCATCAATGGATTCCAAACTTTTCGTTGACAGCCAAGCGACACACAGACCTGTAGTAGCATACTTCTTGGTAACTCTTGACCCTGTTATCGATGTTTTGCCCAGATGTCTGAAATTGGTTGCAGCAATATGTGTGAGTTTGGAGCTGATTGATACCATTGTGTTGGATATCCGCTTAAAGTGCATGTGCCCAACTCTGTTGAGATCTTGCTTACTCGTACTTGAACACAACAACTGACAAACAGCAGTCTCACCAGGTATGAGCAAATCATCCTGGGATTGGAGAATGTGACTCTGATGAGAAGCACTTGTTTGAATCCTGTGACATTGATGCCTCTTCCTGAAAATGAAGTTGCAATTGATGAGGCTGATTATGACTGTCTGGATGTGACTGAGATGTGTACGTAGACCCATCCTGATATCCTTGATACCCCCTTACCTGAATCAGATCATGTGTTGTTTTTTGAAGGATCTTGTTTGCATTATGCAGAAGGAAAACTGAAGGCTGCTATTCTGTGTGTAAAGTTGCAGGTATGATTGAAGCATCTCGGTTGAAGAGTGTATAATTTGCCCAAGTGGCGGAACTGATTGCCTTGACACGAGTCTGTAATTTGAATGCTAAATCACAAGTTACTATCTCCACCGATAGTCAGTACACATTTGGTGTTGTACATGAATTTGGGCAATTGTGGTCACAGAGAGGGTTCATGACCTTGACAGGGTCCCCCATCAGAAATGGAGAGAGCGTGAGGAACCCCTTGCTTTCATTACAATTGCCTACCCAAATTCACGTGGTGAAGTGTGCAGCCCATCAGCAGGGCACTTATTATGTCACAGTCGGAAACTGCTTGGCAGATGAGACTGTGAGCTATTTCACTCTAAATTCCTATACATACAAAGAAGATCCTCTCCAAGAGAGTTCTGATGTCACACATTGCAAACTGTTATCTATTATAGAGACATGGGAAGAATTGAAGGCATTACAAGAACTTGATAAACAAGGATGGGTTAAAGCAGGTGGTACAAAAATGCAGGAAGATGAGGTGTGAGTGTACACTGATGCGAGACCTGATTTACTAGATAGTTTTCTGCCTCCTGTGGCACTTTACTATCATGGTCCAGCTCACATTGGGAAGGATGCTATGATGCATCTCTTTTTACAGACATGGTTCAATTCAAGATTCAGATATGTGGCAGAAGCTTTGAGCCATCGGTGCATAGTGTGTCAACCAAAAAAAATAGGGAAAAAAACTCTTGTTACCATGAGTCATGTTGGAAGATCAGGGGGTCATTTCAACCAAATGCAGCATGATTTTGTTGAAATGCCCCCTTGTAATGACTTGAAATACATTATTGGGATTGTGTGTGTTTTTGGGATAGATAGAAACTTACCCAACAAGATGAAATTACAGGCCTACTTTATCTAAAATATTGATGATGGAGCTAATACTGAGTTTTGGATTTCCGACTTCTTTGGAGTCAGATCAAAGTACACACTTTAACAATGAGGTTCTAAAGATGTTATGTGTATTACAAATTGATCAGAAGCTCCATTGTGCTTATCGTCCAGAAGCCTCTGGAATTGTAGACCAAACAAATGGAACATTGAAATTCATATTGGCAAAAGTGTGTGCTTCCACTTCTCTAAGATGGCCTGATGAATTTCCTTGTGTACTGAAGTGTTTGAGAAGCACCCACGACAGAAGAACAGGACTATCTCCTCATGAGATTATTATAGGTAGGGCTATGAGACAGCCTGCAGCTCCTGCCAATGCTTTGGTTAACATACAGATGCCTTGGTGCTATATTACTGTAAAGTACCAGCTGATGCTGTACATTCTATGTCTCAGCAGGTTGGAGAAGCTGCTACTGCACCTCAACAGGACCAGTGCCATGACCGTATTCCAAGGGACTGGGTCCTGGTGAAGAAACACATACGCAAGTCATGTTTGGAGCCTCAATGGCTTGGGTCATTCCAGGGGATCTTGGTAAACACAACTGGTGTTAAGTGTGGTGGTCTTCCAAACTGTGTGCATGCTGCCCATACTTGCAGAGTCCCATGCTCACTTGAAGATAGAGTACCTGTTTCCGATGTGCTGGTGATTACAGAGAGACAGTTGCCTTAGGTCAGCCAAACTGTAGAGAGGGCTTCAGCTACTGAGACTCAGTGCACTGGATCTGAGGGAGATCCGAGAGAGTCAGGTCCTGTGGGTATCGAAGGGTCACACGGAGAGGTGCTGACTAGGCATAATATTGATCTCACTGATGGGAACAGTGCACCTAAGGTGGATGTACGTTGTTACAATGCATGCTTTTACAACGCATGCTTTTACGACGCAACTTTTACAACGCAAGTTGTTACAACGACTTGCGTTGGGGGGCGCTGGATAGTGAATAGTTTAATTTACTATTCCAACTCCAGTCCCCGTGGAAAGTAGGGAAGGTGTTGGATAGTAAATTAAAACTATTCCCTATCCTAGAGCACCCCCCAGCGCAAGTCATTGTAATGACTTGCGTTGTAATGGTTGCGTCGTAAAGGTACTTCGTTGTAAAAGTTGCATTGTAAACGCTGTTCCCCACCTAAGGCACAAGTAGCACCGAGAAACTGTTGGCCCAGAAGAACCGACAGGTTGAGACACATTTTAACTGAAAGGAGAGTGCCACAAACAATTGCAAAAGCCTCTAGCCAGTCAGAACAAAGAGACAGTGAAGAGGAAGGACCATCAGTGAGAAGGTTCAAAAGAGCAAGAGTACCAAAATTACGCTGCATCAGAATGGACCTATTTGACATTGAATGATTAGAAAAAAACATATTGCACCTTTTGCTGCAATAATACGTGTTCGCATGAACCACCATGAGAAACGTTCATGTTCCAGCTGAAACACTTGAATTAAATCCACCAATAAAAAGAGCTGAGTCAATTTGTGTTGGAGAAAATTACAAGTCTTGAGAACCATACAGCTGCAAATGAATCTACCTTATACAACTAAAGAAAGTGTGAACTGTGCTGTGAAATAACGTAGCTGAAGTCTTGAGAGGAACCCTCGTCCTGGAACTTGCTTTGCTTCTAGCGCTAATATCATCTAAATCCAAATTGATATAATGGTTGTGTGGTCTGATTCTAAAGAAACGATGGATCCAAATGCAGAATCATTGAAACGCAAATGTATACGTGCTTGTATACTTGCTATGTTTTCTGTTGTGTTTGTAACATTGCTTATAATTTTAAACCTGCCTCATCATATTTAAATGAGCACGCTTGAACCTACTACTGAACCTAAAATGGTGTTTGAGAATCACAAGGAATTAGATGATGCAAATGATAGATTATTGCATGAAGATCAGTCACTGGTGATTTTCATCAAATGTATATACAAAATTACTTAACAAATATGTCAGCACCATGGATGCTAGAGAGTGCTAAATGTGTTTACAATTGCCTACATTAGTTTCTGAGGGGGTGAGCTACCATCACCTACCTGTAACATATGGTCTTTCTTGTAGTGTTTTAACACACTTATTTTATGGCAAGGGACAAATACAGTAATATATATTATTCTAACTATGATGTAATCTTTTCTGAAGTGCCAATGAGGAAACCTTTAAATCCAGTGCCTGCTACTAAAACATCTGAAATGATGGGAGAATTATTTAAGCCTACACAAAGTTTAGACATAGCTTGTGCACATCGTCACAATCGAACATGCCTTTTGCATAACGTAGAAAAAGAATTTGTAGAGTCGACCGAGGGTAGATGAAGAGATATTATGGCTAAAGCTGCAAATCATTCTAAGATACCGACTTGGACACTTAGGGGCCGATTCCGATTTGGGAAAAAAAGCGTCCGTCTGAATCGTATCCGGAGCCCTCTCCGTACGAATCGTCCCCGGGGGGGTGGTGTTCCATACCTGTTTCGAGGCGAACACTGCTTCTCTGGACGTTTTGGGGTCCCATAAAAAAAAGTGTTGTAAGGTGCGAATCCCGACATGAATTGTACTTGCTGAGTCGGGAAAAACTGCTTCGAACCGTACGGATGTCACGTACAGCGTGTTCCGAGGGAGAATCGTGTGGAGATTAGAGTCGTTTGGTCTTTGTACGATTGGTACGGAGTCCTGCTCCCGGTACGAATCGTACTTCATCGTACGCATGGGGACGTTGCAGGGTACGATTCGTACGGGAAAAACGCTCCGTACGGCTATTCGGAGTGGTTTTTCCCAAATCGTAATCGGCCCCTTAGGGAACCAGATCCTAGTGCCACAGGAAACCAAGCTTGTATTTCCTTAGATTGGCAACATAAAGGAAAGCTGTGTATATTAAAGCGTAGAACTGAAACTGATACTAATTCTGTTAGTTCCAGTGAATGTGACCACACATTTGAAGTTTTGAAAAATTGGGAACTGTTTTTGGGAGCTGTTGATCCAGTATTCCATGGGGTTATTTATTATTGTGGGAAGAATGCCTACCCAAATTCACATGGTGTAGTGTGCAGCCCGTCAGCAGGGCAATTATTATCTCACAGACGGAAAAATATAGTCAGGTATAGTCTACCTAAAAATGGTTTCCAAAAATCTACCATGTGGGTCAATCTGATGGAACCAATGGAGGTTCTGATATGAGATTAAAGAGATAAGAAAGCACAGAGGAAGTAGCAAGATATATTTTTAGAGCTCTTGTACCATCTGTGAGGGTGATACTGAACTCACAAAGTACGACAATTGTCTACTGTGGTAGAAAACCTATTTACTGAAACTGTTGGAGTATTTCTTGCAATAGATATTAAAATCATTGCCATGAAATCTATGGTACTTCAAAATCCTGCATTACACATGCTTCTTGCAAAAGAAGGCATAGTCTGACAAATGCTGAAGGTGCAACATTGTTGCACTTATATTCCAGACAAGAGTAAAGATTTGAAGGCTACAGTCAGAACATCACTCACGATGGAAAATATTTAAAAGATGTAAAAGCTGATGGTGCTTGGGAATCATTTGGGAAAGGGTTTTCTTCTACAGGCAGATGGTTTGCAAATCTGGGATTTGGATTGCTTGGAAAATTTTAAAGCCCATCTTGACAATTGCATTATGTATACTGACCTTGGTTGTCATATTTGAGGCCTACAGACAATTAAAAACTAAGAAAGAGACTAGAAGAGTAAAAATAAAAGAGAGATAAAATAGAATTAGAGGATAGACAGTGTGGGCACTAAGACGTAATGAAGGCTTTGGAAATCTCTAGACTAAAATTAATGAAGACTACAGAATCGTAATGTGTGACATCAGAAGATTTTATCAGGGCTTGAGTCAGCATCAAATGGGTAATTTATGAAGCAGATAAACTGCTTTGCCCTTTATACATAAAACTAAATTCTGACATACTTTGAAAGAAAAACGACAAATATGCACAATTGATGCTCTTTTACCTTGAAATGTTGAAAGATATAGATCATACAGAAACTTAGTCATCAGTATGGTGGTGGTCCGACTTTCATCTGGCGGCCATCCTGTCGGAAATGGGACCGCCTAACTAGCTGTCAGCAGTCCCGCCATTGCACTTAGGATGCAACAGCCTTCAAGGTGTAAACCATGTGTATTGGGATTCTATGAGAGGCAAGATGGCGCCTGCACGCCAGGCGTACCTGTGATAGCTACGTTTGGGCGATCCAATTCGTTGTCTTTATTGGAGGTTCAGCGAGTCTTTTTGGCGGTGTTGCGGTGGTGCTGTAGTGCTGCGATGCCGGGGCTGAGCTTGGGCTGAGCTTGCTTGGGCCCGCGGAGTTGGTGTCGAGCCGGAGTCGAGTTGTGCCGCACAGCCGAGGACTTGGCGTTTGCCTGTGTTTGCCTGCTGCAGGAGCCGCGATTCAGGTGCTTGCTGGTGGAAGCGGCAGCGAGTGAGTGAACTCCTACCGAGGCGCCGGGCAATGGGGGGCAGCTGTGTGTAGCTTCGTTGAGCCGCAGCACCATGAGTCGGTACTGGCTATGGCAGGTGTGTGAAGCTGAACTCCAGGCGAACGCTCGGCAAGGTGAGGTTGCTGTGTGTAGCATCGTACCACGGACCAGGATCTGCTCCACAAAATAAAACATTGAAGAGACGCTGAGCATTGGTGTGTAAGCGGAGTCAGCTTGAGTCAATGCTGAATGCTGTTTGGGACTGTCGCAGGTACATCGAGCCAGGGAGATAAAAAAAACACTGAGGAGACACCGAGTATTGGCGTGTGAACAGAGCTAGCTGGAGCAGCGGGGTCGAATTAATAATTGAGCGTTAAAAGCTATTTGGGAGAAACGCTGTTCAGTTTGACGCTACCAACCTGTGCTCTGTACTCTGTAAACAAATCTTGCAAACAAAGCAATATCAAGGTGAGGCTGATACTAGATTCTTTATAAGGCGAGACTATTGAAGGAGTATTGAAGGAGTAAAGAAAGAAAAAGAAAAAAGAATATATATATTTTTTTTATATATATAACTAATACAACTGAATAATTGAGCCTTCTAACATCAGCACTGATTCTTTATAAGGGAGAATAACTGTGAATATACCTTGCTACGGAGCTACATAAGTATAAAGAATCAAGTCTTCCCGTGTTTAATCTCTATTCTTTTTTTTTTGCTCTGGGTGTATATACAGCATATCTATCAGTATTCATTATAGGTCCTAAAACTGCCCGTGGAGGTAAGACAAGGCCTAGCGGTGAAAATCAGATTGGGACTCGGGCTGCCCTTGCAGCTAAATCAAAACAAGATGGTAGTAATAATGACCCGGATGTCAGCCAGACCGGTACCCCAAAAATACCGCAAATGTTCAATACTAAAGTAAAAACAACAATGCCCAAGACTTCGACTGCCGAAATTGGAGGTGAAAAAAAATCAAACTATTGATGATTTGGATGGTTTAGATGCCGATAATGACCAAGATATGACTTTGGTGGAAGCACTTGAACAGCTTGTAGTCTCTCCAGTAACTTCACTGGCTCACCCACCTCCACCTGATTACGTACCACAACCATCACAATCTGCATTACAAAATACTGCGGCTTCAGTGGCTTTTGATATCAACGTCACAATACAAGGGGGATCTGATGTTGAACATGGCCTACATCATGCTGAAGGGTTAGACGGTGAAGCTGATCCAATTAGTAGCAAAGATAGTAAATTTTATTTTCTCTCTGAACACTCTGAGGGCTCTGATCTGGAAGAGGATCTGGAGGATGAAGTGGAGACTTCTTCTTCTTTGGAGAACACAAGCAAGGAAACTTCTGGTATTGCTAGAGATTTACAAGTAGGTAGAGATTGAAGCGAGGAGATCCCCAATGGGGACCCGACGATAGAAAATCAAGATCAAGATCAAGATCAGGATTTAACAGACTCTGCTCAACAAACCAGGTCTAGCCCGAGGCTTCTTAGCCAGACACCAATAGATGTTATTTTGAAAGCCATCTCAGATCAACGAGTGGAGGGGAAAGCCGAACATTTCAAAACTCACAACGCTTGCAAAAAACTTCAAAATACAGTACGACGTCTGGCAAAATCATGCCATGATTTCACAGATAGAATGGTAGAAGCGGAAGGATGCATTTCTTCATTGGAAGATCAAGTAACTCATATTAAAACAAATATTGATGATTTCAAGGGTCTGAAAGAGGATGTGAACACCAAGTTGGTTGATTTGGAGAATAGGCTACGCCGTAACAATCTGCGAATTTTAGGTGTGCCTGAAGGTCGTGAGGGGCAAGACATAAGACAGTTTGTGGTTGAACTTTTTGAAGAGGCCTTTCCGGAGGTTAAAGACTGGCAGTGGTCTCACGAGATTCAGAGGGCACATCGTTTTCCTTTTCGCAAGCAAGCACTTCGGAGTACCCGGAGTCGTCAATATCCTCGAGCTATTTTGATATCTCTAAATAACTTTTTGGCAAGACAAAAACTTTATGACCTTGCAAGACCTGATAAGAAACGATCTGGAAAGGGTATTGAATTTTTTGTACGCCCCGACTACTGCCATGCTACGGTAGAAAATTGCTGGTGGTTGCGCCAGCTGATTGATCCATTCCAAAAAAAGGGCGCTCAGGTTTTTCTGCTTCAACCATCTACACTAAAGATTGTATATAGGGGCAAAATCGATTCTTTACCACTGAAGCTCCAGCAAAAGAATATCTAAATTCACTAGCATGAGGAGAATGCTATAAACTCTAGATAAGCATTGTTTCAGTATGTGGCATAACTCATGCTTTTTTCTTTTTTTAGGTTAATGGATACGCCCAAACATGTGAGGTGCTCTCATATACTTCAACGGGGCAATAGGCCCCTTTGCCTTAATGTTGGGGGAGGGCCACAGGGTGGGGGGTTGTTGTGCTGGGGTGGGGTTGGGTGGGCACGGGGGGTGTGCAGGGGAGAAAAAGGGGAAAAATTCAGTCAAAGCCATAAAATATCATGCATAACTATATTGCTTTTTGCTTGGTGCAATGGTGTAATACAATTTGCAACGATTCCCACTAGTTGTCATGGCTAGCTATAATTTTCGTATGTGTTCATTCAATGTATGTGGCCTTAATAACATACATAAACGAAAACGTGTGATGCAAAAGATCCATTTAATTCAACCGGATATAATATGTCTCCAGGAGACGCATATACCGTGGGCAAATAGAAAAGTTTTGAATGATCTGGGCTATGTAGTGTTTGCTGCCTCAAAGCAGTCCACTATGAATCGAGGAGTGGCTATACTGGGGCGGCGGTCTATAGTAGCAACTGGTAATACTAAAGTCGATAGCTTAGGACGCTGGGCAATTGCTGAATGTGTCATAGGGAAGGTTATTACCACGATATGTACAGTATATGGATCCAATATTGATGACACCGCGGTTATAGAATTTTTAAATGTAGAGCTGGCCCTATGGGGTACTCCTCTATTTTTACTAGGGGACTTTAATATCCACGGGGAGTTGAATACTTGGGATGCAGGGTTTAGTCGCTACCAAGGTAGGAAGCCTAAGGTATTTAAGGAATTACGTCAACTCTTACACCAGCACGGGTTGATCGATGGGTGGCCTGTGGCAAATCTGAAGGATCCTGGTTTTACTTTTTTTCTTCACCACATAAGAAATTTGTGCGTATAGATTATATTTTTGTACCTAGGCATATGACCCAAGGATCTCGAATGTCTGTTAAGCCACGTATTACCTCTGACCATGCTCCGATTGTTATAGATATGCCTATTCTTAAAACCCAGCGAATACAAAGTCTCTTTTACATTTAATAAGAAACTTCTTTTAGATGAAATCTATTTGAAACAAGTTTCAGATTGGGCCCAGCAGTTTTTTGATCTAAATAGGGGTTCTACATCCTATGCAATGGTATGGGACTGTTTTAAGGCAGGATTACGAGGCGAAACATGTAGTTATGGCTGGAGCCTTCAGCAGAAAAGGAAAAATATAATAACGCAATTATTACAAGATTTAATAAATGCGGAACAAGATTTAATGCGCGATATTAGACTACACTTAGATTGCAACAATTCACAAGACAAAGTTGCTAAATACAAAGCTAAGATCAATGGGGTCTGGAGCCAGGACATAGCACGCCAATATAAAACTTATCGTGCGGAAAGATATGAATATGGTGAAAATGTGGGAAGATGTCCAGCTCAAAGGATGCGGGGCGCCAGACCGCACAGCGCATAACCTCTATAGAAAATAGCCAGGGTATGTTAATAGAATCATTAGAGGGTATTCTCAAGGTATTTCATGAGTATTATACAGATCTTTATACCCAAGAAGATTTCCCCTCTGATTTACTTGATCGCTATATAAATAAACTTGATTTAACCAAACTAGATTCTATGCAACAGGAACATCTAGAGCAGCCCATTACAATACAAGAACTAGAGTCCTCCCTTAAAGATTTGGCCTGGGGGAAGGCTTCTGGCCCAGATAAACTTCCACTAGAAATTTACCAGGTGCTATTTCCTATCATTAAAGACGACATGTTGGCTAAGTTTATAGAAGCCCAAAATGGGAATCCACCACCATCGTGGGATGATGCAAGTATAATTGTATTCAGGAAAAAAGATAAGCCTGCGCATCTTCCTGCGTCATATCGACCTATCTCACTTATTAATGTTGATGCGAAATTGTATTCTAAAATCCTTGCAAATCGGCTGATTCAAGTTGTACCTGCCCATGTCTCCGAACAACAACATGGCTTCCTCCCAAGCCGCGGCACGATCAATCATATACACCGGGTCATTGCAACGCTAGACTACGCTGCCACTTATCATGTGAACGTTGGACTGGTGTTTTTAGACGCCGAAAAACCGTTCGATCGCGTTACATGGGCATTTTTATGGGCAATCTTGGGCAAAATGGGGTTTGGATCACAATTTATATCTGCTCAACAAGTTATCTACAGACATCCAAGGGCTAAGGTCTGCATGTCGGGGGAAGAGTCAACTGCAGTTAATATCACACGGGGGACACGACAGGGGTGCCCATGCTCACCTCTTTTATTTGCTTTGTACATAGAACCACTTTTAAAGATGTTGATGTCATCCCAACATATACAGCCCATGCTTTTGCCCGGGGGTAATATACGGGTGTTAGCATTTGCTGACGATGTCGCGGTCATAACATCCGATCCAGAATCTGCATTATGTGAAATTGAAAACCTGACTCGCGAATTCGGTATTGTGTCAGGCTATAAACTTAATATTCAGAAGACACAGGTCATATGTTCAGCAGGATTATGCACTAATGATAGCCGGGTAACCCCGGAGGCCAAATATTTGGGCATCAAAGTTAGATTATCACTTCAACAGTTAATTACGGTGAATTGGTCAGATATATTGCAATCGGTTAGAAGTCAACTAGAGAAAATAGAATGCTTACACTTGTCATTGGTTGGGAGACGCAACGTTTTAAAAATGACCATTTTACCAAAAGTTTTATATTATTTCCGGGCAATACCATTGGAGATACCTATACTACAATTGAGGAAATTACAATCTATAACTGACCGATTACAATGGGGCTGGAAATCAGCGCGAAGAGCGTCCAAATAAATGACATTACCAATCTTAAGGGGTGGATGGGCTGTTCCAAATTTTGCTCTATATTACTTGGCATGTCTTATGCAAAATATTAAATATTTTGCAATTGGCGGAACACCACCTACATTTGAAAGCCGAGATATCTTCTCTCTCTTACTTGGCCCACAATCTCGGCAAATGCTGCTTCGCTTTCTGGAACCCAGTTATTATAAAAGAACTAGGTTCAAATTAATACTTTCCGCCTTCAAAGGATGGCGGTCTATTCGGAAGTCTATTTCACTGGGACCTATTAATTTTTATACCCCCTGCAATTCTATAGAACTGCTCCCACCAATATTTAGGGATCGTACTATGTGTATATGGCGGGAAAAAGGCATAATAGATATAGGCAATCTGGCTCAAGATGGTATAATTGCTTCATTTCAGGAGCTAAAGGATATATATAGTCTTTCACAACAAGACTTTTTTAAGTATCTGCAAATCCGTAATTTTATTCTGAAACATCCAAATGCTTTACCGCTTTGCCATAATAACTTTATCGAAATACTTAAGAAAACATCACGTATAGGGACTATATATAATTATTTGCTGACTTTACAGCCCGATGATATGGAACAGCAGGAATCTAAATGGTCTATAAGATTAGGTACACCGGCAGTGTCTTTTCAAGAATCAATGTTAACTGCCGATAAAATTATTTTATCTGCCAATCTATTCTCACAGCATTACAAAACCTTATTTAATCTTTATCACACACCATTTAAAATGTTAAAGTGGGGTAATGCCAATAACGGGAAATGTTACAGATGTCAATCTGACTTGGCAGATATTGTACATATTTTTTCAGACTGCCCTATATTAAAACCTTTTTTGTATCCATAAAAAAATTCTTAGCATATATTACAAAGTCTTTTGTATTAATCACAAGAGAGATGATTATTTTTGGTTTATCAAATGATAATAATTTGTTTTTAGGTTATCAGAAAAATAAATATGTTATTTTTATGGCTATGGCTGTAGCTCGCCTATGTATATCTTCCATGTGGTTGAAGCCTGAAGCACCTACATATGAAATGTGGCGAGCAAAGTTTTATAATATCTTTTATTTAGAATTCAATCTTTATCGGATCAAATCAGTTAGGAAAATGCAAAAGGGGTACAAAATATGGCAGGTAATGATAGACCATCTGGATCCCTAAGAACTACCATTTCTTTTGGTTAAAATTTGATAATTTGTTGTGTTGATTGTATTCTTCTTTTTTCTATATTAGGATTGCTCCTAGTGTGTGTTTCATATTTTCATTTATTTGTAACCATATAAGTTAAATATATGCACCGCTAACTTTTTGTGTGATGGTATGCCGATTTTGCTTTAAGACAATGGTCTTATATGCATTTTTGTTTATATGGCTTTGAACTGAACTAATAAAAAATTTAATAAAAAAAAAAAAGTAAACCATGTGTATCTTTTGTATTACTTTTTGTGCTGCGGGCTGCAGCACATGTCGCAGTACAAAATAAAAACATTTTGCATATCCCTACACTATATGGCAGGCACCTCCAGGAGGTGCCTGCCACATGGTGCAGGGATATGTAGGAGGGTACCATAGGTGCTCCTCAGGGCCCATGGTAGAGGCCCAGGGAGAGAGGGGGGTCCGCTATGGGCCCCCCAAGTCACTTTCCATCTTCCTTTTCATGGTGGGTAAACCGCCATGAAACGGCCGACAGACACTGATATTGTAATCCCTACGGAGATGTCTGAGTAGGCACCACCAGCATTGTAGGTTTTACAGGCCGTCCAATGGGTTACTTGAGCTCGTTGGATTAGTGTTGGATGGTCTCTCCAACCGCTCACCATCCACTCGCCTCCACGGTCCGATGGTGGTGGACTGCCACCGATGGCCTGAAGGTGGTGGTCTCATCGCTATGGTAATCAGGCCCTTAGGCGCTGATTATTATGGTGGGTAGACTTGAGTCTGTCCGCTATCATAGCGGGATAGGGACCGGGTGCCTGTAATGCAGCAGTCCCGCACCACTAATAATGATGTGACGGCCACTGTGGCAGTTGCATCCAGTAATTTAACATTGTGGCGGGTGCTGCTGGCTCCAGCACCTGCCGCAATGTTAAATAGCCAGATTGTGCGTTTCCATGTGCAACACGGCAGGCACCGCATGATGCCTACCACCTTATGCATGGTAATGTAAGGGGGTAGCAGGAGTACCCCCAGTGCATTTTGATCTGATGGGCGGTGCCTTCGAGGCACCGCCCCCATATCCCCGCTCCTATCCGCTCCACCAGGCAATCGTTACGATTGCCTGTGGGGGATGTGTGGCGGGCAGGCGGACTTTGCGCCCGCCACGGTTGCGGAAAGATTCCCCCCTGCCATCCTGATGTGGTGGGGGAAATGGGCATGTAGATGCTGGAGGGACTGCCACCACCGGCCCGGCCATGGTGGTCCCTCCGCCATCATTTCAGCCCCTAAGTTACTGCTTTGTAAAAGCATGCAGAAAAAGAGTAGAGTAGATGCAAAATTGATTGTTTGATTAATATAAGTTTGTGCTTACTAAGATTCTATGGTTTTCTCTTAACGTGAAATCTAAATGTGACAGTAATGATGTATATGTGTGGAAGTTTGATAACTAGTTATCTTTGAATAATGATACATATATATATGTGGAAAACGTATTGAACTAAATATAAATTGGATAACTTGTGAAGAGATGAGTTAATACATTTCTTGCTCATGTTGAAGTGTGCACCAACTGAGAAAAAGAAATGGTGTTGCACGTAAATGTTAATTCTGATTTCACTGAAATTTTCACAGAATAACCTTTATATATGTACTAATGTAATGTGACTAACATGAAAATATTTTTAACGTTTTTTAGATAGTTATATGTTAGTACTTCCGAAAAGTAGTAGTGCATTATAGTTACACTTGTTATTTACAATGGGAACTAATCTGCTTCAAGCACATATTTACACTGCAAATCATATCTAAATGTCATAATTTATAATGAAAATGCATATTTGAATGCTTATATTCTTGCTTTTATTACCCTAACTTCAAATAGGCCTGTCTGCTTATTCATGCAAAATTCTTCCTCTCCTCTTGCTCAACTCTGTCTCCGTGGAAGAACATCTCAATATTACAAATGTATTAAAGCGGTATCCTGTTTTAGGAGTTCTCATGGGATTACCAGGACCATTCAGTACAATTATTGTTACACCAGGAACACATGCTTGGGAAATTGCCCTTTTGAACTAGTTCATGTGCCTTGTAAAAGGATCTATGTTTAACAGTCCACCTCAACTAGATGATTTAATCATTTACGTAACCTGAAATTACTATATTCAAACAAAATGTGTCTACTGTATGTCTCATGACAAAAATTAAAGGATCTCTGTTTAACGGTCCACCGCAACCAGATGATTTAATCATTTACGTAACCTGAAATGCCTATATTCCCACAAAACATGTCTACAGTATGTCTCATGACAAACACACTATAGGAACAGACCAATGCAATGGACTGAGTGGTCTGATCTGATGAGGTAACCTGGAAGGTGCCACCCCGGAAATATAATATTCGTTGGATTGATGATTGGTTGTAGTGTAGTTCCTAGTTTCCCACTAGGCCCTGCGCATTGGAATAACATAAACAGTAGTATCGACGTGGAACTGCTTATATTCCAGGCCTCCACTGACTATGCTAAACTTAATTGGGTTGTGTTACCAACTAGCTCAGAGGTCACTGGAAACTTTCTTCTCTGCATAGGAAGTGATCAGCTTCCTTGGCACAGACAAGAAGGGATTCAGTTTTCCAACAACCGTGCAACATGACAACTTTGCTCCTCAGATCAAGAGTCGATCTCTAGGGTCGTGTGAAACAATAGACATAGATTTCACTCAGTCAGTCTAGTGCAGTTTACTTTCACGGTATGTAGAGAATAGAGAGACGGGCGTTTATCAATAAAGGGTTAACATTTATTGAACAGTCTTTCTTCTCGTACAAGAGAAATGTATTGCCACAATTGCAATAACTGTTATTATGAAAAGTACGTACAGTAAGATAAGTATTGCGAAATAGAACTGTAAAAGCATTGATATGGTTTCTTAGCCATACAATGGTTTAAAAGTAATAAAACATATATACAGTCATATATACATTAGGCTAACATACTCAACTGGTGCTTCTAACTAAGCCTACCCCAGTGTGCCTGACCTAAGCCTAACACGTGAGAAGGGGAGTAAGTAAGTAGCTTAAGTTAAGTTGGTTTTGCCAAGGTTTGTTTCAAGAATTCTCGTCTAAGGGTTTAGTCAACACCATACCTCTGAATAGAATGATGGAGGATTGGTATCTCCTTCAGGGGTCTCTCTCGATATCCCAGTCACCTGCGAGGGTAAACCGGAAGCGCCGGGACTGGATTTCTCTGCACGAGAAATGCAGCGGCTTCTCTCAGCGCGTCGAGGAAGGAGGGGTGACAGCGTCCGCGGGCAGCTGGGCTGGATGTCTTCGCAGAGGACGGCTGCACGGCTCCTCAAGCGTACTGCACCATAGGTCGCGCTGTAGCGGCGATAATGGTAATCAGTAGCTTAACCACCACAGGATAGCAGGCTGCAGCGACAGAGTGCTAGTTTTTACCAACACGGGGTCATGCAGGCAGCCAGCATCAGCAACAGTAGCTCACAGCTAACAGCTCACAGCTTCGCATTGCTTAAGGCAACGTTGGTAATATTTATACCTGACAGGTGCCGGGTTTGACGCAAGTTTGCTGGACATAAGACGTCAATTAAAGATGTCACTAGGAAGTGACAGTTATCAGTTGCTCATTAGAGTTCCATTACTAATCAAAACATAGCAAGCGGGGATTTCCAGGTTTGCTAAGTTTTTATCTTGTTGAAGAACTCGGAGTGTTATCTAGGAATATCAGATAGTGACTGCTGCTCTGTCATTGCACTAATTGGTCGCAAAGGAAGTAGCAGAGAGTCATGCTGGAATGTGGCTTTGTTCGTGTGAGGCCAGAGATGACTTTACAGAAAATCGCACTTGAACGGTTATGCCAATATAGGGAATAAATGGATTTATAGCTGAATAGGGGCATAAGGTCACAGTATCGATCAGGAACCTAGATAAGCACGCAACATGGTGTGGGACATTCTTTTTCCCATGCAGATAGCTTCCTGTTGGACTAAGAGTAAACTATCAGACTGGGGGATTCTCCTGGCTGGTGCATACGCTGTGTGCACTATTCCCAACTTCTTTACTCCACGGGAGAGAATCTTTGAGCTGACATCATCCATGCCCTTTCCTGAACTTTCCTTTCTTTGGTAAATGATGGACCAAAGAGATCGAATTGATTATTATGTACTCCTAACTTTTAAAGCCTGTTATTGGTGTATTTACTTC
The DNA here is from genome assembly GCF_964263255.1 of Lissotriton vulgaris. Taxonomy (NCBI): domain Eukaryota; kingdom Metazoa; phylum Chordata; class Amphibia; order Caudata; family Salamandridae; genus Lissotriton; species Lissotriton vulgaris. The sequence goes on along the minus strand of NC_141691.1, from coordinate 645,521,047 downwards.
CTAAAATGCTGATAAAATTTAACATTTTATAAATCCTGTTTCTGTCTTTCGATGACTGGTCTCCAAAAATGTTTTGTGCATTTCCATAGTCAAATGAGGGGCAGGAATTCTAATTGAGGGGTCTCTAGTCACTAGGTACTAATATTCCTTGTGTGCATAGCTATAACTGAATTACTTGTTTGTATGATCCTAGCTCGTCACATTTTTTTCAGGAGATTTGGTTTAGCAGTGCCAAATTTGTACTTATATAGTGTACTATTGAGAGTCTTATACATGAATCTAATTACTAGCTTGTAAGTCAGTTATCCAATTCCTCATTGGATAGCTGGGTTGGATCCACTATACCCGACCCCTCTCGGCACGGTTCAAGATCCATAGGCAGACCACAATATATGATTCGATGCTGTAGTGTCAGGTAGATTAAAGATCAAAGTAAATGGGCCCAGTGGCGCTACAGCACAGACAAGCTATAAACAATAAACAGAGCCATAGGTTTACTAAAATTGATGGAACACACCAGGTTTGCCATGATGATCATCATGGAGCTTCTTGGTGTTAATAAAACTAAGACAGTAGAAATAGTTTGGAGCCAGCATGGAAGGTAGGGTCAAGAAGAAGGCTGTAGACTAGGGGCCTGATAACATGTTAGGCCAATTTAGATGGTGGAATACTGCATGACTGACATTACCATTTATAGCTGGTATCTCTGCAATGATAGATGACTTAATTTTTGTCCTCAGAATGGAAAATAAAATCCTGCCCCAAAATTGTTTCATCTGTTTCTGGATATGACTTCTTCGGAAGAGCCTATGTGGAGGTGTGGGGGGAAGTTGGTGATGATGATGTTGAGGTGTGAGCAAAGGTGTCAGGACAGCTGTGGGCTTGTAGAGTGAAGTTTTGCATGCTCGCCTTGAGCTTATACCCCCAGCATTTGCATGATCCTCATACGATGTTATGGGCTGTCTTTATTTTCCTAGTAAATTCAGGCAGGGTGTTTCCACACCTAGTAAATCAGAGTATGGAATAACCACATTGATGAAATAGGACTTATAATGTGCACAGCTACTCAGCATAGTGTTCCAGCGCAGTAGTCAAAGATTAGAAGATAATAACCGTAGTTCAAACCTCATTAAAAAGCCAATTTCTTAGCCTTTCATTAATGGCTGACCTTTAAAATAGGTGGCTAACAAACAAACATTGTATCTTCAAGGAACAACAAAGACAAGATAATGTGTCCTTCTCAAATAATGGCCACAAAAAGGCGTTGACGGCGTTTTGACCGCTGGGTTACTATGTGGTCATCATCAGGAACAAAAAGTGACTTGAGCAAAGGGATTTTTTGCTTGATGTACAATCAGCCAATCAAAAATTGTAATGGCCCTTGAACAGATATCCAGACTTTAGCGAATTCCGCAAGAGAAACAAAGATTAGCAGGTAGGCGTCTCAATACTGCCTCCAAGTATCCTCAAACCAGTGGGTTCATCAGGTGGCATCTTTAAATTGTTCTCACCAACATGTCCGATTGAATTGGCTCAACTCCAACGGTCACTTGCAGTGGCGGTGCTACCAACACGGCACCGCCACTGCAGTATTCAGACGCCTACCTGCTAATCTTTGTTTCTCTTGCGGAATTCGCTAAAGTCTGGATATCTGTTCAAGTGCCATTACAATTTATGATTGGCTGATTGTACATCAAGCAAAAAATCCCTTCGCTCAAGTCACTTTTTGTCCTGATGATGACCGCATAGTAACCCAGTGGTCGAAACACCGTTGACGCCTTTTTGTGGCCATAATTTGAGAAGGACACATTATCTTGTCTTTGTTGTCCTTGTAGATACAATGTTTGTTTGTTAGCCACGTGTTTGGCATGTGAATTGTGTTTTTTGTTCTGCCAACATTTCTCTTGAGCGTTTATGTTTCTTGGATTGTTTTTATATAAAAAATGAAATACATGCATAATAAATTCTTACTGCTTTTGTAAATTCATTTATGTGTGTATTTAGGCTTCTTCTTTTCCCTTTGTAATTTATTTATGTTATAATTGTTCACCTGAACCATCTGTTTGCTGCTATAATTAGTTGTCCCTGGTTCAGGGGTGTTGGATAGCCCTTGTAGTTTGTTAATGACCTTTAAAATAGGCCTCTTGTGATTGGGCAGAGAGATATTGTAATCAGGGTCATCCCTTCGTCCATTGTGTTATGGGCCGTAGGAATTTTCCCTTTCCATACCAACCTGGATAAACACTCTACTCCTTCGACAAATGCAAATTTAAAGGTGATTCCATGCTAGAGAAAGATGTATGTGAAAATCCAAACATCCAGAAGCTTGTGGGTGCTCCACTAAGAATTTAGGGTGCTTGTTCCCGAATTACATAACCCTGAAATTATCTAAACAGTAATAAAATGAAAACACATGCAAAAAAAATCCCAAATCAATTTAGAAAAATAGAGCAAATTTTAGTACATAACATGATGCCAATATGATAAAAGTCCAATAGGTAAAATAGGGGGTTATGAATTTTTTGGGCTCAAAATACCATCAAAAAGCATTAAGGGCCAATCACTGTCATCTGGCTGTGCTTGACCAGGACAAGGTCAAAAGTTAGGTCTGACTGCAATTGAGTGTGGGTAGGATATAAAGACCAGGTTCATCCTATAAAAGTAAGGTAAGGTCTCCATGTCTTCAGATTACCTTGGAAAGAGTTGTCCATGAAGCTGTTGACTTTTACTAGGAAAACTCTCAGTGGGAAAAATTGTAATTTTGCTCCCAGAGAAAGTCCATCGCCAGTCGTATACTCTTTGCATCTTTGCCCAGTGAAGATTGGTACCTATGGACTTCATAACATGGTAAGAGATTGGATTCAAAGCAAGGCTACAGATTATAGCCAAAGAGGGATCCATGAGCCTGGACATTTTCTCTGCAAAGTACAGCTGCATTGGATTTGCTGCTGAGAAGAAGAACGCGGCAAGAGCAAACTGAATCTTTGGTTCAATGGTGATCAGTATTCATCGGATTGACTTGGCAGGTTGGTCACGTTCCGTGTAGCTTCTCAAAGCAAAAAGTTGAAAAAACATTTCTAAGTCCCAGGTCTCATGAAACCTTAGGAGTAGTACATCTTGACAACTGCCAAGGGTCCAGGACCTTGGGGACGCCACTTGGGGGTCAACGCTCACTTCAAAAGAGGCCAGCAGCAGAGCCTAGTTTGAACTAGCCAGCTGGCTAGCTGCAGGAAAAGGCCTCTGGAAGTTTTCTGTGTCCCTTTAGCTGAAAAGGTCAGTCAACTGACACTTGGAGTCACTTCTGGGGTCCTGGGTAGAAATCAAGCATGCCCTGTGCTCCTTCATGTTCTTCAGAAAGCTTGGAGGTCCTTCTTACGATTCTTCACAGGTTGATGAGTGTTCTGAAGAGGGGCTTCTGCATTTATGCCCAGTGCCAGCTTGTGGGTGCGGAAAACTAACCAATGGGGTAAACATCCCACCTTACCCAATTTTGCAACACTTTGGCATTGATTCCGATCCGGTAAAATGCGCTCCGAATCGTCGTACGGAGCAATTTTCTCCGTACAAATCGTACCCGTACACGTCCCCGTACGTACGACGAAGTTCGATCCGTACCAGGAGCCAAAGACCGTACGAGTCGTACAGGACTCCGTACGACTAAAATATCCGTACGAGTCTCACTCGGAACCCGCTGTACGTGACATCGCTACAGTTCGCGGCTGGTTTTTACGACCCAGCAAGTACGATTCGTGTCGGGTACGCAACGTACGACCCTTTTTTTTACGGGAGCTGGAAACAGCTGTAAACGCATAGTTCGTGCCAAAACAAGTACAGAACGCCCCCCCGGGGATGCCGCGTACCCCCCATGATCGCCGGGGTACGCGCCGTACCCCTGCGATCATGTGGGGTACGCGGCGTACACCCAGCGTACACGGGGTACGCACCGTACCCCATGTACGGTGGGTGTACGGTGCACACCCCGTGTACGCTGGGTGTACGGCGCGTACCCCACATGATCGCAGGGGTACGGCGCATACCCCGGCGATCATGAGGGGTACGCGGCGTACGGTGTCAATGTGATTGAACGCTTTTCCGTACGAATCGCCCTTACCTGACGCGGACCATACGAATAGCTTCCTGATCACCCGGTCCGGATCGTACTCGCCGGGTCGTACGGTGTGTTTACGAGTCATACGGAAACGGCTACGAATATGAATCGTACGGGGGATTTTTTTTACCGGATCGGAATCGAGCCCTTTGTGTGTTTTTTTGTAAACTGCCCTGCAGTGCTTACCTCTTCCTAAATCCAACATAGGAGCACCCTTCTTCTTATTGGGCCCAAGCAAAGGCATGACTATGGAAATGGCAAACCCTCCCATGATTTAAAACCAGTTCTGGGGCAGCTACCCTTTCCATTTGTTTTGGAGCCAAGCTGACATGAACAATAAGGAAGGCAGGCCTAGGTATGAGTTATAATTGCCAGGAACAGGTTAGGAACCCTTTGAAGTTAAAGAAGAGCCAGGGCACAACTCCCCAGGCGATCTTGCTCATGGAAGAAAAAGGCCTGTACACCCAAGCTGTCTGTCCACTATCTGGGTGCAATCTACTTTTCACCACAGCGGAGTCATTCACCAGTCAGGTGACACTTCTGGCACATTTGGCTTAGGCAGAAAAATGACAATTTTTAAAAAGTGTAATTTTCAAAATAATAGTATAACATCTGACTTTACCATTAAGTTGGATTTTAAATTACTATTAAAATTAATAATTTTTCTTGCCCCTGCGATCAAAAAATTAAACATTATACTGTGTTATAATGAATGCAACAAAGTGTTTTTGTATGGGAGAAATAACTTTGCTACATTGAAAAATACATTTAGAGGTCTCCCACTAGCAGGACATCTAAAACTTTAAATATACATATCTTACTTTTTTTTAAATCATGCACCCTGTCTTATGGAGATTTAGGGTTGACCTTAGGGGTGACATATAAGTATTAAAAAAGGAAGGTTTAGGCCTGGACAAAGGTTTATTTTACCAGAATGACATTGCAGCTTAAAACTGCACCCCATGGCAGCAATGGCAAAGAGTGTGTAGTGAGGAGCTTGTAGTTTAGTAAGATTTATTTAAGCAGGTAACAGGTACTATAACAGGTATTTGAGTTCTGAAGGACAGCCCCACCAGGAGCAGCCTGGCTGCTTCTCAGCCCATGTCCCCGTACGTACGACGAAGTACGATCCGTACCAGGAGCCAAAGACCGTACGAGTCGTACAGGACTCCGTACGACTAAAATATCCGTACGAGTCTCACTCGGAACCCACTGTACGTGACATCGCTACAGTTCGCGGCTGGTTTTTACGTCCCAGCAAGTACGATTCGTGTCGGGTACGCAACGTACAACCCTTTTTTTTACGGGAGCTGGAAACAGCCGTAAACGCATAGTTCACGCCGAAGCAAGTACAGAACGCCCCCCCCGGGGACGCCGCGTACCCCCCATGATCGCTGGGGTACGCGCCGTACCCCTGCGATCATGTGGGGTATGCGGCATACACCCAGCGTACACGGGGTACGCACCGTACCCCATGTACGGTGGGTGTACGGTGCGCACCCCGTGTACGCTGGGTGTACGGCGCGTACCCCACATGATCCCAGGGGTACGGCGCGTACACCGGCGATCATGGGGGGTACGCGGTGTACGGTGTGTATGTGATTGAGCGCTTTTCCGTACGAATCGCCCTTACCTGACGCGGACCGTACGAATAGCGTCCTGATCACCCGGTCCGGATCGTACTCGCCGGGTCGTACGGTGTGTTTACGAGTCGTACGGAAACGGCTACGAATACGAATCATACGGGGGATTTTTTTTACCAGATCGGAATCGAGCCCGTTGTGTGTTTTTTTGTAAACTGCCCTGCAGTGCTTACCTCTTCCTAAATCCAACATAGGAGCACCCTTCTTCTTATTGGGCCCAAGCAAAGGCATGACTATGGAAATGGCAAACCCTCCCATGATTTAAAACCAGTTCTGGGGCAGCTACCCTTTCCATTTGTTTTGGAGCCAAGCTGACATGAACAATAAGGAAGGCAGGCATAGGTATGAGTTATAATTGCCAGGAACAGGTTAGGAACCCTTTGAAGTTAAAGAAGAGCCAGGACACAACTCCCCAGGCGATCTTGCTCATGGAAGAAAAAGACCTCTACACCCAAGCTGTCTGTCCACTATCTGGGTGCAATCTACTTTTCACCACAGCGGAGTAATTCACCAGTCAGGTGACACTTCTGGCACATTTGGTTTAGGCAGAAAAATGACATTTTTTAAAAAGTGTAATTTTCAAAATAATAGTATAACATCTGACTTTACCATTAAGTTGGATTTTAAATTACTATTAAAATTATTAATTTTTCTTGCCCCTGCGATCAAAAAATTAAACATTATACTGTGTTATAATGAATGCAACAAAGTGTTTTTGTATGGGAGAAATAACTTTGCTACATTGAAAAATACATTTAGAGGTCTCCCACTAGCAGGACATCTAAAACTTTAAATATACATATCTTACTTTTTTTTAAATCATGCACCCTGCCTTATGGAGATTTAGGGTTGACCTTAGGGGTGACATATAAGTATTAAAAAAGGAAGGTTTAGGCCTGGACAAAGGTTTATTTTACCAGAATGACATTGCAGCTTAAAACTGCACCCCATGGCAGCAATATCAGACAAGTAGACCTGTTGCACAGTGGTATTTTAGAGGGTGGTGGAATGAGTGCTGTAGTACACTAGTCGGAATAGACAACAGGAGTGTAACCCATAGACCACATTGAGATATGGGTGTACATGTGTAAAAAACAACAATATCTCAATTGGATTCACTTTCGTAACAGAAGCCTTCGTATGTACAAGACATTACAAAAGATCTGAACATAGAAAAAAGAGAGACTCGGAATTTCAGTTGATTTAGAATTGCATATAGCATCATATATTTAAAGACATATTTACGCAAAGACAATTAGGAAACAGTTTGAAATATCAGCACTGGAGGCATATAATGCATATGGCAATCCAAGGGGGCTTTGTGCGCTACGTGATAGTGAGACAAACGGTGACGGCCCAAGTGACATATGAGTGAAAAAATAGCGAAGGACGCAAATTAACAAAGATGAAAAACAATATATACATAGTTTCTGGTTCCTCTTTGGTGAATGGGTATTTACAATTAGTTTGGGAACCAGAGGAAGTGCTGCTCCATGAGTTGCGCTGTATTGTGGGTTGATGGCGTTTCGATCCAATTGATTTAGGATCTTCATCAGGACCGGGTTGGCAAATGATGATGGTGATCTTGGTAAAGGCACAGTAACGGAGCCCCGTTAGGCTGTGGGAGAACCAAGAGGTGGAGACAGTCGAGGAGAGGTACCATTACAGGATTCAATCAAAGGATGCGTGAATGGGTCCAAAAACGGAGCACCGTTCTGGAACAGATTAGGAGAAGGATATCTCAAATAGGTCCGGTGATCTGCTGCCCGTGTCACGGAGTGGGACCGTAATGGAGCACAGGAATGGAGCTCCGTCCTGGCTATGAAGGATAATTAAATGGAATGGGCGCAGCAGGGTCAGGTGATCCCCTGCCTGGCTTCCGATGTGGAAACCGTGGAGACGGAGATAAGCAGCCGTTCGGGTCAGGGGATCCTGGACTGGTCTGGCGATCTGTTCAGTAGATCGCAATCAACTGAAATTCCGAGTCTCTATTTCTTCTATGTTCATATCTTTTGTAATGTCTTGTACATACGAACGCTTCTGTTACCAAAGTGAATCCAATTGAGACATTGTTGATTTTGACGCAGTCCACTAGTAGCATTTAATTTACAGAAACTTGGTAAATGTTGTACCATATACTACAAGAGCAGAGTGGAGCTAGGGGAAGAGAACTGTGAGCAGGGATTGTTGAAGGACGACTGTGAAAAGCAGAAGACTTATTCGAAGACTGGTGCTTCTAGGAAGCATTGCATGGCAGAGAACCAAGGGCAATCATAGCTATCATCAGCGTGAAGGAATGGAGACTTGAGAGCCGACCAAGAGCAATATGCAGGTGAACGCTGGAATAGGTCGACCCTGTTGAAAGTGTGTATTGTTGGAAATGTGTTTTGTATATTTTGCCTTTCTTTGTTTTTATTGTACTTATGTGATAGTGTGTGTCAAAGGACTGATATTGCTAAATCACTGTGCATTCCCATTCTTTCCAATTGTATTCAAAGGTAGTAGCAACGGTTGTTGAACACCTCCATTCAGACTCTGTTGATCAGTTCATATGACAAATACAATGGGGTTTAAAACATTTTAAGTGATTTTAGGTGAGTTTAAAGTCCTTATGGAAAAAGTGGTAGCTGACGAAGTTATTTAGTGCAAACGCACAAAGGAGTCGTTTACCTCTGGAAAAAAGATCTCTGAAACAATTTTACAAAAAGTAAATGCAGAGGTGACTGTCAACAAAATAGTGAGGCTCTAAAAAAGATTCCATGATTTACTGTACCTTGTACATGAGAAGATCAGAAACAAACAAGAACAAAGTCTAGGAATGAGAGACAATGTCCGAAGTAATCAATAATGACACTTCTGCAACAAAGAGTGTGTAGTGGGGAGCTTGTAGTTTAGTAAGATTTATTTAAGCAGGTAACAGGTACTATAACAGGTATTTGAGTTCTGAAGGACAGCCCCACCAGGAGCAGCCTGGCTGCTGCTCAGCCCATGTCCAACTGTCACTTCACCTCACTGTGTCCCATCATTCTGAGTCTGATCAGACTCCAACATTCTATTGTGTTCAGAGCACAGGCACTGGCTGAGCAGGTGGTGGAAAATACATTACAATACATACGCAGGATACTACATATCCCTTTTACTTCCAACAGAAGAACAAATGCAATATATGATAAAATATGATGAGTGTGAACAAGGGAGAGATGCTAAGGATGGAACAACGGAGTGACAGAGAGAACATCCAGAAAAAGAGCAAACCAAGCAGAGTGAGTTGGTAGATGGGAGAAGACAAGGAGGAGAAGGTAAAGTGTAAGTAAACAAAAGGAAAACTCAACCTCTACAACAATGAAATAGAAAGAAGGGGACATTGTGACGCAAGAGAGAAAATACAAAGTGTAGCGACAGACGTACCAAAGACAGCCCCTACGCACACACACTGGCCAGGTACTCAAGCAAGGAAAGAAAGACAAGGCATGACAGGAACAGAACAGAAGACATACCCAAGCACAGGGAGAAGAGAAGGAAGAGCTTCCTCATGAGCAAGGAAGAACAAAACAGACAAAGAAAGGGAGAAGACACAGGAAATAATGACAAAGACGTGTAGGATCCAAATTCCAAAGATGAAAAGGAAGTGTACATCAATAGGAAATCTGATCCAGAGAAAACATAGAGGAAGCGAAGAGACATAAACAGTATCACTAAACTCCTCCCCATCTCCAAATGGATAATACAAATAATGATTGAGTGTAACATTACGTAAATGAAACATCATAGAAAATGCATAGGAAATGACAGCCAATGAGACTAAAACCCATGGCAGTCCTCTACTCCAGAGCAGGAGGGTGAGTAGCACTGTGAAAGGGACAAAATGTCACGCCAAAGCAGGCCGTGTAAAGTGAACCCTCAAGTAGAGGAAAATAGAACTGCCCTGTAAAGATGGACGTAATACCCATAAGACACCCTGTGTGAGGGAGACTATGTAATAGAGATGGGACTAAGACCCATAAGACTCCCTGTGTGAGGGTGACTGTGTAAATGTAATTGGGACTGTGACCCATGAAACTTTACCCTGTGTAAGGGAAACAGTGTAAATGTAAATGGGACTGTGACCCATGCAACGGTACCTTGTGTAAGGATAAAAACCATCTGTAGCTCAAGTAGGCACGTGAATGAGCGAATTGGGGAAATAACTCATTGCCCTCCCTGTGTAGGGAAGAGTTACAGTGTAAAACGTACACATGTAAAATGGACAAAGAACCCATAAAGGTTTGTACTCAATGTCCTCAAATGCAAAATGTAGCCCATGTAGGCATGTGTATGTTCAAAAGGAGAAACAAGTGTATATTATGTCAGGAGCTTAACATATTATGCGGACAAACCCCATCAGGCAAACTTGTAGAGAGTGTGGTAGATGAAAAAAAAACAGATCCTTGATGTGGTGCTCCAAAAACCGCCAAAAAGGAACTGTAAACACAGTCAAGCCACATATCGGCTTCCATACTGATACACAAAAGTGTTAGGAGACAGGTGTGCGTGTTACCGTAATCCTGTGACACCCCAGCATTAGAGCAAGACGTGTAGCAGTGAATGCTATGGACCACTGCAGTGGTAGAGCGTTCAATAGTGTGGCTTAGATGAACCTTTAGCAGTACTCCATAAAATAGTATATGTTGTAAATACAACAGAGGGAAAGCATGCTTTATAACCTTACTTGCACCTGCCGCTTGGCTTCTTCATGCGCTGAGCTGTGCATAGCAAACTAATGAGGATGAGAGTAGGAGGTGAGGGCCAGTTTTCAAATAAGGCTGAAAATGGAACACACAATGATAACATGCGTGCGCCCACTGTAAGAAGAATGGCAGTGGAGTAGAGCTGGTGAAAGTCTTCTTCATAACAGGGATACCACAATGTTTTAGGAGTCCTAGGATATGAAAACCGGATATAGATTTTACTGTTCGCAGCGTCACCACTGTAGCGATCCTAGCAGATCACAGCTTGCTTCCCTTACACTTGTGGAACTTGCTGGGTATCTCTGCAAAATCATTAAAAAAAACATGGCGGCATGCACACAGCATGCTGCCAGATGGCCCACAGCACGCTAGTGCGCCACACCATGGGGCAGATTTATGAAGGACTTGCGCCGCCGGTGCGTCACTTTTTCCCATGTTAAAAATGACGCACCGGCGGCACAAGGCCTTCATAAATCTGCCCCCATGTCTTTAAACCTGACTAGATGTGACGTCACAGAGGGCTCACATGAAGATGATCCTTGCGGTCCGCTAACTGAGGAAAACATCACATGCAGCAGGTGTTGTGTCCTGCAGATGGGGAGTGATCGCCCTAGGGGTATCAATCTGGGACCTACACTCCGGGGCATCTAATCCTGACTAGGCCTAACACGTGGCCCTAGAATAAACTCAGTCGGACACTGGGAATAACTTTGTTGCTTGGTCTGCGCGCCTCTGAACGCCTGCGTGCGTGCGAGACCTCTTTTTATTATCAGGAGTCACATAACATAACAGAACATAACATTCCTCCTAAAATAAGGAAAAACCAAAATCACACTTCAACATTTTCACTCCAGCCTCAGGGAACATTAGGACCGATACCTTCAGCGTCCTTTAAGCGCAGCGCCAATCTACTGGCTGGTCTGCTCAACTATATGCATATTTAAAAGGGAACAGTCTTACGTGAAGTAGTCTCTTAACCAGCCGGAGGGGGTGGGATTGTCTCTTAATCGACGTTGCGACCCCCTGTGACTCAGCATTTCCGCTCCAGCCTCCGACTCGTGACTTGGCGCCTCTCTGTCGGCCCCCTCCGGATCTGGGGCCTCCTTCACTGGAGGCCTGTGGATCGTTACTTTGTCTGACCTCGTGACTGGGTGTTGATTCGACATTTGGTGAATTAGTTGCAGTTTCAGTTTGTTCACCACCCTGTCGACGCTCTGACTCCGGGGCTGCTGAATGAAACAGTTTGAAGTGAGACACATTGCGAGTCACCCTCTCTCGTCCTCGAATTACTGTGAGACGGGTGCCTTTCACCCCAATCACTCGCCATGGCCTTTTCTCATAATTGAGTCTAAACTTGCCACTAGTGACGCGATTGCGAAGAAGCACCACATCTCCTCGTCTGAACTGGGGTGGCACTGCCCGTCGTCTTTGGCTGATTTTGGCAAACGTGGTGTTTCTTCTCCTCGCAACCACCTCTTCATTTACCACTTCAGGTGACCACTGTGGATGATGAGGGATGGAATCCGTTATCACTCTTCCTAGGAGAAGATGTGCTGGGGCAACCCCCGTTGTGGAGTGAGGGGTCTGGCGATAGCTTCGAAGAAACGTAAAGATGGCCATTTCCACGGACTGTCCCTTATTGTATTGTATTGTATTGTATTGTATATTGGATTTATATAGCGCTTATCACCCAGGGGTCTCTAAGCGCTTGCCTTGGGAACCCGTCCTGGCTTTTCCCTGTGAGTTAGCCCCTACAGGGCAACCCCAAGGTGAAAGCCAGCCATCCCGCCGTGGGGGGCCGTTGTGGAGATTAAGCAAGCTTAATGCCCAGAGTTGCAGAGTGTGAACCCATGATTAGGTCAGGCACTGAAGCGAGAATTATCAAGTCCGTGGACATTTGAGCTCAAGACCCTGCCGCGTCGGGAATTGAACCCTGGTCCCGGGTCTGACCTCTGCTTCAGGGTCTGCCTGCTCTAACCAGTGAGCCACACTTCTCCTTATCATGAGCAATACGGATAACTTTGTTCAGTGTCCTCATGAACCTCTCGGCTTCCCCATTGGCTTGAGGCCACCGAGGTGTTATGCGCCTGTGGCGTGTCCCAAGAGATGACAAGTAGGTGGCCAAATCCTGTCCTTGAAATGGCGGTCCATTGTCCGTTCGAAGTTCCTTCATGGCACCATGAGTGGCAACAATCTTTTCTATTTTGGGTATGACACAGTCTGCGCTGGTACTTGTTACGATTTCCACTTCGGGGTACTTTGAATGGTCATCTATCATTACCAGAGTGTGTCTTCCATCCGGGAGACTGCCAAAATCCATACTGACCCGCTCCCAGGGTCCCTGTGGTCGGGGCTCCACAATGATGGGGGCTTCCCGGGAGGTGTCTCCCGTGACTTGGCAGGCAGTGCACGACCTCACCACGCTCTCCACCATGTCGTCCATGAGGGGGAACCATACTTTGGTTCGCAGCCGGGCCTTGGTCTTGACCATCCCCTGGTGACCTATCTGGGCTAGTTGTATCACTTGTCCCGTGAGAGCCGTTGGTATTACTAGGCGATGTCCTCGCAGTAGGCATCCTGCCGGGTCTTCATTAAGTTCAGCCCTGACATGGTACAAACTTTCCATAATTTTCTGAGCCTACGGGGTGAGCTTCTTCCAGCTCTCCTTAGCTTTCTGCCAGTTGGCAGTCCGAAGGAGGTCCTTGGTCCGCTGTATGCAGGCGTCTTGAGCCGTGGCGCTCACGACGTCCTCCAGGGATATGGGACGCGGGCATGACCTGGCCACTACCCACTTCACATACGCTTCTGTCTCTTCCGCCTCATCCATCTCTTCTGGAGTCGTGGGCCTGGGATGTCGCGATAAGTAATCTGCCGGGTTCTTCGCTCCTGGTTGATACTCGATATTGCAGTTGTATTCCTGCAGTTGCAATATCCATTTCTCAATTCTTGGGGGTGGCTTCGATGATGTCCCTGAGAACAGAGCCACCAGCGGCTTGTGGTCGGTCACCACCGTAAATGGCTTGCCATAGACGTACAGGTGGAAGTGGCGACATCCCCAATGAATTGCGATGGCTTCTTTCTCGATCTGTGAGTACCTTTGCTCAGTGTCCGTGAGGGACCTGCTGGCGAAGGCAACTGGTGTCCAGTCTATTTCATCTCTTGGCCTTTGCATTAGTACGGCCCCCAACCCCGCCGGTCCGGCATCTACCGCGATAAGTGTGGAGTTTCGCGGGTCGAAGAACGCCAGCGTGGTGTTGCTGGAGAGGGAGCTCTTGATGTCCTGGAACGCCTTCTCCTGTTCCGGTCCCCAGCTCCACGGAGTGGAGTCCTTAGTGAGCTCACGCAGTGGGAGGGTCAGGTTGGCCAGGTCCTTGATGAAACGACCACAGTAGTTTACCATGCCAAGAAAACTCCTGACTTCCGTGACCGTCGTGGGTGGTGGCGCATCCTTAATGTCTTTGACTTTGTCAGGATCGGGGTTGACGCCGTCAGCTGAGAAGACATACCCAAAGAACCCTAATTTGGTCCGTAAGAATTCACACTTGTCTCGGTGCAGCGTGAGTCCCGCACTGCGGAGTTTGCGGAACACCTGCGCCAACCGCTGATTGTGTTCTGGAATTGTTCGGGCATGCACCATGATATCATCGCTGACATTTATCACTCCAGGTATGCCAGCGATCAGCTCCTGAATGACATTCTGGAAGACTTCAGCCGCACTGGATATCCCAAAACTAAGTCTGGTGTATCTGCGAAGCCCAATATGGGTGGAGAAGGTTGTGATGTTCCTTGACTCTTGTCTAGCACCAGTTGGTGATACCCCGCACGAAGGTCAAGTTTGGAAAACCAACAGGCTCCAGCCATTTCCCCGATTAAGTCATCTATCGTGGGGGTGATATGGCGCTCCCTCTTGATGGCAGCATTTGGGAGGCGCATATCCACGCAGATCCGGACTACTCCCGGCTGTTTCGGTTTCCGCGTGACCACGATGGGCGAAACCAAGGGGGTGGGGCCTGATACCTTCTCGATTATTCCGGCTGATTCCAGCTTCTGCAGTTCTTCTTCCACTAGTGGCCGAAGGTGGAATGCAATGCGACGGTGTCGCAGGGCCACTGGTTGCACAGTGGGGTCCACGTGCAGATGTATTTCACAACCTTTGAGACACCCAATTCCCTCAAATAGATCAGGAAAGTCCATGATCAGCTGTTGCACCGACTCTTCATGCACTCCAAAGGCAAATGTGACCACCCCCAGGTCTTCGGCTGTTCTACAGCTCAGAAGCATGCCTTGACCCTCTTCCGACACGAAGATGTTGGCTCGTGTGACTTTGTCCCCATGGCGGACTGCTGCTTTGAACTTCCCACGGATCCGGAGCGGAACGTCTTGACCATAGGCATACACCGTGATGGGGGTGGGGCTGAGTCTCGGAGGTGTAGACATGTTGCTGTAGAGAGACGCACTCATAAGGTTTATAGATGCGCCGGTGTCTACTACCACCATGATTTCCTGATCCGCCACCTGGATGGAGCATTGGGGCAGGGTCCTGGTGCGTCTGGTGGCGGTGCCGATCATGTGCACCTTGTGTACGGTCCGCTCCTCTTCGTCATCGTCATCCATGTCGCTGTTGCTGGGCTCACCTTCTGCGACCGTGTGCACCGTCTGGCGGGGCTTGCGGAACCTCTTGGACCGGCACACTTTTTCGAAGTGGTTCATCTTGCCACATCTGTGTGCATCTCTTGCCCCGTGCTGGACACTCTGGTGCCGGGTGTCTCGGGCCTCCACAGTAACCGCATGACTGTCCTGATGCCCCGCCTTGAGGGGGTGTCGCTCTTTTGGGCCATTTTGATGGTGTCTGGACCTGTATCTTGTTGATCGGTTCCACCTTCACATTGGCTTGTAATGCAGCCTACATGTGGGCCGCCCTGGCCTTGGACAGCTCCTTTGTGCGGCCAAGGGTGAGAATATCGGGTAGAGGCTTCCCCGATTCTTCCAGGATCCTTTCTCGCAACTTAGCAGAAGCGCACCCTTGAATTATCTGTCCCCTGATCTCCTCTGTTACATCCTGGAACCCACAAGTTAGTGCCAGTTTCTTAAGTCTGGTGTGGTATGCATCCAGCGACTCTTCCGGCAGTTGCCGTGCTTGTCGGAAGATGAACCGTTCATAGTCCTGGTTCGCCATTGGCTCAAAGTGTGCATTGAGTGCGTTAATCAGGGTATGATGAGTCTTGGGGGTCGCCTCTGTGAGGGTCCGAGCGATGGAATGAATGTCTTTGCCACCAAGGTGGAGAACCATGGCACGCTTCCGTTCCTTGTGGACCTTGGTGGCCTCGAAGAATATTAGGAGCCTGTCCACCCACTCCTTCCATTTCGGAGCGAGAGTGGAGGGCGCACCCTCCACCACAAACGGTTCAATGGGCGGAATGGTAGCCATCGCCCAGGACGCGCTTGATTAGGCCCGTGGCCGGCCGAGGTGAGGTCCGAGAAGGCACTTCGATGGGGCCGTCGACGACTGGGGTTGTGCACGGACGTGTCAATGCCCACCGGCAGTGTGGACGATGACCGCTGTGTGTCCCTCAGCGACCGCAGCGGAGCGCGTGCGACCGGCGCTCCGGACTCGGGCGGCAATGCAGCGCCTAGGGATGGGCATACACCACGGCCCCTCGAGCAGCTAGGCAGGACCGGGCGCCGTCCAGATCGCCTCGCCAGGCGTGCCAAGGTGCGATTCACGCACGTGCCACCGAGCACGGTGCGGCACCGGACGGGAAGATCCTGCGGGGGAATGGCCTCGCGTGACCAATTGTGCTTCGAAGCGCAGCAGGGTAGCGTCGGGCAGCGCCCCTCACCTTCAAAGAGCCAGGGATAGAAGTCGTCGTCCCTCCAGGTGCGCTGTGTGGGGGTGTGTGTGGCAGCAAGGCACGAGCACCACGAGCGAAGGAGAGCGCTCGCAGCCGCCTCACCCGAGAATGGGCACACACACGCCCGTAGCGAGGGGTCGGCAACCACCCTCGTCGCCAATTGTTGTGTCCTGCAGATGGGGAGTGATCGCCCTAGGGGTATCAATCTGGGACCTACACTCCGGGGCATCTAATCCTGACTAGGCCTAACACGTGGCCCTAGAATAAACTCAGTCGGACACTGGGAATAACTTTGTTGCTTGGTCTGCGCGCTTCTGAACGCCTGCGTGCGTGCAAGACCTCTTTTTATTATCAGGAGTCACATGACTAGCGCGCCCCAGGCCCGGGGCGCCAGGGGCGGACCTCCAGGAACATAACAGCAGGCACTCTAAGGAGCAATGGAAATAACGGTAAAAACAACCTCTATACCAGTAAGGCATAGAAGTTTAACCGTTGAAAAAGATGTAAAAAAAACTCACCACAGCTTTTCTTCACAGGGGCAATGACGGGGATAATGTAAAAAGAGGCACAGTGGAGACATCTGTGTACATGGCACAAAAAATGACACAAGATCAGATTTTCTTCTGACAACTACAAGAAAAGTGTCCAATTTCTCAATGTCTTCAAAAGTGAAACTTCACTGCGTATACAGCAGGTATGCATCTACCAAGAACAGGAACATTGTAAGCAAAGTTTGAGGCCAGTGCGAAGTAGGTGGTAAATGTTGATCTGTAGAATGTAGATTTTGCCAAGACAGCAATACGTCGGGAAGAAAACCTGAAGCCAACACTAGTGCAACCCTTCACGAAGGTCAGCAGAATGTGCACAGGATCACACAATGCAGGGTGCACCTACCAACAGCATCAGCCACACAGTTCCAAGTCACACACTGCAAACTCCAATACTGCCTGATGTAGAATGGAGACAGACCTTCCATGACCACATCCTCTTACCACAGTTTTGAAATAGTGGTGGAACAGACAGGTTACTGAAAGTTTTAGAAGGTGTGGGACCGGCTGTAGAGATAAATCCTTAGTCCAATGAATGGAGAGTAGATGAGCACAACACGCCTGGGCTAGGGCTGTCCAATGGTGAAGACACTGGTGGGGCTGAACGGCGTAGTGCTGCATCATAATTGTGTTGTTTTCTTCTTTTCCTTTCTGTGAAAAATGTGTTTCTTCTTTTTATGTTGTCTTTGTTGTTCTGTGTGTTACACCCACCTTTCTTCTTCATGTTTCTGTGGAAACCTCCTCGTGTACTTCTTGTGGTTGTCGCAGCAGTATTCTCTGTGCCATCTCCAGTTCCTCTCTTGGTTGCCAGGTTACTGAGATCCGCTTGTTCCACGTAGGTAAGTCACCAACTCGTTGCCAAATAAATGAAGTGAGGAGGTCCACGCAGGAAGTTTGCAATTTAGTAAGATTTATTCAAGCAGGTAACATGTAGTATAACAAGTAGTTGAGTTCTGAAGGAGAGCCCCACCAGGAGCAGCCTGTATGCTGCTTAGCCCATGTCCAACTGTCAGTTCACCTCTATGTGTCTCAACATTCCGAGGATCATCAGACTCCAACATTCTATTGTGTTCAGAGCACAGGCACTGGCTGAGCAGGTGGCGGAAAATACATTACATTACATATGCAGGATACTACAGAGTGCTTGCTGTCTGTAATGCAGCCTTGAAGTGTTTGGAGTAACTGGCACAGAAGCAAGAAAGGGTTCCTATCTTATAAGCAGTTCTATGTTTACTCTATAAAAGGTGCGAGCTGCCCATGTCACCACTTTATTGCAGTTTTCTCTGACCCAGAGTTTCTAGTCCGGAAACTCCACACAACTCATAGTTAACCAAAGGGAGCCACTTCATACCACTTGGGTTAAATCATGTTTCCTTTTTATTTGTTCGCTCTTTGTGTACCCATCTCTATTAATTGTCTTTCCACATAACAATATTTCTTCTACGATTTAAATGTTTTAGTATCTGTGAAATGGATGTAATAGGCACAATGGTAATTGAATTCTGTGTTTTGAATAAACCCTTTAACAGCGTGCACGTAATTTCAGCCTCTACAGTTTAGGCAAACAAAAATACAAAGTAGTCAAGCAGTTGCAAAACAAAAATCATCAAAAACGTAGTAGCGCAAGCAAAAAAAATAACTATTATAAAAAATCAAAATGAAAATGAACAGGACAAGCCAATTGGTATTGAAAAGCCAATTAATTACATTTAGGTCAATACTCAGTCGGATTGGCCTGCAGTCTTGCAAGTCAGCATCCAATATGAACAGCACTCTGATGGACAACTAATCATCTTGATTCTGATCAGTACTTGACTCTTGATAGTAAGGTGACGGTTAGTACTGACAATAAAAAGTGAAAATCAACACCACTGCAAGTTCCAGACCATCTGGGAAATGCGCTAATTCTCAAACAACACAAATGAGACGATTAAAAAATTCTGAAAAACAGCAACAGTTACTAGGCATAGTAAATCCGAGAACATGGTCTTGTTAGACCATTGGGCAGCACTCACAGTGAAGCTAGCCTTTGGCCAAAGTGGGCTGACCCGTTGCTCTATTATGTTTGCTGTAATAGGTGGAAGAAAATCTGAATGCAATAGCAGATCAATGGATTAAAAGGGTTGATTGAAAGTCCCTATAAGTAAGTATAATATTCATATATTTTAGTAAAATGACCAGTTCTTGGTTATTACATTGTTCTGCATTCTGTCCATCAACTGTTGTTTTTGCATTTGTCACTCTGAGTGGGACGGGTATGCTCAGACGTGAGTCCCGTGCTCTCCATGCTACTGGAATCAAGCTATCCTGGCTGATGAAGGCTGAAAGCTCGAAACCGGTCCTAGAATGCTTGTTTCCAGACCAGGGAGGACCTGGCCTGGCAGATCGGGCTGAGCTGTTCCCATGGGGCACAGGGTCAAGACTGATTTGCATATGGCTGAGTTCAAACTGAAACGGCATGGTGAGCAAATAAACGATGGATTTAGGCCCAGATCTCTGTACTGTACTGGGGTGAATGTATGACATTGTTCTGCATTCTGTCCATCAACTGTTGTTTTTGCATTTGTCACCCAGAGTGGGACGGGTATGCTCAGACGTGAGTCCTGTGCTCTCCATGCCACTGGAATCAAGCTATCCTAGCTGGTGAGGGCTGAAAGCCAGAAACCGGTCCTAGTATGCTTGTTTCCAGTCCAGGGAGGACCTGGCATGGCAGTTCAGGCTGGACGGTTCCCATGGGGCACAGGGTCAAGACTGATTTGCATATGGCTGGGTTCAAACTGGAATGGCATGGTGAGCAAAGAAACGATGGATTTAGGCCCAGATCTGTGTACTGTACTGGGGTGAATGTATGACATTGTTCTGCATTCTGTCCATCAACTGTTGTTTTTGCATTTGTCACCCCGAGTGGGACGGGTATGCTCAGACGTGAGTCCCGTGCTCTCCATGCCACTGGAATCAAGCTATCCTGGCTGATGAGGGCTGCAAGCCCGAAACCGGTCCTAGGATGCTTGTTTCCAGTCCAGGGAGGACCTGGCATGGCAGTTCAGGCTGGACTGTTCCCATGGGGTACAGGGTTAAGACTGATTTGCATATTACTGGGTTCTAAGTAGAATGGCATAGTGAGCAACAAAACTATGGATTTAGGCCCAGATCTCTGTACTGGGGTGAATGTATGACATTGTACTGCATTCTGTCCATCAACTGTTGTTTTTACACTAATAGCATGTCTAAACATGACCCGAGCAAGAAAAACGTGAATACAAATTGTAGTGAGGGATTTCTCCTACAATTTCAAGGATTGATGAAAGAAGGACGATTGAATGTTTCAGCAATAATATTGAAACTCATTTAAAAAGGGAATTCCACATCTGAAAGGCAAAATTAACCGCAAATCAACATCTGAAGCTGTTGGGATTGATAGACCCTCACAGGCTACTGCTCTTAACGTTTTCCATCCAGCCCCGTGTTTTTTACCAGTGAGATTGACAATGATTCGTGGGGCATGTTTCATACAAAACAAGGAACACCTGGTTTCAAATGTGCAGGGAATTGGCAATCACTTGTGGCAATTCTATTACAGAAAGGACAGCGCATATCTGCAGTGTCTGTCCGTAATACATATTTGCATTCACAAGTCAAAGGTATTGTTCAGGCACAGGAGGATCAGAAAGTAAACATTCTTCAAGACCCATATTTGGTATGTTCGACTTGTGCAATCAAGACATCGGAATTTAAAATGTGCTTGCTCGATATCTGTGGTCCAAAAATGTACTGTTTTAGAGTACATCTTTTGAAAACAGGTTCGCATTATTAGAGGAGGCCGGAAGGGACTTTTAAGAAATATTTGATCATATGTCACTTGCTTCTTTGAACTGTAGTCCATGGAAGATTTACTTAAGGAGTCAACAATTAATTAAGCGCAGTTATGTAGATATTGGCCAAGTCGTCTTACATTTTCTCCCCATGAGAAAATACAATATTGTTTTAATTTCTGTGTGACAACTTCAGTACTTGTTTCCCAGAAGGACATTACGGTTGAGTGCATTCAGATGAACTTTTAAGGTCGGTTTGGCTCACAGCTGGGAAGTGCATATTTAACTGAGCTTTTGGCTTGCAGATTTACAATACTTTCATTAGCTCTTTGCATTATGTTGTTTATTTTGCAACCGGGCATGGAAAGCAAATCCAGGAAAACAAGCACATGATGGTTCTTAGACTGATAACATTTCATGTGCAATTGAGACATATCCAGACTCCATTTTAAATAATAACTGGCTTTTCCATGGTAGGTGACCCCAGGATTGCCTACTTGTCAACCATTGGACGAGATATTCTCTTTTTATTGCTATTTTATGAGCCAATAACATTTATTACAGATATAATCGTTATCCTCCAACATTATCAGCAAGCCTGTAAAACAGAATCTCATGATACTTATGGCTCTAGGTCAAACAGAGTAAATATAGTTAAAATAGAGGTCTGGATACACATCCAACTAAAAGTTGTTAAAGTAGTAAAACTGCTTTAAAGGACTGTAACACTTTCTAACTAAAAACAAGCATTCACTGTAGAGCCGGGGATAGATTACATTTTTGCACCAGTATTCCCGTAATAAATATACATTGCTTGTTTTGCGGATGAAATTTGGCACTGACGGTTCGATTGCGCTGCATGAAAAAAATGTTTACCCTGGTCAATTGGTGCAATTTTTTTTTTCAATTGCCAGATGCGAACATGCCAATTCAAATCTGTCAACAATGCAAAATAAACAATTGATCGACGTAATCCTGGATAATGCATTCACCCTCAAACACAAGGATCCGGGTTTAATCCATCATTCTTTTGCTCACCGCACCACCCCAGTTTGAACCCAGCCATATGCAAATCAGTCTTGACCCTGTTTCTTGTGGGAACAGTCCAGTTCGAACTGTCAAGCCAGGTCTCCTTGGACCGGAAACAAGCATCCTGGGACCGGTTTCAGGGCATCATCCTTCATCAGTCAGGCTAGATTGAATCCAGTGGTGTAGTGAGCACGGGACGTCCATCATTTGTTTGTGTAGCACAAATCTGTCAAAAATACAACATATTTAATCTGAAAAAAGTGGCAATTAAATCTGTGCAATTCAATTACGGGATTAACACCACTGGTGATCGCTTGAGGCGTCATTTCTCTTGACAGTTCCAGCCATATGCAAATCAGCAAGTTGTTATGAGTACATGTACAAATAACAAGGTCATGATAAATCCAAACTAAAGAACTGATAAGGAGCTGGGAAACGCTTAAGTGATGAGAGGAATTCTTGCAAAAATCTCACCCATTACAAATTGCTTTGGCACCACATTCAAGTGCATTGTTTTCACCTACTATGCCACTTCAGGCAGAGAGAGACCAGCCATATGAAAATAAGCATTGGCTAAGACCTGCTCTACTAGGACAGTCCAGCTTAAACTGTCAGGCCAGGTCTCCCATGAACAAGAACAGAAACTAACCCATACATGTTTCAGACTTGTTAGGCATTGTCAGTGAGCTATAGCTTCTGTGGCCCCTGAGCACAAAATCCACTTCTGACCACAGCTGTGGCACTTAGAGCATCACACTGAGGAAAACACAAAGATAAAGGGCGGAATGATTGTAAATGTTTCAGCCTCTGGCAGTCACTCCGTTGCCGCAATCCTTTCCATCTTTTTTGTCCAATATGCCACTTCAGACAGAGACCAGCTATGTTCAAATTAGCCTTGATCTTGCTCCAATATGAACAGTCCAACCTGAACTGTCAGACTAGGTCCCCTTTGAAAAGAAGCATGAGCACCCAAACCATAGTGTTTAAAACTGTTCTCGTGTATTTGTGCTCACTTTCAGAGGGGACCAAACTTTGCATTCATGATGAACTGTTCCTATTGAGTAAGACAAAGGCTCATTTGTATGTGGCTGGCCTTTGTCTAGAGAAATGAGGTCTCATGGGCTCACCAGTGGTGTCAATAAATTCAGGGATTTCTTACACTGCTTTACTGTTTTCTGCAGTAGGTGCTCTAAGTGTGATGCGTATGCACAGAAGTGGGTCCCTGTGCTCATTATGCCACAAGACTCAAACTATACCTCACTGGCAATGCTTGGGTAGGCCAAAACCGGCATTGGACTGCTTTTGTTTCTATCTGGAGTGTTAGACCTGACATCATTGGCTTGAGTCTCTCCTCCATTTTTTCTGTTTGCCTCCACTGTTTTACGATGTTTTGCTGGTATATGCTTTGGGCGCTGTGCCACTGCTGATCAGTGCCACAGCGCAAGTGCTTCCGATGTTAAATTGATGTGTCGATTACATTCCATGTTTGGCTTATTTGGTTTACTGTCAGTCCCTAGTCTAGTGCACCAGGCGTAACGGGGCTTGTAAATACAAATGCCACTCGTGGGCTTGCAGCACGTGTTGTGCCACCCACAAGGGCGGGCTCGTAAAAGAATGTCTACGGGTCGGTCATTGCGAGACCCACGTGCAGCCTAGTGCTGTCACGCGGGCTGCGCCAGTATACCTACTTGCCAGCCCCTCAAACCTTCCCTTGACTTCATGTTAGTCACCCCTACGGTAGGCCCACGGGCAGGGTACATTGTAAGTATAAGGTAGGACACGCCTGACCAAGTTGGCATGTCCTAATAGTGAATTACAGCCATCTTCGTTCTTCACTATTGCAAGGTAGCCTGCTCTCCATTAGTTAGGATGGGCCGCCGGGATTATTAATGCTATGATCCTAGCTGGCTCGGGGAGCATGGTGCAATGTCGAGTTTGGTATCCCTGAACTCGGGGTTTAATTACACATCCGTTGGTGTGGATGGTTTTTGGACTCTGGGTTTGAAAATAGCACTTTTAGAAAGTGTCTATTTTCTTGTCTAACCATTTCTGGTTTCTGCTGGTCTTGCGTGTGTGTGACAGGAGCTGGGTGGCTCCACAGGTCTGGATGAGTCAGTGTGGGATGAGTGGGACATTTGCGTTGAGAGTAGGGGGAGAGTAGTTGCTGATAGTCTGCCCTGCCTGATACAATGCTGGCTCCACCTCCTGCCAAGCGGCTGATGGTTCTGTGCCTGCCATGGACGATCCTAGCCCCACCTCCTGCCAGGAGGCCTATAGCTCTGCTCCTGCCCGTGACAATGCTGGCTCCACCTCCTGCTGGGCGTCTGAGGACCCAGCCCTGCTCAGTGAATAGGCCAGGTGCTTCTGCCTGGCCCAACCCACAACAGACCCAGGATGTTGGGAAATCCCCCTGCATGGACAAAGGGATCAAAGCCGAAAAGGGGTATAAGAGAAGGACCCCTGAACCAAGAAATCAGATCACTTCTGACAAGGAACCCTGAAAACCAGGACAAGAAGCCTGCTGATCCAAGGACTTGCCTACCCCCCCTGCCAGTGGGCTGTTTGCTGGGGGGAATCCTGCATTGCTTCTTTATTTTTGCCAAGGAACCAGGAGAGAGGAACTGTGTGTGTACTCTCACGCTTGCTAAGAAAATCTCCAAGGACTGGAAGAGTGCCAGTCTCCTGCTGAAGTCACAGGGCTAAAGGACTTCACCTGCTGAAAGTGCTACTTGCTGGAACCTGTGAATCCAGCACCTCTGACGGACGTCGCCGAATCCAGCTCGACACAGTGAGTGACGGCTCAAGTGTCCCGCTCCCTCGACGCCGGCCGCCGGGCCTGATCGACGCCAGCAGCAACGCCAGTGAGTAGTGAGTTCGGCTCCAGCTCCAAGGGACCTCGTGTCTGCACCGCTGCTGATCACATCGACTGCGTGCCCTCTCGACGCCGTGAGCGCTGCTCACACTTTGCAACATCATCATCGACATCGACGACTACTGAGGCCTGATCGACACCGAAGACGCGACGCCGGATTGCTCGACGCCGCTGATCATCGTGTGCTCATTTTCCAAGGTACTGTGTTGTTGGGAGGTCCGTGTGACTCCGGGCTCGACGTAGCGCTCCTCGCGGTCGTCGCCGAACCTTTGGATTAACTTTGCCTCGACGTCGTGTAGCTCCCGTGTGGGTTACCTTGTTGCTAAGAACTTTGTTTCCAGGAAGAAGAGTTGCTTTGTTACGAAAGACTTTGTGCTAAAGAAGAAACTACCTTTGAACAATTTTTCCCTTCCAAGAGTATTTATTAAGATCGTGTATATTTTTTGTCGTTATCTGGTCTTGTGCTAAGCCTTATATAAAAATACTTATTTTTATAATACTACTGTGTCGTGTCCATTTGTAGTGTATTCACTTTATTACTGTATGTGGTCATAAATGCTTAACGCACAGCCTCCGAGATAAGCCTATCTGCTCTGCCAAGCTACCAAGGGGGTGAGCAGGGGTTATCAAAGGGTGTGATCCCCTTGCCCTGACTAGAAAAGGTGTGTCCCTATTTGTCAGAAGGGTATACCTCTGCCAACTAGAGACAGCCAGTTCTAACATGGAGGATTTCTGATTTGACGGTTTTGGCTAGATTGTTCTCACCGGAGTACCAATATAGCTGCTCTTCTTATGGTTGGTCTTTGTCTAGAGCGGCATAGTGTGAGTAAAATGAAGTATTAGAATCTAGCCTCAAGTAGTTGCCTGTGGCTGAGATTAGTTGAACCATTTTTTCTGTCCCTTTAATTTTTGCTGATAATGAGCTGGAGTGCTCACCATAGAAAAGAGAATGAGCTGATCAAGTTGAATTTACATGTTTGTGTCGTTTGGTCATTTTGGGTCCTTTCAACATTGTAAGATGCAGATTGAAATGGAGGACATGGATACTAGCAAGGAGCATAGAACTCTGGTGCAAGCCAATGACAAAATGCACCCGGGTTTGACATAGGTATTGGTGCTGCTTAATCTATATAGCACAAGGAGTAGATTTCAGGTAAGCAAAATGCAGTTGCAAGCATTTACAGTGCAATTGAAAATCACGATTGTCAGATATAGCGGTCTTCCCGTATGCGATAGAGAGAAATAGTAGGAAGAAGGTGAGAACTGTAAGAGCTGTTGTCTTGAAAATACATTACAAATCTCAATCTTCTGGCTACCATTCATTCTGAGTAGCTGGTTGGACTACGGTTGCCTCTGTTCAATTATGAAGAGTCTTTGGAGTTGATGAGGCAGTATGGACTTGGGCCTCCCCGATTACCCTGAACACTGATTTTTCATTCCTCTTTTGTCTCAGAAATAAGCTGAGGGTGCTAGCTGCACCACTTAATGGAAGAGGGACATAATGATCTTTAAAGCTAAATAAATCCTGATGCTTCATTGATTTTTCTTTGGTATTTATGTTCCTTAATGAGTTTTATATGTGCTACTCTATTTATTATAAGTGACAACATGTATACTAAAAGGGAGTGATGGTATTGAAATATGTATAAACCTATAAACCTCAGAGATGGGCATAATCCATTGGAGAATGCTGCATTAAACTTCACTGACACTAGTTCCATCACCTACCTTCTCCTTTGAAAAGGTTCACTCAAAATGACTACCTGGGGCCATTTTATATATAGTGCCCTGGGGGAGCAAAGGGCGTGTTTGCATCCTATCCTCTTTGCATGCCTACAGGGCACAATTGTATTACAGAAGGGACAGCAGGCGCTTGTGCATCCCCTTCTGTAATACTGATAGCGCTGGTGCACATGTAGCGCCAGAGCCATCATGAGATGGCATTCCCTCCTTTGTATAGGGGTGTGGCCCCATGCAAATGAGGGAATTACTTTGCAGCCACGCTTGTGCTGTATTTTGGATGCGTGTGCAGAGGCAAACACCCCTTAGGAAGTGCAATGAAAGTATGCCACAAAAAGATGGTTCACTTTCAGTGACCTTCCTAAAGGCAGCCCTCTGGAGGGGAGAAAGGGAGTCTAATGAACCCCCTAGACATCACCCTGCAGTTTGGTGCAGTCACGCACTGTGCCCAGGTGCAAGGGGATCTGTCTCCCCTTTTCAAAGTGCACATGGAATTCCACCTGCACTTTGAAAACCGGTGCGGCTTTAAAGCAGTTGCTCCATATTTCACTTGAATGTGCTGGCCCGAGGGCAGTATAAGTTTGCAGCTGCCCTCGGGGCAGCAGATTCATTCAAATGTGTCACATTGTGTCTCTTTGCACCCAGAACCCCCTTTGAAAGATAAGCCATGGCACAAACAGGGAAAGTGCACCAATACAGCACCTGGTAATCATCTAAGATGGAGCAAAATGTCAGGATCAGGCCCTGAGGCTTGATATCCATGTTTCTCCACATGCTAAGACATATTACCCTTTGGGTCAAAATGAAGAGCAACCCAACATCTGTTAATATTAGCACTTGTATAACCATTGAAGATAATTGTTAATCTTTACTCCTCCATATAACTTGGAAAGTATACTTGGGTTTTCAAATAGGGGCAACTCACTTAATTTGATGCAGAGTTTTGTAGACACGGAAAGTATGAAGTGTAGAAAAATAGTGGGACATTTAGATTTTGGTGGATTCACGTATCTTTCAAAAACAGTGGATGCTCTGTCCACCAAAGATGTGCATTGCTTGATTAATTTAGAGGTGGGATATCACTACATTTCTGGTGATTGAGCCTTCGACTGATAGCATGTCTGCCATAGGGTAATTGCTAAATTTATATGAAAACGATTATATTTAGGGTGTTCCTTCCAATACCCATTTCTTCTAGTCAGGACCATGAGGAAAATCCTCAGAGGACTTTACAGAACACAAAAGAAATAACCCACTTTCATTGGGCAAAAACTACTAGTGTGTCAGACTCATTACCTTTTTCAAGAAATAAATTCTCACTTTGCCAGTTTGTTTAGTTAAATCAAATAACCTTTAGCTAGGTGGCACAACAAATATGGCACCCACCTGGCAAAGTTGAGCGCCTTCAGTGGAGCCCCTATACTGATGTCTGCACTGAAGACATAGAGATCACTGCCTTCCTCAGAGAGATCCTTACATTTGGAAAGTTGTTTTCGGCAGGGGGAGTGAAGGCCATGCCCTCCACTTTTATGACTAGGTGGTGGTCGATTGGGTTGTCAGCCAGGATTTACGTGATCCAGTGATAGGCTGGTAAAAATCATCCCCTTGTTGGTCTTGCCTGGCAAAGAATCATCTTTAGTCACCTGTGCATCATAGCTTTGGCCGAACTTGGTATCTGATTGTTACGTGTCTTTTTGTGAATCTGACATTGTAATCAAATAGATAGAACTTGTGAGATACCCAGATTTATTGAGACTACATGCCTCAATCTCTCGAGGGGTGCACATGAGATTTTCTCAAGTCCTTGCTCTCAGTGATCAAGGGTGCACCCAACATGAAGAGTTAACTTGTACTCGGATCCTTGGCTGCTCAAACATAGTCTGAATGATGAGAGAAGGTAACTGATGACATTCTTCCTCAAAGGTTTATCTTTGGAGGCTAGCAGTGGAGAGTTGCTGTAATTGATGAGTGACTGGTGATTAGTAGTGTAAGAAATCGGGTTACTGATTGAGGGGGTGAAATCATACTCAAGCAGAAACCCCAATCCCTGTCACAGTGAAGTTACACGCACACTCTAAATTAACTTGGGCTCAACCCTCTGGTAGCTTGGCACAAAAGCAGTCAAATTTAACTTAGAGGTAATGTGTAAAATATTTATGCAGAAATTCAAAGAGTAATAAAGTGAAACACAACCCAAGAAAAATCCCACATCAATTTAGCAAAGTAGAGTAAAAAGCAATAAATAATTTGATACCACAACAAAAAATCCAATTAGTAGAACTGTAGATAAGCAATTTTAAAGATATAAGTGAAAAAAATGCGAACAAGCAGAAAGCTCCAATTGTGTTCATCTGGTCATGTATGACTGTGACAAAGTCACAAATTCAGGCCACCCACGATGGAGCTCAGGCCGGCTACAGGGACCCAGTTAGACCCTCTGAACA
This sequence comes from Lissotriton vulgaris, assembly GCF_964263255.1. Lineage (NCBI taxonomy): Eukaryota > Metazoa > Chordata > Amphibia > Caudata > Salamandridae > Lissotriton > Lissotriton vulgaris. Next base: position 645,492,272 of record NC_141691.1, on the reverse strand, counting down.
AGAGTACCATAAATTCTGCTTGCAGAGCAATGCGGACTCCTGCGTTGAGGATGTGCCACGCAGCAGCAATTCTTAGGACATGCAAGGCCCAACATTGTCGTTGAGGATGCTGCTGCTGAGGGGCTTGAGATACATAGTCCTGCTTCGAGATGTGTTGTAGACCAGCTGGTTCCAAAGAAGCTGCGAGGCTTATGATTTTGGGTCCTGAGTCGTCATTGAGGATGCCGAATGCAAAGGGTTTGCGATGTGAAGGCGATGTGAATGCCTGCGTTGAGAATGAATCATGCAGCTGCGACTCATGGAAGGCAGCGGCTAGTAATGCAAAGTCTTGTGTGAAGGGTATGTCACACAGCGGTCCCGATGTGAAGTTTGGTGAGGCGATGTGTTGTGCAGTATCTCTGATGCAGAGTTTCTGGAAGGCAATGCATTAGTTCTGTTGACACCACAGTTGGACTGGCAGAGCACCTTCATTCCCACTTCCAGGGGTCCAGGACTGGGTTGGCACCACTTAAGAGGGCAGGACTCTCAGCTGCCAGAGTCCAGGTGCAGGGTTCAAGGTAGAGGCAGCCTGTTCTATACTTGAGTCTTCTCATCAGGCAGGCAGCCGGCCAACTAGCCCTTGGAGTCACTCTGGTGGCCCTGGGTTCAAGAAGCAGGTTCAGTTCTTCTCAGTCAGGCAGGAGGACAGCAGGGCAGCATGTCAGCACAGCAGGGCAGCAAGGTGGCAGTACTTGTTGCAGCAAGTAGCACAGCAGTTCTTCTTCTAAGTCCCCCAAAGATCCAGATTTGTGCTGAGGAGCTGGTGTCTCAGGTCCAATATTTATGCCTGCTGTCCACTTTGAAGTTGGAGAAGACTCTAGAGGTTTCCACCCCCCAGAGGTGGTTGGAGTTCCTGCCTCCCTGCCTTGGCCCCAGCATGTCTGGGGCCAAAATAGATTAGTGTCAAACCCCTTTGTGATAATGCTCAGACAGGGCCTCTGTGATGTGCAAGGGTGGTAGGTGACAGCATCTCCACCTCGTTAACTTAGAGTGACTCATCCTGTCAACACCTAGCTTCCATATGTCCCTTTGACCGGGAGAAAGACACAAAGATCAACTACCTGCTGTACCTATAATGTGAGCCCGGCAACAAGCCTCAAATAAATGGGACAAGGAAATGACATCTTATTAAAAGTGGCACTTTCAGAATTGTGAAAATAAATCTGACCTTATCATTAAAGAGGGACTTTAATTGAAAATGTTTAGACAGCAAACTCGAGCTGTCTACCTACACCCAATTGAAAAGTATCACTTAATAAGTCTAATAATGTGAGCCAATGTTATTAGATGGTAGAGAGACACCTTACAGTAGTAAAACATTAATTTACGTGTTTTTCACTACCAGGACATGTACACGTCAAAAGTGCATGTCCAACTTTATCAGGACATGTACAAGTCAAAAGTACAGTCCAACTTTTTAAATACACTGTGCCTTACCCACCGGGCTGTGTTGGGCCTACCCTAGGAGTGACTTACATGTATTAAAAGAAAGGTTTTGGCCTGTCAAAAAGTCAAAGTAGCAGTTTAAACTTCACACACTTGGGACATGTTTTACAGGACTCCATAAATAGGTGGCACAAGCAGTGCTGCATGCCTACCAGTATCATTTAATTTAAAGGACCTGGGTACATAGGTATCACTTTACTAGGGACTTACAAGTAAATTAAATGTGCCAGTTGAGTATAAGCCAATTCTACCATGGTTGGGGGAGAAAGCACAAGCACTTTAGCACTGGTTCGCAGTTTTAATGCTACCAAAAAAAAATTCAACAAAATAAGCGGGATGAGAGCAAAAGGTTTGGAGACCACCCTGGACAGAGAGCCAGGTCCAACAAATACATTCTCAAGAACTCAATGTGTTAACTGTCTCAATGGAAGTAGGTGTTAGGAGTATAATGGAAAAACTTGTTCGAGAATGTATAGCAATTATGGTCAGCTAGATACAATTAGAATTTGGATATTGGAATGTTGAGAGTTCCCTTCAAGACAATGGAGTGGCTCGGGGTTCATAAGCCTTATTCTCCAACAGTCCAATGTTTGTCAAGATGTTTCTCCCTTTTAAATTTAGTACATTTAATTTCTACCCTTAGTGGGTTGCATGCTCTAATAGCCTTATAGCCCCTCTGTCTCGGGCTATACTAGATGTTAAAGACCCTCTCCCTCATTATAGGTTCCGGGTCCTTAATAACCAGTGTAGCACTTGGAAGAGGGCTATAAGCCTACATACTACTGTAGAATGTTGTGGATTTTCTAAACAGTTAGAGATCAGCTTGGCTAACTTTGTTTGTCAAATATGCAGTCTTATGTTTACTGAGTACTCAGGACTAAGGGGGTCATTAGGATGGTGGGCGGACTTTAGCCGCCCGCCATCCTCATGGTAATAGGGACCATGCGCCATAATGGCGGGGGTCCCGTGGGGGGTATTATGATGTGCCCGCCACAGTGGCGGGCACATCCTGCATGTTAAGCATTGTGGCTGGCGGTGCTCTCAGCACCGCCCGTCACAATGCTTCAAAAGCACTTTTGCATTTGCATAATCAAAGCGGCAGGCACCGTGCGGTACCTGCCTCTTTGATCATGCAAATGCAGGGGGGTATCACACGTACCACCCATGTGCACAGCCCTACTCTCTTTCACTCTGGGGGCCCACAGGGGGCCCCCAGAGTGAAGTCCGCATGCCTTTCTGCCGCCACGGAAAGGCATTGAAAAATGCCTATCATAATATGGCTGGTGGTGTCTGATAGACACCGCCACCATATTATTCCTTTTCCGCCCCTGGCCGTAAGGCGACCGGAGCGGAAAAGGCGGCGGACAGTCTTTCCGTCCGCCCAGTTCCCCCCACCATACTAATATGGCGGAGGAGAAATCACGAGTGGATGTCTGGCAGATTGCCTTCGCCTGGCGGGGCAATCCGCCCGACATCATAATGGGCTCCTAAGTGTCTTAAGACCTATAACATTCAGAAGTTTTCCAGTTCTGCATTTGCAACCAATAAAATGCTTTTCTATGTACATATCACATTTTAGGAGTCAGAAAAGTTTTGACATCTGGTAAGGGCATGTTGTAGGTGTTCCTCCCAAGTACTGAAATCATCTTTATCAATGTGCTGTAACCGTAATGTGCAACACATTGAAAATTCACAAAAATTCAAGTGAGGTGGCAATACAGTCACAAATGAGTTGGGTCAGTTTAGGAGGCCTCACCCTTTGTGAATGTAATAAATACGTTTTCTGAAGAGTAGCCAGTAATCCAAGAGACCAATGTCAACACTTTAAGGAAAATTAGGTATGCTTTAAAAATAAGACTGCTTTAAATAAAAATGACAGACTTAGGGCCATATGTAGGTGGACAAATACCGGTCGGTAACAGCCGATTTCGGCCGTTACCGACCGGTATTTGTACTTCCAGATGTAGGGGGCCTGAAAATTACCGATTCTGTATATATACACAATCGGTAATTTTACCGAATCAGTAAATTACCGAATCGGTAAATGTACAGAATCGGTAATTTGGGATGTAGGTGCCGCTGGAAACAGTGCCACAGGCCCTTAGAAATTCGTTATTTACCATGAAATACAATGGCATGGTAAATAACGAATTTCTGTGTACATGCACATCTGTGCATGTACACCTGTGCCATGTGGCACACATACGTGCCCTAAGGACATGGATGTATGTCACATTGCACACAAGCCACAATCAGGGGTGCAACATGGTGTCAAAGTGACACCCTGTCCCCCATGACAAATTGGTAAAATTACCGAATTGGTATTTACCGATTCGGTAATTGCCATTGATTCCTATGGGCCTCAAGGCCCATAGGAATCAATGACAGTGGTCCTATGCATAGGTAGGAATAAATCTAGATAAATATAGACACAATGGAACTATATTGGTTGGTGTGATTTGTCCAGCCGGACAGTGATCACAAAAATCTTTTACTATTCAGAAAATTCAACAGAACAATTATCTTACATTCACAAAGAGTGAGACACAAGCCTGTGCCTTCACGCTTACAGATTGGCAAGGTAGAAGGATACAAGGAATCATCATCAGGACAAAAGTATTGTGCCTAAAAAATACATTACACAATAGCCTGTGAAATCAGGGAAGAGTTAACCCTGAAAGCCTTATTTAGGGATGGCGCCAATAGTGCTGCTGGTATGGAGCAGGGGGGGGTTGCCTATAGATGGTACTGGGAAGAAGGAGCTCGTTCACTAGGAAGCCCAGCCACTTCACTGGACGGTCCCAGGGCGGGCGAACATAAGGACCTCCTTATTAAGGAAGTACCGTGTGTGTCCTGATGATGATTCCTTGTATTGTGGTTATGGAATCGAAACGTCGTCGACCTTTTGTCACACCATATATGCAAATGTATATTGAATGAGATATGCAACTAATGGTGAATTTCTGTTATTTTTTCATTACTCAGAAATCGCTCACTTTTTGCCTAAATAATTTCTTTTCTTTGCCTTTCCCTATCCTTCTACCTTGCCAATATTCCTACCTATGCGTAGGACCACTGTTGTTAGATATAAACTATGTTCCCCGAGGTCCTGTGCTGACTCGTTGGGTGCCCTTGTTGTTCCTCAGCCATAGGAATCAATGGCAATTACCAAATTGGTAAATACCGATTCGGTAATTACCGAATATTACCGATTCGGTAATATTTATAGAATTATTACCTACATGGCATTTACCGAATTGTAAATACCGAATCGGTAAAATTCGGTATTTACGATTCGGTAAATGCCATTTACCTACATATGGCCCTTAGTGGTCTACTGACCCCAGCAGGCCACCATCCTTGTGATGGCCTCCAATCTTAGTGAGGTTCAATTAGCCAACCACTTCATTATAATTCAGTAGATATGTCTGAATGTGATCCACTATGACTTGGACTTTTAGGGCCAACCTATTCGTACATTGTAACCATAATGGGGTCACAACATATGGAAATCTCACCAACACATCAAAGGAGTTGGTAATGCCTTCATAAAAGGGAGAGGTCACTTTGGGACCCCTTCTGCTTTGTAAATGTAATACAAAGTTTGCTGACGAGTAGCCAGTAGCCAAATGTTCGTCTTTAAGGAACATTTAAAAAAAATATTTTTGCTTTTATAAGCAATTACAGACAATGTGGTCGTATGACCCCAGCAGGCCTCTATCCTTGTGGTGACATCCAATCTTAGTAAGTTGCAATTAGCAACCTAGTTCATTATTATTCATTACTTAGGTCATATTGTGACCCACTTTGATCTGGAGCTGAGACCTACCTAGGTTAGTTCTTAAACTTCTTTACTGGTTGTAAAAATACTGGTAGTAAATTGCGACCACTAACTTGTAACCAGTAAATAGTATATCTGTCCCTTAGTGTTTATGTAGGTTTTGCACACCTACTTTTTCTTAACGGCTTCCCTTGCCTCTCGATTAGGGGTGGGGGACAAATTCAGCTCCAGCCGGCGGAGTCAGTTGAGTTTTGACCTCTCAGAGTGGAGTTTGAATTCTGCAAAACTCTGCGAAGTGACGCTGAGCAGTGTTTTTTTTCTCTCTAAGTCCTCCAACATTAAGTTGGTGAGCGCAAGTGAGAAAAATTGCTCTCTAGACCTCCTCCCAGTGAGATTTCTCAGGCACTTGCGGCAGGTTGTGACTGTTCGCTTTGAGAAATCTGCTGCTTGTGTTGAGGAAGCTGCTGCTCAAGTAGAGTATTTACTAGAGCTGCAGAAATAAGCAGCATTCTCTGGTGATGGAGCAAGGTTTCTCACGTAAAGAGACTTGCTCGGATTCAATCCTCTCAAAATAAACATATAATTTATTAATAAACATGTTTTGTATTACTAATAATTGCACCACAGAACATTTCTAGTATCTAGAGGAAGCTTATCTATATGCTTTTACTAACAGTAACTCGAGTGACCTAATATGGCCGCTGCAATGTGGGAACTTTTCTGCACATTCATCTATCACACTCACATGATGTACTCTCTGCTTTGGTGTGAAATCTTTGCTTCTGCATACTAGAAATAAAGATGCAAAAAACACAGTTGATGGACAGAATGCAGAACAATGTCTTACATTCACCCCAGTACAAAGATCTGGGCCTAAATCCATCATTGTTTTGCACTCAACACCACCCTAGGTCAGACACTGTCTATATGCAAATCAGCCTTGACCCTGTGCCTCATGGGAACAGTCCAGCCCGAACTACCAAGCCATGTCTTTCCTAGACCGGAAACAAGCATCCAAGGACCAGTTTCTGGCTATCAGCCTTCTTCAACCTGGATAGCTTGACTCCAGTGATGTGGAGAGCCTGGGACTCACGTCTGAGCATACCCAGCCCACTCGGGGTGAAAATTGCAAAAAACACAGTTGATGGAAAGAATGCAGAACAATGTCTTACATTCACCCCAGTACAAAGATTTGGGCCTAAATCCATCGTTTTTTTGCACTCCACCCCACCCTAGGTCAGACACTGGCTATATGCAAATCAGCCTTGACCCTGTGCCTCATGGGAACAGTCCAGCCCGAACTACTAAGCCATGTCTTTCCTTGACCGGAATCAAGCATCCAAGGACCGTTTTCTGGCTATCAGCCTTCTTCAGCCTGGATAGCTTGACTCCAGTGATGTGGAGAGCCTGGGACTCATGTCTGAGCATACCCAGCCCACTCGAGGTGAAAATTGCAAAAAACACAGTTGATGGACAGAATGCAGAACAATGTCTTACATTTACCCGAGTACAATGATCTAGGCCTAAATCCATCGTTTTTTTGCACTCCACACCACCCTAGGTCAGACACTGGCTATATGCAAATCAGCCTTGACCCTGTGCCTCATGGGAACAGTCCAGCCGGAACTACCAAGCCATGTCTTGCCTAGACTGGAACCAAGCATCCAAGGACCGGTTTCTGGCTATCAGCCTTCTTCAGCCTGGATAGCTTGACTCCAGTGATGTGAAAAGCCTGGGATTCACGTCTGAGCATACCCAGCCCACTCGGGGTGAAAATTGCAAAAAACACAGTTGATGGACAGAATGCAGAACAATGTCTTACATTCACCCCAGTACAAAGATCTGGGCCTAAATCCATTGTTTTTTGCACTCCACACCACCCTAGGTCAGACACTGGGTATATGCAAATCAGCCATGACCCTGTGCCTCATGGGAACAGTCCAGCCCGAACTACCAAGCCATGTCTTTCCTAGACCGGAATCAAGCATCCAAGGACTGGTTTCTGGCTATCAGCCTTCTTCAGCCTGGATAGCTTGACTCCAGTGATGTGGAGAGCCTGGGACTCACGTCTGAGCATACCAAGCCCACTCGGGGTGAAAATTGCAAAAAACACAGTTGATGGACAGAATGCAGAACAATGTCTTACATTCACCCCAGTACAAAGATCTGGGCCTAAATCCATCATTTTTTTGCACTCCACACCACCCTAGGTCAGACCCTGGCTATATGCAAATGAGCCTTGACCATGTGCCTCATTGGAACAGTCCAGCCCGAACTACCAAGCCATGTCTTTCCTAGACCGGAATCAAGCATCCAAGGACCGGTTTCTGGCTATCAGCCTTCTTCAGCCTGGATAGCCTGACTCCAGTGATGTGGAGAGCCTGGAACTCACGTGGAGTAAACCCAGTTCTTTTGACTTGGTGTGAGTTTTTGATTGATTCAGATGCTCCGTCCATCACCACCCCCTTTTGTACCGCTTTTGGCCGCCATAAGTGTAGCAGGGAATGATCAGACGTGTGTCCCTTGCTCACTTTGCCACTGGATTCAAGCAAGCCGGGCTGAAGATGGCTGGAATGCCAGAAACCGGTCCTCGGAAGCTTGTTTCCGGTCCAGGGAAAACATGGCTTGGCAGTTCGGGCTGGACTGTTACCATGAGGCACAGGGTCAGACTGATTTGCATATAGCCATGTCTGAACTGGGGTGGCAGAGTGGGCTAAAGAACGGTGATGGATTAAACCCAGATCTTTTGACTGGGTGTGAGTGTTTGATTGATTCAGATGCTCCGTCCATCACCACACCCTTTTGTACCGCTTTGGGCCGCCATAAGTGTGGCAGGGTATGCTCAGACGTGAGTCCCTTGCTCACTTTGCCGCTGGATTTAAGCAAGCCGGGCTGAAGACGGCTGGAATGCCAGAAACCAGTCCTCGGAAGCTTGTTTCCGGTCCAGGGAAGACATGGCTTGGCAGTTCGGGCTGGACTGTTCCCATGAGGAACAGAGTCTGACTGATTTGCATGTAGCCATGTCTGAATTGGGGTGGCAGAGTGGGCTAAAGAACGGTGATGGATTAAACCCAGATCTTTTGACTGGGTGTGAGTGTTTGATTGATTCAGATGCTCCGTCCATCACCACCCCCTTTTGTACCACTTTTGGCCGCCATAAGTGTGGCAAGGTATGCTCATACGTGAGTCCCTTGCTCACTTTGCCACTGGATTTAAGCATGCCGGGCTGAAGATGGCTGGAATGCCAGAAACCGGTACTCGAAAGCCTGTTTCCAGTCCAGGGAAGACATGGCTTGGCAGTTCGGGCTATACTGTTCCCATGAGGCACAGGGTCAGACTGATTTGCATATAGCCATGTCTGAAATGGGGTGGCAGAGTGGGCTAAAGAACGGTGATTGATTAAACCCAGATCTTTTGACTGGGTGTGAGTGTTTGATTGATTCAGATGCTCCCTCCATCACCACCCCCTTTTGTACCGCTTTTGGCTGCCATAAGTGTGACAGGGTATGCTCAAATGTGAGTCCCTTGCTCACTTTGCCACTGGATTCAAGTAAGCCAGGCTGAAGACGGCTGGAATGCCAGAAACCGGTCCTCGGTAGCTGGTTTCTGGTCCAGGGAAGACATGGCTTGGCAGTTCGGGCTGGACTGTTCCCATGAGGCACAGGGTCAGACTGATTTGCATATAGCCATGTCTGAACTGGGGTGGCAGAGTGGGCTAAAGAGCGGTGATGGTTTAAACCCAGATATTTTGACTGGTTGTGAGTATTTGATTGATTCAGATGCTCCGTCCATCACCATCCCCTTTTGTACCGCTTTTGGCCAACATAAGTGTGGCAGGGTATGCTCAGACGTGAGTCCCTTGCTCACTTTGCCACTGGATTCAAGCAAGCCGGGCTGAAGATGCTGGAATGCCAGAAACCGGTCCTTGGAAGCTTGTTTCCAGTCCATGGAAGACATTGCTTGGCAATTTGGGCTGGACTGTTCCCATGAGGCACAGGGTCAGACTGATTTGCATATAGCCATGTCTGAACTGGTGTGGCAGAGTGGGCTAAAGAACTTGATGGATTAAACCCAGATCTTTTGACTGGGTGTGAGTGTTTGATTGATTCAGATGCTCCGTCCATCACCACCCCCTTTTGAACCGCTTTTGGCCACCATAGTGTGGCAGGGTATGCTTAGACGTGAGTCCCTTGCTCACTTTGCCACAGGATTCAAGCTAGCCGGGCTGAAGACAGCTGGAATGCCAGAAACCGGTCCTCGGAAGCTTGTTTCCGGTCCAGGGAAGACATGGCTTGGCAGTTCGGGCTTGGACTGTTCCCATGAGGCACAGGGTCAGACTGATTTGCATATAGGCATGTCTGAACTGGGGTGGCAGAGTGGGCTGGCTAAAGAACGGTGATGGATTAAACCCAGATCTTTTGACTGGGTGTGAGTGTTTGATTGATTCAGATGCTCCGTCCATCACCACCCCCTTTTGTACCGCTTTTGGCTGCCATAAGTGTGGCAGGGTATGCTCAGACGTGAGTCCCTTGCTCACTTTGCCACTGGATTCAAGCAAGCCGGGATGAAGACGGCTGGAATGCCAGAAACCAGTCTTCGGAAGCTTGTTTCCGGTCCAGGGAAGACATGGCTTGGCAGTTCGGGCTGGACTGTTCCCATGAGGCACAGGGTTAGACTGATTTGTATATAGCCATGTCTGAACTGGGGTGGCAGAGTAGGCTAAAGAACGGTGATGGATTAAACCCAGATCTTTTGACTGGGTGTGAGTGTTTGATTGATTCAGATGCTCCGTCCATCACCACCCCCTTTTGTACCGCTTTTGCCCGTCATAAGTGTGGCAGGGTATGCTCAGACGTGAGTCCCTTGCTCACTTTGCCACTAGATTCAAGCAAGCCGGGCTGAAGACGGCTGGAATGCCAGAAACCGGTCTTTGGAAGCTTGTTTCCAGTCCAGGGAAGACATGGCTTGGCAGTTCGGGCTGGACTGTTTCCATGAGGCACAGGGTCAGCCTGATTTGCATATAGCCATGTCTGAACTGGGGTGACAGAGTGGGCTAAAGAACGGTGATGGATTAAACCCAGATCTTTTGACTGGGTGTGAGTGTTTGATTGATTCAGATGCTCCGTCCATCACCACCCCCTTTTGTACCGCTTTTGGCCGCCATAAGTGTGGCAGGGTATGCTCAGACGTGAGTCCCTTGCTCACTTTGCCACTAGATTCAAGCAAGCCGGGCTGAAGACGGCTGGAATGCCAGAAACCGGTCCTCGGAAGCTTGTTTCCAGTCCAGGGAAAACATGGCTTGGCAGTTCGGGCTGGACTGTTTCAATGAGGCACAGGGTCAGACTGATTGGCATATAGCCATGTCTGAACTGGGGTGGCAGAGTGACCTAAAGAACGGTGATGGATTAAACCCAGATCTTTTGACTGGGTGTGAGTGTTTGATTGATTCAGATGCTCCGTCCATCACCACCCCCTTTTGTACCGCTTTTGGCCGCCATAAGTGTGGCAGGGTATGCTTAGACGTGAGTCCCTTGCTCACTTTGCCACTGGATTCAAGCAAGCCGGGCTGAAGACGGCTGGAATGCCAGAAACCGGTCTTCAGAAGCTTGTTTCCGGTCCAGGGAAGACATGGCTTGGCAGTTCGGGCTGGACTGTTCCCATGAGGCACAGGGTTAGACTGATTTGCATATAGCACTGTCTGAACTGGGGTTGCAGAGTAGGCTAAAGAAAGGTGATGGATTAAACCTAGATATTTTGACTGGGTGTGAGTGTTTGATTGATTCATATAATCCGTCCATCACCACCCTCTTTTGTACCGCTTTTGGCCACCATAAGTGTGGCAGGGTATGCTCAGACGTGAGTCCCTTGCTCACTTTGCCACTGGATTCAAGCAAGCCGGGCTGAAGACGGCTGGAATCCCAGAAACCGGTACTCGGAAGCTTGTTTCCGGTCCAGGGAAGACATGGCTTGGCAGTTCGGGCTGGACTGTTCCCATGAGGCACAGGGTCAGACTGATTTGCATATAGCCATGTCTGAACTTAGGTGGCAGAGTGGGCTAAAGAACGGTGATGGATTAAACCCAGAACATTTGACTGGGTGTGAGTGTTTGATTGATTCACATGAGCCGTCCATCACCACCCTCTTTTGTACCACTTTTGGCCACCATAAGTGTCGCAGGGTACGCTCAGATGTGAGTCCCTTGCTCACTTTGCCACTGGATTCAAGCAAGCCAGGCTAAAGACGGCTGGAATGCCAGAAACATGTCCTCGGTAGCTGGTTTCCGGTCCAGGGAAGACATGGCTTGGCAGTTCGGGCTGGACTGTTCCCATGAGGCACAGGGTCAGACTGATATGCAAATAGCCATGTCTGAACTAGGGTGGCAGAGTGCGCTAAAGAGCGGTGATGGTTTAAACCCAGATATTTTGACTGGTTGTGAGTATTTGATTGATTCAGATGCTCCGTCCATCACCATCCCCTTTTGTACCGCTTTTGGCGGCCATAAGTGTGGCAGGGTATGCTCAGACGTGAGTCCCTTGCTCACTTTGCCACTGGATTCAAGCAAGCCGGGCTGAAGATGCTGGAATGCCAGAAACCCGTCCTTGGAAGCTTATTTCCGGTCCAGGGAAGATATTGCTTGGCAATTTGGGCTGAACTGTTCCCATGAGGCACAGGGTCAGACTGATTTGCATATAGGCATGTCTGAACTGGGGTGGCAGAGTGGGCTGGCTAAAGAACGGTGATGGATTAAACCCAGATCTTTTGACTGGGTGTGAGTGTTTGATTGATTCAGATGCTCCGTCCATCACCACCCCCTTTTGTACTGCTTTTGGCTGCCATAAGTGTGGCAGGGTATGCTCAGACGTGAGTCCCTTGCTCACTTTGCCACTGGATTCAAGCAAGCCGGGATGAAGACGGCTGGAATGCCAGAAACCGGTCTTCGGAAGCTTGTTTCCGGTCCGGGGAAGACATGGCTTGGCAGTTCGGGCTGGACTGTTCCCATGAGGCACAGGGTTAGACTGATTTGCATATAGCCATGTCTGAACTGGGGTGGCAGAGTAGGCTAAAGAACGGTGATGGATTAAACCCAGATCTTTTGACTTGGTGTGAGTGTTTGTTTGATTCAGATGCCCCGTCCATCACCACCCCCTTTTGTACCGCTTTTGGCCGTCATAAGTGTGGCAGGGTATGCTCAGACGTGAGTCCCTTGCTCACTTTGCCAGTAGATTCAAGCAAGCCGGGCTGAAGACGGCTGGAATGCCAGAAACCGGTCCTCGAAGCTTGTTTCCAGTCCAGGGAAGACATGGCTTGGCAGTTCTAGGCTAAAGAACGGTGATGGATTAAACCCAGATATTTTGACTGGGTGTGAGTGTTTGATTTATTCATATGATCCGTCCATCACCACCCTCTTTTGTACCGCTTTTGGCCACCATAAGTGTGGCAGGGTATGCTCAGACGTGAGTCCCTTGCTCACTTTGCCACTGGATTCAAGCAAGCCGGGCTGAAGACGGCTGGAATCCCAGAAACCGGTACTCGGAAGCTTGTTTCCGGTCCAGGGAAGACATGGCTTGGCAGTTCGGGCTGGACTGTTCCCATGAGGCACAGGGTCAGACTGATTTGCATATAGCCATGTCTGAACTTAGGTGGCAGAGTGGGCTAAATAACGGTGATGGATTAAACCCAGAACATTTGACTGGGTGAGAGTGTTTGATTGATTCAGATGCTCCGTCCATCACCACCCCCTATTGTACCGCTAGAAATAAAGATGGCTGCTCTATGTTTCACATGCTGATGATTTCACTGCTGCTTGTACTAAACCCTGCTTGTTCTGTGGAGATAAGTGGTATACAGTGCATTCATTGATTCTTTGTTCTAAAACTGTTTCTCTTTGACTTTGCTATTAGCTCGTATTTGGGCCTGATGTGCCAATGCTGAACCCCATCTTGAAACTCTTATAGCGCATGTGCTGAATTCTCGCGAGTCCACAAGCCATGGCATTAAATCCATGCCAGTGACAGTCTTGCCTGCGATGCACCTGGGAAAATGAACTCTTAACCCTCAGAAAGGAAGACAACTTACAATTCTTCTTATACATTGTATTTGTTATTGAAACATTCATTGTCGGGTGGAATAAAAGTGCATGGGAAAATAAAATTTTAGGAGGAAACATTGATTTCTATATTTGAATGAAATGATCTCATAACTAGTATGGTGTGATGACCTCTCCTCGCTTTTGACCAATCAAAATGAGGGAATACACAAACTTGCAACATTGGGGGTGGTACACTGCCCTGGAAAATGGTATAACTAAGGTAGGCTTAGCTAGTTAGGTTGTCTGACTTGTCCAAATAGCTGACCTGTCACTGACCCAATGCACTCAATAGGCAACCAAGAGCAGAGGTGCTGGCGGAGACCTCTGTCAGAAGAATTGATAACCCAATCGGTGTTCTGGGAAGGAGTTTGATAACCCAATCGGGGTCCGACTGTTAGCTGCAGAGAGGGATGTGACGCTGGCATTGCACTTTAACTGTGGGAGTTGGTCCTGACCTGCGGTGGTCCTGTCCTGATCCAATTTGGTCCGTACTTGTCCTGATTCTGGTCTGCACCTGTCCTTTCCTGTTGACACCTGAACTATCGGGAGTCCTGTCCTTTATCCCAGCCCATGACCAGGGTTGGTTTTCACACCATTTTAGGTAAATATACATTTGTGTGGGTATGTCATTGTACTATTTCTCTTTTCTTACCCTTCCTATGCTTCAATGCTTAAAGAAAGTCTCATAATATTGTCACATCATCTTGCTTTGATTATTTTATTCCTAATTGAATGAACTTTAATTGAATTAGTATGGACTATGACATTTAAGAAATTACATAGATAAAGTGTTTAAACCTTTCCCGAGTCTGTGGTTATTTTTATGAATGCAATGATTATTTACTGCCTATTATGCTAACTCCCTTGATCTCTTAGGACTATAGGTACCAGTGATTAGGATTGGTAAATCAATGTTATAGGTCCTAAATGGTTAATTAAAATTCTGATTAGTGTAGGTTTACCTGTTCAAAGTGAGTATGTTTCTATGGGCCCAGGTGAGTATGGTAAAATGAGCAGATAAGCCTGCGCCCGATCACTGGCATGACACATAGTGCCATTTGTGGTGATATTACAACTCAGGACAAACGCTTGTGGCTCAAAATCAGTTTTAGCAATGTGACTTACCACACTCTGCCACTTGTGGAACTCTGTGGAGTGCAGCAGAGTTTTTTCAGCACTTCATGCAGTTCCGTGGAGTAGAACTCCAGGATCTTTGCCAAGGCTTACTCTAAATCACCCAGGGGACAACCTTTGGGTATCCTAGTGATTTTATAATGTGACAAGGGACATTGTGCTGCAAACCGATTCAAAATTGGATTAATTTAGAAACCTCAAACGTGTTTACTGAAGAGCATAGATCATTTACAATATGCCCTTCACATGATAATATTTCAGAGAATCAAACTGAGATGGGCAAAGATAATCAGACATAATTCTAAACAATGTCTCTAATTTATAATTTTACAAGAATCAGTTGTGAACCTTTCAAAACAATGTAATGATTTAAAATGATATTGTAGAATTATAAAACGGGCATACAGGCCTGTTTAAGCCATTGAAATCACAGAAAGCAGATTTGAAAATGAATGAAAACCATATGAAGTTTATAAAAAATAAGATGGATGACTTTAAAAAACTGGGCACAGAAAAATATTTACATTTTCTGAGACTTAATGGGGCAAAGAGTACATGCAAGACATGATTTTATTCTTTGTGCACCTAATAAAATCTATCTGTTCCATGAAAATTCACTTGGCTTAAAGATTAAAATACAGAGGGCACATCATTGTGTAATGAAGAGATCCACCTTAAAATTAGGAAACCATGAGAGATACTTAACCCACCTTGGATCTGAGAATGTTTTTTCTCCAAACAAAATTCAATTGTTAGTTCGGAGTCTTCTTAATAAGGCATGGTTTAGAAGTAAAGGTTTTAGGGTTTAGAGTAGATAGCCAAGTCAAGTAAGGCAGTTGCTCTAATTATTTTTGGAGAGTCATAAACTAAATATTGCTGTGATTTATGGCACAAATGCGGATGATCCCAACCCTATCAATGAATTAGCTGAAGAATATGTAACTCTTTAACCCTTTCGATGCTGATGACGAGCTCAGCTCGTCATCACCCACGGGTGTCGTGTGCTGATGACGAGCTGAGCTCGTCATAGTGCCACTAAAATGGCATTTTCCAGCACACAGCGGGAAAACGCCTAGCAGCCAAGAGGTTAATGCATTCATATAATAAGATTGTAAGCTACTCTTAAATCCCAAGATTGACAAATCTAAAACCATATATGTATAACAGAAATTGAACCAGTTTATATTCTACTCTAGTCGTTAGCCTTTCGGTTTGAGTAGCCATCCCTGAAGGCCAATAGACCTGGGTGATCCAATGTGATGGGCCAGAACGCAGTGACAATGGATAATATAAAGGCTTTTCTGGCCCAGGATTATTGTCATCATCATATTTACCAGGGCTAACACTGAATACTTAGGGCCTGATGTTGAGTTTGGCTGTGTGGGAACGGCCGCCACACCAGAGCCCCATTCTCACATCGCCAAACTCGACAGCCAGCCGCCTGCCAGAGTGCAAGTTCACTCTTGGTCTGGAGGGCGGTCCTTTGGTGGTCTCACAGCAGTGCCTATTAGCAAGTCACCAAATGGGAGCACCAAAGTTCCTTTTCTGCATGGCATGGACTCTGCAGTCCATGTTGTGCATGAAAGGGGGTGCATGCACACATGGGGGCACACCATGTGTCCCCCTGCACATGTCCCCCGAGGCAACATGGGGCCTTCTGAGGCCCCCATAGTTTCCTCCGTGCCAACATTTTCATGGCGTGAGCACGGCCATAAGAGCGCTGATGGTGAGGAAACTTGTAATATGCTTGGCAGGGCCGTAGTGGCACCATCAAACAGATTGCAGCCTCAGATCACGGTGCCACAACCAGGGGTCGTGGACCCACAGCAGTTGCAGCCGTCCCATGGTGGTTCAACTGCCAGAATTGCAATATGGTAGTCGGGCTGCCAGTGTGGCAGTAGCCACACCACCACCATGTGTTTGGCAGTCCACGGGCCGCCAAACTCATAATCAGGCCCTTACATGGGCTCAAGCCTTAGATCTGAGGGTGCAGCTTCTATGCACAGGGAAGTACAAAAAATCATAGCTTACTCGTCAATGAGCAAAAATAAGCGAAATCTAGTTGAAGAAATCTCTCCTTCTTTATTGAACACAGGTGAAAATATGAATCTGACAATGTCATCTGCCTTATTGGATATAATTCTGCTTATGCAAGAGACTCTAAAATGTATTTTGGAAGCACTGGTTGTGCTCAATAAAAATCAACAGACCCACACCTCTTCATTGCAAATGGATTTTGATATAGCTCAAGACCACATCTCTAACAAAGGTACAAGAGTGCCAGCATATATTTCTGATCAGCAAATGCTGGTCCAACGGAGATTTTACAAGAGTAGGTATCAAAAATTCCCATTCAATTTGATCAAATTATCAATGGGAATGTTACAGTACAAAAAGGAACACATCTAACATGGGCTTCGTTTGGAATTCATGGAGCATATTATCAAGGCCATTATCGCCACTTTATCGGCAGTTTCCTGCCGATAAAAGCGGCGAAAATGTATCGCCTGTCCTTGATAATATGCCCCTTAGTTTTCCGAAAAAAAAATCTAAACTCAAATGATATATTGATAAGTTGAAAGTCGAAGAGATGAAGTCATAACTACTTAGGGTTACATTTCAATTCCAGTTTGAAGTGGAATGAACAATTGAAGGATACACGATTTAGAGCTTTATTACTTGTGGATTTCTTGGTGAAGTTTAATGATATGTATAGGGATTTGTTATGTATACCACTCTTTAAAGCTTTTTTGCACAAAACCCTTCAATCAGCAATTTACAGATCGGAAAAAGTTAGTATAGATAAGGGCGTTTTCCAGACCAGGTTGAAAATTTGTGCATAAAAAGAGTTTTAAACCTTGAAAAAGAATCTATGATTCAGAGTATTCGATGTGATCTGAAACTGACTTCTTGGCATAGATGTAAACTAAAGTATGGTATATTATGGGAAAAGATCGTACATTCATTACTTAAACAATAGATACTTAAATTAGTCACTGGTGCATCTGTCTGATTTCATAATACATTGTTTATTTCACTCATTAGTTGTGTAACAGTCTTCACTATTGGTACTGGCACCACAAGTGTGTCTTAGAAATTAACATTTAGACATACAAATAAACACACATAAAAAGAAAAAGAATGGTGAGAGTAATTACGAGCTTTTTCTTACAATAACAAATGTAACAACTAGAAAAACATTTGGTCTTCCAGGTGGGTCAAGTGGTATGGCTACACACCTTATTTAGTAGGCAGTCCACAGAGGATGTAGTCCTTAAGGTAGTGCCATACTGACAATAATTCTGTTCTCTATTTCTTTTAGTATGTGTCCAGTTTAATATTTGGAACTTGTAAGCTTTCAAGGTTCTTCCAAAGTTGAGGGTGACACGTTTTTGCCCTTGTTTAGTAGGCAGTCCACAGAGGATGTAGTCCTTAAGGTAGTGCCATACTGACAATAATTCTGTTCTCTATTTCTTTTAGTATGTGTCCAGTTTAATATTTGGAACTTGTAAGCTTTCAAGGTTCTTCCAAAGTTGAGGGTGACACGTTTTTGCCCTTGTACTGTGGACCCCCTCAGGACAGTGGAAGAAAGAAGGGGCATATTACCAAGCAATAGCGATAATTATCGCTTTTGCTTGGTTAGCGAGAAAAAATTATTGCCGAGCTGCGGCGATTTATATCGCAGATAAACCTTGGTATTACCATGCCTGAATATCGCTGAAAAAACAGCGATATTCAGGCATTACGGAGCTAATGCTTTTAGCCAAGTTATCCACCTCCCATTGGATAACATGGCTAAGAACTGCTCCTGGGCAGGTGTTAGCTGTTGGAGATATTTGCGCTTAGTTTAGCGCGAATATCTCCGAAAGTTGGTAATAGGAGATAGCGATGTTAGCGACTGTTTCCAGTCGCTGACATCTTGGCACGCCAACTTTGCATGTTATTAGTGATATATTTTTCTGACATGCAAAGCGGGGCCCAAGATGGTCGCTAGCCCCTACTAGCTGTTGCTAACTGAGATAGAGAGATAATTTTATCTCTGCTTTCTTGGCTTTTAAAGCCAAAAAAGCGGAGATAAATCCCTTGATAATATGCCCCAGAATTCCTTGTACTCAATTGGCATGGAGATATTGGGCTATAGGAGTACCCAGAGGTGGAAAATGATGGGACAAGAGCGGAGAATCAAGCAGCAAATTTGTTCGTGCTCTTAAGCTAACGCTGGACAACTGTTAGGGAGATTACCTTGCAGAGTATGCCAAGTAGAGGAAATCATGGTTCCTGTAGCCTCCTATGGAGATACCTTAGTGCAGTCCAGGGGTCCAGTCGGACAGTCCTTCTTCCTTCTTCTCTCATTTTTCAGGCACTGTTCTGAGGAGCTCACACAGCTCTTCTATATTTATCCTCATTCTGGGCTGGGAGGAGGGTAGCACCCTAACTAATATTGGTAAAGATTCCTCTGCTATGACCACAGTGCTTAATTTGTAAAGAAATAAGGGTCAGGGCTCTTGTCAAAGGCCACTGAAGCTTGTACCAACCATTACCCCAGCCAGCGCTGCCAAAGCCTGTACCAACAGAATAACTCATTATCCCACTTATACAAGTGTGGCAATGAAACCAATCCAGACCCCCAAGGCAAAAGAATTATTTGGGTGGCAGGTATTAGTCATGTTTATTGGATATTAGATTGCAAAATAACTGTTGTGCTAATTAAAAAATTAGACCATCATCGCCACCATGTGGCAGACATCATAAGTTCTGAGTACTGGAAACGACATACACAATTTAAGCACTGTCTGACCACTTCCTATGTAATGTGGCAAATTTCTGGCCTTGAATGAAGCCTTGAATGAAACATTCTCCTAGAAATCAAAATAAAGAAAATCTCCTTGGAGTGCATGTCTGTGTAACCCAATCCAGAGGTGTGGCTAGCAACTGACTACACTTCCCTCCCATGCCTCTTCCTAATCTAATGAAGAGTTTTCTCATTTCATTTTGCTAGAGATCAAAGAAGTGGGGGTGGTCTGGGTCCTATGACATCTGTGTTTTTTGCAGCAGATCCACCCTTTGAGGTCCAGCTTATCCACCCAGGCCCCTTCTTTTCACCGACTTCTCCAGGAAGATCTCTTCCCACCAAATGGCTGTATTGTTGCAGTCCCAGGCCTCTTCACACCTATTCACGGAGCAGCTTGGCTCAGGCTGTCAAAGGCTGACCAATGAAGAGAGCCTCTACAGGACTGCTTTAGCTAACCTCAGGATAGTAAGCAATAAAACTACTTTCTTGTAATAGTTATATTAACCCCTTCGATTCTCATGACGAGCTCAGCTCGTCATGAGGCACAGTTGAGCTGTGCTCATGACGAGCTGAGCTCGTCATGAACACCCCCATCAACATTATGGCCCAGCACAGGAGGAAAATCTCTCAAGCACACAATGTGTTAACTCTGACCTTGGCAAGTTGTTGGGTTTACTATAACCAATAATGTGTTTAAATGACATGTCTAGTTAGCTCCAATCAAAGGTTAGACCTTATTAGGTTTACTAAAGCCTTCCCTGTGTTATCCTATGAGGTAAGAAGCATTCCATAGGAAAAACGATTATGGGTGTTTTTCTTCGGGGGTCATAAAAACATATTTTATATTATCTCTGCTTTTTATAAATATGCACCTTGCTATTGGGTCACCTAGGGCAGACCTTAGGAGTGACACAGATATAAGGATTGAAGAGGTAGTTTTGGACTTTGAAATAGCTTTTAATTCCAAAGTCGTACTTGGACACAGTTTTATTTTAAAACCAGCCTGCTAGGCAGGCCTGGCTTTAAAATGAAATCAGAACCCATAGCAGTGCACACCTAAGTGCATTAAGTCCACCGGGGTCCTAGACCTATATGCCCTAATATATATTAGGGACTTACAGGGAGGTTGCATGTGCCAATTAGAATTATACAAACTAACATACACCTTATAGCGGATAGAGCACTGGCCCTGAATCAGGTTAGCAGAGCCAGGGCACTTTTAGAGCCAGTACCCACCAGCATCAGTCCAAAAATGGGGCCGATCAGGGTAAAATGGATGGCTTTTCTACCCCCCCCCCCACCAGATGAAAGGTGATGGGTATCCAATCTACTCCTTGGTAGTCCTTATTACCTAAGTGGAAAAACCTGGAAAGTGGATCTTCATTGACATGGGTAGCCCCAGGTCTGTGTTTCTCTTTTAAGTCCATCCCTGTAGGGAAATGGACCTCCTCAACAGTTTTAGGTTCTCCCCTCTCATCTGCATGAGCCATCTGGGAGGTCTGTGATCAGTTTGAACACAGAAATTAGTATCTAACAAGTATGGTCTCAGTTTATTCACAGACCAGACCACAGCAGAAGTTTTGTTCTCAGTGACACCCTATCATTGCTCTCACAGATTAGATGACTGCTAATGAAGCCAGTACTGTCCCAGTCCCTTGCTCTAAAGCATCTGTCTGGACCACAAACTCCTTATTGTAGTCGGGGACCAGAAGGACTGGCGCTGAACACATAGCCTCCTTCAGAGAGTCAAAGGCCTTCTGACACTATGGTTTCCTAATTACCTTTTGGACTGTTTCTTTGAGGTAAGCTCTGTCCGGGTAGCCACAATGGCCCCATCGTTTCTCACAAATCTTCTGCAGTACCTAGTCAGGCCACGAAAGGTCCTGACCTGTGTCTAGGCCTTAGTAGCTTCCCAATCTCAGGCAGTTTGGATCTTAGGCTACACGGGATGTACACAGCCTCCATCTCCAAGGTGGCCAAGGTACACCACTGACCCTTGCCCTATCTGATATTTGCTTGATTTAATAGTCAGGCCCATCTGCTGCAGTGCCTGAAACACTTACTTCAGGTAGACCAGGTGCTCCTCCCTGATGAAACTGAATATAGCTATATCATTCAGATCAGCTGCTCTGAAAGCTTCCAACCCAGATAGGACTCTGTCCCCCCACTAAGCATGAGCGAATTTTGCGGATCTCGCGTTCGCGAATTTTGCGGATTTGCGGATTCGCAATCCGCAAAATCCGCGAATTCCCGCGAATTTGCGGATTTTTTTTTTTTTTGTGTTCGCCCGTGTTTCTGCCAGTTCGCGAGGGTTTTGTACACTTTCGCAAATTGCGAACTTACCTGTCGGGTCGCAAGTTTCGCGAACTTGTTGTTTCTACGTGTCCAGCCTGTTTGGGACACTCTTCTTCATCACTGCCACTCTCTGTCACCACTGCCACTCTCTGACTACTCATGCCACCCTCTGGCCCACCCATGCCACCCTCTGTTTCATCACCACACCCTCTGGTTGTCCAGTGTACATTATTTTCGGCAAAGCAAAGCACACCTTCCCTGCCTCAAGTGACCTGAATTAATTTGGGGCTGATTCATGTGTCACAGAATATTTTTTTAGCTGGCACCTGCTTCCTTAGTGCGCCCTGATTAGTGATCTTTTGCACTTGCTAAGTGCTTTCATTGTTGCAAAATTAGTTACAACACCTGCCCTGCCCCAACTGACAATAATGAATTAGGGGCTGATTAATGGATTTTAACTTCCAGCCTGGCTCCTGCTTGTCTCCCTTAGCTGTAATTCAGGACCTTTGTGGCATATGTGTAACTATTCTGAGGTTCAGAGCAGGGTCACATACTAGTTTCAACTGGCAACTGAACTCTGGAGGGGCCCCTCAGGAAGCACTCCAGGAAATGGCTACTAATGATGAGCCTGAACTTTTGAACCTGGTAAGTAGTTACTTTCAGTTTTGCTAAGATCGTATTTCTGCAATTTTGCACTTATTCGCGGGGTGCGAACTCACGCGAACAGTGCGAGCAGTGCGAGCAAAATCCGCTGCTCGCGGATTTGCGGATTTTGCGGGAAATTCGCAAATCTCGCGGATTGCGGATTTCCCGAAAATCCGCAAAATCCGCGAGCGGAACGGATTTTCCGCCCACGCCTACCCCCCACCCTTGGAAGGTAAGAGGGGCATTCTCACAGCTGAAGGGCATTACTTTAAGCAAAAAGTGGCCCTCTTGGGTTGAAAATGCTTACATCTCCTGTGCTCTTTGACTCAGGGCCATCTGCCAATAACTGGAACTCAAATCACTCAGGGATTTAACACCCTCCAACTGTCAATGAGCTCATCAGCTCTAGGTGTGGGATAAGCATCATTCTTGGTGATTGTTTTCAAATATTTGTAGTCTACACAAAAACGTAACTCTTTCTTCGTCCATGAAGACAAGGCATTGGCCAGAATCCGAGAGACACAGAGCATAACTAGGCTAATAGCCGGGGCAGGACCCTTGATGAAAGTGTGACTACAGGGTGCCCTGCTCATGCCCCCGAGTTAAACGATACCCAGTGATTGTGGGTAAAAGTGCACCAAGACCATGTGCGGGTAAGTATTATCACTGCTCCATCTCTCCTTATTTGGCACACAGTGGCCACTTATTAAGGCTACTACTAACCCAGGGAGGTACCATTACATTACCCTGATGAAAGCCCCAGACCTTTTTGGGCCTTAGAGTAGGGCTGAAACAAGTCAGTATAATACAGAGTCATAGGACCATAATAGTCCGTACTACACACAAGATATTATTTTTAATTTCCCCATTTTCTCCGCTAATAAAGGGATACCTTGGAGAAGAGGAGGGATTTTTATTCTCTAGTTAAGCCCCCTGGTCACCCTTCTTGTAAGTGCTCCTTGGAATAGGTCAAGCCCACCCTGACCCTTGGGAGCCGGGGTAAACCCAATTATAAAGCATGACACTACTAGAGTGTTTGAGGGTTATATATAAAAAAGGAATTTTTTCCTTCCCCACACTAGTTGCAGGGAGCTACTGTACCAACATGGGGTCACCCACTCATTTCACCCTCTGTTTTTCTAAGGACCGTACCTGTGGTCTTAGGTGGGATACTTGTTTGTGTAATGTAGATACACTAGGGAGGACGTATTCCCCCATTCCCCCTTCAATTGATAAGGAACCTCTAACCCTCTGGATTTGAAAAGGATATTGTTTTTTGGATCTCAAGTATATAACAATTAGGCATTGGCACCAATAACACTGGTCTAGCCTATGGACTGTTAGAGGGCCTGGTTATCCCCAACTCAGGCATTTTGGCTACCTCAGCCTTAATGCTGGCTTTGACCTGCTCAGACAACCTATACAGTTTGTTTTTGACAGGTAGACTGACACCAGTGTCATTGTCATGAACACACCGATTGGTTAGTCTAAGGGAGCCCTAATTGCCTCCACAATAGTGTTTAGTGTAAAATCTAGCTAGTCAACCGTTTTACTCAAAGGTGCAGGCTATTGCCCCAAATAATATTTGGGGCAATAGCACCGTTGACTGCATAAACCTTTTTAAAATGGTGCACTCAAGTCTTTAGCTGTAGATGAAAAGCAGTGTAGGTCACGTCACAACCAGTCTGGCTGCAACGTTTTGGATGTTCTGTAGTTTCTTAAGCCAATACAGAGAGCATTGCCATAGTCGAGTCTGCTGGTTAAGAGTGCGTAGGTGACCGTCTTTCTGGATTCTGTGGGGACCTCTCTGAAAGTCTTTCAAAGCTGGCTGAGCGTGTGGAAGTAGGCTGAGGAAACTGCTATGATTTGGCAGTTCATAGTGAGTGATGAGTCCAGTATGATGCTGAGGTTGCATGCGTGGTTGTCGAGGGTGGGGGAGATACCAGAAATGAATGGCCACCAGGAGTTGTCCCATGCTGAAGGAGTGGGTCCCAAGATGAGTACTTCGATTTTGTCCGAGTTCAGCTTGAGGCAGATGTCTTTCATTCAGGCAGCAACGGCCTTCATTCCCCTGTGGTAGTTGGTTCTGGCAGTTGTGGATTCATTGGTGAGGGAGAGGATCAGCTGGGTGTTGTCGACGTAGGAGAGGTTGTTGAGTCCGTGGCGTCTGCCAATGGCTGCAAGAGGGGCCACCTAGATTTTTAAGAGGGTGAGGTTCAGGGAAGAACGCTGGGGTATTCCACAGCTGATCTCTGTGGGTTCTGAGAAGTACGGTGTAATCTGAATTGCTGGGTCTGGCAGGTGGGGAAGCAGTGGATCAGTCCAAAGCCTTGTCGTTGATGCCGGCATTGTCGAGTCTTGTGATTAGGGCGTGATGGGAGACGGTGTCAAAGGCAGCCGAGCGGTCCAGTAAGATGAGAGCTGTGGTCTTGCCCTGGTTGAGGAGGGAGTGGATGTCATTTGTGGCAGTGAGGAGCACAGTCTCTGTGCTCTGGTTGTTTCAGAAGCAGGATTGGGAGGTGTGCAGGATGTGGTTCACTTTGATGGACTTGGAGAGTTGGGCGTTGATGGCCTTCTCTATAACCTTGGATGGGAAGGGGAGGAGTGAGATCGATCTGAAGTTCATGAGGTCTGTGGGGTCTGAGGATGGCTTCTTCAGTAGGGGTTGATCTTAGTGTGTTTGCAGTCATCGGGGAAGGTTGTGGTTTCGATGGAGCCGTGTGCCAGTGTGCCCAAGAAAAGTTTGTTCTCTCCCACCCTGGCTGCTTCAACCAGAGCCTCCTGCCCCCCCCCCCTTAGTTCCCATGATCTTTTCACTGTAAACAAAGTATCTTTATAACCCTGCTTAGCTGTGGACATTTCCACTCTATTACCAGCCTTTAATGCCCTGTTTAGCTTGAGCTTAGCTGCCCTACACTGGGTATTAAACCAGGCACCACAGTGTTGTGGCTTGCTTGCCTTATCCGAGTCTTTAGTTAGTAACACCTGAAAATTTCTATAAACCTGATAATGAATGTTATTTACAACATATTCAAGAAAGTCAGGGAAAGTACTAGCTTGGATCTTCTCCAGATGATCAGCAATCAAACCAAAGATTTTAGATATGGCATTGTTATCCCGAGACACATACGCCCATAAAAGAGCTTTCCTATTAATAGAAAGACACAGCTTGCCTACCATTTTAGAGGTGATGTGGGACTGATTTTGGAATCCATACTAGTCATTTCCAAAATAAGTCCATTATGACTGCTGTTGTAACTCTCAACAACCATCATGTCAACCAGGGAGTCCCACATTTTTAAGGGTAACAATCATTAGCCAATGCTACTTTTCTAATCATGTCATTTAAAAGTTTGGGCACCCCTATGGTCTGGGTTACATCTGCCATTGCAGGCTCTTAAGCCCAGCAGAAGAGGTAACCCCAGCAGCTGACTAGCCACCATAGAGACCTTTTAACTGATGGGAGATCAAGAAGTGGGATACTCCAGGCTATATCCTCCTCTTCAGTGATTTCCGAGCACAGGGGACCAAGAGGTTCAAAGTTAACATTACAATGTCCTGCAACAATTAACAAGTTAATCTATGACCAGAACCAAAATAGATAGTGTGTTTGACAGGCTATTTACCCCTCTGAAACTGTTCGGCAAATCAAACGTACAGGGTGAACCCATCTCTCTCAAGAATAATTATCAGAATATATCGAGTGTCTAGATTGATCCTCTTGATTGAGTAGGCTACTGAGATATTGGCTCACATTATAAGGCTGCCGCAGGCTGCCCATTGTTTTGTGAGACCGCTGGGAAGGTTGTGTAACTAGGTCTATAGACCAGCACCAGGTTTCTTGTAGGAGACAATAGTCAAAGATGTCTGTAAATGGCTCCCAATCAGAGTCAGCCACCTTCACGTTCAGGCCAGCAGCATTCCAAGAGATGAACATTATATATAATTAAATCAGAATTAGATGCATCATTATTTTTTATTTGACACGTTTGATGCTGTTTGATTTTGCACATGTTTTGTTCTCGTTTTTGTGCTATGATTAAGTCAGCCCCCATGATAAGAATACAATATGGTTGGTCATGGCAAGTCAATGCAGACCTTTGTTGTCCATGAAAAATGAAGTCTGCATGCCGGAAACAGTAGGAGGACATAAGGCACTGGATGTGAATAACAGATGAGGTTATCATCTTGGCTGTGGCCTACCCACACCTTGATGGGGACCTGAAGGCCAGAATGCAGGAACAAAGGGGTAAATGTAAGTTTGTGTGAATGGTGTTGTATGATTTATATGTTTTGATCAGGATAAAAAAAGTCTGAATATTGCAACTCAAGCCATAAGAACAACAATGTGAAGTCTACCATTTAAAATGTTATAGTTGTAATGTGTGTGATGTAGTATGGTCCATAATGCAGATATAACATAACATGCACATGTTCACAACTGTATTAATGCCTAAAGTAATTCTGCCAAGGCATATGGAAGATTAGATTAGGCTCCCTCATATGCATCAGTTTTTTCAAAAGCTGCAACAAGTGTCCGTTGCTAATTGTTAGACTGGCCAGTTCCCTGGTTTCAAATGACATAAATGACATAAATATTCACATTTGAAGACAACAATATTGTCCAAGGCAAGCCTACACTCTCATATTGCCATATAATTATGGATGTTGGACATATTGATTATGTGATGTTTATAGAGAAATGTGTGTGCTTTTATATGTTTTTTATATGACAAGATGGTGACGTGAGCGGACGCTTCTCCTGCTTGGCTTTGCCACATGCACCGAATATCCTGCCTTCTAGCTGCTGAAAAACCTGCCAGTGGCCAGCGAAATTTTTGTGGTGCCCTCCAGAGAAAACCGAGCCTCAGGGGAGCAGGACAGTGCGGCTGAGACCCAGGCCCCAGGTTGCGGCCCTTCCCCCATCGAATCTCGGCTATGGACTTGACTGGCGGAGGGCACCATACTAGCTGTGACCAGCCCCCTCCGTCCTCACGCCAAGCTCGCAGGATCGTGGGTACAACAGAAGCATGACAAAACAGACACGGCTCGGCCGAGCGCCCCGCTGCCGCATAGAATCCTCATCGGTCCTCCTGTGTTACTCCGGGATCAAGAAGGCCACACACGGACCCAGGTGCGCTGCTTATTCCTAATAATCCCCGGAACCCCTCAGACAGTGTGCCTTTATGGGGCAATGGCATTCGGAGGTCAGATCTTCATCCGCAAACACCCCCCCCACACAGAGCAGTATCATTTGAACTGCCTCAAATTAACCTGGGGCTCCAATCCTTGCAAAGCTGATATCAACACAGTGATTCTCAAGAATGTAGAGCCTGACCTCAAGATGGCGCCCATGTTTTAAAACTTGGCGCATTTAACAAATGATATGACTGTCTGCAACTATTTCCTGCTTGGCACTGATTATTGCTGATGCAGTAACTGTTTGATAATATGTAGCGCTTCAGTATAAGTCCGACTTCACCACCACAGCGATCTTTATTTGAGCAATGACTGTCCCCAAATGGCACCCATTACTCAGATCCAAAATAGTCCCCCGAGACCAGGCCTTTCATCAGGGACGGAGTCCATGACTGGGAGGTACATTAGATATTTGCTGCAGCTGTGCACAGTCCCTCTGAATACAAAACACCCCTCTGAGAGATATGACCCCTTACCAGCCACTACCAGGGTATTTCTCCTATGCCACAGCCAGCGATCTCCACCTTCGACCTCTGGGAGCTCTGGTAGCCCGATACGCCATTGGGACATGCAAGTAGCGGAGTTGTTTTTCACTCTCCGCTCTACTGACCCACAACTTTGTCCTTGTCTAAAGCATTCCTACTTCCCTTGTTGGGGATAGATCCAGCTTCTTCACTCTGGAGTGTGAGAGACCCCTCTGAGAGAGTCCACAGTGACAAGGGTGACACACTTAGTGGTGGGCTGGGACTGATCCTCTTACCACTGGCAATTGTCTTCTACCCTGCCGGACATCGGACACTGCGTCCCTGCTGGATTTCCCACCCTCTCGCCACCTCTTTCCTCTTTCATACCTCAGAGTGTGCCCATGACCAAAGCACTTCTCTCTTCTTGTTGGGAAGCGATCCTGCATCTTATGCCAAGGAGTCTCATCGACCCCGCTGATAGAGTCCACCGTGAATTTGGGAATCACACATAACTGAGGACTGAAAAATGATCCCTGCCCCAACCAACCGGAAGTTTCAGACACAGTTCCTCTCCTTGTTCTCCACGCTGTGTCCCCTACCCCCTCCACCTCCGCTTCCCTACTTCATCCTTTGGCTACCTCCTCTTTCCCTTCCTTTCTCCCCTGAATTCCTCTCCAACTGCTTGCTCTGTCTATCCTTTTGCCTATGCTTCATTAAATTCTCCCTCCCCTCTTCCTTTTACTTCACCTCTTACCCCTCCAGATGCCATTTCTCTAAAAATTTAACTTTTCACTGTTGTACCTGATGTAACAATGTATAATTTGTGAGTAAGGCTCCCTGTTTTCCGTTTTTACTTATTTTTACAGAAAAATACAGACAGAAAACATTTAGGTTCTTGTCTGTATTTATTTTTAAATGTTGATTAAAAACGAAAATTGGGTTGTTTTTTGAGTAATTCTAAATACTATCTTCCATGACTGCCAGGCCAATAGGTATTTGATAGGTAGGGGGTTTAAAAAGAAAGGAATTTTAGTAAAGAGGCTTTAACACCAGTAGTTATGCACAAAGTTGATACTAAAATGTGCATATTTTCATATCAGTGGATTGATTTATCTTCTGCGAGTGCTCACAGCATTGAAACCTGGCCGGAATTCAAGCATGATTGCATATTTATCGGTTAAATAAATGTGGACATATACTAATTCAAGCTTAATTTTTCCACAAAACCCAAAATAAATATGTATAAACACATATAAATTTACCAAAAAATAAATATGGATAAATACAGACGGAAATATCAAAAAAATAAATGCCTTGAAACCAGGAGCCCTATTTAAAATCTGAAACCTAGAAGGAACACTTGACCTGACTGCCTTTATTCCAGGACCCCATCATGAATGCCCAAGTTCACCTGACTGACCTCTTGTGATATCTACAGGGACAATAAAAGTGTCCATAGCATAAAAAGTGAGCATAAAATGTGTCTTTCTTATGCTACTTTTTCCACCTTAAGCCAGCTGACCAGATGAGATTAGACACACAGTGGACTCTTAAGCTCACTGTGTAAAAGAAAAAAGAAAATGTAGGCCATGGCAACACTCCTGGAGGCACACTACGCAGTGCTCTGTTCTGGGAGCAGGCGAGTTTGGTACGCCACGCTGTTCATACAGACTTTTAGCACCTGGAATTTCTCCCGAGCCCAGATGTGGGTCCCCTGCTCTCCATGCCACTGGAGTCAAGCTATGCTGGCTGTTGAGGGCTGAAAGCCCAAAACCAATCCTAGGATGCTTGTTTCAAGTCCAAGGAGGACCTGGCCTGGCAGTTTGGGCTGGACTGCTTCCACTGGGCACTGGGTCAAGACTGATTTGCATATGGTTGGGTCCAACCTGGAATGTCATGGTGAGCAAAAAAACTATGAATTTAGGCCCAGATCTCTGTACTGGGTGAGTGTGTGACATTGTTCTGTATTCTGGCAATCAATTGTTCTTTTTGCACTTGTCTCCCCAAGTGGGATTGGTATTGGCCCAACGTGGGTCCTGTGCTCACCATGCTACTGGAGTCAATCTATCCTGGCTGGTGAGGGCTGAAAGCCCGAAACCAGTCCAAGGATGCTTGTTTCCAGTCCAGGTAGAACCTGGCCTGAACGTTCAGGCTGGACTGTTCCCATTGGGTGGAGGGTTAAAACTGATTTACATATGTCTGGGTCCCAAACTGGAATGGCACGGTGAGCAAAAAAATGATGAATTTAGGCACCGATCTCTGTACTGGGGTGAATGTACGACATGGTTCTGCATTGTGTCCATCAATTGTTCTTTTTGCATTTGTCACCCCAAATGGGACAGGTATGCCCAGAGGTTGGTCCTGTGCTCTCCATGCCACTGGAGTCAAGTTATCCTGACTAATGAGGGCTGAAAGCCTAAAACCGGTCCTAGGATGCTTGTTTCCTGTTCATGGAAGACCTGGCGAGGTACTTTGGGCTTGGCTGTTCCCATTGGGGGGCAGGGTCAAGACTGCTATCCATATGGTTCGGTCCAAACTGGAATGGCATGGTGAGCAAACAAAACGATGGATTTTGGCCCAGATCTCTGTACTGGGGTGAATGTGTGACATTATACTCCATTCTGTCCATCAATTGTTCTTTTTGCATTTGTCACCCCAATGGGACGGGTGTTCTCAGACGTGGGTCCCATGCTCTCCAAGCCACTGGAGTCAAGCTGTCCTGGCTGATGAGGGCTGAAAGCCCAAAACCAGTTCTAGGATGCTTGTTTCCAGTTCAGGGAGGACATGGCCTGGCAGTTTAGGCTGGACTACCACCATAGGGCGCAGGGTCAAGACTGATTTGCATATGGCTGGGTCCAAACCGGAAAGGCATGGTGAGCTAAAAAACAATGGATTTATGCCCTGATCTCTGTACTGGGCTGAATGAGTGACATTGTTCTGCATTCTGTCCATCAATTGTTCTTTTTGCATTTGTCAGCCCGAGTGGGACAGATATTGCCAGACCTGGGTCCTGTACTCACTATGCTACAGGAGTCAAGCTATCCTGGCTGATGAGGGCTGAAAGCATGAACACGGTCTAATGAAGTTTGTTTCCAGTCCAGGGAGGACCTGGCCTGGCTGTTCGGGCTGGACTGTTCCCATTGGGCGCAGGGTCAAAACTGACTTGTATATGTCTGGGTCCAAACTTGAATGGCATGGTGAGCAGAAAAACAATGGATTTAGACCCAGATCTCTGTACTGGGGTGAATGTATGACAATAATCTGCATTCTATCCATCAATTGTTCTTTTTGCATTTGTCACCCCGAGTGGGACTGGTATGCCCAGACGTGGGTCTCGTGCTCTCCATCCCACTGGAGTCAATCTATCCTGACTGATGAGGGTTGAAAGCCTGAAACCGGTCCTAGGGTGCTTGTTTCCAGACTAAGGAGGGTCTGGCTTGGAAGTTCAGGCTGGACTGTTCCCATTGGGCGCAGGGTCAAGACTGATTTGCATATGGCTGGGTCCAAACTGGAATAGCATGTAGAGCAAATAAACGATGGATTCAGACCCAGATCTCTGTCCTGTCATGAATGTGTGACATTGTTCTTCATTCTGTCCATCAATTTTTCCTTTTGCATTTGTCACCCCGAGTGGGACAGGTATTGCCCAGACCCGGGACCCGTGCTCACTATGATACAGAAGTCAAGCTATCCTGGCTGATGTGGCCTGAAAGCCCAAAACCAGTCGTAGAATGCTTGTTTCAAGTCCCTGGAGGACCTGGCCTGGTAGTTTGGGCTGGACTGTTCCCATTGTGCACAGGGTTAAAACTGACATGAATATTTCTGGATCCAAACTGGAATGGCATGGTGATCAAAAAAACAATGGATTTAGGCCCAGGTCCCTGTTCTGAGGTGAATGTATGGCATTGTTCGGCATTCTATCCATCAAGTGTTCTTTTAGAATATGATTTGATCACTTGCCACAACAAGTGAATTGTAACACTGAGTTAAAATTATACTTTTTGTCCATCCATGTAAATAAGTTTAAATATCATAGGATGTGAAAAAACACAGAT
The DNA here is from genome assembly GCF_964263255.1 of Lissotriton vulgaris. Classification (NCBI taxonomy): domain Eukaryota; kingdom Metazoa; phylum Chordata; class Amphibia; order Caudata; family Salamandridae; genus Lissotriton; species Lissotriton vulgaris. Next base: position 645,460,333 of record NC_141691.1, on the reverse strand, counting down.
GAGAGAAACTAATTTAATGAAATAAAGGTAAGCAAAGGAGAAAACTGAGAAGGGATATGATAATAATAATCCTTTATTGTTTGATTACTTAAAACCATTTCAATTTCCATAAAGAAAACTCATACAGTTCTTATATGCAAGAAACAAGACATTAAAAAAACAAGGTTAATACTAAAACTATCTAAAAATGGGGGGGGGGGGAAGACACCCTCACGATAATTAATTACCTGTGACAGTCTAATACTGAGGTGTCTGGTGAACCAAAACATCTCCCCCTTATTTTTTAATATATAAAAACAGCAGAACTAGTATTTTCAAAAGCCAACAGGGAAGTAGAAACTATTAATATTAGCAAAGGGCAATGTTCAAATCAACAGTAGTTAACTATCAAAAATTTATTAGTAGAACCTGGAGCAGGGTTACAGCTCAGCCAGGTTGATGGACATTTGCAGCTCTGTTATCTCCCAAATCCTTTGCCACTATATTAACAAATTTGGTGAATCGAATGTTCAACTTAGTATTGTCTAGGTTCAGGGCGGCGATTATGGATTGGCGACAAGATAGTATTTCAAGGTAGTTTCTTTTGTCCCACAATAGAGACTGTCTATTAGTGAGCATTGCGGGACATACACAAACAATATGCTCTATAACTTCGGAGTGATAGCCACACTTCCTGCATTTGATACTAGTGCCGGGGCATGTTCTTTGGAAAAGGCCATTCTCCCATACTTATGGCAATAAAGTGCAAACCTGCTTGATAAATAAGATAGTTTGACCCCCTGTTTGAAAACAGAAATTATTGTCCAGGCATACTTCTTTCTAGACAGTGTTGCCATATCTGAATGGAAAGACCACAGCCGGACACTTCTCTTAATGACTAAGTATGGGCGAAATTTGCGAATTTGCAGTCCGCGAATTCGTGCGAAAGCGAACTCGCAATTCGCAAAATCCACGAATTCGTGCGAATTTGCGAATTTGCTATTTTTGCGTGTTCGCAAGGGTTTTTACCAGTTCGCGAGGGTTTTTTACAAGTTAGGGAACGCAAACTTACTTGTGTGGTCGCAACGGTCGTGACCATGTTGTTTTTACGTGTCCAGCCTGGTTGCTACCCTGTGGTTCATCGCGGCCACCCTCCGGTTCATCACTGCCACCCTCTGGTTCACCAATGCCACCCTCTGGTTTGCCACCCTCTGGATCATCACTGCCACCCTCTGGTTCACCACTGCCACCCTCTGGTTCATCACTGCTATCCTCTGGTTCATCATTGATCAGATAGGTCAATAAATGTAGTGCAATTGCTGTCTATTTGCTATTTCACCGAAATAATTTGTTATTGTTCTTTTGAAATGTTTGATTTGGTTTACAACAATCATCCATGTTTGGGTCTTTCTTTCATGTTGTACATCAGCTCCCCCGAGGGGCAAGAGGACAGCGGAGGAGGTAGCGGCACCGGCGGACGAGGACCAGGAAGGCCAGGATCGGTCCGGCGAGGGCTCCTCTGCTGGACCCATTAAGTTTTCATGTTAATATTAATAATTATACTTCCCTATCTTTTAGAGTACCTATTTTTTACTAACATTCCACATTCGATTTTTCCTACATCGTCTTTGATCTTCTTGTAGACTGTTTCTAAATTCTTATCCTGCCTCTACTATGACTCCGTGTGGTACTACTAGAATATTAATATTATTAGTCTGTCTGTGTAGCTAACTAAGCTTGCACAGTTGGCAAAAGGTGTTAAACGAAACTCCCATTCTATTTAGCAATAGCTCTATGCACTGAGTGCAGTCCTTTGGGTTGTCCATAATGTCTTTTGAAGTCTTCTAAATGTTTATGCTTTAACAATTCCCAACAATAAACTATCAATGACCACCAAGAAAGAATAAAATACTAGTTTACTTTTTGATTGGATAGGAGGACAATCCATACTACTATTGTGGCAGGGACAATTCTGCAAAAACAGAACTATGGACACTAAATAGTGCATTGTTTATCAATTATAATAGGCGCAGTTAGACTTTCCATACACCTCAGTCATAACAGAATTTGAATCCCCAATCTCCTTACTGACTAGCTAGTGTGACAGAGTCATTTAGCTGCCTAATTCATCATTGATTGATCCCCAATGATGATTATCCAACCCAGGACATAAGACTACGGAGTCAGAGTCCAGAAATGTCAGAGCCACGGACTCATGCTTGCAAATTGCAAACCCTTTCGCACACTCACTCATGACTAAAAACCACAGAGTCTATGTAAGTTTAAAAGCTTTATTAAAAGTAAAAACATTTATTAAAATCAAGTTCATCATACAACATAAACGGTGGATTGAAAATGGAAAAGTTCTTAGTGATCTCACACATTAATTGTGGGCGAGCCCTCACCTGGTTGGAACTTCAAATCTTCTTTGTGGTGCTGAATCGTTGCTGACTCCGTGCTACTGATAATGATCTGATGTTGCTCTTGTTCTTAGAAGGGAAGCTTCTGTCTGTTATGAGAAAAACGGTGCATGTTAAAATGCAAACATTCATCAATTGTGCCAAAAAGTGTAGCAAGACAACACCCTTCCTTGAAAAAAAGTGCAATTTTTAGTTTTGACTAGACAGTCACAAATTATTACATTTGTTTGTGTAGTCGTAGTGACATTTTTTCATTCCTAGACAAAATACTAGGGAGTGGTGTATATGGCATCTAAGAATCTGAAATGTATTTTCTAGGCGGAACATCGGCACAACCATCCACCCGTGCCGGGGCCATCGCGGAGGTGGAGACTCCTGGGGCGGAGGCGGTGCAACAGCCAACGGAAGCTGCTGTGGGGGATGCCACGGTAGTGGTGGACAGTGGTAAGCTATTATATTCCTTACTTATTGAGATAGCAAACTGCAGAGTGTGCTCTCTGCACGGGTGTATATGTTGTACAGTACAAGTATACTATACAGTTAAGAAGACTTACAAATTTAGAACTAAGTTTTTATTAACCAGGTAGTAGCCTCCTCTAAATTGACTTCAACTCAGCTGTTTTTTCGAGAATCCAAGTCAGATCAGAGATGAACTTAATGGATGGAATGAACGAAAAGGGAAAGAAGGGTGTAAGTAAGTGTGGAAGGACGAGCGAGTTAAAAGTAATGATGACTGGCAAAGAATGATACGTGTTTTTGAATGCTGCCCGAGATGGCTGGGAATATCATGCATCACCAGTTGAAGGATGAAGCAAGGATGGGTGGAAGGAGAAAGGAAAAAGGACTGCCTGGGTGGGTGAAACAGAAACTGTATGTGTGCGCAATATATCCTTTGGTTGAAATTCAAATGCAAGTCAAGCACGGATGCATGGCTTGCGGTTTCCAAAATAAAATGAAAATGTTCTTTTCCCTTCAGAAAAAGTAAGGTTTGTCCACTTGAGACATTAAGAAGAATGATTGACATTTACTTTGAATGGATGGATGCCTGGATCATGGTACTATCTGACTCATAGATAGCATATGTGTATGTAGAGAGAGTAGACGGTCACTGGATGAACTAAGTGTTACTTTGAAGAGCATTTAACACCGCACCCGCACGTCCGTTCCAGTGTAGGAAAGGCAAGGAAAAGACGTTGTAATTTTTCCGAATACTACCATGAATAGTAGCAGTACTTTGTATTGCAAGCACAGCATATATCCGGCTGTTATGGGGACCACTCACTACCTCTGTTAATAATTTTAGTACAACTCTGTCATACATGTGTGACCTATCAGTGTTCACTCAATAAAAAACAAAGCACCTAAAGTCATCCCATATGTAATCAAATACATATCCTGTGAAGGGATAGATAATCATATTATTTATCTTCTTCATTTTCCTTTTCTAGTAGTCATTGGCACTGTAGGGTGAAAGTTAAATTAATTAATCAGTAGCCCTTGTAACAGAGTATTCTCAGTGCCACCCTTAATAGAAAAGTAAGAGCTTCACTACCTGCATGTACTGGACTGGTACAGTAACGCAAGCCTGTGTCATCATGACATGCAAGTTGATTGCACTGGCATTATGCCGGCTTCCAGGAGTTTACGTACCAATTTCACTAAACAAGAGAGAAGAAGAAGAATAAGACTGGTACACTGTCATAGACGACTCTAATGTACTGAGTCCATAGTGCTCATAGAATTGATTCCTGAAACTCCCACTAATGTTAGAGCAAGGCTAAAGAAGTGAGAGGTTAGATAGATACAGGCCAAAAATGTTATGTACTGGGCTTGCAAGTTGCTAGTTCTACTGTGACACCGTTTTCTGCTGAATTATTTTGTGTTAATCTTAAAGAGCATTGGTTACAGACTATGTTTTTCTTTCTTCATATAGATGCTCCTTCCAAACTGTCACAGAAGGAGCTGGCTAGACGGGCCCGACAAAGGAAACTGGAGGCGATGGTCGCCAAATATCGGCGGCTGGTGGCCAAGGAGGAGGAGGACACGCAGTCGACCACAACATCCACAGGGACAGCTGCATCCTCCTCCACGCTCCCTGGGTCAGCCAGTCAGCGCAGGCCTCCAGCGGTACGGAGCTGTGGTACCGTAACCACCCGCCACCGCCAAGCAGCCAAAAAATCAGCTGCCCCCCACAGCAGGTGCAATGCACGCGTGCACCGCCTAACCCTCAGGGTGTCCTACCTTGAGTAGGAGCAGAAGAATGAGAGAATCCTACTCAAGAACCTCCGCAAGGAGCATGACCACCTGGCCCAAAAAGTACGCCGCCGGCGGCATTAGAGAAGGAGAGACTGTCCCTTGCCCCTTTTTTAAAGACTTTTGGGGGTGGGAATTGGGAGTTGGGTTTTTTGGACTTTGGGGACTTTTTATTTCACGGACATTCTTTGGAGTTAGGTAGGAAGGGGTGGGTCGGGTCTTGCTGGATAGTTTATTTTTGTTAGGGATATAAATAAATATTACTTTCAACTTAAACATAGCATACGTGTTTTTACTGCAGTTGAGGCTGGAAGGGGGTTAACTGTAAGTTTGTTTTCATGAAACTTAAGTGGCTTCTCGATTCAAATTGTGTAAGTAATTGCCCAAATGTTTACAAAAGTAAGTGCCTCTCACAGAGTTAGTGAATTCAATTGTCCTAGGACTTTACTAGTACTACCGCCAGTCTCTCGTCTCTCATACTACTCCATTATTCTTCCTCCCCCCAAACGCTTATCTTACCTGTAATTCATGTTTGAAAATAGCGCTAGGCACAGGGCTGGCTGCATGTTAAATGGCGATTAAGGATGGCAATCCTGGGCGGTTGAAATGGCATCATTGCGGTGGTGCTAGTGGTGGTACACAGTGGCAGTTGCAGCATATGAAAAAGAAATTGAAACCTTGATTGGCCTGAGCGGAGCATTAGAACGGTACAATAGATACTATAGCACGTGACAGTACACTAGAACAGTGCCAAAATGTAGCCTTACAAATTCTAAAGTAATGAAAGCATAACGACTACTTGCATGGAATTTGACATTGGCTACTACTACAAGAAATAGTACTGAAGGTGAAGGACGCAGCAGCGTAATCATTTGCCACGTGTAGGAGGAGGATGTTCTTCATGATCAATCCAGTTGATGGCGCCCATGAAAATCTGCTTTGATTTGCCAATATATAAAAAAGAAGAAGACCCGGTCACTCGTTTATTGGTTCTGCTCAATTTTTATTTAGGGCAGAATCTTGCACTCAGGTGTTTAATCCTTATGTGCAACCTATATATTTTTTAGAAATTCAGAAAAAGTAAATGCAATGATTTTTACAGATACTATAACTGTCCGAAGAATTACTTGCTGTCCTGCACTAGAACACATATGTTTACAAACTCAAATTGCACATCACTTAGAAAGACAAAAAAGAATTACACATTTAAATAATTTTACACAAGACAAACATTTGAGAAGAAAATAACTCATTAGGGTTAAAAGTACCCTGTCCACATACTTTCTGTCAGGCCACTGAAAATAAATGTTTTTTTCTCTTTCTTTTGGCCTGATAGCGCAAGAGGCGACTAGTACAATCAGTGTTCAATGTATTTATCAAAACACAAGAGCCTTATGCGCAATAAACATTCGGATTTAAGACGAATGAAAGGTCAAGAGCCTGTAAGCCGACGCGTTTCTGAGCCTGTCTGTGTGCTTGGCAGGCTCGTCTTCAGGGCTTCGGGGCTGGGTACCTACATGAATACAAATATAGGGCATGATAAGTTTTTTGACCCTCTTTTATGCGTCACCCAAGCTGTTCAGCTGACGTTATTGTTACTTTTTTGTTGTGCAGTCTCTATTAACTGATCATCTGATCGATTTCTTTTTAGGGGACTCCTTAGGTTCTGTAATGGAAACAGTAACGTGGTATGTTTCCAGAAGTTCTTATCTTACATTAATTGTTTATTCTCATCTCGTTTTGCACTCACGTGTTTAACAGCCTAGGTGTTTTCTAGCAGGTTATCGATCTCCTTTTTAAAGCGGTAATTGACGCTGGCGCTGTAAGGTCAACAGGCACGTATTTAGCAATAAGAAATTATCTTGATTATCGGTACATACATTTAGCGCTATTATACTGGCAGCGGGTCATTCGGCACTTACTTTATATGCGTTCAGTGGGCGCGGAGCGCCTTGTTTCTTTAAAGTGGGGCGCCACCTCTTGTTGGTTTGTATCATACGGCGCTGAAAGTAAGCGGATGGGGTGTTTTAGTGACTCATAATGTGTGATTTTCACTATTTTAAACGTTCAGATTCCACAATTAAAGATAAAACACATACTTGCACGGTGTCGGCGTCGAGCCTATGTTGGAGAGGGCGTTGCTCGATTTCGAGTTTGTTTACGATGGATGCGGTTGGCGCTGCAATCAATTAATAAGGCGGAAAATTAGGATTACGATTTTTGGAAGTTGTTAAAGCGTTTCTTATTATGCGCATGTATTCGTTTACCTGTGGATTAGTCGCTAGACGCTGCTGTTTACTCCAGAGTTCCTCAGATGAGAGAAAGGCTGAAAAAACGCGAGGGTTTGGTGTTTTTTTATATCACACGGTGCTTCTGGGACATGTAGTCCAAGAATTTCAGGATTAATTATTGAGGGGTGGTCTGTGCCGCCTGCGGCCCAGTTATTGGTTTTGGCTTTCTGTATGTTCATTCAGTCCATCATTCACGCAGTCATATTTCAGAATTAGATATGCCTCCCTTTTTGCCAATAATACTTCTACACTGCCTCCTCTTGCGGGGACTTGAATTTTTGATAACACTGACCACTTTAATTCTTTCTCAGTGTGGCCTAGATCAATGCAATGTTGGACCATTGGGGCATTTAGGACTTTTTGTTTGATCCTAGATCTATGTTGGGTCAGTCTTTGTGACACTGTTTGTGTAGTTTTCCCTATGTAAAGTTTGTCACAAGGACAAATAATTACATAAACCACATTCTTACTCTTACAGTTTGTGAATTCCACGTGGGTCCATTTAACATTATGGTGTTCAAATGTGGTACCTTCAATAGTATTTGTGCACGAGATGCAATTACCACACTTGTGGTGTCCTTTGATCGGGTCTAATTTCCACAATGTGGGTAAGTCGCTTTTAGGTCGCTGGGTACCCAAATCCGCTCGGATTATTTGTTGCCCTATGTTTTTACTCTTTTTCAGGGCAAATAGAGGTTTTGGAAACGGTATGTCCAAATTCGATAACAAATGCCAATTTTTTAGTACTATGGCCTTGAATTTATTAGTTAGTGGTCCATACGTGGTTACACAGACTAACTGTTCCAACGGTTTCTTGTCCTTCTTTGTCAACAGTGCTTCCCTTGGCGTGAACCATGCTCGTTTGGTGGCATGTTTCAACATCTTTCTAGGATATCCCCTTTTGGACAATTGGTCACATAGTGTTTCAGCATGTATCATATAGTCCTCTTTCCTTGAACAATTACGTCTGATTCGTAATAGTTGGCTGTACGGTAGGTTTGCTTTCAAACTTTTGGGGTGGAAGCTGTCATAGTGTAAAATTGTGTTTTTATCAGTTTGTTTGCGGTAAAGGGTGGTGGCTAATTCTCCTTCCTGATGGAATACTTCTACACCAAGAAAAGTTAAGCGGGTGTTACTGCTAATCATACTGAACTTTATATCAGGATGTCTGCTGTTCAGCCACTCATGAAACTCTTTTAGTTGTTCCTCAGTTCCTCTCCACTGACACCAGATGTCATCGATATAGCGATACCATCTTACGAAGGGTTTTGATGGTAAATGAAACGCTCTTCATACAGTGCCATGAAGAGCACCGCCATTTCTGGGGCATAAGGACACCCCATGGCGGTGCCCTTCACTTGCATGTAGAAGGTGTCCATGAATCTGAAGTAGTTGCGTTTGAGTGCCAGGCTTGCCAATTCAATGATAAATTGGGTTGGAACTCTGTGGGGTCTAGGCCGGGTCTCATGAAAAAAATTCAATAGCTTCTAATCCCTCTTCCTGGGGGATTTGTGTGTACAAGGAGTTAACGTCAAAAGTGACCATTAACTCCTCCTTATCATCAAATGGTGTGGTTTCTATTTTTGTGATGAAGTCAGTCGTGTCTTTTATGTATGATTTGACATCGCACATGAATGGTTTTAGGAACACGTCGACGTATTTGGCTAATGGTTCCAAAATCGAATCGCACCCGGAGACAATTGGTCTTCCGGGTGGATGTAATAAATTTTTATGAACTTTGGGCAAGAAATAAATTACCGGAGTTCGGGGATTTCGCTTGCTCAAATAATCGTATTCCTCCGGGCCTACAATTCCATCGTCGAATCCCTGTTTTAATCTTACTTGGATTTCATTTTGAATTGTAAAAGTTGGGTCCTCTGTTAGCTTCCTGTACCATTCTGTGTTGCCTATCTGACTGTTAGCCTCATCAATGTATTTTTCTTTTTGCCACAAGACTAGGGCGCCCCCCTTGTCGGCCGGCTTGACCACTATAGTTGTGTCAGTGCTGAGTTGTCTGATGGCTGATTGTTGTTCTTTTGTTATATTTCTCTTGAAATAGTTCTTTTGTTTTCCTAACTGCGTGAGTGATGACTGAACGACCTGTTCGAATGCCAAGATTTGTTTTGGTATCATTTGGGATGTGGGAGTGAAAATAGACTTATTAGACAAATTAGAAGGTTCTGGAGTTCGATTGTTCTCTTTATCATGGAAGAAAGCCTTTAATCGTACCTTTCTGAACAGATCTTGTGCTTCAATTTTTAAATTGACTATATCTGTGTTGGCAGTGGGGACAAATTTGATGCCAAGTTCCAAGACTGCTCGTTCATGCGTGGTCAGTATTTTAGGTGAGAGGTTAATTATAGAAGACTCTTCTATTGTTTGAAGTAGTTTTTGTTTCGGGTTCTCATATCCCATGTTTGTTGTGGGGGTTTGAACCTGACTCTCCCCTTCTCCTTTCTCTAAAAAAGGGGATAGGAGAACCCGAAACAAAAACTACACAGATATAGTCAATTTAAAAAAAGGCTAACAGTCAGATAGGCAACACAGAATGGTACAGGAAGCTAACAGAGGACCCAACTTTTACAATTCAAAATGAAATCCAAGTAAGATTAAAACAGGGATTCGACGATGGAATTGTAGGCCCGAAGGAATACGATTATTTGAGCAAGCGAAATCCCCGAACTCCGGTAATTTATTTCTTGCCCAAAGTTCATAAAAATGTATTACATCCACCCGGAAGACCAATTGTCTCCGGGTGCGATTCGATTTTGGAACCATTAGCCAAATACGTCGACGTGTTCCTAAAACCATTCATGTGCGATGTCAAATCATACATAAAAGACACGACTGACTTCATCACAAAAATAGAAACCACACCCTTTGATGATAAGGAGGAGTTAATGGTCACTTTTGACGTTAACTCCTTGTACACACAAATCCTTCAGGAAGAGGGATTAGAAGCTATTGAATTTTTTCTTGAGACCCGGCCTAGACCCCACAGAGTTCCAACCCAATTTATCATTGAATTGGCAAGCCTGGCACTCAAACGCAACTACTTCAGATTCATGGACACCTTCTACATGCAAGTGAAGGGCACCGCCATGGGGTGTCCTTATGCCCCAGAAATGGCGGTGCTCTTCATGGCACTGTATGAAGAGCGTTTCATTTACCATCAAAACCCTTATGGCATACACATCGTAAGATGGTATCGCTATATCGATGACATCTGGTGTCAGTGGAGAGGAACTGAGGAACAACTAAAAGAGTTTCATGAGTGGCTGAACAGCATACATCCTGATATAAAGTTCAGTATGAGTAGCAGTAACACCCGCTTAACTTTTCTTGATGTAGAAGTATTCCATCAGGAAGGAGAATTAGCCACCACCCTTTACCGCAAACAAACTGATAAAAACACAATTTTACACTATGACAGCTTCCACCCCATGCTGAAACACTATGTGACCAATTGTCCAAAAGGGGATATCCTGGAAAGATGTTGAAACATGCCACCAAACGAGCATGGTTCACGCCAAGGGAAGCACTGTTGACAAAGAAGGACAAGAAACCGTTGGAACAGTTAGTCTGTGTAACCACGTATGGACCACTAACTAATAAATTCAAGGCCATAGTACTAAAAAATTGGCATTTGTTATCGAATTTGGACATACCGTTTCCAAAACCTCTATTTGCCCTGAAAAAGAGTAAAAACATAGGGCAACAAATAATCCGAGCGGATTTGGGTACCCAGCGACCTAAAAGCGACTTACCCACATTGTGGAAATTAGACCCGATCAAAGGACACCACAAGTGTGGTAATTGCATCTCGTGCACAAATACTATTGAAGGTACCACATTTGAACACCATAATGTTAAATGGACCCACGTGGAATTCACAAACTGTAAGAGTAAGAATGTGGTTTATGTAATTATTTGTCCTTGTGACAAACTTTACATAGGGAAAACTACACAAACAGTGTCACAAAGACTGACCCAACATAGATCTAGGATCAAACAAAAAGTCCTAAATGCCCCAATGGTCCAACATTGCATTGATCTAGGCCACACTGAGAAAGAATTAAAGTGGTCAGTGTTATCAAAAATTCAAGTCCCCGCAAGAGGAGGCAGTGTAGAAGTATTATTGGCAAAAAGGGAGGCATATCTAATTCTGAAATATGACTGCGTGAATGATGGACTGAATGAACATACAGAAAGCCAAAACCAATAACTGGGCCGCAGGCGGCACAGACCACCCCTCAATAATTAATCCTGAAATTCTTGGACTACATGTCCCAGAAGCACCGTGTGATATAAAAAAACACCAAACCCTCGCGTTTTTTCAGCCTTTCTCTCATCTGAGGAACTCTGGAGTAAACAGCAGCGTCTAGCGACTAATCCACAGGTAAACGAATACATGCGCATAATAAGAAACGCTTTAACAACTTCCAAAAATCGTAATCCTAATTTTCCGCTTTATTAATTGATTGCAGCGCCAACCGCATCCATCGTAAACAAACTCGAAATCGAGCAACGCCCTCTCCAACATAGGCTCGACGCCGACACCATGCAAGTAGGTGTTTTATCTTTAATTGTGGAATCTGAACGTTTAAAATAGTGAAAATCACACATTATGAGTCACTAAAACACCCCATCCGCTTAAACTTTCAGCGCCGTATGATACAAACCAACAAGAGGTGGCGCCCCACTTTAAAGAAACAAGGCGCTCCGCGCCCACTGAACGCATATAAAGTAAGTGCCGAATGACCCGCTGCCAGTATAATAGCGCTAAATGTATGTACCGATAATCAAGATAATTTCTTATTGCTAAATACGTGCCTGTTGACCTTACAGCACCAGCGTCAATTACCGCTTTAAAAAGGAGATCGATAACCTGCTAGAAAACACCTGGGCTGTTAAACACGTGAGTGCAAAACGAGATGAGAATAAACAATTAATGTAAGATAAGAACTTCTGGAAACATACCACGTTACTGTTTCCATTACAGAACCTAAGGAGTCCCCTAAAAAGAAATCGATCAGATGATCAGTTAATAGAGACTGCACAACAAAAAGGTAACAATAACGTCAGCTGAACAGCTTGGGTGACGCATAAAAGAGGGTCAAAAAACGTATCATGCCCTATATTTGTATTCATGTAGGTACCCAGCCCCGAAGCCCTGAAGACGAGCCTGCCAAGCACACAGACAGGCTCAGAAACGCGTCGGCTTACAGGCTCTTGACCTTTCATTCGTCTTAAATCCGAATGTTTATTGCGCATAAGGCTCTTGTGTTTTGATAAATACATTGAAAACTGATTGTACTAGTCGCCTCTTGCGCTATCAGGCCAAAAGAAAGAGAAAAAAACATTTATTTTCAGTGGCCTGACAGAAAGTATGTGGACAGGGTACTTTTAACCCTAATGAGTTAATTTCTTCTCAAATGTTTGTCTTGTGTAAAATTATTTAAATGTGTAATTCTTTTTTGTCTTTCTAAGTGATGTGCAATTTGAGTTTGTAAACATATGTGTTCTAGTACAGGACAGCAAGTAATTCTTCGGACAGTTATAGTATCTGTAAAAATCATTGCATTTACTTTTTCTGAATTTCTAAAAAATATATAGGTTGCACATAAGGATTAAACACCTGAGTGCAAGATTCTGCCCTAAATAAAAATTGAGCAGAACCAATAAACGAGTGACCGGGTCTTCTTCTTTTTTATAATTGTAATTGTCCTACCCGGCCACATTTTTGGACAAAACCCCTCTGGTAACAGAGTTGATTTGCCAATAGTCATGGGTCTGTGTCAAGCTGAGTAAGAATATATCCTTTGATTCCTTCACCAGCCTTAAAATGTAATTCATTTTCAGTTGCTATGACCTTATCCTCCCCAGCAAGTGGGTGGAATTATTGCTGTCATTTACTCACACATCAATGAAAACCACACAGCCCGGGGGAAGAGGGTTAGGGTTTGGAAATTGGATGGTAATGGGGTTTTTTGGGAAAGTTTTGTTGAGAGAGGGAAAAAAAAACAGTATGGACAAACAACAAATGAAGATAAACAAATCTTTGGATACGAAGATATCCATAAATATTTTAAGGGACATAAAGGAAGTGCATGCACTTCTGCAGGCATGAAGTTGATTGCTAAATGGATGGTTAGGTTACTTAAACTAAGTAGTACTTTCTAATGAATGAAAGAATGCGACAGTACAGGGCTGCAGTAGTAATGCGTTTTTGCCTATCTCAGCACTCAGAGAAACACTTTGTTAATTAAATTAGTTTGAAAAATAGCAAAGTCAATCAATCAATCATAACCCTTGTATAGCGCGCTACTCACCAGGGAGGGTCTCAAGGCGCTTGGGGGAGGGGGTCCGCTACTGCTCGAACAGCCAGGTCTTGAGTTGTCTCCTGAAGGCGAGATGGTCCTGGGTCAGTCGAAGGTGGGTGGGGAGGGAGTTCCATGTCTTGGCTGCCAGGTAGGAGAAGGATCTTCCTCCGGTGGTGGCTTTGCGGATGCGCAGTACGGCGTCGAGGGCGAGGCTGGTAGATCGTAGCTGGCGGGTGGGCGTGTAGAAGGTCAGTCGGTCGTTGAGGTACTTGGGGCCCAGGTCGTGTAGAGCCTTGTGTGCGTGGGTGAGGAGCCTGAACGTGATCCTCTTGTTGATGGGGAGCCAGTGCAGGTCCTTCAGGTGACCGGAGATGTGGCTGCGTCGGGGGATGTTCAGGATGAGTCGGGCGGAGGTGTTCTGGATGCGTTGGAGTTTCCTCTGTAGCTTGGCTGTGGTTCCGGCATAGAGGGAGTTTCCGTAGTCCAGTCTGCTGGTGATGAGTGCCTGGGTGACCGTCTTCCTGTTTTCGGTCTGGATCGATCAGAAGATCTTGCGGAGCATGCGTAGGGTGTTGAAGCACGATGAGGAGACAGCGTTGACTTGTCTGGTCATCGAGAGGGAAGAGTCCAGGATGAAGCCCAGGTTGCGTGAGTGGTCTGTTGGTTTGGGAGCGGTGCCCAGGTCGGGAGGCCACCAGTTGTCGTCCCAGGCGGAGGGCGATGGTCCCAGGATGAGGACCTCCGTCTTGTCCGAGTTCAGTTTCAGGCGGCTGTTCTTCATCCACTCAGAGACGTCCTTCATCCCTTCGTGTAGGCTGGTTCTGGCGGTGTCGGGGTCCCTGGTGAGGGAGAGGATCAGCTGGGTGTCGTTGGCGTAGGAGATGATGTTAATGTTGTGTTGGCGTGCGATGGCTGCAAGTGATTTCATGTAGACGTTGAAGAGGGTGGGGCTGAGTGATGAACCTTGTGGTATGCCACAGATGACTTAGGTGGCCTCGGATCGAAACAGGGGGAGGCAAACTCTCTGTGTTCTTCCGGCGAGGAACGAGATGATCCACTCCAGTGCCTTCTCTTGGATGCCGATGTTGCTGAGGCGTTGGATTAGGGTGCGGTGGCAGACCGTGTCGAACGCTGCGGAGAGGTCCAAGAGGATGAGTGCCGCTGTTTCCCCGTTGTCGAGCAGGGCTCGGATGTGATCGGTGGCTGCGATCAGTGCGGTCTCGGTGCTGTGGTTGAAACCGGATTGCGAGGGGTCGAGGGATCCGTTCGTCTCGAGGAAGGCGGTCAGCTGTCTGTTGACGATCTTCTTGATGACTTTCGCAGGAAAAGGGAGGAGCGAGATGGGGCGGAAGTTTTTGAGGTCGGTGGGGTCCGCTGTTGGTTTCTTCAGAAGGGTGCTGAGCTCGGCATGCTTCCAGCTCTCCGGGAAGGTGGCGGTGTTAAAGGAGGTGTTAATGATGTTCCGGAGTTGGGGTGCAATGATGGAGTCGGCCTTGTTGAAGATGTGATGGGGGCAGGGGTCGGTCAGAGATCCGGAGTGGATGGTGTTCATCGTGCGGGCTGTGTCTTCGGTGGTCACTGTGGTCCAGGTGCGGAGGGTGGCGGTGGGGGGCGTTGGTTCTACGGTTGGGTGCGTGGATGGTGTGCCAAAGCTGTTGTGGATGTCGGCGATCTTGCGGTGGAAGAATGAGGTGAGAGAGTCGCAGAGATCTGGTGAAGGGGTGATGTTGTTGTTGCCGGTGCAGGGGTTGGAGAACTCCTTGACGATGCTGAAGAGTTCCTTGCTGTCGTGGGCGTTGTTGTCCAGTCGTTCCTTCAGTGATTTCTTCTTGGTGATGCGGATGAGCTGGTGGTGTTTGCGGGTGGCTTGTTTGAGGGCGGTCATGTTGTCTGTGGTCTGGTCAAGGAGCCAGGCTTTCTCGAGGGTGCGACAGTTCTTCTTGGAGTCCTTGAGTTCTCTGGTGAACCAGGAGGCCCTCTTGCTTCTGGGTTTGCTGGGAGGGTTCTTCAGTGGTGCAAGGTCGTCGGCACAGGCGGTCAGCCGCTGCGTGAAGTTGCGGGCTGCTTTGTTGGGGTCTGATGTGCTGGTGGGTGGGCTCTGGCTAAGGGAGGTGGTGAGCTGGTTGGCGGTGATCTTGCTCCAGCTCCTGTGAGGAACCTGTTGCGGGTGGTGGTGGGTCGGGGTTCTTCTGAAGCTGAAGTGGACGCAGCTGTGGTCGGTCCAGTAGAGTCCGGTGGCGTGGCTGAAGGTGATGTGCTTGCTGGAAGAGAAGACAGGATCAAGCGTGTGGCCGGCGTGGTAGGTGGGGGTGTTGACCAGTTGCTTGAGTCCGAGGTTGGCAAGGTTTTCTAGCAGGGCGGCAGTGTTGCGGTCCTTGTTGTTCTCCAGGTGGAAGTTGAGGTCCCCTAGGAGGATGTAGTCGGTGGAGGGGAGGGCGTGCAGGCTGATTAATTCCGTGATGTCTTCGCTTAATTGGGTGCGTGGTCCCGGGGGTCTGTAGACGAGGGTGCCTCTGAGGGTTGTCTTTGGGTCGGTGTGTATCTGGAAGTGGAGGTGCTCCACGGTGGCGAAGGTGTCGTTGGAATCGGTCGAGATGCGGATGGTGCTCTTGTGGACGATGGCGATGCCTCCTCCGGTCTGGTTGATGCGGTCCCTCCTGATGATCTTGTACCCGTCCGGGATGGCGATGGCGATGTCGGGGCTGAGGAGGCGTTCATCCATGTTTCCGTGAGGAAGGCGATGTCTGGTGATGTTGTGTCGAGGAGGTTCCAGAGTTCCATGGCGTGTCTGTGGACGGAGTGGGTGTTGAGCAGGATACACTTGAGGTGGTTGCTGCTGGTGTCTGGCTTGGCGGGTGCGGTGCAGGTTCGGAGGCAGGTGAAATTGCAGGTTTTGCAGGTGAAGGGTCCGTGGATGCATTTCGTCGGGGTGCCCCGGCAGCAGGCGGGGTTCCGGCCAGCATTGAGTGCGTAGAGGGCGGCGGCATCGTAGGTCTGTCGGGTCGTCTTGCATCGGCGAGGGCCAGGGGTCCTGGTGCTGGGCGCGGTCCAGGCGCGGACGGGTGCAGATGGGCTTACCTTTGGCGCACCTTCGGCGCACAATTGGCGCGCCCGCTGCGCGTCAACGCTGTGCGTGGGCGTGGGCGTCATAAGAAGGTATCCGGGAGGGTGGGTCATCTGGGTGGCGGGAGCGGGCGGCGAATGGGCTGTCGGGGGCGGGGCCGCAGGGAGGCAGCGGAGGGAAAAAGACTGTGGCGAGCGGGCGGCTCAGCGGCGGCTGGGTTGCTCGTGGCAGGCAGAACAGAAGGCAGGCAGCGGCAACAGCGGGGATGCATGGGGGGTGACCTCGCCTGAAGCAGGCTCAGCGGTCACTCCAGCAGGCTCAGCGCGGTCCCCTTAAGAAGGTATCCGGGAGGGCGGGTCAGCTGGGTGGCGGGAGCAGGGCGGCAAATGGGCTGTCGGGGGTGGGGCCGCAGGGAGGAAGTAAAACTATACAATGGCTGGATGGATGAATTTAGAAGCAGAGAGCAAAGAAATGCAGAGTCACACTGATAGAAGTTCACAGCAATAACATTACTTAAAAGATAAGTAGAAATGAATGGATACTGTTACTGTATGTTGTTGTACTTCTCCTGTTGAATTTGGGAAGTTGCATGCATCAAGCCATTCCTCCTATTTGCGGTACTCCTCCATTCCATCCGACGTTCCGTCGATCAATGTTGGTGACCAGAAGACACCCTGTCCACTGCCTGCCTGGCGGATGCTGAATTGCGGGTCGATAATGTAAAGCCTGACTGAAAAGGGCGAAAGCCGCCCTGTAAATGTTGATGCAAAAACAGGAAGTGATATTAAAACACCACTGAGA
Organism: Lissotriton vulgaris; assembly: GCF_964263255.1. NCBI lineage: Eukaryota > Metazoa > Chordata > Amphibia > Caudata > Salamandridae > Lissotriton > Lissotriton vulgaris. Next base: position 645,443,202 of record NC_141691.1, on the reverse strand, counting down.
AAAAAATATAAGGTACGTACGCTGTGTAGTGCAAAAAGTCACACTTTCAGTTTCAGAATCGACAGTACAATAGTTTCGAAAGGGCGTACTCTGAGTCTCCTTTTGAAGGATAAATAAGTATGGGCGATTTTTGCGGATCTTTCCACTCAAGTTCAAGTTCAAAAATTTGTATAGCGCACTACTCACCCAGAGGGTCTCAAGGCGCTTGAGGGAGGGGGGTACTTTACTTATCGAATATCCAAGTTTTTAGTTGCTTTCTGAAGGAGAGGTGGTTCTGTGTAAGGTGAAGGTGGGTGGGGAGAGAGTTCCAGGTTTTGGCCGCTAAGTAGGAGAAGGATCTTCTCCCCATGGTGGACCTATGGAAGCGCGGAATTGCGGCGAGAGCTTGATTGGACGATCGTAGTTGGCGGGTGGGGGTGTAAAAGGACAGGCCCGTGTTGAGGCATTCGGGTCCTAGATCATAGAGGGCTTTGTGTGCGTGGGTGAGGAGACGGAACGTAATTCTCTTGTTGACGGGGAGCCAGTGGAGGTCTTTCAGGTGATCGGAAATGTGAGCTTGGCGGGGGATGTCTAGTATGAGTGTGGCTGAGGCGTTTTGGATGCGTTGGAGTTTTTTCTGTAGTTTGGCTGTGGTTCCGGCGTACAGGGTATTTCCGTAATCCAGTCGGCTTGTGACCAGTGCGTGGGTGACCGTCTTTCTTGTTTTGGTGGGGATCCAGCGGAAGATTTTCTTGAGCATGCGTAGGATGTTGAAGCATGATGATGAGACGGCATTGGCTTGTCTGGTCATCGAGAGGGAGGAGTCCAGGATGAAGCCCAGGTTACGTGCGTGATCCGTAGGTATGGGTGCGGTTCCCAGGGCCAGTGGCCACCATGAGTCGTCCCAGGCAGAGGGGGATGATCCTAAGATGAGGACTTCCGTTTTGTCCGAGTTCAGTTTTAAACGGCTGTTCTTCATCCACTCGGCTACTTCTTTCATTCCTTAGTGTAGGTTGGTTTTGGCGGTGTTTGGGTCTTTGGTGAGGGAGAGGATCAGCTGGGTGTCGTCTGCGTAGGAGATGATGTTGAGGTTGTGTTGTCGAACGATGGATGTGAGGGGACTCATGTATATGTTGAAGAGGGTGGGACTGAGTGATGATCCTTGTGGTACGCCGCAGATGACTTCGGTGGCCTCTGATCTAAAAGGGGGGAGGCGGACTCTCTGGGTTCTTCCGGCGAGGAACGAGATGATCCAGTCCAATGCTTTTCCTTGTATTCCGACGTTGCTGAGGCGTTGTATGAGGGTGCTATGACAGACTGTGTCGAAGGCTGCGGAGAGGTCAAGTAGGATGAGGGCAACTGTTTCTCCATTGTCCAGTAGTGTTCAAATGTCGTCTGTTGCTGCGATGAGGGCGGTTTCGGTGCTGTGTTTGGCTCGGAAGCCGGACTGTGAGGAGTCGAGGGATTTGTTGGATTCGAGGAAGGCGGCGAGCTGACTGTTGACGGCTTTCTCAATGACTTTTTCAGGGAATGAGAGGAGCGAGATGGGGCGGTAGTTCTTACGTTCAGTGGGGTCTGCTGTAGGTTTCTTCAGGAGGGCGCTGAGTTCGTCATGTTTCCAGCTTTCCGGGAAGGTGGCGGAGTTGAGGGAACAGTTGATGACGTCTCGGAGATGGGGTGCGATAATGGAGTCTGCTTTGTTGAAAATGTGGTGGGGACATGGGTCGGTTGGCGATCCTGAGTGGATGGAGTTCATCAGGTGGATGGTGTCTTCAGTGGTGATTGGGTTCAAGGCGCAAAGGTTGTTAGAGGGGGTTTTGGTTCGGAGGTGGGTGGAGTGGACTGGTATCCAAACTGGTTTTCAAAGCTGTTATGTATGTCAGTGATTTTGTTGTGGAAGCATGAGGCTAGGGAGTCGCAGAGGTCTTGAGAGGGAGTGATGTCGTTGGTGCCGGCGGTGGGGTTGGTAAATTCTTTGATGATGTTGAATAGTTCCTTGCTGTTGTGGGCGTTGTTGTCAAGCTGATCCTTGAATGCTGATTTCTTGGTGGATCGGATCAGTTGGTGTTGTTTGCGGGTGGCGTTCTTGAAGGTGGCCAGGTTGTCAGTGGTTGGGTTTTTTCTCTAGGCTTTCTCGAGGGTGCGACAGAGCTTCATGGATTTCTTAAGGTCATCGTTGAACCAGGGGGCTTTTTTGCTACCTTGCTTGATTAGATGGTTTTTCAAGGGTGCAAGTTCGTCGGCGCTGTGGGTGATCCATTGTGTGAGGTCGGTGGCTGCTTGGTTTGGGTCCGATGATTTGGCGGCAGGGTTTTGGTGAAGCGATGTGAAGAGCTGGTCGGTGGTAATTTTGTTCCAGTTTCTTCGGGGAATTGGTTGTGGGAGGTTGTGGGTCATGCATGGTCTTTTTGTAGTTGAAGTGACCGCAGCTGTGGTCAGTCCAATGAAGAGCTGTGGTGTGATTGAAGGAGATGTGTTTGCTGGAGGTGAAGATTGGGTCGAGCGTGTGCCCGGCATAGTGGGAGGGGGTATTAACAAGTTGTTCGAGTCCGAGGTTGGCCAGGTTGTCCAGAAGGGTGGTGGTGTTGCTGTCATTTTTCTTTTCCAGGTGAAAGTTGATGTGGAAGTTGAAGTGTCCCAGTAGAATGTAGTCCTCAAAGGGGAGGGCGTGTGGGCTGATGAAGTCAGTGATGTCTTCCCTGAATTGTGTGCGGGGTCCTGGTGGCCTGTAGATGAGAGTGCCTCTGAGTGTAGTCTTGGGGTCAGTGTGGATCTGGAAGAGAAGGTGTTCGGCAGATGTGAGGTTGTCATCGGAACTGGTCATGATGCGGAAAGTGTTCTTGTGGACGATGGCGATGCCTCCTCCAGTTTGGTTGATGCAGTCCTTTCGGATGATCTTGTAGCCTTCCGGGATAGCTATGGCGATGTCGGGCGATGAAGAGGCGTTCATCCATGTTTCAGTAAGAAAGGCGGCGTCCGGCGATGTGGTGTCGAGTAGGTTCCAAAGTTCAATGGCGTGTTTGTGCTAGGTGTAGTGTAAACTACGATTTTAGAACAATATTAGACCTTCCCAGCAGTGCTCCCCGACCCTTAAACACAGACGCTAAAATGTAGAATACCCCCAATCAGACCACAAAAAACGTGCAATACTGCTACCTGTCTGAGGCCTAGTGTAAAATGGTGACAAAACGTACTTTGAAAGTAAAGTAGGCCCAAATCCCCCCTTTCCCACCATGGATTTTCTTCAAACCAATTGCAACCAAAATTAGAGATTTCTCAACAAGTGCTCCAAGAGTAGAACCCAGAACCCAGTTGCCAAAATCTCGAACACCCCCACACACATGCAATCCTGCTAACCCTAACGAGCCCTAAGTTTAAAATAGTGTCAAACGCTTACTTCAACTAGGCCCTAACTCCCCTTTGCCACCATGGATTTTCTTCAAACCTCTTGCAATCAAAAGTATCCATACCCAGCGTTGCTCCAAGACCCCAAAATCCACCCACAAACACCAGGAACCCCCCCCAAACAGCCCCCCGAAAACGCTATCCGGTATTAGACCTTCACAGCAATGCCCCCAGACCCGTCAACACAGGCGGAAACAAGTTTAACCCCCCCCCCAAACAGCCAAAAAGCAAAAATGGAAAAATGGGCACTTTGACAAATTTCTGCATATTTACCAGATCACTCTGTGCGCACTCTGCAGCTAGGCCCTAAGTCCCCTTTGCCACAATGGATTTTCTTCAAACCTCTTGCAATCAAGTGTATCCATACCCAGCGTTGCTCCAAGACCCAAAAACCCACCCACAAACACCAGGAACCCCCCCAAACAGCCCCCCGAAAATGCTAAAGTGAGCGAAATGCCTGAAAATGGAAAAACTTTTTCACCTCCGATTTTCTCCAAACCACTTTTATCCGGTATTAGACCTTCACAGCAATGCCCCCAGACCCGTCAACCCAGGCGGAAACGAGTTTAACTCCCCCCAAAGAGCCAAAAAGCAAAACTGCAAAAAGTGAGACTTAGCAAATTTCAGGCCTACCTGGAATTCAGTCCAAATGCGCTGTGCAGCTAGGCCCGAACTCCCCTTTTCCACCATGGATTTCCTGAAAAACAAATGCACTCAACATTAGACTGTGCCAGCAGTGCTCCCAGACCCCAAAACCCACCCAAGAAAACCTAGAAGCCCCCCAAACAGCACACCAAAGACACCATGGATTTGGTCCAAAACACTTGATTCCGATATTAGACCTTTCGAGCTATGCCCCCAGACCCCTGCAGCCACCCACAAAAAAGCAGAACACCCCTAAACAGGCAAAAAGAAAAAATGGGCCTACCTTCAATTCAGTCCAAATACGCTCTGCAGGTAGGCCCTAACTCCCCTTTTCCACCATGGATTTCCTGAAAAACAAATGCAATCAACATTAGACTGTGCCAGCAGTGCTCCCAGACCCCAAAACCCAACCACAAACACCTGGAAGCCCGCTAAACAGCACCGCAAAGACAGGCAAGTGAGCAAAAACGCAAAAACTTTTTCACCATGGATTTGGTCTAAAACACTTGATTCCGATATTAGACCTTCCGAGCTATGCCCCTAGACCCCTGCAGCCACCCGCAAAAAAGTAGAACACCCCTAAACAGGCAAAAAGCAAAAATGCAAAAACTCATACTTAGAACATTTTCAGCTAACCAGTCAACATCGGTACAAACGCGCTCTGCAGCTAGGCCCTAACTCCTCTTTCCCACCATGGATTTTCTTCAAATCACTTCCAATAAAAATTATGCTATCCCAGCAGTGCTACCAGACGCCCGCACCCTCCCCCACAAATCGAGAACACCCCCAAACAGCCCCCCAAAAACATGCAATACTGGTATATTCAAAACATGGCAAATTGCGCTGTTCACAAAACATTGCTGTTTTCAGCACTTTCACTACTTTGATCCTCTTGAAACTCACAACAATCTCAGCAAGGCAGAACAAAATCAAACCACTGTGCTCTTTGAAGAAGAAGAAGAAGAAGAAGAAGGTCTACGACTAGTTTTCACTTAGTTTTCACCCAAACACACGCGCCCGCAAAACACCCAAAAAGGCCCAAATTCTGCCAATTCTGGACCAAAGAACACCAAACCCCCCTAAAACATTGCCAACATCATTATGAACGAGCCTGCATTGGGCCCAAGCCCTTGAATCAGCATGAACCATACCAACTTAAACCCAAAAACCCTAGTAAATCGCACTGAACCCTAAACCGTATATATGCTTTGTCTGTCTGTGTCAAAGAGCCTAGGTATGCTACATCAGGAGGATACTTCACTCAGTGACGCTTGCCTTGACCGTCTGCATGGACCTGCCGCAAGCATGGGCCAAAAATTTGTTCCGCTTAAGAATTTGCGATTTTTCGGTACTTTCGCGAGATTTGCGAAATACCGAAAACCAGCAAATTTTGGAAACATAACAGATGTTTGGCCCAAGCTTGAGGCAGTGCCATGCAGAGGGTCAATGCAGGCACCACTGAGTGAAGAAACCTGATGTAGCATACCTAGGCTCTTTGTCAGACAGGCAAAGCATATCTAATTGTATGCAGCAAGCCATATAGCCCCAATTTTACATGAACTGCTGTCTGGAGTTGACTCTGCCTGGCATAACAACAACAGTACACTGCCTCACCCTCGACCAATACATACCACGAATAGACAGACATGTAGTCCTGCTTTAGTAGTTGTTGTAGACTGGTTTACCTGTTTTCCACTCACGAATTGGCCATAGTTCTTCCGTAAATCGGCGCTGATGATCCATCCATCCCAGTGAGTGACTGTAAAGAAAAAAGATATATTATTTAATCAATCATCATGGTATATTGGCAAATGAGTCCGCTCCAAGGACATTTTGCATATTTTGTGAAATGCAATATAGTGGCCCCTGAATTTGAAGTACAATTTTAACTAAACAAGGTAAAAAAAAAGAGTCGTTGACATGAGTTACAATTACTGTGTGAAAGATTAAATAATAACTAAGACATGACATATGAATCATGATTTCATGCACGAAAAACAAACATCAATTGGTTTCATCAGAGCCAGACAGCCATTGGTGTCCAGTGCATGCCATCTTATCAATTATTCATTACCTGTTCCACTTTTTGTCCGCATCTTCTTCAGAAAGTGAGGGCCCACAGGGCAGCCTCTCCTGTAAAATCAGAAGTAACTCTGTCAGCAATCAGCAAGCATGTAGTCAGTCAGTCAGTAATTTCAGTCCCACTTGAGGGGACTCGTCGTAATCAATCCATCTACCTTGAGGAAAATGGATAGGGGAAATCTGGAGGAGGAGAATAAAGGAGCATGATTGAGTTGTGAACTTGTGAACCTCAGGAATGCAGACAGCGGCACCTTCAAATCAATAAGGAATATAAGATGAAGACAGTGCTGCTGATGGACTTGTTGTGATTAGGTGATTAGAGTTTTGTTGTGGTAAAAGTTGCAAAACAAAGAAAGACACACAGGAATAAAAGTGAATAAGGACGAAAGTAGGTCAGGTAACAGAGAAGAACTTCGGTCAACTAAGTCGGTGTCCTCTTCTTCCTGTGTGCATTCACGTACTTTGTAATCTGGTGGTATCAAGTGCTGATTAATCTTGATCAGTGTTAACCTCTCCACATTTTTGGCCAAGAGGCGGGTCCTTTGTGAAGCTACAATGGCACCAGCAGCACTGAAAACATGTTCAGAACACACACTTGCGAGTGGGCAAGACAAATAATTTATAGACAGGTTGGTGATCAGTGGCCATAGAGCCATTTTCCTGTACCAATACAGCAATGGGTTTGTATTAACAAAGACCTGTGTTGGGTCATCCAGATAGGCCTGCAACATCAACTCAAGGTTCTCCACGGATACTCCACTTTGCATACCATCTGTGGCCTTTTCAGCACTGGAACGAACAAACCCTTGATGTGTTAGCCAATCCGCTTCCGGCAATATTATGGGTGGGCCTGGTGCAGGTGAGGATGATGATACAGTTGCTGCTGGTGTCGTTAATGGCTGTGAGGGAAAGTTACTCCCTTCACACATAGATTCAGAAGTGGAACTTAACGCTGGATTGCCTGCTGATTCAGTTGGACTTCTGACAGCTCCTTGAATTTTCTGCCGATCTTTTTCAAACCGACTGGCTGACACAGCTATCCAATGTTTGTACTTTGAAACATCTGCCTCATCAAAAGGAATGAATGCTTTGCTGGCCACTGCCTTTTTGTACCGTGGATCCAGAATAGTGGCACAAATGTAATGTTGTTCTGTATGTATCTTTTGAAGCCTTTCATTGGCAACTAGGTGGCTTAATAAGTTCTCCGCCAACAGATATGTAGCTTGCTTTCCAACATCATATCTGAACGTTGAAGACACCGCCTTCAGTTGGTGCTCTAGCATGCGCAACAATGAGATAGCTTTGCTTAAAGAACAGTCCTCCCTGCTGACTTCACACGTGAAGACCTCAAAAGGACTAAGCATGTCTGTCAGGCTTTTAACTAGCTGCCATTCCTCCAACTCTAGCCTCATGTCATTCATAGCAGAACCTACTGTAAATATATAGTAATTGATTACCATGCACTGCTCAAACAGACGCTCAAGCATGTAAAAGGTTGAGTTCCAACGTGTTGCCACCTCCTGGATGAGTCCTTTGACTGGCACTTTACGTACATTTTAAATGCTCCTCAGATTCTCCTGGGCCTTAAAAGAATGGCTGAAATGTGTGCAGATTCATCGGCAGGTGGTCAGTAACTTCTTGACTTGGTTTTCAGTTTTCAAGAAATCTTAAACAACCAGGTTTATACAGTGCGCCAAACACGGCACTCTGAAATATTCACCGTCCTGCATGGCCTTAACTATATTACTGCCATTATCTGTGGAAACATAACCAACTATGCAATTTCTTGGTTGCAGCCATTCAGAGACCTTACTGTTAAACTCCTCCAAAATGTTTATTGCAGTATGAGTTTTCTCCATGGCTAACATGGCTAATGTTGCATGTTTCCGAGTAGCTTGAAAAACTGTGTCCAGGTCATCAACTGCACTTGACTTGTCTCTAACCCCTGCAAAAGACCCTGTAAAAGAGACCCAGTGTGCAGTGATGCACATGTAATCGAGGGCTTGGCAACTGGTCCACATGTCTGTTGCCAAGTGGATAGTGTGAACAGCACTCTTCTGCAAAGCTGCCCCAATCACCTCCAGCACATCTTGATGTAGTGCCGGAACTGCAACTCTGGCGAAATAGGACCGGCTAGGAACCTTCCATTTAGGGCAGACTGTTGCCACTAATTCTAGAAACCCCACCCCTTCCACGAAAGAAAAAGGGAGAAGGTCCAGCGCTAGCATTTTAGCCAGGTTTGCGTTATACAGACGTACCGTTGGGTGGTTGCGTTCAAATGGCGCCTCCGACCACAACATTCCGTGAATGTGTGCCTCATAGATGTTGCAGGGGTAGAGGGTGTGGGCGATACCACTGCAGTGCTGCTGCCAGCAGAACTGGGTGTACCAGAAAAAATGTCTCTCGTCATCATCAGATGCAATATCAAGGGATACATTTGGATTTGTTTTTCTTATGCCTTCCTCGATGTTCCTCATGTGTACTTCCCACTCGATAGTGTGGTGTTTTTTTAGATGACCTCTCTGGCCTCCGGTACCATAGTTGGAACCAAGCTTACCCCGACTAACGCATGCTTTTCAAATCGAACAAACAACCATGTTTTCCGCCTTTGCGCTAACAGTAAAGAAGTCCCAAACTGGGGACTGGTGATGTCTGCTGAAGGTGGAGGTGCTACTTTGACTTTCAATGCCAGATGAAGTGGAGGATGGGCGTGGCTGAATTAGTTTCTGTTGTTCACTTACAGCACCACTACTTGAGGTCGAGTTGGATGGAGTTCTATGCCGGCCCTCCTGACTAAAAAAGATGGAAGCAGTAGGTCTTGTTGGTGTTGTAGTTAACGGTGGTGGTACCAGTGCCACGGCACCCATATCCCGCTCAGCAGCCATTCGGGATAGGGTCAAAATGTGTGTCTGCTGCATGCCCGCTGGGGCTGGAGTGACGACTGTGATGCCTGGGTCGTCCTCAGACTGTTCATCAGCAGCAGAAGACACCACTTCTTGTTCATCGTCATCAGCCATAAGTCGAAGCTTTGCGGGAGCCTTCCTTTTAGGCTTAGCTACCTTTGTCGGCTCATGGCGTGACTCACTCTCAGACTGCATTGGTGGGTTCCAATCAACATCAAGATCATCAGAAGGAAGGGGGCTTGAAGAAGAACTTGTAGGAGCCCTCCTTGACCTTTTTCTTGCTGGGGATCTGGAAGACAATGGATCATCATCAGGCGGAGTGGCTTCCTCGGATGATACCTCCTCTTGAATAGCAATTTCCTGATGTGCCCCTACTTCTGGAGGAACAAGCGTTGTAGGCAGTTGTGCCGCTCCATGAACCTCTAGTCGCACCTCTGCATGCACCTGTCCATGCGCCTCGCCTTGTGGATCTACTTGCGCCTCTCCTTGCGGCTGTACTTGCGCCTCTCCTTGCGGCTCTACTTGCGCCTCTCTGTGCGGCTCTACTTGCGCCTCTCTTTGCGGCTGTACTTGTGCCTCTCCTTGCAGCTCTACTTGCGCCTCTCCTTGTCCATGTACTTGTGCTTGTACTAGTTGCAGCTGTGTTTGTGGCTGTGGTTGTTGAACACTCGTCAGCTGAGTTACACCCGGTGTTGATTGGATGTTACTTTCTTGTGATGAGCCAAGATCACTGGTCGATGGTGATTCAACAACAAAAGTGGCTGCAGCAGCAGCACTCATGGTGGTCTTGGACCTAACTTGGCGTGGGGGCACTGAGCCTAATGAAGCGGAGGTGCTGCTTCCAGCTTGGTCCCCGGTGGACACCGCGGCTGCTGAAGGCATAGTTTTTTTTCCCAAAAAAGGTGTCGGTGGGCACACCAGTCTCCTTGGTAGGTGGTGCCACTGGCTTCTTCTGCTCCTTCTTACTGGCAGTGGCACTGGCAACTTTTTTCGCTAAGGCGCTACGGCCAACTTTCTTTGGGGCCTTCTTCTTGAGATGTCAGAACAGCAGGCCGCAGTTGCAGAGTTGTCTTGTCTGTGGCCAAATATGACGTCACGTGACGTTGTGCTGCACACACCGCTGCAGGACTTCTTCCTGGCACTGGTGGTTCTCTTATGCACCTAAAAGCAATGTAAGCCAGAGGAATATCAGTTATACACCCCAAAAAGTCAAAAAAAACTCAAAAATCACCACACTCCAATGTCATACATGCTCTCAATGATGTTTAAATTCAAGACACCCCACAGAAAAACTAGGTCCATGCACCACTGAGTCCCCCTGGGCATAATAGTTGAAAGAAAGGCAAACTGGGTGCAGGCCTGAGCACACTGCCTGGCTACAAAATGGCCCCTCTGGGCATAATGGTTGAAAGCAAGGTAAACTGGGTGAAGGCCTGAGCACACTGCATGGCTTCAAAATGGCCCCTTGACCCCCACCACATGGCCAGGCCCTGCCTGTACCAGGCCTCAAAATGGCCCCCACCCACATGGCCAGGCCCCAACAACACCCCAAAAAGTTGAAAAACACTTAAAAGTCCCGACAATAACATGCCATCCATGCCCTCAATGATGTTTAAATTCAAGACACCCCACAGAAAGACTAGGCCCATGCACCACTGAGTACCCCTGGGCATAATGGTTGAAAGCAAGGCAAACTGGGTGCAGGTCTGAGCACACTGCCTGGCTTCAAAATGGGCCCTTGACCCCCACCACATGGCCAGGCCCTGCCTGTACCAGGCCTCAAAATGGCCCCCACCCACATGGCCAGGCCTCTACAACACCCCAAAAAGTCGAACAACACTCACAAATCACCACAATCCCATGCCATCCGTGCCCTCAATGATATTTAAATTCAAGACACCCCACAGAAAGACTAGGCCCATGCACCACTGAGTAACCCCGGGCATAATGGTTGAAAGCAAAGCAAACTGGGTGCAGGCCTGAGCACACTGCCTGGCTTCAAAATGGCCACCTTGACCCCCACCACATGGCCAGGCCCCGCCTTTACCAGGCCTCAAAATGGCCCCCACCCACATGGCCAGACCCCAACAACACCCCAAAAAGTCAAAAACGCTCAAAAATGACCACAATCCCATGCCATCCGTGCCCTCAATGATGTTTAAATTCAAGACACCCCACAGAAAGACTAGGCCCATGCACCACTGAGTAACCCTGGGCATAATGGTTGAAAGCAAGGCAAACTGGGTGCAGGCCTGAGCACACTGCCTGGCTTCAAAATGGCCCCTTGACCCCCACCACATGGCCAGGCCCTGCATGTACCAGGCCTCAAAATGGCCCCCACCCACATGGCCAGTCCCCAACAATACCCCAAAACGTCGAAAAACACTCAAAAATCACCAGAATCCCATGCCATTCATGCCCTCAATGATGTTTAAATTCAAGACACCCCACAGAAAGACTAGGCCCATGCACCACTGAGTACCTCTGGGCATAATGGTTGAATGCAAGGCAAACTGGGTGCAGACCTGAGCACACTGCCTGGCTTCAAAATATCCACTTGACCCCCACCACATGGCCAGGCCCTGCCTGTACCAGGCCTCAAAATGGCCCCCACCCACATGGCCAGGCCCCAACAACACCCCAAAAAGTCGAAAAACACTCAAAAATCACCACAATCCAATGCCATCCGTGCCCTCCATGGATTTTAAATAGAAGACACCCCACAGAAAGACTAGGCCCATGCACCACTGATCACCACTGGGCATAATGGTTGAAAGCAAGGCAAACTGGGTGCAGGCCTGAGCACACTGCCTGGCTTCAAAATGGCCCCTTGACCCCCACCACATGGCCAGGCCCTGCCAGTACCAGGCCTCACAATGGCCCCCACCCACATGGCCAGGCCCCAACACCAACCCAAAAAGTCGAAAAACACTTAAAATTCCCCACAATCCCATGCCATCCATGCCCTCAATGAAGTTTAAATTCAAGACACCCCACAGAAAGACTAGGCCCCCTGCACCACTGAGAACCCCTGGGCATAATGGTTGAAAGCAAGGCAAACTGGGTGCAGGCCTGAGCACACTGCCTGGCTTCAAAATGGCCCCTTGACCCCCACCACATGGCCAGGCGCTGCCTGTACCAGGCCTCAAAAGGCCCCCCACCCACATGGCCAGGCCCCAACAACACCCCAAAAAGTCGAAAAACACTCAAAAATCACCACAATCCCATTCCATCCGTGCCCTCAATGAAGTTTAAATTCAAGACACCCCACACAAAGACTAGGCCCATGCACCACTGAGTAACCCTGGGCATAACGGTTGAAAGCAAGGCCAACTGGGTTCAGGCCTGAGCACACTGCCTGGCTTCAAAATGGCCCCTTGACCCCCACCACATGGCCAGGCCCTGCATGTACCAGGCCTCAAAATGGCCCCCACCCACATGGCCAGGCCCCAACAACACCCCAAAAAGTCAAAAAACACTCAAAAATCACCACAATCCCATGCCATCCATGCCCTCAATGATGTTTAAATTCAAGACACCCCACAGAAAGACTAGGCCAATGCACCACTCACTACACCTGGGCCTACTGGCTAGTGAGGCTTCACAGGCACCCCAACATTTTAAACATAATCAACATATAACAGTGAGCTAAAATTCCATGACATAAATGAGAATTAAGTTAAAAACAAATCACAGAAACAGTTGTATCATGCACCCATGACTAACCCTGGGTCTACTGGATACCGTGGCTACCCACCACAATATATATTTTGTTAAAGTTGTGAAAAAAGTTTTAGAACTGTAGTTGCCTCAACTGCAATGCCCCAAACAAACAACACCAACTTACTTATAAAATCTCAAGTCCAAAAGTGATACAAACTCCAAAGTCCAAAAAGTCCTCAAATACAAATATCCAGCAGCAGTCACAGAAAGTAATCCTTCCAGCTCCACAGCCAAATGAAAAGTGACCAGTACATGGACAAAGCACTGGGAGGAGCCTGCTGGACAGGAACAGGAAGTTTGAGACTCTGGGGCACTTCCTTCCTCCCACCCCACCCCAAAAAATGGACTCCTGCACCAAAAAGTGCGGCCAAATGTAAATCTGAGGAGTTATTCTCATCAAAATCATCATTTTCACAAGGTTTATTCTTCCTGTGGTGGATTTCTTGTGCAGAATTGCAATTTTTGCAATTTCGGGAACGCGAGCTGTTCAAATCTCCCGCCGGAAGTCAGCTGCGCGCCGCATCTACGTGTTCGGCATTGTTTACTCCAGCAATGCGTGATTGCGGCCTTTATGACGTACTCGCGTTGTCAAACTCTCGTCGTGCAAGATGGCAAGCCGCGATAATGTAATTGCATTCGAAAAACTCTCAAGCGATCACGCAGCAAGATCGAAAATGGTGCAGCACACGTTAAACCGGGAGAAAAACAACTCGGCGGACTCAGAATCACGGTAAGTCAACGCCGCGCACGCGATATTGTATTTTTCAAGCGCGACCAAGCAAAATAATTCGCAGCTTGCGAATTTACGGATTATTGGGTAAATTCGCGCGATTCGCGAAATCGTCAAAAATCCGCAAATTCGCCCGCGAAACGGATTTTAGCCCACGCTTAATAATGACTGCCTGTAGCGCCGGCTGGAGGGATTCATTCCCCATTATTCCTTGACACTAAGTAGTTGAAGGCAGTAGTACAGTTGATGCCGCTGTTTGATGCTGTTTGATGCCGCTGTTTGTGGCTGAAGTGGCTGTTCGATATTTCGTTCCAGAGTCTGGCCTCCAGGCTGTCCTCCCGGGCATTGCTCAGTCTATTACAGAGCTTTATGAATGCACCTGCCTTGACACCGTGATGGTCTAGTAATCCTAGTTTGAGTCTAACTTGGGCTGGCGAAGCAGGTCTTGGCAGACGGAAGGGTCGTTTAAACTTTTTAGTGGTTAGTTTGTTTAATACAGTACTTATTGCGCCCTTCCTCATCTTATGTCCGTACAACAGAGTGTTGGTTATCTTTCCCTTCATCACCTTCAGCATTGGAGTTAGACTCATGCCAAGTATTAGTTTCAACAGTTTCGCTGAGGCAACCTCAAGTGTAAGAGCTTTGGCCCTTAATGCATTTTTTTGCTTAGAAAATGAACTTCTGATGTTGAGGAAAATTCCTAAGTACTTATAGTGGGGCACTGATTCCAGCTTTGCGTTGTTAAAGAGCCACCCACCCAGCAGCCGCTTTTGCTTCTCAAAGGAATTGTTTTTTTAGGCAAGTTCAGCTCTAGGAGGTTTCTTGTGGTGTGGGGGAGCAGCTTAGCAAATAGCCTCTGTAGGCCTACTTTTGTGTGTCTTAATAGCACAAGATCATCGGCATACAGCAGGTTAATGATGCAGGTTCCGTATAATTTGGGGGGTGGCTGTTAACACTGTCCAGTATTCGGGATAGATCCAAGATAAACAGATTAAAAAGGAAAGGGGCCAGCGCGCAGCCTTGTTTAACTCCACTTTTGGTCTCAATCTTCATGGAGACATGGGAACCTTCTCCCAACTTAATTCTTATCCATATTTCTGAGTGAAGTTGAGTTGAACCATTTAAAAGGGGTATGCCCCACAGCTAAAGTTTTTGCCACAAGTGGTCCCAGGGCACCCGATCAAAGGCTGTTTTAAAATCAACAAAGCAGCAGTGAAGTTTGATGCGTTGGGCTCCTTCTTTCTGTATTAGATGTAAAGGGAAATAAATTGGTAGTTGTTCCGGAGTTGGCCACGAAGCCTGTCTGCTTAAAAGGAAGGTGCTTTGTTGTGTCTGCCCAGGCATGCAGCTCTTCCAATAAAATACTGGCATAGTTTTTGGCCTCACCATCGAGGAGAGCTATAATTTTATAGTTGTTGGGGGCGTTTCTCTTACCACTTTATAGATAGAGTGGATGATAGCACCTTTCCAGGACTCCGGGATGGTATTATTTAGCCTGCAGAGGAGAAACAGGGGGGCCAGGTAGTCTGACTACAGGTCAATGCCTGGTTTGAACAGGGTCTGGGGAAGGCCATTGGGCCCTGGTGCTCCTTCAGCCCTTGCTTTCATAATTGAGCATGAGATTTTGTTTTTCATTGCTTCTAATGTCATTGGGATCCCCGTCTTTGAGTTGTCACTCTTCTAAGGCCATTGTTTTTCTTAACATTCTTGACTGGGGTAATGAGGATGGACGAGTTTGGGCACCTTACTTCGACGGATGATGACTCAGAGTTGGATGCTGAAGGAAAATTGGGGTTGCCGTCCCTCTTTCTGCGATTGTTAAAATGGGACAATGAAAACTGAGTCCATTCATCTGCGCTAATATTAGCTCTACCATGGCCGCTTCCGCTGTGTAATCCCCTGTTCATGAGAGAGCAAAATTGCTTTGCTTTGGAATTCATGCTTTCATAAACTAGGTTCAGACAAAACTCTGCAGAAGCTGCTTGTTTGTCCCTATGTATAAAGGCTCTTTGTGCTTGCTTATAATTGTTAAATAAAGTTTTGTTTCCTGCACTTTTCCTGGAGAGGCGGAGGGCCTGACTTCTTTGAACTTTACGTTTTTTTGTTACTAATGAAATGCGAGGTTGCATTACATGGTGCCGGGTGCTCCTCTTAGTTGGAAATTCGTTGAGTAATTGATTTATGAAGCTAGCCCAGCCGCAAATAACAGAAAGATCATTGCATGGTGGTAAACGTAAAAGAGCTCTACATCTATCCATCCTGGAGAGGGCAGCTCTATCAGTCCATTTCATTCTCCTTAGGTTCTCTGTGTGGCAGCCTGAGAGAGTATGAGCAAGTTCCTGATGACTTGAGATGTTGAAGGCTAGAGTTATGATTTGCGGATGATAGTCGCTCTCACCTTGAGCTGCGAAATAATAACTCTCAATCCGGGGGAGTATTTCACTACTGCCTACAGTAAAGTCCAGAAATGAATGAGTATTACCATTGATGCGTGTCCAAGTGGGAGGGATGTCTGTAGAAAGGCGCCCATTCAGTATGATGTACCCTGCTGTGCTAAGCTGGAGGACTGCGTACTCACCCAGTTTCTAGAGTCTGTGTCCTACAGGAATTGATTGTTGGGCAAGGTGAGTGGGAACCATTGAAGAAGTGATCCCAGTGTCCTCTGAAACATTACAGAACAGGTTTGTATTGAAATCTCCTGAGATGATACTGGGTATACTGCCGTGGTCGCTTAGTAGGGTACAGATGACATCTGTCAATTGGTCCATTTTAGATTTTTTCTCAGTGGTGCGCAGAGAAATATACACGTTGAGGATGAACAGCTGGTTGTCTGCAGTTGGACTTCCCACCAAGATTCTGGACTTCCCACCAAGATTCCGGCGACCCAATCAACTTCGAATTTTTGCTGTTTGATGCACTGAGAAAGTTTAATAGAGGCATAGATTGAAAGACCACCACTCGGCCTGCCGAACTTGCACTGTCTAGAGGCAGGTGACGTGAATTCAAAATAGCCTTCAATGGGGATGCTGGACACTGCCCATGTTTCCTTGAGAAGTATAATGTCATGGTTTTTTATAAAGCCAAGCATAGCTGCGGATTGACTTTTCGATCCCAATCTGTTGACATTCCAGGAGCATATTGTTAAGCCATAATTGAAGTAGTTTCAATCTTTCCGACTCGAGGAAAAGCTCCTGGGAGCCATGACCAATCAGCTCTTTAGGTGACTAGCTGAATTGTTGTTTGCTCTGGGGCAGCAGCTGGCGAGCATCTTCTAGCAGACTTTAGTACTGAGAAAGAGCCGGAGTTGTGCTAGAAGCATGGACCTGTGTGTTTTCTAGTATTGATGGATAATGAGGGTCACTGGGCGTTCTTATTATTATGCCCAGTTTTTAAACTGGTCGGCTTTTAACTGAACCGGTTCCCAGATAGCAGGGGACGCTAGTATAATTTGAGTTGCTTTACCTGCTAGTACCTTCACTAGATATAAATTCAGTAGCGATTATATCTTTTGATTGCAAGATATTTAGGTCCCATGATTTAAATCATCATGAGGGCCTCTGGAGTATACAGCAATTTGGTCTCGGAGCTGATCATTACTTGGTTGTGTGGTTCCTCTACTGTTGGGGGCTTGTTTAGCTTAGAGGTTACCTCTGGTGCCATCTTGATTATAAGTGTGATAGGCTGGGTGGAAGTCAGTTCTCAACAATGAATGATTGGTGATAAAACGGGGGGTATACTACAAGTTGCCGCCAGCTGTTGATGACTTGGTAGGGTTGGCGGGTACTGGCCATCGGACACTTTAACTATACTTTGCAGGGCTGATCCATTAACCACAGATGAAAGTGGACAAACAGCGATGATGTCAAATAATAACTTTTGGGGATTTGCGGTCCCGGCTGGCCCTTTGCCGGTTGCTGACAGCTCTGCAGGTAGAAATTGATTGAATCCAGATGTGACTCGAGTGAGTGGCTGCAATGAGAGCCTTGAGGCTTGAGGTGGAACTGCTGTTAGTGAACTGCTCAATTGTAAAAAAGAGTTTTGAGGCGTTAAAGTTTGCACTACTGTTGGCGGACTGGTGTTGACTTCAAGAGTTGAGGGTGATTCCCATGAGGTCTCTGAGTTTTCCTTTGGGAAATATCTGTTAACAGTGTTTTTTGTTTCCACGGTTTGTTTATTCCGAATTTCCGACTTCTCAGCAATCTTTTTTTTTCCCGCTTCGACAACCGATGAGTTTTATGATGGGATGGTAGTGGGTCGGAAGAAGATTTGGAGTCTACTGGAACCTTGCTTTGCGGAGAGGGGAATTGGATTTGCACTTACGGAGGAGTTGGCCCTACAACTTTGACCATGCTAACTTCCTTGGGTTGAGGGTCGGGTGGCCCTGGGAACGGAAGCTTCTTGATTTCTGTTAATACTGAGGAGAGGAATTAAAATAGGGAGGATAAAGAATCAATATTAGGAGAGTAGCAACATACAGACTGAACGAGTTGGATTTGGGATTGGGGTATTGCTATCAATAAATTTAAGCGCCTCAAGTTTTTGGTCAATTCCGGCTGTGTACACCGCAAGAGTGTTTAAAAGGTCCACCTGCAGGTCCATTTTATCCGAGTGGTAAGTCATTGCTGTTGCCGTAGTTTGTAAGGTTTGTAGTAACTAGTGACCAAAGATCATTTAGGTCCAGTGATGACGGTCTTTCCTGGATGGTGGGCCTTTTGGGTTCATTGATGAATAAAGACGGATCTAAGTAGGTGTTACTTTTGTTGTCATGGGCCCCCGGGGAATTGGCCTTCTGATGGCATTGATCAGCTATGTTTTCTGGCCATGCTGGAGGCAACGTTTTGAAGTTGCTGAAAAGGGTGCTTGCCGGGTTATAACTTGTGGCATCAGGACTTTAGTGCTCCCTGTAGTACAGGCCATTGGAATTGGGAGTGGGGGCTTTAATGAAATAGGGGAAAACTGGCTTGGGTTCTGAGCAGACTGGGAAATTGATAAAAAGCCCTCATTTTTGGTGCTACTTTAAATTAGAAATGCAAATAATCATATCTCGGTCTAAGAAGGGCCCGGGAGAGGGGGGGGTGGCATTAGATGATAGGGTGAGAAGATAGCGAGGTGGCATAGGGCAGGTGCACAGAGGGAAGCAGAGGAGGGGCAAAGGAGGGGCAAGCGGGGAACTTGTGGCAGGACCGTAGGCTGCACCTTAACTAATCAGGTCCCCTCCGCAGTACCGCCCAGGGCTCACACTCAGGGCCAGATGTAGGTCAGCCAATACCGGTCGGTAACGGCCCAAAATCGGTAAAATCGGCCGTTACCGAGCGGTATTGCGAGAATGAGATGTAGGTGCCAAAAAAAAACGAATCAGTAAATATCAATCGGTAAAATTCCGACTCGGAAATAACCAAGTCCATATTTAGAATTCGCCGATCGGATAAATACCGACTCGGTATACACCGAATCGGGAAATAAGGAATCGGAAAACATGGCCATCAAGATGTAGGAAAGGGAAAAAATACCGAATTCATCCAAATTCGGTATTTCTGGGTCGGAATTTACCATGGACTGAAAGGTGGTGGTAACCATGTGGATGCTATAAAGGCTCCCAAAATGCCACCCTCCAGTAAAAATGGCTGCACTCTATGTGATAGCGAGGAGGCGAAGGCTACAGGCTGCAGGACTGAGGGTATGGCAAAGGGAGGAGCAGGTGTACAGGAAGAGGATCACTCTGTTCCAATTGACTGAGCCTGAGATACTCCAGAGGTACAGGCTGTACCCCAATACCATAATGGACCTAATAAGGGACCTCCACCCATACCTGGATCATCCAACACCCAGGGCCCACGCCATCCTTCCCCGTGTCCAGGTGCTGTGCAGCATACACCTGCTTGCCTCTGGGAGCTACCAGAGTGTGATAGCTGCAGTAGGTGGAGTATCCCAGAGCTGTCTGTCCCGTTTCTTCAGGAAGTTCCTGGATGTCATGACTCAGAGAATGGGAGACTACATACAGTTCCCTGACACACCTGCGGAACTTGCCAAAACTAAAACAGACTTCTATGGACTGGCTCACTTCCCGCATGTTATAGGCTGCATTGATGGCACCCACATTCCCCTATGCCCACCTGCAGCCACGGAACACATATACAGAAACTGTAAGTCTATGCACTCCATCAACGTGCAGGTGATATGCAATACAGGGAACATCATAACCGACATAGTAGCTAAATATCCAGGGAGCACGCACGACTCCTACATATTCCAGAACAGTGGAATATACAGACGGCTACAGAATGGCAATTTTGGAGATGGTTATCTGCTAGGTAAATATGTAGCACACACCCTGAAATGTATTTCAGCTCCATGTGGAATGTGTATGAAACCCATGTACCTCTTGTTCTCTCCCAGGTGATAGTGCATATGCCCTGCGTTCCTTTGTGCTGACACCGTACCTGAACCCAACCAACAGAGCAGAAAGGCGATACAATGTTGCTCACAGGTCCACCCGCAATGTTGTGGAGAGAACCTTTGGACTCCTGCAACGGAACCTGCCTCCACAAAAGTGGAGGTGCGGAACAGTACACCCCCCTCCTGTGTTGCAAAATCATAGTGCATAATGCAAAAGGGAGGGAAGAGGGCCCAAGGGGAAGTTTAAAGACCCCACACTACTATAGCCCCTTATTACAAACTTTCACAACAAAGAATAGTAGTGGGTCTATCAAGCGGTCGGCTCGAGTAAATCATAGTGACCTGTGCCATATTGCACAATCTTGCGACCAAGGAAGGCACAGAGGTGGAGTTGACACATCGTGAGAACATAGTTGAGGACCAAGAACATGCTAATCCCCAGGCAACAGGGCCAGCCGCAGTAGATGGCAGATTGAGACGTACTGAAATTACACAACGCTATTTCTAGGTAAAGTATGACACACACACAGGTATACTTCTGGACATGAGTAGTTTATTCTGCACTGCTTCATGATGGTCACATGACTATACCTCAATGTCACTGGCTGCACATGCTCAGTTGCTGTCACTGTGTGCAGTAGAGTCAGTTCCCTGCATAGTTCAGTTCTTGCGTCCTCGCACCACATTGCGGGACTTAGCTGCCTGTCTTTCAGGTTCCCTGATGGTGCCTGACTCACCATGGCTGTGCCTGCCGCTCCTGCGCACCTCCTGGACAGGTGTACTGGAGCCACTCCTGCTGGTTTACCCCCCAGTCTCCTCCACACCCGTGTCACCAGCATTGCCTAGGTTTGGGGTCAACATCTGCTCCATTGCAGAGGTTACCCTACCCATACCCTGGGTTAAGTCAGTGCAGCAGTGCTCTATTGCCTCCTGCATTGAGATGGAGCGTCTGCAGAGGAGAGCTGTGTTGGCAGCGAACCTGTTCATGGCCTTGGTCTTTTGGCGCATGTACTGTCGTTCCCTGGCACGCTGGAGATGTTCCCTATCAAGCTTGTCGGAGAGGACCCCCATGTAGGTAAAAATGTCAGAGATCCCCTGTGCTATCAGGTCCAGGCTAGTAGCCATTTGGGTAATGCCCTTGTCCATGTTGGACATTGTTGCGCTCAAACCACGCACCTGCCGCTGCATGGCTTGCAGCGATTTGGCCTGCTGCCGTTGCACCTTCACCATCGTGCCCTCCAGCCCACAGAACACGCTCTCACCATCCTGGCCCTCCCCACCATCATGTGCCCTCCTGCCAAGGACAGTAGTTGTGCGCGATGAGCCTGCAGACATAGTAGGTCTTGGCCTGTCAGGTCTCCAATCCCATGGATGCATTCAGACTCCATGGTGGATGCAACTTGCTCCTCAATTGGTGTGAGTTTTGGGGCTTTGGCCCTGCCACCTCCTGTCAAACCAGCATCCTTTTTCTGTCCTGCTATCTTCTTCTTGGTGACTATACGCAGGTCATACCACCGTTTCTTGATGTCCTCAATGTCCCGGTGGGTGACTCCTATGGCATTCACTTTGCCCTGAATTGCTAGCCAGATGTTACGCTTCACAGTCTCTGCAACATGCAGAGACTGCCTCCCAAATATTTGGCTGTAGTGGCTGACAATCTCATCCACAGCCACTTGTAGTTCCTCTGGGCTGAACTTCTCCTTCCTTTTCCTCTCAGCAGCTTCCTTCTGGCCTTCCTGTGCCTCCATTATCTCAGTCTGCTTGCCTGTGGATGCTGTGCTCCTCTCTCCACTGCAGATTTGATTGTTCATTTGGTTTCCACCTGCATGGGTGTGGCCACTCCCAGGTACTGGGGTGGGGTGCCTCTCTCTCATTGGTTGGATTCACAGGCCCTTGGCTGTGGGGTGTGTAGGCTCTCCCTGATTGGTTGACAGGCTCACATGGCATCTTTCAAACTTCCGAATCGGTATTTACCGATTTGGTAAATTCCGAGTCGGTGAAATCCGAGTCGGAATTTTCCGAGTCGGTGATTCCCATTCATTCCTATGGGCAATGTGGCCCATGGGTTTGCTTGGGTTTCACCGACTCGGATTTTACCGACTCGGTCAATTCCGATTCGGTAATTAACGATTTGGCTTACCGAGTCATACCGAGTCGGCAACTTTTACCGAATTTTTAGCTACATTCCATTTACCGATTGGGGAATACCGATTCGGTATGAGTCGGTATTTTCCATTCGGTAAATGGAAATAACCTACATCTGGCCCTAAGTGCGGCCGCCTGCTAAAAGGCAGCTGCTTTTGCCGCTTTGAGCCCTCTAACTACTGCAGTTAGGGTGGACAGGCGGGCAGCAGGAGCAGTGGGGGCGACTGACTGACGTCCATACCCGTATTCCCTCGGAAGCGCCAGGCCTCTCTCTTCGCTCACCTGATTTTCTCCGGGGGCTCGGAGGGCAGGGAGCTCGTCCACATACACCAAGCCAAAGTCGGCGCCTTCTGGTAGCCAAGCACTCTCGGCGTTCTCAGCGTTTGTCACCCACTCCCGCTCCCACTTCGGCTCCTCGCTGCTGCCACTGTCGAGCTGTCTCCCTGCCTTTCCCAGTGAGCTGGAAATCCTGGACTGGCTCACTAGAGCAAGAATGGTCCATCTGTGCGCCTCTGAAAATTGAATGGAAATGTACTTTTGTTTATTAACTTCAAGTACAGAAAATCAACTTATGTTAATTTATGATATGGTAACATTATGGGAAAGCTATGAAAGGAATGTTGTACTAAAATAGGTATTAACAATAGAATACACATGTGAGTGTATTTCCCTTGCAAGCTAAAACAATATAAGGGTATTGGGAGTTATTTTAGCGAATGTATAGTAAACATTGATTCTGTGGTGTGGGCCTTCGTCATATTGACCGACATTTACGCAAAACTGACAATGGATAGCAATGCGGGAAAACATTTTAAAGAAAAAAAGACACACAATGAATATGTTTACTTCAAAATATGTAAATAAATAACGAAAGTGTAAGTAAAAAGTCACATTTCAGAATAGTGAAGTTTAAGATTAAAACACATTATAATAACATGCCTTTGATTCGGTCATCGACATTGTGACTCTTCTTACATATCATACAGCATGTAGGTGGAGCCTTCCAATATCAGATCATGGTGAAAGATGTATTTGAGACTGTACCTGAACTATTTTATTCACTTTGATTGGTATGAGACCGCCAGCTCGGGTGAGGAGGTTTATCCATCATGGAAACAACATTGGAAAGCAAAGTTTTAATGAGGCAGGCAGTGTTCTGGCTGAAACCAGTGCGGATAAAACCCTGTGGAGGCCCTTAGGCAGTCGAAATTTCGGGCCTCCCTCGCAAATTATTTCCTTTTACTCAATGCACCAGATTGTTTTGCAAACTGACAGCTGCCAGAAGATGAGCTTTTGAGAGACAAACTCTTATGCGAATTAAAGGTCTATGGTTTATATACTTTAAGTTGTAAATGGGTACATTCCATTAATACAGTGTTTCCTCTATAGAATCTTTATTGTAACGTTTTCAATTCCCTGAGTTGATTCATTTTTTTCTATCGTTTGGAAACAATATTTAGGAAAGCTTTATTTAAAATTTTCCTTCAAGATCAAATCAATATTATTTTGATCCATTGTCTATTTAACCCCTTGGACGCGGGGCTAATTCCACCGAGGTGCGGGGTGGCGGGGGGCAGCGCATGGCACCACGGTGCTGGTGACGAGCTCAGCTCGGCATGCTGCACAGCGGAGCTGTGCTCATAACGCACTGAGCTCATCATGACTCCGCCCACTCAATGGAACGCCCTGCACAGGAGGGGAATTAGCCCCGCGTGGGCGTTCCACGGCCGTTATGAGGGAGCTCAGCTCGTCGTGAGCTCATCTCCACTGTGCCTCATGACGAGCTGAGCACTTCATGAGCGTCGAAAAAGTTAATAATCTGGAACTGACCAAAACACCTCTGTCAGACCATTTTTGGCAAATATTCTGTTAACGTGGTGGTCTGAGAGTGACAGAGAGTGGAGTTTCGTCCGGCATACCACTATCAAATAAATTGGGCGAGAGGGCGGTCACCAAGGCATACTAATGCAATGTCAATTCTCGACGGTTCATATGCATTCTACAGACATAATTATGGCCCTTAGCCACCCTTATGCAATGACCATTATGTTCAATTAATTAAACTAAAAGTTAATGCACATTGTTCTAAACTTCGGATGATGACTGTTAAGTAACTCTGTGGAATAAACAAAGCAAAATTGCCCTCTAAACTTGTGTCTGCATTTAATGTCTTGAATTTGGTATCATAATTCATATAACTATCAAAGTAAATATAAAGCTAAACATGAACATTTGCTTTGATAAATAAATATTTGCCTGATGTTATAATGCAGGCTCCAGAGTTTAACTTTCAACCTTCATATGACTACAAAATATATAATATAGTGTTACAATGAATATTTAGAACATAATCCTTTAGTTTTTCTAGACAGGGTTCCTGGAAATAGATTGAATATTGGAAATTTGAAGATGATTATGTGATGGCAATATGCCAGACATATACTCAATTGTCATGTCTGGACTCAATTAAATTAAAGTGTTGAACTAAAAATAGATATCTGCAGAGGATATATTTGAGGAAACAGATGAAAATATTGGAATGTGGTGGAAATGGTTCCTCTTTGCCATTGTGTCAGAAGTGACGTGGGGTCCTTAAGGCACTGGTTGCTGAGCCTTCATTGAAATGACTGAGTTAGTTTTCCTTTAGAGTCCTGGGTCCATCCTACTATGAGCCATGAGCTTTAAGCACTAAGCACATCTCGATGGCACTTGATATAGTTGTGAATAGATCAATCAAGGCTTACTCAAAGGGGCGGTGTGGGATTAGAGACTCAAAACTCAGAAAAAAACAATATAGCTCTTAATAAATCAATTGTCTAGCCAGTAACTTATTTTAGTTACGAAAAATATTATAACTCGTAAATAAAATAATACTTTACTAATATGGGGGCAGTAATATGGAATACCTTAATTCAACTACGTGAAAATAGAATAGACAGGAGATACTGACAGTGATTGAATGATTTAGATCCTGTGTGGAATATTGACTCTGCTGTCAGTCCAGAAATCTCTGGTGCGCACTATTGCAACTGAAGGTTTCTCCTGGCCAAACGAGAAGTGTCCAGAATGTGTCTGTAGGCCCCAGTAGGAATTTTACCCTGATATTGCTAAATTGGTGTCTATTGTTTGTGCAGTCAGTGTCTGCTTGCAGCTGCCCAATTGCAGGGTCATCTTTGCCTGACAGATGAGTCACAGGATTACACAGTTATCACAGATGGGCCTAGAGACTGTAATTGCTCTTTTCAGAGAAGTCAACAACCCCCACCCAACCCAAAGAAATAACAGAGACCTTACCCCAGGAGTCTTCAGTACTGGTGAAGCAGGAGCTTGATGGAGAGCACAGATGTTTCTAGAGCCTGCAGACTTCCCAGAGAATTGTAGGTGGGGTGGGGATTATATCACAAGGTGCACCTGCTTATGGAGGTGTAGCACACGTGGGGGATCCACCAATTGTGGTACAGTGCAAAGTAGTGCACAACAGGGTGGGAAATTATGGGAGACCAGATATCAGGAAAACATGGTCTGCACTTTCAGTCCCACTGACTCAAACCAGTGAGGAGGGCCGATGTAACCTGGGGCAGCCAGGGACACCCTCACCAGGTTAGGTGCTCTGTACAGGCTCCTATAGTGCCAGTCTCCCCTGAGCACTGCAGTACCACTATTGCTCATAGTTTCTTCATGAGAGCTCTTCTATGGGCAGTCCCACCGACTGATCCTGAACTTCTAAAGGGAATGATTTTACTAGTCCTGAAAGAACACCTATCAATCTGTTTAAGGTAACACTTGAAAGGAACAAAAAAAGTAGGACATGGAAAAAGGCCATGACATTACTACTAATGGAGCCACTTTCTCCAGTATTCCCCATTAATGGGCAATTTGACGGGAGTTACACCTGACAGGAAATCATTTTGAAGAGACCTCCATCCAACCACACCTACAATTAGCCAGAGGGGGACAAATAAGCAGGACATGGCAAAGGGCTATTCCTGCACCACATAATAGACAGCAATCTCCAGTCTTCTCACACTCTAGTCTGGCTCAGCACAAACGCTTCAAAATACTAGCATAAAATATCACTTGTCTGGAAGGTTCCCTCCAACCTCCAGTAGTGCACATAATTTGTGCAATGGATTCCACTCTGCCCACAGTCATGCAGGACATACACACTCCTGACATATCCCGCTGTGCACATACTGTGCCACACGCAAAAGTGGTGTCCACTCACATAGGATGCAACTAAAAACCCAGCTATCATAGACTGGACAATCAATTTTTACAGGCGAGACTATTAGGCCACTCGCTCTCGGCTGATAACAGGAAAGAGTTCTGCTCCTCTGCTTATCCAGCACTGCCAACACTGTTAGACTAGGGCAATTCAATAGGCTGTTAGTAGTCATGCCCACTATGAAAGGTCCACGTGTTGTGCTCAGAATAAAGCATACTTATTTTTTAATGCAGCCTGTAGTCCTTAAAGGTAAATGGGATACGTTTAAAAAAAATAGTAGGCAGGGGTCCCTACGACCACTTCCTTTTCTTAATAAATATGTTTCAACATGGAGACCCCTTCCCAATTGCGAATGGTTGCCACCACCCTTGAGGTCAGGGTCAGAAATATAAGCAATACTAGCAGGTACAGCAAACAAAGCATGGTACTCGTGGGTGGGGCAAAAATGAATAATAATGCAGTGCTGCTTGCTAGAACAGACAAGATTACAAAGCATGATGTGGTGGGATTCACAGTCACATACAGGCAGCGGTTAAGATGAGGCACCCAGTCAGTTGTTAAAATGTAGTCTCTAAGAGGCTACCACATATCCTTAGGTCTAGAGATAGGCAGTTGCAGCATGTGGTGTTGCATTAGATCATACTGGTTAGCCAAGCCTTGACAGTTGGACAGATACTGCTACCCAAGTATAACGCAATTTCCCTTTTAGCCAACAATATTGCCTTGGAAGTAAACCTGCTAATTGATTTAAATACATCTGCCACAGAGCCCAAGAGTGCTATAAGGGGGTCTGGATGAAGACCTGTGTCTGTAATTAAGGAGAGACCTTTACCCCAGTATGTACCAATATGTGGACATGTCCAAATCAGTTGTGCTAAATCAGCCTCTGACACATTGTGTTATGGGCAGTTGGTGATCCAGTGGGATCTATTTTGACCAGAAAGCTAGAGGCAACATAAGCTCTGTGCAGGAATTTATATTGGAGAAGTGCGTACCTATGATTTTGGGACCCCAATTTAGTCTGTGCACAACAATAGCATCACTCTCTCTCTGACCAGGCATGGCCCAGATCTGTCCCCCATTTCTCCAGTGCCATCCCCTCTTGGGTGGCCTTGAAGGACATGCAGGCTTTGTAGAGCTTGTAAATCATCCTACTCTAACAGTTACAGCGCCTTAGCATGCGCTACACATAGCCAAAGAAGCACACAAACACTTAATTTAAGTTTATTATTATTTAATTTGCACCTTTTCACATATCCTATTGGTCCTGAGGAAAGCCAGCTTAGAATTCAAAAGGCACTGGCTGAAACATGTAGACCACACTGGATGTTGGAGGTCATCATAGCACTCCTATCTACGTCCCTTTGCCTTTTTAACCTGCTAACAGAGGCCCAGTTTATTAAAAATTGATAACCTTTGGGTGCTGGGACCTCCTGTATAGCTTTTTAAACTTCACATTTCTCACCCTTTTCACTGCACACTCAGCAATATACCAGCTCTGCAGTCACCTGGTGTTGCAGCACACCCGGGGCACATTCGGTGCCACTGTGGTGGGCCCGATGATGAAGCATGCCACCGACTAGGTCGGTGGGTGAGGCCTTTATAAGGAAAACAGTGCTTTTTCCTTATTAATATTGTCTGACGTACCAGAGTCTCCTATACTTTTCCTAAACTAGCTAGTCCTCATTGATCTATACAAGTTGAGGGTGTTCCCTTCTAGCGTCCCAGATATAGTTAGAACCAACCTTGCGGGTCTCTAGTAACATGCGTGAGAGAGAAGGGGCATCCTTGTTGCAGCAGGATTGCAACCCCTGACCCTCGCTCAATGCCAGAGTGCCACACCCTGTCAAATCTATATCGTAAAACAATTCCTTCTTATGGGTAATAAATGAGCAAAGGGCAAGGAGTCTCTTAGTGCACTCGGATGGTGACTGTTGTAAGCCAGTACGATGTTTCTCTCAGTGGATTTGCGGAACAGTGTGGTGCATGACCTATCCTCAAGGAATGATCATAACTTCAAGAAAATCTATCTGTTTTTGGCTATGTGTAAGTGCAAATTTCAAGCCTTCACAATGAGCATTCAGCCACTCATGAAACATGATCCAACCAGTTATTGGGCCTTTCCAAATCAAGAAAATATAATCGATATATCTCTTCCATTTAACTATATTGGAAATGAATGGATTCTTTTCAGATAGAATCCTGCTTATTTCTAGACAGTCCATATACAAAATGGTAAAGTTTGGTGCAAAAACAGCACCCATTGATGTACATTCAATGTGTTGGCAAACTTACCATCAAATGAGAAAGAATTTCAGGTCAGACAAATCTTGAGATGGAGGATGAATGAAGCGGGGACTGAATGAGGGCTGGTCCTTGAGTCAAGAATTTTCTGAATTACATCAATCGCTTCCTCCTGCAGAATATTTGTGTATAGGGATTTGACGTCCAGAGTAGAGTATGCAATCAGTGGAATCAAATGTTAGGTTTTCCTCTAGGGTGATCATGGACACGGTGTCATTTATGTAGCACAGTGTGGTTTGAACAAAGTTGTTCATGGAATCATCCACATAGCGACCGAGTGGTTCCAAAATAGAACCGCACCCAGACACAATTAGACGTCCTGATGGAGATCTACATTTTTGTGCATTTTTGAAAGTATGTAGGTCACCGGTGTTCTAGGTGCTTTCATGTTCAAGTAGAGGTATTCATTTTGAGTGAGGAACCCTTCTGTTTTGCCTGCCTCTGAGATATTGATAATGAGGGCTTGGATTTCTTTAGTGGGATATGATGCTAGTCTCATGTAATGGTCTATATTAGACAGCTGGCTGAGTATTTCTGATTTTTATGTGTCAATCTCCTGTAGGACAATGCTGCTGCCCTCATCAGCAGGTTTAAGTGCCAAATCATTGTTCAATTTCAGACCCATAAGAGCATTTTTCTCATGAAAGGGGGAGGTTGTGTAGAATGAAGCTGCGTTTTTGTTCCTGCCCAAGAATTTCTTTTAATACAGGTTTCTCAAATGCTTGTATCCTAACTGGGATGCTACTCTGAGGTGGTGAGAATGTAGAGGGGGACGGAATGAGGTTTAAGCTGTGTTGGTAAAAGTGGGCTTATCCTGAAAAAAGGTCTGTAATCGAATCTTTCTGAAAAACCTGAGTAATTCGGTTTGTAAGTCCAGGAAATTGAGTCTGAGAGTAGGTACAAAGGAGAGGCCTCTACTAAGTAGTGACATTTCTTCTTCCGATAGTTGATAATGAGAGAGGTTGAAAATAGGTATGGTATTTTGGACTGTCATCTTGTTAGTACTAGCAGGGGATGCAGTGTTATTGTTTGCCAATGGTAATACCTCTGTCTTGCCTGCCAGTTTTCTGGAGTGCTGTACCATCTGGGGAGGGGGAGGGGGGGCGGCCTGACCCACGTTTGGGGGGCTTCCCAATCCCTTGTCCAAAATATTACTTTTGATGCTGTTCCTATTTTTTTAATTGCTAGGTCTTTCTCCTGTATCAGAATTTTCTGATGATTTACTAGAGGAGTCTGAGAAACCCACAATGGTATGAAGTTTATCAAATCTACCCCAAGGGCACGGGGACTTGGGGTTTGTGTATGCCTTATCAGTATAGAAGTCCTCAGTTAGGTACGGGTAAGTTCTTTCAACCTTAAAGTTTTCTATGTCCCTTTTAATTTGGTTGTTTTTTATTTTTTTGCTATATTTATACCAAGCAACATCCAGTGCCTAGAACAGGTAGTTACAATGTTACTATTTTGAGGAGAACAATAAGAACTTTTCATGAAAGAGTCTAATGGGATCTTTTATAAATCACAAAGTTTATACACTATTTGAACTAGAGCATTATTTTTCATCATCTTTATTCAACAAATACTCAAATGTTAGGATAAAAACAGGATGCTAAATCCAAGATAAAAACAGCCTATGCGTTTGGTCCCTATTCACATGGGACTTCTTCAGGGCTGTTAGACATAAAAACATACAAACAAACAATACATTAGAAAAACAATCAGACACAAGACCATTGACAAAAACAGATATTTAACTGAAAGGACTTATTGTTCAGTGCCATTCTTTATATTTCATCAGTTTAAAGACAAATACGTTTTCAAATAATACATAAAGAAGTTACAACATGAACACACTGATATGTAACACACTGAATCCTTTCCAATAAATACAAGAATATTTTACATTGCGCCATTGACTTTAAAATATACGTTGTAATTACAAATCAATTCTTACACCCCTAACCACACTTACATGAGTACAGGCGGAGTGATCATCTACTCCCAATATTGCTAGTAGTCATAAACTCCCTTTCAGCTCTATTCTTGCATTTAACATCTCCCTAAGTTTGATACTCATTCTGATTTGACCTTATTATTGTTTTGCTGTCATTTGGTTCACTAATCACAAAACGTATTATTACTTGACCTCATCATTAGTTTTAGTTTCACTAATCACCATAGATAGTGATACTGTGGCATTCAATCATACCTGGTCCTAGGTAGTGCCATACACTCCACCTTTGTTCTTTATGCTGCCTCTTGCTACTGTCAAATAACTGGATAGTGTTTTACTAACACCCATATTACAAAAGTAAACTAGATAACAGCTTACCAGCACTCAAAGTCATGGCAAGTCTTATCTTCAACCACCAATCCTTGTCCACTATTAAAACCTGAATATGAAACCAAATGGGAGTGTTCTCATTCTCAATTTTACAAAAAACAATTAACCATAGCTTTAGTCTTGCACGCAGATATACATATACTCTATGAACTCTTACCTCATATATCACCTCTGTAAATCCTTTGCCTCTTAGGCATTCCAACAGCACAATCAATACCAAATGTGTTATCTTGTTCCTTTCCGCACTGTCAATAAAAGATAACCCCATCAATCTCATGTCCCTCATGAGCCTTATGATGTAAGTCAATTGCAAACAAAGCCGATACATCCACCATGTGCTCACTTTTCCTTATAATCCCCTAATTAGGGAACCCAAAAATGTTTTTATGTGTTAGCACAGATGTCCTCTTGTTGTCAGGCAACAAATTTTATGGGCCCTTACCGTACATTCCTTCGGCCACGGAAGCGTGTAATGACCCCTAAATCGGAAAAATTACCAAAGTCTTAAATATAGTGAGCTATCTAAAAGGTAGCTCACTATGCCACAATATACACACACTTTTTACAATATTTCATCTGTGCTCAATCTTTTTTGCCAGCCAAAAGAAATCAAATCTATACATACAACATTACAATTTTGAGGAGCACATTCGAGCTTGCTGTCATTTGTTTCACTAATCCCTAAGCATATCATTAGTTTTTGTTTTTCTAATTACCAAAGATAGTGATTCTGTGACATTCAATCATATCTGGACCTAGGTAGTGCCATACATTCCACCTATGTTCTATATACTTTGTCAAATAACTGGCTAGTGTTTTATTAATACCTCATTTTCCAAAGGTAAAATAGATAACAGCTTACCAGCACTTAAAGTCCTATGTGAATAGCGATGAAACGTGTAGGCTGTTTTCATATTGGATTTGTCATCCTGGTTTCATCCTAACATTTGAATAATTGTTGAATAAAGATGATGAAAAACAATCCGATTGTGAAAATAACCTGTGTGTTATATGATCAATATAACTATTTTGCTGTCATTTGCTGTAGTGCAAAGAGTGTATAAACGTGATGATTTATAAAAGATCCCTTTATACTCTCTCATTAAAAGTTCTACTGTGCTCCTCAAAATTGTAAAGTTGTATGTATGGATTTGTTTTTTTTCGGTTGGCCCAAAAGAGTGAGTACAGATGAAAACCCCTATTTTGTTGTGAGGTAGTTACAATGTAACTGAAAGCATTAAGATACTTTTTGTTATCAGTAAAGACACCTGGATTAGTCCTTTCTTGGAGGCTAACTGGTATTGTGCCTGCTTTGAGACATTCAGTAAGCATGCGTGCCATTAACTGGAGTCTAATGAGCTTTTTCTTGATTTTTTCTAATTGCTCAAATGTTGAGCTGTCTGTTGAGTTAGAATTTTGCGTAGACTCTGAGAAGAGTTTGGGGCCTTCAAGGATTTTTTAAATGTAGTCATCCGAATACAAAGGAACATGGTGTGTAATACTCTATTATTGAGAAGCCAAACACAAGAGGGAAGAAGAAAGGGGGACAAAGAAGGATATGGAGAAAAGGGGGTGGTGTTGGGGGGGGGAAGAGAAACAAGGGAGGGGGACCCACTAAAATGTAGTAGGTGCAGAAAGTGGTAAATCCCTACAATCTGTTGATTGCGCTAGGAGCAGGTTATAAAGAAATAAGGGAACCCTGTGAGCCTGAAGGGACCTAGGGTATACAATATGTTGTAAGAGACAAAGTTCCCCATCAAGTAAGTATTGGTAATGTTATAAAGAGCAACATAATGATCTGTGAAGTTTTACATTCAAATTAGAGAAGTATTTATTTAAACGAACAGTCAAATTATTCAACGAAGTGCAGTGGGCAAAAGCAGGGTGTGAAATCAACAGGTTTCCAAGCCTCAGGCAAGTGTGTATAAATATAGTGGCTTGAACAACAATTTCCTTATTTACAGTAGTAACAATATAAAAAACATTTTATGCTCCACAGAATTCAAGGCAAAATCAATGGGAGTCAAGACGTGGTATGTTGATGACATTTTGATTCCCACTAACGTAGGGGGATCATCATCAGGATGATGGAAAACAGCCTGAGAGAGGGCCTGTGTAAGGCCAGGAAAAACAGGGGTGGGAAATAAAATGGGGGGAAGGAGGGGGAGAAAAAGAGGGTTTAAAGGGAGGTTTAGCAAAAAAGATCAAAATGGATGCAATTTTGCAGATTATATAGTGAGAAAAAATGACAACATGTGGTGAAAAATTATTGAGGATGTATGAGAGCATACCATATTAAATGAAGTGTTCTGTGGGTACACAACAGGGTCTGTACCCAATGTGGAAAAGTTAATAGGATTGGGGTGCTTAGCCTACGGTGAAGCAGGGGATGTGGGTGATTGAATGCAATCAAACCGCGTGCGCCAAGACATTTACACTTAACAGCTGAGCAAGCCCAATCGGGCCAAATCCGGGCAAACCGACAGCCAGCCTAAATCAGCCAGGATCGGTTACATGAGCCAATGAGCCTAGAAGTGCACATACTCTAACATTAGACTCATGCACAACCATCGTGAATTAACAAAAATTAAATTACAATAAAAATACACTTGCAAGGGGTACAGTTATCCCTGCCAAGAGGAGGAAGGTCAAGGGGGAGGAGGAAACCGTCCTTTTGAATTCACTGATTGGATACTTTGCACTCTGGATGTCGAATCCCTCTACACAATCCCTATACACAAATATCCCGCAAGAGGAAGAGATTGATGTCATTCAGAATATTCTTGACTCAAGGACTATCCCCCATTCTGTCACCTCGTCATTCTTCCTCCATCTCCTCAAAATTTGTCTGACCCAAAATTTCTAATCATTTGATAGTAAATTTTACCAACAAATTAAGGGTACATCAATGGGTGCTGTTTTTGCACCGAATTTTCCCATTTTGTATATGGACTGGCTAGAACTAAGCAGGATTCTGTCTGAAACATATCTGTTCATTTCAACAGTCACCATACGCGTGAGCTGAAAGACTCCTTGCCTTTTTCTCAATTTTTACTCATAAGAAGGAATTGTTTTTCAAAACAAGACTACTTTCATATAGCAGGCATCCTGTCTAAAAACTCATCACCTGAGGCTATCCCCGCAAGCTTATGAAAAGGTCACTCAAGGGCGCATGTACTGTCCTCGGGAGGTACTTTTGAGCCCTAAATCCAAACCAGACAGCAGTCGTTTGGTATGCGTCACTACCTATTCCCCAATTTCTAGCCAAGTAAAGAAATGCATTTTGAAAACCAGGAAGTCTTGAATGCAGGGGATATGACACTGGAATGCCCCCTCTTTGCTTTCCGCAAAAACAAATACATTAAAGATCACCTGGTCATAGCAGCCTTAACCATCACAAATCTTCACAATCTGTAACTAAAATGTGGGGTTTGTCACCTATGTTAGGGCATTTTAAATGTGGAGGCTGCGGTGTCTGTCATTTAACTATTACGAGCAAGAAATTCTTCATTGGCAACATAGATGTGCTTTTAAATCACCTTTCGTATTGCATTACAAACAATGTAGTATATGCTTTCTATGCCCATGTTACCCCATCTACATAAGTCAGACAACGCAAAAGATTAGAATCCGTATTTGCCAACATCGTAGTCGACTGAGATGTCAAACATCCAATTGCCCATTGGATGAACACTTCATGGACCAGCAACACATGGATGAAGATTTGAATTGGCAAGTGATTAACATGATTCAACCAACACCGCAGAGCACAGACATCCGCGCGATCCTTAACAAAGAGGAATTGAAGTGGATCCTTCACACCAACAATCTACATACTGGCCTCAACCTCATGGAGGATTGGACCAACTTGATCTAAAATTCTATGCATGTTAGTTAACTGCCATGATTATCTGACCTTTTTTGTTGATTTCTTACATATATTTCCATGTTCTCTCCAAATTCTGGAATTATATATTTCCTTATGCTCTCTGTGCCTGGACTGCATCTTTCACTACAGGAACTCTTAACAACTCTTCAATTTTGGCTAAATCAAAAGAACTTTTCCCCTCCTTTGTTTCTGCCTTTCTCTGCCACTCATTTCCATTGTGTACCCTACATTTGTTACTGCCTAGTGCGCCTAGGCATGATAAGGTATTGTTTAATTACATTGTAAATGTACTGCAATCTGTGAATTCCATGATCTCTAAACCTTATATGTTTCTGGTTTCTTAAGCTCTCTTTGCCTCTACTGTGCATCTCATTATAGTTACTTTTCACAATTCTTAATTTTTTCCTTAATTTTCTCTGGATTAATCGTCTTCTATTTTTACATGGCTTATCTTTCATTGCCCAGTGCACCCTTGGCATGATTAGGTATGGGTTAATTACCTTGTTATAAACATTAAAGAGCCCTTGTTGTAAACTGTGAATTATTACCATCACTGTGAATCTCAAACTTACTGATTGTGTGCAAACCATCATTCATTTGGTATTGTGAACCTTATATGTCATTCATATGTAATTGATTGCTCCCTTTTATGTAGCTTTGTTGTATTTTCCCACTAAGAATTTGACTCCAGTAATTCGGGTCTTTTGTCATGTAGGATACAATAATTTTTAAACTTGAAATCAACCCGGTATCTTTTGAACTGTCTCTTTAATACTCCTTCCCTATCCCATTACTCTTCCTTCTCCTCTTCAATATGGCGCTACTATTTTTCCGTGTTAACAGCCATTTTCACCTGTCAACCATTTGTATGCATGTGCACTGAGCACTTCGGCACTGCTTCATAAACACCCGCATAGCCTGTTTACATGTCGGGATCTGGCTCACTGACTCCGATTACTTTGGCATAGCACCCATTTTTTTAAGAAGGTACGGACCAGTTTGTCCCCTCGCTCTTGGCCTCCCCGGTTCCTAGCCCCACTTTCTTCCTGATGCGTGATGGGAATTTGTGTGTATTTCCTGCAGGCCCCCCTGCACATTGCAATGCCCTGATATTTACTGGACAGTTGGCTCCCCCACCATGGCCTTCCACCTCTTGGTAGGGGTAATTGGACCTCTTGTAAGTGTATTTTTATTGGAATTTTATTTCTATCAATTCACCATGGCTGTGCATGAGTCTAATGTTAATATATGTGCGCTTCTAGGCTCTTCGTCTCATGTGACCTATCCTCGCTGGATTTAGGCTGGCTGTCGGTACACCCGACTTGGCCCCTGCCAATTAGGCTCACTCAGCGGTTAAGTGTAAGTGTCTTGGCACAAGCGGGTTGATTGCCCTCAATCACTAGTATTCCCTGCATCACCCTAGCCTAAGCATCACAACCCTATTCATCTGTCCACATCTGTGACAGACCCTGTTTAGTATCCACTGAGCAGGTTATATAATATGTAATGCACTCATAAGTCCTCAATTATTTTTTACCACGTATTGTCATTTTTCTCACTATATAATCTGCGAAATTGCATCCATTTTGATCTTTGTTCGCCGAATCTCCTTCTAAACCTTCTTTTTCTCCCCGTACTTTTTTCTTCCCTTCCCTGGTTTTACTGGCCTGACATGGGCCCTCTCTCAGGCTGTATTGCTTCTTCCTGATGATGATCCCCCTAAGACAGTGGGGATCAAATAATCGTTGATGCATCACTTCTTGACTCCCATTGCTTTTGCCTTGACTTATGCTTATATTGTGACTACTGTCAATAGGGAAATATTTGTTCAAGTCAATATATTTATAAACACTTGCCTGAGGCTTGGAAAGCTATTGATTTCCAACCCTGCTTTTACCTTCTCCCTATGGAGCATGACCATAGGAATTAGGGGAGTCACCTCACCACTTAAGTGGATATCCGTATGGCAGCTCTGAGGTAGTGTCAGTGTGGGGAAACAACTCCAATTCCACCCAGTTAATATGGAGTCTGGAAAACCCTCCAAATCAGATAAGCTCCCACAATATTAGGAGAAGGTTTTTGAGCTGACTGATGTAAAAAGAAAAACATATCATCCTCGTACAGGAATATAAGTGGGGGGCCTGGACGAAAATGGAGGCCATGGTGCATATGTTTTTCCTGGAGCAGGCTTACCAGAGGGTCCATGGATAATAAAAAGTAGTCCTGACAGGGGGACTCCCTATCGCCTACCCCTGGCATCCTCTTCTCCTCTCCTAGTCCCTCCCATTATTCATTCCTACCCTACAGGCTCCTTTTTGCCAGGCTTTTGATGACATGTTTTCCTCATTTTTCTCTTTCCCACTAAGGTGAGTCAAGATAGGACCCTAGGTGGACTTCTGTATCGACACAAAAATACTTGGGCTGCACATGGAGTTTGCTCCCACCCACCAAGTCACCCCCTATAATTAAGCTTATAAATTATTCTCAGTTTTTGAAGGAGACAGCACACTACTGCATATAGAGCAAGTACGAAGTGTTGGATTATGGGATATGGTTGGAGCATGCGTTATCCGCCACCCAGTTGGATCTAATTTATGGCCTGTTCTTTGTTAGATGCCTCAAGTTTGTGAAGTATGCGGTGGGGGTGTCGGGAAGTTTCTAATACTTAGTTATGATTGAAGCATTGTATTGTTCCCCCTCAGTCAAAGATACTCATTCTTCCAAGCTGAGAATCCTGCTGCTTCATGGGTGACCTCGCAAAGTCGGTCAAACACGACCAACTACATGTTGTAACCTGAAATGTGAAAGCCATTCTGACAAAATCAAGAAGGGAGCAGGGAGAACCCCTAACACTAATCAGTATCTATGTTCCACCCCCGTCAGGGACAAAAAGTTTAGAGGCCTTTACTAGGCTTCAGGGAGAGATACTAGAGGAGGTCCAAGTGGTAGGTATGGACTGGAGTGGGGTTATGGGTGAAGCAGTAAACAAATGGTACAGCGGAGGAGATAGGTGGATAGTTGAACCCTGGTAGCACCTTTTGACGAGGCCTTGGCTTTGTCTGGTGTGTGATGGCTGATCCACCCATACGAAGTGGGCTATAACATCTACTCACATGCTCACAACTTGTTTTCATGCCTAGTCTTCTTCCTGCTGCCTTGGGCACAGACCCAGAGGCACCAAAGCTAATATCCTAGCTTGAAGTCTATTAGACCATTCCCCAGTTAGCCTTTCTGTTAGATTGGGACACCAGTGTCAGAGATGTGCTGGCACAGTGCCCAATTGTCCCTGCACAATGCACATTATAAAAACAGGTAGGCAAAGCAATTCGACTCATAATTTGCCTAACATAATTGCTCTCTGAACACCCTTGTGATTCTCTGAGAGGCCTTGAAAGCCAACCTCCTAAGAACAGACATAAGCTACTCAGCTGGTGAGAAATGGTGGAGGACTCGAGTGCCATCCATAGTGGAGTCCCATAAAATGGACTTTGAAATGCATAACTGGCAAGAAGTAGGATACAGGGCCTGCTGGGAACTGGCACATGAACAACAGACACTTCACCAAACCCTGACAGAAGAAACGGTGGCTAGCCTCACTGTAAGAAACTGGATTACTGGTTGAGGGGATGAAACCCTTCTCATGCAGTGAACACAGTTCTTTTCAGGGTGAAGTCATATGCAAACTCCAAATTAACCTGGGCTCAACCCTCGTGTAGATTGGCACGGAACAGCCAGACTTAACTCAGATGCAATGTGTAAAGTACTTGTGCAGCACTTCAAACAGTAACACAGTGAAAACACACCACAAAAGAATCCTTATTCCACAACAGAGTTAAAGAATAGATTAATTTGTTTATAAATAAAAAATACCCAAATTACCAAAATAAACAGTAGAGCCAAATAAATTCAATTGTAAAGGTTTTAGTGAAAATAGTGCCAAAAGGTGCAAAGCATCAACTGTGGATATCTGGTTACTCTGGGCCGGGACTAAGTCACAGGCTCAGGTTGACTGCGATGGAGTGGGGGCCAGCCCTAAGTAAGCCAACTGAGTACATTAAATTCTGATTTGTGGAGCACTGTAAGGATCCACATCAAAGATGCATCGCACAGCCGAAGCAATCTGTCAGTTCCAAATTGTGACAGGACTGCTGTGCCAGGTCCTCAGCGAGCATCCCATTGTTGTGGGCATGCGATGAGTAGTCTGGCATCAAGGATATGTTGCACACTATCAGCGATACGTTAGTTCCGAGGAACTGTGAGGCTGCGATGCAGATTCCGGCAAAGTTGTTGAGACTGCTGTCGGTGAGAGATACTAGGACCTGTGCTGAAGATGCATTGTACAGCATAGGTTCCAATAAGACAGCGAGCTGGGATGTGTGTCTTTGAGGCAATTCGATCCACACAACATCAGCAATGCGTCAGCTCTGCTCAGGGTTGTGCTGCGCAGCAGAGGAGATTCATCAGGTCTGCTGGATTCACAGAGGCTGGAAGAGCACCTTAGGCTTCAAAGGGTCCAAGGCTGGGGAGACAACACTTGGCAGAGTTCAGGTACATTGTTGTTGGAAGTCTTTATTGTCTCTGAGGCTCAGATCAGGAGGTCATCAAACTAGCCCTTGGAGTCACTCTGGGTCCTGGAATCAAGATATGCAGGTCCAGACCCTCAAGAGGGAAGCAGGCATCAGGTCAGCACAGCAAGCAAGCAGTCTAGCAAGGCAGGATTCCAGTAGGCTAGCAGGCCAGCAGAGTAGCAGTCATTCAGCAGCACAGCTGCTTGATGCTTCCTGGCAGAATATCCACATGTCCAAAAGTGTAATGAAAGGGGGGTATCTGAGGTCCAGTATTTATACTCAGTTGTGCCTTTGAAGTGGGAAGCAGCTTCTAGAGGTTCTCCTTTACAGTCTCCAGGCATCCTGCCTTCCCTACCCCTGCACCAGACTAACCAAAGGGGTATGCAGCTCTTCAGGTATATGTAGGGCTATGCCAGTTACTCCCTCCCATCCATCCAGTGATGGCTCATCCAGGCACATGTAAGCTACCTATTATGTGTGGTGATCTAGGAAAAATACAAAAAGCCCTACTGTCAAATGCACCTAGTCACGTGACCCAGGTATAGGCTACAGGCGCTAAAAGGCTAAAGCAGGAAAAAACAATTTTCTAAAAGTGGAATTTTCAAAGTTGTAATTCAAAATCTGACTTTACCTATGTTAGTCAATAGGAGAGGTAGGCCTTGCAATAGTGAAATGTTTTTCACTACCATAAAACATAAAAGTACCTGTCCAACATTTTAAATACATTACACCCATCCCTGGGGGCTGTTTAGGGCCTACACTAGGGGCAATATATGTATTAAAAAGGAAGGTTTGGGCTGGGCAAAAGGTTTATTTTTTCATATCAAATTGGGAGGCTTAAACAGCATTACAGCAAACAATTGATGGACTGAATGCTGAGAATGCAAACATTCTCCCCCAGACAAAAGATCTGGGTTAAATCCATTGTTGTTTTGCCCACTATGCCACCCCTTGTTTGGACCCAGCCATATGCAAATCAGTCTTGAACCTGTGCCCCATGGGAACAGTCCAGAATGAACTGCCAGACCAGGTCCTCCCTGGCCCAGAAACAAGCATCCTGGGACTGGTTTTAGGGTATGTCACCCTTCTTCAGCCAGGCTAGCTTGAATATAGTGGCACAGTGAGCAAGGGACCCACGCCTGGGCATACCCACCCCAAGTAAGGCGAAAAGTGTTACAGCAAACAAATGATGGACAGAATGCTGACAATGCAAATATTCTCCCCCAGTCAAAAGATCTGGGTTGAATCCATTGTTCTTTTGCCCTCTATGCCACCCCAGTTTGGACCCAGACATATGCAAATCAGTCTTGACCCCATGCCTCATGGGAACATTCCAAACTGAACTGCCAGGCCAGGTCCTCCCTGTACCAGAATTAAGCATCCTGAGACTGGTTCCAGGGTATGTCACCCTTCTTCAGACAAGCTAGCTTGAATCCTGTGGCAAAGTGAGCAAGAGACAAACATCTGGGCATACCCATCCCACTTAGTGTGCAGGGTCAAGACTGATTTGCATATGGTTGGGTCCAAACTGGGTGAGCAAATAAACAATGGATTTAGACACAGATCTCTGTACTGGGATGAATGTATGACATTGTTCTGCATTCTGTCCATCAACTGTTCTTTTTGCATTTGACACCCCAAGTGGGACGGGTATGCCCAGACGTGGGTACCGTGCTCTTCATGCCACTGGAGTCAAACTATCCTGGCTGGTGAGGGCTGAAAGCCCAAAATTGGTCTTAGGATGCTTGTTTGAAGGTCAGGGAGGACCTGGCCTGGCAGTTCGGGCTGGACTGTTCCCATTGTGGACAGGGTCTAGACTGATTTGCATATGGCTGGGTCCAAACTGGAATTTCATGGTGAGCAAAAAAAGATGGATTTAGGCCCGATTCTCTATACTGGGGTGAATATATGACATTGTTCAGCATTCTCTCCTTTAATTGTTCTTTTTGCATTAGGTTTAAACAGCAGACACAGGCTACAATGGCAGGCCTGTGACATGTTTAAAGGGCTACATAAGTGGTTGCCTCAATTAGTGCTGCACGCTTGCTAGAACCATTACATTTACATGCCTTGGGCACTTGTAGTGCCACTTGTACCAGGGACTTACAAGTTAATTAAATGTGGCAATTAGGCATAAGTGAATTTTACCATGTTTTAAAGAGTGAACATATTGACTTTATCACTGATTTGCTGTGGCGAAGTGCCCAGAGTCCTTATACCAGCAGCAAAAACAAAAAACGATCTGCAAAATGGAGGGGGAAGGCAAAATGTTTGGGTTAAGACCACTGTAAGGCTGACAGGTCTAATACTCGTAAAGCTGTATTCAGCACAGTTGGTTAAATCGAGAACATTACTTTATCAACTTTGCCACAACATTAGACACTACACACTTATTCCAAACCTTACTGACCCAGCAGGCCTCAACCTCACGAATCCTAGGGGTATCACCCAAAAATACTATACCACAAAGCACTATACCCTCAAAGAGATACATTATCATTGGCTGAGTGTTTGTGGCCCTCCTGAGGCGGAAGCCGGGATGTTGTGTTGCTCTGTTTGTATTTTACTAGTACTCATTTTACCTGTGTAATACGGGTTTTTTTTAACTCATTTGCAACATTTACTAAATTGCTTGATTTAATAAGCTTCTCACCGCTGACTTCTTCCCCCTCCTTCCCGCTGCCCTGGGCCACTCCCAGCTTAGCATTGACGCTGTGGATTTGGTCCCCGGTACAGAATAGATGCGGCCATATTGGGTGTGGCTCTCATTCTCGCGCTCTAGTTGCGCATAAAAGGGGCTTCCTCTGACCCGGCGCACGATTGACTGAGTGTTTGTGGCCCTCCTGAGGCGGAAGCCGGGAGGTTGTGTGGCTCTGTTTGTATTTTACTAGTACTCATTTTACCTGTGTAATACGGCGCTTTTTAAACTCATTTGCAACATTTACTAAATTGCTTCATTTAATAAGCTTCTCACCGCTGACTTCTTCCCCCTCCTTCCCACTGCCCTGGGCCACTCCCAGCCAAGTATTGACGCTTTAGAGTTGGTCCCAGGTACAGAATAGCGGCGGCCATATTGTGTGTGGCTCTCATTCTCGCGCTCTAGTTGCGCATAAAAGGGGACGTCCATGCCTCCGCGCAGCAGACGCGCTCAGCGATCGCGCCGGACCTGTGCCGGAGTCGTGTAAGAGTCCTGCCCGTCTGCGCCCGTCCACGGACGGACGGGCTTAGGGGCTAGAGATGCTGTCACTCCCCTCACTTATTCTCCGTCTACACTTAGGACACTACAATCCGCACACTGCGTTTTATCCCCGGTAAGCTTAGACCGTGCCTCCTCACTCGGCATTGCGCGTAAAGCCTCACTCCCACGTCCTAGCTGTAAGCCCCCAGCCTGCGTCAGCACCATTGAAACGCAGATCCGCATACTATATCTAAACACATGTTTATTTGTAAAACATCAGGCCGACCTCTTTCTCCTCCTCATTGATGAAAGACCTGATATCCTCTTAATCACTGAGACCTGGCTGACCGACAACTCTCTCCTAGACATTCTGGCAGCATTACCCCCCGACTACTACATGCTCAATACGAACCGACCCTCTGGTCGGGCTGGGGGAAGGATGGCAGCTGTCATACACAAGGAGTTTAAATTCATTTCTACGTCCTCCTTTATCCTCGCTGATGTGGATAACCTCATCATCAGCCTGGAAACTGGAGAGGGTGCTCTTACCCTTATTGTTCTCTATCGCCCCCCAACCTATGCCTTTATTTCCCGTCGCCTTCAGCGAACAGCTAGCCAACCTGATCAACTCATCCGCTCGAATCGCTGTCCTCGGCGACTTCAATTACTGGTACAACGACTGTGATGCCAGCCCTCATGCAGCTGAACTGTTTGAAGTTCTCTCCAGTTTTAACTTGAACCAACTTGTCACTGCTTCTACCCATATTAAGGGCCATATCGTAGATCATATCTGGACCCACACCCTCACGCTCTCCTGTCCTGTGATCACTCCCTGTATCTGGTCGGACCATCACATGATCGATACTGTGATCACTGTAAAGAGTCGTGTAAAGGTTCCTCCCCTGACAGGCGGGGCCGCTCGCAAATGGAGCGCCCTTGAC
This sequence comes from Lissotriton vulgaris, assembly GCF_964263255.1. NCBI lineage: Eukaryota > Metazoa > Chordata > Amphibia > Caudata > Salamandridae > Lissotriton > Lissotriton vulgaris. The sequence goes on along the minus strand of NC_141691.1, from coordinate 645,399,748 downwards.
TCTCAAGGTTTTCTCTCGTTCTTGGATGATACTCGCCCCCCACCACATAGCGCCGCAACTGTCCACACACTGGAGGAGGATTTCTCCAGTTGGATCACCAAGCCAGCGATCACTTCGCCCCTCTCTCCAGATTCCCTCGCTCCAGGCACAGTAAATCACACAGGTGGTTTAATACCTCCTTGAAAAATCAGCAACTTGAACTGCACCAGATGGAATGCAGGTGGAGACGTAATTACTCGCCCACCGCCAGAGAGTTATACGTTGCTGCACGGAAAAAATACAAAAATGGAATTATAGCAGCAAAATCCTCACGTATTTCTGAGAGGATCCTCACCGCCTCTAATAAATCCAATGAGATCTTTACAGTCATGAGTGAGCTCACATCCGACGCCAGAACCCTCCCCTTCCAGACCCCCACCCAAGAATCCTGCAATGCCCTAAATAGTTTCTTCATTGAAAAGATCATCAAGATTAAGAACACTATTCCCCCTGCTTCCTCTGCTGCTATATCAGCTTCCTCTCTTGGAAACCCACTCTCACTATCATGCTTTCCAACCCTTGATTCCAACACTTTAGCCAAACTCGTCGCTCGAGTCAAATCTGGCTCGCCCAACGACTACTGCCCCCCCTCTGTGTTTCACGACATCTGCCTAGCTCTGCCGGACTGCGTCTTGCCTCTGCTAAACACCTCCCTTGAGACGGGCACGGTACCCAACTCCTTTAAGGAGGCTGTCCTGGTGCCCCTGCTAAAAAAACACTGTGCCTACCCAGAGGACCTTGCCAACTATCGGCCTATTTCCCTTTTGCCCTACCTATCCAAACTTTTGGAGGCCCATGTCACCAGCTGCCTCTCCCAATTTATCGAGTGTTCCAACTACCTCGAACCCAACCAAGCCGGCTTCAGACCAGCCCACTCCACCGAGGCTGTGATCCTGGCAGTTATGGATTCTTTAAGGGGTAATGCCGATAAAGGGGCACCTCAGGCGCTCGTCCTAATGGATCTGTCTGAAGCATTTGACACGGTGGACCATAACATCCTTCTCCACCATGTCGAACAGGCTGGCATCCAGGGCCTGGCTTCTGCCTGGCTTAAATCTTTCTTGTCGGGCAGAACCCAGGCGGTCCGCTTAGGCCCCTTCATGGCCGCCAAGGGACAATCCATCTGCGGAGTGCCTCAGGGATCATCCCTGTCCCCTCTGATTTTTAATCTTTATCTTCAACCACTCATACATTCCCTGAAGAGGTGGGACATCACCGTCTTCAACTATGCAGACGATCTGCAAATCATCTTCCCTCTCTAGACTCCAAATGCAGCCTCTGACTGTCGTGCGGTTATGCTACACATCCAACAATGGATGAACCTCAACCAGCTCAAGCTGAACCTGGGGAAAACAGAGCTAATTCTCCCGAGTAACAGCCCCACCTATTGGGGCCCACAGTTCTGGACGGTGGAGCTTAGTTCCCCTCCTGCTCCGGCCAAGTCACCAAAGAGTCTTGGGGTCATTATGGACACAGAGCTCTCCCTCAAGCCTCAGGTGGGTGCTGTCGTGTCATCATGCATGCTCCAGCTCCAAAAAAATCAGGAAAGTCTCCCATCTCCTTACACCTGAGGCGCTGATACAAGTTCTGATTGCCCTGGTGCTCTCCCGCCTGGATTTTTCAAACTCTCTGTACCATGGCCTACCCAAATCCCTTCTTCTCAGGCTCCAAATTGTACAGAACCAGGCGGCCAGACTGGCCTATAAAACCCCGATGTGGCAGTCTGCGAGACCGTTACTTCGCAAACTCCATTGGCTGCCAGTTGAACGGAGGGCTGCATTTAAGATTGGCTGCCTGGCATTCAAAGCCGTCTCTGGGACTTCTCCTGCCTTCCTTAAATCCCTGGTCACTCCCTACTGTCCGGTACGCAACTTACGGTCCTCTCATCGCCAGCTTTTGGTCAGCCCCCAGTTAAACTTAAAAAATTTGGCGGCCGCAGATTCGCTCACTTGGCCCCCAATCTCTGGATCTCGCTGCCCCTCTCGCTCAAATCCTCCAACTCTCTTTTGAAATTCAGAAAACTCCTGAAAACCTTCCTTTTCACAAAGTCTGACTAGACCCCGGCGCCTACACCTCTCAGCACTCAATCAGCGCCAGGAAACTTATGGTGACAGAGCGCTATACAAAACCCCCTTAAGATAAGATAAGATAAGATTGTAGAAAATAGAGGTGTTTGTCACTGCCCTCTCCGTTTGAAGACTATCCAATCAAAAAAGGATAACCTTTGAAGGAGACCTCACATCTGCCGAGTTCAAATCAGCCCTCTGCCAATTGCAGTCAGGAAAAAGCCTGGGCCTGATTGCCTCATGAGAAAATTCTTAATAGCATTTATGTATCAATTAAGGGACTTTCTCCCTTGTTGGGGTCTTTCATGAAACAAGAGAGAAATTGCAATTGCCTCCTGATATTTGGATGGCAGGAATAGTGATCATTCCTAAACCAGGGCCCGTGAGGGGCAGGTGCTCATTATATCGCCCAATCTCCCTTCTCATCCTGGAAGTTGAAATCATTGACAAGGCCTTGGCAGTCAGATTGCTAGGAGATATCTGAGCTATTGCCACTCTGATACACCCAGGCCAGTCAGGATTCATTCCCCACTGGGCCTCTAGATCAATCAATCAATCAATCAAAAATTTGTAGAGCGCAGTACTCACCCGTGAGGGTCTCAGGGCACTGAGGGAGGGGGTGGGGCTGCTACTGCTCGAACAGCCAGGTCTTGAGAAGTCTCATGAAGGTCAGAAGGTCCTGGGTCTGTCGCAGGTGGATGGGAAGGGCGTTCCATGTCTTGGTGGTGAGGTGGGAGAAAGGTCTGCCGCTGCTGGTTGTTCGGTGGATGCGCGGAATGGCGGCAAGAGCGAGGTCAGCGAAGCGAAGCTGGCGGTTCCAGGTGTAGAAGGTGAGTTGATTGTTGAGGTATGCTGGTCCGGCGTTGTGGAGTGCTTTGTGAGCATGGGTAAGGAACTTGAAGGTTATCCTCTTGTTGATGGGGAACCAGTGCAGGTCTCTAAGGTGGGCTGTGATGAGGCTGTGGCGGGGGATGTCGAGGATGAGGCGTGCAGAGGCATTCTGTATTTGTTGGAAGTCTTTTCTTTAGTTTGCCCGTGGTCCCTGCATAGAGGGCATTGCCATAGTCCAGTCTGCTTCTGATGAGGGCCTGGGTGACTGTCCTTCTGGTTCCGGTGGGGATCCATCTGTAGATCTTGCAAAGCATGCAGAGAGTATTGAAGCAGGAGGAGGAGACGGCGTTGACTTGCTGGGTCATTGATAGTGATGAGTCCAGGATGAACCCCAGGTTTGCTTGCGTGGTCAGTGGGAGTCGGTCCAGCTCCCAGCTTTGCCGGCCACCAGGAGTCGTCCCAGGAGGAGGGGGAGGAGCCAAGGATGAGGACCTCCATCTTGTCAGAGTTCAGTTTCAGGTGACTGTTATTCATCCATTCGGCGACGGCCTTCATCCCTTCGTGGAGGTTTGTTTTGGCGGTGGCGGGGTCCTTGGTGAGGGAGAGGATCAGCTGGGTGTCGTTGGCGTATGAGACGATGTTGAGGTCGTGCAATCGGAAGATGTTGGTGAGCGGTGCCATGTAGATGTTGAAAAGGGTCGATATGAGCGATGATCCTTGGGGTACGCCGCAGGTGATCTTGGTGGCTTCGGATCGGAATGGAGGGCGACAGACTCTCTGGGTTCTGCCGGTGAGGAAGGAGGTGATCTAGTCCAGGGCTTTGTCACAGATACCCACGATGTGGAGACGTGTGCATAGGGTGTGGTTGCAGACTGTGTCAAAGGCGGCCAAGATGTCCAGGAGGATGAGGGTTGTGGTTTTGCTGTTGTCCAGCAGGTTCCTGGTGTCGTCAGTGGCGGGGATGAGTGTGGTTTTGGTGCTGTGGTTGCTGTGGAATGCGGATTGGGACGAGTCCAGGGTGTTTTTCTCCTCGAGGCAGGGGGTCAGTTGCCTGTTGACAATCTTCTCGATGACTTTCGCTTGGAACGGGAGCAGGGAGATATAATGTTAGGCAACTCCACAACACCTTGTACCAAGCAGATAATCTAGAAAGACCCTGGGCAGGTCTGCTTGCCAAAATGGAGAAGAGGTTTGACTCTGTAGGCTAGACATACCTATTTGCCCTCCTTTCCCATCTTAACATCAGGCCAAAATTCATCCCTAATATTAAACTGCTCTATACACATCTCACTACCGGAGTATGGATGGGGGGGGGGGGTGACCACTCTAAGTCCTTCCAAATACAGTGCAGCACATGACAGGGGGCTCTTGTCATACTAGATACTAAAGTCGCATGGGAGCACAACGTCCAGCCTTTAATAGAAAATGTAGTACCAGACATTAAGACATGGTCTATACTCTCCTTGTTTCTACTGGGTAGATTAGCTATTTTTAAAATGGTGTCTTTGCCTGAGTTTCTATATCAGATGCAGGACAACTCATATGAGATCCCGTGCTCCTCCTTCCATAAGATAAATTCCATGTTCTTCAGCTTTCTTTGGAATCACGGATTTCCAAATCCACATAACTAGGTGGGATTGCAGCAGCAAATGTGGAATCACATTATAGAGCATCACACCTCTTGATTATTAATTAATGGTAAAGCAACACCCAGGGTGACGTGGCATACACATCCAAAAAACTGTACTCTCCAGGGAATTCCAGATTATTTTCTCCTATATGTTAGAGGGAGAGGCTTGACTAAGATAGTTGTCAAATTATAGAAATAACTCTAACTCGGATGAGATGGCAAATTACATAACAAACCATGCTCTGTGGAGAGAATATACTCCTACAGGTGGCAGCTCTAGAGGATTTTTGGAAATGAGATCTAATAGGGATCACAACAGTGGGTGATATAATGAAAGGTACACTTTCACATTCACTGCAGTCAATTTTATCGCTTCTTGCAGCTCTGACATGCACTAATGCAACTAATATGTTGGGATTGGAGGAACTCCTCAAGATTAACCAACTAGACGACACACTGCTCTTGGGGGAACTCTGTGACAATAAAGTGACTAAAGTTTACCAATCCCATATCAATAATCAATCCAACACCTTTCACAATAAGTCCCACATGGGCTTCAGTAAGCCTGGGAGGCAGATCTGGACAATGTTACTGACAATGAATGGGCCGACGCATAAGTATCCCCTCAAAGTCCTTCCATAGCATCCAGATTCTGAATTATCCAACTAATAAACCTTCATAGGGTACACCTCACAACTGCAATTTGTGGAGGATGTGCATGGTAGCTGCCTGGATGGTAATACAGTCCTATACAGAATTACGTCCGGCTGAATATTTGAGTACAACATATTCATACTACCTAAAATGAAAACTCATGGCCATCAGGTTTGGGCTACTACCAAGTTTAGCGGATCAGCCCAAATGGAGATACAATGGGCCTACATCATGCACACTATGTGGCACTGAGAAGCAAGACCTTTTTCATCTTATTTGTATATGTCCTGGCTTAAGGTTGACTCCGTGTGGTTTTTGAAAAAGGCATTTAATGAGAGGGGTATTAGGTCTTGTAGAACCGCAATAATCAAGGGTTTGGACGCAATGGATTCCCATCTAAATTGTAAGATGATGAAATTTCTGATACGATACGAACAGATAACAATGAAAACGGATAAAAAAAACACCATGACATTGATGGGGTAGTGTTTAGCAAGTATTAAAACAAAAAAAAGAAAAGAAAAAAAAAAAGAAAAAAATAGTTAAGTGCATTAGCAAAGAAAAAATATGAACTGGTAGTAGGGACTGCATTATTGACTATAATATTGGGACTAAAATAAGTAGCAACTGAAGCCCTACTTCTTGGCAATAATAAATTGGTCTACGTATTCCGGTTTTAATAGGTTAGATAGGTTTTGGTTAGAAAATCAGCAACACTGTATACTTTTATATAATCTTCTTCAAATCTTTTGCAAAAAACATTTTTAAGATACAGAGAATATAAGTACTTTCGATATTGTATGGTTTTTATTAACTGAAACAATAAAGATTTTTTCACTTTTCACTTTCGCATGGTAGCTGCCCCCTCTTAACTTTTTTTCCGTGACAGAGAGGGAGATATGTTATATGCAATTTGGGGATGTAACAACCAGGAACCTTTCTGGTGGGGCATGACATCTTGTTTGGGTTCTGTACTGGGGTGGAGACTCCCATTTGGGATTTGGCTTGCCATTGAAGGCATGTTATCCACTCATCGGTCAAAGAATGGAAAAGGGGCCTAGAACACTGCACGGGCCTGGAGAAGACAGTATACATAGATCGAGGATGCATTCGGAAACTTCTGGGGCTAGATTGCCCATCTTGCAGGCTGTCATACCTCATATGTTTGAGGGGAATACCAAAATGGGATTTAGCTGGTTGGATGGTGGTGGTGGGAGGTAGAAGGATATGTTTGTTCCTCCTTTTCCTTAAAAAGAAAAGTCCATGTACCAACTGCAAATGTGAATTAAATTAATCCTGTAAAAATAAATAAAATATGTTAAAAAAAAGTCAACAAACCAAAAGAAGTTCACAAGCTGATTTTCCCTCCACTCTAATTGGCTCTGCTGGAATTTCTGAACAGTAAGTTAAGTGTTGGCTAATTAGGTCAGGAAATTAACAATGAAAGTTACATCTGTTGAAAAGGAATCAGCAGATGTTCCCAAACACTAGTTAGTTCAGGCTGATCAAGCAGCTTGGTGGAACTTTGAGGGATCTGGGACCAATGAATTTTAAATAATTCCACTGCCTCTCATGGAGTGCATGAGATTCTCCAGGCTGCCCTAAAACTCTTGAAGCTATTAGTGGAAGAATATGATTCCAAACAAAGTAATAGAAAAGTCTGTGAGAATTCTGAAGGAGGCTGGGAAGTGAAGAAAAGAAAAATTGGATGTCAGAAGTCAGTTCTTGCAATGTTGTAAACTAAACTTGGGACACCCTAGAGGCATCACCAGAAACTAAACCACATTTGGGGTAGAGATCTCCACAATGTAAAGTATAGGGAAAATAGAATTGTTTATTTAAATCAAAAATACATATTTATAATATTTTAATGCTAAATATTAATGTAAATTGAGTGTATATATTTAATTTAAATGTAGCACAAAATAAAAAAAATACAGAACTATTAAATTCATTTTTTAATTCACATTTTAATTAATGGAAACATACTAAATTAAATTAAGATTATCTTACTGAAGTATAAATTGAAAATTAAACACTTTTACTTTTCAGGCAATGGCATATTCCATTGTGGTGCTTGTATTTTTCTCTCAACGCTTTTGTTAAGTGTTCAAAGCCCTAATATGCAAAGTGATGTTCGCTAAAATGGCAACACTGGGCAAAAGTGTTATACATGACATGGTGCAACGTGTCAGGTATGATTTAAAATGTTAACCTGTCATCTATCCCATTTACAAAAAAACTACTTGTTTCTCACACATCATGCATTAAAACAAGCATTGGAACTACACATTGTCTTCTCTTTTAGGTAGTGGAAGGTTTTATCCTGAGCTTCACTACACAACAAAGATATAATATGGACATAGGCAGCAGAGATTTCCCTAACACAAAGAATAAGTAAAGGACTGGTGGCTGTAGCAAGAGATACATCACACGATTCACTCACTCATACAGGATAGGTACAACACTGGTAGCTAACACAATTAAGAGGCATTGAGAGTAGTTATAGGACTGTTGTACACTCTGTAAAGATGCATATGCATTAAACAACCACAAGAGACCTGAAAGAAAGAGCAAAACCTTTAATAGAATTGTCATACATTTATTTACTCATATAGGATGATGAAACCCATCTACTTAGTGTGGTATGGTTCATCAGTGAGTTCTACAACTAGCACTATAAACATCCAAGTTTAATTACTGTTCTCTAGCTGTTCAGTCTCCTAATTATGGGTTCCCAAGTTTTGGTAAGTTTATATCTCTTATTTCAACATTTATGTTCCATGTAAGAAATTGGGTTATTGGTGAGGGAGGTGAGGGAGGTGAATATCCCACTCAGACAACACAATCCTTGTCAGGGAGTACCACAGAAGACTCCAAATTAACTTGTGCTTAACACTCTGTTAGCTTGGCACAAAAGCAGTCAGGTTTAACTTAGAGACAATGTGTAAAGTGTTTATGTAGCATACAAACAGTAATGAAGTGACGACACAACACAGGAAAAATCCCAGACCAAATTGGAAAAGCAGGGTAGTTTTTCATAAATAAAATGATACCAGACTGACACAAATCCAATCAAAAGAGTCAGAAGTATATCATTTTAAAGTTTTAGGTAAAAAATAGCTCTTACAGACACAAAGCGCCAACTGCGGTTATCTGGTCAAACTCGACTAGGTCAAAGTCATGAGTTCAGGCCAACCATGATGGAACGTGGGGTGGATACAGGAACTAGGTTAGTCCCGCTAAGTAGTGTACCTTATGTCGTTGATTCAATACATTGTGTCACGCTGCATTGGTTTCGATGAGGAGCTGTGAGGGCTGTGATGTGAGGTCCTGCAATGAGTTTTGTCTTGCTGCATCGTTTCTGATGAGGTTGCTGATCAGGAGCTGCAATTCAAATCCTCTGTCGAGTGCATCACGCAGTGTAGGTTCTAGTAGAACCCTCAGTTAGGCAGGTAGGAGTGCACTTTGATGCCAGCCAAGGGTCTAGGACCGGGGAGGGGTTACTTATTGGGGATCAAGAATCACTATGCTAATGCCAGAAGTAGAGCTCAAGCAGGTCCAGTTGCAGCATGTCAGTTTGGCAGTGGCAGAGAGGCCTCCAAGCACGATCTGTCCCTCTAGGTCAAATAAGAAATAGTCTTAACCCTTGGAGTCACTCAGGGTAGCCTGGGATGAAGGTAAACAGGTCCTGTCATCTCTCTCAGACAGCACAGTCCCCAAGCAGAAGAGCAGCCCTCTGATAGCGGCGGGGATCTCCTCTGGAGGCAGGGCATCCCTTCTTCTGTAATTTCTACAGGTCCAGGAGTGTACTGAAGAGTTCTTCTGTGCGTCCCATATTTACACCTGGTGCCATCCTTTGTGTGTGGGGGAACTTCCTATACTACTGCCACATTTGACTGTGGAAAACTCTTCCCTTCTCCATCAAAGCTTTAAGAAGTCAGTGGTGAGAAAAGGCTGGTGTCAGGTTATTTTGTGTGTGCTGAAGGAGGACCTTTTGAAGTTCACCAGGGTATGGTAAAGCTCTGTGCCCAACTTACTCAGCAGGATGGCCCATCCTGTCTACTCTTAATGCCCTTTGTGTCACTGCATGAGAGGAATTTCCAAACCCCAACATCAGAGTCATTCACAGTCATGTGACGCAGGACACTGTCAGAAGGTGCAAATGGTCAGGACAAGAAAATGCCAGCTTCCTAAAAGCAGTGCAGTCACCTTTATACAGCAGTAGACACACCTCTCTCTTCTTCACAGAACAGGTACAGCGTGTGCAGAAATAATGCAAGCTTTTGTCCTGCATAGGATAAATATAGGTAGGGCAGCAGGGCAAGACTTCTCCATCACAGGGTACAAACAAATCATGCCGCAGCAGTGCAAGTGTTTCTTTCTCACAGAATTGGGACAGGATGGCAGTAGTAAAGGAAGCTTCCTACTCACCCCATTCCCAGCAGAACTGATCCAGCAGGACAGAGTAGTACCAACTTGTATCACTCACAGAAAATGTACAGTTATGGCATGAGTGGCATGCAAGTTAGAGACAGCTCTCTAGAGAGGATGTCTCATGCACTGAGGGCAGGAACGTAATGAAACTTGAGGGGGCTCCCCTGTAAGGTACATGGAGGGGGCCCAGCACCAGATTTAGTCAGGAGCTCGCAGGCCAGAGTACTGTCCTCAGGGTCCTCCTGCAGCTCAGGCTCCCCGGCACTGCAAGGGCTGCCGGGGCCTTTGTTATGCTACTGACTGAGAGGAATCTATAGGTGGATGAGCAAATGAATATGCATGTTCTGACACTATTCTCACGTTGGTGCTCTTACACGTCAACATACAGAAAGTCCTAAGTTTTCCACATATTAAGAAATAGCTGTTAAATCGTAGGTCATTGTTATTTGGAGCAGCCCAAAAAGGTTTGATTGCATGTGCAGCAAGTAGTTGGCAAGTCTTGCATTGGTGATGCCCCTGTTCAAAATGCTGAGGGTCGCCAGTGGAGTACTGTTTTCTCGCAGTTGTAGAGCATGATAGATTTTATGTTTGGTAACAGGTAGAACTCACTAAACATGTGTGGTTCAATGGTTAAGCCCAATTTTCAGTACTGTGACAAACTTTATATATATATATAAACAAATGATTTACTCTAATGAAATCCATGAATACACGATTTTCTATGAAGTCTTTTTATGAAATTAAATCCAAGTGTGTAAGAAATATTATAATCGAGTGTTGTGGAGAGATCTCATCTAAACAACATATTGTCTTATTTGATCAAAAAAATGCTTGTCTTATGAAGTAAAAGGAATAACATCTGGCGGTCACTGAAAGCCAGGTACATCAAATAAGAGACTGTCTATTTGATTACGTTTAGCCTTTTTAATGAATATTAAAAGATGATAAAGGAAAATATACAAACTGAACATTAAATCGCCTAAAAGACAACATTTAATATATACAAAATTGAAACGTTAAATAGAGCACATACAATCTGAATCCGGTAGGATTTGCATTTGTTTGCTATTCTTTTTTCAGATGTGTTTCATCCCGTGATAACAAAAATGCATCTCAAAAAGCTGGTGTATCTGCTTACAAATGAGGTTGGCAGGTCCTGACTTGATGGAAAAACTGCTATGCCCAGGAAAAGATACCAGGTTCAGTGTATCTGAACCCTTAGTCACGAATTGTTCAGCAGCGCCTGACACGCTTCACTGTTGCATTTGTCTGATGTCTCAATACTGCATGAGGCAATGCCACAGGCAGACGCCACCCACTAAGGCCGCTCAAGTCAAAGCGAGTTCTTTTCACAGCATGAGAGGTTCTTGGACGACCTTCGGAGTTTGCTTTGTGCAGAAATCACTCGTGCAACCGCCTATTCAACACATTTCATTTCTTCCAGCACAAAACAAGATATTTTTGTAACAGTCAGACCTTGCATGCAATTACGTGAAACTCGATGATGAAACTCTTCTTTGCATGCCTCACTGGCGCCTGAATAAAATCCAGATTTTTTGCTGATTAAAGCCTTCAGAGTGTTTATCTGCCAGTTTGTTTTTTCTGTAGTCACCCTTTTGTGCTCGTGTGAGGGAGGCTAAAAGTGCAACAGGGTGGATTTCTTGTTTTGCTTTTTTGATTATTTTGTTATAGGGATCAAGACCTACTGAATGATGTCATGGGTGGCTCACACTGGAAGCGAATACTCTTCCTCCAATGGTGATTACAGATTAGAAATCTTGAACTCACACACTGTCCGCGCACCCGTGAGGGCCAATGGTCAATCTTTTTTTAATGTACGTCATATAGTTCTCATGGGTCTCAATCAGGGCTTAGTGATGGACAAATGGTAAAACTGGTGATAATTCAGGTTGAATTCATTCAAAGGTGCACAATAGATTCTTAAATAGCACACTAATTGAGACAATAGCAAGCCCTGTATTTGAGTACCGTGAGGTCCTTCATAACAGGTGTATGCTGGTATATTTTATTCAGATATAATGTTCGATATTACAAAGTCTTCTCATTCGGTGTAGATTTTCTAGAGGGTGATCTTTTTATAATGAATGTTTGGATATCGTATTTAAGTCAGACCATATTCTGGTTACGATATTCCGGTATCACATCTCTAAAATGCTCATTATAAACCCAATGGTAGTCCTTCTGGAGCTGGTAACAAGAGTTAACTGCCTAATTCGGATTGCAAGATGAGTAGTAACTGCAGGAAAGTGTTTCACCTGGAAACTGTGGCTGCTGCAAGGAGTCTAAGGGCCCGATGTAGGTAGCCAAATACCGGTCAGTAACGGCCAAAAATCGGTAATTCCGGCCATTACCGACTGGTATATGAGCATTGAGATGTATGTGACTAAAAACGTACCAAATCGTTAAATACCAGTCGGTAAAATACCGATTCGGTATTAAACGATTCAGAATTTACCGAAATCATATTTACCGATTCGGAAATTAAGAATTGGTAAATATCCGAATTGGAAAATACCGATTTCATATTTACCGAGTCGGTAAATAGGAAATGGTAAAAATGGCCTGTTGAGATGTAGCAAATAAAAAAAATACCGAATTTCATGAAAATCAGTATTTAAGAATCGGTTTTTTACCATGGATTGGGAGCAGGTGGTAACCAGGAACAGGATATATAAGAAGGCCCCAAAATGCAACAGTGCAAAAACAATGGCGGCTTTTTACGTTATAGCAAGGCGGCTACGGATACAGACAGCAGGAGAGAAGGTCTGGCTAAGGGAGGAGCAGGTGTATAGGCAGAGGATCACCCTCTTCCAACTGACTGAAGCTGAGATCCTGCAAAGGTACCGACTCCACCCCAGAACCATCCTGGTCTTGATTGGGGACCTCCACCCATATCTGGAGCACCCAACCCCAAGAGCACACGCCATCCCACCCCAGGTGCTGTGCTGCCTACACCTTCTTGCCTCTGGTAGCTACCAGCACGTGATAGCCACAGTAGGTGGGGTGTCTCAGAGCTGCCTGTCACGGTTTTTTAGAAAATTCCTAGACGCCATGATGCAGAGGATGGAACACTACATCGAGTTCCCGGACACACCTTGCAAGGACGAAAACCGAATTCTATCAACTTGCCCAGTTCCAGCACATCATAGGCTGTATTGATGGGACGCACATCCCACTATGCCCACCTGCAGCAACTACACATATATAGAAACCGGAAGTCCACACATTCTATCAATGTGCAGGTGATCTGCAACGCTTGCAACATAATTACCGACATTGTAGCCAAATATCCAGGGAGTACCCACGACTCCTACATATTCACCAACAGTGGGATATACAGACGCCTTGTGGCTGGTGATTTTGGTGATGGATACCTGCTGGGTAAGTATGTGTGAGACATCCTGATAGTCCATGCAGAAGGAAACATAAAGAGTATGTGACTAATCAAAATTTTATTTTCCACCCAGGTGACAGTGCATATACCCTGCGTTCATTTGTGCTCACCCCCTACCTGAACCCATCCACCATGAGCGAAAGGCTTTATAACATGGCACACAGAACAACACGTTGCGTGGTGGAACGCACTTTTGGACTGCAGAAAAGTAGATTCAGGTGCCTCCATAAGAGTGGAGGTGCACGGCAATACACGCCAATAATCTGTTGCAAGATAATAGCTACCTGCGCCGTGCTGCACAATCTTGCCACCAAGGAGGGCACAGAGATTGAACTAACATATCATGAGGACATAGATGATGGGACTGTACAAGTCGATCACACTGCAGCAGGAGCAGCACCTGCAACAGATGGTAGCCTGCAACACGCAGAAATCACCAACAGATACTTTTAATAGAGTGATGACACACAGGCATGTTCATGTCTTGAAACACTCACTTTAATATGCACTACTGCACTATTCAAGACCACAATAATCAAATTAAATTCTCTTTGCACACTGGGTGGCCAAAGTTAAAATCACTGTGACCTGTCCTGTGTTCATTATGATCTCTTAATGTTTGCGCTTACGCGAGTTGTTGTTGGAGCCACGGGGCTGGGGGTCAACCTGCGCAGTGGGAGCGGTGTCATCTGCATGGAGTCTGCTGCTCCGACGAATGTCCCGTACAGGCGTGCTGGCTCCACTCCTGCTTGTGGACTCCTCTGTGTCCCCTACACACGTGTTAACAGCAGTGGCTGTCTGCTGTGTCAGCATTACCTCCATAGCAGAGGTCACCCTCCCCATCCTCTGGATAAGTCACTGCAGCAGTGCACAGTTTCAGTCTGCATGGTCACTGACCGGCGACATAGCAGTGTGGTAGAAGTAGCCAGATGGTTAATTGACTGATTCAGCTGCTGTACCTCGTGCCTATACCTGCGCCTTTCTTGGTGGTCACTCTCCAGCCTGTCACAGAGGGAACCCATGCGCACACCCATGTCCCTCACCCCCTCTGCCATGGACTCCATTCCTTTGCCCATTGCCTCCATTCCTTTGCCCATGGACTCCATTCCCATGGCACTTATCCCCCGATCGATGTCTGACATCCTGCTGTTCAGGATGCGCACCTGTCTGTGCACTGCCAGGATCGCTTTGGCCTGCATGCGCTGCACCCTCACCATTATGGCTTCCAGCCCAGCAAATACCCCCTGCACATTCTGCCCCTCATCCTGCTCACGTGCCCTACGGCCACGGTCACTTGCATGGCCAGATCCCATTGATGCCTGTTGGCCTGCGTCGCCAGCCAGTGGTGATGTGCTCGGTCTGGGTGCCTCCACCACTTCCTCATCAGAGCTTTCCATGATTCTTAATGGTAGTACGTCCTGCCTCCTTGGCCTCACATGCACAGGGGACCCAGAGCTTGGTGTTGTGGCACCTGCAGGTGCTGCTGGAGTCTGTGTCTCGAACAGCAGGGGCGACAGTGCCTGTGCAATGGTGTCTTGCTCCGTTGCTGTGGGTGCGTGCGTTGTGGTTGTGTGCTCAGGTACAGTGCTAGGTCCTGCTGTGTCTGTTAGCTTCTCCCTCTGTGCCGTTGTTGGTGCACTTGACTCCTCTCCCTGCACTGCTCTGCGCGATAACTCTCCTGTGGAGAGACATAGACAATGATCAGCTGTGTGTTTTCATCACACATAATCCTACTACACATATTCATATGCCTCAACTGGTTGTGTATGGGGAGTGTGGCATGGCATGCAGTGTTCAGTGTTGGCAGCTTTGATGTATGTACCTATGACTACGACTACCATGATGCATTGCTGGGGACTACTGTCATGTGTGCTGGATTGTGAGTGAGTCACCCACATTGGGGAAGGGGCCAGGGAATGGGTGGGGTACATGTCCATGCATCTTACCTTTCTTTCTTGCAGCTCTGACTGAGCTATCAGCATCCCCAATCCTGTGTATGCTCTCAGGCTCCATGGTGGATTCCACAAACTGCTCCAGTTCTGTGAGGCTTGGTGCACGGTTCTTCCCCCCACCTGTGACTGCTGATTCCTTCCTCTGGGTGGCAAGCTTCTTTTTGGTGGTGATCCACAGATCATACCACCTTTTCTTCATGTCATCGATTTTGCGGTGAGTCACTATATATTGCCAGCCAGGTGTTCCTCTTTACTGACTCTTCTACTTGCTGAGACTGTCTCCCAAACAGCTGACTGTAATGCTGCACGACCTCCTCCACCAGCACCTGGAGCTCAGTTGGGCTGAATTTCACCTTCTTCTTTCTGTCACCTCCATCATTTTGTGCCTCCTGGGACTCCATGGTATGGCTATGCTGGGCTCTGTGCAGTCTGCTCCTCTGTCTCACCTCCAGCTCTCTCTGCAGTTCTGTTGCTCTGCACCTGCATGGGTGTGGCCACCTCCAGGTACTGGGGTGTGGTACTTGCATCTGATTGGTTGGATTCTCTGAGGCTTTGTTGTGGGGTATGGTGGGTGTCCCTGATTGGTTCACTGGCTCACATGTCATGTATTCAAAATTTCGAGATCAGATTTTTCCAATTCGGTAAATACCGATTCGGTAAATATCGATTCGGTAATATACGATTCGGTAATATCCGAATCGGTGTCTCCCATTCACTCCTATGGGACTGGAGGCCCATAGGGGTGAATGGGTGTTACCGAATCGGAGATTTCCGAATCGGTGATTACCGATTCAGTATTTACCGAGTGTGGATACCGAATGTTACCGAATCGTTTTTTTAACCGATTATTTACCTACATGTGGTTTTCCAGTTCATAAATACCGATTCGGTATTATTCGGTATTTACGAACCGGTAAAAATAAAATACCTACATCGGGCCCTAGATGTCCGGGTGAAATGCTGGACAAAGTATGACAAAATTGAAGTGGAACACGAATTCCCGCAATGTATTGGTAGTTTCAAGCAAGAACTAATGGGCAGAAAAATACATGACTCGTAATGAAGCCCCAATATTTAAAGCAATAAACCTCATTTAACTTTATTAGGCTGCAATTTAAGGTACTTGCACTGTTACAAATCCAATGTACTACATGTTTTGGTAGAAAAAGAAACTAAATTAGGAAACGTGGCGAAAACCTATAATAAAAGCTATATAAAACATGTATTAAAAGCATTACTAGCATATTGACACATTGTTTTATTGAACATTAAACTGTGGTGAAAGCTGCGAGAATCTCCAACAAACAACTTTCCACAAATATTCTTTAAATTATGTTAGAATGATAATGTATCTTGCCACTCTCTGTTAACCACTACAGTATTATTATAAATAGCTTAATATTTCTTTTCAACTTTTCAATTATAAATGCCTAGCACCTATAACAATGTCTTGTGCAAGCAGAACTAGACCAGAGAAGCCGTAATGGTCCTGTAAACTTATTTGGCAGATATTACACACATTTTGAATGTTTTAAAACACTATATATATTGTTAAATAAATAAAGTAATGTAAGTGGCACATTTCCTTTCAAATAGGTTCAATCAAAATTATTTTTTCATAATTTTCCATCAATTCTGAAAATACCGAAACCAGTGCTTTCATTGTTGGCAGGTTTGTGGTGATGCAACTGATTATATATCTATCTATCTATCTATCTATCTATCTATCTATCTATCTATCTATCTATCTATCTATCTATCTATCTATCTATATATATATATATATATATATATATATATATATATATATATATATATATATTTTCATGTATTTGTATTGCTTGTGTAACAGCTGCCTCAAACTCATAACCAGAGGGCACGTCGTCACAGCAGACCACCCAACTCGGTCCGTATTTATGAAATTTACACTTCTCTGCAAACAAGGATTGACAACGACGTGTTTTGACAAAAATAAGTTTTTATTTGTCGGCTGATCGAGCAGCCGAAAAAATAAATCCTTATATTTGTCAAAACACAATGTCGTCAATCCTTGTTTGCAGACTAGTGTAAATTCCACACATGTACATATATATATATATATATATATATATATATATATATATATATATATATATATATATACATATATATATATATATATATATGTGTGTATATATGTATGTGTGTATATATGTATATATATATATATATGTATATATATATATATATATATATATATATATATATATATATATATATATATATATATATATATATATATATATATATATATATATATTATATGTACAAGAAAACTCCCAACAGCCACCTCCAATCCACTCCTACCGAGAGACAAGATGGCGGCCGCTCCGGACTGTTTACAATGTTGACAGCCAATCAGCTACTCCTCAGACTCCCGTTACACTGCCGGTTAGCTTCCCGGTTAGCTGCCCGGTTCGCTTACCAAGACGCGTCTCTACGGCGAAAAAATTTGGATTTTTTTTTTTTTTGGGGCCCCGCGTGGCTCTATAATATCCCCCTCATCAATCCTAGGGGGTCAGAAGGGGTCTACCTTGCCCCCTTTCCTTCATTTCCCCCTTTGTTTTGGTCTCCTCTTGTCTCTCGATCCTACCAAGAGACAAGATGGCGGCCGCTCCGGACTGTTTAGAATGTTGACAGACACCGGAGAGCCAATCAGCTTCGCTTCGCAAAGTTCCGATACGCGAAAAGTTCGCTAACCGGATCGCTGCCCGGAGCGCTGTTACAGATATATATCTTGATTTAAACGTTAATTTCTCAAAATCCACTAAAGCACATATATTGAGACCTAGCAAAGGCACATCGGGCTAACAGTCCCTACAATTTTGCCAAGTTTCGTGGAAATCCATTCAGCCGTTCGGGCTAAAAGTGAGTCCAACCGCCCTATGGAAATTAACATGGGAAAAACGCGTTTTGGGACCCCCCTTTTTTCTCAGCCCCCCCTTGACGAACCCCCCCCAAATTTCCAGGAGCTGCTCAGAAACAAAATGTGCCATTTTCCTGAAAATTTCAGCCGATTCCGTCCACAAACGCCAAAGTTATTAGACATAGAATTTTCAGAAATCCCATAGGGAAAAAATCCTAACTATATATACCTACTGGCGACCGCCAGTAGGTAATATATATATATATATATATATATATATATATATATATATATATATATATATATATATATATATATATATATATATATATATATATATATATATATATATATATATATATTATATATGTACAAGAAAACTCCCAACAGCCACCTCCAATCCACTCAGACCGGCGAAGCAGGAGTCTGACCACAAGATCAGGTGACAATTCTTTACCTGAACAGGTTCAGGTGGTAAAAAACAGCAATGACGCGTTTCGGGCTAGAAAGCCCTTGTTCACATGCAGAGAATAGCTGTAAATTTTTTCTTTTTATAATGCAATTTCACCCGCCTACATCCAGCCTTCAGCCTGGTCATGTGATTATGAACATGGAAAAAATACTATGTTAAATGAAACAATAGTACCAAATGTGTGTAAAGATTGTAAAGCACCACATTTTCTCACCGCATGAATGCGCTAATATCCATATGGAAGTAAACAATCCTCAATATTTGTACAATAGAAGACTGCAGCCTGTCCCATAACATTATTATACATAGTTGGATAAATCCTTAGAATTTCTTGCAGTTACCATATATTACAAGGTATTTTCCGATATTTCCTTTTGGAACAAAAAATTTGCTGGGATATATGTAAGCGAGTTGATACTAAAGTGCTACTAATCTTGGCTCAAATCCTCTGCCTAATGTGCAAAAAGCTGTGTACTGTAAAGTGCAATATGCTTAGATATAAATTGCTTAAGTGTATGATAAAAAATCTGTATACAAATGTTTAAGTGTTACTATCATTAAAAATCGGACAACGCCATATTTTCTCAATAAAACGCAAATCTAAAACATTTCATAAAACAGCAATTCATCATATTTACAAGTGGTAGAAACACCCTGTGTGTAATACAAATCCACAAAGAAAAGAGGGAAAACAGAATATTTTATTATTTCTTTGAGAGACTAAGGGACTAATCTTAACTGTACAGTAGATAACAAGGAAGATAACAAGGAACCTGACTACCTATTACAATCATAAATAGCTAGTGTTGACAGGTCCCCACGAGACAGAGGATCCAAGCAGGCAACAGGGAACCTGACTACCAATTGGGGGGGGGGGACATCGTAACCAAGGCTCACCAGCGACACTTAAAGAGAACATGCCGAGAAACAATGCCACAAATGCGGTGTAATACAGGGCCTAGAGTGAGGAACTGGGACATAGAGTATCTTTACAAAAATGTGTGCATGTCCTCAGTATTGTTCAGGCCGTTAGGCCATTTGCTATCGAACTATAGGATCATGCATGTCTCCAGTTGCCTCAGTTGTAGCTCCCTATTGCCCCCTCTTTGCAATTTGGGGACAGATATCACCACATAGTAAGAGAGGCAGCCTACGTCTTTGTTGTGTTTCTTCAGAAAATGACGGGCTACCGGGTATACAGGATCACTATGCAATATTGCTCTGAGATGTTGCAGAATCCTGAGGTGTACCTGTAGTTTAGTGCTGCCTATATAGTTCAGGCCAGAGGTACACATCAGGACATACACTGCAAAATCTGTTTTGCAAGTATGGTTACCAATGATCGGGATTTTTGTGGGACTGAAAGGGGTCTGGTAATGTGTTTTATTGATCCCAAATTTACAGCCCTACATGTGGAGCATTTGCGGAACCCAGCAGTAGGTTGCAGCCACGTGGTTTTCTGTCTCAGCTCCGGACTGCTTTTATCTAAGACTGACCCCATGCTTCTAGCTCTACGGAATGTGACCAATGGTTTGTTAGGCAAAGTCAAGCTTAATATAGTGTCTGTAAGCACTGTTGGCCAATTTTATTTGATTATATTCCTAATTTTATTGTCCTCATTGCTAAAAGCTGTGATAAATCAGGGGCAGTCATTCGATTCTCTACCCAAAGCTGGGTTCAGTTCAATATCATCCGTGCCGGGTAAGTCTGTAGAAAAAAGACTTTCCCTAGTTCTTAAATTGGCTTTGGCCAAAGCCTGGTTAAAGATGATATCGGAATATCCACGTGCCTTAAGTCGGGCCCTCAATTCATTTACACATTGCTCAAAGTCGTGAGTAGAGCAACAAATTCTCTTAAGACGCAGGATCTCTCCATATGGGATGCTGCTGATTGTGTGTTTTGGATGGAGGCTGGAGGCGTGCAATGTGGTGTTTCCTGCCGTGGGCTTTCTGTATATTGTGGATTGCAGTTTGTTGTTACTAACATATACCTTCACATCTAGAAACTCTATCTCCTTCTTGCTAATGTGATAGGTGAACCTAAGGTTCAGGGAGTTGTTGTTAATCTCATCAATAAAAGTTAGAACTTCCTTTTCTTCCCCTTGCCACAGAATAAAGATATCATCTATGTATTGTAGATATCTAACAATCTTTTCATTAGCCTCTTAAGCGCTGCTGACGGCCAACGGTCGTCACGAGCGCTACCTCCCCAGTGCTGCGCACGACCATTGGACGTCCATTCAGCACTAGTTCCAATGGACAGCGCAGCACTGGGAAGGGATATTTGCGAAGCAGCTAAGGTGTTAACCCACACCACATGTGTGGCGTTGAGAACCTGTTCCTCCCACCAGCCTTGTGTAAACACGCATAGCTGGGAAGAAACAGGATCCCATCGCCACGCCCCTTAATTGCCTCCAAACATCCTTACCGAAGGTGAAAAAATTATTATTCAAACACCACTTCATTAGGCTCAAAATGACCTTATTGTGCTCATAAAATTCCACAGACCTTTTGCTCAAAAAATACTCAGCTGCCTTCAAACCACTAGAGTGTGCAATGCTGGTGTATAAGGACTCCATGTCCAATGTTATTAACAGCATATCATCTTGCCACTCAAGATCACATATTTTTTGCAAGAAATCACTAGTATCAGGAACATGGCTGGGAAAATTAGTCACCAAGTCTTGTAAGAAAAGGTCAATATATTGCCCGACTTGTTCACTTACACTTTTTATGGCCGAAATAATCAGTCTGCCTGGTTTAGGGGTGATGCACTTATGAACCTTTGGAATAAGGTAAACTACTGGGAGAACTGGAAATTCGTTGTGCATATTCTTGAATTCCTCCCCTGAAATTAAACCTTCTCTGCGCCATCTATGTAAGAGCTTCCCAGGAGTTTCTTTGGCCTTCATGTACTCCTTATTGCTAGTTTTCTCATAACAGGTGGTGTCCTGCAATTGTCTATATGCCTCTGTTATATAATCTGTCTTTGACTAGATAACAATGTTCCCACCTTTGTCAGATGTTTTTACGACAATTTCGAGGTTGCTACTCAACTTTTTCATGAGAGTGTTGAATCTGCTCGTTTCTGATGGAATTTTTGCCTTTTGTGGTTTCCGGTTGTACTATACAGTTGTTTAATTTCTATGGTTACACATTCATGAAAAGTGTCCACCCCATCCTTTGTCATCAGCGGAATAAAGCTGGATTTGCTTTTGAATGGAGTGATTCCCGCTCCTTTTTGTGCCATGTCAATTTTATTCAGTCTTATTTGCGTGTTTAGATCAGAGTCAGGGCCCATGGGTTGGGAATTGGTCGCCTGATTGAGATCGTGAAGATCAAGGAGAATAGGAACATCAGCAGCCAGCACCTCCACCTCCTCTTGTAGTGTGGTTGTATTAGGATGAGTGGCTGAACCGGTGCCTGCTTTTAATTTTTGTAGGGCAAAGAATTTTTTGAGTTTTAGTTTCCTGATAAAGCAAAAAACGTCTATGCGTGTGACCGCATAAGTAAAGGACTGTTCTGGGCAGAAATTCAGACCAAGAGATAATCCCCCACATGCATCAAGCATTTTTGGAGTCGCAAACGGTGCGATTCCTTAAAATCGGCCGTTTGCGATTCCAAAAATGCTTTTTCAGATGCATCATTATTTTTTGATGGAAATCGCTAATTTTGCAACTTTCCAAAATGCGATTGCATTTAAGGAATCGCAAATTTGCGATTCCTTAAATGCAATGCATCATTCTTTAAAAAATTGCGATTTTTAAGATTGCAAGTGCAAATTACCACGAGGTTGAACCTCGTGGTAAATTGCGAAAAAAAATGTAAATGGTCTAATTTACATTTTAAACAATGTCATGTTACAGACACACATGTCCTTAGGACATGTGTGTGTGAAACATCCATTTAAAAAAACATTTCAGGGGTGCAGGGGGTGGTCCTTTGGACACCCCCCCTGCACCCATGGAATGCATCAACATTTTGCGAATTCAAAATTGCGAATTCGCAATTTCCATTGATTCCTATGGGCCTTTTGCGATTCGGTAAAAATTGCGATTTTTACCGAATCGCAAAAATTATGCACTTTCTGTGATGCATCCCGTTTTGCGAATCCATATTTGCGATTCGGTAAAAATCGCAAATTTGGAAACGCAAAACGGTAGTTTGATGCATGTGGGGGATTATTTGTTGTTCAACTTTATTCAGAGTTACGTTGGATAAATTGATGATTGATTTTTCAATGATTGCCGCTTCTTCTGCCACACTGGTTTTGGCTGGATGTATGACGTTACAACGCATACTTTTACCACGCATACCTTTACAACACGGTATTTACAACGAATACCGTTACAACGCATAGCGCTTAGAGGTGCTGGATAGTGGTAAGTATAATTTTCTATTCCAACTCCAGTCCCCGTGGACACTAGGGAAGGTGTTGGATAGAAAATTAAACTTATTCCCTATCCCAGTGCGCCCCCCAGCGCAATGCGTTGTAATGGTATGCGTGGTAATGCCTGCGTTGTAATGGTAGTGCGTTGTAAAAACTTCGTTGTAAACGTTGCATACCGTTTTGGCTTCTTTTTTTATAGCATTTTGTTTGCGTTTCCTTCTTCTTTCTCGCCTTTTTTGGTTTCTTCGTTTCTTGCCAAATTGCTTTGCCTCGGTCTTAAGGTTTGTAGTCTTTCCTAGACTAAAAAATCCAGCTCCTCCTCCAGATTTAGGATGGTGTCTGACTGTACACTTCTATCAGATTCACGGCTTGATTCACTGGTGAGGGACGCTGAATCCACACTTGAAACTTCATCATCCCTATTGCCGGCTTCCGTTGTTGGGACTAGCGGGGTACCTTGTTTGGTGCCTTTTCCACTGTATTGTTGGCGTTTGACCGTACTGTACTTGCGCGCAAAAGTAAAAATTTGGCCATCAGCATAATCAGCTTGGACGCGCGCAAACGTGCTTATTTTTCTGATTTGGATCTTATCCTCATGCTTCTTAAGTCTTTCCGCCATTATTTCTTTCAGTTATTTCGTGGCATCAGTTTCTTTCACTTTTTCTATTTCTTCATTGAGCCTGTCAATTACTTTAAGAATCTCCGCCCGGTCAATAGCCGCATATTTTATCAAGATGTGGACCAAGTTCATGGATGCCTCTAAATTGCTTTGCCCCGATTCCTTAAGCATTTGGAGGTTAGGTTTGTCAAAGCTCGGTGCCAGCATGATGCGCAATCCCCCTGGGACGCGTCCTACATCAGCATATTTTGTCAATGAGTAGTGCTCCCACCACTTTATTATCTCGAGTCGTTTATGCTTCTCCAGGTCCCTGTAAAGAGTCTCAATCCCAACGTCCTCCCGTGCCTCCACACTCATGGGGGTTTTATTTGGTACTTCCCCAGAGGCAGGAATTTGGCCAAACAGTTCCTCAACCTCCACCTCTCGTGCATGAACAGCTTCCGCAGACCTGCTGTCGCACCACCTGAAACCTGCTTCTTCCGTAATTCAACAGACGTGCCGCCCGTAATACTTTAGGTAATACTTTAGTGGCTACAGCTGTAATGTGCTGATCACACACAAAAGACCTCCTCACCTATGCATTGCCACAGACTCACCGCGCCACTATTCATCAACCATAGACAATGTCCTCGGACATCGCCGCCACTTGTAGTCCTTGCAGTACACCTTAGAAATCTTCTGGCTGCAATAGGGGGCGTTTGAGAGCGGACGCCAACTTCAGGAGAGGGGGTCCGTTACTGGAAGCAAACTAACTTCCGTAGTAACATGCACAAAATCTCCCAACAGCCACCTCCAATCCCCTCAGACCGGCGAAGCAGGAGACGGACCACAAGAAGAGGTGACAATTCTTTACTTGAACAGGTTCAGCTGGTAAAAAACAGCAATGACGCATTTCGGGCTAGAAAACCCTTGTTCACATGCAGAGAATAGCAGTAACTGTTTTCTTTTTATAATGCAATTTCACCCACCTACATCCAGCCTACAGCCTGGTCATGTGCCTATGAACATGGAAAAAATACTATGTTAAATGAAACAATAGTACCAAATGTGTGTAAATGATTGTATAGTTTTTCGTTGCGGGATATGGACCATTTGGCGATGCAGCGTGGGCAACGAAATTCGTTCGATTTCTTTTTCGGTACTTACCTCTAATGGTCCATATCCTGCATTTTACAACCCCCCACCCTGACCCTCCCCTGCCTGACGTCACCGCCCCAGTATAACGCCCGGCACGGGCCGTGCCTTGTTTGGAGAACAACTAGTGCCATTTATTTGAGTTTATCTTTGAATAACAGTTAATCAGCATCAACAGTGTGACATTACTTCCTTGTATTTCTTTTTCTTTACAATGTTTTTCCTGGCCACTGTGAATGGATTTATGTTTAAGAGAGACAGTTTTTTGTCAATACAATCAGAAGCCAACATGTCATTAGACAAAAGTCAATGCCAGCAAACTCCAAGAGCATTATCCACCAGACCTAATAATTGTGAATTATCTGAAGATGCTAACATTGCTGTGGTGTTCTTGGACCTTAGCCTTTCTTCAGGGTCACCTCTGATTTTCCCTACTTTTGTTGAACCCGGGTTTTGTAGGTTTTTAGGACTCTGCATACTTTACTCCTGCTAACCAGTGGCAAAGTGCTTGTGCACTTTTTTAAACATGGTAAAATTGGTATACACCTAATTGGCACATCTAATTTACTTATAAGTCCTCATGATATGTTACTATATCTACCCTGGGCCTTTAACTTAAATGCTACAAGTGGGTTGCATCACTCATTTCACCACCCACTAAAGTATCACTGTAAAACATGTCTTAGGCCTGCCACAACAGCAATCCAACCTGGCAGAATAAACATCATGTTAGGCCAAAACCTGCTTTTCAATACTTATACTGTCACCCTTAAGGTAAACCCTAAAGGTTCATAGGGTAGGGTGCATGGTGTTTAAAAAGTAGGACATATGTACTCAACCATAACGAGTCTTGACAGTGAACAACTCCAAATGTTGTTTTTCACTGCAGGAAGACTATCTATCTATAAACTAACACCGGGTTACCTTATTACACTTCATATGTGATAAATTCAGCCTGGGAGCTGATAGTGAAATACTTCGTCCACTCATTTGCATTGTAATTCAAAATCCTCGTTATGTTGGATTTTAAGTCACTATTCTCAAAATGTCCTTTTAGAGGTTTGGCACTTTCCTGCTTAAAGCAAATGTGCCTTTCTGCCAGTGTCCAGAGTCACATGACTGTTACTGGCTCTCCTTTGATCTGATGTGTATTCCTTAAAGACAGGGAATAAAAAGACCTTGGGTGTGGGGAAGGGTCTTTCTCTCCTGAGCAGGGTGCCTTGTGTGTTGTGCTCACCCAATCCTGAGCTTTGATGGGTAGCCTGAGGGATGTGCCCAACCCCTTCTGGACTTCAGAAGCTGCCTGCCCGGTTACTGGCAAATGCAACTTAAACCTGGTCCTGCCAGCCCTTTGTCACTATAGACAGTCTGGAGCCAAACACAGAGGAATGGGCAGAACTGACCAGAAGCAGTTTAGGAGTAAACAAAGAGAAGGACTCCCACACACAGACTTTCACAAGGTATAACAACAGAACCCTCAGAGCCTCTTGTCAGTACACTCCTGGATCTGTGGAAGATTCAGACAAAAGATTGTCCTCCTCTGAAGAAGAAATACTGGACCTGCTTGCGTTGAAGCCAGGATCCCTAAAAGTGACTGCAGGGGTCAGTTGGCTGACCTCCTGTTAAAGCTGCAGGAACACAACAACCTTCAGGGGCTGACCCTGCAACTGCCCAGCTATCTAGCACCAACAAGACCTGCCTTTGCTCTGCTACTGACATCTGCGGCAGGTTGTGAAATACTAAGTTTTATTGTGGGTGATCCATACGCGCCGCAGCACTGGTTCTTTATTATGACCAGGGAAGTAGTGCACAGTATAGCTGCAATTTTTTGTGAGAATTCTATTGTAATGTATTACACCTCTGCACCCTCACTCCACACCAACAATTCACATCATGACAATGAATACTTTCTTTGATGCTAATGTTCTGAAAGGGAACACATGTAGGGGCATATTCTCACGGAGTTATCGCCTCTTAAGTGGGACTTTTCTGCCACTAATGAGGCAATATTTTTATCCCTGTATTACCAAGCTGTCGCTGACAGTCGTTAGCGACGGCTTTCTGGCAATAGAAGCAGCATTTAGCATCGCCAATTATGTTAGCGATCACTATCGCTAATCATATGCAATGGAGGCGTTGCAAAAACACACACTAACACCACTTCATGATATTCACAACGATTGCCCGGACCTGCAATGAGATAATAAAAAACAACCACTAAGGCCCGTTAGCTGCTGGGACCATAAAAAAGGAGGTCTTAAAACGGTGATAAAGAGTAGAATATAAGTGAGATCAGCCCAAAGCCTCATCTTAAGACCCAATTAAGCCATGGAGGTACTAATCATGCAGCTTGGAACACCAAGAAAGCCACAACAACCACTGCCACTGCCACCTCCCCCAGGACCACTACTGAGGCAGTGCCGAATAAGACAGCGGGTCCATCGCCTCAGCCTCACAGACCTAATGTCAGAGGATGTCATTGCCCACTATAGGCTCAAAAGGACTTCCAACCACTGCATCCTGAACCAGATAGCCCACAGGCTGACGGCACCAACCAAGCGGAGAAACAACATCCCTCCGCAAACAAAGCTGCCGGCCCTGCTGCACATGTTGGCCTCTGGTACCCTCTAACCAACAACTGCCATCCTACTTGTGCCCCCTGCGGATCACTGCACACATATACCGCAACAGAAAGCACACACATTCCATCAATGTGCAGGCAACTGTGGACCACCGGGGCCTGCTCACCAATGTCGTAGCCAAGTTGCCAGGGAGTGTGCATGATTCCTACATCTTCTGCCAGTCCATCATCAACCAGTGCTTTCAGGATGGCACATATGGAAATGCACTGCTTGTTGGTAAGTACAAACTGAACACACCACAAACCTCACATCTACAATCATCGAATTCACAAATGTGAGAATGCACACGTTCCAAACTCACATGCAACATGTCAATCAACATGCCCACCTATCAGACACAACAGCACAAGTAACTGTGGTAACTAGGGCTATCCATGTAGACAAACCATACCCAAAGGCATAATCCCTCTGCCACACATATGCAAATGTGGGGAGAAGTGGGAACCAAGTATGTGCACAGAG
The DNA here is from genome assembly GCF_964263255.1 of Lissotriton vulgaris. NCBI lineage: Eukaryota > Metazoa > Chordata > Amphibia > Caudata > Salamandridae > Lissotriton > Lissotriton vulgaris. The sequence goes on along the minus strand of NC_141691.1, from coordinate 645,372,101 downwards.
GGACTTGATCTACGAAGAAAGTATGTACACAAGGCCGAGTGTGGCGTTGGGTTGCTTGACAGTCTGGAGTTTGCAGAGCACAGACCTGTCCCTGTGGGCACACAGTGAGTTTCTGTTGTCCAGCCTGATGGCAATGACTGCATGGGTGACTGTCCTACCTGATGTGGGGTGAGAACAACGTGAAGGTCTCATGGAGGATGCAGCGGCTGTCGAAGCAGCTGCAGTCCATTATGTCGAACTGTTTGTTCATGGAGAGGGAGGAGTCGAGTACGATGCCTATGTACCTAGAATTGTCGGGGCTGCCGAAGGCGGTGACCCACTAGGTGTTGTCACATGTTGATGGGGTTGTCACGAGGATGAAGACTGATGTCTCCTCTTTGTAGAGACCCCAGCTGTTGATCATCCATCTTGCAACTTGCTGCAATCCTCCCTGGAAGACTAGTCTGGTTTGTGTGTGTGTTCGTGTGTGCGCACCTTGGTAAAAGAGAGAATGAGCTTGGTGTCCCTGTAGGTGGCTATGTCTAATGGTTCCCTTCAGGTAGCAAAACAATACAAGTTCCCTTTTCATCAAATCAGAACTAGAGACTTACGTCTCTGAGAGATTTACAGAGGGCGCTTAGGGTGAGCCAAAACAAGTATCACAAAGTTGTGCTGGGATCACTGAATTTACACTCTATTTCATACCCCTTACTGAACATCATTATGACAGACTTAGCATTGTGAAAAATATAAACTCTTCAACTGTGACATGTATAAAAAAGAAAATTTATTATAAATTATTCTCTGTTCAAGCCGACTTTCGGAACATACATTTATTCATAACAATTTTTTAAGTTAAAAACACATGATGTAGCAATAATCACAAAATAGTTAAAAACAAGGTGCACTTTGCTGCACTAACAAATTTATCACACAAACAGAAAATTGTCGACGCGGCGTTTCGGTGATATTATGTCGTCACCTTCTTCAGGACAGTGTGTTATTTAAAATCACTGGAATTTAAAAAAAAGAAGAATAAAGATACTATATTAGCATTTTATATATTATCTTTGCGGCTGAACAGTGTTCATCATTTTCTAACTCCACATCATATCGTCATGTCACAGTAGCTCTATTCCTTAAATCAAAGACACTGCATTAATTTTACATTCTTCGCATAGTGTAACAAAAACGGCTCTTCTACATTATTTTTCAAATAAACATTCCCTTCTGTATTCGTGAGTCCCACAACTTCTGTTTGTTCTCACCCTTTTTTTAGGCGTCCTTTGGTGCCCAAAAGTTTCTAGGCAATCATATGCGGGGGCCCACTAGTTTGGAGACCCTCCCATAGTCTTTTCTTTACATCTAATGTTATTTATTTCTAAGCATCTGGTATATCTGCATTTTCTTTACATACCTTAGATGTTTGTAGGTCAGTCGCTTTTTTTGTAAAATTGTCGATGTATAACCATATCTGGATTTTTTCAATTTCTGTAAAGTTCATTAGAGAAATAATAAGCTAAAACATTAATTCCAACTTTTTGTAGATCTTTTTATATGCGATTTCAACATGGGTTTGTTAGCTTTATTGTTTACCTTTCTTTGGTCAAAACTGTTTCTTAGTTGGAGTGGGTCAATGCTGATCCGCTGCTCCGTAAAGATAAATTAGTTGTCTGCCTATTGGACAAATCATTAGATTAGGTGGTGGTCACTCCTTTTTTACCATAACATGGTTCTATTTTTCTTTACTTTTTAAGAAAGTCATAATGGTACCTGAGGTCTCTGGCAGTGGATGCAGTTTCCACATGCAAAGATGGGGTCAAGGGTGTACCCTGCCTTGTGGCTCAGTGTTAGGCAGGCGGACATGTGCAAATGGGCTTGACATTGTTGCGCTGTTGGAGTGTCAGTGATGCAATAAGGTCAGGAGGATGTACAAGCAGCTGTGGGGCAATGTAATCTGCATTGATGCTGGTAATTTGTCAGAAGCTACACATGGATAACAAGAATTCCAAAGTAGCACAAATCACAAACCACAAAACTATTAACACTGCCAACACAGCATGCATATCTACTAATGGACACATCTCTCCATTACATGTTACAGGTGATCAAGGATATGCACTCTCCCCATGGCTGATGACACCCCTCCGAGCCACTAACACCCAGGCCCAGAGGCAGTATAATTTGGCCCTGGGATGCTCCAGGGCCATTGTGGAGTGTTCATTTGGCGTTGAGAAGTCACGTTTCCGGTGCCTTGACATCACAGGTGTCAGAATGTTGTACAGCCCAGAAATAGTGTGAAAGATAATCATAGCATGTTGTTTATTGTACAATATATGTGTACTCACCAATGCCCTATGGATCCAAGTGCCAGATGCACCGGATGATGCTCAGGATGATGAGGAAGGTGAGGCTGGTGCAGCACACCCTACAGTTTCAGCAGCATGACCTGCCCGAAGGAACCAAAACATAAAAAATTTCTTCACCTGAGCACGTCACATCGTGACAGTCCTTACCCATGATATATCTGTGCAAAATTACCCCTAACCCAGTTTGTGCAAATAAGGCAAACACAACACACATACCTTGTGTACATGTTTCCCCTCTACATAAGTACATTACTCTGAGAAGTGTAAGTTTAACATTAAGTGGTGATAATATCACAATTGTAATTTGATGGTGGGTATGGCACCTCTGTACAGAGATGCTTTTTAGGGTGTCATTTGTGCAAAACTATACTTTTTAGAGTGTCAAATGTGGTACTAAATTCAACTTCTCAGCTTGTCATATGTGACAAAATATGACATTTAGGGTGTCTTATGGGGTGCAAGATGAATGTTAGGGTTTAATTTGGGGTGAAAGATGAATGTGAATATTAGGGTTTAATTTGGGGAGAAATATGAATGTGAATATTGGGGTTTAATTTGGGGTGAAATATGAATTTTAAGGGTGTAATTTGGGCGTGAACTAGGAACTTTAGGGTGTCATTTGGGGTTAAAACAAGCTTTTAATGATGTTTTCTGGGCTCTAAACTGAAATATCTAATACTGTTCATCTGTGTAAGAACTTGCATGTAGCGTGCAAAATCTGCCCGCATTAACATTAACAAAATGTTTTTTCTAAACTTGCGATGGAAAATCCATTGCTAAACACAATGAACAATACAAGATATGACCCCTGAGCCTATACGCATGCAGATTTTCACCCCTTTGTCCAAAAACAGGCTGCAAACACACAGGAAGTGATGTCTGCATGCTTCCTGTTTACTGGGGAGTGCTCTGCACTTTCACTTTCTCTTTTAAGCACATTGCTGGTGATTATGGAGAGTGCTGGAGGTATTTGGTGTTGTGCAGTGCAGATTGGAGATTTTGAGAGTGTTGCTGTGTCCTGTGTCCTGTCTTCCTTTGTAATGTATATATCAATTAATGAAGTAATTCTGATACAAATAACCTCATCACAAAATTTCTTTTTGATCTCATGTCTTTAATAATTAACTGCTAAGACTGTGTTTTAGTGCTGTGTTTTAAGAGAGCTTACGTTTCAGATTGCATTATTAACATTCTCAATGTACGTTTGTTCTATCCGACAGAACCACTTTTTTGTTTATTTATATACTTAACCAGGTTCTGAGGGACACAGGGTCACCCCTTTTTTGTTAAATACCTATGAATCTCATTGGCATATTTAGCCACTGGAATGGTGTTGTCAAGCTGTCTCCTTCGGGTCAGTCCCTGGTTAACTCGGGCTCAGGTTTACAAGCCCCTCTGTCCAAATTGGTGACATTACTCTGCATGCATTTACCCCGCATGATTTAGTTCTGCATTTATTGCTGTGCCATATATTTTACAATGCATCGCTCTACAACGCTATCTGTGAGGAAGTATTACCCATAAAAACACAATGACTATTATGACTTCAGGGTGCCATTACAATGGGGAATGCAATGTAACAGTTTGCGTTGTAAAGGCCTGCGTAGTTGAATGTACTACGGAGTGATATTAGTGGATCCTAGACATGAATGATTGAAAAATTAGAGGAAAGATCTTTCCCCTTCTCAGCAGCAACAAGTCACCTATTGTGAAGTAGTGTTGGAGAGAGGGCCAGCGCCTCATGTCCAAGTCAGTGTTTAGCCACTTGACAGATTTCCATGTGTGCTGCATGATGCAGCACCGATGAGATTGTGACTAGGGCTGTCCCAGGACTGCTCCTATGCAGGTAGGGTAAACTTCCTACACATTTACAAGCCCTCCTGCACACAGACACCCTCGCACTCTTGTGCAAGAGTGCCAGTATTTGCGCTGACTTGATGAACTGCACACAGTCGCTGGGGCACACGCAGGGCTGCACATGAGCATTGTACATATGATGCAGCACTGTGTTACAGGAGAGGATGATCGAGGCACTACACACAGAGGGCTAATGCCTCCCTCCTCCGATTCCTTCTACATGTCACCCCTAGTCAGGATGTGTCATAGCATCATCATTTGATGCTGACAGTCTCATTTGGTTGTGACTGTACATATCCCATCCCATGCACTGTCATGTCAGTCTCCCCAGCATGGAGTCACTGATCCAGGATTCAAGATTTTGTTGTCCAGGTCACTCTCTGACTACACATAGTCACGCTAGAGTGTAGGCTCCCATATTCAAGTGATCATGTATTCCAGATTTGAATGGAGAACAATGACATAGTATAACCGCATCCGCGCTGGCGGAATTCTGCTCCTGCGCTGAGATATTCAAAAGCGCATGTTATGTGACGAGCTGGGCTCGTCATCAGCGTGCGAGGACGCTACGCCATGACGAGCCCAGCTCGTCATGAGCGTGGAAGGGGATAAATGACTCACAATTGCCCATTGTTCATATTTTACAGACAACATGACGCCAGAGGAGAGGAGTCCCACGCCTTCCAGGTGAGGAAGGACCGGTACCCCCACATAAAGAAGGTAGTGAAAGGGTACCACAACATGGCACGGAGGTACCAGGAAGACCAGGCAGCTGAGAGTTGGAAGTCGGTGCCCAAAGTTGCTACACTGTCAGACGGAGTAGCACAGTGGCAATCCAAGGCCCCTCTGGCATCAGTGGTGGGTCCCAGCATGGACAGGCAGTGTCCCATCCCCCTTACAACACGCCACACACAAGGTACAATGCCACCTGCACCAGCAGATCAGGAGGTGCCTTTCAATGTGCGGGACAGGAGTACATTGCTGGGTATTAATGTTATGCTTGCAGAGAAAAGGAGGGACATGGCTTAGCAGACCAGGCACACGAAGGAAATAAAAAAGCCTTGGGACTCCCATAAAGTCTGGTCATGTTGAGTCCTATCCCCTTTTCTCCCTTCCCCCAATGTTTTTTCTTGTCTTTTAGTTAGTGTTAGGTAAGTATTTTAAGTGTTAGGTAATGTAGTTATAGTGAAGGTATAGTTAGTGTTAGATTTTTAGGTCGTTTAGATGATTATTATTATATTGTATTTGGGGAAAAAGTTTCCTTTTCCTTTTGAGTGGGGGGTCCCTAAGCAAGCGCTGAGATGCCCCAGGGTAAGTCGTGCGCTATATAAGTCTCATTCATTCATTCATTCATTCATGTTCTTGTTGTATAAAAATAAAGATAACAAAACAAAAAAATATATCTTTGTGTAGGTTCACTGTTTAATTAGTATATATATAGCTGATATGTCTTAGTCCTGTCTCATGATGTGCCTTAAGGGCGGGAGGGGGGTTGATGTCTTAGATATGTTGTTGCGTATTTAGGATTAGTTAGGGTAGCAAGTTTAGGTATTTAATCACTTTTTTCTAGGTAGTTTAGATTAGATTAGTAGTAGAAATTATTAGTGTAAGTTTAGGGTATTTAATTTTTGTACTTTTATAATAAATGGTTACTAGCCTATTTATTTATTTATTTTAGTGTTTTATTGAGCGCAAACTTGACCCGTGAGGGTATCAGAGCGCTTTACACGGTTTACAGAGGTGAACAACCAAAAAGTCTTAAAGTACAGAAATATACAAAATGGTTGGTGAGGGGCAGGGATGCTGGGAACATAGGGGAAAAAAGAGGGACACACGTGTATGGTTAGAATTATAGTTAGAATCAGTAAAAAATAAAAGCCCCACATTTTCTCGGTGGGGTGAATTGGTGATCTGAGGAAGAAGCAATTGTCTTAGATTAGTCAGGCACACTGGACACTGTGGTGGTTGAGGGCAGGCCTTAGACGAGGAATTTACCCATGAGGAATGTTTTGGCCTCCTTCTTGAAACGCTCTACAGAATGGATTCTTCTGATGTCGGGTGGGGAAGAGTTCCAAATTCTTGGTGCTGCTCTGGTGAAAGCCCTATTGTAGAATCTTTTTTTTTTTTAACGGGCAGGTTGGAGCAAGAGGTCTCTAGCGGACCGGGAGTTCCTGCTTCCTCCAGATACCAATAGTTTCTTTGCCAGGTAAGCAGGGGAGTTTGCATATAGAGCCTTGTGTTTAGTGCATGCCAGTTTCAGCTGTATTCTGGTCTCTAGAGGGAGCCAGTTCAGCGCTTTTAGATGTGGAGCGATGTGGTTGAATTTCCAAGTGTCGGGGAGTAATCTGGCAGCCGCATTAAGGCAGGCTTTTAAAGGTGCCAAGGAGAGCTTTGTAATCCCGTGAGATTGGAACAGCCATATTCCAGTCTAGAGATGACTACTGCTTGCACTGCCATTTTTAAGTCAGGAGCATCGATAAAAGGTTTCAGCTTCCAAAGGTAGCTCAGGTAAAATCTGGCTGATTTAGCCATCAAGTTAATGTGGTCTTGCATATTCAGGTTACAGTCTAGGAATATGACTAGAGATTTAGCAGAGTCCACGATGGTCGGCGAGCAGTTTAAGGCTATGATGGCCTTGATCGACATCTGAATCTCCGGGTTGGCTTTTGAAGGGGAGATTAGGAGAAATTCTGTTTTCTTTGCGTTGAGTTTGAGTTAGTTAGAGCCTAGCCATTGGATGGTCAGTTTCATGGTCTCGTTCAGGGAGAGGATCTCCTCGAGTGATGAAATATTAATGTATATTTGGGTATCGTCCGCATACATATGGTAGGAGATGTTAGCAGTACAAAGACCTTCGGTGAGTGGCTCCAAGTAAAGATTAAAGAGGGTGGGGGACAGGGTTGAACCTTGGGGGACGCCACCGTGACCGGGGTGGGAGCTGATAGGTTGCTGTTAATGAGGAATCTCTGAGATCGGTTGTGGAGGAAGGACCTGAACCATTCTAAGACAACGCCATCTAAAACCCATCCTGAGTTTAAGGAGTTTGATTAGTTTATTATGGTTGACTGTGTCGAAGACGGAGGATAAATCTGAGAGGATTAAAAGGCAGGTTTTGCCTTGGTCTAGAGCTTGGAGGGCATCCTCCAAGATGTGGAGCATATTAGTTTCAGTGCTGTTCCCCGGTCTGAATCCAGATTGAAGTTCACCAAGTAGGTGGAAGTTGTTGATGTGCTGATTTAGTTGCTGTTGTACACACTTTCTCTAGCACTTTGGTTAACAGAGGGATATTGGAGATAGGTCTGAAGTTTTCAGGGGAGGCTGGATCCAGTGATGTTTTTAAATAGGGAATACTTGGCCGGCTTTCAAGGGTTCGGGATCGATCCTTGCTGGAGAGAGGTGTTGATTATTTCAATCCAGCAAGGAATAATGGATTGGGAGGCAGCAGCGAGGCAGTTGAATGGTACCGGGTCATTAAAGTGGTTATTTGGATTTAAGATAGAGAGGATTTTAGAGATGGAGTCTTCGTCATAGTATTCGAAGTCGGTCCAGCGTGCTTGTTTTTTAGGTGAAGCCAGTGAGGATAGGGCGGAAAAGGGGACAGTCTGGAAGGGTTTGAGAATATATGGCGGGACTGAGTTCAATTCCTAATGCTGTGTTTTTATCAGCAAATAAAGAGGAGAATTCCTTCTATGATATTAGAGACTTTGGAGACTCTTTTGGTGTTTTAGCCAGTTTATTTGATTGCTGTTTGACCAGTTCAAAGAGCTTGTAGGGTCTATTCTTGGCATACCCCAGTTCCGATCTGAAGTATTCTTTTTTAGAATTGAGAATGTGCTTGTTGTAGGAGTTTCTCGTCAGGCGGAGAAGTGTTAGATGTGTAGCAGAGGGGTGCTGTCTCCAAATTCATTCAGATTGCCGTGGGGATCTCCAATCCAAGTTGAGGGAACCAGTGAACCAGGAGTTTCTGTCTTTGATTTGTGTTCTTTTTAGTTTTAGAGGTGCAAGGTCGTCCAGAATGTTAGATATAGATGCCGAGTAACGTTCATTAAGGTCACTGACTGTAATTATATGTGAGGGGGGTCAGATTTGCAGTGAGCCTCCAGTTTCATAAGGTCAAAGTTCTTAGTGTCTCTGATCCAGCGTTTGGGAATCACCGGTTGCAGTGTCTTTGTCTTGTGGGTCCCAGGTTAAAGGAAGGAAATGGCGTGGTGGTCAGGCCAATCACATGGATCTATGGAGATAAGTTTGACTGAGGATTCCTTAGAAATGATCCAGTCAAGTGTGGCCCCTTTTGAGTGAGTTGGAAGAGAGCAGGCTTGAGTCAGGGCTTGATCAGTTAGGAGGTCTTTGATGGCGTTGACTTAGGGATCATTAGGGTCATTCCAGTGCAGGTTGAAATCACCAAGGAAAATCTCTTTGACATTGGAGGAAATATTAGTTGTCATGATTTCCAAGAGGTGATCGGGGAATGAGTCATTCAAACCTGGGGGATGGTACAAGATGTGCAAGTTGCAAAGATGTAATGAGTTGCTACAAAGGGAGAGGTATTTGCAGGAGTCAGTGGTGTCCGCCGTGGGTTCCATGACAAGGAGGCAGGATCGGTAGATGCAGGCAATGCCTCCTCCTTTCCTGCTGGAATGTCTGTCCAGTCTAGCAATGTTGTAGTTAGGAGAGACTAATAAGTCCAGGCAAGGGGAAGAGTATTCATTGAGCCATGATTTGGTTAGTATAGCTAGGTCTAAATTTTTGTTCAGGATGAGGTAATCAATATTAGCGGCATGCTTAACTGCCGATTGGCAATTGATTAAGAGACCAGATAGGGGGTGCCTGGGGCAGTGTCAGGGGTCTGGACGGACAAGAAAACAGGTGCAAGGTTGCTTTTGACCACACTTCTGTTGTGGTGGGTAGCTGGCCTGTTGGGGTTGATGGTGACCGTGCTGATGGGGTGTTCGGGACTCATTTCTAGTGGATGAGGGATGGCTTGGACTGAGTTGTGGTCTTGGAGGATGGCTAGGATTTTGTTTCCTGTAAGGTCTAGTGGATTAGAGGTGGCAGTGGTAGAGTTGTAAGAGAGGGCGAGAGCTCAGGATTCCTCCTCTGAAAGGTGGTAAGTTTGCTTGCACGGGCGAAGATGTCTCAAAAGTAGTGGGTGCTTGGGAGGCTCGGCGATCTGTGAGGGGGAGGATTGAGGTGGTTTGAGGTTAGCAAGGGTGAGTTTGGCAAGGTTTCATAAGGTCCTGCATGGAGCTATGGATGCTCTGGGTTAGTTTAGCCGCTCTGGAGTGCAGAATTTTGAGAGCAATATAAGCTGGGGGTGCTAGAGGGTAGGGGGCAAAGGTTCCTGAGCAGTACAGGTGGCATGTATAGGTGGAAGGGGAGAGATGTTGGCTTGGAGGTGTATTAAGCTTGCGGTTTTTGTGGATGGCTGGCGGGGAAGTGATCAGAGGTGTAGGGGCGACTCTGTTGGAGGTGCCTGGGGACGAGCTATAAAGGTTAGGGTGATCAGTGTTGGGAGCCTTTGGAGGGCTAGCTTGATCTATGTCCGGGGTTTTAGGGAGCGTACCAGTTTCCCAGTTGGGGGGGCATTAGGTGGGAGCAGATCAGAGATGTAGAAGAGATTCCATAGCCAGGGTCAGTAGACATGCTGGGGGGCTTAGGGTGAACTGCCATAGCAGCCATTGTGGGGGGATATACGGGTGGCTAAGCACAATAGGCTGGCTGGTCAGTGGGTCATTGGGAACCAGACAAAATATGGCAGACCATGTCGAGGCCCAAGGTGAGTGTCATAGAGTGTATCGGGGGACAGTGGAAGCTGATGTTCCAAAGCATGATGCTGAGCCCAGAACCAATTCAAAACAGGCAATTTGGCATTGATGAATGCTACTGCTTTCCACTTTGCAAAAATGCAGATTCATCCACATCTTCATCCTCTGATATGGCATGTGCCTCACATGTAGGTGGTGGTAGATTGACAGCATCACTGTGAAACACTGACACATCAGGGGGCTGAGATGTGGATGTAGAAGCAGCAGTAGCAGCATTCATCTGTGCCAAGCCTTGATGCAGCAATGCAGTGAGGATCAGCAGTAGGGCATGGAAAATTCGAGCTACATCTCGCTGGTGTGCCGCCGTGTCAGCCATTTGTTCTGTTTGCATCCGCTCCATGCTCTCCATTATTCTCCGCATGCAGCCCAACTCCTGGCTGCCATCGGTGCAGCCACTCTGACTGGACAGTTGTTCTTGTCTCTGTACATGACTCCAGTGATGTCAGCCATGGAGTGTTGGAGAGCATTGAGCAGACTGTATGTGTCTGTGATGTACTGTAGGTGGTCCCAGATGGGACTCAGACACCAATGTACGGCATCGAGTTTGGCCGCCAGGCTGTCAAACCCCACCTGCACCTGATGAGCCATCTCCTGCGGGACCTCTAAAACACGGCGTTGGAATGCCAGTTGTCGCTCCTCAAGGTCCTTGGAGACAGCTGTGGTGGTAGTTGCTTGCTACTGTATGGTTTGTGCAAAGGTGTGCTTTCCACGATGCAGCTGGGTTGCCCTGCTCCTGGAGATGAGATGCTGAATGAGTCTAGCAGCTGTTGGAGGGTGTCTGTGTTGATGGTAGAGAATTCCTCTTCTTCATTAGTGAAGAGTGGGACAGGCTGCGGTACAGGAGGTGATGTCTCTCCCTCTGCAATGTGAAGGGAGATGCAGTTTAACAGTGTGTTTCATGTATGAGCATGCATTGGATGAGTTAACGGGCAGACTCCATGACAGTGTACATTCCGACTGTTTTGGAGGAGATGCTTATTTGATGCGGGATAGTGATTATTTCTAAAACATCACAGATGTAAGGTTGTACTTGTACCTTGTCATCTCACAGTTTGCAGCTATGACAAATCTGATTGCCCAATTTCAACCCACAAGTGGCAGGGATTTCATGCTGGCCTTTCTGACAGGGAATACCTGGTGGAAAGCGTGTTTGGGGGCTCCTAGCAGGGCACCCTTCCCCCTGCGGCCTCCGGTTGATGGCTGAAGGGGCAACGATGGTGCCCTGTGTTAATCCATGCATCTTATGGCTGGCACCTTTTCTCTCTCTGAGCTTGTATTACGGCAGGTTTTTGGCATAACACAAGCTCCCATAGGGAAATGGGAGAATGTGACTGCACCATGTGCAGTCACATCTTAATTAGGTGGTCAGGACAGCCAACCAGAGGTCAGTTGGACCCTATTCCGACACGGTGTTGGTCGGAGGAAACTCCGACCAACATCATAATAGGCTCCTATGTTTTTACACTGTTGGTCTTTAACCGCTGTACGTAGTCACACTAATAATTATTTTACCATTGTCAATATTTACTGACATAGTTATGCAGTGATATAGAGATGCCATTAGGCCAGCACAGAGTAAGAGAAGAGAGTGTCAACTGATGTACACCCACCATAAAGGCTTGCAGACCAAGAGACAGGGAATGAGATGATTCATAGACAGCATGAAGTGTGGTAGGCCATGCCAGAAGGAATGAGGTAATTTTCAGACACTATGAGTTGCAAGAGTTTCATTCAAATACAGGAGTGGCAGAATGAGTTCATGCAGATTCTCTATGTAGGTTAAAGGGTGCTAGAATAAGTCAATAGAGGAAACACAAGATTGGGAGATACTGAAGAGAGAGTGACTGAGCTGATACACTGCCAACATGTGTGCTATAGAGACCAAGGGGATCGGAGATTGAGGTTGACACAAGGTCCACCGAGAACAACGAGTATGTGAAATGCAGGGAGTGCTATTGTATATTAGACATGGGCAAAAAGATAAAAGACAGCTGATTGACCAAGAGGACATAGACAGGAAGTAGTTAAAAGCATAAATGTGAAGCTCTTGACCTGTGTAAGAGACATAGATCCACCATCCCATCTGGAAGTTGGCAATTTAGTCATAATATGAAAAGGGGGAGGCCTTAGGAACCACTGTAAGGCTGACCAGATAGGTGACGTAGACAGTCAGATTTTAATCTGGTGGTAGACTGTGGATCATTGCTGATATGCAGCAAAGGAATTGTTTTATCAGGACTCTGGGGTTGCAAGACAAAAATAATTAAATGGAAAACCACCACCTCATCCAAATCTCAAGCTAGCCAGATGCGGTTAAAACTGCTGCCTCATGTTGTCTACTCTGTCAAACATTTGCACAGCTATTTTTGAATTTGCTGCTGTACATGATTTGAGTCAATATAATACCACAAGTAACTTTTCTCTTTGTGAAAGCATGTAACGATTTCTATTGTTTGCATTTGAGTGCCCTGGATGCCTCCACAGAGATGAAAAGCCTCATTTAGAATCTGGTGATTGGCCAGAAGGCTTGCCTAGTCAGCAGAGGCTATTTCCGCTATTCATCTGGCAGAGGTTCATGTGCCAGAATTAGAGCTGCCCGTTGGGCATACAGGAATCTCTATGTCTTTAGTGGAGTTGCTTTTGTAGTGGCACCCTTGAAGTTACTGATCCTTTGCCAAGCAGATGATGTGTTTGGTGTGCCTCCCCAGCCCAGCAACATTTTTTCGTTTCTGAAAACAAACTCCAAAATAGGGAGTTTTTTTTAGAAACCCCCAGGAATTATCTTCGCCCGTCCCATATCGGCCATGTGCCTTTGCCTGCCTGGGACCACCATGCTTATGGTGGCAGTCCAAGGGTAAAGACATCAATTGACAATCACCTCACACAGAACACAGCTGCTGGAACATCAATGTAATATACTGGGCCAGTGGTGTATGGACCACCAGGTGAAGAAATAATGAGCAGGTGTGTCTGCTTGTGTAAACTTAGAGCTTCTCAATGTCTAAAGAAAGCAGGGAAAACATGACTGCAAAAATGACTCCTGACAACTTCTTGCACAAAACTTTTTTGTTTAGCACACTGTAAAAATATAAATAGTTGAAGCGAAGAAACTGCCAACTTCACCCTGACAATATCTATAAAATGATATATCTTGTTGTAAAGTTTTAATTAATGTCCACTAACTTTGCAAATGACCTTCCCTTAAGTATCCCCTTAAAACATGCCCCAGGCCTGTTATTGCTGCTTGAATGCAGTTTTAAACTGCTGATTTAACTTGCCAATATAATGCCATTTCCTAGCTTTAATTTCCAGTTATTGCATATAAGTCACCTTGAGGTAGGCCCTGGGTAGCCCATAGGGCAGGGTGCATTGTAATGAAAAGGTTGGACATGTACTTTAAAGTGTTACATGTCCTGGTAGCGTATTGATAAGCTCCTAAATTAATTTGTCACTACTGTGAGGCCCACCTGTCTCATAGGATAACATTGGGTTGTCTGATTACATTTCATAAGCAATAACATTTGATTGGGAACAAGTAAGCTGTTCATGTTTTGTGTTTTTGAAATTACAATTAAAAATCCTTCTTGGGGGCGTGGCCAAGATGGCGGTGTGAGTGGACGTGCTTCCCGTAGCTCCTGCCGCCGGCCGCTAGCATAGCGACTTCCACAGCACCTAATCCCCAGTATTTGAGCCCCCCCGGAGAGCGCTTGTCGCCCTGACGGGCTTAGTGCCGGAGAGGAGCCTTGCGGAACGTTCGGGGCTCCTGGAGCCGCGGGGAGAGGTTCGGCCCGAGAGCGGCCTGGAGTGGCCTGGTGGAGTGTGGAGACGAGGAGGCGTGGCTGAGGCGGGCAGTGATAAGCACCCGGCCTGAGAGCACCTCGGCTGGGGCTCTACTACGTGAGAGCCGGTGCACTGGTGGTGGGTCCGGCCCACGCGGTCTCTGCGTGAGGCCCCTGGGGTGGTGTTGCCCGGGGACTGCTGCGGACCTGCCGCCTCCAGTGGGGATCGGCCGCAGAAGAGGTGGCCACTGTTGGGGCTGGCAGGAGAAGGAGGCGGTAAGGCCCTGTCTGGGGGGCCTGCCGACCGGGCGCCATCTGCCCTCTGCCCGGATATCAGACCCAGGGGTCCCGCACTGAGGTGAGGAGCAGAGTGCGGATGTGGGGGTCGCCCAGAGAGCGCTTGGACGGCCACGTGGCTTGGAGAGCCGGCGAGGCGCAGCGGCACGGCGCTACTCCTCTCCGCTGGACTTTGGGAGCCTAGGCTGGACAGGGAGACCACCTGGAGGCGGCGGCAGGTCTGTCACGGGCGCCGGGGCCTGGATGGTGGGGTTAGGGCGGCCAGAGTGACTGCGAGTTGGCGGCCGCCATTTTGGAACCCGAGTCAGGTGCCTGACAGGGTGAAGGGTCGCCCTCTGTGGGGAACCGTGTAGGAACATGTTTGGTCACTGGCATAGCGGACACGCTCTAGAGGCCTGCGGTGGTGCGTTCCCCGGGACGGTGCGGCCTACTTCAGGACTGGTTGCTGGAGCGACGATCGGGTGGCTATGGTGCGTGTTCAGATGGCGAGGCGCAGTCCCTGCTGAGTGAGAGGAGATGGGGCCGGCGCCTTCCTGCCATTCGCGTGGTGGCTGGAGGAACACCAGTGGATCCCACAGAGGGGTTCTTTGAGCAATCGGTGGCCTCTTTGTTTTCAGGTGAGGAACCAGGCTTCCTCATGTGCTTGAGGCCCAGCTCCACCTTGCCACATAGCACCAGCCGCGTCCCGGTTGCGGGCCCCGTGGGATATGTCCACTGTAAGAGGCCGGAAAGATAGGACCATTAAAGACCTCGGGCAGGAGCTGACAGAATGGCCGCTAGCACTCCTACCACTGGAACATCGAGTACCGAGGAGCCCATCACCAAGGCTGTTCTAGAATCCCTCTTCAATGGTCTGCGGGAAGACATTCACGCTCTGAAGAAGGAATTGCAGGAGGAGATTAGAGAGGTCCGACTCGACACAGATGCCATAGGAGAAAGGGTGGCTGACTTGGAGACCAAAGGCGAGGGGCGCGATATTGAAATAGAGGCTCTGCAGCAGGAAATCATCCGTATACATGATCAGCAGGTGGACCTTCAGTCCCACGTTGAGGATTTAGAAAACCTCTCCCGGCGGCATTACATCAGGATCCGCGGGGTGAAAAAGACTCCGACACGGAGGATCTTTTCCACTTTACGCAAGGCCTATTTACCCACATCCTAGGTAGGCCAGCGGACTCCGCCCTACACATTGGGCTTCGAGGAGCCGAAGGAGGAGGAGGGGCCGCCTACCCAGGGGGCAACTGGGGTGGACACCACCGGGTGGTGGCAGCAGCAATGGAGGAGGCGCAGGCCGAGACGTCTGCCCGCGGGGGAGATCAAGGAGGGACAACGAGCGGCAGTGGAGACGGCGGCGATGGAGCTGGCGGCAACTGACAGCGGTTTAACGTTGGGCTGGACACTCTGTGGCATTCCTAAGAGCGGCTGGGATGGGACGAGACAGGTCGGCGGCAGGAGACGAGGCGATGGATTCGGACACATTTCCCCAACACTGTTCTTCACTGTGAATCAACATTAGTGGATGATGGACAAGACTGTTTCCTGTATCCTTCATGTTGGGAAGGGGGGGTTTTCTGGTCGTTTTGCTGGTGGTGGGGAGGGGTTGGTTGTATTGGTTTGTTGGATGCTTCTTGATCCTTTCTGGGGGGTGGTTGGTGTGGGTGGGCGGAGGTGGTGGGGAGGATGGGGTCCAGGTCCAGGGACTCTTTTAGGCTTTGGTGTGTTGCCTACCGTAGATTCGAGAGAGATGCAGGCTTCAGGATGTGCTCCGGGGAGGGGCCAGATGCGCGAGGGAGGTGCTTAGCCCACGCTTGATTTTGCCCAGATAAGGGTCCGTGTGGCCCACACGCCTACCTATGCCTCCGACTGAGTTACGAATCCTCACACTAAATGTGCGGGGACTCAACAATCCAGTGAAAAGGAGGGTTGTTCTCTCCCTTTTGGAGGCCTCTAAGGCTGACATATGCTTGCTGCAAGAGACCCACTTACTGCCGAGGGATTGCCACAGGATGCGGTCTCGCTATTTCCATCTCAAATTTTACTCTTCCTCCTCCACTAAATCTGCGGGGGTGGCTATCTTAGTGGCCCACAGGTTCAAGGGAAAGGCCCTACAGAAGGGCGTGGAGATGAAGGGGAGGTTGTTGTCTCATAGATTCTCCCTCGGAGGGGCGGCCTTCACGATCTGTTCTATATATGCCCCGAATGAAGGTCAGGAAAAGTTTTTTCACTCCACACTCACGGAGGTGGCCACGTCTCCTGATCGACATGTACTGGTGGGAGGGGACCTGAACCTAGTTATGTACAATATGCAGGATAGGTCAGCTCAGCGTTCCACTCAGGCCGGGACACTCTTCGCCGGGGGTTGGCTAGACTGGCAGACATGGGCATGGTGGATTTGTGGAGTCGATTTCATCCAAATGAAAGGGAATACACTTATTATTCAAATGCCCACAAAACCTATGCCTGCTTGAATTATTTTTTAGCCTCCCCTTTCTTGCATGCACTTACAACAGCGGTGGAGATAGGAGCTGCGTCCCTCTCTGATCATTCCCCATGGTGGCAGTGTTTTCCCTGCCCCCGTTATCACGCACACCGCGCTGCTGGAGGCTGCGCGACACGTTGCTGCATCGCGCTAACGTGGTGGACAAGGTCCGGGGAGCTATTAGAGACTATCTGGCGCATAACAGCACTGACACCACATCTTTGGCCACTCATTGGGCGGCGCTAAAAGCGGTACTGCGCGGTGAGCTAATCGTGATCTCGGCCGCCGAGAACGCGGAACGTGCGCGGAAACTAGAGGAACTGTCGCTGAGGACGCGAGAACTTGAGCGCGTGCACCTAAGGACAGGGGCGCCGAGGATTTGGAGGCAGTTGCGACAAGGTAGGCAACAACTGGCAGTATTCACCAAGACCGTGCGGAATACGTGGCATTGAGGGTGAGACACTTATATTACACTGGGGGGGACCGTTGCGGGAGATTGCTGGGTCACGCGCTTCGGGAAACACAACAGAAACAGTCGGTCCAGGAAGTCGTCACGCCGGACGGGCGGGTGGTCACAGAGGACGCAGTCATTGCGGGGGCATTTAGCACTTTTTATACCTCTCTGTATACCGGGTCGGTGCATGACCCGGAGGAAGGTGAGAGGTTCCTGGCTTCAGTCTCCCTCCCTGCGTTGACCCCGGAACAGGGGGATCTTCTGGAATGACCTATCTGGCCGGAAGAGGTGATTGCAGCCATTTCGCGCCTCCAATTGGCAAAAGTGCCCGGCCCAGACGGCTTCTCGGCGATCTTTTAAAAGACGTTTTGTGAACAAGTGACACCACTGCTGACCGCCCTCTTTAATTCTTTCGCGGATGCCGGGGCGATCACGAGACACTTGCTGGAAGCTACCATCTCGGTCATCCCCAAACCGAGGAAGGATCAATCGAGGTGCGATGCATATCGCCCTATATCTCTACTCAATGTAGACCTTAAACTCCACACCAGCATACTAGCGGCCCTCCTCGCACCACTGATGCAGGGGCTGATCGACCCGGATCAGGCGGGATTCATTTCTGAACGTCAGACCGTGGACAACACTAAAAGGGCGTTGCACCTAATTGAGAAGGCCTCGAGAACGTCGGGGAAGAACATGTTGCTTGCGATAGATGCCGAGAAGGCATTTGACCGAGTCCACTGCCTTATCTCGAGCAGGTGATGGTGAAAGCTGGGTTGGGCGACAGTTTCCGTACATGGGTCCTTAACTGCTAATCTTACCCCTCCCCGACAGTCAGGGTCAACGGATTCACCTCGCCCCGATTTCCTATAGAGCGAGGCACACAACAGGGGTGCCCGCTGTCACCCTTCCTCTTTGCCTTGTATATGGAGCCGTTAGCACAATTGATGCGAACCACTCCTGAGGTACGTGGGATCAAATTCGGGGCATACGTCCACACCATCAGCCTGTATGCTGACGATGTCCTCCTGTCCCTGTCTTCCCCGGACACGTCCCTACCAGCCTGTGTGGAGGTCCTGGACACGTTCTCCAGGGTGTCAGGGTTCAAGGTGAATATGAACAAGTCGGAAGCATTGGACCTTTCTCTGACACCGCGTACGTGAGCTCAACTGCAGAGGCGCTTCCCGTTCCGCTGGGTGCAGAAGTCAGTTCCCTACTTGGGAATTCAACTGGCATCGACTTTGTCGGATACGGTCGGGATCAACTACGCACGTTTACGCCGACTCATTCGTAATGAGTTGAACTGATGGAAGCACCTCCCTATGTCTTGTCTGGGTACGATGGCGGCCGTCAAGATGACGGCCCTACCACAGATCCTTTACGTATTCCGCGCCGTCCCCCTACATTTGCCGGATGGCTGGCTTCGCCAGATGCAGTCAGAGCTGGCACAATTTATATGGAATGGCAGGAAACCTCGAATGAAGCTAAGACTCGCGACGTTACCTCCTGAAAAGGGGGGTCTGGGTCTTCCGGATCTCCTGCTTTACTATCAGGCTGTACAATTGAGAACGTTGGTGGAATGGAGCAGGTGGGAGTCTGATTAACACTGGCTCTTTCAGGACCAGGCGGTCGTGGGCCGCCAGCTCCAGGAAGTGCCCATTCTCCGCCATCAACATTGACCTCCCCAATCTTTACGCCTCCTACATCACGAGAGTACTGCTAGAGGACTGGGATAGCACCAATCTTAAGTTTGACTTGACCACCTTTCCGTCTCAGCTCACTCCCATACTCGAGAACCCGGATTTTACTCCTGGGCTAGATGTGGTGGCGTTTGCGAGGTGGTGTCCGGCGGGCTGTAGATGCCTGTTCCATATGTATACCAAGGAAGGGATTATCCCATTCGAGACTTTCAAACAAGAATACCACCTGCCGGAAACAGAACGCCTCCGGTATCTCCAAGCTCGGCATTGGGCATTGCATAGTCAGGTGCGAGAAGGGGCTGATCGACAGCTGCGGCCATACGAATATTGGCTGATTACGAGAACCTCAGATAAGCACCTCATTTCTGATCTATACCGCACACTTCTAGACCGGTACTCTCGGGTGTACAACTCTGGTAGGGCGCGATGGGAAAGGGAGTTGGGGTGAACCCTTAGCACCATAGAATGGGACAGTATTTATTACCGTGCGCGACACTCTGCTTATCATATGGGACTGACCGACACGCTCACCAAAATATTAACATACTGGCACTATGCCCGTGAGAGGCTGCACGAAATGGACCATAAAAGGAAGGCGACATGCTGGAGAGGTTGTGGGGAGAGGGGGTCCTTGACCCATCTTCTATGGGATTGTGTCCATCTGAGGGAGTATTGGAAATTGGTGTTGGATGAAGTAGACGCCCACTTTGATACCGAAATCCCTCGCTTTCCCTCCTATATACTACTGGGTTTGTCCTATCCTGTCACATATCCATTGCGATCCCGCAGGGGCAGATTGATCGCCATCGCTTTGGGTTAAGCATTGCAGAACATTGTGTCCTTCTGGCGCACCACACACACTCCCACTTTTCAGGAGTGGCTTTATCATCTGTGGGCGGTTCTAGACATGGAAAAGCTGTCCCTGATCAAGACAGGGGAGGGGGCTAGATATGCAGAATTGTGGCAACCATTCCTCTCCCTGCTAGCTACGGAATTTAGAGAGGTCACATGTCCTAGGTACTTGCGCCTTCTGCGCTTGACCCAGACCGAATCCCGATGGAGCCTGACGGACCTTATCCTTGCTTGCTTTGGCTGCTGGGCCTGGACCTGGGGAGGGGGGGGGGTTGGTGGGGTGGTTGGGTGGAGGGGAGGATTGGGGTAGGGTGTTTTTTTGAAGGGTTTTTTATTTTCTTGTTTGTTGTTTCCCAATCTTTTGACAAATGTGGCCTATACAGTGGCAGCACCCGTTCAGTGGGGCTTGGTGGGAGACTTTTCGGGGTGGCTACCTACTCGGGGGGTTACTAAGGATGTAAAACACGATACTCTTATCCCCCTCACCTCTTCCCCCTGATTTGAGACGCGGCCGACCCTTCGGGGCTGTAGGCAGCTTGCTGTGTTAAATACTCGATATATTACTGTTATCACTGAATCAATTGCACGGTATCACGCTTCCAGGCTGGCCCATCGGGTTGTAGAGGTTTTTGTCATTGATGTTTGCTTCCACAAAACTAATAAAACAGATTTAATACTAAAAATCCTTCTCAATGGTAAAATCGAATTTTAAATTACAGTTTTGTAACTTCCACTTTTAGAAACATTGCAGTTTCCTGTCCTTTGCTATTTGTTGCCGGCAGTCTGTCCTAGGTCACATAACTGGGTGTAGTTGGAAGTTTGATTTTTTGAATTCCTTCCACACAGTCACTCAATAGAGGGATTCAGTGGGCCTGAATGGGCCATCAACTGGTAGGATGGGGGGCAGGGCTGGGCACAGCCCCACTTGCATCTGAATAGGCTGTGCTCTACCTTGACACAAAGGATTTTTATCACTGCAATGTCCCTGCAGTCAGCTTGGGCCAAGGCAGGGCAGTAAGGAAATGTCAAGCATTTGAAAGAGAAACCTCTCCTACTTTAAAGAAGACACCAGATTAAACAAGGAACTCTCATACTTACTCTCTTTTTTTTTTTTAAATATTTTATTATTTTCACCTGGTATAAAGTTACAAAAACAATCAGATAATATTTCAAAGTAAAACAAGTTCGTCGCGTGCATACATAATCTGCTCTCAACTTATAAAAGAGAGAAAAAAAAAAAAAAGATTCATTACTGTACATAGATCAAAACTTAATGTCAATTCAATTCAATTCCAGTTTCCCCCATATTTTCTCATATTTCTGCAACGATTTGACACCTCTAAGTTCTGCCAACGTACATTCCATGGTGTTAATTTCATTAACCAAATACCAC
The DNA here is from genome assembly GCF_964263255.1 of Lissotriton vulgaris. NCBI lineage: Eukaryota > Metazoa > Chordata > Amphibia > Caudata > Salamandridae > Lissotriton > Lissotriton vulgaris. The sequence goes on along the minus strand of NC_141691.1, from coordinate 645,351,117 downwards.
CATTCCAAGGCGTTAGGTGGGTTAGGGCTGACCCAAGCTCTAGCTAGAGTTAGTTTAGCACAGGATAATAAGATGGATAATAATACGGGATGTGGTTGATTTGTAGTGTATAAGCCTAATATTACTGAAAATATAGGGGATAAATTAAATTGCAAACATTTGAAATGTGTAAAATCAATTAATTGTTTCTTTCATAATGAGGGATATATAGAAATGTTTGGAGTAATAAATTACCAACTAGACAGAACATTTTCAGCTTAGGTATGCATTGTTAAGTTTTTAATTGTTATGTTTTCTGTACGGTAATTGTGTGTCTTTTTGTAGAGAAACAGTCCTGAAGAAGGTGCTTATTATCAACACCGAAACGCTGCTTTGACATTTGTTCTCTTGAACAATTTTTAAACATGGATGTGTAAATCCTTTTTTTTTTAAATGTCTTTATGGATATTATGATGTACTGTTTTTTTATTGATGTATGTAATTGTTATAGTGTATAAAATAACTGCATGAAGCAGAATAAACATATTCATGTTTAAAAAGCAATTTTTAACCATAATTTTGCCTAAGATGTTTTTTGATTACTTGCACACCTTGTGTTCTGCCAAATTGTGTCTATTAATTACCAACATTATTGATTTATGTACTTGATTGTCCAGTTCCCCTTTATATGAGTAAGCTCACGGTTTTTGTGGTTGCTTGGTAGACCTAAAGAATAGGTGTGTTCACAAGTCCGATCTCGGACGCATATATTCTTCTGGACCATATCAACCGTCCATTAGATATATGACATACGGACACTCTAGATTTCTTCTGCACCTTTTCCCCTGGTCCCAGATATGTTAACTAAGGGGGCCTCCTGATTTTTCGCTGCCTTAAGCCTGCCTTGAATACTCAGAGTGCTTTCCTGCTGCTTTAGCCCTGTACTTAATCTGAACCCAAGAATGCATAGTGACTCAAAGGGCTTGTTTGCTGGCTCCCTGTTTAGAGCCACAGGGACATAACAGGCTCCAACCATTTTGCACCAGCACCTGGACCCAACCTGACTAAGTCCTAACCTGTCAAGTGGTTACCCCTCCAGTCCCAAACCCTTGGTGGTGGTGCTAAAGATTCCCAGATAGCCAAACTCCAAAACTTGGGACTTCAAAACTTTTTGGTTAAAATCTGTTCTGACAACTAAAGGGAGACCGTGACCAACTTGCTCAGGTGCATTGCCGGTCAACCTGACTTTGCAGTAGTTCCTGCGACATTCTTCTCTGCAGCATCAACCATTATTCAGCAGTCCCTCAGTGAAGAGGTTTCTGGTCACCTGGGACTCTCATTGACTACAGCCTCCTGCTTTATCCATCTGAAGATTACCCTTTTCCAAAAAAGAGACTAAGGGCCTGATTAGGATCGCGGTTTTCCCGCATCCACCGGGCCGGCGGAAGCCACCGCCGGCCTGGAGGTTGCGGGAAAACCGCTGCAGAGGCACAGAAGACACATCGCCAAATTAGGATGGCGGTAGGTCTCACAATCCGTCCGCTGCTTTTCCGCCGCTGTCACCTTCCGACCGCGGCGGAAAAGCTCTAACATGGCTGGCGGTGTCTGTCAGACACCGCCAGCCATATTAGGATAGCGGAAAACATATGCTTTTCCACGGCGGCTTTTCTGCCATGGAAAAGCATACGGTGACTGCCTTCGGGGGCCCGTTGGAGGCCCCCTTGGTGACGGGGGGTAGGGGGTGCACATGGGGGTACCTATGGTACTCCCCTGCAGCGGGCACCGCGCGGTGCCTGCTGCTTTGTGCACACAAATGCCGTGCATGCGCTTTTAACATTGCGGCGGGAGCAGCTTGAAGCTGCACCCGCCGCAATGTTAAAGATTGAGGATGTGACCGCAACCCTGGCGGTCACATCCTAATCTGCACGGAGGGACCTCCGCAGCCCCTGCGGACAGTCCCTCCTACTCTATGGTGGCGGACGGACTCAGGTCCGTTCGCCATCATAATCGGCCCCTAAGTCCAAATGTATAAATCTTGACAGCAACTACATCCAGTGGCTCCCCAACAATGACGCTCCCTTCTCGAACACCAACTGCAGCTGTGCCAGCTGAACGGTACCTTCTAAGAACAATTTGTTCAAATTTTCCTCTAAGTCCGAAGGCAAGTGCTGACCGGGTCCAATGCACTTTGTGTGTCTAACCCATGCTTCATCGCAGTCGGCCATATCTTTCGACTTTGAGCAGGTCTCATGTGACTAGTTGTCCGTGGTTGGTGCTTTGAACATTGAGGTGCTAATATTTACTAAAATCTCTATAAATTCATAACTCTGGTACTACTGATTGGAGTTTTGTCATTTTGCTGTCAAATAATTTATAAAAGTTGACTTTATTTTTCTAAATTGATATGGGATTTTTCTTCCGTTGTGTTTTCACTTTATTACTGTTTGTGTGCTGCAAAATACTTAAGACATTGCCCCTAAGTTAGGCCTGGCTGCTTATTGTACCAAGCCTCCCAGGGTAAAACAAAGGTTAATTTAAATACTTTTTTGATTCACCCTGACAGAGACTAAGAGACTATGGCTGTTGCATGACCAATGTTAACACCCCAGTCAACAACCCAATTTCTCACACTTCCCATCCCTGAAACCTAAACATCCAGAACTACTCCCTAATGCTACTCCTCCCTCTCTCCTAAAAAACCCTTACTACTCCTTAATGTTACCCTTCCCTGAAACCTAAATATCCTTATCTACCCCTGAAAGCTAATAATCTCTAAGCCCTACCAATCATTTACTACACATTAACTATACCCTTCCCTGAACCCTACACACCCCTTACCAGTCTCTAGCCTCCCACTGCACTGAAATGTGCCCTATAAGGTAAAACCGTTTTTGATTATTTTTTAGTAGACATCATTTTTCAGTCAACGTATTTCAGTCTGCTCATCCCGAAGACATTTTTACAGCAAACCAACTTTGCCTTCCATTTTCAATGGTATGTTATTTTATGCCGATTGTAGAGTGCACTATCAATAGGGAGGTTGTCCAGGCTCGGAGCAGAGGTGGGTCTTGAAAACCTGGGTCTAGGTGGGACTACTTGAAATGAGGCTCTTGTGTGTAGTGGTAGTTCGTTCCATGCTTTAGAAGCAACATAGGAGAAGGCTCAACCACCATATCTGGTATTCTCTGTGCATGGGAAGTGTGCAAGTAGGAGTCTGGATATAGGGAGGAGTCTGGGAGGCTTGTGAAACCAGCTGCAATTTTTGAAGTATGCTGTGGCAGTTTTATGTAATACCTTGAAATTAGGGAAGCTTTAGTGTTGTTTGTTTGTGTAGGGGGAGCCAGTGGCGCTCCTTCAGGTGTGTTGTGATGTAAGTTCATCATGGGAGGCTGAGAGTGATTCTGGTTGTTGAGTTCTCAGTGGTCTGCAGTCTACTGTTGAGGTTTTTTTATCCCGACATACAGGGTGTTTCCCTAGTTTTGCTATCTTGTGATTAGGACTAAGTATGGGCGAATTTTGCGAATCTGGCGTTCGCGAATTTAGCGAATTTGCGAACTCGCAATCCGCAAAATCCGCGAATTCCCGTGAATTTGCGGATTTTTTTTTTGTGTTCGCACGTGTTTCTGACAGTTCGCGAGGATTTGGTAGTAGTTCGCAATTGCGAACTTACTTGTCGGCTCGCAAAGGTCGCGACTATGTTGTTTCTACGTCTGGTTCATCATCACAGCCTCCCAGCACCCTCTGTTTCACCACTGCCACCCTCTCTTTGACCAATGCCACCCTCTGTTACATCAATGCCACCCTCTGGTTCATCATCACTGTAGAAGATGGGGGGGAAAAGCAAGCACACCTGCCCTGCTACAACTGACATGAATTAATTTGGGGTTAGTTTATTAACAACACCTGCCCTGCCCCAACTGACAATAATGAATTAGGGGCTAATTAATGTGTCACTGAATTTGAAGTTCCAGCCTGGCACCTGCTTGTCTGCTCCCTTAGCTGTAAATCAAGACCTTTGTGGCATACAGTTAAGGTCATAGCAGGGTCACACAATTGTTGCAAGCAGGCAACCGAATTCTGGAGGGCCCCCTCAGGAAGCACAACAGGGAATCATTACAAATCATGAGATTGACCTTTTGCACCTGCTCATTTGTTTTGCTTTTGCAGAAATCGTTTTACGGTAATTTCGCGCTATTTGCGAGGCTCGGCGTTGTGCAAAACCGACCGCGGAAGCCGCCAATTCGTGCGAATGAGCTTTATATTTTTTTGCAGCGTGTTTTTTCGCGAGTTTTTTTGCAGTATTCGCGAGTCGCTTGCAGCGCAACACGCGAATTTACCCCAAGGTCGAGTACGGGCGCGGCCATTTTGTTTACGTGACTTATTTCTGTTTCCGCCCGCTATGTATAATCTCGCGAGGTAAGCGCATTGCGAGTACAAGTTTGCACGAGATCGCGAGGAAAATTGCGTGCGTACTTACTTTCGCGCTCGTGAACGGGCGGCCATCTTGTTTTTCATTCATTTCCTGTGTCTGGGCATGGTGTTTATCATCTTGCTATCTTTGCCATCCTTTGCTTGTTTTCCGTTTTTTTTCTAACGATTTTGCTTCCTATCTATCCCTCTCTTTTCCTAGCTGTATATTTTTGTCTTTTCTGCTATTTTTGTTTACTTTTAAACTCTTTTCTTTTCTTCTTCCCTATCCTATTCCTTCTTAATTTTCTACTTCCTACCTTACCTGCCCAGACCATGGTGAAGCCAGGCGCCGTGAAGCTGCCCAGGCACTTGAGGGACGCAGTGGCGGCGGGGAGGAGGAGTCCTGGACCCTGTGCCAGGACAGCATGCGGGCGATTGAGGGGGGAGCAGGTGACACGACGGGAGATCTTCAGCCCAGAGGAAGTGGGCGCGCTGGTCTACTTCGTCCTGCGCCGCCTGCCCAGGACCATCGCGGGAGGCGGCAGGATCGCGGCCGGCGGCTACAACATCCGGGAGCGCCGGAAGCGGTGGCAGAAGGTGTGCTGGGCCATGTCCCAGCTCTCCGGGGTCCAGGGCACCTACAGCCAGGTCACCCACCGCTGGACGGACGTCCTGGACAGGGAGCGCGACCTGCTGGACCAGCTCGGCTTGTAGATCCCCGGGCTTGGTGAGTAGTAGTAGCTATTTCATCACTCACTACTATGTTTTCTCCTGCTCTGTGTTGTTGTATTGCAAATATTTGTTTTTTACATGGAGCAAGCCAATAATGCTGCTGACGATTACATTGTAGTTAAATTATATTTCAAAATCTTCTGTGCATTTCAGGTGCACTGCTCTCCTTCTCAGTGGCGTTGCTACTATGCTTATTTGTTTTCTATTTTGTGGTCTCATTGGCCTGAGTAACAATTATGTATGAGTGTACTTTACAGAACTGCGTAATGCTAGACACTAGGGGGCAGATTACATTTACAAGCCCCTTGCTCCACGTTTACGTTGCCTTGTGTGACGCAACAGCGGCGTAAACGTGGCGCATCCCTGCGAGTCATTTACAGCGTGACGCATCTAGGGAGATGCGTCACGTTATAAAGCCATGGGCCTGCGCCACAATGGGTGCGTTCCTAGTACACAGGGTGGGCGGTCCTGCAGCTGTGCGCCTCGCAAAAGTGCCTGCGTGAAATCTACAAGATTTAACGCAGGCACTTCTGCGACGCTGCTACGTCAATTCAATTCCTTATGCCTGCTTGAAGCAGGCGTAAGGACTGACACAGCATGTTAAGTATTGGGTGGCCCTGAGCATTACTGGAGTTGCATTGCGTTGGCGACGTGACTCCAGCGATGCACCGCTCTTACGTGACTAGATGCTTCACGCAAGTGCCTACCCTTGCGCCAGGGCGCGCCGCATTGTAAATGAGGCGCATCTGCCGTGTCGCAAGGGTAGTTTTGTGTGACGCATTTGATCTGGCGCATCTCTGGAGATGCGCCAGAACGCGTAAGTAAGTATGCCCCAAAGGGGCAGAATTGCAATTACCGTCGCATCCCTGCAAAGTAGCAGGGATGCGCCAGTAATTGTGCGGCCCGCTACCACCACCAAACATGGTGCGCCATATTTGCAATGCGGAGCACCATGGGCCCAATACGTCACCGAAGCTTTACTGCTGGAGTTGCGTCGCAATTATGGCGCAGCTCCAGCAATGCTCTGGGGTACCCTATCTCCCCAATGCTGGGTCAAGCCGTACGTCTGCTTCAAGCAGGTGCAAGGTTTGTGTGACGCATCATTGTCCTAAAGGTGACTGATTGAAATTTTGCAGATTTCCCTCAGCCACTTTTAGGATGTGTTCCAGAGCAGGAATGCCCTCCCTTGCGCCGGAACGCCCCCAGATGGCGCAGGGCTTTATAACGGGATGCATCTCCCAAATGCGTCACGTTGTTATAATATTATACGCAGCACCATGGCGCCTCTTTTGTTTAGCTGCTGTGTCACAAAAGTCACGCAAGAACGGAGCAAAAGAGCCGCAAGTGGCTTAAATCTGCCCCTTCCTTTGTACCCCTGACAATAAGAAAAATAGTGGCGGTGGATTGATAGTTTGACTATTTAAATGACTGGTTATGTAGCAGGCAACTGTTAGTGTTGTCACTGATCTGACTGAAATCACAATGGAGTTTGTCTGTCACTTTGCGTCTTGCCTGCGGACTGCTGCCTGCCAGTCCTAGGTGAACCTTTCAGTACTTTGTTTAGTGAGTTACGTGACATTCGAAGTCGCAGGTCCGCAAATCAATGAAAACTAACCCTAATCAATATAATTTCGCGGAAATATTTTGTTATTGTTGTTTTGAAATGTTTGATTTGGTTGACATTGACAAGCAACAATCATCCATGTTTTCTGTTCTTTCTTTCATGTTGTACGTCAGCTCCCCCCAGGGGCGAGGGGACACAGGAGCAGCAGGCGGCGGATGCTGTTGAACAGGGCCAGGATCGGGCAGGCGAGGGCTCCTTTGCTGGCCCCAGTAAGTTTTCATTTTAGACTAGTACCTATTTTTCCTAGCGTTCCTCATTTGATTTTTTCAAAATCATCTTTGATCTTCTTGTAGACTGTATCTAAATTCTTATCCTGCCTCTACTATGACTCCCTGTGGTATTACTAGATTATTCTTATTAGTCTGTCTGTGTAGCTAACTAAGATTGCACGGTTGACGAAACTCCAATTCTAGTCAGCAATAGCTCTATCAACTTAGTGCAGTGCAGTCCTCTGCGATTGTCCATAATGTCTTTTGAAGTGTTCTATCTGCTTTGAAAATTCCCAACTTTAAAATGTGAATGACCACCAAGAAAGAATAAGATACTACCTTTTGGTTTGGATAGGAGGACAATCCATACCACTACTGTTGAGGGGACAATTCTTCTGCAGAAACAGAACTATGTACAATAAATAGTGCATTGCTTATCAATTATAATAGGCGCTGTTAGAGTTTCCACATACCTCTGTGATAACAGACTTTGAACCCCCAATGTCCTTACTGACTGACTACATAGTGTGGCACAGTCATTTACCTCCCGAATTCATCGATGATTGATCCCAAATCATCATTATCCAACGTAGCTCAAGAGTACGGACTCGGAGTCAGAGTTAAGAAGTGTCAGAGGCACGGACACATGCTTGCAAAAATTGCAAAACCTTTCACTCAGTCACTCTAGTCTGGACCAAAAAACTCAGAGTCTATTTAAGTTTAAAAGCTTTATTAAAAGTAAACACATTTATTAAAATGAAGTCATAATAAAAAAACTAAACGTTTAACTGAGAATGGAAAAGTGGTTAGTGCTGACGATTAATTGAAGACATTTCTTGTGGTCGAGCCGAGCTCTCACCTTGTTTCAACTTGATCTTGTTGTTAGAAGTCCATCTTCTGTCGGTGTGGAGAAAAATGGTGCGTGTTAAAAAGCCAGCCTTCATCAGTTGTGCCAAAAAGTGCAGCAAGAAAACACCCTTCCCTGGAAAAAGGGACATTTTTTTTTACTTTAGAGTACACAGTCACAAATTACATTGTTTTCACATGTCTTCATTCCTAGACTAAATACTAGTGAGTGGTTTATTCTAACATTCTTAAATGCACTTTGTAGGTGGAACATCTGGTGGCGGGGCCAACGCGGAGGTGGTGGTGCTCGACACGGAGGCGGAGGGCAATTCTTCAGGGGAGGAGGCGGCGGTTCCAGTGCCGGCTGTGAGAGTTGAGACGGTGGTGGTGGCGGGCAGAGGTAAGCTCTTATATATTCCTTACTTATTGAGATTGAAGACGTGGCTGGGAAGGAAAGAATATGAGATGCATGGCTGGGTGAATGATGAAGCAACGATTGGTGGAAGGACAACAGCCTGGGTGGGTGACACAGAAACTGTATGTGTCCATATACCTGATTCATGCTACTATCTGACTCTTAGATAGCATATGTGTATCTAGAGCAGGGGTACTCATAGTACGGCCCGCGGGCCGGTGGCGGCCTCTTCCATGGCGGTGCGCAGACCTTGCAGACAATCACTGCTCCCCCGGCCCCCACAGAGCAGAATGGAGATGCAGGGCCACAAAGAGGTGAAATAGAACAAAGCCTTTGCTCTGTGAGGCCGGGCAAGCAGTGATTGTCAGGGTGGAGATGCAGGGGCGCTACAACAAACAAAGCCTCAATAATATGTTATTGGACTTTTAAAGACCTGTTAAGTACTTTGGAGTGGCTGTCTGTGTGTGCGCGTTGAGGAAGCTGTCTCAGCCCGGGCTGAAGCCTGACACAGACAGACACACACACAGTGACATGACAGAGGGGGAGGGAGAGGGAGGGCAGGAGGGAGAGAGAGATGGAGAGGGAGGGCAGGAGGGAGAGCAGGAGGGAGAGAGATGTATGTAAATGCTGGGTCTGGTGGCTCAGTGGATAAAGGCATCTGCTGCAGGGACCTGTGTGCAACCTCATGGTCACAAGTTTTCGTTTTGCTTTAGCCCCGCCCCCTCTGACTCCGCCCCCTCCAGTGCGGCCCTCGGCCACAAACTATACTGTAAATTTAGCCCCTGAGAGAAAGTTTTTGAGTACCCATGATCTAGAGAGAGTAGACGGTCAGTGGATGAACTAAGTGTAACTTTGAAGAGCATGTAACACTGCACCCGCACGTCCGTTCCAGTGTAGGAAAGGCAAGGAAAAGAAGTTGTAATTTTGTCCAAATACTACCATCAATAGTAGCAGTAGTTTGTATTGCAAGCACAACATAGATCCGGTTATTACGGTGGCTACTCCCTACCTCTCTTAATAAGTTTAGTAGTACTCAGTCATTCATGTGTGGATGTATCACTGGTCACTCAATAAAAAGCAAAGCACCTAAAGTCATCCCATATGTAAGCAAAAACATCCCATGTGAAGTGATAGATAATCAGATTATTTATCTTCTTCATTTTTCCATTTCTAGTACTCATTTGCACTGTAGGGTGAAAGTTAAATTAATTAAGCAGTAGCCCTTGTAACAGAGTATTCTCAGTGCCACCCGTAATAGAAAAGTAAGAGCTTCACCACCTGCATGTACTGGACCGGTACAGTAATGCACGTCTAGGTCACTCTTCATGGCGTGCGTCTCTTTTTCTCGGGTGCAAGTTCACTGCGCTGGCATTATGCCGACTTGCAGAAGATAACGTACCAATTTTCCTAAACAAGAGACAAGAATAAGAATAAGACTGGTGTACTTTCATAGTCGACTCCAATGGAAGTCCATAGTGCTCGTAGAAATTGTTCCTTAAACTCCCACTAATGTTAGAGCAAGGATGAAGAAGTGGGAGGTTAGATAGATACTGGCCTCAATAGTTATGTAATGCGCTTGCAAGTTGCTAGTTGTACTGCAACACAAATTTCTGCTCAATGATTGAGTTAATCTTAAAGAGCATTGGTTCCAGACTATGTCTTTCTTTCTTCATATAGATGCTCCTTCCAAACAAACAAGGAGGAAGGAGCTGGCTAGAGCGGCCCGGCAACGGAGGATCGCTGCCACTGTTGCAGAATATCGGTGGCTGGTGGCCCTGGAGGACGACGAAAGTGTGCAGTCGACCACAACAACAACGTCGTCTGCATCGGCCTCCGTGCCCCCACGGGCTGCCACCCAGCACAGTGTTCCAGCCAGACTGAGCCGGGCTGCCAAAGCCAAACGCCAACGCCAAGCAGCAAGGACAACAGCTGCCTCTCACAGCCATTCTAACTGCAAGGCACGCCTGCGCCGCAGTACCCTGAGGGTGTCCCGCCTTCAGCAGGAGCTCCACCACTTTACAAACGTGTTGGAGGGGCTCCGCGTAGAGCACGCCTTGCTCCGCCAGGAGCATGATGCCCTGGCCCAAAAAGTAAACAGCATCCACCCATAGTGTCCCTTGCCCCTTTTTTAGAGACTTTTGGGGGTGGGAATCGGGAGTTGGGTTTGGGACTTTTAAAGGACAACCATTGGGGTTAGGGAGGGTCTTGCGGGAGATTATTTTGTTAGGGATATAAATATACTTTTTCAAACTTTATCTGAGCATACCTGTTTTTTACTGCTTGCCTGGTGGGTGGGGGTTTAACAGTAACTTTCTTTTCCTGAAAATTTAGTTCCATTTTCTTCCTTTAAGTGTAAATGCCCAAATGTTTTCAACACTAAGTGCCTCTCACTGAGTAAGTGAAGTGAATTCAAGAGTCCTAGGACTTTAGTAGTACTACCGTCAGTCTCTCGTCTCTCCTAATACTCCATTATACTCCCTCCCACCAAACGCTTATCTTACCTGTAATTTGTGTTTGAAAGTAGGGCTAGACCCAGGGCTGGCTCCACGGGAAACAGCGAATAAGGTTGGCAATCCTGGGCGGATAACATTTCCTCATAGCGGTGGTACTAGTGGTGTGACACAGTGGCAGTTGCATGCCTATGAAAAAAAAGAAAATTAAATCTGGTTTGTCCTCCTGAGCAATACAACGGTACAATAGAGAATATAGCAGGTGACAGTACACTAGAACAGTACAACATTGTAGCCTAACAAATGGTAAAGTATAACTACTAATTCGGTTGAAGTTCTTTGACATTAGCCATGGGTCTTTGTCAAGCAGAGTAAGAATATATCCTCGGATTTCTTCACCAGCCTGTTGCTATCACCTTATCCTCCCCAGCAAGTGTGTGGATTTATTGCTGTAATTTAGTCACACATCAATCAAAACCACACAGCCCGGGGGAAGAGGGTTAGGGTTTGAAAAATGGATGGGTACGGGGGTTTTTGGGAAAGGTTTTGGGAGACAAGAAAAAATAGCACAGCATGGACAAACAATTGTGAACATAAACAAATCTTTGGGTACAAACCTATCCATCAATCTTTGAAAGTGCATGCACTACTGCATGCATGTCAGTGAAAAGTAAGTAGTACTTTCGACAACTGTGGAAGAAAGAATGGGACAGTACAGGGCGTGTGTGGAAATATTGATAACTATATTCAACATAAGGTCTCTGTTGCTAGATACCTGAGAGCCTTGCTGGTCACTATAAATCCATTCACAACACTCAATGGGGTTGGTCTGGAAGGTATAGTGGATAGAAAAGGAGAAATTGCTCTTTTTCTAGGTGTCCCCTCACTCACCAGGGTTGCCCCTTGGTGACATGCTTCATAATTGGGGCCTTCCCAGTCCTCTACGGGCTGGGTTGTGCTGCGACTTGCGAATTACGTAGGAGCACTTACAAATGACTATGTGTGGTGCAGATGTGATAGTGGAGTGGACTAAGTGATGTGTAAAGGGATCAATTTAGAAGCAGAGAGAGATCCAAGAAATGCAGTCACAGTCATAGAAAGAAACATTGGATACTGTATCTGTATGTTGTTGTAGTTGTCCTGTTGAAATTGGTAAGTAAGTTGCATGCAGAAAAAAATTCCTCTTATTAGCGGCACTCCTCCATTCCATCTGACGCTTCGTCCATCAATGTTGGTCACCAGAAGACAGCCTGTAAAAAAAACACAGCATGGACAAACAATTGTGATCATAAACAAATCTTTGGGTACAAACCTATCCATCAATCTTTGAAAGTGCATGCACTACTGCATGCATGTCAGTGAAAAGTAAGTAGTACTTTCGACAACTGTGGAAGAAAGAATGCGACAGTACAGGGCGTGTGTGGAAATATTGATAACTATATTCAACATAAGGTCTCTGTTGCCAGATACCTGAGAGCCTTGCTGGTCACTATAAATCCTTTCACAACACTCAATGGGGTTGGTCTGGAAGGTATAGTAGATAGAAAAGGAGAAATTGCTCTTTTTCTAGGTGTCCCCTCACTCACCAGGGTTGCCCCTTGGTGACATGCTTCATCATTGGGGCCATCCCAGTCCTCTACGGGCTGGGGCGTTCTGCGACTTGCGAATTACGTAGGAGCATTTACAAATGACTATGTGTGGTGCAGATGTGATAGTGGAGTGGACAAAGTGATGTGTTAAGGGATCAATTTAGAAGCAGGGAGAGATCCAAGAAATGCAGTCACAGTCATAGAAAGAAACAATGGATACTGTATCTGTATGTTGTTGTAGTTGTCCTGTTGAAATTGGTAAGTAAGTTGCATGCAGAAAAAAATTCCTCTTATTAGCGGCACTCCTCCATTCCATCTGACGCTTCATCCATCAATGTTGGTCACTAGAAGACACCCTGTCCACTGCCTGCCTGGCGGATGCTGAATTGTGGCTCGCTAAGGTTAAGCCTGACTCCATCCTTTTTTCCCCATTGCACAGACTGAAACCCGGCCTGTAATTATTCAACGAAAAACAGGAAGTGATATAATATTACAACACCACTGATAAATAAATATAAGGTATGTAGGCTGTGGAGTGCAAAAAGTCACACTTTGATTTTCCTAGTAGACAGTACAATATTTTTGAAATTGCGTACTCTGTCTGAGTCACCTTTTGAAGGATAACTAAGAATGGGCAAATTAATGTAGCGGATCTTTCCCCTCAAGCTAGGTGCACTGTAAACTGTCTTTTAGAACAAAATTAGATCTTCCCAGCAGTGCTCCCACCCAGACCCTTACTAAAGCCAGTCGCAAAAATGTAGAAGACCCCCAATCAAATCTCAAAAAACGAGTCCTAGCAGAAAACTGGTGACAAAACGTTCTTTGAAAGTAAAAGTAGGCCCAAATACCCCCTTATCCACCGTGGATTGTATTCAAACCACTTGCAAGCAACCAAGCAAAAGTATCCATAGCCAGCATCGCTCCAAGACTCAAAACCCCCCCACCCAAACACATGCAATATAAATACTGCTAACCCTAACGAACCCTAAGTTAAGAATAGTGGCAAAGGCTTTCTTTAACTATGCCACATCCCCCCTTTCCTACCATGGATTTTCTTCAAATGACTTGCAACCAAAATTACACATTCTCACGAGTGCTCTAAGACCCCAGAACTCAGTTGCAAAAATCTAGAACACCCCGAAACACATGCAATCCTGCTGCTAGGGCTAACCCTAACGAACCCTAAGTTACAAAAAGTGCCAAAAGGCTTTTCCGCGTGGATTTTGTCCCAACCACTTCTATCTGGTATTAGACCTTCCCAGGAATGCCCCAAGACCTGCCAACCCACCCGCCAAAAAGCATAACACCCCCCAACAGGCCAAAAGCAAAATCTCATACTTACAATATTTCTCGGCCTTCGGTCCAAACGCGCTGTGTAGCTAGGCCTTAAGTCCGGTTTACCACCACGGATTTCCTGAAAAGCAAATGCAATCAAGATTAGAGTGTCCCAGCAGTGCTCACAGGCCCCGAAACTCACCCACAAACACCAGGAAGCCCCCCAAACAGGTCCCCGAAAACGCTACGTTGAGCGAAATGTCAGAAATAGCAGAAAAAAAAACGCGTGGATTTTGTCCCAACCACTTCTATCCAGTATTAGACCTTCCCAGGAATGCCCCAAGACCCGCCAACCCACCCGCCAAAAAGCATAACACCCCCAAACAGGCCAAAAGCAAAATCTCATACTTAAAATATTTCTCGGCATTCGGTCCAAACGCGCTGTGTAGCTAGGCCATAAGTCCGGTTTACCACCACGGATTTCCTGAAAAGCAAATGCAATCAAGATTAGAGTGTCCCAGCAGTGCTTACAGACCCCGAAACTCACCCACAAACACCAGGAAGCAGCCCCACAAACAGGTCCCCGAAAATGCTACATTGAGCAAAATGTCAGAAATAGCAACAAATAAATCGCGTGGATTTTGTCCCAACCACTTTTACCCGGTATTAGACCTTCCCAGGAATGCCCCAAGACCCGCCAACGCACCCGCCAAAAAGCATAACACCCCCAAACAGGCCAAAAGCAAAATCTCATACTTACAATATTTCTCGGCCTTCGGTCCAAACGTGCTGTGTAGCTAGGCCATAAGTCTTGTTTACCACCACAGATTTCCTGAAAAGCAAATGCAATCAAGATTAGAGTGTCCCAGCAGTGCTCACAGACCACGAAACTCACCCACAAACAGCCGGAACCCCCTCAAAGAGCACCTCAAAGGCAAGCAAGTCAGCAAAAACACCAAAAAATTTCCGCCTCGGATTTGGTCCAAACAACTTTTATCCGGTATTAGAGCTTCCCAGCAATGGCCCCAGAGCCGTCAACCCAGGAGAAAACGAGTAGAAGACCCCCAAACAGCTAAAGAGCAAAAGTACAAAAATGGGGACTTAGTCATTTTTTGGCAAATTTCCCAAATCACTCCGCGCGCGCTCTGCAGCTAGGCCCTAACTCCCCTCTGCCACCATGGATTTGCTTCAAACCTCTTGCAAAGTAAAGTATCCATAGCCAGCAGTGCTCCCAGACCCCGAAACCCACCAACAAACACCAGGAAGCCCCCCAAACAGGCCCCCGAAAACGCTACGTTGAGCGAAATGTCAGAAATAGCAGAAAAAAAAACGTGTGGATTTTGTCCCAACCACTTCTATCCGGTATTAGACCTTCCCAGGAATGCCCCAAGACCCGCCAACCCACCCGCCAAAAAGCATAACACCCCCAAACAGGCCAAAAGCAAAATCTCATACTTACAATATTTCTCGGCATTCGGTCCAAACGCGCTGTGTAGCTAGTCCATAAGTCCGGTTTACCACCACGGATTTCCTGAAAAGCAAATGCAATCAAGATTAGAGTGTCCCAGCAGTGCTCACAGACCCCGAAACTCCCCCACAAACACCAGGAAGCCCCCCAAACAGGTCCCCGAAAACGCTACATTGAGCAAAATGTCAGAAATAGCACAAAAAAAATTGGCGTGGATTTTGTCCCAACCACTTCTATCCGGTATTAGACCTTCCCAGGAATGCCCCAAGACCCGCCAACCCACCCGCCAAAAAGCATAACACCCCCAAACAGGCCAAAAGCAAAATCTCATACTCATAATATTTCTCGGCCTTCGGTCCAAACGCGCTGTGTAGCTAGGCCATAAGTCCGGTTTACCACCACGGATTTCCTGAAAAGCAAATGCAATCAAGATTAGAGTGTCCCAGCAGTGCTCCCAGACCCCGAAACTGACCCACAAACAGCCGGAACCCCCCCAAAGAGCACCTCAAAGGCAAGCAAGTCAGGAAAAACACCAAAAAATTTCCGCCTCGGATTTGGGCCAAACCACTTTTATCCGGTATTAGAGCTGCCCAGCAATGGCCCCAGAGCCGTCAACTCACCTGCAAAGAGGTAGAACAAGACCCCCACAAGTGCTGAGTCTTTCTTCATTGGGCGTAAACCAGCCCTCTGCTTTGAAGGAAATAGGAGTCTGGAGGAGGAGGATAGAGGAGCATGTTCTTGTGAACTTGTGAACCTGAGGAATGCAGACTGCAGCACCTTCAAATCAATTAGAAAACAAGTGAAGACAGTTCTGCTGATGGGCTTGTTTTTGTGATTATGTGATTAAAGTTTGAATTATATTAACTGTGCACAGCAAAGAAAGACAGACACACAGGAATAAAAGTGAATAAGGACAAAAAAGAAAGTTATTGATTCGTTGTCTCATTTTCAGGGCTCGGTATCACGGTCCATGAATAAGAATAAGTCTACGTCATCAAACTCTGCGAATTCAGGCATGGTGAGCTCAGTGTCACCTGACAGAGAAGAAATTCCCTCATCTATGTTGATGTTCACCTCGTCTTCATCCGGCGCGCTTTCTCGTACTCTGAAATCTGGTGGTGTGAGGTGCTGATTCATCTTGATCATTGTTAACCTCTCCACATTTTTGGGCGAGAGCCGGCTCCGTTTGGAAGTTACAATGCCACCAGCAGCACTGAAAACACATTCAGAAGACACGCTTGCGAGTGGGCAAGACAAGTAGTTTAAAGCCAGGTTGGAGAGCTGTGGCCACAATTCTTTTTTCCCATGCCAATACGCCAATGGGTCAGCATTAACATAGACCTCTGTTGAGTCATTCAGATAGTCCTTCACCATCGACCCAAGGTTCTCCTCCAAGGTTCCTCCACTTTGCTTAGCTGTTGCTGTGACCTTTTGAGAACCAAACCCAAGCCGGGCTAGACAATCCTCTTCAGCCTCCAATGTTACTGTTGTGTCTGGTGGTGCAGATGATCCGGTTGCCGGTCTCTTTAACGGCTGGGAGGTCACTTGTGCCGCAGCCACAGGTGCAGAAGTGGATTGTTGTGACTGGGGATGGCCTGCTGATGCTGATGTACTGCCTTTTCCTTCAATTTGCTGCCATTCTCTTTCAAACCTCTTGGCTGAGGAGGTTAGCCACTGTTTGTACGTTGTAACATCTTCATCAGCAAAAGGAAAGAATGCTTGGCCTGCCAGCGCCTTTTTGTGGCGTGGATCCAGAATAGTAGCACAAATGTAATGCTGGTTTGAGTGGATCATTTTAAGACGTTCATCACCTTGTAGGTGCTCTAATAATTTCTCAGCCAGAACAAAAGGGTCTTGGTTTTCTTCATCTTTTTCAAACACAGAACACAACTCCTTCAGTTGGTGCTCCAGCATGTACAACAATGGGTAGCTTTTCCCAAATTACAGTCCTCCTTGCTGACTGCACGCGTGAAGAACTCAAAAGGATGAAGCATGCGTGTCAGGCTTTTAACTATGTTCCATTGCGCCGCACCCATCCTCAAGTCCTCCTTCTGAGCTGTACCCTGTGTTAAGAAATAGTGATCGAGCACCGTATACTGCTCATACAGACGCTCAAGCATGTAGAAGGTTGAGTTCCAACGTGTTACCACCTCCTGGATGAGTGCTTTCACTGGCATTTGACGTTCATATAGCAGGCTCCTCAGATGCTTCCGGGCCTTAAAAGAATGGCTGAAATGGTTGCACATTTTTCGGCAGGTGTCCACTACTCTGTACGCTGCACTGTCTTTATCACTCAAGAATTTTTTGACAACCAGGTTTATACAGTGCGCCAAACACGGCACTCTGAAATAGTCACCCAGCTGCATGGCCTTAACTATATTGGCGCCATTGTCCGTGGAAACATAACCAACCTGGCGTTTTTTGGGGGACAGCCAGTCAAGGACCGTTGTGTTAAACACATCCAAAATGTTTTGTGCTGTGTGACGTTTCTCCAAACCAAACATGGCTAGTGTTGCATGTTTCCGAGCAGCTTTAAAAACAATGTCCGGGTCAACACCTGCGTTTAGCTTTGCTTTAACCCCTGAAAAAGAGACCCAGTGTGCAGTGATGCACATTTAATCAGCGCCTGCGCCACTGGTCCACATGTCTGTTGCCAGATTTATAGTGTGAACAGCACTCTTCTGCAAAGCTGCCCCAATCACCTCCAGAACATCTTCATGTAGTGCTGGAACCGCAACTCGGGCAAAATAGAACCGGCTAGGAACCTTCCATTTAGGGCAGAGCGCTGCCACTAATTCTAGAAAACCAACCCCTTCTACAAAAGAAAAAGGGAGAAGGTCCAGAGCTAGCATTTTAGCCAGCTAAGTGTTATACAGACGCGTCAGTGGGTGGTTGCGTTCATATTGCGCTTCTGTAAACAACATCTTTAATGTTGCCCTGGACCAAGGATTTACGGGATGATGATGATGATATCTTCTGCCCAGTTACGCTCGCTGATAAACTTTTTCGCATTGGTGTCTCACTCTCTCCCACACTCTTAGTGTGGCTCACATGGGGTGTGCTGCTGACAGGGGTACACTAAAGAAGTCCCAAACTGGAGACTTGAAATGTCTTTGGGGGCCGGAGGAGGCGGCGATACTGGTGGTGGTGGTCCTGCTGCTAATGCCAGATGAAGTGGAGGATGTGGATTGCCGAACTTCAGTACGTTTTGCACTTTCACCACCACTAATTGAGGTCGAGGTGGATGGAGGTCCCTTCTTGCGAGGAAGAAATATGGAAGCGGTAGGTGTTGGTGTACTAGTTAACTCCAAATCCAATGAATGTTGTGTTTCCATTGCCTCCTCGTCGACATCATCATCACGCTCAGCAGCTTCTCGGGATAGGGTCAAAATGTCTCTTTGCTGCATGCCCGCTGGGGCTGCAGTGACCTTTATGATGACTGGCTCGTCGTCGTGAGAGGCTTCATCAGCAGCAGTATCCGTCACTTCTTGTTGAGCCTCATCACACTCCATAGCTATGAGTTTTTCGATGACCTTCCTTTTACGCTTAGGTATCTTTGTCAGATCATGGTGTGCCTCACTCTCAGACTGCCGTGATGATGGTTTCCAATCTTCATCCAGATTAAGATCATCAGAAGGAGGTGGGCTTGAAGAAGATGTAGACACCCCCCTTGATCTTTTCCTTGCTAGGGATGTGGAAGACAATGAATGATCATCAGGAGGAGTGGCTTCCTCAGATGATACCTCAGTTTGATTGTCAATTTCCTGATGTACCCCTACTTCGGGAGGAACAACTATTGTGGGCACTTGTGACCCTCCATGCACCTCTGCTTGCGCATCTCCTTGCGCTGCCTCTCCTTCCACATGTACTTGGGCTTGTACTTGCACATGGTGTTGTTGTTGCGGCTGTGGTTGTTCAACACTTGTCAGATGAGTTACAACAACCTGTGTTGATTCAGGGACTTTGCTGCTACTTTCTTGCGATGAGCCAACATCACTGGTCGATGGTGATTGAAGAAGTACACTGACTGCCTCTGAAGCACTCAAGGGCTTTGACTTAAGTTGGCGTGGTGGTGGAGGCACTGAACCCAATGGAGCGGGGGTGCTGCTCCCAGCTTGGTCCCCAGCAGATCCTGCTTCTGCTGCAGGCGTACTTTTTTTTTTGCTCCCAAAAAACGCGGCGGCCGGCACACCAGCCTCCTTGGTAACTTGCTTCTTCTGCTCCTTACTAGCAACTTTCTTGCTAGAGGAGCTACTGAGACGTTTTTTTGGGGCCATCTTCTTCAGAGCAGGTCAGACAGCAGGCCGCAGTTGCACGAATTGTAGAGTTGTCTGAGGCCAGACATGATGTCGCGTGACGTTATGCTGCACACACACACCGCTGCAGGACTTCTTCCTGGCACTGGTGGTTCTCTTGAGTCTTGTGCACCTAAAAGCAATGGAAGACAGAGGAACATCAGTTCAGTTATACACCCCAAAAAAATCGAAAAAAACGGAAAAATCAGCACAATCCCATGCCCTCCATGATGCTTAAATTCAATACACCCCACAGAAAGACTAGGCACATGCAACACTCACTAGTCACTACCCCTGGTGAAAAGGTCACAACAACAGGCCAAAAAAACGAAAATCACAGAAAAATCAGCACAATCCCAAGCCATCCAGCCCCTCCATGATGTTTAAATTCAAGACAACCCACAGAAAGACTAGGCACATGCACCACTCACTACCCCCTGGTGAAAAGGCCACAACATGCCAAAAAAACGAAAATCGCAGAAAAATCAGCACAATCCAAAGCCATCCAGCCCCTCCATGATGTTTAAAATTCAAGACACTCCACAGAAAGACTAGGCCCATGCACCACTCACTACCCCTGGGCATAATGGATGAAAGCTAGGCAAAATGGGTGCAGGCCTGAGAACACTGCCTGCATTCAAAATGGCCCCCTCCATCACAGCACATGGCCAGGGCCTGTAGCAGCACTCAAAATGGCCCCCAACCACATGGCTTGTCCACAACAGGCCAAAAAAACGAAAATCACAGAAAAATCAGCACAATCCCATGCCATCCAGCCCCTCCATGATGTTTAAATTCAAGACAACCCACAGAAAGACTAGGCCCATGCACCACTCACTACCCCTGGGCATAATGGATGAAAGCTAGGCAAAATGGGTGCAGGCCTGAGAACACTGCCTGCATTCAAAATGGCCCCCTCCATCACAGCACATGGCCAGGGCCTGTAGCAGCACTCAAAATGGCCCCCAACCACATGGCCTGTCCACAACAGGCCAAAAAAATGAAAATCACAGAAAAATCAGCACAATCCCATGCCATCCAGCCCCTCCATGATGTTTAAATTCAAGACAACCCACAGAAAGACTAGTCCCATGCACCACTCACTACCCCTGGGCATAATGGATGAAAGCTAGGCAAAATGGGTGCAGGCCTGAGAACACTGCCTGCATTCAAAATGGCCCCCTCCATCACAGCACATGGCCAGGGCCTGTAGCAGCACTCAAAATGGCCCCCAACCACATGGCCTGTCCACAACAGGCCAAAAAAACGAAAATCACAGAAAAATCAGCACAATCCCATGCCATCCAGCCCCTCCATGATGTTTAAATTCAAGACAACCCACAGAAAGACTAGGCCCATGCACCACTCACTACCCCGGGTGAAAAGGCAACAACAGGTCAAAAAAAAGAAAATCACAGAAAAATCAGCACAATCCCAAGCCATCCAGCCCCTCCATGATGTTTAAATTCAAAACACCCCACAGAAAGACTCAGTGCACCCACCACTCAGTACCCCTGTGCAAAAGGCCCCAAAACAGCCCAAAAATCGAAAATTCCAAAATTGTAGTTGCAGCAACTGTAATGCCCCAAACAAACTTACTTGTGAAATTTCTAATCAAAAAGTGATCCAAAGAAAGTCAAAAAGGCCTCAAATCCAAATATCCAGCAGCATCCACAAAAAGTAATCCTTCCAGCTCCAGATCCAAATGAAAAGTGACCAGGAAATGGACAAAGCACTGGGAGGAGCCTGCTGGACAGGAACAGGAAGTTGAAGACTGTGGGGCACTTCCTTCCTCCCACCCCCCCCTCCCCAAAATGGACTCCTCGCAAAAAAATTGCAGGCAAATGTCAATCTGAGGAGTTATTCAGATAAAAATCATCATTTCCAGAAGGTATATGCTGCTTGCTGGTGGATTTCTTGTGCAGAATTGCAAATTTTATATTTTCGCGAGTGCGAGATTGTTGCTGCTCGCCGCATCTCAAAGCTCGCAATTGCGAAGTACCGCGATACGTGACCACGGCGTACTCGCGTTGACAAACTCTCGCTGTAAAAGTTGGCAAGCCGCGATTACGTAATCGCGCTTGCCAAATTCCCGCGGGATCCCGCAGCAAGATCCAAAATGGCGCAGCACTCGCAAAATATCAAGAAAAATAACTCGGCAAACGATGAATGACGGGAAGTAAACGCCGCGCGCCGCAAAAATTGTATCACCAAGAAAAAAAAAATCCGCTGCGTGCGAATTTGCGGATTTTGCGGGAAATCCGCGAATCTCGCGGATTGCGAATTTACCGAAAATCCGCAAAATCCGCGAGCGTAACGGATTTTCCGCCCATGCTTGATTAGGACACCTGTGGTGGTTTTCTGGGTGCTGATTGTGAGTTATTTGAAAATCTTTATCAGAGTCTTCCCTCAGGGAATGTAAGTGTGAGGCAGTGATGGCACTGACTTGGGTGGTCATGTTAAGTTTGCCATCATTGTCGATCCAGAGGTTTTTGGAGTGGATGATGGGGATCGGTGTCAGCCTAGCTCTGCTGTCCACCAGGTGGAGTCCAGCTGTGAAGTGCTCTACCAGAATATCACAGTTTTGGTCTTTTCATTGTTCAGCTTTAGACAGTTGGTCTTCATCCACTGGGCAATGTCAGTGATGCAGGCATTGAACTTGACCCATGAACTAGGCGTCTTGACTGTGAAGGAGAGAATGAGTTGTGCGTCATCAGCATAGGAGAGGACGTTGATATCAGGAGAGTGGATGATGCTGACTAGAGGGATTATGTATGTGTTGAAGAGGGTTGGGGTCAGGCAAGATTTTTGCAGACCTCTGCAGATGAGGTAACAGGCCTCAGAAGTGTGCGCTGCCAGGCTGGAAGGATCAGATTCATTGAAGTGTGTGTCCTTGGATTCTGATATTGTGTAGGCCTTGCTTTAGGATGTGATAGGAGACCGTATCAAATGCTGCGTAGAGGTCCAGGAGGATGAGGGCATTCGTGCCTCCTCTCTCCAGAGTCATGCAGATGTCATCAGTGGCAGTGAACAGGGTAGTTTCCATGCTCCGATTAGTTCTGAAACCAGACTCCGTAGTGTCAAGAAGTTGTTGGTCACTGAAGTATTCGCAGAGATGTCTGTTGCTGATTTTCTCAAAGACATTTGCCAAGTATGGAGTTCAGTATACAGTTGGTGATCCTTGAAGAGTCCATGGAGGGTTTCTTCAACATCTGTGAGGGTTGCTGAAGATGTGGAGCCATTCAGAATGTCTGAGCATGATGTTGATGAGTAGAAATCCTTTGAAGAAGATGTGATGGGCTCAGAGGTCTGATGGGACTCCTTAGAGGATGGGCTTCATTGTAGTAGCGTTTTCTTCCTAGGTGATCATGGTCCACGTGGTCAGCATTTGTCTTGGGGTAACATTGGGAGGGGCTTGGCAAGGTCTTCAGGTCCAGTTGTGGGTTGAGGTTGCTGTACATGGAAGTTAATTTGTTTCTGAAGAATTAAGAGAGATTGTTGTAGAGGTCCTGTGATGGTCTGATCTACTTGGAAGTGGCCGCTGGAGAGGTGAATCCTTCACAATGGTGAAGATTTCTCTGTTCTGTTGGTACTGGGATCAATGCAGTCTGTCGGAGAGTTGTGCTTGGGCAGCCTGGATCATTTGGTGTTAGCGTCTCAGGGAGTATTTGAATGTTGTCCTGTCTTCATTGTTCTGGCTGATTCTCCATTTGCACACCTATATGTACCAACTGAGCTGGGATCAAAAGGCTGATTCACGAAGGTAAACCTACACTTTTGGGTAAGTGTACTACTTTTTGGACTAACTTTGCTATTCTGTATTCATAAAGATAAACTTAGACCAAAAGTCTTACTTTAAAAGTAGTAACTTACGTTTCTGAATACTGAAAAGTAGTATACCTATACAAAAGTGTAAATTTACATTTGTGAATCGGGCCCTAGATATTGTTGTACTGTTGTGTTTGAGGGGGGGCAGGGAGCCGGGGCAGGAGACAATCTATTTAATGGACCATAGCATGACAAACAACAGATGCCTGCTACTCAGTTCTTTCTTAGTGAATGCTTAGTAGCACATACAAAATTGTTATCCATCAAACAAAAAGGCTGCATGGTAAACCTGAACATCACAGTCAAACTCAGCTCAATGAGCTAAATAATGTTTTACAGACTTTCACATAGGCTCTCCTCCTACCCTCATACACATATTGTGATAAATACTGATCACATCTCACAGACATAAATGTTTTTGCACCTGTCTATATGTTTTCATACTTGGAAGGGCTATTTGCAAGAAATGAATTAGCGACAAGAATATATATTTTCTGATGACATGTTCTATGGCCTCTGATGTGCTCAAAGATTTTTGCAAATGATGAAATATCCCAAAATACGATTCTGTAACTCTGTCTAATCCTTCTAGGTCATTCAGCAAAATACACTTGAATTCTACCTTTTGTAGCCATATTCAGTGGAAAACCGAACATAATGTGTACAAAACATCAGATAAAGGATTATCATCTTTTCACAGTAGGCTTTTGAAACAAGTCTTGCATTTTGTCTTGAAACATAACTTGCAGTTTTAGCACAACTTTCCTTTCAGTGCAACAAATTAATTTTATAACAAATTAGCACAATGGACGTGTATTCCTTTAATTGAAAATGTTACCAATAAAGCAGCTTTTATATTAAATTAGCACAATGGACGATTATTCTTTTAATTGAAAATGTTACCAATAAAGTAGCCGTTCCTGCTTGAAATTCGGTTCAGACAATACGTAACCACAACAAATGCGTGTCAAGATTATGGAAAGCAAATCCAAGAGAATATTAATAGTCTGAATTCCGCCTAATGGGACTAGAATCACACCCAGGGCAGTTTGCCTGTTTCAACAAGGTGAATGTCATCTGTTAAGTGTTTACCTTAGAATCGCATTTTCCAAATGAGACATGATTACCGCTGTTGCATTGTACGATGAGCAGGCTATTTGTATGCATGCAAAATGTCGAGGGTTATGTGCAATTCTAACCTTTCATATATCTATTAAATCTTTGACAAAACATTTGATGCCGAGTACAGTTCAAGTAAAAGTTGAATTGAAACTTAATATGAGACATTTCTTGTTGGAGGATCCAGCAAGTGGAATCTCCCAGAAAGGCGTGGAATTTATGACACATCATCTCTTCCACTTAATGACAATAATTTGCACAATTTAGCCTGCAGGAGGGACTCTCCTCGTCAAGCAGCAGTTACACCCCAACACTGTACACTATTTGCAGAGGTAAAGTGATTCAGAGAGGCATTGCTAACTGGCTATACTGGCCAAAATATGCATGTTATTACCAGAAATCCTTTAAATAAGCAGGTAGAAATGATATAGCGTATTAGCAAACTCGAGACATTTTCTTGTTTCTGGTTATTAAGCTAACGCTTAATATGCAGGTTTGGAGTCCAGTTCACACATTGTCTGAGCTTTCTTTAAACATGCAAAAGGGAGTTTGTTAGAGCAGCAGGGGGATCCCAGGCAGACAGACAGACAGACCGACTGACCGGGGTGGTCATCACTGTGTAGCTATAGGTAGGTCAGACTTCCCATTAATAGAACGTTTTTGTATCACTAATAATGTTCTCACTGTTTGACGAATCTTTAGGTAACTTTCAAAGAATAAAGCTCATCCACCTCAGCTCTTTCATGTAAAGACTAGGGGTGATCTGTCATGAGGGACCTGAGAAAAAAAGGCGTCCTAAAACACTTTTTTTACATGCATTTTCCATAGGAAAATTTAGACAGTACTGGAGCCAAAATGGCTGAACAGAATTATCTTCAATTTGTCAGAAGGCTAAAGCTTTTTTATTTTTTTTAACCGCGTTTTATATAGCACGAACTTGACCCAAATCATGTATCAGAGCGCTTTACATAGCACCAGTTGCATTACATGAGGTCACATTTATTTTCTTTGTTAGGCACGGGGAGATTAAGTGATTTGCCCAGAATCACGAGATGTTCAGCGTCATTGCTGAGACTCGAACCCAGTTCCTCAGACTTGAAGTCGACCGTTCTAACCCTTAGGCCAACTCATCTCCATGTTTGGACGTTTGGATACTGAGGGGGATATTCACAAGAACGTGTGGTAAACATCACCAGAGTTTGCTGACGCAACTTTTCACATCGCAGCCAATCTATTGCGGGAATATCACACCGTATCAATGTGGAATTCACAACGCAGTGGTACCATGCAATAGTCCACCGATAACACAGCCAATGTCTGCGAGACAACAATCTCGATGGAGATAAAAAAACGGACCACAACGCAGAAAAAAGTGCGATGAGCTCATTCGCGTAAGTAAATGGTCTTCTGAAGACCTGTGAAGTACTCGGGTATGGCTATGTGTGTGCCCGGGAAGCTGTCTCAGCCCGGGCTGACACACACGACATGGGGGGCCTGGGGTGCTTGCGGTGAGCATTAGTTGCAGCAATGGTAAATGAAGGCGGGGAAGGTGAGTGGTGGATAAGAACCCTCCTTATGGTGTGACTTCAGAGTCATAATGGCCAGTCCTCCCTTCTCCACCGGAAATCCACATGGCCCCCACATGGGGCTGGTAGGGATGGGAAAAAAGATTTTTGGGCAAGTCTCTGCACTGCAGTTAATTGCACCCCCAGGTTAATCTACAGGACATGCACTTCAGCCATGCGCATGGGGATGTGAAGTAGGCTGGCACCCCGCCTCCATGCAGCTGTCCCCTGGGAAGGCACCCTCCGTGGTCCCGCTCAGATGCTCACACCGGGAAGGGGGGAGAGAAGGAAGAGGGGAGGCCGCTGAGGCCAAACAAAGCATGACTCTCCAAATCATGGGGGGTCGTTTGGGCAGTAAAATTGGGACAGCCCCCCTACCTCCACTGCTCTAATGCCAGGAGTGATGCCAGCGTCCCCACCTCTCGTGTCCCCTAGGGCCAGGCCCCTCACCACCACTCTTGGGATCTGCTGCTTAGGGCAAGGCCTGCTCTGCCTGGCTGCCGGTGCCAACCACAACTCCGATGCTGCAGCTCATGCATCTCCCAGGATCGGGCCTCCAGGTGTCTCTGCGCCCCTGTTTACTTGCCTGGGTCTGCAGCTGATGTTAGCCTGCATTGCAGGATATATTTCCCCTGGGACCCAGCCTCAGGCGGCCCTTCAGGGGTCACCATACCATGTGGGGCACACTCCGCTCGCCTACTGCAGATAAGCCCTCAGACCGAGCTGCACATGGCACCCCACTCAGACATTGGTCTTGTGTTCTCCACCAGCAGCGGGGGAAGAACGGAGGCACAAACCAGGCACCTGTGGGTCTTCAGGTGTGCCTCTTGGCTGTGTTCACTTTCATGCAGCAGGTAGTCATCCTGCTTAACACCAGCAAAAGTCAAGTGTAAAGTCCATTGTGCTAGCGCGGCTAATCACCTGTTTTTGTTTCACTTTGCAGATCTGGCAGTTTGTTGTAAATGTTGTGATGTGTTGTTTTTCGTGCGTTTTTGCACGGGAATGCCTACTCTGCATCTCATTAGAGTTATTTGGTCGTGTCCAGAGTGGGGATACATTTGGGTGCAGTTATCATGGGATTACTGTTGTTAACTGCAGTTTGCACCAACTTGTGAATAGGGAGTTAATTCCATCACCACTTTTGATGCATTAAAGTGGGGATAATTCTGAGTTAATTCCTTGTGAATATGCCCCTGAATCTTTTACTACAGGGATTCAAACAGCTCCCATCAATGAGGGAAAGTAAAATTTGTCACCAAGGCACTCATCTTCCTGGAGGCTCATCCCTTGCTCATTTTCTAGGCCACTGCTCTTCTCCTGATTCATCTGCTTGAAAGGTTTTACTCCTGAGTGTCACATGTGTGTTTCCTCCACACACTGCACTTCGCACCAGCTCCATGTCCTGTGGTCTTTACAGCAAGGTTCGAAATTACAATGTTGGTGAATAATATGGCCATTGGCCCCTTGAATTTGGCAGCTAAACCACAGCAAACTCCTGTGCGTCTTTTAAAAAATGCTAACAAAGTAGTTCCACTGTACGCTGTCAAAATCTTTTTGAGCACTGTGGCTTCGCATAGGTATGAAATGCCAGATATTATTGTACCCAAATCTACAACACACAAAGCCTACTTGCTCTTTATCAGAGGCTTGAGATATGATACTAAAATCCCTTCGACTCATAGTTTCGTCAATAATTGATAGCGACTCCACAGCAGTGAAATGGGTATAAAAGTAGTGCAATCAACCTCTCTCTCTATGAAATACACAATTTCCAAATGTTTTTTTTTCACAGAAAAGCAGTACTTGCAATAGTTGTGTTGTAAATTTGGCAGACATTGTCAATGAGGCGGCAAAGCCTCTGTAAGAGCATTCCTGCTTAGACCCGTCCTGAGACTTTGTGGATCTGCCTTTGGTAGAGGCCTTTTTGCACATTTAATTATCTCAAGAAAATTCGCTATCGGTCCTAATATGGCCTATTATTGCTAGATAGGTGTTACAATGGGTGCTGGTTGCGGCGCTGAAGTTAAGGGCAATAGGCGAGCTCTGGGTAACTTAGGTTTTATTGCGGCAAACAGTTGATCAGTACAGCTTTTACGGTTAGGAAACTTCCTCGGTGAGCGGCTTCTACTCCGTCGGCGGTGGATGACCTTCTCCTTCTTGCGGGTCCCGTCCGGTCTTCGGGTAGGGGTTTCTTCGGCCTCGGAGTCCGTCCCGACTGTAGGAGTAGCTCTCCAGCGAACACCCAACCAGAGGAAAGGAAAAGAAAGAAAAGTGTCAGGGGTCTGCTTCAAATACCAAGCGGTGAAGGGGAGGGTAGTGAGGGGACTCCCGGTGCTCCAATTAACGCGTGAACGGCGGTGAAGGGTGCTTGAGTGACACCGTTAAAACTACACGTCCCGCGGGGTTGTACCTAGCGTACGTTGACCTCCGACCCAGCCCCTCAAACGGTCACGTACCTGGAGAAGCCACGCACCTCCCCTGGGTGAGTGGCTGGGCGGCTCGTGGGAACGGTGGCCTCCTGGCTTTCCTCCGTCCTGGGCAGGCGCCGACTCTGCACACGGTTCCTCTCCTGGTGTCCGACTTCCGAGTTTCTCTCCAGCTGCTCGGCTCTCGATGGTTCCTGTGTCTTCTCCCGGTCTCTCCTCCAGAACTTCGATCCTCCTCCGTTCGGTACCTTCCTCCTCCTGAATCTCCGTCTTCCGCACTCTCTCTCCTTCCGTCCTCCAGGTGAACAAGCACACCTGTGTCTCGTCGGGATCTCCTTTTGAGGGGCAGGGCAGGTAAGTCGGCTCCTCCCACTCGGCTTGTCCTTCAGGGTTAAAGGGCCAGTCCATGTCGTTCGGCTCCGTCCAGCTCGCTAACGGGTCCTGTGTTTGAGACAGAGAGAGGGGAGGGGTGGGAACAAGAGTTAGCTCGGACCTCCCCTCGGTCTTCCCCTTGTCACGAGGTAGACCATCACCGGGAGACTCTGAGTCCTGCCTGCCCTGCACCCTTTTGTACACCCCGTTACACACCTCCCCCCTAGGACGCTCCCGATCGGGGAGGGGACGGCGAGACAGGTAGTCCGCATGAATGTTTTCAGTTCCCTTCTTATGATGTACTGTAAATGAATACGGCTGGAGGGCCAGGAACCAGCGCATTACCCTAGCGTTGTTGGATTTGTTCCTTGACATCCACAAGAGGGGAGCGTGGTCAGTGTACAGGTGGAATGGTCGACCCTCTAGATAGTAAGCTAGCTTCTCAATAGCCCACCTTACAGCTAAACACTCCTTCTCAATGGTTGCATATTTGAGTTCCCTGGGAAAGAGCTTGCGGCTGACGTATACCACGGGGTGTTCCAGCCCGTCTTTACCTATCTGGGACAATACGGCTCCTATGCCATACTCGGAGGCATCCGTATGTAGCAGAAACGGGATCGAGAAATCGGGGGATGTGAGCACCGGCGTAGTGGTTATGATGCGTTTTAACTGGTTGAAGGCATCGGCCATGCTCTCAGAGGGCTTGATGGGGGCGTTGGACTTCCCGGGCTGGCGTAGGGCGTCTGTAAGGGGGGCAGCGATGTTTGCAAATAGAGGGATGAACCTCCTATAGTACCCGACCAACCCTAGGAAGGCCCTCATCTCTTTCCGGGTGGAGGGGAAAGGGGTGTCCACAATAGCCCTGACCTTCTCTATCTGTGGTTCTATCATGCCATGTCCCAAGACGTAACCGAGGTACTTCACCTTCTGGTAGGCTAGCCGGGATTTCTTGGAGTTTACTTTCAGTCCGGCTTTTTCAAGTACCTGAAACACCTGGTGGATATGTTGCAAATGCTCCTCCCATGTTTTGCTGTGTATGACGATGTTGTCAAGATAGGCCGATGCCATGGAGGATACTGGGGCTAGAACCGTGTTCATAAGTCTCTGAAAGGTGGCAGGTGCCCCGTGGAGCCCGAACGGGAGGACGGTAAACTCGTAATGCCCTTCGTGGGTGCTGAAGGCGGTTTTCTTCTTGTCTTCCTCCCGTAAGGGCACCTGCCAATATCCTTTGGTAAGGTCGAGTGTTGTTATGTACCGGGCCTCCCCGAGGCGTTCTATAAGTTCATCTACTCGGGGAATCGGGTACGCATCAAATTCCGATATCTCATTGAGGGCTCTGAAGTCCATGCAAAAGCGCCGACTCCCGTCCGGCTTAGGAATCATGACGATCGGACTGGACCATTGGCTGGTGGAAGGCCTTATTACCCCTATATCCAACATGTCCTGTACTTCTTTCTGTATGGCTGTACGTCTGGCCTCAGGCACTCTGTAGGGTTTGATATTAATAACCTTTTCAGGCGGAGTGTTTATTCGATGTTCTGCCAGGTTAGTTAGCCCAGGCTGATCTGAGAATAATCCCTCATGTTGTTTCAAGACGGTCTGTATGTCCTTTTTTTGCGCTTGAGTCAGCTCATCGTTGATGTTCAGCTGGTCTTGCGTAGAAGTTGACGGAACACTGCTAGTCAGGATCCGTACATCGTCGGCTGGGGGGGCTCCTAACCATTTCTTTAGTGAGTTTATATGGTAGGTTTGCGTCTTTCTGGGGCCGATCTGTAGACAATATGTAGTCTTCCCAATGGTTTTGATGACTCTGAAAGGCCCAGTCCAACTGGCACGAAATTTCTGAGTGGAGGAGGGTAACAGCACCAGGGCCCAATCTCCTACCCTCAACTGTCTCCACTTTTTGCCTTTGTCGTAGAAATGTTTCTGTTTTTCTTGACTATTCCCCATGTTGGCATATGCCAGGTCGCGGAGTTTTCCCAGTTTGGATTTGAGGTTCTGTGCATAGTCCAGGGTGGCTGAGGTTTCTTCGGGAACCTCGTTCTCCCATGCTTCTTTAGTCATCTCCATCAGAGAGCGGGGCTGTCGACCGTATAATAGCTCAAATGATGAAACGCCGAGACTGCTTTGGTATTGCCCTCGTATAACATAAAGAGCCAATGGAAGAATCTGGTCCCATTCACTCCCATTTACTTCCATCATTTTCCGCAATGTTGTCTTTAGGGTGCGGTTATAGCGCTCCACTAGGCCATCCGTCTGGGGATGGTAGGCTGCGGTCCTGATTTGGTGCACGTCTAGGCATTTGCATACCTCCTTCATCAGCCGGGAGACGAACGGGGTCCCTTGATCGGTCAGTAGTTCCTTCGGGAACCCCACACGACTAAACAGTTCGATCATTTTGTCGGCTACTTGCTTCGTAGTGGTAGCCGTGAGGGGGAAGGCCTCCGGGAACCTAGTGGCGTAATCCACCAACACATACTGGTATCCTTTCCGGGTTTTGGGCAACGGACCGATGATGTCCATACCGACTCTTTCAAATGGTTTCCCAATAATGGGGAGCGGCTGGAGAGGCACCGCGGGTGGTCTCGTCATATTCATGGTTTGGCATATACTGCATTCCTGGCAATAACGCTGGGCGTCCTTATATATACCGGGCCAGTAAAAGAACCGTAATATGAGTTGGGTGGTCTTTTCGCTCCCGGTGTGTCCAGCCGCTAGATGCGAGTGGGCGAAGAATAGGATCTGTTCTCGGTAGGAGACAGGCACCAGCAACTGTTCGGGTTCGCCTTCCTTGGCCTGACGGTACAAAAGGTCCTTGGAAATGATAAATCGGGGGTATCTGGGGTGAGGGTCATCCGTCTCCCTATGGGCCTGTTCCCAAGCGTTTAGGAGGGTGGTGTCATTTATCTGGGCGAATTTGAAGCTCCGGTCCATAACCCAGGGTTCAGGAGTTAGAAGGGCTGGTTTCGGAGATGGTGAGCGGTGTTCCCCTTTTCCCAAACTCTGCCTGAACCAGTGTAGGAATTGTGGATTGTCAGTGCCTATAATCAATGGCTCTGGGAGGGTATCGAGGACGCCTACCCGTACTAGCTGTTGGGGCCTGCCTTTGGGGTGTATCGGTATATGTGCGAGGGGGTAGGTCCGCACATCCCCGTGTACACATCTTATGGCCACGGTTTGCGAGCTGAGGTATTGTGACCTGAGGACATGAGGGGCCTGAATAACTGACTGCCTGCACCCAGAGTCTAGTAGAGCCTGTATGACCACTCCGTTCACCTGTACACTCACCCGATATGTGCTCCCCATCTCGGCGGAGTACAGTACTGTCCTTGGCAGGTATCCCACCTCCATCGGTTCATCTTGGGCTTTCTTGGAGGGGCAAAACCTGGCAATGCGGCCCCAATTTCCACAATCAAAGCATTGCGGACCAGAGCTGGAGGGAACCTCAGGCTTCCAAGTACGAGGTTTTGGAGGTTCTATGGACCGCGGGACAGGGCGTCTCTCTTGTTTTAAGGGCAACTTCGGGTGGCGTTCGTGTTCCCACCCCGAGGAGCGGGGTTGTGCTCTCGAGAAGGTGGTGGCCATCTCCACCGCGTCCGCTGTGGACAGGTTGTGATGTTGGCGGAGCCACCGCTGTGTCGCATATGGAAGCGCCTCCAGAAATTGTTCAAGATATATGCGGTCCATTATCTCGGTTTTCGTGCTGGTGTTCGGGGTCAGCCATTTATCTGCGGCCATCTTCAGCCTCACGAATAGGGTTTTAGGGGTCTCTCCTGGCGTGCCCCTTTCCTTACGAAACCTTATTCTGTAGGCCTCGGGATCCAGCCCTAGGTGATCAAGGATGATGGTCTTTATATCTTTGTATGAAGTGTCCCCGTTCGGGTTGGCGACCTGGTAGGCGGCTTGCGCCTCCCCTGATAAGAGAGGCGCCAAGAAGAAGGGCCATTTGCTGATGGGCCACCCACAGGCCCTGGCGGCCCTCTCGAAATTCAGCAAGAACGCATCAGGGTCGTCGCCTGCATGGTACTTCTGCAGGGCCACAGCAGAGGAGCCGTGGGGGATAGTTCCTTCTCCTCTGGTTCCCCCTGTGGCGACGGGATCCACCCAGGGTTGTTGTGTTTCCTCCCTGGCGGCGAGGGCTTTCTTTAGGATCTCCCTGTCGGCCTGGGCCGAGGTTAACTGCTGTTCAGCCACCCAGCCGAGCTTCTCTTGTCCCTTCACGAGTTCCTGCAGAATGGTTTCCATCTCTGTATCGAGATTTAGGCTGCCCGCATTCTCCACCACTGTTACAATGGGTGCTGGTTGCGGCGCTGAAGTTAAGGGCAATAGGCGAGCTCTGGGTAACTTAGGTTTTATTGCGGCAAACAGCTGATCAGTACAGCTTTTACGGTTAGGAAACTTCCTCGGTGAGCGGCTTCTACTCCGTCGGCGGTGGATGACCTTCTCCTTCTTGCGGGTCCCGTCCGGTCTTCGGGTAGGGGTTTCTTCGGCCTCGGAGTCCGTCCCGACTGTAGGA
Organism: Lissotriton vulgaris; assembly: GCF_964263255.1. NCBI lineage: Eukaryota > Metazoa > Chordata > Amphibia > Caudata > Salamandridae > Lissotriton > Lissotriton vulgaris. The sequence goes on along the minus strand of NC_141691.1, from coordinate 645,317,999 downwards.
GTAGCTCTCCAGCGAACACCCAACCAGAGGAAAGGAAAAGAAAGAAAAGTGTCAGGGGTCTGCTTCAAATACCAAGCGGTGAAGGGGAGGGTAGTGAGGGGACTCCCGGTGCTCCAATTAACGCGTGAACGGCGGTGAAGGGTGCTTGAGTGACACCGTTAAAACTACACGTCCCGCGGGGTTGTACCTAGCGTACGTTGACCTCCGACCCAGCCCCTCAAACGGTCACGTACCTGGAGAAGCCACGCACCTCCCCTGGGTGAGTGGCTGGGCGGCTCGTGGGAACGGTGGCCTCCTGGCTTTCCTCCGTCCTGGGCAGGCGCCGACTCTGCACACGGTTCCTCTCCTGGTGTCCGACTTCCGAGTTTCTCTCCAGCTGCTCGGCTCTCGATGGTTCCTGTGTCTTCTCCCGGTCTCTCCTCCAGAACTTCGATCCTCCTCCGTTCGGTACCTTCCTCCTCCTGAATCTCCGTCTTCCGCACTCTCTCTCCTTCCGTCCTCCAGGTGAACAAGCACACCTGTGTCTCGTCGGGATCTCCTTTTGAGGGGCAGGGCAGGTAAGTCGGCTCCTCCCACTCGGCTTGTCCTTCAGGGTTAAAGGGCCAGTCCATGTCGTTCGGCTCCGTCCAGCTCGCTAACGGGTCCTGTGTTTGAGACAGAGAGAGGGGAGGGGTGGGAACAAGAGTTAGCTCGGACCTCCCCTCGGTCTTCCCCTTGTCACGAGGTAGACCATCACCGGGAGACTCTGAGTCCTGCCTGCCCTGCACCCTTTTGTACACCCCGTTACAATAGGATACTTACACAAATAAGTAATTAAATTCAATGGGAGCTACAGGGTCGAATTTCACATCAGGCAGTGTTATTCACATGGTAAGCATGACTCTGAGCATTTCATCCTTGTCAGATTGATAAAAATGAATATGACTGAGGTGGGTAATAATAAAACCACAAAAAGTTTTGCCACTAAGATTAGGACAGATTCAGAAATCCATACAATGTAATCCACAGTGTTAAAAAGAGCATGCACTTTCAGGGCAGTGTTTACTACAGGTTGGTCAAAAATATTCTTAATGAAGGAGGAGGTGTGGACCAATGAAGAGGAGTAAGTGTGGTAAAGTGGATGCATTACTGACCCTGAACCCGAAACCATGGGTTATACTGCTTGCTCTGCAAATTGATCAAAAATATTGTGTAATTCTAGCTAAAACACTTAATTATTCTGTACTTGTAACTATAAAAATTAGTGGTACTGTGCATCATGATCTCTATATTACATTGTCATGTATGAAATGCCCATGTTGTGATACGAATCTTATCTGTAAAACACTGCCCTGATCTGCACAATATCTAATATAGGATATAGCATCTTCAGATGAAATACACTGTTGGATAGAGGAAAGTACTGGGATGGGGATTACAGTAAATCTGGGTCATTGACTTCTGTTAAGTATTTAACATATCATTCAGTCACCCTGAGGACCACCTTCAGTGATTTATAGCATAGGTTTGTGAGATGGTGTTTGAGATTAATTGTTTTTCTATTAAGTTCTCGCAGCTCCTTTTTAGGTTTGGTGTACAGCGAACGTATGCACTGTAAGAGAAAGCTATTGTACTTCAATTAAAAAAATCTTAGAGCTCGCCCATTGCATAACATTGCTTACCATTGGTTGGCTCCCAGGCCACTCTTGTTTCCTTGTTTCCCATTTGTCCGCTGCTCCTACTTGCATCAGGCTTCTTCCTGGGATTGGGAATCTTTGGTTTCTTTGGTTTCTTCGTCCATGCTCTGGAGCATGAACCAAGTACTGCTGCCTGTGGCGAGTGTCCTTCTACTGGCCAGCAGGTACTGTTTTTTTTTTGCTTACCTCAGGAAGTGTAAATACGTAATTTGGTATAAATCTGTTCAGTAGGTCTTGAGAAATTAAAGCTCAAATTTTAAAGATACAGTGATAGTTGGTATACAGATATGCTCTGATTGACCACTTTAATGGAGACTAGTCAATACTGATTGGTTGGTCACAACCTGCACAATATGCTGTGGCAGTCATTACAGGACTCGCTGACATTGTCTCTGTGTCTGAAAAATTAAATTGAAAAAATATATAAATGGGTAGAGTGAGCAAACCATGTCCCCAAAAGGCATGAGCGGGGTCCCAAAGGTACCCCCTCTTGATTGTCTGGCCGAAACATTGACATGTTGTGGGAGTCATTACAGAACCCTGTGATATGGTCCCTAATGAAATGTATTGTAGTGTAAGCCTGTTTTTGAGGGTCACAAAAAGGAGCACATATAAATGGTGATAACAGATTTTAGTCATAAATATTTTGTTGGTGGCATAATACTAATTTTCGGAATTGTGATACTTTAATTATATTTTAGCCTTTGACAATTGCTGACCCTCTGCTGGGATTTGATCAACCAGGTTTGAGAAACAGCTGTTCTCTCTCCTGATGTTTTGCATAGAGGTCATGGAAGGTGCTACAGAAGCTAAAATGGGGGAATATTTTCGGTAAATTCACATTATCTTCCACAGCCTTGTGAGAATAAAGTCTGGCACACTGAATAAAACAAGTTCTTCCGGAGCAGAAGCAGCCTGTCAGTTGTTTTCCCAGTGTTCTACAGTAGGCTCCCTCAGGCAGAAGAGAGGCAGAGGCAACAATTTGACCAAGGCAAGCAGGCCTACATCAGCAAGGTCAGCACAATGGACCAATGAGGGCAGGCAAGAGGGGTGGCGGCATACATAGAAAACCAGAAGACAGGAGAGGACGGGGATAGCAAATGACCACAGATGGTAGGCCAGCATGGGCATAGGCAGCACAATGGACCATGGAGGGCATGTGACAATGTGCAGAAGCACTCCCAGAGCAGACGGCAGTGGGGAGGGGGCAGGGGCAGCAAGGTGACAATGGAGGGCAAGAGCTGGGAGAAGGGGCACAACGATGAAGAATGGAAGGCAAGTAGGAGGGGAACAGGGGCAGTGTCGGCAAGTTGTCAATGAGCGCAGGTGCGAATGGCAGAAGGCTATGTAAAATAGAGGTGGTGGCTAAATATGTTTAAAAGAAACTAGAAATTCACTGAAAAACTAAGGATAAATAGAGGTTATAGTGAGGTGTGGTAATATGACCTTTACTAAAATTAAGAAACCCCAGCAATTCACTGTAGCAAACAAAGCTTAAAGTGGCGTTATATTTATCAAAATGTTTGGCAGTAGAAGAGTGTAGACCATTTTTATTAATGGCCCTGATGTGATCTAAATATCTTCACATTATGGGGTGCAGGGTTCTTGCCAAACACTTTTGGTGGCAGTGGCAGGGACGGACTGTTATTTCAATTGCATGTTATGATTTGTGATATAGAAAAAGCATTTTATGTCTCTCATCGTAGTTGGTTGTTTGGTACTGATAACACTGTGTACTAACATATCCCTGAGAGATTTACCGTCTGATTTGTGATTTAGGTCGGATATTTTACTAATTACCATACCCAACAGTATTAGTTCAGAATATGTTCCAGTGTTACAGAATAATACTTTCAACCTTCTTGGCCATTGTATGTAGTGACAAATCTTATTTTGTTCTCCTCTTGTTTGGCTTCTTCCATCTCCTGTTTTAAAGTATGGCCTCTCTGCGTTTGGTTTGTCATCCTATGTACTGCCTTACTGGGTACCCAAATGGGATAGCCCCTTTCTCTAAACCAGGTTAACATATTCTCCTTAGCAAAAGTAACATGAGTGCTACAACTATGTTTTGCTTTCAGCAGTTCCACGACAGGACTGCTTAATTTGGTGGGCTCGGGGTGATTGCTGAGAGCATGCACTAGGCTTTTTTTCAGGGGTAGATGTGAGCTATAAAATAGCACTAATGGTGTTGTGTTTTATTTCCATCTTTCTATCAAGATACATTATACTTGTCCTGCGAGTCTCAATGTGGAGTTTAGGTTCAAATTGTTGTTCCTTCATCTGTTTGCAAGTCCCGTAGCTGATTCTGATGTTCCTGAATAAATGATAAACAAATCATCAATAAATACAGACATAATACAACATGTTCCATCTCATCAGTTACATCAGGATCAGTCAACATTCCTTCTTCCCACTGACCCATTAACAAATAAACACATCTGAGTCGCAAAATAGGTGCTCATTGCTGTTCTCCTGACCCAGCTAAACAAGGGACTATCAAACATGAAAATACTGTTCATGAGACAATATTTCCTGATTTCTAATAGCATTCTAGTATGTGAAAGATAGTGTAAAGATCTTGCTCTTCGAAAGTATTCACATGCTTGTAAACTATCCCTGTGTTTTATGTTAGTATACAAAGAGGATACATCAAGTATTATAAGGTGGTAATCTTCTTTCTAATAGATATCCTTCCTTTCAGTTATAAAATCCTTGGTATCATTGATATAAGATGGGAATGTCAGTACAAAATTACTGAACATACTGAGAAGTGTTCGCCAGGAAACTACCACAAGATGATACAATCAGTCTACCAGGGAACTCTTTCTGTATATGTGCACCTTGTGTAGAAAGACGCAGAAAAACACATTTAAGAAAACTGTATTCCTCCTGTTCAAGTAGATCTAGGTTTTTCCGTCCCTCTAAAGTGTCCAGATAGTCAATAATCATATTGTTATGTGTTTCTGTCTCTGGTGGTAAAGCAGTTCTGATCTGCAAGTTGTCTGGGGGTCTCATTGACATACATGTGCCTAAGTAGGATAACAATGTGTGCCCCTTTGTTAACTGGTCAGATGATAATTTTCTTGTCTTCTACTAGACTATTAAAAGTGTTTCTTTGCTCCATATAAGGTAACCCTTGTAACCTTCACTGTTCTCGTGGAGTTTTATAATAAGAAAAATTGTAACCTCCAGAAAGGTATCAATTGTGCCATAAGAAAATAGTGGTGTGTAACATGATTTGGGCTTGAAGGCAGTGTGTGGTGGGCCACTTATCATGTGGATAAGTGTGGCTCAATGGTTAGAGTGGCAGACCCTGATGCAGAGGTCTGGCCTGAACCAGTGTTCAATTCCCGCCTCTGCAGGTCTTGAGTTCAATTTCCTTGGACCTGATAATTCTCACCTCAGTGCCTATTCTAATCACGGGTCCCACTCTGCAACTCTGGGAAATAGCTTGCTTAATTTCCACAACAGCGTTGGGATGCCTGGCTTCACCTTGGGAGTGCCCAGGAGTGGGCATTCACAGGGAAAAGCCAGGAAGGGTTCCACAGCGGTATGCATACAGCGCTAAGACACCTCAGAGTGTAAGTGAACTATACTAGTACGAATTCATTTAGTTTCATTAATACATAGGTTATCAGGGAATGTCTCCGTCTTTGTGGTGTTTCAACTCCATGTTCAAGCTCATGCAAGTTTATGAGCATTTCCGTATCCCCTATTTTCAGGTTGCTATTCTTTTCCAAAAGGAACACTGTTTTAGTAATACACCTAATGATTTGTTTAGAAATATAACTGTTAGAACTGGGGGTCTCTAGTTGGCAGAGGTAGGTACCACTGTCCAAATAGGGACCCTTGATTCTAGTCAGGGTAAGGAGGAAACTCTCTGAGATAACCCCTGCTCACCCTCTAAGTAGCTTGGCACGAGCAGTCAAGGCTATTCAGGAGGCAATGTGTAAAGTATTTGTACCAACACTCACAGTTACACAGTGAAAACACCACAAACTGACTCCACGACAGTTTAGAAAAATAAAGATATTTAATCTAAACTACACAAGACCAAAACGACAAAAATGCAAAATACACAGTTCAAGAATATGGTTTCAAAAGAGTTCTTAAAGTTGTAATAACACGTTCTTTAGGTTGCGATAAAATAATCCAGTTGTGTGACGTTTCAGACACAGTACCTTTAGTTGCGACAAAGTTCCAAAAGCAGAACCTGGTGCGGTGGAAAACAAGCGATGCGTTGCTTCTGAGACCCTGGGGAGGCGATGCGACAGCCCCGCTGCAGCAGCGGGCGTGCTGCGAAGAATCTGTTCTGTATGGGGAGGAAGGCCACATGTATGGATTCCGGTGCGTAGGTTCCGTAGGAAGTTTGTTCTCACAAAGGCACGATGCAGCGATCTCTGGAGTTGCGACGATCTCCGGGGCGACGATGCGCAAACCAGCGGTGATCTTCTCTCTCGCAGCTCCTTGATGCGATGGCTTCTGCGATGACACTCGCATCGGCGTGATGAGGTCCGCAAGCAAGCAGTGCAGCGATCTCACCCAGCGACGACAGGCTCTGCAACGACACTCACAGCGATGTTAGGCTCCCGCACCGACCGGGTGCGTCCTGAAAACGAAGGATGCTACGGCTCTGACAGCGGCAACAGGTGCTGCGACGATCTCGACCTTCGTAGTGGCAGGAAACTTCTCGCACTGTCGGGGATGTGCTCCACAGCGAGCGATGCGATAACTTTTCAATTGCAGAAGTCTCTCAAGCTTAGTTTCAAGCTTCCCAGCACAGGTACAACTTCCAGAGGCCCCACAACTGGATCAAGCACTCTAGGAAGGACAGAACGCTCTCAGCAGAGTTCAGGGAAGTTGGGGGTAAAGTCCTTTTGTTCCTGGGACTTCAGAACAGGGAGCCAGCTCTTCTCAGGCCCTTGGAGATTCCTTCAAGACAGGGGACACAGCACAACAGCAAAGTCCTTCCCCTTTCCTTGGCAGCAAAGCAACAGGTAAGTCCAGCAGAGCAACAGCAGGACAGTCTTCCTTCTTCAGATTCAGCTTTCTCCTTGGCAGAGGTTCCTTCTTGATTCCAGGATGATCTCATTTTCTGTTGTCAGGGGTCCTGTACTTATACCCCTTAAAGTCTTTGTTCTCTTTGTGCATGTGGGCCCTGAGCCCGGTCTGAACCAGTTATTATTATTATTATTTGCTGTTTTATAACGCGCTCCGTTACTACCAGAGTGTCCTGGCGCGATAATCAGTTCTGGGTGTTTCTTGAGTACTTTGTTTTCCTGGCTTCTCCTTTCCTTTCAGAGTGAGGGGCAGGGTCGTCAGACGCCCAGCAGGAGGTGGAGCCAGCATTTCGGCAGGCAGGCACAGCCCTATTCAGGCCCAGGTGCTAACTCCTCCCACCACTCAGGTTGCAAATGTCATTAAGACTAGGGCTGACTCAGCCAGCCTCCTGGGGAATCCCCAGCCCCTGTCACTCTCAAACCAGACAGTAAATACACCAACAGGCCAAGGCACACAGAAGGGTCAGACAAGAGAACAGCAACTTTCTAAAAGTGCTGTTCTCAAACACAGGATTCAAAAACAACCTTTCCTAAAAGATGTGTTATTAAATTCTGAGTTCAGGGATACTAGACTCTTATGTCCTATCTTTTTCCTATGGGAAGAAATGCTGGTAGCCACTGTAGCCAGCATCCCCCATGTTAACCTATGGAGCAAGATAGCCTTACAATAGTGAAAAACGAAAATGGCTGTCATTCACTACCAGAGCATGTCACCTGCACCAGTACATGCTCTACCTTTCACATACACTGCACCCTGCACAGGGGGTACCTTGGTCCTTCCATAGGGGTGATTAATGTGCACAAAAAGGGAAGGGTTAGGCCTGATCAGTGGGGAAACTGACTAGAAGGACACAGCAGTTCCTAGACTGCACCCAGGCACTGCAGTGGCAGGACAGAGACACCATTTTAGGGCTACTCATGTGGGTGGCACAATCAGTGCTGCAGGCCCACTAGTAGCATTTGCCATCACCATCCCTGCCACACCCAGTGCACTTTACTAGGGACTTTGTGGTGATACAAATATGCCAATCATGTATATCCAATCATCATAAAAATTTACTAAGGGAGCGCTTACACTCTGGCACTGATCAGCAGTCCAAAGCATCTAAACCAGCAAAACGAAATCCAGCACAGCATCAAAACTACAGGAGGTAGAGGTAAAAAGATAGGGGGAGACCACGCCAAAGATGCCAGGTCTAACAATAGCTTTTCCTCCATCTGAATTGCCTCACTAGTTCGTAAAAGGGCAATACTAGTTTGTACATAATCAAACTTTTCAGTGGAGCAGATAAATAGACAATTGCTTAGAACCTCCACTTAGGAAATGCTGATGTTCTGTTAGAAAGATTAAATACTGCCATCATCATTACTGATTCACTATCTGACCCCTCTTGCTTCTTCCCTTTGGAGCTCTTGATTTTATGCTTCCTCTTTCTTCGCTGCCTCCTTTTCTTTATCCTTTTGCACTGTCTAGGCATGATCAAGCCACTTTTTCTCTTCCTCTCAGTTGATTTGTTCCCCGCCCTCTTCTCGGGAGGCCGAACATGTCCAATAGCGTTTTTTTGGCTCAGCTCTTGCCTCCAATGTTGTTTCTTTTTCTTGCTCCCCTATATCCATTTTCTCCATTAAAATCTAAGTGTCTTTCCAAAACTGTGGTTCAAGTATCTGCCTGTTGCCACTCATGTTTTTCTTCACAGTATGTACTGTTAAACTTTGTAATTAAAGGTCAGTAGCTGCCTTCCTTTTCATTCTCTCATTCCCATGCATACTTTGTTTTTTCTTCGTAGTGTGATCTCTTCCTCTGGCTTAGATTGTCTTTCTTTCCGTCTATGTCTGGAATATAGAAATACCTTCCTTCTCAGTCTGTCTTTAAGCCAAGAAGATATATCATCAATTTCTATAAATGCTTTCTCTCTGCCAGACCAGGCCTACTTTACTAATATCGCCATCATTCTTTTTACACTTTGAGGCATTTTTAGCCCATCCATCCATCATCATTACGTTAGGCTTCTCATGTGTGCGTATTGTATATATGCGTTACCCCCTTTGTACCTTGCCTGTCTCAAAGTAGTATTGCAGTGAAGTCGCTTCCCACCGGGACAGACGCTCCAACCTTTTATGTTGTTCCCCAAGTCTATATATCAATTCAGCAATTCTTCCTTTATTGGTATCCATGCGGGTACGGAAGGTGCTCAATTACGACAATCAAAAGAGAAAAAGAAGAAATAAGAGCCTTACCCTGCCTAGAACCTGACTGTTCTGTAAAAGGGTCTAAAAAGTAAGCTGGAATCCTTTGTTTGATTCATGGTACCAGAAAAATACTGCAAACAAAATCCATTATGGGCAAATGGTGGACTCTCATGAATCTCTGGTAGGTGCTTAAAAATATGCACGGATGAGCACCAAAAAAGACAAGGTGATATAGTAGAATCTAGCAAATTGTTCTGTCTTTTAGGAATAAACACAAGCTTAACTTCTCATGAAAATTTCGATTTTTGTAGATGTTTGTGAATTAAATCAAATGTTTGTATTTCTTTGATGTATACTTGTTAATGTATTTATTTGCATTGTTTTGATGTCCAAATCATAGAAATTGCAATGCCCGGGGTCTTTGCTAATATTACTGATTATGTGTGGGTGCACAGAAGTCAAAAGTGAAAAACCAAGTATAAGGGGAGGATGGCAATACGAATGTCCCCGTGGTAGTGGCAGGGCCATAGACATTGGGAACTTTTTATTGACAGACATTCCAATTTAGGTTTTCACAACGAGATTTTTGCACATAGCCTCAATACAAAAACTTATGGAGAACAAAACATGCTACAGTTATAGATAAAGGGAAGTGTAAAAAGGGCCTGGAATGTAGGCCTACTTGGATTTTGGGCGTACTGTGGGGATACTGGGGATCCCTTCAAATTGGGAACATTACACAAATTCGTAGGATACCACGGTGATTCATAGAATTACACTTTTTGTGAAGGCATGGAGCTGTCCCGTGGAAAAATGTTTCTTAATTGGTAAAACATTTGCATATGCAATTAATTGCATAATATGGATGATAAAATCAAGGAACCTCCCACTTATTTGGAAGCTTTGCTTCATATGAAATATCTGTCGCCTTTGAAATATTCTGAGATACTATTGCGTGAAGAAACATTGGCATCTAATGGTTAGATCTGTGAACTACAGATTTGTCTACACCATCTACATACTGAGGCAACCCACTAAGGCTGTCTTTAGTTACAAACTTCATTCTGAATCAGACACTGTTTACATATCTGCTATTTTTTACTCAAATGCAACAAAAGTAAAGAGATATTTTATTTACTCTCTCCAATTTGCATACGTAAATGATCTTAACATTTTCCTGTGCATGTGCAAGATATCTAAAACTATCGATAGCAAATTAGCCTCATATCAAATACATACATATTTTATGACATGCCATCCCTGAAACTACGTCTATTATCTTAATTGACGTAGCGACTCAGTATTGCAATTTTGAGAATGTAAATCGGAGACCTTTCTGAATGCCAATTTATGTGTCACTCAACTTATTAACATCGCAAAAATGAAATATCGCGCTGGCCTTGCCTGAATTCAAACATGTTGCTATCATAGCACACACATTTTTGACAGTGTGCATTCATGATGCTTTCGATATACCCTATGTATCCTCAATAGATCACACATCTTCAGTAATAATAACACAAGAATAAAATCAAAAATAAGGTGACCTGTGTCATCCACCACTAAACCTAAAAAAGTGAGTGGTCTGTACATAGCCAAACCCATCTCTCTTTTTCTATGCCTCAGCTAAAAATCTTACTACCATTTTTGTTACATTGCCATTCGACATTTTCCAAAAACAGCAGAATCCTTTTAATGATGGTTTCAGAGTGACGGATTCTTAGCAAGTTCTTCCTACTCTGAGAGTAAATTGGACAGAGGAGCATTACGCGCCACATTTACAAACAACCATTTGCAATCCAATCGGTCTCGCCCTTGGGACCTTTTATGTGTTTAGCTATGCAGCATAATAGCCTGGGTGCTGAAACATCTACTGTTCTTTAAAATGGAGGGAAAGTAAGCACTAAACTGTGTGACACGCCACTTATGGGAACACATGGAGAGAAATATTGGCTTTTAGCGGGAAATGGTATAGTCCTAAGCTCTATTTTTATTTTTAAAAGTAGGGCCTTTGGTGGTCATATCACTGAAAATACAAGATTAGAAAAAAAATGTTATTGTCTATGGGTGATTGTGGAAGATAATTTCTATGAAATGGAATCTAGAGAATGCTAAAGATATTCTGGTATTTTACTGTCCTCTGCAGGTCATTTTCTATCAAGAAAGTTAAATAGAGGCAGTTGCCAGAAAAGTTTAAAAAAGAAAGTCCCTCAGCAGAAAGCAATCGAGGAATTGGTCGTTTTCTATTAAAACAGTTAAATAGAGGCAGTTGAACAGAAAAAAAGTCCCTAAGTGGAAGCAGATAAGTCTTAAGGCTGATCTCCAGAGCCCACAAAGTACACACACATATTAAGCATATACTAAAGTATATAGATGAGGTCTCGAATGCCCGACCCAAAAAGCAGTGAAACACACCAACAACTGTTGCTGTCCTTCATGGCATGACAGGGAGAAAGCAGAACATTGTCATATATACAATAATATGGTGCTGATTCTCTCTTCCACTATGCATTTTGCAGATAGGCTCCCCGATGGTGTGGTTGTCAAATTTAGCATGTGTTCTATAATGAAAGGGTACATTGCTTGCTTTGTTCTTCAACTTTTTCCACTTTGTATTGCAAAGTAAAAAAAAAAATAGAGAAAAAAATATTTTCTCCTACTTTGCACCTGCCTGAAGGACACATATTTTTTGGCACAAGCCATCTAAAATTAAGTAGATATGGCTTTGCCTCAAAAGCCATGCATAGTTGCATAGGAATGCCCATGTACTACTCATGGAATGTTCCGTGAGGCAAAGTAATGCAATTTAGCACAATGCGCTACTTTGAAATACTTTAAGGCAACTGTGAAGCTTACAGGCAGTTTTTTACTGGAATTAAATAACAAATGAACACTGTGTACCTGTTTACCTGAATTTGGGTATCTCTCCATCAGTACAAAGTGTTGATAAACCTCGCTAAAATTGCCTGAAATCTATTATTAGTATTGAACATGAAACAGTATTCAGAAACCCAGGGGCATATGTACAAGCCTCTATTGCCATGGGAACGTCACTTTTTACAACATTCCTGTGACGATAGGGGCTTCACCTTATTTACAAGGCAGCATTAAGCCACTGAACGTGGCTTAACTCTGCCTTGTAAATAGGGCCCCCTTTCACACTATGCTTTGTGTGAAAGGGGAGAGCGATGGGCTTAGCTGTGGGCGTTCCACGGCTACACCCATTGATTCTGACGCTGCCCCCTATTTATAAGGGAGGAGTAAATAGGAGGCATCGCCAGAATTAAGACCAGGGAAAACCTGGTCTTCCCCTGGAGCAACAAGGAGAATTGTTTAATTTCTCCTTGTTTTTGCTGTTTTCATGTGTGCAGCATTGTGCAGTTCACATGAAAACAGCAAACGGCCAATGATTGTTTATGTACAGGAAGGTCCCCCTTCCTGCACATAAACAATCATTTTTTTTAAATGCCGTTTTTCAACTTCTATGTGTGCTGCATTAAGCAGGACACATAGAAGTTACGAAACGTCATTTAAAGATTGTTTATGTGAAGGAAGGGGGACCTTCCTGCACATAAACAATCTTTCCCTGCACGTAAACACCCTTGCACTATGGTGCAAGGTTGCCTGCACTGGCGCTAAGCTGCTAAGTGTAGCGTCAGCGCCGGGGGAAACTCAGGGCTGCACCATATTCTTGTAAATATGGTGCAGCCGTGCGTTTTTGAAGGTGCAGAGTGAGGCGTTGAGCCAGGAAGGCTAACACCTCACTCCGCTACTTGTTATGTTATGTTAATTTCGATTTATATAAATCACCGACAGGTCTCTTAGCGCTTGCTTTGGGAACCCGTCCTGGCTTTCCCTGTGAAATAACCCCTACTGGGCATCCCTAAGGTGAAGAGCAGGCATCCCATCGCGGTAGGGCCGTAGTGGAGATTAAGCAAGCTATTGCCCAGAGTTGCAGAGTGTGAACCCATGATTCGAGTAGGCACCGAGGCGAGAATTATCAAGTCCGTGGACATTTTGAGCTCAAGACCCTGCAGCGTCGGGAATTGAACCCTGGTCCTGGGTCTGACCTCTGCATCAGGGTCTGCCTCCTCTAACCAGTGAGCCACACTTCTCCACACATATGCCCCCCAAATCTTTGTACAAGACTTCAATGTAAAGGAAGCACTTTCTCTCTTTTATGCATAAAATTTGTCCTTTCCTGATATTCAGTCAGTGACTCTAGGTATGGCAATAGATTTTTTGATTCTTGATCAGAGCTGGGGACCGGGTGGTTTGTCAGTCCCAATGTGCACGGTCTGTATACAGGCCTTTAGGCCACTGAATCCAACATTAATCCTACTTATAAACATTTGCACATTCAAGTCTAGTTTTGAACACTTTGAAACAATGATGTTCAAGATTTGCAGTTTTATTGACAACTTGATGTTTCCAATGTTCAAAAGTTACAGGGAATACTTCTAAGCTTGACTTCTATCCATTTGACAATTCAAAATATATCCATATTCACGAAACCCAGTGTATTTTGTGAAGGATCCCTTCATCAGGGGTAAATAAAATGTGAATATTTAAAAAAGCCTGTCAAAATGAGCAATAAATAACATTTCTGTAACAATCACAAGGATAAAAGTTAAGCTTAGCAGTTTTTACCATGAATTGTGAACATTGAAATCATCAAGTGGTCAATAAAAATGGAAATCTTTAATATAACTTTATAAATAGGATTTCTGTTTGATTCTACTAAGAGCTCACCAGCAGCACTCCTCCCCCCATAACCCTCCCAGCACCCGGATACCTACAAGGGTGTTAAGCAGCGCTATTCAAAACCTGTTAGATTGATTGATTCAGTGGCCTGCATACAGGCTGTGCACCTTGGGACTGAGGAACTACCTGGCCACCCTCTCTGATCAACTATGTGTAAGTTGGCACAATGCAGAGCTCGCACCAGTAGCTGCATCCCGAAAACTCATTCCTTTGAGCGTTTTGAAAAAATTGTGTAAAAGAATTATTACAGTATGAAAATGTAGGGGTGTGCATTCTATCACTTACATTGTCAGTAGAATTTTGATGCCACACCATGATGGTGTGTTTAACTTTGCTCGATTTGAAACATATTTCCTCCTTTTCTTCACATTCTGTCTCTGTTGTAGCACAGTAAGGCGTGCAAACAGGGTCAGCTTACTTTATTTATTGGGAAGCAGAGGCATTGTAATATCAAGGGAGAGTAAATATTTCAGGAGGCACCTTTTACACTACAATGATTCACTCACCAGTGCCTATTCGCTACACGCTCTATCCACCAAATTATATTCTATAGATCTTTCTTTTTTCACAGGATATCTACAGGATGCATTTTTCACTACTAAAAGTACTGTAGAAAAGTCAACATATTGTTTTACAGCTATGAGTGAGGGAAATCCTTTGAACGCAGAAAAAATCACTTCGATAATTCCCCTTCACATAGTTCTATTAACACGATCCCCTTGTCAAATCTCCAGAAATCAGCACCACAAACCACTAAACTTCCTACCTCAAGGTGCAGGGTCATATCAGTTACAACCTCTCTCCAATTCATTACACTCACTATTTCCTGTCCTAAACTTATTTGTGATAAGATAAGGCATTCTAGGTATCTTGGTTTTCTTCCATTGAACTAATCCGACTAACACCTCAAAACAATGATTTGTAGGTGGAAAGTTTGTGAATGAAGACAATGTCCGTAGTAACTTGAAGTCAGGTGGTCATACTAATCATGTCTCTTGTTTTCTATGTTTGGGCTAAATTGACTTTTTGTTGATAGACTAGGGAGGTATGTCTTTCCTCTACATAGTAGGTAAAATATCCAAATGAATGGACAGCAATATATAAGCAATCTCTGAACTTTAGTCTATGGGCCTTATTAGGAATGTGGTGGTCCCGTGAACTGCCGTCCAGTGGTAGTGGTATGAGTATGGAGAGCTCGGTGGTCTGACTGGATTGCATTCGTGAAGACTGCAGCATAACCGCTGAGACCGCCAGCAGACTGCAAACCTCCAGGTTCGCAATCAGTTATAGGCAGGTGCCATAGGCGATACAAGGGAGTTGCACCACCATCTGTATTACGAGTTGCCTTGTCAACAAGCTGACCATGGCAGTCCAACCACCTGCTTCAAGGTGGCGGTGACAAAGGATTTTCAGTGTGTGCTCATCCCTATCTTGTTCATCGAGGCAGAGTCCAACGTGGATCCCTTTATTCAGGTCCTCCCTTCACAGCAGGATCCTCACCCGGAAGATTACGACCCTGTGTGTGACGGTCTATAGGTGTGTTGTTTTTGTACCATATACCTTTATACAGGGCTGCTCACATATTGGAGTCCGGCAATGGGCAGATGTTATTTTTGTATGTGTCTCATGCATATGTGTGCATCCGACACATATTCAGTCGAAATGCACCCACAGGCATCTATATATCTGGCAAAAGTACTCACCACTGCCACAAGATCTCTGCATCCACACCACCCGCACCTTGGTCAACTCGTAATACCGCGGTCGGTGTACCGCCAGAACTATGGCTACTGGCAGGTTCTCCGACGGTTGGAATGCCAAACTCGTAATAAGGCCCTTAGCCTATGAATCCTGAAATTTCAATCCTAAAATGCTAATGTAATATTGAGAACTTTATGCTTGCTTGAAGAAGAATCGATGCTCTTTCTGCCAAGGTAAAAGTATTATTATTATTATTATTATTAATGTTATTCATGGTGCTGATCGAGTGCAATTAGCTTGAATGAGTGGATTCTAAATTAACTACTTCACTGCTATGACATCGCAACAGTGAGTAACATAACTTGTTACCCACTGTTGCTAGCTCACAAAATATTTCCAGGCTTCTCTGAAAGAATGTCAGATCAGCCCTGGAGAATAGGAGCACAATCTCCATATTGGAAAGCACACAGGATGGGAAGGGTGGCTGAAGGTGAATGAATGAATGAAAAGCAACTTATAATGTGCAACTAAAACCCAAAGGCATCAAGGCGCCGAACCCTCAAGGAGCTGAGGGTTTATTTTTTTTGCATTATCAACATAAATAAGAGGCCATGTTATGTACGGCTCACCCGTTACTCATCTGCCCCTAGGTAGTAGCTGAAAGCAGGGGCAGATAATTTTGGGGGCCACACTGGGTAACTGGGTAAAAAGTGAATCAAGGGGATGTTACTCACCTCAGTGTTCTGAACGGCATTGTAGACAACTCGATCTTCATTCTTGTTGACTATTTGAGGTCACGCACAACCCCCTTGGTAAAAATAAAATCCTCAGTATTTAATCTTATACAGCTACAATTCTTTATTATTATTATTATTATTATTATTATTAGTAGTAGTAGTAGTAGTAGTAGTACTAGTAGTAGTAGAAGTATTAAGAACAATAATAATGATACCAACAGCAACAATAATAAGCAGCAGTGCTTGTATCTGTACTTAATCGCTTAACCGAAGCGGCAATTCCGCCATGGTGCAGCTGTTTGATTAGGTGGGCAGGGCCGCGTCGGCCAACGGACGTGCGCAGCACTACGAAGGTAGTGCTCAAGGGCGCATAGAAGGGGTTAAAATCAAGGAGTAAACTGTTGTGCATCCTGCTAATTTGATAGATGCTTGATAGGTGAAAGACTGGGATCTGGAGAGAGGGATATTGGCATAAATAGGTTGAAGTCTGATGCACACAGGCTTGTTGAAGCAGATGGCAAGACTTTAGAGATTGAAATCCACTTTCAGTTTGGTAACTGATCTAAAAGCGTGAAGTGTAAAATGTTGATGATCTCTGTAGACCCAGGAACACATGAACTCCATCATTGAAAGCCACAACAAATCTTTTCAAGATCATTACAAAAACATAAAATAAAGGTAATCAGAAAGTTATAAAATAACGGTAATCTACCAAGGGACCTTTTGCATTTATTAGATCAATGGGATCATAAGGAAAATAATTGACATAGAAAGTTCACATGGAAAGAATGCTTTTGTCCCACAACTGATGCAGAGAAAAACTAGGAAGTGTATAGACAATGAAAACACTTACAAACAACTCATATAATAACATTATTTTTAAGGACTGACAAATTAGTGGGCATGTTTTGCTGGAATCGATTTGTAATGCAAGAAATCCTTTTTATAATTGGTACTTATAAACTGATGCCGGTCCAAGACATTAGGATTGGTTTCCAGTTTTCCTTCTATGTACCTCTTTTTACCTCAATCAGGGAACTCTTATCAATGGTACTAAGGTTGAGCCATTATAGAGGATACAACCACTGGCTCATGATTACTCTCTTGATATCACAAGAGTTCCAATTATATTTGAGTGTCTAAATTAATTTGAAGATAATCAAATAGGCTCTACCAAGTAAAGTTCAATGTTTTGACATTTAGGTTACTTTGCTATTCCTCACATTTTAATGCACACCTTCCGAGGACAGCTGTCTTCTGCTGCTGTGGATGCACTTTCTTTTTACCCCAGCCATGGAGGATTAAAAGTAAACTAGAAGAGTGACGCAGATGGGAAAGTAAAATATTGTATTGCAAAATAGACCTTGACATAGGTTCAGTTTAATTACCGTAATTAAGCCGCATTGGCAAGAGTGCTTTTCACATTGCAAAAATGTGTATGTTTATCAGACAGGCATCAGCTGGACTCGTTCATATATTTTGTTTTCAGAAAATCATCGAAATTCATCTGCAAACCATGGTCTCTATCCTTATGTCCAAATGTAACTCATCTCTAACTTCCTCTAGAAGGAATGCAGATAAGCCTGTGAGCTAAATCTCCACTATTATCAATGTGCATACAGCCAATGAAATGATTATTCAAGTCCATGTTGTTTTGAATTAAATAGATCATTGATTTGCTGGGCATCTAACACTTTTTAATGCTACCGACTTATATAAAACTATTCTATGTGTATAATGCTTTATTCGATCACTTTTGTTCATAAAAGCAATATGCAACAAGCATAAAAAATAACAAATAAATCGGTGGAGATTCACATCGAGTTAAAACATGATTAAACTAAGTTTTCAAGTTGCTACATTTATAAAAAGGTTATGTAATAGGAGAGAATACTAGTAAGGAAAAAAGGGGCCCTGAGTAATGATTTCTTTTGTTAAAATTATAAAAACAAGAATGAATAAAACAGTCAAGGGAGAGGCGTTAAAACTAACCCTGGGCGGAGTTGGCGGAGTGGGGTTTCGCGGAGCTACGCGAAGTGGGCGAGAAACTACGCCCACCTCCGCACTCCGCGTAGCCCCACTCCGCAAACACCACTGGCCGCCAGCCCCGCCACCCGCCTCCCTCCCGCCCTCCCAAAATACTTTAAATTAAAGGAGTCAAATAATTTAAAAAGCACTTACCTTGCCCGCCGCTGCCCGCTGCGTCCCCGGGGCTCGCTATCTTCCGTCTTCCGTCTTCTTTACTAATGCGCATGCGCGGGCGGCCGCGCATGCGCATTTCTCACGAGAAAATGCGCATGCGAGGCCGCCCGCGCATGCGCATTAGTAAAGAAGACGAAAGACAGAAGATAGCGAGCCCCGGGGACGCGGCGGGCAGCGGTGGGCAAGGTAAGTGCTTTTTAAATTATTTGATTCCTTTAATTTAAAGTATTTAGGGAGGGCGGGAGGGAGACGGGTGGCGGCCAGCTACGCTCCGTCTGCGGAGCGTGCGTAGTGCCGCCTGGCTACGCCCGCTCCGCAAAATGCGGAGTAGGCGGCACTACGCACACTCCGTGCACGGAGCGTAGCTGGCCGCCCACCCCTAGTTAAAACACCACCAAACAGTAATATGTAAGATGTAAATATGTAAACTATAGATGAACTATCACAAACAAGGGGGATGTATCTCGAAATTGGAGAAACATTTTTTTTTTTAAACGTGTACATTCCACGAAGGGTTCAAGATTTGGGGGCTTCTCAACATATGATAGATCTGGAATGAGAGAGGAACTGCCATTATCACTTTTCACTCGGCTTGTGAGAGTCCTTTAAAGCTTTGTGTCTGATATTCCAGGCACGACTCAAACACGTGGCTACTCCACAGGTAAAAAACGAGCTCGAGTCAATTCTAAGAATATGCAGGGCGACCTTGTGGTCACGTGTGCCCATGGATTTACAAATTGATTTTATCAAGTTTGACCTAGCGGTGGAAGCAAATAGAACGTGGGACACACTTTCTGACAGCGCTCTACAACAAGGGCAAGCCTTGATTCTATGTTCGTGAGTGCTCCATTTAGATGTTATTACATGTACTGGGAGTGTGCCTAGCCTAAATTCGGTGTATAGCAGCCTATCGTGTGGAACCTGGATAATATCAAGTTAAGGCTCTAGGGCTCCGCACTGTTTATGACTGAAGAACTCATCTGTCAATCTCCCCAAATTTCTTTTGCTTTGTTCATTGGAATCAACCCAGTTCCTATAGATATGCTTCAGCTCTAGCTTGTTTTGGGGGGGCTTGTGTTTCCCATGAGTCCAAAAGACCCAGCTTAGTCAGTGTCTTTCTGACATTGGATATCCACTTGACCCTGTGCCCCACATCTAGATTGGGCACCTCAATTAGGGCAGCAGCAAAATTTGCAAGCTCAGGGGTGAGCATTCCGCGAGCCCAAAAGAGCAATGGGCGCAACTTAGCAATTTCCCCGAGTTGCCGTCTACCCATGTCAAACATTAGGGGAGTTAAAGGGGTGTTGCGAGGAAGTATCACCAAGTACCTCAGGAACTTGTGCTCAAATCTGCAAATATCCTCAATGTTTTCAAAGCTCCAGAGCTCCGCACCATACAGGGCGGAGAAGACTGCTTTGACATCGAAAAATTGCGAGGGCTGGTGCAACCGGCTTACTGTACAAGGACCGGTGTTCTTTACTTAAAGCCCGGACTACACGCTTATGGTTCATGAGCATCTTTGCTAAGTAGGGCTTCCAATGCATTTTGTCAGAAAGCCTTATGCCCAAATAATCAAACATATTTACTCTCTCCAGTAAGGTGTCATTTAGCATTAGGTTGTTTTTAAAAGACTTGTGAGGATTAAAAGCCATACATTTTGTTTTAGTGGTGTTTATAACTAAACCCCGAGAGTCACAAAATAATTGGCATCTGTTTAGCAATTTTTGTAAGCCAGATGGAGTTTTTATCACCAACAGGGTGTCGTCGGCGAACAAGAGGGTTGGAACTTTGTTGCCTGCAAGAATTGGCGCATCAGTCGAGACCTCCTGAAGGAATCTCATCACCTCATTGACATATAAAGAGAACAGGGTGGGGGCTATAAAACTATTTTATAAATTAGTTTGTTTGCTTTGTACAAAACAATATAAAATAGCCTTCATTAGAAAAAAGTCACTCTTTTTCTGTAGCTTTCCGGCTTTCTGCTTGGTGATTAGAGAGGGCTTGATGTTCATAGTCCTTTCTATAATATGGCTTATTTAACGGTTTAATATGATTAATTATCAAATGTGCTTGTTTATATTGTTAAAGGCATATAGCATTATTGTATTGCTTATATTTTTATTTTTATGCTAATTTCTGTAACTCTAATGAGTTTTGCTTTCTGCCATAACACTATTATTTGATAACTCTGCAAATAATGAGGACTGGAAAATACTTGCTGTGAAGGTTTTATGAATTGTCTTGACTGTGCTTTAAAGATCAGGATTCTCCCCTTCCTGCCCATCTACCTTCCCTAATTAATTCGGGGTGGGGCGCCGAAACAGCTGCTGATATATGTACTTGTCAGACCTGGCATACTTGGCGTAATTTCTCACTAACCTTTTGCCTTTAGAGGTCCTGTTTTTGCTCAAGAAACGTTTTCAGGCTCTGTAGAGGGCAGGCCTGACTAGAAATGCCAGTATGTTATGTTATGTTAAGTGGGATTTGTAAAGCGCATTGACACCATGGGTTTCCTGGCGCTGTAGGACAAAGGTGGGGCTGAGGACGGGAGAGAAGCGTAGTTAGCAGGTTGGGGGGAAGAGAAAGGTTTGGAGCAGATTCCTGAGTACTGGGTACAGTGGGAGGATGCAAGGTTCAGCCCCTCTAGGCCAAAACTGAAACCATTCTGGCTTGGGAACCCCTCAAGAACCAGACAGAGGTGAGGGCCGTCTTAGGCCTTACAGGCTACTACAGGATATTTGTCAAGGGGTATGGCACCATTGTTGCAACTTTGACAGAGCTGACTTCCAAGAAGCAGTCGCAACAGTTGATCTTGACGGAGGCGTGCCAGAATGCTTTTGACATCTTGAAGGAGATCATGTGTACAGCAACCATGCTCAAGGCCCCTGGCTTCTTCCGGGAATTCATTGTGCAGACATATACTTCAGAGCATTGCATAGGGGCCATTCTCACACAGCTAAATGGGGAGGGCCTGAATCAGCATGTAGTCTTCTTTAGTAGGATGTTACTTCCCAGGGAGCAGAGGTGGAATGCAGTGGTGGCTACTCCGCTAAGGCATAGGGGTGTCGTCCCCCTGCCAGGAGCAGCAAAGAAAGGAAAAAATAAAAAGATAATATTGGAATGTCATTATCATTTTAATTTTTCCTCCTGGCACAGCAGTGCATGAGGGGTGGGGCGGAGCGGCAGGGGAGGAGCAGTTGGCGTTCCTGGGTCACCCAAGGCCAAAAGAGTCATAAGCACTTCCCTGTTCTCCATTCAGGCTACATTACACCTGCATGGAGCACATGCCCACCCCTCAATCCCCTGGCTAAGTGCCATGTCACAGCACTCAGATCAATACCAATTCTGCATTGTAGACTTGTAATTGGCTTAAGGTTGGGAGCCTGGCTACCTGCTTCCTGTTCCGACCTGGAGTTTGACACAGGTGAGCAGAAGAAAAGACGCGGGACCCAGTGGGGGCAAGGTCAGTTATTTTTTTTAAAGCAGCCTGCACACCCCAAACCCTGCCCCCCACCCGTGAACAGATGGCAGGTCGCCCCTGGTGGAGTTCAATGGAGAAGGAAACCCGTGCTGTGGTCTGGGCACTGAAGAAACTGAGACCATACCTGTTTGGTGTTCACTTCCGCATTCAGACAGACCACAGACCCCTCAGATGGTTAATGCAGATGAGGGGTGATAATCCTAAACTGATGAGGTGGCTCCCTATAGGGAATGGACTTAAAGTGGAACACCATCCTGAAAAAGACAATGTCAACACTAATGACTACTCCAGATTCTTCTGCCTTAGGGAAGAAAACTTGCAAGGGGTTGGGTAGTTCTCTCCACTTTCTGCTGGGTAGGACACATGTTAGACATGGTATCCATGGCATGATTTGCCCCAACATTTTGCCTTCAGACCTCCTGTTTTTGCTGTCTTGGTTTTTGCTGGCCTTAGTACTCTGCACACTTTACCACTGCTAACCAATACTAAAGTGCTTATGCTATTTCCCTAAAATGTGATAACATTGGCTTGTACCCTATTGGCATATTTATCGTACTTATAAGTCCCTAGTAAAGTACTAAGCATTTACCAGAACCTGCCAATTGAATGCTACTATTGGCTCAGCAGCAGTGATTGTGCCACCCAATTAAGTAGCCCTTGAAACATGCCTCAGACCTGCAACTGCATAGAGTGTGTGTGCCCTTTTAACCTGCCATGTTGGCCTGCAAAATAAACCTTTTTGAGAGGCCCAAGGGCAGGGTGCAGTGTATTTGAAAAGTTTGACATTTACTTTTAAGTTTTACATGTTCTTGTAGTGAAAAACTCCTAAGTTCATTTTTTACTACTACAAGGCCCATCGCTCCCCTAGGATAACATTGCAGGTGTCCTATTACATTTTGTAAGTTTAGTTGTTCTGGATTCTTGGTAGTGGGCCTAAGGTGCTTGCCAGTCTCTGTAAATTCAGCAGAACTGACTTATCCCCCCTGCGGCGCAGGGCAAGCCCTAGCAAAATTGACGCATCTCTACTGCTGTTTGCATCATCACCACAGCCCTCATCACCTTCGGAATCGCCACTGTGAGACGCATCCACAGCTCAGCCCATCGCATCCCTCATTGAGGACAGCTTTCGCAACAACACCAGACTCTGCATCGCAGCCTGGCAGCTCTTTGAAACTGATGTATCACCCTGACTGCGCTCCGCATCTCCGATGCTGGACTTTGCATCGCAAGACCCGTCAACAGTATCCTCGACGCACCAGGACCTTGCCCAGCAGCCTTGCCGCCTCTCAGATCTTACACATTGCTTCAGCTGTGCGACATATCTTCAACAGGGATTCATGCAACACTCTTCAAACTGGATTTTAAGGTACTTTGTTTAATGGGCCTAGTGGGGTACCTGTCAATGGCCTGCGCTCCATCCTGGTTGGCCTGAACTTTTGACTTTAACCCCGTCTGGCGCGACCAGATATCCACAGTTGTTTCCATTTGCTTTTTTGCACTATTTTGGCCTAACACTTTAAAATGTAATATCTGCTGTTCTACTAAATAGATTTTTGTCGTTTTGGTCTTGTTTTATTTATTAAAGAAAGCTCTATTTATTAAAGTGGTGTAGCACTCTCTTTGTGTGGTGTTTAAACTGTTTTACTGTTTGATGTTTGGGACAAATAATAAATAAATTGTTTCTCAGCTAAGCTTGACTTTCTCTGTGTCAAGCTACCAGGGTGTTGAGTACATGTTAATTTTGGGGTTTGCTTCCTCCCTATTTGTGGTTGCTGCTTGACCAGGGCTCACACCACAGTCAACTAATAAAGCAATTTCTAGCAGTACTGCCTAAATTCTCTTCTATGTTTATCTAACATGTTCAGCCATGCTCTGCTTATTTAATAGCACAGTATAACCCCCCTTTCTACTAGGGCATGAGAAAATAGACAAGGTTTTATTTTCTTGATTGTAAGAACGAGCAGCTCTACTGCTGAGGAGATGTAAACCTCCATTGTTTGCTCAGGCAAGCAAAGGGGCATCAACTACAAAAATATGTTTTAGCAGAGAGATTGGGTTTGGATTGAAAGGACAGGAAGATGTGGTGCTCAAGCTTGTGTGATCACTGGGTATGTCTGTTGGTGTAGTAATCACACGGTGCAAACAGGTCAGAGGAGAATAAACCCAGAACGCAAACAACCCTTGCACTGGTGTAGGAAGGCCGATACCAAACAGAAGAAAACAAGTCCTGTCACACGCTTAAGTGGTAATCGGTCCTGTAGTCAGGACTCAATGCTTAGAGGCAAAGTTAATGAGGATAAAAGAAGGTCAAACACCAGGTTTTCATATGTGAAGAAGATTTATGGATCAATCTGGATCAGTACATGAGATAATAGTCAGCCGACAAGTGTTTCGTCACACCGTGAAGGAGATGTGACTCATCAGGGCTGTTAATACTTGAATGGTAGTCTGTTTTCAACTACTAAAATACGCCCTGGTGTACTCGCTCCTCCAGAGTATATAATGGTATTTCTTGGTCAACATGTTATGCACTTAAGTATTATTGTTTTGTATTTTATATTTTTATCAATCTTCGCAAAATTTTCAAAACTTATGGACTGGTCCGGTCAGCTCCTATCCTGAAAGTTTTGGGGTGATTTGCAAAGCGGGGGCCGAGAAAAAAAGGGGTCCCAAAACGTGTTTTCTCTATGTTATTTTCCACAGGAAACTTTAGACACTGCTACAGGCCAAAGTGCTGAAAGGAATTACACCACATTTCACAAAAAGGTAGCCCTGTTTCAGAAAAAACTATTTTTGTTAAATGGGGTAAATCCGTTCAGCAGTTCCTGAGAAATTAAAAAAAAATAGGTTCAAAAATGCATTTACCATTGGAAATTTTAGACTTGGCAACAGGTTGAACTGCTGAACGGAATTACCCCAAATTTGGCATAAAGGTAGCCATTCTTTCAGGAAATACTCCTGAATGGTGTAAATTAGTTCAGTACATGCTGAGAAAATAAAACAATAAAAAGTTTCGATATTTAGAGGCGCAGTGGATCCGCGCACCCGCCCGACCATGAGCTTTATTCTAATTGGCTGTCAACACTCCAAACCAGGAATTGTTGGCAGCCATTTTATACCTCGGGAACTGAGGCATAAGAAAACAAAAACACTAATGCAATAAACAAGAGAAAGGGGCAGGGTAGAAACATCCTGAACCCCTAGGCCTGGTTAGGGGGTCCCACAAGGACCCCCAGGGCCAAAAAAAGCATTTTACAAAAAAATCTGCGAAATTCGCACTGGGTCCGCGAATCCCGCCAAAATCCTGTGATTCATTTAATTGAGGCCCCCGGGTGGGCCAGGTCCTGGGGGCATTTGGTATAAATATATGCAGGGGCCCACAGCCCTAAGGACTGCCACCCCTGGGGCATTGTTGAAATGATGTGCAGGAGGGCACTCGGCCCTCCCACGGCCCCGGGAACTGCCACCCACAGGACTTTGTTGAAATGATGAGCAGGTGGACACTCGGCCCTCCCGCAGCCCCAGGGACCACCACCCCCGGGACTTCTTTTTAAATGTGTGTCAAAGGACCCCCCAAGCCCCAGGGACTGCCACCTCGGGGGGTTTTATTAAATATTTTGCAGGGCACACGGGCCCCCCACAGCCCCGGGGACAGCCAGGCCTTGGGGCTTGTTTTTGAAAAAATCTAAACCTGTGTGGGGTTGCTCGAGCCCCTCACACACCCCAGGGACCACCACCTGCTCGGGCACTTTGATGCTAATTTTGGGGTCTGTTACGGACCCCCAAGCCCCAGGAGCCACCACCTTCCTGGGGCTTTGTAATTGAAGGGAGGGGAGCTGCCTGGCCCCCCTCCTGGAGCCTTTGATGGCCCTGGTGACTGCCACCGCCAGGGCCGGCTCCTGCAGTGTCCCTGGGTGCTCACCCCCGGGACACTGCTGTTTGCAATGACAGGGCGGTCATTGCAAACTGCTTTGAATCATTGAAGCAAGAGCAGGGAAACCTGCTCTTGCTTCAATGAAGCAAAGCAGAATTGCTTTTCCACGAGGGGAGCTGCATGTCAGCAGCTCCTCATGTGGAAAAGCAATGCCGGCCTGCAGGAGGAGGGGAGCCGGCGGGACCGTGGGGGAATTGGGGACCCCCCAAGGTCTCCAATGGGAATGCCAGGCCTCGGGGGATGGGGTCACTGGGGCCAGGAGTAGCCTGGGATGGGGGCCACCCCCTCCCGAATAACATTATACATTTTTTTTAAACGAGGCAGAGCCCTGGGGGATGGGGTCCCCGGGGCCAACAGAGCCATCTGGAGGGGGGACCCCCCTCCTTTCTAAATAAAAAAGTATATATATATATATATATATATATATATATATATATATATATATATATATATATATATATATATATATATATATATATATATATATATATATATATATATATATATATATATATATATATATATATGGCCATGCCCCGGGGGATGGTGTCGCCGGGGCAGAAATCAGCCTCAGAGAGGGGGGCCACGCGGACACCCTTCACATTTTTTTTTTAAAAAAAAGTAAAAAATGGGGTCAGGCCCTGGGGGATGGGGTCCCTGGTCAGGCCCTGGGGAAGGGAAATTAAGGGGGGCCACAACCCCCCCTTCTGAAAATCAAAAGTAAAAAAAGCTGGCATCGCGCTGGAGGCTCCACCCCTCCATGCAGCACTCTGCAAACGTGCTCCCTGGCGCGCTGTAAGATGGAGTGCTAATTTCTCTTGAATACTGAGGATCCCTGGGGGCCAACTAGCCCACCAGGTACCTCCAGTATGTGCCAGTGAGCTGCATTGCAGAGAGGTGTTCAGAGGCCACACCCCTTTTTACACCTCTCTGCAACGCAGCGCTGTGGCGCTTACAGAAGGTACCTGGTGGGCTAGTTGGACCCCAGGGACCATCAGGATTCAAGGGGACTTTATCCCCCAACTGAAAATGTGCCACGGGCGCATTTGCAGAGTGGCGAAGGGAGGGGCGGGCCTGAGTTGACTTGTGTGCAAACATGCCCTGTGGCATGTTTAAAGGTAGAAGAATTAATTCCTCATTATTCTGAGGGCCCCTGGGGGCCAAGTAGCAAACCAGGAACCTCCAGTAAGCACCAAAGGGCTGCATTGCAGAGAGGTGGTAGAGGCCACGCCCCTTTTACACCTCTCTGCAATTCAGCTCTGTGGCGCTTACTGGAGGTACCTGGTGGGTTAGTAGGACCCCAGGGACCCTCAGGATTCAAAGGGACTTTATCCCCCAACTTAAAACACGCCACTGTGGTGACATGTGTGCAAACATGCCCTGTGGCAGTTGGGGAATTAATTCCTCTTCAATCCTGAGAGTCCTTGTGGGCCAACTAGTCCACCAGGTACCTTCAGTAAGCTCCAGGCTTGCAGGAGGCGGGGAGCTGGCAGGAACCGTGTGGGGCATTGGGACTCGCCGCGGTCCCCAACATTATGGCCATGCCCCAGGGATGGTAGGGGGCCCACTCTGCCACCCTCCCCTTTTTAGTTAAAGAAAAACCAAGGCCAGGAGATGGGGAATGGGTCCCCAGGGCAAAAATTGGCCTCAGGAGGGGGCCATGCAGCCCCTCCAAAAATCTTTAAAAAATAAGGCTGGGCCAGCCCCAGTGGATGGGGTCCCAGGGCCAAAAGTGACACAGGGAAGGGGGCCATGTGGCCCCTTCCATAAAAAACCTTTTTGGTGGGCCCTGGGGGATGGGGTCCCTGGGGCTAAAATCAGACTGGGGTGGTAGGCCGTGTAACCACCCGCCCTTTTCTATGTAAAAAAATCATAATATATGGATCAGGCCCAGGGCTCAAAAGGTTCAAGGGAAGTGGTTCAATATAGCCCTCTTCCTAAAAGAAAATGAAACAAATAAAACCGGCAACTCACTGGAGACCCGGCCACCTCCCTGCACCACTCTGAAAATGCGCTCTGGGTTTAGGGATGAAATCCCCATCACTACTGAGGGTCCCTGGGGACCAACTAGCCTACCAGGTACCTCCAATAAGCCACACACAGTGGAATTGCTAAGAGGTGGTCTGTGGCCAAGCTTCTTTTTACAAAACTCTGCAAACACGCCTCTCGGTGGTGGGGAGGTGACGTCTCTTTGTGTCCTGAGGACCTCAGGACTGTAGTAGACTTTGTCCCCCAAGCAGCAGTGCACCAGGAGGCATGCTTTTAGAGTGGTATGAAAAGGGGATGGGACCTCTGATGACCCTCAGCAATCCAGCTGTTTTGGGTTTACTACAGGTAACAGGAGGGCTCATTGGCCCCCAGGGACTCTCAAGATGCAAGCAGACTTCATCCCCAACCAAGAGTGCACCAGGAAGCGCATTTATGCAGAGTGTCGGAGAAAGGGGGCATGACCTGTGTCCACCTCTCAGCAATCCCACTGTGTGGGGCTTACTGGAGGAAACAGGTAGGCTAGTTGGCGCCTAAGGACCCCCAGCAGCAAAGGGGACTTTAATCCCCATCAAAGAGCATGCCAGGGACAGCGTTTGCAGGGTGTTGGGCATACGGGTGTGGCCTGCTATGAGAAATTAGCAATCCTGCTATTTTGGACTTACTGGAGGTAAGAGGAGGGGTAGTTGGCCCCCAAGGATGTCCTTGGGGGCCAACTACCCCTCCTCTTACCTCCAGTAAGTCCCACACAGTGGGATTGCTAAGAGATCTTCTGAGACCATGCACCCCTTTCTCCACCACTCTTCAAACATGCCTCCTTGCACACTACTGGTTGGGGGATAAAGTCCACTACAGTCCTGAGGGACTGTGGGTGCCAAGAAGCCCACCTGGTACCTTCTGTAAGTCCTACGCAGTGGAATTCTTGAGCACTGGTCAGAGGCCCAGCACCATTTTTTCACCACTCTGCAAACGTGACTTCTAGCTAAAGAAGTATTTGCACTAATATTCGTA
The DNA here is from genome assembly GCF_964263255.1 of Lissotriton vulgaris. Lineage (NCBI taxonomy): Eukaryota > Metazoa > Chordata > Amphibia > Caudata > Salamandridae > Lissotriton > Lissotriton vulgaris. The sequence goes on along the minus strand of NC_141691.1, from coordinate 645,289,257 downwards.
CAATTATATAGTTTCCACATTTGCCACATAATCCATCAATGGCTCAAACTTACCAAAAGTGCAGCAATAAGTTTTACAGCGTGGTGGAAGGCCCTCTGCAAGCCTGGAATGGTCACCTCTTACGTATTGCTAAATGTGGGTGTTAAATTGGTACTAATGGTGTGCAAACCACTCTTGCTTCTTTCTGCACCTCTCTTGCTTTTTTCTGCATTTCTCTTGCTTCTTTCAGCACCTATCTTCCTTTTTCTGCATTTCTCTTGCTCCTTTCTGCACATCTCTTCCGGTTTCTGCGCCCCTTCTTTCTGCATCTTTCTTGCTTCTTTCTTCTGATCCTCTCTTGCCGCACTTCTCTTGCCTCTTTCTGTACATCTCTTGCCACTTTCTGAACTTCTCGTGTCTCTTTCTGCACCTCGTTTGCTTCTTTCCGAACTTCCCTTGCTTCTTTCTGCACTTTCTTGCTTCTTTCTGCACCCTTCTTCCCTTTTCCTCTATCTCTCTTGCCTCTTTCTGCACCTCTCTTACTTATTTCTGCAGTTCTCTTACCTCTTTCTGAACCGCTGTTGCTTCTTTCTGCACTTCTCTTGCTTCTTTCCTCACCCCTTGCCTCTTTCTGCACTTATATTGTTTCTTTCTGCACTTCTCTAGCTTCTTTCTCCACCTTTCTTGCTTCTTTCTGCACCCCTTTTACCTTTTACTGCACCACTCTTCCCTCTTGCTGTACCTCTGTTCCCTCATTATGCACTTCTCTTGCTTCTTTCTGTACATTATTGCTTCTTTCTGGATCCTGTTGCTGCTTACTGCGGCCCTATTCCCTCTTTCTGTACCTCGCTAGCCTCTTTATGCACCTCTCTCGCCTCTTTATGCCGTTTTCTTGTATCATTTTGGAAATCTGTGGCTTCTTTTTGCACTTCACTTGCTTTTTCTGCACCTCTCTTGCTTCTTTCTGCAACCCTCATGCCTCTTTCTATAACCCTCTTCCTGCACCTTGCTTGCCTCTGTCTGCTCCCCTATTGCCTTTCTGCTCCTTTTTTGCATCTTCCTGTACTTCTTGTGCCTCTTTCTACACTTTTCTTGCCTCTTTCTGCACTTCTCTTGCCTTTTTATTGACATTTCTTACTATTTATGCACCTCTCTTGCTTTTTCTGCAATTGCCTTGCTTCTTTCTGAACCTCTCTTGTCTGTTCCTGTATTCAAATGGGAAGTGCAAGCTGTTAAGTTTAAATGTCTAACATAAACTGTGGAATCAGCACCCATCAACAAAACATTTTTTTGCAATGATAGTTAGTGTCCTCAAATCAATGGTTAGAGTCCATATCAAATGAACAGGTCCGAACTTGATAGTCGTGTATTTTCAATTCTTTATTGTATTTTCACAGTAGAAAAAAATGGTCCAATTCACAGTAGATTTTCTTTTCTTAGCCAACGCGTTTCGTCTCATCAACTGAGACTTCTTCAGGGCTAAAAAACATATAAAATTGCTTTATAAAAACACTTCTATATACATGTACATACTATTTACAGAAAGCATTTAGACATCTATATACAAAAGAGTTTTACTTAAGATAAACTGAATCTGTCCAAGTTATAACAGATACAAGGTGGGCTGTATTACTTCCTTTTAAGAAAACAAGGCTCACCTTTACCTTTAAAAAAGGGGGGAATGATATATTTAATATTCAAGACATGAATCATTTTCTGCACAAAATTACCATGTCATTTTCAAATATAAACTGAACTGTATTTGTTCCTTTACAAACAAAGCTTGTATTTGCATTTGTAAGACTGTCTTATATACTCGGCACAATAATAATTTTTTAACACAAGACCTATTGGTCATTTCTTAAAATAAACATCAGAGAAGAGATTGCGCAGAATTATAAACAAACATCATATGTGAATTAAAAATGAACCACTTATTAGAATCATACCTCAAACACCTCACTACACACGCACTATAGACATAACTTATCAGTATCAGTTGTGTCATTGTTATCACATATTATTCCAAAAAATTCTATCACAAAGGAATCATCCTTAATGTCCTGGATACAAGCATATCAAGTATAACTTAACTTAAAAGGAAGTAATACAGCCCACCTTGTATCTGTTATAACTTGGACAGATTCAGTTTATCTTAAGTAAAACTCTTTTGTATATAGATGTCTAAATGCTTTCTGTAAATAGTATGTACATGTATATAGAAGTGTTTTTATAAAGCAATTTTATATGTTTTTTAGCCCTGAAGAAGTCTCAGTTGATGAGACGAAACACGTTGGCTAAGAAAAGAAAATCTACTGTGAATTGGACCATTTTTTTCTACTGTGAAAATACAATAAAGAATTGAAAATACACGACTATCAAGTTCGGACCTGTTCATTTGATATGGACTCTAACCATTGATTTGAGGACACTAACTATCATTGCAAAAAAATGTTTTGTTGATGGGTGCTGATTCCACAGTTTATGTTGTGTATTTGGAATTTGTCCTTGAAGGAACAGATAGGGTTGTGTTCCTAGGTTTCTCAAGCACCATCATACCACTTAAGAGTCACTGGCCATAACAGGTGCAGGCGTCTTGCTCCAACCCTTCTCTTGCTAGTGTGTTTCAAGTTTAAATGTCTCCATGCTCTTGTGACTGAGGTATATGTCTACTTGTACATGTATTCTCACATGTGTTATGCATCTGAAGATGATAGCTTAAAACGCTGGTAGCTTCTCCTACAGGTGGTCAAATCTTCTATCTTCTGCTCTGTCATTCAGTTGCACAGGCAGACATGTATATATATATATATATATATATATATATATATATATATATATATATATATATATATATATATATATATATATATATATATATTACCTACTGGCGGTCGCCAGTAGGTATATATAGTTAGGATTATTTTCCTATGGGATTTCTGAAAATTCTATGTCGAATACCTTTAGCGTTTGTGGACGGAATTGGCTGAAATTTTCAGGAAAATGGCACATTCTGTTTCTGAGCAGCCCCTAAATATTTGGGGGGGTTTCGTCAAGGGGGGGCTGAGAAAAAAGGGGGGTCCCAAAACGCGTTTTTCCCATTCATTTTTCCATAGGGCGGTTGGAATCACATTTAGCTCGAACGGCTGAATGGATTTACACGAAACTTGGCAAAATTGTAGATATGGTTTGCCCGACATGCCTTTGCTATGTCTTAAAATATGTGCTCCATTGGATTTTGAGAAATTAACGTTTAAAAAAAAGATATATCTGTGACAGCGTCCCGGTTAGCGCCCCGGTTCGCGTACCTGACGCGTAACAGAACTTCGCGAGGAGAAGCGGATTAGCTCCCCGGTGACTGTGAACATTCTAAACAGTCCGGAGCGGCCGCCATCTTGTGTCTCGGTAGGATCGAGACACAAGATGTGGCAAAAACAAAGGGGGAAATGAGCATAAGGGGGCAGAGTACATCCTCCCTGACCCCCTAGGTTTGATGAGGGGGCTTTAAAAGGGCCCCGCGGGGCAAAAAAAATAATAATTTTTGTTATCGTTTTTTTTGCGGGGAGAGCGCTCGGTACGCGCACCGGGAAGCGGTCCGGGGAGCGTAATATAGGGAAAGTAGAATGAAAGAATGTTCAAATAATGTATGTATATTGATTGTTCTTTTTGTTGTATTTTTTTTATTTTTTTTATTTAAGTACCAACATGTAGGTACCAATGCAGAGTCTAAAAAGAAAAATACACCGTTTCCTTTGTAGATATCTTGCATGTTGTTTCAGAAGTTATTGTGGTATATGGAATTCATAGCATAGTATGTGAGGAAAGCAGAAAGAATATGGAGGCAGGAGATGAAAAAGAGATGTTAAATACACATTGAAGATAAAATAGTGGGAGAAAGGAAGTAACTATGAGCAAACTTACTATGTTACACAAAAAAGTTGCACAGTATATTTAAAGTCTGGCTTTACATTATAATCAATTTGGTACTAGTTTAAAAAATACATATAAAAATGAATAATGTCTCAAACAATTTTTGAATTATTAAATATAAATTTATTTCTCAGATTCGTTTTCAAAATTTAAAAGAACTTCTAATATTTGATAGTCAGAAATGTCCTTATTTTCAATCAGGAAATCCACTGATTCTACACATTGAAGAAGTTCATAGTCCCGTGATTCAGCAAAGAATTGAGAGTCATTGGGTTCAATATCTGTATCTTTGTTGCTTTCCAGAACAATTTCGATGGTATTTTTTTGCTCTCCTTCCATTTTTGTGCTGTAATTTGAAATAAAAAAAATATATCAGTAGAGATAGGGCACTGTTGGGTTTAAGCTCAGACAGGTAGTTTTTTTTTTTTTTAACAGTGATTTTATCTTTGGGCAGTGTATGGTATCAGACTGGAAGTAGAAATATAAAAAAGTGTATGTGATGAAGCCTAAGTAAATTCATAATTATACAAGACAAGCCTAACTCCATCCATAACTATAACAGAGAAGTCTATCTTATTCTATAACTATTACAGAGGGATAGTATATAACTATCAGAATTTTTTTTCCTAATGAACTTAAAGTGCACAACATACTTCAGTTTTTAAAATAACATCTTACCTTTGAAAAAGAAGTTTAAGTTCTCAGTTGAAATGCACTTGAAATGTACTTCAGGAAGTAGTATTCAAAATGGCTGTGTTTCTCTCTCTTTCTTTATATATATTCAGGTACATAACCAATCAAATGTCATGAAATAATAGAAGATAATGAAAGTAGCATTTTAATTGGTTGTCAATTCTAACACTTCATAAGTGTTTTTGTTAGGTAATTTACCTCAGAATATTTAGTCAGGCCTACAGCATAATTTTCTCAATGGAATTCCATCAAATTTGGGTAAATGGTAGGGACTGCTATGTAGTAGGGTCTATTTTATATTTGATGAAAGTGTCTCTAGTGGTTTTTCTGTAAATTACTTTCCCACCTTTTTTTAGCGAGCGCTCACCGGTACGCTCCCCGGTACGTGAACCGGCAGCGTTACGGGAGTCCTCCATTTTGTGTATCGGTAGAATTGAGACACAAGATGGAGGACAAACAATGTTCGGAATGGGTAGAAGGGGGCACGGTAGACACTTTGTGACCCTCTAGGTTTTCTGAGGGGGGCTTAGGATGCTGATATATGCAAAAATAAAAGAAAAAAAATTGAAAAATTTCACCGGGGGAGCCCCCGGTACGCGCACCGGTAAGCGAACCGGGGAGCGTACTTTGGTGAAAAAAAAAAAGTTAGAAAAAGATAAACGTTTTGAATGATCAGAGGTAGGGAAGCAATGAAAAGAGCTATTGGGTTCTGTGGCTAATTAAGTTACTTACAAGTAGGTTCCAAAGCACAGTTTTAAATTCAGGAGGAATATTCTATTCGCCTCATCGGAGAAGTGCACACCATCTCCTCTGTAGATGTCTTGCATGTTGTAACGCAAGGTATTGTTGTATATTAAACCCATTGTAAATTCTCTCATGTAAGCAGAAACAGATTTGTTCACATGTTTCCGTGCTTTCTCAAATTGTGGAAAAAATTGGTTGGACCACTTCCATTTTTGTCATTGGCATATATTGGAATATACCAAGGCAGTTTGGGGAAAAAGTGTCATCAATTGATGAAAGGTGTCCTTTAAAAGCATTTCCAGACCAACCCCAGTCATAGTCCCAAAATCAATTCCACCACAGTGCACTATTAAGAGGTTAGGGTTTGGCAGATGCATAAAAAAATTATATTGCAAACATATAAAATATATTTTTCATTTAAAAGAATAATACATTTAACAGTTTTTGATATTTGCAATAAAAAAAAAAACACTGAAATTCACTGAAAAAACCATAGGTTATTGACCATATATAGTTAGGAATTAGCATTTACAAAACCTTGAAAATTCACTGAAAAAACCATAGGTTATAGACCATATATAGTTAGGGATTAGCATTTACAAAACCTTATTTTACTCACACAAAACCATTGAAATTCGCATATATAGTTAGTTGCACTAACTATATATCGTGCACCCGCAATCCACTGCTGATGATGTCACATATTACATCATTCATGACATGGTCAGTGACAACATGTCACTAGGTAAAAGCAGAGACACACACATGCATACCTTCACAAACAGGTTGGAATTACAACAGTGATATGGTTAGGATTGCTCTTTTACATTTGTTAGGCCTAACCATCTGAGCAGTCGATGAATAGTCCACCTTCAAGGGAAAAAAGGAGGTTTAAGACATCTTGGTAGAAGGATTAGTGATTAGACTACATTGAATGAGTCTGTGGAAAGGTACAGTCAAAGAGGGCCTCTTTCTGCACCTCTGTTGCTACTTTCTGCACTTCTCTTGCTTTTTTCTCCACCTTTCTTTCTCTTTCAGGACTTCTAATGCCTCTTTCTGCATTTTTCTTGCTTTTTTCTGCACCTTTCTTCCTCTTTCTGTGCCTTTCTTCCTCTTTCTGTACATGTTCTACTTATGAAGATATCGTTAAAAATTAGGATTTAAATAAACCTTAGAAATTGACCGACAAAACAACAGTTTTCAGGGATGTTTTAGTGAAGAATTAACATTTGGAAAACCTTAGAAATTCACTGAAAAAAACACAGGTTTCACGGCTGTTATTGTTAGGAATTAGCATTTAAACAAACTTAGAAATTCACTGACAAAACCACAGGTTTCAGGGACGGCATAGTTAGGCTGACACTTCACTCATACAATATCAGAGAAATTGAGCCGTTATAGTTAGCTGAGCTAACTATAACTCGAGCCACCGCAGTACACTGCTGATGTCACCACATATTACATTACTCATGACATGGTAGGTGACATCACCAATGATATCACTGATGACATCTCAAATGGCATCCTAGTACCTAAAAAATTGTTAATTTTCTTTAAAAATAACCAATTTTCAGTATTTGGGGATCTTAGTTACAACATCGCGTTCACCGCAAATACATTGTGAGAACGGAAAACAAAAGAAGACAATCAATGGGCACCAACATGTCCGAAAATATTATGTAAAAAATCCATTTTGAACATTGCACTACACATATTTCTGTAGACATACTTCTTTCAAAGCATGTTTAAACTCATATTTTTTCTACTAACTTTGTTTAACCCCTCCCCTGCTGATGACAGAACCGCTCCGTCATCAGCTGCGGTGGCGCTGTGCTGATGGCGCAGATTTCGCGCCTGCGTGGCGCGTTCTATTGAGCGGGGCGGGCCATGACGGAACCACTCCGTCACGAGCACAGCTCAACCGCGGCTGGTGATGGAGCGGTTCCGTCACCAGCATGCGGCCGCCGTGCGGCCGCCCCGCCTTGTTAGCGCTGCGGCGAAATAGCCACCGCAGCGAAAAGGTTAAAGACCATCTTTAAGACCTGCTTTCTCGGTTATTCAGGTCATCGCGATGACATTGTTAACCGCAACAATCGTGCCTTTTTCATAAAGTATATATATATATATATATATATATATATATATATATCACCTCCACAGTGGTTCCTGTGCGGGAGTTGCGCAGCGCTCCTGTATGTGCGGTGTCCTGCGGCAGAACCAAGCCGCTATTATATTTGCCAAACTTTTCCAACCAAGGAAAATAACGGGTCGCACAGCCAACCTGGATTCCAACAGTGATCCTCTTTATTCTCAATGTTTTCGAATAAGGGCAACAGGCGCAGAGATCTACGCGTTTCGGTGTCACTTCACCTTGCTCACGATCACTGGGTATACCACACCCACAAACATTTAAACATAATTTTTTCAAACACAAAAGCATTTCCTGTCACATGGTGTGCTAAGGATTATGGTCCTTGTAGTTTTAACCCAAAGTTTGAAAAGAAAGTGAAATTAAATCAAAATGCACCCTTTTCTAAGGTTTAGAATACATTAAGCATTTTTTACAATTTGCATTGATTCATGCTTTTACCATTTAGGTGTATGTTTTCAACTGTGACACATGGAGTCCTCACATCAGGGTGATTGGCAAAAACTGAGATTTTATGGCATTCAAACTATAGCAAAGGGAGAGCGGGGAGGTGATCGTGCTAAAAAACTGAGACAAGCAGAATCAAAGTTTATAATCAATCTGAGGACCCTGCATCCGAATGGGTTGAACCAATCGGAGGAACTTTATGTGCACCTATAATTTGACTTTTGAACTATTATGGCATGCATATTTGATTTTTGAATATTGAATGATGAGTCAGCCTATTGGAAGGCAGTACACAGTTGAAAACATACACCTAAATGGTAAAAGCATGAATCAATGCAAATTGTAAAAAATGCTTAATGTATTCTAAACCTTAGAAAAGGGTGCATTTTGATTTAATTTCACTTTCTTTTCAAACTTTGGGTTAAAACTACAAGGACCATAATCCTTAGCAGACCATGTGACAGGAAATGCTTTTGTGTTTGAAAAAATTATGTTTAAATGTTTGTGGGTGTGGTATACCCAGTGATCGTGAGCAAGGTGAAGTGACACCGAAACGCGTAGATCTCTGCGCCTGTTGCCCTTATTCGAAAACATTGAGAATAAAGAGGATCACTGTTGGAATCCAGGTTGGCTGTGCGACCCGTTATTTTCCTTGGTTGGAAAAGTTTGGCAAATATATATATATATATATACACACACACACACATATTACAGTATTTTACACATGAGGGGTTTCTTATAGAATTTTCTAAAGTCATGTTTTTCTATAAAAACCATCTCTAAAGCCTATTATATATTTTCACAGTGCCTCAGGAGATCGTGATGACATCGGTAACCGCGAGTCCGCACGACACGTCTCAAAAACAAAAGAAGATATATTTCATAACCACCAACACATTCAAAAATTAAAACTATATAATTAATTCTAACATCACAGTAGATAACTCACTATATTAATAAAAAAGTTCAGAATCTCAAAATCTGTATAACAATGTGTATTAATGATTCACTGTCATATTTTTTTATATTTCCACCAATATTCGCAACTGTACACAGGGAGTCACGTTGGTGGTCACGGCGTCGTCGCAAATATCACGCGGTTGAATAAAATCAATTTGGGACACATAACTTGTGTCACTAACACTCCTATTTCTCAACCATGGGATCAAAGTATCTCCACCTTGACCCTTTATGCAGGCTTTCACACACATTTCCAGTCCCAGGAACCATTCCTGATAGATAGAAAGGATGAGGAAATGCCCTCTGTGTTGGTGGCTCAATTCCAGTCTTAAATCCTACTGCAAAATCTAGGCCCTGTGGTAAATTGGGCAACTCAACAGTTTTAGGTCTGCCCTCAAGTTCTGCCAAATGTGACATAGATAATGTTAGCCTACCCATAAAGGCATCACAGAAAGTGACTCATACCACCAAATTCCAACAATCTAGTGTGGCCCATTCTGCCTCCTAGGTCGGGCTTCTGTTCCCCAGTTAGGGCCAGCTTTGGCCAAAAGGCAAGCAACCACCAAAGCCCACTGACAGCTGTCAGTGTAGAAATCATGCCCCTTGCCATCAAAGGTCAGTGGAAGCTCCAACTTGGTGTATTGAGTAGGCCTCACTCCCATCTAGCTGTTGGACTAGTAATGTGTTGTCCATTTACTCCTGAGGTTCCTTTTGCCTCTTAGATTTCTCTGAGTGGGGGCTACAACCTCAAGCTGCAGACACACTTCACTTCATCCAATTTCTATTCTGCCATTCCAGCTATGTACCTAGAGATTGAACATGTGCCTGGCAATCCAGGACTTCTGTCTAGTGTGGACACACAGTCCTTCACAAATGTGACACACTTTGCCTATGTCTTGTGGACATCTGTCTGGCCCAGGTTCCCCGTCTCCTGTCATTGGGACAGTGCAAGCAGCACATCCAGCCAGAATAGGCCTTACCAGTGCCAGTTTTCGAGTCCTCTCCTGTGCTTGGTGACATGTCCACCAAAAATAATTTATTTGTAAGCCCCCCCAGACAGCTGCCCCTTCAAGGATCTTTTCTATCCAGTGGGAACTCACTGCCTAGGATGCAGTTTAAATGCAGTTGACAACTGACAATTACCCTCCCCTGAGCCAGTACACCTCCAATTTTAAAGATTTCAGTTACTCAGGGTGGACACATTCCTGCCCCTGGACATCCCTAACCCTGCAAACATGCCCTGGCAGATACTGTTCCAAGGAAACAGCCTTTCCAACTCCAGGGTCTGGCTAGTATTTCGTAGAGCTGTGATACCTTCTCAAAGAGACTCCTACTCATAGATTGCCAGTTTAACATTTCGGTGCACATCCCATGTAAGGCATGTTAGGTTCTCCTTTCAGTAGCTCTCCCCCAAAGTTACAGTAGTCACTCCTTTGGAGTGCCCACTAGTGCTTATTTTCCTTTGGGAGCATGAGGAATCTCCCTTTTGATGTCCTGGCTGCAGGTAAAAAACATACGTCTTGCAAAAGATGGTCTGGGACTATTTTGCTTAGTCAGACGTTTAGGCTCTAAGGAAAGGAGTTTCCTTTTTGACACTTCTCATGGTTCTGGCCTGGCCCCACTTTGCTGGAATCAACACTTGGAATCTTTAGGCACCTTGGTCTGTACCCACACATCCGCTGCCCTTCCAATGTTTCTGGGATCAGTCAGATTGGAGTCAAGTAGATGCTGGTGTAACTCTAAAGAACAATTACTCAAGATGTGCTCCATCATAATAAAATTGTATAGTACATCCACTGGGAAGTATCTACTGTATTGTCACTCATGAGCCATTTAGGGATATCACAGAGACGTCTCTAAATTCTGCCAGAGTTTGCTGTGACTTTGTGACTCTTTGTGGGAGTTTTGAAACTTTATCTGTTACTCCTCAGGAGTGAGGTCAATCCTCTGCGCCAGGAAATCCTTCCTTTGTGTGTATGAGTCAACTGCCTACTCTTTTTTTACATTCAGGAGTGCATCCCTCTCTAGTGTAGGTCTGAATCGTACAATGATGATCTTCAGTGCTGCTTATATAACCTGCACATTTTAATAGTTCATTACAAGAGGCAAACCATTTTATAAATGTATCCCAAACAGAAAGTGTGCCCTCTCATTGACACCAAGCCATTACTGCCACCATCTTCACTGGATTTCCCAATCTTGCTGTCTTGTCTTCTAAAACCAGCCTCATCCCTTTTGTATTATTCTTCTCCTCCATTGTAGGGGAACCCACTGGCCCTAATAATCCCACTGTCACATCCACAGCATCTACCCCTCCTGGGCACCTGAGAACCACAGAACCGTGCATGGTCCCCGGGTTCCCAAGACTCAGAAAACTCCACAAGGAGACTGGAGCTGAAGGCTGTGAGGTGCAATCTCCTGATGTTGCCTTTTCTTGAGCTTGACTGCTGCTCTCTGCTCCTCCAAAAATAAAATGGCAATCATCTGCCTGAGGGTTTGCCTGTGCCTTTAAAAGCTCTCTTCAGTTAGTCCAGTTCAGTGTTTTGTTCTCGTTTCTTTTCCTCTTCCATCATGGTTGTTTCTTCCTCAAATTCCCACCTGATTTTCCAATCCATAATGCTTCTTGTCAGGTGGTGTTTGATGTAATTCCCTTTCCTACTCTGTTGCTATGAAGGCACTTCTGTCTGTCTGGAGGGTAAATTGCAACAAAGTTGTGCTCCTTTGCTTAATTTCTTGCTCCCTCCACTTACTGATCCTGACTCTTCACTACAAGTGGAATTCCACTGTTGGATTCTTGATTTCTGGCTTCTTCTATCCCTGAAGTCTTAATCCAATAAGGAGCTTTTTTACGATTGTGGCTTTTTCCTCTTTAGAAGGTGACACTTCTTGCAGCCTCTTTCCTAATACATTTTACAGTGTGTGGTGGCATTGCAACTTCCAGAAACAGTCACCTTACTTTGGACAGCAGAAGACTCTAATCTGGAATACTAGTAACTATCCAGCCCTAACATGGATGTTCATCTGGGGCCGTATTACACAAAAATCCCAGGGGGCGCAACCAGGGTATTAGAGAAGGGGCCACAGAAGGTTGTGCAGCCCCTTCTGTGATATTGGTAGCGCTGCCACACATAAAGCACTAGTGCTATCATCATAAGGCTTTCCCTCATTTGCATGAGGGTGTGCCCAATGCACATGCGGGGCTCCCTTTCCCTCTGTATCTGCACTGTAATACAGGTGTGGCTGCAGAGGCTCTCAGGAGGTGCACTGACAGTGAGCCAGCCTCTGGAGGGGCGAATGGAGATTGTATGGACCCCCACAGACATCCCCTTTAAAAGTGCAGGCGGGTTGCCCTCTGCACTTTGAAAACACAGAGCAGCTTCAAATCAGCCACTCCATTCTTCACATGAATGCGCTGGGCAGCGCAAGGTCACAGCTGCCCTGTGGACAGAAAATTCATCATAATATGGCACATTTTTCTTCATTGCGCTGGGCGCACCTTATAAAAGGTGCTTCCAGCGCAATTAAGGAAAATGCACCGCATGTATAATGCAGCCCCTGGAAGGCTGCCAGCTATGAAGGGCTCAGTCGGTGGGCACCTTCACTTCCTTCCCTAGAAGTTGTACATGAGAAGCATCTTTAAGATAGAACATCATCTGACTACTCCTATCCTATAGCTTCCTCATTCTCTTCTCGAAACACGTGTTGGCAAGGATCAGTTGGCTATTTGTATATGAAGACAATTGGATGATTTGTACCCAGTGACTGGATCTATTTTGAAAAAATAAGGAAGACACAGAAAACAACATAACTTTGGAAAGCTATTATTGATTGGACTTTTTATATTTTCTAGAGTTGCTCAGGTTGAGAGTTGTTGTGAAAACATGTTGGCATACTTTGTATAACTATTGCTACAACCAATGGCAGGAGTTGTATCTCCACCTTAGAGCATATGCTAGATTGACTCATAAGAATGTAGATTTTGATGTACACTATTTTTGCGCAGCGTTCCCTACTGCCATAAAATTGTATTTCGTTTCTCTTCATCCCCAGGTGTGATCTATGCCTGGGTGGCCTCCTCCCAGACCTTGGGAAACTTGTTGTAGTCCACCTACCAGGCGTTCAGGGTTATCTTCAGCTTTTTTACCTTGCACATGGCCTTTATCTCCACTAAAGTAAGACTAGCCAGGGTAGGTAAGTCCACCTTCATGGTCCCTTAGGTGTAAAGGGCAAAAAGCGGACTAAAAAGTAACTTAAAGAAGTCAGAAATGACCCTACCAAAGACTTTACTCCAATTAAAAATAGAAAACCTTCTTTTGCTGTCAGTTGAACTGATTTTTTCTTTTAACTTTTCCAACTGAATGGTACTGCTAACCACATGTTCTGAATGCCACCACTTAATACCAATGTATAAAAGTTAATTATTAATTGGGGTGCATCGAAGACTACCAGCAGTAATATAGTCACTATAAGGTTCAGCCAAAGGTTTCTGTAAGTTAAACCTGAGCTCAACCACTGGTATCTATGGCACCGAGCATTTAGAAGTACCAACACAAATAAAAAGTCAAAAACAAAATAAAAATCATCTGCCAATTTAGAAAAAATAGACTATATTTATTTAACAAAATGCAACCGTAATGGTATACATAAAATACAAAGAAACACAGACATGAATTTAAGAAGATTTACTGAAAAATAGTGGCAAAGAGCACTAACTACCAATGATAGTCTATGGTCGCTGTAGGCAATGACTAGAGTGCAATTTAAGGCTGACAGCGAGTGTGGTTTGGATGCTGCAACCAGGTTTACCTGGTTTGGAGAGGTTACTTTGGTGATTAATCTTTGAAAAGGAAGTTGAAATCCTCCAGCAGGGAAAGATTTTATGCTGTAACTGTGGAGGTCCTCTAGAAGTCAGATAGCTGTTGGACAAGGTTCGTTTGAAGTTGTTATTTTGGCAAGAAAAGGTCCTATGGAAAAATTGAAATTTCTTGGCCAGGGATGTCCTTGTGTCAGCTTGATACTTTTGGTTCTTTTGCCCAGTTAAAATTTCTATATTTGGACTTAGTCTGTTTTTCAGAGCTCAAAATACTCCAATAGAACTCGGTTGCAGGCTATATGGGATGATCAATTTCCCAAGTTCAGAAGCATTCTTGCTGAGAACCCTTTAGAATGAATTTGCCGCTGCGGAGAAGTTCCAAGTGGGAAAAACCTATTTCATAAGCCAAGTAAAGACACATCTTGTGTGGATTGCCTTGGCTGGTTGGTCCCAGTACTCTAGAGGTCTGAAAGTCCAAGATTCTTTTAGCCCCAACGTTTGAAAGTCCATAGGAGAAGTCAAGATAGATACACCCAAGGATGCCATGACCACAGGAATCATACTTGCAGGTCAAGACGCACTCCTGCAAGGGCCAACAGCAGGGTGCAGTCCAGGTCTAGCTTTACTGGTCAGCAGGGCACTTCAGGGAAAAGACTCTTTCAGTTTGTTTTATCCCTATAGCCACCAGAGAGGTCAGTCAACTGACCCCTGGAGTGCACTTTTTTTTCCTGCGTTCAAGGGGGAGCAGGTCTAGTTCTTCAGTTCTCCTACAGGTCTAGCTCCGCTGCCACTTGGTTTGGCGAAAGCCTGACTGGGGGAATGATGAATTATCTTCCTTACAAATAGTAAGTTCTTGGGTCTACTCTAGCTAGTTTTCCTGCAAGGGGAAGAAAAAGGCCTCCCCACACCCAGGCTATTGTTTCTGCTTTGTTAGCAATTTTCACTCTTCATTAAGGTCAATCACTGGCTAGACAGCTACTGAAGAGCTAGTAAAAGTCACCTTACAAGAGTTTCAGGCAGGGGAATGTATCGTTCTAAACTTTACTTGTCCTAAATATTTATTAATATTTCAAATCACCATTACCTTGACTTTTAATGAATATTAAAAATAGCTGTTGAACTTCTTTTCTAGCAGGTCCTAAACTCAAGACAGCAGAATTAATATTTTAACCTGTGCTCTACTTTTCCTTAAAAGACAGCTAAAGTCTTCCACAGTGAAAATAGCTTTTGGGGCCTTGTCACTGTAGGGACATAGTAACATTATATTTATACATATCCCACTTTTAAATACCATGCACCTACCTTGAGGGATACAAGGCCTGTGTATGAGTAACTTCTTCATATTTAAAAGTCAGATTTTTCTATATCAAAAAAGGTTTATTTTGACAGGCTGGACTGCATGTTTACACTGCAGAAATTAGGTTACACTGGTAGGCTTGAAACCATATTTTCCCTCTCATATTAGTCGGTGTCACAATAAGTGCTGCAGTGCAGACTGATTGGCATATGTCTCAGTTCAAACTAGAAATGCACAGGGAGCAAAAAAAATAATGGATTTAGGCCAAGATATCTGTACTGGGGTGAATGTATGACATTGT
This sequence comes from Lissotriton vulgaris, assembly GCF_964263255.1. NCBI lineage: Eukaryota > Metazoa > Chordata > Amphibia > Caudata > Salamandridae > Lissotriton > Lissotriton vulgaris. The sequence goes on along the minus strand of NC_141691.1, from coordinate 645,273,944 downwards.
TCTGGATTTTGTCCATCAATTGTTCTTTTTGCAGTGTACAGGTGGCATTTAATACTCCATTATGTGGGTGTTGTTTCTACACCATATATTGTGGTCCCATAGGCGAGGCAAATACGATAATCAGGGATTAGCCACTTTCTATATGTTGTTTGGTCAGAGCACATACACTGGGCAGCATTTACTCAAAGTGCAGTGTCTAAAATCAGCATAAAATTCAGCAAAAAATAGGGATGCCCATGCATAAAGGGACATTTTCGCCCAACATCTCAATCTTGCTTTGTATTTGCAGATGCCAGCTCCATCTGATAAGTATCCCTGAATACTGTGCACTGAGATTTTCATCCTTTCGACTTAGATTATCTCTTTATATTGATCAGATGTATTGCAAATCATTTATCTCAGGAAACTTAAACATGCATTCTCATTTTATTAAGTGCTCTGGATGTGGAAGAGTGGAGGTGGCAAATGACTGCAACAACTTAGTGTAGTCTACTTTTCAGATACCATACGGTAGAGGAGTGCATTTTCTATGCACAGACATAAAAACAAACACTAGAGAACAGAGAAGACCTCTAACATTTTGTGAAAGCAAGAGGCCCTGAAGAGACAGAGGTGCCATTAGGAGCTGGCAGGGTGAGATGCCAATGTAAAATAGTTTTAAAGCAGTGCTATAGCCCATATTGCATGTATGAAATACAAATATACAGTGTGGGTGTTTATTTCCAGTACTTTAGATTTGGAGACATTATGGAATAATGTAGGAGGTAGGGGTGAGAGCTTATAGGTGCTTTTACACACATTTGAGTTGTGTAGCTCTAGGGTTGTATGCCAATGTGGTCATCCCGGCAATATGTGCGGTGTATTTTAGCAAACTATGGAGGGTTGTCCGTAGGCCCTGGCAGGAGGTGTTGTATCAGTGGCAAATGAATACCTGTCAACCTCTTGACTTGAACAGTGGGTATTTGTGGCATTTAGCTGTGTGCAGTAGGTGGTTGACTACATGCCTGGGCTCCAGAAGGCATGAGCCCAACCCTGCTATGAGAGGCCAAGTCCCTTAAATGCATGCATTTCTGCGTGGTCTTGCACAGTGGGGGTGGGTGATTGGTCACAGAGTCTGACCTCTGGCCCAACTGCCCCAAAGGGCAGCCAATGCCTCATTGTGCAGGGCACAGTGGAAGATTGTCCTTCAGTCATGCACACCTGACCTGCAATCTCTTCTCCATTTTTAAATAATGTTTACGAGTACTGCATTCCTTCCACAGTACCTGGCATGCAAGGTTCACCTTCCTCATACTGTGCAAGAATCCATAATGAAACTTATATAATGCCATGGAGGGGAACGTGAAAGGAGGCTCCCTTAGGAGTGCCTTGCAGGAGGACCGCCCTGGGTCACGTGGGAGTACCTCCTTACCTGCAGCCTGTAGAAAAAGATGTTTGATTTTAATCTCTTGAGGGGTTCCTCTTGCTCCCCAAGCACAAGTGACTGGGGAGTATGACATCTGTAGCCTGCCCCCCATGTCCTTTTTCACCAGATTGCTTTGTACAATGGTCCCAATATGGTCAACAGGAGAAAACCTCCTTTGCCAATAAGAAAGCCCTATTATTTTCATTGTCTGTACTGAGGGGTTCATGCAGGCCCAAATCTCCAGATATACCTAACTTTTTAACCACGTCATGCCAAAAACAAACCTCTCTTTAAACACATAGGGGCCCATTAAGATGGCGGGCGGATTGCCTCCGCCAGGGTAGCGGTGCCCACCGCCACCCTGGCGGAGGCAATTCGCCCGCCATCCTTCCCTGCATTCCCCCCCGCCATATTACGATGGCGGAGGGGACCGCAGCGGTCGGAAGGACCGCCCGCCAGTATTCCGCCCCGGTCGCATAGTGGCCGGGGCGGAAAAGGGATAACATGGTGGCGGTGTCTATCAGACACCGCCAGCCATATTAGAATAGGCATTTCTCAATGCCTTTCCGTGGCGGCAATGCCGCCACGGAAAGGCATGCGGTGTTCACTCTGGGTGGCCCCTGTGGGCCCCCAGAGTGACGGGCAAAGGGTGGTGGCACACGGGGGGCACCTGTGGTACCCCCCTGCATTTGCATAATCGCAGCGGCAGGCACAGCGCGGTGCCTGCCGCTTCGAGTATGCAAATGCGTGCATTTGTTTTTAACATTGTGGCGGGCGGTGCAGTGAGCACCGCCCGCCACAATGTTACTTTGAGGAATGCGCCCGCCACAGTGGCGGGCACATCCTAATGCCAATGTCGGGACCCCCGCCCTTTAGGCGGGCAGTCCCGATCTCCGTTAGGGTGGCGGGCGGACTGTTTCCGCCCGCCATCCTAATGGACCCCTAAGTTCTTGAAAACGGCTGAACACATTTGCATCAAATCCTAGGAAGTACACATTCTCTGTGAAGTTCTAACTTTCTGCACACCCTAGATACTGTACACAGGGAGATAATACTTTACACATTAACCATTAAGGAACCCATGGTGAAATGTACACGGATTCCCCCAGCCAATGCCCTCCATATAAAATGACAGTTTCCACAGCATCTTCAGGGTTATGTGCCCACTATTGATTTCAAGTCTAGGCTGGGTCAATGAAGAGCACCACCTTAGAGCACACCATAGTTTCCAACTAGCCCAAAATGGCGTTGGGCATGCAGCAGCCATCGGAAAGAAAAGAAAACAAGAGCATTGTACAAGCTGCAGAGATAGAAAGGGGGATAGTGGCAAGACAAAACACTTTCTGCACCATAGGAAGAAAAAAGGGGAGGCAATCACCTATACACCAGCAGAGCAGAAGGATCCCAGGTGTGCATTCTCAGCAGACAAATACACCTCAAGCCTAGCAGAAAGCACATTGGAAAATACCCTCACCCATTGGTGGTAGCCCTGGGGGAGAATCCATATCAAACAGCAGAAGCTCATAGCAACTTCCAAAAGAACAACCACAAACCCAGTCTTAGCCTTCCAGAGAAGCATTTAGGGGAAGGCGAAGCACTGGAAACAGTACTACACAACTCCAAAATAAGCTTTGCTGTACATGATTTTACCAGAAACCAAGCCACAAGCCCATAATGGGCTGAAGGACAACCAAGTAAAAACATAGTGCAGTGAAGAACGTCAACAAGCAGCAAAGACCCAACAGGGCCTGCACAGTCTACCCTAAAACAGAATGCACAGGGTGACTGCCTCACACAGGAGACAAAAGTCAAAAGAAAAAATGATGACTAGAATGCTCACCAAATCAACCATTCATCCCAGTCACAGATCTGGGTTTAATCCTTCATTTCTTTCCTCACCACACCACCCAAGTTTGGATGCAGCCATATGCAAATCAGTACTGACCCTGCTCCCAAAGGGATCAGTCCAGCCCGAAGTGCCTCTCTGAACTGAAAACAAGCATCCAGAGACTGGGTTCAGAGTATCAGCCCTCATCATCCAGGCTAGCTTGAATCCAGTGTAACAATGAGCCCGAGACACACGTCTGGGAATACTCTTCCCTCTGAGTGAGACAAAAGAACAATTGATGGATAGAATGCAGAACAAATCTAATATTCACCTTGTTGGACCTGGGATCTCCAGATCACATAGGGTAGCCTGGCACACTGTAGGACAGTCAAACCAAAAGGCAAAAGAGTTAAGCTTGCGTCACACCCTCACAGTAACCTAGCATGCAACCATCCATTCAAAAACAACGCTACACCAGTTGTAGAAATATACGGTTCACTTTTATAAAAGAATTTCTGTATACTCTTGCTTATTCCATCTGATAGTTTTGTCATTATTCACATAAAATACTCCATCATCAGTCTTGTTGCATTAATAAAAGAGAACTTAACATTACATTGCATTTGTTGGTACAAAATCCCCTTCTCTCATCTTCAAATGACAGGAGACTGGTTGACATATTCCGCAAATCAAGAAAACCTTACATACATTTTACGATCCCAGAAAATGTCTCAGATCTGGTTAACTCTCTCTACAGGTGGATACAGTGGTACATTACCCCTTAAGGACTCCAGAACATTTTAATCCGGTTGATGCAGATTCTTAGTACAATTTCCAGTCACAGGACCCTTGTGTCACAGTGCAAGCAGCTAGGGATCTGAATGGAGACAGACAAGTTTTTACTTCACTGAATTAAATTACCCAGCTTGCTCTAGACTCTTAGTAGACATGTGGGATCCCTCACCCTCTCCTTATGGGCCCACCGTATCCTGTGTCAAATCAGTTACAGTCCACACTTTATTACACAGTCTTGACTTTGGGGTACTCCTCCTGGTAATTTAACTTTACCAAATTAGGGAAACACTGCACCAAAGGATTTGGTCTTCTGGGGTCTTGGAAGTGTCTCAGTACATTACCCGGGGGGGTATCCTGTAGTCTAAGTTTTGATTGGCAGACAGAACTGGTGTCCCGTTGTAGTCCCAGTTTCACTCTCCTCCTCCCTCCAGCCAAGAGCCCCCCCCTCGCTTACTTATTTTCCTGAAGCTGACAGAGACCTGGATCGCTCCGGTCACACTACAGAACTCTCTCCACCCAGTGGCGCCTCCCTCGCGAGCCAGGCCGTGGCAATCAAGCCGGTCTTGAAGGGTGGACGCGCTGGCTTTAGGGCTCCGATGCTCTCTTTTCCGCCGATCTCCTTGACGAGCCAACCTCGTCGACTCGCTGGTGAACGGCGACTCTGAGCAGGCGCCGGGGAGTAGCGTTGCTGGGCGGGGATCTCCTCCTTCTCCCAGCGTGCTCAGTGGTCCGTCTCTGAGCCTGCGCAATCGCGGGTTCTTCCTGGCTGAATCTCTGCCCCCTCTGGGAGACAGCGATCTCCTCACTGGTCCCGCGCAGCACCGCCCCACCTCAGCCGGTCACCCGCTCCACCACGCCACCACGGCAGCCCTTAACCTCCCAGTCAGAACGGGTTGACTGACGAGCGGAGCATACCTCAGGAGCCCTCGGCTCTCCCCACCAAGGCTACCGACAGCGGAGGAAGAATCTTCCAGCTGCGCCACTGAAGGAAGGTAGGGGAAGACTTGGTGAGCCCAGCGCAGGGGCCAGGTTGGCATGAAGCACCAGGGGAGGACAGAAATAATTAGCTCCCTCTGTCCTAACACCAACCTTCTAGTGTTTCTTAAGGTTCAATTTAGTCTCCAGTACATGGACAGGGGGGGGGGGGCAACTTTCACACCCCTTCACTCCTTGATAAGTCTCTCAAACTCACCCCAGATTAGGGATTAACCCTTTTTAACCTGAGTAGACTTCCTGTCCAGGATCAATAGAAACACAGTCTAACAGGGTCAGGTCTGCAGGGAAAGGAGGCGGTGATACCATGAGGGGGCAACCCTTAAAAAGCAGTCCGCCGTCTGAATGTCCTACCCCCAACTAGCACCACATCCTGTACTCTAGATGACCCTCTCTGAATGACAAAATGGCTGCCCTACAGTTGGTCCTTTATACCCCTAGCCTCAAGTGTCCAGAACAGGCCAGAAGGTTCTAGATTCCCTATGTTAACCTATGGGTCCCTTTCCTGAAGAACCCGTTATGGCAGTTACTGGCAACCATTTTGGGTAACTAAGCCTTCCCTCAGAAAAAGGAGGGACTTCTAGGCCTTTGAGGAACCATGGGGACAAGGAGTACCTAACCTCCAGGTCAACACCTAAAATTCCCAGTGGACATCGAAAATGAAAGGATTGAGGGGCAAAAAGGGGACATAAATAAATAAATAATAGGAGGGACCACCCAAAGGGCTGACAGGTCTAACACACCTCCAGTCATTGATCCAGGTATAATCTCTTTTTTTCTTGCTCACCACAACACCCAGTTTGGACCCTGCCATATACAAATCAGTCTTGCAGTGCAGCCCAAACTTCCACGTCAGGTCCTCTCTGAACTGGAAAAAAAGCATCCTGGAAATGGTTTTGGGGAATTACCCCCTCATCAGCCAGGCTTGTTTGAAACCAGTGCACAGTGTGCTCTCCTCCTATGGTGGCAAACAGAAAAAGAATATGTGATGGACGGAATGCTGATAAAGTAAACATTACAGATCTGGGTTTAATCTATTTTTTTTTCTTAATACACCCCCCAGTTTGCACCCAGTCATACGCAAATTAGTCTTGACCGTGCTCCCCATAAGAACAGTCCAGCCCGAACTGCCAGACCAGTTCCTCTTTGAAGCAGAAACAAGCATCTTGTGACCATTTTCAGGATATCACCCCTCATCAGCCAGGCCAGCTTTAAACCAGTTGCACGTGGAGCACGGCACCCAGGTCTACGCATACGCTTCCCTCTTAGGATGACAAAAGCAAAAAGAAGTAATGATGGACAGAATGCTGAACAAATCAAACATTCATCCCCAGTCACAGATCTGGGTTTAATCCATGTTTTTTTGCTCACCACGCCACCCCAGTTGAAACCCAGCTATATGCAAATCAGTCTTGAACTTGCTTCGAATGGGAACTGTCCAGCCCGAACTGTCAGGCAAGTTCTACTTGGAACAGAGACAAGCATACTGGGACCGGTTTCCGGGTTGTCACCCGTCATCAGCTAGGCTAGCTTGAATCCAGTGGCACAGTGAGCATGCACATGTGGGCATACCCTTCCTTCTTCGGGTGACAAAAGCAAAAAGAGCAAATTATGTACAGAATGCTAAACAAGTCATTAATTTGACCCCAGTGGTACTAATGGGGATGGAAAGGACCTCACATAGTCTGTTGAGTAGAGTGCAGAGGGGCCTTCTGTTCAATCTCATGCTCCTAGCCCAGAGAGTAATCTATAAGCATTGGTCTGATCTATCTTCCCCTAGCACAATGGACTGACTCAAAGTTGTACATTGGAATTGCTGTATGGAAACTGAGGATAAACCTGGTGGGGCAAATCCGTTTAAGACATGGGCTATATTTTTCAGGTAGAGCAGTAGGTTGGTTTGAGAATCAATAGAATTAGAGGTCATATGGTTGCAACAAGGTGCCAGAATGGTAAGAGGGAAGTTGGCTTGACTGGTGCGGCATAGACCACTGTAAATGCAGCAAACTGAGGGCCAGATAGCTACAGTCAAAAGGCCTGAGTTTGAGGAAGCCATGACAATATGAGGATAAAGCAACAACAAACAAAAAAAAATCACCCCCAGTCACTGATCTGAGTTTAATCCATCATTTATTTCCTCACCTTGCTACTCCAGTTTGGACCCAGCAATATGCATATAAGTCTTGAATATGTCCTCCATGGAAGCTGTTTAGCCCAAGCTGCCAGGCCAGGTCCTCCTTTGACCGGAAACAAGCTAACTCGGACCTGTTTCGGGCTATCATCCTTCATCAGCCATGCTAGCTTGAATCAATTTACACAATGAGCACAGACCCCACGTCTGGGCTTACTCTTCCCTCTTAGTGTAACAAAAGCAAAAGTAACAGTAATGGACAGAATGCTAAACAAATCAAACATTCATCCCCAGTTACAGATCTGTGTTTAATCTATTGCTTTTTGCTCACCACACCAACCTAGTTTGGACTCAGCCATATACAAATCAGACCGTGCTTGTCCTGGGAACAGTCCAGCCCGAACTGCCAAGCAAGGTCCTCCCTGGACCGGTAACAAACATCCTGTGACTGGTTTTGGGGTATCACCCCCATAAGCCAGGCCAGATTGAATCAAGTGGCACAGTGAGCATTGGACCCACGTCTAGACATCTCTCACTTAGTGCGAAAAAAGCAAAAGGAACAATTGATGGGCGAAATGATGACCAAATCCAACATTCTTTCCTAGTCATAGATGTGGGTTTAATCCATAGTTGTTTTTGGTCACCAAACCACCACAGTTTGGACTTAGCCATACGCAAATCAGTCTTGATCTTGCTCCCTATTGGAGCAGTTTAGCCCAAACTGTCAAGGGAGGACAAAAGCCTTGGGAGGCCTACCTGCCTTTTACAGAGATCAAGATCTCCAGAGAACAGGGGACCTGTTCAAGAGGAAACCAACTTTGAAAGAAAAATAATTCTGCCCTGAGGAACCATGAAACCGCCTCCAGATCCACCTCTGCACCCGACACCCAAGGCCCGAGTTCAATTGGTCCTCAGGTTCTGGGAAGGTTCCCCAGCAATTCTGAGACAGAGTCCACGATGGGCAGACCCTACCAGACTCCACTTGGATGCTTGCAGCCTCAATCAGAAGGCTCTCACTGACTGTGACCTGCCCGGTTAGTTGTTTCGCAATGCCAAAGGATACCCCTTCATCTGTAGCCCCTGGGCCTTGGAGATCTTGCAGGAAGGTGTCCCTATGTCACAGAGCATCTCTACTTACCTGGGCATGTGCCTGTGCTGCTGAGGGTATAAGTTTGGTGCTACCTTGTGGCCCCCCTTGCACTTACTTTAACTCCAGGAGATCAACCCCTTACACCTCTTCACTCACCTGTGAGCAGCGCATCTTTGGGCACTCTGTCTCTATTGGTTAACATTGGGCTGCTGACCCCGAATCTGACCCTTGAACTCGGCGGCCCCTGTCCTGCTGGTGGTGCAGTTTTGGTGCCAATCTGAATCTTGCCTTGTGTTGACCCGAACCACGAAGACTGAATCTGTAAGTCATGTACTTACCTTAAAAACTGCATTTTTGTTTTCCTCCATAGGTTAACATTGCACAGCCTGAAAATTGCAGTGTTCATTTTTTAAAGTGTAAAGAATTTTTCCTGAAAATGTACTTTACTTTTTGCGTACATCTTAGTCTTAAAAGAAAACCTGAAAGTAACTAATTTTCTAAAATTGGTGTGGATCTACATTTTGAGTCATGTGTCATTTATTAGTCACTGTGTGCATAACAAATGTCTTACACTCCTCTTTGTTAGGCCTAAGGTTGCTCACCCATACTACCACAAAAAGAGCACTTTAAGTTTACATTGAGCCCTGGGGGAATCTCTGGACTGTGTGCACGATAGAATCACTTGGTGGAATACCACATACAGAGCCAGCTCATACACTATGCCATTAGATTCAAGCTAGACTAGATGGAGAGGGGTGATACCCCAAAACTGGTCCCAGGATGCTTGTTTTTAGCCCAGGGAAGAACAGACCTGGTAGTTTGGGCTGGATTGTTAACATGAGAAGCAGGGTCAAGATTGGCATGCATATGACTAAGTCCAAACTGGAATGACATGGTGAGCAAAAAATAAATGGAGTTAACCCAGATACGTGACTGGAGTTTAATGTTTGATTTTTTCAGCATTCTGTCCTTCATCTGCTCTTTTTCATTTTGTCACCCTAAGTGGGAAGGGTATGCCCAGACGTGGGTCCCATTGTGCTTGTTTCTGGTCCAGTGAGGACCAGGCCAGGTAGTTCAGGCAGGACTGTTCGCATGAGGATCAGAGTCAAGACTGATTTGCAAATTGCTAGGTCCAAACAGAAACGGCATGTTGAGCAAACAAATGAAGCATTTAACACAGATCTTTGACTGTGGGTGAATGTTTGATTTGTTCAGCATTCCATCCTCCATCTGTTCTTTTTGCATTTCCCACATGGGGGGGAGGAGTTTGATTTTTTTTCTTTGTTAGTCTGCAGGATGCCTGTCTTCCTCGTATGGATATCATGATGTAAGATTTGAGACAGATCTTCTAATTTTCTGACCAATTATTTGAAGGTGTGCCTCATGATTTCATTATTTAGCTGGATATTGTATTTTTATGGTTGGTCTTCTGCTGTTCGCATATCGATAAAAATGGGCACTCTCAAAGCCCATAATGTAATTAAATAACGATGCTGTCTTTCCACCCAACCACTGCTATTTCCAAGCAGGCTTCATATATAACAATAAAGGTGCGTTTAAAATGGTTGTATTTGCATATGTGGCCTGTCCTATCACACAGCAGAATGATTATGACATTCTAACCTTGCCCCTTCCTCAAAACATAGTGGTCTGGGAATAGTTCTTCTTTGTCCAGTTGTTTTCTGTTTGCCACCAAAACAACTCTTTTCATGTTAAATGTTTGTATTGAGAGCCACTGCCTCATGTTTATTTTTGTTTTAATTTTGCCTTGATTTGAACTCGCTCTTTCTTAAATAAAACTTCAAGCACATGCTTGGGCTAAGTTCCCATCTCCAGTTCGTTTGCCAGAGGAACCATTAGGATGTGCTGTTTTGTTTGTGTTTCCAAAAGTCAGTCAATAAAACACTTCTAAGCTCAAGAAAGAATTAGTAATAGGCCATCATATTCTGTGTCTATAAAAGGCTAGTATAAAAAAAGACATATACTTGCAAAAGCAGTTTTTTATTACGACTGGTGTGTGATCTATGATTAAAATGTTCCAAATCAAAGTTTAAGAAATAAGCATGAGTTGGTTCCTGTAGTACTTAATCGCCCAATATTGTTGTCCTTATGCATTGTAAATCAAAGATGTCACTATAACCCAATTTATAGGTGCAGTTATTCGACCTCAGAAAATGAAATGAAACATTGGTCTCATCTGCATTCAAACTCTGCCTATGCTTCATAGATCACAGCAGCAAGCATGTCACTCACGGGGCCATTTGATGATTCTTTTTATACCCAAACTTCACTTTGAGCATTAACTCACAATATTGTGGGCTTCATGCATGCACAAAAGTGGTGATTGCCTGGAAAATTGTCTTAATGGCACCGTAGTCCTCTGTCCCAGCACTGGCAGTTACAGGGTGCCTACATTGAAATAATAATAATAAGGGAGTTTTATAAAGCGCCTGGTTACGCTCAGATGGCGTGTCCCCGCGCTTAGACAGGAGAACTCATGGAGCTGAGCCGCAGGGTCTGCTCTGATTACCGTGTGTAGAGGTGTGTTTTTAACTTCTTCCTGAAGCCGGATTCAGATGGCTCCAGGCGAAGGTCCAGAGGTAAAGCATTCCAGCTTTTCGCCGCCAGGTAGCAAAAAGATCTACCTCCCATACGAGCCTTTCTTATCCTAGGGACTTTTAGTAGACCTCCGTGGGAGGAGCGCAGGGCGCGCGTAGGGGCGTACCTGGTGACCAGACTCTGGAGCGGTGCTGGTGCCTTCCCAGTAAGGATTCGATGGCAAGTACAAAGGGCCTTGAACTCGACCCTGCTCTTTACTGGGAGCCAATGAAGGGTCTGAAGGGCTGCTTTTTAAGCCGATTTTTTGGAAATTTCAGAATGAGGCGGGCTGCCGCATTCTGCAACACCTGGAGGCGACTTATTACCTTACTGGTTGCTCCCAGGTACAGCAAATTGCCTTAGTCCAGGCGCGATGTGACAAGGGCATGCACCAGCGTCCTAAGGGCTGACGTGGGAAGGAGATCTAGAACCTTCCGCAGACTTTTTAGGACGCTGATGCAAACACCCACCACACGGCCTATCTGAGGTCCAAAGGACAGGTCAGCGTCGAGCCAAACTCTGAAGTTCCTAGCTTCCTGACAGGGAGTTGGGACCTCGCCTAGGCATGAGGGCCACCCCGCCGACGACCAGACAGATGGGTTCCCCCCACCACGAGCACCTCGGTCCTACTGCCATTTAATTTGAGGCAGTTGGTGGACATCCAGGCTGCTAGCTCTTGCATGCAGGCTCTGAATCTATCCACCGCAAGACCGGGCGCACGCGAGAGGGAGATAACCAACTGCGTGTCGTCGGCGTAGGACACTATGAGCAGACCATGGCCCTCACCAATAGGGGCCACTGGGGAGACATATAGATTAAATAGGGTGGGGCTCAGGGACGAGCCCTGAGGCACGCCCTGGCCCAAACCGATTCCCCTAGAATAACAATCGCCCTGGCGGACCTGAAAGCCTCTCTCTGTCAGGAAGGACTGGATCCATTCGAGTGCAGCACCCGAAATCCCTCCACTATTCAGACACTGTAGCAAGGTGGTGTGAGCTACAGTGTTGAATGCTGCACTCAGGTCCAGTAGGATGATGGCCATGGTCTGCCCCTCATCCACCCTCCGACGTAGGGTCTCCACAGCCATCAGAAGTGCTGATTCAGTTGAGTGGCGGGGACGGAAACCAAACTGGGTGTCGTGCAGGAGGGCAGCCTCTTCCACGAAATTCATTAGTTGTATGTTTATCGTTTTTTCCACCACTTTGGCCAGGTAGGGCAGAAGGGAGATAGGTCGGAGGTTCTCCAACTTTTCAAAGCTGATGTTAGGTTTCTTCCTAAGAGGCAGAACCACCGCCTGTTTCCAGTCTCTGGGCACGGTCTTAGTCCTAAATGACACGTCCAGTAGGTGGTTGATGTATGGTTCCAGCACTGGCAGGCTATCAACTAGCCGTTTCGGCGTGGTGGGGTCCCATGGGGAGCCTGACTTGACAGATCTACAGATCTTTAGAAGGTCCTCCGGGGACGGGGTGACAAAGTTGGTCAGTATATGTCTATCCCCCCATTCCCTCGGGCTTTCCACAAACTCCGTCCCTGCAATGGGGTGACTAGGAAATGCTGAGTAAATTTTAGCTGCCTTCTCGGCAAAAAAGTCTGCGATCCGGTCACAGGATTCCACCGAACAATCATCTCGGGCAATGGCTGATTTCCCACCCGAGAGAGTTTTATAGAGTAAAAAAACGTCTCTGCAGCTTAAAGAGGTAGGAAACACAATGCAGCAGCAAAGAGTAGAAAGAGAACATTGTGAATGTAATATCAGAGAGTGCATAAAGTGGTCCGTGGGACTGCTGTTTACACATCCCAATGTGTCCACCCGCAGAAAAAGACTGCGAGCTATCAATCCACCTAGGTTATTCATATAAAGCGCTGAGGTCCACACAAGGGTGTCAAAGCACTATAGAGGTGTTGAAGACGTACTGGGAATTATAGAGTGTGATTCAAACAGCCACGTGTCAAACAAAGAGGGTATTAGAGGATTCTGAAAGTTAAATAATTGGTTGATATATGTATATTTATTATTTTAGCTTCAAAGAGAAGATTAGAGTATGAGAGGAGTCAGAAAAGACAAATCTAAAGGATCCAAAGCTTTGTTTAATATGCAGGGCATTTTAAAGACAAGGGACGTGAGAATCTGTTTGATCTGCTGTGAGAGTGAAACAAGTTTCTCCTTCAGATTGAACATATGATCTGCCACATTCAGAAAATTGTGAAATCTGTTTAAGTACTGCATATATAGGGCTAGGTAGATGCAGTTTCAGAATTCAATCCTCGAATGGATAAACTCATTGAGGGCCAGAATCCTATGTGCAGTTTGCAAATAATACAACTTTTTTTTTCAAAACGAATGCAACTTGATTTGTCATAAAAAAAGATCAATCACACAGTACAACCAAATTCTGCACCACTTTCTGATGAGCGGGGCAAGACGCCAGAGAGGGATCGGCTAATGTGGTTGTTCCAAATGTTCAATGTATCATGGATCAACAGAAGCTCAGTTTTTAAAGGGCTCAACTTTTAAACTTTTTCTTTCGCCAGTGAGTAGATTTTCTTCACTGCACTAAAAAGGGTCGCCTCAGGTGAACACTTCCTCTCACCTGCACGTCCGTGAACAAGTGGGTGTTTTTTGCATTCATGAAAAAGGAAAACTCCTTTTCATGCAGCATTCAATGCAGATGAGTCAGGTATATGTTAAATAAGAGCACAAACTCTAAGACAGAATCCAAGGAGCAAGTACAAACTTCACGTTAAATGCCCACCATTATACCATTTGAAAATTGTTGCTTTGAAAAGAGTATATCGGGTGAATCGAGAGATCCACCAAGATATGGAGATAAGTGGTGTTGAAAGTGAAAGGGCTGAGCCATAAGTTCTAGACTGTTCTAGTGTCACACTGTGATGGTTCATTTTAGCAGCATGGAAGTGTAGAGGGGAGGAAAGTCATTTGAGTAGCAATCAATTAGCCAATAACTCTCCTTGATATATTATAATCCACGGACAACTACTTAAGGTTAGTTAATTTTTTACAAAGCCCAGAACAACTAAACATAGAGACACCTCAACACTACAGTATAGAAATGCATAGGAATTAGAATGGAGCCAAATCTCTGCCTTCCATTTACACGATGCAGCATGAGCAACACAATTAATTTAAAAAGTAAAATAGAGAAAATCAAGAAGAATGAGTCTAAATTTCCCTTCATCTAGGGTTGGTGAGTGAAAAGCATGAATCTATCCCTACTCTAACACTAAAGTGACATCCCTAAATAAGCATTTTCAGAAACAGGGGTAAAAGGTGTCAGCATGTGTCCCTAAGAAGCTTCTCCTCGATCCATGGTCAAGTAGCATAAATCTACAGAAGACAGAGCTCGATCTAGGAGGCTCTCTCTCTGAAGGCAAGACACAAGTAGCACACTATCCCTACTCTAACAACCAGTTATCCATAGGTAACAATCCCAAGGTGCACTTCAGATCACGTTCCTGGGTACAGTTCCAAAGGTAAGTTTCCACAATGCCGACGGGTAACTTCCCTTGTTACAATTTGTCCCTGCTACTCAGGCCTTCTCCTGTATGAAACACAACAACCTTCCTTCATCGACTCAAGCCACATGATTCTAACTTCTTCTGTCTTTACCTAGCTTACTAAAACAAAGAATTAACTTTCCATAAAGAATGTATTCTCCACCTGCAATAGAAACGTGAGAAAGAACAGAGTCTGCAACACACATGAAATTCAACTTTTGTGACTGTGTGTGGTTTGGTAATTCTGTATTAACGCAAGATAGTGCAAATCGCTGCCTTGCCTTAATGTACCCTTGGTCAGCAATCCATGAGTTAAGGGTGGTTGTTCTCATACTCCACCTATGTATTTTAGCGCATTCCCAGATTTACCAACACAGGTAAACATGGGAATCTGTCAAAATGCTACACTTTCCCAGGAGAGGCACAACAAGGAGAAATATATTTATTTCGGTACATTTTTCCTTTTTCTAAGTATGCTGCACGTGCAGCACACTTACAAAGATGAAAATGCCTTTCAGGATTGTTTTTATGCATGAAGGTGCCCCTTCCTGCACAAAAGCAAACCTTCCTACAATGCAGGCCCCTTTGCACCATGGCGCAAGAGTGCCTGCATTGGCACAAGGTAGTACATTGTGCGCCTGTGTAAGGAAAGCACAGGAATGTGCCATATAATGTAAAATATTGCACATTCCTGTCCTCTCCCTTTCACGCAGTGCAGCAAGGTGTCTTGCTGATTTGCGTGAAACTGTGATATCTCTTGCCCAAGGTGTGGGCCATATTTAATTATGCCAGTGAAATTCACACAATTCCTGAATTTAGTGCTATGTGAAATTTTAAAACATTTTCAAATATAGCTATTGGCAATTTTTTGTAAAAATATTTTGAACAGGCTACACCTCAGGTGAAAATGTCTCACAAGATAACAGCAGGACAATGTCTGATCAAAAAACGGTTTCTGCTCGAACTAATCTATTGTATCGCTGAATACTTTTTTACATGAGGTTTGCATTCACTGAAAAAGTAATGAGTTACTGGCTGTAGGAAAATGCTTCTGTTTACAAGTTTGCTCCTATTTTGTTTTGTTTTGTTTTATTGTTTTATATTCCACTCAGACTCTCCTAACCGAACCCAGTGAAGGTGCTCTCACCTCTGAAACATGTCGAAATTGGCTATATTCCTAAGTGCCAATAAATATCACAAGAGGAAAGGAGAAGCGCAGGTAACAGGACCCCACTTGGATCTCAGGTATATACCCAAAATCTAGCGGTCCTACCGAAAGCCGCTGAACCATCGAGGGTGCAGGTGGTCTGAAACATGTGGACCTGAATTAGCTAGGTGGTTGGATGGATACATTGTACATCTAGAATACCCACCCACTTTTCTTTTAACCCTACCCCTATCTAGGTTTCTAATAAATCACTGTTTCTAGATATGAGGTAAATTTATATCACATATTTTGTTGTGGATCCCCACAAAAAAACTCTTAGATCAATAGAGATTATCTCCTATTGGAGGAAAAAGACTCATTGATGATGCTACTACTACTAGTAGATCAGTGGCAAAGCATATAAACCACTGATCAATACAATACAATACAATAATGACTTTATTCGGTAGTTTTATAAAAACACCATAAATGTTCAGAAAAAACAGTTACAAGTTTATCAAAAAAGTTAAAAACCGTTAAGTATGCATTTGTTTAAAAGAAAGCATATTAAAAATAGCAAGTGCTTCTCAGTTCCGTTTGTGCAAGTTTTTTGACATTTATGGTAACATACAGTTTTCCTGTTATCTTAGTTCCTTCGTTTATGCAAAATAGCAATGTTATTCGTACTTATAAATTTGTGCGATGACGTATACAAAATTTAAGATAGAATACAATCGCTTTAGCATAGTTTTCATTTTCAAGGTACGGAAGTGCCAGATACGCTGGGCGACATTGACGAAGACCCCAGAATTTCAAAATAGGCAGTATCCAGCGTTTACGGGGCGTAGTAAAGAATTTGCAGAATAACATAGTGTGTATCGTTGATTGTGAGGACACTAGATCACAAGGGCACATAGGAAGTGTGGATGTCCTAACGTTTTGTTCTGGAAATGCAACCAATAGATGGAACAGGTCAAATCTGAAACGGGTGAGCAACATTCTTTCAAACTGTGTTAATTTAAAATTCAAGTAGGGTTCAACGGTAAACACAGTCTGGACTAGTAAGGAGTGTTGGACAGATGGTTTATGGACCTCGGATAATAAGCGTAGCTGGCGTAGATGAATAAGGCACTCCCTTTTTAGGTTCTTTTTTGGGATTTCTTTTATCAGCGATGGATGATCAAAATACTTCCTATATCCTAGATCTGTTAGTAGCGCTTTGACATAGGACAACCATTTGATCTTCTTAGAGTAGTCTAATGTTAAGATGTCTTGAATGATCGCCCTAGTCAAGTGACATTGCTCAGTGACCCATATTCTGCGCCTCAGCATTATTGGCTGCAATTTTATAATGTCTGTGATGTAATCAATGCACAGCTCAGTATGGCAGGCATAGGTGGAACAAGTTTTTGGCACCGCCAACAAATATCTCAGGAAAAAGTTCTCTATTCTTTGTATTGAGTCCACGTTTGTAAAGCCCCAAATCCCCGCCCCATATGTTGCTGTACTTACACATTTTGAGTTATATATTTGCAATAATTCTTTAATTGGTCGCTGCCCCAATCTCTGTGAGAAGGTTTTTAGCGAAGATGTCTCTCGGAGGAATACCAATTTCCTTGCATTGATAGCTGGGGTCCATTTAAATTTTTCGTCAATGACGATCCCTAAATAGGGATAGGTTGTGGTCCTATCCAGATGTTCACCCTGTACTAATAGTTTCCTGTGTTTTACATTTCTTTTCTCCCCTGCGTGCATTGTATAGGTTTTTTTTGCGTTTAGTTTCAGATTCAGACTTGCCATAAAGGCACAGTATCTGTTCAAGGCCAGCTGTAGTTCATTTGGTGTTCTTGCTAAAATAACAGCATCGTCGGCGTATAGGAGTGCTGGTATCTGCCGACGAGCTATTAAAGGGAGGTCCTTACTGCCTTGTAGCATGGCAGCCTCCAAGCTGTTCGTGTAAAGGGTAAATAGAAAGGGGGCCAGTACGCACCCCTGCCTGACCCCCTTTTCCACCCTAAAGGTGTCAGTGAGCTCATCCCTCGCCCCGAATCTTACCCTGCCTGTGGTGCCTGTGTACAATTCTCGGAGAAAGTCCACAATTGGCGTGGGAACTCCCATTTTCAAGATAGTACTCCACAGCGTTGAGTGTGCCACGCAATCAAACGCTGCGGAGAGATCGACGTATGCCATATGGAAAGAAGACCCTTTAGCTTCCAGATATTTGCCCGCCAGTGGGGACAGGTTTAGGGCCTGGTCAACTGTTCCTAGTCCCTCCCGGAAACCGTATTGTAGGTCTGAGATGATTTTGTGATCAGTAGCCCACTCCTGGAGGCGGTCGAGGAGTATTCGTCCTGCCATCTTGCCTAACGAATCCAGGAGGGAGATCGGCCTATAGCATGATGGACTGTTTCGATCTCCTTTTTTGAAAATAGGTACCAACGTTGATGTTTTCCAAGAATCCAAGAGGCCCACTTCAATGGTGGCGTTCAGGACGTTAGTTAGTAGAGGGGTCCAAAGATCTGGGAGGTGTTTAAAGACGTCAACAGGAACACCATCCGGCCTGGGGCTTTAGCTGTTTTTGAGAATTTTAAGGCTTTTTGGACCTCTTCATGAGAAAAATGAAGATTTAAAGGATAGGCGATGTGTGGCAGAAATTCAAGCTGATCTGTGTCTTCGGTCGGATCTTTCGCAAAGACTTTTGTAAAATGGCTCACCCATTCATGTTGACTTATAGCTACATCAATTGATGGAGAATTGTCTTTATCTGTTAAAAATGGGGAACGAACTACCTGCCAGAACAAGGCACTATTATTTAGTTCCGAGCTTTGGATCAGTTTTGACCATAATTCAGCTTTCACTTCTTTTTTCCTATTGTTTAAGGCAGCCGTGTACTCCTTTCTGAGTCTGATGATTTCAACTCTGTCCCTATGATCACTATTTAGAGCTTCCTTTAAACGTGTAGATGCTTTTGTGCATGCTGAGTTGAACCAACCTTTCTTTGGCTGGGGCCTTTGTTTGTGCCTCCTGGTTAGTTCTTTTTGTATGCTTGTTGTAATTGTCAAGAAGCTTTTTATAATTTCGCTTGATTGTGTGGTAGAGTCCAAGCAATTTAGAATATCAGTTTGGTTATTTATAACTATTTTTTTGGTTGTTGCTTCCTTGTCAATACTGCCCCACTTCAATGTAAAGCCATTCAAAGAGCCTAATTCTAAATCACTTTGATTTAAAGCGGTCAGGATGTCATATGATTTGTTTGTTATTGTTTCAGCAAGAACCATAATGATTGGAAAATGGTCACTTAAAGGATTGTTAGGGACCTTGAAATCTTCTACGGTGAATCCTATGGGTGGTGAAATCAGTATAAAATCAATTAGGCTTATTAGACCTCTTCCGTTGAATGTGGGCTGGAATTGAACAGGTGGAATCTTTGTTTCATTAGCAAAACTTAGTTCTAGTTCAGCCATAATTTCGGTCATTGTTTCTCCCACATTAGAATGTATAAAGTGCGTAAGGTTTGTATCAACCTCATCACTGATACCGCACTTATTGTTATCGCTATTGCTGCATAGATGAAGGTTGAAGTCTCCTCCCCAGATTATTGTGCATGTCTTTTTAATGTATTTAATTCGTTGCTCTTGTAATGTTGCAGAGATCTCTGGGAGAAGAGTACTCATGTCGGAGTGAGAGAGGTTGTTATAGAAGTTTATAATAAAATAGAGTCTTTGTTTGGTAACCTTTAGCACTATAATCTGGAAATTTGTATCTAATCTTAAGGGGATTATCTCATCCACGGGAAGGGTATTTGTGATATAAGTGGCTAAGCCTCCGCTATTTCTGCCAGAGGTTGATTTCTTCGCAGGTGACCAGAAAGTTTTAAAGCCCAACATGTGTATTGGCCTTATGGCCCACGTCTCCTGAAGGCAGATACAACCGCTCAAATTGATCTGGCTCAGGAAATCGTGGTCATTCTTCTTTGCGGAAAGACCTGCGATATTCCAAAAAATAAAATGAATCTGCAAAGTATCTGGAATGAGATCAACAGGATTACCTGTATTAGCCAACCGTTCAGCGGCTTCCCGATTAATTGGGGCCGATGTTACAGTTGGCATAGCATTTATATTATCGTGATTTGTTATTGAACAGTTGGGTTTCTGGGGGTTAAAGGCAGGTACGTTGAAGTTGTTTCAAGGATAGGGCGTGAATTAGATAATAGGGTCAGCTCTGATTTAGATGGTTGTGGGAATTCCCTGGTGGAATAAAAATTGGGAAGTCAATTGTTAAAGTCTAAGCCAGAGAGAGCGTTAAATCTATTATAAGTTGGAATATTATAAGGAGTAGCTAGTGGGGGGGCTGCTTGTCTCCATCGGTTATCTCCATTCTCTTGATAAGGGGTTTCAGAGAGATAAGGATGGGTAGCTGGCGGTATGGGCGTTTGGCTCTGATGCCACTGTACCGAGCCTGTTGGGTATAGGAACTTAGAATTCTGGTAAGAAATGGGAGGGTAAGAAGTGGAGGGGTAAGATCTTTCTGAAAAAGGATTCATAGAGGTAGGCGGGATATTGTTGTTTGTGTTTAGTAAGTGCCTATAAAAATAGCCCAATGGGAGAAGGGTTGTATTGAATTCCCATGTGGAGGGTGGGGGTGCCTTAGCTAGTGTCTTTTCGGCCCACTGGGGATTTCTAAAGGTGATAGCTACGCAGTCCCCCTCGAATTTTTTACGTAGGGGGCCTATCCAGCCTACTCTTTGGGTGTGGGAAATTTCCCCAGCACATTCTATTGGGAAATTACAGTTCAAGCTTAACCAATGAAGTATCTTGTTTTTCAGGGATGATGTTGTTTCACTCTGTTCTTGTTTAAGTGTTGGTACGTTTACCAATACAAGGACATAGGCTCCACATTCGGGGGGAAGGGTGATACGTGCTGGAATCTGTCTAGACCTATATGGTTGTTCATATGGTATCTTTGGCTGCTGGGCCTTTGCAGTCGAATGGTTAGGTTGTGTGGATTTCTGTGTGGATTTCTGTGGTCCTTTTTGAGATGATACGTGGATGTTCCCTGACTGAGTATTGGCTGGTTGGGTGTTCGTATTGGAAGTAAGTGATGAACTGTTAGATGTTGAAGGTTTGTTTACAACGGTTGTACTATTGCTGTGGGGATTCTGTTTCGGGAGAGTTATTGGCGTAGGTATAGATTTCTTTGCTGTGGCTGCCTTAGCATGGGTGGCAGTCATGGGAGCCAAAGAAGCTAGGGTGGTAGTGGGTGGTGTGAGATGACTAGTGTTGTTGATTAGTCTTGCCATCTGCTTTTCGATATTGTTTAAGGTTCGCTCTATTGGTAATAGTTGGGTTTTTATAAGGTCTTTAATTATATCTAGCACTTGTGAGTTAAGCTCAAGATAGTTTGAGTTGGCAGCACCATGACCCCTATGAACGTCATCCGACGGTGCATCTGAAACAGAGGGGTCATCCACATTAACCGACGTTGAGTGGCTTGCGTTATTCCGGTAGTTGTTACAGGGCATTTTTTTGGACCTAGTGCGCTTTGGTAGACTTTTTTGCTTAGTCTTAGTCTTAACTGCTGGTCTTGTGCTGTCTTGATTAAGAAAATGACCCTCCCTTAGCTCCTTGTCAGTTTTTGATGGAGAAACTACTACTGGAGCTGGGGACTCGGTTAAGGATTGCGACCCAGTCAGAGTTAACAGGGGAATTTGGGTGGTTTGGGTGGGACTGATCACCAAAGTAGGTGTTTTCTCCAGGTCATCCAGAGTGTCTTCCCCAAGTGATAGATGAGTGACAGATAAGTCAACGCTCGTTGGGATGGTGTGGAGTTCAGCACGGGTTTCTCGCAATAATGGGACATTAGTTTCCTGTTGAATGGGTGTTTTGGCTAAGGCCAAAAGACCCATTGAGGATCTTCGTGCTGCTGCGAGGTCCTGGGAGACACGTCTTTCTAGGAGTACGATCCCCTGATTGATCGCGTCATTAGCTTTGTTGATAAATTGGTCAATCGGCCCAATTACTGGACCCACTCCTTGTGCCGTCTTGTTCCTCATTGCCCTAGTTGTCATAGTGGCGCTGTAACACAGGTGTAATCTTAAGTGTTATGAATAATAGCAAATGGGAACCAAGATGCAATGTGGATAGCAATAAGTAAATGGGGAAGAAAATGGGTTGGCCCAGACCGGACTTGCCCAGGCTTGAACGGGCTTAAACGGGCCCGCCCTTTGCCCGGGCTTCGCCCCGGGCTGCGACCCGCGATGCGCGTTACAGCCCTTGCTTATGAGGGTGTGACGAGAGGGCGGGACACTGGGAGGGGGCGCGGCACCCTCGGGAAGAGGAAACAGCTGATGTTAGCAGCGCTGTACCTCGCAGTCCCGGGGCCGCGCCTCTCGCCTCCTCTGCGGCCTCGCGGCGGTTTACTCCTTCCTCTGTGGCAGAATAGGCTTGGCAACAAGTCCGCTACTCCTGTAGCAAGTGGCCGGTCAAACAGGACAACGCTGGCAAAAACCTCTGAAGGCGAGCGGCTCCCGCGAAGCGGGGGCCGCGAGAGGTTAAGTACGCCTTAGGGGGCGGGGCACTGGGAGGGGGCGCGGCACCCTCGGGAAGAGGAAACAGCTGATGTTAGCAGCGCTGTACCTCGCAGTCCCGGGGCCGTGCCTCTCGCCTCCTCTGCGGCCTCGCGGCGGTTTACTCCTTCCTCTGTGGCAGAATAGGCTTGGCAACAAGTCCGCTACTCCTGTAGCAAGTGGCCGGTCAAACAGGACAACGCTGGCAAAAACCTCTGAAGGCGAGCGGCTCCCACGAAGCGGGGGCCGCGAGAGGTTAAGTACGCCTTAGGGGGCGGGGCACTGGGAGGGGGCGCAGCACCCTCGGGAAGAGGAAACAGCTGATGTTAGCAGCGCTGTACCTCGTAGTCCCGGGGCCGCGCCTCTCGCCTCCTCTGCGGCCTCGCGGCGGTTTACTCCTTCCTCTGTGGCAGAATAGGCTTGGCAACAAGTCCGCTACTCCTGTAGCAAGTGGCCGGTCAAACAGGACAACGCTGGCAAAAACCTCTGAAGGCGAACGGCACCACTGATCAAAATTAGCTGTTGAGGTTCCCACAGATATTTCCGAAAGGGAATCCTCCAGAACATTAGATCCTACTCTCCTTCCATTTGTGATGTTATTCACCTAATTGGCAGATTTAGCTTACTTATAGGTCCCTAGTATATGGTAGAAAGTGAGCCCAGTGCATTTAATTTAAAGTCCATTAGTGGATTGCAGCACACATTGAGCCACCACTAGGTTGATAGTGCAAAACATAACTACAGCAATAACACTGTAGCCTGTCTGGGCAGTTTTATAACTGCAAATTTGACCTGCAAAATAATCCTTTTTGGCAGGGCTAACCTTCCTTTTAAATATAAATAAATTGCTTCTGAGTAGACCTTAAATGCCAATAAAGCTTAGTGTATGCTATTTAAAAGTGGGACATATAAAAGGTAATTGTTGAAAATGTATTCACCGTGACCAGGCCTTAAAAGCAAGTCTCTTTCTAGCACGGTTAGCTGTGCCATAAAAAACACTGGAATACAATATTTAAATTAATAATGTTTTTTCTGCCTATGAAATGCCTTTCAAAATTATTTCTTTGATTTCATTAAATATTTCTTACGAGCCCAATGTACTGGTAACGTCAGATTTGTACTAAATACTTTACAAAAGGTATTTTTGGAAAGAAAGCCTTTGTCTGGCTAAAATCTGTCACCCAGAAGCTGAATAGGTTCTTTGTTGAGGTGTGAACCTTCTCCCAAAGCTGAGACAAAGGTCTTTGGTGTAGGGAGGTATTCTATTTCTCTGACAGGATGATTTACTGTGCTGTGCCCAGGAGCTTAATTAACTTTTGCGAGGCCTACCCTGTCACAGGCAGATATATACTTTCCCTTACGCTTGAAGGAACGCATACAGTTTTCTTCCTTTAATTGTAATCACTTTATGGATATCTGATATACTTGTGAATGTTTCTGAATCTTCCTTCGTATCAATTTGAGAGAGGTACTAGAACCCTTAATATGTTGAGTAAGGCCTTGAGGAAGTTGGTGGCAAAATTGCCACACGTGTTGGATACATCTATGAATTTTCCATATATGAAGGCTACATCTAATAACATATTTATATGTGAAGAAATATTTGGAAGAGAATTAAAGAAAAAACTAAAAGAATAATAACAGTGTATTGTGGCTAAATTATATTACTGTACATTATTGAGTTAAAGGTGCTCAGGAAAACTATACATTGTTTTCACGTTTCCTGATAAAAATTAGGATGTGGTCACTACCCTATTTCCTTTCCAGCACTGAGTGCATAATTGTTCAAACTTATAATGGGCACGCACAAGAACTGTCAAATATATAACCAGACACATTTCTGTGTTTTGTGACATTTGCTGGCATGATGCTGTTTGGAAGTACAAAGGGGACATGGGTTGTTCCTGGGACTTAGGGTGTATAAATTGTGTACCAAGATCGCTTGCACAGTGATAGGATGGAAGTTATAAAGAATCCATTGGACTTGTTCATTGTCGTGTGGTGGTCCTAATGCAATATGTATGCTGGCATATGCTTCGACAAAATGTTGTTGTGGGGCCAAATCATGCTATTCTCCATTGGCTGAATCCTCATTGTGTGTACAGTTTATGTAGCTGTTGATATGTCTCCTCATTGTAAGCCAAAGTATTTGCAGCACACCACTAGAATTTGGTTGTGAAATTCCACCACATACTGCAACAATGTATTGCAACAATCCTGTGATCAGAAAATGTAGTACTGCTATATGTTTGTCTATTGGTGCTTTTGGTGTGGGGTTTTTTTTGTGAGGTAGGGAATATGGCTCCAGGTGATGACATTGACCAATTTCATTTTGCCTATTCAAAAGAAAAATTGTTTGATGTATACCCTCCTTCCATATTGTTGAGATCTGCAACTGAAGATGTAATCACTGGGAAAGAATTTCTGAGTAATACATGATTTGCTATATTTCTGACATGTTAACCCTTTTACCTATGGACCTCGCTGACCCTATTTCCTTTCCGCAGTGCTTTGATGCCCCTGGGCTACGTCTGTGCTTCTTAAAGTGTGTATAATTATTCATTCATTGGTTGGTACACTGGAATAAAGATGGCATATGAGAACACACTTGTATATATGTAATAGTGAGACATGGTTGTGATGCTGAAATAAATATTGAGTACATTCAACATATTCATGCCTACACAGTGATATTTTTGGCATTGTTAAGTTCAGATGAAAGTACATATATACATTGCTGGATGTGAGATGTACTACAGCAGGCAATGAGTTTCAGACTAGTGGATTTGTACTTAACTGAACATTGATCAAATAAATATTGTGCAAAACAGGAAAAGAGAAAAGGTAAGAAGTCAATCATGGTGTAGGTGTAAAATAGTTTGAAGTCCAATATCCAAAATAATACTCGCATAAGAAAGTTAAATGTGCCCAGAAATAGTCCCCAGTGAAAATGTGTTAAACATATTGGAGGAAATTCGATTTGAGGTTTCTTGCTGGCGCTGGTGCAGGTCATGCTATCCGTACCTCCTGGAAATTTCCGTGGACAAGCGGGGGGAGCCACAGCTGCAGTGACAGGGGTATCTTCAGGTGAGTCTTCCTCTGGCAGGGCCTTCCTTTCTGTGGCTGCCGCACATATTGATGGGCCTGATGTTGTTGAAGAGGTAGATGGGGCTCCTAAAGCAATGCACAGGTGTGTGAATGTTTTGCAGCTTCCCAATTAGGCATCCCATATTGGTGTTGTGGGCCTGAACCTCATGGTTTATGTCCCGCTGCAACTGCTTCATGTTCCGTATTTCGGTGAGTACCTGGCCCATCACAACTTGGGACTCCTGATAGGCTCTCAAGACTTGTTTGATGGTGGCCTGGCTGTGAGTGGACTCAGTGGGCTCACTCTGCTGGCCCACAGTTACCCTCCCATGTCCCCTACCCCCACAAGTCTGTGCCCTTTGCTCAGGATGCCCTCTCCCACTGGGTCCGGGCTCTTCCCTAGCAGATGTGGTCATTGTCTCATCAGAATCCTTCACTGGGGGCACACAATGGTTGAAACTGTGCTAGGTATACGGTTGTGGGGACTGAGGCTGGCTGAGGTGTTGCAGCTGGGGTGGGACGTTGTTGTTGGTCCAGTGAGACTCACTGTTATCATCTGCCCAGGATGACCAGATTGGCCTGTACCATCATCTAAGTACAATTTCCCGGAGTGTTGTCATCAATGAAGCCTTGATCCTGGTGTTGAGTGGGTGTCTCCTCGGTGGCCAAGCTCTGGGCTACATCCAAATGGTTTGTGACACAGTAACTAGAAACCTGAGAAAAACAAATTAGGTAAATATTACTATAGTGACATATTCCCATGGTATTGAACTTGTTAACAAGACATTTGAAGACATCAAATACATATACTTGAACTAAGCAGCTCATTAGATGTCCTGAGATGTTACATTTTGGATTAAGGAATAAACATTACATCTCCCAAACATTTAAGCTGACACAGTGGAGAGGTAACATGTGTTTGACCATTCAAGGGCTTATTTGTGTACAGAACAGGCAATCATACAACTTGGTTACATATTTATCATGAGTCATTACATGAGCAGTGCAGAGTCAATGGCTCCGCTGCCACTCTAATCAGCAGAGTGAACTTTATTCCTTACAAATATTTGATCTAGGCATGTGGTATGGTGCCACTCATTCCATCAATAGTTTCAGTTGAGGAGACCAGAACAACATAAAGCTAAGTAGGCAGAAATGTAGCTGAGTGGAACATTGTATGTAGATTGATCAAGCCATGAGAACTGAACATCAGTTGTAACATGCCAAACAAGTGAGAATGGGCAAAATCACAATTTCATATTGGTTTGAGTTGCAGAAACATGGAATCATAGTAGTTGTAGTGATCTCAATCTATACTTGCCAACATTTGCAAAATAGTTAGTGTAACATACCTGTTGTCAAAATGCATTTGGGATGGACCATACATTTACATATTAACTCATATCATGGGTCTAGGAATTATATTATTATTGGAATACACTTACAGACACCATTATAACATGTGGCATGCAATGGAGATATATACATGTGATCTTATATTCAACAATACATATTAACACAGACAATCCAACATCTCTGATATCTTGAGTATTGCATGTTAGGAAAGTAGATACACAACACCGTGGCAAAAGCAAAGATGAGAGCAAACAGGACATTGTAGTATTGTGACAGTTAGTGAGGTGTAACTTACCAGACTCCACTCCGCCAGGTATTCATGTCAAGCCCTCAAAATATATAGGATCAGCAAGACCTTCTTCTCCCAGGGGAACATTATATTGGGGCACTGGGAGGACACCAATCACTCCTCTGGGCCTCCAGGTGTTGCTTGGATGTCAGGGAATGCACCTTCTCCCTCAGGTCATTCCACATCTTCCTAATTTCCTCCTGTGTGTGCAATGTGGTACTTACAACATTCACTCTCTTAAATATTCTGGACCACATTTACCTTTTCCTTCTGGAGCAGGATGTTGGACTTGGGATCCAAACAATTGTGGCTCTACTCTTATGATTTCATCCGCCATCACTGACAACTCTGCTCTACAAAACGTGGATTTTTTTACCTTGACCTTTCCCCAAAGTAAAGACAGTGACAATGAAAAAGAAAATCCTCCAAAGGATGTAAGAAAATGTGCAACAAAATTGTGTGTATAGTGGTAAAAGGGATGGGGTAAAAAAAAGGCCTTTCTTACCTTACCAAAAATGGGGCTCTGACTTGCTGTGCTGCAGTGCAGTAGCAAGGAATCAGGGTCTAAATTGGAATGTGTTTTATAATGTGATTTGCAGGCGCATCCACTTGGCCAATGGACATCAGGTGTGTTGTAATAGTATCCATCCAATGGCCACTCTTAAGGTGCTTTGCTGTGAGCGTACTGTGACGGACTACCAACGTCAGGGAACCACCGCAAGGGGACCACCAGTACAACTGCGTTTTGATAATCGACTCTGCGGGAACCCGCGGCCCTGATGGCGATGGAGTATGCATTGCCAACATTGCAGTCTGCCACGTCACAGTCGGGACACACTCCGTTGGCGCGGTCGGAGGTTAAGGCTAATTGCATCATAATAGGGCAAGCGGAGGACCACCAATGCAGCGGTATGGCAGTAAGACCACCAAACTCGTAATCAGCCCCTAAGTTCAATAACTGCAGTTCTTATTTTGAGCCAGTGGTTGCTGGTGTGGGCTATTTAACCTCACTTTTGGGGATCGGCAACTATTTTTCCTCATCATACATTTCCTGGGAGCAAAGGAGGAGAAAGCAAGAAAATAGAAGGAAGATAAGAAAGACAAAGGAACCATCAAAAAATGAGAATGCAGGAACCTGCATGACTGCGGCAAAGGGGAAGGTGGATTCTGGTAGTGGATTAAAGAAGCATGAGGTGGACTGAAGTCTGCTCAGCCTTGGCATTAAGCATGCTGACTTTGACATTACATTGGACATCTGAGAAGAGCTTTGGGCACCAGTACCTAATATTCCACAACTTAAGCACTGAAAAAATGTATTTGCCAAGGAAGGGATAAGAATGTAACCTCAGCTTTAACTTCCAGGAGTGTAGACTACAGTTGGATTTGTATTCAGAAGACTTGTATAGAAAGATGTGGCTCCTTTTCAGTTCTAGGTACACAGGAATTATTCACTGCAGGGGTAACACTTCTTAGGGACATCCCTCGGACTCCCAAGAAGTTCTGCATTTTCTCATTTCCAGGTGGTAGCTGGAACAGTTGTAATAATAAGTCATCATCACGTAAAGATGGTCAGGGCCCTTTACTCTCCTTCCTATAGTATCCAGCAGCGCATATTGCACCCCTTTTCCTGTATGTCACGTGTTAAGATTCAAACCGAGCCTCATTCAATCAATCAACTAATTATTTAAATCAGACCTCGCCTGAGGTCAACACATACTGATACATAAAATTAGTGTTGTTAGATTATAATAATAAAACTTTTAAAACGCTTTATAAGATGAATAAGTGGTAATTGTGTCTGATCCACATGTACGACATACACCTAATAAAAATGTTACGATTGTACGCTTTCCCTTCAAGAAACTATTTAAAAACTCATACAAGTTATGACAAACAAATTCGTTAGCGGGAGAGATACACAACATGGTTAAATCTTGAGCTAAAATAGCATTATGTCTTAAGCGAATTGGTAAAAACCAAGCCTCAAAATCGAGGAATACAGCATTTTTCAACAGAAAAATTAATCGAGGGGATTTCTTTGTTTACTTAGCATAGCGTCGTGAGGAGCAATCAAGGCACATTATGTTTGGTGCCAACTGGTCACCAAACAGCCTAAAAAGCTCTCCTGCTACCCAGAGACTACAAAAGTGTTGGAGGTAACAAAAATTTCTCAGCACACTCATTGGATACAGAGGAATTCAGGGTCTCCTTCCCAATGCATAATTATGTTTTATTGATTTGCGGCACAAAATGAAAACCTTTACAGCCACTTGGCAATTTATTCTGAGTGGAAGTATAAACTAAAACGCCCGGCTGCTGTTTGCAGATTATGACTTCCATGTGTAATTTACTGCCAGGTTACTAATAATATTTTGATGCCATGACTATTTCAAGAGAACAACATTGGCACATATTCAGTGCATTTCAATTCGAGGCCAAGTTTGTTTTATTGCGTCATATTTGAATTACATATACCAGGGTAGAGAGCATTATGTTCTTTGATAACAAGACAGATATGAAACATTATGACAGGTTAATGAGTAGTAGAATCTGCGATAGCTGGAGACAATCTCAGGTGAGACGCATTTATGTCGTTATGTAACTTTGTGATTGTCAGTATTCATGCATTCCAGCCTCTAAATTTCTATCATGTGTCGTACAATTAACAACTGCCATACGTCTTTGTCTTTTTCATTTTTTTATTTGTCTACTTGCAGCTTACATGCTAAAGTGTCTGGTATGTTATAAATGGTTCTCATCGAGTGGCACAAGAATGAATACCGGATTCAAAATCTGGTTATTCATTGCTATGAGGTACCATCAGTGGGTAACAACACTTGTTGTCGACTGTTTCCCTGCAATAAAGTAAATCCAGGCTGCTCTGAAAGCCTGTCAGCACAGTACTGGCTCTCTGCTCTCCTATTGGCTCTCTGCTCCAATGGAGAGCAGAGAGCACAGCTTTCAGAGGGTGAGGTGGTTAAGCCAGAGAGTCTGGTGGCATGGTTCGCTGGAGGCCAGTTATGTTTTAGTTTTTGTGCACAGTTGTGCATTGCGAGGGGAAACCGTGTTGTGGATGACAACCCCATTACTTTTCCACAGCCTGAGTTCTGAGTGACATCTAGGCACCTCGAGCTACACACATATCTGTTTCATGTCAATCAAAACGTCTAGGTGAAAAACATCCCTGCTATTCACTGTTACTGATTTATAATTACATTTGTATTGCTCTCGTTGAACCTGGTTATTCATTGCTGCAATGTCACACCAGTGGTAAACAGTAGTTGTTTCCCACTGCTGTGATGTCTACATTCCTCTGTCAACGTGGAGCTCTGCAGAAACACTTCGAAAGTTGAGCTGGCATGCATCTCAGAGCTTGACAGCACTGGGCATCTGTTGCATGTTGTCCTATGGACATCCCAGGGCACAGTTGTGTTGGGGAATAGGTGGGAAAGTGCTAAGGGTGGCACTGGATGCATGTGGAACATGGCAGGTGGATAAATGTTTTTCAAAACCTTTGAACAGGGGAGGCTAAATGCAGAGATTAATGGGGATGGGTGGCTGGATGACAGATTGTTTTTTATCTGGCCTGAAGAAACCAAGGAATTTGAGAGAGGATAGAGAGAGAGGGTGCTAGCACATTTGTTTCTTTTATTGCTATCTCGTCAAGAGGAAGAATAGTAAATTCAGGTGATGGTGAGTTGCCAGAGGCCAGGTATTATTATGTTCTTAAATATTTTGGAGGGGGATGTTAATGCTGGAGTCGGTGGAGAAAGTTGGCAGGATTCTAGGTATTATTTTAATATTTGGGTAGAATTGTGGAGGGGTGTCCAGAGGACTGTATGAGTTGGTGGCCAGAAGCCAGGTTTAATTTGGGATGTGGGCGGCCACAGGTGAGGCCATATTGTGTTCGGGTACTCTATGACTCCTCTGTTCCTGCCCAGGAAAGCATCAGGGAGCGGGGCAGGAACGGGAGGAATAACATAAAATGAAAGGGAAGATAACTCTAAAAAACAGGAACATTTTCCACCTTGGGGTTCTATCATAACAGACAACAGTAGCTTCTCTCGCATTATCTATTTGATGTCACTCAGAAGCTCTTGATGAAAAGCATCCCCATATTCATATATTTTCAGCAGACAATGATATTGTCGCATGCTTTTGGTCCAAAATTGCAAAAACAGAAACATGCATAACTTTACATCATTCTTTCAATACGTGATTCTAAAAAAGAAACAATTTGCTATAATAGCAGAAAACATACTTAGCTTTCTGAAACTTATTAACGTATCATATGCACAGCCGGACAGGCCTTATATGCCACCGGGTCTTTCGTTGGTGTTCTGGAGCCTTTGAAGGCTGGTTTCGAAAGTCTAGGGCAGCTCCTGGTGGCTCTGCTGCTTTTCCCAGCTCCGAGGTTAGTTGCAACAGGCACAGGGAGGCTTCAAGATAGAGAGAAAGAAAGGCAGGAGATATTTAGAGACAAGGCGATCGGAGAGGGAGAAAAGAGAGAGAAGAAAATAAGAAAGGAAAAAGGGATGGATGGAAATTGCGAGGAGACAAAGGGGTATATTACCAACAAGTAGCAATATTTATCGCTAAATAGGCTTAGCGACGATTTTTTTACCGCTGAGGGAATTTATTGCTGAGATAACGTGCTATTAGCAATGTTTATCTCCAAAGCAATACATTTTCCTGCGATAACGGTGAAATGCGTGAATATCGCTGAGAATACAGCAATATTCACGCATTAGCGACAAAATGCTCTTAGCCATGTTATCCACCTCCCATTGGATAACATGGCTAAGAACTGGTCTGGGCGGGTGTTAGTATTTGGAGATATTCGCGCTCAGCGCGAATATTTCCATTGCTACGCCTGCCTTGCTAATAGTTGATAGCGATGTTAGCAACTGTTTTCACTCGCTAACAGTTTGGGTACGCCCACTTTGCATGTCATTAGTGATAAATATCGCTAACATGCAAAGCGTGCCCCAAACCGCTCGCTATCACCTAAAAGCTGTAGCTAACTGCTGTTAGCAACAGCTTGATAATAGGGCGATAGAATTATCGCTGCTTAGCGGCCGAAAATGGCGGCTAAAGCGGCAAAAATTCCCTATCACCACCCTTGACAATATGCCCCTCAGTGAGAAGGGCTGGTTTGAACATTTTGGGCCTAGGCTCCCCACTCCAGCCCCAATTAAACTTTGTGGAATATCATGTTAGAGAAGGCATAGGATGCCAGCTCCAGGGCGCCTCAGCTACTGCAGGCTTCAACTAAACCTAGAATGCCCTTTGGGTCCTGGAAAATATGATCAGGTTATGACATTCGCAGAGCAGTTTTTAAATGAAGGTTTTACAAAAAAGTTAATTATGCTTGAAAGAAATAGAACTTCGAGCACCCAAAAACTAAAAGCAGTGACTTATCGAATCAACAATTATAAATAAAGCAATATGAGTTTGTATTCCAGGTCTTCTAAGCACATTCCCCCTACTATGTTATACTAGTGTTGCCCACAAGGAACCTGCAATTCTAAAAAAAGGGTTCTCGAGCTCAGTTCATGTGTGCTCACAAAGAAGAACAAAACACATCAGAAGTCATGGTATAATCCCTCAGATGTACACTATTCAAGTAAAATACCTAAAAATAAAAGAAAGTACTCCCATTCAAAAACACCAACGCAAGACGTAACAGTGGAAACATACACATATGCCCCATGACACATATCACTGCTGCAGAAAATCTGCTCCAGGCATGACAAGGTGAAAAATGATAGCCCCAAATGTAGTAAAGCTGTAGAAAGGATACAGGAGGGGAGGGGGCGTGGCCTGGTACCAATGGAGTGGGCAGCGTTGCTCAGAGCTCCTCTCAGCAGACCCGCATCCAGTGCCACCCTGATGCCCTGAGGCTAACTTGAGAGCATAAATTTCACGTTATATATTGCATAGCACAGGGGCACGGGGCAAGGTGCCCAGAGACGGCGGCGACAATACTGCAAGAGAGACATGGGATGGGAAAGCCTACACAGGAGCCAAGATGGCGACACCCACTCGAGACTGAGCTGACGCGCTACATGGAAAGGACAAGCTCCACGGCTACAACTGGGCTGAAGCTGACACGACAGAACCGCCCCGGAGTGGGCCTGTCAAGCTAATACAGCCAACAAAACTGAGCAGACTGCCTTGTGAAGACCGCAGGGCCGCAGTGGAGACCAGCATTTGCTCATAGAGGTGATAGGCAGCAGTGTTGTAAATATGATTCCAGAGACCCAGAGAAGGTGAAACAGGTCTGTTTATTAACCATCCACTCTCCTCACTGGAGAGTGTCTCAACATTCCATGGCAAGCTTCAGGATGGGGCATACCAACAGGGTCATAGGGGAAGGGGTGGAGGGACATACCATTAGGGAGATTAATTACAACACATCTCCTTTCCATAGGGTGATACAGAGAAAGGAACAGGATTACCCCATGGGAATAAGGCTGTACCATAGCATCATAAAGAGGAGAAGAATAAAACACAGAACATTACTCATGTGCACTTACAATCTTGTCAAAGCTCCACCATTGGCCATTCTCAAGTTGGACCACATTCTTGAGCACTTTACAAGGCATGTATATTTACTTTGGGTTGCTCCCACTTTAGTGTTCTTTTTCACTTGTACTCTATCACCTACCTCCCACTTAGAATCCTTCACCCCGTGCTTAGTGTCATACCACTGTTTGTACTTATCTTGGTGGAGTTGGACTCTCTCTGTTCTTGCCTCCTGGTCCGCTACCCTGGGTTCACCCCCGCTCAGCCAACCAGGATTCAACTTGGTGCAGGGTTCACGCCCACGCAGTGCTACAAAGGGTGAGATGCCAGTTACCTTATTTGGGAAGGTGTGATACGCCCACAGGCATCTTCTAAGGGACACCTCTATATTATGCCCGTTGGTTGCCGCCAATTGGATGTGTTCCTTTATGATTCTGTTAGCTCGTTCGACTAACCCGTTGGCTTTGGGGCAGTAAAGGGTGGTGGTCTCATGTTTGATGTTCAAACCCTGGAGAAATGCATGCATCTCTTCCGAGCAAAATTGCACTCCATTATCTGTTACCAAAGTCACTGGAATGCCCTCTTCAACAAATACTCCGTTCAAAAACTCAATCACAGCCCTTGTGGTGACAGAGTGGACAAACATCTGTTTGATCCAATGGGTTGTGTAATCAATTAAAACCAGCATGAATCTTCTCTTCTCTCCTAGTTCTTGCATAGGCCCGCTAATGTCCATGGCCAGCTTGCTCCATGGCTTGATTGACACTTCCACTGGAGATAACGGTGCTTTTTGCGTAGTTTTTGACTTGTCGCTTTTAGCGCACGCCCCACAATCCTTAACAGCTTGTTCAGCCATGGCATCCATCTTGGGAAACCAGAAACTGGACCGGACTCTGGCTTTAGTAAGGCTGCCCCCAAGGTGACCTTCATGCGCCAAGTCAATGACCTTCTTCCTGAGGCCTTTGGGAGGAATCACTCTGTGATTACGATATATTCTGCCTTTTATAAAACTTAGCTCATTTCTCACTTCCCAAAACTCTTCAATGCTAGCTTCGAGTTCCCTCTTTTTGCTTGCCCATCCATTTTCCATGTACTTCTTCAGCACATTTATTTCTTTGTCATCTTTAGTCTCTTTATCCCATTCCTCTTCCGTGATAGCAGGTGTTTCTGTCATTAGGATAGGACTGTCTAGGGCTTCTTCTTTTTCTCCCATCTCCGGTAGAGGTGACCTTGACAGGAAGTCAGTGATCTTATTTTCCTTTCCTGGCACATATTCCACTTTGAAATTATAGTGTTTCAGCCCTAAGATCCACCTGCTGATGCGAGGAGTACAATTCTCTAATCCCTTCACGGTGAAGATGAAGGTGAGGGGTTTATGATCGGTTCGGATGGAAAACCTTAAACCCCACATGAAGAACTTGAAATGTCTGACAGCCCAGAAACAGGCCAGGGCCTCCCTTTCAATGACGGAGTAGTTCCGTTCTGGGTTAGTTAGACTCCGGGATGCAAACGCAATGATTTTCTCCTCTTTACCGTCTTTTTGTATGAGTGTTGCACCCAAGCCCTTGTTAGAAGCATCCGTTGCAAGAATGGTTTTCTTAGATGCATCAAAAGTCCCTAATGCTGGGGAGGTTACCAATTCCTCTTTAAGTGATTTAACCACAGCACAGCATCATGCTCCTTGTTCCATTGAAAATCCTTGTTTTTCTTCATCAATTCCCTCATGGGCACACACTTGGCTGCAAAGTTGTCCACGTATTTTGACATATACTCTAAAAGTCCTAAGAAGGACCTTAGTTCTTGCTTGTTCTTGGGACTAGGTGCTTCCATCACCGCTTGAATTAAACTGCCCTTCGGTCTGAAACCATCTTCTGTGATCTTGTGGCCTAAGTACTCCACTTCCTTCATTTTTATTTTACATTTCTCCTTCTTCACGGTCAAGCCGGCCTCCATAAGTCTGCTGAACACCTGTCTTGCGACCCCATCGCGTTCTTCCTCGGTTTGTCCATACACGAGAATGTCGTCCTGGAAATACATGGTGTTCTTTATTCCTTCCAGTATTTTCTGCATCGCTTTCTGGAAAATGGCTGCTGCAGACGCAAGGCCAAAGGGCATACGTTTGAACATGAATGCTCCTACTTGGGTGATGAACGCAGTGAGGGGCCTTGATTCTGGATGGAGTTCAATTTGGTGATATGCCATGGAGAGATTGATCACACTGAAGTATTTAGCAGAACCCATGGTACTCAGCATCTCGTTAATTATCGGAAAGGGATGTCTCTCCACCCATATATTGTCGTTGAGGCTGCGCAAGTCCACACAGAGACGAATGCCTCCCCCCTGGCCTTGGCTGCATTGACAATCGGAGCCAACCATTCAGTGCAGGTTACAGGTTGAATTATATCCAAATCACAAAGTTTGCGCAACTCCTCTTCTAGAGGTACCTTCATCTTTAGGGGTACAGGGCA
The DNA here is from genome assembly GCF_964263255.1 of Lissotriton vulgaris. Lineage (NCBI taxonomy): Eukaryota > Metazoa > Chordata > Amphibia > Caudata > Salamandridae > Lissotriton > Lissotriton vulgaris. Next base: position 645,238,148 of record NC_141691.1, on the reverse strand, counting down.
TAGTCTGTGAACAACTGGTCTTGCGTTATGTTTCAACTTGATTCTGTGTTGGAACATGTGTAGACAACCAAGCTCGTCCCTGAATAGTTGCCCAAATTCATCACAAATGTTTCCTCCCCCTTGGACCTGTCAATGAGTAAAACCTGCTCAGCACTGTTGGGATCTAGGATGATTCCCAGCTCTTTTTGGTGGACCCATCCCAGTAAGTTGGATCCTGATTTCACTACATACACTGGACCAAAAGTCTCCCTGTCTTTAAAGTGCAGATGAACATTTTTCATGCCTACTAACGGTATTTTTCCCTTGTTATACCCTATTGGAGAAATGTCAGGCATTTTTAACTGTTTTACTTCACAATTTCTCATGGGCACAAAATCATCTTGGTTAAGTAAGGTGTAAGGCGAGCATGAATCTGCATACATTTCTACACATTGGCCATCAAGGAAGACATCGCATTTAGGGTAAATAGCATTTACAGTACCATCAATATCTTTTACCTGCAAAATTATTTTCCCGCTTCTACGTTCTATGCACTTTACTTCCCTGGCTGCATTTTTCTCCATACTCCTACCATCAATTCTTGTATGTTGTTCACCATCTCTACATACTCTGGTGACATGCCCTCTTCTATTACATTTTTACACGTAACAAACCTGGCAGGGCACTGGTAAAAGGTTGCAAAATGGTTATTGCTGCCACACCTGTAGTACTTGGGACCCTTCTCCTTTTGATCTCCTCTCACACCGCAATTTTCTTTGGACCTGACCTTACATACCTCATTACAATCCTCTTCCTCCTTTACAGAAGCTACTTCCTCCCCATTGGTTTTCATCTCCTTAATACATCTAGCTGTGTGTTCTACAGATTTAGCTATCTAAATGGCTTTTCTTAACCCTGGGGTTTAGCTAGCAACTTTTCCTGAATGCGTGGGTTATTGGTACACCTTACAAGTTGATCCCTTATAAGGGAATCAGTTAAGTTACCAAACGCACATAGCTGTGTTAAACCCCACAATGCAGCAATGAAATTTTGCACGGATTCTTGCTTCCCTTGACATCTTTTGAAAAACTTATGGCGCTCCAACACTACATTTATCTTGTCCCCAAAATGTTTTTCTAATTTCTCCATAGTTTGCATATACACATCTATCCCAGTTTCATCCTCACCCTCCTGTTCTAGCATTGGAAGGGATTCGTATACTTTACGCCCTGGCCTACCTAAGTTGTGTAATAGAATGTGTTTTTTCCTTTCTGGCTTGTACTTTTCACCACCCACAGCTATCAAATAAGATTCAAAAAGTTTCACCCACTCCTTCCAGCTGATTTCTGGTTCCCCTGTCTCGTTCAAAAAGGGTGGGGGTTGGCTCATACTAGCTGCTGCCATGGTGGCTATATTACAAAGGGAAAAACACAATATCCTAGGTGACTTCCCAGCAGGAGACAATGGATAGACTAGGGGGACACTAGTAAGTTTTTCTCAATAGTAAACAGAATAGCTTTAGGGACAAAAATGCATATGCATGTAAAACTACTTGGCAAAAGTGATAATCTAGCAAGAAATACTGGCTTCCTTCTCCCTGATCGATGTGGGCAGTCCCAACAGTGTTATAGACAGAGCCAGCACATTAATTATTTAACTTAAGATGTGCCCGCAAAGCAACCGCACCAGGCATAAGGCAGCATTCCTTGTACGTGAAGAGTTAATGTTTTGACACAAATACCGGCCCACTGCTGTTGGTGCGCCGGGGAACGTCTCAAGTATCAGGCCAGAGGAAGTTCTGAGACGCTGACAGGATTCTTCGTGTCTCCGGCCCCCAGCTCTCCACAATGCGGCGCAGAGGCAACAAGCTGTTCAATCCACACAGAGCGGGACACACCGACCGTGTCTGCTTTCACTCAGCCCATCGAGGATATGACGCCATCATTCTCAGGCACTCCGAGACAGCAGGGTAAAAGCGGCGTCACAGTGGTACAATACAGGCACCGAAGGAACACAGGCGTCAACTACTTGCCGGACAGAAGAAGGCACTGAGGCACAGGTAGGCTCTGGTATTTCCTTACTTAACGAAGGACCACGTAGCAGTGCACTATGTCAGCCCTTGCATGCGCTAACCTGACGGGCAGTCAAAAGCACTTTACGACCTCCAAATAAACCCATGCAGCCACAATAGCGCGATGTGAACGGGAGGACTTCTCTTACTTCTACGGCAGTCTTCTCCTTACAAATAACACAGGATGAACTGTTTGGCAGTTACTTCACATGCCAGCCCGAAAGTAGACACAGGACTAACACGCATCAGATCCTTATTCCAATCATCCTCTGCATATAAGGGTCACACAGGGACGGGTGACAGCTGGGAGAGATCGCACCACAGAGCTTAGTGCCACACCACAGAAGAAGATTAGCTCTCACCTCCCGTACACCTACTTCCCTGTCACTTTTCCGACCGCAAGTCCTAGAATGCAGAGTACTTTTCCTTCCAGCGAGGTTCTTTGGATCTCTGACCTCCCAAAGAGTCCAGTATATAAATCGTTTCTTCCCACACAAGGCTCCTATTCTTCTTGTGTGTGTGTGTGTGGAGAGAGTACTCAAAGGGGAGATGGTTAACTTCTGCCCCTGCGCAGTCCGTCGCCAGTGTTGTAAATATGATTCCAGAGACCCAGAGAAGGTGAAACAGGTCTGTTTATTAACCATCCACTCTCCTCACTGGAGAGTGTCTCAACATTCCATGGCAAGCTTCAGGATGGGGCATACCAACAGGGTCATAGGAGAAACGGTGGAGGGACATACCATTAGGGAGATTAATTACAACACAGCAGGAGAACTGTATCGTCGGAGCTCGAAGGTCCTTACTGGAGCGCAGGTTACAAGATTTCGACCAAGAGGATGGGGGCAACCGGGAGATGTGGTCTGGTTGTGCTCCCTACGAATGAAGACGGGAAACAGCACTTACAACGCAACTTTTACAACGCACTACCTTTACAACAAAACTTTTACAACGCAACATCCATTACAACACATGCCATTACAACGCAACCATTACTACGCATGTCACTACAACGCATACCAGTACAACGTATGTCATTACAACGCAGTCATTACAACGCATACCATTACAATGCATACCTACACTATCCAACATTTACCCTACTGTTGCACCCCCTGGAGTTAGAATAGTAATTTTTACCCCTACACTATCCAATACTTACCCTACTGTTGCACCCCCTGGAGTTAGAATAGTAATTTTTACCCTTACACTATCCAACACTTACCCTACTGTTGCACCCCCTGGAGTTAGAATAGTAATTTTTACCCCAACACTATCCAATACTTACCATACATGCAATGTAATGGTATGCATTGTAATGGTATGCGTTGTAAATGTAGTATGCGTTGTAGTGGAATGCGTTGTAAAGGTAGTTTCAAAGAATTTGTTGTAATGGTATGCATTGTAATGGAATGCGTTGTAATGGATGTTGCGGTGTAAAAAATGCGTTGTAAAGGTATGCATTGTAAAAGTATGGTGTAACGACATACATCCAATGAAGACTGCCGGGGGAATGAATGAAGGCATAAATGACTTGTAGAGCGCTAACTTAACCCATGGGCATCAAGGCGCTAAATACAGAACAAATATTCAGGCTGGCGAAGTCACATTCAAACCAGAATCTCAGGGAACAAACAAGTCTTTAAAGTCCTTCGAAAGATCGTGTGTGATCGTTGCCCCGAAATTTCTTCAGGGAGAGAATTCCATAGGTTAGCAGCAGCAGTTGAAAAAGCTCTCACTCCCCATCTCATCCTTTTAAACCTAGGGACAATAAGGAGTTTTGCTTGCTGACCTGAGATTCTTGTAGGGGCATAATGTTGAAATAAAACCTTAATGCCCACCGGACCCAGGCGATAGCAGGCATTATGAGTGAGGCAAAGGGTTTTAAACATAATTCTGCGATCCATGGGGAGCCAGTGCAGCGATAGGAGAGAAGCTGAGACTGAGTGATGTTTGGGCAGGTCCATCACCAGCCTTGCAGCGGCGTTCTGCACAAGTTGCAGGAGACGCAGCTGTCCTTTGTTAATGCCCAGATAAAGGGCATTACAATAGTCCAATCTGGACAGTAATAGTGCAACAACAACTTGTTTGTGTGCAGCAAATGAAAGGAACTGTGAAATTTTCCTTATGAGCCTAATTAGCCCGAAGCAGGTAGCCACTGTCTTGGAGACCTGCAGATTCAAAGAAAGGGAATTGTCAACCACAACTCCCAAGTTTTTGTCATGGGAAACAGGAATTGGGCTAGTGCCCAGGGAGTCGGGTCCCCACTCCCCTGACCAAGAATCTAGCTTCTCCCCAAAAATCAGAACCTCCGTCTTCTTGCAATTTAATTTTAGATAGTTTTGCACCATCCATGACGAGACTGCTTGCATGCAGTTATTAAAGTTTTGAGCGGAGCCACTGATGTTATGAGTGATGGATACCATTATTTACACATCCAGCCCAAACGATTTCACCACCCTTGCAAGTGGGGCCACATAGATAATAAACAATGTAGGGCTCAAAGAAGAGCCCTGAGGCACTCCTCAAACAAGGGAGGCAGGGTCTGAATAAATATTTCCCAATTTTCCTGTTTGGGAATGCTCGCTAAGAAAGGAAGCGGGAAGACCCAATGACGAGCCCCCAACGCCTATCTCCCTGAGACGCTCCACGAGTCTCAGGGGAGATAGGGTATCAAACGCTGTGGTAAGATCAAGTAAAATTAGTAACTTGAGAGGCCTTGCAGAGTGAGGATAAGGTGACTCTTAGGCCGCACAGTGTAGGCTGAATAAGAGCACAGCGGAGAGGAAGCACACTGAACCGCTGCCCTTAACTGTAGGGGGGGGCAAAGACAGCTACCGTAATCCTAGTATGTCTGGGAGGGCATATCCTGATGGCGCTCTCCTTGTTTGAGGATATACGGTGTGAGAAGCCGACCCTGGAGAGCCCTCTGGAGTGGAGGTATGATGACTCCTAGGCGGCAGGACGTGGGCCGACTGAGGGCACTGCAATGGAGGGACCTACTAGGCCATGCATGTTGCCTGATGGGTGCGAAGCAGGTGGATATTAGAGGCCGCTAGATTCTTTGAGTGCCCAGGAGTGCTGGTCCCAACCCCCTCCTGGATCTATCGATGCTGAACTCCTGGGGTTTTGGTCACCTGCATCACATTGAGAGGTAGCAGGTGAGGAGGACAAGAGCTATAACCTGGGACTTGAAGGGGAACATGCCCAGGATGTAGGGCCCACCCAGTCGAGGAGGTAGGAGGCAAATAGCCTATTGGGAGCAGTCACACCGGATTAGCAGAACTCTGATCTCTGACCATGTTGATGTGAGCAGCCTGGACCATGGAGGGAGAGCGGTGAGAGAGCTGACTACGCATTTGGCCTGTCCTGGGATTGGTCATACTGTGTGCTTGCCTGGAGAATGCTTGCGAGCTCCTAGTCCTAAGAGGTGGCCCTGCCTTGAGGGGGAAAGACCTCAACCAGCCTGGCCGTGAACTTGGACTATCCCTGGCCTTAGAAGTCATGCTTTCACCCTAAACAGATCATTGTTCTCCTGATTAAAAAGATCAATCTGGCACCTTGTGGAAATGGCTGGAAACGACCCAGACCCCCTCCTTCTCACAGACGTGACTGCTAACCGGGGGTAGGAACAAGAGGACTGGGTGTCTCCTAGTTCTGACACTTTGCAGGGAAAAATGGGCAAGTCCATTCGGAGAAAGGAGCAGGATTCTGAGATGGTGACTGCTTTACCAAATGGAGCGGAGGATGCATCCCCGCCTGGGGGGCTCGCTGGGGACCCCATGCTTCAGGACTTACTCCAGGCCAAAACACCCTCCCACAAGGTGTTAAAGTTTCAGGATAGTGCTATTGGAACAGACTTGGGCATTCTGCGAGATGACCATATGCGCCTTGAGGGGAACTCCCTCCGGCTTGATAGCAATGCAGGAACAGTTGAAGGCAGTGGAGGCTATGGATAGAGCATTGGAAATTCATGCAGAGAATGCAGAAAATTGGTCCTGGTGCAACAATATACGAGTGGTGGGGTTGCCCAAGAAGGTCGAGGGCGCCAACATGATGAGTAACCCGGAGAACTGGCAGCACATGGAGGTCATTCCTGATGGCCTTTCCACGTTCTTTGCACTTGAGAGGGTTCATCGGGTTCCATCCTCAGCCCAGCGTCCCAACAAGACCTGTTGTGGAGCAATTGCTGTAATATGAGGATCGTGATTATATCCTGACACAGTCGCGACAGGGAGAGGAACTCCGGTCGTCAATGCTGTGGTGCAGAGTTTTCCAGCTCGAGCCTGGTGATGCCCAAGCTGACCCCAAGAACGGCAGATGAAATCATCTGAGGCACCTGATGAACTAATAACATACAAGAGGACTTGTGTATAGGACTGCCATGACTGTTTCTCCTGAAAAAATGGGGAGATATATCATGGGCTGTTCTCACACTCATTTTGCTATTAAAATAAGCTGGAGAGGGTTTTGTTAGGTGGGAGGGCTCATAAACCACCACCCTCACTACTCAGCACCATGGGAGAATGTTCACAACTATCACTGGTTTCGTTCGCAGTTTACCTGGGTGGTATTAATTTGCTTGTCCCAGGGTGGGGCAGTTGAGTTACTATGTTTTGTGTTGCGTGTTGGAGTTTTATGAGGCATACATTACAGAACACTTGCCCACATGCATTAAGCATTTTTGGAGCCGCAAACGGTGCGATTCCTTAAAATCAGCCGTTTGCGATTCCAAAAATGCTTTTTGAGATGCATCATTTGTTTTTGTTGAAAATCGCTAATTTTGCGATTTTCTAAAATGCGATTGCATTTAAGGAATCGCAGTTTTGCGATTCCTTAAATGCAATGCATCATTCTTAAAAAATTTGCGATTTTACAAATTGCAAGTGCAAATTACCACAAGGTTGAACCTCGTGGTAATTCGCGAAATTGTTTAAAAATGCACAAAAATGCATTTTTTAAACTGTTAAGTTACAGACACACATGTCCTTAGGACATGTGTGTATGTAACTTATAGGTAAAAGTGCATTTCATGGGTGCAGGGGGGGGGTCATTTGGACCCCCCTCTCCACCTTTGAAATGCTTTGTTGAATTGCGATTTCAAATTGTGAATTCGCAATTCCCATTCATTCCTATGGGCATTTCAGCCCATAGGAATGAATGGGAATTGCGAATTCGCAATTTGAAAATCGCATTTTTTATGCGATTCGGTAAAAATAGCGATTTTTACTGAATTGCATAAAAAAAGCAAAAATATTCATGCATAGGCTTTTGCGATTTCTAATTTGCGAATCGCTATTTTTCGCAAATTAGAAATCGCAAAAGCCCATATTGATGCATGTGGGCATAAGTGTTTAAACTGTGTATGGTCCCCAAATTACAACTATTAAAGGTCAACTGGCATATAAATGCTTAACGTGGAACATATGAGGAATGCAATCTATGACGAAACGTTATAAAGTATTTTTATACTTGAACAGAAGTGGTGTCCACATAGCTCTCCTACAGGAGACATATTTAACAGACAAGGAGGGACTTCCACTGCGATGGCATTGGAGAGGCCAGGCATACTATACTACTTATTCAGCTTATGCTGTGGGGGTTGTCATTTAGATTCGATCCGGGGTCCCCTTTCAATTGGTAGATACGCTGGTAGATCCTGAGGTTAGATATGTGGCAGTGCGAGGGCCGGGATGCGGCCACAGTGAATGTATATGCCCTGAATATAGACCAGAGTGTGTTCTTCACACATTTTTTTATGCAACTAGCGCAGTTCTTGACTGCTGCAACACTCATTGGGGTGGGACTTCAACTGTGTGTCTGACACTCAGTTGGACCGATCACTCCCTCCGCTATGCGATTCTCAAACTGTCTGCACTAATAAGGCATTCAGAACTGGCAAAAAAATCAGTAGGGGTTTATTCACTCCTGTAGACGGCTATATCCACAGGAGTGAGACTATTCCTTTTTCTTAGGGCCCACCGAAGTCCACATGCATCTTGACCTCTTTCTCTGTACCCATCACTTACATGGCTTAGTGTCTGAGGTGGAGTACCTCTCCCGCACTATATCAGGTCATAATCACACCCTGTGGCGTTTGTGCTGGACCCAACCCGACCCTTGATCCCTACATGGCGTCTTAAGCCAGAGTCCTTGGAGGACCAGGTCTTTTGTGAATCAATTAGAACCAATATACTTCACTATTTTACTGATTTCTTTTAAATACATTTTTTTAATTTTCTGTTTTTATCCCATAAGTTGCAACTTATACACATATTTATTCATCACAATAAAGTTGCAGTGCAGTCTGGGCTGGGGTCATTAAGCGTACAATGACATAGCATGTGCATACAGAAGCCAGATTTTTCCAATCATGTCCACGATTGCCATATAATTTCGTCAGCATACAGACTAAATTAGCCCATGTCCCAGTGCCCTGTGGCATAACTGCTCCATAAAAGAGAAGGATGGCGTATCGCATGAATTCAACTATCCCCTCCCTCCCTCCCCTAACGTCGTCTGGCTCTATCCACTTATGACTTATTTGTCGAGGTGTTCTGCTGGCTACTCCCAGTTGCACTCAAACCTTCAAGGTATATATATATATATATATATATATATATATATATATATATATATATATATATATATACTGTACGGTGCGGGTCTGCGTGGTATATAAATCAATATTAGCGCGAACTAGAAGAGGGGCTGGGCAGCGAAGCTGACATTAGTTCAGAGTTACAGGGGCGGGCGGCGGAGCAAGGGCCTTGAACGCTTCCAGAATACTATCCCAGTCTAGAGAGATACTCTTTTTGTGCAGTCCCCAGGCTTCCTCCCGGTAGATAGCAGCACTCTGTGAGCCTCCCCATCTCTCCACTTTCCCGTGCCAGCCATATAGCTGTGGGGGTGTGACCAATTTCCACCTCATCGTGATGGAGAGTTTAGCCAGGAGCAAGGTTAAATCTATAAAGTGAAGCTGTACTTTCTGTGTCTTGGGGCGTCGTATCAGTCCTAGGAGGCAGACCGCGGCTGTGCCCAGGATAGGATTACCCACTGTGGCTTCAATCATAGCCATCACCTCCGACCAATAAGGTTTTAGTACAGGGCACTGCCACATCATGTGTAGTAAGTCAGCGTCCACTAATTTACATCTGGGGCAGCAGTGTTGTGTGGTCGGGAATATGCGTTGTAGCTGGTGTGGAGTAAGATACGCTCTATGTAAGACCATATATTTAATGAATTTGAATTTGGTGTTATGGGGGATTTTCTTAGGGTATTCTAGGGTCCTGCTCCAGTCTTTGTCTGTCAGGTCTGTAACAAGGTCCGTGGACCATTTGCTGCGCCAGTGGGATTCTAGTGTGGGTGGTAATGCCTTTGTATGGCTACTTAGTGAGATGACTGCCCTCTCCCATTAGGTAGATCATAAAGACCATTTCATGCCAAGGGGGTTCCTCTCTATGGGGGGCCCAATGTTTCTTTACTCTTTGCAGGACTACAGCATCTGTTAAATATAACGCGTCAGTGACTCGATGTCGTCTGACAAAGTCACCATGATCCATAAGTGTACCTTCATCAAATAGAGCGCCCACTGTGGCCACACCACCCTCTGTCCAGGGAAGCAGCCGCCTTTTAGTGAGGAGGCTGGTGGGTGTAGGGATACAGATGAGAGGTGTGCTGTCAGAATAAGGAAGGCAACTGGGCGTGTAATGTGTGCATTTTCTCCAGTACATGAGCGCCGTGCACAGCAGCGCCGGGGCGTCAGCCGGGATCTTAGCCAGCGGTAGGAGCAGTGTATGCAGGCACCCTCGGTCTATGTCGGAGCAAGAAAAAGGTTTAAGATGTCAGTGGAATGGGCGCACTGCTATGGATCAAAGCGCATGAGGGGCAGGCATTAATACCCACCTTGAATTTGGTCTTTGTGATAGGGCCAGAGAGAGCTTCCTGTCCCGCCTTGGCCAGTTGAGGGAGCAATACATCCACAATGAAAACATCAAGGGTCTCTTTCACCAGCAGGGGGTTGCTTGGTATAGAGCCTGGCAGTATTAGCAGAAGACTGTCTTCATGTCTTGTTGTGTGTCCACTGTATCTCCATTCTTAGTGGTTATCTCATGTATCAGGGTTTATGGGGGGTTATCTCGGAGTATGCGTGCTAGCAGCGGGCCTGCCAAGTTGGCACTGCCGTGTTTCTCGTGAGTGTAGGTGGTGTAGTCAATGTGTGTAAGAGTTTCAAGGAGCTCAATGTGTTTTATTCGGACGTCCTGTAAGAGTGCTCCTTTAGTGGGGTCATTTGCTGCGTATTGTTTCAGACTAGTCAGGGAATTCTCGACTTCTTTTAAGTTGTTATGCATTTCCAGTCACACCCCTGCTGTGGTGCTAATGGCTATCCCCCTTATCACCATCTTAAATGCATCCCACTCTCTCTGTGGTGTGGAGGCAGTTCCGATGTTTTCTGGGAAGTAGTGTTCAATGCCTACAACCAGAGACTCCTGGAAGACGGAATCCTCGAGCATTAAGGGCCCCAGTTTCCAGGTGGGAACAGGGGTGGGGATTCAGCCACAAGCAAGAGAGATCTCCAAGGGGTTATGGTCAGAGAGTGCCTTGCCCAAATATGTTGCATGAGTCACCTGAGTCATGATGTAGTTGGAGCAGAGGATCCTATCAGTTCAGGTGTGGAGTTGGTGTGGGTGCAAGAAGAATGAGTATTCTCTGTTGGTTTGGTACTTACAGCGCCAGACATCCCCAGGCCCCAGCTCTCAGCCCAGTGGCACAGTGACTCTGCCTGTCGGTCAGTATTGGCACCATCAAGGGGGGGTGTGATCTATCGATGTTAGGACCATTACAGTGTTGTAGTCCCCACCCAGTATTCATGATCATGCAGCCCAGGCCGCCAAGCCTGGGTTGAGGCTCAAGAGATATTTATCCTGTTCGAAGTTGGGTGTGTATATGCTACCTAGGATTATCTGTGTGCTGTCTAGCGTGCCCCTCACTAGGATATATCTGCCCAATGGGTCTGATCGTTGTTTCAGTGCTTTAAAGGGGAACCCACTCCTAACCCATATGGATGCGCCTCTAGCAAAGGCAGAATAAGACGTAGAAAAAACCTGCCTTCTCCATTTTCTGCAGAGTTTAGTCGCAGTCAGGTGGGACTCCTGTAGAAATACTAAGGGTGCACGCCACCTATTTAATTGTGCATGGACTCTGTGTCTTTTGTGGACTGACCCTAAGCCCTGTACATTCCAGGTGATCACATTGTAGTTGTTCTGCATTCGTATCTGAAGTGTGCTTCTGGGGAAAGCATGTGCAACATTGGGGAAGCAGCGATACTCCGGGTAGTAAAACTGGTGGGCCAGATCATGAAAACTACAAAACTACCTTCTATAATACTCAGGTTAGCTGTTCGAACTGCACGGGCCCAAACCATGTACACAACAGTGCTAACTAGTAACAATGTATGTGTTGCTTTTGCCAAAGTGGGGTGCATATCTGTAGTCTGCCTAGTGAGGTGAGAGAATCACGAGCTCCACAGGCCCCAGCACCATTTTTGTCAGCGTGTGTCTTGGAACTGGGGGTGCATCTACATTTTGCTGATTTAAATTCTTGCCTAAACAATGAGGTGGAATTGGCATACATCTTGACCCAGCATGGACCACAACCTAGCATTATCCCAAGAAACCATCAGGAGTTTGGGGTGTAATGTTACTGAATAAGTTTATACTGGTCTCTGAATCCGTGCGGTTCGAGACGTCTCCTGTGGAGTCCGAAAGTATTGAATAGGTTTCGTCTCTGAAACTGGTGGCCGCCTCAAGGGCTTCCGCCTGATCTCGTAGGGCCTGCTCTGGCCTGGGTGTCCCGGATTTTGCTCTGAGCCTCTGTTGGAGGTGTTTCAATTTAAGGACTCGTCTTTGCTTCAGAGCGGCAGTGACTATTTGCAAAGAGGGGGCAGACCCACCGGGGGCGGATCATTTCGAGCCACTCTTCCACCTCATTAGGTGTGTCAAAGAACTTTGGCTTGTGGTCGCGGATCACTATTAGTTTGGCAGAGAACAGTAGTGCATATTTAATGTTCAATGCTCTGAGTTTTTTCTTTGCATCTTGATATTGGGAGCGCTTACGTTGCACCAGGGCGGTGTAGTCCAGGTATAGGGATATATTAGCTGTTTCTTGTTTTGTAATTGGTATAGTACTCTTGCCTTTTGCAATAGGGTGTTGCAGTCTCTAAAGTTCAGGACTTTGACAATTAGGGGGCAGGGGTGAGCCCCTGCAGTTAGTCTGCCAGACGGGATTCTAGGTGCTCTTTCTACACAGAAAAGATCCGAGAGGCCCTCTGGGGCCACTTGTTTCCTGGAGCAGTGTTCCATGAATCTGGTAGCGTCCTGTCCCTTGCAACGTTCTGGCAGGCCTATGACATGGATGTTGTTGTGCCGGTCACGTCCTTCTGCGTCATCCACCCTCTGCTGTAGCCCAGTGGCCTTTTTTTGGAGCGGTGCACTATGATCTTTGTGTTGTGGTACCAGTTCCATCAGTGCGACTTTATTATCATTGACAACCACGGCAAGCCTGCCATGGTCGGCTTTAAGGAGAGAAATCCCTGTTGTTAGAGTACCAAGTTGCTGTGCAATAGCTTTTCGCGAGTTATGCACCTCCATGAGGATAAGGTCCAACTTGTCGAGGGTAGTCTCTAAGTCAGTAGGTGGGAGAATGTTCTGTGACTGTGTGGTGGGTGCAGTGGCATCGATCTGCTGGGTTTCAGCAGTGCCAGTGTCCTGCCCCTTGCCCCTGGGGTCACCCATTGTCGTGAGACCATGGGGCGCCAGCTGTAGGCCCCAAAGAAAGTAGCCGACCACCGTAACAGGGGATGGCAGGGCCGTGCACAGCCGTCAGATGGGAGCTCTTTCTGTCACCTAGGCCACGCCGGGGGTTGGCAAGGGGCTTGCCATACAGCATCTGTGTGTGGGTTTAGGATGATCTTTGAGGTACCTGCCCCGGGCCCACCACACTTCCACGCCAAGCACAAATGCCTCTCCCTGATGGCTCTGCATTCCAGGCTCTACACAGGTGGGGGCAGATCCAAGTAGGGGGCCACAGCGTCTACCCAGATGACCTCCCAAGCGTTCCCTCAGGGAGGCAGTGCACCCCAAATGCCTGGGTATGGGCTTACACCGGGCAGTCTCTTCACACAACTCTGTGATGGGATCCCAACGGTTTGTGCCCGGACATGTGTGTGGGGAGGGACAGCTATTGAGTGCAGGCTGGGTGGTCACAGTAGGTCCAAGAACTTTTGGTCAGCCGGGGTGGGGCGTCACAAATCACTCAAACAGGTCTTCCCCTCTTCACAGGGGTGGCGCAGTAAGCCCAGATCTGCCCTAACCCATCCTCAACTGACCGATCCGTTTACAGGCCAGTCTCAGTTTATTTATTTATTTATTTATTTATTTATTTATTTATTTATTTACTTGTTAAGCGCGACTGCCTCCCAAAGGGTATCCTGGCGCTGAGACTGCGTCTAGCCTGCAGGCATACTACCATTACATTGCTCTGGGGAACAAAAAGGTCTTGAGGTCCTTTTTAAAAGGGATGAAATCTTGTCTACACCTCAGCGCCAGCGGGAGGGTGTTCCAGAGAGTGGCAGCCGTGAAACTAAAAGCACGGCCACCCATCCTCACTCTATTGATCCTGGGGACCGTCACCAGAAATGCAGAGGAGGATCTTAGGGGTCTGGCAGCGCAGTACCAGGAAAAAAGGTTTTGGAGCGGTATCGGCCCCTGTCCGTGCAAGGCCTTAAAGACGAGACAGAGCGCCTTGAAGGAAATTCTCTTTTGGATGGGTAACCAATGGAGGTCTGCTAATGCGCCAGAGGAAGAGGCAGATCAAGGACGGGATAGAGCCAATTTAGCCGCCATATTTTGGATCCTCAGCAGCTTTAGAATCAAAGTTTTTGGGGCTCCCAGAAGTAGTGCATTGCAGTAGTCTAATCGACTAAGAATAGAACTGTGCACTACCTCTGCCCTTGCCTCCTTGGGAAGAAGCGGTAGGATCTTACGTAGGGCACGAAGTAAGCCCATACAGCCCGCTATAGTTTTGTTCACAGAGGCATCAAGCTGCAGATTGAATTCAAACAGAACTCCCAAATTACGGGCCGACTCAGCAGCCTCTACCGTACCTGGAATAGATGTAGGCCAAAAATCGTCCGGAAGCGGACGAGGGGTACGGTCTAGGAAGCAATGGAGAACCTCCGTTTTGGATCCATTAAATTGAAGCAAGTTGGCTCGCAGCCACTCTGCTGTAGCCGCCATGCAGCAGTGGAAGGTGTCTCTCGATATTGCCCTGGTACCCTCAAATAAAAAAATCAATTGAGTGTCATCGGCATAATTGATGACAGATATGCCGAATGACTTTATAAGGGCGACCAGAGGTCGCAAGTACAGATTAAACAGGATCGGGCTGATCGCCGACCCCTGGGGGACACCCTGATCCACTTGCTGCATGGCAGAGCGAAAAGGTGGTAGTGCCACTGGCTGCTGTCTGTCACTGAGATAAGATGTTATCCATCTCAAGGCCAGGCCAGTTACTCCTGTACTCCGGAGACGGTCCAGTAGTACTGCATGGTCCACCGTGTCGAACTCGGCCGACATGTCAAGCAGCACTAAAAATGCTGACTTGCCCATGTCGACACACGCTCGTAGATCGTCCAACACGGTGACCAAAGCAGCCTCCGTGCCATGAGCCGGCCTAAAGCCGAACTGTGATGTATCCAGGCAGGAGTTATTTTCCAGAAAGCTGGCTAGTATTGTCGTGACATACTTCTCCACAACCTTTATTATAAAAGGCAGAAGCGAAATAGTCCGGTATTTGGCCGGGCTTGAAGGGTCCAGGGAGGCCTTCTTCAGCAATGGTGTAACAATTGCCCTCTTCCAGCTATCTGGAACGACTGCTGTACTCAGTGACTGGCAGCAAATGGCGTGGAGCGGAGGAAACAGCTCAGTTTGAAATGCCTTACAGATCTTATGGGGCATAGGATCAAGTGGTGATCCCGAAGACAAACCATTCGCCAGAAGGCAGAATTCCTCCAGAGAAGGACTAGGAAAGCAGGACAACTGGGTCTCCGCGGGAGGAGGTTCTGCTAGGGGGGGCTAAGAAGATGTAGGCTGGCCAGAGATCTGAAGTCCGCTCAGAATTTTTTTAATCTCCTCCTCAAACGCAGAGGCCACAGCGTCGCACAATTTCTGGGAGACCGGGATAGCCGGAGCAGTACAAGGCGGATTGGCTAGATTGTCGACCGCTTTAAACAATGCTTGTGATTTGTTAGGGGCCTTGGCCAACATGTCTGCCAAAAATTGAGCCTTGGCCTTCTTCAGCTGAATCTTGTATTCCTGCAAGGTCGCTTTATATGCTACCTTTTCTGCCTCCCTATAGTCTCTCCTCCAAAGTCGTTCCGCCTGTTTGCAGCGGAGTTTGTGCTGTCCAAGATCATCAGTGAACCAAGCATTAGTTCTACTGGGTCTGTCCCTCACTTTCCTGAAAGGGGCCAATTCGTCCAGAGATGTCACAATCTGCTGGCAAAAGACCTGATAACTTTTATCCACACTATCCTTCACCGTAAATGGTCTGGGCAGCAAGGTAGGTCTGGTTGGATGTTATAGAAGACGAGACCATTGCCTACTGATCTTAGTGGCACCTGCATCACCTGTCCTTAGTGAACCAGGCAAGGAGATAGACAGTGGGACTAGTGCATGATCAGTCCAGCATTGATCCACGACCTCTCCCACTATGACTAGAACAAATACAAGGTCTAAAGTATGCCCTTTGAAGTGAGTAGGTGCTGAAACCAACTGTGCAAGTTGTATATTGCTACATGCTTGGCAAAGTTCTCTATATGCCAGATCTTGAGGGCCAGAAGGCCAAAGGTTAAAATCACCTAACACTAATAATCTGGTATGGGAGTTTGAGAGGTCGTAGATAAGATCAATCAATGGATGAATGGCCGTGGTGGTTGAGGCGGGAGGCCTATAACATAAAAGTCCTGTTACCAAAGTACCGCTCTGGGCCGTGATTGAGAAGCCCATGGTCTCAAATCCTGATATATACTTCACCTCCAACTGAGTGAAGGAGATTGAATCTTTAAATATATAGCCTATACCGCCCCCCCTACCAGTTGTTCGAGGGGAGTGTTTTATAAGATAACCCGGAGGGCAGGCCCACCCAAGTTCCACTGCGCAGTCTGACTTAGTCCAAGTTTCAGTTATGAAGAGGACATCTAGATGTAGAGAGTCTATCAGAAGAGCAATTTCCGCATGGTGTTTTACAAGAGATCGAACATTCAGTAGACCACAAGAAAGGACTGAAAAAGGAGGGTGGATCGTAGAACAGTCCTTACCCACATTGGTATCTGTCTGGTGATCCTGAGAATCTACAGAAGGGTCCAACGCCCGATAAGTGGCCGAGGTAGATGCACCGGACATGCCCGGGACGCGAACGGGCGCAAACGGGCTTACCTCTGGCGCACCTCCGGCGCGCACCCGCTGCGCGTCATCGCTGCGCTCCGACCGTCTACCCATTATTTGTAGCCCTACACGTGGGAGGAGTGTGAGGGGAGGAACTAGTCCCCAACAAAGATGGCGCCCGTAAATCGGCTGCCATGAAAGCCCTCTCAAAGATGGCGGCCACAAAAGCCCCCAGTCTCGGTCCCTAGCTGCCCTGATCCTCAGTTCCAGTGCCAGTGCCAGAGCCCATCCAACTGCACAGATTCCAGCACAGCAGCAAATGGGGGAGAGGAGTAGCGTGAAATCCTCAGCCACGCTCACCCCCACAACAGCCATCCAGGGCTAGGATCTCACCAGTCGGCGTCTGTACGGTGGGCAGGCAGCAGTCAGCGACCCCACATGCGCTCCCGTGTCATGGCTGCAGTCTGCGAGTAGGGGGACGGCAATGAAGGGCACCAGGGCCAGGCTCCAGCCACCCCCCACAGAACACAGGCCTCACGGGTCCGCAGTAACACCAACTCCCCACAGATGGTGCCAGCCGGCGTCAAGGGGAATTGGGCAGTGAGGTAGCCTGTCGCAGCCAAGCCTGCAAGGAGTGTTGCCTTCTCCGCAGCTCGGCTGGGTCACAGGCGGTCTCGAACACCATGCTGTCCCACCAGCACAGGCTCCAGCACTCCATAGATGGCCAACGGAGTCTACACAGCCAGTGGTTCAGGCCCACGGTGGCCCCAACTCAACCACAGCCCAGCAGGGAGGCAGCCAAGTCTCTTGATAGGGCTGCGCCCTGTTCAAGGTCTCAGCAGCAGGTGGTAGCAGGTGGACCAGCCTGAGCGTCGTGCCGTCCACTCTGCCTCAGGGCACCCCATTGGTTTTGGGGGGCCCAGCGGTGTCAGGATGGTGCCCCTCCAACCTTGTTCTCGACCTCCGCTATGGTATCAGCACCTCCTCCGCTCCTCCTCAAGGGCAGGCTGCCGACCCTGCGACCCACGACCAACAGCCAGGCCCTCTCCGTTGATCGGGAGATGTCAGCAGGTCCCATCAGCAAATTATCAGGTAAATGCCCCCCAGCTTGCGAGAGTGTACTCGGTAGGAGATTTGGTGGCCAATGAAGCCGAAACTGCCAGGATTAGGTAGGATTTAGCAAGTACGGGCACGGAGCTCGCTCACTGTGCAGCCACAATGTTCGGCAGTCAGCCACACCCCTTTCACTATTTTACTAATAATGCCCCAGGTAGAATGGGATGCCTTCAAGGCAATGATGCAAGGGTTTTGTTTAGCCTTATCAAATGGTATTAGACACTCACTGTGGGGTGACGTTGAATCTGCTGAGGGAAGTGGAGATTCAACGTCCAGGCCATACTGAGCTGCAACCCAAATTTCTGGTGGCTATGGAGGCTGTGGCCGTACAGGTAAAGTAGCTCTGATGCTTCAACTACACTGATAGAATACACACAGAGTGGGATAGGTCTGTCTGTGCTGGCCTGGCTGGCCAACCCAGATAGAGTTAGCTTGATAAGAGTGGAGCTGGAGGATTGGGCGGGTGCAGAGCATACTCGCAGGAGGGGATAAATACTACATCCTCCCGCTATTACTCTACTCTGTATACTATACTAGCGCCTCCACACAAGGCACTGAGGAGATGTAGATGTATCTGGGAGCATTGCCCCTGCCACAGATTGCAGAGGTAGGAGGAGGAGAGAGCTCAGGGGGAACGTCACTCCTCACATAATTACCTCTGCCATCAAACATATGGTGTGCAACTAGACCCCTGGTACAGATGGATTCCCTGTAGAATTCTATGGCCCATACTCTGCCAAGCTAATGCGTCAGCTAGTGAGCCGATATGCAGCAGCTAAGGAGGCTGGCGTTTGCTGGACATTACCAGAGAAGCAGCAATAGCATCCATCCCCAAACTGGGCAAGGCTTATAACTGATCGGCATACCACCCACTATTAATGCTAAACATAGACTACAAAGAAGTAAGATTATGGCCACCTGGCTTTTACCCCTAATGGTGAAGCTGATCCATACAGATCAGGCAGGATTCATTCCGAGCCGTAATATGGCAGGGGACATCTGACAGCTACTGGCCATCCTGGCGGCAGAACAGGACAACCATGGAAGCGCAGCAATAGTTCCTGTTGACATAGAGAAAGCATTAGATAGCCTAGGGGGGAACTACTTCTATGAAGATATGATGCATATGGGACTGGGCAAATGCTTTATCAGTTGGACTCAATTGTTCTATACTAGACCCACTGCTAGGGTTGCACGGTGAGGATCATCTCTGAGGGGTGTCTGGTGGGATGAGGGACACCTTAGGGATGCCCTCTCTCCTCCCTGCAATTCGTTCTTGCCATTAGCGGCTGCAGCCAGGTCAGGACAACTCTACAGGGGACTTAGCAAAGGACGTACTCAACAACACATTGTGTTATATGCTGACAACCTAATCCTCTTCTTGAATGATGGGGAGGAAGATCTCAGGGGTGCCTGTTCCTGGTTGGAGAAGTTTGGCTCTTCGTCCGGGCTGAGGGTCAGTTGGCAGAAGTCCAGGCTCTTCCCTGTGGTGTCTACTGAGCATCCCCAGCTGGGTTAGATCTGCTGAAGTGGGAAGCATAATGCTTGCCTTATCTTGGGGTCAGGATTTACTCCGTCTCAAATGACTTTTTTAAGGGAATTTGGAGTGAACCCTCCGGTCACCGAGTGCCTGCATTGCCTTCTGGCAGACTTTGACACTTTCGGTGATTGGCAGAGTAGCACTCCGGAAAATGGTGGCTCACCCTTAAAATTTTATACTATTTGGGTGTGCTTCTTGTATGGATTCCAAAGGCTTTCTTTAGGGAATTGGATTTCCTCATTATTGAGTTTGGCTGGGGGCCGGAGGGTAGCAAGTGGCGCTGGCGATGATGCAGCTACCGGAAATTTGAGCACAGGTTAATTCAGCGTTTGCTTGTGACTCCATCCTGAGAAGAATTGTGGTTGCTGCTTGGAAAAAGTTTTCACCCCCCTCAACTAGTAACCCAATTTCATACACCGGTGGCAGTGGTAGGATTTGGACTTGTGTGTATGCAGTGCCTTACAGAAATCTTGTGCTGCACTACCACCCCACATAAATAAACATAAGACGGTTTGAGTCAACCCTCCCTGCATGACTCTTTTGGATTTTTCAAAATGTCCTCTCTTACTGCTATGCCTAAATCCACTTCTATAAATAGGCAGTTTGAGCTGGTAAACATGAAGTCCTAGGCTGTGGCCCAGCTCAAGGAGTTTTGTAAGGAGAGAGGACTTTCAGCCAAGAGAACCACTAGGAAGGTAGAACTGCAAAAGCTGTTGAGGGCCTGGGCATAAGTCCACCAGTCACTGGCTACAGAAGCTCAAGGATATGCTGAGATGGACAGTTAAGGAGAGGGTTTGGATCTCAGTACTGAGAGACAGCAGCCCCTGAGTTAGAGCTCCCTGCCAGAGTATGGAGCAGTGTATCTTCCACCAGCCTGTACCCACGGGATCTGGCAGAAAGTAGGGAGGAGAGAGAGTTCAGGATGTAAGAGAAAAAACTGGCCATGGAGGAGAAACTCGTTTTAGAGTGTTGTGCTCATGAAAGGAGCCTTAAGGAGCAGAAATTGAAGGCAAAACAAGCAGACCCAGCAGCATTGGTAGCAGCATTCCTGCACAGTCTGAAGGAGACATTAAGGTCAGTATACCCAAGGATCTGGTGTGTGGTCGGAGATGATATGAACAAATAGATTTCTGTAACACTGGGCAAAGCACTACACTACGCTTGCGTAGTTTGTGAAGTTTCCGCTACTAGCACAGTGCAAACACCCGTAGCGTAGTGCAGCGGTCTCCTTTTTTTTCGTGGCCCTCAACGTCAAGTTGGTGACCACGAGCAAGCAAAATGACATCCCAGCGAGACTTTTCCTCATTCGCGATCAGCAACATCAAGTTGCCGGTCGTGAGTGTGGAATATTAACCTCCCAGCGAGATTCTCAACGCGGGGAGTTCGGGTTTCTCATTACGAGTGGTCGCGTATTCCCGCGACCACTCGCAATGAGAAACTACCAGTTAGCGTTAAAAAAGCTGCTGCTCGACTAAAATTCTACTCCAGCTGCAGAAAACTACAGCTCGCACTGTGTAAGATGCCGTTTTCAATGATTGCACAGTGCTGGATGCTTGTCCGTACTGTGAAATCTTTGAAAATGGCATCTTGGACAGTATGATCAGGGTACTTCGCAGTTCATAGTGCTACGCTTAGCTCACAAAGTGCACTTCGCGTAGCTAATTGTAGCGCTACTTCGAGAACTACACCCAGGGTTAGACTTCTGCCAACAAGGTTGCTTTGAGTTTTCATAATATCACAAAAGGGCAGTGAGGTGGAGTTTTTGGGAAACACAAGCCTACAGTGCGTCAGGACACACTTGGTATTTTAAAGGTTGAAGACCAAACCAAGTACACCCCCATGAAAGCCATCTTAATTGCTAAGTGTGGGCTGACCCCTGAAAAGTACTGCCATAGGTTCAGGGACTTCTAGAAGCTCCGCAACTAGTCCTGGGTGGATTGCGAGGACTATTCTAGCAAGACACTGAATGGTGGGGTGCAAGGCAGTACAGTTAATGATTATAGTGGGTTGTATGATCTAATTTTGGGAAACCACATGCTCAGTATTTGTTTTCCCGAGAAACCCCAGTCCTAGTAGACAGTAAGCTAACAGACCCCAGGGAGCTTGTTGAGGAGGTGGAGCTTTGGGACAGAACCAGAGTGTCCAATAAGGTATCCGGGGAAGATTCCCACAAGAGTGTGCAGGGGTCGCACCAGAAGAAAGAGGGGGGAGAAAAACATAAGTAAGGTGTTCTCAAAAGGTCCCCAAATCAATTCCCAAGGGAACAGTGGTAACCAGACCAGTCTGAACCCCAAAATAAGGGATTCTTTGACTAGCAGACAGGGAGGTTTCTTCCTCAATACATAAAGTGCTATAAATATGTGTACTCCAAGGGTGACTCCAAATGTCCCAAGAGGGCACAGCCCCCCCACCGTTGAGCAGACACCTGGGTTGACGAGTGTAGTGCTCAGGGAGGAGGTGGTCCCAGCTAGTTTTGGGGGACAGACAGAGGTGACCCTAATTTCCATGGGATTTAAGGAGATGGTGCGAAATTTCCTCTAACGGGTCTGTACCTATGGTGGATAAAAAAACATATACAACACAGACATAAACACATATATGAGAATTAGCTTCAGTTAACTCACATTCAAATTATGTGGTTCTGTACCGTCGTGCCCGTGCTCTAACCGAGTAAAAAGCGCTGGTGAGATACGGTATGTGACGGAACTGTGATGCATAATTGTCGTTGCAATAGTATACTGTGTTCAGAATTCAATAGCCAGATATTTGCATACATTCACTGGAGTGACAATTGTGCAGAAAAAGAGGTAAAAAGGTATTGATTCTTACTCTATGGTTAGCAGAGAAAAACCTCATGAGTTCTGGGAGGGGGTCTGGCTTTTAGTCACACACTGATTGCATCAAGGAGACATACAAAATTAAACTTATTCAGTAGTATAATTAGAAAGTGACCCCCCAGCGGTCAGAGAATGTAGGATCCCCATCATCCCCACTTACTTTGTCAAAGCTTGAGACCCGTGTATTGACCTATTGGCCTGCATCAGAACTCCGTCGCTGTGAGCCCCCGGTCATGGTGAGGTAAAATACCATCCATGCATCACAGGCGGAAGTGATCTCCTGTCCAGCACGAGTATCGTCTGTAAGGGACACAATTGAAAAAAAATACAGACACATCGCTGTGTCCGTGTAGAGGAGGGTTGACGCCCAGTAAGTTAGGGGCATGTCCCTCTCTTGAACGATTAGAAAAGAACATTTACACAAGACTAATAGGTCTATCTGTATAATTTGAGATAAAAACGTCCCCCTAATAAATTATATAAATGTCAATACATCCAGGATGAGCAAATAGTTGTCCCACAGACAGTTAATTTGTGATTTTTATTAACAAAAAATATACACAACTTTTCTTGAATACATCTTATTTAATTACTGTTACATTTTTGCTATAAACAGTAACATTAATTTAAAGAATCACACATCATAGATAAATTGAAAAGAAGAGCCCACTGGACATAATAATACAACACAGAACATAAAGAGATCCTCATAAAGTGAATATAAATATGACAACAGAACAAAACAGATTCGAACACTAAACAATAATAGACAACAATACATATATGCACACAAAGGCAATTCAACAATTTTGCAATGGGAAAAGATAAAAGTGAGCTTAAAGAACAACACCCCGAAGGCGTTTCGGAACACTGAGGTATATGTACAATTCCTTCTTCAGGGCGTTGTATTCATAAGTTCAGTAGCAGCAAGCCAATAAGGCAAAGTGTGTGATCCATCAGTAATTTGATACACAGGGTTCGGAAAATAAGAAACATAATAGGTATCCAGGGAATAGCAGGATATCTGAAGGTGTAGAATGAAAAAGTCCTGCTATATCATTAGGAGGAACGTACCCACAATGATTAAGGGACAGTTCTCTGAATACCGTGGTGCAGGTAATACTGATGCAGAGAATCTTGAAAAACAGGACTTGTGCCAGAAGGTCTCTGAGTCCGTGAGGTCTGAGCACCAGTCCTTGGGAACAATAGACATATAGCCAATCACTGGGAAGAAATAGCAACTACTACAGATGCTGGGTGGACATTCCAGAAAACATCCAGGGACGCCGTGCTTAGCTGGATAGAGGTTCGGTAGCCCTTAGGACTAGGTATCATTAGATAGGTTAACCGCATCGATGCTGCGGCGATTTTTGCGCTGTGCGGCTGTTTTCCCTTTTCCGCGATACATGACGAGCTCAGCTCGTCATCAGCACACGCCACCCGTGGGTGATGACGAGCTGAGCTCGTCATCAGCATCGAAAGGGTTAAAATCCACGAGCGGGAAACAGCAACGTACTCAACCGGGATAGTAGCGGGTCTGAATAATTTGACCTTAATAGTATAAAACATATTAGGACGCATGTATCGCAAGGTGAAGTTAAAGGATTCAGGTCCCCTAATAATGTTACCACTTTTTCCAAAAAGAGTGAAAAGTCTACAGTATTTGTAGCTTTGCAGTTTGTTAACCTGAAATGGGGTGTGGAGAAGCGCTTTGTGTATGATAGTGGTGCCAGCGGTATCGAAGTGGCACCAAGTGTTTTGTTAGAAGTAGGGATTTGAAATCGTTATGATTCATATGGATACCCCGACGATGTGACAAAAGTGAATTGAGATTCAAGCTGGCTCATTCTTGTGATTAATCCGGGGCAATTCCATGACTCCAAGATTACGGCACATATTGTCTAGATGGGACCAATCGAGGGTGTTATGCCAATGGTATGTCGTGAATAGTGTACTGTGGGTATAATGACCAGAGTACAGTGTAAACATGCTAAGAGAGTACCTAGAGCCTTATTGTTTAGGTGGGGTGTTAAGTGTTCAAGATGTGCAAGGGGATATTATAATTCAATCCTTGTTCGTGAGGAGAAAAAAGTTGGGCATGTACTTTTTAGTTTTACATGTCCTGGTAGTGAAAAACTCCTACATGTATGCTTCACTACTGCAAGGCCTGCTTCACCCTTAGGATAATATTAGAGTTAAGACCTTTTTACATTTATTAAGTGATCATTTTAAAAATTGTAGCTGGTAACTAGTTCATGGTTGGTGTCTTTGGAATTGTAACAAAAAATCCTCTCTAATGGTGAAGTTGGATTTTAAATTTCAATTTTGGAAATGTGACTTTTAGAAAGATGGTGTTTACCTGCAAACTATTTAGTGCCTGCAACCTGTCTCTTGGCCCCATGACTGGCAGTTGGGCTTTGTGTATTCCTCCTAGTCAGCCACACACAATAGGGAGCATAGGTGTCCATCATGGGCAGGGTGGAAGGGCAGAGCAGGGCACAGCCCTACTTACACTTGAATAGGTTGTATTCTGCCTCCACGCAAAAGCTGCATATCCACTGAAGTTAGTCTGGAGCCAGAACAGGGAAGGTAAGATGCGTGGAAACTTTACAAGGTAACCTTTAGAAGTTTCTCCCACTTCAAAGGAAGGCCCAGGTATCACTATTGGACCCCAGGCACTAACTCTTCAGTATACCTCTGGGCCTGTGGCAACTAAGCCAGGAAGGACTGCTATGCTGCTGAAAGGACTGCCACTGTACTGGACTGCTGCACTGAGGGCCTACTTAATTGCTGGATTACTGCCTTACTGCATTTCGGCCCCTTTGCCCTCCTGCCTGATTCAGATGGATTTGGAACTGCACCTGAACCCAGGACTCTTAGAGTGTCACCAAGGATGAGTCGTCTGGCCTCCTATGCAGAGCTGCATGGAAATAACAGTTTCGCATCCACCTGAGCAAGCACCCAGATCTAGCCGGAGCAAACCCCTGCTCCCCAAGTAGTGCCCCTCAGGTCATGGACACTTGGTGTGGCCTGAGGGTAGCTGAACTGAAGTTTTTGGGCTCCTTGCGACCACAAACTGGCCTGATGGTGCCAAAACCTTATCATACACACAAGTCCTGTCAACCAGACCCTTCATGCTGCAGCACTGACCGCTCGCTGAGAGCACCACTGCGAAGCTCTGGCCCTCCTGCTCGCGGCGTCAATAGGATCTTCACGCTGCAGCAATGACCATTTGCAACACTTTTATGCTTCTCATGGACCCCCTACACTGTGAAAAGGACTCTTTGTGCTGGATTGAGATGATACTAACCTAGTCCCTCTATCCGACCCGCACTCTATCACAGTCAACCTGAACTCATGACTTTCTCGCTGTTTTGCATGACCAAATAGTTGTGAGAGGTGCTTTGGGCTTTGTGGTACATTTTAACTTAAATATTTAAAACTATATTTCTACGTTTCTGCTGGATTTGTTTTTTGCCATTTTGGTCTTTATTTAATGTAGCTGGCTCTGTATACACTATACCAAGTAAGATATAGTGTGCACAGGGTCCAGTGGATCTCTAAAGTATTACAGTGGTAAAAGTAGATAATACCTATTTGTGGTGGTGTGGGCCAGCAGTAAGGCTTTATCAGAGGGTAGTGTTAAGCATTTACTATACACATCCATGCAAAACATATTGTCACAGACTCAAAGACTGAACTCATAATATGTTGTATTGAAAATATTTCTTTAGTTGGATTTTAATGTTAGAACCAAGCAGGTAAATAGAATTGTTCTTTTCAAGACAGTTTGATCAATAAGCAAGCTGGATGAGAATGTTGTTTTTTACAGGTGTGTAAAACATGTATATACAGTTGATTTTTTTTTTGGATTACTCTGGATTACTTTTTAAATCACTTTTTGGATTACCGAGACAATTTCTAGATAAAAGGTAAGTAGAACAGTTTTCATAAAAGCACAGTTTCTTATGTTTCCACACAAATACCCTCAACACAAGTTTTTCAGAGGAAAACATTCAATGCAATCCTATGGAGAAAAATTTGGTTATCGGTTTGCAGGTAAGTGAACTGTCTTCAGGGTTGAATTTCTGGGGTAAGAACAATGGCTTACCCAGGGTCAAGGATGCACTCAACAATCACATTTATCTGCACTAGGGTGCTGAGGCCTAGTGCTGCGGCCCAGTGTTAACCTATGCGGCCCTCAGTTAGTGGCTGCTGTTGGGCAGGCCACATGGTTAAGGGAGCAAAGCTTCTAGGGTTAAGCTCAGGGCAAAGGGGATCCAAGTTTGCCCAAAAGGTGCACCAACAGCACCACAAGGGCGGGCGGGTGCAAGGTGCTGGCTCGGCGTTGGGTGCCCAGTTATTTTTAATGGGATATCTCTGGTCGGAACAAACACTGAAGGTTTGGGGACCAACAGTTGGAGAGGTAAGTTGGGATGCTGGAGGTTGCCTGGACACTTTTGATGGGGCCACCCAAGGTCGTGAGGTGTGGGGTGCAGGATGGTCTTGAGGTGTTGGGTTTTCCTTACCAGTTTAGGTCACGGTCAGGGGGACCCTCCAGAATGCGGCTGCAGCCACGGCCCGTGAAGGGAGTTCCAGTGGGGCAGAAAGGCGGGGGGTGCTAAAAACCAGAATATGGATAATTGGAGGTAAGTAAACAATTTAATAAATAAAATGAATTTTGTAGCGCGCCCTGCATTGAAAAATGCAATGCAGTGCGTGCTACGAAATTAGTTTTATTAATGAAATTGTTTTCTTATGTCCAATCATCCATATTCTGGATTTTAGCACCCCCCACCCTGCCTTTCTGCCCCACCGGAACTCCCCCAACGGGCCGCGGCTGTGCGGCTTCAGGTGTCGCAGTGAAGCTTGAGGTAGGTCAAGGGTCACCAGGGCCCAAGTCAGGATCGCTAGGGGGGACCTCCATGTGGTTTTGGGCCACTCAGGCTGTGGGGTCAGGTGCAGTGTGGTGCTGTCTTGAGGATTTGGCCAAAGCCAGAGTCTATTTCTAAAGCAAGTCCAGCGCTCAAGGGAGACAAATTCTTTTGTAGGGAAGTCTGGGCAGTCCTCCGGATTCCTGGGGGTTGCTGGCTGCAGGACATGCAAGGATTGTGCTGGAGCAGGATGAGGTCAAGACCGGCCGGTAGGGTTGGGGCCAAGGCAGTTGGTGTCCTCCTCTTCTTCCTTCAGCACAGCTCTTCCGTCCTTCTTCTTTTTGCTTGTCTGAGGAGGCAAGGTTCGGGGCTGCCCCTAAATAATACTGTTAGGGGCATTTAAGGTAGGTACAGGTCAGGACCAGTGGGTCTCTGCTGTGGAGTGGGTACAGCCTCTATAATGCCAACCGACAGTGGGAAGGGGGCATATGGCAGGGGGTGAGAGTTGTGCTTTGACTCACCTCCCCACCTAAGGGGTGGGGTTGGGAAAGGTGGGCACACCTCTCCTCCTATCTTGGTTTTCCCACTGATTCTCCCTCCCAAAGTGGGGATTAGAACTGGTGGGGGCCAGTTGCAGGAAGAAGCAAATGGCTGGCTCAGCTCACACGGGCAGAACGCCTGTAAAGTTTCCCCTCCATGGACCCTGCCTATCCTGTGGGAGGAGGTGTTGCACCTTTTCCCAGGATGTGCTTTGTTTAAAGACCCCGAGAGCAGGAGGCGCTCAACGCAGCAGTCCAGAAACATGTCTGGGGGTGGCTGATGGCGAGCAGCCTTTCAGCCAGGACACAAGAGTTAGGTTGTTTTTAAGGAGGCAGCCATAAGATACCCTCTGAGTGAATTTGGCATTAAATCCCACACTGGTATCAGGGTGAGTTTAATGTGCTTCAAACTTCTCAGAATTCAGTACATCCATTATGGTGCTGTAGAGTTCGTAAGGACAAGCTCCCAGATCATATACTCGTTATTGCTTTCCTGTACTTGCAATAGCTAAGAATGGACCTAGACACTGTAGGGGTACAGGGCTCATGCTCCTGTACCCTCACCACTGTCACCAGTAGTATAGTGCATCCAGCTAGAGGGGGTGGCTTACCTATGCCATAGGCAGTGGATTGTAGGTATGGCACACATGCATGTGTGCCATGTCAAATATTCACTTTTCTTTGCACCAAAACATGTAGCCTGCAAGGACAGTATGTGTAAAGAACAGGGCCTCTAAGGGTGGCACAATAGATGCTGCAGTCCTTGGAGGCCTACCCTGTTCATAGTGCCCTTTGCAACCCATGATACCTTTTACAAGGGACTTACATGTGGACAGAGAGATGCCAATTGGGGTTGTAATGTAGAGTTTTAGGGAAAGAACATAGGCCCTGGTTACCTGGTTAGCAGGAACCCACACTTAGTCAAAGAGCATCGACTTCAGGCAAAAAGTGGGGTCAACCATGCAAAAAGGGACAATTTCCTATATTTATTCATTAACTTCGACTTCATTTGTCTAAATAAGTGTGCAATTTTATATGTGTTGGGCTTTAACTTTATTACTGTTTGAAGTGCTGCATTTATAATGTACACAGTGCCTCTAATTTAAGCCTGACTCCTCTGTGGCAAGCTACAAGAGGGATGAGCACAGGTAAATTTGGGGTTTGATTGGGTCTTACTCTGACACAAATTGTGGGTGCTGCATAAGTAGAGTTTCACCCTCTCTACCAGCAACCCAATTTCTCAAACAAACTTTGTGAATAAAGATCTAACTTTCTTCCAAATTTGGTGTAATTCTATTCAGCCATTATTTTTTTATCAAAGTGCACATTTTCCTATTCGAATAAAAATGGTGAATCAATGTTTTGGGACCACCACCATACCCATTTTCGTGGCCTCACCTTGATGGATGAGTGTGAATCTTACATGACGGATTTAAAATGAGTGAACTATTTTCGGGGAGTCTTGCAAAAAGTAATCATACAGCACCAACATTACAAAAAAAAAGGTCTTTCATATGGAAAGTCTGACCTGTCTATAGCTATATATATATATATATATATATATATATATATATATATATATATATATATATATATATATATATATATATATATATATATGCTTCGACAAAGACCTTGGTGGTCGAAATGTGTCAGCTTTAATAAACTTATGAGGAACCACCATGGAGTGCAGATGTCCTTGCTAGTGCAGCGGCACAAGCACATTTGCTGTATGATTACATGTCCTGCACCCACATGCCAGGCACCAATCCCGCAAGGTGGATGTATTGGGGATCAAGGGAACAAGGCAGGAAAAAATGTATATATATATATATATATATATATATATATATATATATATATATATATATATATATATATATATCGTTACACGTTCCCAAGAATTGATTCCAGGAAAGAAAACGGCCAGCACTCCAATGTCGTGATCTCTTGAATTATTTTATTTCCAAACCCCCCAGCACCCCCGACAGACGCGTTTCGCACAAGGCT
Source organism: Lissotriton vulgaris (assembly GCF_964263255.1). Taxonomy (NCBI): domain Eukaryota; kingdom Metazoa; phylum Chordata; class Amphibia; order Caudata; family Salamandridae; genus Lissotriton; species Lissotriton vulgaris. Next base: position 645,208,741 of record NC_141691.1, on the reverse strand, counting down.
TTGTCAGTGTCGTCAGTGTCCAAACATTTTCGCCATTTTAAACAGTCCGCCCTTTTTAGAGTCATAGACATCAACGATGGTACAAAGTCAATTTTGTGGCGGCCATCTTGTAGTGTGTATATACAAGGTTCCTACGACTGTTTAAACATGGCGATAAATAAAAGTGCTCAGTGCAAAAATATGAAACAAAGTTTGACATTTGACAAAATATGTTATATGACTGACACATATTTACAGTAATTACATTTGCGATACCAGGTAGTGTACTTTACATATTTACAGACGTCTCGGGTGTTATAAGGGGGTGTATCCCCTACTATGTACAGGGCATTATATTATGCAAGTTACATGTATGCATATGGTGAGTTGTTCAACCCAATGCTCGTAACCTTTAGACGTCTCTGAAGTTGTGTAGGGGTGTATCCCCTAGTATGTACATGGCTTTATTGTGTGCAAATCATATATGTATACAAGTTGCTAATTGTTCAACCCTATGCCCGCTATATACAAATCTACATGATGTATTTACATAACATGGGAACAATTTTCAGCTGGGCTGATTGATTGACATTAGGCCCTGTATGGGCTTATGATTTTGCCACAGTTTGCCAACATAATTTACTGGTATCATTGTTGCTCCTTTCTATCTTATCACCATGGCATATATGAATGGAATACGTATTTTATAATAAAAATAAAAAAATAAAAAAAAAAAATAAAAAAAATATACATATATATATATATATATATATATATTTATATATATATGCCTGCTCCAACGTTGCACCAAAATCCTAGCACTCGCGAGCGGGTGCCTTTAAGCGGGTGGTGCCCCTGCATCCATGACTGCTCCCAACTCCGTAGTTTGCACTACAAAAACCAAGCACTCACGGTGGCGAGCTCTAAGATTTTATTTACGAGTTCACGGTGTCCAGACACGTTTCGGCATTCGCCTTTGTCGATGGTAACATGGCGTCGCCGAAACGGCCCTTTTTTATGTTTACAGATTACAGTGCATGGACATAGTAAAAGGACCAAACATTCACTGCCATGACCGCCATCATGAACGGTGCAAATATTATATCATATGACAATGAACTCCCTGCGCGCCACAGCGTCAATCAATGTAGGCACCAGTCTTATTCAACAATAAAGCCCATCGATGGGCTTGCTCTAAAATGTTCCACATGAGTACATCAATTACATTTGTTTAGATAATGCCCATAGATGGGCTTACTCAAAATGTTCATCATATTACCCTTCATGAGTTCCCAATACCCGCATATAAATAACGCTCATAGATGAGCTTGTGCACGTTCATGTCCATAGTGTCCATACTGTCCCACTAAACCATCAGACAGAATTACAATAATCACAAATCGAAGAATAAATAGCCAAAACAAAACAAAAACAAAAAACCCCATTATCTGCAGCCACATTAATACAAATTCCAATTCCAGTTACGGTCTAAATTAATCATTCCCCTAGATGCACAGCCAGTTCCTCGTGTGAGTTGAGTCCTCCAGGTGTCTTCGTATTAAGATCGATAATGTACCTGGATTCTAGCCTCCTAAAAGTCATCAGTCTATCACCCCCCTAGGGTTCAGGGGTACATGATCCAGGCAGAAGTATGTTAGAACATTTCTATCTACTTTGTGCAGTGCTTTGAAGTGGCGTGCCACGGGATATGTTAAATCCCCATTATTTATGACCCTAGCATGTTCTAGTAACCTGATTTTAGCTTGGTGGATAGTGCTTCCCACATATTTTAGCCTTCACGGGCACTGCAGGCAGTACACTGTATATGGAGTGGTGCAGGTCAAAAATGTTGTTATTGCTTTAGGATTCCTCATTCCAGGTACTTGATATGCTGCAACGTTATTGCTCCCCACACAAGCCTTACACTTCTTACATGGGTGGAATCCCTTCAGATCTTTCTCAAAGCCCTTCAACGCCTTTTTCCAATATAACTGTTAGTGAGGCTGTCCCTGAGGGACCTGGCTGTCCGAAATGTAATTAGGGGTCTCCTCGGAATATCCATTCCGATCACTGGATCCACTTGGAGTAAACTCCAATGTTTACCAAACATAGGCCTAAGCTTCGAAGCATCCATCGAGAAGGTGGTAATCATCTGACATTTGGTATCCTCCTCTTTGTTCTCTCTGGTGCCTACTTCTAGAAGCTTTTCTCTGGATATGGAGTTAACTCTGCTCTTAGCTCCTTCCGTAGTCTGTGCACTATATCCTCGTCTACGGAATCTTCTCATGCTTTCACCCACAAATTTTTCAAAATCATTTTTCCTTGTGTTGTTCCTTTTTATGCGGAGCAGTTCTTCGTAGGGGATACTATTTATTAACCTTGGTGGATGTCCACTGCAGTCATGCAAGATGGAATTCCCTTCAGTGGGCTTGCGGTATAGTTTAGTGCAAAGTTTATTTTCAATTACAGTTACCTTTAAGTCTAAGAAGTTCACTGAGCACTCACTGATTTCCACTGTAAATTCTAAGTTGTAATCATTCTCATTGCGAGCTTTTACATACTCTTCAGCACTCTCCTTCGTCCCTCTCCAGATTACGAAGAGGTTGTCAATATATCTGTGCCAGGTGACAATTTTCTCTGTCCATGGACCTTTGTCCTCTGCCCAGGCCACCTGCTCCTCCCACCAGCCCACGAATAAATGTGCGTAGCTGGGGGCGAAGCAGGTTCCCATGGCAGTCCCTGACACTTGCTTAAAATGTTGACCCTCAAACATAAAAATGTTGTTATGCAGGCAGAATCCTAAAAACTCTATCAACATTTTATTGTGCTCTGAGTATTTGGCTTCTCTGTTTCTTAGAAAAAACTGTACCGCCTCTATGCCTTGCAGATGTGATATACACGTGTACAGACTTGTGACATCCATAGCAATCATCAACTCTCCTTCTCTCCAAATCACCTTCTCCAATTTCCCCAAAAAGTCTTTCGTATCTTTCGTGTATGACCTCAGTTTGACCACAAAATCTGACAAGAAATGATCGATATATACTGAAACATGTTCCAACAGACTCCCTTGAGACAAGACAATAGGTCCCCCTGGGGGGCTCAGAGCGTTCTAATGACTTTGAGGAGATGGTAGAAACAGGGTGTGACAGGGTTAAGCCTCCTCAAGAATAAATACTCTTCTGTCTCCAACATCCCCTTTTCATACCATTTTTTCAGCATCTCATGACATTCCCCTACGCTCTTAGTATACACATCCCTCTTAACTTTTATGTAAGACTCATTGTTATTCAATTGTCTCAATGCTTCTTTATTGTATGCCACTAGGGTCTGCAAAAACAATGTTTCCCCCTTTATCTGAGGGTTTCACAATTATCGTTGGGTCATTGCTTAGGTCATCCACTGCCTTATACGGTTCTTTAGTAAAGTTGCCATCCTTTTTCAAAGTATTATCGCAATCACGCATATGAACCAGGTCTTGTATGATATTATCTACAAATGTGTCTATAATATCGTTCGGCATTTGTGGAACAAAAGTTGATACTGGCCTGAATGTAGTTAAGGCACTTCTCTGTTCTATTCCTGCAAGTCCAGCTGGGCTTCCCACTGTCTCTGATTCGTTGCGTAGATCTTCTAAGACCTGTATTGCTGGCATGTCTCATTCCAAAAGGATATCCGTTATCTCCACGGTTCCCTTTTTTGGTATGCCCTGTCTGTTTTTTAGGGCGTGATTTGAAAAATTTGTGCAACTTGAGTTTTCTGGCAAATTTAAATAGGTCAATGCGTGTCTGTGTATACTCTAACTTTTTTTTAGGACAAAATGATAATCCCAACTGCAGCACGCTTTCTTCGATTTTAGTCAAGACACGTGGTGTCAAATTGATTATGGTGAGATTATCTGAAGTGGATTCGTTCAACGTCTCCTGTTGAACTTCTTCTTGCTCCTGGTAAGCATTGGAGAGCCTACTCCTTTTGCTCCTGCGGCCCCCTCTCCTTGTTTTCCTCCGTTTCTCTGCTGCTCCGGGGGCTTCCCCCTCATGTTGTGTTGCCATGACTGTCAGATTATCTGGAATTCGTTTTGAAAAAATCCGGGTTTTACTCCTGTGCTACTCCCAAGTCTGGTGTCATCATCCGATTGTTCTGGTGTAGTCACCTCCGAATATGAGGTTTCGGGTTGCTCATTAACCTTTTGAGCTGCCTTTGATTGCAGCGCTTTTCGTGGTGCGTCATACTTTTTGGCAAAAGTCAGGATCCTGCCTGATGCGTAATTGCGTTCATCCCGTTCAAACTTTTCTTGTTTGCATGTTTGCGCGCTCGGATTTTCCCTTCATAGGTTTTGAGACGCTTCCTCCTAGCTTCTCGGAGGTTATCTTGCCTCTCTTTGTCAGTATCCTTGCCGATCTCCGATTCCAAGTCTTCAATCATTTTCCGCACCTTGGTATGATCGCTCCAAGCAAACTCGATCAGTAGCAGCAACATCCCTTTGCACGAGTGCGCTGTGTGTTCTGACCATTTTTGGAGGAGCAGAGGGTCGGGATTCTTGTAAGCTGGGACTGTGTATATCCTGAGGCCACGTGGGACCCTGTCCACCTCTAAATAATTCTGTAATGAGGTTCCTTCCCACCACTTATGTATTTCACATTCGTAGAGTCTCTCCAATGCCACAAATTGACTTGATAAGGTTGTGGGGTTTTCTTTGTTTCCACGGGGTAATGTACCCCCTGTTGAAGGTGTTTTTTTCTTAAAAACTTCTAAGGCCATTTCTACGCGATCCACATCCCAATACATCTTGCAAGTATAGCTTCCACTGGAAATCCCCGAGGTTCGTATCCAGGAGATTCAGCCACCTCGCTCTGCTAGCGGATCTAAAATCGTCAAGACCGTCACCTATTCGGGGCTTCTATGTCTTTTGATACGATTCATACACGTTGTGTGGTGCACAGGAAAACAACTTGCTTGCTCCAACGTTGCACCAAAATCCTAGAACTCGCGAGCGGGTGCCTTTAAGCGGGTGGTGCCCCCCCATCCATGACTGCTCCGAACTCCGTAGTTTGTACTACAAAAACCAAGCAGTCAGGGTGGCGAGCTCTAAGATTTTATTTACGCGCTCACGGTGTCCAGACGCGTTTCGGTATTCGCCTTTGTCGATGGTAACATGGCGTCGCCGAAACGGCCTCTCGAACAGTGCAAATATTATATCATATGACAATAAACTCCCTGCGTGCCACAGCGTCAATCAATGTAGGCTCCAGTCTTATTCAACAATAAAGCCCATCGATGGGCTTGCTCTAAAATGTTCCACATGAGTACATCAATTACATTTGTGTAGATAATGCCCATAGATGGGCTTACTCAAAAGGTTCATCATATTACCCTTAATGAGTTCCCAATACCTGCATATAATTAACGCTCATAGATGAGCTTGTGCACGTTCATGTCCATAGTGTCCATACTGCCCCACTAAACCATCAGACAGAATTACACTAATCACAAATAAATAGCCAAAACAAAACAAAAATAAAAACCCCCATTATCTGCAGTCACATTAATACAAATTCCAATTCCAGTTAAGGTCTACATTAATCATTCCCCTAGATGCACAGCCAGTTCCTCATGGGAGTTGAGTCCTCCAGGTGTCTTCGTATTAACACCAACAGGGGACGAGATATCCCATCGATGGGTTTAAGTAAATAGTGCCCATTGGTACATTTCATAAGAGCCCCGTGTAATTGACGGGCGACTGCACTGTTTTAAAATGGTAATTTTTAGGTGTTGACACAATTTAATTATGTATAGATTGCAAAATTGCGAATAGTGGCTAGGAATTTGCCGGTGAAATGCTGATACACAGCAAGATTGATTCTTGGAAGACCGGCACTGTTAATATATTACACTTTAAATCAGTGTTTTTCGTATGTGAAGGAACCACTACAAAATGGCCTCTGTTTGCAATGTAATCAAAGTGTCCATCATCTCTGTCACTCACAGGAAATAAGGTGTATTTAATGTGTCGCAAATGCACGTAATTGTAAACACTGATGAAGGACTTTAGGTCTGAAACGCGTCTGTTTTGTCCGTAACTGATTAAAATCTATCGCTGCAGAACCCCCGTGAGTGCGTTATCGTTTTTTGGGAGAAGAAACGATTAGAGCTGCCATAGAAACGCGTGCGTACCGACGCACAACGGCACCCATCCGGGAGTGCCTCGGGATTGTGGTACATCAAGGAGCTGGAATATATATATGGACTGGACTGTGGATTTGGTCCCAGCAATGTTGGAAAAGTACTGCTGGGGTAACGCGGAGCTTCGTTAAATTGGCAGAATACACACCCATTGAAGGGATTTTACTATCGGCAGTTAATCAACTACAAAGACCAGGATGCTCGAAGTTGAAAGAAACGCCCATCAAAGGGCTGGACAATAAATGTGAAGCACCGATATGGCCTTTGAAAGTTGCAAAGCTGTTTGTGATCTGTGCCACGCTCCTCCGAAGAAGAAGACCAAAGTTACGGTTGAAATGCATTAGGTAAAGGGAGCTGTCAAATAAATTAGCTGAAATTGAACCGCGTTATGTGTGCGACTCGACTCTATCAAAAAAAAGGTGATGTAAATATATTTATATATATATATATATTCACTGAAAAAAACATAGGTTTCAGGCCTTATATAGTTAGGAATTAGCATTTAAGAAACCTTTCAAATTCACTCAAAAAACTATAAGTTTTAGTGGTGTTATAGTTAGCTGGACAATTCACTCCTACAAATCCATTGAAACTGCTCCTATATAGTTAGTTGTACTAACTATATTTTGCGCACCCGCAATCCACTGCTGATGATGTCACATATTACATCATTCATGACATGGTCAGTGACATCACTGATGACATCTCAAATGACAACACAGATTACATCATCCAGTGAATGTGGTTTGATTCGTTACTTAAATATGCATTATATATATAGCAATTTGCATTGAGGAATGAGGGGATATATAAAAATAAATATTTGGATGGAGGATTTAGTAGCAGTGTAATTGACTGTTTACTTGATCAATTTATAGTGTCTCACTAAATATAGTGGATAGTGACTAAACTGTGTGAACATCTGTATCACTTTGTCAGTTGTGGGTGTAAACTGGTTCTCCAGTTGGTTACTAGCTATGTGAAAGTCTATGTTAGTGATTGATTAGTTAATTGAGTATTTGTATGGGAGAGTGAATGTGTGTGTGGTTCGGTGGGGGGTGTGTGACTTCCCAAAGATGTGTAAATAGTTGATTCAGTAGACATATGAAGTTAAAACTACATGTTCTAACAGTTGTTTTGGTGAGTGAATATCTTTATGGGTGTCGTGATGAGCAAATATATTTCTCAATGGTACATGTCCAACGAACTAGAAAAATAAAAGACAGTGTATGTGTCAGTTGTTGTATGTATATAAGTATACATAAGACTCAATGAGTGACTGTATGGATAACTGTATACTTGTAATAGGGATTTTATAATACACTAAGTATGACTTACTATCTAAATGAATAGATGAAGTGGTGTTTGTATAAGTTTGTAGCTAAGTAAGTTTGTAAGTATGATCCATTGTTTGCATAAGTGAGTAGGATGACTTCCTGAGTGAATAGGATGTGTTTTTTTGATAGTGTTCTATTGTTCATTGACAGCATGTATGAGTGAATCTACAGGTAAGTAATTCGTTGTGTGTATACATCTAGGAATCACTGAGTGGGTTTATAGATACTTGTATTGCTGTGTCAATGGATTCAAATATGATACTCTGTATTTTACAGAGAGTGATGAAAGATTTTACTAGTGTATGAAAAGGTGTATGTGATTGTCACGTGGATGATGTCATCAGTGACGTCATCAGTGATGTCATTTGAGATGTCATGAATGATGTCACTGACCATGTCATGAATGATGTAATATGTGACATCATCAGCAGTGGATTGTGGGTGCGCGAAATATAGTTAGTACAACTAACTATATAGGAGCAATTTCAATGGTTTTGTATGAGTGAATTGTCCAGCTAACTATAACACCCCGAAAACTTATAGTTTTTTAAGTGAATTCAAAGGTTTTTTTAAATTCCAATTCCTAACTATATAAGGTCTGAAAACTGTGGTTTTTTCAGTGAATTTCAAAGGTTTTTTAAATGCTAATTCCTAACTATATAAGGCCTGAAACCTATGGTTTTTTAAGTGAATTTGCAAGGTTTTTTAAATGCTAATTCCTAACTATATAAGGCATGAAACCTATGTTTTTTTCAGTGAATTTCAAAGGTTTTTCAAATGCTAATTCCTAACTCTATAAGGCCTGAAACCTATGGTTTTTTCAGTGAATTTCAAAGGTTTTTTAAATGATAATTTTTCAATGTATTAATTTTTTTTTATTACTGATTTACTATATTTTTGCAGGCAGGTGTTCAGAATGCACTCCCCCTTTTTACAACACTCTGCAGCACAGCTCCATGGCGCATACTGGAGATACCTGTTGGACTAGTTCCCTCTAGGGTACCTCTGGATTGAACAGGAATTAATTGCCCATCTTAAACTGTGAAAATGCGCCCTGTAGAGTGGGCATGCCTAGGGGGTTAGTGTGTTTCTACCCTGCCCCCTTTTTGTGTTCTACACTTTTGTTTTTCTGCTTTCTTCTGCCTCAGTCCACCGAGGCACAAGATGGCAGCCTACAATTTATTTTATTGGAGTGTTTACAGACAGTGGCAACCAATCAGCATGCAGCTCGTGCACGGGAAATAATGCGTACCGTACGCGTACGGTACACGTACGGTGCGCGCTTATAGATATATATTTTTTTTCTTTCTTAATTTTCTCAGGAACTACTAGAGGGATTTACACCATTTAAGCAAAAGGTCGATCTGCGAATCAGACTCTACAATTTTGCCAAATTTGGTGTAATTCCATTCAGCGTTCCGGGCTGTAGCCGTGTCTAAAGGTCCTATGGAAATAAACAATGGGAAAACACGTTTTGGGACCCCCCGTTTTCCTCGGCCCCCACTTGACAAATCTACCCAAGACTTTCAGGGAAGAAGCGGAGAGGAACGGGCCATCTTCTTTGAGAAATTCGCGAAGATTCAACAACCGGCGCCAAAGTTATTCCCAATAGAATGTTGCGGATTTCCTATGGAAACTAGGTCCTAACTATATATACCTACAGGCGACCGCCAGTAGGTTATATATATATATATATATATATATATATATATATATATATATATATATATATATATATATATATATATATATATATATATATATATATATATATATATATATATATTACCTACTGGCTATCGCCAGTAGGTATATATAGTTAGGATTTTTTCCCTATGGCATTTTTGAAAATTCTATGTCTAATAACTTTGGCGTTTGTGGACGGAATCGGCTGAAATTTTCAGGAAAATGGCACATTTTGTTTCTGAGCAGCTCCTGGAAATTTGGGGGGGGTCGTCAAGGGGGGGCCGAGAAAAAAGGGGGGTCCCAAAACGCGTTTTTCCCATGTTAATTTCCATAGGGCGGTTGGACTCACTTTTAGCTCGAACGGCTGAATGGATTTGCACGAAACTTGGCAATATTGTAGGGACTGTTAGCCCGATGTGCCTTTGCTAGGTCTCAATATATGTGCTCCAGTAGTTTTTGAGAAATTAACGTTCAAAACAAGATATATATCTGTAACAGCGCTCCGGGCAGCGATCCGGTCCGCTTACTTTTCGCGAAACGGAACTTTGCGCGCAGAAAGCTGATTGGCTCTCCGGTGTCTGTCAACATTCTAAACAGTCCGGAGCGGCCGCCATCTTATCTCTCGGTAGGATCGAGAGAGAAGAAGAGGTGAAAAACGAAGGGGGAAATGAAGGAAAGGGGGCAAGGTATACCCCTCTTGACCCCCTAGGATTGTTGTTGGGGTTATTAAAGGGTCCCGTGGGGAAAATAAAAAAAAAATGATTTTTCACGGTAGAAGCGCTTCACGGGCCGCGAACTGGGCCACAAACTGGTAGCGAAACGGGAATTCGCCATTTTGTGCTTCGTTTTAATTGTTTAGAGACAAAAATTATCGCCGCACATTGGCCACAATGCATGAATATCGCTGAAAAGTCAGCGATATTCATGCATTATCCAGCAAATGCTCTTAGCCATGTTATCCACCTTCCATTGGATAACAGAAAGCTGATTGGCTCTCCGGTGTCTGTCAACATTCTAAACAGTCCGGAGCGGCCGCCATCTTATCTCTCGGTAGGATCGAGAGAGAAGAAGAGGTGAAAAACGAAGGGGGAATTTATTGAAAGGGGGCAAGGTATACCCCTCTTGACCCCCTAGGAATGTTGTTGGGGTTATTAAAGGGTCCCGTGGGGAAAATAAAAAAAAAATGATTTTTCACGGTAGAAGCGCTTCACGGGCCGCGAACTGGGCCGCAAACTGGTAGCGAAACGGGAATTCGCCATTTTGTGCTTCGTTTTAATTGTTGAGAGACAAAAATTATCGCTGCACATCGGCCACAATGCATGAATATCGCTGAAAAGTCAGCGATATTCATGCATTATCCAGCAAATGCTCTTAGCCATGTTATCCACCTTCCATTGGATAACATGGCTAAAAACTGCTCTGTGTGTGAGCTTTTTTTTTTTTTTTTGCTGCGTGACGTTTGTTAACGTTCGATTCGATGGAAATCAGGAAGTGTTGACCACCATTTTGTCACTGCGAGTAAATATTTTGTTATAAATGAATCCTTATTGATAAACATTGTCTGCGCCATCTTGCGTTTTTGTCCAATGCCACAATTTTGTCGTGCACGGCAGCCATTTTAGATGCCTTGACCAGGGCCACTCTCTGCACGCCGCCGATCCTCAGCATGGCTCCCCACCCTCGCAAGCATCTCCCCCACGCACTGGTCACCCCCGCTGTTTCTCTCATGCATGGGCCATATACTTCCCCCCATCTGCGCTGCTCTTCTCTGAGAATCACACCCTGTGCCCGCCCGACACCTCCCTTTCACCCTATTCACTACCGCACCCTCTGACACTCCTCTTCCTCTGTGTCCGATTGTCCAGGCCGGACCCAGGCTATCACCTAGCCCTGCGGATGTAGTTTATGGCCCCAGCTGTAGAGTATCCAGACATGCCAACCCTCCCGATTCAGGCGTGAGACTACTGATTTCAGTGCTAGTCTCCCGCCTCCCGATTCCTGCAAGCAAAAACCCGGGGGCATATTACCAACAACTAGCGATAATTTTTGTCTCTAACTTGTTTAGAGACAAAAATTATCGCCGCACATCGGCGAATTTTATCGCACATAAACCTTGCTATTAGCAAGGTTTATCGCAAATGCGATAAAAAACGGCCGCAATGCATGAATATCGTTGAAAAGTCAGCGATATTCATGCATTATCCAGCAAATGCTCTTAGCCATGTTATCCACTTCCCATTGGATAACATGGCTAAAACTGCTCAGGGCAGGTGTTAGCTTTTGGAGATATTCGCGCTTAGCGCGAATATCTCCAAAAGTTGGTAATAGGGGATAGCGATGTTAGCGACTGTTTCCAGTCTCTAACATCTTGGCACGCCCACTTTGCATGTCATTAGTGATAAATATCACTGACATGCCAAGCGGGGCCCAAGATGGTCGCTATCTCCTATTAGCTGTCACTAACTGGTGTTAGCGACAGCTTGGTAATAGGGAGATAATTTTATCTCCGCTTTCTTGGCTTTTAAAGCCAAAAAAGCGGAGATAAACCCCCTTGATAATATGCCCCACGATTCCTCGGGGGTTTCAGCTGACAAGGCTTGGTATTGTGTTACGTGGTAATTCTTCCAGGAAACCTCAGAGGGTCGATGCAGGGGTTCTAGAAGGGGTGATAAACCACTTAAGCCTCATGAACAAGCGCATGGTCTTTTAAAGATTTGTGAAGTACTCGGGGCGGCGGTGTGTGTGTGCCCTCTTTCAGGAGCGGGCGGGGGGGGCACTGCCAGCAACTTGCCAGGCCAGGCAGTGTTCAACAAGTGCATCACCCTTTCTCTGCCTGCTATTGCGCTCCATGCTTCGGAAAGGTAAGAAAAAGAACGTGCATTTGAGTTTGAAATGTCCGATCTTGTAGCAGTACACTTGCAAAGCCCACACATGACAATAACCCGATTCAAGGCCCCATTCACTCGATTTTTTAAACATATATAGCACTCCAACAAAGTTAGATTTTAAAACTTTATTAACATTTAACTATAATGAACGGAACAAAAACTGTAAAAACATTTAAACATTTTTCACCCAAAAAAGCAACAATGATCAGAAGCTGTCTTTTGTGCGAATAGTCCCAAGGCAGCACAACGTGCAGAGTTCTGGACGGCACCCAGGTGATGTCGCCTGGGTGCCGCACTGGTTTTGGGATCCTACAATGCTGCTCCGAAAATTGGCGTGGGGCGTCCCGGGTGGGGCGGGGGGAGGCCTCGTCAGTAGCGGTCTGTTGTGCGAATAGTCCCAAGGCAGCAGAACGCGCTGAGATGTTGATGGCACCCAGGTGATGTCCAGTAAACTGCTGCACTGGTTTTGGTATCCTACAATGCTGCTCCGAAAATTTGCGTGCGGCGGCCCCGGGGGGGGGGGGGGGCGGGGGCGTGGGGGAGGCGGCGTGAACGGGCCTCCCCAGGTGGCGGCCATCCAGCTGAGTTGCGCCCGCTCTTGCGGCTACAGCGTCTCGCTCACCATGTTGTTGAGTTGCTCCCACTCTTGCAGTGCAGCGATAGGCGCCTGCCACATGTCTCTTAAAATGGCGGACGGCTCTTCGGTTTTGGGCCTGGTCCACTGAAATGGCCCTGGGACACCTTGGAACTCGGACGCTTGCCTGCTAGGGCTTGGGCTCCATTCTCGAAAAGCGTCCCCTCAGCCGTGAAGATTCTACAAAAGTCTTGGGGGCCCCCGACTCCCGCAGGCTTCCGGTGGGGAGCGGCTGCCATGATTGTTCGCGGAATGACCACGACGGAGCCACGAGATGGTGGTGCTCTCATGCTGACGCCAGCTTCAGTCTGAATGATCCAGAAACAAGGTGGGGCTTTCATCGTTTGGGGAAAAAAAAATGTTCTAAACCAATGAAAAGTGTTATTTTTAGGTCATATGACCAAGCCTTCCATCTTTAGGAAACCAAAAGTAAAATGATCCAATGAAAAGTTTTATAAACAAGTCACATGACCTGTTATGCGGCATAGGGCTACAAAAAGCGTAGAAAATCCGTTGGCACGTGAGGCGGCGTCAGTAGCGGACCGATGTGCGAATAGGCCGAAGGCAGCACAACGCGCCGAGATCCGGATGGCACCGAGTTAGTGTCCAGCAAGTTGCTGCACTGGTGTGGCTATCCTACAATGCTGCGCCGAAAGACGGCGTGTCCAGCTGAGTTGCGGTCACTCTTGCGGTACAGTGACTCGAACGCGCCGAGATCCGGATGGCACCGAGGTGGTGTCCAGCAAATTGCCGCACTGGTGTGGCCATCCTACAATGCTGAGCCGAAAGACGGCGTGTCCAGCTGAGTTGCGGTCACTCTTGCGGTACAGTGACTCGAACGCGCCGAGATCCGGATGGCACCGAGGTGGTGTCCAGCAAATTGCCGCACTGGTGTGGCCATCCTACAATGCTGCGCCGAAAGACGGCGTGTTCAGCTGAGTTCCGGTCACTCTTCCGGCACAGTGACTCGAACGCGCCGAGATCCGGATGGCACCGAGGTGGTGTCCAGCAAGTTGCCGCACTGGTGTGGCCATCCTACAATGCTGCGCCGAAAGTCGGCGTGGGGTGCCCCGTTGGCTTATGAGGTGATGTCAGTAGTGGACCGATGTGTGAATAGGTCGGAACCAGCACAAGGCGCCAAGATCCGAATGGCAAGTCCTGGATGTTGAGTGCCTCAGTTGAGATTTCTGAGCAGTGCTTGTAAGACTGTCTGAAGCTTATTTGCACCTGCTGCAGCTTCACTATTGCCCTGGTGTGGCCAAAGGTCGCACATGACATAGGCGGCCGGCTCCCGAGGTCCGGCGGAACTTTTTTCCTTTTCCTTTCTGCTTCTTTTCCTACAATGCGTTTCATCTGAAGACACGACCAGGTCCCTGAATGTGTGCAGGGGGACGCTATTGATTGAATGAAAATGGCGGCTTGACACAAAGCTGACTCAAGCGTTGCTGTTGATGCTATACAGACAAAAATTGGTTTTCAGTTTGTACATTCTTCAGGATTTTTTTTTCTATCCAAGTCTGATTGAGAGTTTGTAGAAAAATGGCTTCAGATTTTCCACATACTACTCTTCAACATTCTTCCTAAATGTAACAATGTGAAACTCACTAGGAGAACGGCTGTTTCTGTTTCCTTTCAAAATGCTGCCAACAATATTTTCTGAATGGAAGACACCGTCTTGTAGCATAAATGGCCGAAAGGGGTTCTGGTCTGGCCGATGGTTGGTGGAGACATTTTGACTATATCTTGGACCTGCCCGGCCTCGCACAAAATGGCGCCGGTATAAATGGGACTCGTAACTCCTTGCCCGCAAATGTATATCTAGAAAATGTTATTGTAAGTGGCCCTGTCGTATTTTAATTACAAAATGTACGTCCACCGATTCCGCAACTGTTAGACACCTTTGTTCTTGCAACCTAATGGCCCGCTCGTTACGTTCCTCTACAGTGTAAATGTCTCCTCATCATATACGATTTCAGTTTGCTCCGTGGCCGGCCCACGTGGTTATAGGCCCGTATTTGTATACTGACATTTTCACAATAAAGGTTTTTAAAACAAAACACGGTAGTAGTATTTACATTGGTAAAGTTTTTACTTTTAGTCACTGTTTTCGAATCAGTAAAAGGCAAGTGAAATAAAGCAGTCCAATTACATGACGGATAAAAGGTATAATATGTAGGAACGCAGTAAAGATAAATGGTCAAGGGCAGTTGTGTTTTTCATTTCTGCAACATAAAGTGATCAATAAGAATCTGATAATCAGGCGTCTCGGCGACTAAGACAGCAGGCCGAGTCTCTTTTACTCAACGGCTCCGTCATGGAACGAAGAAACGCCCTTTTTCTCGAAAAAGGAATATATTTTACTTGCAGGACAGTTGTAAATTTTCCGGGAAAGTACATTAGCCTGGAATATTATAACATATATGTTTTAAAAAAAATAATGTTCGAAAACAATAAAAAGCGTAATTTTTAGGTCATATGGCCAAGCTTTTCATCATTAAAATAACAAAAGCAAAATGAACCAATGAAAAGTTTTATTAACAAGTCACATGACCTGTTATGCTTACGTTACGCGCTGCGCGCCGCGCCTCGGATCACTTCCGGGTGCGCTAACGCGGCGTGTCATATAACGCATTACGCGACAACGTAGGTCAAGAATATAGTCAAAATGTCTCCACCAACCAGCGTTCGGAACACAACCCCTTTCAGCAGTCCAAAAAGTTCTGTTAAATGACAACAGAGGGGACAGGCAAGAAGAACCATCAGTCAAAGAGGGGAGGGCAAGTTCTTCTCTTCCGGGTCATGTTGGGGCGCTACCGGAACTGATCGAATTGGTAGTCTAAAGTGTTTCTGGATGTTTCAGACTAAAGCTGGCGTCAGCATGAGAGCACTACCATCTCGTAGCTCCGTCGTGGCCATTCCACGAGCAATCATGGCAGCCGCTCCCCACCAGAAGCCTGCTGGAGTCGGAGGCCCCCAAGACTTTTGTAGAATCTTCACGGCTGAGGGGACGCTTTCGAGAATGGGACCCAAGCCCTATCAGGGAAGCGTCCGAGTTCAAAGGTGTCCCAGGGCCATTTTAGTGGACCAGGCCCAAAACCGAAGAGCCGGCCGCCATTTTGAGAGTCCTGTGGCAGCCGCCTATCGCTGCACCGCAAGAGCGGGAGCAACTCAACTACATGATGAGCGAGACGCTGTAGTCGCAAGAGCGGGCGGTAAACAGCAGAATGGCGGAAGAGGCACAGTGTAGCAAAAGCGGGCGGAATGGCAACTGAAACGGTAAAGGGGCGCCCCACTACAGCGTGTCTTCAGGTCAAACGGATTGTGGGACAAGGTCCAGAATTGAAGAGTTATCAAAAGGCAAAAAGTTCCGCCGGACCCCGGGAGCCGGCCGCTTATGTCGGGGGCGATCTCAGGCTACACCAGTGCTATAAGACTTGGGGAGGGTGTCGGAGCCAAGCGTCTTCTCCGAGTCCATGGCCATCACACCGCCCCTCAGGGGCCTCCGTCAAGCTGTTTAGGAAGGTAACATATCACATTGTTTTCTAATGCAGTCAGGTCCACAAACGACACTCACTTACTTTGAGAATAGTGAAGCTGCAGTAGGTGGAAATAAGCTTCAGACAGTGTTACAAGCACTGCTCAGAACTCTTAACTATGGCACCCAACATCCAGAACTTATGCCATTTGAGAATGGCAGTGACATTGAAGCAACTCAGTGACCAAAACCATTAACGTACTTTCACGTATGAAAAACTTACTTGGGGAGGGGGCAGGAGCGAAGCGCCCCCTCCCAGTCCGCGCCACCACACCGTATGTTGAAAATCTGAAGCCATCGTTCTACAAAGTCAACCAACCTTGGATTGAAAAATCTAGAAAAATGTACAAACTGAAAACCAGTTTTGGTCTGCATAGCATCAGTAGCAACACTTGCTATCAGAGTGCATGAGTTTCATGCTCGATCGATTGAGCTAGCCGGATCGGGCAATAAAAAGTATAAAATAGTTATGTAAATAGTTATTTAATAAAATGTTTTACCCTGTTTCTTTGCTGGTGTGTTGTCTATATTTTTAATATTTGCATAGGGTTTGTCGTTATTTTGGGCGGGGTGGGTGACGGAGTCGAGCTGTCTTGCAGCCCTCATGGTGTGGAGCTCAGTTCATCTCACTATTTTCGTATTTCTCATGAAGGGTTGTTCCCAATATTTCTATTTTAGCGAGGTCAAAAAGAGATCCAATTAGTGGCCTACTGATTTTGCTCGATTACTTTTATTTTTTTACACGATTTTTCACTATCTGCAAAGACTAAACAGAGTATTGCGACTTTGTGTTTGTTTGTAAATAGAGAATGATCCAAAGAGAACCAATTCTAAAACAGTAAATGCTTGGATAACAATCAATCAAATGGAGAGACAAGCAGGCACGACGGATTACAACGGGGGCAAAGGCCTGCGTTAACTACCGTTCACTATCTGCAAAGAGAGAGTACTACTAAGAGAAAAGAGGGGAGGGGGGGCAGCGTTCAAAGCACATCAGCGTGCATAAATACGAAAATGTTTTTATCTATCACGTACTTGACATTTTAAAGCTTTTCATATTTGCTATTAAAAAAACCAATGAAATTCACAGAAAAAACCATAGGTTATAGTGGATATATAGTTAGGAATTTGCATTTACAAAACCTTGAAAATTCAATGAAAAAACCATTGGTTTTAGGCCATATATAGTTAGGGATTTGCATTTACAAAACCTTATTTTACTCGCATAAAACCATTGAAATTCCATATATAGTTATAAGCGCTAACTATATATTGCGCACCCGCAATCCACTGCTGATGATGTCACATATTACATCATTCATGACATGGTTAGTGACATCACTGATGACATCACTGATGACATCTCAAATGACATCACTGATGACATCACTGAAAACATCTCATTTGACATGACTGATAACATCACTGATGATATCATTCATGTGATAATACCATGAACCTCTTCAGACTCTAATATAACCTTAGATACAATCAGTGTAAACAGACAGTCACAGACTGTCACTCTTCCATGGAGTTACTCACACACCTAGTCAGTTATGCCAAAAATCAATCACACCTCCATTTTCTCAACTATACAGTTATACACACCTTACTTATTCAAACATATACTAACACATATTTACTTTACTCTCTTATACAATCTCTGATACATGTTCACAATGATCCATACAGCCACTCACACATTCATTGGCTCTTATGCACAGTTATTTATAGATGTCAACTCTCACATGTACTGTGTTTTACATATGTACTTAATTTGACATGTAGCACTGAGATATCCATTCACTCACTAATACACTCATGCACAGTCAAGCGCACATACAGCTGTTTCCACATACACTTTTGAATCCATACATATAGTGAATCAACTACTCACACATCTATGTACAGAGTCACACACCTCCCAGCCACCCATACACACACACTCAGTTTCCCATACAAATACTTGGACAACCAATGAATAACCCATACAGTTACTCATATAGCTACTGATCAGCATATGCAGCAGTTTGTAGAACAACAGATATAATGATGCACAAATTAAAACAGTTTAGTCACTAACCCATGCACTCAGTGAGACACATTTAATCACTCACTCATACAGTCAGTCTTGCACCTACTAAATCCTTCATCCAGACACTTATACATCCACTCATTCTTCAATATGTAAGACATATTTTAACTTTACAGAAACATACAGTCACTGGATGTTGTCATCAGTGATGTCATCAGTGATGTCATTTGAGATGTCATCAGTGATGTCATCAGTGATGTCACTAACCATGTCATGAATGATGTAATATGTGACATCATCAGCAGTGGATTGCGGGTGCGCAATATATAGTTAGCGCTTATAACTATATATGGAATTTCAATGGTTTTATGCGAGTAAAATAAGGTTTTGTAAATGCAAATCCCTAACTATATATGGCCTAAAACCAATGGTTTTTTCATTGAATATATATATATATATATATATATATATATATATATATCCATCAAAAAGGTTCCCCTCTTGGAAGAAACCATGAGGTGAGTATAAATTTTCCATTTTATTCAAAGGAAGCTGCATACAGATAAGCGCAAGGAAACAAACATCCGAATTCCCTTCCCCAGACTGGTTTCGGGAATCCTTTCCCTTCCTCAATGGCGTTTTGTATGTTAATGGCGATATATATATATATCTGATACTCATGTCCCGTATCAACCCTCCTTTGCATCACACATCATTCATCGTGGGCACAGTAAGACAGCACTGAGCAGGTCACAGATGTAAAGCAGGTCCATAGTTCATGTTGAAATGTTTTTATTCTTTTACAAATGTTTAGATTTCAGCAAAGTGCATGTGCAGAATGGGGATAAAGACAAAGGGCCAGATGTATCAAAGGGGTTTTACCTATTCTGTGTCTATGAGAAAAGGTGTTCATACATATGGCCCAAACTCATTTTGGCCTGGGGCCTTTGTCTGCAAAGGCGCCTCTCTGTGTACTGCTGGTGGGCGGTGAGGTTTCCTTGCCTCCTGAGGGCCTCAAGAGTAAAGTGGTCTCCAGGAGCCACGTTTTCAAAGTGGTGGAGAAAGGGGCTGTGGCCTTTGACCACCTCACAGCAATCCAGCTGTGTGGGGCTTTCTGGTGGTAACAGGAGAGCTAGTTGCCCCCCAGGGTCCCTCAAGAGGCAAGGGGACTTCATCCCAAAATTGCAATGTACCAGTAGGCGTGTTTGCAGAGTGGTGTAGAAAGTGTCGTGGCCTACAACCACCTCTCAGCAATCCCACTATGTGGGGCTTACTGGAGGTAACTGGTGGGCTAGTTGGCCTCTAAGGACCCTCAGCCAAAAAGGGGGCTTCATCCCCCAAACAAGAGCATGACAGGAGGCAAGTTTGCAGAGTGGTGAAGAAAGGGGGAATGGCCTCCTATCAGAACTCAGCAATCCTGCTGTGTGGGACTCACTGGAGGTAATAGGAGGAGTAGTTGGCCGCTAAGGATGTCCTTGGGGGCCAACTACCCCTTCTATAACCTTAAGTAAGCCCAACACAGTGGGATTGCTAAGAGGTCTTCGGACGCCATGCCCCCCTTTCTACATCACTCTGCAAACACGCTTCCTGACTAACTAATGGTTGGGGGATAAAGTACTCTTTACTCCTGAGGGACCTTGGGGGCCAAGAAGCCCTACTGGTACCTCCTGTAAGTCCTACACAACAGAATTCCTGAGAGCTGGTTGGAGGCCCAGCTCCTTCTCTACCACTCTGCTATTGTGACTGCTAGTTAAAAAAAACATTCACTAAAAAATACAACGGTTACAGGGATGTTATATTTTGAAATGGAATTGAAAAAACCTTAGATACTCACTAAAAAAAACAAAGGTTACAGAGACGTTATAGTTAGGAAAAATAATTTAAAAAACCTTAGAAAATCACTAAATAATCAAAGGTTACAGGGGGACGTTATAGTTAGAAAATAGAATTTAAAAAACCTTGGAAATTCCCATAAAAATAAAGGTTACAGGGATGTTATATTTAGGCTGACGTTTCACTCATACAAAACCAGAGAAATTCAGCTGAGTTAAATATAACTTGCACCCCTGCAATGCACTGCTTATGATCGCACATATTACATCACTCATGAAATTGTCTGTGACATTACTGATGACATCACAAATGACATCCCTAATGTCATCAGTGATGACATCATCCAGTGCCTGTGAGTTTTTTTTTAATTGTATGAGTGCTAAATATATATACCTAGGTGTATTGGTGAATCAGTGGGAGTATGAGTGACGGTTTGGATGACCAAGTCGGTACATGACTGGCTAAATAAGTGAGTGATTAGGTGTCTCAGTGAGTGATTAGATGTCTCAGAGAATTTATTGTGCTTAGTCTTCTGGTAGCTTGGCACAAATGTCGCCAAGTTCTGTCTTAAGCATTTATGCAGCACACAAACAGTAATAAAGTAAAAACATAGCACAAGAAAAATCCTGCTCTAAATTAGAAAAATAAAGTACAATCAAATAAATAATTTGACGCCAAATTAAATTAAATACAAACAATAGAATTGTAGTTATAAATTTTTACACTTTATAGTGAAAAATAGTGCCTAAAACATAGAATTGCCAAATTCGGCATCCAGTTGCATGAGACAGGGGCAAAGTAAAACTGTATGGCCGACCGTGATTGAGTGTGGTTCTGATACACAAAGAGGATGGGCACGGTCTCGACTGCCTGTAGATTTAGAGGAAATTTGAAAGGAAAGTGACTGAGATGAAATAATTCTGTGGGGCAAGGCAGCCTGTGGTGTCCGAAAAGGAAGTGTCGTCCTCTGGGAACCGACTTATGAATTTGCAGCGAACATTTCTATGTCTGGAGTTTGTCTCATTTTCAGGAGTGGAATAAATCTAGCTGGACAAAGTTGCATGCTGTGGTCGACAAGGGCTCCATAAGGCTGGATAACCATTCTGAGAGGAGCCACTGAACAGGATTTGTTGCTATGGAGAAGAACGTTGCTGGAGCTACTGCAAAGTCAAACCAACTAGCAATGCACCTTGGGTGGATCGGCAAGCAAGTAGGTCCTTGTCTCCTGTCTGTTCTCAGGCCTCTTATTGTTTGGAAAAATGTCTTAGTCCAGTACCAACATACCGTTTTTGGCTGTTTGGGCACCTTTAGCACCACTCCAAACGGTCCAGACATGGTAGAACACCACTTAGAGGGCAGGAGTTGCTTCAGGCAGGATCCCGATGCAGGTTCAAGGTGATTCAAGCTTTTTGTGTCCCTGTAGCTCAGAAGAAGCCAACTAGCCCTTGAAGTCCATCTGGAAGGGCGGTGTTCAAACCGCACAGCATGCCTCAAAAAGAAGGGCAGTCCTCTGAGGATCAAATCAGGCTTAAAGCCTCAGGACAGTCCTCTAAAATACAAGCAGTCCTTTTGAGTATCCTCCACAGGTCCAGGAATAAAATGAAGAGTTGGTCTAAGGGTCCAATATTTTTACCTGATGCCAGCCTTTGAAGTGTGGCAAATGTCTACACCTTTCTACATCTGTTTCTGGAAATGTTCCCCTTTCCCTGCCCAGGTTCCAACAGGTCTATGGTGACAATAAATCTGGTCTAATATTCTTTGTCAGTGTGCTGGAGGCAGTCCTTTGAAATATAAGTGGGGATGGAAGCAGCTAAGTCCCTCGAATGCTAGCAGGATGGCCTTTTCTGCCACTACCAGTCCCCCTTTGTCTCACACTCTGGGAGGAATACACACATGTCATCTGGGACACAGAGGCCATCCCAGTTTTGTGACCCAAGACACAGGCTGTAGGCACCAGATGGCTTGGACAAGAAAACGGCAACTTCCCAAAACTGGCAGTTTCGTAATTGTGACTTAAAATCTCACTTTTTCATTAAAGAGATGTTTAGATAACAATTAATTTGAGACCAAACATTACAATTCTACCTCTCCCAATCAAAGGTTAGCACTCGTTAAAAGTAATAAGTTACCCCAATGTTAAACTATGGGAGAGGTAGGTCTTGCGGTAATTAAAAACACAGATGTATTGTATTGCAATTGCATTTATATAGTCCTTACTACCCCTGACAAGGCGTCAAAGCACTTTTCTTTAGTGAGTAACATGCTACTCTGGAACCCATAAAGGATTAGTGGTGAATTAGTATAGTGAAATATGAAATTAATTTGAGAGTTGAACATGTTTCTCTGTTATTTGGATTGAAAGGATAGTTGAAGGATAGAAGAGAGAGATATATAGTGAGAAATACTGAATTAGACAAAGTTATCAATATATCGATACATAAGTATATGGAAGGTATATAGATGCATAAAGGAAGTAAGCATATGCAGATTAAAGATGCATTAAATAAACTCTGGCTTGTACTTTAAATTATATATATATATATATATATATATATATATATATATATATATATATATATATATATATATACATATATATATATATATATATATATATATATATACTAGCAGCCCGTCCCGACTTTGTCCAGGAGCAATTAGGCTTCAGGGCCCCCGCCCGCCCCGAAGTTGTCCGTGGGTCCCCCGGAGCCTTCCTCCATATATTGCAGTATTATACCTCTATGTTTACTTTGTACACTTTTGTAACCTGCACACATCACTTTTTCCTCCTGTAATGCAGTATTATACCTCTATGTTTACTTTGTAGGCTTTTGTAACAGGCACATGTAACTTTTTCCTCTTGTAATGCACCGTTTGGCTCACTTTTGTAATGCTCCATTTGCTTCCTCTTGCTCATGATGTACGCTATTGTAACCAGCAAACATAACTTTTTTCTCCTGTAATGCACCGTTTGGCTCACTTTTGTAATGCTCCGTTTGCTTCCTCTTGCTCACGAGTGTCATTTTTGCTTCATTTTCCCGCCTCTCACCGCTCCTAAATAAATAAATAACCTACCTCATATGCCGCTCACCGCTCCTCCCCGCCTGTCCGCCGCTCCTCGCCGCCTGTCCGCTGCTCCTCACCGCCTGTCCGCCGCTCCTCACCGCCTGTCCGCTGCTCCTCACCGCTCCTCACCGCGCCATGTCCGCCAGTCCTCCTCGCACTCCTGGACGCTGTTCCTCCCCGCGCTCCTCACGGCAGCACGCACGTCGCGGCCGGCTCTTCTTCCAAGGGACTACGTTTTTTTCGGTAAATTTTTTAAATAACGTATATTTATTATGTTTATATTGCCTATGTCCATCTGCACACCCTCACGATTAAAATGATGTATCGGATGTGTGGATTGGCGCTGTGGTTCCCGAGTTTACCCGCCTCAAAGGTTCAAAGTTCTTCCTTTATAATAGTAGTATAGATATATATTACAACAACGATTTCCAAGAAAAACGAACAAAGCCGCTAATCCAGTCACTTGTGGGTTTTAGACAAAGTTAATTTATTCTTGAATCCATTTCAGCATTTATCACAGAAAAACCAACGCGTTTCGGTAGCTCCTTCTACCTTGTTCACGCTTGTGATCTTTATAATGTATGTTTCGTTCTTTTAGATAGTATTGGCAAGCCCGGAGACCTAGATCATTGTCAATTTGGGGGTATAAGGCAATCACATCCATTGATATCATGAGGTACTGATTTTGCCAGTTCAAATTTGTTAACATGCAAAGAAAATCTGTGGTATCTTTAATGTAAGATTTCAGTTTTTCAACGTATGGTTTCAGAAAGTAATCAATGAAATTGGCCATCGGTTCCAAGAGTGAACTCTTGGAACCGATGGTCAATTTCATTGATTACTTTCTAAAAGAATGAGACATACATTATAAAGATCATAATGATATGATAATGGAAATGATCTCCTTAGTATTGACCATTAACATCTTCCTGTTTGGTGATCAACTTTACCGTCAACGAAATGGAGCTGCTATGGGCTTTTCCTTCAGCCCAAGCTATGCTTGCATAGCTATGGGCTGGTGGGAGGAGGAGGTGGCATGGTGCAGAGAAAATTCACACTTCACCTAACACATAGCCATATGGAAAAGATTTATAGACAATCTATTTATTGTGTGGGAGGGGAGTGAAAGAGAATTCCAGCAATATTTTGATATTCTGAATAAAAGCACTCCAGGCCTACAATTCACTTTTGTGAAAAGTAAAGACAGAATAACATTCTTGGATATTGAGGTGTATGTGAAGGAGAATCCGGTAGAAACAACTTTACACCGAAAGGTCACAGCAACAAATGCCACTTTGGAAGCTACCAGCTTCCATCAACCTGCTTTAATTTCAAGCATTCCATATGGAGAATTCCTCCGGATAAAATGTATTTGTAGCGAGAAAGAGGAATGGGAAAAGCACAGTGCAGGGACCATCAAACGCTTCCAACAAAGAAAATATGGTAAAAAACTGATTGACAAATGCTGGGAGAGAGCCAACCAAAAACAAAGGTCGGAATGTTTGAAACCCAAAGAGGAAGAAAAACCTTCAGAAGAACCGATCAGATTAATCCTGGATTACAGTCAGGAATCAAAAAAGATAACACAAATATTGAGAATAAATTGGAGAATTCTACAACTAGATCCAATAATAGGACAACAAATGGGGGAACATCCAGTGGTAACATACAGGCAAGCAAAAAAACTTAAAAGATCAATTAGTGCACAGCCACTTCATCACCAAAAAGAAAAAAACAACATGGTTGCAAACGACAGGATTCACAAAATGTTACAACTGCAAAGTGTTTGAAATTGCTAAACCAATTAAAGAAATAACAATGGCTAACAAAAAAGTCTGAAAAATAAGAGAACTAATAACATTTAAGAGTCAATATACCATCTACATGATAGAATGTCCTTGCCAACTCCATTACATAGGGATACAATTTGCGAATTAAAAAAACGCATATTGGAACATATGCGGGCCACGATGAATAAAGACAGAGCAAACGCAAATTGCCTATAGGAATGAATGGGGAGTATTCCTTGTTTGCGATTAGCAATTAGCTAATCGCAAATAAGATAGCGATTTCAAGGGTGCCAGGGGTGTCCAAAGGACACCCTGTAGCACCCCTGAAATGCAAATTTAAACAGGTGTTGCGCACACACATGTCCAAAGGACATGTGTGTGTATAACATGCAACAGAAAAAAATGCACTAAAGTGCTTTTTACTATTTTTTCGCTATTTACCACGAAGTCAGACATCATTGTAAATAGCGACCAAATATTGCGAATTCGCAATTTCCAATTGGTTAATGAATTGCATTTAAGGAATCTCTAATAGAGATTCCTTAAATCCAATTCCTCGCAAATATGCGATTTTGCTAATAGCGATTTTTGCATTTGGAATGATGAATCCCAAATGCAAAAATCGCACTCGCAAAGGGCCAGATTCTCAGAATCTGGCCCTTTGCGAGCGCAATTTACCTTCATGAATCGGGCTGAATGTCCCTATCAGAAAAAGGTGGCCATCGTGAAAACTGTTGTGACAAAAAGAGTCGCGCCACATTTTGAACTTTCGCACAATGACTCCTTTTGGACTGAATCAGTCGGAAGAACTGTACATACACATTTAAAAGACTGAACATGAACTTCTCAATACACTCCCAACTACTTCATCCCTTACCCCACAAAGACACATTAAATCTAGCAAAAGACATGAACCAATGAAGGGACAATAATGATTACGTAGGCCCACTAGAGGGCAGTAAGGAAATGTTTATTGTTAAGATGTTGATTTACACGCACCCCCAATATAATCTAATTAATTGTTGTGAGTGAAGGAACAAAACAGAAAGTATACTGAAATAACTCAGAGAAAATGCATCGTGCATGAAATGAATGCTAGAAATAAGTTAAAATGAATTGAGATTACAATGTAAACAAATGTGGGGGAACTGTGTAACATGAACTACAAATCCCAGAATCCCTATCACGGTAACAGGAACTAGGGTAACCACATGGTTTTTGTGGGAGGGATCTCCTTTTTTAAAAATAATCAGCAAACAGAGGTTTGGCAACCGCGAACAAGGTTGAAGGAGCTACCGAAAAGCGTTGGTTTTTCTGTGATAAATGCTGAAATGGATTCAAGAATAAATTAACTTTGTCTAAAACCCACAAGTGACTGGAGTAGCGGCTTTGTTCGTTTTCCTTGGAAATCGTTGTAATAGAGAGCGGGTTAGTTCAACCGCAGAAATCCACGCACCTACTGAGAATCGCTAGATATGGGAGGTAAAGGAATCAACTAGTTGCAAATATATATATATATATATATATATATATATTTTTTTTTTTCAAGGCAATTGAAATAAACACCGCACTCTTCTCGGATTTGGTTAAGCTTATTTATTCCATCTCGGAAAAAACTTCCTCACCTACGCGTTTCAAACAGATTACTGTTCTTGCTCACTGTAACTACCGTGAGCAAGAACAGTAATCTGTTTGAAACGCGTAGGTGAGGAAGTTTTTTCCGAGATGGAATAAATAAGCTTAACCAAATCCGAGAAGAGTGCGGTGTTTATTTCAATTGCCTTGAAAAAGTAACTACGAGTCCTGTCCTTGACTCGGCATCGGCACCAGCTGAATGGTCGCTCCTCCTTCAGAAAGGGACATTTGCTCTTTTGCTCTGACAATATATATATATATATATATATATATATATATATATATATATATATATATATATATATATATATATATATATATATATATTACCTACTGGCAGTCGCCAGTAGGTAGTTATAGTTAGGATTTTTTTCAATGTTAAATCTCAAAATTCTATTTGGAATAACTTTGGCGCCGGTTGACGAATCTTTCCTCAAAATGGCCTCGCGGCGCTCCGGTCCTTCCCTGAAAGTTTGAGGGGGATGCGTCAAGCAGGGGCCGAGATAAAAGGGGGTCCCAAAATGCTTTTTCCCCATGTTAACTTCCATAGGGCGGTCGATTTCACTATGGCTGAGATACCCGCCACCCCCTCTCAACACAATCCCCAAAGGAGGGAAACAGTTCTTGAAGTTTTTGGAAGTGGGAGGGAGTGACCCTCCCGGCCGTATTTATTAAAACAAAAAATTAAAAACATTTAAACATTAATGTACAATTTCATACCACATTGCGATGTTTGGCTAACCTTAACAGATTCTCTAATACAGAGGTTCTCCTAGCCGAACTAACATCCTACAAAACATTTACTTGAAATATTGAAATTGTACATCCTAACGTTTAAGGGCCAACGGCAAGGTCGTAACCGGTGTCAAGATCCCTAACCAGACATACCCCCCCCACTTGGAGGGGCGACAGCACTGAGGCGTACTCAAGTGCAACTACTACCAATTTCCCTTGACTTGACGGGGGCACTTATCAACTCGACGCCAGTTAAAGGTCGTTCGAAGACTCGTGTGAGGTATCTAGAAGGTATCGTAGACCTCCCCCCAACCCCACACAACTTACCGCATCTGCCGTCGCAGATGTCACTGGCCCCGGGAAATTCCCCAGGAGGGGGCTGTAACCCCTCCTACACAGGAAGGGGCCTTGACCGCCTTTCCTCTTCTTTCGGCGACCCATCCTTAGAAGGGACCGCCTCCCCGTTGAGGGGCCAAAGGCCACCTCCCCCGAGCGCTCCCATCCGTGTTGGGTGACGCCCACTCATAGGGATCTTCCAATTAGTGCTCACCGATCATGACCTTACCGCCCGACCAAAATAAATACGACAAATGCTAACTAAACGAAACTACATTGGCCACTATGACCGAAAAAACCTGTTTATAAATGGACCTTACATCCGAAGTTCTTTAATCACAAACTTGTAAAATTAGACCAATCTTTATTACACATTCAACATCAACACAACACTACAATAACCTGTAAACGAAATAGAATAATTGATCAAATTTATTAAAACAACTGGCTGTCCTCAGGGGCTGGTGGGTGGGTCAAAATTGGCTCTTCGTTCCGTCTCGAGCTCACGTGCAGCGAGGAGGTGCAGCTTCAGAGCACAGGAACAAGAGGATGTCTTCTGGTCTTGCGTCCCTTTTTATCCATCTTCAGGGCGGGCGTAAACCCGCCCCTGCCTGCCCCGAGGGCGTGGCCAGCCGCGTCAGTGTCTAGGCCAGCCCACTCTAGGGCGGGAAAAAAGCGCGCCCCGGCTACGCCGCTTCGGGCATACCAGCCGAGACGCGCCTCCCGCCCAAAATGGCTTCCCGGGGGGATCGAGGCACTCTGCCATACGTTCGGGGCGACCGAGTGGTCGCCCCTTTCCATATGGCTGAGATACCCGCCACCCCCTCTCAACACAATCCCCAAAGGAGGGAAACCGGAAACAGTTCTTGAAGTTTTTGGAAGTGGGAGGGAGTGACCCTCCCGGCCGTATTTATTAAAACAAAAAATTAAAAACATTTAAACATTAATGTACAATTTCATACCACATTGCGATGTTTGGCTAACCTTAACAGATTCTCTAATACAGAGGTTCTCCTAGCCGAACTAACATCCTACAAAACATTTACTTGAAATATTGAAATTGTACATCCTAACGTTTAAGGGCCAACGGCAAGGTCGTAACCGGTGTCAAGATCCCTAACCAGACATACCCCCCCCACTTGGAGGGGCGACAGCACTGAGGCGTACTCAAGTGCAACTACTACCAATTTCCCTTGACTTGACGGGGGCACTTATCAACTCGACGCCAGTTAAAGGTCGTTCGAAGACTCGTGTGAGGTATCTAGAAGGTATCGTAGACCTCCCCCCAACCCCACACAACTTACCGCATCTGCCGTCGCAGATGTCACTGGCCCCGGGAAATTCCCCAGGAGGGGGCTGTAACCCCTCCTACACAGGAAGGGGCCTTGACCGCCTTTCCTCTTCTTTCGGCGACCCATCCTTAGAAGGGACCGCCTCCCCGTTGAGGGGCCAAAGGCCACCTCCCCCGAGCGCTCCCATCCGTGTTGGGTGACGCCCACTCATAGGGATCTTCCAATTAGTGCTCACCGATCATGACCTTACCGCCCGACCAAAATAAATACGACAAATGCTAACTAAACGAAACTACATTGGCCACTATGACCGAAAAAACCTGTTTATAAATGGACCTTACATCCGAAGTTCTTTAATCACAAACTTGTAAAATTAGACCAATCTTTATTACACATTCAACATCAACACAACACTACAATAACCTGTAAACGAAATAGAATAATTGATCAAATTTATTAAAACAACTGGCTGTCCTCAGGGGCTGGTGGGTGGGTCAAAATTGGCTCTTCGTTCCGTCTCGAGCTCACGTGCAGCGAGGAGGTGCAGCTTCAGAGCACAGGAACAAGAGGATGTGTTCTGGTCTTGCGTCCCTTTTTATCCATCTTCAGGGCGGGCGTAAACCCGCCCCTGCCTGCCCCGAGGGCGTGGCCAGCCGCGTCAGTGTCTAGGCCAGCCCACTCTAGGGCGGGAAAAAAGCGCGCCCCGGCTACGCCGCTTCGGGCATACCAGCCGAGACGCGCCTCCCGCCCAAAATGGCTTCCCGGGGGGATCGAGGCACTCTGCCATACGTTCGGGGGGACCGAGTGGTCGCCCCTTTCCATATGGCTGAGATACCCGCCACCCCCTCTCAACACAATCCCCAAAGGAGGGAAACCGGAAACAGTTCTTGAAGTTTTTGGAAGTGGGAGGGAGTGACCCTCCCGGCCGTATTTGTTAAAACAAAAAATTAAAAACATTTAAACATTAATGTACAATTTCATACCACATTGCGATGTTTGGCTAACCTTAACAGATTCTCTAATACAGAGGTTCTCCTAGCCGAACTAACATCCTACAAAACATTTACTTGAAATATTGAAATTGTACATCCTAACGTTTAAGGGCCAACGGCAAGGTCGTAACCGGTGTCAAGATCCCTAACCAGACATACCCCCCCCACTTGGAGGGGCGACAGCACTGAGGCGTACTCAAGTGCAACTACTACCAATTTCCCTTGACTTGACGGGGGCACTTATCAACTCGACGCCAGTTAAAGGTCGTTCGAAGACTCGTGTGAGGTATCTAGAAGGTATCGTAGACCTCCCCCCAACCCCACACAACTTACCGCATCTGCCGTCGCAGATGTCACTGGCCCCGGGAAATTCCCCAGGAGGGGGCTGTAACCCCTCCTACACAGGAAGGGGCCTTGACCGCCTTTCCTCTTCTTTCGGCGACCCATCCTTAGAAGGGACCGCCTCCCCGTTGAGGGGCCAAAGGCCACCTCCCCCGAGCGCTCCCATCCGTGTTGGGTGACGCCCACTCATAGGGATCTTCCAATTAGTGCTCACCGATCATGACCTTACCGCCACAGGCCGGATAGTTGACCGGCTATCCGGACCCCCCACACAACTCCTACCTAAAGGTCATGTTTCAACGATTTTAACCATGCTAAGAAGTCTCCTAAGAGTAACTCATTCCCCACCCACGACAAATGCACACCATCCCCCAAATACATACTGTCATCATTAATACAGCTATGAGAAATAGAATGCAATGTCCTGGAACGGAACAACCTACTCACTTTATTGTTAAGCTTTCTAACAGAATGGTTCAAAGCAGGAATAGAGATAGCCCCCCGCCACACCTTTCGTGGAATCAAATGGGACCATGCAATCGTGCACCCCGGAACTCTCCTCGCCAACCAACTTACAGTGGAAAGCATTGCCTCCAGGAGTAGTCGTCTACCGATGGTGACCAAATCATTGCCCCCAACATGCACTATAACTATAGACGGCGGTGACCTTGTCCGCCCTAACAAACCCTCGAAAAATGTTTGAAACTGGTCAATACAGAGACCGCCCCTTCCGTAGAAGGACATCCTGTACCCGTATTCCCCAGCTACGTGAATCATGTCACCTGCTTTGAATACGTCTGCGGCACGCCTCACGTATGAGTGGCCCACGACCCACACCTCCTTTTTCACAGCCGGTGATGTCTGACCGCTGGCCCGGTGTAGGGTCGACTGCATAGTCCGCCCCGCCTCGTAGGCTTGCGTAACTGAAAACCAAACAAAAACAAGAAGCGTGAGTACATTATTACAGCTTCACAACATGTGCAACCGCACGTATCTTTTATAACAATTGGAGGACCAACGCCCCACTCGTTTCACTTGCTCAACATTAAGACCCCTGGCTGTAGCTTCCGTAGCAGCCCCTATCCGAAAGGAATGGGTCCCAAATTCGCCCGGGTTCAAGCCCGCAGCGGCAATTGACATCGCAAGCACCCGCTGAAACTGAAATTTCGTCAGTGGGGTGGCGTCAGCGTGTCTTAACAAAGTCCCCCCCCATGATGCCACCCTTCGTGCTAGGTAATCCTCTAAACACTTTACCGGACATATGGAGGACCCAGGAATCCTGCGTATGATGACGCAGTCACCCATCCCATCTTGATCAGTCTTGGATTTTACAAAGGAGACAGTCATTGTTTCTCCCCTGATCTGAACGTGTTCCTGGCACAAACCCCCTGCCACATCCAGTTTGTTCCTTGCAACTAGTTCGCTTACCCGCATTGCTCCGTGAAATGCTAGCGTAAAAGCGGCTCGGAACAGCACCGCCTCAAACTGAGATGAACATGTGGCCGGGAGTGTGGCCAACAACTGGGACAATCTATCCAAACCTATCGGGCGCCTTTCATCTACTCTGCGACCCTCAAGGCGTTGCCACCCACGCAGCGCTTTCTGTACAACGAAAGACGCTGTTGGGTCCTGGATAGCGTGTGCTCTGGCAACAAAGGAAATGGCAGCACGATGCCTCTGGGCCGTAGCCACCGATTTCCCAGCCCTACGTAAGGACATCAGGAAATTCACTACCCATTCCTCGTGACCCCAAAGTCGCTCTCTATCACTCCCCAAAAAGGCTAAATAGGCCCAAAACGCCCCTTCGTATGCCTTCCTCGTCCTTGGTGCTAGACTCTCTCCCACGAGGTGACGAAGTTCGGGGCACCGAGAGACCAGAGAGCTTCGGGAAAGGGTGCCGGCTCTGGGTCCGCTGAGGGGAGGAAACCCGAAAAAGCCTGCATTTGAAAACGAGACAGTGCGTCAGCCGCCTGATTCATCACCCCTGGAACATGCTTTGCTCTGAATAGCACGTTCAATTGCATACATAGTAAAACAATTTCCTTAAGCAGTCTTAAAATCAGTTTACAACGTGCTGCCTGACTATTGATGCACTCGACCACGGTCATATTGTCAGACCAAAATATGACAGAGTGATCTTTGAACCCATCGGGCCATGTTCTCAAGGCCACCAAGATGGGAAACAGTTCCAGGAAAGCAATATTACTCGTCAGACCATTCTCATGCCACCATGTCGGCCATCTTTGTGCCGACCATTTCGTGCCGAAGATGGCGCCAAAACCTATGCTTCCTGCTGAATCTGTCCATAGCCCCAGCTCTTCAGAAGACACGGCTGGTTCATTCCAGACGATTCTACCATTGAAGTCCGCCAGAAATGCTAACCAAATACGCATGTCCTGGCGGATCTCGGCCGATAGTCTCGTGCGATGATGGCACTCTTTAAGGCCGACCATCGCTTGGGCAATTGAACGGGAAAAGGGGCGGGCCATTGGTATTACCCTCAGGGCAAAATTCAACTGTCCCACCAACTGCTGTAATTGTTGCAGCGTAACTTTTGATGCATTTATACACACTTGCAGCGCAGCCCTGAACTTCAACACTTTCTCAGCTGGCAAACGGAAACACCCTTCAATGGAGTCCAACTCGATCCCCAGAAACTCGAGGCAAGTCGTAGGACCCACTGTTTTACCCGGCGCCAATGGCACACCAAACTGTTTCATTAACACACAAAATTCGGCCAAGGCCCGGCCACATTCAAGATCCCCGGCTGTCAAGATCCCCGGCTGCCCCGAGAAACAGAAAATCATCAAGGTAGTGCATTACATCTTGGAAACCTGTTTTCTTTGTGAAGACCCATTGTAGAAAACTACTGAATTTCTCGAAATAAGCACAGGATATAGAGCACCCCATTGGCATACACCTATCCATGTAATAACAACCCTGAAACATGAATCCTAGGAGACGCTGGTCGTCTGGGTGTACCGGGAGCAATCGGAACGCTGACTCGATATCTGACTTCGCCATCAGCGCCCCAGGCCCCAGGCGATTCAAAATGGCTACGGCCTCATCGAAGGATGCGTACCGCACCGAACACACTTCTGGATCGATTGCATCATTTACGGAAAGACCTCGTGGAGCTGATAAATTGTGAATCAGTCGGAACTCACCGGGGTCTTTCTTGGGGACTACCCCTAAGGGAGAACAAACAAAATTCTGGACCGGGGGTACACTAAACGGGCCGGCGACCCGACCTCGAGTCACCTCTTTCCGGATCTTATCCTGTACTACGGTCGTATGCTGCAGGACGGAAAGTTGATTTTTACA
Source organism: Lissotriton vulgaris (assembly GCF_964263255.1). Lineage (NCBI taxonomy): Eukaryota > Metazoa > Chordata > Amphibia > Caudata > Salamandridae > Lissotriton > Lissotriton vulgaris. The sequence goes on along the minus strand of NC_141691.1, from coordinate 645,175,119 downwards.
CTTTTCCACACCCTGAAAGTCCCCTACCGGGATGCGGAAACCATACGAAAAACCGTTCCGCAGCACCCCAGCAGAAGTACGATCCGGGTATTCACTGAGCCAGGGAATCATCGCCAGGGTATCAATCGGGGTAGGTAAAGGCGCCCCTCGGACTATATTAGACCTGTTTGGCACCTCCTCTCCCCCCATTATCACCCGTTCTGGCTCTGCACGAGGACTCAGGATGGGACGACCCACAACCACTACATTCATGTTTGAATTTACACGATCCCTGGGGTCTAGTACATTTACCTCTGTTGAAATTAAAGCAGAAACCCCTTTTTCCGGTACTGCCGGCGGGTTTCGAGTAATCGTCGGCACCCGTACCTGATCGAAAGGGCGTCCCCGCATATTGCCGGGAGGATTCGCCAACATTACTTCCCACCAACGGCATTTTCAACATTCCTGACTCCTTCATTTTATCCCAAGTCAAGGAATCATAACAATCCCAGGTTAAACTTTTATTATGCTCCTTTTCCTTTCTGAACAGATTATCGTAACAGAACCAATGATTACCCTGGTGCGATGTCGAGTACCCCATGATTCGTGATTGATAGATTGGGAACTCGGAAAGCAACTCAGGTCTACGTTCCCCCAAGATTGATGTAAAGATTCCCCAAGCATTGCCCCAATTGCCGATATTCTCATTCACTTTAAAGGCGGCCATTTTTGCGCGCCAAACACTCGGATGCATGAGATCCTTCTGACTCTTTACATGCTCTACCTCATAATGATCAACAAGCAGTGAGAAAATGTTCACATACTCCCCCGCCCAAATCTTTTCCTTAATTGCCAAAGGAACATGTTGCCCCAACTTTTCTCTCCGAGAGGGTGTTGACTCATCCCTCGCGATCGGCAATGGCCGCTTACCTGCACCTGACGCTGCCTCTGTGGTCGCAATCGTCCCTGGTGTCTTGTCCCCTACTGCAGCCGGCACGGGCACCTTGGCTGCTTCCCGTTTCTCACGCAATTGCTTTATCAGCGCCTGCGCATCGACAGCCGTGGCGCCCTCGTTACCTTTACCCAACCACGCTGCCAATTGTGCTGCCAGCTCGGGCGGCATATCATCCTCGGACACGGGGGTGACCACAACGGGAATTGGATTCCCCTCCTCCGGCACGGGAGTTGGAGCCTCGAGCGGGGCACTGGGACCCGGGATGTCTTCACCCGCTGCCCCCCTCCTGGGCCTCTTGTTTTTCCCTCCCGGGGCTGCTCCCGCCAAAGGCCGTTTTGGACCCCCTTCCTCATTCTTGTCCACCCGCTTCTTTAGCTCGGACATCTCCTTCATGAGAACACGCAGCATCTGGTCAGTAGTCATGCGCTTTCCCACCTTCTTCGGCATTCTCCAACAAAGTAACTGTAAAACAAACAAGAACGATTAAAACGCTCAAAATTGGCTCTTCGTTCCGTCTCGAGCTCACGTGCAGCGAGGAGGTGCAGCTTCAGAGCACAGGAACAAGAGGATGTCTTCTGGTCTTGCGTCCCTTTTTATCCATCTTCAGGGCGGGCGTAAACCCGCCCCTGCCTGCCCCGAGGGCGTGGCCAGCCGCGTCAGTGTCTAGGCCAGCCCACTCTAGGGCGGGAAAAAAGCGCGCCCCGGCTACGCCGCTTCAGGCATACCAGCCGAGACGCGCCTCCCGCCCGAAATGGCTTCCCGGGGGGATCGAGGCACTCTGCCATACGTTCGGGGGGACCGAGTGGTCGCCCCTTTCCATTTTAGCCCGAACGGCTGAATGGATTTCCACCAAAGTTGGCAAAATTGTAGGGACTGGTAGCCCGATGTGCCTTTGCTATGTCTTAAGATATGTGCTCCAGTGGATTTTTAGTAATTTAGGTTAAAAAAAATATATATATCTAGAGCCGCGCCCCGGACGCGCACCGGGGAGCGCTCAAAGCATGCCACGCGACTTGCGTAGGGAAAGCTGATTGGCTCTCAGGTGTCTGTAAACATTCGAAACTGTCCGCAGCGGCCGCCATCTTGTACCTCAGTAGGATTGAGGTGGAAAAAATCAAAGGGGGTAATTAGCAAAAGGGGGCAGGATACACCCCCCCTGACCCCCTAGGTTTGTTGTGGGGGTCATAAAAGGGCCCCACGGTGCGTGTACGATTTGCGCGGGGGGAGCGCCCGGTACACGCACCGGGGAGCGGACCGGGGAGCGTACCATGGAGAAAAAAGAATGACACTTTTTAAAAAAAAATAGAATTTTTTTATAAATTGGAGGTAGTTCTGAAAATAACTTTTTTTTGTTTTTGTTGTTTTATATTTTTTTTATACTTTTTAAAACGATTTAATATTTTTTTTGGATTTTTTACAGGGGAGAAACAAAAACAGGGACTCAAAAACTGCTCAACAGGAGCAAAAAAATGAGAAAATTTAGGGACGGGGAGAGCATCGGTGTTCCTGTCTCTTCATTGCAATGAGTTCAACGCTCTGCTCCCCATAACAGAGTAGTTCGTCACAGTCCACGCATAAAAATGTTATGCCTGCAAAGACCGGCTGCACGTTAGGGACCATTCTTGCACGTGTTCTTCCTGAAGGTGTTGCTCCACCAGTGGAGGTGCTGCCGCCATCTCTTCGTGCATTCTCTGCCAGCTCCCTGACACTCTCCCTGGAATAATTTTTTGGGTGTCTTCTTTTGACACGCCTAATTAAATTGGCATTTCCAAAGCTATATTTTTTTAGAGGATTGCCTCTGGATAAAATACTGCCACATATTTTACAAGTTACTTTACTTGCATTAACTTTTTTTTGTCCTTCAGGGATGTCATAAAATTTCCAGATGAAGTGGTTCTTTGTTTTCTGGTGAGGAGGGTCCTCTTGCACAAAACCATCTGAATCACTGCTGGATGACTCCCTTGCAGCCATTGCTGTATATCAGGAAATTAATGAGTAGATAATTCACAAAACACCTCTTGCTCTCTCCAAGTGCAAATCAATAGTGAGAGAAATGGATGGGTTTCTCAAAATTTAGAAGAAAAAAATTATTGAACCAATGAAAAGTGTTATTTTCAGGTCACATGACCAGGGGATTCATCATTATGAAACCAAAACTGTTATGAACCAATGAAAAGTGTTATTTTCTGGTCACATGACCCGACGCGCTTACGCTACGTGCCCCGGGGCGCATCCCAGGGGCGGGTCGCGTAAGCGCATCGGACGTCTACGTTGCGCGATCGTATTCACTCGAGTGCTTCCGGGTGCGCTTACGCTGTGCGTATCACGCACACGTGGCTATGCGATACGTCACGATCATGTTTTCGTTCGCGATTTTGGGGCTTACGGGACGCTCCCCGGAGCGCGCCCCGGGGTGCTTTATGAAAGAACGCTCTCGGGGGGGAACCCCGGGGCGCGCACCGGGAGCGCTCCATAGCAAAAAAAAAATATTTAAAAAAATTATTTGGGAAAAATAGTAGGGATTGGTAGCCCAATGTGCCTTTGCTATTCTCAAGTGGTTTTTACGAAAATTAACTTTCAAAAAAATATATATTGTGCTACATTGGGCTATATATATGTTCCTGTCTCTTCATTGCAATGAGTTCAACGCTCTGCTCCCCATAACAGAGTAGTTCGTCACAGTCCACGCATAAAAATGTTATGCCTGCAAAGACCGGCTGCACGTTAGGGACCATTCTTGCACGTGTTCTTCCTGAAGGTGTTGCTCCACCAGTGGAGGTGCTGCCGCCATCTCTTCGTGCATTCTCTGCCAGCTCCCTGACACTCTCCCTGGAATAATTTTTTGGGTGTCTTCTTTTGACATGCCTAATTAAATTGGCATTTCCAAAGCTATATTTTTTTAGAGGATTGCCTCTGGATAAAATACTGCCACATATTTTACAAGTTACTTTACTTGCATTCACTTTTTTTGTCCTTCAGGGATGTCATAAAATTTCCAGATGAAGTGGTTCTTTGTTTTCAGGTGAGGAGGGTCCTCTCGCACAAAACCATCTGAATCACTGCTGGATGACTCCCTTGCAGCCATTGCTGTAGATCAGGAAATTAATGAGTAGATAATTCACAAAACACCTCTTGCTCCCTCCAAGTGCAAATCAATAGTGAGAGAAATGGGGTTTCTCAAAATTTAGAAGAAAAAAATTATTGAACCAATGAAAAGTAATATTTTCAGGTCACATGACCAGGGGCTTCATCATTATGAAACCAAAACTGTTATGAACCAATGAAAAGTGTTATTTTCTGGTCACATGACCCGTCGCGCTTACGCTACGTGCCCCGGGGCGCATCCCAGGGGCGGGTCGCGTAAGCGCATTGGACGTCTACGTTGCACGATCGTATTCACTCGAGTGCTTCCGGGTGCGCTTACGCCGTGCGTATCACGCGGACGCGGCTACGCGATACGTCACAATCATGTTTTCGTTCGCGATTTTGTCGCTTACGGGACGCTCCCCGGAGCGCGCCCCGGGGCGCTTTATGAAAGAACACTCTTGGGGGGGAACCCCGGGGCGCGCACCGGGAGCGCTCCATAGCAAATAAAATGTATAAAAAAAAAGAAATTGGGAAAAATAGTAGGGATTGATAGCCCAATGTGCCTTTGCTATTCTCAAGTGGTTTTTACAAAAATTAACTTTGAAAAAAATATATATTGTGCTACATTGGGCTATATATATGTTAGAGCCCAAATGTAGCCCAAATGTAGCCCAATGTAGCCCAATGTAGCCCAAAGAGGGCCACCAGAGACAAAAAAAGCAAATGTAGCCCAAATATTAGCTATATGTAGCCCGACTGTAGCCCAATGACAGAATGTACCAGAATGTTCTAAAGAACAACTAGAGCGCTAACAGTCTTACTTATAAAGTGAGACTTATAGTTAGGAATTAGCATTAAAAAAAACTATGAAATTCACTGAAAAAACCATAGGTTTCACACCAATTATAGTTAGGAATTAGCATTTTAAAAACCTATGAAATTCAGTGAAAAAAACATAGGTTTCACACCAGTTATAGTTAGGAATTAGCATTTAAAAAACCTATTAAATTCACTGAAAAAAACCATAGGTTTCACACCAGTTATAGTTAGGAATTAGCATTTAAAAAACCTATTAAATTCACTGAAAAAACCATAGGTTTCACACCAGTTATAGTTAGGAATTAGCATTTAAAAAACCTATTAAATTCACTGAAAAAACCATAGGTTTCACACCAGTTATAGTTAGCTGGAAGTTTTACTCGCATAAAACCATTGAAATTCCCATGTTATAGTTAGATGGACTCACTATAACTTGCGCTTGCAATGCACTGCTGATGACGTCACATATTAGATCACTCATGACATGGTCAGTGACATCACTCATGACATCACTGATGACATCATCCTTGTGACAGAGTGACAGAGCTCCTTTCAGTGTAATGTAACCCATGAAACACATATTCAAAAATAGAAATTAACATTTTCAAAAATATGGAGATACACATACCAGTTACAACAACCAATTCAATAATTCCGCCATCTATATACACATCCACTCATTCACCAACAGTTCTATATAGTCACTCATACATATACTCACTCATCATATGTAGTGATACACCTGTACATCCTGTTGCACACCAACAGTCATCCAAAAGTTACTCTCACACATACTCACACATGCAAGTAAACTTTCGAACATCCATTTATTTGCATATACAGCTAAACACACACTACCACCTTACTGCTTAGGAAACTTACACATACTTACTCTCTTAAACAATCACTTATAGAAACACATACTTATTTAAACAGGAACTCTTACAATCTCTTACTCTCACATATACTCACTTATATACATCAATATTCACATATACTAGATTAAAACATATGTAGTTACTGATAAAGACACTAGTGAGACAATCATTCACTCAGTAACACACACATATACACACTCATCCACCCATACAGTCCTGCACATATGCTGTCTTCAAAACACATACAAAGAGAGAGTCAGTCATACATGCATCTATGTGATAAGTAATACCCCCACCGAACAATACAAACACTCATACTGATACTAAAAAAAAATCTAATAACCCATATACATACACATGTACCTACTCACCAACCCATGCAGCCACTTATAAACAAAGTGAAACACTAATACATATATTTAATTATTTAAACATTTCTCACTAATATATGTATTCACTAAGATACACTTAATAAGCCAGTTAACCAATCATTTTTTTTTCAAAAAAACATCCATTTAGACACTTATTTAAACATTTATTCTTCCATCAACTTTTACATATACATATATAAAACATATAAATTTTTCAGAAAGGCAAACATTCACTGGATGGTGTCATCAGTGATGTCATGAGTGATGTCACTGACCATGTCGTGAGTGATGTAACATGTGACGTCATCAGCAGTGCATTGCACGCGCAAGTTATAGTGAGTCCATCTAACTATGACGTGGGAATTTCAATGGTTTTATGCGAGTAAAACTTCCAGCTAACTATAAATGGTGTGAAACCTATGGTTTTTTCAGTGAATATATATATAGATATAGATATAGATATAGATATATATAGAGATATATATAGATATATATACTTGTAATTCAATAGGGGGGCAACTGTAGATAAATAGCTCTGATGGAATATTTACTTATTATGCAGTCCCTTATATACATGATAAAAACATAGAATAATGTAACTATCAGTAATATGTACATTTGTTTCGCAGCACTAATGAATATCTATATATATATTTTGTCTTTTTTAAACATAATTATTCCTCATGTTTATTCAAAGCAATACACATATATAGGTACATATCTTTAGTACAAATAAATGTTTCTTTACAGAGGGATATGCTGTATATTTTTGTTTGCATGTGTTGCTTAGGTGGGAAAGAGACAATTTTTGAGTAGTCTTCTGAAGATAAGGTTGTTAACTGTAGATCTTATGTTGGGGGTAAAGATGTAAATCGTTTGGCTGCTTGTTTCTTGGCATTTTGAGGTGATGTGCCAATCTAGAGTGGAGGTTCCTTTGTTGAATGTATTTGATGATGTTATTCCTGGTGAAGAGCTGTCCAGTTCCATATATTTCTCTGTGGGTGATACAAAGCAGCTTAAATGTGGATCATGTGGCAACCGATAACCAGTGCAGGGCTTTCAAGGAAGGGGAGATGTGGTCTTGTGGTGTTATATGTAAGAGTTGTCTGGCAGACTAGTTCTGAATCTGTTTTAGTCTTTTCATGGTCGGTAAAGGTGATCCGTGGTAGAGGCTATTGATGTGATTGAGTTTGGACAGAATAAGGACGATACTGCAACCCATTTTAATGTTCCCAGCTAGAGAAGTTAATAAATAATTTTTTCTACTAGCCAGGGAATTATTAATTTGCTCTCACATATTTAGGTCCCTACACTTTTCACTGTCCTCACACCACACATAGCCTATCGTCACAATACTAAGTGCTCCCGCTTAGCTCGTAGGTCGCAGCACGCCCCGCCCCGTAGAGGGACGGGAAGACCCCTATGATGAAGCATGACACTAAGGGACTCTTAGTGTGTCAGGGGTATTTTAAAAGTACATAGTGCTCCTCGTTTGCCATCAGCAAAGAGAGCCACTCTCACAAACCTAGATAGATAATCACAACAAAAATGTAAGGTTATTCACTTTTTGCACATTGATAGAATCCTACTGTTTAATTATACAATTTAGGAGGGTGATTCTATCCTTACCTCTACACTTCCTCGACTGTCGTTTTGAATCATTAAGGACGATAGTAGCCTGGATGGACCTTGTGTGGAAATCCCAAATAGGGGAAGATTTGTTGCAGTGTTTTAATACTAAGAAAGCTTGATCTTGCTAGTTTATCCTTTGTCATTCTGAGTTTTCTTACTTCCTTCAATAATTTAGGCGATGTTCCCAGATCATCAGGCCAGGTGGTGAATGGGTCAAAAGGTTTCCAATCACGACACATGAGTATTTCTGTTTTGGAAGCATTCAATTTGGGATGGCTACCCATCATCCACTGATCCATTGCTCTGAGACAACTGAAAATTGGAGAGTCTCTATTGTCTTTGGGCATTCCAGTTGTAGGAGTATTTAAGTTTCATCTGCATAGTTATAGCACATGAGGTGAAATTGATTGATCAGAGCCGGTAACTTTGTGTGGATGTTAAAAAGCCTGAGGGAGATGAAATAGCCTTGTGGAACCCTTTCTTTTGTGGAGTACGATTTGGATGATGAAGGTGGGATATGGGTGACATTAGTTCTGTTGCGAAGAAGTGATGCGATCCAGTCTAGAGCAGTCCTCTCTATGCAGGCATCATAGAGTCTTTGTATCAGAGTGCCATGGTCAACTATGTCAAAGTCAGCCAAGACGTCCAAGAGAAGTAGTGCAGCAGCCCTGTTCTGGTCAACTGTGTTCTTCAGGTCATCCCAGATGACAAGGAGAGCAGATTCTGTGCCTCTTCCTGGACAGAATCCTGTTTGAAATTCTGAAAGTGTGGTATTCTCTTCAATGAGTTGTGACATCTGGGCGAACGCTGCTCTTTCTGTTAGTTTGCCTAGGAAAGGTCAATTTGTAATCAGTCTATAGTTGTCAGAGTTCAGCGGGTCCAAGTTTGTTTTCTTCAGTAATGGGAGTATGTATGACTTTTTGAGCTCTTCTGGAAATATTCTGGTAGTTAATGAGTTGTTGATGATTCTTCTTACTGGAGTGGCAGCGGAGGTTGTTAGAAGTATTGTCTTGAAGGTTTGTGGTGGACACAGGTCAGCAGGGCTTTCGGCAGGCCTGTTTGCTTTGACAAAGTCCATAAATTCATTGTGTGAAATGTGTTGGAAGAAACGGAGAGGCTGAGCCAGAGTATTCTTGGATTGTTGTTTTGTAAAAGGGTCAGTGCTGGTGCTTTGTCTTTGTTTTAAGTATGAGTCCAACGTGTCTGCTTTGGCCATGTAATGATTTGCCAGTTTTTCTGTGAAATCTTGAGTAACAGGAAGAGCTCCTTCTAGGCAATTTGTTTCATGAAATTCATTGAGTATTTTATAGAGTTCTTTATTTGCACATTCAGCATTTTGAATTCTATCTGAATAGTATATTTATTTGGCTTTTTTGATAGCTGGTTTGCACATACTGTTATGAGTTTATCACTACTAGAACAGGTACACCATAAAAGTTCCGATTTTTAAATACACTGCTACTGTCCTGTGGTCGTTTTAGGGCCCACCTTGGGATGACTTACATGTCTTAAAAAAGAAGGTGTTGTCCTGGCAAGAGTTTTTTTGCCAAGTGAAATTGACAGTCTAAAACGGCACACAGGCTGCAATGGAATGACTGTTTTACAGGGATACATCAGTGGGTGGTACAATAAGTGCTGCAGGGCCACTAGTAGAATTCCATTTACAGGCTGTGGGTACAGATAGACCCACTTTACTAGGAACTTAAATGTGCCAATGAAATGAAATCCAATTTTAACATGATTAGAGGAGGGAGCATAAGCTCTTTACCACAGGTTAGCAGTGGTGAAGTGCACAGACTCCTAAGGCTAACAAAAACAAAACTCAGGAAACAGGAGGGGAGAAGGCAAACAGTTAGGGGTGACCCTGCAGAGAGCTTCAAGTCAGATACAAATAAATAATGCATGCATTTGTTTGAATTAAAATTGTTTCGTGCTTGGAAGAATTACTTAATCCGTGATCCTGGGAAATGTTCTGGGATCATATCACACCTTTGGGAAGCCTGGTTTCTGCAGTATGTTTCTTTTTGCATCATGTGAATTTAAGAACATGAAATACATTTTTAATGTGCCTGTGTTGTTCATTTTACTTTGTCCTCATTGTACCAAAATTAGGGCTGTACGCAATTTCGTAAGTCTTATGTAATTCCCTAATGTTGCAATACATGATGCAAAAGACGTTTTTGACATTTCAAATAATTGAACATTTCCTTTAATATTGGTCTCAAAATAGGCATTTTTACCTCAAACAAAGTCTTCTGTTCTTGTCTTACTTGCCTTTCATACGTGAGGTATACCCTTGAAAGGAAATGTATTTGGCATAATATAAGTATTTTCGTGAAAATGTTACATGTTCAAGAAAATAAAATTCTCAGATTTTGCACATGTTTAAACAATATGTTTTTCTTTAAAAGTCGAAGAAACTCGAAAGTGCTCTGTCTATCGATTAAGTAATCTGTTGTAGTGTACACTGACAGGGAGACTGTGTTTAAATTAAAAAAATGAGCTAGGTAGACAAAATGGATGGCACGTTATCCTCGTGCTAAATTTAGATTTTTTACGGCGTTACACAGCATACATCAATGTGTGTAACCATAATGTTGAGAACTGCTATTGCGAAAAATAGCGGATATTGCATTTTAATAGTCTAGAAAGGAATGCGTATCTCGTATTAGCCAAATTAGTCCTGAAATATTTACCATCATACAACTGCATGGCTTTCATCTAATTTTAGCGGCTCACGGACAGGATGCGGTTTCTGAGCATCAAAGAAACCCACATTTCACTTCAAATAAAACTTGTACTGGCAAGCTGAAAGCAACAATCACGAATGTTATGTTAACCTTAAACCATTCAACTCTCGTCATTCACTATCAGATCTCTGACAGGATGCTCATCTCTCTCGCCACGGCGGAGGCATCCCGCCCTCCTTTGAAGAAAGCGTAAGAAATGCAATGCACATCAGTGAACTACTTAACTGTATTTCTCATCAATAAACATGTCTTGGATATTTACAAATTGTCTAACGCTGAGGATCTAAAGGAGAAACAAAATATTACATGATACAAGACATTATAGAAATTATCCGAGTAAAAATCACAAAGCTCTGGAGGTCCTAAATATTCTAAGTATTGGTCCTTTTTGGGAGGGGTTCGAGGGGCTTTGTAAAGGGCAGGCGAGATGCAAAACCAAGTCTGTATGACACAACTGCGTTGCATTTTACATGCTTACAATTGAATATCAATTATTTATATTTTCAAACACAACGAGATTATGTGCTGTGCATCGAGTTCATATGAAGTGCCGAGGCAAGATTTGAGCAGGGCCCAGATCACAACAGTTTTGGGTGCCGCTATTTCGTGTCCTGGACAAGACCCAAAACAGCAGAATAGTAAAAAACAAAAAGTGCAACACGACAACCCCCGTCCAAATTATATCACATTCGAAAAACACGCCACACAAAATAGCAGCACAAGCAACAACAGAGAATATCCACCAACACAATAACATACCTCACCACAAATTTGTGTCGTAATTAGATTTATATAAAGTTTATCACTTCGATGAGGTATTGAAGATCTTTATGGAGAGTACCACCCTAATACGAAATTCAAGATTAGTGGTTAATCCAGTGGTTATTGTTGGTTATTTTAGAATTAGTGTTGGGTTGCCCCCCTCCCACCCATAAAACACAAAACACTGCATTGCTCCAAGTTTGTCATGGTAGATTAGCCTAACAGGATGGTAGATTTGATCACTAGTGGGGTCTATGTAAGTTATTGCACATGGTTGGTGGTACATTCATTCTTGTTACATATTACCACTTGTGGAAACCGGCTTTTCTAGCAGTTGAAAAGGTGTTTTCCCCAAGGACTGCCTTAACCTACCACCAATGAAATAAAACAGCACCAGTAATAAATATTTTGTGATCCGTCCTCTAGTATAAAACACGTACTTGCAGTGCTCACTTTGCGTATATGGGAAAGTCTCCAGATTAGAGTCGGGAGCATAGACACTAGACTCCATATCAATTATCAACCCTGCAATGGTTGCTCGGTGAGTTTCTCATTAAACACCACATAGTATGTAACCTGCTGATGCTCAGTATGAATAGTTCCAACACATAACGAGGGTCGTCCTTTAGAAGCACAGACACACTAGCAAAAAATAACTAAGAACACAATCAAGAGGAGTACATCTAAAATCAACATCTTTTTTATTAAATTTTTTAAGTATAATTTCCCTATAGCTACTACGAGCATTGCAAAATGCAATTATTTCAGCTGTCTAACATTTAGTTGCAAGCTGTGTTTCAACAGATATCAGCATTTTGACATTTATTAGTCACTTCACAAGATCGAACATGCAATCATCACATGGATGTGTGTATTGGTGGCCATTTTGAAATGTGATTTCTTAAACACAAATGCAATGTTAACATTGCTGGCCAAGTGAGCTTGTGTGTCTTGATGCAGGTGCTTAAATGGCATTGCCACCAATATTGGCAAAGGCAATGGTTCAGCATTTTACAATTGAGACCTATCAGCTTTGCCGTAGTTTATCTCAACTAGGCCCAGTGGTGTGTAACTATTTTTCCTCTGTTATCTGCTTACAATGTTATTGTTTTTCTATTAAAAAAGTGTTTAAAGTTATTTGCCGGGAACTGTCTAGTAATAACTGTTAGAAAAATTGTTCTATTTCGTATTTTTATTGATATTATGCACATGTTGTTTTTTTATATATATATTTCAAAGTTTAAAATTCAATTACTTGAATAAAAGTGCTTTGGAAAAGAAAATTTATATATTCCGTGGAGCACAGTGGCATGGCATATATTTCAGTAAATTACTGTAATGGACTAAGTGTCATTAGTCAATGAATGTTTTCCTACAAATTGAAATAACCCATTTCGTACTTATACTGAATTAGAAACATTATTAAAAGATACTACCTCATTGGAAAACTGAAACGGGCAATGGAAAGGTATTTCCCTTTCCCCATAAAGAATACCTAAGGTTCTAAGCAGTTCTTGTCTAGAGCATGAGTTATGGTTACTTCATTTAACTATAACTAGTTTATTTCAGTTTTCTTTTAGTTTAAAATGTTATGCTTAAACTGTCCCCTGAGGAGAGAGCCCACTCCCTCCGGTCACCCAAGGCCCAAACGTTTTGCCTTCACCCCCCTATTTTGTTGAATTTGTGTTTGTTGGCTAGGCTGTGCACTTTACCACTACTACCCAGTGCTAAAGCGCTTGTGCTCACTCCCTACAAAATGTTAAAATTGGCTTACACATCATTGACATATTTAATATACTTATAAGTCCCTAGGAAAGTGATATACCATATACCCAGAGCCTATAAATTAAATGCTACTTCTGGGCCGGCAGCACTGAATGTACCACCCACTTAAGTAGCCCCTTAAAGCATGTGCCAGGCCTGCCATTGCAGCTTGAATGTATTTCTTAACTGGCAATTAAACTTGGAAGTATAACTCCCTTGCCAAGCCTTAAACCTCTCTTTTATTGCATATCAGTCACTCCTAAAATAGGCCCTATCTATGAAGGATTTTAGGTCACGATTTTGAATGTGCATCTTTTAGAAAGTTGGCATTTTCCTGCACTAACTATTCCTGGGTCACATAACTGTGTGTAGTTGTCAGTTGGATTTTATTGTTTCTTCCTAGACAGTCACACTAGAGGGATTAGGTGTGCCTTGATATGCCATAAGCTGAATAGGTTGTGCCCTGCCTTCACACAAAGGACATCTCAGCACTATTCATGGGATCAACTGTCCCAACAAGCCCACCGGCCGCCGCTTGCTTCAGTGGGGAATGGAATGATAGGAGTGCCCCCGCGCTGTGCCACTGACCGCAGAACCTTTGTTTAGTGACCTAACCTGCTGCAGAGATCGGTAGAGGCGGGCAAGACACACAAGCATGTACCATTTTGTGATTTCAGAGTGCACCGCTTGAGCCTTGCGAGGGTGACTCCTAAGGGGAAGACACAGATAACTCTGGGACGAGGAACAAACGCTGTGCCCACAATTGCCCCTAAGTTAGCGGTTGCACCTGATATAGAGATCAAGCCGAGAGACTTGGTTGAGGCCAATTTATTCTTTGCAGAGCCTTCTCAGGGCAGTGCCTGACTTCAAGATCGCGACTGGGACCAGTCTTGACCACCTCCGAGGGGGACTCTGGAGGCTCCAGGCCACTCGTAAACTGAGCTGTTGGGGCATCCCTTCTGATCCCCCTTTACATAGGCGCTCCATCCTGGGGGCATTTCAAGGACGTGATGTCTACTGTACGATCGGGCCAGTAAACCGCCTGACTCTTAGATGGTGACCTCCCCCGTTCAGCCCGCTGTCTTCTCCAGCTCTCTGGCGTCTGCCTCTCCTGACTATTGAGCCTCCTGCTGATGGCGCCTTGATAATCACTGAAACAATGTCCCCATGCCCATCTGGATTTTGTTTGAATAGTGGGTTTCTCATCTCTTCATCTCCCAACCGGACATCCGGCTCAGCCTTTCCCCATCTCCCTGTTTTGTCTTCCTTCCACCCCACCCCCTGACAAGGGAGTCTGAGCATTATGGCTGATGCCCGGTGCCAAACAGCTATAGAGGAGATCGGCACTGGTTCATCCCCTTGACCGTCACCTACCCAGCCGGACATTGAGCACAGTTTCTCCCCGTTCTCCCAGTTTTGTCTCCTTCCTCCCCCTCCCTTTGACAGTGGAGTACAAGCATTATGGCCAACGCCTAGTGGAGCTGCCAGACAGCTATAGAGGAGATTGGCCCTGGTTCTTCCCCTTGACCATCACCTACCCAGCCGGACATTGGCCACAGTTTCTCCCCGTCTTCCTGTTTTGTCACCTTCCTCTCCCTCCTCTGACGAATTTACCTTAACACTGCTTTTTAATCCTATGTTTGATTATGCTTCGTAACAAATGTAACTTGTAACCTGTAATTCACTGATCCTCATGTAAAGCGCTCTGATACCTAAGGGTCTAGCCAGCGCTATATAAAACTCAATAAATAAATAAAAAAATCTTTACCAGACTGAAGTCAGGTCAGGGGAGGCAGGAAACTTCAAGCACTTCAAAAGTAATTCTCTAGAACTTATTAATACTTCAAAGAAGGCCATAGGTATAAAACTATGACCCTTTTACCCACTCTTCAGTTCACTTTCTGGAATGTGGAAAAAGTATCAGAGTACAGTTTGTTGCTGTAGTCTGCAGTTTACTTAGAAGACTGTATTGCTGCACCGGGAAGGACTGCTGTGTTGCCTGAACCCTCAGAGGATTGCTCTGCTGCTTGCAACCTGTTCACTGCTGAACCGAAGAGTACCAGAATGACTCCAAGGGCCAGTTCACTTGCCTCCTGATCAGAGCCTCAGGGACAGAAAAGGCTAAAACCATCTTGCACTTGCACTTGGACCCAGACTGAGTGAGTCTTAACCCCTCTAGTTGTGCCCATCCAGTCCCCGGACTATCGGTGGTGGCGCTAAAGGGCCCCAAAAAGCCAAAATTCAAAACTTGAAAAGTTTGGGCTAAAATCTGCACTGAGAACTGAGAGAAGACTGGGACCAACCTGCTTGTTGATCTGCTGAGGTAAATTGTCAGTCCATCTTATTTCATGGTATTTTCTGTTCGTTCTTCTCTGCAGCATCAAATCTTATTCAGGGGTCCATAGGCAAAGGTGTACCTGACCACATGGGCCTCTAGGGGCTACAGCGCCCAGCTTCTTCCCATTGAAGATTTTTGATTTCCAAGAAAGAGACCAGGACGAAATGTAGAATTCTTTTTATTTTTGTCCTCTTATGCCATCTTTGTTTTTGACTGAAACCTCCAGACTTCCCTCTTATTATCCGATATCCTGTCCTATTTGGAAGAATAAGAGATACCAGCATTGCCGTCAAAGCGATAGGGGTATTATCTACCACATCAAGAGCCAGATGTAGGTAAGTTAAATTTACCTATTCGAAAGTACCGAATTTTACCAATTCAGTATTTTCGAATCGGTAAATGCTATGTGGGTAATTAATCGGTAAAAAATACCAAATCGTTAAGATTCGGTAATTAGCGATTCGGTATTAGCCATTCAATCCTATGGGCCTGGAGGCCCATTGGAATGAATGTCAATTACCGAATAGGTAAATACCGTTTCGGTAAATACTGAATCAGTAAATACCGGTTCGTTATTTACCGAATCGGTAAATATGCCCCCTACATAGGAAAAGTCTATTACCGGTCGGTAACGGCCGATTTCTACCGTTACCGACCGGTAATAGCCTTCCTACATCTGGCCCCAAATCCCCATGTGGCCGTAATCATTGGACTGTATCAAAACTTATACCATCTTCAAAGTCCAATTTTCAGGTGTTATTGCCCCTTCTTTCCAGCCAGAATGTCAAAGGCTTCCATAACTCAGTCACTTTTTTTGATGAAGAGCGCTCTGTCTCCATCTCATATACATAAAAGAGTCAATCAAGCCATTCTGATTTTGACCGTAGTCTCGAATGAATCCAGTGTTTACATATCAACCTTTTTCCCAGAAGTATTAGATAAAATACTAACTTATTACCAAAATCCAGTGTAGCTTTCGCCTTCTGTAGCAACCCAAAAGAAATTAGTTCAAGACTTACCTATAACTGTGTAAGCAAGAGGTCTGTCTTGAACGTACATACATCCTTCAAAAGTTCTGGATGGAGGGACAGCTGACAAACATGTGGATATCATCAGTGTTCATTAACGGGCATTTCTTACAATAGACCTCTTTTGCTCCTTTTAATTTTGCTAGTCCTCTCTGTGACCAGTAAGCTCTACGAAAATAAAATAAATGTCTTTGCCCTAAATATGCTGGTTTGACTAATTTATATATTAGCCAAAAAAGATACTTGCCACAAATATTCGGTGTTTGTAGATGACATTATATCACCCCATATCCAAGTTGTTAGATTTCTTCCTTTATCTTGATTGTCCATAATCCGTTTATACCAGGTTGACTGGGGTTGAGTGCTTGCAATGTTTAACACTCCGTCCATCATCCCCTTTGGTTTTGCTTTGTTCGCCCTAAGTTGGCAGAGTATGACGTGGGTTCCTTGCTCACTTTGCCATGGGATTTGAGCTAGCCTGGCTGATGAATGCTGATTAGCCAGAAACCGGCCCCAGGATGCTTGTTTCCGGTCCAGGGAAGACATGGCTTGGCAGTTCGGGCTGGACTGTTCCCATGAGGCACAGGGTCAGACTGATTTGCATATGGCCATGTCTGAACTGTGGTGGCGGAGTGAGCTAAAGAATGATGATGGATTATACCCAGATCAGTTGACTGGGGGTGAGTGCTTGCAATCTTCAACACTTCGTCCATCATCCCCTTTGTTTTTGCTCTATACCAGGTTGCTATCATCTTCTTTTGTTACTTGCTTGTAATGAGATGCTCTTCCAGATCATTTGTTCCACTTTATACTCTCCCACTGACTGGGCCCAACTCTGTAGTTGTAGAAATTTTTACTTGGACGCCGTCAACTTGGTAATTCGTTGGAACAGATCCCAATGACATAATTGTCCCTCTTAATAGATGAGGCCCCATTCGGTAATGCCAGATTCTCTTAGACTCACAGCCAACCTGTCTTTTAAAAATTCTGGGGAGCCCGGAGAATCTCACAATGGCCCATACTTACTATAGTTTCGGAAGTTTGTTGTACGTCAAATTTATTCCCACAATTGCGCTGCTGTCTGCAACACCTTTAATTTGAGTATTTCTAGTGTCTGAACTTAAACATAAATTTAGGTTCACCAGTTCCCACTTCCTTTAGCATGATCTCCCAAAGCCTCTCACTCCCTGTCCCTACTTTATCAGATGGGAGAAATGTAAAGTTTTTCAGCTGAAAGGCCAATGCATATAGTTGGAAGTCTGGTAATGCAATACCTCTTTTGTTATACTTTCTCCGCAGCTTCCTTTTGCAAGTTTTATTCCCTTTTCTGCCCAAATAAAGAAATCTACCCTGCTATGGAATTGTTCAAACCATACACTCTTAAAGTGCCAGTGTATCATACTAAAAAGAAATGTAAATTTAGGGAGAATTGACATTTGAACTAAGTTAGCCCTCCCAAAATTTTTAATGGGAGATGTGACCAACCAACTAGTGACCTATTCATTTCCACCATCATTTTATCAAAATTTAACTCTGCCAGTTTTCCTAATGAATGGCCCTCCTTTAAACCCAAGTGTTTTATCTTGTTTTGTATCAAATTGCGCCTCCCCTCCTTATTCCAAACCATTTCTTCTGTCTTGACTGGATTTGCCTCACACCCCACAACCTTCCCGAACTCTACCACCAGTCGATCTAGGCTCTCAAGAGTGTGTTGGCACTAGATTTTGTGTATACATTATTACATCACCGGCGTATAGGGAGAGGCCAAGAAACATACTGAAAGGGTGTGCTTTGTTGTTCCATCCTTATCATTTCTGCAAAGGGTTCAACGTATAAATTTAATAGCAGCGGAGAGAAGGGGCAGCTTGTCTAGCCCTCCCTAGCTATTTTAAAACTAGAAGTTAAGTTTCATTGAGCAACATTTTTGCCACAGGGGCTTTATATATCCTCCGTATGGCCCTGCAGAACTTATCACCCTTATTATAGTGATTCATCGAGGGAATACAGAAGTTGTCAATTCACCCTATCAAAACCCTTAGTGGCTTAGAGTTGATTGATTGCAAGAGGTACTTATTGTTACAGAACCAAATCAATCGTGTGTATAAGTTCATGACTTAACTGGTGCATACATCTACCGTTCATGAAACCTTTCTGGTCTTCTACTACCAGTCACCTTACTCAGTCTGCTCGCAAGAATACTAGCATAGAACTTACAATAGCATTTTAAAAGTGATATTGGTCTTTAGTGCTTGCAGGACGTTGGATCCTTCCCTATTTTTAAGATTACTGTAACCACTGTTTCCTCCCAAGATTTTGATAGGGGTGCTCCATCTTCCCAGATCCCTGCAAAGAGTTGAGTCTGTACTGGACATAGGGTATCACTAAGTTTGAAAAAAAATTGTTTGGGAGCCCACCTGGACCAGCTGCGTTATTTTCTTTTCCTTTTTTTATCACTAAATGGAGCTCATTCTGGTTTATATCTTCTTCTAGAATTTCATTTTCCGTGCTTGAAAGTTTCTCCACTATCTGACCCTCTAGCCAACTATTAATCTGAGCCTCAGAACATGCACACTGTTCATAGCTCCCCAAAAAAACCCACAAAGACTTGCTCCATCTCCTGTCTTTCCCCTGGATTATTTCCTGTTGCCCTACATATTATCTCATGTATCTCATTTCTTGTAGCTTCTGTTTTGTTTTCCACAGGAGGAGTTTCCCCTCACTTTCGCTAAACTCAAAATGTGCTAATTTACTGGCTTCCTAGCTTGCTGGTACCCTACTTTCCAACGTAGTAATAAGAGAATGTTTATGCTCTGAGATTTCCTTCTGCCACTTCTCAATAAGATCTTCCTCTCATGTTGATTTCTACACTTCACCTTAAATATTGTTATCCTTTGTTCCAGTTCTTCAACCCTTTTCTAATATTCCTTCATCTTTTGTGCTGAGATGCTAATCATAATCCCCCTTATACATGCTTTATACATATCCCAAACAATATGTTTGGCTACTGATGTGTTGTTAATCGCAAAAAAGAAGTCAATCCTAGAGTAATGTTTCGATTTTTGGTTATGGAAGGTATATTCCTTTTTGCTCTATGCAGTTCCCTCCAAATATTGAATAATCCAAACGGTCTCATCAGAGATTTAATGTATGTTTGCATTTTGGGGGTAAACTTTGACCAATGGTTACTAGATCTATCCAGATGATAGCCCATTACTCAAGATCCTTAGACCACATAATTGGAGTTTGAAACTGGATCAGCTCTGAGGCCATAGCTTGCAAGGGCTCCATATCATCTGTGTTTGGGCCATAATATCCAACTAGCGTATGGTGTTTATCGAATATTCTCAAAATGGCAATGGCCCTTCTCCCCTCTTATCCACTTTCCACTTCAAGATTAATAACTCTGTTTTTTTGTTAATATGATAACTCCTTTAGTATGACTATTTTCTTCAGTACAATCCAATATGACCAATCCAGCTCTGTTGTTTACAAATAACTAGGCATTCTGCTTTAGATAAGTGTGACTCCTGGAGTATTATTGTTTGAGCTGGGGCATCCTTAAGATATTGAAAGATTTTCCCTCTCCTACTTCTAACCCATAACCCATTAATTTTCCAGGACAGGATCTGTATGCCATTATCACCTATTGTATCTTACAATTTAGCCTTTGTAATACTTGATATCTTTCATATCAATTATCGCAATGGAACATTTGTTTTGTTTTTTCCCTCTATGCTCCCCACCCCATGCTCTTTTCACCCGCCCCCCTTTCCTGGAGAACCATTCCCCTATCTTCCTTGGGTAACCTAACCACTTTGGCCCTAACAGGGAGAGAGGCTTAAATGATAAAACCTATCGTATAAGAAAAAAGAAAAGGAAGAGAAGAGAAGGCCAATATAATTGAAAAATTAATCATAAAGCAACTTTTTTCCTGGGTATACCAAATAAGGCCAAGGTTCTGATTGGAGGGGAGGAGACATAGCCTGCCCCTAAGCCTTATTTCGTGTAATCTAAATTCATTGTAAGCTTTTTGAATAATACATCAGCCCTCTTCATGGTCTCTAAAATTGTACATTTTATTGTTTATCATCGCTCGTTGGGTGGCCGAGAATTTCAGCAGGGCAGTTTCTCCTGTCTTCCTGAAATCATCCATTCTTTTCCCAAGCTCCCACTGCCTATTTAGATTCGAGAGACATCTTATCAGATATTGAAAGAAAGCCCCTCTCCAGTCAACCCCCCTGCTTTCAGGGCTGTATTTAGGAGTTTATCCTTTATGGAATACTTAAGGAAGTTCACTATAATTCTGCAAGGCTTTGTTTTGCCTGTGTCTTTCTTAAATGGATCATAATGTATCCTTTGGATAACCTGCATCAGATTCTCAACCGACCACCCCGGCCCCCCTGGATTTGAGCAGGTTGGTTATTAACATTTTGATGTCCTCCTTCTCACTTCGTTCAGTCACATTTATGATTCTGATGCTGTACGTCTTGCATTGCTTTCTAAAGATTCCAGTTTATCCTGATTCTCCTTAAGTTTAAACTTAAATTTGTTTAGATCTTCCATATCCGTCATTGTGCTTTCTTGCAATTGCAAAACTGAGGATTCTAATGCCTGCATTCTTTGAGATAGAGACTCAAGCTTTTTCTGCTAACCTCTTGCAAACATCCTGGCTCTCCTTCCAATTTTCTTGAGACGTGGCAAACCCGCTTCTGACTTCTGCTGCCAGAAATGTCATTTATTGCTCAAAGAGTTTATCTGTGGGACAGATACAGTGGGAAAATGCAAGGTTAACCTGATTGATCTGTCCCTTCCATTTGGGATATAAAGCTGTAATTGCGTCCTGCTTCAGTTGACTCTATTAATGCCCCCATTGTTTTTTCCACTAAAAGATTTAATTCCTGGTATCTACCCTCGTTGATATCATCCCCTGCTAAACACTGATATCTGTTTGAGCTCACAAGAATCCGACAATTCCCCTGCCTACCCATTCTGATCTAGCGGTGGTGTGATATCACTGGTTTCCTTATCCGATGCCTCAACCACCATTGCTATCGACATGGCTCTAGCAGGGTTCAGGGGAGAAGCAGAGGCGGCATCCACCAACTGTTGACTTATTTCAGAGCCTTTTTCCTGCAACCTGAAGTAAGATCTCTTCGAAGGGGTAATTTTTAAGGCCTTCGTATTTGGGGTTGGGAGCATCCTACTCTCTCTTTGAGTACGAAAAGACCTAGATGGATCTTGCACCTATGATTTATATGCTCCCCCAGCTACCTCCTGAGGTGCAGCGGTTATATCCTTTTTTTTTCATTAGTCCCATAAATATTATTTTGGTTGAGGACGCTTCCACCTCCTTCTCAGGATGGGTAATCTCTTTCAAGAGGTTAAAAAAAGTCAAACCCCAGCACTCCCTAATGTGTTTCTGTTTGTTGTCTGAGTCTTCTGACCGTTCCCCCTCATTGGCCAGGCCCCAGTCGCATCCCTATCTGCGAAGAAACCAGCTTGGAGAGCTCTTTTCTCCCCTTTGCGACCACCACCATTATGCTGTCTCTTCCAGGCTTAACTGGCTCCTTGCTGCCACCGACTCCACACTCCAACCGACCAGATAAGCCTCCAGCAAACTCTGTGGCACATCATTTAGTGCATCACCACTCCTGCCTCTCCAGACAACCCACATGCTCTCTTCACCTCCCGGACCACCCACCTTCATTGCTAGCAACTGGCCAAGTCTCCCAGTGGCAGAGTGAAGTTCATCGGTCACGCCCAACCCCTCCACTCCAGGGACCTCTCAACCAGCCAGGCAGGTGGCGCAACCGAGGTAAGAGGAGTTACCTGCTTTTGTTTTTTAGTATTTACTTTTTGTATTTACTGTTTGTTTAACTCGGACGCCAGCTCACTTTCTCTTCTCCTCCGTCTCAAAGTTTCTGTCATTTTTGTCCCAAAACCTCCCTGATTCCCGAAAGATGCGCGAGTAGCTGCTAACTGTCCATCCTGTTCTTCCCCAAAAGTAGAATTCTTGACTGGAGCTTTATTGGCTCCCCGAAAATTACGCTCTTTCCTCTGACATCACCTGCAGCCTTGCTCAGTAAAACTTTGCCTTCTAAAAACATTTTCTTAAAAATGTCCTCTAATTCCAAAGGTAAGTGGTGCGCGTGCCCAATCCACTTCTTGTGACAGGCCCATGCTCCATCGCGGTCAGCCATATTTTTGGGCTTTGACCCTGTCTCACATTACTGGATGTCAGTGCTTGGCGTTTTAATCTTTTAGATGCAAGTTTTTGCTAAAAACTCAAAACATTCATAACTATGGTTCTACTGATAGGATTTTTGTCATTTTGGTGTCAAATAATTTATTAAACTTTACTCTATTGTTCTAAATTGGGGCTGTGCTTTTACTTTAATAATATATTACCTCTAAGTTAAACCTGATTGCTACTTCTTTCAAGCTGCCCAGGGTTAAACACTGGTCAGTTTTGTGACTTTTGTGGTTCATCCCGACCAGGATATTGGCTGTTGCTGGACCAGGCCTAATGCCCCATCACACCAACAACCCAATTTCTCACATTTGTGTTCAGTGGTGGGGTCTAGTACTTGAATTTGTGCAATGCCAAACAGTAATTTGTGTAACACAAAAATCCCATACAAATAATTTGACATCAGAATTTACCTCTTTTAAAAAGTTCTTAGATTTCCATTGGCTGTTCTCTCCTTTTTCTAAATTGAAGTACCTTATTCTCACGTTATTTGTACCATGGTCATGAAACTGTTTAGCATTGACATCCTCACCAGGGCTGAGCTGCAGAAGCTCTGCAAAGAAAAGGGGTTGAAGGCAAGCAAGAAGGCCACAAAGGTGTACCTCCAAATAGCCCTCAGAGTGTATGAGGTAGTACAGAGGTAGCAGGCCACCCATGAGTAGGACACCCCATAGGAAAAGTGGTACAAACCTGAATACTACATCTAGCCAAGCTGAAGCTGGACGCAGAAGTGAGGAAGAATGAGGCTGAGAGAGCCTTTGCTGAGACAAAACTGCTGCAAGCAAGAACATGAGAAAAACATAAAAGAGCTGGAGCTCAAGGCCAGGCAAACTTCAAAGTCCAGCAGCAATGATGACAGCATTAACCCAGTGCCTACTGGAGAAAAGAGAGTCCACACCCCAAAGGATCTGGTGCCTAAACTTGTTGTGGGAGATGGCCTAGACAACTGGTTTGATGTTGATTAGGTTGCACTACAGATGCTTAGTGTTCCAGAGGAAGATTGGCGACCCAGCCCCAGGAGGTACATTCCCAATGAAGAGAAGGATTCCCTGTTAGGGCTAGGTAAAGGGTGAAATATTTCCTCATAAAGGAGGCACTGACCAGGAAATATGGGCACCCCAAAGAGAGGTATATGCAGAAGTTCAACAACAGACAGAAGCTGATTCAGGGTACCTGAGTGGATTGTGTGGAACATTTTTGCAAGGCAGTGGATGGTTGAGTGAAGGACAATGAAGTCAATGATTACAAGGGGCTGTATAATCTGATTGCCAAGGATCACATGTTCAATCTTTGTTTTACAGAGCTGTGCCAGCAACTTGTAGACAGTAAGCTCTCTGACCCAGGGAGCTTGCTAAGGAGGCGAATGGATGGATCACCACCAGGGTCCACAAGAAGATATCTAGGGGGTACTCCCAAAAGGGTGATCAGGGTTCCCACCAAAAGAAGGAGAGGTGAACTAGGAAGGAGTTATCACAAAACCCCAAAAATGTTTCTTAGGGAAAGGGTCCCAATCCAAAACAGTCTACAAGAAATCTGTTTTTGAGGACAAGTGTAATGGTAAGTTTGTCTCCAAGTGCTATGAGTTTTATAGGATTTAGCACTCGAATGGTGATACCAAGTGCTGTAAGAGGGCACAACCTCCCACTGAAAGGCAGTGGCAGGATTTGGCCAGTGTGGCGCTTGTGGAGGAAATGGCACCAGTTAATGTGGAGGCCCAAATCCCACATGCTGTCTAATACTTCAGTGGGTCACCATCAATGAAAAGAGGGGAAAGGCTCTGAGAGACGCAGAAGCAAGGATGACTACTGTTAGATGTCATCTGGTGTGCTCAAAGTAGTTGATATCGAATATATATTTCAGCAGGTGGTAGTAGTAGATAACAGTGATAGCCACTATCCTGGAATGGATGCAGGTTCCAGGTTCTCTTAGGGCATCTGTGAGCCCTGTCATGCCTGTGGATTGTTTGCTTGAAAATAATCTGGAGCACACTGCCTGGAAGGAAGTGGAGCTCAGGTTATATCTGGAAATGTTGGGGACACCTGAGTGGGTCTGTATGACCACCAGGTCCATGGTTGCCAAGGAGGGGAGTCTAAGCAGCCCAGAGTCTAGAGGAATGGCCCATGCAGCTGCCAGGAAAGGAAAGGGCAGGGGACATGGGTACCTCAAATGGTACAGGTGAATGGGGCGCCATAGGAGGCCTTTCTGGAGCCTACTGGGAGTACATTGCCCCCCTTGAAGCAGCTGGTGACACTCTGGAGATCACCTAATTTATTGGGGGAATTACCTTATGTATAGTTGATATATCGCACCTGGGCATAGGGCAACATTTGGTGTTGGAGGTTTGACACTGCTGCTGGACCTTACTACTAGGTTTGGCTCATGTAATTCCCCTGGAATTACATATAGGGCAAGACAGGACATTTGCCAGGCATGACTCTCATTTTTTATCGGGCCTAGATGAGGACATCCTCAGATACCTTTGGGGGGACTTGTTTCCTCTGGAAACCAACAGAATGTACAAAGTTCCCCAAAAGAAGGGTAATAGGTTAGAGGAGTAACTCTCTCACTGAAAGTTGTGTAAAATCGTGACAGGGAATGAAGGTAGTCCCTTATCGGAACTAAGGATGCCTCACACAACTAAAAAGCTGGACGACTATTGTCATCCTACCTGATGGTTGTCTTGTATCATCATTGGCCTCCTGCTCCAGCGACAGGCTGGCGGTGCAATGCCTGACGGGTAGCACAGAGTGCTACTCTTTGGTGGAGTTCTTTTGTTCCTGGCCAACAGATGCGTGCGTGTGAGGGGCCTGGGAGGTGAAGTCGTGAGCGTGAAGGAAAAGGTTAAAAAAGGTCAGTAAAGTCCACTTCAGATTACTTTATTCATGTGGCTCACTGCCTTGTTAAAATAGTGAAGGGAGGGGTACCGAAGCTCAAAAGTAAGGTGGTTTGGCTTTGTTCAACCCTCGCCTATGGTGTGGTCAACGTGTTTCATGCCTTAGCGGCAATTCTTCAGGACCTAAGTGTGCTCATCAACTGGTAAGAGAAATCTATCAAAATTGAAAGAAGTTTCACATACAACCTGCGTGGTGGATGTACCAAGGCAGGAAGGAGTCCTGCGTGGGTTCCCGCCCTGAGTGGGAAAAGAGGAGAAAATGGAGACTGAATCATTCCCTGCTTCCTCGAATGAAATATGTAAATCAGGACTTCGCACAGAGGGATATTTATCCAATGTTTGGTATGGCTCAGGGGCTCACACCTATGCACAGTGAGAGAGAAAAAGAGAACAAAAAGAGGTACACCGTGTGTGTCACGGAGAGGCATGCGTCAGTAAAAACAAGTTATGAATACATTAAATGAATGTACACAATGTGTTACACTCCATGCTTGTCACTCATTTGTGTGTCAGAGCCAAGGGGTAGTGTAGCTACTGACAAAGCGAGCCTTTAGCACTTCAATGGGGGAGAGGGATTGAAAGAACACCAAGGTGTCACGCTAATCATAAATTCTTACCCCTAATCCCTGGTGGATGGTCCCCACAGACTGTCCTTGTGGGGCCTGAGCTGTTAGGTGGTTACCTGAATAAAGGAAGGAGGGGGTTGGGAGGGGAAAAGAGGAGGAAATGAACAAGGTTACATAGTCCTCTTAGTGTAGGACCTCAAGGGTTACGGAAGTAATAGACTGGGTTGTCCAGCGAGCGTCATGTAGTCCAGTCACGGACCCTTAGGAGCCCCAGGGGACGTGATCCGAACCTCGCAAACCGTGGAGGCAATAGCCCCGCGGGCACCAGACGACCACCGGACAGCCCCGCCGCCCGGAGCCGATCGCGATCAATTCACCAAGGGGGACATTGCTCCCGAAAGGCGATCGCCGCAAACGCCCCATTGTAGGAGGCGAGTCTTCCCCGAGCCCGGCGGTACCCGGCGGACAAGGCACTCCGGCAGCGGCCAGGACAAGGATCGTCCGTACGGGTGCTCACCAGGGCACCGGAAACCAAACGGCACAAAGCTGCGTTGGGAGATCAGCCTACTGGAGGATACCGTAGGCATACCCCATTCCACTCGTCACCACACCTTACCTGGCTATCTCGAGGCACATGCTGAAAAGCACCTACCCCTACCACGACGGCGATGCGGGATCGCAGGACAGCCGGTAACTGAGCTGAAGTCTCAGTAGCTTTTAAATGCGAGCTTCCGCGACCGCCATTGGTGGGCGTGGTCAGGGGCGCGTTACTAGGTAACGCAGCAAAGCGCGGTGTGTCAGGCGGAGAGTAGAAGGCAGTACTACAGAAAGCGTCCAAATGGAGCACCATCTTGAAATAGAGTGGCCCCCACCTAGGATTGCCTGAAAAAAGGCAGGAGAAGGGAGAAGGGAGGCCTAGCTCTACCAGATCTTCAGTTCAGGGCTGGACTGGGAACCAAAACCAGCCCTGGCAAAGTGCTCGGCCGGCCCCCCTCCCTCCTGGGGGGGGGGGGGGCTGCCGCCAATCTCTTTGCTGGGGCCAGTTTTCGTTTGATTTTATTACAGGGACGATTTTGCCCAGTAGCAAAAATGGCCCCCAGGGGCCCCAAACCGGCCCCCCACCTGTGCGGCGCACTGGGGGATTGCCCGGTGCCCGCTACGGCCAGTCCGGCCCTGCTTCAGTTGAATGCCTGGGCTTCCCATCTCTCACATTCACGTATGATATTAAGAATGCCCGTGAATACAGGTGCTGGATATGTTCTTGCCTATGCTTAGGGGTGCCAAATTATCAGAAGAGGGTTTTTTGTTGAAATTCGGGGATTAAAAAAAGTTAAGCTGAAGGTTGTCCAGGGGCGGCTAAAACTTTGGCTAAATTGAGGGGTTCAGTGGCGCTTGGGTATTTCTCCAGCTTGGCTCCCTCTGGAATTCCTCAGGAGCTCCAGAGTGTTTAAAGGACAGGCTGGCAATGCCTTTGAGAGACACTGGGTTGGTGGTTTAGGAAGACCTTCTCCCTGGCCGCACTATTTTTTCCTGGGAACATATTGAGGACAGCGTTGGTGTAGGTCTTTCCCGATTTATATATTTTCAATTGGTAAGCTGGGTTCAATCCCACCGACAATAGAATTGTAAGAACGCTGTAGGTTGTGGTAGCTTTTTAGAATGCCAGCATGTGACCAAGCCCCCAGGGAGGAAGGGAGTCTCTTTCTGGTACCAAACCCTGCTAGAAGAATTAGACAGTGAATTCAATCTAGCTGAGGAACTGTGGGGTGGCTCTTTACCTACACAAGACTGTGTAAAACTATGGCGGAATTCTTGCAAGACCTTACATGAAGTTGTGAAAACAGCTTGGCTAAAAAGAAACCACCTGTTTACCATCCACAGGGCCTTCTTCCCTCCTCATAAACTGTCAAAAATCACCAAAGGGCTACCGGTGAGTTGCAAAAAATGTGGTCAGGTATATGAAAGACACCCTACCTAACCCCATTTTAATGTTTCCTGCTGGAGAAGCAAATAAAATATATTTTTTCTACTAGCCAGGAAACTTTTACGTTTTTTCTCTAGTCACCACACTCCTTACCACTCCCTTTTCCTACACCACACATAGCCTATCACAAAAAATAGTGCTCCCACGTAGTCGTCGGTCGCAGCACGCCCCGCCCTGTAGAGGGACGGGAAGACCCCCATGATGAAGCATGACACTATGGGACTCATAGTGTGTGAGGGGTATTTTAAAAACACATAGTGTTCCTCCTGGACAACTCCTGGAGCATCATCCCCTCATCGGTGCACATTACATGAGTAATCACAATATATATAACAATAGGATAGAATCTTTGTGTTTATAAACTTTGTACTGGAGGCGGATTCTATCCATTACCTCTATACTCCTTTTTTTGTAGTTTTGGCTACTCTTAGACCAAACATTTAAGTGGAAGACTGTGGGAATTGTCGAAAGTCACTTACAAGTACTATCTTTATATCCACATTCGGAGCAGAGGTATGCCCAGAGTGCACAATAAAGATAGCACTCATAAATGTCCTTTGTGAATAACCAAAGTCATAAACTCAGATGTTTGGTCTAAGTTAAGACCAAACGACTGCCAAGTTCCCACACAATTTTCTCACTAACTCCAAAAGTGGTCAGACAACCAGTAGGGTGAATATTGAATCCATACCTGTGTACACCCTGAAATTGTAAACATATCAAGTGCTATTCCCAGACAGCATATACATCTTAATTCTATAAAGTGCCCCTTTACTAACAATGTACTGCCTAAACCCAAACAACCCTTCAACAGGACTAAACACATGTCCACAGCTATTACTTTCCGTGAGACACAGATGTCTGAAAATCGATCCACAAAGTGATCAAGGACAGGCAGAATCTTACAAAGATTGCCACAATTAGGGTGATCTTGTGGCAATGATGAAGCATTATCAAGAAAATGTAGATTCCCAAAAAGAAGCAAACACCAATCATGACTCATGGCTGCATGAAATATAGCCATTGCCATCAAGGGACTAGTAGACCAATATGAAGACAGTGACTGCTTCCTTATCCAGCCCATCAAAATAGTTAAACCCAGGAACTTTGTCAACTCGTCCAGATTTGTGGAAGTCCACCAGGTGGCTCTAGAGTGGGGCTTAAGTCTGGCACTGTAACCCCTCAAATACTTTTCTGCATATAAATTAGTCTGATTAACAATTCCATTCAAAAATACATTGTCCAAAAATAACTGAAAGACATTTATAGGCAAAATGTTTTCAGTATTCACTTGAAACCCTGCAACTCCACTAAAGGCAGTCAACACCTGCTGCACCATGTTTGGGGCCACTCAAATTTCAGCTTTTACAATGGGAATCCTTTCAGACCCAGGCTGCAATCCAGATGCCTCTTGCTGTACTATCTGCATATCAGTGACCTCTACTAAAAGAGGCATTTTCGCACATTGACGGTGGCTTCATCATCAGATGATTTGTCTCAGACAGAAAATTCACTGCCCGAATCCTGGACGTACACCTCTACCTCAGATGCAGTCAGTCTCTTATTCATGGTTAGAGAAACACTCGAAAAGCATACCAACAACCTGCTTTGCGCTAGTCCTGTGTCTGGCCGTAATCCTTACTTAAAAAAGTATCTTGACAAATAAGTTTTATCACGCATAAAGCAAAACTACTGATATATTGCAACTGCAAGGTAAAGTCAATCAATACACAGCACACAAAGAGCTATATACTGTAAACAATATCACTTACTTTCCAGAAACAGCTAACCTCACCAGCACCTACTCTGTACAGACACTGCAAGCACCATTGATATCCCACTAGAAAGGAAAAACAAACTAAAATTACACACAAGCCAACACAATACATATTGTGCATAAATCTAAGAAGTATTTCACACACAATCAAACAGAAGATAAATATGATACTATTATCACAGCATCTACAAAAAATACATTCATGCAGGGCGATGATACTCATTTGGAGTAAACAGTTCAAACAACTTTTTCTTACCAAACACATGCAACGATACGTACTGCAGATCTACCAGAGCTGAAACTGCAAACAGAAGTCACAGCAAAGGAAAATAAAAGTGTTGCACTAGAATAAAAAGGAGAAGTAAAGCATTACGATCACAAATGGTGGCAAGAAATAAAACAGTTAACAATTTAAAACACAATGAAGTCTGCCAATCACCATTCAAATGCCAGCAACACATATCGTCAGCCAAAATCGAGTCCACACTCACGGCCACCAAAGCTCCACTTCACGGACACCATTCAAGTGCCACTTCATGCACACTGCTAGTCAAACACTACTTCACGCACACCACCAGCTAAGTGCGAGTCCATGCACACTGCCAGCTAAGTGACAATACACGCACATTGCAAGTCAAGTGCCAGTCTATACACACCACCAGTCAACCACCAGTCCACATACACCACCAGCCAGGCTCCAGTTTACATGCACTGCTAGCCAAGCATTAGTAGACTCACACCAAGTACACACAAACCATCAGCTGAACATCAATTCACACAAACACACAGAAATCTTTCTTGGTGTCTAGTGGTATTCTGCCCTCCTTGGTGGCATATGCTCCTAAACATTTTGCCCATCGTCCCTCAAAAGGGGCAGAAATAACCAAAATACATGCCTTAAAAAAGGGGAGCAACCCTAGCCAAAGGGCCCACTCCCTTAAATATGAACAGAACAAATCCCTGGTGACTAGTGACTTTCTAGATGGGCCTAAAAATATGGGTGATCTGTCCCTAGAGAGGTAAAAAATGCCAAACACATTCCCCCAATAAATGAGAGCAAACCTTGCCCAAGGGGCCTCTCCCCAACAAATAACAGTAAATAATCCCTGGTTTATGATGGCATTCTGTCCCCGTGGGAGCAGATGGGCCTAAAAATATGGACACAGGCAAAACATTTCCCCAGTAAAGTGGAGCAACGCTTGCCCAAGGGGCCACTCCCTAATATAAAAAATACAATCCTTGGTGTCTTGTGGACTTTTGCCCCTCCAGATGGCAGATTGGCCTAAAACCAGCTGATATGCCCTCAGGGGCAGGTGGAATTCCTAATAAAAAGGCCCCCAGGAGAAGCGACCCTTGCCCAAGGGGTCGCTCCCTGTATTCATCATGCTGAAAAATTCCCTGAAACCTAGGGGGTTTCAACCCCCTCCGGGGCTGTTTGACCAAACAAGTGGCTGAATCAGCTCCCGGGGGTACCAAATACAGATGAAATATGCCCCCCTAGGAAGAACTTCCCAAACAATATGGAAGAAATATCCCTGGTGGTGCAGTGGTATGGATTTTTGCTCCACCATCACAGCCCCACCACTATCGTGGAGCAGTAATCCACTCCATACAGGCCCAGGAGTAAAGTATTTTACCCCTGCGTCTGCATCCCTGAGAATCCTCAAACATGTGGTCCAAATGCTTCATAGGTGTGTAGAGGTATTTAGCATATTATAAATCTTTGTGTTGAAAAGTAACCCTGGAGGAAGATGAGAGTTCACGAGATGTGTCAGTATATTCCACACAAGTATTTTGGGTCAGTAGAACGCTTTTCTAACAGGGCAAAGATTCTATGTAGTGAATACAAAATTTCTTTAGACAGAAATTAAAAATAGTATCAAAAGGCATAAACAGGCAACTGTGGATATCTGTTCACACTGGACTGGGTAAAGTTCCAATTTCAGACTGGCTGCAATAGAGCGTGGGATTGCTACAGGGACCCAGTTAGGCCAGCTTAACAGAGTACCTTAAATCCTAGGTTGCTCGGCATTGCATTGATCTGCATCGAAGATACATTGCGCAGCCGGAGCGATGGCTCGGTTCTGAGATACGGCGAGGTTGCGGTGCGAGTTCCTGCTGCATTGGCATTGAGGATGCCGTTGACAACGACGTGCGATGCGAAGTCTGGAGTCAGTGAAGCATAAAACAATCAGGGAGATATGCTTGGGAATGCGACGCGCAGCAAAGGAGATGCATCACTTCCACTGGATCCACAGAAGCTAGCAACACACCTTAATCCCACTTCAAAGGATCCAGAACTGGGTCAGCACCCCTTGGCAGGGAAGACTCACAGATGGCAGCGTCCAGGTGGTCCTGCAAGGCTGCAAGGTCCTGCAAGGCTGTTGGAAGCCTCTTGTCCCTGAGGATTCAGATCATGAGGTCAGCCAACTAGCCCTATGAGTCATTCTGGGTTATGGGTGTAAGGGGTGTAAGGGATGCAGGTCCAGTCCTTCTCACCAATGCAAAAGGGCAACAGTTCAGCACAGTGAAGCAGTAGTCCAGCAGAGTGCAGTTCAGGGGAGTGGCAGTCCATCAGCAGTACAACACTTCTTCTTCCTGGTACAGTATCCAAGGTCCCAATGTGTACTAAAGAGTTAGAGTCTGGGGTCCTGTATTTATACCCAGTTGTGCTTTTGAAGTAGGGGAGATGGTTTTGAAGGTTTCCCTTTGAAGTCCCCAGCCATACTGGGTTTCCTACCCTGCCCATTGACTAACTGAAAAGAGTATGCAGCCCTTTGTGTGGCGGTCTATTGAGGTGTAGGTGGGGCTGTACCTAGCTCCTCGATCCTATCCCATTCCACCAGTGGTGGCCCATCCCGACATACCTAAACCCCCTATTGTGTGTGGTTGTCCAGGAGAAATACACAAAGCCAAATTGTCAGCTACACCCAGTCACGTGACGAGAGACAGGCTACAGGCACTAAATAGATAAGGCAGGAAAATGCCAACTTTCTAAAAGTGGCATTTTCAGAATTGCAATTTTAAATCCTACTTACCCATAAGTTAAGATTTTAAATTAGGATTCCATAGACACCAAACATAAACTGGCTATCTCTTCTCATTAGGATATTACACTTATAACATGTAGTAGGCAACTCCACTGTTATCCTATAAGAGAGATAGGATTTGCAGTAGTGAAAAACAAATGTAAGGGTTTTTCACTACCAGGATATGTAAAACTTAAAAGTACATGTCCTACTTTTTATATACATTGCACCCTGTTCTCTGGGTTGTCCAGGGCCAAGCCTGGGTATGGCATATGTATTACCCTTAGGTAGGCTTTAAACAGACCATAGGGCAGAGTACAGTGTATCTAAAAAGTAGGACATGTTTACAGGTTTTACATGTCCTGGTATTGAAAAACTCCTACATTTGTTTTTCACTACTATAAGGCCTACCTCTCCCATTGGATAACATTAGGATACATTAATACATTTAATCAGTGCGTACTTTTGATTGGGTTCAAATAAAAATGTCATGTTTGGACTCAAATGAATTGTACTTTAAAATCCACTGTAATGGTAAAGTTGGATTTTAAGTCACAATTCTAAAAATGCCACTTTTAGAAAGATAGCATTTTCTTGTCTTAGCTATTTGGTACTTGTTGCCAGGTTCCTGTGCCACATGAGTGTGAATGACACAGCTGTTGATCTTTGTATATTTCCCTCAGACAGTGAGACTAAAGGACTAGGTTTTGGCCGGATGGGCCACGTTGCCAGGATGTGGTTCACCCTGACAAGGGATTGTGGTTGTTGCTTGAGTAGGATTTCCTTACCCCTCAATCAATAGCCCCATTTGTTTTAGGTACCCAATATCCAGTATCCCTAACTCTTAGACATTAAACACCCAGCCCTTTGGCTTAGCAAAGCGCAGTTAAGGCTTAGATAAAATATTTAAAAGATTTTCTTATGTGGCAACTGCTCATTTACTTGTCATGTGTCACTGCAGTCAACCAAAGGACAATGGTCCTACCTGGAGTCATACATTCTTTCAATACACTCACCTGCACCTTTAAAATATTCAACTTTTAAACCTCTGGTGTATTTTCGGAAACTTCTGGCATGGCCTTACTGGAAAGTAAAATCAATCATTGAGGTGAAACCAAAACATAGTGCATGTTTTAGGGAAAAAGCACAAATGCTGTGACACTGTGCTTAAGTGTCATAACACATAGAATACGAAAGTCCCTAAAAACTAGACCAAGAAAAGTGAGCTAACACCAACAATCATGATTATGAGACCCTTTCCAACAGATATCCTGCATCTTAGATGGCTTCTAATATCAGACTTAGTAAGAAAAATGTTTGCCTTACACTTATGGCCCTGGTGACATGATTAGTGAATACTTCTACCAGCAAAAATTATTGAAGCCCTGCAAAGATAGTAATGCATGCGTGATCTACTTCTATAACGTTTGCTCCTGTGATGCACTGGAGAGCCTCCAAGAGAAAATACTTAGGGACATATTTATGGCCAGGTCACGCAGTGCAGTGCAGGACAGCACAACACGTCACCTTGCTGCGCTGCGTGACTAGGAAGGGGCAGGAATGCACCATATTTAGGGAAATCCATGCATTCCTGTATTTTCCCCTGCGCTGGCTTTCTTTTGGCTGCCTAGCGCCAACACATGCCCCCTTGCACCATGGGTCAAGGAGCCTGTATTGTAAGGAGGATTTTGTACCAGAAGGGGTGCCATTCGGCACAAAAACAATCTCTTGAGGAAAAATCAAGCAGAAACAAACACATTTCTCCTTGTTATGCTTCACCTGGGGAGGCGTGGGTTTTTGGCACATTCCGAGGTGCACTATTTCTGGGAAATTTGGGAATGCATCAACATCCATGAATGTTGCACCGTAACACCCACGCAATGCCCATGGAAACACCTCCCTGGAGCACAGTAATGAAAAGCAACAATTGCATTACTCGAGCCATGACTTCATTAATTTCATTTTTCATTTGCGTCACCCTGGCACCACCTTGCATGTTACAAGTTTGACGCAAAGGGGTTTGTACATGTGCCTTTCAATATGTTATGCAGAAAAACATCCACAGACAATCAGGTACAGTGCGATTGGATTTTTATTTGCTTGATCATATGCAGTCAAAACTTAAACGTCTTATCCAAAGTATCTTTAAACCCCACTTTTCAAATGTTGTGGGGCTTGGTGAGCTCTTCGGAACTCCTGAACTCTCACACACGATTCTGTTGTCTATTTTATGATTATGGCTAGTGTATTAGTCTACCTTGCAGTATAGCTCTTCAAGAAAGAATAACATGTTTTTATCTGGAGAATTTCATAAAGATTCTGTCACCATCCTGCTTCATCCATTGTTAGCACCTCCAAGAACTAACATATCATTTTATTTTTTTCATCTATTGGGGAAAGAGTACCTTGCTCATTTGTTGGACAATGTAAACTAGGGACTTGGGGGCATATTACCAACAACTAGCGATAATTTTTGTCTCTAACTTGTTTAGAGACAAAATTTATCGCCGCACATCGGCGATTTTTATCGCAGATAAACCTTGCTATTAACAAGGTTTATCGCAAATGCGATAAAAAACGGCCGAAATGCATGAATATCGCTGAAAAGTCAGCGATATTCATGCATTATCGAGCAAATGCTCTTAGCCATGTTATCCACCTCCCATTGGATAACATGGCTAAGAACTGCTCAGGGCAGGTGTTAGCTTTTGGAGATATTCCCGCTTAGCGCGAATATCTCCAAAAGTTGGTAATAGGAGATAGCGATGTTAGCGACTGTTTTCAGTCTCTAACATCTTGGCACGCCCACTTTGCATCTCATTAGTGATAAATATCACTGACATGCAAAGTGGGGCCCAAGATGATCGCTATCTCCTACTAGCTGTCGCTAACTGGTGTTAGCGACAGCTTGGTAATAGGGAGATAATTTTATCTCCGCTTTCTTGGCTTTTAAAGCCAAAAAAGCGGAGATAAACCCCCTTGATAATATGCCCCTTGGTTCCTAGACTGATTCCGGACACCCCGCAGCACATGTTAGCCTACAGACGAGCTAGCTCACAGTGCCGCTGTAAGCCCCCTAAACTTACCAGGGAGTGAATGTTCTCGGGCCACTACTGAACATGACAACCCTGACCCCTCAGGAATCGTGGAAACAGTACAGAACCTTTCGCTCGGTCACTCATGCTTACTTATTCTCAGAGAGCTATACAGAGAATACACAGTGGGACATTTTCAATATAACCAGTGTTATTCTTGTACAAAATACATGTGCTGCAATTATCAATAGACAGAAGTAGATAAACGTGATTACAACAAGCACAAAAAGCATACATAGTAGATATAGATCTACCATGTTGCTAAAACAATGTATATATGGAGGCATATCAAACAAAGCAGTAATCAAACATACTCCTTCTATGCAAATTGTACTCTAAGTGTACCTAGAGTGAGTGTAGGTGTGGAGCCAAGAATCCCACCAAGGGACGATCTAACTCCTTTACCTGGTGGGAGAGATTGAACAACCCCATTTTGGTAACAAAGTTGACACCCTTCACGAGATGCATGATGAAATCTCAGCACGCAGGACCCACTGTGACAACTGAAGTGTCTTCTCTCCTAATCTGTTGGGATGCTCATCTTTTATAATGGAAAGCAGCCCTGCGATGTGCAAATAGATTAGTGGTGTTATGGATATGTAGATAGCCCTGTCACCCCGTGGATGAAAATAGAGATTACAAGTTTAGTGCGAGAAGAGACCTAGTGCATTATGCTCAGGGCATTGTGATAATGTTGTGTGAAACTAGATGTGTTAACACGTTTAGTTGCAGGAAAACCTATCTAACATTGTGGCACATACAAATATGTGCAAAAGTTCACTACTGAAAAATAGGACAATGTAAGAATTAAGTTGCTTCTCTACATGGGCCTAACTTGGGAATATACCACCCACTCCTCCTACTAAGGGTCAATACATAAAAAACTATCTAGAACCATTCTAAAAAGCCTGCAAGCCAAGATAATATGTTTGTTAAAAAGCCTTAAAACTGATTTAAATCTTCTAAAAGCAAGCTTCCCTTAAACATATTTCATAAAAGCCTTAAACAATAATAAACTGTTTGAAATACCAAGCACTCAGAAAGCCTTGGTGTCTGGAAGAGAGAAAAAACAAAAGCTGTTTTAAGCAATTTTGTTTAAAAACAAGCCAAATTGTTCCCACACAGAAAAGCCATTTTATTTTATTTTCTCCAAGAGGTAGACACATCATTGCTGCTGCCCACAACTACAGATGATGACCCCAGAGGTGTACCTCGAAGCAGGTTTATGGAGCAAAGGTGATTCCATCCAATTCCCACAGCAGCCGCTGAGGGAGGTATTGCTACCCATTAGTGATCCGCAGAGCCACTGTTCACATCACTAGGAGCTGAAGCCTCCCAGGGTGCCTCTAAAAATGAATTCCTCATCAGTAGAATATGCTGGAGACTACAATACACATGGTGGCGCAACCAATTGTGATCAGAGACATATATCCAGGATGCATTTCTTACTGCCCGACAGGCCTGAAGAATAAGCACCAGTTCTTGAAGCTGAGGTGTGCCAAAACAGTGTACCAGGCAGTGCAGACTCCATTCTGGGTTAAACTGGGAGGTCTATTGTGGAGCAGAAAAAATAAAATCAGGATTCCCGCCACAACTAGCAGGACAAACAGGAGCCCTCCAAAATTCTTCACATCACGTAGTGTATGAAAGATGGCATAACTCCGAAAATCGTCTGAAAAGGTGCTACCCAGCTCAAAGCGGATACATTTAAAAATGTGCTCTATTCTCTTCATATCAGACAGGTTAAAGATATGGTGGACCAGCTCCCCTAAATGCAGCAGAAGTTAATTTGGAGAAGTGTCTGTATCGCAGATGAGGACATTGTAACCTGGAGATCAAACATCCCTATGGTTAAAGTTAAGGCGATTAAGGCCACACACTTCTCAAAAAGCATGGCTTTCAGTTTGCTCAAAGAATCAAACTGTATGTTGGAAACATTTACCAAAGGCCATAGCG
The DNA here is from genome assembly GCF_964263255.1 of Lissotriton vulgaris. Classification (NCBI taxonomy): domain Eukaryota; kingdom Metazoa; phylum Chordata; class Amphibia; order Caudata; family Salamandridae; genus Lissotriton; species Lissotriton vulgaris. The sequence goes on along the minus strand of NC_141691.1, from coordinate 645,137,206 downwards.
CTGCCTCCCTAACTGCTTGGGCCAGTGGAAACAGTACTTATATGCAACAAGTCACTATAGCATTAACCATCACTAGATAAGCGATGCCGGGTTCCATTTAACAACAACCTTGATCATTCAGCATCCAATAGCTCCCATTCTGTCTCACCAGTCCTATGAGGATTGTGTGCAGAGCACTGGAGGGTTGGGAGAAGGGTTCCATGGTAAACACTTTTGAATGACTGCACAATTTTATTGCCAGAGAACATGTTCAGTTATTGGTTTACAGGGCTAAGTAAACATCTTGTTGAGTGTAAGTTCTCCGACCCCAAGGAACTTGCAAAGTAGGTAGACCTCTGAGTGGAAAGCGGTGTGTCTGAAAAGGCATTTGGGAGTGATCCTAAGGGGAGTGGCTCAAATTTCCCCCAACCGAGGGCAGGCGAGGGTTACAGTAACCCAGATAGGTTCCAGTACAGTGTTAGGAAAGGGTTCCATGGCCATTCTAAGTGTAGAAGGACAAGACGGGGGGAGCAGAAGCCCATGATGCCCTATTTCCAGCCCAAGGGCTCCGAATGTTCCCAGAGGGAGCACAGGCTGGGCACCTGGTCTGTAACAAGAGGCCATGCACTGATGGGAGCATATCAGTGTCAGTAGAGCAGGAGGGGAGGCTGCCACAAGTGCCCTAACAGTTCTGATTTCTGGGGGTACCACTCCACAGCAGAGGGTGCAGAGGCCAGGAGGTAGAGGTAAGAGGTAGAAACAGTCTACAGTGGGAGGACCAGAGTATCAGGGGTTTCCAGCTCTGAAATGAGAGCACCCAAAGACTAACACTTATGGAGCCCCTTCTGGCCTGGGGGCGGACTCTTGCACACACATGCAGAGTGTGTTTCCCTTTGAGGGTGGGGGGAAGTTGTACTCCTCTGTAAATCCTGCCTTGCCATGCAGTTGTTCAGACTCAGGGACAGATTGTCCCGAGCATCCAATTCAGATTTAAAAACAGTAAATAATAAATATGTTCAAGTCTTTGTGTTTTCAGGTTGATTTATTTCTCAATCCACCACCATCAGTTGTCTCCTGTAGCCAACACGTGTTTCATCAGATAGATGTGTAAGCATCACTGACTTCCTCAGGGCTACAAATCAAATACATTATGAGTCTGAATTAGAATATCTTCTCATCCCATTACTCCCATCACCTAAGACACCCAGGTGCTCAGGCTTAAGGGACATGTGCCCGAACAATTTAATTCTCATTCCCAAAACTTTTCAATGTATAATTGGAGGGAAATACATCAATATCAGATAAACACGAAAATAATATTACCCAAAACTATGAATCACATCAAAATGGTAATGCCATCCCTAAGGGTTTACATATGTGATATGTGTTAACACACCCCTTATTAGCCCTTACGTGTGATAAAGATGGCATGCCTAAGAAATTCATGCTCTGGCTCACCTTTTTTAACATCTCGTCACATATGTATCTCAATGAAGCCGTACCTATTTGGTGTAAATCACGTATAAATGTAATGTAAAATATGTTATATCCATTCCTTATATAACCATACTATGACCCCAATGTGGATAAGCGACATCTCATCTCAAATTTCAAACCTTCTCTCTTATATATCCACTGTTTCTATGTTGGTTTATGATTACCTGCAATCAACATAGATACATTCAGTATTAGTAAGTATTAATGTAAAAAAAAAATCATGAAGCAATGTCTCTCTCATATTAGCAGGAACTAATCATACCAGAATAATCATAAACATAAAAGAAAATAAGTCAGCAGGACAAAACCATAGTGACCCTGGTAATAACCGTAATCAATCATGCTAACATCCAAAGTCTTGTGTATCTGCCCTAATATTAGCTAGAACTAACCGTAAAAGCAAAATAGTAAATATAAACAATACTCTAGCAGATGCATCAAGGAAAATACCTCCCGGTAAAACAGCGAATCGGTAAAACAGGCCGATACCGAACGCAAAACCAGAAAATGCTATGCATCAAACAATAATTCGGAAAAAAATAAAGAATCGCAAAAAAAATCCCCGCGGTAAATTACCGAATCTCTAAACAGACACTGAACCCCAAAGCTGACCTCGGTAATACCGAATTGCTAATAACAAATCGCAATGGTATGCATGAAAAGTCGCTAATACCGAAAATCCCCAAAATCGCTATTTTGCATGAGCTAAATAAGGGGAATCACAATCAGGAGGTAAAGTAAACTGAAGGACAGAAAAAAAAATTACAACCCCAACAGCAGGTGCTGACAATCAGTAACCCTTCAAAAATGCCCTGGGAAACCCCACATGTCAACCAAAATGGCTGCCCTCTACTTGCTTGCTAGGAGGAGGAGGATCAACGCCCAGGCCCAGCGCAGGAGGATGATCCAGGACAGGATATTAAGGGTGCGCATCACTTTGCTGGGGCAGACCAAGGAACAGGTGTACGACAAGCATAGACTCAACCGTGCCATGATAATGCGCCTAATAGCAGACCTGGAACCATTACTGCAGCAAGAGACCCGTAGGACCAACGCCATACCAGCCCATGTACAGGTCCTATGCTGCCTGCACCTGCTTGCATCTGGAAGCTTCCAGGGGGTAATAGCTGAGACTGGAGGCGTGTCGCAAAGCGCTTTATCACGCTTCTTCCACTGGTTCCTAGAGGCCATGCTGACATTAATAAATCGCCACATCACCTTCCCCACAACCCCCCAGCAGCTGACCCGCACCAAACGGGAATTCTACCAGGTGGCACAATTCCCCCATGTCATAGGGTGTGTTGACTGCACGCATGTCCCCATCTGTCCTCCATCAGCCACCGAATACATTTTCCGCAACCGGAAGTCATATAATTCTATAAATGTGCAGGTGGTGTGCAATGCCAAGTACATCATTACGGACCTTGTAGCCCAATTCCCCGGGAGCACACACAACGCTTACATATTCCGTCCCTGTGGCCTCCACAGGCGCCTGATCAACGGTAAATTTGGAGAGGGACACCTACTAGGTACATATTGATGCATCATCGTACTCGCCACCCACTCCATCTCCACATGTATATTTGCAATCATGCTGATGACCATTCTCTCCCCATCCTACAGGTGACAGCGCATACGCATTGCGTGAATATCTACTCACTCCTTACCTCAACACAGCTACACCGCAATAGTAGCGCTACAACAGAGCACACATCAGCACAAGGAATGTGGTTGAGCGTACATTCGGCATCCTCAAGAGCCGCTTCCGAATACTGCACAAGACTGGAGGTGCCTTGCAGTACGACCCAGTGAACTTCTGCCAGATCATTTCTGTGTGTGCTATCCTGCACAACATCGCCACACGCAGGGGGATACCCATAGAGGTGGGCGGAGAGGAACTACGTGCACAGCAACCACCCCCCCAACACCGACAGGCGCATGTGCCCAACACAGCTGAAGGGCAACGGAGGCGGACATACATAACACAGAATCATTTCTGAGACAGGTAAGAGAGTGACTTGACAACAGGATCTGATTTGCAAGGGTTTAATGGGCATGGACACCTGACTGGTGCAGATAAACGTAACACAAACATGCTGCTGCTGCAGTTAAAGTCAAACTTAAATTGTCCCTTCTCAGAAAGGTTGATGCGTGCGGCACTTTAGTCTGGCCATGGTTACGTCACCAAGGACAGTGTGACTTTGCCACATGTTCACTTCCGTTTGCTGCGTACCCCCAGTCTCTTATCCTGTGACTCCTTGGCTTCTACACGATGGGAGTCTGTGGCAGTTGCATTGTGGCCCCTGCGCCTCCTCCCGCTGGTGTCCGGCAGAGAGACGCTGCTGACACTGGAGGCTGCCTCACTCCCCTCTTCCGCTCCCAGACTGCTGACACTGGCTGACCCAGGCTGCAGTTGCTCCACTGCAGTGGTCACCCTCCCAAGGGCCTTTGCCACATCCCCACAATAATGGCCTAGGTCCACTTGCAGGGACACAGACCTGCGGGACAGCACAGCTGTGCTGTTGCACAGCTTATTAATGGCCTCGTTTGTTGAATTCACTGCCAGCATGATCTGCCTGTGACGCCGGCGCAAACTCTGTTGGCCTGCCACTACGCACGTGTCAGTTCTTGCAGGCAAAGCTTTATTTCATTGTTGCCGGCAGCTACGGCAGTGGTGTGCTCACGCACAGCGTCAGTCATGTTGCCAAGTTTGTTGCAAAGTTTGGTCATGGAGAGTTTCATGGCACCCATGTGTCTTCCCTGCAGGCGCTGGACACGCAGCATCCGGGTCTCCACAACTCCGTACCCTTCCGACAGATCGACTGGTCTTGCAGCAGCTCGACCCGGGGGCACAGCCCTCTGCCTGATGCGCTGTTGTGCTGCAGTTTGGCTGGTTGGAGTGATAACAGCCTGGCGTGGAACATTTGGGGGTGCTGAACTGTGATCCGATTCCATCACTGGCAGGGAGGGAACATCTGCTCTGCGGCTCTGCGGAGTGGCCCGCACTGGTGGTGGTGTTGGTGGTGTCTTGGACCGCGAGGATGGTGGTGGTGGTGGTGGTGTCTTGGACCGCAGGGATGGTGGAGGTGTTGTCGGCCGTGGTGGTGAAGGGGAGGACATGACTTCAGCTCCCAGTGAGCACTCTGCTTCTGACAACACTGGCGTCTCAGAGATGACGAGGCGGGCACTGTCGTCAGAATCGATGGGGGATGCATCTGTGTGTGAAACAGTGCATAGTTATTATCATGGTATAGTATGTGGAAATAGCTGTGGCATCTCACAATACACTTTTTCTGTCTGACATTTGGCCCTTTGCTGCAGTATTCATCTCTGGGCTCTGGCATGCACCCATTCATGTATTGACTACAACTCCCATGGTGCAACACAGTGGTGAGGGTATGTGTTCAGGGCAACGCTACATGGGCACTGGCTCTGGCATGGGGGATTGGGCAGGGACTTAGTACACGCTGCATTGTTACGCTGCCATGCTTCTTACCTTGTCCTCCTTCCACAGCACCAGAGGTGTCCAGATGTGTGACCCCCACAACAGCTTCCGGTTCTATGGTGGACTCCACTAGATCCTCCAGGGCTGTGTTTGGCGTCACATTGAGTGTGCCCCCTCCTGTGCCAGCAACATCCTTGACCCTATGCGCAATTTTCTCCTTGGCCCTCTTACGCAGGTCATACCAGCATTTTTTTAAGTCGTCGATGCTGCGGTGGGTGACTCCGCAGGCATTTACCTTGTCCTTGATACGCAGCCACATCTTTCGTTTTTTTGCCTCTGGCACCTTGAGCGACAACTTCCCAAACAGTCGGTCATTGTTGCTGGTCACACACTCAATTAGGATTTCCAGCTCCTTATCAGAAAACTTCCTTTTTCGCTTTCAGTGTGTGTCCTTTCCCTGCTGGGGGGCCTCCTTCTCCATCTTGTCCTGCTTGCCTTGTCCTGGTTGCTACTGGTTCTGTCTGGGTCCTCAGCTCCTGTGCTCTGCCTCCTCCTCAGTGCTACTCCGACCACAGAATGCAGCGTGGCTGTCCTACTTCCTGGTTGTGATGTCATCGGCCTGCTTCCGAAGCGTTGCGTAATGTTCCCGTTTTCGCTATTACTGAAGTCGCAAATACCGAATTCACTAATACCGAATCGGTATTAGCTAACTCGGTATTTGCTACTCTTGCGGGCGTACTTTCGCAATTTAATAGTGATTTTTACCGAATCGGTAATTTTTACCGATTAGTTTGATGCATCGCGGTTTGCATGTCCTTAATAGCGATTCGTTATTTTTCGATATTACCGACGTGTATTACCGATTGTTGATGCATATGCCCGACTGTCTTGTGTCTCTACCCCAAAACAATACAATAAATCATATATCAAAAATCAAAATATGTAGGTAGATATATAAAAATGTAATCTATTATTTACTTGATGTAAATGGTCTTGTGCTTCGTTTCAATCTGTATGCTCTTAGGTACTAAGTGTTAGAGCGACAACTGAGCTGTGAGTCACCTAGGTAGTCACATGTGGAAACATAAGTATGTTGGCACTCATCACCTGAGGCAAAGATACTATCGTAAGCCTCCCTCTCCCATGATTGCACATCACCAGGAATCATTTTAAACAGAGTCCTAAGTGTGAGCATTGCACTATTAATGATAGTGTTGTGCTTATTTGAGAGCAATGGATTTATGGGAGGACAGAGTTAAGGCAGGTGTGATTTTACTCTAATCACTCCCTCACCCTTTAAGTTAATAACGAGATAGCACTAAGCACTCTGCACCTCACTTTAACATCTCGTGCTCATCCTTTCTTCCTACAAACACAACTCTGCTCCACTCCTCAGAGAGTTGTAGTCCACACAAGGCACCTTGCAGTGAAGGTGTGAGGAGGGAACCCTACGATGAAACATGTCACCCAAGGCTGAGTGAGGGTCCTTGTCCTAAGAGAAGCATTCCCCCTAGACTACACTTTTTTAAAACATCTCTTGTTTCCTTTCCACATACACCAGATGCATGTTTGTGCATTTTCTACTTTAATATAGAGCGATACACCTTCAGTTGGATTCCAGTCTCCCGTTAAACCCCCTGTGTGCTAGCCCTACTTCTCTTACAGGCTAGCGCTGGGAATGCCTTAATGCACATTTAAGCTGTGAACACTAAACAAATAATAATAGCTGTTTCCTGTTTCATATGTTTGGAATCATATTGAAAAATCCTCTGCACTGGTGAAGGTGAATCTAACATTACTATTTTAGAGATGGCACTTTTAGAAAGTGGAATTTTCTCTGTTCTTATAACTCTGTATGCTTTGCAGCCTGTCTCCAATACATGCCTTGGTTGGGTGAAAGCTATACGCTGTGCATTCCCTCTAGACAACCACAAACACAGGAAAATGAGGCTAATCAGCATTCTGACATCTCATCTACATTCATCTGTATTCTGATGTCTCTTCCTGGGCAGGGGGGAATGGGAGAGGCTGACACTTACACTTTATTAGGTAGTGTCCTTTCCACAGACAAAACACGAATTTACTGACCCAAAAATAGCCTGGCTGACAGGATCCATTTTAAATGGATACTTGTGCACTTCAGAGAACTGCTTTGAAGTCATCCCCCACTTCAAAGGCTCTTTTGTGTATAAGTACTATGTTCTCTGACTCCCTAAAATCAGACACTTCTGTATCTTGAACTGAACCTCTATCAGAAGGACTACTGTGCTGCTTAAGGGACTCAACTGGACTGTTTTTATGGAAGGCTGCTTTTCTGCTTGTTACTCTGCTGCCTGTGGTTCCCTGCTCAGCTGAAGGAGAGCGGGACCCCCTTCAAGTGATCTCCAAGGGCTTGCTGGTTTGCCTCCTGTTTTCTGAAGTCTCAGGGACACAAACTACTTCCTGCAATCCTGCTGGTGATGCTGGACTCTGCCATCTGTGAGTCCTACCCTTGCCTGAGGTGTCCTCTCCAGTTCTGGGGCTTAGAAGTGGGATCTGCAGCTATTTTCCTAAAAACACTACACATTGTCACCTTTGTGCCTGTCAGAACTGATGCATGACCCTTCGATGCTGACGCTGAGGCTGGTGGACGACAGTGGTTCCACAGCCTGAATTGGCTTATAATGACGCTCTGTGTGGCTCGACAACAACTGCGTGGTAAAGATTGAAGCATCGTGCCCTCAGCCTCAGTGCCTTGCTCCATGCAAGGTACTTTTTCAGTGTTCCCGTAATGGGTCCTGTAGCCGGCCTGCCCTCCATTGCAATTGGCCTGAACTTTGGATTTACCTCAGTGTAGCATGACCTTAAGTAACCTTTTAGCGCTATTGACTTCTAAGCACTGTGTTTGCATTTAATCTTCAAAAATTCATATCTTGACTTTTTTAAATTGGATTTATGGTATTTTGGTCTTGTTGAACTCAGATAAATACTCTGTATTTTCTTAAACCTGCTTTGATTCTTTTTATGATGTATTCATTGTGTTACTGTGTGTGTGTTGCACAAATACTTTACATATTGCCTCTTTAAATAAGCCTGCCTGCTCTGTGTCAAGCTACCAGAGGGTGACCACAAGTTATTTTTTAGCATATATCTCCCTTACCCTGGCTGGATTGGTGGTTCCTGCCTGGCCTGAGTACATACCTCAGCCAACCAGGAATCGTAATTCTAACAGTAGTCAACTGGTGCCCTATTCAAAATCTAAGTCTGGATAACTAAAAAGAGTGGAATCATGAGGAATCACAGGGAGGCGTGTTTAGGACAAGCAGAAATCGTAAATTGTGATCTTTCTTATAATGGCAGCCAGTGCAAGGCTAGTAGGGCCAGAGCGATGCATTTGAACTGATGTGGAAAGATTGACAGCAGATTTCTAGATCCTTTCATATTTGCTGATGAAATTGGCTAGTAGATTTGTGTCTGTATGGCATGGCAGTGTAAATTGTTAAATTAGGGAATTTTCTCCAAAAAGATGGTGTATAGTTTATCAAGCCCGAATTGTCCCATACAAGTTTTAAGAGTAAAGAGATACTTATTGACTTACTTTTTCAAATAATCCTTGTTCACAATTTACATTGGACCATCTTTATTTTTATGGTGTTTTTTATTTTTACAGTAAATAAATAAAATGGATATGCGGTACACACATAGTTCAGATTCTCGGAAGAATTTAAGAACACAGGATTACACGACTAAATACTTTTCCTGGTTTAACTATGTCTTGTTCCTTTGATAATGTAGCTCGTGTTTAATGTCTAATTTGTTTTATTTTAGGTGTTATAGCCTCTAGCCTATTTACTTCACAGCATGCATCAAACACTGAAAATAGTTCCAGTTGCCTGTTCTATGTTCACCTCAAAATAGCTGTGTCATCTGTAAACAATAATACCGGAATGTTGCTTCTTTCAATGATTAGAGATCCTCTCTTTTTTCTAGTAATTGCTTGTTTAAATATTTACTGCAAAGGTTGAAGAGTGCTGGAGAGTGCACGCATCTCTTCAGTAGTTGTTTTCAGTCTGCCTGAGACCTCTTAAAACGCTAGGGTAGGATTATACTCTATGCTGCCAGAGTCTTTGATGAATTCATAAAAGGTATTAGTCCTTGAATGAGTAACTACATACCGAAGATGAATAGGGTCTATTCAGTCTAGCAGTATACTGTTTATTTTCTTCCTCCTCGGCATGTTCGTATGCAAAATATATGGATTGTCTGCATATAACCGTGTGTTCTCAAAATAACACATACTACAAGTAAGATCTAAAAAGCTACTTTGTGATTGCAAACCCTGTGATTCGCAAATTCACTATGTTTTGGTCGCAAAATGTTATTTGCTATGTACTAACAGGTACATGCATCAATCTCGGCATTTGCGATTTCTTAATTGCGATTTTTAAGGAATCGCAATTAAGGAATTGCAAATGCCTATGCATTAAGAAATCGCTAAATAAATTGCGATTTCTTAAAATTCCTTAATTGCGATTAGCATTTTGCGAATCGCAATTAAGGAATCCCTTCCCATTCATTCCTATGGGCCTAGAGGCCCATAGGAATGAATGGGAAGACAATCTCAAATTGCGATTCGCAATTAGCTAATCGCAAATTGAGATTGCGATTTCATGGGTGCAGGGGTGTCCAAAGGACACCCTGTTGCACCCCTGAAATCAAACAATGCACATATGTTGTGTACACACATGCCCTAAGGGCATGTGTGTGCACAACATGAAAGTTACAAAAATGCACAAAATTGCATATTTCTAACATTTCGCAAAATTACCATGAGGTCCAACCTCATGGTAATTTTTTCTCTCTAATTGCGAAATAGCAATTTTTTTCAGTTTCATGCATTGCTTTTAAGGAATCGCAAAATTGCGATTCCTTAAAAGCAATCGCACTTTAAAAAATCGCAAAAATAGCGATTTCTTCACTTTTAGGATAATGCATCCCAAATAGTGATTTGGGAATCGCAAACGGCCGAATTTTGCGATTCGCACCGTTTGCGATTCCTAAATCACTTGATGCATGTGCCTGTTAGGCCATTCTTAAAATGAGCTTCCAGTCCCATTCTGATTCACAATTAGGAAGCGGTGTGAAAGGGGCATTCCCGTCTAATCACAATTTGGCAAAAGTGCGAACCACTGAACATTTACCGACTGCTCAAAGGAGGTAGTTAGGAGAAAGCTGTCCCCAATTCACAGATTCTCTCCTTTGGGAATAGTGTTGGGTGACCTTGTTTCAGGGGTGGGCTGTATTTGCTTTAGGGTGGTGTAACTCGTGTCAATGCACCAGGTGCCAAGCTCGAGGGAGTGACCTTTGCATGACAGGCAGAGAAGAATTAAGAACAGTCGGCATAGATCTTTGAGTGCCTGACATTTTCAAGGGATAATACAAATGGCATGGTAACTGATGGTTAACACCTTTGATGAAGAGATCGGTGATTTGTCTAGTCACAGTTTTGACTCGTGACAAAGTAGCATAGAGGATTTATTTCCTGCTTCAAAGCGTAAAATAGTCCTAAAATATTCCTAAAGTAACCCAAAGTACGAACGTTTGAATCAATATGAGAACTTTGGTAGTAAGGAATTTGCATCAAAATTCACACCTGCTCTAGTCAGAACAAGCAGCACATGCTTCTGAACACGCGGCAAAGACCGCGTTACTAGCGACTCTTTTGCAACCTGATGTGGAACTTTGAACCACTTACGAAGGAATCTCAAATTGAGAACTTCGTACAAACCTTTGAAAACTACACTAATAGTGTGAGTACTTTCTATGTCCTTTTTTTGTGTTTTGTCCTGACGAAAGCTCCATAGACCTTCTGGCCCTAGGTGAGCTGAAACATGTCGACCTGTCTTTAAGAGTTATATGGTAATCCGGTAACTCAATTACTTAATATAACCATTACTTTTTTATCTAACGGTACTCACCTTCTTTGAATAAATATTATTGTTACGGGGAACTACCGTTTTTTACAACTCCTCAAACCCCCACCGTGTTTTATTCATCACCTCCTGAGATCTGTCCCCCTATCTCTGGACACTTCTACACTAACTGGAGGTTGCCTCGGTGAGGCAGGCATACAGCACGTTATTTTGACAACCCAATGACTATGCCCTGACGCTTGACTAAGGGGCGGACGAAAAGATATACCGCATGTTTTCAACAACCGATTGTGTCAGCGTCTATGAGGGTTGTCAAAGAATAACCAATGGTTATTGTAGAGACTAGTGTCCATTCCCACTGTTGATTAATTAATGACTTCCTAAGGGGAACTGAATGGACTACAATTCCTCTTCCCTCCCTTTTGATGAGATCCGATACTAACATCAAGCCATCTGCTATCCAAGCCCCAGTTTGCTTGGATCAAATCATTGATGTGCTTAATCGTTCCCTGACACCGCTTATAGACCAAATTAAGAGGGTGGAGGCCAGACTAAATAGTCTTGAGCAGTCGACCCGTGATAACTTTTTTTCACTCAAGACTCTGATTAAACATCAGAATAGGAATAGCGAGGATCCCTCACCTGGCAGGTTGGGTAAAGGAGCAGCAGCTGTAGCTGCTCCGGTACAGGTTCCAGTTCCGCCAAAAGCGGCTTTTCTAATAGCACCAATTATGGCCTCAACTCCCACTACCACTGCCCCTATCATGCCAAAATCAGGTCCTATTACTATTGCCCCACCAATGTCTAAACCAGGTCCTACCCTACACTCTAACCCAACCCAAGGGAACTCCACCAAGGTCGAAAAAGTACATAAAATAGTAATGCAATCGAAGGCCCCAGCGGGTGGGTGCAACTCTAAACCCAAGCAAACACCCCCAAATAGTGCCAAGGCTAAGGGAGATGGGGCAGCTTTGCCAGCTCAAACTGCCAAAAGCCACCTGGCAGCACCTGTCTCAGCTGCACCCGCCTTGAAGAAACCCCCTGGCAGACCGTATGCTGATCTCCCCCCGGATTGCCATCCTTATGTCATTGTGTTGGTCAAGGTCCCACCCTTGAAAGATGACCAATCAGAAACCCACCAAGCTTTAAAAAACAAATGCCTTCACTGGTTAAAAGTAAATAAACCGGTCCCTGCGGGCGTAGATGGACTAATCCTTGGCGTCCGTAGGGTGGCTTGGGTTGGTCGGGGCAAGAAGCAGCTGGAGGGAGACTGCGTTATTATTAACTTCCAGGACAATAGAGTAGCCAGATCGATCTGTATCCAAGACCAAATGGTGGGAGGCCATGGAGTTAGTGCAGTGGACCTGACCTTTTTCTACCCGCGGCCTGTTAACCATACCATCTTCAGACCTGTTACGGGGGAAAAGAGCATTGGCCATAGTGATGGAATAAGTGGTTTGTCTGGGCCCCCTTTCTATCCCCAATCCGGGTGGCTGGGGCAAAATTGTGGCCCCAGGAGCCACTGACTCGATGTAATGGGAGTACCGGACAGGGGGGAATTGGGCAAACGCACAGACGATACTGTAATGCCATCTGTCGTTTCCTCCCCCAATAAATCCCAAATCACGTCATTGGTTACCCTGGACCCTTTGGGGGACATTGTCTCTATTGGTGTTGGGCGATCACTGCCCTGCTCGGATAGGGCGACTCCATGTCAAGAGATAGCTTCCCCACACGCTCCAGCTGTGACGGACCAAGTTTTGAAGGTCCTCAGCTGGAACGTTGCGGGAATAGCCAGAAAACTGGCATTGCCTGACTGGAACGCATTAGTGGAAGAGTATTCCATATGCATTTTTCAGGAGACATGGATCAGGGAGCCAGTACATAGGGTGGGGTATTCAGCCTATGCCATCCCAGCTGTTTGCCCAGATTCGAGCAGAGGGCGACCTTCGGAGGGTCTCCTTATCTGGGTAGCCTCAACCCTAAACTGCACGGTAAGAGAAACTAAGACTAATAGCCCAGATCTGCTTAATATTACACTGAAGGACGCCAGGGGTTGTGCTGTCTTGAACATATTTAATGTCTATGCCAGAGGCACCAAGGGGGGGGAAGCAGTCTCCTACAATTGCATTGTTGGAGGATCTGTTAGGGGAAACTCCATACAAAGCCTGCACTCTGATTGCAGGTGATGTCAATTGTACGTTCGAGCCTTTGGGCTCGGACGTTACCCAGGACCAGGATGAGGAGGATGGCAGGAGGGGGATACCAGTCCTAGAACTCCCCCCGATTAAAAAGTGGTCTGAGGTGGCACTACAGCTAAATGCCCTTAGTATAGAATATGGCCTGAGGGCTTTAAATGGAAGGACTAGCTCGGACAAGGGGGGTGCTCACACATACAATAGGCCCAAGCACACATCAAGAATTGATTATATCTTGTTTGATGTGTGTTTATGGAGCGCGGTGAGGGATATGGTAATAGTGCCCTCAGTCGAAAGTGACCACAATTTGTTGTCCCTCACTTTAGCACCCTGGTGGTCTGTTTGTAGTGGGGGCTCTATATCTCGCCCCACAGTTGACCTTGGTGAGCCGGAGATATCTCTTTGCGGAAGGCGCTTGAAGTGGTCAAAACTTCTCGTGTCTCCCAGAAAACTTGCGGCTGTGTCCCAACTTTTGGCCTTAGCCCAACATAACCTAGCCACAGCTGAAGGAGGTCCGGGGGGAGTATGTGAAGTATTTTGCGACCTAACTGGGGCCCTGACAAATCTGTTCACTGTGCGCCAGAGATATACTGGGGTGAAAGAAAGGGCTAATAAAAGAGATGGTTGGTATACCCACAAGTTTAGGGATGCAAAAAAAACCTGGTTGAGGCAGTGAAAGCAAAATCCCAAGCCAGGACAAGGGAGGCTAGGAAGGTCTACACTAAGGCTATCCAGATAGCAAAGAAGGAATGGGAGGAGAAATTCTGGGCGGACTTGTTGGCTGCTAGCAAAGGTAAAGATGCCAGGGAATTTTGGAAATTGATAGGCTCCTGTGGAAGACCCGATGACACTCTGAGGACCTGTACTATCCCATCCCAGAGTTGGTTTCATCATTTCGGGGCCTTATACTCAGTGATAGAGGGGCCCCTAAATGAGCCAGCCGTATTCCCTTTTCTGATTAAATCTAGTACCCTTACCCTATTTACGCCACGGGAGTCCCACTGAAAGCTGCTGGCGCGGATGGGCTCCCAGGAGATTTACTGCGGGCCTACCCATCTGACTGGGGCCTTATGATCTCGACACTCTTGAATGCAATCTTGGAAGGCGGCCCGATACCAGAGTTGTGGAGAGGGGCAGTGGTAGTCCCCATCTACAAAAAGGGTAGTAGAGACATTCCAGGAAACTACAGGCCAATCAGCCTGATTGACTCTACACAAAAAGTAGCATGAAAAGTGATCCTGGGGAGAATCCACCAGTGGGTGGACGAGAACCAAGTCCCATCGGACTTTCAGGCAGGCTTTCGTTCAGGAACAGGTACAATTGAGCAGGTCTTCCGGCTAACGCTTTTGCACTGGAAGGTTGTGGAACTGGGCAAGGGCAGTCTTTACTTGGCTTTACTCGATTTGAAGACTGCCTTCGACCTAGTTCCCAGGGAGGAACTTTGGAGGGTTCTCCATGGGCTGGGCTTGCCCCTGTACATCCTTTTCCTCCTCACCAAACTTCACATGAATAATTTTGCCCAGGTTCGTTGGGAGAAAAACGGGGAGACAACAGACAGAATTCCGGTTTGTAGGGGTGTCAGACAGGGTTGCGTGTTGGCCCCCACACTCTTTTCCCTTTATCTAAATGGTGTGGTGGAGCATCTGCTCCAGGAACCAGCGGACGCACCTTGCCTGGGGGGCGAGCGGATTCCAACATTGTTGTTCACGGACGACACTCTCCTTATTTCTAAAACCCCTCAGGGGCTCCAGAAGTTGTTGACCCGTTTTCAGGACTTTTGTGTAACTAGAGGCTTGGTGATAAACGTAGAAAAAACGAAATATTTGATACTACGCCCACCAAGGAAACTGGGTCGTCCTCCCATTTTGAACTCGGCCCCTCTAGAGAAAGTATCTGAATTTGATTATCTGGGTCTACGCCTGAATGACAAGATGAACTGGTCTTCCCACATCGACAAGATGGTTCTCTGCCACAAAAGGGTAGGGGGTGCCTTACTAAAGGAATACCATACATCTTCCAGATCCACAGTGGCGCCCGCAGTTGAGATCTACAAGGCAAGGGGGGTTACTTCTGCCTTGTATGGCGCGGAGCTATGGGGCAGTTGTAATTTGGATTCCCTAACCAAGTCCGAAAACAAGCTCTTAAAAGACCTTGTAGCTCTCCCCTCGAGCACCCCGACAGTTCCGGTGATTTTGGACTTGGGCTGCAGAAGCATTAAAGACCAGGCCCGTTTTTGCCCATTGCTCTTATGGTCCCGCATATGGAGGGTCCCGGAACTATAATCCTATGCCAAGGGCCTATCAGAAGTAATGAACATGGGGGGCTGGAACAAGATCAAGTGGCTGCGGGACACAAAACAACTTTTGGGGGAATTGGGCCTGGGACACTCTTGGTCTACAAAATCTGCTCCCTCAAAGGCAGTCCTTAAAAAACTATATTGGGACTGGGGGGCATATTATCAAGGGGGTTTATCTCCGCTTTTTTGGCTTTAAAAGCCAAGAAAGCGGAGATAAAATTATCTCCCTATTACCTAGCTGCCGCTAACACCAGTTAGTGACAGCTAGTAGGAGATAACGACCATCTTGTGCCCCACTTTGCATGTCAGTGATATTTATCACTAATGAGATGCAAAGTGGGCGTGCCAAGATGTTAGCGACCGAAAACAGTCGCTAACATCGCTATCTCCTATTACCAACTTTTGGAGATATTCGCGCTAAGCGGGAATATCTCCAAAAGCTAACACCTGCCCTGAGCAGTTCTTAGCCATGTTATCCAATGGGAGGTGGATAACATGGCTAAGAGCATTAGCTCGCTAATGCATGAATATCGCTGACTTTTCAGCGATATTCATGCTTTGCGGCGATTTTTACCGCATTTGCGTTAAACCTTGGTAATACCAAGGTTTATTTGCGGTAAAAATCGCCGCAGCGCTGCGGTAAATATTTGTCTCTAACCAAGCAATAGCGATAATTATCGCTATTGCTTGGTAATATGCCCCTGGGTTTTTTGCAAACAAAGCGGGAACCCCAATCACTGCAATTCGACCGCAGCAGTCCTCAGAATAAAGGATGTGGCATTATACGAACCCTATATGGATTTTATTACTATGCCAGTGGATAGGGCCCTTTATTTTAAGTTTAGAGTTGGCACTCTCCCGCTAGGAGCAACTCTATCAAAGTGGAAGTCCCATGCTCATTTATCCCCCTTCTGTGCTTGCTGCCCAGCCAGGCCGGAGACGGTCGCTCATGTACTCTTTGAGTGTCCAGATTATATTTATCCAAGGAGATATTGGTTGAAACCCCCTTTTAAACGTTTGGGAACCCGCATGCATTCTGTAGCTTTCCGAATTTTACTGACTGATACCTCCCCCCTTACAGTCTGTGGTGTCTCCAAATTTTTAAAATGTTGCTGGTTGATCCGTTGCAAGAGATTGTCTATATCGGTTTAATTCCATTTTTAGCTAATTTAGTTAGGGGATCCCTACAAATCGTATCTATTTTTAAACGTATGACATACCTGCACTTTTTGTAATATTGTTTTTATAATGTATGTTATGCTTGTAAGATATCTCTGCATATCGAATAAAGCTTTCAACCTAACCTAAAAATATTGTTGTATAAAAGGAGAAGGCTGGTTCTGTAAAAACGAACAGTCGCCTGAGAATATACACACCGTGCTGTTGTACTTCTAGGACGCTTGTTACTTGGTTGCAGCCAATAAAACTCCATCCTTGACATCACCTAGAAGACTCTGTGTTTCTGTGGTCCAGAACAGGAAGAACTCAAGAGGTCTCTAGGCGTTCCCCCTGGCACCGCCGGGTTCCTAATAACCCGGTACCTCAGTTCAAGCAGAAGGGTAAATGAATCCAGACAAAGGCTACTAGTTAGGATTTTTCCCATGCCTTGCTGATGCTGGAACAGATTTGAAAAATAGAGGTGAGATTTCTTCCACTACTCACCACACTGGATACTTAGTCTTTGATTATAATTTGGCTTCTTAACCACTGGGGCAATCCAGATATATTGATCAAGCTCTCAAGGCTTAACTCAAACACATTTCTACCACCAAAAAAAAAAACGTCCAACTCAACACACTCTGTAGTGTTCTATGAAACCAAGATTTCATACATCATCATGCAACAGAAAATGGAAGCATTTTCATCATAGAATGTGGCACACATTCACATCAGCACACATCTTGGACATCTTCACCCAAGCAGGTTAAATACAATCCAACATGTAAGCCGACATGCATCTCAGACCACATCAACATGATATGTTGTGTTATGTTATTTAATTTTATAAGGCGCACAGCCACCCAAAGGGTTCCATGCGCCGGCTGACAGGAACAGAAAAAAGAAAAAATAACAGAAAAGAGGTAAAAGCGATCTATTTATTGAACAGCCAAGTTTTTAAACACTTGTTAAAATTCCCATATACGGTTTCATTCCGAAGTGACATGGGGAGGGAATTCAACATAGAGGGACCTTGGCAAGAAAAGACCGACCACCCATTTGCGGCAGTCTGGTCCAGGAGACCGAAAATGTTGTCTGAATGGAGGAACAAAGAAGGCAGGATAGTAAGTAAGGGTGGACTAAAGCATTCAGGTACTGAGGTGCCTTGCCAGATTTGATCTTGAACATATAACTCAGGGCTTTGAATTTAATATGCTTCTCAACCCTGAGCCAATGAAGGTCACGAAGAGAATCTCAGATGGAGGCCGTTTTGGGAATCTGGCAAAGCAGTCTAGCAGCCACATTCTGCACCATCTACAATTTGTGTTTCACATCCTTATTAACTCCTGGATACAGAATGTTGCCGTATTCCAGTCTAGAAGTGACAAGAGCCTGGACCATGGTTCTTTGAATGGAGCAGGGGGAAAAGTGACATAAATTCTCCAAAGGTGTCCTTCATAAGCTTTTCCCGACATACCCCAGTGAAAGTGCCTAGGTTATTGCTACCACAGTGCTTACTTATGAGGTCAGGGTGTTGGAGACGTAAAAAGGATTTAACCAATGGTATCAATTGGTGCCACTTTAACCCTCTCTGTCCAATCTGAACTGTCCAACGTCTACAGGGCAGGCAGATTATGCCAATTTTGTTGGCTATATCCAGTGCATCATAGTCTGGAGCTAGACGCACATACGCCTTCTTCTTGCCGTCTGGCCTGATCAGTGTGTTGACCTTGGCAACATCAATATCATAAAGCTTCTTTACAGCCTGTTTGATCTGGTGCTTGTTAGCCTTGACATCAACAATGAAGACCAGCGTGTTGTTATCTTCAATCTTCTTCATGGCAGACTCTGTGGTAAGAGGGAACTTTAAAATTCGCATAAAGGTCAAGTTTGTCCCTACGAGGAGCACTCTTCCTGGGATACTTCGTTTGCCTCCTTAACCTCAAGGTCCTCGGCCTCCTGAAAGTGGGGGCTGTCCTAATTTTCTTCTTCTTGTGACTGTGTACCGCCTTAAGAAAGCCTTGGACTTTGCTTCAGTTTTAACAGGGACAGCTTCCTTCTTGGCCTTCGGTGCCATGTTGGGGGTCCCTGTTCAATCCATTTAATGTCTACACTTAGCAAACCTAGGTCTTTGTCAATGGCTCTATTTTCTGCATACTTTTGGCTCCAGAAAATATAGCTGTGTCCCACAATCCACACTGTAAGCATCTTGAAAGGAGGTCTAGATGAACTCAGATGGGCTCTGTAAATGAAAAGGCAGTTTGAAAAGTAAGATGTATCTAAAATGGTGGATAAGGTGCAGTTTTGAAAAAAGAATAGAAATGATTGGCTGTTTGAGAACATTATAGTCTGAAAAGTAGGGTGCATGTTTCTGTTTTTTAAAAGCATGTTTCTTATTGGTTAAGAAAAACTGTTTGAATGGAACATTACATTAGATAAGGTGATATTTTGAAAACTCAGGCACATTTGCTGTTTGGATTAGCAACATTTTGTGCTAAACTTGTGACCTGTGTGGTGAGTTGAGTGTTCCATGTAATGTTACCTTGGTAACAGGCAGTACGCAGATTGGGGGTAGGGTTGAAACTAATGTCAATTGGAAAGGGCTGAAATGTTTAACTAATAGAAATATGTGTTAGATTTAGAATTAATGTGGGAAGCAATATGATTTGATACTTACATGTATATGTGTGCAGAATGAGAGGGAAACTGCAATTTTTTTTTGTTTTGCTGAGTAGTGCAGTACAGAGATTCTGTATAAGAAAATCTGGTGTGTTACTGACATTCTTCTTCATCTACAGATCAATTTGAATTAGTAATTTGTGAGGAGTTTTATGTGGGGTTTTGTTTTTAATATAATTAATGTGTTTCTCCTGGTAAAATCCAGGTAGTAGTGATGCTTGTCTAAAATTACATTGTGAGATTTACAAGCCCCTTGCGCCGCCAGTCTATCACTTTGCATGATGCACCGGTGGCGCAGCCTGCTAAGTGACATTTACAAGCACAGGTAAAATGACCCTCCCTGACTTAACCTGTGCTTGTAAATATCGCCCTTGTTCACAAAACATTTTGCGTGTTTAAGAGCGTGACATGGGTGTTGCTGTGGGGTTCCAACGCAACACCCATTTCTACTGATACATTTCCAGATTTATGAGAAATCGTAAAACTGTAAATGCGTCAGTTTGCTGCGCCAGTATAAGGGTATCGTAGGCAAGATAAACAAGAAGAAATGTTTTCATCTGTCCTCGTTTTTTCCTCATTCAAAGCGTGCTGTTTCTACAACACGCTTTGAAAGAGGAAAATGCGTACAGTGATTGCTTTTGTGCAGGAAGGGGGCCTTTCATTCAGAAAAGCAATCTCCCCATGGTGCAGGCATCCTTGCACCATGGTGCAAGGGTGCCTGTGCCAAATGCATGGCAGCTGTTTCTGCGCTAGCGAAGGGAAGACCACAGGAATGCGAAATATCATTGTACATATGTTGCATTTCTGTGCTCTGAAAGTGCTGTAGAGTGGCGCAGCTAAAAGGTTTGCAGTGCCATGCTGCTGCCTTTCTTTGTAGATCTGCTCCATGGGATGTGTGCAGTCATCTCACATGTTGCAGACTAGTAAATCTTTTTGGTAAAGTGAAAGGACGCTGTTGTTTGTCTAGATTCACACTGTGAGTCAGTGTGTATTTGGGAAACTTTTGATAGAAGCATTTGAGTACCTCATGTGTTTGCAGGCATATAAGTGCTTAAAACTTTTTATTGTTGTAAAGTTATCAAGTATCAATCCACCTCCCATATTTAACATGCTTAAGTCTACTTCAGAGCACATGATAGGATCCTGCATAAACCGCAATTAGCGAGAGTTTTGGTATCGCTCCTCAAGTGCAGGGTTACCTTGTAAATACAACGCTAGTGTTGTACTTCCCTCTTCCATGTTCTATTGTCATAGGAAAACATACCTTGCCTCTGGGAACGCCTAAATTGCAACTCATTGGAGATGCGAGACTGGTCATTCCCAAACCGGCTGCTAACATGCGTTAATGCATCTTATCGTCACCTAGTAAATAGGGCGATATAATTTTCACTGCATTTTTTTTTAAATGCGGCGAAACGGCACTTGTTAATATGCTGTCAAGTTTGCTATGACAGACCTGGAACCTCGACTCCTACCCTGCTATAGCAAACAGCAGTGTCCCGGGGGTAGATATCCCGAGACACAGTAGGCCCTGGGGAGTGGTGTTCCCCAAGGCCATTGACTGCTCCAGAATGGGGACCACGCGGCCTCTCTCCTAGTCAAGTCAAGTCAGAGAATTTATATAGCGCGCTACATACCCAGAGGGTCTCAAGGCGCTTGAGGAGGGGAGGGGAATTACTTGTCAAATATCCACGTTTTAAGTTGCTTTCTGAATTCTAGGTGGTTCTGGGTAAGGCGAAGGTAAGTGGGAAGTGAGTTCCAGGTTTTAGCTGCTAGGTAGGAGAAGGATCTACCTCCCATGGTGGTTTTGTTGATGCGAGGTACAGTGGCAAGGGCTTGGTTGGATGATCGTAGCTGGCGGGAGGGGGTGTAGAAGGACAGTCGTGTGTTGAGGCATTCTGGTCCGATTTCGTAGAGTGCTTTGTGTGCGTGGGTTAGGAGCCGGAAAGTGATCCTCTTATTGACGGGAAGCCAGTGGAGGTTTTTCAGGTGGCCAGAGATATGTTCTTTACGCGGGATGTCTAGTATGATCCTGGCTGAGGCGTTTTGGATTCGTGGAGTTTTTTCTGGAGTTTAGCGGTAGTACCGGCGTAGAGGGTGTTTCCATAGTCCAGTCGGCTCGTGACCAGAGCGTGGGTGACCGTTTTCCTAGTTTCGGTGGGGATCCAACGAAATGTTTTTTTGAGCATGCGAAGAATGTTGAAGCAGGATGAAGAGGCGGCGTTGACTTGTCTGTTCATCGAAAGTGAGGAATCCAGGAAGACGCCCAGGTTCCGTGCGTGGTCTGTCGGGATGGGTGCTTTTCCAAGGGCTTCTGGCCACCAAGAGTCGTCCCATGCTGAGGGGGAGGTACCTAAGATGAGGACTTCTGTTTTATCTGAGTTCAGTTTCAGACGGCTGTGTTTCATCCATTCGGCTACTTCTTTCATTCCTTCGTGAAGGTTAGTTTTGGCGGTGCTGGGGTCATTGGTGAGTGATAGGATCAGTTGAGTGTCATCCGTGTAGGAGATGAGGTTGAGGTTGTGTTGGTGGGCGATGGCCGCGAGGGGGCCCATGTAAACGTTGAAAAGGGTGGGGCTGAGTGAAGATCCTTGTGGTACGCCGCAGATGACTTCATTGGCCTCTGACTTGAATGGTGAAAGGCGGACTCTCTGGGTTCTTCCGGTGAGGAACGAGGTGTTCCATTCTAGTGCTTTTCCTTGGATTCCGATGTTTCTGAGGCGTTGTAGAAGGGTGCTATGGCAGACTGTGTCGAAGGCTGCGGAGAGGTCGAGGAGGATGAGGGCGACTGTGTCTCCATTGACCAGTAGAGTTCGAATGTCGTCTGTTGCTGCGATGAGGGCGGTCTACGTGCTGTGTTTTGCTCGGAAGCCGGACTGTGAGGAGTCGAGGGATTTGTTGGCTTCGAGGAAGGCGGCGAGCTGGTTGTTGACAGCTTTCTCGATGACTTTGGCCGGGAATGGAAGGAGCGAGATGGGGCGGTAGTTTTTGAGTTCGGTGGGGTCCGCTGTGGGTTTTTTCAGAAGGGCGCTGAGTTCAGCGTGTTTCCAGCTTTCCGGGAAGGTGGCGGAGTTGAGGGAGCAGTTTATGACGTCTCGGAGGTGCGGTGCTATGATGGAGTCTGCTTTGTTGAAGATGTGGTGAGGGTATGGGTCTGTGGGGGATCCTGAGTGGATGGAGTTCATCAGGCGGATGGTGTCCTCAGTGGAGATTGGGTTCCAGTCGGTAAGGATGTTCGAGGGGGGTGAGGGTCCAGCAGATGGTTGGGTGGGTTGGTCTCCGGGTTGGTTGTCGAAGCTGTTGTGGATGTCAGCAATTTTGTTGTGGAAGAATGAGGCTAGGGAGTCGCAGAGGGCTTGGGATGGGGTAATGTCGTTAGAGTTGGCAGAGGGATTGGTAAATTCCTTGACGATGTTGAAAAGTTCCTTGCTGTTGTGGGCGTTGTTATCTAGTCGGTCCTTGAAGGCGGTTTTCTTGGCCTTTCGGATCAGTTGGTGGTGTATGCGGGTGGCGTTTTTGAAGGCGTCCTTGGTGCTGGTGGTTGGGTCTTTTTTCCAGGCCTTCTCAAGGGAGCGGCAGAGTTTCTTGGATTTCTTAAGATCATCGTTGAACCAGGAGGCCTTCTTGCTGCCAAGTTTGCTTAGTCGTTTTTTCAGTGGTGCTAGGATGTCAGCGCTGTTGGATAGCCATAGGGTGAGGTTGGTGGCGGCTTGGTCGGGGTTTGAGGAGTGGGTTGGGGGGTTTAGAAGAAGCGATGAGGAGATCTGTTCGGTGGTGATTTTGTTCCATTTTCTTTGTAGAGTTGGTTGGGGGTGGTTGTTGGATTTGGGCTTGTTGTATAATAATAAAAGCCCCAGAGGGTGGTTATCACTGGGGTTTAGAGGGACCTTTGAGTCCTTCAACCCATTGTTTTTCAAAGCCTCAAAGAGTAGCGGTTCCCGGAGCTGGATGGTGCCTTTAAGCCCCTCCTACCCAAGTATTTTACTGGGGAGTACCTTTGAGTCCCCCCACCCATTTATTTTGTAACACCGAGGAATGGCAGTCCCCGGGCTACAAGGCATCTCTGAACCCCATGAAATGTATTAATTTATTCCCCGGGATTTGGCCCTCCCCAGGTAGCTAATTTTTAAACAAGCACAGGAGCCTGTACTTCTTTTTTTTTTTTTACAGCGAATCCATGCAGCCGGAGCACATTTCTCCGTTTAAAAAAAAAACATGCTTTAAGACAGTTTTAAACTCCTTTACAACATGCATGTACTGGTATAATCAACTTTACATTTGTGTTTCAGGCCTACAATTCTCTAGTCAGTATACCAACACTACAGAAAACACCCTGTCACTGCTGTTGCAATGGCATAGTGAATCTTTCAGTACTATGTTTTAATCCATTCAGTAAAGTAAAACTCAACCAGTTATAAATTCACCCAGTGTCTTTTCTTGTACTTCTCCAATTATTTAGTTAGTATGTGTTAGAACCGGCTGTCTCTAGTTGGCAGAGGTATACACTTCTGACAAATAGGGACACACCTTTTCTAGTCAGGGCAAGGGGATCACACCCTTTGATAACCCCTGCTCACCCCCTCGGTAGCTTGGCAGAGCAGATAGGCTTATCTCGGCGGCTGTGCGTTAAGCATTTATGACCACATACAGTAATAAAGTGAATACACTACAAATGGACA
This sequence comes from Lissotriton vulgaris, assembly GCF_964263255.1. Lineage (NCBI taxonomy): Eukaryota > Metazoa > Chordata > Amphibia > Caudata > Salamandridae > Lissotriton > Lissotriton vulgaris. The sequence continues at coordinate 645,113,363 of NC_141691.1, read as the reverse complement.
CGACACAGTAGTATTATAAAAATAAGTATTTTTATATAAGGCTTAGCACAAGACCAAATAACGACAAAAATGTACACAATCTTAATAAATATTCTGGGAAGGGAAAAATAGTTCAAAGGTAGTTTCTTCTTTAGCACAAAGTCTTTCGTATCAAAGCAAATCTTTTTCTTGGAAACACAGTTCTTAGCAACAAGGTAACCCACATGGGGGCTACACGACGTCGAGGCAAAGTTAATCCAAAGGTTCGGCGTCGACCGCGAGGAGCGCTACGTCGAGCCCGGAGTCACACGGACCCCCCACAACACAGTACCTTGGAAAATGAAGCACACGATGATCAGCGGCGTCGAGCAATCCGGCGTCGCGTCTTCGGTGTCGATCAGGCCTCAGCAGGCGACGTTGTCGATGATGCGGTTGCAAAGAGTGAGCAGCGCTCACGGCGTCGAGAGGGCACACAGTTGGCGCGATCAGCAGCGGTGCAGACACGAGGTCCCTTGGAGCTGGAGCCGAACTCACTACTCACTGGCGTTGCTGCTGGCGTCGGTCGGGCCCGGCGGCCGGCGTCGAGGAAGCGGGACACTTGAGCCGTCACTCACGGTGTCGAGCTGGATTCGGCGACGTCCGTCGGCGTCAAGATTGCTGGCTCTTTCAGAAGTGCTGGATTCGCAGGTTCCAGCAATAGCACTGTAAGCAGATGAAGTCCTTTAGCCCTGTGACTTCAGCAGGAGACTGGCACTCTTCCAGTCCTTGAAGATTTTCTTAGCAAGCGTGAGAGTACACACACAGTTCCTCTCTCCTGGTTCCTTGGCAAAAATAAAGAAGCACTGCAGGATTCCCCCCAGCAAACAGCACACTGGCAGAAGGGGTAGGCAAGTCCTCAGATCAGCAGGCCTCTTGTCCTTGGTTACAGTGTTCCTTGTCAGAAGTGATCTAAATTCTTGGTTCAGGGGTCCTTCTCTTATACCCCTTTTTGGCTTTGATCCCTTTGTCCATGCAGGGGAATTTCCCAACATCCTGGGTCTGTTGTGGGTGGAGCCAGGCAGTAGCACCTGGCCTATTCATTGTGCAGTGCTGGGTCCTCAGACGCCCAGCAGGAGGTGGAGCCAGCATCGACACTGGCAGGAGCAGAGCTATCGGCCTCCTGGCAGGAGGTGGGGCTAGGATCGTCCATGGCAGGCACAGAGCCATCAGCCGCTTGGCAGGGGGTGGAGCCAGCATTGTATCAGGCAGGGCAGGCTATCAACAACTACTCTCCCCCTACTCTCAACGCAAATGTCCCACTCATCCCACACTGACTCATCCAGACCTGTGGAGCCACCCAGCTCCTGTCACACACACGCAAGACCAGCAGAAACCAGAAATGGTTAGACAAGAAAATAGTCACTTTCTAAAAGTGCTACTTTCAAACCCAGAGTCCAAAAACCATCCACACCAACGGATGCGTAATTAAACCCCGAGTTCAGGGATACCAAACTCGACATTGCACCATGCTCCCCGAGCCGGCTAGGATCATAGCATTAATAATCCCGGTGGCCCATTCTAACTAATGGAGAGCAGGCTACCTCGCAATAGTGAAGAACGAAGATGGCTGTAATTCACTATTAGGACATGCCAACTTGGTCAGGCGTGTCCTACCTTATACTTACAATGCACCCTGCCCGTGGGCCTACCATAGGGGTGACTAACATGAAGTCAAGGGAAGGTTCGAGGGGCTGGCAAGTAGGTATACTTGCGCAGCCTGCGTGACAGCACTAGGCTGCACGTGGGTCTCGCAATGACCGACCCGTAGACATTATTTTACGAGGCCGCTCCTGTGGGTGGCACAACACGTGCTGCAAGCCCACGAGCGGCATTTGTATTTACAAGCCCCAGCACTCCTGGTGCACTAGACTAGGGACTAGCAGTAAACCAAATAAGCCAAACATGGATACAATCGATACATCAATTTAACATAGGGAGCACTTGCGCTGTGGCACTGATCAGCAGTGGCACAGCGCCCAAAGCATATACCAGCAAAACATCGTAAAACAGTAGAGGCAAACAAAATGGAGGAGAGACTCAAGCCAATGATGTCAGGTCTAACACGTGTCCCCTCCAGCTGAAATGTGGGGAGAACTACCCTTGACCTAGGGAGTCCTCATCACTAAGGCGGAAAAATCTGGACAGACCATCAGCATTGGCGTGATCTGTACCAGGGCGGTGTTCCACCGTAAAGTCCATCCCCTGTAGGGAAATGGACCACCTCAACAGTTTCGGATTCTCACCCCTCATCTGCATCAACCATCTGAGGGGCCTGTGGTCTGTCTGAACCCGGAAGTGAGTCTCAAACAGGTAGGGTCTTAGCTTCTTCCCAGACCACAGCAAATGCTTCTTTCTCTATCGCACTCCACCTCGTTTCCCTGGGAAGTAACCTCCTACTGATGAAGGCTACAGGCAAGTCTCGGCCCTCTTCATTCACCTGAGCTACAACAGCCCCCACGCCATGCTCTGAAGCGTCCGTCTGGACAATAAATTATTTTGAAAAGTCGGGTGCCTGGAGTATAGGTGCTGTGCACATTGCAGTTTTCAGGGTGTCGAAGGCCATTTGACAGGCATCAGTCCAGATCACGTTTCGTGGCTGCTTCCTGGAAGTCAGCGAAGTCAAGAGGTGCACAATGTTACCGTAATCCTTGACAAACCTCCGGTAATAACCCGTGAGTCCTAAGAAGGCTCTCACCTGAGTTTGGGTTTTGGGCGGCGCCCAAGCCAGGATGGTATCAATCTTGGGTTGCAGGGGGGCAACCTTGCCGCTCCCTACTTGGTGCCCCAAGTACACCACCGAACCCTGCCCAATCTGGCACTTACTGGCTTTGATTGTGAGGCCTGCTCTGCGCAGGGCCAACAACACTTCCTGGAGGTGGCGCAAGTGTTCCTCCCAGCTGGCGCTGAACACTGCGATGTCGTCCAGGTAGGCGGCACTGAAATCCTCCAGTCCAGCCAAGACCTGGTTGACCAACCTCTGGAAGGTGGCAGGGGCATTCTTCATCCCAAAGGGCATCACCCGGAACTGGTATAACCCATCTGGTGTGGAGAATGCGGACCTCTCCTTTGCCCCATCGGTCAAGGCGATCTGCCAGTACCCAGACGTTAGATCAAACGTACTAAGGTACCGGGCAGCCCCCAACCGATCTATGAGCTCATCAGCTCTGGGGATGGGGTGCGCGTTAGTCTTCGTGACCGAATTGAGTCCTCGGTAATCCACGCAGAACCGGAGTCCCGGTGAAGCACCAGGCGCTGCAGCCTTCGGGACCAAGACCACTGCGCTGGCCCAATGACTGCTAGAGGACTCAACCACCCCTAACGCAAACATCTTGGAGACCTCCTCCTTAATGTAGGCTCGAACCTTGTCAGTCACCCTGTAAGCCTTGTACTTCACAAGAGGGCTGTCTCCGGTGTCAACGTCATGGACACACCAATGAGTGATACCCGGAACCAAGGAAAACAGATCCGGGAATTGCCCCAACAGGTGGCGACAATCCTGTTTCTGCTCAAGGGTCAGTGTGTCAGAGAGGACCACACCATCCACTGACCCGTCTTGCTCTTTAGCACACAGGAGGTCAGGAAGAGGCTCACTCTCCTCCTCCATTCCAGCATCTGTAGCTAGGAGCATGCCCACTTCGGACCTTTCTAAGTGGGGCTTCAAACGGTTGACATGCAGGACCCGCAAGGGGTTCCTGGGAGATTCCAAGTCCACCAAGTAGGTGACATCGCTCTTCTTCTCCACAACCTTAAACGGTCCAGTCCACCTGTCCTTGAGCGCACAAGGTTCCACAGGGGACATGACCCACACTTCTTGACCAGGCTGAAGCTCTACCAGAGTGGCATTCCGGTCGTACCATCGCTTCATCTCCTCCTGGCTGGCCTCCAGATTTGCCTGAGCAAGTTCTCTGAAGCGCCGGGTCTGGTTTCGAAAGGCCAGCATGTAGCTGTATACATCCTGGGGAGGTTTCCTGGGAGATTGCTCCCAGCCTTCCTTGACCAGACTCAAAGGCCCTCTTACCGGGTGACCGTACAAAAGCTCAAAGGGGCTGAACCCTAGAGACTTCTGCGGCACCTCTCGGGAAGAAAACAACAGGCATGGCAAGAGGACGTCCCATTTCTGCCTCATTGGTTCTTCAAGACCCATGATCATGCCCTTAAGGGTCCGGTTGAATCTCTCAACCAGCCCATTTCCTTGAGGGTGGTAAGGAGTGGTGAACTTGTAGGTTACCCCACACTCCTTCCACAGAGACTTCATATAGTTTGAAATAAAGTTGGTGCCCCGGTCTGACACCACCTCTCTGGGGAACCCCATCCGGGAGAAAACACCCATCAGTGCCCGTCCCACCACGGGGGCCATCACTGTTCGGAGAGGGATGGCTTCCGGGTACCGTGTGGCATGGTCCACCAAGACCAGGATGAACCTGTTGCCCAGGGCTGTCTTGGGGTCCAGGGGCCCAACAATGTCAATACCCACCCGGTCAAAGGGGGTGCTGACCACCGGAAAAGGTTGGAGGGGAGCCTTCTGCTTCCTTCCGCTTTTTCCACTTGCCTGGCAAGTATGACAAGTCTTACAATGGATGTCAACATCCCTGCGCATCTGAGGCCAATAAAAATGGGTGACAAGCCTATCATAGGTCTTGTCCTGCCCCAGATGTCCAGCTAACGGAACGTCATGAGCCAAACCCAGTAGGAAGGCTCTGAAGCGCTGGGGTACCACCAGCACACGGGCTGACCCAGGCTCAGCAGCCTTAGGCTCGCTATACAGGAGGTCGTTCTCCCAGTACACAAAATGTGACCCTGACTGATCACCTGAGGATTGGGCTGAGGCCTGCTGCCTCATGCCCACAAGAGAAGGGCACACCTTCTGTTCGGCACAGAATTCCTCCCTGGAGGGACCACCATCCTGCTGCCAATGGGTCAGTTCGGGCAGGTCTCCCAGTTCGGCAATTTGTTCCCCTGTGGGCTCCAGGGCATCCCCCTCAGGGTCTACCTCCTCCTGGACCACAGGAACTATGGGGGCCGGTTTCCCGCACCTCCTGCCTCTTCTCTTCACAGCTGGGTCCTGGGCCGTACTTTCAGGCTCCGGGACCCCATCAACACCCTTACTCGCTGTCATCGATCGAGTGGTTGCACACACCCACTCTGGCACACCCAACATTTTCAAGTGCGTCTCCCTCTCCACCTTAGCCCAAGGGGAGTCTTCTAAATCATTGCCCAGGAGACAATCGACAGGCATGGCGGGCCTCACAGCAACTTGAAGAGTACCTGAAACTCCCCCCCAGTCAAAGGAAACCTGAGCTACCTCACACTCTTTCTGGGGGTTGTCGGCAGCTATCACAGGGTAGAATGCGTGGGGAACCACCTGCTCTCTGGACACCAAGTGACACTTGACAGCTGTCACACTCGCTCCGGTGTCTCTGAGGGCTTCCACTCTATGGCCATTAATGGTCACCCACTGCCTATATTTACTAATGTTACTAGGCAGAGGGGGTGGAGGGACCATTTCCATGTCTCCTAGCGAGACCAGGGACATTTCTGCGGGAACCCTCCCACCAGGGACAACCATCTCCTCCCCTCCCAGGGCTACACTCGCCAACTGACGGGGGGGTGCACGCGGCGGTGCATTCGAATCCTTCTTGGGACACTGGGGGTCATAAAACCGGTGTCCCACCTGCCCACAACCGTAGCAGGTTAAGGGGCCCCTATGAACAGGTTTACCCGTCTTCTCAGGGGGAGGCTGGGAACCTTTCCCTTGGTTCCCTTGGGGATTACTTTGGGGGCCTTTCTGAGACTCCTTCTGTTTACCCTTGTCCCCCCCACTCTTCTGCTTGGGACCCTGCCCACTTTTGGCTGAGTCTCCCACTGGACCCTTGTGGACCCTGGTACTGACCCAGCGGTCCGCCTCCTCAGCAAGTTTTCTAGGGTTAGATATCTTGCTATCAATCAAGTGCTGGCGCAGCTCTGGAAAACAGTTATTAGACAAATGCTCCCACGCAAACAAATTATAAAGAGCTTCATAACTTTCCACTTTGCTGCCCTTCACCCAACCATCCATGGCTCTGCAAAAATAAGACACATATTCAACCCACGTCGTACCAGGCAACTTCTTACATTCTCTAAAAGCTTGTCTGTACTTCTCGGGGGTTAGGCCATACCGCAACATTAAAGCATCTTTCATATGAGCATACAACATCCTATCTGCAACAGGCATGTCTAACAGGGTATCTCTCCCCTCATTCACAAAGCGACCCCACAACCCCGCTCCCCAATTCTTCTCAGGGACCTGGTGGGCCAACAATGCTAGCTCATATGCTTTAAACCACTGACCAATATCTTCGTTCCTATGATAATCTTTTATCACATCTTTGGGAAAATAAAACCTACTTTCTGCAGGCTCGGATGGGATGCTGCCACCAGAGGGATTAAATTCTAACTTCTTAGCTCGGATGTCCAACTCCCTCAACTTGGTATCATGCTCCAAAGCTAACTTCTCTCTTTCAAAATCTAACCTTTTGGTCTCCAAATCAGCTTCTCTTTTACCTCTTGCATTTTCTAACTCCAACTGCCCATTTATCTTTAGCCTTGCCATTTCCATGTTGTATGCACGCTCCTTCGCCCTTTCTTCTCGTTCTTCAGGGGAAAGACCTTTGGAGGAAACACTGCTTCCGGGAGAGGACTCAGGCCCATTCGCTGGCGCCTCCTCTTCCCCTTCCACTGGCGGTACCACCACCGGATCAGTGGGATCTCTGGCCTCCAACCAGGCCTGCAATGCTTTGAGATATTCCTCTTTTCGTGAGATGCCTTTGGTAGGCACTTTCAACTGCTTGCAAAAGGACTTCAGCTCCTTCAAGCCGTAGTCGTTTATCTTCGCTCTGTCGAATTCCTCCACAACAACAACAGGGGTAGTGACTCCGGTGTCACTCATGGTCAAAACTGGCAGTGTTCAAAAAAATCAAGTTTCAGAAAAGCGGAGAACCAAAAATAGGATCCTTCCAAGTAGATTGTGACTGCGCTATGGTCTGCTTTCACTATGTAGCGCACACTAATCACTGCACATGGGTCATAAATGCAAAGTTCAAATCCTCACCGCTGACCCACCAATGTTAGAACCGGCTGTCTCTAGTTGGCAGAGGTATACACTTCTGACAAATAGGGACACACCTTTTCTAGTCAGGGCAAGGGGATCACACCCTTTGATAACCCCTGCTCACCCCCTCGGTAGCATGGCAGAGCAGATAGGCTTATCTCGGCGGCTGTGCGCTAAGCATTTATGACCACATACAGTAATAAAGTGAATACACTACAAATGGACACGACACAGTAGTATTATAAAAATAGGTATTTTTATATAAGGCTTAGCACAAGACCAAATAACGACAAAAATGTACACAATCTTAATAAATATTCTGGGAAGGGAAAAATAGTTCAAAGGTAGTTTCTTCTTTAGCACAAAGTCTTTCGTATCAAAGCAAATCTTCTTCTTGGAAACACAGTTCTTAGCAACAAGGTAACCCACACGGGGGCTACACGATGTAGAGGCAAAGTTAATCCAAAGGTTCGGCGTCGACCGCGAGGAGCGCTACGTCGAGCCCGGAGTCACACGGACCCCCCACAACACAGTACCTTGGAAAATGAAGCACACGATGATCAGCGGCGTCGAGCAATCCGCCCTCGCGTCTTCGGTGTCGATCAGGCCTCAGCAGGCGTCGTTGTCGATGATGCGGTTGCAAAGAGTGAGCAGCGCTCACGGCGTCGAGAGGGCACACAGTTGACGCGATCAGCAGAGGTGCAGACACGAGGTCCCTTGGAGCTGGAGCCGAACTCACTACTCACTGGCGTTGCTGCTGGCGTCGGTCGGGCCCGGCGGCCGGCGTCGAGGAAGCGGGACACTTGAGCCGTCACTCACGGTGTCGAGCTGGATTCGGTGACGACCGTCGGCGTCGAGATTGCTGGCTCTTTCAGAGGTGCTGGATTCGCAGGTTCCAGCAATAGCACTTTAAGCAGATGAAGTCCTTTAGCCCTGTGACTTCAGCAGGAGACTGGCACTCTTCCAACTGTCTGTTGTGGGTGGAGCCAGGCAGTAGCACCTGGCCTATTCATTGCGCAGGGCTGGGTCCTCAGACGCCCAGCAGGAGGTGGAGCCAGCATCGACACTGGCAGGAGCAGAGCTATCGGCCTCCTGGCAGGAGGTGGGGCTAGGATCGTCCATGGCAGGCACAGAGCCATCAGCCGCTTGGCAGGGGGTGGAGCCAGCATTGTATCAGGCAGGGCAGGCTATCAACAACTACTCTCCCCCTACTCTCAACGCAAATGTCCCACTCATCCCACACTGACTCATCCAGACCTGTGGAGCCACCCAGCTCCTGTCACACACACGCAAGACCAGCAGAAACCAGAAATGGTTAGACAAGAAAATAGTCACTTTCTAAAAGTGCTACTTTCAAACCCAGAGTCCAAAAACCATCCACACCAACGGATGCGTAATTAAACCCCGAGTTCAGGGATACCAAACTTGACATTGCACCATGCTCCCCGAGCCGGCTAGGATCATAGCATTAATAATCCCGGTGGCCCATTCTAACTAATGGAGAGCAGGCTACCTCGCAATAGTGAAGAACGAAGATGGCTGTAATTCACTATTAGGACATGCCAACTTGGTCAGGCGTGTCCTACCTTATACTTACAATGCACCCTGCCCGTGGGCCTACCATAGGGGTGACTAACATGAAGTCAAGGGAAGGTTCGAGGGGCTGGCAAGTAGGTATACTTGCGCAGCCTGCGTGACAGCACTAGGCTGCACGTGGGTCTCGCAATGACCGACCCGTAGACATTCTTTTACGAGGCCGCTCCTGTGGGTGGCACAACACGTGCTGCAAGCCCACGAGCGGCATTTGTATTTATAAGCCCCGGCACTCCTGGTGCACTAGACTAGGGACTAACAGTAAACCAAATAAGCCAAACATGGATACAATCGATACATCAATTTAACATAGGGAGCACTTGCGCTGTGGCACTGATCAGCAGTGGCACAGCGCCCAAAGCATATACCAGCAAAACATCGTAAAACAGTAGAGGCAAACAGAAAAAATGGAGGAGAGACTCAAGCCAATGATGTCAGGTCTAACAGTATGCATGTACTCATACAGTGAGCCAGGCTTTAGGGCACAGAGTGCTTCAAACTCCTATTCACTATGCATGTGGTGTAGTGTAACCACTTTCACACTTGTATTTAAAGTATACAAGTATACAATTCCTCTGTCAGTATCAATATAGACTGTGTTTGCATAGTCATAGAAAAGTATATTTTATAAGATTAGTAATATACTTTTATTTATGTTTATTTTTTTACAGATATTGTTTATAATCATTAAAATAAAATTATCATGCCTGAAAAATGTAGAAAGAGAAAAAGAGAGCTAAAGGACAGTTACTTCAAGAAAACTCAACAACAAGTATTGGATGAGCAACATAATGTGGCCAAAAATACAAAATTGTCTTGTAAGATTACTATGAAATTTATTAAAAATCTTTCTAGACCAAAAAAGAATGTTCAGAATGTTGAAACCAGTGACAAAGCTTTAACCACCAAAAAAATATCAAAATAATAGGAAAGGGAAAAAAGCAAATGTAGAATCAAAATATTCGAAGTATGGTAAAAGAAGAGAAAATCAGTATAAAAGAAATACGAAAAAAATATTTTATAATAGAGTAGTACATAATTTGCTGAAAGATATGAAGAAATATAAAAAGAGTTCACTATTTTATAAAAAGAAGAAGCATATTGAATCCATTGTTGAATAGGCTTTTGAAGTAAAAAGCAAACTACTTATTGTAGTTTGAAACAGAATGTGATCACTAGATAAACCAATCCATTCAATGTAGGCCAAAAGTAAGAGGAAAAGAGTAATTAACAGAACTCATTTTTGTGATTTTTATTGAGTGAATGGAAACACAGTTCAAGAGACTTTCTTTAATGAAGAGATTTATTTTCAGACGAATTAATTGTTGCATGCAGTTGACACCAGTGGTCAAGCTTATGAGGTTAGAAATGGTTGTCCAATTGACAGAAAAAATAGTTCCCAGAAATGCAGAAGAAGTGATAGCTGATGCGGTTCTAGGCAGATGTGCTAAAGCCCCAGTGTAGATTAGACCCTTGCAGAGTTAGAAAAAATACTGGTTTGCAAGGTCATTCTCTGGCTTGTCTTTCTAGAAAAGTATGTCAACGTGTTTTTCATCATTTCAGGATGTTAGCAATATATCATACTCAAATGCGGAAGTTAGTTAGAAGATTGTATTATGCAAGAAGTCCAGCACTAAAATTGAATGAGTTGAACAGTGCTCTTTTGCGTGGGACAGTTTTAGATGTGAAGAAGATTTGTGATGACATTGAGTTTTGTTACTTTGGTCCTCAAGAGGGTACAGAAACTGATATATTAATAGAAGAAAATGTTGAAGAGAATGTTGAACACAGTAGTACAAAAAATGTTGAAGGTGAAATTACCACGTTTAAGGTGATTTCAGGAGAAAGGCCAAATTATTCTTGTGTTTGTTGCCGGCAAACTCACTATATACATCAGACTAAGAGTATTGATCTGTATTCAAAAAGTGAAAGAGAAAATAATGATAAATGGAAGGAATTTGCAATTTATTTGTTGGTAGAGAATTGTTTTGATTTGGGTTCTGGTCAGCGTATTTCTAAATATTGTTATAATAAATCAGATGAGAATAAAATGACTGCTAGAACTGTCCATAATAATCTAGAGTTGGTAACTATTCCTCCAGAGCTGATAGATTAAAATACCTATGAGTCTATTCTCATTCAATGTGTGCACCCTTTTCAGGCTATTGTTCGTATGGAGCCTAAAACAGGTAAATTGCCTACTTCAGATTTACAGAGAGGATAATCAGAGAGGATTAAATGGAAGTGTTGTATATTTACCATTAGATTTAAAGAAAAATGTTAAAACTGTTGGTGTAGAGTGTGTAGAAAATGAACCACTACTCATTCTAGTTAATGGCGTTCCTACTAAGAGTAAGAAAATCTGGCAGGAGTTAATGGATGTTAGAAAAGTGCAGAAGGCGACTTTGTATTTAATAAAAAACTATGAGTACTATACAAATGTTTATATGAGAGAAGAAGAAATACTTTTACCAGAAGATACTGAAACATCAAGTGAACAAATTGAAAAAGTGCATATGTCAAGAAGTGAAGAAATCTATGAACATTACAGTGTACACCCACTTCATTCAAAAGAAGTGATGGGGAATACTATTGAGATATTCCAAATGAACAAAAGCAAAGGGAAGTCCCATGAGTGTATGGAAAGAGAGCTTTGACGCTCGTTGTTTTCCGCAGTTGTTTCCAACAGGAAAAGGAGGACGATATGATGAAAGACTCGTTCAAATTCCTGCATCTGAATATCAGACAAGATTATATGCAGAAGATCCAAGATTTAGACAATGTATCCCTTATATATTTCATCTTTTGTTTGAAAGTGACTTGTCTGGACTTTCATATGCAGTCAATCACATATTGAAAACAGAATTACATCTGAAAAATGTTTCTGCAAAGGATTCTATGGATAAAGTGCACCAGAGGGATGATCACTTAGAATCTCAACTGATTAATCGGATGGCATGTCAGCGTGGCACTACTGAATATTGGCACCGTCCTCATGGAGAACTGAAATGTATGATACGGAACTTAGGAACCCCTACATGGTTCCTTACCGTAAGCTGTGCTGAGTACGCTTTGGATGATTTACTTGAATTTCTTTGAGAGGCAAATTCCAATAAGAAAAATATTGAATACAAGACACCTGGAGAATTGTGCTCTTTGGATCCTGTTAATTTATGCAGGTATTTTATTCATACATTTGAAACTATGATGTATTTTATATGCAATAAAAAACAATTTCTCCTCTTGGAGAAGTTGTGGATTTCTTTTGGCAAAAGGAGTATCAATAAAGAGGTGCTCCTGATATACATATCCTATTATAGATCAAGGGTGCCCCAAAATTCGGAACAGATTCAGATGATACTGTTTTGTCTTTTATTGAAGAATATGCCACAGGTGCTGTACGCAAAAGCATAGAAGAAAACAACTTAAGACAAAAAGTCTTACGATTCCAAAGCCATCAATGTGGCAAATACTGTCGACGAAAGTACAAGTCTAAGGAAAAGTTTTATACCAAATGTCGTTTTGCAATTCCACGTCCTGTAATATCCAAAGGAAGAGTGAACAGTTTTATGTCAGCAATGCGACATACCATCACAAGAAAGTCTCCAAAAAATACCTACAATTTAAGAAAAACCGAAGAGTCAAAATACACAAATGACTACAATCTGGTTATTCTGTCCATATGGAATGGTAACATGGATATTCAGTACGTTGTGGACAATTCCATTGCTGTTGCTCGATATGTAACGTCCTACATTAGAAAATCAGAAAAGACGGAAATGAAACAAATGTGGGAAGAGATCTAAGTAAGAAATTATACAGTTTCAGTTTGAAGATGTCATCCCATTGAGATATTGCAGCATATGAATGCTCAGATTGGTTATCATCTGCAAGTCTATACTCCAAATCTAGAAGAATAATTTGGGTGAGTATGGGTCTTGCTGCAATGCATAATCGGGTACTGAAATCAGTTCACGAAATTTAATATTTAGCAGAAAAAGATCCAGAAAGTACAGATATTTTGAAAATGAATACGTTGAACGCATATTAACCAAACAGATGTCATCATGTTGAGAACATGTGTCTCTATGAAGTGCTGCAAAACTACACTTTTAAACGGAATACTACAGAGAACATTAATGATGGAAAATATGAAGTGATTGGTTCCGAAGGATGTTTGGTGAAACGAAGGAAAGGAAATTTGATTAATCACAGGAAGCTGAGTTGTGACATGGCTGATAAAAGAGAATTTTACTATTTAGCCCTTTTGCAACTGTTTAAACTGTGGCGTTCAGAATTGGAATTACTTGGAGAATTTCAGAGCTATGAAGATTAATTCAATGCTTGTAAAGATACCATACAAGTCAAAGGTATGCTGCGCTGAGTCAAGATCCACTAGGGCAACCAATTGTTGAAAATGAAGTAGCAATCGCCATGAATGAGGTGGAAACAGTAATGCATCATGCTCAAGAAGATGTAACTTAGAAGAACAACTAAATGTTGAACAGAAAGGTAAGACCATACGAACCACGTTGGGAACTTGGCGTCTTGTTGGATTAATACTTTCCTCTCGGCGGAGGGGGCAAATAAGTGTATGTTTCGAGTGCAAGTAAACTTTGAAAAATATCCAGAGAACCGAGGCACAAACCACGGTGAAACAGTCTGAACATTTATTATTTGGTGCTACTCAGTCCAGGGTGTGATTGAACACCCAAAAGCAAAGACACGCCTTAAAAGTGAAACAGAGCTGAGAACCCTTTACTGTTTCTGTTGGTGTATTCAATGTTTTCCTTCCACAACCTTTGTTTTTCATTTTCCCTATATAGGAGACACAAGAGGGGTACTATTTTCTGAGGGAATTCTCTTACCCATTGAGGAACGTTATTATATGATTTAGGTAGGTGTGGCAGCCCTCCTTTTACATAGCGTAGCCCTCATAGGTTAGGGTTTTCATGAGTAGTCTCTCTGTTTGTTGTTTTACAGCTGGGTAGAGTGCCTGGTACCACCTCACTTCGTGTCTTCTAAAACAAAACTGTCACATGTATTTTCCTTTACAGGTACAAGTGTGGTTTATTGTACAATCTTCCTTGAACTAAAGGGATACAGAGAAGTGGGTGGGTTAGACTCGCACGCTCGGGAGGGTCTTCTAGACGAGTTGTTCTTTGTCATTACAGAACTCCCTCCCTGCTGTCCCCTTCCTTTCCCTCCCCGGTTGGACTCCCTTAGCAGTCTGTGTTATCTGATTCAGACTCTGAGGCCGTTCATAGGGGAGTTTATAGGCCTAGCAACACAGCCCCGAAGAGGCCAGAAAGCAGAGCCTGACAGAATTATCGGCCCAAGAATTTTGTCTGCTTCTTGGCTGTGTTGACCCTTACCATGACAACCTTAGATGATGTCCTGGCTGCGTTCGCGCAGGTGCAGGTAGAACTAACAGCTTCAAATAGAGAGGTGGCCACCTCTAGGGCGGAGAATGCACAACTACGAGGACAATTGGATAGAATGCCGGGAGCCCCAACAACAGTGGGTGGGGGACCCTCGGCCTCCACATCGGTGGTGGTAGAAATGCCTTCGCAGATACCCCTGGCCCCGCCTGAGCGGTTTTACGGAAACAATAAAAAGGTGCAGGTGTTCATGACTCAAGTATTGTTACACTTTATGTGTAAACCCAAGATGTACGCCACTAAGCAAGCCAGGGTAGCCTTTTTGATCTCGTATCTGGGGGGTGAGGCAGCGCAATGGGCAGTCCCTGTGGTTAGGAGGGATGACCCTCTTCTTTACAAATGGGACGAGTTCCGTGAAGAATTTGAAAAGACATTCGACAGAAGGGCAGAAACGTTCACTGCTGATCGGAATTGCTGTAACTCAAGCAGGGAGATTCGGACTTGGTAACCTATTTGAACAACTTTCGTCGGTTGGTGGCGGAAACAGACTGGCCCGAAGTAAAACAAACGGCCATATTTTATCAAGGTCTTTGCGAGGACCTGAAAGACGTTTTGGCACAGATCGACCCACAACCACATACCTGCACCGCTCTTATCGAATTAGCGATACGCTTAGACCACAGGATGAAGGAAAGAAAGGGAGATCACAAGAAAAAAGACCGACCGGTTGCACCCTACGAAAGCCAGAGCCTCGGGGAGAAACCATCCGCTATACCAGAGCCTATGGATATAGGAACCGTGAGGACCTCCCTAAAGACTACCGTCGCAAACAAGCATTGTGCCTCTATTGTGGCAAAAAGGGACATTTCTTAAGGGAATGTCCAGCAAAACCCAAACCTGGTCGGTTCCGAACCGGACAAACCGCAGCAGGCATTACAGGGAAGGAGCCGGAAAACTCCAAAGCTTGAAGGTGAATGAAGGGGAACCATCAAGCAGGAACATCATCCCTTCCATAACACCTGATATTGATCAGGAGAGGAACCGTTTGTTTCTGAGTATGATGCTGGTGGTGGATTCCGAAGAAAAAAATGTGCGGGCTATGATAGACTCAGGAGCTACCGGTTGTTTTATGGACTCTGCAGAAGCCCAGAGGCTGGGAGTACGTCTGATCGCCAATAAACACCCGGAAGTCGTGTACGCAGTTGATGGAACGGAATTAGAGGCTGGGCCCATTACACACTACACATCGGAATACGGGCTTTCATACGATCAAGTCAAGTCAAGTCATAAAATTTGTATAGCGCACTACATACCCAGAGGGTTTCAAGGCGCTTAGGAGGGGGAGGAGGATTATTTGTCAAATATCCACGTTTTAAGCTGCTTTCTGAACGCTAGGTGGTTCTGGGTGAGGCGAAGGTAAGCGGGGAGTGAGTTCCATGTTTTAGCAGCCAGGTATGAGAAGGATCTGCCTCCCATGGTGGTCTTGTTGATGCGGGGTACAGTGGCGAAGGCTTGGCTGGAAGAGCGTAGTTGGCGGGAGGGGGTGTAGAAGGACAGTCGAGAGTTGAGGCAATCTGGTCCGATGTCGTAGAGTGATTTGTGTGCGTGGGTAAGCAGTCGGAAGGTGATCCTTTTATTGACGGGTAGCCAGTGGAGGTCTTTAAGGTGACCGGAGATGTGTTCGTTGCGTGGGATGTCTAATATGAGCCTGGCTGAGGCGTTTTGGATTCGTTGGAGTTTCTTCTGGAGTTTAGCGGTGGTACCTGCGTAGAGGGTGTTTCCGTAGTCCAGTCGGCTCGTGACCAAGGCGTGGGTGACTGTTTTCCTTGTTTCGGAGGGGATCCAGCGAAATGTTTTTCTGAGCATGCGAAGAATGTTGAAGCAGGAAGAGGATACGGTGTTGACTTGTCTGTTCATTGAGAGTGAAGAGTCCAGGATGACGCCAAGGTTCCGTGCGTGGTCTGTCGGAATGGGTGCTTTTCCGAGGGCTTCCGGCCACCAGGAGTCGTCCCAGGCAGAGGGGGATGTGCCTAAGATGAGGACTTCTGTTTTATCTGAGTTCAGTTTCAGACGGCTTTGTTTCATCCATTCAGCGACTTCTTTCATTCCTTCGTGTAGGTTAGTTTTGGCGGTGCTGGGGTCCTTGGTGAGAGAAAGGATCAGTTGAGTGTCGTCCGCGTAAGAGATGATGTTGAGGTTGTGTTGGCGGGCGATGGCCGCGAGGGGGCTCATGTATACGTTGAAGAGGGTGGGACTAAGTGATGATCCTTGAGGCACGCCGCAGATGACTTCAGAGGCCTCGGACTTGAATGGAGGAAGGCGGACTCTCTGGGTTCTTCCGGTGAGGAACGAGGTGATCCATTCAAGTGCTTTTCCTTGGATTCCGATGTTATTGAGGCGTTGTAGAAGGGTGCTGTGGCAGACTGTGTCGAATGCTGCAGAGAGGTCGAGGAGGATGAGGGCGACTGTGTCTCCATTGTCCAGTAGAGTACGAATGTCGTCTGTTGCTGCGATGAGGGCGGTTTCAGTGCTGTGTTTAGCTCGGAAGCCAGATTGAGAGGGGTCGAGTGATTTGTTGGCTTCGAGGAAGGCGGCGAGCTGGTTGTTGACGGCTTTCTCGATGACTTTGGCCGGGAATGGGAGAAGCGAGATGGGGCGGTAATTTTTGAGTTCGGTGGGGTCCGCTGTGGGTTTTTTCAGAAGGGCGGTGAGTTCAGCGTGTTTCCAGCTTTCCGGGAAGGTGGCGGAGTTGAAGGAGCAGTTGATGACGTCTCGAACATTGTCGCGATGAGCTACCTACTCCATCACGAACGTTGGCATCTATTCAAAGGATCGCCACGGCCGCCGAGGAGGAGATGTCTCTTCCTGTATGTTACCAGTCCTACGAAGCAGTTTTTAGTGACAAAGAAGCGGAAGTGCTCCCTCCACACCGACCATACGATTGCCAAACAGATCTGAAACCGGGAGAAGAAATCCCCAACGGTCGGATATACGCCCTCAAGGTGCCTGAAAACGAAACACTACGGGCATATCTTGATAAATACCTTGCCCTAGGATATATCTCTCCATCTAGATCTCCCACAGCATCGCCATTATTTTTCATCCCGAAAGCGAACGGAGAAAAAAGATGTTGCATCGATTACAGGGCATTGAATACGATCACTATTAAGAACCAGTATCCTCTGCCTTTAATCCCTGTTTTGTAGGAACAGGTATGAGCAGCAACAATTTACACCAAGTTGGACCTCCGAGGCGCGTACCACCTTGTTCGCATACGGCGAGGTGATGAGTGGAAGACGACCTTCAAGACACGGTATGGGCTTTATGTACAACTGGTGATGCCCTTCGGGCTATGTAATGCCCCGGCCGCGTTCCAATATTTTTTAAACGAAGTACTGAGAGAGTTCCTGGACCACCATGTTGTTGTGTATATAGATGATATTCTGATCTTTTCGAACACAACAGAAGAACACATAACCCATGTGACATCTGTTTTGCAAGCGCTACAGAAACATCACTTATATTGCAAAATCACAAAATGCGAATTCCATGTAACAATGGCGGAATTCCTGGGGGTGATGCTCACCCCTTCCGGACAAGTGATGGCAGAACGGAAAGTCCTAGCTGTAAAAGAATGGCCTCGTCCATGTAATATCAAGGATATTCAAAGTCTGTTAGGGTTCGCTAACTTTTACTGGTAATTCATTCATGGATTCTCGGGCATGGTGGCCCCTTTGACCCGGCTTACAAGGAAGAACGTGCCTTTTTTGTTAGATATTAAAGCCCAAGAAGCATTCAACCAGTTAAAAACCTCCTTCTCTACGGCACTGGTGCTCACTCATGCCAATCCTGATCTACCTTTCATAGTGGAGGCAGATGTGTCCGAAGCTGTTTTAGGGGCAGTGTTGTCACAGAGAAATGAAATCTCTGGCCAGTTGCATCCCATAGCCTATACATCGAGAAAACTTAGTTCAGCGGAGTACAATTACACAATTGCAGAGAAAGAACTGCTAGCCATCCGCGACGCCTTCTTGGAATGGAGACACTGGCTGTTGGGAGCAAAACATCAAGTTACCGTATATTCGGATCACCGGAATCTACAGTTTATGCGGGCAGCTCGACATTTGACTCCCCGACAACTTCGTTGGATGTTGTTCTTTGAAGAGTACCGGTTCATCGTTACCTTCGTCTGACGCCCTAACAAGACAGGAGAATACAAGTCTACATACCGTTACACCTGATAGGGCTATTATCGAACCATCCAAAGTCATAGTCGTAACCCAAACCCACGATTTCTTGAGAGGGGTGAGGAACGGAGTTCAGACCTGTGTTTGGAGAACCTGGCTAAGACATCCCCCTGAAAGGAGGATAAAGCAGGGAGTGCCTATGAAAGGAACTCAGGTCCTTGTCCCTACCGTTTCATTGCGCAGAACTGTGTTCTCCTGGTATCATACCGTCCCCTGCGCAGGTCATATGGGGTATGGAAAAACCCTCGAGAAAACCTTAAGACAATTTTGGTGGCCTTCTGTACAGCGGGATCTTCGTCGATGGGTTACCGAATGCACAAAGTGCAATCAAATGAAGTCGGATCATCAACAACCACAGGGGCTGCTGCAACCTATGCCCCCACCCAAACACCCGTGGGAAAGGTTTTCCGTAGATTTTATAGTGGGTCTCCCGAAAGATCAGGGGAAAACAGCTATAGTGGTAGTGGTTGATTACCTAACTAAAATGGGGCATTTCGTAGCCTGCAGTCAGGTCCCAACGGCAGGACAGTTAGCAAATATACTCCTTGTGAACATAGTTAGGCTGCATGGTCTCCCGAGGGACATTGTATCCGATAGGGGGACACAATTTACAGCACGCTTTTGGAAAACGTGGTGTTCAGAGCTGCAGATCACGTCCTCTTTGTCAACCAGCTTCCACCCCCAGACCGACGGACAAACGGAGAGACTGAATCAAACCCTGAAACAGTATCTCCATTGTTACGTGCAAGAAAACACTGATTCATGGGTGGATTGGTTGTGGGTAGCAGAAATCGCCTACAACAGCTCCCAGCACTCCTCTACCTTGCATATGCCTTTCTTCAGTTCTTATGGGCATCATCCTCAGTTCGATCCGATGTTGTTGCCTAACGCTACTAAGCTGCCTGAAGTCAGGGAGAGATTGTTGCGTGATCGCAAGGTGCTCCTTGCCACACGCAAGAACCTGATTAAAACCAAGGCTAGTTACAAATCACAAGCGGACAAACACCGCAGGCCCAGCGCAGTGTACAGAAAAGGGGATTTGGTGTGGTTATCCATCAAGCAGATCGAGTTCAAGAGACATAGCGTATTTAATCCCCGGTTTATAGGACCGTACAGAGTTGTGAAACATGTCAACCCTGTTGCTGTGAGGTTGCGATTACCAGAGCACTTTCGGATAGACCCTGTTTTTCATGTGTCGCTCTTGAAACCCTCTCTCTGTCCTATGCACCGAGCTCCCCTGCCTGTATGGGTCCAACAGGAAAGGGAGTTCGAAGTGCAGAATATTCTCGATTCCAAGTGGGTGAGGGGTCGAATTCACTACCTGATTTCTTGGAAGGGCTATGGTCCGGAGGAGAATTCCTGGGAGCCGGCTGGGTCGGTGCATGCTCCCAGATCGGTCACCAGGTTCCACCGTTTATGCCCGGATCGTCCCGCGGCCGGTGCCTGCCCTTTGTGAGGGGGGATGTACTGTCAAGATCAGCCTGTCAGAAATAGCAACGAACCAAAATACGCTCTTCTAGCGCATCGGAAAGACTGAGGACTACATATCCCGTCAGGCTGAGGGGTAGGGGCGTAATGGACGCACGATGCGTGCGCATCGCGTAATCAAAAGGAACCCCAGAAGACTAGGCGTTGCCGATAATTCCTTTCATCGCCTGGAGGACGGTTTGTTTCCAAGACTTAGCAGTAAGAAAGCAGATCTTACCCGCGATATTCCTGTTTCTTGTTGCACACTGTGTTGGAACAGTGTGAGCCACGCTGTTGGCGTGGAGTCTGGTCGTTATATCGATTCCCTTTCGGCTGAGGGGGAAAACCACAGCGATATACTTTGCTTACTGCAAACCGGGGTGAGACCATACGAACCACGTTGGGAACGTGGCGTCTTGTTGGATTAATACTTTCCTCTCGCCGGAGGGGGCAAATAAGTCTATGTGTCGAGTGCAAGTAAACATTGAAACCTATCCAGAGAACTGAGGCACAAACCACGGTGAAACAGTCTAAACATTTATTATTTGGTGCTACTCAGTCCAGGGTGTGATTGGACACCCAAAAGCAAAGACACGCCTTAAAAGTGAAACGGAGCTGAGAACCCTTTACCGTTTCTGTTAGTGTATTCAATGTTTTCCTTCCACAACCTTTGTTTATCATTTTCCCAACATAGGAGACACAAGAGGGGTACTATTTTCAGAGGGAATTCTCTTACCCATTGAGGAAAGTTATTACATGATTTAGGTTGGTGGGGCAGCCCTCCTTTTACATAGCGTAGCCCTCATAGGTTAGGGTTTTCATGAGTTGTCTCTCAAGTTTCAAGTTTCAAGTTTATTTTATTTGTTTTGGTACTCTACTGAGGACCACAAATTTTTGTACGGTAAAATTCAGTTACAAATACTTTTAGAATTTCATATTAATACAAAGCTAAAAAAGGTTTTAAAAATTTGTAAAAGTTATAACAAACTAATTCATTAGGGGGAAATGTACATACTGTGATCAAGTCCTTTACGGTGGTGATACGCAATTAATGTATATAGGATACAGATGTTTTGTCCTAGCTGCCACTACTTTTGGGTTAGGGCATGTGAATAGAAGATGTTCTACATCCTGCTCCCCTCCGTAGCAGAGGTTACATAATGAAGATCCATTTGGGTGCCATCTTGATGTTATGGTTAGACTGGTAAAATGCCAAGCTGTAACAGGATGATTGATCTCCTGGCGCCGTGCGAAAGATTAAAGTCTATGTATTGTTGCACTTGCTTAGGTGCAATTGTTTCCGCGAAGCTTTTATACAGAGTCAATGTGGCGCAGTGTGAAAAATCAAGATCATAACTGAGTCTGGGGGTAAAACATTTTAAAAAGAGTTTCAGTTGTGATGGAGTCCACGTGAGCAACAGATTAACATTGATCTCCACTAGTTTAAGTGCAGTGGACATGTTGCTGAAGAATACTTGTTTTGAAGCATCACAGTTGAAGGTCTCGGTTTTAAGTAGTGAACGGAGAGTTCCATCCTTTGCGTGCAGCAGGTTTTATGGCCACCTGATGACGTTTGCGATAGCTCTTGAATAGGAACTCGTGATAGAGAATTCGAGGCGAAGAGCTTGCACCGGAGTGGATTGTGAAACCTTCAGCATTTTCCTCAGTATCTTCCCTTCTTTTTGGTCCAGGAATGACCACTGTTTTATTGGAATATATTCCAAAGCAAATGATAACACTGGAGGTATCTTTGTGCTATATACTTTGAGGAGGGATGAAAAATGTCTGTTACCTGAAGCCGCGTATAGTCTTTGAAGGGCTCCGGCATGCACCTCGGATTTCCTAGTCAGGTTATTAACTTGTAAATTGTTTTTTAATGTCTTAGTGAAAATCCTGCCCAGGTAGGTGTATTCCTCAGTCTCTTCTATTGTTCCAGCGCCGAGTCTCCAACAGTATTTGGTACTTCTTTTTCTTCCTGAGAAGGAAACTATTTTTGTTTTAGTAAGATTCGGGATTAAGAAGTTTTCCTGAGTGTATTTATTCAAAGTGTCTAGAAGTCTTTGCAGGCCAAAGGGCATGAGATCTAACACTACGATATCGTCAGCGTATAAGAGGGCGTGAACGTTTTGGGCTGCGATCTTTGGAGGCAGACATGGCAGTTGTTGCAGGTGCTGTGGCAAATCACTAAGATATAGTGAGAATAACAAAGGGGCTAGGAGACACCCCTGCTTGAGTCCGTTTGCTGTTGTGATTATGTTGGTCAGGCCCTTTTCACTCCCCATTTGCACTTGACACCACGTGTGCGAATGCAATGTAATTATGATTTGTAATAATTGCTCAGGGATTCTTAGCTTCCTCAGTTTTTTCCAGAGAGATGGATGTACCATGTTACAACGCATACCGTTACAACTACCTACTATTACAACGCGACCATTACAACGCATACCATTACAACGCATAGCGCTTTGAGGTGCTGGATAGTGGTAAGTATAATTTACTATTCTAACTCCAGTCCCTGTGAACCCTAGGGAAGGTGTTGGATAGTAAATTATACTTATTCCCTATCCTAGAGCGCCCCCCAGCGCAATGCGTTGTAATGGTATGCGTTGTAAAAGTCGCGTTGTAATGGTAGTGCGTTGTAACAAATGCGTTGTAACAGGTGTATACCAGAGAGATGGTCTGTCTACTCGGTCAAATGCGGTAGAAAAATCGATGAATGCTGCGTATACCGGTTGGGATTTTCCTACAACGTATTTGTCGAGAATTGTTTGTAATATAGCGATGTTGTCAATAACCGAGTGCTTTGGCCTGAAGCCGGCCTGATATAAGGGGATTAGATCCTGAGAGAAAGCCCAATTTTTGAGTTGGTCCAACACTTCAGCGGCGAAGATTTTCCCCTTGGCGTCTAGTAATGCTATTTTGCGATAGTTACCAGCCTGATGTCTTGATCCTTTTTTGAAAATCGGTATTATGATACTCCCCTTCCAGGATTTTGGCACTGATCCTGTTTTGAAGATGAAGTTAAAAAGGGGAGAGAGCATCTTACTCCAACCCTTAGGGTCTGCCTGTAGGACCTTGATTGGTATTTGGTCTGGGCCGGAGGCTCCCGTGGATCTCGCCTTTCGGATGTGCATTTCTATTGAGAACGGGGAGGCGGTTCCGATCAGAACATTGTTTCCTTCGCTATTATTCCAGCGTTTTCAGCCTCTTCATTACTCGTGTTTTCTCTGTACAAAGCTGTCAGGTAGGTTTCCCATTCTTGTGGCGGGACTGGGATGGAGTGCAAGGCCGTTTTTGTTCCGGTTTCCTTTGCGATTAGTGACCAGTATGATCGTTGGTTGCGCTGTTTTGCCGCAATTTGTAGGTCGACCCAGTTTTTGTCCTGTGTTATTCTTTTTAAACGACGCTTTTCTCGCTTGAGTTGATTTTTCAGTTTGTTAATTTCTGCCTGTCTTGAGATTGAACCGTCCACATATTGTGCTCTAATAAGTTTGTTTAGTCTTTTTGCAGTTGCTGAATTCAAGGTTTTATTTTTGTTTTTATTCATTACTGGTGCGACTTGTTGCAATTTGTTTTGGAAGACTTGCTTTAGATTCTCGATAATGGATTCAAAATTTGTTATTAGGTCAGCGGAATATTCTATGGATAGAAGATGATTTGTGTTGATTAAGGTAGTTATTTTATCTAACATAGTTGAGTTCCAATAGATCCGCCTTTGGTTTATTTTTGCCTCTACTGTGCTATATCTATACATGATTTGACTAGGTGAGCAGGTGCTTATTTTCCATTGCGTATGTAATAGCAGGATTGCGTGGTCACTCTCTTCAGTGAAGTAGGTGCGAAGATGTGAAACAGACTCAAACGACTCCATGCTGCAGATCATATAATCTAGGATGCAGGGATGTCACCTTCCACGTTCCCATTCAATATAATTCCATTTAGTATTGGAAGTGACGCTAATAGCATTTTCCCCCTTTTATCAGCCCTACTTCTAGTCGGGAATGTCGGCACCGGTATTTCTAGAGCTTGATCTTTGTACCAGTTTGCCCAGTTGGAGATTTCGGTGTTTGATATTTTACAGTTGAAATCACCCATGATCAAATATGGTGGATAAGATTGTGCTTCGATTATTTGCTGAATGGCGTCAAAGCTTTCCTCAAATTGGACATCGTTCTTTGGTCCGGGAGGGACGTATACATTGAAGAGTAGTAGACCTTTTTGGGGGTATGAGGAGGGAGTTTCCAACCTGATCTTTATACACTGGAATTGCTTAGAATTGGTGTCTACAATCTCTTGAGCCCAGCGATACTCTTCCCTTAATAGGATAGCTATCCCTCCCTTAGCGTGTCCCCGTTAAGCCTCCTGCGCGGGGGTATCATAAACGAAATATCCGTCCTGGTTAAAAGTTTTTATTGACCAGGTTTCCTGTAATGCCAATATGTCCGGTCGATTTTTTGTGGCTTACGTCATTTTATCTGTGGTTTACCCTGCCATGTTCGAAGATGTTTATCGAAAGGCCGTTGCTAAATGGATTGAATCGGATACTTCGGGCTTTTCCTACCGTTCAGTGTCTCTGAAATCCATGACCATGACTGGAGCGTTTTTGCTGCTTCCTTTGCTTCGGCGTCATGGCTCCAAACTTCTCTTTCTCCGTTCTTTACTGAGATCCTTAGATTTTGAATTGAATTTGAATTTGTTACTGAGTCTTCTGTGCTGTAGGTAGTTTTATTTTGAATTTGGGGGTTTTCCCATAAGGGTCCTTTGAACAATTTTTTCGGATGGTTGAGTATGGTTTCCTGTGTTGGGACCAAGTCGTAGCCATATTTATGTAAGGTCTCCTGTTCTCTTAGGATGATCCCTGGTAACACCGGTGACCAAAATACTACCACCGCTGTTTTGGTGTTTTCTTTATCAGGGAATATTACTAAATCGATCTCTTTTCTTGTTAAGTTTTTTAGCGGAGTTATGCGTTGAAGAAGGTTGACTATTCTACCTCGATTTAGTGGGGCACTATCTGTTGGAAAAAGCTCTGTTATTTGTAAGTGTTTTGAAGACGTTTCATCCCTTGATGGGGCTTTTTTGTCGTGGTCTTCTGGCCCTTTGAAGCACTCCCTTGACCCTGTTGTTGTTATATTGAGGTGAAATTCTTCAGCTCTTGGGTTTAAAGTGATGTTTTGTCGAGAGATTTTATTGTCTGCATTTACTGCCACGTTTTGATTTATTCCCTTTGTGGGAGTCGGTGTTTTCGTACTTTCTTCATGCTCGTGCTGGGATGCAGAGGGGGTTATTGCTTTCTGGAATTTAAGCCTACGCGCTTTCTTCTTTTTGATTCTTCGTTGCGGCTTTCCTCTTTTTTTCCCAGCTCTTTCTTGGTTCTTTTTCATTTTTTGTGTGTCCCTCGCTTGTTCGCCGTCGAGGATGTTGTTAGCCTTCTTTCCTTGATCAGTCACCGAATTGGACGTTGTTGATTTATTTTTGATGTTTGTAAAAATAGGATATTGATTATGGGAGTTGGTTGAATCTTCTCTGAAGAGTTTCTTTAGAGAATATATTGTTGGTTCCTGGTGGTTATTCTGAGTTCCCTTATTTGATCTTCCTTTTGTTTGAGTACCGATGTCGCTTTTTCCCTGGACTTGCTGCGTGATTATAGTGTTGTTATTACTTGTTGCCTCTTGAGCGTTTATTGGCGTTTCTTGTATTTTTGTTGACTCGGTGAGGTCTTTTTTTCTTTTTTCTTCTACTAGGAATTTTAGTATTCCTATTTGGACATCAAGGGCCCGATTCACTGAATGAACTTACTATTTTTGGCATTCACAGAATGCACTTACTACTTTTGGTATTCACAGAATGAACTTACTCATTTCGGTATTCACAGAAGTTAGGACTACTAACTTTAGGACTCCTAAATGCCTTCTGTGAATACCGAAAGTCTTAAAATTCGGATTTTTCTCAATTTAGTAGTAGTAAAGTTAGGACTACTAACTTTAGGACTCCTAAATGCCTTCTGTGAATACAGAAAGTCTGAAAATTAGGATTTTTCTCAATTTAGTAGTAGTAAAGTTAGGACTCCTAACTTTACTACTACTAAATTGAGAAAAATCGCAATTTTAAGACTTTCGGTATTCACAGAAGGCATTTAGGCATCCTAAAGTTAGTAGTCCTAACTTTACTACTACTAAATTGAGAAAAATAATAATTATAAGACTTTCGGTATTCACAGAAGGCATTTAGGCGTCCTAAAGTTAGTAGTCCTAACTTTACTACTACTAAATTGAGAAAAATCCTAATTTTAAGACTTTCGGTATTCACAGAAGGCATTTAGGAGTCGTAAAGTTAGTAGTCCTAACTTCTGTGAATACCGAAATGAGTAAGTTAATTCTGTGAATCAGGCCCCAAGAGCTTGGTCTGAGTTCTCCAGAATATGGCCTAAGAATGAGAGGACAGACTCTAAAATTTCTTTCAAGGTAAGAAGAGATTTGGACATTGGAGTGTTGTGATTAGTTAAGCTGGAAGATTTAAACATGTAAAGGTCTGGTGAATATTCGAGATCGACTTCTCGATCCGGGGACTTTTGTAGTGTACTAGTGAGTAACTCCTCTGGCCTTATTTGCTGTTCGAGCTTCTTATCGTCCTCCTTGTCAATTGTTTCTGGACATAAGTTGTTACAATCAGTACTGTATTGGATGTTTAATTGACTCGGGGTTATTAGACCGGATAAGTCTGATTCCAGGGGGGATTCCTCTATAACTAATGGACTGGTATTTTGTTCAGGGTCAAATTCAGGGTTTGTTAGGTTTTGTTCACCTGATTGGACCTGTAAGATTCCCGAAATGTCTTTTCCACCCTCCTTCAACTCGGGTTTTACTCCTTCGTTTTGCGGTTTACTTTCTATTTGGTCTTTGGTGGTAAGTGTGAAAAAATAATTAGTTCCTGAAGGAGTCCTTGTTATCCGTCCACTTTTCACCGCTTTGTTGGAGGACTTCCTGATTGCCTCTTCAGTTCCCATTTGTTTCATAAAAATGGTTCGCGACCTCAGTTTCTTGAAAGCCATATCCTTATCCTGGGGTGGTAGATTGTTTCGCCTTCGCGGGGTGTTAGATGTTTTGGGCAACCCCACGTGTTACCTGGCGAAGTGTGGGCTGTGAGGAGGCGCCAAAGTCCTTCTAGGCACAAGACAAATGGCTGAGTGGACTCTCTTTCGAAGGCGCAGGGCGCTTTGAGGAGGTCACTGGGGCGGAAAATGGCAGCGCTGACCGCTCAAATCACCACCACCCCCTTCCCCGAAACCCAGGCGCCCCTCTCACCGTCCCACTGCCGGAGGCCTCCACTCAAGCTGGCCATCTCCTTCCTCAGAGTCCACCAGTTCCCGGGGCTCCTCACCGACACCTCAAGCCACTCCAATGCTGGTGCTCCGCTGGCGTCTCTAGTGCTCTCCTCCCACTCCGGTCCGCCTCAATCTGTTAGCCGATCTCCTCCGCTCCGCGGTCGGTGGTAGGTCTTTAACTGGTCAGGCCGTATTCTCCGTTGGGGCTGCCGCCGCTCTGCGTTTCGCACTGTTGAGACCCGAGTGCTGTGTCTCGCCTTGGGAGATTATCGGCAGGTTGCAGGTTGTTGCCTTCGCTTGGGCTGCCGGCTGCGCTTCAGATCGCGCGGCGGGTGCCCAGCGGGTGGCGGACAGGCAGGGTTACTTTCGGACGCGGGGTTGCCTACGAGCCTCCTGGTCCGCCCCGCTCCGCTCCTGCTCCGCTCCTCTCTGCTTCGTGTGCTCGAGACCCGACCACTTGGTCTCAGTATCACTAACCGCTGCGGGGCGGGCTGTTACCGCTACTTGGACTGCCTGCTGGTTGCCTTGCAGGGGCCCGGGCGGCCAGCTGGCGGGCGGGGGTTCTTTCGGTCGTGATGTTGAGGCTAGCCTCCCGCACCGCTCCTGCTCCGCTCCGCTCTGGTCGGCGGTCAGTCTCTCTGGTTTTTCTCTCTGGCGCCACCTTTTACTGCTGTCTGATCCTTGATCCAGAGTTGTCTCTCTGTTTGTTGTTTTACAGCTGGGTAGAGTGCCTGGTACCACCTCACTTCGTGTCTTCTAAAACGAAACAGTCAGATGTATTTTTCTTTACAGGTATGAGTGTGGTTTATTGTACAATCTTCCTTGAACTAAAGGGATACAGAGAAGTGGGTGGGTTAGACTCGCACGCTCGGGAGGGTCTTCTAAACGAGTTGTTCTTTGTTGTTACAGATCTCCCTCCCTGCTGTCCTCTTCCTTTCCCTCCCCGGTTGGACTCCCTTAGCAGTCTGTGTTATCTGATTCAGACTCTGAGGCCATTCATAGGGGAGGTTATAGGCCTAGCAACACAGCCCCGAAGAGGCCAGAAAGCAGAGCCTGACACATAGTGATAGCGCAAAAAAAAGCTTTCCCATTTACAAGGAGAGTGAAAGGCAGTCTGTGTACCTTTTCCTTTCCATGTAAATACAACTTCATCATACACACCACTTTACATTGAAACGGCGTACTATAGGTGTTGATGTGCGTATTTGCACAAAACACTCACAGAACAAGACACATCACCAGATTTATCAGAAATGATAAATCTGGACATGAGTGTGAATACTGCACCATCCTCCAAATGATTTAGCAAGGCACAAGGAGAATTCTTTTTATTTCTCCTCATTTTTTCTCTTTCAATATGCTACAATGCACAGCATACATTGAAAGAGAAAAATGTGTTCACTGATTGTTTTTCTGCAGGAAGGTTTGTCTTCCTGCACGCAAAAAACTCCACATGACACAGATATTCTTGCTCCATGGTGCAAGGGTGCCTATGTCACCACATGGATGTAGTTTAAGCAGCAGTGCAGAGGGAAGCACAGACTTGCAACATATTTATACATGTATGTTGCATCCATGTGGTTGGAAGTACCTCAGCATGCTGTAGGTAAAGAGCTTACAGTGTCATGCTGCAACACTTCCTTATAGCTCTGCAGTTATACATTCGCCACACACCACAAATGTCAATTATGCAGTACATATACATTCATATAAACTTTCACACACTAGCATTTAGCTCTTTCTTTAACCAGAGTAGTTAGTTCTGAAAATAACTTCTTTTTTTGAGCTATTATTAAAAGAAAAAAATGTCAACAGGACGAACAGTACCATGAACTTTGCGGGAATAAAAAACAAGAAACTAGCATTGATGGTTATCAATTGTTCTGCAAACTAGGTCTACTGATTGCTCCCCATAACAAATTAAATAATTGCACTTCACGCAGTGCATTCTAACTTTCACAAATTGGGGACGTATGTCTGGTGGCGATTTTGAAGGTGATGCCCCAGAGGTACTTGGTATTGCCGGTGGTGGAGGTGCATTTTGGGCAGTTTTCTACATTCTTCGTGAGCATAGTTCACAGGATGCAGGGATTGAAGGTGCCTGCGCATACTAGCAGTGCCACAGGAGTATTTCTTGTTTGGAACTCCTCTGGACAGCACCGCCTAGCAAATCTTGCATGTCACCTTGGTGGCATTACATTTCTTTTGCCCCTCCGGAAAAGTAAAACGTTTCCATACGATGCATGTGTATCTTTCGGGAGGGGGAGGTTCTGGTAGAAATTCTTCAGCAACAAAATGATCAGAATTAAGTTGATTCTTCCAGTGGTGTAGCCATTTTTGTCTTCAAAAAAGAAATTCAGGTTTCCAATGAAGAAAAAGGGAGGTTCTTCTCCTAAGGAAGGTCAAAGAAGAGTAATTAAAATGGGTGGGGTTCTTCAATAGTTAGAACAGTAAGGGGGCCATTAGGATTCCATCCTTGTCCGCCCGCCACCCGCCCGCCACCCATTTCCCCCTGCCATATTACTATGGCGGGGGGACCGCGGTGGACGGAAAGACCGTCTGCCACTTTTCCACCCCAGTCGCCTTGCGACCGGGGTGGAAAAGGTTTAATATGGTGGCGGTGTCTATCAGACACCGCCAGCCATATTAGTATGGCTTTGGGGAATGCCTTTGCAACAGAGAGGCAGGCGGTCTTCACATTGGGGCCCCCCTGTGGGCCCCCATGGTGAAGGCGAGGTGGGGGGTGCACATGGGGGTACCTTTGGTACCCCCCTGCATTTCCATACACAATGCAGCATGCACCGCGCGGTGCCTGCCGCTTTGTGTATGCAAATGCATCACATGCCACAATGTTAAAAATGCAGTATGTGCCCGCCACTGTGGGGGGGCACATCCTAATACCCCCCACGGGACCCCCGCCCTTATGGCAGGCGGTCCCATAATCCGATAGGATGGCGGGCGAACTAAGTCCGCCCGTCATCATAATGACCCCCTAAGTGTTATAAACCTAATCTCTTTTTTTTGTCACATGGGATCCGCGTTGGGTGCTTACAAGCGACACACACCCAGCGCGACTTAGCGAAATTGCATTTAAAAGTAATATTAATAAGTTTATTAATACCAAAAGAATATTATATTTTTTGTCTTAATATTTATGTTAAATACATATAAATATATCTTTTTGTATATCGAAACATTTTGCGGAAGTCGTGCGCCCACCGCGTTGAACACGTAGATGACGTCATGCAGAAACGCACGAGCGTGGCGAGGCATGATAAGGATATGTCACGTATGCGCTTGAAGTCGCGTACGGGTCGCATAGCGTTTGCGCATGAATATGCGAACCCATCGCATGCCCTCGGCAGATCCTACAGAACAATTCTAAAATGGCGGCTACGTTCCGTGCAGGGAATGAGGAAGGTGCGTTTGGGTGCACGACACCTCAAAAAAAGTAAAAAAGAAAATATTATAAATATGTTTTAAAAAATATATAAAAAATATAAAATATTTAAATATTTTAAAAAAATGTAAACAATTATATTAACAATGTGTAATGTAATCCAGAAAAAAAGATATCTAAAAATAAATAGATTAAAACAATGTAGTAAATCAGTATCAAAGATATAAATATAACAAATAATACATTTAAAAATTGTCATTGAAAAAACCTTTGAAATTCACTGAAAAAAACATAGGTTTCAGGTATGTCATACTCAGGAATTATCATTTAAAAAATCTTTGAAATTCACTGGAAAAAACAGGTTTCAGGGGCGTTATAGTTAGGAATTATCATCTAAAAACATTAGAAATTCACAAAAAAAACATGTGTTTCAGGGGTGTTATAGTTAGCTGGACATTTCACTCATACAAAACCATTCAAATTCTTCTGTTATAGTGAGTTGTACTAACTGTAACTCGCACGCCCGCAATCCACTTCTGATGATGTCACATATTACATCATTCATGACATGGTCAGTGACATCACTGATGACATCACGGATGACATCTCAAATGACATCACTGATGACATCATCAACGTGGCAATCAGATACACCTCATCATACTGTAGTATAACCTTTCATCACTCACTGTAAAAAACTGAGTACCATATTTGAATCCATTGACACACCAATACAAGTTTCTAAAATCCCACTCAGTGATTCCTAGATCTACACACACATCTAATCACTTACTTATAGATTCCGTCATACATGCTGTCAATGATGAATAGAACACTACTGAATATACTTATACAGGTTTATCGACATTACACACCAGCAAACATCCTATTCACTTATGCAGTCATCCTACTCACTTATGCAAACAATGTATCATACTTAAATTTACTCAGCTACACACTTATAAAAACAGCACTTCATTTATTCATATAGATTGTAACTCATACTTAGTGTGTTATAAAATCACTATTAC
This sequence comes from Lissotriton vulgaris, assembly GCF_964263255.1. NCBI lineage: Eukaryota > Metazoa > Chordata > Amphibia > Caudata > Salamandridae > Lissotriton > Lissotriton vulgaris. Next base: position 645,081,815 of record NC_141691.1, on the reverse strand, counting down.
AAGTATACAGTTATCCATACAGTCACTCATACAATCACTGAGACTTATGTATACTTATTTATATACAACAAATGTCACATACACTGCCTTTTATTTTTCTACTTTGTTGGACATGTACCATTGACAGATATATTTTCTCATCACCACACCCATTAAGGTATTCAGTCACCCAAACAACTGGTATAACATGTAGTCTTAACCTCATATACCTACTGAATCAACTATTCACACATCTTTGGGCAGTCACACACCCCCCACCGATCCACACACACATTTGCTCTCCCATACAAATACTCAGTTAATTAATCAATAACTAATATAGACTTTCACATAGCTAGTAACTGTGAGAAGTTGGCCTGATATATGATGTTTCCAATTCTGGACCCACCTTGTATCAGTCCAAACAATCCCTTATGATGTCTGGTTGTAAGTCAACCTTATTAGACAAGCTATCTTAAGGGTAGCATAGACTAAGCAGCCTTAAAGGCTTAACTCAAGAGGTCGTGTTAAGCGAGCTGTTTTACCAATCACAGTCCTGTAATATCAAATGAAAGGACACCACACAAGTATATATTATAAAAATATATGTGTTTATTTCTAAATTAATCCCCAGTACTCTTTATGAGCAAAGGGGCACAAGCGTTAAATCAAAAGCACAGTATAACATACAAAGTTGCACAATTATGGATGAGGGCAGGTGGCCACTCAAACCATATATTAAGAAAGTGGTATAAGAGATACCAATCGAACAGTGGTTAGGCCTAGGGCCTAGGGAATCGCTGGGAGCAGTCGGGACAAGCAATGCTGAAGTCGGGAAAAGCCTGCGGGATTCAGGTGCAGCGCTTAAAGAGCGGCTTGCACCAATGCAATGTCAATGGTGCGTAAAAGTTATAAAGTTAGTGTTTAAGGAACCTTCCGAGTGACCTAGCAAGATGAAACTTTAGACACAGACCCTAGAGGTGTGTACCAGTGTGAGAACACCAGCGTTGCTGTGTTACCTGACCCACAGGAAGCGGGTGCATAGGGTCGAAGTGGCGTTGGGTTTCGTCGCGCAGGTCAATGGTGCTTGGAGCTGAAGATGCTGCAGGCGGCTCAATGTGAAGAGTTCCGGTGGATCCAAGGGTGGATCTGAAGTGGTGAAGACCTGAAAGCAGAGGGGACAATGTTCAAAGTCACTGACCAGTGACCACCGTGGAACCAGATTGGAACCGGGCAAAGTTGGGTGCAAACAGGTGATGAGGTGTTGCTTCTCTCTGCAGCCACGTAGACACGAAGAGGTTAAGGACGTCCAGGAGTCGATCACCAGCTGTACTACGAAGGTTCTAGCTGATGGCAGTGTCGGCAACTTTATTGAAGCAAACAGGCCTTGGCTAATGCAAGCCACGCAGAAAGTAAAAAAGGCTTATTACTCGGACCAGCAAGGTCAGAGCGGTTGCTCCTTTCTACAGGAGTGAGGGCAAGTCTAGAGCAACCAGACCCGTAGTGTAAATTGTAGGTTTTGTCACCAAGATGGCCGCTGACCACGTGGCAAGTGGCCGGGACGGCACATCAAGTGGCACAAAGCAAAAGGGCTCCACGCAGATTGTGGAGATGCTGGAGGGCTGATCTTTGGTGCAAATGCTGCTGGGTTGTGGGGCTTCTGGAACTCCAAAGCACAGAGTCGAGGGTGCCTCAGGTGCTGCGCAGTCAGCGTCTCGGGGGTCTTCCAAGATGTCTGGTCTCACGTCTCTCGGTGCCTCCACGGATCCCTTCTTTGCAGGGACTGTAGATCGGGCTGTGAGAAGTTTGGGAGTCTAGGTCTTGTCAGGCTTTGCACTCGGGCTCTGGCAGCAGGCGGCGGCAAAAAAGATGCCGAGTTGCTGGATGGTGCCTGTGTTGACAGGGTGGCCCCTCCTAGGCCACAAGGGAGATGCTCTTCAGTCTTCTATTCATCAGAATGTCGAAGTCCAGTCGTCTTCTTATTTTAAAGTTGATTCAGAATGATCTGAGTGCTTTGGCACTGCTCCCATTCTTATACCAATCTTGGGGGCTGGATATCCTGCTAGGTCCCCTCCTATGGGTGGGACCCAGGAAGGGGGTGGTTACACCCCTTTGCCTTTGTCCAGGTCGCACTGGAGCTGGGGCTGGTGGGACCCAGAACTGGCTTGACAGGATTATGCAAGGGGAATCCTTGTGCTCCCCAGGCACTGTCTGGTTTCTTTCAAACCTCCATGCTACAATCCACTATCTCCTGTCTGGGGTGGTGTGACACCTCCCTGCGACAGGAAAGCCTTTGTCCAGGCCTCCTCTGATGAGTTTCGGTCAGCAGCAGGAGGTCAGACATGTGTCTGTGGCAGAAGCATCCATTTTGTGGATCTGAGGCTCTTTTAAAAATCAACCGCGTTTTAGCAAAGTAACATGTCGTCTCCCTCTAGAGGGGTGGAATCCTACCCCCGTCGCCAGGACTGGCGAGGGGGTAGTATTCTAATTCATATGACACCTTACACAACATGTTTTGATAAAGTCAAACCAAAGTTACAATATAACCGCGAGGATTATAATGCACTTAATAGGATATGGTTTGGCATTATCCCGGAACAGCTAAGGGAATTGGTCTCGACAGCTGCAGACAGGCTCAGCTCATGCTAGAGCACCATCTCACATTAAACCACGCACTCTGCCTCCAGGATTGTTAAGGCCTGCCATAGGAGTGGCTCATAGGTTTATAAGTGTCCAGTTAGGTTTAGATATAGGCATACTATATCTAAGCAAGGGGTGATTACACCACCTTGCCCCAGTTGAGTGATCAGCCAGTTGTGTCAATTTTAGATAGCCAGCCAGGGGTGGCAAAAGATATGCTGCAGCCCCTGGTAGGCCTTGGATGCACCTATGCCCTGGGCACCTATAGTGCTCTGTACAGGGGTGGATAAGGCGACCCAAGCCAATCTAGTTATGCACCTTGGGTACATGGAATCCATTTTACAGAGAGAGCAGATAGCCTGGGGCCCTGATTAGCAGGGAACCAGGCCAACTAAGCCGAAAACCAGCTAAACACAAGGCAAAAAATCTGGTGTATCCAGAGTCAGGTAGCCACCTTCCTACAGTAACCAACTGGTACAGCAGTTTACACAAAGACAGTTTAGTCACTATCCAATATATTTAGTGAGACACTATAAATTAGTCAAGTAAACAGTCAATCACACTGCTACTAAACCCTCCATCCAGATATGTATATATCCACTTATTCTTCAATGCAGATTGCTATATATATAATATATATTTAAATAACAAACCAAACCACATTCACTGGATGATGTCATCAGTGATATATATATATATATATATCCAAAACAGAACAAGCTCATCACCTCCTTGCACCAGAATACAACACTGCAGTCCAGGGTTGGTTTCTCCAAATTAGTTTATTGCAGATTAAGGGCTATGACGTGTTTCGACAGGATCCCCTGCCTTGATCACTTATATAAATATACTCAGCTGTACACATTTTGGGCTTGCGCCCTTGTTCACCAGCAGACCAGGATGAAAACAGGAAAAAGCAGTCGCCATTTTATTTTATAAAAAGCCACACCCTTACAGGACTCGAGGCATTATGTTCCTCGTAGCACAGCCCTGTATTACCTCAGTGGGTTCCATGTTATTCACCCATTATTAACTAAAATAAGTGAGCTGCAGAAAGACCGATGTCATGAATAATGTAATATATGACATTATCTTCAGTGGATTGCGGGCGCGCGAGTTACAGTTAGTATAACTAACAGAGGAATTTCAATTGTTTTGTATGAGTGAAATGACCAGCTAACTATAACGCCCCTGAAACCTATGGTTTTTTCAGTGAACATATATATATATATATATATATATATTTATATATATATATATATGTATTCACTGAAAAAACCATAGGTTTCACACCAGTTATAGTTAGGAATTAGCATTTAAAAAACCTATTAAATTCACTGAAAAAACCATAGGTTTCACACCAGTTATAGTTAGCTGGAAATTTTACTGACATAAAACCATTGAAATTCCACGTTATAGTTAGTTGGACTCACTATAACTTGCGCGCCTGCAATGCACTGCTGATGACATCACGTATTACATCACTCATGACATGGTCAGTGACATCACTGTTGGAATTACCTAAAAAGTTGTTGTAATTGGTATTGGTTTCTCCTTTTTTAAGAAAATATTAGTTTCTATTTTTGAATGTGTGTGTCAAAGGTTATTTTATGCTGATAGGAGGTCTGCCACTTTCTCACAAGGATGTTGTCATCAGTGATGTCATTTGAGATGTCATCAGTGATGTCATGAGTGATGTCACATATATATATATGCATAATTTTTTAAACAAATAGATATAAACAAATTAGAGCACTCAGACATTCTTCTAGCTATCATTAAAATTTGTCTCAACAACAACATTTTCCTATTCAATCATGAATTATATCACCAACTATGTGGCTGTGCAATGAGCATGTCGTTCTTCCCCAACTATGCAAATCTAACAATGGGTTTGTGGGAGAAGGAAATTATTTTTTATTTTTTATTTTAATTTCTTATATCGCGCTGGACTCAATCCCGTAAGGGTATCTCCGCGCTTTGCCAGCAGAACATTAACAGAGTCAATGAGATAGATTAATGGGACTGAGATGCTTCCTGGAAGAGGAGAGTTTTTAATGCCTTTTTAAAGGACAGTTGGTTGGTGGTCATTCTCACATCTGTTGGAAGTTTATTCCATAAAGCAGGGCCAACTGAGGAGAATGCTTGGTCTCCCTGTCTGGATTTTTTTGTTGCAGGGGGTTTTAGGAGAGCTTGGTTACTTGAGCGGAGTGACCGGCTGGGTAGATACAGCTCAAGTGATTGAGAAAGGTATTTAGGACTATCCCCATATAAGCATTTGTGGACCGTACAGCATATCTTGAAACTGATGCGCTGCCGTATAGGGAGCCAATGCAGCTTATTCAACAAGGGCTTAGAGGGAGTCCTAGCCGGTACACTCATGACCAGTCTGGCCGCAGTATTCTGGACCACCTGCAAGCGGCCTACTGCATCTGCATTTGCTAACGTTAGCAGGCCGTTGCAGTAGTCCAGGCGGCTAGTAACCAGGGCCTGTACGAGTGTCTTCCTATAGGTGTCAGGAAGATACGGGAAGACTCGTCTTAGAAGGCCAATGGTGTGGAAGCACAATCCTGCGATGTGGTTGGTGTGTTCCTTAAGGGTCAATTTTTGATCAATTTTTACCCCTAGATTTTTAACGTGTGGCTTTGATGTTGGAACTGGACCCAGATCCAGCGGCCACCAATCTGGAGACCAGATAAGACTTGCTTTGCCGAAGAGCATAACCTCTGTTTTTGCAACGTTACATTGGAGGCAGTTTGCGGCCATCCAATGTGACACTGCCCTCATACCTTCAGCAAAGTTTTCCTTTAGGGCCAAGGGAGCTGAAAGGGTAGAGGAGGTGGGTGTCATCAGCGTAGGAAACCGGTGTGAACCCATACTTCCGCACAATCTCAGCAAGGGGGGCCACATATACATTAAACAATGTAGGGCTAAGGCATGAGCCCTGTGGCACCCCCTTCGTGAGCACCTTCGAGGTGGAACGGTAGGGGCCCAGGCTAATAGATTGTGACCTCCCGAAAAGGAAGCTCTCCAGCCAGGATAATGCTAAGCCTCCGATCCCCACTCCCTGCAAACGGCTGAGGAGTATGTTATGAGACACGGTATCAAAGGCCGCAGACAGGTCCAACAGCACTAGAATCATGGAACCCCCTCTATCCTGTGACATTTTGATCTTATCAGTCACCGAGAGGAGGGCCGATTCAGTGCTGTGGTTGGGCCTGAACCCAGATTGTGATTGGTCCAGGCCCCCTGTCGCCTCGATGAAGCTGGAAATGATGGTGTTGACGTGTTTCTCAGCCAGTTTGCTAAAAAAAGGGAGGAGGGAAATAGGGCGGAGGTTGGAGAGCTCTGACCAAGGTAGGGTGGTGTTTTTGCATATGGGGTTCACTACCGCTTCTTTCCAGGGTTGTGGGAGTTGTCCTTCGGCAAAGGAGAGATTCAATAGTTATTGAATAGTGGGGCCTAGAGATTCCGTCAGGGGGGAAATCATTTTAGCAGGAATCAAATCAGTGGGGGAGCCGGTCTTCATTTTGCTAATAAGTGTGGTCAGATCTTTTAGAGTTATTTCTGGGATTACATGAAGGGTATTCCCAAGGGTCACCATTGGGGAAATTTCAGAGGCCTCAGTCTCTAAGGGACCTGAGACTTTCATGATTTTCTTATATATCCCCTCAATTTTATCTTCGAAAAACTGGGAAATTTTATTGCAAAGATCTTGGGTAAAGATATCCGGGCTCTCACAAATTACTGGGTTAGTGAAGGCCTGTATGATTTTAAATAGCTCTCGGGTAGAATTGCCTGCCTCTGTTATTTGGGAGGTGAGACTGATTTTCCTCGCTTTTTTAATGTTTTTATAGTAAGTGGTCATAGCTACCAAATATCGGTCCTTGTCTTCCCCCTTACGTGTCCGTCTCCAACGTTTCTCCAACTTCCTACACCCCTGCTTTTCTGCTTTGAGGGCCTCAGTGTACCATGTTTCCCTCTTAGCTATGGCTGGCTGTTTAATAGTTTTCTGAGGAGCCAGTGTGTTAATGGCTGTCATCAGTGTGGAGTTAAATTTGGAGAGGGATGTCTCAATGTCATCCGAGTTTAAAAGTACTGGCTGCTTCCAGACTTGTGTGAACGTGGCAAATTGCGTGGGCCCCAGAACAAAGCCTGGCCCAAGAGAAGATCATACTCTGGACCAGTTATAGCGACAACTTGTTTTTAATCTGGAATGGCAGCAAAGAAGAATTCAAACAATACTTTGACTCCCTTAATCACAACAACATCAGCTTATTCTTCACATGTAACATCAATCGTCACTGAGTAGATTTCCTGGACATTTCAATCTACATACATGAAAATCATCTTCAAACAACGTTATATAGAAAAAAGACTGCAACCAACAGCATTTTACATGCTAAAAGTTTTCATCCACCACCACTAATATGCAGCATTCCTTATGGCGAATATTTGTGGATGAAACGAAATTGTTCACAAAATGAAAATTCCATAAAAGAAATTGAAACAAGTGCAAACAGACTACGAAAAAGAGGATACCGAGAAAGAGATTTGAACAAAAGCAAGAAAAAAAATGGAAATCTCACTAGGACGGAGATTCTCCTAAAAAAAACAAAGGAAACAGGGCAGTCTGAAAAACAACAAGCAGAACCCAGATTTATATTAACTGACGGTAAGGAATCCCAAACATTTCATCAAACTGTACAAAGATATTGGCTACTGTTAAAACAAGACCAAGAACTATCCAAAATAATTGGCTCAGGACCACAAATAACTTTTAGGAAAGTGCCATCAATTAAAGATCGGATTGTTAAAAGCCATTTCAATCCACCAGGAAATAAATCTAACTGTCTAATAGAACAACAAAATGGCTTCAAGAAATGTAACAACTGCAAGGCCTGCAAAATCGGAGTAAAAAACACAGAATGCAAAGCAATTCAAATTAACAAACGGATCACCTGCATTACCAACTTCGTGGTCTATGCAATTCAAAGTGACTTTGCAATGTTATATATGGGTAGTACCACCTGCATGCTCAAGAAGACAATTCTCGAACATATAAGGGCAGTCAAGAATAAAGGCTTGACATATGCAACGGTGAAACATCTCCTAACATGCCAAGGTGGGAACTGGCTCAACATGAGTTACTTTGCCATAGACACAGTTGAGATGAATGAAAGATTGGGAAACCAAAAGAAAAAACTATGACAATTGGAGTCAAAGTATATTATCAGGATGCTGACCAAATAACCAAAAGTCATGAACTTTGATGAGGAACTTTATGTTCATCTTGAATGAAAAACTGTTTGAACCTTCATTGACAAATCCAAATGTTTATTGTATATATAACGAAACCATTTCACTTTGTGTAATCTCAACTCTTTTTCACGTAACTTACACTAATTTTTCTTCCTTTTTCCCGCTCTTATTTTCTCCCTCTTTCACCTGCTTCTCCTATTATGGAAAAATAGGGTACTATACCCTTAATTGACCCTAATGAACAACTATACGGATGCCTCAAGCGACAAGCATTGTGCAGATAATGTGCCATAAACAGAATGAAAATTGTTGGAAATATGATGACACTATGTCATTTACATTCATAATAATTGTATGTCTCATACTCGAGACACAATATAAGGTGAGGCATCTTATTGCTATTTTTACGGAGACACACATGTAACTAAGTAGCTTACATTATGTTATTAGAGTTACGGTAATAATAAATGAACACACGTTTGGAAACAAAGATTATCACTGCACTATTATTTGCTTAATTCATAAACGTTGTTTGCATTGTGCAGATCTGTTTCAAAATAATACAAACTACGTGTCCCAGAATTCATGGGTATGTTGTAGAAAGGAAATGACATAAAAACTGTTGCGAATGTATACCGCCTACCGTGACCAAGGCCGTAAGGCTGAAACGCGTCGGTGTGCAGACTAGGCTCTGTTAAATAAATTCCAAAAACGTAAAGTGTCAGAGTGTGGCGTGTCTTTGTGCAAAATAAATAAATAAATATATATATATATATATATATATATATATATATATATATATATATATATATATATATATATATATATATATATATATATATATATATATATTCATAAAACCTCAAAAGTAACGTGAGCTCTCAGTAACACAAACGTATGCCAGGTATTAAGTCCAAGGGTGTTTATTCATTTGACAACATGTTTCGGCTTACTCAGAAGCCTTGCTTGCGTAAATGAAATTGTGCTTTAAACAAACTAATAAAGCATTCAGATGCTGTGTCAACACAAACAAAGTACCGTAACCCATTGTAAAGCAGTAAATCATGGCAGCCATCTTGCAATGGGAAAAACAATCGAGTTCCAGTGAACAACCCGCATGCTGTACACCACCCTACGATCTACACAATAATATTGCAAGAATATGCATTCATGTGCTGCAGTGTCCCAGTTGCAAAAAGTAGGATAAATGACCTGTATAATTGACAGTCACAACTTGCATGCTCTACAATACCTCACGATCTCACAATAATATTGTAATGATCTGAAGTCATGTGCTGCACTGTTCCAGTAGCAAATGTTATTGGGATAATTAGTGTGTATATTGACAATCACAACGTTCAAGCTACTGTGATACTGGTGTCAGATATGTGGCACATGGAGTCTCTGCACTAGCGAACATATTCATGCGGTTAGCTCAATGCATACGATAAACCCAAATGGCAGATGTTTGGGTGGAGACATATGAATGCAATTAAAGTCATACCTGTTTGAAGCACCGTGCCTGGAATATGTGTAACTCCAAATGCAAGTGATGTCAATGGTGTGCTGCTCCCATCACGTTAAAATAGCATTCGAACATAACCATCTGCAAACCGTTTGTAAGCCTGATACTCAGATGGAGGCGCACCCTGTGAAACAAGTTGTCTGGCGCTAGTTTGTGTATGCCTGGCTAGTGAGCTCCATGTCGCATGCTGCTAGGTTAGTTAACATGTCAAATACGTAAGTGCACATATCAGGACAGCGCTGTTGTGCAGGACAGTCCACCATCAGCATTGTCACGGACCAAAAAAGATAGTAATATACTGTGCCTTAATTGTAAAATACCATCATAATATGACGCTCACGTAATATGCATAGTGCAATGTGCTGAAAAGTTTGCTGAAGATGCCCATCAGTGATAACGTGCTCGGTGATGCACTGGTGAAAAGGGTAGGCCTACCCGTGAACGGTGGATGTTGTGGTTGGGCCCCTTCCTTTTCTCCTGTTAGAAGAAACAAAATAAAATAAAAAACATCATGAATGTGGTGAAGATAAAAACGTTAAAACATAAAACATGAACTTCTTGTAATGCATATATACCATGGCACAAGTGGAGGGGAGAGGAAAGGAAAAAGTGAAAAGGAAAAGGGGGTGTTTGGAACACAGGGATATATGCAAGGGTAGAAGGTGCCTATACCACGAGGGAAGAACACAGCTGCTCGGGGTAAAGTCACTCCCTGAGATGTATTGGTAACTCTTCATCTTGGTTAAGGCCCCATGGATCCTTGGTCTGGAAATCAACAATGTACTTAGATTCCCTTTGCCTCAATTTCAGCACCCTGTTGCCCCACCTCGGGTTTCTAGTGATCTGTTCAAGAATGAAAAACCTCAGGCTGGAAGGTGTGGAGAAGTGTTTGTCCCTAAAATGCCTTGCTACCCGGTACTTTTCATCTTTGTGTGTAGTCGCTCGTCAGTGCTCTAGCACATGTTTCTTTGCTAATAAGGAGGTGCTCCCAATGTACCCTAACTTACATGGACATTCAATCACGTAGACTACATAGGTTGCACTGCACTTGAGGAATTGCTTAATCTCCCTTTGAATGCCATTGTAGGTGATCATGTTAGTAAAGAAGCTGTTCTTACACGCCTTACAATGGCTGCAAGGGAAAAATCCCTTGAGGTCATGTTCATGTCCCACCAAGTAAGTGGTGATGTCACTGTGTACCAACATGTCCCATATGGTCTTTCCTTTTCTATATGTCATAGAGGGTCTGCTGGGGATGTCAACCCCAAATTGTGTTGTCACATTTGAGGATGTCCCAGTTCTTGGACAGTATTCTTTGAATGTTCCTTGACTCAGAATTATAGGTCAAAATCAGACGAGTGTTGCACTCATTCTCGTCATAAGAAGCCATGTCTTTGTCAGTTAAAGTAAAGGTCCTGGGCACCTCCTCTACTTTGCGAAGCACTCAATTAGTGTATCCCCGGATCCTAAAGCATGCTAGCATTTCCCTACATTCCTGCTGGTATGCTGTGTCAGTATTTCAATTTCTGTTGGCCCTCAGCTGTTCACCGTACGGGATACACCACTTAAGGGTCTCAAGATGACTGCTGAGGGCATGTAGGATGCTGTTGTCCACGGTGGTTTTCCTAAACAGTGTGGTATGCAGTGTGTTGTCTCTGATGTCAATCTTGACATCCGAGTACTACGCTGTTATTTTGCTAATGTGGCTTGTCAGTAGGATATTATTGTTGTTATTGTTGAGTACATCAATTAACTGAATGCCCTCTTGTTCGTTCCCATTCCAGATGACGAACAAGTCGTCGATGTATCTCCACCAAGTGATCGCATATTCAAGGTGTCCAGCATAGGCTGGGTTAGCAAAGATCTCCTGCACCCAGTGCCCCATGATGAGGTTCGCGAAGCTGGGAGCAAAACATGAACCCATTGCGGTGCCAACCAACTGCCTATACAGGACACCATTGAACAGAAAGATGTTGTTGGTGAGACAATACTCCATCATACTGAGCAACATCTTACTATGCTCTCTGAATCTGAGAGGACACAGTGCTAAAGTTGACCACATACATCTAAGCCCTGTTGGTGGTCAATGATGGTATACAGTAACTGGACATCCGTGGTGATCAGGGTAAAATCCTTTTTCCCACTCTATCTCCTGGATTTTGGTGAGGAAGTCTTTGGTCTCACGGATATAACTAGGCAAACTATTGACCCACTCACGTAGGTAGTGGTCCACATATTTAGATATGTGCTCCACCACACTGACCCTAGATGACACGATCGGTCTTCCTGGTGGGTTAACAGGGTCCTTGTGCAATTTGGGCAGTAAATAGAGGACTGGGAGCACAGGGTGATCATTTTTGAGATATCTATATTCCTCCCACTCGAGAATCCCCTTGTCTTTCCACATGGTAAGTTTCTCCCAGATGTCCGTTATGCTGTTGTTATAGGCATCTTGGGAGATGGGAAGATATATTTTCTGATCTTTGAGTTGCCTGTATGCCTCTGAAATGTATTTGTTTTTGTCCATGATGAGAACATTGCCACCCTTGTCTGCGAGACGGATTACAATGTTGTCATCGTCCATGAGCAATTTTAGTGCCTATCTTTGACAAGAAGAAAGAATATTCTCATTTGTGCACAACCTATTCTTTTTGTACCGGTAGGCGCAAAATGCCTTGCTGACACTGTCATGAAAAGTATCTAATGAGTCATGGGGAAGTGGTGGAAGAAATGTGGACTTGGGCTTGTAGCCCGACGAAGAATAACTGCCTGTAACAAACTCTGCATTATGTAGGATCTGTGTATTGCTCTCATATATCCTGTCACCCTCTACAGGCTCTACCTGTTGGTCACTCATATTGTCTCCAATGCCAACACTCTCTTGTTCCAACTGTATTATGTTGACAATAGTATCAACATCACCAATGGTGATATTCTCCATGGTCTCAGACATGGGTGGTTTAGTTCTCTTATATCCCCCTATTCTCTTAAGTTTGTGCCACTTTCTAAGCTTTAATTTACGAGTAAATTTAAATAAGTCAATTCTAGACTCAGTGTAATTGAAAGGCATAGAAGGGCAAAAGGAAAGTCCCAAACATAAAGTCATTTTTTCAATGTCACTGATCACTTTGCTTGATAAGTTGATGACTGTCCTGTTTACCATTTTTGTATCCATTACTGGCCTCTTCTGGAGTGCGCCCTGCTGTTTCCTCTGCCGCACCTTGCCTTGCCTCCTTGGCCATCTTTGTTGAAGTCTTTTTCCTCTGTTTCCACGCGTCCCTGTCCTCTGCCATGTCCTCGAGCTCGCTGCCCCCTTCTCTTTGGTCCCGGAGTATTCTTCATTGTCCGTCTGCTCCGGCGCAGGTGACGATACTCATCTAAAAAATTTACCGAACGTGTTGTGTTCTCTGTATTTTATCCTCTTTCTTTGGAAACATCAGATTCAGTTTCACTTGTAATAGAAGGGGTGGCCTGACGGGTTAAATGGTTCTCATCACAGCTTGCAGTTGATGCTTCATTAGAGGTGTACAGATGGTCATATTTACGATTAAAAGTGAGAATTCTCCCAATTTCATAGTTGTTATAGTCATGGTCCAGTCTTCTTTCCCTATGTGCCTTGATATCTTCCTCATATCTTTTCAGCCATTCCTTCATGTCCTTGATAAGTTTATCTGTTGCCTCACCATCAGGTGATTTCTTTATATCTTCCATCAGTTCTTGGATTTGCTTCAAGATGAGGTCACTGTCAATCAAAGCGTATTTCCCTAAGACTTCAAGCATCCTCCTTGAGCTGAGAGCAGAATTTTCTGACCATTCTGTCAACATGGCTGGATTCAGTGTATCATAAGTAGGTGTGATGAAAATTCTCAGGCCCCTGGGAACCATTTCTTGATCTATGTAATTTTGTAGTGAAATGGCTTCCCACCATTTCGAGATTTCACCTCTCTTAAGTTTCTCCAATTCATTGATTTTGTCACTCATAGATTGTGGGAGATCACTCTTTGCCACACTTTCTGCTTGAGGTTTCTTTTTTCTTGTAAAGAGTAACTGAGCCACCATCCTCCTCCTCCATAATGCACTACAACCCCAGTAACTAATGTCTCTCCTGGTAAACGCTTGATTACCCCTGTCAAATGCAGGTTATTCCTGCAAGGTAATGTGAATGTCCTCAACTGTGGAACACAGTTCTAAATCATTAGAGCCCTGATGGGAGATATATCCATCCCAGTAAGAAACATGAGAACTATTAAAAAATGCAGACTCGCTAAAGCCCGCGAGTGTCCGCTGCAGGCTTGACTTAACGTGCCGAGGGTGTCAAAATATATACGGCGAGGGCACAGATCTCTATGCCATTGCCTTGGGGAGTAGGCGAGTGGCACTACCGATGGTAGGTAACTCAGCCCCTCAACCCGTAAGGGCAGACACTAAGGACCTCACTCCCCGGACTCATCTCGTAAGCGCAGCCAACAGCTTCTGTGTCTCTCGTTATGCTTCACGGCGCCTTGCTGGTCCAATGGCAGTCTCAATCAAATATTTCCAAAGAGTCATTCCTTCCGACTGCTCTGGGCCCTGTGGGAATTGGCGCACACACCGATTCGGTAAAATTCGGAAACCCTGAGCCGGTATTTACCGAATCGGTATTTACCTATACGGCAAATACCGATTCGGAAATCCACATGCAATCCTACGGGCCCGGATGCCCATAGGAATGAATAGAATATACCGATTCGGTATTTACCGATTCGGTAAATACCGATTCGGTAAATACTGAGTCGGGAATACAAAACATCAGGCAGTTGAAGTATCAACCAATCACGTGCCTCCACCCCGCCCCTCAGCCAACCAACAGAGCAATCCACCAATCCTGTGCAATATCCCCACCCCACCACCAGGAAGTGGCCACACCCATGCAGGTGCAAAGTTATATGTTATGTTATAAAGCATTTTATTGCGCGCTCTGCTACTACAAAGTATCCTGGCGCGATATGTGAGCACTAAACTGACCCAGTCCAAGAACAGAAAGAAACAGGGGGCTAAATACTGAGATTAAAAAGATGGGTTTTCAAGCCTTTCTTAAATTCTGCCAATGTAGTTAAAGATCTCAGAAAGAACGGCAAGGCATTCCAGGCCCGTGCTGTTTGGACAGAAATTGACTGACCACCCAGTCTCGCATATCTAACTTTAGGCATAGACATCAGACGGAGGTTGGCTGATCGAAGAGCTCGATGAGGGGTATACAAGGAAAACCTTTTGTGCAAGTATTGTGGACCTTGCTGATGCACGGCTCGAAAGGCCAGAACCAGTGATTTGAACATAATGCGATGTGCCACTGGGAGCCAGTGGAGCTCTCGAAGATGGGCACGTGCACTAGTTCTTCGTGGGAGATGGAACAGAAGTCGCACGGCCGCGTTCTGAATAATCTGCAGCCGCTTTATAAGGTATTTAGGGAGACCACTGTAGAGAGCATTGGCATAATCGAGCCTTGATAGGATCAAAGCACGCAGAACAGTCTCCTTAGCCTCCCTGTGGAGAAGGGGAAGGAATCTCTTGAGTGACTTGAGGGTCGCAAAACAGGTCGCAGTAAGTTTTTTTAGATGAGCTTCAAACTTAAGATCCTGTCCAAACCAGACCCCCAAATTTTTGGCCGGGCCTCCGTGATAGCTAGGACATGCAGAATCGGTCGGCCAAATAAGCTCTCTAAAATTGGCTGGAAAATTGCCGTAGAATAAAAGCTCTGACTTGTCCTCATTGCATTTAAGCTGGGCTGAGACAAGCCATCGGAAAACATGGGTCAAGCAGGAACAGACAGCCTGAGCGTCTAAGCAGTCCTTAGGCCAGGTGAACAACAGCTGCGTGTCATCAGCGTATGACATTATTTTGGCTCCCCACTGCTCAGCCAGATAGATCAACGGGGTCATATAAACGTTGAACAGCAGTGGGCTTAGCGTTGAGCCCTGAGGTACCCCGGTAGTGAGCTTCTTAGGTGATGAGGCAAATGGGGGTAGCCAAACTTGCTGCGTCCGTTCGGACAGAAACGAAGACAGCCAGGCCAGAACCGCGCCCGACAATCCCACCTCTGCCAGCCTAGACAACAGCTGGGCATGGGGTACCGTGTCGAAGGCGGCAGATAAGTCCAGCAAAACCAGGACCGCTCTGCCGCCTCCGTCGAGACACTCCCTAATGGCCTCTGAAACTTCCACCAGAGCCGTTTCAGTGCTAAACGCAGCCCTGAACCCCGATTGAGCCGGGTGCAGGGCCTGAGAAGCCTCAATGAAACTATTCAGTTGCCTAAAAACGACTTTTTCGGTCACTTTCGCTAGTGCCGGGATGATATCGGACGATAGCTGGAGGTAGCCTGGGGGTCCAGGTTGGGCTTCTTCAGCAACGGAAGAAGCTTCGCCTGTTTCCAACAAAGAGGAACGATGGCGGAAGCCAAAGACATATTAACAACCTGGGTGACCTCCTGATACACCAGGCCAGCCACTCCCCCCAAAACCCTAGCAGGGCACGGGTCAGAGGGTGAACCAGACTTTAGCGACTCCAAAATGGCCAGCACATCAGCTTGCTGAGCTGGCTCAAAGGTGGAAAATTGGTTACCATGTTGTTTCGCATCCGTATCACTAATAGGTGGTGAAAATTGGTTACCATGTTGTTTCGCATCCGTATCACTAATAGGTGGCAAAGTAACTGATCACACAGGAGAGCAGTCACACAGAGACATGCTGTTGTGAAGCAGAGCCCTGCAGGACAAACAAATGGATCCCCAAGACTCTCAGAGGGAAGGAGCAGAGAGGAAGAGGAAGATTAAGTTCAGCACTGGTGAACTTCAGGTGCTGGTGGAGGAGGTCGTCAAGCACTACCCAAAAATATTTGGAAAGCAGTCCCTGCAGGTACCAGAGGCTGTCAAGAGAAACACCTGGTTGGGGATCCAGACCAAAATAAACGCCATAGGAGTGACCACCAGGGAAGTGGACGATCTCAAGAAGAGATGGTATGATCTAAGGATCATTACCAAGAAGAAATGGGCAGCAAGAAGTAAGGAGGCCAATGCCACAGGTGGAGGGAGGAACAGGGCACCAGCTCTCACGGACCTGGAGGAGCTCGTGGAGTCCACACTGGAGCCAGAGTGCGTTGTGGGGATTGGTGATGCAGACAGCTCAGCCCGAGCTGCAGCTAAGAAAGGTAAGGGACATGTGCATAATCCCTCACCCCCTGCCTGTGTCCCTCCCCCAATGTGGCTATGTGTTGAGGAAATTCAGTACAGACTTCAGTACTCACCTGCAATGCATTATGGGAGTGGTAGTCATAAGAATACCCATCAGAGCTGTCACCATGAAATAATGTCAGGCATGCCACACAATACAATCATAGACATGGGAGGAGCAGGAAATAGTGATATTATAATGTGATTTAATAGTGAATTACACGGTGAAAGCACCACTAAGACACTGTCCATATCTGTCCACAGGGGAGACATCACGCAAGTCACTGCAGGAGAGGGAGAAGACACATCCCCAAAGGGATAGGAGTGAGCAAGAAGGCAGGGATGCAGGGACCAGCACTGCAACACCTACTGCACCCTGCACACAAGCAGCTGCCACACCAGAGGCAGACGACACCATGCAACGTGAAGCATCTCCAGTGCTCCTTGACTCACCACAACATGAGTCACAATGACCTGACACACCAGCAGACACAGAGGTGTCAGACATCTGCAGGCCCAGGAGGCATGACGGTCCTCGCAAAGGATCCTACAAACATCCTCTGATGAGGAAAGGGAGTGTGAGGAGTCAATAGATTCAATGGCAGGAAATGCACCAAGTCTCACATCCACTCCTGTCAGCCGATCCGGAGGAACAAGACGTCGTAGGGTCCGGGAGGCAAGCGTCAGTGGCTGTGATGAGGGTGTCTTCCGTGGCCTTGAGACCACAATGGTCAAGGTGCAGCGCCTGCAGGCAAAAGCTATTAAAGCAGTGCACAGACAAATGAGCCATTTGAACACAAATTTCAATACCATGAACAAGGGAATCACATCAATGGCAGAAAGCATGAGGGACATGGCCGATGGAGTCAGGGACATGTCACAGTGTGTCATGTCACTCTGTGAGTAACTACATGAGGACCGTGCACAAAGGCGCAGGGAGAGCCATCGCATGCAACAGCAGACAAAGGGCATGCACCATCTTGCAACTGCGACTGTCGCCGTTCAGTTGCGATGCAGGAGGGGCTGGTGCACTGCTGTACTGATCTCACAAGGGGGATGGGGAGAGTCACTACAGAAATGGAAGTGCTGCTGGAGCAGAAGGTGTAGGGGACACAGATACCACTAGTAGCAGGAGCAGCACCCCTGTCCCTGAAATAAGGAGTAGCAGCTGTCGGGATTGAAAGCAGCGCAAGAATACGCAAGCGCCACTAACCTCACTCTGATGGCCAGCAGAGACGATAGACGATAGTCCTCCCAACTCCGCACCGCACAAACCCCAACAATGGAATATACCCACTATTCGAGCCTGTACTGAAAGGGGCCGGGAGGTGGATTGGCATCGGGGGAATGGTACTTCTGGTATCGTCTGGGCGTTACACCACGAGGTGACTGGTACTGGGACACTGCAGGTAGAGGAGGGGACAGAGAGCAAGAGATTAATGCCACAACTGTAACTGTATGAACTTTGGTACCCCCCCTTTGATTCAACACTCACCAGTTTCTCAACCCCATGTATCCGAGAAGGAATCCAAGAATACGCACTGGGCACTAGCGAAAAGAATGCCAGAAGTACGGAGAAGTTAGCTTCACTTCTCGACCTACAACAATTTATAGGTAACAAAGGTATATAAGGAGGGCTAATTGTACTAAGCGTTAAAAGCCACGCTTTGTAAGAACCACAATACTGCTTGTGGAACGGTGTAGCCCAAGTAGCAGGTAGTGTCAGTAGAACCCGGCCAGAGAAAACGGGAATCCCCAGTATATAAACAATAATGGCAGATGCACTTGTACCAAACTAAACAATAGCAATAAACGAAAGAACAGGAGGCGAGCCCGCACTCCTCAGGTATACTTGCACGACAGGATAAGGCTTGCAACAAGAATTCTACTGGAGTCCTGACCACGCTGGCTCTTCGTCGGCGTTGATTGCTCCAACAAGGACTGACCACGCTGGCTCTTCGTCGGCGTCGTGCTGATCAGATTTCTGACCACGCTAGCTCTTCATCGGCGTCGTGTTGAACAAGATTTCTGACCACGCAGGCTTTTCATCAGCATAGTTCACGGTAAACCACTTCCGAGAGAGAACACCCAATACTGCTTCGAGAGAATACGGAACAAGATTGACAAGCCCCGTTGTGTTCCGGAGGTGGAGTTTATATAAGGTCCTCCCATTGATTCAACCCCCAGTGCCGGATGGCCTTCTGGGATTTGTAGTATTTCCATAAGGGGCGGTCAGTTCGGAATCTTTTGCATTTGGTTGTGTCGATGGTAGCGATCGCTACAGAACCCCCTCTCATGGACCACCGTCCCGGCGGACGTCCTGGCTTCCCAGGATACTGCTCATGGAATTGTTCAACCAAATCGGGACAATGTAGATGGTCCACAGGCTCCCAGGTTCTGTCTTCTGGGCCAAATCCCTTCCAATCGACCAGGTACTGAATCCTGCCATGTACCATACGAGAGTCCAGAATGGACAGTACCTCGTATTCTTCATGTCCTTCAACATCCACAGGACGAGGACGTTCAGGCAACCGCACGCTTGGAAGACAAGGACGTAGGAGTGACACATGAAACACAGGATGAATAGTCCAGGACACTGGCAACGAGAGTTTCATGGTTACAGCATTTATTACTTCACAAATACCATAGGGACCAACATATTTAGGTTTCAACTTCGTAAGTCCCTTAATAGGCAGGTTGCGCGTAGAAAGCCAGACTTTGTCTCCAACCTTATACTCAGGTTCCGGGGTCCGTCTTCTATCAGCAAAACGCTTCTGGGCTGTTTGGGCTCTTTCCAAATTGTTCCGAGCCTCGATCAGAATCGCTCCAAGATGAGCATGATGTTCATGAATGGCAGGAACCAAGGATTCCGCCGGCCATTCAAATGGAAGCATGTTCGGGTGGAATCCGTAAAGGCAAAAGAACGGAGAACAACCCAGGGTGGTATGTACCGCGTTATTATAGGCGAATTCCGCTAACCACAAAAGGATGGTCCAATCCGTGGTGTTTTGTAATGTAAAACATCGCAGGTATTGTTCAAGCGTCTGATTCAGACGTTCCGTTTTACCATCCGTTTGCGGATGGTAACTGGACGAGAGACGAGCATCTATCTGTAGAATGGTACATAGAGCTTTCCATAAACGAGAGTTGAATTGTGTTCCCCGATCCGTAATTAACACACTCGGCAATCCGTGTGGTCGGACGATGTGTTGCAGGAAGACTTTGGCTAATTCACTGGAGGAAGGCAGACCAGGTAAAGAGATAAAATGTCCCATTTTTGTAAGATGGTCAACTACCACCAGAACAACCGTTTGTTTCTCACAAGGGGGCATTTCCACAATAAAATCCATGGACAAGGTATGCCATGGCTTGGGTGGAATCGGTAATGGCTGCAACAGTCCTGGTGGTTTGATATGACTGGCTTTTCCCTGTGCGCAGATCGCACAGTTTTTTACATATTCCTTAGAATCAGCTCTGACACCAGGCCACCAAAATGATCGTTCCACATTAGCGGTGGTCTTGTGAATGCCCATGTGTCCCCCTAAAGCAGAATCATGTGCCCATTCCAAAACTTTGCGTTGCAACACAGTTAGGGGTATATATAAGGCATGGAAATGATATGCTAACTGATCCTTTTCGCATCGATTGTCAGGCTCTTCTTGCACCCAAGCTGCTATGTCCTGGTCAGTTAGAGCGACTCTAACGTCTTCTAGAAAAACTTCCGAAGTGATTAAGGCAATGGACAGTTCCGAATGTACGGTCCCCTTAAGAATGAAAGGGGGATCCATAGGAACTACTACTTCTTCATCTTCCAACCTGGAGAGCGCATCTGCTTTTCCGTTACGGGTCCCAGGTCTATATTTGATCACGAAATCAAAGTCTGAGAAGAAGAGGGTCCACCTCAGTTGACGAGGAGTCAAAGCCTTTGCTGTTTTCAAGAACAACAGGTTACGATGATCTGTGATGATTTCGACAGTATGTAATGCCCCTAGGAGGTAGTGTCTCCATTCTTCGCACGCTCTTTTGATGGCTAAGAGCTCTTTGTCAGTGATGGTATAATTGACTTCACACGGGGTGAGCTTCTTAGAGTAATATGCCACAGGGTGAAGCTGACCTGTGGTAGGGTGGCGTTGGGACAGGACTCCCCCAAGAGCATACTGTGATGCGTCAGTTTCCAGCACAAATGGCATCTTAGGGTCTGGATGTCGAAGAATGGGTGCTTGCGTAAACTTCTCTTTCAGAAGTTGAAATGAGTTCTCGGCTTCCTCTCCCCGTCTGAAAAGGACATTTTTCCTCAAGAGGGCAGTGATGGGATGGATGACCTTAGAAAAATCTTGAATGAAACGCCGATAATAGTTGGCAAAACCAAGAAAGCTCTGCACTGACTTGACGTTTCGTGGCGTTTTCCAAGTTAGGATGGCCTTAACCTTACTCATGTCCATTCGAAACCCTTGAGCATCGATAACATAACCTAAGAAGGCAACTTGTTGAACATGAAAAAGGCATTTTTCCAGCTTGGCATACAGTGAGTTTTGTTGTAGCCGTTCTAACACAGTTCTTACATGTGTGATGTGGTCTAACAGAGATGCAGAATAGATTAAAATATCGTCAATGTAAACCACACAAAATGACTCCAAACACCCCCTTAACACCTCGTCCATAAAGAACTGGAAGGCGGCTGGGGCGTTGCATAGGCCAAAAGGCATCACCCGATATTCATAGAGACCAAACTTAGTTCTAAACGCAGTCTTCCACTCGTCCCCCTTCATAACGCGTACAAGATGGTAAGCCCCGCGGAGATCGAGTTTGGTGAAATAGCGAGCTCCCTTCAACTGATCCATCAAAACAGGAATTAGGGGCAGAGGATAACGGTTCTCGATTGTTACTTTGTTGATGGCTCGATAGTCAATCAAGGTCGCAACTCCTCGCAGTCCTTCTTGGGTATAAAGAACATGGGCGACGAGGCAGGAGAGGTGGAGTGTCTTATGAACCCAGATGCCAGATTGTCCTCTATATAGGTTTTTAGATATAGCGTCTCCTTTTCTGTCAGGGCATACACCCTGCTGCAAGGGATATCCGCACCCGGAATGAGGTCGATCCTACAATCCTAGGTGCGATGTGGAGGCAATTGGGTGGCTTTTTGTTTGTCGAACAAGGCGTGAAAATCACTGTACTCATTAGGTAATGCTGTGGCACAGCAAAAGGAATCAACTGAACATGCACTCGCTAAGTAAGTAGCGGGTGATGGATCAGGTTGGAAGTCATGGTTTATCCCGTCCTGACAATGTTCTTTACAATACTCGGAAGTCATACAGACTGTACGAGACGCCCAGCTTACCAAAGGATTATGCAGCGTCAGCCAGGGCATACCTAGAATGAGACGGAACTGTGGGGCATCAATAAGGTCGAACTGGATGTACTCTCAATGATCTTCTACGAATCTCATTAACAAGGCAAGCGTATGGTACGTGACAGGGCCTGAAGTCAATACAGTACCATCCACTGTTTTAACGGTTTCAGGTATATGTTTCTTTTCACAGGGGATACCCATGCGGAATGGATAGTCTTGATCGATATAGTTCCCTGTAGCCCCGAGTCTAACAAGGCATCGAGTCTTAAAGGGTCCTGATTAGCTACCCATAAAGAAACACTCACGTTCATATGGGCGACTGCAGGGTGTAGGGTATTTGCGACATAAGGGGAGACCTTATCAGTTGGTCGTCTCAAATCAGAGGCCTCTATCTGATCCGAGACCTTCAGTTTTCCGCCGGCTCACTTGAGCTAAGAGCGGCCTGTACTCGAGGAAGGGGATTTTTCCCTGGAACGTAATTCCTGGCTCTACATTCATTGATGAAGTGCCCACCTTTGCCACAATATAGGCAAAGTTTGAGCCTCCGTCGCCTGTCCCTTTCTTCCCTGGTGAGAGGACCACGTATTTCCCCAATTTGCATGGGTTCCGGCCCTTCTGGTGTCTTTACTTTTTCTTCACCCCCCTGCTGGGGTTTAACCATGGGGTATGAGTATCTATTGTCTCCCCTGTTTCTATCCCCTTTTCGTTCCAGCAACCGGTGATCTAGTTGGACGGTCAAATCTATTAATTCCTCACAGGTAGAAGGCAATTGCACCACCTGTGCTAATACGTCCTTCAATTCTCCCCGGAGGCTTTGATAAAACAAGGAAATCCGCTTCTGAGCCGGCCAATCAGTTTCTACGATAAGGCGAATAAATGTGGTTATGTAGGACAACAGATCCTGGGATCCTTGTCTTAAGGTCATTAATTCATGATCTAGGGACAACATATGGGACTTTCTGTCAAATAATTTACGTAGTTCTAGGCAAAAATCGGAAAAATTATACAAAACAGGGTCATTCCTTTCCAGTAAAGGAATGGTCCAACTGGACGCATTCCCTCCCATGTAGGACATCATGAAGTCTGTTTTGGAAGCCTCATCCTGAAAAACCATAGGCTTACATAGGAAATGTAGACGGCATTGATTCAAGAACGTCTCAAATTTTCGCGGGTCTCCATAAAACCTTTCGGGGGGAGCTAGAGGTATTCCATGATTTTGGATTATATGGACCGTGGGAGTGGTCTCGGTAGAAGTGGATGGGGCTCCAAACGAACCCCCAGTTTGGAAGGAAGAAGGAGGCTGCAAGGTAGCCGGCCTAATCAACGGTTTCACCGCCGGCTCTTTATGTGCAAGGTCGGACATGTCCTTGCGTAAATCAGAGACCTCTTTATATAAAGCCTGGTTCTCTGCACGGGAGGTTTGAACCTCTTGTTGAAGTTCTGTAAAGCACTCCAACAAGGAAGAGAGAATAGTATTGGTATCCATCGTCTAGGCTGGGCTGTACTCTTGGGCTTGTCAATCTGTCGGGATTGAAAGCAGCGCAAGAATACGCAAGCGCCACTAACCTCACTCTGATGGCCAGCAGAGACGATAGACGATAGTCCTCCCAACTCCGCACCGCACAAACCCCAACAATGGAATATACCCACTATTCGAGCCTGTACTGAAAGGGGCCGGGAGGTGGATTGGCATCGGGTGAATGGTACTTCTGGTATCCTCTGGTCGTTACACCACGAGGTTACTGGTACTGGGACACTGCAGGTAGAGGAGGGGACAGAGAGCAAGAGATTAATGCCACAACTGTAACTGTATGAACTTTGGTACCCCCCCTTTGATTCAACACTCTTCAGTTTCTCAACCCCATGTATCCGAGAAGGAATCCAAGAATACGCACTGCGCACTAGCGAAAAGAATGCCAGAAGTTCGGAGAAGTTAGCTTCACTTCTCGACCTACAACAATTTATAGGTAACAAAGGTATATAAGGAGGGCTAATTGTACTAAGCGTTAAAAGCCACGCTTTGTAAGAACAACAATACTCCTTGTGGAACGGTGTAGCCCAAGTAGCAGGTAGTGCCAGTAGAACCCGGCCAGAGAAAACGGGAATCCCCAGTATATAAACAATAATGGCAGATGCACTTGTACCAAACTAAACAATAGCAATAAACAAAAGAACAGGAAGCGAGCCCGCACTCCTCAGGTATACTTGCACGACAGGATAAGGCTTGCAACAAGAATTCTACTGGAGTCCTGACCACGCTGGCTCTTCGTCGGCGTTGATTGCTCCAACAAGGACTGACCACACTGGCTCTTCGTCGGCGTCGTGTTGAACAAGATTTCTGACCACGCTGGCTTTTCATCAGCGTAGTTCACGGTAAACCACTTCCGAGAGAGAACACCCAATACTGCTTCGAGAGAATACGGAAGAAGATTGACAAGCCCCGTTGTGTTCCGGAGGTAGAGTTTATATAAGGCCCTCCCATTGATTCAACCCCCAGCGCCGGATGGGCTTCTGGGATTTGTAGTATTTCCGTAAGGGGCGGTCAGTTCGGAATCTTTTGCATTTGGCTGTGTTGATGGTAGCGATCGCTACAGCAGCAGACGCCAGAGTGCCGGCGCTGGCACAGCGGACTTGGAACTAAGCCAAACACAAGCATCACGTGGTGCTGTTCATGGCCGCAAGCAGTGAGACTGCCATATTCACTTGGACATGTGAGGGTGAGGTAACCCCCGTCCACCCAGTAGTGCTAGGCACACTAGTATGTTACAATTGTGTCTTCTGACATTTAAACGTAGTGCCAAATAAACTACGTGCATTGCAGTACAACCCGTGCTTTGTCTCTATACTTACTCAAAAGTAATTGTGTGTGATTTCTGCCCGTCTCTGTCTTCCATCTGTGGGTGTTGGTACTCCTACTGTGTTGGCTGCTGGTAGCGCCTGCTCATCGTCATGGTCTTCATAGTCCTCCAACTCCACCTCTGTGCCCTTCTTAGTTGCGAGGTTGTGCAACATTGCACAGGTTGCAATGATCTTACAGCATGTTACAGGTGAGTACTGTCATGCCCCGCCACTTTTGTGGAGGCAGCGGAACCGGCTCTTCAGGAGCCCAAAGGTGCGCTCCACGATGTTCCGGGTGGATTTATGTGCCACATTGTATCGTCTCTGGCTGGGGGTTGGGGGGTTGAGGTAGGGTGTCAGGACGAAGGAACGGAGTGCATATGCACTATCCCCTAATGTGAAAGCAAAAAATACATTACTCACAGGCACACTTTGACATACGTCTGCCCCATCTATCAAGGGAGTGTCACCCAGTAATTTACCAAGCAGGTATCTTTCCCCGAATTCACCCGCTGTCAGGCGGGTATAGATCCCACTGTCTTGGAATATGTAGGAGTCGTGGGTGCTTCCTGGGTACCTGGCCACTATATCTGTGATAATGTACTTGGCATCACAGATTGCTTGTACATTAATTGTGTGTGATGATTTCCTGTTCCTGTATATGTGCTCAGCGGCAGATGGGGGGCAAATGGGGATGTGGGTCCCATCAATGCAGCCAATCACGTGTGGGAAATTTGCCATGAGGTAAAAGTCAGTCTTGGTCCTGAGCAAGTCCGCATCAGTGTCTGGGAAGTGGATGTAATGCTCCATTCTTTGCATGATGGCATCCAGGAACTTTAGGAAAAAACGCGACAGGCAGCTCTGGGACACCCCACCTACCGCTGCCACAACACTCTG
The DNA here is from genome assembly GCF_964263255.1 of Lissotriton vulgaris. Classification (NCBI taxonomy): domain Eukaryota; kingdom Metazoa; phylum Chordata; class Amphibia; order Caudata; family Salamandridae; genus Lissotriton; species Lissotriton vulgaris. Next base: position 645,056,120 of record NC_141691.1, on the reverse strand, counting down.
GTAGCTCCCAGATGCAAGGAGGTGTATGCTACAGTGCACCTGAACATGGGGTGGGATGGCGTGGGCCCTTGGTTTTGGGTGGTCTAGGAGTGGGTGCAGGTCCCTGATCAGGTCCATGATGGTCTGGGGGTGCAGTCTGATTCTTTGCAGTATCTCTGGCTCAGTCAATTGGAAGAGTGTTATCCTCTGCCGGTACACCTGCTCCTCCCTTCTCCATTCCCTCTCACCTGCTGCCTGTAGCCGTAGACGTCTTGCTATGACATAAAAAGCCGCCATAGTGGTTCCAGTGTTGCATTTTGGGGTCCTTTTTTATAGGCTGCACCTGGTTACCACCTGCTTCTAATCCATGTTAAATACGATTCATAAATACCGAATTTTCGTGAAATTCTGTAATTTATGGGTGACCTACATCTCGATGGTGTTGTTTTTTCCATTTCTTAATTTCCGATACGGTAATTTTACCGATTCGGTACATTTACCGACTCTGTATAATTTCGGATTCGGAGATTTTACCAATTCGGAACATTTACCGACTCAGTATATTTTCTGATTCGGTAAAATTTCCGATTAGTTAATTTTCCGGTCCGGTAATATTTCTGAGGCGGTAATCTACCGAATCGGAATTTTTACCGATTCTGTACATTTTGGGTGACCTACATCTCACTTTCCAAATACCAGTCAGTAACGGCCGAAATTACCGATTTTTGGCCGTTACCGACTGGTATTAGGCTACCTACTTCTGGCCCCACGAGAGGAGATTTTATTGTATATCTGAGAATCATCTGCATACATGTGGAAGGAGATGTTGGCCGTGCAAAGAATTTCAGCCAAGGGGTAAAGGTAGAGATTGAAGGGGGTAGGGGACAGAGTAGAGCCTTACGGGACACCAATGGAGATCGGGGAGGGAGCAGATATGTTGTTGTTGACAAGGAATATCTGGGTGCAGTTCTGAAGGAAGGATCCAAACCATTTGATGATGGTACCTCCTAGACTCAAACTGTGTTTGAGGCGTTCAAGAAGTTTCTTGTGTTTGACAGTGTTGAATTCTGAGGAGAGATCCAGAAGGATCAAAAGACAGGTTTTGCCTTGGTCAAGGGCTAGGAGAGCATTGTCGACGATGTGAAGAGTAGTAGTTTCAGTGCTGTGCTAAGGCCTGAACCCAGATTGGAATTCCTCAAGTGGATTGGTTGAAGCTGCACACATTTTTCCAGTACTTTCGTGAGAAGAGGGATATTTGAAATAGGTCTGAAGCTATCAGAATTTTAGGATTCAGAGTAGGTTTTTTTAAGCTAGGGATGACTTGCCCAGTTTTCTCCAAAGAAGCACGTTGGATTTACAGGAAGAAGACGGATCAAGTTGGGCTGAATGAAATTATTGAGTGGAACAGGATTAGACTCTAATGAGGGAGGATCCTCTTTTTCCTGTGCACTTTGGTATTGTCCGGGTCCTGGTGAATGTTCCCACTCTGTATATAACAATTGCCACATCCAGACTTGATACACTTGACATCACATGATGACGCAATTGACCGTAGAATATCAAGGCGGGATTGAGCTACATGACATTTTGCAAGCAATATGATGCATGTCTACCTACATTTGTGGCATGTGACACATATACCGCATTTATGTTAGCCTTGTTTGCAAAAATTGATTCACCAGTGACATATCAACAAGATGTTTGTGTGAATTGGGGTTCTAGTGTTACTAAGCGTGACTTTTGCAGCCCGGGTTATGGGTACCTTTAGGCCTGACTCATCTGACACCATAGGGCCTAATTACCGTCTCAGGTGATAACATAGTTTGACCCACTTTGACCCATTTTTGACAACGTTGGACCGCAACCACAGCAATATATTGGTAGTATTACTAACATTGATAAAACCGAATCAGGAGTCCACTTTTGAGTTATATACATCATGGCAAGGAAAGTATTTTAAATTTAATGAAGGTCCACTGTATCACAACGACGCTAGAATTGACTAGCTTAAGATGGCCGCCAGGTTCGTGTGATGGCACTACGTGACTTACGCGCGTACGTAATTGAACGCCCCGCGCAGATATTTATACACGGCTCATTCAGACGGGGGTTGATGAACGAGACAACGCGCTTGTCGTGACATGTAACGGTGAGATGTATGGTTCCTATGGGCTGTGTTGTTGTATTTGGACAACAGGAGCGGAACACGCCGAGATTTGGCTGTGCGACTATAGCTTTGGATCATATGATGTTTGTGGTTATGAGCTTTAGACCTTAACCCTTGAACTAGGCACGGCTGGTGGGGGACATGCCGAGAGTTGGCTGTGAGACATTAATTTTGGATCATACACTGTATGTGGTCATGAGTTTGGGACCTGAGCCCTGGAACTAGACACGTTTTAAATCATTGGTTATCTGTTCGAGTGGAGCGTGATTTTAATATTGCTCTACAGCGTAATTCACGTTCAAAATGTATGGGAACTAGATGTGACCAGAGATAGCGTGAATACGAGCGCCCCCTTGACACCCTCTACACCAGTGGTAAAAGCGTTCGATGTAACAGCAATACTCCGAAGTGCATGTGACAGTCTAAATGCACACGGACCCGATGATGGCATGAATATGTGTGCTCCTCAGTTTTGACTAATGGCTGATAGTCGGGCTGTCTAGTTTGTGTTGATGGAGATTGTATGAGATATAGACATCGCTGAAACCATATCTTTTTTGCTGCTTTTATTTCCAGATTGAAATGCACAATTTATGTGAAGCTGGATTCTCACAGTAGGAGTATCCTTCTATCCCCCATTTGTGGATTCTACAGCAGCTGGTATGAGCAAACAGGCTGCGTATAGGTTTACTATGCTGAGACAGTATCACACACACACATTTAGCATTTTAGGGTGAGAGTACATGTTTTTAACTACCTGCTCATGCCTCTTTTCCTTGACAGTTAACATAGAACAAGTGTCCAACAGTGGTGTGGCAGTAAACTGTGTGGCCCTGATGAATCTGCCGAAATTGATATGGCAGTGAAACATGTTGGCAGTAGGCAATGGTGTGCATGAATAGCTACCAGCCTTTTTATCCTTACAGCAGACACCCATTCTCTATGAATAAAATTGTACAGAGAAGTGTTTGTTGCTTTTAACGCACTTTTTGATTGTCACTAGCAGACATTTTCTGCTTTCCCTCTTTCACACACTGTCTTGGTTTGTTGCTTTGGACACTCTTTTTCTCCTTCTTTTATGAACCGGATAACAACCGATGATGATACAGGGGTCCTGTCTGGAGATTGCACACCAGTTACCCCGTTGGTGGTGTTTCCGTGAGGTGTCATTCGGTTCTGTCACATTTTTTCTACACAGAATTTGTCCAAACTGATGAGTGGACGTGTATTATTGACTAATGGTGTCAGACATTCGATTGGTTTTGTTCTGTGTAACTGTCAAAGAGGTATTGGCTTCTGGGTTCTGTTTTTAATGAACTCAGGACGTATAGCAGTGATATATCCCCTCAGCAGAAATAAAGTGTATAGGGGAAGGTAGCAGCTATCAGGACTCAGAGACTGTTCTGTTATTCAAGTAACTGACAGAGTTTACATCAGTTGGATAGGGCTTTTGTTGAATACTAGTGTTTGAGTGGAGGGCAGCCCGGTCCGTTATTTCCCTCTAAGCTCCTATTTCTGATAGACCGGTTTTCAGGGAGTCAGGTATGGTCCCTTGGAGAAGGTAAGCATCGATAATGGTAGTCCAGATGGAAATGAAGAGTGAGGCAGTCGCTGCCAAGCAGTTGACGGGGAGGGGGTCGTTAAAGTGGGTGTTCAGTTTTAAGGAGGATAGAATTTTCAAGGCGGAATGGTCATCAGAAAGTTCGAAGATGTACCAGTGAGCCTTGTTTTTGGGTGTTGCTTGGTCGGGATGAGAGGAGAGATGGGTCTCAGAAGGAGGAGGAGGGAAGTTTGAGGAGGCATTGAGTTTGTTACCTAGCGAGTTGATTTTGGTTGTGAAGAAGGAGAACTTATCACAGGTTATAAGGGATTTTGTTGTGTCTTTTGATGATTTTGCTAGTTTGTTTGATTGAAGCTTTACTATTTTGAAGAGTTTGCATAGTCTGTTCTTGGTTTTTCCAGTTCTGATTTGAAGAACTCTTTTTTGTACACGAGTATATTCTTGTAAATATTTCTGTCCTGACGGAGGAGTTTAGGTCGGGAGGTTGAGGGGTGCTGTCTCCAGTTCCTTTCGTTCAGACAGAGAGCTCTCCTTTCGACATTGAGGGGTCCGCTGAACCAGGGGTCTTTGTCCATGATTTTGGACCTTTTGAGCTTTAACGGGGTCAGATCGTCCAAAATGTTAGACATAGTTGAGTTGTAGTGATCTGTGTGGTCATTGACCTTAGATAGATTCGGAGGGGGAGAAGCTCATTCTTGCAGCGGGCTGTCCGCTTCTCGAGGTCTAGACTCTTAGAGTCTCTAAGCCAGTGTTTTGTTTTCACTGGTTGCCCAAAGCTTTTCAGGCGGTGGTCAGGTATTATGAAGGTGATGATGTGATGGTCTGAGAGGGCTTGAAGGTGGTGATAGAGTGTGATTTCTGGATTCTCTGAACTATGATGGAGGCTCTGGTGTTCAGGGTTTCAAACTACAAAGGTATGGGTTGTGCTTGGGGTCAGGACAGGGTCTAGTGGCATGGGCGGGAGGCCAGGTGAGGGGGCTTGACCCCCCCTTGACTAGGTTACAGGGAGGCAGGGAGAGAGAAGTGCTAGGCAAGCTCAGAGAGGAGGAGGTTCCGGGAATGTTGCAGGGAAATGTATAGGTGAGCTGAGGGTGAGGTGATTGTTAGTTACTGAGCGAGAGGGCAAGGAGTGAGGTTGGGGTTGGGGGAGGAGTAGATCTAATGGTTGATGCTAGAGGTTGGGGGAGTAGAGGGAAGATTTCTAAACTCACTCTGGGAGAGACTATCTCTAGATTTGGACTGAGTGGGGAGCATGATGGGTGGGTTTGTGCCAATCCGACCTGAGGGAGGGAGAGACGTGTGGAAGAGGGAGAAGCAGTAGCGTTAGTAGGTCTGGGCGGGAGGTCCTTACTCTTAGGATTGAAGTTGATTGGACCAGCGCTGTGAAGGGAGTCAGGAGGTGACAGCAGGCCCAGGGGTGCATGGAGGAGTTAATTACTAGTTTCTTAAGGGTGGAGAAGAAGTCAGCAGATTTATTGAGATCCATGTCAGATGCTTGGATCATGATGATGCTGTTTTTCTAAGTGGTTATGCTAAGGTCGGCTTTAGGGTTTGGGATGCACGATCGTGAGTTTGGAAACATGCAGGATGTTCCTGGCATTGTGTACATTAAGAACGTTAAATATGGTAGTACGCCATAGTGCAGTTCTCCTAGCGTAGAAAATGAGGTCATTAGAGATGATGCCCCTGTCAGCCAGTCCAGTCGGAACTGCCAAGCCATGTCTTCCCTGGACCGTAAACAAGCATCCTGGGACAGGTTTCTGGCTAATCAGCCGTCATCAGCCAGGCTAGCTTCAATCCAATGGGAAAGTGAGCAAGGGACCCACGTCTGGGCATACCCTGCCAACCTAGGGCAAACACAGAGATACCAAAGTGGATGATGGATGGAGCGTTTGAGCAAATCAAACACTCACCCCCAGTCAACTGATCTGGGTTTATTCCATCATCATTCTTTAGCTCACTCCACCACCCCAGTTCAGACATGGCCATATGCAAATCAGTTTGACTCTGTGCTTCATGGGAGAAGTCCAGCCCGAACTGCCAAGCCATGTCTTCGTTGGACCGAAAATAGGCAACCTGGGACTGGTTTCTGGCTAATCAGCCGTCATCAGCCAGGCTAGCTTGAATCCAGTGGCAAAGTGAGCAAGGGTCCCACTTTTAGGCATACCCTACCAACTTAGGGCAAACAAAGAGATACCAAAGGGGATGATGGACGGAGCATTTGAGCAAATCAAACACTCACTCCCAGTCAACTTATCTGGGTTTAATCCATCATCATTCTTTTGCTCGCTCCACCAACCCAGTTCAGACGTGGCCATATGCAAATCAGTCTGACTCTGTACCTCATGGGAACAGTCCAGCCCAAACTGACAAACCATGTCTTTCATTGACCGGAAACAAGCATCCGGGATGATGGACAGAGCATTTGAGCAAATCAAACACTCACTCCCAAACAACTGATCTGGGTTTAATCCATCATCATTCTTTACCTCACTCCACCACCCCAGTTCAGACATGGCCATATGCAAATCAGTCTGACTCTGTGCCTCATGGGAACAGTCCAGTCGGAACTGCAAGCCATGTCTTTCCTAGACCGGAAACAAGCATCCTAGGACCGGTTTCTGGCTAATCAGCCTTCATCAGCCAGGCTAGCTTGAATCCAGAGGCAAAGTGAGCAAGGGACCCACATCTGGGCACATCCTGCCAACTTAGGGCAAACAAAGAGATGCCATAGTAAACACTGCTTTGCTTCATGGAAGCTTCCAAGAAGCAAAGCAGAATTGCTTTTGGGCAAGGGAAGCTGCATGTCAGTAGCTCCCTTTGCCCAAAAGAAATGCCAGCTCCTACAGGAGGCGGAGAGCCGCAGGGACCGCGGGGGCATTGGGTTCCCACCGCAGTCTCAAACTTGTGGCCATGCCTTGGGGATGTGTTCCGGGGGTCAGGAGACAGGCCACTCTGTCCCCTTCAGTTTATATTTAAAAAAAAGAATTTGCCATGCCCCGGGGATGGGATCCCGAGGGCCGAAAATGGCCTGGGAGGAGGGGCTACGCTGCCCCTGGAGGATGGGGTCCTGAGCCCAAATTGACCTCAGTACAGGGGCCACAGTGGCCTCCTCCAAAAATAAAAACAAAGGTTGGATATGCTCTGGAGGATGGGATAGCTGGGGCTAAAAGTGGCCCAGGGAAGGGGGGACATGCGGCCTCGTCCCAAAAATAAAAAAGAAACTGGCAACTCGTCGGAGGCCCCGCCCTTCCCTGTACAACTCTTTAAACGCTCCTCCTGGCATGCTCTGTATTTGGGAGTAAGTCTTGATTGCTAGCAAGTGGCCCTGGGGGTTAACTAGGCCACCAGTAACCTCCAGTGTTATAGTGGGATTGCTGAGAGGTGGTACGAGACCATGCCGCTTTTTACACCAGTCTGCAAACGTGCCTCTTGGTGCACTGCTGGTGGGGTGATGAGGTCCCCTTGTGTCCTGAGGAGCTCAGGAGTGAAGTGGACTTCAACCCCCAGCATCAATGTGCCAAGCCGCGTGTTTGCAGAGAGGTGTTAAAATGGGGTTGTGGCCTCAGAAAGCTCTCAGCAATATAGCTGTTTGTGGCTTACTGGAGGTAACAGAAGGGCTAGTTTACACCCAGGGACCCTCAGGAGGCAAGGAGACTTCCCCCTTTACCAAGAGTGTGCTCGGAGGTGCGTTTGCAGAGTGGTGGACAAAGGGGGCATGGCCTGTGTCCATCTCTCAGTAATCCCACTGTATGGGTTTTACTGAAGGTAACAGGTTGGCTAGTTGGCCTCTAAGGTCCCTCAGCAGAGAAGTGGACTTTAATCCCTATGTAAGAGCATGCCAGGGAGCGTGTTTGCAGAGTGGTGGGAAAAGGGGGTGTGTCCTGCTATGAGAACTTAGCAATGATGCTGTGTGGGACTAACTGGAGGAAATAGGAGGGTTAGTTGGCCGCCAAGGTTGTCCTTGGGGGCAACTACCTCTCCTGTTACCTCCATACAGTGGAATTGCTAAGATGTCTTCTGAGGCCGTGCCCCCCCTTCTCCACCACTCCTGGCAAAGCACTGGTTGGAGGATAAAGTCCACTTTACTCCTGAGGGGCTTTGGGGGCCAAGAAGCCCTCCTGGTACCTCCTGTAAGTCCTATGCAATGGAATTCCTGAGCGCTGGTTGGAGGCCCAGCCCCTCTCTCCACCACTCTGCAAACGCGACTACCAGTTATAGAAGCATTTGTAATGTATTATGTCTTGCACTTGCAAGAGTTAAAGCTATTGGGGTTGTAAAACTAAACGTTTTTTACTTATGTTATTTGGAGTGCAGTGGATGTAATTTTTGTGTAATGGGATTTTGTGATATGTTGTGCAGTGAAATTATGTGGATAGAAAGTATGTAATGTTTAGTGTATAGGAAATATGTAGAGTGGGGTTATGTGTAATGTAGAGTAATTATGCGGTATGGTATTCTGTGTTGTGAAGTGGTAACCTCAGTTTTGGTCTTCCTCGTATCCATAGAAGCTAAATTATGAACTCAATAAGACAAAAAAAGAAGGAATCACTGAGTAGCCCTTCTGGACCTATTCCGAGTTATGATCAGGGCCACTGGAGTTATGAGACAGTTTAGATGCACCAACTTTTGCACAATTATGCATTTTCCGCATTAGCCACATAATCCATCATCTGCTGCAGAATCTGCAGATTTGAACAGAAAAATCCTTGTTTAAAGTTCAAACGGCTCAAACATTACCAAAAATGAAGCGATGCAGCATGGTGGAAGGCCCTTTGTAAACCAAGAATGGTAACCTGTTACTTATTGCTAAATGTGGGTGTTAAATTGGCACTATGGTATGCAAACCACTCTTGCTTCTTTCTTTGCACCTCTCTTGCCACTTTCTGCAGTTCTGTTGCTTCTTTCTGCAACTTTCTTTTTTCTGCATTTCTTATGCCTCTTTCTGCTCATCTCTTCCACTTTCTGCACCTCTCTTCTTCTTTCTGCACCTTTGTTTTCTCTTTCTGCACCTCACTTGCTTCTTTCTGTATCCTTCTTGCCTCTTTCTGCATCCCTGTTCCCTCTTTCTGTACCACTCTTGCCTCAGTCTGCCCACCTGCTCCCTTTGTGCTTGTTTCTGCAACTCTCTTGCCGCTTTCAGCAACTCTCTTGCTGCTGTCTGCACTTCTCTTGCTGCTTTCTGTACTTCTCTTGCCGCTTTCTGCACTTCTCTTGCCACTTTCTGTACCTCTCTTGCTGATTTCTGTACCTCTCTTGCCTCTTTCTGCCCCTCTGCTGCTTCTTTCTGCACTTCACTTGCCCCTTTCTGTACCTCTCTTGCCTCTTTCTGCACCCCTCTTACCTCTTTCTGCACCTCTCTTGCCTCTTTATGCAATTCTCTTGTCTCTTACTACAATTCTCTTGCATCTTTCTGTACCTCTGTTGCCACTTTGTGCACCCCTCTTGCCTCTTTGTGCAATTCTCTTGTCTCTTTCTACACTTCTCCTGCCTCCTTCTGTACATCTGTTGCTTCTTTCTATACCTGTCTTGTCTCTTTTTGCACCCTTTGTGCCTCTTTCAGCAACTCTGCTGCTTCTTTCTGGAGCCCCTTCCTTCTTTCTGTACCCCTGTTCAAATTTCTGCATCCCTCTTGCCTTTTCCTGTACCCTTTTTCCCTTTTTCCGCACCTCTCTTGCCTCAGTCTGCCCACCTGTCCCTCTTTCTGCACAGCTTTTGCCTGTTTCTGCAACTCTCCTGCCTTTTTCTAAAGTTCTCTTATCTCCTGCTGCACCTCATTTGCCTCTTTTTGCACCACTGTTGATTCTTTTCCACTGCTCTTGCTTCTTTCTGCACCCCCTTACCTGTTTCTCTACCTCTCTTGCCTCTGTCTGCACCCCTGCTCCCTCTTTATGTACATCTTTTGCCTGTTTCTGCAACTCTCATGCCTCTTTCAGCAATTCTCTTGCCACCTTCTACACCTCTATTGCTTCTTTCTGCACTTCTCTTGCCTCTTTATGCACCTATGTTGCTTTATTCTGCACTTCCCAAGCTTCTTTCTGTACCTATCTTGCTTCTTTCTGCACCCCTGTTGTCTCTTTCTGCACTTCTCTTGGGTCTTTCTACATCTCACTTATTTTAGATATTATTAGGTAAATAACGTGGAACCCACTGAGGTAATATGGGGCATTACTCCAAGGGACATAATGCCTTGTGGCCTGTAAGGGCGTGGCTTTTTCAAAAATAAAATGGTGACTGCTTTTCCATTTTCATGCTGGTCTGCTGGTGAACAAGGGCGCAAGATTTAACCGCGTACAGCTGAAAATCTTTGCACCAATAGGTGTTCCACTCGCTGTACTCTCCAAGAGGATTGTATTACTCAGTTGTGTAGCCCTTTCCAATTGGTGCAAACTTTTGGATGGATTAATTACAGCCTGCCCGGTCGTGAAGGTGGCCCGCTGCTGAACAGCTGATCGTGAGCTACGACATCGTGGTATCTGTGACTGGCTGGTTACCTTTTCGAGACATTGATAAGGGCAGCGACAGGATAACGGACTTGGATATAAACCCACTTGGGTTTTATTTTTGTTAATAACAGGTGAATAACATGGAATCCACTGTCTCTTTCTGCACTTCTCTAGGGTCTTTCTGCATCTCACTTTATTTAGTTAATAACGGGTGAATAACATGAAACCCACTGAGGTAATACGGGCGGTGCTACAAGGAACATAATGCCTTGAGGCCTGTAAGGGTGTGGCTTATTTAAAAATAAAATGGCGACTGCTTTTCCCTGTTTTCATCCTGGTCTGCTGGTGAACAAGGGCGCAAGCCTGAAATGCATACAACTGAATATATTTATATAAGTGATCAAGGCAGGGGATCCTGCCAAAACACATCATAGCCCTTAATCTGCAATAAACTAATTTGGAGAAACCAACCCTGGACTGCAGTGTTTTATTCTGGCGCAAGGAGGTGATGAGCTGGTTCTGTTTTAGATATATATATATATATATATATATATATATATATATATATATATATATATATATATATATAAAAAAAAAGCAAGGGTGTCCCCATAGAAACATCGCACGTAGAAAGGTTACCGCACAGCATGTCCGGCGGCAGCAATCACAGCGACCCTCTGCATTCTCCAGTTTGCATATGCCAGACGCGTTTCAAGCTGTAAGCCCTTTCTCAATGGCGTGCAAAAGACAAAGTGAGGCATCCAAGTAGCTTTGGAACATTTTATTCATTAGTACATTGTCCCGCCCATGTGGGCGTGCGCAGGTATGGCATTATGGTCTTTGAAGTCCATCTGCGTGCCGTTCCAGTTCCTGATACCCAAGTGGATTGGGGGCCTCACTGAGTGAACAATGTTAACCCGGTTGGGTGGAGGTAAGCAAAAGAGACGCTGCGTAGCTCCCAATGTGACCCCGGAATGAGGCCCTTTCTACTCCCAAACGTGCTTGTAGTGACGAGCAACGGGAACCGCCAGGGATCGGCGGCAGGACATCTCCGCGGCCGGACCAGCCGCATAAATGAAAAAAGCAAGGGTGTCCCCATAGAAACATCGCACGTAGAAAGGTTACCGCACAGCATGTCCGGCGGCAGCAATCACAGCGACCCTCTGCATTCTCCAGTTTGCATATGCCAGACGCGTTTCAAGCTGTAAGCCCTTTCTCAATGGCGTGCAAAAGACAAAGTGAGGCATCCAAGTAGCTTTGGAACATTTTATTCATTAGTACATTGTCCCGCCCATGTGGGCGTGCGCAGGTATGGCATTATGGTCTTTGAAGTCTATCTGCGTGCCGTTCCAGTTCCTGATACCCAAGTGGATTGGGGGCCTCACTGAGTGAACAATGTTAACCCGGTTGGGTGGAGGTAAGCAAAAGAGACGCTGCGTAGCTCCCAATGTGACCCCGGAATGAGGCCCTTTCTACTCCCAAACGTGCTTGTAGTGACGAGCAACGGGAACCGCCAGGGATCGGCGGCAGGACATCTCCGCGGCCGGACCAGCCGCATAAATGAAAAAAGCAAGGGTGTCCCCATAGAAACATCGCACGTAGAAAGGTTACCGCACAGCATGTCCGGCGGCAGCAATCACTCAGTGAGGCCCCCAATCCACTTGGGTATCAGGAACTGGAACGGCACGCAGATGGACTTCAAAGACCATAATGCCATACCTGCGCACGCCCACATGGGCGGGACAATGTACTAATGAATAAAATCTTCCAAAGCTACTTGGATGCCTCACTTTGTCTTTTGCACGCCATTGAGAAAGGGCTTACAGCTTGAAACGCGTCTGGCATATGCAAACTGGAGAATGCAGAGGGTCACTGTGATTGCTGCCGCCGGACATGCTGTGCGGTAACCTTTCTACGTGCGATGTTTCTATGGGGACACCCTTGCTTTTTTCATTTATGCGGCTGGTCCGGCCGCGGAGATGTCCTGCCGCCGATCCCTGGCGGTTCCCGTTGCTCGTCACTACAAGCACGTTTGGGAGTAGAAAGGGCCTCATTCCGGGGTCACATTGGGAGCTACGCAGCGTCTCTTTTGCTTACCTCCACCCAACCGGGTTAACATTGTTCACTCAGTGAGGCCCCCAATCCACTTGGGTATCAGGAACTGGAACGGCACGCAGATGGACTTCAAAGACCATAATGCCATACCTGCGCACGCCCACATGGGCGGGACAATGTACTAATGAATAAAATGTTCCAAAGCTACTTGGATGCCTCACTTTGTCTTTTGCACGCCATTGAGAAAGGGCTTACAGCTTGAAACGCGTCTGGCATATGCAAACTGGAGAATGCAGAGGGTCGCTGTGATTGCTGCCGCCGGACATGCTGTGCGGTAACCTTTCTACGTGCGATGTTTCTATGGGGACACCCTTGCTTTTTTCATTTATGCGGCTGGTCCGGCCGCGGAGATGTCCTGCCGCCGATCCCTGGCGGTTCCCGTTGCTCGTCACTACAAGCACGTTTGGGAGTAGAAAGGGCCTCATTCCGGGGTCACATTGGGAGCTACGCAGCGTCTCTTTTGCTTACCTCCACCCAACCGGGTTAACATTGTTCACTCAGTGAGGCCCCCAATCCACTTGGGTATCAGGAACTGGAACGGCACGCAGATGGACTTCAAAGACCATAATGCCATACCTGCGCACGCCCACATGGGCGGGACAATGTACTAATGAATAAAATGTTCCAAAGCTACTTGGATGCCTCACTTTGTCTTTTGCACGCCATTGAGAAAGGGCTTACAGCTTGAAACGCGTCTGGCATATGCAAACTGGAGAATGCAGAGGGTCGCTGTGATTGCTGCCGCCGGACATGCTGTGCGGTAACCTTTCTACGTGCGATGTTTCTATGGGGACACCCTTGCTTTTTTCATTTATGCGGCTGGTCCGGCCGCGGAGATGTCCTGCCGCCGATCCCTGGCGGTTCCCGTTGCTCGTCACTACAAGCACGTTTGGGAGTAGAAAGGGCCTCATTCCGGGGTCACATTGGGAGCTACGCAGCGTCTCTTTTGCTTACCTCCACCCAACCGGGTTAACATTGTTCACTCAGTGAGGCCCCCAATCCACTTGGGTATCAGGAACTGGAACGGCACGCAGATGGACTTCAAAGACCATAATGCCATACCTGCGCACGCCCACATGGGCAGGACAATGTACTAATGAATAAAATGTTCCAAAGCTACTTGGATGCCTCACTTTGTCTTTTGCACGCCATTGAGAAAGGGCTTACAGCTTGAAACGCGTCTGGCATATGCAAACTGGAGAATGCAGAGGGTCGCTGTGATTGCTGCCGCCGGACATGCTGTGCGGTAACCTTTCTACGTGCGATGTTTCTATGGGGACACCCTTGCTTTTTTCATTTATGCGGCTGGTCCGGCCGCGGAGATGTCCTGCCGCCGATCCCTGGCCGTTCCCGTTGCTCGTCACTACAAGCACGTTTGGGAGTAGAAAGGGCCTCATTCCGGGGTCACATTGGGAGCTACGCAGCGTCTCTTTTGCTTACCTCCACCCAACCGGGTTAACATTGTTCACTCAGTGAGGCCCCCAATCCACTTGGGTATCAGGAACTGGAACGGCACGCAGATGGACTTCAAAGACCATAATGCCATACCTGCGCACGCCCACATGGGCGGGACAATGTACTAATGAATAAAATGTTCCAAAGCTACTTGGATGCCTTACTTTGTCTTTTGCACGCCATTGAGAAAGGGCTTACAGCTTGAAACGCGTCTGGCATATGCAAACTGGAGAATGCAGAGGGTCGCTGTGATTGCTGCCGCCGGACATGCTGTGCGGTAACCTTTCTACGTGCGATGTTTCTATGGGGACACCCTTGCTTTTTTCATTTATGCGGCTGGTCCGGCCGCGGAGATGTCCTGCCGCCGATCCCTGGCGGTTCCCGTTGCTCGTCACTACAAGCACGTTTGGGAGTAGAAAGGGCCTCATTCCGGGGTCACATTGGGAGCTACGCAGCGTCTCTTTTGCTTACCTCCACCCAACCGGGTTAACATTGTTCACTCAGTGAGGCCCCCAATCCACTTGGGTATCAGGAACTGGAACGGCACGCAGAAGGACTTCAAAGACCATAATGCCATACCTGCGCACGCCCACATGGGCGGGACAATGTACTAATGAATAAAATGTTCCAAAGCTACTTGGATGCCTCACTTTGTCTTTTGCACGCCATTGAGAAAGGGCTTACAGCTTGAAACGCGTCTGGCATATGCAAACTGGAGAATGCAGAGGGTCGCTGTGATTGCTGCCGCCGGACATGCTGTGCGGTAACCTTTCTACGTGCGATGTTTCTATGGGGACACCCTTGCTTTTTTCATTTATGCGGCTGGTCCGGCCGCGGAGATGTCCTGCCGCCGATCCCTGGCGGTTCCCGTTGCTCGTCACTACAAGCACGTTTGGGAGTAGAAAGGGCCTCATTCCGGGGTCACATTGGGAGCTACGCAGCGTCTCTTTTGCTTACCTCCACCCAACCGGGTTAACATTGTTCACTCAGTGAGGCCCCCAATCCACTTGGGTATCAGGAACTGGAACGGCACGCAGATGGACTTCAAAGACCATAATGCCATACCTGCGCACGCCCACATGGGCGGGACAATGTACTAATGAATAAAATGTTCCAAAGCTACTTGGATGCCTCACTTTGTCTTTTGCACGCCATTGAGAAAGGGCTTACAGCTTGAAACGCGTCTGGCATATGCAAACTGGAGAATGCAGAGGGTCGCTGTGATTGCTGCCGCCGGACATGCTGTGCGGTAACCTTTCTACGTGCGATGTTTCTATGGGGACACCCTTGCTTTTTTCATATATATATATATATATATATATATATATATATATATATATATATCGCGAAGGTACGCGAAGTGCACTTCGCACTACGCAAACTTCACGTAGCACTACGCGAGCTGCGTAGTAGCATGTTCGCACTGTGCAAGATGCCTTTTCAATGATTGCACAGTGCGGACAAGCATCCGGCACTGTGCAATCATTGAAAACGGCATCTTGCACAGTGCGAGCTGTAGTTTTCTGCTGCTCGAGTAGATTATTACTCGAGCTGCAGCTTTCTCAACGCGAACTGGTAGTTTTTCATTGAGAGCGGTCGCGAGCATGCGCAACCACTCACAATGAGAAACCTTACCTCCCCACGTTGAAAATCTCGCCGGGATGTCATTTTGCTTGCTCGCGGTCGCGAACATGATGTTCAGGCCCACGAACAAGCCAAAAATGAGCGCTGCACTACGCTATGCTGCACCACGCGTGTTCGCACTGTGCTACGTGCAGCTCGCGTAGTGCGAAGTTGCGCAAACTTCGCAAACTCCGCAAGCGTAGCGTAGTGCTTTTCCCAGGGTTAATATATATATATATATATATTCACAGAAAAAATCATAGGTTTCAGGGGTGTTATAGTTAGCTGGACATTTCACTCGTACAAAACCATAGAAATTCCTCCGTTATTGTTAGTTCTGCTAATTATAATTCGCTCCTGATGTCACATATTGCATCATTCATGACATGGTCAGTGACATCACTGATGGCATCACTGATGACATCTAAAATGACATCACTGATGACATCATCCAGTGAATGTGGTTGAGTTTGAAATTTAAATATGTATTATATATATACACCAATCTGTATTGAAGATTGAGTGGATATATAACGGTCTGGTTGGAGGTTTTAATAACTGTCTGACGGTCTGTTTAAGTGAGTAATTAAAACTGTCTCACTTAATACATGGATTCGTAACCAAACTATGTAAATGTGTGCATCACTGTCTCTGTTGTTGTATAACATGCTGCATCAGTTGGTCACTAACTGCATGAGCATGCCTATTAGTTATTGATTAGTTGGGTGAGTATTTCCATGGGACACTGTGTCTGTGTGCGGCTGGATGGGGTGTGTGTAACTCTATGTATAGATGTGTCAATGGTTGATTAACTAGGTGTATAGGTTTAAGAGTACATGTGGAAACAGTTGTTTGGATGACTGCGTGTATTGATTTGTGTGTTGGTGAGCGAATATATGTTTTAGTTGTACACCTTCAACAAAGTAAAAAAACAAAAAGGCATTGTATGCGAGAGATAATGTATATAAAAAAGTATATGTAAGAGTCAATGATTGTGAGAGTAACTATATGAATGAGTGTATATTTGTAATAGTGATTTTTTAACATATTAACTATGAGTTACTATGTGCTTGAATAAATGAGGTGTTGTGTGTATAATTGTGTATGTGAGTAAATGTAAGTGTAATTCGTTTTTTTCATGAGTGAGTAAGGTGACTGCATAACTGACTAAGATGACTGCTGATGTGTCAATGTCTATATATGTGTATACGTGCATTTGATAGTGTTCTATTAATTAGTGCCTGCATGTATAAGTGATTCAGTTGAATGGGTAGTTGTGTGTGTAGACTTAGGAATCAGTGAGTGGGTATGTAGTAACTGGTTTTGGTGTGTCAATGGTTTCAAATATGGTACTGTGTATTTTACAGTGAGTGATGAAAGGTTATACTAGAGTATGATGAGGTGTATCAGATTGTCACATGGATGATGTCATCAGTGATGTAATCAGTGATGTCGTTTGAGATGTCATCAGTGATGTCATCAGTGATGTCACTGACCATGTCATGAATGATGTAATATGTGACATCATCAGCAGTGCATTGCGGGCGCGCGAGTTATAGTTAGCAGAACTAACTATTACGGAGGAATTTCTATGGTTTTGGATGAGTGAAATGACCAGAAAACTATAACACCACCTGAAACCTATGTTTTTTTTCCTGTGAGTTTCTAAGGCTTTTTAAATGCTAACTTCTAACTATAGCGTCTCTGAAACCTATGGTTTTTTCTGTGAATTTCAAAGGTTTTTAAAGGCTAATTTTTAAGTGTAATAGTAGTTATACCTATTTTTTTGTACTGATTTTGTGCAGGTTTTTACCTCAAAATTACAAAAAATAAAACTGTAATATTGTTTCATTATTTTGTGTTATGTTTTTCCTTTAATATATGTATATTATTTTCATTTTTATTTTAAATCCAAATTTTTTTCTGAGTCGCGCACCAAAAGCGTACACATCACGGTGAGTGCGAGGTTGTAGCCGCTATTTTAGAAAAGTCGTGAAGGATCCTGGTACGATGTGCGACGGCTGTGTGTTTTAAAGTTACATCATATACATTTAATATTCCGTGATGTGCGCGATTGGTATGCGACCAGTCCGTGACTTCTGCTCGTATGCATTCGCGACACAGGCGCATTACGGTTCACGACGTTTGCACAGTGGCAGGTCCCATGGGACATCATATACGTGCTGTGGTGCGCTGGGTGCACAACTCCCACAAAAAAATGTTATGTTCTAAAATTATATGTATGTGTCTTTAATAAACATATTAGGGCAAGAGATTATCTAAGATATTCGTAAAAATAATATATTTGTACTTATAATAAACATATATTATTTTAAAATATATTTTCGGGAAGTCGGGTGCATGCTTCGTGATTGCAGAGTGTGAGGATCCCATGTGACTTAAAAAAAAATGTCATTGGTTCATAATATTTCCCACCCTACCCATTTTCATCATTCTTGTTGGTGCATCTGTAGAGAGACATCTCTTTTCCTACAAGAACCCTTTTTGCTTGTTTTTTTGATGTTTTTCAAAAAATATCAAACAAAATGGCATCTGGACAGCACTAGCAGCCAGAGGGAGTATCTTCTGAAGAAGAATTCTTGCAGGTGGCACCACGTCCACTGAGGCCTGAATCTATCGTGTGAAAACTCTTCAATTTTCCACCTGGAGAAATGAAATTAAATGCGAGAAAGGTGACGTGCAAAATTTGTGACTGAGTCCTGTCAACAGGCAGTGAAAAAAAATACTCTTGTGACACTGCTTCTATGTACAAGCATCTCCGGATCACACACACTCTCAATCTTGCTCGGGAGGATATGAGGCGAGCTGCTTTGAACCCCTCACCTGCTGTGGCAAGTACATCTGGAGCGTCCTCAGGAACACCTGCAATGGACATTAGGCCAGAATTTGCCTTTCTCGAGTAACACTGCGTGAAGTGTAAGAAGCTTAAATGCTTTGGTGAGCAGTCGGTGGATGCAATTTGTGCTGCACAACGCAAACATTGCTGTTATTTTTTTTGTTTGTTTTTGGAATGATAAGTGTTGGACAGGCCACATGAAGGGCCGCTCTCCCCCGGCCCAACCAGGCCTGAGCCCAGTCCCGCAAGTACCACACACCACCATTGCACGTCCTCCGTCCCCTCAGGGACCCCTGCCCTCGAGCCTGCCGACCTCGTGGGTCCGATCCACTGCCGGCCCACGCGCCCAGCCTGGGGCGCCATCTTGGACACTCCACCACGAGGCCGCCTGGCCCCCGATCGACCTCAACCCTGGGCCTGGCCCGGCCTCAGACATTCCGGCACCACCCTCCACCCAGGAGGTGAGCGGGCTACTTGGCAAGTCAATGGGAGAAAGAGGTGCCGATGGCTCTCCCCCACCAAGTGCCGCTCGCCCATCGCCTCCCCGGGCGCTGGCTCCACCCCCCTGCTGGGTGTCTGGACTCCCCCATCCCGGACCTCCCGACCTCCAAGTGCGAGGGTCCGGACATCAAAGCGCGCCAGCCCTATAACTGGGGCAGCTCCAGAGCAGGAAGGCAGTTGTAACTTGGAGTCGAGAGACGTAAAGAGGAACTCATCCTGGACGGACTACTGGCGCTGCCATAGCTCTGTCCTGTGCACCATCGTCCTGCCTGTTGGCGCTGCCACAGCCGTCGTAACCTTCATCCTTCATCGTCGTCGGGATCTGCTGGCGTGGCCGCGGACCGTTGTAACCGTCATCTTCCACCGGGACCTGCAGGCTCCGCCGCGGACCGTCGTCCTTCCTTCATCCATCTCGGGACCTGCTTGGCTCCTCCACGGCCCGATCATCTAGAACGCCGAGCTCGAGGATTGAGAGCTATTTTGTACTCATTGGTAACTAAGACTGTCCCGCTACCCCTTTCCTAAACCAGAGACTAGAACCGAGGGGACCCCTGAGTCCAGACCTCCTTGTATCCATCATCGTAACCTAAGAATTGCATATAAAGTCTCGTTAACCTTCAACCTTGTGTGGTGTCCGTCTGTGGGGGGGAAGTTACTTATCTGTACAGTCGTTGGAGACGGCTCTCCCTGGGGACCTCTCCCCGTAACCTCGGCCGACCCTCCCGGTCCGTCTAACATTGGTGGCCAGCGGCGCGATCCGAATCACCGCATAAACGTACAGAGAGTAGCTCACCCCACGACGAAGTCACAATGACCACGAAAGAGAGCGGATCAACCGAGAAATTCCAAATGGAAAAATTGGAGGAGTACAACCATCGTGAACTTAAACAATTCTGCATCGAACTGGGTATCGCTACCACCGGACTGAGTACCAAGGACGATTTTAAGCATGCCCTAGAATCTTGGGCAGAAACCGGGGCTGCCGGAACCCCTGATCAAAGCACCGTAGAAAAAACGACCACGGCCCCGGAAGGGCAAAGAACGGGTCTCTCGCAAGGCGAGATCCAGGAAAGAGAAAGGACCCGACTACACGAACTAGAAATGGCCCGACTTAAAATGGACGTTGAACTTAAGTTGGCCGAACAAAAAATCAACTTAGAGCACCTGCGTCTCCGAGAAGAAAGAGAGGAGAAACAGAGACAAAGGGAGCTCGAGGAAAAAAAACTAGCGTACGAACACGAACGAAACCTAGCCGAGATCAACCTACGCAAGCAGAATAAAGAAGCAGGGGTGCCCGAGCGACCCCCCACCCCAGGGGCCACAGACAAAAAGGTACACATCCCCAAGGATGTTGTCCGAGAATACTTCAGAGAGGACGACATCCAGCAATGGTTTAAAGCCTATGAAATCGCTATGACTGCACACCGGATCGATAGAAGCGACTGGGGAGCCGGTCTCTGGGGAAGATTCCTCAATGAGGGCCGCGACACCCTACTACAGCTCCCGGACCACCAGATGACCTCCTACGACCATATGAAAGCGGCCCTCCTCACCCGCTATGGTCTCACACCCGAGATGTACCGTCAGAGGTTCCGAGACTGCACCCGCATCCCGGGTACAACTTGGGTGGACTATGTAACATACTTTAGCCGAGCCTTCGAGGGCTGGATCCGAGGAAGCAACGTCACGACCTACGAGCAACTATTTAACCTGATGGTATGGGAGCATCTGTCGAACAATTGCTTCATTGAACTCCGCCAACACCTCCTCGACAGCAAGTTAACGGATCCCCGGCAGCTCGCAGCCGAAGCTGACCGGTGGGAGATCACCAGAGTGGGCCGGAATGGGTCCTACGAACAGAACCGGAACAACAATGGTCAGCACCGACCCAGAGGAGGAGGAGGGGGCCAAGGGCGAGGAAGAGACAACGCCCCGGTCGCCCCCGCTACCAACACCACCCTCCCGGCCAACCGGGGCAGCACCCCAGCGCGACCGGGGTACAGAGCCAATGTCACGTGTCACCGATGTCAACGAGTCGGCCACTATGCGAACGACCCAAACTGCCCGCAGTACCAGAGCCCAAGACCCCGCCAAGTGGCCGCTGCAGCCCTAGGGGAAGAACAGATCTCCGAGGAACAGGAAGAGTACGAACAAGAGCACCAAGAGTGGGAGCCAGCCGCCATGACTCTAGCCTGCTTAGGGGGGAAAGACATGGTCCCGCGGGTCCCCCTACCCGCTAACACCCAGAAGTACAGCCAATGGGTGAGCATCAATGGACACCAGGCCGAAGCCCTTCGTGACACCGGGGCCAGTGTAACAGCCGTCCGCTGTCACCTGGTGGCACCAGAACAGTATCTACCGAACATTCTCTGCCCTGTACGATCAGCCGATAACTCGGAGAGCCTGTGTCGGATGGCCTGCGTCCCCTTCGAATGGGGGGGGGTCTCCGGCATGTTGAAAGTGACGGTCCGAGACGATGCCCCCGTAGACTGCCTCCTGGGCAATGACCTGGAAAGCTCTCCATGGGCCGCCGTGGAGCAAAAGGAACACCTGGGGATGTTGGGCGTCCCAGACTGGGCGTGCGTCACCACCCGTTCCATGGCCGCCCGTGCCAACCACCAACCAGAAGAACCCGAATGGCCGGCGCCACCGCCTCCGGTCGCCCCGGCCGAAAACACCGACCGTAACATTCCCGCCGAACCAGCTCAACCTACCGACCTCGCTAACCTCGACCAGTGGCCTCAAGAAGGGGGGCCCACGCAAGAACAATTTCGCAAAGAACAGAAGACCTGTCCCTCCCTCGAGGGACTCCGCCAGCAAGCGCTCGCCCAAAGCGCAGGGGATACCCCCGGAAC
Organism: Lissotriton vulgaris; assembly: GCF_964263255.1. Lineage (NCBI taxonomy): Eukaryota > Metazoa > Chordata > Amphibia > Caudata > Salamandridae > Lissotriton > Lissotriton vulgaris. The sequence continues at coordinate 645,034,561 of NC_141691.1, read as the reverse complement.
TCATTGGGTCTACTGGGACAATGATCTGCTGTACAGCGAGCAAAGAATCGCCGAGCTGGGGAGCAACCGAGTACTAGTGGTACCCCTCCGTTTCAGAGACTTCCTGTTAAACCTGGCCCACGATGTCCCCCTGGCAGGACATCTGGGACAAGATAAAACCTACAGTCGCCTAGTGACCCACTTCTTCTGGCCCAAAATGAGAAACGATGTGCACCAGCATTGCCGATCTTGCCCCACGTGCCAAGCCAGTGGGAAGAGCGGCCGCAAACTAAAGGCTCCCCTGCAACCTTTTCCCGTGGTCACTACCCCGTTTGAGAGAGTCGGAATAGACATTGTGGGGCCCTTGGACCCACGCACAAAACAAGGCCATCGATTCATCCTGGTGCTAGTGGACCACGCCACCCGCTACCCTGAGGCTGTTCCTCTGCGAACTGTGACAGCCCCGGTGGTCGGCCGGGCCCTGATGGGGATCTTCTCCCGTGTGGGCTTCCCCCGAGAAGTCGTCAGCGACAGAGGCACGAACTTTATTTCCAAATACATGAAGTCCCTCTGGCAACAGTGCGGGGTCACCTACAGATTCACAACCCCCTATCACCCTCAAGGGAACGGACTCGTTGAGCGGTTCAACCGCACGCTAAAGGGAATGATCGGGGGGTTGGAAGAGCCCCTCCGTCGCCAGTGGGATGTGCTGCTGCCGTGCCTCCTCTTCGCGTATCGAGAAGTCCCCCAGAAATCCCTGGGCTTCAGCCCATTTGAACTGCTATATGGACACCCAGTGCGAGGGCCGCTCAGTCTCGTCAAAGAAGGCTGGGAGATGCCTCCGCTAAAGAACCCTCCAGATGTCTTCCGGTACCTCCTCACCCTCCGCAACCAGACCCGGCGGTTCAGAGAACTAGCGAAGGCCAACCTAGAGGCCAGTCAAGAGGACATGAAAAAATGGTATGACCAGAACGCCTCATCCATTGAATTCGAACCTGGCCAACAGGTATGGGTGATGTCCCCCACTGAGCCATGCGCCCTGCAAGACAAATGGACGGGGCCCTTCAAAGTAATAGAGCGCAAGGGTCCTGCCACTTATCTCATCGACATGGAATCCTCCCGGAACCCTCTCCGGGTCCTCCACGCTAACAGACTAAAGCCCCACTTTGTGCGAACAGAGCTCAGCCTCCTGATGGCCACAGACACTGGGGTTGAAGAAGACTCCGAGCCTCTCCCTGACCTCCTACGGACTCAAGAGCAAGACGGCTCCGTGGATGGGGTCCGGCTCTCAGAGGCCCTCACCAGAGAACAACGCCAGGAGTGTCAAGCCCTCCTATCACAGTTCGCCAGCCTGTTCTCCCTCACCCCGGGTGTCACTTCCTGGTGTGTGCACGATGTGGATACCGGGGACAGCCCCCCTATCCGCCACCGGGCCTACCGCGTGCCAGACCGGGTACGGGCCTGCATCCAGGAAGAAATAGCCAAGATGCTCACGATCGGGGTCATCGAGCCCTCAGACAGTCCCTGGGCCAGCCCTGTCGTACTGGTCCCCAAAGCAGCTGCCCCCGGCACCACACCAGAACTCCGGTTCTGCGTCGACTACCGGGGCTTGAATGCGGTCACCAGAACAGACGCGCACCCCATCCCCCGGGCAGATGAACTAGTCGACCGAATGGGAGCTGCCCGCTACCTCAGCATCTTCGACCTGACAGCAGGCTATTGGCAGATCGGCCTCACACCCCGGGCGCAAGAACGTTCTGCCTTCTCCACCCCCGATGGCCATTACCATTTCACGGTCATGCCCTTCGGCATGAAGAATGCCCCAGCAACATTCCAACGGCTCGTCAATCAGGTCCTAGCGGGGCTCGAAGGATTCAGCGCCGCCTACCTAGACGACATCGCTGTATACAGCCACCATTGGACCGAGCACCTCCACCACCTCCGAGCAGTGCTGCAAGCCCTTCAGCGAGCTGGCCTCACGATCAAGGCCAGCAAGTGTCAAATTGGGCAAGGGTCTGTAACCTACCTCGGACACCAGGTGGGAAGCGGCCTAGTGGCCCCGCTACAGCTGAAAATTGCCGCCATCCAGGCCTGGCAGCCCCCCATCACCCAAACCGAGGTACGAGCCTTCCTGGGCCTCACGGGCTACTACCGAAGGTTCGTAAAAGACTATGGTACCATAGTGGGGCCCCTCACAGAACTCACGTCAAAGAACCAACCCAAGAAAGTCACCTGGACCCCAGAGTGTCAAACTGCATTTGAACAATTAAAGGCCGCCATGTGTTCCGCCCCTGTGCTCCAGGCCCCAGACTACAGCCGGGAGTTCGTCGTCCAGACGGACGCCTCCGACCAGGGCATTGGGGCAGTCCTGTCTCAAGTGAACACCGAAGGCCTTGATCAACCGGTGGCCTTCATCAGCCGGAGACTCCTACCACGGGAGCAACGCTGGAGCACCATAGAGAGGGAAGCCTTCGCTGTGGTATGGGCCCTCAAGAAACTCCGGCCCTACCTTTTCGGCACCCACTTTCGGGTGCAGACCGACCACCGACCCCTGCAATGGCTGATGCATATGCGGGGGGAGAACCCAAAGTTGCTACGCTGGTCCATCTCCTTGCAAGGTATGGACTTCACAGTCGAACACCGGCCTGGGCCAGATCACGCCAACGCGGATGGCCTGTCCCGGTTTTTCCGCCTCGACGAGGAGAGTCCCCAAGAGGATGGGTAACTCTCCCCGCCTTCAGCTGGGGGGGACGCATGTTGGACAGGCCACATGAAGGGCCGCTCTCCCCCGGCCCAACCAGGCCTGAGCCCAGTCCCGCAAGTACCACACACCACCATTGCACGTCCTCCGTCCCCTCAGGGACCCCTGCCCTCGAGCCTGCCGACCTCGTGGGTCCGATCCACTGCCGGCCCACGCGCCCAGCCTGGGGCGCCATCTTGGACACTCCACCACGAGGCCGCCTGGCCCCCGATCGACCTCAACCCTGGGCCTGGCCCGGCCTCAGACATTCCGGCACCACCCTCCACCCAGGAGGTGAGCGGGCTACTTGGCAAGTCAATGGGAGAAAGAGGTGCCGATGGCTCTCCCCCACCAAGTGCCGCTCGCCCATCGCCTCCCCGGGCGCTGGCTCCACCCCCCTGCTGGGTGTCTGGACTCCCCCATCCCGGACCTCCCGACCTCCAAGTGCGAGGGTCCGGACATCAAAGCGCGCCAGCCCTATAACTGGGGCAGCTCCAGAGCAGGAAGGCAGTTGTATCTTGGAGTCGAGAGACGTAAAGAGGAACTCATCCTGGACGGACTACTGGCGCTGCCATAGCTCTGTCCTGTGCACCATCGTCCTGCCTGTTGGCGCTGCCACAGCCGTCGTAACCTTCATCCTTCATCGTCGTCGGGATCTGCTGGCGTGGCCGCGGACCGTTGTAACCGTCATCTTCCACCGGGACCTGCAGGCTCCGCCGCGGACCGTCGTCCTTCCTTCATCCATCTCGGGACCTGCTTGGCTCCTCCACGGCCCGATCATCTAGAACGCCGAGCTCGAGGATTGAGAGCTATTTTGTACTCATTGGTAACTAAGACTGTCCCGCTACCCCTTTCCTAAACCAGAGACTAGAACCGAGGGGACCCCTGAGTCCAGACCTCCTTGTATCCATCATCGTAACCTAAGAATTGCATATAAAGTCTCGTTAACCTTCAACCTTGTGTGGTGTCCGTCTGTGGGGGGGAAGTTACTTATCTGTACAGTCGTTGGAGACGGCTCTCCCTGGGGACCTCTCCCCGTAACCTCGGCCGACCCTCCCGGTCCGTCTAACAATAAGTAATTCCAAAAGTTTCCTGTTTTATTCGTTCCTTTTTTTGGTCATTTTTTGAAAAAACACCCAAAAAAATACAAAATTGTTAAAAAAAATTACAAAAGAAAAAAAAGTTCTTATCAGAACTACCTTATCTGGTTAAAGAAAGAACTATAATTGCAAGTTAATGTGTGAAAGTATGGTTGAATATATGTATACAACATGATTGACTGAAAGAATGCATTAGTAGTGTATGGTGAATTTATAGGTGAAGATTTATGAGGAAGTACTGCAGTGTGACACTGCAAGCTCTTTAGCTGCACTGCATTGTGGCACTTCCAAAGCACAAGGATGTGACATATGTACATGAATATGTTGTACTCTGTGCTTCCCTCTGCACTGCTGCACAAACTGCAGCCATGCGGTGACACAGGCAGCCTTGCACCATGGTGCAACAATATTTGTATCGTGCGGAGATTGTTTTTGTGCAGGAAGGGACACCTTCCTGCACAAAAACAGTCAGTAAAGGCATTTTCCTCTTTCAATGCATGGTATGGAATGCAGCATGCATTGAAAGAGAAAAAATTATTAGAAATAAAAACAGTTCTCCTCGTTGTGCCTTGCTACACCAACTCTAGGATGGCGCAGCATTCACACACATCTCCAGATTTACGATTTCTCATAAATCTGTAGATGTGCCTTGTTTAAAGGGTGTTGCATGGGAACACCCACAGCAACACCAATGGAACCCCCTTCAACACAAAGTTCTGTGTATGAATGGGTCGTATTTAAAAGAAGAGGAAAAACCACAAAGGGTGGCTTTTCTTCTTCTTGTAAATATGAAAGGAGTGCCTGGCGCCATCACTACGTTATAAAAAGTGATGGCACAGGGTGCTTGTAAATCTGCCCCATAAGTGCTTAGGTATTGGCAGACTGATACAATAAGAACATAGTGCTGGATCGGTGATTGAAGAATTGCATGAGAGCGACAGGAGGTATCCTACGCTGCATGGCTACTACTTCAGTATTTAATGGAGTGGACCAATAGTATGTATCTGCTTAGAGATTTGTAGGGGTTATGCACAGAATATTTTATGTGTACTTGTGTTGGTGCCTAGATCATTTTTTAAGAATACCACTAGTAACTGGAATGATGACACTGCTGCAAATAGAGTGAACACTTAATTTGTAAATGCGTACGTATTGGTGGAGTGATTGGATACATAGATAGTGGTAGATAAGTGATTAAAGAAGTGCATGTGACACACTGGACGATTCCTACTCTGCATGAGTACTAACTGGGTATTTAGAGGAGTGTATCAATAGTATGTAGCTAGTAAGAAGTCTGCTTGTATAGTGCACAAAATATTATAGCTGTACCTCTGTTAGTAGCTAGGCCATTCCATAAGTTCATGACTAGTAACTAGAATAATTACAGTATTACAAACAGAGGGGCCGATTAGGATCGCGGACGGACTTGCGTCCGTCCGCGACCCCAGAGCAGGAGGGAACCTCCGCATGGCATGCGGAGTTCCCTCCTGTGCAATTAGGATGTGACCGCCACCCTGGCGGTCACATCCTCTATTTTTAACATTGCTGCGGGTGCAGCTTCAAGGTGCACCCGCAGCAATGTTAAAAATGCACGCATTGCATTTGCATGTAGAAAGTGGCAGGCACCGCGCGGTGCCTGCCGCTTTCTTCATACAAATGCAGGGGGGTACTATAGGTACCCCCCATGTGCATACCCCACCCACCCTTCACCTAGGGGGCCCGCAACGGGCCCCCGCAGTGAAGTTACACATGCTTTTCCACGGCGGAAAAGCCGCCGCGGAAAAGCATGTATCCGAGCCCATGCTAATCTGGCTGACGGTGTCTGAGAGACACCGTCACCATATTAGTGCTTTTCCGCCGCGGTTGTAAGCCAACCGCGGCGGAAAAGGTGCGGACGGAAATCAGGACCCACCAGCCATCCTAATGTGGCGGTGGGTCTTTGGTGGGTCCGCTGCGGATTTTCCGCATCCTCTGGGCCGGCGGTGGCTTCCGCCGGCACAGAGGATGCGGAAAATCCGCAATCCTAATGACCCCCAGAGTGTATAGTAAATTTATATGTGCTTAGGTATTGGTGGAGTAATGATAAGTAGATAGTGCTGGATGGGTGATTGGAGAAATGCATGGGACAGACAGGAGGATTCCTACACTGCAAATGTACTAACTGGTATTTAGAAGAGCGTATCAATAGTTTGTAGCTGGTTAGAGGTGTGTATGCATAGTGTACAAAATATTGTACCTGCACTTGTGTTAGTGACTACGCCAATCATTAAAGATACGACTAATAACTGGAGCAATTTCAGTGTTGCAAAGAAAGTGTTTGCTGAATTTATAAGTGCTTAGGTATTGGTGGAGTGATAGAATATGTAGATAGTGCTGGATGGGTGAATGGAGAACTGCATTGGATAGACAGAAGTATTCCTAGACTGTATAGGTACTGAGTATTTAAAAGACAATATCAATGCTATGCAGCTGATCAGAGGTCTGCATGCATAGTGCACAGAATAGTGTAGCTGTGAAAGTTTTTCTGGCTAGCCAATTCCTTAGGTACATGACTAGTAACTAGAAAAAGTTCAGTGCTGCAAAGAGAGTACATGTTGAATTTATAAGTGCTTAGGTATTGGTGGCATGATAGGGTACGTAGATAGTGCTGTATGGATGACTGGAGAAATATATGGCACAGACAGAAGGATTCCAACACTGCATAGGTATTAACTGGGTAATTAGGAGAGTGTATTAATAGTATGTAGCGTGTTAGAGATCTGCATTCATAGTGTACAAAACATTATACCTGTACTTGGGTTAGTGGCTAGGCCTTTCCTTAAGTATATGACTAATAGAGTAATTTCAGTGCTGCAAAGAGAGTGCATGCTAAATTTACAAGTGCTCAGGTATTGGCAGAGTGATAGGATGCGTACATTGAATAGCATATGTACTAACTGAGTACTTAAAAGACTGTATCAATGCTATATAGGCTAGCTGATTAGAGGTCTGCATGCATAGTGCACAGAATATTGTAGCGGTCCTAGTATTGGTGTGTCTATTGTTTCGAGAATGGTAGTCTGTATTTTAGGGTGTGAGTAGGTGCGTCATATGATCACGTGGATGATGTTATCAGTGATGTCATTTGAGATGTCATCAGTGATGTCACTGACCATGTCATGAGTGATGAATATGTGACGTAATCAGCACTGCATTACTGGGGCGTGAGTTATAGTTAGTACAACTAACTATTACAGCCACATTTCTTTTGTTTTGTACGAGTGAAATATCCAACTAACTATGACGTCCATTAAACCTGTGGTTTTTTCAGTGAATTGCTGAGGTTTTTTAAATGCTAATTTCTAACTATAATGTCCCTGAAACTTGTGTTTTTTTAGTGAATTATATATATATGTGTTAGACCTGACATCATTGGCTTGAGTCTCTCCTCCATTTTTTCTGTCTGCCTCCTATGTTTACGATGTTTTTGCTGGTATATCGCTCTGGGCGCTGTGCCACTGCTGATCAGTGCCGCGGCGCAAGTGATCCCTATGTTAAATTACTGTATTGATTGAATTCCATGTTTGGCTTATTTGGTTTACTGTCAGTCCCTAGTCTAGTGCATGCGGAGTGCCGGGGCTTGTAAATACAAATGCCGCTAGTGGGCTTGCAGCACGTGTTGTGCCACCCACACGAGCGGCCTAGTAAAAGTATGTCTACAGGTCTGTCATTGCGAGACCTACGTGCAGTCTCGTTCTGTCACGCGGGCTGCGCAAGTACGCCTACTTGCCAGTCCTCCAAACCTTCCCTTACCTTCATGTTAGTCACCCTATGGTAGGCCCGAGGGCAGGGTGCATTGTAAGTGTAAGGTAGGACAAGCCTGACGAGGTTGGCATGTCCTAATAGTGAACTACCGCCATGTTCGTACTTCACTATCGTAAGGTCGCCTGCTCTCCATTAGTTAGAATGAGCTGCCAGGATTATTAATGGTATGATCCTAGCTGGCTCGGGGAGCATGGTGCAATGCCGAGTTTGGTATCCCTGAACTCGGAGTTTGATAACGCATCCGTTTGGGTGGATGGTTTTTGGACTCTGGGTTTGAAAATAGCACTTTTAGAAAGTGACTATTTTCTTGCCTAACTATTTCTGGTTTCTGCTGGTTTGGTGTGTGTGTGTCAGGAGCTGGTTGGCTCCAGAGTTCTGAATGAGTCAGTGGGGGATGAGTGGTGCATCTGCATTGAGAGTAGGGGAAGAGTAGCTCTTGACAGCCGGCCCTGCCCGATACAATGCTGGCTTCACCTCCTGCCGAGCGATAGATAGCTCTGCTCCTGCCAGTGACAATACTGGCTCCACCTCCTGCTGGGCGTCTGAGGATCCAGCCCTGCACCGTGAATCGGCCAGTTGTCACCACCTGGCTACACCCACCACAGACCCGGAATGAGGGGGAGTTCCCCTGCATGGACAAAGGGATCAAAGCCGAAAAGGGGTATAAGAGAAGGACCCCTGAACCAAGACTTTAGATCAATTCTGACAAGGAACCCTGAACGAAAGACAAGAAGCCTGCTGATCCAAGGACTTGCCTACCCCTTCTGCCAGAGTGTTGTTTGCTGGGGGGAATCCTGCAGTTGCTTCTTTATTTTTGCCCAGGAACCAGGAGAGAGGAACTGAGTGTGTACTCTCGAACTTTGCCAAGGAAATCTCAAAGGGCTGGAAGAGTGCCAGCCTCCTGTTGAAGTCACAGGGCAAAACGACTTCACCATTTGCTGAAAGTGCTTGTTGCTGGAACCTGAAAGTCCAGCACCTCTGAAAGAATCCAGCAATCTCGACGCCGACGGACGTCGCCGAATCAAGTTCAAAATTGTGAGTAACGGCTCCAGTGTCCCGCATCCTCGACGCTGGCCGCCGGGCCCGATCGACGCCAGTAGCGACGCCAGTGAGTAGTGAGTTCGGCTCCAGCTCCAAGTGACCTTGTGTCTGCACCGCCGCTGATCGCATCGACTTCGAGCCCTCTCGACGCCGTGAGCGTTGCTCACTCTTGCAACATCATCATCGACATCGACGACTACTGAGGCCTGATCGACACTAAAGACGCGACGCCGGATTGCTCGACGGCGCTGATCATCGTGTGCTTCATTTTCCTAAGGTACTGTGTTGTTGGGGGTCCATGTGACTCCGGGCTTGACGTAGCGCTCCTCGCGGTCGACGCCGAACCTTGGGATTAACTTTGCCTCGACGTCGTGTGACTCTCGTGTGGGTTACATTGTTGCCAAGAACTGTGATCTAAAGAAGAAGAGTTGCTTTTGTTGCTAAAGACTTTTGTGCTAAGAAGAAACTACGCTTGAACTATTATTTTTCCTTCCAAGAGTATTTATTAAGATTGTTGTATATTTTTGTTGTTATTTGGTCTTGTGCTAAGCCTTATATAAACATTCGTATTTTTATAATACTACTGTGTCGTGTCCATTTGTAGTGTTTTCACTTTATTACTGTATGTGGTCGTAAATGCTTAACGCACTGCCTCTGAGATAAGCCTATCTGCTTTGCCAAGCTACCGAGGGGGTGAGCAGGGGTTATCTAAGTGTGTGATCCCCTTGCCCTGACTAGAGGAGGTGAGTCCCTATTTGTCAGAAGTATATACCTCTGCCAACTAGAGACCACCGAGTCTAACAATATGTAATTAATCTCTTCTCACTCTTGCAAGGAAGGAATCAGCACTTAGGTTTTAGTTTGGAAGTATTTAATCTGCAAAGGATGTATCCACGAGTTTCGGCTCGTCCGAACCTTGATAACGACACGACACGTCATTGTAGCATCCTTATTTAAATGTACAAATCCCTTCAGTTGCCAACATTAACAAAGGACTACATATTACTTTAATCCAAAAAGCTGGCGCCCATATTGGCCTGGTCACAAAGTGAAAATTCAGGATTTGATAAAATAAAGAAAAGAAAACAAGTGTTAATATGCACACAATGCATATGGCTGGGTTCAAACTGGAATGGCATGGTGAGCAAAAAAACGAAGGATTTAGGCCCAGATCTCCGTACAGGGGTGAGTGTATGACATTGTTCTGAATTCTGTCCATCAACTGTTGTTTTTGCATTTGGTACCCCGAGTGGAACGGATATGCTTAAATGTGAGTCCTGTACTCTCCATGCCACTGGAATCAAGCTATCCTGGCTGACGAGGGCTGAAAGCCCGAAACTGGTCCTAGGATGCGTGTTTCCAGTCCAGGGAGGACCTGGCTTGGCAGTTCGGGCTGGACTGTTCCCATGGGGTACAGTGTCAAGACTGAATTGCATATAGCTGGGTTCAAACTGGAATGGCATGGTGAGCAAAAAAAACAATGGTTTTAGGCCCAAATGTCTGTACTGGGGTGAATGTATGACATTGTTCTGCATTCTGTCCATCAACTGTTGTTTTTGAATTTTTCACCTCCATTAGGACAGGTAGGCTCAGCTGTGAGTCCAGTGCTCTCCATGCCACTGGAATCAAGCTATCCTGACTGATGAGGGCTGAAAACTGAAAGCAGCCCTAGGATGCTTCTTTCCAGTCCAGGGAGGATCTGGTTTGGGAGTTCGGGCTGGGCTGTTCCCATGGGGCACTGGGTCAAGACTGATTTGCATATGCCTGGGTTCAAACTGGAATGGCACGGTGAGGAAAAAACGATCGATTTAGGCCCAGATCTCTGTACTGGAGTGAATGTATGACATTGTTCTGCATTATGTCCATCAACTGTTGTTTTTGCATTTATCACCCCGAGTGGGATGGGTATGCTCAGACGTGAGTCATGTGCTCTCCATGCCACTGGAATCAAGCTATCCTGGCTGATGAGGGTTGACAGCCCGAAATCAGTCTTTGGATGCTTGTTTCCAGTCCAGGGAGGACCTGGCTTAGCAATTCGGGCTGGTCTGTTCCCATGGGGAACAGGGTCAAGACTGATTTGCATATGGCTGGGTTCAAACTGGAATGCGATGGTGAGCAAAAAAACTATGGATTTAGGCCCAGATCTCTGTACAGGGGTGAATGTACGACATTGTTCTGCATTTTGTCCATTAACTGTTGCTTTTGCACTTTTTAACCCCGAGTGGGACGGGTATGCTCAGACGTGAGTCCTGTGCTCTCCATGCCACTGGAATCAAGCTAACGTGTGCATAAAATTAAAAGGATATAAGGAGGGTAGTTGCAAAAGGAAGAATTTCTAACAAAATTAAAAAAATTATGTATCACTTTTAATTGGTATAATCAGTTAAAATCGACAAAAATACAAAGAAAAATTCATATAACATTTAAACACATTTCCATTTCAAAATAAAATCATTACATAAACAGTCACTTAAAATTACAAAGAAAAAGTGGCAATTAATATTCGACGCGCGTTTCGGCGTTCAAAGCAACGCCTTCCTCAGGAGCCACAAAGTATACCTAAAAAGACACATAATAACAGCATATAAAAGGTATATTCGTCAACATTATTTCTTACTTACATACACAATAAAATGTATAGATCCTATAAACAATTATTTTTAAATCATAAACACTGTATTGCAACAACAAACCCTTCCTACATGTTTTAAGCAATGTATCATTTGCAAAACAAGTTACAGAACTAGTTCACATGTATCTAAGCAGTTGTAATGACTCCCTACATAATTGAGGGGACATTGAGGAACCAAGTGTTAACTTTGAGATATGGAGTTAGAGACATCTCAAAGTTCTCAGTCATTAGTAACTTAACCTACTTATAATGTAAAGTTACCGATTGAAACTACCAAATGAAAAGCCATGAATATGGCGAATGACATAAAAAGCCTGAAAAATAAGGGGTGGGGGACACGCGCCCTATGCCAACCTCATTAACATGCGTCACACAAACTAAAGATCCAGAGAGGTTACTATGAAATAAGGTTGGTAAGATAGAGAATTTCAAAGACCCTAGGTGATGTTCTCTAGATTGGTGACTACGAGCACTTAGATAGTTAAACTGAGTTAGGGTATGTCACACATTTATCTCCATACGTTATACCTTTATGATATTTAAATGTGCACAAATAGAAGTTCCTCATTAGTTGCTAAATGACTAATTTCCTTATTTCTAAAAAACCGTATGCTTTAAAATTTCGCTGCACAGTCACTCTTTATATGTCCAGGTTCCTTTTTGCAAGTTACTAAGGATAAAATAGAAAAAGGCAGGTTTGAATTATCGATCTATCAAGGGTGATGTGCCTTTAGTGAACAGGGTCTGCGAAAATGCTTCAAAATTTATATTACTCGCTCTGATCGCGTTCGAGCCTTTTACATAGTCTTGTTTGTTAAAGAGTGACTGTGCAGCGAAATTTTAAAGCATACGGTTTTTTAGAAAGGAATAAACTCTATATCTGATGATGGTAAGAAATAAGGAAATTAGTCATTTAGCAACTAATGAGGAACTTCTATTTGTGCACATTTAGATATCATAAAGGTTCATTTAAAGTTTTCTGATATTATTTAGAACGACAGGAAAAATGAGAAGCCTTGAGAATTATACCAATTAATTTTTAAACTTCGAAGGCCGTCCGAGCAAACAACCCAGAATAATCTACACTCGGCATTTTCCTTTAAAACGCAGAGGTAAGCCTCAATGTATGACGTATGGAGATAAATGTGTGACATACCCTAACTCAGTTTAACTATCTAAGTGCTCGTAGTCACCAATCTAGAGAACATCACCTAGGGTCTTTGAAATTCTCTATCTTACCAACCTTATTTCATAGTAACCTCTCTGGATCTTTAGTTTGTGTGACGCATGTTAATGAGGTTGGCATAGGGCGCGTGTCCCCCACCCCTTATTTTTCAGGCTTTTTATGTCATTCGCCATATTCATGGCTTTTCATTTGGTAGTTTCAATCGGTAACTTTACATTATAAGTAGGTTAAGTTACTAATGACTGAGAACTTTGAGATGTCTCTAACTCCATATCTCAAAGTTAACACTTGGTTCCTCAATGTCCCCTCAATTATGTAGGGAGTCATTACAACTGCTTAGATACATGTGAACTAGTTCTGTAACTTGTTTTGCAAATGATACATTGCTTAAAACATGTAGGAAGGGTTTGTTGTTGCAATACAGTGTTTATGATTTAAAAATAATTGTTTATAGGATCTATACATTTTATTGTGTATGTAAGTAAGAAATAATGTTGACGAATATACCTTTTATATGCTGTTATTATGTGTCTTTTTAGGTATACTTTGTGGCTCCTGAGGAAGGCGTTGCTTTGAACGCCGAAACGCCCGTCGAATATTAATTGCCACTTTTTCTTTGTAATTTTAAGTGACTGTTTATGTAATGATTTTATTTTGAAATGGAAATGTGTTTAAATGTTATATGAATTTTTCTTTGTATTTTTGTCGATTTTAACTGATTATACCAATTAAAAGTGATACATAATTTTTTAAATTTTGTTAGAAATTCTTCCTTTTGCAACTACCCTCCTTATATCCTTTTAATTTTATGCACACGTTTGTTTTTTCCCTGGAATGTAAGTTATCATATTTAATCAGGGGGTCCTTGCTACTTACACTATATAAACTGGAATCAAGCTATCCTGGCTGATGAGGGCTGAAAGCCCGAAATCGGTCCTAGGATGCTTGTTTCCAGTCCAGGGAGGACCTGGCTTGGGAATTCACGATGGACTGTTCCAATGGGGCACAGGTTATAGACTGATAAGCATATGGCTGGGTTTAAACTGGAATGGCGAGCAAAAAAACAATGGATTTAGGCCCAGGACTCTGTACTGGGGTGAATATATGACATTGTTTTGCATTCTGTCCATCAACTTTTGTTTTTGCATTTGTAGCCCCAAATGTAACAGTTATGCTCAGACGTGAGTCCCTTGCTCTCCATGCCACTGGAATCAAGCTATCCTGGCTGATGAGGACTGAAAGCCCCAAACCAGTCCTAGGATGCTTGTTTCCAGTCCAAGGAGGACCTGGCTTGGCAGTTCGGGCTGGACTGTTACCATGGGGCACAGGGTCAAGACTGATTAGCACATGGCTGGGTTCAAACTGGAATGGCATGATGAGCAAAAAAACGATATATTTAGGCCCAGATCTCTGTACTGGGGTGAATGTATGACATTGTTTTCCATTCTGTACATCAACTTTTGTTTTTGCATTTGTCACCCCGAGTGGGAAGGGTATGCTCAGACTTGAGTCCAGTGCTCTATATGCCACTGGAATCAAGCTATCCTGGCTGATGAGAGGTGACAGCCCAAAACCGGTCCTAGGATGCTTGTTTCCAGTCCAGGGAGGACCTGGCTTGGCAGTTCGGGCTTGACTGTTCCCATGGGACACAGGGTCAAGCCTGATTTGCATATGGCTGGGTTCAAACTGGAATGGCATGGTGAGCAAAAAAACTATGGATTTAGGCCCAGATCTCTGTACTGGGGTGAATGTATGCAATTGTTCTGCATTCTGTCCATCAACTGTTGTTTTTGCATTTGTCACCACGAGTGGGAGGGATATGCTCAGATGTGAGTCCTGTTCTCTCCATGCCACTGGAATCAAGCTGTCCTCGCTGATGAGGGCTGCAAGCCCGAAACCAGCCCTAGGATGATTTTTTCGAGTCCAGGTTGGACCTGGTTTTGCAGTTCGGCTGGACTATTCCCATGGGGCACAGGGTCAAGACTGATTTGCATATGGCTGGGATCAAACTGAAATGGCATGGTGAGCAAAAAAACTATGGATTTAGGCCCAGATCTCAGTACTGGGGTAAATGTATGACATTGTTCTGCATTCTGTCCATCAACTGTTGTTTTTGCATTTGTCACCCAAATGGGACAGGTATGCTCAGATGTGAGTCCCTTGCTCTCCATGCCACTGGAATCAAGCTATCCTGGCTGATGAGGGCTGAAAGTCCGAAACCAGTCCTATAATGCTTCTTTCCAGTCCAGGGAGAACCTGGCTTGGCAGTTCGGGCTGGACTGTTCCCATGGACAGGAGACAGATCAAATAAAGCCCATTTGGGCTTAAAAACATGGAACGTTTCCTGGCTGAATCTGGTCTGTTGGAACTATGGTTGTACTACCACTGCCTCTTCCTTCTGCCCACAATGGTCTATTATATTGCCAAAGCCTCCCTTTCCAGTCCTGTATTGTTGGTTTGTTGCCCCTGCACCACTTTCCACTGCCCTCCATAGTCTGTTGTGCTGCCACTGCCCTTCTTGCCTGCCCAGTGTGGTCAAATTGTTGCCTCTGCACGCTCCTACCTGCATTTAATTTTCAGAGTCCGTGCCCCTGGCCTCTGCCTCTCAACAGTGTCCTAATGAACAACTAGATTGCTAACTTTCTATAATTATTACAAAAGTGTAGAACGCCTGACGTCATCTTGACGTAATCAAAACTGTAATACCTAGAGCACTTCCTTTAGAAATTACATATATGAGTGGGTCTTATTTGAACCAACATTATGGTTAGTGCTCTAAAACACTAAAGTGAGGACATATTTTCTGAGTTTTCAAATAGCGACAAAGCACTTTTAAATTATTTGTTATCTTTATGGTTTATTTCTACCCACTTACCACTTGATTAAATGTTGCACTTAGGGGAGAGGATGTGGTGTTACTTCCTGAGCTAGAGACTTTGCAACTGGGGAACCAGGTTGTAGTTTCTGCTTCCGCTCGACATTCTGCGATTATGGTCAAATCACTTAATCTCCCCATGTCTACAACCAAAACGAATTTGTTCATGTGTGATGTAACCAATGCTCATGTAAAGCACTCCAATACCGGACAAGTCTGCACTATATAAAACTCCAAAAACACAAAAAATAAAAAGTGTTTTGCACACTTCTGTCATTGGGCTACATGTGGGCTACATCTGGGTGATATCTGTGCTACATTTGGGCTCTTTTGTCTCTGGTGCCCATCTTGGGAGATTTATTTGTGATGAAGTATCCTAATTCCCTCATGTACTGCAGTCTCCTCTGTAGGAAATGCTTTCAGTTTTTTACTTTGATTCCATCAAGAAGGTATTCAGATATGTCACACATTTGCCATGAATTCAGAATGTAAGCACTCTTGTTGCTCATTAGGTCACTGTAGTAAAGCTACTGCTCAACCCAGAAGTCTGCTGCTGGCATTAAAAGTGCATGTTTCAGTCTGCATGTCTGACTTTTTTTTAACCCTGGGCGAAGCACTACGCTACGCTTGCGGAGTTTGCGAAGTTTGCGCAACTTCGCACTACGCGAGCTGCACGTAGCACAGTGCGAACACGCGTAGTGCAGCGTAGCGTAATGCAGCGCTCATTTTTTGCTTGTTCGTGGTCCTGAACGTCATGTTCGCGACCGCGAGCAAGCAAAATGACATCCCAGGAGATTCTCAATGCGGGGAGGTAAGGTTTCTCATTGTGAGTGATTGCGCATGCTCGCGACCGCTCTCAATGAGAAACTATCAGTTCGCGTTGAGAAAGCTGCAGTTCGAGAAATAATCTACTCGAGCAGCAGAAAACTACAGCGCGCACTGTGCAAGATGCCGTTTTCAATGATTGCACAGTGCCGGATGCTTTTCCGCACTGTCCAATCATTGAAAACGCATCTTGCACAGTGCGAACATGCTACTACGCAGCTCATGTAGTGCTACGTGAAGTTTGCGTAGTGCGAAATGCACTTCGCGTAGCTTTGCGTAGCGCTACTTCGCGAACTACGCCCACCGCTACTTTTTTTATGAAATAGAAGAGGATTTGAGAAGTCACTCAAAATGTGCCCGAATTTTTCTTTCTTCCGCACTAATCATAATTTCTATGGGAAAATGAACCCCCTCATCGTGTTCCTTTTTAAATTAAATGTTTTAAGTGTTACCAGTTTATTCCAATCAAGATGGCTTCAGGTGTGAAATACTTTTGTCATACGTAAGACTGTAAGCGCTCTACTTGTTCTTAGGAACACTATGGGACATTCTGTCATTGGGCTATACGTGGGCTTCATCTGGATGATATTTGTGCTACATTTGGGCTCTTTTGTCTCTGGTGGTCATCTTAGGAGACTTATTTGTTATGAAGTTTCCTAATTTCCTCATTTACTGCAATCTCTTCAGTAGGAAATACTTTCAGTTTTTACTTTGGTTACATCAAGAAGGCATTCAGATGTGTCACACATTTGCCATAAATTCAGAATGTTAGCACTCCAGTTGCTCATTTGATCAATGTAGTAAAGCTGATGCTCACCAGGGAAGTCTGATGCTGGAATACAAAGTGCATGTTTCACAGTCTACATGTTAGAATTTTTTAATGAAATAGAAGAGGATTTGAGAAGTCAAAATGTGCCCTCATTTTTCCTTCTGCAGCACTATTTATAATTTCTTTGGCAAAATGATGCCCCTCATTTTGTTCCTTTGCAAATTGAATGTTTTAAGTGTTACCACTTTATTACAATCAAGATGGCTTCAGGTGTTCCATACTTTCGTCATAAGTAAGACTGTTAGCACTCTAGGTGTTCTTTAGAACACTGTGGGACATTTTGTCATTGAGCTACACTTGGGCTACATCTGGGTTTATATTTGTGCTACATTTGGGTTCTTTTCTCTCTGGTGGCCATCTTGGGAGACTTATTTTTTATTAGGTTTCCTAATTGCCTCATTTACTACAGTCTCCTCTGTAGGGAATACTTTCAGTTTTTTACTTTGGTTCCATCAAGAAGGCATTCAGATGTGTCACACATTTGCCATACATTCTGAATGTTAGCACTCTAGTTGCTCATTAGATCACTAAAGTAAATCTACTGCTCACCAGGGAAGTCTGATGCTGGTATTGAAAGTACATGTTTCAGTCTGCATGTCAGAACTTGTTTTAATGAAATAGAAGAGGATTTAAGAAGTCACTCAAAATGTGCCCTCATTTTTCTTTCTGCAGCACTAATCATACTTTCTATGGCAAAATGAACCCCCTCATTTTGTTACTTTTTAAATTAAATGTTTTATGAGTTACCACTTTATGGAGAAGTGTGGCTCACTGGTTAGAGGAGGCAGACCTGGAAGCAGAGGTCAGCCCGGGACCAGGGTTCAATCCCCGGCTCGGCGGGGTCTTGAGTCCTAAAATGTCCATGGACTCAACAATTCTCGCTCCGGTGCCTACTTGATTCACGGGTTCACACTCTGCGACTCTGGGCAATAGCTTGCTTAATCTCCACAATGGCCCCTCGCGGCGGGATGCCTGGCTTTCACCTTGCGGATACCCTGCCGGGGTATCTCACAGGGGAATACCAGGACGGGTTCCCTAAGCAAGCGCCTTGATGCCTTCGGGTGATACGTGTGCTATATAAATCGCAATAAATTTATTCCAATCAAGTTGGCTTCAGGTGTGCTATACGTTTGTCATAAGTAAGGCTGTTAGCTCTCTAGTTGTTCTTTAGAACACTCTGGGAAGCTGCAGTAGAACACAAAGGAATCAACTGACAGTCTCTGCCCTTGTTGGATGTACATGTTTTACTGAGAATGTCAGACTTCATTCTCACATGACTGAGAATGATAATGGGAATTTACAGAAAATATGCTCTCAGTTTAGCTTATAGATCACCTTCCAAACCTCTGTGGGAAAAGCATGAGAAAATAGTTTTCTCTCAAACATGATCCATGATATCCCAGCAGAAGGATTTTTCACATGGTAAAATCACGTTAGAACACACCACAGCTCCTAAAATGAGTATGGTACCATCAACAAATGATTTATAATGTAACTAAAGTCTTAAAACCTTCTATTAACTGCAATGCTTTTTAAAGATGTGCTATCATGTATATCGGTCCCAAGATGGCTGTCAACACTTCTTGGAGGACTACCTCTTTGCTAAATTGGTGTAATTCCGTTCAGCAGTTCGGGCAGTAGCTGCCACTAAAGGTTCCTCTGGAAAATTGCCTGGGGAAAACATGTTTTGGGACCCCCTTTTTTCCCAGCCCCCGCTTGACGAATCACCCCGAGACTTCCAGGATAGGAGCGGACCGGAGCTGGCCAAATGTTTTGAAAATGTCACGAACATTTGGCAACCGGCGTCAAAGTTATTGGGAATAGAATGTTGCAGATTTCCTATGGCAAATAGGTCTTAACTATAACTACCTACTGGCGATTGCCAGTAGGTAATTATATATATACATTCTATTGTGAATAGCTTTGGCGCCGGTTGAGGAATCTGCCTGACAATTTCCTCAAATTTGCCTCGCGGCGCCCCGATCCTTCCCTGAAAGTTTGGGGGGGATTTGTAAAGCGAGGGCCGAGATAAAAGGGAGGTCCCAACACGTGTTTTCCCCATGTTAATTTCCATAGGGCGGTCAACCTCACTTTTAGCCCGAACGGCTGAATGGATTTCCACCAAACATGGCAAAATTGTAGGGACTGGTAGCCCGATGAGCCTTTGCTATGTCTCAAGATATGTGCTCCAGTGGATTTCGAGTAATTTAGGTTCAAAAAAATATATATATCTATAAGCGATCCCCGGTACGCGCACCAGGGCGCTAACCAGCGCGCTACGCGAGTTCGCGTGCGGAAAGCTGATTGGCTCTCGGGTGTCTGTCAACATTCCAAACAGTCCGGAGCGGCCGCCATCTTGTGTCTCGGTAGGATCGAGACACAAGAGGTGGCAAAAACAAAGGGGGAAATGACCATAAGGGGGCAGAGTAGACCCCCCCTGACCCCCTAGGTTTGATGTGGGGGCTATAAAAGGGCGCGCGGGGCAAAAAGATTTTTTTTTTATTTGTGCGTGGGGGGAGCGCCCGGTACGCGCACCGTGGAGCGTACCGGGGAGTGTTCCATGGGGAAAAAAGAATGATAGAGTTTTTAGAAAATGTAGCCGTTTTTTATAATTTGGAGGTAGTTCTAAAAAGAACTGTTTTTTTTCTTCTTTTTGTTGTTTTATATTTTTTAAATGTTTTTTGAACATTTTGTACTTTTTTTGGCTTTTAAGAACTATTTTATATATTTTTTGTTATTTTTATGGGGAAAAACAAAAAACAGGGAATTGAAAATGGCTCAACTGGAGCAAAAAAAATCAGGAAAAAATTAGGGTTTTTTGGGGCAATTGTGGTTGTCACCAGCAAGGAGGATGAGCTTTATGCTATGCTCACCATAGGAGATGGTCTTACCATAAAAAATACATGTGATCCTGAATTCACCAATCCGTGGTTGTATGCAAGGGATTGTCTCCCTTGTCTCTGGTCCCGATGGAGTGGGTTGCTTTCTTTTGGAGGTGCTGGTTGAAGATTGGGGAGGGTTACTGGCCAGTTCTCTCACCTCTGCAGCAGCATAGTTGTTCGGATGCTTGCGCTGCATGTGCCTAATCATGGTGTTATTACCAAATGAATATTTTTTGTTAGGGTTCCCCCTTGAAAGTTCAATGCCACAGATTTGGCAAGTCACCTTTGGCGCATTGACTTTCATCTTGCCCTTTGGGATAGAAAAAACTCCCATACAATGTGCTGCCTTGCACTTTATGGGGTATTGTCTTCTGGCAGCCACCTTCTCCCCTCCTCCTCCTCGTCCTACCCTTCTTCTTGATTACCAAAGTGATGTTGTGGTGGTCCTCTTGGTGGTGGTGGTGGTGGTGGTGGTGGTGCAGATGCTCCAGCTGCTGCTGCTACTTTACCCATTTTAAAGTACAAAATATTTCTCTTATATCTCCAAACAGGTCTTCCTCAGTCAAAGGACGAAGTCAGAATAAGGAAAAAAAGGTGGGGGCTTTCATCATTTGGAAAAAAAAACTGTCCTGAACCAATGAAAAGTGTTATTTTCAGGTCACATGACCCGGGCTTTCATCATTTGGAAACCAAAACTGTTCTGCACCAATAAAAAGTGTTATTTTCAGGTCACATGACCCGACACGCTTATGCGACGCGCCCCCGGGCGCGCCATGGGGCACGTCAGATGCTACGTTGTGCAATCGTATTCGCTCGAGTACTTCCGGGTACGCTTACGCCTGCGTATCACGCGTACGCGGCTACGCGATACGTCAGGATTTTTTTTTGTTCGAGGCAACAGCACTAACGGGACGCTCACCGGTGCGCGACCGGGGGCGCTCCAGAAAACTGCGCTTTCCAGTGCACTCACTGGGGCGCGCACCGGGAGCACACCAGGGCAAAAAAATAAATTATATAAATATAGGATATAGGATTCATTATAAAAAATATTACATTTCATAGATGTGAGGCCTGATATATAGTTAAGAATTATCATTTAAAAAACCTATGAAATTCACTGAAAAAACCATAGGTTTCACACCAGTTATTGTTAGGAATTAGCATTTAAAAAAACATATTAAATTCACTGAAAAAACCATAGGTTTCATACCAGTTATAATTAGCTGGAAATTTTACTGACATAAAACCATATAAATTCCAACGTTATAGTTAGTTGGACTCACTATACCAAGCGCGCCTGCAATGCACTGCTGATGACGTCACATATTACATCACTCATGACATCGTCAGTGACATCACTCATGACATCACTGATGACACCATCCTTGTGACAGAGTGACAGACCTCCTTTTAGTGTAATGTAACCGTTGAAATAGATATTCAAAAATAGAAACTAACATTTTCAAAAAAATGGAGATACCCATACCAGTTACAACAACCAATTCAGTAATTCCACCGTCTATATACACATCCACTCATTTACCAACAGTTCTATATAGTCACTCATACATATACTCACTCATCATATGTAGTGATACATCTATACATCCTGTTATACACCGACAGTCATCCAAAAGTTACTCACACACATACTCACACATGCAAATAAATAATTGAACATCCATTTATTTGCATATAAATCTATACACACACTACCTCTTTACTTCTAAGGAAACTTACACATACTTACTCTCTTAAACAATCATTTATATAAACATATACTTATTTAAACAGGAACTCTTACAATCTTTTACTCTCACATATACTCACTTGTATACATCAAAACTCACATACACTTGAATAAAATATATGTTGTTACTAAAAAACACAATAGTGAGACAGTCATTCACTCACTAACACACACATATACACACTCATCCATCCATACAGTCCTGCACATATGCTGTCTTCAAAACACATACAAACAGTGAGTCAGTCACCAACCCATGCAGCTACTTATACACAAAGTGAAACACTGATACCTACATTTCAATATTTAAAAGTTACTCGCTAATATATGTATTCAATAAAATACACTTAATAAAGCAGTTAACCAATAACTTTTTTTTGAAAAAACATCCATTTACACACCTATTTAACCATTTATTCTTCCATCAACCTTTACAAATACAAATATTAAACATATTAATTTTAAAGAAAGACACACATTCACTGGCTGGTGTCATCAATGATGTCATGAGTGATGTCACTGACGATGTCATGAGTGATGTAATATGTGACGTCATCAGCAGTGCATTGCAGGCGCGCTGGTTATAGTGAGTCCAACTAACTATAACGTTGGAATTTATATGGTTTAATGTCAGTAAAATTTCCAGCTAACTATAACTGGTGTGAAACCTATGTTTTTTTCAGTGATTTTTATACGTTTTTTAAATGCTAATTCCTAACTACAACTGGTGTGAAACCTATGGTTTTTTCAGTGAATATATATATATATATATCTAAACTACTATAATAAAGGAAGAACTTTCAGCTTTTGAGGTGGGTAAACTCGGGAACCACAGCGCCAATCCACACACCCGATACACAGTTGGAATCACGAGGGTGTGTAGATGGTTATAGGCTATATAAATAAAAAAAAACGTTTTTAAAAAAATTTACAGTAAAAAAAAAGTAGTCCCTCCGAATTAGCGCCGGCCGCGACGTGCGTGCTCACGTCAGGAGCGCGACGAGAAGCGGCGGACAAGGCGCGGGGGAGGAGCGGTGACGTGAGGAGCAGCGGACAGGCCAGCAGCTGTGCGAGCAGCGGACAGGCGGGAGGAGCGTCAGCTGAGGTAAGGGGACCTATGTCGGGGCTGGGCGGGGGCCCGGGCTGCAGGAGAAAAGAGAACGATCCCGTGTTTTTATGGTGAAACAGCAATCATTAACACACCTCTAGGCCAAAAAGATTAGCTATGATGTAAGCATTCCCAGCCAATGTACACTCTGTAGAACGGATTGGTCAGCAGTACACCTCTTCAAACAAATATATCAGCAGCGGACAGGCGGGAGGAGCAGCAGCTGAGGTAACGGGACCCATGTCGGGGCAGGCGGGGGTCGGGGCAGGTGGGGGTCGGGGCAGGCGGGGGTCGGGCTGGGCCGGGCGGGGGCCCAGGCTGCTGGACAATATTGGGGCGGGCGGGGGGCGGGGAAGCCTGTTGATCCTGGACAAGGACGGGTTGCTAGTATATATATATATGTATATATATATATATATATATATATATATATATATATATATATATATATATATATATATATATATATATATAACCTACTGGCGGTCGCCAGTAGGTATATATAGTTAGGATTTTTTCTCTATGGGATTTTTGAAAATTATATATATATATATATATATATATATATATATATATATATATATATATATATATTACCTACTGGCGGTCGCCAGTAGGTATATATAGTTAGGATTTTTTCCCTATGAGATTTTTGAAAATTCTATGCCTAATAACTTTGGCGTTTGTGGACGGAATTGGCTGAAATTTTCAGGAAAATGGCACATTTTGTTTCTGAGCAGCTCCTGGAAATTTGGGGGGGGTCGTCAAGGGGGGGCCGAGAAAAAAGGGGGGTCCCAAAACACGTTTTTCCCATGTTAATTTCCATAGGGCGGTTGGACTCACTTTTAGCCCGAACGGCTGAATGGATTTTCACGAAACTTGGCAAAATTGTAGGGACTGTTAGCCCGATGTGCCTTTGCTAGGTCTCAATATATGTGCTTCAGTGGATTTTGAGAAATTAACGTTTAAATCAAGATATATATCTGTAACAGCGCTCCGGGCAGCGATCCGGTTAGCGAACTTTTCGCGTATCGGAACTTTGCGATGCGAAGCTGATTGGCCCTCCGGTGTCTGTCAACATTCTAAACAGTCCGGAGCGGCCGCCATCTTGTCTCTCGGTAGGATCGAGAGACAAGAGGAGGCCAAAACAAAGGGGGAAATTACCATAAGGGGGCATAGTAGATCCTCGTTGACCCCCTAGGTTTTATGTGGAGGTTTTAAAAGGGCCTAGGAGGGTCCAAAAAAAATATATATATTTTTTTTTTGCGTGGTAAGCGCCATGTTCGCGAACCGGAAAGCGTTCTGGGCAGCGTACTTTAAGGATACAAGAATGATAGACTTTTCTAATACTGTATGTTAATTATTTGTTGTTTTTGTTCGTTTTTTTTTATTTATTTATTTATTTTGATTTAAAAAAAATGTATTTATTATTTTCATACTTCATTAAAACTTCCAGCATTATATCATCTGGTATCTCGTCAAACATGGATGTTTCTGTCTCTTGTAAGCTTTGAATAAATTGTTCATCAAAAGATTCATCCATAAAATCTTCATCCACATTTTCTTCAGTTAAAATGTCTTCGGATGTAATGTCGAAGGAAACATTAGTTTTTTCTTGCTCCCCTTCCATTTTTTTGCTGTAAATTGCATAAAAAAATAATTATATTAGAAGAGTTAGGCCACTGTTGGGTTTAAGTTCAGACATGTAGTTCTGTTTTTTTAACAGTGAAGTTAAAGTAAGTAAATTCATAATTATAGCAGAGAAGTGTAAGTCAATCAATAAATGTAACAGAGGAGGTTATCTATAACTATAGCAGGGGGACAGTAAATAATTATCAATAAACGTTTTTACAAATTAATTTAAAGTGCCACTTACAAATTATCAAATAACTTTACAGGGAGGTGAAAAGGCTCTTGAAATGTAGTTCAGGAAGTAGCAGTGAAAATGGCTGTGTTTCCTTCTCTTCCTTTATATATATTCAGGTATATAACCAATCAAATGTCAGGTAATAAAAATTGTAAATGAAAGTAAAGTTTTCATTGGTTGTCAATTCCAATATTTTAGATGTGTTTTGTGAAGTAATTTACCTCAGGGTATTTAGATAGGTCTACAGGCTAAATGGCTAAATGAAATTTCAATCAAATTTGAGAGAATGAAAGGGATTGTTATGTAGTATGAGCTAATCTATATTTGGTGAGAGTGTCTCTAGTCGTTTTTCTGCTAATTACTTTCCCACCTTTTTTTAGGACCGCTTTCTGGAAAGCGGCCCGGTTAGCGAACCTTAAGCGTCACGGGAGTCCACCATTTTGTGTTTCGGTCGCATTAAGATACAAGATGGAGGGCAAATAATGTTCAGAATGTGTAGAAGGGGGCACGGTAGACTTATCTTGACCCCCTAGGTTTTCTGAGGGTGGCTGAGGAGGCTTAAATGTGCAGCAAAAAAACATTTTTAAAAAAAATTCCGCGAGGTTAGCTTTCGGTTAGCGAACCGGGGAGCGTATTTTGTGGAAAATTAGTGAAAAAAGTTAGAAAAAAATAATAATTGTGAGTGATTAGATGAAGGGTAGCTCTGAGAAGAGCTTTTGGGTTTATGGTACATTTAGGTACTTATAAGTAGGTACCAATGCACATTCTTAAATTCAGAATGAAAATTCTGTTGCCCTCATCTGAGAAGTGAACTCCATCTCCTCTGTAGATATCTTGCATGTAGTAACGCAAGTTATTGTTGTACAGGGAGCCCATTCCATGGTCTCTCATGAAAGCTGAAACAGATTTGTTTACATGCTTCCTCGACTTCTCAATTTGTGGACAAAATTGGTTGGACCACCTCCATTTCTGTCTTTGGCATATATTGGAATATACCAAGGCAGTTTGAGGAAAAAGTGCCATTAATTGCTCAAAGGTGTCCTTTAAAAGCATTTCCAGACCTACCCCTGTCAAAGTGCCCAAATCATTACCTCCACAGTGCACTATTAACAGGTCAGGTTTTGGCAAATGCATAAAGGTTTTCACCAATGGTATCAATTGGTGACATTTTAATCCTCTTTGGCCCAACCACTTAATTTCCACATCTTGTAAATTGAGGTTGGGTAAATTTCTGCTCTCAGCATACCTTTGAGCCCAGTGGATGTAACTATGTCCATCAATCCAGACGTTAAACATGGTGGGAGAAGGTTGTGCTGCAGTCAGATGAAGTGTGGTAATGAAAGGGCAGTTGAAACAGTAGGAGTTTGTAAAGAAAAAAAACTGTGGAGTTCCAATGCTAATGATTCATTAGCAGTGATTGGTGTATTTCCATTTCTGAAAACAGAAAGTTAGGGTGCATGGATGTGTTCTTTGAAAGATGTAATTTGAATGGTCAAGGAAGAAACTTTTAATGAAAGATTGCACTGGATACGCAGGTGCACTGAGAGTTCAGAGTTCAATTGAAACATTGTTGTGTGAATTTGCAAACATGAGAGGTCTTCCAGGAGGTCGTTGCTATGGAAAAAAGGCAGAGAGAGCAGAGGGGGGAAGGGTTTTGATTTGAAAAAAGTGAGGGAAGGGTTATGATTGGCTAATATGAGAGATATGTGAAATGAATATCTGTATTTCTGTGCTTTCAATAGCTGCAGACTCTGGAGTGCATCCTTTTTCTTCTGCTGAAGACAATTTGGTGTATTTCTGAGACTGTTTTCAAAACTCAAAAAGTATTTGCTAAGGTGAGAAAAGATTTATTTATTTTAGATAGAGAATAGTATGAATTAAGGAGAAAATGATGAAGAAAGCTGTGTTTTTAAACTGTGGCTTTGTCTGTAGTGATATAGAAATAGATTTTGTTACTTTGAGAAATTGTAATTGCATATTCGGTGTAGCATTCTGGAATGCAGTTATACAAGTTATTGTTGTATATGAAGCCCATTCCATGGTCTCTTATGTAAGCTGAAACAGATATGTTGTTTATAAAAATAATTTTTGAAATCAATTACATTTCTGCATATGTACTGCTAGAGCTTCATAGGTTGTTTTGGGTCATATTTATAAGGCATTTGAGTGTCTTTGATGTTATTTTTCCTTTTTAAATGTAAAGCATTCCTCATGGGGCAAGTGTCTTGTAAATACGCTCCCACCTGCACTTGGCAAATTTAGATTTTGATTATGGGAGTTACATAGCCATGTTAATAATGTCGAAAAAATGGTGCTAGGGCATTCCAGAAAACGCTTTCATGTGTCTCAAGGACATTTTCAGTCATTTCCTCTTGAATGCAGGTATACAATTGATTTATATGCTGTGTTTAAAAACAATTCTTTTCTATGATGTTATTTTTTCCTTTTTAAATGGAAAGCGTTCCTCATGGGGCCCTGAGCAGTTCTTATCCATGTTATTTAATGGGAAGTGGATAACATGGCTAAGAGCATTTGCTGGATAATGCATGAATATCGCTGACTTTTCAGCGATATTCATGCATTGCGGCCGTTTTTTTCGCATTTGCGAGCAGTTCTTCGCCATGTTATCCAATGGGAGGTGGATAACATGGCTAAGAGCATTTGCTGGATAATGCATGAATATCGTTCACTTTTCAGCGATATTTATGCATTGCGGACGTTTTTTTCGCATTTGCGATAAACCTTGCTAAGGAGAAAATGATGAAGAAAGCTGTGTTTTTAAACTGTGGCTTTGTCTGTAGTGATATAGAAATAGATTTTGTTACTTTGAGAAATTGTAATTGCATATTCGGTGTAGCATTCTGGCATGCAGTAACACAAGTTATTGTTGTATATGAAGCCCATTCCATGGTCTCTTATGTAAGCTGAACCAGATATGTTATTTTTAAAAACCATTTTTGAAATCAATTACATTTCTGGATATGTACTGCTAGAGCTTCATAGGTTGTTTTGGGTCATATTTATAAGGCATTTGAGTGTAATTGATGTTATTTTTTTCCTTTTTAAATGGAAAGCATTCCTCATGGGGCAAGTGTCTTGTAAATACGTTCCCACCTGCGCTTGGCAAATTTAGATTTTGATTATGGGAGTTACATAGCCATGTTAATAATGTCCAAAAAATGGTGCTAGGGCATTCCAGAAAACGCTTTCATGTGTCTCAAGGATATTTTCAGTCATTTCCTCTTGAATGCAGGTATACAATTGATTTATATGTTGTGTTTAAAAACGATTCTTTTCTATAATGTTATTTTTTCCTTTTTAAATGGAAAGCGTTCCTCATGGGGCCATGAGCAGTTCTTAGCCATGTTATCCAATGGGAGGTGGATAACATGGCTAAAAGCATATGCTGGATAATGCATGAATATCGCTGACTTTTCAGCAATATTGATGCATTGCGGCCGCTTCTTATCGCATTTGCGAGCAGTTCTTAGCCATGTTATCCAATGAGAGGTGGATAACATGGCTAAGAGCATTTGCTGGATAATGCATGAATATTGCTGACTTTTCAGCGATATTCATGCATTGCGGCCGTTTTTTATCGCATTTGCGATAAACCTTGCTAATAGCAAGGTTTATCTGCGATAAAAATCGCCGATGTGCGGCGATAATTTTTGTCTCTAAAGAAGTTATCGCTAGTGGTTGGTAATATACCCCCGCGTTTTTGGTTGCAGGAATCGGGAGGCGGGAGAGTAGCACTGAAATCAGTAGTCTGACGCCTGAATCGGGAGGGTTGGTATGTGTGGATTCTCTACAGCTGGGGCTAGGTGATAGCCTGGGACCGGCCTGGCATCTAAAATGGCTACCGTGCACGACAAAATTGTGGCATTGTAAAAAAGACAAGATGGCGCAGACAATGTTTATCAATAAGGATTCATTTATAACGAAATATTTTATCGCACTGCCAAATTGGTTGTCAACACTTCCTGATTTCCTTCGAATCGAACGTTAACAGACGTGACGCAGCAAAGAAAAAAAAAAAGCTCACGCACAGCCGCTGGAACACATGTATCAACATATATGAGCCTTCTCAGCCACCCTCAGAAAATATAAGGGATTAGGATACGTCTCCCGCACCCCCTTATACTTAGTAATTTAATTAAAACGAAGCACAAAATGGTCTCCCGCACCCCCTTATACCTATTCCCGTTTCGCCAGCAGTTTGCGGCCCAGTTCGGTGTTCGGAAAGCGCTTCTACCGTGAAAAATATATTTTTTTTATTTTCCCCACGGGACCCTTTAAAAACCCCAACAACATTCCTAGGGGGTCAAGAGGGGTATACCTTGCCCCCTTTCATTAAATTCCCCCTTCGTTTTTCACCTCTTCTTCTCTCTCGATCCTACCGAGAGATAAGATGGCGGCCGCTCCGGTCTGTTTAGAATGTTGACAGACACCGGGGAGGCAATCAGCTTCGCATCGCAAAGTTCCGTTTCGCAGGTGGGAGCGTATTTATAAGAAACTTGCACCATGAAGAACGCTTTCCATTTAAAAAGGAAAAATAACATTATAGACACTCATATGCCTTATAAATATGACCCAAAGCAACCTATAAAGCTCTAGCAGTACATATCCAGAAATGTAATTGATTTCAAAAAATCGTTTTTAAACACAGCACATAAATCAATTGTATACCTGCATTCAAGAGGAAATGACTGAAAATGTCCTTGTGATGCAGTGCTGGTGCAAAAGATTTTCTATGTTAAATAATAAGTAGGGCGTTAAGTTTTTGATGACTGTTATTCATTTACTGTTTGGTAATAGTGGTTAATAACATTTTTTATTATATTTTTCCACAGATTCAACTGCAGATCTTTTTTAAATTTGAAAAATGCCTACGAAAAATAGAATTAGAAAGGCTAGAAAACGTCAAAGACAGCAGGATGATGTTTTATTGCAGCAGTCCTCTTCCCCAAATACTTATCAAAACACCAAGAAAGCTCCGGGTAAGAGCACAAAATCATTCTTAAAAAATATTTTTAGTAAAAAAAGTATTTTTCGCCAAAATGTTTCAGTTCAGAAAAAGAAGAGTAATTTAAATGGAAAGGAAAGACCCATCAAAAATGTTATTGGTAGAGGAAGAGATAACTCTGTGCATGATAGTAGAAGGAAACAACAGTTTAGGGACATTCGAAAACGAATGTTCCGTAACAGGATAATAGTTAATTTATTAAGAAATATTAAAAAAGGCCAACAGAAAGCGGCATTTTATAAGAAGAAGAAAAATGTAGAGAAAATTATTGATCATGCTTTTGAAATTAAGCGAAAGTTGTTTATTTTGGTAATCAATAGAATTAGGAAACTAAGCAAGGTAATTTCTGATTTCAAAACAAACAGTAGATGGAAGAGAGTAGTAAATCGTAGTAACTTTTGTGAAGTTTTTTCCAGAGAATGGATGCATAGTTCAAGTTCTGAGGCATTTTTTAATGAGGAGAGTTATTTTCAGGATAATGATTTGATGTTTGCAGTTGACACCAGTGGTCGAGCTTATGAAGTGAAGGATGGTTGTCCAGTTGAAAAAGAAAAACTTGTGACAACAGAGACAGAATAGGTGCTAAGTGATGAGGTTTTAGGAAGACGTCCTAAGGGTCCTGTGTACATTTGGAAGTGTAGTTCTATTTGCAGTGTGCGACAGGTTTCCATCAATTTGCTTTGTGATTTTATACGGACATTTAATAAGAAAAGTTTGAAGCAGAAAATGAAGTTGTTGCAAGATTTAGATCCTTGCAGAGTGAGACAAATGACAGGTTTGCGTGGTCATTCACTGGCTTGTCTTTCCAGGAGAGTATGCCAGAGTGTTTTTCATCATTTCAGGATGCTAGCAGTGCATCATAATAAAGTGAGAAAATTAGTGAGAATGTTGTATTATGCTAAGAGTCCAGCAATTATGCTTAAACAATTATGTGCTGCTCTTTTGCATGGTTCTGAAATAGATGTGAAGAATATTTGTGAAGAAATTGAGTTTTGTTACTTTAGTAGTAAAGATGAGAATGTTCAAATTGACCCTGAAGTAGAGGGTAATGTTGAAGATAATGTACAGGTTTCCAGTACAGATAATTTTCAGAAGGAAATTGCCACTTTTCAGATGAAATCAAGTGAGAGGCCTAATTTCACTTGTGTATGTTGTCGACGCACTTATTATAAGAATCAGACTAAGGTAGTGGATTTATATGCAAAAAGTGAAAGGGAAAATAATAGTGAATGGAAGGATTTTGCCACATACTTGATGGTAGAAAATTATTTTGATTTAGGATCGGATCAACGTGTGTGTACTTATTGTTGTAATAAATTAAACCAAAACCAGATGCCTGCTAGGGCAGTTCATAATAATCTGGAATTGGTTGAGATTCCTTCTGAATTGAAGGATTTAAATACTTATGAATGTATTTTGATTCAAAGTATCCATCCCTTTCAGGCTATTGTAAGAATGGAGCCAAAGACAGGGAAGTTGCCTCCAGCAGATTTACAGAGAGGATTAAAGGGAAGAGTTGTTTATTTGCCTCTAGATTTGAACAAAAACATTAACACAATTGGAATAGAAAAAGTGGAAGAGGAACCTCTGGTTATCTTAGTTAATGGGGTTCCGACAAAGAATAAGAAAATATGGCAAGATTTAGTGGATGTTAGGAAAGTCAAAAAGGCAACAGTGTATTTGAAGACAAATAATAAGTACTATAAGAATGTATATGTTGCAGAAGAGGAAGTAAGTGATGAAGAGGATAGCGATTTGTGTGCTGGCCAAATTGAGAAAGTAGAAGCCTCTAAAAGTGAAGAAATATATGAACATTATAGTGTTCATCCTTTGCATTCCAAGGAAGTCATGGGGAATGCTATTGAGTTGTTTCAAATGAAACAAGCTAAAGGGAGTCCCATTAGTGTTTGGGAGGAAAGTTTGGAAGCTCGGTGTTTCCCACAGCTATTTCCCACAGGTCGAGGAGGAAGATATGATGAGCGACCTCATCAAATTCCTGCGTCTGAATACCGGACTTTACGATTGTATGCAGACGATCCTAGGTTTCGTCAATGCATTCCCTATTTGTTTCATCTCCTGTTTGAAAGCGATCTGTCTGGACTGTCATATGCAGTGAACCACATCTTAAAAAGTGGTATACAGATGCGAAATATCTCGGCAAGGGACTTTATGCATAAAGTCAATGTCCAAGACAGTATTTTGGATTCTCACTTAATTAATCTCATGGCGTGTCAGCGTGGTACTAATGAGTACTGGTACCGTCGTCATGGTGATTTAAAATGTATGCTGAGGAACTTAGGAACTCCGACATGGTTCCTCACTCTGAGCTGTGCCGAGTATGGCTGGGAAGACTTACTTGAATTTCTACGAGAGGCAAATGGAAATATTGAAAACATTGAATTCAAGACACCTGGAGAACTGTGTTCTTTGGATCCTGTGAATGTATGCAGGTACTTCAATCATAGATTTGAAGCTATGATGTCTTTCATCACAAATAAGAAGAATCCACCTCTTGGAGAGGTGTTGGATTTCTTCTGGAGAAAGGAGTACCAAGCAAGAGGTGCTCCTCATATACATATGTTGTTGTGGATCAAGGATGCACCTAAATTTGGAACAGATCCGGATGACTTAGTGATGAATTTCATAGAACAGTATTCTACGTGTGCTGTTCCAAACGCAATGGAGAAGAAAAGCCTAAGAGAACAAGTTCTACGTTTCCAAAGCCATCGTTGTGGAAAGTACTGTCGTCGCAAATTCAGAAACAAGGACAAGTTCTACACCAAATGTCGTTTCAACTTTCCACGACCGGTGATTTCTAAAGGAAAAGTGAACAGTTTGATGTCTTCACTGCGACATAATGTGACGAGGAAATCACCCAAAAATACATACAATTTGAAAAGGAACGAAGAGTCCAAGTACATCAACGACTACAACCCAGTGATTTTGTCCATGTGGAATGCTAACATGGATATACAGTTTGTGGGTGACAACTGTATGGCTGTTGCTCGGTATGTGACATCTTACATCACCAAAAAAGAAAAGACAGAACTGAAGGATATGTGGGAGGACATTTCCCATGAAAAGAGCCTCAGCAAGAAGTTGTACAGTTTCAGTCTGAAGATGTTGTCGCATCGAGAAATCGGAGCTTACGAATGTTCAGATCGATTGTCTTCAGCAAGTCTCTATGCCAAATCCAGGAGTATTGTTTGGGCGAGTCTTGGTCTTGCTGCAACGCGAAATCGGGTTCTAAAACCTGTCCGGGAAATTGAATATTTGGCAGAAAAGGAACCAAACAGTACCGACATTTTGAAGACCAACATGTTGGATACATATTATCCAAATCGAAGCAGTCACCTTGAGAATGTTTGTCTATATGAGGTTCTACAAAATTATATATTCAAGAGGAACATCAAAGAAGATATTGAGAAAGGAGTGTATGCTGTAATTGGAAGTGAGGGATGCCTGGTCAAGCAAAGAAAATGCCAATTAGTAAACCATCGAAAATTGAGAGGCGAATCTTCAGAAAAAAAGGAGTTTTTCTATTTAGCACTTTTGCAACTTTTCAAGCCTTGGCGTGCAGAAGAGGAACTGCTTGGAGATATCCTCTGTTACGAAGACTCTTTCACTGCTGCTAAGGATAGCATAGAATGTCCTGCTTTTCTCAAATATCAAGAAATGCTAACTTTGGAAATTGAGCAGGAAGCAACGATTGCAGCCGAGATTGCCAGAGACAGTTCTCAGGACAGTCAGAGTTCTGTTTCATTGAGTCAAGATCCACTTGGAGGACCTATTATCGAAAATGAAGCTGCCACTGCTATGAATGAAGTGGAAAGAGCCATGGCACATGCTCCGGAGGATTCAGTTAACTTAGAAGACTTGGAAAAACAACTCAACGTTGAGCAGAGGAAAATATATGATGAAGTTACCAAGCAAATTGAGCATGGATTAAGTCATGAGAAGAAAGAGTGCTCATGTACATCGTTGAAGCCTGTCCTACTGTATGTGAGTGGAGAAGCGGGAACTGGAAAAAGTTTCCTCATTAAAGCAATTTCATGCTATCTGCAGGAAAGGACTGAGTCATCGCTGTCTTGTGTTGTCACCGCTCCTACTGGACTTGCAGCACATAACATTAAAGGTATTACTTTGCATCGTCTACTGATGCTGCCGGTGGAGCATGACAACAAATTACAATATCACAAGTTATCTGGGGATGCTTGCTGTGAAGTTTCAAGAGTCTTGAGGAAAATGAAACTACTTATCATTGACGAAGTAAGCATGGTTTCCAATGTCATGCTTGCCTTTGTGCATTTGAGAATGCAAGAAGTACTTAAAACTGAATATGATGTGTTATTTGGTGGCAAACACATCATTGTTTTCGGAGATCTTCTGCAGCTGACACCAGTAAAAGGAGAACCTGTGTTCAAAATACTCACGCATGAAGATACCAGGAAGTGCCTAGGGAGCATTGGCAACGTCAATATATGGTTAAACTTCAATTATGCTGAACTGCATGAAAATATGCGTCAGGCAAAAGATGAAGATTACAAGAATATTCTACAAGATATTAGAATTGGAAAAGTGACCGAGCATGGAAAAGAAGCTTTGAATGCACGATTACTTTCAAATTTATATCCCGAACAAGAGATTGTGGCTGAGAATATTTTTCAGAAAATTACTGAGAAGAAATCCGGAATATGTTTGATGCCAACTCTTGCAGAATGTGCCATCTTCAACAACAAAATGTTGAATTTAGAAAAGCAAGAGATTGTGAAACTTGAAGCTATTGACAAAATAGAGCACATGGGATCAACAATTATTTTGTCAGAAAATTTGAAATCAAAATTGGATTCATTAGAGAAGACTATATCTAAAACAGCGGGTTTTGAAAAGACTTTGAATGTGTGTTTAAATTGCCGAATCATTTTGAGAAGAAATTTACATGTTGAAAGAGGTCTGGTAAATGGATCAATGGGTAATGTTGTTGATTTTGAGAAGTACAGAAATAGAGATGGAATAGAATTTTTAAAAATTAAATTTGATGGCATTGAGGAAGTACAGCTAATTGGTCGTTGTTCTGCTAGGTTTTTGCTTGTTAAAGACTTATATGTTCGCCGTAAACAGTTTCCTGTTTGCTTGGCATATGCGGTAACAATTCATAAATCGCAAGGTTTAAGTGTAGACAGTGCATTGGTGAATATTGGCAGTTCTGTGTTCAAGGAGGGTATGGCATATGTGGCATTGTCACGAGTTAGAACTTTATCAGGATTGTACTTGATTGACTGTGATGTCACAAACATTTGTGCGGATCTAGATTGTGTTAAGGAATACAATAGGTTAAGAAGAGAGTATGCGCCACATTTGCCTCAATATCCTTTGTTTGAGAAACTTGTGGTAGGCCGCAAACGTAGAAATATCAGTAATAGTAGGGAGGTTGTTGCAAAAAGACTAAAAGTCAATGAACCGAAAATTGTTAGCAGAAAGAAAGTGGATTCTGTTGAAGATGTTGTCGGTTTTCAATTTGAAAACAGTTCTGGTGTCAACTGCTATGCAAATGTAGTGGTTAATGTTCTCTTTTCACTAGAGAGTTTAAAAGAACAGATTCTGTTGAATTCAGAACAAATTTTATGCTGTTTATTGAATTCTGTTTTCGAGAAATGTAGCAGTGATCGAACAAAAGTAGAAAGTGTGTCTGAAGTTCGTTATCTGTTAGATGAATGTTCAGGGCAAACAGACTTCTCTGAAAATAATCAGCAAGATTGTCAGGAGTTTTTAATGTATATGCTTGATGTATTGCAAGATGAGGGTGTAGATGTAGATCACCTGTTTGGGCTTTCTTATCAATGGCAGCATGACTGCGAGAATTGTAGGGTATCAAGTACTACTAGTGTAGACTCAGAAAGATTTATATATTTAACTTTGACAGACAGTAAATCAGTCTCCTTTAATAAGCTAGTAAATGCAGCGGATCACAACATGGAGTGTAGCCAATGTAAATCTGAAATGATGTCAACATTATTTATACGTAGATATGGACAGTATGTCATTTTAATGATTCAACGATGTAGGCCTGATGGATCAAAATTGTCAACTTTAATAAAAAAAATTGTGGCTTCTCAGCTTTCAATATCAGGAAGGACTTTTGTAACTGTAGCAATTATCTATCCCGATGGTCCTTCAACAACATCAGGACATTATACAGCTTATTTAAAGTCTCGAAACGGCTGGTCATTCTGCAATGATTCCGTTGTAACTTTCAAAAAAAAATTGCCGTTTGACCTTAAAAATTCTTACCTGGTGTTTTTAAAACCAAAATTTTAATGAAAGAATCTCGGGATTTCCTGTGAAGAATTGCAAAAGGTTCATGAAGTAGAGGGAATGTAAGTCTGCAATGCTGTCTAGATTATTGGTCCAAAACTTTTAATTATAATGTCAATTTAAAAATCCAACTATATAAACCTGATGCAAGTAAGTCTGCTTCATAGTAAGCAGTATCAGTGTCATAGGAAAAGGAGAACATGAGTGACAAAGAAGGGTAAGATATTAGTAGTCCAGGATTGTGAAAATAATCTTAAATGTATTCTTTTTGAAAGTTGCGAAAATAGAAAATGTCGGGATTTGATTGGAAGAATTACAAGAGTAGCGAATCGCGGCAACATGATTTGGCCTAGTGGAAACATGTGATAGAATGAGAGAAGTCTTTTCTTCTATGTAACATATTTTTCGTATCGATGGAGGTTTTCTTTCAGAAAGTGGCGGGCTGAAAATATTTATAGCACAACAGAGTGAATGCTGTTCATAGGAGATCCTTCGACGTCATTGAAAGTAAGTTAATTTTAAGGAGTTTTGAAATCAGATTTCTTAGGTTGTATGGGTTTTTTAAACACAGTCATTTTGATTGTGTTTTTTTTTCCCCGCTGTTACATGATGAATACGTTCAAGTCACTGATTTAAGTGAAATTTGATACATTCTGAGAACAGCAAAAATAAACCATATAACATGTATAATTAATGTTCTTCTGTTTGTACTTATGATATACATTTAGAAATGTGAGGTAGATATGGAAAAACTGAGTCTTCTGTAAGTGTCAATTTTAATGCTTATAGTGCTGTATTTCCGGGTACTGTTTTTTTTAAAAAAAGGAATAGGCCTCACCTCAAAGAAAGCTCTTCAAAGCACACATCTTATTTGCATCCTGAAACTATCATTTAAAATATTAGAGACAATTTTATGATGGCTTTACATCTTTTTTGCGCTGCTATTGCATCACTATTGTGAGACATCAGCAGTGCAAAAGAAGTACCATGTTCCAAAATAGGTCTCAGTTCATCAGCATGAAGATACTGTTTATTTAAAATATATATCTTTAGGATTGTGTAGGGGACGTAGAGAAGCAGAGGCTTCTGTAAATGTCAAAATTGTTGAAAAAGTGTTTCTTCTTGAACCTTTTCCCTTTTCTTTTGTAATTTTTAAATACATGTAGTAATATTTTTGGAAATGTTTGTTTTCTCTTTTACAGATTGAAAGTATGAAAAAATATTTAAAAAAGGTAACAAGAATTATAAGGTAAATGTTTTCTACTCTTTTTACCCGCAATGCACTGCTGATGATGTCACTGACCATGTCATGAATGATGTAATAAGAGGACATGATTTACTTCATTGGTAGGCCTTCACATGCTTTATCTGCTCTGTATTCTTCAACAAGTGTAAAATTGATCTGTAACCCTGAGTAGGTCTCACCTTAAACAAACCTCACGAGACATCACACCTTATCGTCATCCTGAATTAATAAATAGATCTATTAAACACTATCTCTGATTTACTCTCTATAGCTGTCTTTCTTTTTACATTACTCTCTGTTTACTTCCCTTATACTAACTCTTCTTTTTTTTTAAAAAATATTTTTTTGGTTCGCTTCAAGTTCGCGAACCGGGCAGCGAACTTGAAGCGAACCAAAAGAAATAGAGCTTGCTAGAGTGTTAAACATTCTAGCAATTTTATTTGAAAGGGGAGGTAGTTCTGAAAAGAACTTTTTTTTAATGTTTTTGTTGTTTTATTTATTATTATTTTTTTCAGAACATTTTTTGTTTTTTTTGTATTTTTAGAACAGTTTTATGTTTTTTTTGTGTTTTTCATGGAGGGGAAACAACAAAAAAACAGGCATTGAAAAGGGCTCAACAGGAGCAAAGAAAAAATTACTGCTTGGGTGGGTTAGGGCAGTTATGGTTATCAAACACCAAGTTTATTAAGTTTACGCTCATGTTGCCACATGAGAGCATAGCACCACAATGTATGCACGTTAACTTCATGTGCTTGAAGTTTGGCTGTATGTTTGGCACAGTTTCCTGTGCCTCTCTTACAGTCAAAGATATATTAGAAGTTGATTTGGCCACAGGAGTTGTCGGGGGATTATCTTGCAGATCCCTTAACTCTGCCCGGCTGTAATTTAATGGATGCCACCTGACCATATGGCGATGCATAGTATAGTTGCCCATATTATACTTTTTCTCTGTGCCTCGAGATAATCTTTTTTTGCAAATTAGGCAGGTGGCATATTTGGCATTAACCTTCTTCTCCCCTCGAGGAATTGAGAAAAATTGCCAAATGAAACTTGTTTTCCTTCCGGAAACACGGGGCAACTCCTGAATAAATTCAGGTTCATCAGTGTCCTCTTCTTCTAAGTCGTCTTCTTCCTCCTCTCTGTTTGAGATGAATTGAGATGGTGGTCCTCTCTTGTCATGAGGAGGTTGAGGTGGTGGTGGGGGTCCACCAGCTGAAGCAAAGATAGAAGCCATTGCAATCAAAATGGAAAATGGTCTTTCTCTCACCAAGATGAAAGTCAGAGTGAGGAAAGAAGAAGGGGTTTACGTGATTTTGGAAAAGCAAAAGTTCGGAACCAATAAAAAGTGTTATTTTTAGGTCACATGACCTAGTCATACATCATTTGGAAACCAAAAGTGAAATGAACCAATGAAAACTTTGATAAACAAGTCACATGACTTGTTCCGCTCACGTTACGCGGTGCGCGCCGCGTCCCGCATCGTTTCCGGTTCGCGGTCCCGAGCACTTTCGGGAGCGCTAAAGCG
Organism: Lissotriton vulgaris; assembly: GCF_964263255.1. Classification (NCBI taxonomy): domain Eukaryota; kingdom Metazoa; phylum Chordata; class Amphibia; order Caudata; family Salamandridae; genus Lissotriton; species Lissotriton vulgaris. The sequence goes on along the minus strand of NC_141691.1, from coordinate 644,995,831 downwards.
GCGCGTCATAAGACGCATTACGCGACAATGATACGTCGCGCTTCCGCGACGCGTCACAGTTCCGCTAACGTAACGTTTACCGGTTCGCGTACTAGATCGCGGCATCAAGATGAGCTAACGGAAAGCTTCCCGGTTCGCTTACCGGAAGCGAAGAAAAAAAATATTTCAATTAAAATTATCAATAAACATCTAAAATATATTTTGGGTTTTAAAGTAGAATACATTTTACAGCTACAGATGTTAGCTTTTAAAAAACCAATGAAATTCACAGAAAAAACCATAGGTTATAGTCCATATATAGTTAGGAATTTGCATTTACAAAACCTTGAAAATTCAATGAAAAAACCATTGGTTATAGAACATATATAGTTAGGAATTTGCATTTACAAAACCTTATTTTACTCGCATAAAACCATTGAAATTCCATATATAGTTAGATGCGCTAACTATATATCGCGCACCCGCAATCCACTGCTGATGATGTCACATATTACATCATTCATGACATGGTCAGTGACATCACTGATGACATCACTGATGACATCTCAAATGACATCACTGATGACATCACTGGTGACATCTCAAATGACATCACTGATAACATCTCAAATGACATCACTGATGACATCACTGATGACATCTCAAATGACATCACTGATGACATCACTGATGATATCATTCATGTGACAATACAATGCATCTCCTCACACTTTAATATAACCTCTGTTACATCCAGTGTAAAATACAGAATATAATTTTTTAAACCATTGACACACCAATACTAGTTACTACATACACACTCACTGATTCCAATGTCTACACACAGATTCACTCATTCACCCATACAATCATTCATACATACAATCACTCATCTTTACAACACTATCATATGCACTCATACACCTATACAGACACTCACACTCTGCCATTCATCCATGGAGTTACTCACACACCTAGTCAGTCCTGTAAAGAATCAATCACACTTCCATTTTCTAATCAATACAGTTAAACATAGAGTACCTTACATTTTCAAACATATACTAACACATACTTACTCTCTTATACAATCATTGATACAAGAACACATTGATCTCCACAGAGTCATGCATCTCCCAGCCAGCCACACACACACTCAGTCTCCCATACAAATACTTCGACAATCAATCAATAACCCATATAGTTACTCATATAGCTACTGATCAACACATGCAGCAGTTTACAGAACAACAGACATAATGATGCACAAATTAAGACAGTTTAGTCACTAACCCATGCACTTAGTGAGACACATTTGATCACTCACTCATACAGTCAGTCACGCACCTACTAAATCCTTCATCCAGACACTTCTACATCTACTCATTCTTCAATATGTAAAACATATTTAAACTTTACAGAAACACACAGTCACTGGATGATGTCCTCAGTGATGTCATCAGTGATGTCATTTGAGATGTCATCAGTGATGTCATCAGTGATGTCACTGACCATGTCATGAATGATGTAATATGTGACATCATCAGCAGTGGATTGCGGGTGCGCGATATATAGTTAGCGCATCTAACTATATATGGAATTTCAATGGTTTTATGCGAGTAAAATAAGGTTTTGTAAATGCAAATTCCTAACTATATATGTTCTATAACCAATGGTTTTTTCATTGAATTTTCAAGGTTTTGTAAATGCAAATTCCTAACTATATATGGACTATAACCTATGTTTTTTTCTGTGAATATATATATATATATATATATATATATATATATATATATATATATATATATATATATATATATATATATATATATATATATATATATATATTTATATATATCCACTGTGTGATGTTTTACCGGATGTTCCCGGTCGGAAAGAAAGGCCCACCGCCACATTGCAGGTCCAAGCTAGCACCGAGTTGGAGCAACAGCGTAATCGGATGGAAGGTGATTCGGCGCCATTGCGGGGTGGCGTCGCCTCATTCACATTGGCGACAACAAAGCGGGGCAAGTGACTGGCAGACCTCACATCCACCCACAAGGGAATATTATCCAGGTTTTATTGACATTTGAACAGCGCGACAACAAGGGTAATACATTAGACACTACAACATCCAGAAGGCCGTATGTTCGGCCACGGCCATCGAGGCAGGTGTTACTGATTTAATTGTGCAGCAGCACTAGCGCTTCTCATCTTGTACAACCAACATGCCACTGAAGAAGGGATTTTGCCTTTCCCAAAACGCGTCTGGCATTCATTTTGAGATGTGTTTTCCTGTCTAAGTTGGTTGCCTGCATGCCGCCAATAAATTTAGTGAGGTACTGTCTTCCAGTGGCCATTCTTGAAAGGGGTATGCTGCACTGTGTGATGTTTTACGGGCTGTTCCCGGTCGGAAAGAAAGGCCCACCGCCACATTGCGGGTCCAAGCTAGCACCTTGTTGGAGCAACAGCGTAATCGGATGGAAGGTGATTCGGCACCATTGCGGGGTGGCGTCGCCTCATTCACATTGGCGACAACAAAGCGGGGAAAGTGACTGGCAGACCTCACATCCATCCACAAGGGAATATTATCCAGGTTTTATTGACATTTGAACAGCGCGCCCAAAAGGGTAATACATTAGACACTACAACATCCAGAAGGCCGTATGTTCGGCCACGCCCATCGAGGCAGGTGTTACTGATTTAATTGTGCAGCAGCACTAGCGCTTCTCATCTTGTACATCCAACATGCCACTGAATAAGGGATTTTGCCTTTCCCGAAACGCATCTGGCATTCATTTTGAGATGTGTTTTCCAGTCTAAGTTGGTTGCCTGCATGCCGCCAATAAATTAGGTGAAGTACTGTCTTCCAGTGGCCATTCTTGAAAGGGGTATCCTGCACTGTGTGATGTTTTACCAGCTGTTCCTGGTCAGAAAGAAAAGCCCATCCCACATTGCGAGTCCAAGCTAGCACCGAGTTGGAGCAACAGCGTAATCGGATGGAAGGTGATTCAGCGTCATGGCGGGGTGGCATCGCCTCATTCACATTGGCGACAACAAAGCGGGGCAAGTGACTGGCAGACCTCACATCCAACCACAAGGGAATATTATCCAGGTTTTATTGACATTTGAACAGCGCGCCCACAAGGGTAATACATTAGACACTACAACATCTAGAAGGCCATATGTTCGGCCACGCCCATCGAGGCAGGTGTTACTGATTTAATTGTGCAGCAGTACTAGCGCTTCTCATCTTGTACAACCAACATGCCACTGAAGAAGGGATTTTGCCGTTCCCGAAATGCGTCTGGCATTAATTTTGAGATGTGTTTTCCTGTCTAAGTTGGTTGCCTGCATGCCGCCAATAAATTAAGTGAAGTACTGTCTCCTAGAGGCCATTCTTGAAAGAGGTATCCTGCACTGTGTGATGTTTTAAGGGTTGTACCCGGTCGGAAAGAAAGGCCCACCGCCAAATTGCGAGTCCAAGCTAGCACCAAGTTGGAGCAACAGCGTAATCGGATGGAAGGTGATTCGGCGCCATTGCGGGGTGGCGTCACCTCATTCACATTGGCGACAACAAAGCGGGGCAGGTGACTGGCTGACCTCACATCCACCCACAAGGGAATATTATCCAGGTTTTATTAACATATGAAGAGCGTGCCCACAAGGGTAATACATTAGACACTACAACATCCAGAAGGCCGTATGTTCTGCTACGGCCATCGAGGCAGGTGTTACTGATTTAATTGTGCAGCAGCACTAGCGCTTCTCATCTTGTACAACCAACATGCCACTAAAGAAGGATTTTGCCTTTCCCGAAACGCATCTGGCATTCATTTTGAGATGTGTTTTCCAGTCTAAGTTGGTTGCCTGCATGCCGCCTATAAATTAAGTGAAGTACTGTCTTCCAGTGGCCATTCTTGAAAGGGGTATCCTGCACTGTGTGATGTTTTACCGGCTGTTCCGGTCGGAAAGAAAGGCCCACCGCCACATTCCGGGTCCAAGCTAGCACCGAGTTGGCGCAACAGCGTAATCGGATGGAAGGTGATTCGGCGCCATTGCGGGGTGGCATCGCCTCATTCACATTGGCGACAACAAAGCGGGGCAAGTGACTGGGAGACCTCACATTCAGCCACAAGGGAATATTATCCAGGTTTTATTGACATTTGAACAGCGCGCCCACAAGGGTAATACATTAGACACTACAACATCCAGAAGGACGTATGTTCGGCCACACCCATCGAGGCAGGTGTTACTGATTTAATTGTGCAGCAGCACAAGCGCTTCTCATCTTGTACAACCAAAATGCCACTGATGAAAGGAATTTTGCCTTTTCTGAAACACATCTGGCATTCATTTTGAGATGTGTTTTCCTGTCTAAGTTGGTTGCCTGCATGCCGCCAATAAATTCAGTGAAGTACTGTCTTCCAGTGGCCATTCTTGAAAGGGGTATCCTGCACTGTGTGATGTTTTACGGGCTGTTCCCGGTCGGAAAGAAAGGCCCACCGCCACATTGCAGGTCCAAGCTAGCACCTTGTTGGAGCAACAGCGTAATCGGATGGAAGGTGATTCGGCGCCATTGCGGGGTGGCGTCGCCTCATTCACATTGGCGACAACAAAGCGGGGAAAGTGACTGGCAGACCTCACATCCACCCACAAGGGAATATTATCCAGGTTTTATTGACATTTGAACAGCGCGCCCAAAAGGGTAATACATTAGACACTACAACATCCAGAAGGCCGTATGTTCGGCCACGCCCATCGAGGCAGGTGTTACTGATTTAATTGTGCAGCAGCACTAGCGCTTCTCATCTTGTAAACCAACATGCCACTGAAGAAGGGATTTTGGATTTCCCGAAACGCGTCTGGCATTCAGTTTGAGGTGTGTTTTCCTGTCTAAGTTAGTAGCCTGCATGCCGCCAATAAGTTAAGTGAAGTACTGTTTTCCAGTGGTCATTCTTGAAAGGGGTATCCTGCACTGTGTGATGCTTTACCGACTGTTCCCGGTCGGAAAGAAAGGCCCACCACCACATTGCGGGTCCAAGCTAGCACCGAGTTGGAGCAACAGCGTAATCAGATGGAAGGTGATTCGGCGCCATTGCGGGGTGGCGTCGCCTCATTCACATTGGCGACAACAAAGCGGGGCAAGTGACAGGCAGACATCACATCCACCCAAAAGGGAATATTATCCAGGTTTTATTGACATTTGAACAGCGCACCAACAAGGGTAATACATTAGACACTACAACATCCAGAAGGCCGTATGTTCGGCCACGCCCATCGAGGCAGGTGTTACTGATTTAATTGTGCAGCAGCACTAGCGCTTCTCATCTTGTACAACCAACATGGCACTGAAGAAGGGATTTTGCCTTTCCCGAAACGCATCTGGCATTCATTTTGAGATGTGTTTTCCAGTCTAAGTTGGTTGCCTGCATGCCGCCAATAAATTAAGTGAAGAACTGTCTTCCAGTGGCCATTCTTGAAAGGGGTATCCTGCACTGTGTGATGTTTTACCGGCTGTTCCTGGTCGGAAAGAAAGGCCCATCGCAACATTGCGAGTCCAAGCTAGCACCGAGTTGGAGCAACAGCGTAATCGGATGGAAGGTGATTCAGCGTCGTGGCGGGGTGGCATCGCCTCATTTACATTGGCGACAAGAAAGCGGGGCAAGTGACTGGCAGACCTCACATCCACCCACAAGGGAATATTATCCAGGTTTTATTGACATTTGAACAGCGCGCCCACAAGGGTAATACATTAGACACTACAACATCTAGAAGGCCATATTTTTGGCCACGCCCATCGAGGCAGGTGTTACTGATTTAATTGTGCAGCAGTACTAGCGCTTCTCATCTTGTACAACCAACATGCCACTGAAGAAGGGATTTTGCCGTTCCCGAAATGCGTCTGGCATTTATTTTGAGATGTGTTTTCCTGTCTAAGTTGGTTGCCTGCATGCCGCCAATACATTAAGTGAAGTACTGTCTTCCAGTGGCCATTCTTAAAAGAGGTATCCTGCACTGTGTGTTGTTTTACCGGCTGTTCCGTTCAGAAAGAAAAGCCCACCGCCACATTGCGGGTCCAAGCTAGCACCGAGTTGGAGCAACAGCGTAATCGGATGGAAGGTGATTCGGCGCCATTGCGGGGTGGTGTCGCCTCATTCACATTGGCGACAACAAAGCGGGGCAAGTGACTGGCAGACCTCACATCCACCCACAAGGGAATATTATCCAGGTTTTATTGACATTTGAACAGCGCGCCCACAAGGGTAATACATTAGACACTACAACATCTAGAAGGCCATATGTTCGGCCACGCCCATCGAGGCAGGTGTTACTGATTTAATTGTGCAGCAGCACTAGCGCTTCTCATCTTGTACAACCAACATGCCACTGAAGAAGGGATTTTGCCTTTCCCGAAACGCGTCTGGCATTCATTTTGAGATGTGTTTTCCTGTCTAAGTTGGTTGCCGGCATGCCGCCAATAAATTAAGTGAAGTACTGTCTTCCAGTGGCCATTCTTGAAAGAGGTATCCTGCACTGTGTGATGTTTTAAGGGTTGTTCCCGGTCGGAAAGAAAGGCCCACCACCACATTGCGGGTCCAAGCTAGCACCGAGTTGGAGCAACAGCGTAATCAGACGGAAGGTGATTCGGCGCCATTGCGGGGTGGCGTCGCCTCATTCACATTGGCGACAACAAAGCGGGGCAAGTGACAGGCAGACATCACATCCACCCAAAGGGGAATATTATCCAGGTTTTATTGACATTTGAACAGCGCACCAACAAGGGTAATACATTAGACACTACAACATCCAGAAGGCCGTATGTTCGGCCACGCCCATCGAGGCAGGTGTTACTGATTTAATTGTGCAGCAGCACTAGCGCTTCTCATCTTGTACAACCAACATGGCACTGAAGAAGGGGTTTTGCCTTTCCCGAAACGCATCTGGCATTCATTTTGAGATGTGTTTTCCAGTCTAAGTTGGTTGCCTGCATGCCGCCAATAAATTAAGTGAAGAACTGTCTTCCAGTGGCCATTCTTGAAAGGGGTATCCTGCACTGTGTGATGTTTTACCGGCTGTTCCTGGTCGGAAAGAAAGGCCCATCACAACATTGCGAGTCCAAGCTAGCACCGAGTTGGAGCAACAGCGTAATCGGATGGAAGGTGATTCAGCGTCATTGCGGGGTGGCATCGCCTCATTCACATTGGCGACAAGAAAGCGGGGCAAGTGACTGGCAGACCTCACATCCACCCACAAGGGAATATTATCCAGGTTTTATTGACATTTGAACAGCGCGCCCACAAGGGTAATACTTTAGACACGACAACATCTAGAAGGCCATATTTTTGGCCACGCCCATCGAGGCAGGTGTTACTGATTTAATTGTGCAGCAGTACTAGCGCTTCTCATCTTGTACAACCAACATGCCACTGAAGAAGGGATTTTGCCGTTCCCGAAATGCGTCTGGCATTTATTTTGAGATGTGTTTTCCTGTCTAAGTTGGTTGCCTGCATGCCGCCAATACATTAAGTGAAGTACTGTCTTCCAGTGGCCATTCTTAAAAGAGGTATCCTGCACTGTGTGATGTTTTAAGGGTTGTTCCCGGTCGGAAAGAAAGGCCCACCGCCAAATTGCGAGTCCAAGCTAGCACCAAGTTGGAGCAACAGCATAATCGGATGGAAGGTGATTCGGCGCCATTGCGGGGTGGCGTCGCCTCATTCACATTGGCGACAACAAAGCGGGGCAAGTGATTGGCTGACCTCACATCCACCCACAAGGGAATATTATCCAGGTTTTATTAACATATGAAGAGCGTGCCCACAAGGGTAATACATTAGACACTACAACATCCAGAAGGCCGTATGTTCGGCTACGCCCATCGAGGCAGGTGTTACTGATTTAATTGTGCAGCAGCACTAGCGCTTCTCATCTTGTACAACCAACATGCCACTAAAGAAGGATTTTGCCTTTCCCGAAACGCATCTGGCATTCATTTCGAGATGTGTTTCCAGTCTAAGTTGGTTGCCTGCATGCCGCCTATAAATGAAGTGAAGTACTGTCTTCCAGAGGCCATTCTTGAAAGGGGTATCCTGCACTGTGTGATGTTTTACCGGCTGTTCCGTTCAGAAAGAAAAGCCCACCGCCACATTGCGGGTCCAAGCTAGCACCGAGTTGGAGCAACAGCGTAATCGGATGGAAGGTGATTCGGCGCCATTGCGGGGTGGTGTCGCCTCATTCACATTGGCGACAACAAAGCGGGGCAAGTGACTGGCAGACCTCACATCCACCCACAAGGGAATATTATCCAGGTTTTATTGACATTTGAACAGCGCGCCCACAAGGGTAATACATTAGACACTACAACATCTAGAAGGCCATATGTTCGGCCACGCCCATCGAGGCAGGTGTTACTGATTTAATTGTGCAGCAGCACTAGCGCTTCTCATCTTGTACAACCAACATGCCACTAAAGAAGGATTTTGCCTTTCCCGAAACGCATCTGGCATTCATTTTGAGATGTGTTTTCCAGTCTAAGTTGGTTGCCTGCATGCCGCCTATAAATTAAGTGAAGTACTGTCTTCCAGTGGCCATTCTTGAAAGGGGTATCCTGCACTGTGTGATGTTTTACCGGCTGTTCCGGTCGGAAAGAAAGGCCCACCGCCACATTCCGGGTCCAAGCTAGCACCGAGTTGGCGCAACAGCGTAATCGGATGGAAGGTGATTCGGCGCCATTGCGGGGTGGCATCGCCTCATTCACATTGGCGACAACAAAGCGGGGCAAGTGACTGGGAGACCTCACATTCAGCCACAAGGGAATATTATCCAGGTTTTATTGACATTTGAACAGCGCGCCCACAAGGGTAATACATTAGACACTACAACATCCAGAAGGACGTATGTTCGGCCACACCCATCGAGGCAGGTGTTACTGATTTAATTGTGCAGCAGCACAAGCGCTTCTCATCTTGTACAACCAAAATGCCACTGATGAAAGGAATTTTGCCTTTTCTGAAACACATCTGGCATTCATTTTGAGATGTGTTTTCCTGTCTAAGTTGGTTGCCTGCATGCCGCCAATAAATTCAGTGAAGTACTGTCTTCCAGTGGCCATTCTTGAAAGGGGTATCCTGCACTGTGTGATGTTTTACGGGCTGTTCCCGGTCGGAAAGAAAGGCCCACCGCCACATTGCAGGTCCAAGCTAGCACCTTGTTGGAGCAACAGCGTAATCGGATGGAAGGTGATTCGGCGCCATTGCGGGGTGGCGTCGCCTCATTCACATTGGCGACAACAAAGCGGGGAAAGTGACTGGCAGACCTCACATCCACCCACAAGGGAATATTATCCAGGTTTTATTGACATTTGAACAGCGCGCCCAAAAGGGTAATACATTAGACACTACAACATCCAGAAGGCCGTATGTTCGGCCACGCCCATCGAGGCAGGTGTTACTGATTTAATTGTGCAGCAGCACTAGCGCTTCTCATCTTGTAAACCAACATGCCACTGAAGAAGGGATTTTGGATTTCCCGAAACGCGTCTGGCATTCAGTTTGAGGTGTGTTTTCCTGTCTAAGTTAGTAGCCTGCATGCCGCCAATAAGTTAAGTGAAGTACTGTTTTCCAGTGGTCATTCTTGAAAGGGGTATCCTGCACTGTGTGATGCTTTACCGACTGTTCCCGGTCGGAAAGAAAGGCCCACCACCACATTGCGGGTCCGAGCTAGCACCGAGTTGGAGCAACAGCGTAATCAGATGGAAGGTGATTCGGCGCCATTGCGGGGTGGCGTCGCCTCATTCACATTGGCGACAACAAAGCGGGGCAAGTGACAGGCAGACATCACATCCACCCAAAAGGGAATATTATCCAGGTTTTATTGACATTTGAACAGCGCACCAACAAGGGTAATACATTAGACACTACAACATCCAGAAGGCCGTATGTTCGGCCACGCCCATCGAGGCAGGTGTTACTGATTTAATTGTGCAGCAGCACTAGCGCTTCTCATCTTGTACAACCAACATGGCACTGAAGAAGGGATTTTGCCTTTCCCGAAACGCATCTGGCATTCATTTTGAGATGTGTTTTCCAGTCTAAGTTGGTTGCCTGCATGCCGCCAATAAATTAAGTGAAGAACTGTCTTCCAGTGGCCATTCTTGAAAGGGGTATCCTGCACTGTGTGATGTTTTACCGGCTGTTCCTGGTCGGAAAGAAAGGCCCATCGCAACATTGCGAGTCCAAGCTAGCACCGAGTTGGAGCAACAGCGTAATCGGATGGAAGGTGATTCAGCGTCGTGGCGGGGTGGCATCGCCTCATTTACATTGGCGACAAGAAAGCGGGGCAAGTGACTGGCAGACCTCACATCCACCCACAAGGGAATATTATCCAGGTTTTATTGACATTTGAACAGCGCGCCCACAAGGGTAATACATTAGACACTACAACATCTAGAAGGCCATATTTTTGGCCACGCCCATCGAGGCAGGTGTTACTGATTTAATTGTGCAGCAGTACTAGCGCTTCTCATCTTGTACAACCAACATGCCACTGAAGAAGGGATTTTGCCGTTCCCGAAATGCGTCTGGCATTTATTTTGAGATGTGTTTTCCTGTCTAAGTTGGTTGCCTGCATGCCGCCAATACATTAAGTGAAGTACTGTCTTCCAGTGGCCATTCTTAAAAGAGGTATCCTGCACTGTGTGTTGTTTTAAGGGTTGTTCCCGGTCGGAAAGAAAGGCCCACCGCCAAATTGCGAGTCCAAGCTAGCACCGAGTTGGAGCAACAGCGTAATCGGATGGAAGGTGATTCGGCGCCATTGCGGGGTGGCGTCTCCTCATTCACATTGGCGACAACAAAGCGGGGCAAGTGACTGGCAGACCTCACATCCACCCACAAGGGAATATTATCCAGGTTTTATTGACATTTGAACAGCGCGCCCACAAGGGTAATACATTAGACACTACAACATCTAGAAGGCCATATGTTCGGCCACGCCCATCGAGGCAGGTGTTACTGATTTAATTGTGCAGCAGCACTAGCGCTTCTCATCTTGTACAACCAACATGCCACTAAAGAAGGATTTTGCCTTTCCCGAAACGCATCTGGCATTCATTTTGAGATGTGTTTCCAGTCTAAGTTGGTTGCCTGCATGCCGCCTATAAATGAAGTGAAGTACTGTCTTCCAGAGGCCATTCTTGAAAGGGGTATCCTGCACTGTGTGATGTTTTACCGGCTGTTCCGTTCAGAAAGAAAAGCCCACCGCCACATTGCGGGTCCAAGCTAGCACCGAGTTGGAGCAACAGCGTAATCGGATGGAAGGTGATTCGGCGCCATTGCGGGGTGGTGTCGCCTCATTCACATTGGCGACAACAAAGCGGGGCAAGTGACTGGCAGACCTCACATCCACCCACAAGGGAATATTATCCAGGTTTTATTGACATTTGAACAGCGCGCCCACAAGGGTAATACATTAGACACTACAACATCTAGAAGGCCATATGTTCGGCCACGCCCATCGAGGCAGGTGTTACTGATTTAATTGTGCAGCAGCACTAGCGCTTCTCATCTTGTACAACCAACATGCCACTGAAGAAGGGATTTTGCCTTTCCCGAAACGCGTCTGGCATTCATTTTGAGATGTGTTTTCCTGTCTAAGTTGGTTGCCGGCATGCCGCCAATAAATTAAGTGAAGTACTGTCTTCCAGTGGCCATTCTTGAAAGAGGTATCCTGCACTGTGTGATGTTTTAAGGGTTGTTCCCGGTCGGAAAGAAAGGCCCACCACCACATTGCGGGTCCAAGCTAGCACCGAGTTGGAGCAACAGCGTAATCAGACGGAAGGTGATTCGGCGCCATTGCGGGGTGGCGTCGCCTCATTCACATTGGCGACAACAAAGCGGGGCAAGTGACAGGCAGACATCACATCCACCCAAAAAGGAATATTATCCAGGTTTTATTGACATTTGAACAGCGCACCAACAAGGGTAATACATTAGACACTACAACATCCAGAAGGCCGTATGTTCGGCCACGCCCATCGAGGCAGGTGTTACTGATTTAATTGTGCAGCAGCACTAGCGCTTCTCATCTTGTACAACCAACATGGCACTGAAGAAGGGGTTTTGCCTTTCCCGAAACGCATCTGGCATTCATTTTGAGATGTGTTTTCCAGTCTAAGTTGGTTGCCTGCATGCCGCCAATAAATTAAGTGAAGAACTGTCTTCCAGTGGCCATTCTTGAAAGGGGTATCCTGCACTGTGTGATGTTTTACCGGCTGTTCCTGGTCGGAAAGAAAGGCCCATCACAACATTGCGAGTCCAAGCTAGCACCGAGTTGGAGCAACAGCGTAATCGGATGGAAGGTGATTCAGCGTCATTGCGGGGTGGCATCGCCTCATTCACATTGGCGACAAGAAAGCGGGGCAAGTGACTGGCAGACCTCACATCCACCCACAAGGGAATATTATCCAGGTTTTATTGACATTTGAACAGCGCGCCCACAAGGGTAATACATTAGACACGACAACATCTAGAAGGCCATATTTTTGGCCACGCCCATCGAGGCAGGTGTTACTGATTTAATTGTGCAGCAGTACTAGCGCTTCTCATCTTGTACAACCAACATGCCACTGAAGAAGGGATTTTGCCGTTCCCGAAATGCGTCTGGCATTTATTTTGAGATGTGTTTTCCTGTCTAAGTTGGTTGCCTGCATGCCGCCAATACATTAAGTGAAGTACTGTCTTCCAGTGGCCATTCTTAAAAGAGGTATCCTGCACTGTGTGATGTTTTAAGGGTTGTTCCCGGTCGGAAAGAAAGGCCCACCGCCAAATTGCGAGTCCAAGCTAGCACCAAGTTGGAGCAACAGCATAATCGGATGGAAGGTGATTCGGCGCCATTGCGGGGTGGCGTCGCCTCATTCACATTGGCGACAACAAAGCGGGGCAAGTGATTGGCTGACCTCACATCCACCCACAAGGGAATATTATCCAGGTTTTATTAACATATGAAGAGCGTGCCCACAAGGGTAATACATTAGACACTACAACATCCAGAAGGCCGTATGTTCGGCTACGCCCATCGAGGCAGGTGTTACTGATTTAATTGTGCAGCAGCACTAGCGCTTCTCATCTTGTACAACCAACATGCCACTAAAGAAGGATTTTGCCTTTCCCGAAACGCATCTGGCATTCATTTCGAGATGTGTTTCCAGTCTAAGTTGGTTGCCTGCATGCCGCCTATAAATGAAGTGAAGTACTGTCTTCCAGAGGCCATTCTTGAAAGGGGTATCCTGCACTGTGTGATGTTTTACCGGCTGTTCCGTTCAGAAAGAAAAGCCCACCGCCACATTGCGGGTCCAAGCTAGCACCGAGTTGGAGCAACAGCGTAATCGGATGGAAGGTGATTCGGCGCCATTGCGGGGTGGCGTCGCCTCATTCACATTGGCGACAACAAAGCGGGGCAAGTGACTGGCAGACCTCACATCCACCCACAAGGGAATATTATCCAGGTTTTATTGACATTTGAACAGCGCGCCCACAAGGGTAATACATTAGACACTACAACATCTAGAAGGCCATATGTTCGGCCACGCCCATCGAGGCAGGTGTTACTGATTTAATTGAGCAGCAGCACTAGCGCTTCTCATCTTGTACAACCAACATGCCACTGAAGAAGGGATTTTGCCTTTCCCGAAACGCGTCTGGCATTCATTTTGAGATGTGTTTTCCTGTCTAAGTTGGTTGCCTGCATGCCGCCAATAAATTAAGTGAAGTACTGTCTTCCAGTGGCCATTCTTGAAAGAGGTATCCTGCACTGTGTGATGTTTTAAGGGTTGTTCCCGGTCGGAAAGAAAGGCCCACCGCCAAATTGCGAGTCCAAGCTAGCACCAAGTTGGAGCAACAGCGTAATCGGATGGAAGGTGATACGGCGCCATTGCGGGGTGGCGTCGCCTCATTCACATTGGCGACAACAAAGAGGGGCAAGTGACTGGCTGACCTCACATCCACCCAAAAGGGAATATTATCCAGGTTTCATTAACATATGAAGAGCGTGCCCACAAGGGTAATACATTAGACACTACAACATCCAGAAGGCCGTATGTTCGGCTATGCCCATCGAGGCAGGTGTTACTGATTTAATTGTGCAGCAGCACTAGCGCTTCTCATCTTGTACAACCAACATGCCACTAAAGAAGGATTTTGCCTTTCCCGAAACGTATCTGGCATTCATTTTGAGATGTGTTTTCCAGTCTAAATTGGTTGCCTGCATGCCGCCTATAAATTAAGTGAAGTACTGTCTTCCAGTGGCCATTCTTGAAAGGGGTATCCTGCACTGTGTGATGTTTTACCGGCTGTTCCGGTCGGAAAGAAAGGCCCACCGCCACATTCCGGGTCCAAGCTAGCACCGAGTTGGAGCAACAGCATAATCGGATGGAAGGTGATTTGGTGCCATTGCGGGGTGGCGTCGCCTCATTCACATTGGAGACAACAAAGTGGGGCAAGTGACTGGCAGACATCACATCCACCCACAAGGGAATATTATCCAGGTTTTATTGACATTTGAACAGCGCGCCCACAAGGGTAATACATTAGACACTACAACATCCAGAAGGCCGTATGTTCGGCCATGCCCATCAAGGCAGGTGTTACTGATTTAATTGTGCAGCAGCACTAGCGCTTCTCATCTTGTACAACCAACATGCCACTGAAGAAGGGATTTTGCCTTTCCCGAAACGCATCTGGCATTTATTTTGAGATGTGTTTTCCAGTCTAAGTTGGTTGTCTGCATGCCGCCAATAAATTAAGTGAAGTACTGTCTTCCAGTGGCCATCCTTGAAAGGGGTATCCTGCACTGTGTGATGTTTTACCGGCTGTTCCTGGTCGGAAAGAAAGGCCCATCGCCACATTGCGAGTCCAAGCTAGCACCAAATTGGAGCAACAGCGTAATCGGATGGAAGGTGATTCAGCGTCATTGCGGGGTGGCATCGCCTCATTCACATTGGCGACAACAAAGCGGGGCAAGTGACTGGCAGACCTCACATCCACCCACAAGGGAATATTATCCAGGTTTTATTGACATTTGAACAGCGCGCCCACAAGGGTAATACATTAGACACTACAACATCTAGAAGGCCATATGTTCGGCCACGCCCATCGAGGCAGGTGTTACTGATTTAATTGTGCAGCAGTACTAGTGCTTCTCATCTTGTACAACCAACATGCCACTGAAGAAGGGATTTTGCCGTTCCCGAAATGCGTCTGGCATTTATTTTGAGATGTGTTTTCCTGTCTAAGTTGGCTGCCTGCATGCCGCCAATAAATTCAGTGAAGTACTGTCTTCCAGTGGCCATTCTTGAAAGGGGTATCCTGCACTGTGTGATGTTTTACGGGCTGTTCCCGGTCGGAAAGAAAGGCCCACCGCCACATTGCAGGTCCAAGCTAGCACCTTGTTGGAGCAACAGCGTAATCGGATGGAAGGTGATTCGGCGCCATTGCGGGGTGGCGTCGCCTCATTCACATTGGCGACAACAAAGCGGGGAAAGTGACTGGCAGACCTCACATCCACCCACAAGGGAATATTATCCAGGTTTTATTGACATTTGAACAGCGCGCCCAAAAGGGTAATACATTAGACACTACAACATCCAGAAGGCCGCATGTTCGGCCACGCCCATCGAGGCAGGTGTTACTGATTTAATTGTGCAGCAGCACTAGCGCTTCTCATCTTGTACAACCAACATGCCACTGAAGAAGGGATTTTAAATTTCCCGAAACGAGTCTGGCATTCATTTTGAGGTGTGTTTTCCTGTCTAAGTTAGTAGCCTGCATGCCCCCAATAAGTTAAGTGAAGTACTGTTTTCCAGTGGTCATTCTTGAAAGGGGTATCCTGCACTGTGTGATGCTTTACCGACTGTTCCCGGTCGGAAAGAAAGGCCCACCACCACATTGCGGGTCCAAGCTAGCACCGAGTTGGAGCAACAGCGTAATCAGATGGAAGGTGATTCGGCGCCATTGCGGGGTGACGTCGCCTCATTCACATTGGCGACAACAAAGCGGGGCAAGTGACAGGCAGACATCACATCCACCCAAAAGGGAATATTATCCAGGTTTTATTGACATTTGAACAGCGCACCAACAAGGGTAATACATTAGACACTACAACATCCAGAAGGCCGTATGTTCGGCCACGCCCATCTAGGCAGGTGTTACTGATTTAATTGTGCAGCAGCACTAGCGCTTCTCATCTTGTACAACCAACATGCCACTGAAGAAGGGATTTTGCCTTTCCCGAAACGCATCTGGCATTCATTTTGAGATGTGTTTTCCAGTCTAAGTTGGTTGCCTGCATGCCGCCAATAAATTAAGTGAAGAACTGTCTTCCAGTGGCCATTCTTGAAAGGGGTATCCTGCACTGTGTGATGTTTTACCGGCTGTTCCTGGTCGGAAAGAAAGGCCCATCGCCACATTGCAATTCCAAGCTCGCACCGAGTTGGAGCAACAGCGTAATCGGATGGAAGGTGATTCAGCGTCATTGCGGGATGGCATCGCCTCATTCACATTGGCGACAAGAAAGCGGGGCAAGTGACTGGCAGACCTCACATCCACCCACAAGGGAATATTATCCAGGTTTTATTAACATATGAAGAGCGTGCCCACAATGGTAATACATTAGATACTACAACATCCAGAAGGCCGTATGTTCGGCTATGCCCATCGAGGCAGGTGTTACTGATTTAATTGTGCAGCAGCACTAGCGCTTCTCATCTTGTACAACCAACATGCCACTAAAGAAGGATTTTGCCTTTCCCGAAACGCATCTGGCATTCATTTTGAGATGTGTTTTCCAGTCTAAGTTGGTTGCCTGCATGACGCCTATAAATTAAGTGAAGTACTGTCTTCCAGTGGCCATTCTTGAAAGGGGTATCCTGCACTGTGTGATGTTTTACCGGCTGTTCCGGTCGGAAAGAAAGGCCCACCGCCACATTCCGGGTCCAAGCTAGCATCGAGTTGGAGCAACAGCATAATCGGATGGAAGGTGATTTGGTGCCATTGCGGGGTGGCGTCGCCTCATTCACATTGGCGACAACAAAGTGGGGCAAGTGACTGGCAGACATCACATTCAGCCACAAGGGAATATTATCCAGGTTTTACTGACATTTGAACAGCGCGCCCACAAGGGTAATACATTAGACACTACAACATCCAGAAGGCCGTATGTTCGGCCACGCCCATCGAGGCAGGTGTTACTGATTTAATTGTGCAGCAGCACTAGCGCTTCTCATCTTGTACAACCAACATGCCACTGAAGAAGGGATTTTGCCTTTCCCGAAACACATCTGGCATTCATTTTGAGATGTGTTTTCCAGTCTAAGTTGGTTGCCTGCATGTCGTCAATAAATTAAGTGAAGTACTGGCTTCCAGTGGCCATTCTTGAAAGGGGTATCATGCACTGTGTGATGTTTTACCGGCTGTTCCTGGTCAGAAAGAAAGGCCCATCGCCACATTGCGGGTCCAAGCTAGCACCGAGTTGGAGCAACAGCGTAATCGGATGGAAGGTGATTCAGCGCCATTGCGGGGTGGCATCGCGTCATTCACATTTGCGACAACAAAGCGGGGCAAGTGACTGGCAGACCTCACATCCACCCACAAGGGAATATTATCCAGGTTTTATTGACATTTGAACAGCGCGCCCACAAGGGTAATACATTAGACACTACAACATCCAGAAGGCCGTATGTTCGGCCACGCCCATCGAGGCAGGTGTTACTGATTTAATTGTGCAGCAGCACTAGTGCTTCTCACCTTGTACAACCAACATGCCACTGAAGAAGGGATTTTGCCTCCCCAGAAACTCGTCTGGCATTCATTTTGAGATGTGTTTTCCTGTCTAAGTTGGTTGCCTGCATACCGCCAATAAATTAAGTGAAGTACTGTCTTCCAGTGGCCATTCTTAAAAGGGGTATCCTGCACTGTGTGATGTTTTACCGGCTGTTCCCGGTCGGAAAGAAAGGCCCACCGCCACATTGCGGGTCCAAGCTAACACTGAGTTGGAGCAACAGCGTAATCAGATTAAAGGTGATTCGGGGCCATTGCGGGGTGGCGTCGCCTCATTCACATTGGCGACAATAAAGCGGGGCAAGTGACTGGCAGACCTCACATCCACCCACAAGGGAATATTATCCAGGTTTTATTGACATTTGAACAGCACGCCCACAAGGGTAATACATTAGACACTACAACATCCAGAAGGCCGTATGTTCGGCCACGCCCATCGAGGCAGGTGGTACTGATTTAATTGTGCAGCAGCACTAGCGCTTCTCATCTTGTACAACCAACATGCCACTGAAGAAGGGATTTTGCCTTTCCCGAAACACATCTGGCATTCATTTTGAGATGTGTTTACCTGTCTAAGTTGGTTGCCTGCATGTCCCCAATAAATTAAGTGAAGTACTGGCTTCCAGTGGCCATTCTTGAAAGGGGTATCCTGCACTGTGTGATGTTTTACCAGCTGTTCCTGGTCGGAAAGAAAGGCCCATCGCCACATTGCGGGTCCAAGCTAGCACCGAGTTGGAGCAACAGCGTAATCGGATGGAAGGTGATTCAGCGCCATTGCGGGGTGGCATAGTGTCATTCACTTTGGCGACAACAAAGCGGGGAAAGTGACTGGCAGACCTCACATCCACCCACAAGGGAATATTATCCAGGTTTTATTGACAATTGAACTTCGCGCCCACAAGGGTAATACATTAGACACTACAAAATCCAGAAGGCCGTATGTTCGGCCACGCCCATCGAGGCAGGTGTTAATGATTTACTTGTGCAGCAGCACTAGCGCTTCTCACCTTGTACAACCAACATGCCACTGAAGAAGGGATTTTGCCTCCCCAGAAACTCGTCTGGCATTCATTTTGAGATGTGTTTTCCTGTCTAAGTTGGTTGCCTGCATGCCGCCAATAAATTAAGTGAAGTACTGTCTTCCAGTGGCCATTCTTGAAAGGGGTATGCTGCACTGTGTGATGTTTTACCAGCTGTTCCCGGTCGGGAAGTAAGGCCCACCACCACAATGCGGGTCCAAGCTAGCACCGAGTTGGAGCAACAGCGTAATCGGATGGATGGTGATTCGGCGCCATTGCGGGGTGTCGTCGCCTCATTCACAATGGCGACAACAAAGTGGGGCAAGTGACTGGCAGACCTCACATCCAACCACAAGGGAATAATATCCAGGTTTTAGTGACATTAGAACAGTGAGCCCACAAGGGTAATACATTAGACACTACAACATCCAGATGGCCGTATGTTCGGCCACGCCCATCGAGGCAGTTGTTACTGATTTATTGTACAGCAGCACTAGCGCTTCTCATCGTGTACAACCAACATGCTAATGAAGAAGGGATTTTGCCTTTCTTGAAATGCGTCTGGCATTCATTTTGAGATGTGTTTTCCTGTCTAGGTTGGTTGCCTGCATGCTGCCAATAAATTAAGGAAAGTACTGTCTTCCAGTGGCCATTCTTGAAAGGGGTATCCTGCACTGTATGATGTTTTGCCGGCTGTTCCCGCTCAGAAAGAAAGGCCCACAGCCACATTGTGGGTCCAAGCTAGCACCGAGTTGGAACAACAGCGTAATTGGATGGAAGTTGATTCGGCGCCATTGCGGGGTGGCGTCGCCTCATTCACATTGGCGACAACAAAGCGGGGCAAGTGACTGGCTGACCTCACATCCACCCAAAAGGGAATATTATCCAGGTTTTATTAACATATGAAGAGCGTGCCCACAAGGGTAATACATTAGACACTACAACATCCAGAAGGCCGTATGTTCGGCTACGCCCATCGTGGCAGGTGTTACTGATTTAATTGTGCAGCAGCACTAGCGCTTCTCATCTTGTACAACTAACATGCCACTAAAGAAGGATTTTGCCTTTCCCGAAACGCATCTGGCATTCATTTTGAGATGTGTTTTCCAGTCTAAGTTGGTTGCCTGCATGCCGCCTATAAATTAAGTGAAGTACTGTCTTCCAGTGGCCATTCTTGAAAGGGGTATCCTGCACTGTGTGATGTTTTACCGGCTGTTCCGGTCGGAAAGAAAGGCCCACCGCCACATTCCGGGTCCAAGCTAGCACCGAGTTGGAGCAACAGCGTAATCAGATGGAAGGTGATTCGGCGCCATTGCGGGGTGACGTCGCCTCATTCACATTGGCGACAACAAAGCGGGGCAAGTGACAGGCAGACATCACATCCACCCAAAAGGGAATATTATCCAGGTTTTATTGACATTTGAACAGCGCTCCAACAAGGGTAATACATTAGACACTACAACATCCAGAAGGCCGTATGTTCGGCCACGCCCATCTAGGCAGGTGTTACTGATTTAATTGTGCAGCAGCACTAGCGCTTCTCATCTTGTACAACCAACATGCCACTGAAGAAGGGATTTTGCCTTTCCCGAAACGCATCTGGCATTCATTTTGAGATGTGTTTTCCAGTCTAAGTTGGTTGCCTGCATGCCGCCAATAAATTAAGTGAAGAACTGTCTTCCAGTGGCCATTCTTGAAAGGGGTATCCTGCACTGTGTGATGTTTTACCGGCTGTTCCTGGTCGGAAAGAAAGGCCCATCGCCACATTGCAATTCCAAGCTCGCACCGAGTTGGAGCAACAGCGTAATCGGATGGAAGGTGATTCAGCGTCATTGCGGGATGGCTTCGCCTCATTCACATTGGCGACAACAAAGCGGGGCAAGTGACTGGCAGACCTCACATCCACCCACAAGGGAATATTATCCAGGTTTTATTAACATATGAAGAGCGTGCCCACAAGGGTAATACATTAGATACTACAACATCCAGAAGGCCGTATGTTCGGCTATGCCCATCGAGGCAGGTGTTACTGATTTAATTGTGCAGCAGCAAAGCGCTTCTCATCTTGTACAACCAACATGCCACTAAAGAAGGATTTTGCCTTTCCCGAAACGCATCTGGCATTCATTTTGAGATGTGTTTTCCAGTCTAAGTTGGTTGCCTGCATGCCGCCTATAAATTAAGTGAAGTACTGTCTTCCAGTGGCCATTCTTGAAAGGGGTATCCTGCACTGTGTGATGTTTTACCGGCTGTTCCGGTCGGAAAGAAAGGCCCACCGCCACATTCCGGGTCCAAGCTAGCACCGAGTTGGAGCAACAGCATAATCGGATGGAAGGTGATTTGGTGCCATTGCGGGGTGGCGTCGCCTCATTCACATTGGCGACAACAAAGTGGGGCAAGTGACTGGCAGACATCACATCCACCCACAAGGGAATATTATCCAGGTTTTATTGACATTTAAACAGCGCGCCCACAAGGGTAATACATTAGACACTACAACATCCAGAAGGCCGTATGTTCGGCCATGCCCATCGAGGCAGGTGTTACTTATTTAATTGTGCAGCAGCACTAGCGCTTCTCATCTTGTACAACCAACATGCCACTGAAGAAGGTATTTTGCCTTTCCCGAAACGCATCTGGCATTTATTTTGAGATGTGTTTTCCAGTCTAAGTTGGTTGCCTGCATGCCGCCAATAAATTAAGTGAAGTACTGTCTTCCAGTGGCCATCCTTGAAAGGGGTATCCTGCACTGTGTGATGTTTTACCGGCTGTTCCTGGTCGGAAAGAAAGGCCCATCGCCACATTGCAATTCCAAGCTCGCACCGAGTTGGAGCAACAGCGTAATCGGATGGAAGGTGATTCAGCGTCATTGCGGGATGGCTTCGCCTCATTCACATTGGCGACAACAAAGCGGGGCAAGTGACTGGCAGACCTCACATCCACCCACAAGGGAATATTATCCAGGTTTTATTAACATATGAAGAGCGTGCCCACAAGGGTAATACATTAGATACTACAACATCCAGAAGGCCGTATGTTCGGCTATGCCCATCGAGGCAGGTGTTACTGATTTAATTGTGCAGCAGCAAAGCGCTTCTCATCTTGTACAACCAACATGCCACTAAAGAAGGATTTTGCCTTTCCCGAAACGCATCTGGCATTCATTTTGAGATGTGTTTTCCAGTCTAAGTTGGTTGCCTGCATGCCGCCTATAAATTAAGTGAAGTACTGTCTTCCAGTGGCCATTCTTGAAAGGGGTATCCTGCACTGTGTGATGTTTTACCGGCTGTTCCGGTCGGAAAGAAAGGCCCACCGCCACATTCCGGGTCCAAGCTAGCACCGAGTTGGAGCAACAGCATAATCGGATGGAAGGTGATTTGGTGCCATTGCGGGGTGGCGTCGCCTCATTCACATTGGCGACAACAAAGTGGGGCAAGTGACTGGCAGACATCACATCCACCCACAAGGGAATATTATCCAGGTTTTATTGACATTTAAACAGCGCGCCCACAAGGGTAATACATTAGACACTACAACATCCAGAAGGCCGTATGTTCGGCCATGCCCATCGAGGCAGGTGTTACTTATTTAATTGTGCAGCAGCACTAGCGCTTCTCATCTTGTACAACCAACATGCCACTGAAGAAGGTATTTTGCCTTTCCCGAAACGCATCTGGCATTTATTTTGAGATGTGTTTTCCAGTCTAAGTTGGTTGCCTGCATGCCGCCAATAAATTAAGTGAAGTACTGTCTTCCAGTGGCCATCCTTGAAAGGGGTATCCTGCACTGTGTGATGTTTTACCGGCTGTTCCTGGTCAGAAAGAAAGGCCCATCACCACATTGCGAGTCCAAGCTAGCACCAAATTGGAGCAACAGCGTAATCGGATGGAAGGTGATTCAGCGTCATTGCGGGGTGGCATCGCCTCATTCACATTGGCGACAACAAAGCGGGGCAAGTGACTGGCAGACCTCACATCCACCCACAAGGGAATATTATCCAGGTTTTATTGACATTTGAACAGCGCGCGCACAAGGGTAATACATTAGACACTACAACATCTAGAAGGCCATATGTTCGGCCACGCCCATCGAGGCAGGTGTTACTGATTTAATTGTGCAGCAGTACTAGTGCTTCTCATATTGTACAACCAACATGCCACTGAAGAAGGGATTTTGCCGTTCCCGAAATGCCTCTGGCATTTATTTTGAGATGTGTTTTCCTGTCTAAGTTGGTTGCCTGCATGCCGCCAATAAATTCAGTGAAGTATTGTCTTCCAGTGGCCATTCTTGAAAGGGGTATCCTGCACTGTGTGATGTTTTACGGGCTGTTCCCGGTCGGAAAGAAAGGCCCACCACCACATTGCAGGTCCAAGCTAGCACCTTGTTTGAGCAACAGCGTAATCGGATGGAAGGTGATTCGGCGCCATTGCGGGGTGGCGTCGCCTCATTCACATTGGCGACAACAAAGCGGGGAAAGTGACTGGCAGACCTCACATCCACCCACAAGGGAATATTATCCAGGTTTTATTGACATTTGAACAGCGCGCCCAAAAGGGCAATACATCAGACACCACAACATCCAGAAGGCCGTATGTTCGGCCACGCCCATCGAGGCAGGTGTTACTGATTTAATTGTGCAGCAGCACTAGCGCTTCTCATCTTGTACAACCAACATGCCACTGAAGAAGGGATTTTACCTTTCCCGAAACGCGTCTGGCATTCATTTTGAGGTGTGTTTTCCTGTCTAAGTTAGTAGCCTGCATGCCCCCAATAAGTTAAGTGAAGTACTGTTTTCCAGTGGTCATTCTTGAAAGGGGTATCCTGCACTGTGTGATGCTTTACCGTCTGTTCCCGGTCGGAAAGAAAGGCCCACCACCACATTGCGGGTCCAAGCTAGCACCGAGTTGGAGCAACAGCGTAATCAGATGGAAGGTGATTCGGCGCCATTGCGGGGTGACGTCGCCTCATTCACATTGGCGACAACAAAGCGGGGCAAGTGACAGGCAGACATCACATCCACCCAAAAGGGAATATTATCCAGGTTTTATTGACATTTGAACAGCGCGCCAACAAGGGTAATACATTAGACACTACAACATCCAGAAGGCCGTATGTTCGGCCACGCCCATCGAGGCAGGTGTTACTGATTTAATTGTGCAGCAGCACTAGCGCTTCTCATCTTGTACAACCAACATGCCACTGAAGAAGGGATTTTGCCTTTCCCGAAACGCATCTGGCATTCATTTTGAGATGTGTTTTCCAGTCTAAGTTGGTTGCCTGCATGCCGCCAATAAATTAAGTGAAGAACTGTCTTCCAGTGGCCATTCTTGAAAGGGGTATCCTGCACTGTGTGATGTTTTACCGGCTGTTCCTGGTTGGAAAGAAAGGCCCATCGCCACATTGCAAGTCCAAGCTAGCACCGAGTTGGAGCAACAGCGTAATCGGGTGGAAGGTGATTCGGCGCCATTGCGGGGTGGCGCCGCCTCATTCACATTGGCGACAACAAAGCGGGGCAAGTGACTGGCAGACCTCACATCCACCCACAAGGGAATATTATCCAGATTTTATTGACATTTGAACAGCGCGCCACAAGGGTAATACATTAGACACTACAACATCTAGAAGGCCATATGTTCGGCCACGCCCATCGAGGCAGGTGTTACTGATTTAATTGTGCAGCAGTACTAGCGCTTCTCATCTTGTACAACCAACATGCCACTGAAGAAGGGATTTTGCCGTTCCCGAAATGCGTCTGGCATTTATTTTGAGATGTGTTTTCCTGTCTAAGTTGGTTGCCTGCATGCCGCCAATAAATTAAGTGAAGTACTGTCTTCCAGTGGCCATTCTTGAAAGAGGTATCCTGCACTGTGTGATGTTTTAAGGGTAGTTCCCGGTCGGAAAGAAAGGCCCACCGCCAAATTGCGAGTCCAAGCTAGCACCAAGTTGGAGCAACAGCGTAATCGGATGGAAGGTGATTCGGCGCCATTGCGGGGTGGCGTCGCCTCATTCACATTGGCGACAACAAAGCGGGGCAAGTGACTGGCTGACCTCACATCCACCCAAAAGGGAATATTATCCAGGTTTTATTAACATATGAAGAGCGTGCCCACAAGGGTAATACATTAGACACTACAACATCCAGAAGTCCGTATGTTCGGCTACGCCCATCGTGGCAGGTGTTACTGATTTAATTGTGCAGCAGCACTAGCGCTTCTCATCTTGTACAACTAACATGCCACTAAAGAAGGATTTTGCCTTTCCCGAAACGCATCTGGCATTCATTTTGAGATGTGTTTTCCAGTCTAAGTTGGTTGCCTGCATGCCGCCTATAAATTAAGTGAAGTACTGTCTTCCAGTGGCCATTCTTGAAAGGGGTATC
Source organism: Lissotriton vulgaris (assembly GCF_964263255.1). Lineage (NCBI taxonomy): Eukaryota > Metazoa > Chordata > Amphibia > Caudata > Salamandridae > Lissotriton > Lissotriton vulgaris. The sequence continues at coordinate 644,970,629 of NC_141691.1, read as the reverse complement.
CTGCACTGTGTGATGTTTTACCGGCTGTTCCGGTCGGAAAGAAAGGCCCACCGCCACATTCCGGGTCCAAGCTAGCACCGAGTTGGAGCAACAGCGTAATTGGATGGAAGGTGATTCGGCGCCATTGCGGGGTGGAGTCGCCTCATTCACATTGGCGACAACAAAGCGGGGCAAGTGACTGGCAGACATCACATCCACCCACAAGGGAATATTATCCAGGTTTTATTGACATTTGAACAGCGCGCCCACAAGGGTAATGCATTAGACACTACAACATCCAGAAGGCAGTATGTTCGGCCACGCCCATCGAGGCAGGTGTTACTGATTTAATTGTGCAGCAGCACTAGCGCTTCTCATCTTGTACAACCAACATGCCACTGAGAAGGGATTTTGCCTTTCCCGAAACGCATCTGGCATTCATTTTGAGATGTGTTTTCCAGTCTAAGTTGGTTGCCTGCATGCCGCCAATAAATTAAGTGAAGTACTGTCTTCCAGTGGCCATCCTTGAAAGGGGTATCCTGCACTGTGTGATGTTTTACCGGCTGTTGCTGGTCGGAAAGAAAGGCCCATCGCCACATTGCGAGGCCAAGCTAGCACCGAGTTGGAGCAACAGCGTAATCGGATGGAAGGTGATTCAGCGTCATTGCGGTGTGGCATCGCCTCATTCACATTGGCGACAACAAAGCGGGGCAAGTGACTGGCAGACCTCACATCCACCCACAAGGGAATATTATCCAGGTTTTATTGACATTTGAACAGCGCGCCCACAAGGGTAATACATTAGACACTACAACATCTAGAAGGCCATATGTTCGGCCACGCCCATCGAGGCAGGTGTTACTGATTTAATTGTGCAGCAGTACTAGCGCTTCTCATCTTGTACAACCAACATGCCACTGAAGAAGGGATTTTGCCGTTCCCGAAATGCATCTGGCATTTATTTTGAGATGTGTTTTCCTGTCTAAGTTGGTTGCCTGCATGCCGCCAATAAATTAAGTGAAGTACTGTCTTCCAGTGGCCATTCTTGAAAGAGGTATCCTGCACTGTGTGATGTTTTAAGGGTTGTTCCCGGTCGGAAAGAAAGGACCACCGCCAAATTGCGAGTCCAAGCTAGCACCAAGTTGGAGCAACAGCGTAATCGGATGGAAGGTTATTCGGCGCCATTGCGGGGTGGCGTCGCCTCATTCACATTGGCGACAACAAAGCGGGGCAAGTGACTGGCTGACCTCACACCCACCCACAAGGGAATATTATCCAGGTTTTATTGACATTTGAACAGCGCGCCCACAAGGGTAATACATTAGACACTACAACATCCAGAAGGCCGTATGTTCGGCCACGCCCATCGAGGCAGGTGTTACTGATTTAATTGTGCAGCAGCACTAGCGCTTCTCATCTTGTACAACCAACATGCCACTGAAGAAGGGATTTTGCCTTTCCCGAAACGCGTCTGGCATTCATTTTGAGATATGTTTTCCTGTCGAAGTTAGTAGCCTGCATGCCGCCAATAAATTAAGTGAAGTACTGTTTTCCAGTGGCCATTCTTGAAAGGGGTATCCTGCACTGTGTGATGCTTTACCGACTATTCCCGGTCGGAAAGAAAGGCCCACCGCCACATTGCGGGTCCAAGCTAGCACCGAGTTGGAGCAACAGCGTAATCGGATGGAAGGTGATTCGGCGCCATTGCGGGGTGGCGTCGCCTCATTCACATTGGCGACAACAAAGCGGGGCAAGTGACTGGCAGACATCACATTCACCCACAAGGGAATATTATCCAGGTTTTATTGACATTTGAACAGCGCGCCCACAAGGGTAATACATTAGACACTACAACATCCAGAAGGCCGTATGTTCGGCCACGCCCATCGAGGCAGGTGTTACTGATTTAATTGTGCAGCAGCACTAGCGCTTCTCATCTTGTACAACCAACATGCCACTGAAGAAGGGATTTTGCCTTTCCCGAAACACATCTGGCATTCATTTTGAGATGTGTTTTCCAGTCTAAGTTGGTTGCCTGCATGTCGTCAATAAATTAAGTGAAATACTGGCTTCCAGTGGCCATTCTTGAAAGGGGTATCATGCACTGTGTGATGTTTTACCGGCTGTTCCTGGTCGGAAAGAAAGGCCCATCGCCACATTGCGGGTCCAAGCTAGCACCGAGTTGGAGCAACAGCGTAATCGGATGGAAGGTGATTCAGCGCCATTGTGGGGTGGCATCGCGTCATTCACATTTGCGACAACAAAGCGGGGCAAGTGACTGGCAGACCTCACATCCACCCACAAGGGAATATTATCCAGGTTTTATTGACATTTGAACAGCGCGCCCACAAGGGTAATACATTAGACACTACAACATCCAGAAGGCCGTATGTTCGGCCACGCCCATCGAGGCAGGTGTTACTGATTTAATTGTGCAGCAGCACTAGTGCTTCTCACCTTGTACAACCAACATGCCACTGAAGAAGGGATTTTGCCTCCCCAGAAACTCGTCTGGCATTCATTTTGAGATGTGTTTTCCTGTCTAAGTTGGTTGCCTGCATACCGCCAATAAATTAAGTGAAGTACTGTCTTCCAGTGGCCATTCTTAAAAGGGGTATCCTGCACTGTGTGATGTTTTACCGGCTGTTCCCGGTCGGAAAGAAAGGCCCACCGCCACATTGCGGGTCCAAGCTAACACTGAGTTGGAGCAACAGCGTAATCAGATTAAAGGTGATTCGGGGCCATTGCGGGGTGGCGTCGCCTCATTCACATTGGCGACAATAAAACGGGGCAAGTGACTGGCAGACCTCACATCCACCCACAAGGGAATATTATCCAGGTTTTATTGACAATTGAACAGCGCGCCCACAAGGGTAATACATTAGACACTACAACATCCAGAAGGCCGTATGTTCGGCCACGCCCATCGAGGCAGGTGGTACTGATTTAATTGTGCAGCAGCACTAGCGCTTCTCATCTTGTACAACCAACATGCCACTGAAGAAGGGATTTTGCCTTTCCCGAAACACATCTGGCATTCATTTTGAGATGTGTTTTCCTGTCTAAGTTGGTTGCCTGCATGTCCCCAATAAATTAAGTGAAGTACTGGCTTCCAGTGGCCATTCTTGAAAGGGGTATCCTGCACTGTGTGATGTTTTACCAGCTGTTCCTGGTCGGAAAGAAAGGCCCATCGCCACATTGCGGGTCCAAGCTAGCACCGAGTTGGAGCAACAGCGTAATCGGATGGAAGGTGATTCAGCGCCATTGCGGGGTGGCATAGTGTCATTCACTTTGGCGACAACAAAGCGGGGAAAGTGACTGGCAGACCTCACATCCACCCACAAGGGAATATTATCCAGGTTTTATTGACAATTGAACTTCGCGCCCACAAGGGTAATACATTAGACACTACAAAATCCAGAAGGCCGTATGTTCGGCCACGCCCATCGAGGCAGGTGTTAATGATTTAATTGTGCAGCAGCACTAGCGCTTCTCACCTTGTACAACCAACATGCCACTGAAGAAGGGATTTTGCCTCCCCAGAAACTCGTCTGGCATTCATTTTGAGATGTGTTTTCCTGTCTAAGTTGGTTGCCTGCATGCCGCCAATAAATTAAGTGAAGTACTGTCTTCCAGTGGCCATTCTTGAAAGGGGTATGCTGCACTGTGTGATGTTTTACCGGCTGTTCCCGGTCGGGAAGTAAGGCCCACCACCACAATGCGGGTCCAAGCTAGCACCGAGTTGGAGCAACAGCGTAATCGGATGGATGGTGATTCGGCGCCATTGCGGGGTGTCGTTGCCTCATTCACATTGGCGACAACAAAGTGGGGCAAGTGACTGGCAGACCTCACATCCAACCACAAGGGAATAATATCCAGGTTTTAGTGACATTAGAACAGTGAGCCCACAAGGGTAATACATTAGACACTACAACATCCAGATGGCCGTATGTTCGGCCACGCCCATCGAGGCAGTTGTTACTGATTTATTGTACAGCAGCACTAGCGCTTCTCATCGTGTACAACCAACATGCTAATGAAGAAGGGATTTTGCCTTTCTTGAAATGCGTCTGGCATTCATTTTGAGATGTGTTTTCCTGTCTAGGTTGGTTGCCTGCATGCTGCCAATAAATTAAGGAAAGTACTGTCTTCCAGTGGCCATTCTTGAAAGGGGTATCCTGCACTGTATGATGTTTTGCCGGCTGTTCCCGCTCAGAAAGAAAGGCCCACAGCCACATTGTGGGTCCAAGCTAGCACCGAGTTGGAACAACAGCGTAATTGGATGGAAGTTGATTCGGCGCCATTGCGGGGTGGCGTAGCCTCATTCACATTGGCGACAACAAAGCGGGGCAAGTGACTGGCTGACCTCACATCCACCCAAAAGGGAATATTATCCAGGTTTTATTAACATATGAAGAGCGTGCCCACAAGGGTAATACATTAGACACTACAACATCCAGAAGGCCGTATGTTCGGCTACGCCCATCGTGGCAGGTGTTACTGATTTAATTGTGCAGCAGCACTAGCGCTTCTCATCTTGTACAACTAACATGCCACTAAAGAAGGATTTTGCCTTTCCCGAAACGCATCTGGCATTCATTTTGAGATGTGTTTTCCAGTCTAAGTTGGTTGCCTGCATGCCGCCTATAAATTAAGTGAAGTACTGTCTTCCAGTGGCCATTCTTGAAAGGGGTATCCTGCACTGTGTGATGTTTTACCGGCTGTTCCGGTCGGAAAGAAAGGCCCACCGCCACATTCCGGGTCCAAGCTAGCACCGAGTTGGAGCAACAGCGTAATTGGATGGAAGGTGATTCGGCGCCATTGCGGGGTGGAGTTGCCTCATTCACATTGGCGACAACAAAGCGGGGCAAGTGACTGGCAGACATCACATCCACCCACAAGGGAATATTATCCAGGTTTTATTGACATTTGAACAGCGCGCCCACAAGGGTAATACATTAGACACTACAACATCCAGAAGGCAGTATGTTCGGCCACGCCCATCGAGGCAGGTGTTACTGATTTAATTGTGCAGCAGCACTAGCGCTTCTCATCTTGTACAACCAACATGCCACTGAAGAAGGGATTTTGCCTTTCCCGAAACGCATCTGGCATTCATTTTGAGATGTGTTTTCCAGTCTAAGTTGGTTGCCTGCAGGCCGCCAATAAATTAAGTGAAGTACTGTCTTCCAGTGGCCATCCTTGAAAGGGGTATCCTGCACTGTGTGATGTTTTACCGGCTGTTCCTGGTCGGAAAGAAAGGCCCATCGCCACATTGCGAGGCCAAGCTAGCACCGAGTTGGAGCAACAGTGTAATCGGATGGAAGGTGATTCAGCGTCATTGCGGGGTGGCATCGCCTCATTCACATTGGCGACAACAAAGCGGGGCAAGTGACTGGCAGACCTCACATCCACCCACAAGGGAATATTATCCAGGTTTTATTGACATTTGAACAGCGCGCCCACAAGGGTAATACATTAGACACTACAACATCTAGAAGGCCATATGTTCGGCCACGCCCATCGAGGCAGGTGTTACTGATTTAATTGTGCAGCAGTACTAGCGCTTCTCATCTTGTACAACCAACATGCCACTGAAGAAGGGATTTTGCCGTTCCCGAAATGCGTCTGGCATTTATTTTGAGATGTGTTTTCCTGTCTAAGTTGGTTGCCTGCATGCCACCAATAAATTAAGTGAAGTACTGTCTTCCAGTGGCCATTCTTGAAAGAGGTATCCTGCACTGTGTGATGTTTTAAGGGTTGTTCCCGGTCGGAAAGAAAGGCCCACCGCCAAATTGCGAGTCCAAGCTAGCACCAAGTTGGAGCAACAGCGTAATCGGATGGAAGGTTATTCGGCGCCATTGCGGGGTGGCGTCGCCTCATTCACATTGGCGACAACAAAGCGGGGCAAGTGACTGGCTGACCTCACACCCACCCACAAGGGAATATTATCCAGGTTTTATTAACATATGAAGAGCGTGCCCACAAGGGTAATACATTAGACACTACAACATCCAGAAGGCCGTATGTTCAGCTACGCCCATCGAGGCAGGTGTTACTGATTTAATTGTGCAGGAGCACTAGCGCTTCTCATCTTGTACAACCAACATGCCACTAAAGAAGGATTTTGCCTTTCCCGAAACGCATCTGTCATTCATTTTGAGATGTGTTTTCCAGTCTAAGTTGGTTGCCTGCATGCCGCCTATAAATTAAGTGAAGTACTGTCTTCCAGTGGCCATTCTTGAAAGGGGTATCCTGCACTGTGTGATGTTTTACCAGCTGTTCCGGTCGGAAAGAAAGGCCCACCGCCATATTCCGGGTCCAAGCGAGCACCGAGTTGGAGCAACAGCATAATCGGATGGAAGGTGATTTGGTGCCATTGCGGGGTGGCGTCGCCTCATTCACATTGGCGATAACAAAGCGGGGCAAGTGACTGGCAGACATCACATCCACCCACAAGGGAATATTATCCAGGTTTTATTGACATTTGAACAGCGCGCCCACAAGGGTAATACATTAGACACTACAACATCCAGAAGGCCGTATGTTCGGCCACGCCCATCGAGGCAGGTGTTACTGATTTAATTGTGCAGCAGCACTAGCGCTTCTCATCTTGTACAACCAACATGCCACTGAAGAAGGGATTTTGCCTTTCCCGAAACGCGTCTGGCATTCATTTTGAGATATGTTTTCCTGTCGAAGTTAGTAGCCTGCATGCCGCCAATAAATTAAGTGAAGTACTGTTTTCCAGTGGCCATTCTTGAAAGGGGTATCCTGCACTGTGTGATGCTTTACCGACTGTTCCCGGTCGGAAAGAAAGGCCCACCGCCACATTGCGGGTCCAAGCTAGCACCGAGTTGGAGCAACAGCGTAATCGGATGGAAGGTGATTCGGCGCCATTGCGGGGTGGCGTCGCCTCATTCACATTGGCGACAACAAAGCGGGGCAAGTGACTGGCAGACATCACATTCACCCACAAGGGAATATTATCCAGGTTTTATTGACATTTGAACAGCGCGCCCACAAGGGTAATACATTAGACACTACAACATCCAGAAGGCCGTATGTTCGGCCACGCCCATCGAGGCAGGTGTTACTGATTTAATTGTGCAGCAGCACTAGCGCTTCTCATCTTGTACAACCAACATGCCACTGAAGAAGGGATTTTGCCTTTCCCGAAACACATCTGGCATTCATTTTGAGATGTGTTTTCCAGTGTTAGTTGGTTGCCTGCATGTCGTCAATAAATTAAGTGAAGTACTGGCTTCCAGTGGCCATTCTTGAAAGGGGTATCATGCACTGTGTGATGTTTTACCGGCTGTTCCTGGTCGGAAAGAAAGGCCCATCGCCACATTGCGGGTCCAAGCTAGCACCGAGTTGGAGCAACAGCGTAATCGGATGGAAGGTGATTCAGCGCCATTGCGGGGTGGCATCGCGTCATTCACATTTGCGACAACAAAGCGGGGCAAGTGACTGGCAGACCTCACATCCACCCACAAGGGAATATTATCCAGGTTTTATTGACATTTGAACAGCGCGCCCACAAGGGTAATACATTAGACACTACAACATCCAGAAGGCCGTATGTTCGGCCACGCCCATCGAGGCAGGTGTTACTGATTTAATTGTGCAGCAGCACTAGTGCTTGTCACCTTGTACAACCAACATGCCACTGAAGAAGGGATTTTGCCTCCCCAGAAACTCGTCTGGCATTCATTTTGAGATGTGTTTTCCTGTCTAAGTTGGTTGCCTGCATACCGCCAATAAATTAAGTGAAGTACTGTCTTCCAGTGGCCATTCTTAAAAGGGGTATCCTGCACTTTGTGATGTTTTACCGGCTGTTCCCGGTCAGAAAGGCCCACTGCCACATTGCGGGTCCAAGCTAGCACTGAGTTGGAGCAACAGCGTAATCAGATTGAAGGTGATTCGGGGCCATTGCGGGGTGGCGTCGCCTCATTCACATTGGTGACAATAAAGCGGGGCAAGTGACTGGCAGACCTCACATCCACCCACAAGGGAATATTATCCAGGTTTTATTGACATTTGAACAGCGCGCCCACAAGGGTAATACATTAGATACTACAACATCCAGAAGGCCGTATGTTCGGCCACGCCCATCGAGGCAGGTGGTACTGATTTAATTGTGCAGCAGCACTAGCGCTTCTCATCTTGTACAACCAACATGCCACTGAAGAAGGGATTTTGCCTTTCCCGAAACACATCTGGCATTCATTTTGAGATGTGTTTTCCTGTCTAAGTTGGTTGCCTGCATGTCGCCAATAAATTAAGTGAAGTACTGGCTTCCAGTGGCCATTCTTGAAAGGGGTATCCTGCACTGTGTGATGTTTTACCAGCTGTTCCTGGTCGGAAAGAAAGGCCCATCGCCACATTGCGGGTCCAAGCTAGCACCGAGTTGGAGCAACAGCGTAATCGGATGGAAGGTGATTCAGCGCCATTGCGGGGTGGCATAGTGTCATTCACTTTGGCGACAACAAAGCGGGGAAAGTGACTGGCAGACCTCACATCCACCCACAAGGGAATATTATCCAGGTTTTATTGACATTTGAACTTCGTGCCCACAAGGGTAATACATTAGACACTACAACATCTAGAAGGCCGTATGTTCGGCCACGCCCATCGAGGCAGTTGTTAATGATTTAATTGTGCAGCAGCACTAGCGCTTCTCACCTTGTACAACCAACATGCCACTGAAGAAGGGATTTTGCCTCCCCCGAAACTCGTCTGGCATTTATTTTGAGATGTGTTTTCCTGTCTAAGTTGGTTGCCTGCATGCCGCCAATAAATTAAGTGAAGTACTGTCTTCCAGTGGCCATTCTTGAAAGAGGTATCCTGCACTGTGTGATGTTTTAAGGGTTGTTCCCGGTCGGAAAGAAAGGCCCACCGCCAAATTGCGAGTCCAAGCTAGCACCAAGTTGGAGCAACAGCTTAATCGGATGGAAGGTTATTCGGCGCCATTGCGGGGTGGCGTCGCCTCATTCACATTGGCGACAACAAAGCGGGGCAAGTGACTGGCTGACCTCACACCCACCCACAAGGGAATATTATCCAGGTTTTATTAACATATGAAGAGCGTGCCCACAAGGGTAATACATTAGACACTACAACATCCAGAAGGCCGTATGTTCAGCTACGCCCATCGAGGCAGGTGTTACTGATTTAATTGTGCAGCAGCACTAGCGCTTCTCATCTTGTACAACTAACATGCCACTAAAGAAGGATTTTGCCTTTCCCGAAACGCATCTGTCATTCATTTTGAGATGTGTTTTCCAGTCTAAGTTGGTTGCCTGCATGCCGCCTATAAATTAAGTGAAGTACTGTCTTCCAGTGGCCATTCTTGAAAGGGGTATCCTGCACTGTGTGATGTTTTACCAGCTTTTCCGGTCGGAAAGAAAGGCCCACCGCCACATTCCGGGTCCAAGCGAGCACCGAGTTGGAGCAACAGCATAATCGGATGGAAGGTGATTTGGTGCCATTGCGGGGTGGCGTCGCCTCATTCACATTGGCGATAACAAAGCGGGGCAAGTGACTGGCAGACATCACATCCACCCACAAGGGAATATTATCCAGGTTTTATTGACATTTGAACAGCGCGCCCACAAGGGTAATACATTAGACACTACAACATCCAGAAGGCCGTATGTTCGGCCACGCCCATCGAGGCAGGTGTTACTGATTTAATTGTGCAGCAGCACTAGCGCTTCTCATCTTGTACAACCAACATGCCACTGAAGAAGGGATTTTGCCGTTCCCGAAATGCGTCTGGCATTTATTTTGAGATGTGTTTTCCTGTCTAAGTTGGTTGCCTGCATGCCACCAATAAATTAAGTGAAGTACTGTCTTCCAGTGGCCATTCTTGAAAGAGGTATCCTGCACTGTGTGATGTTTTAAGGGTTGTTCCCGGTCGGAAAGAAAGGCCCACCGCCAAATTGCGAGTCCAAGCTAGCACCAAGTTGGAGCAACAGCGTAATCGGATGGAAGGTTATTCGGCGCCATTGCGGGGTGGCGTCGCCTCATTCACATTGGCGACAACAAAGCGGGGCAAGTGACTGGCTGACCTCACACCCACCCACAAGGGAATATTATCCAGGTTTTATTAACATATGAAGAGCGTGCCCACAAGGGTAATACATTAGACACTACAACATCCAGAAGGCCGTATGTTCAGCTACGCCCATCGAGGCAGGTGTTACTGATTTAATTGTGCAGGAGCACTAGCGCTTCTCATCTTGTACAACCAACATGCCACTAAAGAAGGATTTTGCCTTTCCCGAAACGCATCTGTCATTCATTTTGAGATGTGTTTTCCAGTCTAAGTTGGTTGCCTGCATGCCGCCTATAAATTAAGTGAAGTACTGTCTTCCAGTGGCCATTCTTGAAAGGGGTATCCTGCACTGTGTGATGTTTTACCAGCTGTTCCGGTCGGAAAGAAAGGCCCACCGCCATATTCCGGGTCCAAGCGAGCACCGAGTTGGAGCAACAGCATAATCGGATGGAAGGTGATTTGGTGCCATTGCGGGGTGGCGTCGCCTCATTCACATTGGCGATAACAAAGCGGGGCAAGTGACTGGCAGACATCACATCCACCCACAAGGGAATATTATCCAGGTTTTATTGACATTTGAACAGCGCGCCCACAAGGGTAATACATTAGACACTACAACATCCAGAAGGCCGTATGTTCGGCCACGCCCATCGAGGCAGGTGTTACTGATTTAATTGTGCAGCAGCACTAGCGCTTCTCATCTTGTACAACCAACATGCCACTGAAGAAGGGATTTTGCCTTTCCCGAAACGCGTCTGGCATTCATTTTGAGATATGTTTTCCTGTCGAAGTTAGTAGCCTGCATGCCGCCAATAAATTAAGTGAAGTACTGTTTTCCAGTGGCCATTCTTGAAAGGGGTATCCTGCACTGTGTGATGCTTTACCGACTGTTCCCGGTCGGAAAGAAAGGCCCACCGCCACATTGCGGGTCCAAGCTAGCACCGAGTTGGAGCAACAGCGTAATCGGATGGAAGGTGATTCGGCGCCATTGCGGGGTGGCGTCGCCTCATTCACATTGGCGACAACAAAGCGGGGCAAGTGACTGGCAGACATCACATTCACCCACAAGGGAATATTATCCAGGTTTTATTGACATTTGAACAGCGCGCCCACAAGGGTAATACATTAGACACTACAACATCCAGAAGGCCGTATGTTCGGCCACGCCCATCGAGGCAGGTGTTACTGATTTAATTGTGCAGCAGCACTAGCGCTTCTCATCTTGTACAACCAACATGCCACTGAAGAAGGGATTTTGCCTTTCCCGAAACACATCTGGCATTCATTTTGAGATGTGTTTTCCAGTGTTAGTTGGTTGCCTGCATGTCGTCAATAAATTAAGTGAAGTACTGGCTTCCAGTGGCCATTCTTGAAAGGGGTATCATGCACTGTGTGATGTTTTACCGGCTGTTCCTGGTCGGAAAGAAAGGCCCATCGCCACATTGCGGGTCCAAGCTAGCACCGAGTTGGAGCAACAGCGTAATCGGATGGAAGGTGATTCAGCGCCATTGCGGGGTGGCATCGCGTCATTCACATTTGCGACAACAAAGCGGGGCAAGTGACTGGCAGACCTCACATCCACCCACAAGGGAATATTATCCAGGTTTTATTGACATTTGAACAGCGCGCCCACAAGGGTAATACATTAGACACTACAACATCCAGAAGGCCGTATGTTCGGCCACGCCCATCGAGGCAGGTGTTACTGATTTAATTGTGCAGCAGCACTAGTGCTTCTCACCTTGTACAACCAACATGCCACTGAAGAAGGGATTTTGCCTCCCCAGAAACTCGTCTGGCATTCATTTTGAGATGTGTTTTCCTGTCTAAGTTGGTTGCCTGCATACCGCCAATAAATTAAGTGAAGTACTGTCTTCCAGTGGCCATTCTTAAAAGGGGTATCCTGCACTTTGTGATGTTTTACCGGCTGTTCCCGGTCAGAAAGGCCCACTGCCACATTGCGGGTCCAAGCTAGCACTGAGTTGGAGCAACAGCGTAATCAGATTGAAGGTGATTCGGGGCCATTGCGGGGTGGCGTCGCCTCATTCACATTGGTGACAATAAAGCGGGGCAAGTGACTGGCAGACCTCACATCCACCCACAAGGGAATATTATCCAGGTTTTATTGACATTTGAACAGCGCGCCCACAAGGGTAATACATTAGATACTACAACATCCAGAAGGCCGTATGTTCGGCCACGCCCATCGAGGCAGGTGGTACTGATTTAATTGTGCAGCAGCACTAGCGCTTCTCATCTTGTACAACCAACATGCCACTGAAGAAGGGATTTTGCCTTTCCCGAAACACATCTGGCATTCATTTTGAGATGTGTTTTCCTGTCTAAGTTGGTTGCCTGCATGTCGCCAATAAATTAAGTGAAGTACTGGCTTCCAGTGGCCATTCTTGAAAGGGGTATCCTGCACTGTGTGATGTTTTACCAGCTGTTCCTGGTCGGAAAGAAAGGCCCATCGCCACATTGCGGGTCCAAGCTAGCACCGAGTTGGAGCAACAGCGTAATCGGATGGAAGGTGATTCAGCGCCATTGCGGGGTGGCATAGTGTCATTCACTTTGGCGACAACAAAGCGGGGAAAGTGACTGGCAGACCTCACATCCACCCACAAGGGAATATTATCCAGGTTTTATTGACATTTGAACTTCGTGCCCACAAGGGTAATACATTAGACACTACAACATCTAGAAGGCCGTATGTTCGGCCACGCCCATCGAGGCAGTTGTTAATGATTTAATTGTGCAGCAGCACTAGCGCTTCTCACCTTGTACAACCAACATGCCACTGAAGAAGGGATTTTGCCTCCCCCGAAACTCGTCTGGCATTTATTTTGAGATGTGTTTTCCTGTCTAAGTTGGTTGCCTGCATGCCGCCAATAAATTAAGTGAAGTACTGTCTTCCAGTGGCCATTCTTGAAAGAGGTATCCTGCACTGTGTGATGTTTTAAGGGTTGTTCCCGGTCGGAAAGAAAGGCCCACCGCCAAATTGCGAGTCCAAGCTAGCACCAAGTTGGAGCAACAGCTTAATCGGATGGAAGGTTATTCGGCGCCATTGCGGGGTGGCGTCGCCTCATTCACATTGGCGACAACAAAGCGGGGCAAGTGACTGGCTGACCTCACACCCACCCACAAGGGAATATTATCCAGGTTTTATTAACATATGAAGAGCGTGCCCACAAGGGTAATACATTAGACACTACAACATCCAGAAGGCCGTATGTTCAGCTACGCCCATCGAGGCAGGTGTTACTGATTTAATTGTGCAGCAGCACTAGCGCTTCTCATCTTGTACAACTAACATGCCACTAAAGAAGGATTTTGCCTTTCCCGAAACGCATCTGTCATTCATTTTGAGATGTGTTTTCCAGTCTAAGTTGGTTGCCTGCATGCCGCCTATAAATTAAGTGAAGTACTGTCTTCCAGTGGCCATTCTTGAAAGGGGTATCCTGCACTGTGTGATGTTTTACCAGCTTTTCCGGTCGGAAAGAAAGGCCCACCGCCACATTCCGGGTCCAAGCGAGCACCGAGTTGGAGCAACAGCATAATCGGATGGAAGGTGATTTGGTGCCATTGCGGGGTGGCGTCGCCTCATTCACATTGGCGATAACAAAGCGGGGCAAGTGACTGGCAGACATCACATCCACCCACAAGGGAATATTATCCAGGTTTTATTGACATTTGAACAGCGCGCCCACAAGGGTAATACATTAGACACTACAACATCCAGAAGGCCGTATGTTCGGCCACGCCCATCGAGGCAGGTGTTACTGATTTAATTGTGCAGCAGCACTAGCGCTTCTCATCTTGTACAACCAACATGCCACTGAAGAAGGGATTTTGCCTTTCCCGAAACGCGTCTGGCATTCATTTTGAGATATGTTTTCCTGTTGAAGTTAGTAGCCTGCATGCCGCCAATAAATTAAGTGAAGTACTGTTTTCCAGTGGCCATTCTTGAAAGGGGTATCCTGCACTGTGTGATGCTTTACCGACTGTTCCCGGTCGGAAAGAAAGGCCCACCGCCACATTGCGGGTCCAAGCTAGCACCGAGTTGGAGCAACAGCGTAATCAGATTGAAGGTGATTCGGGGCCATTGCGGGGTGGCGTCGCCTCATTCACATTGGCGACAATAAAGCGGGGCAAGTGACTGGCAGACCTCACATCCACCCACAAGGGAATATTATCCAGGTTTTATTGACATTTGAACAGCGCGCCCACAAGGGTAATACATTAGACACTACAACATCCAGAAGGCCGTATGTTCGGCCACGCCCATCGAGGCAGGTGGTACTGATTTAATTGTGCAGCAGCACTAGCGCTTCTCATCTTGTACAACCAACATGCCACTGAAGAAGGGATTTTGCCTTTCCCGAAACACATCTGGCATTCATTTTGAGATGTGTTTTCCTGTCTAAGTTGGTTGCCTGCATGTCGCCAATAAATTAAGTGAAGTACTGGCTTCCAGTGGCCATTCTTGAAAGGGGTATCCTGCACTCTGTGATGTTTTACCAGCTGTTCCTCGTCGGAAAGAAAGGCCCATCGCCACATTGCGGGTCCAAGCTAGCACCGAGTTGGAGCAACAGCGTAATCGGATGGAAGGTGATTCAGCGCCATTGCGGGGTGGCATAGTGTCATTCACTTTGGCGACAACAAAGCGGGGAAAGTGACTGGCAGACCTCACATCCACCCACAAGGGAATATTATCCAGGTTTTATTGACATTTGAACTTCGCGCCCACAAGGGTAATACATTAGACACTACAAAATCCAGAAGGCCGTATGTTCGGCCACGCCCATCTAGGCAGGTGTTAATGATTTAATTGTGCAGCAGCACTAGCGCTTCTCACCTTGTACAACCAACATGCCACTGAAGAAGGGATTTTGCCTCCCCCGAAACTCGTCTGGCATTCATTTTGAGATGTGTTTTCCTGTCTAAGTTGGTTGCCTGCATGCCGCCAATAAATTAAGTGAAGTACTGTCTTCCAGTGGCCATTCTTGAAAGGGGTATGCTGCACTGTGTGATGTTTTACCGGCTGTTCCCGGTCGGGAAGTAAGGCCCACCACCACAATGCGGGTCCAAGCTAGCACCGAGTTGGAGCAACAGCGTAATCGGATGGATGGTGATTCGGCGCCATTGCGGGGTGTCGTCGCCTCATTCACATTGGCGACAACAAAGTGGGGCAAGTGACTGGCAGACCTCACATCCAACCACAAGGGAATAATATCCAGGTTTTAGTGACATTTGAACAGTGAGCCCACAAGGGTAATACATTAGACACTACAACATCCAGACGGCCGTATGTTCGGCCACGCCCATCGAGGCAGTTGTTACTGATTTATTGTACAGCAGCACTAGCGCTTCTCATCGTGTACAACCAACATGCTAATGAAGAAGGGATTTTGCCTTTCTTGAAATGCGTCTGGCATTCATTTTGAGATGTGTTTTCCTGTCTAGGTTGGTTGCCTGCATGCTGCCAATAAATTAAGGAAAGTACTGTCTTCCAGTGGCCATTCTTGAAAGGGGTATCCTGCACTGTATGATGTTTTGCTGGCTGTTCCCGCTCAGAAAGAAAGGCCCACAGCCACATTGCGGGTCCAAGCTAGCACCGAGTTGGAACAACAGCGTAATCGGATGGAAGTTGATTCGGCGCCATTGCTGGGTGGCGTTGCCTCATTCACATTGGCGACAACAAAGCGGGGCAAGTGACTGGCAGACCTCACATCCACCCACAAGGGAATATTATCCAGGTTTTATTGACATTTGAACTTCGCGCCCACAAGGGTAATACTTTAGACACTACAACATCCAGAAGGCCGTATGTTCAACCACGCCCATCGAGGCAGGTGTTACTGATTTAATTGTGCAGCAGCACTAGCGCTTCTAATCTTGTACAACCAACATGCCACTGAAGAAGGGATTTTGCCTTTCCCGGAACGCGTCTGGCATTCATTTTGAGATGTGTTTTCCTGTCTAAGTTGGTTGCCTGCATGCCGCCAATAAGTTAAGTGAAGTACTGTCTTCCAGTGGCCATTCTTGAAAGGGGTATCCTGCACTGTGTGATGTTTACCGGCTGTACCCGGTCGGAAAGAAAGGCCCATCGCCACATTGCGGGTCCAAGCTAGCACCGAGCTGGAGCAACAGCATAATCGGATGGAAGGTGATTCGGCGCCATTGCGGGGTGTCGTCGCCTCATTCACATTGGCGACAACAAAGCGGGGCAAGTGACTGGCAGACCTCACTTCCAACCACAAGGGAATAATATCCAGGTTTTAGTGACATTTGAACAGTGAGCCCACAAGGGTAATACATTAGACACTACAACATCCAGAAGGCCGTATGTTCGGCCACACCCATCGAGGCAGTTGTTACTGATTTAATTGTGCAGCAGCACTAGCGCTTCTCATCTTGTACAACCAACATGCCACTGAAGAAGGGATTTTGCCTTTCCCGAAACCCGTCTGGCATTCATTTTGAGATGTGTTTTCCTGTCTAAGTTGGTTGCCTGTATGTCGTCAATAAGTTAAGTGAAGTACTGTCTTCCAGTGGCCATTCTTGAAAGGGGTATGCTGCACTGTGTGATGTTTTACCGGCTGTTCCCGGTCGGGAAGTAAGGCCCATCGCCACAATGCGGGTCCAAGCTAGCACCGAGTTGGAGCAACAGCGTAATCGGATGGATGGTGATTCGGCGCCATTGCGGGGTGTCGTTGCCTCATTCACATTGGCGACAACAAAGCGGGGCAAGTGACTGGCAGACCTCACATCCACCCAGAAGGGAATATTTTTCAGGTTTTATTGACATTTGAACAGTGCGCTGTAACGACCGGATTTTCGGACCAGATAGAATCAGCTCACAAATCACCACTAATCCAGACGAAACGTAACCATCTCCCTCCTCAGGACCTATTTATCCAGGCACCTGGGTACCTACCTGAGGATGGGGAATTAGCAATATATAAGCTCATATCATCAAAAACACGACTAAATCTATAGGATTACTAGGAATATTCACTGATTAGTAAGGACTTCCATGCTCTACACCACACTCATACCTTATAGTCTCGCGACAACTCAGACCCAGACTATGCTACACTCCTACTCATAGTGAAGGGGGTAGTTCCGATTACTTACCATTACACACTGATCACACTCAGCGCTCACTCAAGCCACAATCCTGTGGGTATACACACTGACCACAATCAGTGCTCTCACTAATCCCACTCTCTCTCTAGTGGCAATCTCTGTCCTATGAATACCTTCAGCTCTCTCTCTCTCTATTGGGAAATTTCTCTCATACATCTAATATCTACTGAGGATGTAATTGTTATATTTTATGTGGTACACAAGAATGGCCAAATCACAATATGCAAAGGTTATTATCAAATACAACTGCTCCTCTACTCCCTTGCTCAGTTACCATTTACCTGGACGGGAGATGCATCCGTTCACATAACAGCATCTGCCTAGAAGAAAGGTTAACCTTATTATGAATAACAACACTTGCACAATTGTTCACTAAGAACTGGTGTTCCTTTATTATTATAATATCACAATAACTAGCAATCTAGAATAGACACATACACAGATCTGCGGGGTCTCTTTATTATAATGGAAAGCTTTATTACTATAACACATCCACATGTAACTGACAGGGACTGTAGATAGCTAAAAAGGTAACTGGATTATAACAGACTGCACACCGCTAAAAGAAAAAGGATTAATCAGTAGGGAATCTAGCCTAGGAAATAAAGACAAGATTAATGTTTAAGTGTAAAGCAAACTAGTTTAGAATACCTCATCCTATAAGAAAGGAATGTTTCTCTCTCTCTCTCTGGTGGAATCAGGGCTCTCTCTCTCCCTCCGTCACCACGGCTTCACTCCACTGGCTCAACTGCTCCAGCTGGCAGCTCCAACTTTTCCATCTGACTGGCAACTGCTTTAATACATTCTGATAAACTGGCAGCTCCGGCTGACAGTTCCAACTTCATTCCAAGATTCATCTGACTGCTCTCTCCAGCTCCAGCAACCATCTGAACTCTACCATTCCAAGAATCAACTGAACTAAACTGTTCCAAAGACCAACTGACACTCCGCCTCTTCTGCACTTGCTAATATGGAATGCTCTCCCCTCATGGAAATTTCCAACAGAAACTACCTCCCACCGAATTCCTGTGCCAACTCCAAGGCTATCCGCGCAAACGCAGTCGCCATCTGCATGTTACGTCTGGGCCCAAGAGACAAACACATTCTTTTGATAAGATCCAGTCTCCCTCCGCTGGTTTTCCCCTAGCACATAACAGGATTAACTATAAACATCACCTTTACCCTGCAAGCATCTCAGTCTGCAGAGGCAGAACGCAAAATGGAGTCTCTCTGGTTCTGGGCCTTGTAGGGCCGAAAAGGACTTAACTCTATCAGAGTATATACACACACCATACCAATATGTAATATCAATTCAGAACTACAGGATCCACCCTCTACTATAGGTAGGATGATGAAAGGACACATAATTATGTCAAAGCCAATAGGCAATAGATGAATTAGAATCAGGAATAAGGGATCTATCATCATATAAAGCGGCTTTCCTCTAGTTTATGCTTCTAGGTCTGAAAAGAGGCCTAAAAGGACCAAAACAAGCTAAGAATAGGGATCCAGGATGGTAGCAAGCATAAAGTCACCATCACTCAGAAATAGAGCCAAAAACCAGGTCAGCCCATGAGCCCACAAGGGTAATACATTAGACACTACAACATCCAGAAGGCCGTATGTTCGGCCACGCCCATCGAGGCAGGTGTTACTGATTTAATTGTGCAGCAGCACTAGCTCTTCTCATCTTGTACAACCAACATGCCACTAAAGAAGGGATTTTGCCTCTCCCGAAACGCGACTGGCATTCATTTTGAGATGTGTTTTCCTGTCTAATTTGGTTGCTTGCATGCCGCCAATAAATTAAGTGAAGTACTGTCTTCCAGTGGCCATTCTTGAAAGGGGTGTCCTGCACTGTGTGATGTTTTACCGGCTGTTCCTGGTCAGAAAGAAAGGCCCACCGCCACATTGCGGGTCCAAGCTAGCACCGAGTTGGAGCAACAGCGTAATCGGATGGAAGGTGATTCGGCACCATTGCGGGGTGGCTTCGTCTCATTCACATTGGCGACAACAAAGCGGGGCAAGTGACTGGCAGACCTCACATCCACCCACAAGGGAATATTATCCAGGTTTTATTGACATTGGAACAGCGTGCCCACAAGGGTAGTACATTAGACACTACAACATCCAGAGGGCCGTATGTTCGGTCACGCCCATCGAGGCAGGTGTTACTGATTTAATTCTGCAGCAGCACTAGCGCTTCTCATCTTGTACAACCAACATGCCACTGATGAAAGGAATTTTGCCTTTCCCGAAACGCGTTTGGCATTCATTTTGAGATGTGTTTTCCTGTCTAAGTAGGTTGCCTGCATGACGCCAATAAATTAGGTAAAGTACTGTCTTCCAGTGGCCATTCTTGAAAGGGGTATGCTGCACTGTGTGATGTTTTACCGGCTGTTCCTGGTCGGAAAGAAAGGCCCAATGCCACATTGCGGGTCCAAGCTAGCACCGAGTTGGAGCAACAGCGTAATCGGTTGGATGGTGATTTGGCGCCATTGCGGGGTGCCGTCACCTCATTCACATTGGCGACAACAAAGCGGGGCAAGTGACTGGCAGACCTCACATCCACCCACAAGGGAATATTATCCAGGTTTTATTGACATTTGAACAGAGCGCCCACAAGGGTAATACATTAGACACTACAACATCCAGAAGACCGTATGTTCGGCCACGCCCATCGAGGCAGGTGTTACTGATTTAATTATGCAGCAGCACTAGCGCTTCTCATCTTGTACAACCGACATGTCACTGAAGAAGGGATTTTGCCTCTCCCGAAACGCGTCTGGCATTCATTTTGAGATTTGTTTTCCTGTCCCAGTTGGTTGCCTGCATGCCACCAATAAATTAAGTGAAGTACTGTCTTCCAGTGGCCATTCTTGAAAGGGGTATCCTGCACTGTGTGATGTTTAACGGCTGTACCCGGTCGGAAAGAAAGGCCCATTGCCACATCGCGGGTCCAAGCTAGCACCGAGCTGGAGCAACAGCATAATCGGATGGAAGGTGATTCGGCGCCATTGCGGGGTGTCGTCGCCTCATTCACATTGGCGACAACCAAGCGGGGCAAGTGAATGGCAGGCCTCACATCCACCCACAAGGGAGTATTATCCAGGTTTTATTGACATTTGAACAGTGCACCCACAAGGGTAATACATTAGGCACTACAACATCCAGAAGTCCGTATGTTCGGCCACGCCCATCGAGGCAGGTGTTACTGATTTAATTGTGCAGCAGCACTAACGCTTCTCATCTTGTACAACCAACATGCCACTGAAGAAGGGATTTTGCTTTTCCCGAAATGTGTCTGGCATTCATTTTGAGATGTGTTTTCCTGTCTAAGTTGGTTGCCTGCATGCCACCAATAAATTAAGTGAAGTACCGTCTTCCAGTGGCCATTCTTGAAAGGGGTATCCTGCACTGTGTGATGTTTTACCGTCTGTTCCCGGTCGGATAGAAAGGCCCACCGCCACATTGCGGGTCCAAGCTAGCACCGAGTTGGAGCAACAGCGTAATCCGATGGATGGTGATTCGGTGCCATTGCGGGGTGCCGTCGCCTCATTCACATTGGCGCCAACAAAGCGGGGCAAGTGACTGGCAGACCTCACATCCACCCACAAGGGAATATTATCCAGGTTTTATTGACATTTGAACAGCGCGCCCACAAGGGTAATACATTAGACACTACAACATCCATAAGGCCGTATGTTCGGCCACGGTCATCGAGGCAGGTGTTACTGATTTAATTGTGCAGTTGCACTAGCGCTTCTCATCTTGTACAACCAACATGCCACTGAAGAAGGGATTTTGCCTTTCCTGAAACACGTCTGGCATTCATTTTGAGATGTGTTTTCCTGTCTAAGTTGGTTGCCTGCATGCCGCTAATAAATTAAGTGAAGTACTGTCTTCCAGTGGCCATTCTTGAAAGGGGTATCCTGCACTGTGTGATGTTTTACCGGCTGCTCCCGGTCGGAAAAAAAGGCCCATCGCCACATTGCGGGTCCAAGCTAGCACCGAGTTGGAGCAACAGCGTAATCGGATGGAAGGTGATTCGGCGCCATTGCGGGGTGGCGTCGCCTCATTCACATTGGCGACAACAAAGCGGGGCAAGTGACTGGCAGACCTCACATCCACCCACAAGGGAATATTATCCAGGTTTTATTGACATTTGAACAGCGCGCCCACAAGGGTAATACATTAGACACTACAACATCCAGAAGGCCGTATGTTCGGCCACGCTCATCGAGACAGGTGTTACTGATTTAATTGTGCAGCAGCACTAGCGCTTCTCATCTTGTACAACCAACATGCCACTGAAGAAGAAATTTTGCCTTTCCCGAAATGCATCTGGCATTCATTTTGAGATGTGTTTTCCTGTCTAAGTTGGTTGCCTGCATGCCGCCAATAAATTAAGTGAAGTACCGTCTTCCAGTGGCCATTCTTTAAAGGGGTATCCTGCACTGTGTGACGTTTTACCAGCTGTTCCCGGTCAGAAATAAAAAGCCCACCGCCACATTGCGGGTCCAAGCTAGCACCGAGTTGGAGCAACAGCGTAAACGGATGGAAGGTGATTCGGTGCCATTGCGGGGTGGCGTCGCCTCATTCACATTCGCGACAACAAAGCTGGGCAAGTGACTGGCAGACCTCACATCCACCCACAAGGGAATATTATCCAGGTTTTATTTACATTTGAACAGCGCACCCACAAGGGTAATACATTAGACACTGCAAAATCCAGAAGGCCATATGTTTGGCCACGCTCATCGAGGCAGGTGTTACTGATTTAATTGTGCAGCAGCACTAGCGCTTCTCATCTTGTACAACAAACATCCCACTGAAGAAGAGATTTTGCCTTTCCCGAAATGCGTCTGGCATTCATTTTGAGATGTGTTTTCCTGTCTAATTTGGTTGCCTGCATGCCGCCGCCAATAAATTAAGTGAACTACCGTCTTCCAGTGGCCATTCTTGAAAGGGGTATCCTGCACTGTGTGATATATATATATATATATATATATATATATATATATATATATATATATATATATATATATATATATATATTCACTGAAAAAACCATAGGTTTCACACCAGTTATAGTTAGGAATTAGCATTTAAAAAACCTATGAAATTCACTGAAAAAACCATAGGTTTCACACCGGTTATAGTTAGGAATTAGCATTTTAAAAACCTATTAAATTCACTGAAAAAAACATAGGTTTCACACCAGTTATAGTTAGCTGGAAATTTTACTGATATAAAACCATTGAAATTCCCACGTTATAGTTAGTTGGACTCACTATAACTTGCGCGTGCAATGCACTGCTGATGACATCACATATTACATCACTCATGACATGGTCAGTGACATCACTCATGGCATCACTGATGACATCTCAAATGACATCACTGATGACATCGTCCAGTGAATGTGTGTCTTTCTGAAAAATAAATATATTTTATATATGTATATATTAAGATCGATGGAAGAATAAATGTTTAAATAAGTGTCTAAATGGATGTTTTTTTTAAAAAAATTGATTGGTTAACTGGCTTATTAAGTGTATCTTAGTGAATACATATATTAGCGAGTAATGTTTAAATATTTAAATATATGTATCAGTGTTTTACTTTGTGTATAAGTGGCTGCATGGGTTGGTGAGTAGCTACATGTGTGTGTATATGGGTTATTAGATGTTTTTTTAGTATCAGTATGAGTGTCTGTATGGTTTGGTGGGGCTGTTACTTAGCACATAGATGCATCAATGACTGACTCACTGTTTGTATGTGTTTTGAAGACAGCATTTGTGTAGGATTGTATGGGTGGATGAGTGTGTATATGTGTGTGTTAGAGAGTGAATGCCTCTCTCACTAGTGTCTTTATGAGTAATTACATATGTTTTAATCTTGTATATATGAGAATTGATGTATATAAGTAAGTATATGTGAGAGTGAGAGATTGAAAGAGTTCCTGTTTAAATAAGTATGTGTTTCTATAAGTGATTGTTTAAGAGAGTAAGTATGTGTAAGTTTCCTTAGAAGTAATGTGCTAATGTGTGTATAGTTGTATATGCAAATAAATGGATGTTTATTAGTTTATTTGCATGTGTGAGTATATGTATGAGTAAGTTTTCGATGACTGTCAGTGTGTAACAGAATGAATAGGGGTATCACTACATATGATGAGTGAGTATATGTATGAGTGAATACATAAAACTGTTGGTGAATGTGTGAATTTGTATATAGATGGTGAAATTACTGAATTGGTTGTTGTAACTGGTATGGGTATATCCACTTTTTTGTTAATGTTAGTTTCTATTTTTGAATATGTGTTTCAAAGGTTACTTTACAGTGAAAGGAGGTCTGTCACTGTGTTACAAGGATGGTGTCATCAGTGATGTCATGAGTGATGTCACTGACCATGTCATGAGTGATGTAATATGTGATGTCATCAGCAGTGCATTGCACGCGCAAGTTATAGTGAGTCCAACTAACTATAACGTGGGAATTTCAATGGTTTTATATCAGTAAAATTTCCAGCTAACTATAACTGGTGTGAAACCTATGTTTTTTTCAGTGAATTTAATAGGTTTTTAAAATGCTAATTCCTAACTATAACCGGTGTGAAACCTATGGTTTTTTCAGTGAATTTCATAGGTTTTTTAAATGCTAATTCCTAACTATAACTGGTGTGAAACCTATGGTTTTTTCAGTGAATTTCATAGGTTTTTTTAATTCCTAACTATAAGTCTCACTTTATAAATAAGACTGTTAGCACTCTAGTTGTTCTTTAGAACACTCTGGTACATTCTGTCATTGGGCTACAGTAAGGCTACATCTAGTTTAAATTTGGGCTACATTTACATTTTTTGGTCTCTGGTGGCCATCTTTGGGCTACATTGGGCTACATTGGACTACATTTGGGTTACATTTTGGCATTTTGGCATATATATATAGCCCAATGTAGCACAATATATATTTTATCAAAGTTAATTTTCGTAAAACCACTTAAGAATAGGGCTACCAGTCCCTACAATTTTTCCCATTTTTTTTATTTTTTTGCTTTGGAGCGCTTCCGGTGCGCTTCCCGGGGAGCGCCCCGAAAAGCGTACTTTTATAAAGCGCTCCCGGGCGCGCTCCGAGGAGCGTCCCGTAAGCGCCAATATCGCGAACGAAAACATGATCATGACGTATCGCGTAGCCGCGTCCGCGTGATACGCACGGCGTAAGCGCACCCGGAAGTACTCGAGCGAATACGATCGCGCAACGTAAACATCCGACGCGCTTACGCTACGCGACCCGAAGCGCCCCCGGGCGCGCCCGGGGGTGCGTAGCGAAGCGCGTCGGGTCATGTGACCTGAAAATAACACTTTTCATTGGTTCATAACAGTTTTAGTTTCATAATGATGAAGCCCCTGGTCTTGTGACCTGAAAATAACACTTCTCATTGGTTCAGGACAGTTTTTTTTCTAAATGATGAAAGACCCCACCTTTTTTCCTTATTCTGACTTTGTCCTTTGACTGAGGAAGACCTGTTTGTACATCTCTGTACCTTTTTGATATTAATAATGGCTTCAGTAGCAGCAGCAGCTGGTGCATCTGCCCCACCACCACCACCACAACCACCAAGAGGACCACCTCAAGATTATATTGGTGGTCAAGAACAGGAGGAGGAGGAAGAGGAAGAGGAGGAGGGGATTAGAAGATGGCTGCCTGAAGAAAATACTCCATACAAACCAAAGCCACACATTATATGGGAGTTTTTTTCAATCCCAGAGGGCAAGAAAAAAGTTAATGCGCCCAAGGTAACTTGCCTAATCTGCAATGATGAACTTTCACGGGGCAACCCAAACAAAAAATATTCATTTGGTAACTATACCATGATTCGTCATATGAGGGGCGTGGCTTGGATGCCGTGGAGGTAGGCAGCGTGAGCTCGGAGCTCCGTGCCCGATCCCGGTAAATATCCTGAAAATCTGATCGGACCCCGATGTACTCGACATCATCCGGTACTGGAAGGTACTGCGGAGGGTCCGGTGCCCACGGTGGACGACGCCGAGCCATTCCACGGCAGTATTTCGACTTTGAAAGTTGAACCCAGGCGAGGAGTCGCAGACCCTAAAATGGCGGCGGTGGCATGAGACCCGAAGACGACGGAGACATCTGCCCGGAGACCCACTGAGGACTGCTCCCTGACGAATCAGAAGCGCTGGCGATTGTATCACGCCTCTCCCTAGGTGTCGGAGTGGACCTTGGGCGCACCCTAGGGCGGTGGCTGGGGACCACCCCCTGGTAGTGGCGACGATAGTACGGCAGTGACCCAGTGACGAAGTCCCGGGCCCCTGGCACGACTGGCGCCAGCCGGGCTGACGGTCGTTCAGAGTTCCTGCTTCTTGGAGACGACCTTGGATCCGGGGACCCCGCCGGAGGGCGAAACCCGGCGACGCTCGGAGAACGACCAGGAACATACTCGGAGGCCACCGCTCAGGCCGGCCCAGATGGGGAAGACGAAGGGGAAGGGAGATGGCGCGGCCGATACTGAGGCTGCGGAGGGAGCGGAGCGAGACCAAGCTGCATTACAGCGGATGCAAGATCGTATCCTGGAGGCCATCGCCACCACAAAGGACGCCCTACAACAAGATATAGCTCAGGTGGCGACGGGCTTGGGCCTCCTGAAGGCCGACCATGATAAACTTAAGGACAGGGTGAAGTCCGTGGAGATCACGGTCAAGGAATTAGCCCCGGGCCAAGCAACGTTGAAGGCCCAGATGACAGATGTGATGGACCGCCTGAAGGTGCTGGAACGGAGGGCCGAAGATGCGGAAAACCGGAACAGGCGCAATAACGTACGCCTAGTGGGCCTGCCGGAAAAAATCGAAGGCGACGACATGGTGGGCTACCTTGATAACTGGCTGCGGACGGAGGTGGCACCGGAAGGATTGTCCCCCTTCTTCTCCCTGGAACGGGCACATAGAGTTCCAGCGCGCCCACCCGCCTTGGGCCTTCCTCCTCGCCCAGTGGTGTTCAAGTTGCTCCATTACCGGGACAGAGACTGGCTTTTACAGAGGGCGAGAGAGGCAGGGCCCTTTCAAGTGGACAACAACAGAGTCACCATGTTCCCGGACTATACATTTGAGACGCAGCCGCTCCGGGCAAACTTTCTGTCCCTCAAGCGGGAGCTCCGCAAGGAAGGCATCAAGTACTCCCTGTTGTTCCCCGCCAAGCTGAGGGTGGTGGTGGACGAGCAATCACTATTCTTCACGACCTCCGCGGACGCTTGGGACTGGTGGGACACTTATAAAGCAGGAACGGACGGTGCTAAGGCCAGGGAGGAGGAGGCTAAGATGGCGCAACCGGTCAGGCAATCCCAACGGATCAGGAGGAACCGCAGGAGGACCGGGAAACCATCGGTGTCGCAGACGGAGGCGGAGAGGCAGGCGGCGCTACAGGCGGTAGTGGATTTATCCAAGGCCGCCAGGAGTCAGTCCGGGAAGGGCACGGACTCAGAGGACCCGGGCACGGGCTCGGAGACAGGACAATCGGAATTTGGTGGAGCCCGGGGCCCTATTGTGACACCGCAGACTTCGGAGGTGATATTGGAGGCGTGTTGAACTGAACTGGTGGAGTGGACTCGTTGGTTGGACACTGGGGCGCTGGGCCCGTGGCAGTGGCACGCTACTCCTTGAGGTTTTGGGGAGCTGTAATGTGGGGATTGCGGGGTGGAGTGCGCGGGGCTGATTTGCTTTGAGGTTCTATCGCATCGAGCCACGCCTTACTGGCCCCTAAGGTCACCGCAGTGGGGACTGCGACCATTACCACCTTTCCTTGAGGGGTGGTCGGGAGTGTTGGTTTGGATGGGGGTACTTCCAGTTGCGGGGGGCCTGTCCTTGGGGGGTGGGAGTTGCGAGCAGTTGGGGTTGCTCGGGGGGTAGTTGTTGTTGGGGGGGTTCGGCTTCCTGTTTGGAGAGGGTGGGTGGGTGGGCCCGTGGTCGCGGGACTTGTAAGGACATCGTTCTTTGTTGTCTGGTCCGGTTGTGTAGGGGGGGATGGCTAGTACCGGGGCGTTGAAATGTGTGACCTGGAATGTGCGGGGTATGCAGTCTATGACGCGCAGACATAAAGTCCAGGCGTACCTCAAGCGTAGGGGGGTTCACATAGCGTTCCTGCAGGAGACACATCTAAATAAGCAGGAAGGGGCTGCTCTGCAAAGGCGCTGGAGGGGGCAGCTATTTTACACGACATTCTCAGCTTTTGCAAGGGGGACACTGATTTGGATACGGGCGGGGGTCCCCTTCCAGGTCACAAAGTCATTGGTGGACCCGGAGGGCAGATATGTGGCGGTGGAGGGGAGGTTGAGAGGCAGGGTGATATCTCTCTGTAATGTGTATGCTCCTAATGTGGACCTGCCCGCCTTCTTGTCTACCATCTCGGGCAAATTGGCGGGTTATTTGGCAGGGCCGGTCCTCTTGGGGGGGGACTTCAACTCGGTTGAGGATGTGTTACTAGACAGGTCCCATCCCCCGCTGCGCGCGTCCCCAGTGCATAGGGTCGCCAAGCGTAGGTTGGAATGGCAGGAGAGCTGGGCCCTCACGGATGCATGGAGGGCGTTGCACCCCAACACTAGGGACTACTCCTTTCACTCGCACCTACATGACTTGCATGTGAGGCTGGATGCGTTTCTTTGTTCGGCGTGTGTGCTCCCCGCGGTGGGAGGGGCGGAATACTTGGCCAGGACGCTATCGGACCACAACCCTTTGTTGCTGTCTCTGGACTGGATGGTGACTGTTAACTGCGTGCCAACATGGCGCCTGCAACCTGACACCCTAGATGACTTGTTGTTCAGGGAGGCCCTGGGTGAGCGCATTGAGAGGTACTTTGAGGAGAACAGTGGCTCGGCCTCCGCGAGGGCGGTAGAATGGGATGCGTTTAAGGTGGTGGTGCGGGGACACTGTATTGGGCACACGGCTGGGGCCCGGAAAACTCTGTTGGATGACTTAGATAAGGCTGAGGCACGGCTGAGGGACTTGGAGCAGAGGCGCCCGAGTCACCCTGAGTTGCAGGAGGAGCTCAGCGGGGCACGGGAGGGGCTGGCGGTAGAGTTGGAGCGGCTGCGTAGTTTCGATCACAAGGCGTACATGACGAGGGCGCATGCGGAAGGTGATAAGGCGGGGTCGATGCTGGCTTGGCTCGCTAACCCAGTTCGGAGGGGAGTGCCGATCATGGGGATCCAGGAGACAGGGGAGG
This sequence comes from Lissotriton vulgaris, assembly GCF_964263255.1. NCBI lineage: Eukaryota > Metazoa > Chordata > Amphibia > Caudata > Salamandridae > Lissotriton > Lissotriton vulgaris. The sequence continues at coordinate 644,942,200 of NC_141691.1, read as the reverse complement.
AGCCCTGCCACACTCAACCCGGGATCCTGAATAAGTTTCGTGCCTATTATGAGGGGCTCTATGAGAGTGGTGGAACGGGAAGGGCGGTGGAGCTTGAAGAGTTCTTGGACGGGTTACAGTTACCACGGGTGGAGGACTCGGAGGCGGAAGAGCTGGGCCGGCCCATCTCTCTTGGTGAAATAGGCTGTGCAGTAAAACAGATGGCCAGAAATAAGACGCCGGGACTTGACGGGCTGCCGATCGAATTTTATAGTAAATACCTAGAATTCCTTGCCCCACGGCTGCGCGAGGTGTACAATGAGGCACAGGCGAGGGGTCGACTCCCGGGCTCCATGTGCGAAGCCCTCATGATCCCGCTCTTGAAACCGGGCAGAGAGAGTATGGCTCTATCCTCGTACCGTCCGTTGTCTATGTTGACGACGGACTACAAGATCCTCAGTAAAATTCTGGCCAACAGACTGCTGGTACACATGACAAGCCTGGTGCACGGTGACCAGTGTGGTTTCATACCGACACGCAACACCACTCATAACATTCGTAGACTTACAAGACTGATGGGTGCGGACTGGCCGGGTGCCGTCTCCCCATTTGTCCTCTCCATTGATATTGAGAAGGCATTTGACAGCCTTGAATGGGGATACTTGTATGAGGTGATGCGCCGCTTCGGGCTGGGGGACGGATACATAAAATGGACCAAGGTCCTGTACACCGGGGCGGTAGCGAGGGTTCGGGTGGGCACACTGATCTCGAGACAATACCCGATCGGGCGCGGAACTAGGCAGGGTTGTTCCTTATCCCCGCTCCTCTTCGCATTGGCGATGGAACCCTTCGCTGCGGAGGCCAGACTTGGCCGCCACTACGCAGGTTTATCATTTAGGGGAAGGCCGCACTTCATCTCCCTGTATGCAGATGACCTGCTGATGTTTCTGGCCGATGCGGGCCCCGAGCTCCAGGGGGCGCGGCGGCTACTGGGACGGTTCGGCCGGTTGTCGGGCCTGAGGGTCAACTGGCCTAAATCCTGCCTGTTCCCCCTGAGGCCGGGAGAACCGTGCCCACTCACTGCTCAGGAGCTCCGGTGGGAGCCGCGTTGTCTGCATTATTTGGGGGTCTATGTTTATCATACCCCGACCGATTTACTGGACGGCAACATCACTCGCTGCATTAATGCCCTGCGGGGGTCCATGGACTTCTGGGCGACTCTGCCGCTATCCCTGGCTGGTAGAATCTCCCTGCTTAAAATGATAGCCCTGCCCAGGCTTTTGTACTATTTTAGGACACTCCCGGTATGGGTCCCGAGCTCTGTTTTCAAACGCCTGAGGTCGTTGGTCATAGCTTTCTTGTGGGGCACGGGAAGGAGGCGCATAGCGCTCGACACTCTGTTGCGCCCCAAGGATGACGGAGGTATGGCGGTGCCGGATTTTGAAGGGTATTACCTAGCCGCGCAGCTGCAGATTTTTACGCAGGAGGTGGCGAGAGTGTATAGAGGCCCCGAGGACGCGAGAGTGGAAGGCACCCCGCGGCACGTTCTGGCGTACATTACGCTACACCAGAAGCTCCGGGTGGGAGACCTGACGGTCGAGGAGCAGACGTTCCGGCTATGCTGGGACCGGGCCCGTAAGCGGGCGGGTGTCCGCCTTATGTATGCCCCCGAAATTCCGCTGGGGATGGTCACCGCCCTCCCACATGGAGGCGACTGGTCACGCTTGCTAGGATGGGAGGAGGCGGGAATACAAATGCTGGGTGATCTCCACGAAGATGGGGTGCTGCTGCCGTTCCAGGACCTGCAGGAGCGATTTGACCTTCCGAGGGGCGACTACTTGCTGCACGCAGCTGTCACGGGCGCTATGCAAGCCCACTGGGGGGAAGGGCTGCAGGAACCGGGCGCCTCGATGGCCTGCCAGTACACTATGATGGCGGCGGGAACTTTTAAGGCTGTCACGTGCTTGTACTCCAGGATGCAGCGGGAGGCCTTGCAACCTTTGGCAGCAGGAATAAGGGATATATCATCATATAAAGCGGCCATCCTGTAGTTTATGCTTCTAGGTCTGAAAAGAGGCCTAAAAGGACCAAAACAAGCTAAGAATAGGGATCCAGGATGGTAGCAAGCTTAAAGTCACCATCACTCAGATATAGAGCCAAAAACCAGGTCAGCAAACAAGCCCACAAGGGTAATACATTAGACACTACAACATCCAGAAGGCCGTATGTTCGGCCACGCCCATCGAGGCAGGTGTTACTGATTTAATTGTGCAGCAGCACTAGCGCTTCTCGTCTTGTACAACCAACATCCCACTGAAGAAGGGATTTTGCCTCTCCCGAAACGCGTCTGGCATTCATTTTGAGATGTGTTTTCCTGTCTAAGTTTGTTGCTTGCATGCCGCCAATAAATTAAGTGAAGTACTGTCTTCCAGTGGCCATTCTTGAAAGGGGTATCCTGCACTGTGTGATGTTTTACCGGCTGCTCCCGGTCAGAAAGAAAGGCCCACCGCCACATTGCGGGTCCAAGCTAGCACCGAGTTGGAGCAACAGCGTAATCGGATGGAAGGTGATTCGGCACCATTGCGGGGTGGCGTCGCCTCATTCACATTGGCGACAACAAAGCGGGGCAAGTGACTGGCAGACCTCACATCCACCCACAAGGGAATATTATCCAGGTTTTCTTGACATTTGAACAGCGCGCCCACAAGGGTAATACATTAGACACTACAACATCCAGAAGACCGTATGTTCGGCCACGCCCATCGAGGCAGGTGTTACTGATTTAATTCTGCAGCAGCACTAGCGCTTTTCATCTTGTACAACCAACATGCCACTGATGAAAGGAATTTTGCCTTTCCCGAAACGCGTCTGGCATTCATTTTGAGATGTGTTTTCCTGTCTAAGTTGGTTGCCTGCATGCCGCCAATAAATTAGGTAAAGTACAGTCTTCCAGTGGCCATTCTTGAAAGGGGTATGCTGCACTGTGTGATGTTTTACCGGCTGTTCCCGGTCAGAAAGAAAGGCCCACCGCCACATTGCGGGTCCAAGCTAGCACCGAGTTGGAGCAACAGCGTAATCGGATGGAAGGTGATTCGGCACCATTGCGGGGTGGCGTTGCCTCATTCACATTGGCGACAACAAAGCGGGGCAAGTGACTGGCAGACCTCACATCCACCCACAAGGGAATATTATCCAGATTTTATTGACATTTGAACAGCGCGCCCACAAGGGTAATACATTAGACACTACAACATCCAGAAGACCGTATGTTCGGCCACGCCCATCGAGGCAGGTGTTACTGATTTAATTCTGCAGCAGCACTAGCGCTTCTCATCTTGTACAACCAACATGCCACTGATGAAAGGAATTTTGCCTTTCCCGAAACGCGTCTGGCATTCATTTTGAGATGTGTTTTCCTGTCTAAGTTGGTTGCCTGCATGCCGCCAATAAATTAGGTAAAGTACTGTCTTCCAGTGGCCATTCTTGAAAGGGGTATGCTGCACTGTGTGATGTTTTACCGGCTGTTCTCGGTCAGAAAGAAAGGCCCACCGCCACATTGCGGGTCCAAGCTAGCACCGAGTTGGAGCAACAGCGTAATCGGATGGAAGGTGATTCGGCACCATTGCGGGGTGGCGTCGCCTCATTCACATTGGCGACAACAAAGCGGGGAAAGTGACTGGCAGGCCTCACATCCACCCACAAGGGAGTATTATCCAGGTTTTATTGACATTTGAACAGTGCACCCACAAGGGTAATACATTAGGCACTACAACATCCAGAAGTCCGTATGTTCGGCCACGCCCATCGAGGCAGGTGTTACTGATTTAATTGTGCAGCAGCACTAACGCTTCTCATCTTGTACAACCAACATGCCACTGAAGAAGGGATTTTGCTTTTCCCGAAATGTGTCTGGCATTCATTTTGAGATGTGTTTTCCTGTCTAAGTTGGTAGCCTGCATGCCAACAATAAATTAAGTGAAGTACCGTCTTCCAGTGGCCATTCTTGAAAGGGGTATCCTGCACTGTGTGATGTTTTACCGTCTGTTCCCGGTCAGATAGAAAGGCCCACCGCCACATTGCGGGTCCAAGCTAGCACCGAGTTGGAGCAACAGCGTAATCCGATGGATGGGGATTCGGTGCCATTGCGGGGTGCCGTCGCCTCATTCACATTGGCGCCAACAAAGCGGGGCAAGTGACTGGCAGACCTCACATCCACCCACAAGGGAATATTATCCAGGTTTTATTGACATTTGAACAGCGCGCCCACAAGGGTAATACATTAGACACTACAACATCCATAAGGCCGTATGTTCGGCCACGGTCATCGAGGCAGGTGTTACTGATTTAATTGTGCAGTTGCACTAGCGCTTCTCATCTTGTACAACCAACATGCCACTGAAGAAGGGATTTTGCCTTTCCCGAAACACGTCTGGCATTCATTTTGAGATGTGTTTTCCTGTCTAAGTTGGTTGCCTGCATGCCGCTAATAAATTAAGTGAAGTACTGTCTTCCAGTGGCCATTCTTGAAAGGGGTATCCTGCACTGTGTGATGTTTTACCGGCTGCTCCCGGTCGGAAAAAAAGGCCCATCGCCACATTGCGGGTCCAAGCTAGCACCGAGTTGGAGCAACAGCGTAATCGGATGGAAGGTGATTCGGCGCCATTGCGGGGTGGCGTCGCCTCATTCACATTGGCGACAACAAAGCGGGGCAAGTGACTGGCAGACCTCACATCCACCCACAAGGGAATATTATCCAGGTTTTATTGACATTTGAACAGCGCGCCCACAAGGGTAATACATTAGACACTACAACATCCAGAAGGCCGTATGTTCGGCCACGCTCATCGAGACAGGTGTTACTGATTTAATTGTGCAGCAGCACTAGCGCTTCTCATCTTGTACAACCAACATGCCACTGAAGAAGAAATTTTGCCTTTCCCGAAATGCATCTGGCATTCATTTTGAGATGTGTTTTCCTGTCTAAGTTGGTTGCCTGCATGCCGCCAATAAATTAAGTGAAGTACCGTCTTCCAGTGGCCATTCTTTAAAGGGGTATCCTGCACTGTGTGACGTTTTACCAGCTGTTCCCGGTCAGAAATAAAAAGCCCACCGCCACATTGCGGTTCCAAGCTAGCACCGAGTTGGAGCAACAGCGTAAACGGATGGAAGGTGATTCGGTGCCATTGCGGGGTGGCGTCGCCTCATTCACATTCGCGACAACAAAGCGGGGCAAGTGACTGGCAGACCTCACATCCACCCACAAGGGAATATTATCCAGGTTTTATTTACATTTGAACAGCGCACCCACAAGGGTAATACATTAGACACTGCAAAATCCAGAAGGCCATATGTTTGGCCACGCTCATCAAGGCAGGTGTTACTGATTTAATTGTGCAGCAGCACTAGCGCTTCTCATCTTGTACAACAAACATCCCACTGAAGAAGAGATTTTGCCTTTCCCGAAATGCGTCTGGCATTCATTTTGAGATGTGTTTTCCTGTCTAATTTGGTTGCCTGCATGCCGCCGCCAATAAATTAAGTGAACTACCGTCTTCCAGTGGCCATTCTTGAAAGGGGTATCCTGCACTGTGTGATATATATATATATATATATATATATATATATATATATATATATATATATATTCACTGAAAAAACCATAGGTTTCACACCAGTTATAGTTAGGAATTAGCATTTAAAAAACCTATGAAATTCACTGAAAAAACCATAGGTTTCACACCGGTTATAGTTAGGAATTAGCATTTTAAAAACCTATTAAATTCACTGAAAAAAACATAGGTTTCACACCAGTTATAGTTAGCTGGAAATTTTACTGATATAAAACCATTGAAATTCCCACGTTATAGTTAGTTGGACTCACTATAACTTGCGCGTGCAATGCACTGCTGATGACATCACATATTACATCACTCATGACATGGTCAGTGACATCACTCATGACATCACTGATGACATCTCAAATGACATCACTGATGACATCGTCCAGTGAATGTGTGTCTTTCTGAAAAATAAATATATTTTATATATGTATATATTAAGATCGATGGAAGAATAAATGTTTAAATAAGTGTCTAAATGGATGTTTTTTTTTAAAAAATGGATTGGTTAACTGGCTTATTAAGTGTATCTTAGTGAATACATATATTAGCGAGTAATGTTTAAATATTTAAATATATGTATCAGTGTTTTACTTTGTGTATAAGTGGCTGCATGGGTTGGTGAGTAGCTACATGTGTGTGTATATGGGTTATTAGATGTTTTTTTAGTATCAGTATGAGTGTCTGTATGGTTTGGTGGGGCTGTTACTTAGCACATAGATGCATCAATGACTGACTCACTGTTTGTATGTGTTTTGAAGACAGCATTTGTGTAGGATTGTATGGGTGGATGAGTGTGTATATGCGTGTGTTAGAGAGTGAATGCCTCTCTCACTAGTGTCTTTATGAGTAATTACATATGTTTTAATCTTGTATATATGAGAATTGATGTATATAAGTAAGTATATGTGAGAGTGAGAGATTGAAAGAGTTCCTGTTTAAATAAGTATGTGTTTCTATAAGTGATTGTTTAAGAGAGTAAGTATGTGTAAGTTTCCTTAGAAGTAATGTGCTAATGTGTGTATAGTTGTATATGCAAATAAATGGATGTTTATTAGTTTATTTGCATGTGTGAGTATATGTATGAGTAAGTTTTCGATGACTGTCAGTGTGTAACAGAATGAATAGGGGTATCACTACATATGATGAGTGAGTATATGTATGAGTGAATACATAAAACTGTTGGTGAATGTGTGAATTTGTATATAGATGGTGAAATTACTGAATTGGTTGTTGTAACTGGTATGGGTATATCCACTTTTTTGTTAATGTTAGTTTCTATTTTTGAATATGTGTTTCAAAGGTTACTTTACAGTGAAAGGAGGTCTGTCACTGTGTTACAAGGATGGTGTCATCAGTGATGCCATGAGTGATGTCACTGACCATGTCATGAGTGATGTAATATGTGATGTCATCAGCAGTGCATTGCACGCGCAAGTTATAGTGAGTCCAACTAACTATAACGTGGGAATTTCAATGGTTTTATATCAGTAAAATTTCCAGCTAACTATAACTGGTGTGAAACCTATGTTTTTTTCAGTGAATTTAATAGGTTTTTAAAATGCTAATTCCTAACTATAACCGGTGTGAAACCTATGGTTTTTTCAGTGAATTTCATAGGTTTTTTAAATGCTAATTCCTAACTATAACTGGTGTGAAACCTATGGTTTTTTCAGTGAATTTCATAGTTTTTTTTAATTCCTAACTATAAGTCTCACTTTATAAATAAGACTGTTAGCACTCTAGTTGTTCTTTAGAACACTCTGGTACATTCTGTCATTGGGCTACAGTTGGGCTACATCTAGTTGAAATTTGGGCTACATTTACATTTTTTGGTCTCTGGTGGCCATCTTTGGGCTACATTGGGCTACATTGGACTACATTTGGGTTACATTTTGGCATTTTGGCATATATATATAGCCCAATGTAGCACAATATATATTTTATCAAAGTTAATTTTCGTAAAACCACTTAAGAATAGGGCTACCAGTCCCTACAATTTTTCCTATTTTTTTTTTTTTTTTGCTTTGGAGCGCTTCCGGTGCGCTTCCCGGGGAGCGCCCCGAAAAGCGTACTTTTATAAAGCGCCCCCGGGCGCGCTCCGAGGAGCGTCCCGTAAGCGCCAATATCGCGAACGAAAACATGATCATGACGTATCGCGTAGCCGCGTCCGCGTGATACGCACGGCGTAAGCGCACCCGGAAGTACTCGAGCGAATACGATCGCGCAACGTAAACATCCGACGCGCTTACGCTACGCGACCCGAAGCGCCCCCGGGCGCGCCCGGGGGTGCGTAGCGTAAGCGCGTCGGGTCATGTGACCTGAAAATAACACTTTTCATTGGTTCATAACAGTTTTAGTTTCATAATGATGAAGCCCCTGGTCTTGTGACCTGAAAATAACACTTCTCATTAGTTCAGGACAGTTTTTTTTCTAAATGATGAAAGACCCCACCTTTTTTCCTTATTCTGACTTTGTCCTTTGACTGAGGAAGACCTGTTTGTACATCTCTGTACCTTTTTGATATTAATAATGGCTTCAGTAGCAGCAGCAGCTGGTGCATCTGCCCCACCACCACCACCACAACCACCAAGAGGACCACCTCAAGATTATATTGGTGGTCAAGAACAGGAGGAGGAGGAAGAGGAAGAGGAGGAGGGGATTAGAAGATGGCTGCCTGAAGAAAATACTCCATACAAACCAAAGCCACACATTATATGGGAGTTTTTTTCAATCCCAGAGGGCAAGAAAAAAGTTAATGCGCCCAAGGTAACTTGCCTAATCTGCAATGATGAACTTTCACGGGGCAACCCAAACAAAAAATATTCATTTGGTAACTATACCATGATTCGTCATATGAGGGGCGTGGCTTGGATGCCGAGGAGGTAGGCAGCGTGAGCTCGGAGCTCCGTGCCCGATCCCGGTAAATATCCTGAAAATCTGATCGGACCCCGATGTACTCGACATCATCCGGTACTGGAAGGTACTGCGGAGGGTCCGGTGCCCACGGTGGACGACGCCGAGCCATTCCACGGCAGTATTTCGACTTTGAAAGTTGAACCCAGGCGAGGAGTCGCAGACCCTAAAATGGCGGCGGTGGCATGAGACCCGAAGACGACGGAGACATCTGCCCGGAGACCCACTGAGGACTGCTCCCTGACGAATCAGAAGCGCTGGCGATTGTATCACGCCTCTCCCTAGGTGTCGGAGTGGACCTTGGGCGCACCCTAGGGCGGTGGCTGGGGACCACCCCCTGGTAGTGGCGACGATAGTACGGCAGTGACCCAGTGACGAAGTCCCGGGCCCCTGGCACGACTGGCGCCAGCCGGGCTGACGGTCGTTCAGAGTTCCTGCTTCTTGGAGACGACCTTGGATCCGGGGACCCCGCCGGAGGGCGAAACCCGGCGACGCTCGGAGAACGACCAGGAACATACTCGGAGGCCACCGCTCAGGCCGGCCCAGATGGGGAAGACGAAGGGGAAGGGAGATGGCGCGGCCGATACTGAGGCTCCGGAGGGAGCGGAGCGAGACCAAGCTGCATTACAGCGGATGCAAGATCGTATCCTGGAGGCCATCGCCACCACAAAGGACGCCCTACAACAAGATATAGCTCAGGTGGCGACGGGCTTGGGCCTCCTGAAGGCCGACCATGATAAACTTAAGGACAGGGTGAAGTCCGTGGAGATCACGGTCAAGGAATTAGCCCCGGGCCAAGCAACGTTGAAGGCCCAGATGACAGATGTGATGGACCGCCTGAAGGTGCTGGAACGGAGGGCCGAAGATGCGGAAAACCGGAACAGGCGCAATAACCTACGCCTAGTGGGCCTGCCGGAAAAAATCGAAGGCGACGACATGGTGGGCTACCTTGATAACTGGCTGCGGACGGAGGTGGCACCGGAAGGATTGTCCCCCTTCTTCTCCCTGGAACGGGCACATAGAGTTCCAGCGCGCCCACCCGCCTTGGGCCTTCCTCCTCGCCCAGTGGTGTTCAAGTTGCTCCATTACCGGGACAGAGACTGGCTTTTACAGAGGGCGAGAGAGGCAGGGCCCTTTCAAGTGGACAACAACAGAGTCACCATGTTCCCGGACTATACATTTGAGACGCAGCGGCTCCGGGCAAACTTTCTGTCCCTCAAGCGGGAGCTCCGCAAGGAAGGCATCAAGTACTCCCTGTTGTTCCCCGCCAAGCTGAGGGTGGTGGTGGACGAGCAATCACTATTCTTCATGACCTCCGCGGACGCTTGGGACTGGTGGGACACTTATAAAGCAGGAACGGACGGTGCTAAGGCCAGGGAGGAGGAGGCTAAGATGGCGCAACCGGTCAGGCAATCCCAACGGATCAGGAGGAACCGCAGGAGGACCGGGAAACCATCAGTGTCGCAGACGGAGGCGGAGAGGCAGGCGGCGCTACAGGCGGTAGTGGATTTATCCAAGGCCGCCAGGAGTCAGTCCGGGAAGGGCACGGACTCAGAGGACCCGGGCACGGGCTCGGAGACAGGACAATCGGAATTTGGTGGAGCCCGGGGCCCTATTGTGACACCGCAGACTTCGGAGGTGATATTGGAGGCGTGTTGAACTGAACTGGTGGAGTGGACTCGTTGGTTGGACACTGGGGCGCTGGGCCCGTGGCAGTGGCACGCTACTCCTTGAGGTTTTGGGGAGCTGTAATGTGGGGATTGCGGGGTGGAGTGCGCGGGGCTGATTTGCTTTGAGGTTCTATCGCATCGAGCCACGCCTTACTGGCCCCTAAGGTCACCGCAGTGGGGACTGCGACCATTACCACCTTTCCTTGAGGGGTGGTCGGGAGTGTTGGTTTGGATGGGGGTACTTCCAGTTGCAGGGGGGCCTGTCCTGGGGGGGTGGGAGTTGCGAGCAGTTGGGGTTGCTCGGGGGGTAGTTGTTGTTGGGGGGGTTCGGCTTCCTGTTTGGAGAGGGTGGGTGGGTGGGCCCGTGGTCGCGGGACTTGTAAGGACATCGTTCTTTGTTGTCTGGTCCGGTTGTGTAGGGGGGGATGGCTAGTACCGGGGCGTTGAAATGTGTGACCTGGAATGTGCGGGGTATGCAGTCTATGACGCGCAGACATAAAGTCCAGGCGTACCTCAAGCGTAGGGGGGTTCACATAGCGTTCCTGCAGGAGACACATCTAAATAAGCAGGAAGGGGCTGCTCTGCAAAGGCGCTGGAGGGGGCAGCTATTTTACACGACATTCTCAGCTTTTGCAAGGGGGACACTGATTTGGATACGGGCGGGGGTCCCCTTCCAGGTCACAAAGTCATTGGTGGACCCGGAGGGCAGATATGTGGCGGTGGAGGGGAGGTTGAGAGGCAGGGTGATATCTCTCTGTAATGTGTATGCTCCTAATGTGGACCTGCCCGCCTTCTTGTCTACCATCTCGGGCAAATTGGCGGGTTATTTGGCAGGGCCGGTCCTGTTGGGGGGGGACTTCAACTCGGTTGAGGATGTGTTACTAGACAGGTCCCATCCCCCGCTGCGCGCGTCCCCAGTGCATAGGGTCGCCAAGCGTAGGTTGGAATGGCAGGAGAGCTGGGCCCTCACGGATGCATGGAGGGCGTTGCACCCCAACACTAGGGACTACTCCTTTCACTCGCACCTACATGACTTGCATGTGAGGCTGGATGCGTTTCTTTGTTCGGCGTGTGTGCTCCCCGCGGTGGGAGGGGCGGAATACTTGGCCAGGACGCTATCGGACCACAACCCTTTGTTGCTGTCTCTGGACTGGATGGTGACTGTTAACTGCGTGCCAACATGGCGCCTGCAACCTGACACCCTAGATGACTTGTTGTTCAGGGAGGCCCTGGGTGAGCGCATTGAGAGGTACTTTGAGGAGAACAGTGGCTCGGCCTCCGCGAGGGCGGTAGAATGGGATGCGTTTAAGGTGGTGGTGCGGGGACACTGTATTGGGCACACGGCTGGGGCCCGGAAAACTCTGTTGGATGACTTAGATAAGGCTGAGGCACGGCTGAGGGACTTGGAGCAGAGGCGCCCGAGTCACCCTGAGTTGCAGGAGGAGCTCAGCGGGGCACGGGAGGGGCTGGCGGTAGAGTTGGAGCGGCTGCGTAGTTTCGATCACAAGGCGTACATGACGAGGGCGCATGCGGGTGATAAGGCGGGGTCGATGCTGGCTTGGCTCGCTAACCCAGTTCGGAGGGGAGTGCCGATCATGGGGATCCAGGAGACAGGGGAGGAGCCCTGCCACACTCAACCCGGGATCCTGAATAAGTTTCGTGCCTATTATGAGGGGCTCTATGAGAGTGGTGGAACGGGAAGGGCGGTGGAGCTTGAAGAGTTCTTGGACGGGTTACAGTTACCACGGGTGGAGGACTCGGAGGCGGAAGAGCTGGGCCGGCCCATCTCTCTTGGTGAAATAGGCTGTGCAGTAAAACAGATGGCCAGAAATAAGACGCCGGGACTTGACGGGCTGCCGATCGAATTTTATAGTAAATACCTAGAATTCCTTGCCCCACGGCTGCGCGAGGTGTACAATGAGGCACAGGCGAGTGGTCGACTCCCGGGCTCCATGTGCGAAGCCCTCATGATCCCGCTCTTGAAACCGGGCAGAGAGAGTATGGCTCTATCCTCGTACCGTCCGTTGTCTATGTTGACGACGGACTACAAGATCCTCAGTAAAATTCTGGCCAACAGACTGCTGGTACACATGACAAGCCTGGTGCACGGTGACCAGTGTGGTTTCATACCGACACGCAACACCACTCATAACATTCGTAGACTTACAAGACTGATGGGTGCGGACTGGCCGGGTGCCGTCTCCCCATTTGTCCTCTCCATTGATATTGAGAAGGCATTTGACAGCCTTGAATGGGGATACTTGTATGAGGTGATGCGCCGCTTCGGGCTGGGGGACGGATACATAAAATGGACCAAGGTCCTGTACACCGGGGCGGTAGCGAGGGTTCGGGTGGGCACACTGATCTCGAGACAATACCCGATCGGGCGCGGAACTAGGCAGGGTTGTTCCTTATCCCCGCTCCTCTTCGCATTGGCGATGGAACCCTTCGCTGCGGAGGCCAGACTTGGCCGCCACTACGCAGGTTTATCATTTAGGGGAAGGCCGCACTTCATCTCCCTGTATGCAGATGACCTGCTGATGTTTCTGGCCGATGCGGGCCCCGAGCTCCAGGGGGCGCGGCGGCTACTGGGACGGTTCGGCCGGTTGTCGGGCCTGAGGGTCAACTGGCCTAAATCCTGCCTGTTCCCCCTGAGGCCGGGAGAACCGTGCCCACTCACTGCTCAGGAGCTCCGGTGGGAGCCGCGTTGTCTGCATTATTTGGGGGTCTATGTTTATCATACCCCGACCGATTTACTGGACGGCAACATCACTCGCTGCATTAATGCCCTGCGGGGGTCCATGGACTTCTGGGCGACTCTGCCGCTATCCCTGGCTGGTAGAATCTCCCTGCTTAAAATGATAGCCCTGCCCAGGCTTTTGTACTATTTTAGGACACTCCCGGTATGGGTCCCGAGCTCTGTTTTCAAACGCCTGAGGTCGTTGGTCATAGCTTTCTTGTGGGGCACGGGAAGGAGGCGCATAGCGCTCGACACTCTGTTGCGCCCCAAGGATGACGGAGGTATGGCGGTGCCGGATTTTGAAGGGTATTACCTAGCAGCGCAGCTGCAGATTTTTACGCAGGAGGTGGCGAGAGTGTATAGAGGCCCCGAGGACGCGAGAGTGGAAGGCACCCCGCGGCACGTTCTGGCGTACATTACGCTACACCAGAAGCTCCGGGTGGGAGACCTGACGGTCGAGGAGCAGACGTTCCGGCTATGCTGGGACCGGGCCCGTAAGCGGGCGGGTGTCCGCCTTATGTATGCCCCCGAAATTCCGCTGGGGATGGTCACCGCCCTCCCACATGGAGGCGACTGGTCACGCTTGCTAGGATGGGAGGAGGCGGGAATACAAATGCTGGGTGATCTCCACGAAGATGGGGTGCTGCTGCCGTTCCAGGACCTGCAGGAGCGATTTGACCTTCCGAGGGGCGACTACTTGCTGCACGCAGCTGTCACGGGCGCTATGCAAGCCCACTGGGGGGAAGGGCTGCAGGAACCGGGCGCCTCGATGGCCTGCCAGTACACTATGATGGTGGCGGGAACTTTTAAGGCTGTCACGTGCTTGTACTCCAGGATGCAGCGGGAGGCCTTGCAACCTTTGGCAGCAGGAATAAGGGATATATCATCATATAAAGCGGCCATCCTGTAGTTTATGCTTCTAGGTCTGAAAAGAGGCCTAAAAGGACCAAAACAAGCTAAGAATAGGGATCCAGGATGGTAGCAAGCTTAAAGTCACCATCACTCAGATATAGAGCCAAAAACCAGGTCAGCAAACAAGCCCACAAGGGTAATACATTAGACACTACAACATCCAGAAGGCCGTATGTTCGGCCACGCCCATCGAGGCAGGTGTTACTGATTTAATTGTGCAGCAGCACTAGCGCTTCTCGTCTTGTACAACCAACATGCCACTGAAGAAGGGATTTTGCCTCTCCCGAAACGCGTCTGGCATTCATTTTGAGATGTGTTTTCCTGTCTAAGTTTGTTGCTTGCATGCCGCCAATAAATTAAGTGAAGTACTGTCTTCCAGTGGCCATTCTTGAAAGGGGTATCCTGCACTGTGTGATGTTTTACCGGCTGCTCCCGGTCAGAAAGAAAGGCCCACCGCCACATTGCGGGTCCAAGCTAGCACCGAGTTGGAGCAACAGCGTAATAGGATGGAAGGTGATTCGGCACCATTGCGGGGTGGCGTCGCCTCATTCACATTGGCGACAACAAAGCGGGGCAAGTGACTGGCAGACCTCACATCCACCCACAAGGGAATATTATCCAGGTTTTCTTGACATTTGAACAGCGCGCCCACAAGGGTAATACATTAGACACTACAACATCCAGAAGACCGTATGTTCGGCCACGCCCATCGAGGCAGGTGTTACTGATTTAATTCTGCAGCAGCACTAGCGCTTTTCATCTTGTACAACCAACATGCCACTGATGAAAGGAATTTTGCCTTTCCCGAAACGCGTCTGGCATTCATTTTGAGATGTGTTTTCCTGTCTAAGTTGGTTGCCTGCATGCCGCCAATAAATTAGGTAAAGAACAGTCTTCCAGTGGCCATTCTTGAAAGGGGTATGCTGCACTGTGTGATGTTTTACCGGCTGTTCCCGGTCAGAAAGAAAGGCCCACCGCCACATTGCGGGTCCAAGCTAGCACCGAGTTGGAGCAACAGCGTAATCGGATGGAAGGTGATTCGGCACCGTTGCGGGGTGGCGTTGCCTCATTCACATTGGCGACAACAAAGCGGGGCAAGTGACTGGCAGACCTCACATCCACCCACAAGGGAATATTATCCAGATTTTATTGACATTTGAACAGCGCGCCCACAAGGGTAATACATTAGACACTACAACATCCAGAAGACCGTATGTTCGGCCACGCCCATCGAGGCAGGTGTTACTGATTTAATTCTGCAGCAGCACTAGCGCTTCTCATCTTGTACAACCAACATGCCACTGATGAAAGGAATTTTGCCTTTCCCGAAACGCGTCTGGCATTCATTTTGAGATGTGTTTTCCTGTCTAAGTTGGTTGCCTGCATGCCGCCAATAAATTAGGTAAAGTACTGTCTTCCAGTGGCCATTCTTGAAAGGGGTATGCTGCACTGTGTGATGTTTTACCGGCTGTTCTCGGTCAGAAAGAAAGGCCCACCGCCACATTGCGGGTCCAAGCTAGCACCGAGTTGGAGCAACAGCGTAATCGGATGGAAGGTGATTCGGCACCATTGCGGGGTGGAGTCGCCTCATTCACATTGGCGACAACAAAGCGGGGAAAGTGACTGGCAGGCCTCACATCCACCCACAAGGGAGTATTATCCAGGTTTTATTGACATTTGAACAGTGCACCCACAAGGGTAATACATTAGGCACTACAACATCCAGAAGTCCGTATGTTCGGCCACGCCCATCGAGGCAGGTGTTACTGATTTAATTGTGCAGCAGCACTAACGCTTCTCATCTTGTACAACCAACATGCCACTGAAGAAGGGATTTTGCTTTTCCCGAAATGTGTCTGGCATTCATTTTGAGATGTGTTTTCCTGTCTAAGTTGGTTGCCTGCATGCCACCAATAAATTAAGTGAAGTACCGTCTTCCAGTGGCCATTCTTGAAAGGGGTATCCTGCACTGTGTGATGTTTTACCGTCTGTTCCCGGTCGGATAGAAAGGCCCACCGCCACATTGCGGGTCCAAGCTAGCACCGAGTTGGAGCAACAGCGTAATCCGATGGATGGTGATTCGGTGCCATTGCGGGGTGCCGTCGCCTCATTCACATTGGCGCCAACAAAGCGGGGCAAGTGACTGGCAGACCTCACATCCACCCACAAGGGAATATTATCCAGGTTTTATTGACATTTGAACAGCGGGCCCACAAGGGTAATACATTAGACACTACAACATCCATAAGGCCGTATGTTCGGCCACGGTCATCGAGGCAGGTGTTACTGATTTAATTGTGCAGTTGCACTAGCGCTTCTCATCTTGTACAACCAACATGCCACTGAAGAAGGGATTTTGCCTTTCCTGAAACACGTCTGGCATTCATTTTGAGATGTGTTTTCCTGTCTAAGTTGGTTGCCTGCATGCCGCTAATAAATTAAGTGAAGTACTGTCTTCCAGTGGCCATTCTTGAAAGGGGTATCCTGCACTGTGTGATGTTTTACCGGCTGCTCCCGGTCGGAAAAAAAGGCCCATCGCCACATTGCGGGTCCAAGCTAGCACCGAGTTGGAGCAACAGCGTAATCGGATGGAAGGTGATTCGGCGCCATTGCGGGGTGGCGTCGCCTCATTCACATTGGCGACAACAAAGCGGGGCAAGTGACTGGCAGAAATCACATCCACCCACAAGGGAATATTATCCAGGTTTTATTGACATTTGAACAGCGCGCCCACAAGGGTAATACATTAGACACTACATCATCCAGAAGGCCGTATGTTCGGCCACGCTCATCGAGACAGGTGTTACTGATTTAATTGTGCAGCAGCACTAGCGCTTCTCATCTTGTACAACCAACATGCCACTGAAGAAGAAATTTTGCCTTTCCCGAAATGCATCTGGCATTCATTTTGAGATGTGTTTTCCTGTCTAAGTTGGTTGCCTGCATGCCGCCAATAAATTAAGTGAAGTACCGTCTTCCAGTGGCCATTCTTTAAAGGGGTATCCTGCACTGTGTGACGTTTTACCAGCTGTTCCCGGTCAGAAATAAAAAGCCCACCGCCACATTGCGGGTCCAAGCTAGCACCGAGTTGGAGCAACAGCGTAAACGGATGGAAGGTGATTCGGTGCCATTGCGGGGTGGCGTCGCCTCATTCACATTCGCGACAACAAAGCGGGGCAAGTGACTGGCAGACCTCACATCCACCCACAAGGGAATATTATCCAGGTTTTATTTACATTTGAACAGCGCACCCACAAGGGTAATACATTAGACACTGCAAAATCCAGAAGGCCAGATGTTTGGCCACGCTCATCGAGGCAGGTGTTACTGATTTAATTGTGCAGCAGCACTAGCGCTTCTCATCTTGTACAACAAACATCCCACTGAAGAAGAGATTTTGCCTTTCCCGAAATGCGTCTGGCATTCATTTTGAGATGTGTTTTCCTGTCTAATTTGGTTGCCTGCATGCCGCCGCCAATAAATTAAGTGAACAACCGTCTTCCAGTGGCCATTCTTGAAAGGGGTATCCTGCACTGTGTGATATATATATATATATATATATATATATATATATATATATATATATATATATATATATATATATATATATATATATATATATATATATATATTCACTGAAAAAACCATAGGTTTCACACCAGTTATAGTTAGGAATTAGCATTTAAAAAACCTATGAAATTCACTGAAAAAACCATAGGTTTCACACCGGTTATAGTTAGGAATTAGCATTTTAAAAACCTATTAAATTCACTGAAAAAAACATAGGTTTCACACCAGTTATAGTTAGCTGGAAATTTTACTGATATAAAACCATTGAAATTCCCACGTTATAGTTAGTTGGACTCACTATAACTTGCGCGTGCAATGCACTGCTGATGACATCACATATTACATCACTCATGACATGGTCAGTGACATCACTCATGACATCACTGATGACATCTCAAATGACATCACTGATGACATCGTCCAGTGAATGTGTGTCTTTCTGAAAAATAAATATATTTTATATATGTATATATTAAGATCGATGGAAGAATAAATGTTTAAATAACTGTCTAAATGGATGTTTTTTTTAAAAAGAATGATTGGTTAACTGGCTTATTAAGTGTATCTTAGTGAATACATATATTAGCGAGTAATGTTTAAATATTTAAATATATGTATCAGTGTTTTACTTTGTGTATAAGTGGCTGCATGGGTTGGTGAGTAGCTACATGTGTGTGTATATGGGTTATTAGATGTTTTTTTAGTATCAGTATGAGTGTCTGTATGGTTTGGTGGGGCTGTTACTTAGCACATAGATGCATCAATGACTGACTCACTGTTTGTATGTGTTTTGAAGACAGCATTTGTGTAGGATTGTATGGGTGGATGAGTGTGTATATGTGTGTGTTAGAGAGTGAATGCCTCTCTCACTAGTGTCTTTATGAGTAATTACATATGTTTTAATCTTGTATATATGAGAATTGATGTATATAAGTAAGTATATGTGAGAGTGAGAGATTGAAAGAGTTCCTGTTTAAATAAGTATGTGTTTCTATAAGTGATTGTTTAAGAGAGTAAGTATGTGTAAGTTTCCTTAGAAGTAATGTGCTAATGTGTGTATAGTTGTATATGCAAATAAATGGATGTTTATTAGTTTATTTGCATGTGTGAGTATATGTATGAGTAAGTTTTCGATGACTGTCAGTGTGTAACAGAATGAATAGGGGTATCACTACATATGATGAGTGAGTATATGTATGAGTAAATACATAAAACTGTTGGTGAATGTGTGAATTTGTATATAGATGGTGAAATTACTGAATTGGTTGTTGTAACTGGTATGGGTATATCCACTTTTTTGTTAATGTTAGTTTCTATTTTTGAATATGTGTTTCAAAGGTTACTTTACAGTGAAAGGAGGTCTGTCACTGTGTTACAAGGATGGTGTCATCAGTGATGTCATGAGTGATGTCACTGACCATGTCATGAGTGATGTAATATGTGATGTCATCAGCAGTGCATTGCACGCGCAAGTTATAGTGAGTCCAACTAACTATAACGTGGGAATTTCAATGGTTTTATATCAGTAAAATTTCCAGCTAACTATAACTGGTGTGAAACCTATGTTTTTTTCAGTGAATTTAATAGGTTTTTAAAATGCTAATTCCTAACTATAACCGGTGTGAAACCTATGGTTTTTTCAGTGAATTTCATAGGTTTTTTAAATGCTAATTCCTAACTATAACTGGTGTGAAACCTATGGTTTTTTCAGTGAATTTCATAGGTTTTTTTAATTCATAACTATAAGTCTCACTTTATAAATAAGACTGTTAGCACTCTAGTTGTTCTTTAGAACACTCTGGTACATTCTGTCATTGGGCTACAGTTGGGCTACATCTAGTTGAAATTTGGGCTACATTTACATTTTTTGGTCTCTGGTGGCCATCTTTGGGCTACATTGGGCTACATTGGACTACATTTGGGTTACATTTTGGCATTTTGGCATATATATATAGCCCAATGTAGCACAATATATATTTTATCAAAGTTAATTTTCGTAAAACCACTTAAGAATAGGGCTACCAGTCCCTACAATTTTTCCCATTTTTTTTATTTTTTTGCTTTGGAGCGCTTCCGGTGCGCTTCCCGGGGAGCGCCCCGAAAAGCGTACTTTTATAAAGCGCCCCCGGGCGCGCTCCGAGGAGCGTCCCGTAAGCGCCAATATCGCGAACGAAAACATGATCATGACGTATCGCGTAGCCGCGTCCGCGTGATACGCACGGCGTAAGCGCACCCGGAAGTACTCGAGCGAATACGATCGCGCAACGTAAACATCCGACGCGCTTACGCTACGCGACCCGAAGCGCCCCCGGGCGCGCCCGGGGGTGCGTAGCGTAAGCGCGTCGGGTCATGTGACCTGAAAATAACACTTTTCATTGGTTCATAACAGTTTTAGTTTCATAATCATGAAGCCCCTGGTCTTGTGACCTGAAAATAACACTTCTCATTGGTTCAGGACAGTTTTTTTTCTAAATGATGAAAGACCCCACCTTTTTTCCTTATTCTGACTTTGTCCTTTGATTGAGGAAGACCTGTTTGTACATCTCTGTACCTTTTTGATATTAATAATGGCTTCAGTAGCAGCAGCAGCTGGTGCATCTGCCCCACCACCACCACCACAACCACCAAGAGGACCACCTCAAGATTATATTGGTGGTCAAGAACAGGAGGAGGAGGAAGAGGAAGAGGAGGAGGGGATTAGAAGATGGCTGCCTGAAGAAAATACTCCATACAAACCAAAGCCACACATTATATGGGAGTTTTTTTCAATCCCAGAGGGCAAGAAAAAAGTTAATGCGCCCAAGGTAACTTGCCTAATCTGCAATGATGAACTTTCACGGGGCAACCCAAACAAAAAATATTCATTTGGTAACTATACCATGATTCGTCATATGAGGGGCGTGGCTTGGATGCCGAGGAGGTAGGCAGCGTGAGCTCGGAGCTCCGTGCCCGATCCCGGTAAATATCCTGAAAATCTGATCGGACCCCGATGTACTCGACATCATCCGGTACTGGAAGGTACTGCGGAGGGTCCGGTGCCCACGGTGGACGACGCCGAGCCATTCCACTGCAGTATTTCGACTTTGAAAGTTGAACCCAGGCGAGGAGTCGCAGACCCTAAAATGGCGGCGGTGGCATGAGACCCGAAGACGACGGAGACATCTGCCCGGAGACCCACTGAGGACTGCTCCCTGACGAATCAGAAGCGCTGGCGATTGTATCACGCCTCTCCCTAGGTGTCGGAGTGGACCTTGGGCGCACCCTAGGGCGGTGGCTGGGGACCACCCCCTGGTAGTGGCGACGATAGTACGGCAGTGACCCAGTGACGAAGTCCCGGGCCCCTGGCACGACTGGCGCCAGCCGGGCTGACGGTCGTTCAGAGTTCCTGCTTCTTGGAGACGACCTTGGATCCGGGGACCCCGCCGGAGGGCGAAACCCGGCGACGCTCGGAGAACGACCAGGAACATACTCGGAGGCCACCGCTCAGGCCGGCCCAGATGGGGAAGACGAAGGGGAAGGGAGATGGCGCGGCCGATACTGAGGCTGCGGAGGGAGCGGAGCGAGACCAAGCTGCATTACAGCGGATGCAAGATCGTATCCTGGAGGCCATCGCCACCACAAAGGACGCCCTACAACAAGATATAGCTCAGGTGGCGACGGGCTTGGGCCTCCTGAAGGCCGACCATGATAAACTTAAGGACAGGGTGAAGTCCGTGGAGATCACGGTCAAGGAATTAGCCCCGGGCCAAGCAACGTTGAAGGCCCAGATGACAGATGTGATGGACCGCCTGAAGGTGCTGGAACGGAGGGCCGAAGATGCGGAAAACCGGAACAGGCGCAATAACGTACGCCTAGTGGGCCTGCCGGAAAAAATCGAAGGCGACGACATGGTGGGCTACCTTGATAACTGGCTGCGGACGGAGGTGGCACCGGAAGGATTGTCCCCCTTCTTCTCCCTGGAACGGGCACATAGAGTTCCAGCGCGCCCACCCGCCTTGGGCCTTCCTCCTCGCCCAGTGGTGTTCAAGTTGCTCCATTACCGGGACAGAGACTGGCTTTTACAGAGGGCGAGAGAGGCAGGGCCCTTTCAAGTGGACAACAACAGAGTCACCATGTTCCCGGACTATACATTTGAGACGCAGCGGCTCCGGGCAAACTTTCTGTCCCTCAAGCGGGAGCTCCGCAAGGAAGGCATCAAGTACTCCCTGTTGTTCCCCGCCAAGCTGAGGGTGGTGGTGGACGAGCAATCACTATTCTTCACGACCTCCGCAGACGCTTGGGACTGGTGGGACACTTATAAAGCAGGAACGGACGGTGCTAAGGCCAGGGAGGAGGAGGCTAAGATGGCGCAACCGGTCAGGCAATCCCAACGGATCAGGAGGAACCGCAGGAGGACCGGGAAACCATCGGTGTCGCAGACGGAGGCGGAGAGGCAGGCGGCGCTACAGGAGGTAGTGGATTTATCCAAGGCCGCCAGGAGTCAGTCCGGGAAGGGCACGGACTCAGAGGACCCGGGCACGGGCTCGGAGACAGGACAATCGGAATTTGGTGGAGCCCGGGGCCCTATTGTGACACCGCAGACTTCGGAGGTGATATTGGAGGCGTGTTGAACTGAACTGGTGGAGTGGACTCGTTGGTTGGACACTGGGGCGCTGGGCCCGTGGCAGTGGCACGCTACTCCTTGAGGTTTTGGGGAGCTGTAATGTGGGGATTGCGGGGTGGAGTGCGCGGGGCTGATTTGCTTTGAGGTTCTATCGCATCGAGCCACGCCTTACTGGCCCCTAAGGTCACCGCAGTGGGGACTGCGACCATTACCACCTTTCCTTGAGGGGTGGTCGGGAGTGTTGGTTTGGATGGGGGTACTTCCAGTTGCGGGGGGGCCTGTCCTGGGGGGGTGGGAGTTGCGAGCAGTTGGGGTTGCTCGGGGGGTAGTTGTTGTTGGGGGGGTTCGGCTTCCTGTTTGGAGAGGGTGGGTGGGTGGGCCCGTGGTCGTGGGACTTGTAAGGACATCGTTCTTTGTTGTCTGGTCCGGTTGTGTAGGGGGGGATGGCTAGTACCGGGGCGTTGAAATGTGTGACCTGGAATGTGTGGGGTATGCAGTCTATGACGCGCAGACATAAAGTCCAGGCGTACCTCAAGCGTAGGGGGGTTCACATAGCGTTCCTGCAGGAGACACATCTAAATAAGCAGGAAGGGGCTGCTCTGCAAAGGCGCTGGAGGGGGCAGCTATTTTACACGACATTCTCAGCTTTTGCAAGGGGGACACTGATTTGGATACGGGCGGGGGTCCCCTTCCAGGTCACAAAGTCATTGGTGGACCCGGAGGGCAGATATGTGGCGGTGGAGGGGAGGTTGAGAGGCAGGGTGATATCTCTCTGTAATGTGTATGCTCCTAATGTGGACCTGCCCGCCTTCTTGTCTACCATCTCGGGCAAATTGGCGGGTTATTTGGCAGGGCCGGTCCTCTTGAGGGGGGACTTCAACTCGGTTGAGGATGTGTTACTAGACAGGTCCCATCCCCCGCTGCGCGCGTCCCCAGTGCATAGGGTCGCCAAGCGTAGGTTGGAATGGCAGGAGAGCTGGGCCCTCACGGATGCATGGAGGGCGTTGCACCCCAACACTAGGGACTACTCCTTTCACTCGCACCTACATGACTTGCATGTGAGGCTGGATGCGTTTCTTTGTTCGGCGTGTGTGCTCCCCGCGGTGGGAGGGGCGGAATACTTGGCCAGGACGCTATCGGACCACAACCCTTTGTTGCTGTCTCTGGACTGGATGGTGACTGTTAACTGCGTGCCAACATGGCGCCTGCAACCTGACACCCTAGATGACTTGTTGTTCAGGGAGGCCCTGGGTGAGCGCATTGAGAGGTACTTTGAGGAGAACAGTGGCTCGGCCTCCGCGAGGGCGGTAGAATGGGATGCGTTTAAGGTGGTGGTGCGGGGACACTGTATTGGGCACACGGCTGGGGCCCGGAAAACTCTGTTGGATGACTTAGATAAGGCTGAGGCACGGCTGAGGGACTTGGAGCAGACGCGCCCGAGTCACCCTGAGTTGCAGGAGGAGCTCAGCGGGGCACGGGAGGGGCTGGCAGTAGAGTTGGAGCGGCTGCGTAGTTTCGATCACAAGGCGTACATGACGAGGGCGCATGCGGAAGGTGATAAGGCGGGGTCGATGCTGGCTTGGCTCGCTAACCCAGTTCGGAGGGGAGTGCCGATCATGGGGATCCAGGAGACAGGGGAGGAGCCCTGCCACACTCAACCCGGGATCCTGAATAAGTTTCGTGCCTATTATGAGGGGCTCTATGAGAGTGGTGGAACGGGAAGGGCGGTGGAGCTTGAAGAGTTCTTGGACGGGTTACAGTTACCACGGGTGGAGGACTCGGAGGCGGAAGAGCTGGGCCGGCCCATCTCTCTTGGTGAAATAGGCTGTGCAGTAAAACAGATGGCCAGAAATAAGACGCCGGGACTTGACGGGCTGCCGATCGAATTTTATAGTAAATACCTAGAATTCCTTGCCCCACGGCTGCGCGAGGTGTACAATGAGGCACAGGCGAGGGGTCGACTCCCGGGCTCCATGTGCGAAGCCCTCATGATCCCGCTCTTGAAACCGGGCAGAGAGAGTATGGCTCTATCCTCGTACCGTCCGTTGTCTATGTTGACGACGGACTACAAGATCCTCAGTAAAATTCTGGCCAACAGACTGCTGGTACACATGACAAGCCTGGTGCACGGTGACCAGTGTGGTTTCATACCGACACGCAACACCACTCATAACATTCGTAGACTTACAAGACTGATGGGTGCGGACTGGCCGGGTGCCGTCTCCCCATTTGTCCTCTCCATTGATATTGAGAAGGCATTTGACAGCCTTGAATGGGGATACTTGTATGAGGTGATGCGCCGCTTCGGGACGGATACATAAAATGGACCAAGGTCCTGTACACCGGGGCGGTAGCGAGGGTTCGGGTGGGCACACTGATCTCGAGACAATACCCGATCGGGCGCAGAACTAGGCAGGGTTGTTCCTTATCCCCGCTCCTCTTCGCATTGGCGATGGAACCCTTCGCTGCGGAGGCCAGACTTGGCCGCCACTACGCAGGTTTATCATTTAGGGGAAGGCCGCACTTCATCTCCCTGTATGCAGATGACCTGCTGATGTTTCTGCCCGATGCGGGCCCCGAGCTCCAGGGGGCGCGGCGGCTACTGGGACGGTTCGGCCGGTTGTCGGGCCTGAGGGTCAACTGGCCTAAATCCTGCCTGTTCCCCCTGAGGCCGGGAGAACCGTGCCCACTCACTGCTCAGGAGCTCCGGTGGGAGCCGCGTTGTCTGCATTATTTGGGGGTCTATGTTTATCATACCCCGACCGATTTACTGGACGGCAACATCACTCGCTGCATGAATGCCCTGCGGGGGTCCATGGACTTCTGGGCGACTCTGCCGCTATCCCTGGCTGGTAGAATCTCCCTGCTTAAAATGATAGCCCTGCCCAGGCTTTTGTACTATTTTAGGACACTCCCGGTATGGGTCCCGAGCTCTGTTTTCAAACGCCTGAGGTCGTTGGTCATAGCTTTCTTGTGGGGCACGGGAAGGAGGTGCATAGCGCTCGACACTCTGTTGCGCCCCAAGGATGACGGAGGTATGGCGGTGCCGGATTTTGAAGGGTATTACCTAGCCGCGCAGCTGCAGATTTTTACGCAGGAGGTGGCGAGAGTGTATAGAGGCCCCGAGGACGCGAGAGTGGAAGGCACCCCGCGGCACGTTCTGGCGTACATTACGCTACACCAGAAGCTCCGGGTGGGAGACCTGACGGTCGAGGAGCAGACGTTCCGGCTATGCTGGGACCGGGCCCGTAAGCGGGCGGGTGTCCGCCTTATGTATGCCCCCGAAATTCCGCTGGGGATGGTCACCGCCCTCCCACATGGAGGCGACTGGTCACGCTTGCTAGGATGGGAGGAGGCGGGAATACAAATGCTGGGTGATCTCCACGAAGATGGGGTGCTGCTGCCGTTCCAGGACCTGCAGGAGCGATTTGACCTTCCGAGGGGCGACTACTTGCTGCACGCAGCTGTCACGGGCGCTATGCAAGCCCACTGGGGGGAAGGGCTGCAGGAACCGGGCGCCTCGATGGCCTGCCAGTACACTATGATGGCGGCGGGAACTTTTAAGGCTGTCACGTGCTTGTACTCCAGGATGCAGCGGGAGGCCTTGCAACCTTTGGCAGCCCTGAAGGCCAAGTGGGAGCTGGACCTTCAAGTGGAGATACCTGACGCGACCTGGGGTCAGTTGCTAAGGCGGGCACGGAAGAGCTCGAGAAATGCCAGGTTTCAATTAATTCACTTCTATGTCATCCACAGGGCATACCTCACCCCCGGGAAAGTCCAACAGTATTTTGGGGTGGCCGACGCTGCTTGCCCCAGATGTAACACAATTGGGGCGGATTTGGGCCATATGCTGTGGGATTGCCCCTCACTGGGAGATTATTGGCAGGAAGTTGGGCGGGCCCTTAACGGCGCGACAGATAGGGATATCCAGTTCACTAAAGCGGTTGGCGTCCTTCATTGGTTCCCTCACACGCCTAGGAACAAGACGACTAGTAAATTTATAGATTTGGGGCTTATTCTGGCCAAGCGGGAGATCACGCGAAACTGGAAGTCCAGAGTGGGACCCACGTATAAAAGATGGTATGGGGAATGCCTGAGATGGGCCGCGTGTGAAAGTACTCTACGGTACCAGATGGCCTGGAGGTTGAATGACGAGAAGGCTCTGGAAAGGGCGACTGCATGGGAAGTGCTGGTGCAGGCGCTCCGTGATATGGGTGATGAGGGGCAGGAAGGCGAGAACGAACTGGACCGGGCAGACCCTATCACTACACAGGAGAACACACCTTAGCGAATGACTACTTCCTCCTGCAACACACCGGACACTTTTACACTGTTAACCCAGCGCAGAGCGACCACGGGGGAGGGTGGGTAGGAGGCTGGTTTGGAGTGATGTTGGGGTACCGAAATTTGGGGAGGGGGAGGGGCGAAAATCACAAAAGCAACCCAGAGATATTTGCCTAATGTAGCGGTCAGACGTTGTAAGGAGTTACGAGAAGTGGTCAGGGATGGGGTCACCCACACTGAGGACGAGGTGCACCCCCCGGATGAAGAAGGACTGGACCATATTGATCTTGTACATGCTGTATATTTACTGATGATTATTTTGTCTGTACATTTCTATTGGTGATGCAATAAAAATGATGTTAAAAAAAAAAAAAAAATGATTCGTCATATGACCAGAAAGCACCCAAACAACTACTCTCGTGCTGAGTTCAGGGAACTGGCCAGTAACCTCCCCAAGTCGTCAAGGACCACCTCCCAAACAAACCAACCCACTTCATCAGGACCAGAAACATCCGAGATGATGCCTTGCATTCAGCCAAGATTTGCTGATTTTAAAATGACTTGTTCTGCATGTGGCAAGCTTATCGCCTATGGTGAAAAAAGCGTTAAGCTCATCGTCCTTGCAGGTGATAATCACAAGTGCCCCAAAAAGAAGTAATTTTTTGGGTTTTTTATTTTTTTGCTCCAGTTGAGCCAGTTTCAATTCCCTTTTTTTGTTTCTCCCCCTAAAAAATACAAAAAAAATATAAAACTGTTTTGAAAAGCCAAAAAAAGTTCAAAAAGTTCAAAAAACACAAAAAAAACATAAAACAAAAAGAAGAAAAAAAAGTTCTTTTTAGAACTACCTCCAATTTCTAAATAAAAACTTCATTTTTTAAAAACTCTGTCATCTTTTCCCCTCATTTTACGCTCCCCGGTGCGCTACCTGGTGCGCGTACCGGGCGCTTCCCCCGCGCAAAACGAAAAAAAAAAATATTTTAAATGCCCCGCGGGGCCCTTTTATAGCCCCCACATCAAACCTAGGGGGTCAAGGGGGGGTCTACCCTGCCCCCTTATGGTCATTTCCCTCTTTGTTTTGCCCACCTCTCGTGTCTCGATCCTACCGAGACACAAGATGGCGGCCGCTCCGGACTGTTTAGAATGTTTACAGACAACTGAGAGCCAATCAGCTTTCTGCGCGCAAGTCGCGTGACGCGCCTGGAGCACACTCCGGTGCGCGCACCGGAGAGCGCCTATAGATATATATATTTTTTTTAACCTAAATTACTCAAAATCCACTGGAGCACATATCTTGAGACATAGCAAAGGCACATCGGGCTACCAGTCCCTACAATTTTGCAAAGTTTGGTGGAAATCCATTCAGCCGTCCGGGCTAAAAGTGAAATCGACCGCCCTATGGAAATTAACATGGGGAAAACGCGTTTTGGGACCCCCCTTTTATCTCGGCCCCCGCTTGACGTATCCCCCCCAAACTTTCAAGGAAGGACCGGAGCTCGACGAGGCCATTTTCAGGAAATTTTCAGGCAGATTCGTCAACCGGTGCCAAAGTTATTCCAAATAGAATTTTGAGATTTAACATTGAAAAAAATCCTAACTATAACTACCTACTGGCGACCGCCAGTAGGTAATATATATATATATATATATATATATATATATATATATATATATATATATATATATATATATATATATATATATACTCCAGGCTCCTGAGCCAACCCCCGTGAAAGTTCCCAGGTGAATTAAGAGGCAGCTGCGACAATATGTGGAGGACTCGAGGGGGCACTGGACTTTGAATTTGCCTTACCTCCCAACTTGCTTCACGACTGTGCCTGCTCTCGATTCCAACTCCGACAGTGTTACCCCGTCGAGCATTCCCTTTCCTGGCATGCACCATACAGAGGCATTCTAGGACGTGAGGTCCGGTTCCACAGGACCACACAGGTGTGCTCAATAACAACAGGGAGCGGAGCAAGGTTCTTACATCTCCTTCGAGGCAGGGTTGCCTATGCCACAGCATACGAAGAGATCGGAGAGAAGCGCTGACGAAGGCTCAATTGCCGAAATGCATTTGCTTAAGACTTTTTCTTAATAAAGTATGCTTTTGAATCCTCCACATGGGTTTCTGTGAATGTATATATATATATATATATATATATATTACCTACTGGCGGTCGCCAGTAGGTAGTTATAGTTAGTTAGTTTGAGCATTGGCGCTAACGGGACGCTTCCCGGTGGGCGACCCGGGGCGCTTCAAAAGACTACGCTTTCCGGACCACTCACCCGGGGCGCGCCCGGGAGCGCTCCAGGGCAAAAAAATAACTATATATATATACATTAAAAAAAAATTGTTTTAAATACAAATATAATATAGGATTCATTAATTTTCAAAAATATTAAATTTCATAGCTATAGACATTTGCTATTAACAAAACTTTGAAATTCACTGAAAAAAACATAGGTTTGGGGCCTTATGTATAGTTAGGAATTAGCATTTGAAAAACCTATGAAATTCACTGAAAAAACCATAGGTTTCACACCAGTTATAGTTAGGAATTACCATTTAAAAAACCTATGATATTCACAGAAAAAACCATAGGTTTCACACCAGTTATAGTTAGTTGGAAATTTTACTGACATAAAACCATTGAAATTCCCACGTTATAGTTAGTTGGACTCACTATAACTTGCGCGCCTGCAATGCACTGCTGATGACGTCACATATTACATCACTCATGACATGGTCAGTGACATCACTCATGACATCACTGATGACACCATCCAGTGAATGTGTGTCTTTCTGAAAAATAAATATGTTTTATATATGTTTTTGTAAAGGTCGATGGAAGAATAAATGTTTAAATAAGTGTCTTAATGGATGTTTTTTTTTAATATTGCATTCACACCATGCCAGCATTTTGAAGCAAGTTGTCTAACCATGGTGGCAACAGTCATGATGTTCCGTATCATGCCAGAGAATCATGTGTGGCCATCAATACTCCAAAATCCAACAGGAGCACCTACCAAATCATTACATACATCAACAATGTCATGGGTAGGAGTCAATGTTCTAAAACCTAGACTTTTTGACCTAAAGGTAGTGGACTTTGTCATACTTAAATGGGATCTGCTTCTGTCTCCTATCATGCGTTAAAGTTAGCCTTCCTAAGTTAGGGAATTACACATTATCATCTCTCAGTCTCTATCTTCTAGTGGCATAAAATTTGTAGATTCTTGCTAGTTCCATACAGACCAAACACATGTAAACATAGTAGACAGCCTCCTTGCAGGTTTAAAAGCCATCCTCCAGAAATATTGGCCTTAAGAAGGGAAACCTTAGTGGCAACAATGCTAGGCAGCAAAATAGTATTTGAAGGACTCCACTGATTCTGCGGCAGGAGCACACAGTCTGCAATGCTGTCGTTCTGGCAAGTGTGTTTTCCAATGCTCTCTAAATTTGTCAATTGGCAGTGTCAGGAGTCAGGTGTGTAGGATATTACTGAAGGTTTGCCTCCCCACGGCGGCTTACGGCCACTTTTAGGTGATAGCGAGCGGTTTGGGGCCCGCTTTGCATGTCAGCAATATTTATCGCTAGTGACATGCACAGTGGGCGTACCCAACCTGTTAGCGACTAAAAGCAGTTGCTAACATCACTATCACCTATTATCCACGCAGGCGTAGCGATTAAAATATTTGCTCTAAGTGCGAATATCACCAAATCCTAACGCCTATCCAATGGGAGGTGGATATTCAGGTTATGTCCCTATTAGCGATAATACCTGACTATCGCTGAAATACCAGCGATATTCACGCATTTTGCCGCTATTGCTGGGTATTTTATCGCATTGGAGATAAACATTGCTAATAGCAACTTATCTCTGCAATAAAACCTGCGATGCGTGGCAATAAAAAAAATGTCGCTAAGCCTATTTAGCCATAAATATCGCTAGTTGTTTATAATATGCCCCTAAGTATGGCGAGGTAGACTTGGATGATGAAGAAATGGGCTGGCCACAGGCCCGAATTTGAGCAGCAGGAGGAGAATGGCCACTTGACCTCAAGAGTGAGATCAGAAGAATGCATACCCTCAACCCACCCTTTTTTCAAAAATGTTTAACTTTGTAATTTAATGGGCTTTTGTACTATAGGAGCAGAGTTGGGGATACACTTAAAATGTATTCCTCATGGGGTCAGAAAGACAGTCCTGGGCTTGTGGCAGTAGCAGTGGGCAGCCAGTGGGAGGACACCTGGGCTCCCCATTACATAAGTAATACAAAAATTAATTCTTGGGTCTAGAGGAGTGGCATGCCCACTAGATTGTCATAATGGGTACAGACTCTCCAAGTAGCCTCCCAAAGGGGGAGTAAAACTAGGTTGGGTACTGGGGGTGGATGGGTGAAGCCTGATGCCAATACTTTCTAGTACCCTACCCTCTACAATATACATGAAAGTAATCCCTGGTATCTAGTGGTAATTTCTGAACCCTTAGTGGGCAGCTTGTGGATAAACTCCTCAATATAACTTCAAGAGGGGCCTAAATACTGTGTGAGCCACTGAGGTGAAAGGCTCAACCCAGTGCTAATACGGTCTAGCCCCCTACATCATCTAATTGTGCTTTCTGCACCGTTGGTAGAGAGATTGGGGTAAACACCCCAATATGCCTCCCATGGGGACAAAAAGTCTGTATGGGTCCCTGGGGTGAAGCATTGTGGCCTGATGCAGTACGGACCTTACCATTATCTAATATATAATATTAAAGTAATCTGCTAAATCTAGTGATGCTTTCTGTGCTTTAGATTAACAGATTAGGGATAAATGTCCCAATCAGCTTTCCAGAGGAGAAGAAAGGCTGCTTGGGACCATGGGATGGAGGCACTTGCCCTGATGCCAATACAATCCTGCCCCCCACAGCATCTATAACAACAAAAATAATTCCTTGTATCTAATGGTGTTTTCTCTTTCCCTATGTGGACAGTTTGGGGGAAACCCAGATTTCTTCCTCTTGGGGGCTGAAAGACTGTTAGGGCACAGGGTATGGATGGAATTTGTGCTGCATTATGATGTGCCAAAGTTGGGCCTGGTAGGTATTAGTCCTGTTCTTACATGTACATGATCCTTTTTCCTAAAGTTGCCACACATTTGCAGTTGTGATGCTCGGACTTGTTTTGTAGAAATACCAGCCTTGCTGATATGGAATACTTCATGAGAATATTATCACACTACCTTGGCATTAGGAGCAAGACCTCTCATGCATAATATAATTGTGTTTATTATTATATCCATATGGCGACACAGCTATCTGTAGAACACAAACAATGGTTGCCAGATCACTATCTCAGACTGAGGCATGTATGCCATTTTCTATATATAGCCTAGTCAGTCCAGATCAATAAATATTGAAAAATTCCCCTTTGTGTATTCTTTGTATATTTCTCTGAACAAAAGACAGCTCGAATGATTGAGCAAAATGTTCTCGGTCTGTCACCATGGTTCCTGAGGGAACAGAGTTGTCATGTTCATTGGTTGCCAGAACTGGTCATCATCATCATCAACCGACTTTATTTCGCATTAAAACAATGCATAAAGGTATACAACAAAAAAGAGCATATCATTGCAATTACATTTAGAAATCCAGTAAAAAATATCCAATGAAATGATGAATACAGTACAAGAGTCAGTGGATTCAAAATCATCAGATTAAGACAAGTATGTAACAGCATTCTTGTATTCAAGCAGGTGCATCGATAAAACTTAAGAAGTGACAGATGTTGTACTATGCACCTTAAGGGTTCTGAGGGCGGCCAGAAAAAAGGAAGCAAGAATGTAACAAACTAATGGCGTTTCTAATCGATAAAATGTGGACCGGGCTAAGCCTGGAGTGCGTAGTGAGAATTTCTTTGAAAGTGGGATAATAGAAATGTCCCTCTCTAGAGCGTACGGGTCAGAAGAATGAGAAATGAAAGGTTGAATGGAGTGCCATGTTGTTACACAGACAAGGCGGTAAATTGCTTACAGAAAATGTAATATTAGGGTGACCCAGCATTAATGGAATTAAATTCAGTTGAAATCTTGTCAAAATAAAATGATGCTGGTTGTTCTCAAGAAACCCTAAATAAGAGAGAATGATTTTAAATCTGTGGTATATTATCATAACATTTTACTGAGTATTTCTCTTTAATACCTTCCCACCTATCCCAATTTGCTTTATTTGGGTAAAGTCCTTTAATCTAGATTTAGGTAAATGTTCACAGTGGCTCGGTGTGTCATATAAAAGGGGACGTCCTAGGATGGTGCCATTTTTTCTGACATACTCTAGCCAATGGATTTTATTAACATGGTCCAGGTTCAGGATATCAATCAGGATTTTTTGGTTTAGACCCACTATGCCCCTCTTCCAAACTGAAAGCCAAAAGGAAAGAGTCACAAATTTGATGGCATCAGTAATGAATGGCAAACTAATGCTGTTTTGTGCGACAAAATTACAAGAAGGTGGGACTGACAGGAACCTTTTAAAAAATTTGTCCTCAATGACTTGAAGTAAAGTTACCTCAGTTGTTCCCCAAATTGCTGCCCCATATGTAGCAATTGAATGTGTTTTTGCCCGATAGATTTTTAGCATTTCTACAGCTGGCTTGCGGCCCAAATTTTTGGGAGAATCTAAAAATTGCAGAGAAGCTTTGGGCCATTAGGTTTGCATGACTTACCAGCATCACCTTCCAATTTTGTTTTACATCAAAAACTATCCCCAAATAATTGAAATGATCCACCTGTTCAAGTTTTTCACTCTCTGAGTAATATCTCATTGTCTTCTTTCTGGCCCAGCCCATTACCATGAGAAAGGTTTTGCCTTTATTTACTTGTAGGTCCAAATTACGCATAAAGACTGTATATTATCTGATCAGATGTTGAATGGTCAAGGGAGTCCTAGCCAATAAGACCATGTCGTCTGCGTAAAGGAGGAAAGGGAGGGGAGGCAACTGGACCTCTAGAGTGTCTTTCAAGCTTTTAATCAAGGCATCATTTACGTTGTTGATATATAGAGCAAACAGAAAGGGGGACAGAAAGAACACATCCTTGTCTTACACCCCTTTCAATTTTAAAGGAGTTAGTGCATTTACTATGCAAACCAAAGCCCACTGAAGAGTTGGCATCCCTATAAAGCTCTCTTATAAAGTTAATGATGGCATTGTATATTCCCATATCCATCTAAATGGGCCTTTGACAGGTCCATGTAAGCCCTCTAAACACTGGCATATTTTACTTTGGTATGTTTGCTTCCGATCAGTGACAAATTCAGGCACTGATCAATGGTGCCCCTTCCCTGGTAAAACACATACTGCACTTCTGTAAGGATGCTCTTTTCCTTTTCCTTTGCCCTTGCTTCTAGTTTATTTAATAGAAGCCTGCCCATAAATTTAGCTGTACCATCGAGTCCCCTTTTTTATAAATTGGAATTATAACACTTTTTCCAAGATGTAGGGGGACCGGTCTTATTAAATGCCACTGTTAAAAGAAGGGCCAGAAGGGAGTATCAGCCAGAAAGATATCAAATGGAACCCCATCCATCCCAGGAGCCTTCCTCATGGAAAATCATAGGAGTGCCAATTCGATTTCCTCTAGCTCAAAAGAAAATCAATTAGAGGCCTATGTATCGGGTGGAACATCAAAACTAACATGATCCCCTCAGTTCCCTAGCCGTACTCCATAAAGGCTTCCCTCTCGTGCCCTGACGGATCCGCTCTGGGTTGCTAGTTTGAATCCACTCTGTTCTTACGCGTTCTTCGCGTTGTTCCCTGGCTATCCCAGCATTGAGCGGTTGTGAGTGGTGAGCGTGTGGCAAGGGGGATGCTGTGAGGCTTCCTGTGGCTCCTGACATCTCCTGCCATCCCTGTCAATCTCGCTGCCAGCCTCGCAACGTGTCCTCCCGGCACTTTGTGCTTGGAGCAGTGCTCCGCTGGATCCAGCTTTAGTTGGAGGCGGGGGCTGCCTGCAACCTCTGAGATCTACCTGCAGCCCTCACCGCGGAATACAGACCACAGACCGAGCTACAGAAACCCCCTATCACCAATCCTTGCCGCGACGTACATCGGACGGCTCTGACTTGGTGGTCCAGCCTGGGGCGAGGCAGACCACCAGCCGTCACCGGCCCGAGAATTGCAGAAATTTGCAGAATGAAGCGGCACAACTGCAGTAAGGTGGCTGAAGGGGCAATGAAGAGTGGCCTGCATAACCTCACCTGACCGTGCGCCTACTGCATTCTTCAGGTACTAGCTGTCGGACTCCCCTGCCTCCCGTCTCGCAGGCTCGCTACTCTTGCTGCCAAGCTGCTTTCCCCTTCCTGCCACAGCCCCACAGCGCCCCACAGCAAGCAGCCGGGTGTTTGGGGAGGAGGAGTGTGAGAGCAGGTACCACCCCTCACCTTCTGCCCTCCCCACCCAACGTCCATCGTCCTTGTATCGCCCTGGCAGCAGCCTTTGCAGTAGCATAAGGAGGAGCAAGAGCTACTGGGGCTACTGGTGACAAGACAAACATCCCTGAAAAAAGCAGACAAACTCAATTCCCATGAAACCAGACCAAACCAAAATTAATTAATTGAACTGCCTAACCGACCCTTCACGCCCGCTGCCCTTCCACTGGTAGCTGACAGACCTGTCCCGACCTAATTTAGAAGGGCTCTTTGGCAATGCAACGAGGCAAGCGTGAGAAAGCAGAGCTGCCCTAGAGGACCAAGAGTTTCTCAACCATGAGGGCGGGAAGAAAAAGGGGGCAGCCCTCGGTCATTGTGCACAAAGCCAAACAAAATGGAAAAACAAAACCAAGCACAGCAACTTTGGTAACGGCCACTGAAGTAGGGAAAGAAGTAGAAGTCCCCAGCAACCTAGCCCAGAACCATGTAAGCCGCCGACCTCTCTTATACCAACCAAAAAGTTTGTCAAAATTCCAATTTGCAAAGGACCTAGGGTCGTCTATATTCTCTTCCTGTGGCAAAATTGTCGGCCTTCAAGGTCCACTCCTCCCTCTATTCCCCATACAGCAACCGACCACTCCAGTTACAGAACAAACTACAGTGGGAATTCCAGTGGCCAAATCGGTGGTCCCTCCACTAACATCAGAAAAAATTCTGGAAACATAAAACTAACAGCCCATCTGCTTCTCAAAAGGGGTGTGGAGGAGGTGGAAACACAAGCTATGTCATTCGTCAATTCTTGCCTACCCCCACCCCAATCTGTAATGCCATAACAGTCTCAACTCAAAAAGCGGAAGGATGTACAAGACTTACAAGAGTCCATAACAATGAACGGCAAGGGCAGAAACGTAGGGCAGGAGCACTCAATTGGACACAAATTACATTGTCCTCCCGAAACTGAACACCTCTCCAAAGTCTCACCTCAGAAAGAATTCCACAAACCCCCACACGTTCCCTCACAAAACCGAGAGGCCATCAAACCGGCCCAATCTTCCGTAGTGGAAACAGGGGGCGTCCACGATATCCCCAAAGAGTCTTCTGAAACTTCTTTGGATTTCACGGTTTCCAGGGGAAGTGGCCAGGACCCCTCTCCGACCTGGGATCACATGAGTGGGCGGACCTAATAGCATCCTATGCATTGGACACTCCTGGAAAACAGCTTCCGCCTACAGCCTGTACTAATATAAAGCAAGGTAACGACCAAGAAACAGCAATTAACAACTCAATCTCACGAAAACGCCCTCCGACTCCTCTTTTGACCTCAGGTTCATCAAATCGAACTGGGAATCGGGCATCAAACACATGGGACATCCTATTAAATACAATGCAACGAACGGTTGGCGTATTACACTACCAGTCTGACAAAATGGACCTGCAGTTGACATTATTAGATGCTCTAGCCCTCTTTGTGGGGGGAATAGACGACAAACTGGGCCAACTAAACCTTTTAATCTGCAGAGCTCAGAAAGAAGCAAAACTGCACTGTAGCTGTGGTACTGTAATTGACAATGAGTCATCAAATAGGGACTATGTTGCCCAAAAAAACTCAGACAACAATCATCTGATCTGTCCCAAGGGTAGCTCTTCCACTAGGTCCCCTCCTCCAAGGAGCAAACACCAAAGCAGGACACAAAGCAATGTTAACTCAGGAGGAAAGGAAGGAATAAAATACCATCTCCGAGCCTCACAAAGTTTTACCCTCTATTTACAACAAAAACATCACAGCAGCAAGCACAAGCACAATAAGCTCCCAAAGTTGAGGGAAGATCTAATCAGCTAAAGGACACCTACACTATAGAAAACCAGGATATAATACAAGCAGAAACATAACTTTTGGGGACAGCCTGGATATCACCCAGTGGTCAAACCGACATCCGATGCAACAGGAAAATGAAGGCTAAGTCAAAACAGGACGACAGCACCAACATCCGAAAGTCAATTGAGTTGAGGGATCCCTCTACTATCCACGGTGTGGCGCAACGGCAAGGGTGCCTGACTCTGGACTACGGGGTTTACGGTTTGATCCCCGGCGTCAGTGGCAGGTTAGCCCAGCACCATGTGACTCTGGGCAATAGCTCGCTTAATCTTCCTGAGGGCCCCCAGCTCCGGGACACCACTTCGGAGGTAGCTGTGCGCTTTACAAATACTGGTATTTCATTAAATTTCAAACCAGGAGTTGGCCTCAACTTCAACCTTACATGTGCCACTTCTACTGGCCGCCAATCTCCATACACCAACCCTGCAAATTGAGCTGCCAGCTCGCAGGATCAATCTGGATTCAACTAAGGCATCAGGGGAAGCAAACAAAAAAAACGATAACCCAAGTGGAGCCTGTAACGAAGTTCAAGGATCCCTTTATGCGCCGAGGGCCACTACATTTAACAAATATATAAATGAGTACAGTAGTAAACAATGCAGTTGCTCCTGTTCCCTTTCAGATACATCTGGTCACCCAGAGTGTCAGAGAAACACCATTAGGCATTGTGAAAATCAAAGTACATTACGCCTGAGGATATGTTCATGGAATATTAATGGGCAAAACAACAAGGCCATTGACGCCAAATTTTTTGACTACTTAAAAACCTTCAACATCATTCTGTTGCAGGAAAAATGGCAAGAGGAGCCCCCGCAAGTAGAGGGATACACTTGTTTCCACACTCCTGCCCTAAGGAAAAGCAACTATGGCCTAGCTACTTACTTCAAAATAACAAAAATTCATAGTGCAGTGAATTTACCCCTTCTACTCCCAGTTGTAAACACCACAAAAGTTCAATTAAACCTTAGCAGAAAAAAGGAGAAGGTATTGATAATTATTATATACATCAATCCGAAACAGAAAAAACAGGACTCAAAAATATTGACTATGCATACCACTCCAAACTTCATTTTGTCTGGTGACTTTAATCAGCATATATTAGGTACCACCTCAAATGAAGACATCCAAGCCCAGTATTTTTATTGGAACATTCCAATTCAATCACACAGTGTCCAGGGAGGAACATCTAAGGACATTACTGAGCTGCTAGAAGATCTGGAGAACATCAGCCTAAGGGTGCTTAATGGCAGATTTGTTGATGACTCCCCACCGGCCGCCTCATTCCTCTCATGCCATGTAACCTCTACAACTGACTACACCTTAGTGTCTCTCCCATTTTTCAAACACTTAAAAGATTATTGTCTAGGAGACAAAGGGTACAGTGACCATCAGTCGCAGGAAATTTCAATTTATACACAACCAGATAAATCAATATCTAATCCAGTTGGAATGCATGCATGCCACACAATAAACCTTAAAAAAATCAAGTAATCCACAGCAAATTCCGAGGAAGTGCTCCTGGCAGCAAAGCAACTAAATGAGCTTAGCCACCTCACGGAAATCACACTCACATATGGGAAAACTTTACAGCCATATTTTCAAATTCCTACTCATCCTTAGTTCGACACTTCCTGCTCAACGATCCAACGATTGCAGAGAAGGCTTCGAGCACACTAAGGTCAACATTGAAAATACTAAAAAAGTAATTAACCAATCACTAAGGGTATTAAGGTTCCGCCCGAGGGACACGGACCTACTTCAGCAGCTCCGCATGAGCAAGGCCGAACTTAGGAAACTTAAATGGGATGTAAGAAAAACACAAGAAAAAGAACTCTGGGCCAAACTCCATTATGAATCCAAAGGAAATAATAGTGCACGTTTTTGGGCAACGATAAACAAATTCCTACAACCGGTACATGGTGGCCTAACAGCATACATAACAGACAACAACTGGACATCCTTTTTAGAATGTCACTTCAATCAACCGGTATCTCGATTTAATATGAGCAAAGACAACCAACCAGCACCCCAATTTCAAACTGTGAAGACTGATGAGGCTGAGACAATTGAAATCGATGCCGTCATGATCAGGGAACAAATATATAAAGGGAGGTAAGAAGGAGCACCCGGGCCAAATAGGATTCCACCAGTTCTTTTTAAACAAGACCCAGAATACAGGTCAGAAACCCTAGCTCCTATCTTTAGCTCTGTTAGGCGGTCTGGGTGTTTGACCGCATCATGGAAGGGCTCCATCATCTCACCAATTCATAAAGTTGGAGACAAACCCTACCAAAAAACTACAGTTTAATTGCATTATTGGATGTAGAGGCAAAATATTTTGCAGGAAATCTACTTACAGAGCTACAAGAATGGGCAACAGAGCAAAACATAATTCCCCCTAGCCAAACAGGGTTCTATAGAGAGACAGGAAAAACAACTAATCTTTAAGCAATGTCATTACTCATCGATAAAACAATTTTAACTAAGCAAACTCTAATTTCTGCTTTGTGGATTTCAAGGTGGCGTTCAACAACATCAACCAAGCTAACCTTTGGAAGAAATTGGCGCTCTGGGGGGGGGTCCTTCATCCCTCCTGAATCTTCTAATAGAACTACACTCCAACACATGGACACAGGTCAAGCTCAGCAACAGCTTCCACCTGTCCAGGCGCATACAAACAACTAAAGGTCTCAAGCAGGGGTGCGCTCTTGCACCCTTTCTTTTTAATCTCTACACAGCAGACTTAACAAAAGCCCTCACTGCTGCAATGCGCATGCCCCTCGAATAGGAGGAAATTCGATTTTCAACATGTCCTATGCCGACAATGTTGTTTTAACTAGCCATACCCAAGTAGGCCTACAATGGTTACTTAACACACTGCATGTGTATGCTGATGAAAACCATCTAGAAGTCAATATTGACAAAACTAAAACTTTGAAATTTAATGGAAAAAGTGGTCCCTTGACTGGTCGCTTAGAAAAACTGCAATGACGAACTATGATGTGTATAAGTACCTAGGTGTCATAATCGACAAGGGGAGCCAATTTGCAAACCAGCTTAAGGCCATCAAGAGGAAAGGAATAATTATTGCGACTACGCTAAGGCAACTTAAAACAAAATTGAGTAGACCAACATTTGCCCCAATTCTCTGTGTTGTGCAAGCTAAAATTCCATCAACAGTTACATATTTGGAATGGAGCGGCTGACGTGATCCACGCACGCCGCCGCTGTGCTTCCTGTTGTGCCGAGACGCTGAGAGACGCCGCGAAAACGCCGAGAAGTAGTCGTTTTGCACCAAAAGTTTGATGGTTTTGATGGTTCTGACGGAGCCCGGTGATTAACGGCCCTGTCCTTGCTCCGAGCCAGCTTCGGTCTTTGAGATTGAATTCTCGGCAGACAAGACAAGACAGGTGGTGATTGATGTACACCGGAGAGGTATCGTGGGCCTTGCCCTGTCTCATTTTTTTTGACTCTTAGTGTCTGTATCTGGCATCTGGAGGATTTCTCCGTCTTGCTCTTGCTTCGTTCTGCAGCCCCTATTTACCAGTCTCTGCAGCTTTTCTGTGCTCGACCTCTGACCTCCAACCCTTGCTGCTCTGCAGTTCTGCGTGCAGCTCGCTGGTTTGTTCTGTGTTGTCGTGGTTGTTATTTGCCCCTCTCATCTCCCTCTCTGCACTTTTCATTGATACTGAAGCTCTTCCGGGATCCAGCCTCAAGCAGGGGGTCTTTTTCACTGAGAGGTTGATGGTGATTTGAACCGATCTGTCCTGTCCCTGACTGCCATTTATACCCCTATTTTCGTCAACAACTATAAAAAGGGAGGAAGGGCATAGCGGCCACCGCCTGATCATGTCAGTAAGAGCGAGGGGTAAGCAGGCTAAGCAGGACCTTGATCTGCTAAAATCAATTAACAAGACCCTGCCTGCTGATAAAGGGGTAAAAAAAAACAGACGAAAAAATCAACAAAAGAACGCCCTAAGGCAGAAGACTGCTGAGATGCATTCAGACAGAAATAAATACGAAGTACTAAGAGAGGAGAATGAGACTGAGGATAGCGAGGATATCGAAGTCAATGAGGCCGAGGTGGAGGTAGAGGTGGAGGTGGAGACAGGTGGAGATACGGGGACCCAGGACCACCCCGACCATTCAAAGGAGCCAAGCTTGACAGTAGCTGCTGGGAAAAGTACAGTGAAAGGCAGAAAGGACGATC
Source organism: Lissotriton vulgaris (assembly GCF_964263255.1). Taxonomy (NCBI): domain Eukaryota; kingdom Metazoa; phylum Chordata; class Amphibia; order Caudata; family Salamandridae; genus Lissotriton; species Lissotriton vulgaris. The sequence continues at coordinate 644,901,412 of NC_141691.1, read as the reverse complement.
TGGAGACGGAAGAGAAAACCGTATGTGCTAAGATGACCTTGAGGGGCGCTGCAGTCAACAAACCATCCACACCACAAGGCACTGGGAGCCAGTTAAAACAATATCCTCTTTTCTCAAAACCCCTTCTCCAACAGGGGCAACAGGGGCAGCTCTCAAGTACCCCGATGCGGGTGGGCCAAAGCGGGAGGGGAAAAAAGATGCCCCGGGACAAAAGGCTCATAGCACTGAAGGGGTACTAAACAACTCCACAATGCCTGAGATGCCCGAGACAAGTCCATCAAAGGGGGTAGATAAGGAGTTGGAGCATCCCGAGCACTCCGAGGAAATCATATCTGCGGCTCCCCTAGCACTTATAACATCGGCTCTGGATACCAGCCAAAGCCCCGAGCTGATCATGAAAACCGCTAGCCAAGAGTTAAGCCAAGAGCTAAGCCTGCGGTCATCGCAAATATCAAAAGAGGATGACCTACTCTCCCTTCCTAACACCACAAAAACGAATTGCGTTGAATTTCGGCTTGCAACTATCCTTCAGGAACTAAGAGATTTTAAAGAATCTCAGGCACAGGAGATTGCGCAATTACACACTAGGCTCACAAAAATGGAAGAGTGCTTTGGGAATCTTCCTTCAAAGATCAATGAGGCTGAGACTCGGATCTCATCCCTGGAGGATTCACTGTCAACAATGCAGAAAGATCTATCAGCGGCCAATAGGGAAAGAGCCCAGTTAGTGGAAAAATGCAGGACCTCGAAAACTACAATCGAAGATCAAATTTACGTCTGGTAGGTATACCAGAGGGGGTCGAAGATAAGGACGTAGTCAAGTGGTCGAAGTCTCTCCTGAAAACAGCCATACCGGAGCTCCAAGGCGACTTGACTATCACTAGGGCACACAGAGTCCCGGCATATAAACCCAATAACTTGAAATATCCGCGTACAATTCTACTTAACTTTTCAGATTTTAGGGTGAAGGAGAGAATTCTAAACACAGCATATTCCAAGAAATCATTCAATGCAGAAGGAATAAACAATTTTCGAATCTTCTCGGATATGTCAGCGGCTTCTGCCCACAGACGTCGAGACTTTGTCAAAATGATAGACTCTTTCAAAAGCAAGGGAGCCCAGGCTATGATTGTGCAACAGTCAAAACTCAAGGTCCTGGCTAAAGGAAGGTTCTTTATTTTTACAATTGTCCACGAAGCACAGTCCTTCCTGGAAGGATTAGGAGGATAACCCAGCAGATCTCCAGCTGTATCATACTCCTAACCATAACAGGAAGCACAAAAAGGATGCAATGCAATGGCATCCAACAAGAAGAAACAGAAGGAAAGGACGGACGTGGAACACGGGGGGATCCGTCCAACTGAGGGGGGAGGAGGGGGGTCTCGGGTGGTGAAGGGACGTGTTGCAAGGGGAAAAACGAGAGTTCAAATGCAATGTGTTTTTCTACATTTCTATGATTACAGTACGAGCAATGTTATTCTTTTTCATTTTTTATTTTTATTTATTTTTAATTTTTTTTATTTTTGTTGCACAAATAATTATTGCACTTGCCAGTTTTGCCCGTATGGATTATAATAAGTTATCAAGTTTCTTCGAGTATACTTGCTTATTTTGTACTAGAGGGCTCTTAATCCTTCAAGTCTGTTCTGCTATTTGTATCAGCCTGCTGATTAATTGCATATTTGCACAGTTGCTGCTCGTTTGCACATTTGTACATTGCAATTTAGATTTTTTCTATCAATATCTGCTGCTGCTATTACATTATTATGTATCGCCTATCGGTTATATACGTTGTTGTTGTTGTTTATATATTTATAGATTTGCACATTTGCACACTTCCTGAGGGCCTCGCCCATCATCTCGAGTATGCCCGTTTGCAGATTTGCACATCTAATCTTAGATTCTCTAGGAATATTTCTGTGAATATTTGCTGCTATTATGCTACCGGCCTATATTGTTATATACATTTATATCACCTATTGGTTATATTTGTTGCTGCTGTAGTTTTTTGTTTATTTGCAGACTTGCACACTTGCACATTGGCTGAGGGCCACGTTCAACATCTCGTATATGTTTGCTTGCATTTTTCCACATTTAAATCCAGTCTCTTTACGAATACTCCTGTGAATATCTGCTCCTATTATGTTATGGGTCTAGACTGCTATATATATATATATATTATTTATTGATTATATGTGTTGTTGCTGTTGACTCTATTTTTGTAAATTTGCACACTAGCGTATTAGTTGAGGGTCACGCCCAACATCTCGAACATGAAATAATATGGTGAAATGTATTTCTTTAAACGTTAACGGATTGAATAATGTTCGTAAAAGGAATGCTACTGAGTGCTGGCTGAAAAACCTTTCACCAGATGTCATCTATTTACAAGAAACCCATCATAAAGACCATGCAGAGTCAGCTAAACTCTTCAAAAGCTGGGTGGGCTATAACATATCTGCCCCTGCTGGGATGGCTCAGAGAGGAGTTTCCATACTAATAGGGAGACATGTAGGGTTTAATCTTGAAGGGTCTTGCACGGACATTAGAGGTAGATGGGCAGTTGCACACAGTAAATTAAATAACGTCAGTGTTATTCTTGCTACTGTTTATGCACCAATTCTTTACGACCCTCAAGTTATTCTACAAGTAAAACAGGTATTAACTGGTCTGCCCGGGCCAATAATCTGGGGGGGAGATTTTAATTTATTGCAAAACCCGCGATTGGACTCGACTAAGCTAGATCGTCGTCAGAATAAACCCCAAGTTGCATTAGCGGTCCAAAGTTGTAAAATAGATCTTGATCTTATTGATCACTGGCGAAAGTTAAATCCTATCAAGCGCGAGTACTCATGCCACTCAGCAAAATACAATTCAGCCTCAAGGTTAGATTTTTTTCTGTCATCCCATGATTTAGTATTATACAATTATGCCCATCTACCTAATGCTTTCTCAGACCATGCAGCTCTTTGTATGGAGGTTAATCTGGGGAATCATGAAACTAGATCTAAAAGTAGATGGTTTTTTAATAAACTCAATCTTCTTGATCAACAATGGTGCACAGATATTGATGAAAGGATTGAGCAATTTTTTATACAGAATAGAGGTTCAGCCCCATTAAATATAATCTGGGATGCTTTTAAAGCAACTCTTCGTGGAATAATTACATCTAAAGAAATCCCTAAGTTGAGGGCAAAAAGGGAGGAGAAAATCAAACTCCAAACTGAACTCTCACAGGCAGCCCGAGAGCATTTTAGGGTCAGATCTAAGATCTCTGGTCATAAACTTAACATGGCAAAATGCAAAATGAAGAACTTTTATTATGAATTAGGCGAGACAAATAGCAACCTATATGCACAAAAAATATATGAAGAGAGTGAATATACAGGAAAGCTTCTGGCCTGGCAATCTAAAGAAAAGCAGGTTCACAATAGAATAGATCAGCTATTAGATCCTATTACTAAAATACAAGTTAAGTCCACCACCTCTATTGGCGATCTGTTTTTAAAACACTATGAGGGAATTTATCAAGTATCTGAAGGGGCTACATTTGACTCTACCTTGGAAATTTTTTTAGAACAACTTGAAATACCTAAATTAGATCCTGAGGGCATTAATTATCTTACTCAAGACTTCACATTATTGGAATTAGAGGAAGTGATAGAGTCTTTCCCCAACGGCAAGGCCAACGGTGAGGATGGCCTTCCCATCGAATTTTTTAAAAGATTTGAGGAACACTACGCAAAGAACTTCTGAAATTAGTTAATAACTTACTCCAAGTTGGTACCCCACCGGATTCCTTCCATATAGCGGTGGTGGTCAGTATTTTAAAAAAGGGAAAGAACAAGGAAAATATAAATTCATACCGCCCGATTAGCCTTCTGAATACAGATTATAAAATTTTTACAAAACTTTTAGCAAACCGATTAAACAAAATATATTCGGATCCCTGGTAGCTCACAACCAGTGCGGTTTCATCGCAGGCAGACATCTTAATTCCAACACTACATTTTTATTGGAGGCACTAGATTATTTTAAAACTAATAAGGTGAAGGCTCAAATTTGGTTTTTAGATGTGGAGAAAGCCTTCGATCTAGTCTCTTGGGATTGCCTGTTTGCAATTTTACGTAGTTTTAATTTCCCGAATGTTTTTATTTTTCTCTTACGACAATTGTATGTGAATTCTAGGGCACAAATTATCATTAATAATACAAATATTGGGTCCTGTAACGTCACTAGAGGTACGCGACAGGGATGTCCCCTGTCGCCAATTTTATTTGCATTATTTATCGAACCTCTTGCAATCGCCATCAGGAATATTAAAGCTGACACAGCCCCAATATTAGGAATGACAAATATAAAACTGTATGCAGATGATATTGCCCTTTTTATAGATTCTAAACCCTCTAGTCAACGGAGGATTTTAAAAATCTTCTCTGATTTTCAAAAGCTGGGGGGTTATAAAATTAATGTAAACAAAACTGAAATTATTCTGGTGAACTGCACTATAGACACTTTAGCTCCGGAATTCAGGCGGATATATAACACAAATCCCAAAAGATATCTTGGAATATTTGTATCAGATAGCCTAGACAACCTTTTTGCACTAAATTTTTTACCTTTATTAAAAAAGGTGGGCTCACTTTTAGACCGGTGGAATTTGTTACCCCTGTCTATTATAGGACGGGCATCGCTAAGTCGTATGTCTGTATTACACCTCTTTAATTTCCTTTTTTGTGCAATTCCCTGCGCAATCCAGGCCTCTTACTTTAAAAAAGTAGAAGCGTTGATTTCTTCTTTCCTATGGGCAAAAAAATCTCCCAGACTTGCACTGAGCACTTTGTATTTTTCATCTACACAAGGAGGGCTGTCCCTCCCAAATATTAGAGAATATTATTTTGCGTCTTTTGCACATTATAGCCACAGGTTTTCTGTTTTAGATTTTCACGAGACGGATGATTTTTTTATCAAAAGGATGCTGCTGGAATTGAAAATTTATGACCCAGTAAGAATCACTAAAGATCCAAAAAAAGTACACTATAAATCCCTGCAGTGGATCTTTAAGATGAAAACTCAGTTTTTTAAGTTTTATGGATTACCTAATTTTAGCAGCAAGTAAATTTAATGAATTTTAGCTTGGGAGACGCTGGATGTATGGACAAATATATATTAACTATTTGGAAGGAGAATGGCTTCGAGAAAATTGAGGACTTCCTCTTGGGTAACAGATGGAAATCCTGGGATTAAATCAATAGTCAGTTAATCCATTCGCACTGCATACTGAACTGGTCCTTCTTCAGGATAAATCCAAAATTTAGAGAACTCACTATAGGAATTCTATTCATGAAAGAAAATATTTCCACTATCCTTAACAATAAAACACAAAAGAAAATGAGTATTTGGATTAAAACACTAAGAGAAGGTAAAGATCAGGACCTCTACAGCAAGATTAATGAAAGATGGAAAAAGAAGGAAGATATTACAATTAATCAACAGGTATGGGACAAAATAAATAAGTTTAATAAAACCATTTTTCGAGGAGCAAATTTTAAACGTATGCAATTCTTTAACAAATGGTTGATATATAGAACTCCGTCCTTTTTGCATAATATCTTCCCCCAGATAGCTGACAAATGTTTCCGATGTGAAGGAAAAGGCACGTGGAAACACATTGTTTGGGAATGCCCCAAAATCCAGGTATTATGGAAGGAAATAGAAAAATATCTCTCAATTGTCCTTAAAACTAATATTGTCCTGGATGAATTGACTTCCGTCCTAGGTTGCTCTTCTATTCATACCCAACACGATGAGTCCCTTTTTATAGCTTCTTTAATAGCTAAATCCCTTATATTACAGTCCTGGAAAACAGACCTTGACCCATCTTTCCAAGCATGGAAGATAAAATTACTCCGAATCCAGGATAGGGAAAGAAAATATGCTTTAAGATCAGGGGCTCTGAAATAATATGATACATTTTGGAGTGGGTTTGATCCTTAAATTTGCCTTGCTGCTATTCAATCGGATTTAAAATTGGTTTATTGAGTTCGTTATGCATATGCACGATGCACTTTACAAATATAGCTATGAAAAATTAATGGAGAAATCTCACAGGGAGATTAAAGTTCCTATATTATCTTAATTCTAACAAAATCGTTTGATTATTAGTGAAAGTCTGTTGCCTGTTTGCTTTTACACAATTTTGCACTCTATAATTTAAATGTTATAACTAAAAACTGTATGGTTGTTTTCAATATTTTTTTCTTCTAGACTGTATTAATTGGATTTCAAATATGTTATGTCTCTTGTACTGTACTGTATTGTTATATATGAACTCTCAATAAAAAAATAATAAAGAAAAAAAAAACAGTTACATACGGCAGCAAGGTACTGAGAGGCAGGGATGCTTTAGTGCTGGATACCACCTTGGCAAAGGCAAATGGAGTAATGATAAAACTCACGCCATATACCTCACCAGCACAGGTTCGCCTTGAGCTTGGCCTAACAAAGCAACTCCTTGCAAGGCGAGGCTCGTACATCGAGTGCTGGCACAAAACTAGGAACTCTGCCAGGAATACATTGAACCACCAGCTCTGGCAGGAACTGTGCTGCACATCCACTACACTGGCTAAAGCATACTTGGATGAATAATTGGCCGTCATTTGACTAGATGAACTATGGGAAATCTCAACAATGCACTTGCTTTTTAAGCACATTGTAAATAAGGTTATTAGGAAACTTTCTCTTACAGAAGATAAAGCCGCCTTTGCACACAGGAGCCATGCATGGTGGACACTGTGCAGTTACAAATCATTTGGGTCATAGGCATACTTTGAACTGGGGTACTCTAGGAAGTCAAAAGAAGCACTTCTAAAACAAAGATCAGGGATCTTGCCAGCCATACCTCATCTTCCACCACGGATGAGAAAGAACTATGGGAACTTGTGCCGGCTATGCGGAGCTGGGAACGAGGACATTGAACATATAATATGCTCCTACATTAAACTAAAAGAAAAAAGGGTAGGCCTCCTAAGAACTAATTTTAATGAACATGGCATAAGTACCCGGAGGCAAGCAGTACTCGCATGCTTTAACCCAAGGGATCCACAACTAATTGGGAGGCTTGTCAAGTTCCTGATTCAATTTGCATCTAAGCAAAGGATCAGCGGTACTGTAACCTGCGTATAGACTTATAAGGCTCTTAGCAAAACGAATCATGGACACTCTACACTTTCATATTATTTATGCATGTCTTGGTAAATATTAATGTTAACAAAGTATCGATCGTAAAGGAATTTAACCAAAATGTTTTATCGGAATGTATTTTTGTGATAGTTTTAATGAATCAAAAATAATAAATTTTTACTTACTACTTACCCTCTGTTCTTAAAAATTTCTTGAAAATATCTAACCCAGGAGTCTTCATCAATATGGACCTCGAGTGAGGGTCCATCATTATCTTTCAGTAAAGGTGCAATAATAACCTTCCAGAAAGCAATGTTGTTGCGGAGGGCTGAGGCTTGTGTTAAATTATCCCAGACCTCTGATTTAAGGTGCCTCTACCTACTATTCCTAGCTCATTTGTATATTTTCCTTCAAGAGGAAACCATTTTTTGGATTCTAGGTGAGGTTTGGAAGGCCCTGTGTAAGTTTGCGGAGTTCAGTGAATAATTCATCTTCTCAGAACTGGTCTCTCCCTGTTTAGGTATGATGGAGTGCAAGCTAGTTGTTCAAGGGACAACATATTCTATGAGAGTGCATGGAATCAGTCTAGCACCATCCTAAAGTTATGTCGTCCGCAAACGTGCTGTTTCTACTAATTTGTGGAAACTGCAAAATAGTAGCATGCAATGGTATGCTGTGTTATGTTAGGGTGTGGTAAGTTGCATCATGCAGTGCTTTTCTGAACAATGCTATGTTGTGTTCTGCTAAGTTTTGTTCTCTGTGCTGTGTCATGTTAGGATGTAAAATGGTGTGTTATTTTTTGTTGCTGTTTTGTGATGTGTTATATTATGTTATGTCATGATGCCCTATAATGTGTTTTCTGTCTCGCAGTGTTATCTTCCCTTATGGTAGAGTGTAATATTTAGTGGCATGCTGTACCATTCTTTCATATGTTATTTTATGTCACTCTGTGCTAATGTAGTATTATGTAAGGGTTTTTCCATATTTGTGGTGCTGTGCTATGTCATGCTATGGTGTGCTGTATTGTGTGGTGCTGTGCTATGCTGTTTTATGTTTTTTTGATGTTGTGTTCCGATGTGTTATTATGTTAGCCATATAAACATATCAAACAGTGGTTCTCCATTCCAAATTGCATGTCAGGGTGCACCTGTAGTCTGTCAAATGGACTATGTGATGCCCACATAAGATATTGGGTTTCAGGTGTGCAGGATGTGAGGCCTGCGCAAGTAAGGGGTCCCTAATCATGGCTTGCTGGGAACTAAGCATATTGAAACCCGGTAGCCATGGTTCACCCCAGTTTCACACCTCACTGGAGTGTTCAGGCCAAAGTCTAGCACAACAGCACTTTAACCCCTTCCATGCTCATGACGAGCTCAGCTCGTCATGAGGCACAGTTGAGCTGTGCTGATGACGAGCTGAGCTCGTCATGACACCAGCAAAATGGCAATTTCCAGCACAGGGGAAAAATAACCACAGGAGCGATGTGGTTAAAACAGATTTCACCTTTTTTTTATAATACAGTGAGAATACACTAAACCCTTCTGACCTATCTATAAATGTCCGCAAACATTTTGGTTCTTACCCCACATCAACACCTATCTTTACAGAGTCCCTTCTTTGCTAGGCTCCCTGGGTGCAATTACTCGGCTGTGCACAATGTTTGTTTCTCAAGCGCAGCACACACACATGTGCACACAGATGTTCATACTGTGACATGCCCAGCACTCCTTACCCTAGCTGCATCAAGCAGCATTATCTTAAAAGGCAGATGCTGGTGGTAAACACACACAGTCCAGTTGCCATGTAATTAATATGAGTGAGACTGGAGTAATGAGACTCCCCTACAGTAAAGGTCCAAAATCCATGTGATCATAAACCAAAAATTCTGGATGGACTAAGTGAGTGGAACCTATTTGCTTTTCCCCATCACCATGCCCTAACAGGAACACAAATGGGACTCAACATCTCGAAGTTTTTGACCTGATTATATTGATATAATCCAAGATTTTTTGTGCTACCAGCAAGTGTTTCCACTTTGGAATAATTTTTTCCTTTAATCGTCTAATTCTAGTTTGAGCACAGTTCCTATAAGAAATCTGCATTTTCTGTGTGGTCACCACAGATTTTTCAGCTCTCCAATGTAGAGAATACTATTGTATCTTAAGAATGGGACAAGCTTGAAAAATAATTAAACAACTAGAGTTATAGTTATAAAACAATCTAATGGTGAAGTAAGATTTGTGATGCATATTAAGAAAAAATATTTCATTTAAAGTTGTCTTTTCCTGTCTGAAGCTCCTGGAGGCTAATTTGCATTAACTTTTTTAGCAATTCCCAGCCTGTGCTCAGCCCGGAAAGAAGTGTGAAATTCCTCCAAAGATCAGAAAATAGACTGATCTGAATTGACAGAGATGACTCCTCTGAGCTTAATAGACTATGCACAGTGGTGGCAGTGGGTATTCTGTTGATTCAACAGTATCAACTCCAATCTGACAGGTCTGTAGGGCCACATGTAACACTTTGGCACGCCTAAAAGGGAGGATACTGGAAGCCAGGACAATTCTTGTATATTCCCTGTCTGGATGCTGAAGGACTCTGCTTTTGTGCTACCAGCACTCCCCTGTGATGCACTTTCCCACCCATGCACAACCCTAAGACCCCACATTTGGTTTGGTTGAAGACTTTTACCATCTTGAAAATGCCCTGACACACGGCTTTTACAAACTTATTACAGCAAGGCTAACAGAACTACTGAAAGGTAAGTAGTGTTACCTCCGTGAACTTTTATCTCATTGTTTAGGGAGTACCCAAAAGTCCCACCCACGCACTAGCGGGTGCCAAGCCCCAAGAAACATGAGAGAACACTTCCTGGGCCTGCAGAAGTAGAGAAGAGGACTGAACTTGCTATCTGTGGCCTGTGATGAGTTCTGAAGTTGTGGACCTGCTCTGCTTTTTATCCAGGACAAAGTAGTGGACTCCAGGGTCAGTTGTCTACCTTTTGTGTGGTTACAGGGTCACAAAAAGCTGCAAGAGGCCTTTTCTCTACAATTTCAAGCTTATCAGTGGTATCTTGAACTTAAATTGCACTTTTGTAGTGACCTCTGTTTAGCATCCTGATTGTCTCTAGGAGCACACTGAGAGATGTACTCCTGTGGCTGCTTGGCACAAGGAAAATGTTTGGACATCAGCTAAGGGTCTAAGACCTCAACATCATCTCCTACACCGATGACAATCAGCTGATCCTCACCAAGGACCCCCGCACCGCCAAAACCAACCTTCACGAAGTAATGAAGGCCGTCGCTGAATGAATTGTAATTGTAATTGTATTGGCACTTGTATAGCGCTGGCTACCCAGAGGCATCCCAGAGCTGTGATAAGTTGCTGTGGGCGCCGATCTTTTAAGGTAAAGGCCAGGTCTTAAGTAGTTTCCGGAATTTTAGATGGCTCGGTTCCCTCTGTAGGTGTAACAGGAGGGCATTCCAGAGTTTGGTGTCATTTAGCGAGAAAAGCCTTCTGCCACTTCTTGCCTTCTTGATCCTAGGGACCATTGCAAGATGGAGCTTATTAGAGCGAAGTTTCCTATTAGCCCTATAAGGGAGGATCATGGCATTTGTAATTATAGGCTTTCCTTCATTCAGTGGGCTATACAGAGAGCTTTAAAATGTATTCGCTCCTGAACTGGGAGCCAGTAGAGAGCATGTAAAGATGGTCTGGCTGAACATCGATTAGGAGCGTCAGTAAGCATCCTTATCGCACATTTCTGCACTACCTGCAGTTTTGCGATCACCTACTGTGGGGCAGCTAAATACAGAGCATTTCCGTAATAAAGTCTGGATAAAATCAGAGCCTGGATCACTAATCTTTTTCAGTCGGAGGTAGAAGTGGAAGTATTTTGTGGATGATTCTCAGAAGACCGTAGCAAAGGGCGGCCGTTTTCATTGCCTGTACTTTGAAGGTAAGATTCTGGTCAAGCCAGATTCCAAGGCTTTTGATCTCGGTTTTGGGAATCGGTGCTGGACCCATGGTAGATGGTCAAAGTAGAGCTACCAAGAATCATAAGCTCATTTTTCTCTCCGTTGAGCTTACGATGTGATAGATTCATCCATTTTACCACTTCTTGCAAACTTCTTGCAAACAGGAAGGGAGATTGGTCTGGTGGCTAGACTGGTTCAAAGCAACAACCAACTGGGTGTCATCAGCATAGGTCACCATATGGATCCCGAAAGGAGCCACCACCCCAGCCATTAAAAAGAGTTGGACTCAGTGAGGAGCACTGTGGGACTCCGCACTGTAGGGTCAAAGGCTGTGAGTTGGTACTGCCCTCCAAAACCTGAAAGGATCTCCCTTCAAGAAAGGAATGTAGCCATAGTAGCACTGTTCCCATCACTCCAGCTTTCCGGAGGCAGTGAATCAAGACACTGTGATTAACCATGTCGAAAGCCGCACTCAGGTCAAGGAGGATTATTGCTGGCACTCCTCATGCATCCAATATTTTCTGGGTTTCTTCCACCACTGAAAGTATTGCGGTCTCCGTTCCGTGGCCGGGCGGAAGTCTGTCTGAGAAGGGTGTAGAACACCATTCGACTCCAAAATGAGGAACAGCCAACTGAAGCTGAACTCCGACAAGATGGAGGTCCTCAACCTCGGATCTACCCCTTTGGCCTGGGACAACTCCTGGTGGCCAACCGCACTGGGAACCGCCCCAATATCCACCGACCACTCACGCAACCTAGGGGTCATCCTCGACTCCACCCTTTCCATGACTAAACAGGTCAACACCCTCTCCTCCTCCTGCTTTAACACCCTCCGCATGCTCTGCATGATCTAAAAGTGGATCTCCACTGAAACAAGAAGAACGGTCACCCAGGCTCTCGTCAGCAGCAAGTTCGACTATGGAAACGCCCTCTACACCTGAGCCTTGGCCAAGCTCCTGAGATAGCTCCAACGCATCCAGAACACCTCTGCACGCCTGATCCTCGACATCCCTTCGCCACAGCTACATCACACCCCACCTGAGAGACCTGCACTGACTCCTGGTCAACTAGAGGATAACCTTCAAGCTCCTCACCCACGCACACAAGGCACTCCACAACACCCGACGATTGTACCTCAACAGATGACTCAGCTTCTACATCCCCACCCACCCACCAGCTCCGCTCGCCGACCTTGCCCTCACCACAGTTCTCCGCTTCCAAAGAGCGACCTCCGGCAGCAGATCTTTCTCCCACCTCATCTCCAAGACCTGGAACACCCTCCCCATCCACCTACGGAAGCTCCAAGACCTGCTGACCTTCAGAAAACTCCTCAAGACCTGTTTTTTCGAGCAGTAGCAGTATTCCCCACCCCAGCGCCTTGAGACCCCTATGAGTGAGTAGTGCACTTTACAAATGATATGCTTGATTCATTGAAGGCCTTGGGGGCAGTACTTGGGGTCGAGACACACACCAGAATCCAGCAGCAGGGTCAAGGGAAAATCCATATGGAACTGGTCATCTTCAAAATGCAGGAAAATACCTCTGTGTCCCTGTAGCCCAAACAAGAAGACAGTATAAATATTTCCACTTTCTTTGTCCTGGGCACAAAGAGAGAGGTCCCAGGCGGAAGGTTTTCCACAGGTCAAGAAGTGTTCTCAGGAGCACAGTCGCAGTCTGTAGGTGCTGGTAACTCATGGCCACTTCATCAATAATGGGGTAAAAGTTCCCAAAGGGTACCTTACCCACTTTTCTGGTACTTCCTGTTTGTTTTACTGCAAAACATCCCACAACGCTTTTTGCCCAAACCCAACATGGCAGAACATGTATTCACCTGTGCAGATCCCCCGTGCCCACCCCGGAGGTGTGGCCAAGGAAATGGGTAACCCTTCCTCTGTGGTCCCTCTAAACCTGTTCTGGGGCACCTCATCCTACACTGACCCTGGTGCCTGACTGGCTAGGGGAGAAAAGAAAGGGGGCAGGCTCAATGTTAACTACATCTGCCAGTGACGGGGTAGGTCCCATTTGAAGTTAATTAAGATGCAGGACACCACCCACATGGTCAGCCTGCCAGATGAACAGAACATTTCCCTACACCCAAAGCCTCTATCTCAGCTCTCAGAGCATGTTCATATCCCATCAAGGGGGCTATTCAGTTACCTCTTGAAGATTGGCTCCTAGGGCTTTTAGGCAGGCAACTGTATAAAAATTGCTGTTCTAAAATATTGATTACAAATCTGACTTTGTCAATAAATTTGTTTTTTAATTTAAGAAATAATTTAATTAGCCTAAGAATTAACTATGTAGCTTTCTATGCAGAGATAGCAGTATTAAATGTAATTTTTTATCCCATTGCTTTACTATGGAACTGTTAACACTGCTTAAGTGAAAATAATGTCTTTGGCATTTTCACTTTAAGGACATGCTGAGCAGTGAACATTTACATGTCCTACTCTTAAATACTATGCACCCTGCCTTAATGGGCAGTAAGGCCTACTTAGGTGAGACCTATTCATATTTAAGAGGTGGCTTTGGTCCAGGCAAAAGGGGTTACTAGAAGCATTCTCACGCGCTTTCAAGGACTTTTTGCAACAAAAGTTGCTACATTGGGAACATTCGCTACTGGAAACTGAACTCCATCATGTACCTACTGTTAAATGAAAATTATATGGAAGTTTATGTATACACTGCGATCTGACAATGTGACCAACACCACCTCTTTCTATATGTGTCTTCTTTATGTCGTATCAGAATAATCCTACACAAACTGACCAATTGACTGACTGGTCTGACACAACGAGGTGACCAATGAGGTTTACCAACAGGAACTAGAGTACTATAATATACATTGATTTGAGGAAGTGGGAGAGATGATTATTAAATTTTGTTGATGATGAACTGACTGACTGGTTCACTTTGATTTTTCCCGATCAGAATCAGACCTGATTGCAGAGATTGCCTTTGGGAACTTTTGTGGACTCTATGTGCTTCCTTTCAGACTAACGCATATGCTGTGTGAGACATTCATGGACTCTTTCATGTTGGCACCCTATCTATAACTTTTCGCAGCTCATGCGCCCCCAGTGACGCATGACGGCCTGGGGCCGTCATGAGCACCGAAGGGGTTAATGATGAGCTACCCTTAAAGTATCTTGACAAATTTTACTTTTAACTAAACCAGAGTCTATGTTTATCGTGACTCTTCTCCTTGAGTTCATTGTGCATTTCAATTGATTGATTAATGAAAGGGAAAGATCAGTATAGGGAGATCTCTAATGCTCAGATTCAAATGGTATTGTTCTTTATTGCTTTAAGAGAGCTTTTAGTTTGCATGATTTTAGTCTGGCTAAATTTCCTTAGGAGGTTCGGACTAGCAAGGATAATTCTTTATCTATATAGTCTGGTATTGAGAGTCATATAGATGAATCTAATTATTTATTTGTGGATGGTTTAATCAATTCCTGATCCTTATTGGTTATCTGGATGCTAGATCTCCTATACCCAACCCCTCAGTGGCACAATACAAGATCCATTAGAGAATAACATGAGTTTTAGAAAAAATAAAACATATGATGAGAGTAGAGAAAAGTAGGGCCAAAATCTGAGGCTACAGCCCTGTTTTCCATTTTTGACAGTACGAAACAAAGTTCGCCCTCAAGGCCAAGTCCTGCTTTATTAGTTTAAATTCTATTCTAATGTAAACTTGCTGGTGCAACCTGGGAATGTAAATGAACGACAAAAACAGTTGCAGTGCTGTTTGTCTATCCATTCATAAAGCAGGTCCTAATACACATTACTCCATATGAGTTTTTGGCATCAGCTTACTTGCAACCACCGTCAGTGGGACATTGGTATTTCGGCATGCAAAATGTAGTGCTTAATTTGAGCCGGTGTTTTCCAGTGCTCGACACAAACAACAATTGTCTTCACTGGCGCTTGTGACAGTTTTCACTAGGTGGTGCTGTTTGACTAATTTAGAGATGACCATGAAAACAGGTAATGATGAATTCATTATGCATTAAACACGACTTTTTTTTTTTTTACAATTTAAGCACTACAGGTTTCCTCTAGAGTTGGCCCATCTTGCATATCAAGTGTTCGCTGTCGTTTCCAGAGAGCCTAACTGAGCTCTCCTGCCACCTCTTTCATACAGCATCACGCCAAGGTATTTAAAGATTGCTACTTTTTCTATAATAAGCCTCTGTTATAAATACGTAATACTTGACCTAAAATACGAAGGACGTGCTATGTTTTAAACTTGAGAGTTGCAACTGTTATCATGCTATTACGCCTAGTCTCTAGCTTTTATCTAAGTTGTGAAAAACTGATTGGAGACAATCTGTATATTTCCTAATTGCAGTGTCTTATTGATGTCTGTTCTAAAGGGCATTGGCTTATGCAATAGAATGACACCTTCAATTAAGTCGTTTCAGAAATAACATTTAAAAAAAACTGTTTACCTATCGCCAAAAACATTGAACCTGATGGAAGCAATCATGGTTTCTAATATCAGAGTCATGGTCACATGATGTCCTCCAATCATGCAAAAAATTATTGTGTAATTTAGCTGTCATATTTTTCAATGAGAGTGTAGGTCTTTTCAAGCATCTGCTTTTCACACCCGTCCAAATTGCTAGGAATGGACTTTGAACCCAAATCCACCTTAACCGATTTTACCATGCTCCTCTGATGCTCTCCGGAATGAGCGCAAGTAGCAAACCCAGCCACTGCAAGGCAAATTTAGTGGTTTGGCCCTAATAAGTTTCCTAAAAAATAATGGAGGCAATGGTGGAATTTGTGTAGCTACAAGAATACAAGGGAAACAAAGAGGCACTGGAAACATGGGGTATATAAAGTTAGAGAAAAAAAAATAAAGTTAGTACATAAACAATGGTCCCTAATGGAATAGTTAGAGAAAACTATAATCATAGGCAAATGGTAATATAATTTACAAATAAAATGCAAAAAACCCAAACGTAATAAACAACAGAGTGGGTGCTAGTGACAAGTGCTTGGTGCTCTTTAAAGTGTGATAAATATGTGTGCTAACTGTGTTCAAACTGTGTATAAAGGCAATAAAGAACAGCACAGCCCGTTAATAACCCTGGGCGTAGTACGCTATGCACTACGCAAATTGCACGTAGCACAGTGAAAAAATGCATAGGGCAGCGGACATTTTATGCTTGTTCGCCGTCCTCAACGTCAAGTTGGAGACCACGAGCGAGCAAAATTACCATCCAAGCGAAACTTTTCTATCGTTCGCAATCAGCAAAATCAAGTTGCCAATCGTGAGTGTGGAAAATAAACCTCCCGGCGAGGTTTTCAACGTGGGGAGGTCAGGTTTCTCATTGCGAGTGGTCGAGTATGCTTGTGACCGCTCGCGATGAGAAAATCCCAGTCCGCGTTGAGAAAGCTGCAGCTCGAGTACAAATCTACTTGAGCGGCAGAAAACGACCGATTGCACTGTGCAAGATGCAGTTTGCAATGATTGCACAGTGCGGACAAGCATCCAGATCTGTTCAATCAGTGCGAACAGCATTTTCCGACATAACTATGCAGTTCACGTAGCTACGCTTAGCGCAAAGTGCACTTCGCGTAACTATGCATAGCGCTACTACGCAAACTACGCCCAGGGTTACAATTATAAAATACAATGCAAATAGACTGCGTGGAAGTCTACGATGCTTCGATCTTCTTAAAAAATACAGGATCATCATCACAACTGTCAAATAAGGAGCGCAAGAGAAAGCTGTAAAAGGATAGAGAAAGGAATCATAATCTGAGACTAAAGTAAAGAGCAACATACTTATGTGAAGGAAGAAAAAGGTGTGCGCTACTTACTTACTCAGTTCACAATGCACACTGTAATAAAGAAGAAAAGGAGTTATGTGTAAGGTCCCGGTCAACAAAAATGGAAAGTAGAGGAGAAAAGAAGGGGAAAAAGCTCACAAAAAGGGAGAAAAAACTCAGGTTGCCTTCTCCGCTCAATCTTTGCATAGGCAACCATGAGGTACGGTTCTTGCAGAATAATGCGCATGGAGTCTTGAACAGATGGGAAAATATGAAGGGATGGCAGCGGAAGAAACATGAAAAGTGTCCTAACCAAGTACATGCCCCACTCACAGCTGAGGACTCAAGGTTTCCCTGAGAATAGACTTTGAGGTGTGCGATGGTTGCAGCAGAAAATAACCTGCAGTTTGGAGTGACAGCTTCTGCAGAATAGGGAAAGGGTACACTTTGCGTCAGGCAATCCAGACATTAACTGGACCAGGAGTGGTGATAATACCTCAACATTCATAATGAAGTTGTACTTCCTAGGCAGGCAGTCTGGCAATGGGGGATCAGCCCAGCAAATTCTCAGATGAGCTGAAAGGAAGGCATGTCGATATATACATTGAAATAGAAAGGGAAGGGGAAGACCCTTCATGGAATGTGGCATAAGCACAAAGGGGTGGTCATTTGGGAGTGAAACATGAAGGGCAGTTAATTCACAAGGAGAGATGAGGGGAAAGTAGGGGAAAGAATGTTGCAGATGAATGGAAATACATGGACATAAACGAAAGAAAGAATGACTGACAAAAATAGTTGCGAGATGTAATCGAGTGATGTGCTGCAGTGGCAGCTCGTCCGCTAAGCCAGAGGAGCGTAGCCCCACTGAACAAAAGGAAAAATCAAAAGATATTTAAGCATCGTTATTATCATTTTAGTTTTCCATTTGCAGTCTGTAACTCACATGCGTGATGCCCAAAGAAGGGAGAGAAGTGGTTTGCACTTTTTAAGTGTGCATGACTACTTGGCCGGCCCTCTAGGGCCGGCCAAACTGTCCTACACACTTTGCATCTTCCCCACCAGGCTTGTTCTGCACAGCCAGGTGAGGAACATGCAAAGCCTCCCAGTCCCCGTCTAAGTGCCGAACCACAGCACTCAGACCAATCCCAATGCTGCATTTCAGCATTGTCATTGGCTTAGGGGAACCTAGGAGCCCAGGTGCTTTCTGCTGCTGGCCGGGACTGCAAGAAGAAGAAAGACGATGAGGATGGAGGAGAGATGGCAGAAGGCTGTTAGAGGTAAGTGTTTTTTTTTTCCTTTTTCCTCCTCCATCCACCCCCCCAATGCACCACGTGGAACTGGTAGCAGCCACTACTGATATACTGAGATAGTCATAATGAAAAGGCTAGATAGCAGAAACTGAGGCATGAAGTAATCAAATGTTATAAGGTTCAATGGTGCTGCTCAGTAAAAAGTGGTACCATTTGATTTTTAACAAATCTGAAAAGACATGCTAAAAGTCCCTCGAAAAGATGTATGGTCTATTCTGCAGAGGAAATCCATATTGTATAATGTCTTGTCGTGAAATCCATTGTAGTACATCTTAAATGAACTGTACAGGAGGAGTGAAAGGATCATACTTAGTTTTAAATTAGTGAAATCTTGTCTTCTTGAAGGTTAAGGCCCATTTTCATTCTGCCTATCTTTGAGATCCACTCAAATTCCTCTTTGTTGAGCAGTTGCTCCAGGTTCTCCCCTTGTTCTGTGGTTCAGTTGACCAATATTACTTGCATCTGATGTCGTCTTCTGAAAGGCCATGTTGCATGAAATGTTCAGCTAATTGTGCAGTGAGGGCCTTGCATCTAGGTGGACTCCTATGTTTACAAATATGGATCTTTCTTTTCCGAATGGTTTGGCCAATGTATAATACAGGACATGGGCAGAAAATTGCATAAATGACATTACAGTGGTTAGAGTTGGAGAACTCTTTGTGGGCAAACTCTCCATTACCATGAGCAAATGTCTTGGTGTTAATGGCAAATAGAACCTTCCCTGGTTTGAGTGCTGCATGAATCAGGTGATCTTGCAAGTTTTTACCTTTTTTGTATTGAAACAAGGGAGGTTCCAATGTAAAGTCACCAGCTGCCAATAAATAACAGTGTTTTCTTGTACATTTGGAAATAGCAGTGGGCACTGATAAAACAAGTTGTAACTCATGCAATTCTATCCAATTCGAATTTGATCTTGGTTGTTAATAATATATTTTATGGGCAATACTATGCCCTTTTCTTGGATCTTTATGACCAGGCGTTTAGTGTAGCCATGGGCTAATAATTTGCTGGAAAGAGCTTCATCTTCTTTAAAGTAATCTATGTTTGCAATTATGTCTGAAGTGTAAGAACTGACTATATGGCAAAGAGTCACTTAGAGCACATGGGTGGCAGCTTGAGCAAGCTAATAAAGTATTCCTTTCAGTAGGTTTGTCATACAGATTAGTTTAAGGTTCATTATTTTCTGTTTTATTTGTCAAACCCAAAAAAGAGATTCCAGTGTTGTGGCTATGCAAGGTGCATTTGAGGCAATTGCAGTTTGAGTTGAGCCAATGATGAAATTGAGTGAGATCAGAAGAATTACTTTTCCACATGAGAAAAACATCACCAATGTACCTTTTACAGAAAATGATCTTATCTCTGAAAGGATTATTGGGAGTCAGGATGGTTGTGGATTCAATACTGTCCATGTATAAAATGGCAACATTGGGAGCATAAACTGTTCCCATAGAAGTGCCTTCCATTTGGAGAAGAAATCTTTCTCAAACTGATATTTTTTTTGTAAGAGGGAGGTCAAGTGGAGACAATAAATGAAGAAGGATGCTGATGAGCTCTGCGCCTGGTGTTCATTACAGTGGTTATGACATGAATGCCTTAGACTAGTGGAACGTTGGTGTATAATTCTTTGATATCAAGTGTCACCAACAAACAGTTTTGAAATACAGGACATCTTCAATACTGTCACATGTGGAACACTGTGCAGAGAAGTGAATGGGTTGATGAAACATTCCATAACCTGCCAATATGTTTCAATACAGACCCACTTTCCGAGACAATTGCTCTACTGTGCGGAGTTTCAGCATTTTTAAGTATTTTTGTGACAGTGTACATGACAGATATTCTGTTTTTTTAACACTGACACTGAGAAATAGAAATTCATTGTTACTCTTCGTTGGTGTCTGTGGTGAGTGTGAGAATCAAAGATTGCATCTCACATGCTGGGTCTTGAGAAAGTTTAGCATAATGCTCTGGGTTGGAGAGTTGCCGATTTGTTTCACATTTATAATTAAGGAGATCTTGAAAGACAATCTCTCCAGCTTTGTCCGAAGATTTGATGACCAGGTCTGGGGGCCCTTCAAAGCATTGCGTACGTACTTTTCTTGAAGGGAGATGTTATAAGATTGACTCTTATTGTAAAGCTGCACTATCTTTGAGCACCAGTTTCTATCATGTGATTACTTCCATATAAATGCTATTTTAATGTGGATATATCCACTAGCAAAGGCATATTCCACTCTCACCATTGCCTTGCAAACCCAGGTTTACACGTCTTTACAAGTGTGAAGCAAAGTAACATGGGGCAGTGCTACTTTTTATTTACAAAAGCACGCAAAGCCACAAAAAGTGGCTTTGCATGACTTAGTGAATACCCAAAAGGTATTTTTCATCAGGACTGTGCCACAAAAGTGATGCAAGCCCAATAAAAAATCAAAGTAAAGTATAGAAAATCTGGACTGTGTTGTCTAAGAGTAACACATAAGCTGAAAGCATGGAAAATGGCTAGCTCAGGGTTGGAATATTATCAGGAAAATGGCAAGGGCAAACCTAGAGACTACATCCGGTTAGTGCATAAATAATGGGTAAGTGTAGAAAAATGACCCTTTTTTCATGATCAGTCCTACTTTATGCTAGTTTGTATTGCTGGTTTTGGAAAGCACACTTTTTCACTCCTGTCTAGTGCCCGTTGTATGTGATCAGACACATAAAAATATGTTACAATTTGCTGTACTCCTAATGGGCATTATAAACATATTTCTTAGTTCCTAGTATATGGTACAGTATGTGATACAAGTGTACCCAAAGCGACCTCTATATGGTAGAATATATGGTGCAAGCATGTCCAAAGCACACCCAGGGCTTTGAAGTTAAATGACATTGTGGACTATCTCACTGTTTCTGCCACTGGCTACAGAGACAATGAAAACATGATTGCAGTCCTGTTTTGTAACCTGGACGTGTCAATTTTAAAACTGTAAATTGACCCGTCAAAAAATGTCAAAACCTTCCCTTATATGACTCATTCTCCGTATGTAGGCTTTAGAAGCCCTAAAGGGGAGAGCATAATATTTAAAGGATATTTTAAAGAAATTTAGGGCCTGGTTAACAAAGGTAACATGCCCTTTGTGTGAGCTTAATTTTTTGGGTATTTGCATATTACGATTTAATGGTAACTTTACAATTGTGGAGACATAGTTTATCTTTTTACGTGCAGAGTTCTCCACCCTGACTGCAGATTGAATACTGAAAAAGAGTAATCTGACTCAAAAGTGTACGTTTATCTTTGTAAATCAGGTCCTTAGTGTTACATATGTTCTTATAGTGAAAAGCTGCATTAGCCGCAATGGCTATTTTTACTGTAGCAAGGCTGGCAATTCAAAAGAAAAGCACTGGATTACATCATTACTTCTAATAATGCTAATTGCGCTTTGGAAACAGCTAGACATATATTTCAAATACTCTTTCTCATAGTTATTTCAAATCAAATCTAATGGTTCAGTGGAATTTGCAATAACTATTAAATAAAAGGTACTTATAGATAGCTACTGTTTCCCTGCCTAAAGCATCTGGAGACCCATTTGTATGAACTCCAACTGTCACCTGGCAGCTGAGCAGCCGCCTTCATGTGGGGAAAAAACTGCTCCCAAAACAAGACAAAGCCTTTTGGTGTGGGGGAAGGTATTTCTGTTCCCCTGGTAGGATGACAATCTGGCCTGTGCCCTAGAACTTGATTATCTTCAAAGAGTCTGAGCATGTCACAGGTAAATATAGATGAAACCTGGCCAGCCCCGGTCTTTGTTTCCCCAGCCAAGCAGAAGTCAATTCCAGTCGGAGAGGAACTGCCCACCCAAAACTGATTTAAAGTGACCACCATAGGGGGGTTGCTCAATTTCTCTGGCCACATCTGATTGATTCAGATGCTCCGTGATGGACGGAGCATCTGAATCAATCAAACACTCACACCCAGTCAAAAGATCTGGGTTTAATCCATCACCGTTCTTTAGCCCACTCTGCCACCCCAGTTCAGACATGGCTATATGCATTCAGTCTGACCCTGTGCCTCATGGGAACAGTCCAGCCCGAACTGCCAAGCCATGTCTTCCCTGGACCGGAAACAAGCTTCCGAGGACCGGTTTCTGGCATTCCAGCCGTCTTCAGCCCAGCTTGCTTGAATCAAGTGGCAAAGTGAGCAAGGGACTCACGTCTGAGCATACCCTGCCACACTTATGGCGGCCAAAAGCGGTACAAAAGGGGGTGGTGATGAACAGAGCATCTGAATCAATCAAACACTCACACCCAGCCAAAAGATCTGGGTTTAATCCATCACCGTTCTTTAGCCCACTCTGCCACCCCAGTTCAGACATGGCCATCTCTGGGGTGGGCACACAGGCTCTGTGTAAGGGGAGAAGGGTTTCACCATATTGAACTATTGCAGAGAGGGGCATTGTGGGTTTGTGTGCAGTAGGAGATACAGGAACTGATTCAAAAGTGGTCAGGGTTACCCCTCAGAACATTTTCCCAATTGGCTAAGGATAACTCAGGAGTCATCTAAACCCACGGACTAGTGCTATGCATAAATGTGGAAACCCTGGACACCTTCTTCAGAACAATACTGGGCCTGCATAAGAGCAGATGAGGACTGGACCTGCTGTCTGTACCCAAGTGGAGCCATTGAGAACAAGAATTGCTCACTTATTTAAAAGGAGAAAGAAGTGGATTTCAAGGGTCAGTTGATGACATGTATGGCTACAAGACTAAAAAAAGCTGCAGGAGCTCTTTTTTTCTGGAGGTGCCCAACTGACCAGTTCCTATTGGAACTGACCTGGCCCCTGCTGGTGGGCTCTTCTGGGAGAATCCTGACCCCCCAACTGCTGTTCCTGGGACATTGGCCTCATATAACTAGACTTCTTCTACACCCACTGAAAACTTCTAACTTAGACATTTTTTGTACTTGTAGACCGCTGGAGGACCTGGCAAAACCAACTCAGGCTATTAGAAGAAAAAAAGATGCAAGCTCTCTGGGCTGAGAAAACAGGTTTGTACACTCAGAGCTGCTCTGCAAAATGAATTAATTTACCTTAATATATGATCACCCGATTCATTATGTAATTTGAAGAAAGCTTGTATGAAATTGTATATATTTTTAAAGCCTGAAACGTTTTATCTATACTACTATTATGAAGGAAGAACTTTGAGGCTTTGAGGCGGGTAAACTCGGGAACCACAGTGCCAATCCACACACCCGATACATCGTTGTAATCCTCAGGGTGTGCAGATGGACATAGGCTGTATAAATTAAAAATAAATACGTTATTTAAAAAGTATAAGTTAACCCCTTCCAGGCTCATGACGAGCTGGGCTCGTCATGGAGTAGCCTCCTCCCAGGCTGATGACGAGCCCAGCTCGTCATGAAGCATGGGATTTTGAAAATCTCAGCACAGCAGGGAAATATGCTGAGCAGCCATGGGGTTAAAAAAAGTAGTCCCTTCAAAGTAGCGCCGGCCGTGACGTGCGTGCTTACATCAGGAGCGGCGTACATGAGTGCAAGGAGCGGCGGAGATCAGCCCGGGGAGGAGCGGCGGAGATCAGCGCGGGGAGGAGCAGTGACGAGGAGCGGCGGAGATCAGCGCGGGAGGAGCATTGACGAGCAGAGGAGCAGCGGACATGAGCGGGGGACAGGCGGTGAGGATCGGCGGGCAGGCAGTGAGGAGCGGCGGCGGGGAGGAGATGTGAGCGGCGGATGAGTTAGGGCTCAAAGTAAGCAGTGAGCAAAGCAAACGTGAGAGAGGAGCGGTGGCGGAGAGAAGAGCGGTAAGCGAGCCACAGGTACCAAACGGAAAAAGAAACGTGTGCAGGTTACAAAAGCGTACAAAAGTGGAGCAGTCAGCTGAAAGCTAAAATGACAATCGGGAGAAGGTAGCAAACGGGGCATTACAGGAGGAAAAAGTGACATGGGCAGTGATGTGGGCAGGTACCAAACGGGGCATTACAGGAGGAAAAAAAAACGTGTGCAGGTTACAAAAGCGTACAAAGTGGAGCTTAAAGCTAAAATGACAATCGGGAGAAGGTACCAAACGGGGCATTACAGGAGGAAAAAGAGATGTGGGCAGTGACGTGGGCAGCTTACAAAAGCGTACAAAGTAAACATAGAGGCATAATACTGCACAACGTCAGGGCGGGTGGGGACCCTAAGCCATGATTGCTCCCGGACAACGTCGGGACGGGCTGCTAGTAATTATATATTGTAGAATTTTTATGCCATTCTGCCGTACTGAGGAAATAAAGAGATTGAATGAATGAATGTATGAAAGTTTATTGTTTAAGTTTTCAATTAAACCATATACAATAAAAACATTAAAAAGGAATCAAAAGATCAGCCTATAACAGCTATACTAACAACTATACATTAATGTTTGTCTCATAAAAGTTTAAAGTCAATTCTGCACATTTAACAACACATCCAATGTATTTGGGCAAAGGGATCCTAAAACAGAAGGAAATTGCTTTAGAAATCCTTCTAATTCCCTCCATACAGCAGATCGTCCTTTTATGTGTGGCATATGTCTAGGACTGCTAGACATAAAATATGTTCAGATATCTCCTTATCCGAGTAACATAGGCACCATGTAAAATTAACTTGTTTCGATTGGATCCAAGATCCATCGAATTACTTAAAGGGGAGATACAGCAATTAGAATCTTGAGAATTATTTCTTTGCTTTTGTAATGATCTTGAACCCCAAGAATGGTTGATGCTGAAAATCATAAGTTCCTTTAATGTATTTGCTATTATTATAGATTAGAGTGTGTTAAAAATGTTTTCTGAAGAACTTAGTCTTAATGTCCTACTTCATAAATAGTTTACTAGATGATCTCTGCATGTTCATTAGTTCCTTAAGACAAGTTATGTTACAGGATGATAGCACGTTGCTCAAGCTTTGTTCATTCAGCGCTACATTCACATTTTTTCTGACAAAACTATTGTTGGTGATAACCTTTAAGCTTTTATTGTTAGCTGAGTGTCAGACTAGATATTTGATTGCTAATTAATGCTTATAGTAACCTTCAGTGGCGTAAGCCAGAGATTTAGACTTAAGTGGCCTTGGTTAGTGGATCTTCTTAGATTGAACAAATGTTGAATGGATTTCAGATAAAAGACATTCTGTTCTAATGCAATATATTAGATTGCCAAAGAAGGGAACCTTAAGTAAGAAAAGAAACTAACCTATTATTATTATTGTAGATTCTAATGGGCCATCTCTGTATTTCTGACAACATTGCTTTATTGTTCTTCTTACTAGGAAGCTTTAACAGCATAAATGCTCTGTATCCATTTGAACGTTTTATCTAAAATTGCTCCAAGGTAGTTGTAATGATGCATGTGCTAAGTTTTTGTTGTGCCTATAACTCAGCTAAAGTTTGGCCCTCTTTGACAAATGACATAATCTTTGTTTTCTTGACATTTATGTGGAGGTTATTTCCGGTGTTGTAAGCATGAAGTTGAATCAGCTGCCCTTAAAGACTCATCTGGCCAGTTTGAGCACATTGCCATTGCTAAGATGTAATTTTGCCAGTTATATATGTAAAGAAAAGCTTTGATGCAGAATTGCACCCTTGTTTTAAACCATAATAGGTATAAAACTTTGGAATAAGTCCCTTATCTTCACATAGCTGTGGAGCAATCTCTCAAGTAAGCAAAGACGTCTCTGGCTTAAAATAATTGCATATTCCACCAAATCCTCCAGATATAAAAGAAGGCCTTTCACAAAACGTCTTCCTTCTGGCTCAAGTAATGCAATTAGCTACTAATTACTTGGTTGGTCCTTTGAAAAACATTTATAAATGGTCTGGACTTTATAGCCTTTCCAGGATGGCAAGACCTGGCTGTGATGTATAACGTTCTTAATGATAGAAGTCAGCAGTAAGGGCCAACGATTTACATTAAGCTTTAAGTTAGCATTTGACAGTTCACTAGGACCACAGAACTTGTGATTTTCGTTGTCTAGAATAATTTCTTAGGTGCTCTTTTTGTAAGGTAGGTAACTCGGTGAGTCACATTTGTTTGCAATAGTAACTGCACCAGAAATACTGCTTTCATATCAATCCAATAGGCAGTTATTCCAAATAGAAATGGTATACAGTGTCCCTGTTTTTTGTGGGTATTTGTTCCAAAGCCTATTGTAGTCCAGAATGTTAATTTCATTTCATTTTCTTTCATTAAAATGTGGACGAATGGGATTCTTGATTAATTGCTTTCATTTTAGCAGTATCATTTTTTAACTTGCTTTTAAAGATTTTTTTAAATTCCTACTACTTGTTGCAGGATGCTTGTCCTTTAGGAGATGATTTTTCCTGTAAACTTTTTTTATGGTTTGCAAAGTTGAGCAAATTGGTTTATGACTTTGCTGATCCATGTGATTGGGAAAAATTGTAACAGAAAGAAATTGATATATTTGATCGAAAAAGAGATGTACAACTGTTCAAAGTGAGATTAGAAACCCCATTGATTCTAGATTCATTAATTTTATAAGAAATTCTTGAACCCAAGTTTGAATGATTTAGCATTAAATGAAGTATTCCATATTTTTTTCTATTACTTGTGATGTTCTCCACTGACCCACAGGTGTCTAAAGTAAAATCATAGATTCTGAATCATAATAAAATTTGCTGAGGTTGATGATCACTTTCAGTCTTACTAGTTACATTTTATAATTGAGAAGTTTGTGGAATTCAGTAACTTGAACAAAAAAGTAGTCAGTTATAGATATTATATTTAGGGTTCCCGGTTTTATTGTATTATTTTTGGGACATTTCTGTCTGTATTTATCCTTATCTATTTTTTGTCAACTTTATCTGTATTTATCCTGGGTTATTGAAAAAAATAAAGCTGAAACCAGTATGTTTTCACATTTATTTAACCAATAAATATGAAGTCATGCTTCAGTGCCTGCCAGGTTTCAGTGATATGCACACCCGCAGAAGATAAATTAGTGTACTTATATGAAATTATGCAAATTTAATACCAGCCTTTTGCCTATCTAGTGCTGTTTATGCCTGTATATAAAATTCCTTCCTATTTTAACCCCTTACTATCAAACCACACAGTCATCGGCCTTGCAGTCATGGCAAAGTGTATTTAGAATCACTCAAAAAGCACCCAATATCCATTTTTTTCCACATTTAAAAATAAATACGGACCACAAACTAAATGTTTATCTGTCTGCATTTCTCTGTAATAATCAGTAAAAACAGAAAACAGGGAGCCTTAATATATCCATTGCTGCAAAAGTACATTTTTTGCAGGTTGATGGTTTACATATCTCCCATTTAAATGATGATTTCTTTGGACATTGAGTAACTAACTCATCAGTTTGCTACACCATCAACAACAACAAACTGTGATCAAGGCAGCTTTGTCTGCAACAGTACTTGAAGTCCTTAATGCATCTATCGACTATGTTGACACAATCCTCTTGGTCCCATTGGCTAAGAGAAGTAAGAAACCTTACTGCTACACCAAAAATCTGCTCGGACATGGATTAGAACATCTGTGGATCTTCTACATGACAGGCATTGCACTTGTACAGAAAGTTTTTCAATGACCTCAACCCTTAGGCGCTCTGCGTCCATTGTGACAAATGACAAAGTTTCCTCTTCCCACACAATATCCTCTAATTTACAGAAGAGCTCGCTACTGTCTTTAAGATAGGATGGTAAATTCCGTACAATGGGTTGGAGGAAGGAGTCCACATATTCAGCAAAATGTTCAGAGGGGCCTAAATTCCCAGATATTATGGGCCTGCCGGGGGGATAAGGACCCCCCGTATGCACTTTTGGGAGCGCATAGATGCATGGAAATATTAGACCAGATTTCCTCCACTCGATCAGTCTAGCATTGATGTAAACCCTCAATGATTTTAATGGGATTGGACTGTAGCCTAGCATAACAATCTGTTTGATTCAGTTGTCTGTGGATCTCATTTGTGTATTCTTGATAGTTCATAATGACGATGTTCCTACCCTTGCCTGCCTCGTTGGATGACCAAGGATGGGTCATCTCGTATAAATTGAAGAAACTGCCTTTCCATCTAACTGATGTTATAGAGATGCAAACATTTGCCATTTATATGATGTGTACCATCTAGTTTGTATAGGTCCTGTGTAACCAGCTGTAAAAAGGCAGGTTCAAAATATAGAACACTTGATAGGAACTGATTAGATCCTGTTGCATTGGCCATATTTTCTGGACATAATGGGGTCGTAGATCATAAATCGTTTTTAAAATGTTTAACTACGGTATGAGTTATGGATGTCATTCCATTTTACAGATTGTCTGTCCATCATCAATGTGTGTGAGGACTCTTTTGAATTGAATCATATAAAGGAAGCTTTAAAAGGTATTTAATGCATATCAAAAAACTCGCTTAGTAAGTTGTGTTGAAGTTAGGATTAAGTATATATTAGATTGGCAACTAAACTTGATGAGTTTTGTATGAGATCAATTTTGATGTGGTATTGACCATGGGCGAGATGGTGACAAACAAAGCAATATATGTACTGTTGTTTGTTTATGAAACATCATGAGTTTATGAAAATTGCCTGTTGAGATCATTTTCCCAAGAAAAGTTTCAAAGTGCATATAGGACATATCTGCTATTTACTATTGTATGAAAATTTGTTTTTTTATAGTTTACTTTTAGTAAATATGTGTATTTCTTCTTTTTTTAATACATGTGTGACACTTTTGTAAATAGCACTTTCAGTATTTTGTATTTCTATAGCCCTGAAGAAGTCCGGTAACGGACGAAACACGTTGGCTATCCATTTTAAGAAAACAATTTTTCTGAATAAAGAATCCTTTTTAAATCAGAAGAGAGTCCATTTGAACTTCTTGGGAAAGGATTTGGAAACAACAAATGAGACGGAAAATGTTATAAATTGCACTACGTACTGTAACATTCACTGAAGGGTGCAGGGTCATTTTTGTGCAGAAGTTTGCTACACCAGTTAGTTTTGTTTTATTTTAAAGATGGTTCCTGAAATATTATAGTTTTAGTCTGCTGTAACTTGATCATCGATATTATCATCACAGAGGAATACAATTTTGCTAAAGTCCCCTGCTATTAGTACAGTTGTATGAGGTATTTCATTCGATCAATTAATGGTGGCAGCAGTCATCTATTTTTTGCTTGTTGTGGAGAGATGTACACATTTAGGTAAATAGAAAAATTACTGCAAAACCTCAACCAGATGGAAATGAGGTTTTTGAGATCATTTTGATTATATGGTAAATCACCTCTAAGCTATTTAAAGGCTTCCACTAGGCCTATCTATATGGCTTTTAGTTGCTGGCTAGTAAAAGTTAGAGAAGTTCTGAAGTTTCATCTTGTTCAACTTGCAAGTGTCATGCAAACAAATAGACATGAAAAGTATTTCAGAAGTACCTAAGTTCATTGATGGAGATACTCTGCAGTCAGAAATTCATTTCAACAGATGCCGCCATCCTGGTGGAGAAACGGGCTGCCTGGTGTAAATGACATTGGCCTCTAAGTCTGAAGGTAAACATCTTGACTCTACGAAGGCACCGGAAGTATCTGACTGGCAATAGAACTTCACTGGTTGTGAAATTTGAACTTCTCAAACTTTGACCTTTTCCCACCAAAACCAAGGGCTTCAGTGGTACCGTGTCCTGCGCCTACCAGCCTTCATGAAGACTTCCCCAGACCTATCCTACTGCTGGCTGAAGGATTTTGTCTTCCAGAAAAAAAACTAGTCTTGAGGCAAAATCTCTGACTTCATAAAACCTAGTTAGGGTACCCAACCTGGGCTCCATAGTGATTGGCCTCAATCTGCGTCTTGGTTCCGGTCTATTGTGACCATTGACTTATATTGGTGAGTTGCGCTTTTCGACTCAATTTTCACTTAAAACTTTTAAAAAAATGTAACTGTTTCCCCTTATTGGATTTCTGCATTATGGTTTTATTATTTAATGTCTCAAGTGTCAATCTATTTTTCTAATTAACTTTTGGACTTTAATTGCTTGGTGTATTGACTTTATTACTGTTTTGGCACTGCATAAATACTTTACCCTAATTCAAGCCTGTCTTTTCTGTTCCTTAGCTAACAGGGTGTTGAGCTCAAGTTAATTTAGTGACTTTGAGGGTTCACACTGACACGAGTTGAGATTATTCCTAGAGGTCGATAGTCCAAACAACAATCCGTTTACCTTGAAACAACAACTAATGTATGGCGTTTCATATTTCAAGGATCAGTCTGACTTAGTGTATCAACTATCCACATTTTGTTTCACTTTTATGATACTTTGTGAGGTTAAAATTGCTATTGTTAGACAGCATAAGGAGAGCATTGAATCTGCCACAGCATAGCACAGCATAGCACTCCATTTTGTCATCTTCAGTAATAACCTTCAAATTTTTCCTTCACAGAACAGAGTATATTAGGAGATTTGAGAGCTTTATCAAACTGTTCACACATAGTTTATACAGGTGCCCAGCAAGTATTTGTGTGTGTGGGGGGAGGGGGGGTTAGTTGACAGTTGCAAGTGTCATCACCTTTTGCTACTAAATTAATATCAAATATAGATAATGACTTTCACAAATTATTAGTAGATGAAAACGGTATGAACTTCCCTAAAGATTACACATGGATGAGAAATGTACGATTTTCCCTGCTAAGGTGATTTCAGTTCAAAAAAATATTTCTTGGCATTGGTATGGCCACACTGCTTGATTCTGCTTTAGATAAATAATAATACATTTAACATTTTACAGAACCGAGAAGCTCTGAAAGCCATTATCTGCTTATTGCATGCCCAGACCGACTGTTGGAAGCAGTTTAAAAAAGGGATGTGGATTTTGGAAACTATCCATACTGTGTTAAGGGCACATACACAGGTCTATACTACGTTGCCAAGTGTGTTGACTAATCTCAAATGTAGTTAAAGGCTCTTCCCAACTATAGAATTATATGCAAAGCACACACTTTGTTACTGACAGAAAAAAAAGAAGACTCTGTGCATTCTGCCACAGGGCTGGGAAGGACAGGGGAGGACCTGGACAGAGTAAATGTTGTGGTTGCTTTGCTTTGAATATTTGAAGTTCAGACTATCTGCACACATATAGGGATTGGCTGTTGCCATCTATGGCCATTTTGATGATGGGAATGAGTAATTGTAAGGGCTAAACATATTGAAGCAATACTTTGCTATTCTTTGTAATTTTAACATTTTAGAATATTTACTGCAAACAATGCCTTATGCTGCTACCTTGCTGTGCCTTTATGAAGTTTGGAGACTGACTATTGTTTGGCATATTGATCTTATTTCTTTATTTACAATACAAGGAGTGGACGGATACTGAAATTCCCAATCGATGAATTGAGGTCATCCTGTGTGGACTAGAAACATGGCAGATAGGTTACTACTACGGAATGATCTGTATAGCCAAACTTACATGGACCAACTAGTATCTTCCTGGTCCACAAATGTTTCAGTGGAGATACAATGTTCAATGTCTAGTCTGATAGGCCAACCAAGAGTTAACTAGATTGGATTTATGCAGGGGCAACTTTCAATGGTCAAAGGGTGCTCCATCAGAAGTCGATTGATGAACCCGTCTAATTGGTCACAACTAATAAAGTCCTGATTGACTCCTTCAGTGAAACAGGTGACCACAGGCGGATCCCATATGCTCAGTGGCTGACCGTCACAAACCCATCCCCCTTACCTCATCTCCCGGCACAATCTGGTTTAAGGCTTCGTCATGGTGCTGGAACCACAGCAGTTCGCCTGGGTACCGAGAAAGGCAAAGAAGGTGAAAGAAAGAAAGCTTTCAACAAGGCTAACCGCTTTTTGAACTGCCCTGCAATTCTTAACATTGCCTGGGGAGAGTAAATTGGCTTCTGAACCTCCTGCCTGGGGTCTGGATTGCAGGAATATTTGCTGTTTTTCAATCAGGTGCGGAGCTTGTGGGGTGGTTGAGAAAAAGGTGGACAAAAATCTGAGATGTGCACGCACCACTGGGCTGACACCAAACTCTTGGCTGATTTATTGCAACCCACAAGCCACTGATTATGCGATTGTAAGTGACTTTGTGCAGACATTTATTGGCCCAGCTCACAAAATGTATTACTGCAGTTCAATTGCCGGTGGAGCACTAAAAGAGCATCTACATGTTCATTTGCAGAATCCAGCTGTGAAAATAAAAAGAAATTCTATAGGCTATTTAACGTAGGTTTCCACTAAGAGGAAATAAAGCATTAATCAGCATGCTTGATTTCGAACCTGCCCCTTTGAAGGCCTGCACATCTGTCCCAAAAATATACCTAGCTTTGCAGGCGTGCTGCCATCACTCAGCAAGCACTCCCCCTGCATTTAGACAATAACACAAGTCAAGGAGAGAGCCTGGACCCAAAATATTTTCTGGCTACTCAACAAACATTTGGAACTCACTCTCTCCTGTAATCCATCTGGTCGCATTCCTTGCTGAGACTGAGTACCTTGGATGAGGGAGGAGAGAGAGGGAGTTGCAGTCTGCAGTATCCTGACGCTGCCCTGCCAGAACCCACGTTTTTTTTTCAACAAATGATTGTGCTGCAAAGACAAGGAACCGGTCTCCACCAACAGGTGGGCTGCCATTGGGCTGCGAATAGAGCGAATTTCTAAAGACCAAAGGAGGTTGCGGACTCCCAGGTTTACAGCTGGGATGGTAACTGCTCTATGTGTTACTTTGAATTGTGAGAAGCACTAGGATTGCCACCTGGTTGGGGTCGCTGGGTGGGGGGCACTTAATCGTGGCGATAATTATGCAGAAGTACTCCAAGGTGGGAGGTGTCTCCTCCAATCCAGAGGTGTTTGGCACTTAGCGCCCAAAAAAATGGAGGTCAGGCGGTGGCAAGGGCAAATCACACCTCCCTTTTGGGAAAGGAACAGAACATGGCCACAACACAAGCCCAGGTGCAGGAAACATCGAGAAGACTTTAACTCGGCAGACGCAGCAAAATACTCAGATTCTGAGTATTTCTATCTCAGTTGGGTCACAATAAACTGCTGGTGGTGTTCACCCCTAACCAGGAAACTGGGGTAGAGATGTTCAAGATGTTGGTACATAATGAATCAAGCCTAGAGCAGGCCACACTAAAGGAATACCCCTTGTTTCAAAAGACAAAGACTAGTGCTGAGTTACTGGAAGCCTTCCAAGTTTTGGTTTCGACTCCTCTCCAGGCGCTGCCTGCTTCAGCTTTAACTGGTGAACAAATGACCTTGCAGGCTTTTCCACCCAATCCTCAGGTTGCTGCATTATGTATTTCACAGTCGAATGCTCCAGAAGAAGAATCTGTTGTGGCACAGAGGACCAATCAGGCCACAGGGACTAAAACAAAAGGCTCCCCTGCAAGGGAATGAAACACCCACTCTCCAAATGAATGTTAAAAACATTCTCAATCTGATCCTCGAAGGCATCAGGGACTTGAAGGCCTCTCAAGCATCGGACACAGCTGCCCTCCACACCAGACTCAACAAAATAGAGAATTCTATAGCACAGTTTCCAGAGAGGTTGAAGGAGGCAGAATTGAGGATCTCAGAGTTAGAAGACCAGCTAACAATGACCCAGAAGGTCGATTAATTTATCATGTCCCATATATTGCCTGGTTTCTCTAGGGGCTTAATTTGAACAAGAACTCATCGAGTTCGAGCACAACGTTCTGTTACCTTCAAATTCCCATGCTCAATTTCTGTTAATTTTGGGGAGTATCAAGTAAAAGAGCAGGTGCTATCGAAGGCAATACAGGAGAGACAGTTTTCTACACCCGAAGTGCCCCAGGGTTGAATTTTCTCTGACTTTTCTGCTGCTGTAGCCAGACGTTGGAAGGATTTTGTTAGAATGCTCCCCTTATATAAAGCGCAATGGTTACAGGACGGAATTGCCCAGCAATCTAAATTGAAGGTTGTTCTGAACTGACATTTCAAATTGTTTTATAAAGTATCTGAGGTTCAAGAGCTTTTGCAAAAGATTTCTAAAACAACTTAATATTTTTTTGCTTTCTTTTTATTTCACTCCATAATCTTGCATCAGCGAAGAATTGAGATTTTACTATCAATGATGTTGGATATTGTGGTTCTGGCTGTTTCCAATCGTTAAATATCTATTCTTTTTTGCAGATTGTTGATGGGGGTTTTAGGGGAGGAGGGCGCAATTGTACAATGTCATAGCACCAATATTAGATAGTTATTAACTGGGAGTGGCATTGTGAGCTCTTCCCCTTCCTTGGGGGTCTTTGTATGTGCACGTTTCTTTTGTGGTTCTTCTTGGGGTAATTGGTGGGTCACAGGTGGGGCGCTTTGGATAGGGGTAGGCACATAAATCAAAAAATTAGAGGAATCTTTCTTTGTGGATATTGATTGATAAAGTAGGGAGGGTCAGAATCCACGTTTATTTAAAAAGTGATCAGATCATTTTCTATGCAAGACTACAGAATTTGGCAATAATAATGATGGTTGAAAATGGGATCCAAAACTAGAATTCTATCCTTCAGTGTCAACAGAATAGTTATTAGACAGAAGCGCAAGGAACTTGGGTGATGGCTTGCGTCTATTTGCCTGGATGTTCTCTTTTTGCAGGAGACTTATCTTAAAGATAACCATCCAAAGTCTTCCATACCAAGGCAGTGTTCGTATGTGTTGTTTGCCTCAACCAGGCTGGCAGTGATGGGGGTTGCAATATATCTGGGTACAGCTCTTGACTGGGTTCTAAGCGATTTTATAAGGGACCCACAGGGTCGATGGTTATGGGTCGAGGCTCTGGGCAATGGTCTTCCCACTAACTTAGTAAATTATCATGCCCCAGTGACCGATGCACCTGAACCTCTGCAGCAGATATTTAAAATAGCAATGGGGGCAGTTGGGCCGATCATTATGGGCAGAGATTTAATTTTATTCAGGAGCTCAATTTTGCCACCCCCCAAAAAAGGAAAAAAAACATTTAAAACATTGAACAAAAAAAGTAATTGACGACTTGAAGAAGGATCTCCACCTGATCAATCGGGGGATGGTAGACCACCCTTTTATTATACTATTGACTTGTTTTTCAAACAGGTATCATACCTCTTCCCGCATACACTTTTTCTTACTTTCCCATTTGATAACAAGGGCAGGTTGGGATATCTGGGCCAATTCTTTTTCCGATCATTCCTTCATTTTGGCTACTATTCAGCTTTAGGCCTCACGGACACGAAGGCCCAGGTGGCAGCTGGTCTGCTCATTATTAACAGATCAACAAAGGGTAAGCAACATGAGGAAATAAATAAAGTAGTTTTTTATATTGAACTAGCTTACAGTTCCTGTTTCTTGTGTTTGGGAGACGTTCAAAGCCACAGCTAGGAGATGGATTATTGCATTTAAGGTATTCCAATATAGAGAATATCATCAAAAGATTGCCCAGCAACTTAGTAGACATTCTTCTGCCAGTGGAAAGGCCAAACAGAATTTTAGGGATTTTTTTACATTACAGGAAATCACTAGCTCCAGGGCTTATCACCAGAAACTATATTAAGGGAATCAGCATATTGGGAGGTATTGTGCCATGATCTACCCATCCAAAGCAAGAGTCTTTGTATGTAATAAAACGGAAGAACTGGGCTATGGGTGATTTGGTTGTGGACAAGGATACAGTATCCAGTTTTTTCTCCAGCACTATAAGTCCATCTACTAAACTGGCTATCCTACTTCACACCCAAGTATAGTATAACCCAGTATTTTCAGACTATTATAAGGCCGACTATAGAAGACATCCAGGCTCATCAACTTATGTCAACAAATAGAGCTCAGGAATCAAATGATGTCTTAGGTAAAGCTGCGGGCAATGTTGGTTTTCCAGACAAACTTTTCAAAATGTTTGTCGACGAACTTCTCCCCATACTGACTGAGCTATTTATCATAGTTAAAGATGGCGGTGAATTATCATCTCTGTTCAGGGAATCAGGAGTCATCCGCTTCTTGAAAAAAAGCTAAAAACCCTGAGGAAATCAAATCTTATAGGCCCATCAGTCTCCTTAACACCGACTATAAGCTTTTGATGAAGGTTTTGACCATTCATGTTAATCCACTAGTCCAGGGTATGATCTATAGGCTTTGTTGCCGGGTGGCTTATGGCTGCCAATACAAGTTTTTTCACAAGGCAATTGATTTTATCTCAATTACCCAGATGAAGGCTTTGGTCATCATGGTTGAAGTGGGGAAGGCATTCAATCTGGTTAACTGGTGGGTATTGTTATTTAGGACTGCAAAGGCTTGGGTTTCCTTTAGGCTTTGTCAATATGTTATCAAATGCCTATCATGTAGCTAAAGCTCAAATTCTTGTCAATTCTCATCAAGCTGGCATAGTTGCAATAATGAGGGGGATCCGATAAGGGTGTCCTCTTTCGCCTATATTATTTCCATTTTTTTTAGAGCTGTTAGCAATTAGGATTTAGGCTTGTCAGGCTATAGGGGCACCTCTCTGAGTATGTCCAAGTTAAAACTCTTTGCAGACAATATTATCTCATACTTGAAACCAGTAGGTGAACTATTCAGCAGGCACTTGATGAATTAGATCAGGTTAAGAATATCAGGGCTATAAGATCTACCCAATAAAAACAGAAAACCTGCTTTTTTTAACTTTCCTCCTTAGGTTCTTCTAAAATTTCTGCACTCTCAGGCAAGACATTAGACACCTCTCCGGTACTTGGGGGTATATGTAACTCAGAATTATTTTAACTTCTTCCTGCTAAATTACCTCTTAATGTTTTTTAAGGTAGAGTGGTTGCTCAAAAAATGGACTCTCCTCCCCTTGACTTTGGTAGGCAGAGTAGTCTGATTAATATGTCTGTTTTTCATCTCTTATTATTACTTTTTTCAAATGTCCACATTAAAGTGAAAATTAGTTATTTTCCATATTTAGATCTGCTTTTAAGATGTTTGATTTTGAATAATAAACCAAGTAGGGTTACATTTTCCGCCCTCCAGCTGATCATCCTTCAAGGAGGGTTGGCTCTTCCCCATTTTCAAGGGTATTATCAAGCAGCACTTTTAGATCTCTGTGCTAGAGCTTTGGAAGGTAGCAGAATAATTGACTTCTTCTTTGTAGATAGAATGTTGTGGCATGCTGTCATACATTTACCAGTTTTTATTAAGGTTCCCAAATTTCCAAAGAGAACCAGATATAAGGTTCTAGCAGATATCAGTGCTAGGTTTATATTGTGGCTACAAAATTGCCTCAGTTTGGTTGTTCCTTACGCTCAGTGAGTTAGGCTATAGGGGCTTGGAAATACAATCAGTCATAGTATGTCTTTGGGAACAAGCTGGGTTCAGAAAGGTAGGCCTCTTCTTCCTTCAGGATAGAAGGATGACTTGGCTCAAAAACTAAGTTCAGTGTTGTGAATCTGGCTCACAGATTTTTCTTGGTTATCACCAGATACTATTGTTTCTTAAAGATTATAATTTCAATATTATCCAGTACAGCAATACTATATTTCAAGCCCTGTTCTGGTCAAGGTTGGACAGAAAAGGTATTTGGTACCAGCTAATACATAAATTAGAGGTATATCCAAATGGCATTAACAACATGTTGGATAAATATGGTTAACAACTCATTGTGATTTCTCATGCATTGAAGACTATGTGCCGCATGTATCAAGCTATTTTGCATTTGCAAACAGTGTGAATTGCAAAATTCAGAGGTAAAAGTAAAGGGAGGCCCCTTACCCATCCAATATTGGACAAGTGGAGTCAGATATCTAGAAGTAAAAAGGTTTCCCGACTGGTCATAGACCATAATACATCAGAAACCTATAAGTATGATTACAAGTACACAGTATCATGTGAGAGCAGCTCAATTTGAACTAATCATAATGCCATCATTAAAATACAATCAGTATATATTTCAACAAAGTATTAAAACAAATTATTACAAATTGTTAAAAAAATTATTAAAAAAATTATTTAGAAAACCACCAACAAGACTGTCACAAGTTATGTAGGAAAAATTCATACATATTTATTCAGTACAATGTTATTCAGTTCAGTTTATAACTTTATTCGAATGTTTAAAAAACATCATAAAAGTATACAATTTAAAACATTACATATACATTGTACACAAAATGCTGAAACAAAGATAACCTTGTCACATGTTGTGGGGGTTGCTGCGCATAAAATTACGGGAAAACCATGCTAAGTCTAGCTTTGATAGATTTCAAAATAAAAGTGGCAGTATAAAAACATATATCTGGGCTTGAAAGTGAAAAGAGAAGCCTCAAAGCACTATCAGTGGTATACATGGAATATTTAAGGAACATAGGCTTGAGGAAACAGGTGCGTTGCGCTTTATACAAAGGACAGAGTAATAAAAAGTGCATTGTGCTTTGTTTGGAAGAGCCGTCACATGGACATGGGGTAACTGGGTGAGATTTCATAATCGGGAAAGCAACCAAGTTATGTACTATACCTAATCTTAGCCTTGAAAGAACAAACTGGTGGGACTGTCTGTGGATAACATTAAGGTATATAGGAATACCCCGGCTATCATCATTCAAGGACTGGTGGAGAATATGAGTAGAATATTCTCTAGTAGCATAACAACGCACATCCGATTTCGCCCTAAAATAGACATTTTTTAGTTCCTGTTTGTCTAAAGTGTTCAGACTTGTAGGGTCATTTCCTAGGTCCATGTCAAACAGGTCTTTAACAGTTGAAATTACATATTTTAACCATGGAATATTTAAAACTTTATCCAAGAGTAAGCAGTCTTTGATAATATCTTTAGTAAATGCTGTTTCAGTCTTGGTAAAAATGGATTTCCATACCAACAGTGGCCTCAATCCGGTGAGGTCGGACAGGTAATCCAGATCTAGTTCCGAATGGGTTAAAACAGTAGATGCCAAGGAGGGGAGACAAAGCAGCCGTTTTATGAATTTGTTTTCTTCAATTTGCAGGGCCTTGGCGTTGCAATGTCCCCATACCCCCGAGCCATACAATGCTATCGAAGTACATCTGTGCTTGTATATGGTCAGCATATCAACAATACGGCGGCTTCCTACTTTGGAAGCAAAGCGGAAGACGCCTAAGGATGCTTTCCCCATTCTGGCTTTGACATTTGTTTCCTCAGGGGCCCATGATCCTCTGTCGTTAAATGTAACTCCCAAATAGCAGAAATTAGTGACAGTTGCAATATGGTTTTCCTTAAAAGAAAAAGGTTTAAAAAGTTTCAGCTTTTTCCCACACACCATGACAAACCTTTTAGAGTTGTTAATTTTGAGTTTCCTTTTCAATATAAAATCATAGAACCCATCCATCAATTTTTGTAGGCCTATAGGGGTCCTTGAAAGAAGAACTGTATCATCGGCATAAAGCAATACCGGTATAGGGGTGCCTCCTACTTGGGGGGCATCAGCATGGATTTGCTTTAATTCTTGTTCCACCGAGTTAATGAAGAGTGAGAAAAGCAACGGGGCTAATACACAGCCCTGTCGAATGCCAGATCTTACTCTAATCTTCCGTGTGCACTCGCCCTCAGGACCATAACGAATTTGGGCGGATAAGTTAGAATAAAGTGTCGCTAAGAAATAGATGATATCGGGGGGGCTCCCATACCCAGCAGAGTTGTCCATAACAGGGCATGGTCGACCAAATCAAATGCGCTTGAAAGATCTGCAAAGCACAGAAATAATGATCCCGGCTTGGCCTTGGTATACTTCCCTATTAAAAGGTTCAAGTTAATACATTGTTCGATCGTACCAAGGCCCTTTCTAAAGCCATATTGGGATGGGGCAAGAATGTTATTATCTAAGGCCCAATCTTCCAGGCGTGCTAACAGGACCCTACTCAAGATTTTTAGTGAGGAATCCAGCAGGGAGATAGGGCGGTAGTTCTTAGCCTCTCCTCTATCCCCCTTTTTGTAGATTGTGATAATGATGGATTCACCCCAGGTAGAAGGGGTCCTGTTAACCATAGCAGCATTAAAGGCTATGGTCAGTAGTGGGCTCCAGAGCGCTGGATCATATTTGTATAGGTCGATTGGTACCCCGTCTGGGCCTGGGGCTTTCCCCCCTTTACTATTCCTTATTGCCAAATCCACCTCATGGGTCGTGATTCTCGGGGATTCAACTGGGGTAGTGCTAGTGGTGTTAAAATTTGCAAAGGACCCTCCTGTTGGATCGAAGATCCCTGAGAAGTGGGCCACCCATCCATCTTCATTAACTTGGGCAGTGAGAACAGGGAATTCCTCTTTTTGCAGGAATGGGCTATTAATGGTGCTCCAAAATAGTTTACTGTCCCGGAGGGCTGCAGCTTTGCTCAGATCTTCCCAGGCTATTTCTCTAAGTTCTTGTTTCCTGATTTTTAGCTCATTTTTGTAATTAGCCCTCAGGGATTTGACCGCTTCCCTGTCTCTCGGGGTAGTTGAGAGGGCAAGTTTAAGGGATTTTAGTGCCCTTGTACATGCTTGGTTGAACCAACCCTGTGTGGCCTGTCTGGTTTTAGCCTTCTTTGAGGTGAGAGTTTGCTTAATTGTGATACCCAGCTTCTCAAAGTTATTTACTGATTGTTCTGGGGGGACTTCCGTATCAAGGCAACTAAGTATCGTGTTTAGGCCAGCTTTCACCACCCTACGATGTAAATTCTCTGCTTTTTTCCCACTCCATTTTATGCGAGTCCCATTTGGTCTACATGGGGTAATGTCATCGACAACCCTACCGGAAAATACATCCCTATGGAGCTCACAATATAGGACCATAGTAAGTGCATTGTGGTCACTCAGGTCGTGATCTAAGATCAGGGGGACCGAACAATGGGGAGCTACCCGACTGGAAATGATCAGAAAATCAATAATAGAAGTGGTGTTTCTCCCCGTGAAGGTGGGCGCCAGATTACCCTCATTATCAGGGGCATGTTGGTGGATTGATATATCAGTTTTTAACATCAGATTGTTAAGGGAAGTGCCATATGGAGAGTGTAAAAAGTGGAGTAAATTTTCCCCATTTTCCCCATCATAACCACAAGTAGTTGAGTATGAGAGAGGGCAAGTTCTGATATTAAAATCTCCTCCCCAAACAATATCATAAGATACAGTTGTATTGCAGAGAATGGAATCCAGAGCCGATTCAAGTTCATCTACTACAGTGGTGCTGGAGGGGTCAAAGGTGTTATTATAATGGTTAATCAACAATAGATTTCTCTCCCTGCCTACCGATATTTCCAAAATTTGCGAATGGGACCCCACAGTATGGCTCTTCCTTACACGTAAAGGGAGGTGTACAGAAAGTAAAATCAACAATCCCCCTTTGGCCCTCCCCATTGCAGATTCCACCGCATTACAGTTATAAGAAACAAAACCATCGAAAGCAATATCTTCCACTGACCACGTTTCCTGCAGACATAAAATATCAAAATCCACAATGTGTTGCCTCCAACCTAGTGCTGAAACCTTTTGCTGCCACCCAGCAATGTTCCAGCTCATCAATGAATAGCCCTTAACCCTTTGGTCCATTACTGTATTAATGTGGTTAGTTGAGACAGAGGGTGTAGTACGGGTCGAATCTAGGTGGGCCAGATCCGGTACAGTGGGGGTAGCTGGGGCAGGGGTAATGGGAGGAATTTCGGAACATTGTATGGTAGGGGTCGTAACGGGTGAAATCTGAGCCGGATTAGTGGGGATAACTTCAGTAGGGGTGAATAAATGGACCATGGATGGAACATCAGGTTTAGCCGGAATGTTGGTCGGCTTCAGAGAGCGAGAGACGGGGTGTAGTCAGTCTACTCCCTCTAGGCCATCTAAGCAAGCAAAGCGGTTATGATCCATAAAGGGGTGGAATTGGGGTGCGTAATGAGGTTGTCTTGGTGATCTAGCATCATATGCTCGTTGTCTGCCCCTCCGTTCCACAACGGACCAATCCCCTCTTCTTTGTTGGTAGCGAATGTTGGTTGGTGGGAAGAAATAGGAAACAGGGAGGGTCTGGATCGTGGAGTCAAAAGATCTGTTGAAACCTGCACATATATGGGATACTGTGCGGGGGTCTCTAAAACTAACGGTTAGGCAGTCCCCATTGATTTTTTTAGATGTCTTGCCTATCCATGGGACCCTCCTTACCATAATAATTTCATTGTGCAAGTGGCTCGGGAGCGGTCTATTCCAGTTGAGCCATTTTATAACTTTGCTCTTCAAGGAACTAAAGGTTTCTGATTCCCCTGTTTCTAGTGGTGGTACTCCGGCTAAGATGACAGTAAACCGGTTTGCCTCCGGTGGTAAATCGGGCCGTCTAGGTCTAGGGGTATTGAGTGCCTCACTTGGTCCTCCCTGGGCCGTATGATCTGTTGGGTTAATTTGGCTT
The DNA here is from genome assembly GCF_964263255.1 of Lissotriton vulgaris. Classification (NCBI taxonomy): domain Eukaryota; kingdom Metazoa; phylum Chordata; class Amphibia; order Caudata; family Salamandridae; genus Lissotriton; species Lissotriton vulgaris. Next base: position 644,858,785 of record NC_141691.1, on the reverse strand, counting down.
GGTTGTTGACTCGCTACATTGTTAGTTGTTGAATTATTGGGCTGAGATTGGATAAGAGATGGTATGCAGGTATTCGGTGGGAGGATATTAGGTTGGTTCAAAACCGGATTGGGGGGAGCGGGGATCGCAGGGGTTATGGTGGTCGTGGGGATGTGTTGGTTCTGAAGGTTACCAAGGGTGGCTAAAATGGAGGCAGATGTTTTCTCTACATTAGATATTCTGGAGCAAAGCCTATCCAGTTTAGCCTCTAAAGGGGATATGATTGATTTAAGTAGTGCCACGGCCCATTCCATGGATATTTCTCTATTCGGAGGTTGAGCATCACGGGGGGTAAAGGTGGTCTGGGGTGGTGGTGCCTCCCGTACCTTAGCTGTTTTTGCAGCCCTTCCCGATTTAACTTCTTTTTTGTTGTACACTCTTTTCCGTTTCCTCACTGCACCCTCTCTTTCCCCACAGCTCTGAGACTCAGTAATACTCACATCAGGGTGGGAAAAAATGGAGACATTATCGCTTACAGGTACACAGTTAGGGTCAGCAACAATGTCAGTTGATATAACCGGGGTAGCTAGGTGGCTAGGGTCTTCTGTGGGCGGGGATATTGTATCCGCAATAGCAGGCTGATCACTGTCTCTAATGGGCGTTTTAGCGTTAGCAAGGGGTCCTATTGATGATCGTTTAAGAGAAATGAGTTCAGTGGATAAACGCTTTTCCAATATGACTATCTCCTTATCTATAATGTTGTTAGCCCTTATGAGGAATTTCTCCATACCTCCAGCGGTTGACAGGCTGCCAGTTAAGGAGGATTTAATCCTATTGTCTCTGCCGGCCATAGTCCTTAAGGATGGGGACGCACACAGGTTAGAGAGGTGGCCCGGTCCGGTCACTCCGGGTCACGAACGGTCACAAACGGTCCCGCCCTTGTCCCGGGCTTCTCCCGCGCGCTCTCCCGCGCTGCGGGAGTACGATTGGCAATTATAGGACTCGTAAACAAAAGGTCGAAGGGGTGGGAGGGGTCGGGGAGAGCGGCCCAGGTGTTGCTCCTCAGGGCTGGCGGGCGCTCCTGGGAATTGGAGTCCCTCCGTGAGCGCACGCCGCTCGCAGCCCCGACAAAGGATTCCCTCAGCTGGCCCTCCAAACCTTTGAGCTGCTGCAGATGTCACAACACGAAGCGGGACCCGCGAAGCGGGTTCCGCGAGCAGTAGGCTATCAGGCAGGCAGGTCAGTCCCAAACAAAAGTGCTCTTCGGTCAGCAAAGCAATGTTATTCATAAACATTTTATGTGAAAAACAATATAACCATAATAAAATCAGAATGTAATTAAAAACCAGAATCACAATACTGGAAAATGAGCTAAAAAAGAAACAGTTGTCGACGCAGCGTTTCGTTTTTTTCGAAGTTAAAAACACCTTCTTCAGGACAGTTTCTAAATTAATGAAAACACATAATTACTATTCCCATACAGTGACAGTCATTGTTTTTACAGATGTTCTGGTGGCACAGGTAGATATTATATACACAAAATACAACATTAGCACATCCTCCTGATCTATACATTACATTTTGTCTTTAGACCGACTAATTAGGTAATTGCAATTTAGGTAATGCAAGACCATTCCCACCTATGGGCCTTGAGGCTCATAGGAACAAATGGAGTTGCAATTACAAATAGAGTTTCCCTAATTGCATTTGGGATTCTTAAGAAATCGCAATTAGGGAATTGTTATTTCCTGTCTATTTTGTTACATTGCATTTTGCGAGTACCAAATAGTGACTTCTTAAAAATTGCTAATTAGTATACGTAAAATGATACTTTCACACATGTGGCCCTCTATTACTTCTAGGCCATAAATCATTGAGATCTGCACATTTTTAAAGGATGTCTTTCCTCTCTCGCTGGATGGCCTATTACACACTGAAGGCAGTAAATAAAATGCACCTGGCTTTCGACAATTGTTATATGCGCTGTAAGCATCAGGGTGAAGGGGGCTGGCTTGCTACATATCTTTTATTTTTGTCATGGATTAGGTGCTTTCTGGTCTAAGCTAGTATCCATGTTAAATTTGGTTATCAGGGAAACAATTGAGGTCGATCTAGCTTTGGTACTTTTGAGTTTTTTACAAAATGGGCAATCTCAGAATGTATCTAAATCAGGGCAGAGGTTCCTGGCAATAGTATTCATTGCTGCTCGCCTGCTGATTTTGCGAAGGTGGTGACCTTCTAGGGTTCCAAGTTATCAAGAATGGCTTAGCAAAATGATCAGAACAAAGGAGTTCGAGGAAGCAAGACTCTGTGGACTAGTATGGTCCAGTGTAGCTCTGGATTATTATGGGCTTTATAATCCTCGGACAGAGAGCGCTGTTCAATTAGAAATACATCGGGCATAATTATAAACTTTATTTCTGGGCCTGCTACCCTGTAATGCAGAGCACCACTTTTATTTTTGTATCCAGTTCTTAGCACATTATAAACATGTATGCTTAATCTAGTAATACAACTCTATGTACTAGGGTCCCTCCACTCCGCACTGTAAGAATGATTAGAAAACTTTGGGTCAGATTTACAAGCCCTTTGCGACACTTTTATGCCGCTGTTTTTTTTGACGCAGTGGTGTCGTAAACAAAGCGCCACGTTGTGACACATTTATAACGTGACGCATCTAAGGAGATGCATCACGTTGTAAGACCCTGCATCACATTATATCTGGCCAGGTATAATGTATGCAGGGTGAGCTTTTCCACACAGGAAAGCCTAAAAATATTGACACCATGAAATCTATAAGATTTTACTGCGTCACATCTACGATGCCACTGCATCAAAACCTCACGCCTGCTTGAAGCAGGCATAAGGAGTGAAGCAGCACAATAGAATAGGCATTCCTGAGCATTGCTTGAGTTGCGTCGTGCTTGCCACACGACTCCAGCAATGCGTTACCTTTATGCCAACAGATGTGTGACACATCTCTCAATCCTTGCGCCACGTATGCTGCATTGTAAATGCGACGCATCCATGGTGGCGCAAGATGTTTTTTGCATGACGCAATTGAATTGACGCATCTCTGCTAATATGCAGAGAGGCGTCAGTTACTTTTAAATCTACCCCTTTGTATTTTATAAATACATCTGAATGGTTGTCATTGTATTTTAACTCTATGCTTTAGTATTTAGCGATTTTTTGGAATATTAGAAATGTAGTTAAATATTTGATATAATTATCTGTACTTTATTAGGATGTTTCTCTAATCCAAAGTTGGAATTTTACTTTTTATCACAAATTAAATTCACTTTTTCCTAGGAAAGTACATGCAAATTGTTAGGGAATCTTAAAAATCCATTTGGGGTTCCATTGCATGTGAAGCTGCTATAACTGTATATTATGAGATATGCTTTATGCTGTCTATGTATATTTATTCTGTAACTGTTCAAATAAAAATATTTGTATATTAAAATGATTGGCTCTTTTTTTGAAGCTATCTGGTTGGCCATTAGGCTAAAGCAAGGTGTGCGCTCCAAAAATTCCCCATGATATACAGCATGCAAAAATGGGGAAGAAAATTCAAGCTATATCAAATCCATTCATCAACATATTGGCTTGTAATCCATCCTTTGAATGTAAAACATGTTGAAGTGTTTCATGAATATTTTATTCATCCAAAATCGTTTGTCAAGACTGAACATGTTCTGATTAAGATAGCCTGGAATCTACTGACTCAGCTAATTGAATGCTTAGAGGTATTTCAGCTCTTGCTAATTCTGTTCCAGATATGAATGTCTTTATTGCAATAAGGGAGAGGCAACCATGTGCAAATACCCTAGAAATGCAGTTTTAATAGCAAATTAATCCTTCCTAGAAAACATGGCAGTATGACAACCTAGCACTCATTGAAAGGCCTGAGTGCACAGGCTCAGTGAGGTTTGGAAAAGTGTAATCTTTTAGATCAGTTTATGATGTACTTGTACAGAGCCAGAGGTAATAAATGGGAGAATATCTATGAGCAATGGGAGTGTTTCAAAATCAAGCATATATTTGACTCTTTCCTTCTAAATCAGTCCATATATCCCTTGTTGTTGGATGATATGGTAAACAATACCAATCACCACTTTCACCCAACAATACTCTCTACAAAGCACCATTCCAATCACACTTTTAGACTATTCTTTACAAACAAAGTGGTCCGGGTAGACATTTTGATAATCACAGGTGCAAAATGTGTCGCTAAAGACATTTAATTCTATCTACTCACCTACAATTCCCATCTGTTCCACACATATGTACATATTAAAACCATTTAGATAAAGTTAACTTATACATACCACACCATCACTGGTAGCACATTCCATTATAGCTATTTAACTCATTAGAGATTCTGGCTTGAATGCAAGCTGCATGTTTTGAGTGATGGAAAATTAAAATCTCAGCTCAATGAAAAAAGGCAAATTCCTTCGGTACATGCTTCCAAAGGCAATAACACACTTCAGAGGTCTTAGCAGGATCAAATTTGTTTTGCTTCCATGACAACCTACAAGAACCATTGTAAAATATTAACATAAGCCACTTAACATTAATGATATACACACATAACTAATCACAACCCATGCATGGAAATCTGCAGCTTATGAAAAGTACATCCATATAGAGAAAGCACTATGATGCCTGCTTATTGGAGGAATGTTTTAAACAAATGCTGTTAAAGTGATATAACATAACTCTTGTTTTCAAGATGTATAGCCTTTTTGGGCCTCACCTATACACAGCTTTATCTGACCTAGTATGAATACAATTCATAGAATATGTATTAAAGCTGTCAGCCCTTCGGTGGTCTTCCTCCAAACCGTTTGCCACCACCCTCACTATTTTTGCTGCTTTGGTTTTTTCTGGCCTAAGGACTCTTAGCACTTAATTACTGCTAACCAGTGCTAAAGTGGATGTGCTTACTCCTTAAAACAAGGTGAAATTGGCTTACACCCAATTGCCATATTAATTTTAAGTCCCTTGTAGAGTGAAACTACTTCTGCCCAGGGCCCTTACCTTAAATGCTACTAGTGGGCCTGCAGCACTGATTGTACCTCCAACTTAAGATGCACTTTACACATGTCTCAGGTTTGCCATTGCAGCCTGTGTGGGCAGTTTAAAACTGTATTTCGAACTGGAAGACTAAACATTTTGCCATGCCCAAACCTTCCTTTTTAATACATGTACATCACAACTAGGTTGGGGCCTGGACAGTTCAGAGGGTTGAGTGCAATGTATTTAAATATTAGGAATTTTAACTTTTACACGTCCATGTAGTGAAAGACTCTTAAATCTGTTTTTCACTACTGCAAGGTCTACCTTGCCTATGGGATAGCACTGGAGTTATTATTACATTATTATATTATTATTACATTTAACAAGCTGTAATTTCCAAATTGGAAGAGCTAACCAGTTCACATTTGGTGTCTTGGAATTGTGATTGAAAAAATCCTAACTTATGGTAAAGTCAGATTTTAAATTACAATTTTGAAAATGCCACTTTTAGAAAATTGGCATTTTCATGCCTTAGCCATTTAGTGCCTTTAGTCTGTCTCTGGGTCATATGATTGTGTTCAATTGACAGTTGTGTTTTGTGTATTCCTCCTAGACAACCACGCACAATAGAGAGCTTAGATATGCCTGAATGGCTCATCACTGGCAGGACAGGAGGGAGGAACTGGACACATATCTACTACACTTGAATAGGCTGTGCCATGTTTCCACAAAAAGAGGTGTATACCCCATGTAGTTAGTCTTGAGCCAGGGCAAGGGAGACAGGGCACCTGGGCACTTCAAAGGGAAGCCTCTTGAAGCTTTCTCCTCACTTAAAAGGCAAAACTGAATATAAAAAATGGACCTCATACTCCAACCCTTCAGTACACTTCTGGACACATGGATACTCTCCCAGGAAGACGGACTGCTGTGCTGCTGAAACGACTGCCACTCTCCTGGACTGCTGAACTGAAGGAGCTGCTACCCTGCTGGGCTAACAGACTTCCTGCTGCCCTCTTGTGTGGATGAGAAGGGCTGGACCTGCATCCCTTGCACCCATAACACCAGAGTGACTGTAAGAGCAAGTTAGCTGGCCTTCTGATCCGGAGCCTCAAGGACACAACAGGCATCTAACAACCGTTTACTTCCACCCGGACTCTCCATATGTATGTCTATAGTGCCCAGTAGTGCCATCCCACTCCTGGACCCTTGGATGTGGGCTTAAGGTGCTCTGCCAGCCTATGTGGATCCAGCAGAACCAACACATTGTCTCTGCTGTGCAGCGCATCCCCGAGTACAGCCAACACACTGCCACTGCGGCATCAATTGGAACCATTGCAAAGACTGGTAGCACCTACTTGGTGCAGGCCCTCACATCCCACGTGGATGGCAGCCTTGACAATGATGCTGGACTACACAGTGCAATCTCACAGCTCCTCAGAACCAATTCATTGCTTCGACTGCACAACGCATCTTCAAAGCAGATCCCCGCAATGCTCCGCAATCCAGGATTTAAGGAAATCTGTTCAGAGGGTCCCAGTAGCCGGCCCATGCTCCATCATTCTCAGTCTGAACTTACGACTTGTCCCTGTCCAGCACGACCAGCTATCCACAGGTGGTGCTTTCTGCTTTTTGCCACTATTTTTACTGAGGTATTTTAACCCTCATATGTATGGCTTTCCTGATTGGAGTTTTGCCATTTTGGTCTTGTTTTATTTGTTAAAAACTACTTTATGTTTCTAAACTAGTGTGGGATCCTTACGTGATGTATTTTCACTGTACTACTGTTTGAAGGAAATCACAATAGATGCACCCGTAATACCAAGCCAGCCAGGCGGTAGCAAATTAGGTTCAGAGTTTACAACAAACGAGAGACGAATAAAGTGCAAAACCAACGACCCAAAAAAACTCCTATTACAAGCGAAGCAAACACAAGAAGAGGCACAACTCGCATCCTCAAACCCAATCATGTGCTGGGAGGTATTCACAAAAAACTTGAGACACTAAGCTGAAGGAAAAAGATACACAAAAAAAGATGGAAAGGGAAACTACGAGAAACACCACAGCTAACACAATTTCAGGAATGATATTCGGCTAAAAAGGTTGAAGACGCAGATTAATAACACTGTGCGGAGAGCAAAAACAGATTCCACCGCTTGCCAGGCGTTGAGACAGCTAAAAAGCAGTTGTAGGAAACTAATATGGGAATTAAAAAAAAGATGCCGACGAGGCCTTTTGGGGAAAAGTTTTATACGACGCGATAACAAACAACAGTGCAAAATTCTGGCAAAAGATCAACTTACCTTAGCACACATTTTAACGACCCTCAAGAGCCGTGGACAGAATCATGCAATGCCAAAATCTGCTGTAAAGAACAGAATCCCTTAAACAAAGACACCTTATCAAGTGATGAGGAACAACTAATCACGAATGCACAAATATGTAACAGGATCTCAAAAGGGAGAAGAGGAGGAGCACCTGGCCCAAATGGCATATCGCCAATTGTATTCAAACAAGAGCCAGAATACTGGTCCGCTGTCCCTAAACCAACGTTTGAAAAAATATGGCGGACTTCAACAATCCCACGCTCATGGAGGGGAGCAATTATCTCCCCCAATATATAAAAAAGGAGACCGAAGCGAACCAAGAAGCTATCGTCTCATAGTCTTGCTTGATGTAGAATCGGGGTATGACCTTTTCTGTGACTGGGTCTCCCGGGCCTTGGATGTACTGATTCCTGCTGCCTGGACTAAAGTTCCTTTTAGAGAACCCAGCCAATGGTACGACAGTTCCCTGGTGCTGCTAAAAAAAGAGTGTAAATTGGCAGAAAGGGACTGGCGGAAATATTATGACACTGGGGAAAAAACTCTATACTTCTCTAAAATTAAAATCTATCATAGAGCAGTTTGCAGAGCCCGTGCAGCCTACTATTCTCAGGAATTTAAAAACAGCCCCAATCCGCCCAAACTAATTTTCAAGGTCCTTAAGGACCTGACGGCCAAAAGAGCTCCTGCAGCGGAAATATGTTCAGTGGCTCATTGCGAAGATCTGGCAGCTTTTTTTACTGAAAAAGTTCAAGCCATCTATCGTGCTTTTTCCAGCACTGTGCCGGGAGTGGAGCCCACCAGCTTAACATTGACCACTGGTGAGACTTTAACTTCCCTTCCTTACCTGTTGATGGAGACTTTTCTTACGCTGGCCTCTAGGATAAAATCTGGCTCACCAGCGGATCCTTTGAGACCAGCTCAGTTCAGAAATTCTGCTGCCACTATCCTTCCTCCAGTTTGCAATCTTATTAATCTCTCTCTTGCCTTGGGTGTTGTTCCCATTAAGTGGAAACAGGCTGTTGTTACACCTATATTGAAAAAGGCCTCTATGGACCCCCTTAAACTTGAGAGCTATCGCCCGATCTCTCTCCTCCCTTGGGCTGCTAAAATCACAGAGACCTATGTAAATGGTGTTTTGTTTGAGCATTTTGTGAGGGCAGGGACTCTAGACTCCTCCCAGAATGGCTTCCGTGCTGGCCACAGCACTGAGACAGCCTTGCTCTCTATGACTGAACATCTTAGATCTGTATTGGATTCTGGTCAAACTGCGGCACTAGTTTTCCTCGATCTTAGTGCCGCGTTTGATACGGTTTCACACAGGATCCTACTCCAACGTCTTGGAGAGGCGGGCGTTGCAGGCACTGCACTCAATTGGTTCAGTTCCTTTCTTGCCGATCGGACCTTTAAAGTTGTCACCCCGCCTTGTGAGTCCAAGTCTTATCCTCTGAAGCTGGGTGTGCCTCAAGGTTCATCGCAGTGGGGTATGACTATGGTCTCCTATGCTGATGACACGCAGCTAGCGGTCGTCCTAAGTGGGAACTCCGACCTTGATGCCCCCAGATTCTGTGATGGACTCCGGGCAGCAGCTAGCTGGATGAATGCCAACTGCCTCCAGCTTAATACCAAAAAAACTGAGGTCATGATCGTGGGCAAGAGGACTGATCTCTGGGGTGATACTTGGTGGCCCCCTGAACTGGGCGCAACTCCTATTCCAGTTATAGAGGTAAAAAACTTGGGGGTTTGGCTAGATCCTGCCCTCAGTTTTTGTGCCCATACTAAAAAAGTGGCGGCCCCCTGTTTTGGCATCCTTTGAGGATTAAGGCCTATTTTAAAGGTTCTTTGATGCCGCCAATAGGCAGCTGGTTATACAAGCATCCATATTATCTCGGCTTGAATATGCCAGCTCGCTCCTGTTGGGGGCCAACCAGGCTGAAATCGCCCGGATGCAACGTGTTCAGAACGCCGCAGCCAGAGCACTGGTGGGTCTACCGAGGTTCTGCTCTGCGGAAAGTACCATCCGTTCTCTACACTGGTTACCTATGGCACAGAGGATCCATTTTAAAACCTTGTGCCTAGCTTTTAAGATCCTTAAGCTGGCCTCCCCTCAGATCCTCGATAACCTTCTGACGCCTTATGTGCCTTCGTGCTCTCTAAGATCCTCGGGACAAAAGTTGGTCGTGGTCCCTCGGTCTAGGCTGTGCAGGGCGGGGGCTCAATCCTTTCGAGTTCTGGCCTCTAAATTGTGGAACTCTCTCCCGTCCCACATTCGTGAACTTGATGAGCTCCTGAAGTTTAGGAGGGTGATAAAAACTCACTTATTCCCTCATCCATCTTAGTTTTTTTGTCCTGTGCGCTGTTGTCTCTGCTCTGTTGTGTTGTGTTTGTGTACTCTGTCTGAAGCGCCGGGACGCCCCTTGGCTGGGGCAGCTGGGCGCTATAGAAGTGTTACTAACATAACATAACATAACATAACATAACATAACATAACATAACGAGGCAAAGTACTACGCCGGCCTCTTACTCCAAGAGCTAACATCATGGGCGGATGAAAAAGTAGCAATCCCACTCAACCAAACCGAATTTAGGAAAAATATGGGGACGACGACCAATATATTAGCCCTATCACTTTTGATTGACACAGCGCTGGAGGCAAAACAATCTTTATACCTGTGCTATATTGACTACAGCTCTCCCTTTGATCGCGTAAACAGAAAACTCCTGTGGCAAAAACTAAAGGGAATGAAAATCCCCTCAACACTGCTGAACCAAATAATTCTTTTGCACAGTGATACCTAGGTCCAGGTCAAATTGGGAGTAGGATATTTCCTAACCAAGAAAATCCCAACCAGCACAGGAGTAAAGCAAGGATGCGTGTTAGCGCCAACCCTATTCAACCTTTTTATGGCCGAACTATCAATCATTCTACACGAAAACAACTCTCACGCTCGTAAACTAGGGGGCTTCCAGCTGTCCAATTTATTCTATGCCGACGACCTAGTGCTAATCAGCCGGACCCCGATAGGCCTACAGCGGCTCCTTAATGTCACCTCGCAGTATTCCAAATCAAACAAACTCAACATCAATTATCACAAAACAAAAGTTATGTGCTTTAACCACTGCAAAAAGAAATCAACACGCAGCTGGTTTATGGACAAAAAGAAATTGGATGTCACAAACAAATATCGCTACCTGTGTGTAATTATAGACCACAGGGGCAGCTTCACACCACAATGAGCGGAAATAAAAAAAAAAGGCCTAATGACAGTTGTAACATTAAGAAACCTGAGAAACAAAATTGCTGGGCCAAACCTCTCCCCACTAATAAATCTGATCCAAGGCAAGCTGATCCCTTCCATCACCTACGGAAGTGAAGCAATGAGAGGCAGGGATGCTGAAACAGTAAATGGAGTAATAACAAGAGCGATGCGTATGATCTTTGGCCTTCCTCGGTATACTTCACCGACGCAAATTCGTCTTGAATTTGGGCTAGTAAAAGAAGAGCTGGCACCAGGGGAGTCTACCTCAAAAGTTGGTACAAAATCAGTAGGGGAGAGAGAGGCAAATACTCTTAATGCATTACTCTGGAAAGAACTTCAAACCAAAAACAACAGCCCAGCAAGGCTTTTTCTGGAGGATGCAATAAATCAGCTGGGGGCGCAACAACTGTGGGATCTTCAAGGAAACCTGAAAGGTTTTAAAAAAGCAGTAAACAACGTTGTCAGGAAAGAATCTCTTTTACAGGACAAAGCTTCACTGTAAACATCTACAAAAAACCTGCACCGCAAATGTATCTGTTGACCAGTTTCACAAAAAAAACAAAAGAGCACTTACTAAAATACCGGCTAGGAGTAATGCCCTCTGCAGACCACATGGCACCCTGGCTGCGTCCTTTAAAACCAGCAAAATGCCGTCTGTGCGGGAATGACGAGGAAAACTTCTTACACCTCATCACTACCTGCAAGGAGCTGCAGCCTGAATGCAGGAACTTGCTGAGACCAGTATTCAGCAAAAAGGGGATTAGGTCCTGTAGGCAAGCAGTCCTGGCTAGAAGCAAGAATTACCTTAATGAAAGAATAAATGGACAAAGAAAGTGCACACTCCACACCCCTAGAGTCAACAAATATGTGGTCCACACATAAGGCAGGGACCAGATGAGACCCCCACTCAACAAAAAAAAAAAGGGGATCTGGCCCTGTAGGTAAGCAGCCCTGGCGTGCCTCTAAGTTGACGAAACCCAAATGGCTTGTCGACTGGAAAAATACAGTAAAGCTGTGGCAGCCAGATTTACCACAAAGAAGGAATAAATGGACAATAAAAGCGCACTTTCCACACTTTTATAATTAAAACAATACTTGGTCCACACAGAGGAACAGCTGACCTATAGGTATATAAAACGGACAGAGGAGCGAAATGCACGGACACCCGGAGAAAAGGAATGGCTTGCCCCCGATAAAGGACGTTTCCTACAAGGAATGTGGTCTACAACGCATCCGGACAGGGAAAGAGGGTATGGTTAACTCTTCAGAAACTACCCCGGAGGAATCGCAGAGGTGATCTAGTGGCGGACAAATATCTACTCTCAAATTTCTTTCTATCACTTTTTAATTTTTCACTTGAACTATCTCCTTGGCTGCTACAAATACCTTTTTTAACTTAACTTTTTTTATTGATCTTTTATCGCTGTTGGTCTTTTTGTAATAGTTATTATTAACTGTACAATAAAGTATTACTTACTTAACTACTTTACACAATGTCACTAAGTTAAACCTGACTACTCTGTGCCAAACTACAAGGGAATTGAGCACCAGTTAATTTAGGGTTTGCTTCTGCCACACTCTGAAAAGGATTGTGGTTGCAGCTTGGCCAGGGCTCACACCCCAGTCAACCCATAACACAATTTCTTACAGTGGGCTTTAAGCTAGCCGCAGCCTATACTTATGTCTGAGTGGCTTTCCTGTCTGTCTCATTTTACTGCTTTGGTTCAGTTGCTTACTTCCATTTCCATTAGTGTGTCTCATTCCAGTAGGAATTTGAGTCTCACAGTATTTTCATTAGATGACAAGTGTCCTTTTACATACCTTGCATTGCAGTGCATTTGCAGGACTATGTTATTTTCGGTCTATGTCTTCCCACTCTCTTCCCCCATCCCTTCTCTTCATTAACCCCCTTTAAATGGTTGAATTCCGCTACCAGCCTTCTCCCTCTTTAAGCGACGTCTTCATTGGTTTGGGAAAATGGCCATCTTTAAAAAATATGTTAATCATTCCAAGATTACAACCCTTATATGTACCTATGCTAGCATGTCGGGCCAGTATGTTTGATTTTATTTAGTTATATTTTAAGAACACCCATTCAACAGTGGCCACTGTGGATGCAAGCTTATCTGCTGCAGCCGTCCTGTACTGCACTCCTAATGTATAACTATATACATTAAATAATGGCAGATACACATGCATTTGCATTCACCGCAACCATCTAGGTGAAAAAAACACTCATTGGCAAATCCAATAGGTTTTAAAAGCAAGACCTATTGGCTACACCAGTGCTGATTTATTTGATTTTTCCTGAGTTTTAAATATGTCCACCTCAACTTGCAAAGTGCATCTAAGGTATTTCACCAAAGTTGGCCTGTATGTTCTTTACAAAACTAATTTGAAATAAATAATAATCAGATGAAGATGGTTTATTTACACATTTATCTCAGGATAGCTTTTGTGGGATGTACTCTTGTAGGTCAGTTAAGAGATGTCCTTTTCTGACCTGTCAGTCTACAGCCTGCCATATTTAAATTGTACGTGCACTCTCTCCAATAGTCCAGTATAGCAATTTGGCACATGGAATTTCTTTTCATTGCATGTGGGTCAATAATCCTATTCCCTGTTGAAAAGACCCCCAAAGTTTCCCTAGCTATTCCAAACAGGAACAATTTACAATGGAATGTTCTCCCTCGATAGGACAGACAATCAGATGTCCTTTAACTGACAGCCCAATGCCAGATGGGCTATTATTTAAAGTTTTCTGACAGCTGAGCTAGCTTCTCTAGCAGACATATGGCTGTTCCACTGACTCTAAATGGAGTGGGAGAACCACAAGATGGGTCAGCAGAATACTCTACCACATTGTGTTCATGGTCGAGAACCTAATACTGATTTGAAGACTTTAATGTCTTTGATTAGCTGGTTGTAACCTCAGGCAAAATGTTGCAGCTGCAATTGTATGTCACAGCAACACAATCCCTGTGTCCTACAGAAAGTAATGAAAAGCGTCATAAAGTCTAAAGAAAGCATATCCTCATCCACTTACTCAGGAGGAGGGGTCCAAAAGAGAACCTCTTTTGTGATTATAAAGTTTAAAAAATGCAGCTTACTTAGGGGTTCAGAGATGTCCGGGCTATGTTCCATGAATTCATCACCATCCCCAACTTGCTATAACCATAGCCACTGAAGTACAGGCTAATGCTGGATTTTCAGCAGGGTTCACAGATCTGGAAGCAGGTCCACAAAACCTGGAGAGGGTTAGCATGGACCCACAAGCTAGTGTGTTTCTGCAAACTCTTTGGCTGGATCTAAACACCATGGCCAAACATTGTGCACAGTGTAGGGTTGCCGCCCAGCCCCTATGACCAACTCTAGCTGCACATGCCCAAAGTTAGAGAGTAGCTGTGGTTGCTGACCAACAGTGGGCTTAGCGCAAGATCTTGACATAGTCAAGACCCTACGACCCACACCCACTATTCATGGCTGAAGACCAGGGGCTGCTGAGTTTAGAAACCTACGGCAGCTAGAGCTCAGGAAACAGTTGGGTGGAGTATATTTCAGAAAACACCTCTTTTTCCATGATCACTGCAATTTCTAGTTGATTGGTATTGCTAGAATTTATCTCAGCACAAGGGGTACTGCTATCAAGCCTCCTGTGTATCTGCTCTGACCCCTATAACTTGGCAATTATCTGAACCCCAGTTGAAATGTTTAACTTTCTGGTGAGGCCGCAGAATATGATGTAGGAAAATATACCAATGGTATGGAAAATTAAATGTTACCTGTACACTTGTCTCAGTACAAATGGTACTCTATGTATGTGGGTGGGCCGTGCCCATAATAGTAAAGGCCCAAAAATGCAGCAAGTCAATTGCAGGGGATTTGGGGCTCAGGCTCTGCCCCCACCCAGAGAAAACTACCAAACACAAGCATTTCTGAAAATTGTACAACCTGTACAGTCCAGAGGCTGTGACTTGTGTGCATCCTATGATGTTTTTGCACCCTCAAAACCTTGAAATTCTCAAACTTTGACTGAAAACACACATTTTCTTCAAATTTCTAGGAGAAACAGTCCCGGAATCAATAGGGATCGACAAATGTCCTACCATCAAGTGTTCTCACATTTGTCCTGGTAAAAACAGTACCTCACTTATGCGGGTGGGTCTAACGTCTGAGACAGGGAAAGCCCCAAAGCACAACATAGACAGATCAAAATTTCCCACTCATTTTTTGCAATGGCAGTAGGTGTGGATTTTAGGCCTGGACTCCAACGCCACTGAGGAAAATCTACAAAACTCAAACGTTTATGAAAACCAGACACCCAGGAGAGTTCAAGGCAGGGTGATTTGCATGGATCCTATAATGTTTTCTCACCCATATGGCTCAGCTAATCTTAAATGTTGGTTATTAAAACCTATTTTCCTAATATTTCTGTGAGAGAAAGGTCTAGAATCTGCACGTATCCCCAAAGTTTCAACCACCCAATGCCAGAATGAGCTGTGCCCCTTTTTTAGGCATCATTTCAGAATTCCAGGTGTTCAAGGAGCTTTTTGTCCCTCCTGGGGAAATTGGAGCAAACCTGCATGTGGCCCTAGGGCAGCAGCAAGACTGTGTTACCACTTTGGGGTGGTGTCATGGTTCTATGCTGGGTTGATCTACCATCACCCCTTCCAAACATTTGACATAAAAATCCCTGATGTCTAAGGAGGTTTCTGCCCCCTCTGTGGGCCATAGAGGGGGACAGAAATACTATATTGCCCTCTTTTGGGTGAAGGCAAGCCCATATGTCAAAGTGGGCCGCCCCCACCATGTTTGATTTATTCTATTGTTGCCTCCCTCCTAGAAAGCTCACATTGGGGGCAAATCACAATCTCTGTTCCTCTAGTGATCAGAAACACTGTTTTTACCCTTTATTCAGGGCAATGTTTCTTGCCCAAGAGGCTCATCCTCCCCAAAGAAAAAAAGATATGCCTGGTGCTTGTAGGTCTATCGATCCCTCCTGAAAAGCAGAAGGTGGGCTAATAGTCTGTCGTCCCCTTAGGTTGGTAGGACCTCTGTCACTTTCCCAATGAGGCACGTTACTCTCACCAAGACAAGTCACCAGTATCTAGTGGGCTTTTCCCCCTCCAGTGGGGAAAATTAGAGGCTAACGTCCAAAATGCCTCATAAGGGTTGCATTAGACTGTCTCTGCCCTTGATTGAACTGTACTGGCCTTTTCCAAGGGGCCTCTCCTTCCCCAGAAACAAATGAATCCCTGGTGTTTATTAGGCTTTCCGCGCACACAGGGGTGGCAGGTTGGGGGCAATTCTCCCCAATCTGCTCCCTCAACACCACAGCACCCCACAATGCCACAGCACCACTGAATGCCACAGCATCACTCAGCACGACTGAAGGCCACAGCTTCACTCAGCACCACTGAAGGCCACAGCATTACTCAGCACCACTGAATGCCACAGCACCCCTCAATGCCACAGTACCACTCAATGCCACAGCACCACTCAATGCAACAGCAACACTCAACGCCACAACACCACTCAACGCCACAGCACCACTCAGTGCCACAGCATCCCTCAACACCACAGCATCACTCAATGTCACAGCATTACTCAATGCCACAGCATTATTCAACGCCACAGCATTACTCAACGCCACCGCATCACGCAAAGCCACAGCATCACTCAGCACCACTCAACGCCACAGCACCACTGAATGCCAAAGCATCACTCAGCACCACTGAATGCCACAGCATCACTCAGCACCACTCAACGCCACAGCTTCACTCAGTACCACTGAAGGCCACAGCTTAACTCAGCACCACTGAAGGCCACAGCATCACTCAGTACCACTGAACGCCACAGCATCACTCTGTGCAACCATTCAACAACAACTGATTCTAATATGTTCCCTCAATGTTTTAAGCTTTATTACAAATGTCACAAAAACATGTTAATATTTCACTGCTGTTATTGGATTTGCATCACAATAAAATACAATGAACACAATCTTCCCAAAAGATATTTACAAAAGTTTAAGCTATTGCCATTATACATTACAATAACTTTTATTTAAGTATTAATTATTAAAAAAAAATAAAAGCCATTGTTATTTGTAATATTTATACATCTAAGTCATGTAAATACAACACTGATTGCATTACAAATGCTATAGGTGTAACGTTTGCGAAAGTTAAAACTATTGGCATTGTAAATGACAAAGCTATTATTATCGCTATTTACAAAACCAATACATAAATAAAATACCTGCCACTTACAATACCAATTGCTCAAACTTTCCAAATGCGAGACCTATTGCATTGCAAATGCTTGTTTCTTTTTCCTTTTCGCTCACACCATTGTTTTTTCCTTGTAATTTACTGTCTTAAATGTATTATATTGCCTTTAATTGTTAAGGTTTGACAATTAGATCACTGTTTGTATGCAGGCAATTTTTATTTACTGTCCTGAAGATGATCCCATGTAATTAAGCCCAGGAATCAAAACGTCGACATTAACTGTACCATATGTCACTGAATAACATGTACTTAATGCACAATGGTACTTATATGATAATCGAGTCTGTTTAATACATATCTGAATACAGACACCTTCCCCTAGCCTGAATCCCTTCCCCCTACCCTGTTTGTGTATGTGAGGGTCGCAGGTTGCGTACTACTTGTATTTGTCATCATTTACGTTTACCAAGTTTATCTCTGAAATAAATGCTGTCCGGCTGGACAAAGAACATACGGTCTATTTAGCATATGTTTTTAAGCTGTTGTTTATCTATAATTGTCTATGGACCACTGTCTTTAGTAACAATTGTACTGGTACCCCCATCATTGCCATGCACAAGGTGGCAGGCACCATGCGGTGCCTGTCACGTTGTGCACGGCAATGCACAATATGGGCATCAACATTGCGTCGGGTGCTGCTTACAACACCACCCGCCGCAAGGTTAATGTTGAGGATGCGCCTGTCAGTGTGGCGGGTGCATCCTAATTTGCATGGCGGGACTGCCGCAACTTCGGTGGTCGCTCCTGGGCTCCGTTGCGGTGGCAGGCGGACAAAGTCCGCCCACCACCATCATAGGCCTCTTAGTTTTGTCCATATTAAAAATTTATTTATTCTCTTTCCAATAACCCCCTCCCAGAATATCTTTTTTGTGCCACAATCCTACAGGGATAGAACCAGTAATTATAAGACAGACAGGATAAAGAAACCAAGAAAATGTATTGGGAGAGAATTAATACAGGGGGAGTTCAGGCAAACATGAACTGAATAGTGTTACTGCAAGCATGTAGCCCTGCTTAAATCCACTGTTAACAGTAATGCATTAAAAGTGTCTGACTTCCCATTCAACCTACACTTGGGGTCAATTAGGTATACAACCTTTAGCACGCATCTTTTAGCACGCACTACCATTACCACGCATCTGTTACAACGCATACCATTACAACGCATAGCGCTTTGAGGCGATCTGACTTAGGGAATGGCTAGTGAATAGGTTAATTTACTATCCAATAACCTTCCCTAGTGTCCACGGGGACTGGTGTTGGAATAGTAAATTAAACTCTTCACTATCCAGCACCCAAAGCACTATGCGTTGTAAAGGTATTGCGTTGTAAAAAATGCGTGGTAATGGTATGCGTGGTAAAAGTGTGCGTGCTAACAACATACATCCGGTCAATTATCATTATCATTATGCAATAACTTCAATATAGATAATAACCCGGAAGGAATAGCTAAACAATCAGTTTTCTCACAGAATTTGCCCAGTCAGCTCAGTCAAATGGTGCCCAAAAGTCGACAAAGCAGCAACATAGCAACCCTGCTGAAAAGATGTCACTTTTCACTAAGAACCATAGGGCAAGTCATTGAAGGATTGCAAAATGTTATAGGCAAAACTCTTCCTGTTGCTGTGAAACAATATTGATTTTCATCTGCCCAGACAGAGGGCTTCTCAGGACCATTTTTATGAAGAGTTTTGCAATGGAATGTACAAGAGAGAAAAGCCAATCTTTTTTTGGGACTCCACAATCGATTTTTGTAAAATTGGTTTTACAGTAACCCCTTCCTATGTTTTCAGAGTCCCCCAATGGAGACTGCTTGCTGAAAATATGGGAAGAGAACTAAGGACCACTATTGACAATTATGTCTTAGTTGCACCAGTACTGGATCATCTGGACCTGTGAGTCAGGTCATTTTCATTGCTAATAATGACATCTAAAATATGATTAGGTTGCATAAAGATGAGTAGCTCTTTATCAACAATGCACTCCCAACTGCTGTTTGCCTACAGAGAGGTACCACAGAACAGAAAGGACATCAGCCGCTTTGAGCTTGTTTTTTATCACCCTGTATGAGGTCCTTCATTAGTAGAGATAAAAATAAATTTCATCAGGGGTTGCTGATTAAGGATAATATCCAGAAACACATGTGTTTAGAGATTCACAACACTAACCTGCACTAACTTTGGTGAAACACTTCAGCAAAACTTCAAGTAAGCATTTAACGTTAACTTCGTTTTCCATAATGCTAAAGGGTGAACTGTGCTGGGACGTGAAGCAGTGTACTCTCACCCCCTTATGATTTTCATAACAGTTGCCTAATGCATTGTCATTTCACAGATGGGAATGACTGCCTGAGTACCCAACACTATATTGCCTCTCATCCATTGTTTTTTGTTTCTCTTTCATAAGTCAGATTATACATATATAGCCAGTTAAGGTATACCTAACACTGTAAGGGTGACTTTTAGTAATTTGGTACTTTGTTAATTTTTACATATATAATTCCAATCATTCGTAGGTTAGGTTTATATGTTCCTGACGAATTACCCAGATCAACAGTGACTTTTTAAGGCAAGAAACATGTTGACCCATACTTTTAACACTTTGTGAGCTAGACAGGATAATTACCTCCAACATAGCCACTCCTTGTTTTTACTTATGGCAAGAGAAACTGCTTATTAAACTCCCAAAGGGTTTCTCTTAGTTATTTTTAAACCATATATTCACCAATCTACACATACTGCACCTCCACATACACTTCACCACAGCATCTTATTTTCAAAAAACCTTCCACAAAGTGCCCCCCTTGAGGGGCCCATTGGGCATTGCAGCACAGGGCCAATGAGGATCTGCCTTATAATGAAGCATGCAAAAAACACAGTTGATGGACAGAATGCAGAACAATGTCTTACATTCCCCCCAGTACAAAGATCTGGGCCTAAATCCATCGTTTTTTTGCACTCCACACCACCCTAGGTCAGACAATGGCTATATGCAAATCAGCCTTGACCCTGTGCCTCATTTTTCAATTCAATTCAATTTAAATGATTTATATAGCGCGCTACATACCCAGAGGGTCTCAAGGCGCTTGGAGAAGGGTGGGGAATTACTTGCCGAATATCCAGGTTTTAAGTTGCTTTCTGAGTGCTAGGTGGTTCTGAGTGAGGCGAAGGTGAGTGGGAAGTGAGTTCCAGGTTTTGGCTGCCAGGTAGGAGAAGGATCTTCCTCCCATGGTGGTTTTGTTGATGCGGGGTACAGCAGCAAGGGCTTGGTGGGAGGAGCGTAGCTGGCGGGAGGGGGTGTAGAAGGAAAGTCGTGTGTTGAGGCATTCGGGTCCAAGTTCGTAAAGTGCTTTGTGTGCGTGGGTTAGGAGGCGGGATGTTATCCTCTTATTGACGGGGAGCCAGTGGAGGTTTTTCAGGTGACCAGAAATGTGGTCTTTACACGGAATGTCTAGTATGAGTCTGGCTGATGCGTTCTGGATGCGTTGGAGTTTTTTCTGAAGTTTTGCGGTGGTACCGGCGTAAAGGGTGTTTCCGTAGTCCAAGCGGCTTGTAACCAGTGCGTGGGTGACCGTTTTTCTAGCTTCGGTGGGGATCCAGCGAAATGTTTTTTTGAGCATGCGAAGGATGTTGAAGCAAGATGATGAAACGGCGTTGACCTGTCTGGTCATCGAGAGTGAGGAGTCCAGAATGATGCCCAGGTTCCGTGCGTGGTCCATTGGGATGGGTGCTTTTCCAAGGGACTCTGGCCACCACGAGTCGTCCCAGGCGGAGGGGGAGGTACCTAGGATAAGGACTTCTGTTTTGTCGGAATTCAGTTTCAGACGGCTGAGCTTCATCCACTCGGCTACTTCTCTCATTCCTTTATGTAAGTTTGTTTTGGCGGTGTTAGGGTCTTTGGTGAGTGAGAGGATCAGTTGAGTGTCATCAGCGTAGGAGATGATGTTGAGGTTGTGTTGGCGTGCGATGGCAGCGAGGGGGCTCATGTATACGTTGAAGAGGGTGGGGCTGAGTGAAGATCCTTGTGGCACGCCGCAGATGACTTCAGTGGCCTCTGACTTGAATGGTGGGAGGCGGACTCTCTGGTTCTTCCGGCAAGGAACGAGGTGATCCATTCCAGTGCTTTTCCTTGGATTCCTATGTTTCTGAGGCGTTGTAACAGGGTGCTATGACAGACTGTGTCGAAGGCTGCGGAGAGGTCGAGGAGGATGAGGGCGACTGTGTCTCCATTGTCCAGTAGAGTTCGAATGTCGTCCGTTGCTGCGATGAGTGCGGTCTCAGTGCTGTGTTTGGCTCGGAAGCCAGACTGTGAGGAGTCTAGGGATTTGTCGGAATCAAGTTTCCAAGGACCGGTTTCTGGCTATCAGCCTTCTTCAGCCTGGATAGCTTGACTCCAGTGATGTGGAGAGCCTGGGACTCACGTCAGAGTATACCCAGCCCACTCGGGGTGAAAATTGCAAAAAACACAGTTGATGGACAGAATGCAGAACAATGTCTTACATTCACCCCAGTACAAATATCTGGGCCTAAATCCATCGTTTTTTGCACTCCACACCACCCTAGGTCAGACAATGACTATATGCAAATCAGCCTTGACCCTGCGCCTCATGGGAACATTCCAGCCCGAACTACCAAGCCATGTCTTTCCTAGACCGGAATCAAGCATCCAAGGACCGGTTTCTGGCTATCAGCCTTCTTCAGCCTGGATAGCTTGACTCCAGTGATGTGGAGAGCCTGGGACTCACGTCTGAGTATACCCAGCCCACTCGGTGTGAAAATTGCAAAAAACACAAGTGATGGACAGAATGCAGAACAATGTCTTACATTCACCACAGTACAAAGATCTGGGCCTAAATCCATCGTTTTTTTGCACTCCACACCACCCTAGGTCAGACAATGGCTATATGCAAATCAGCCTTGACCCTGTGTCTCATAGGAACAGTCTAGCCCAAACTACCAAGCCATGTCTTTCCTAGACCGGAATCAAGCATCCAAGGACCAGTTTCTGGCTATCAGCCTTCTTCAGCCTGGATAGCTAGAATCCAGTGATGTGGAGAGCCTGGGACTCACGTCAGAGTATACCCAGCCCACTCGGGGTGAAAATTGCAAAAAACACAGTTGATGGACAGAATGCAGAACAATGTCTTACATTCACCACAGTACAAAGATCTGGGCCTAAATCCATCGTTTTTTTGCACTCCACACCACCCTAGGTCAGACAATGGCTATATGCAAATCAGCCTTGACCCTGTGTCTCATAGGAACAGTCTAGCCCAAACTACCAAGCCATGTCTTTCCTAGACCGGAATCAAGCATCCAAGGACCAGTTTCTGGCTATCAGCCTTCTTCAGCCTGGATAGCTAGAATCCAGTGATGTGGAGAGCCTGGGACTCACGTCTGAGTATACCCAGCCCACTCGGGGTGAAAATTGCAAAAAACACAGTTGATGGACAGAATGCAGAACAATGTCTTACATTCACCCCAGTACAAAGATCTGGGCCTAAAGCCATCGTTTTGTTTTCACTCCACACCACCCTAGGTCAGACAATGGCTATATGCAAATCAGTCTTGACCCTGTGCCTCATGGGAACAGTCCAGCCTGAACTACCAAGCCATGTCTTTCCTAGACCGGAATCAAGTTTCCAAGGACCGGTTTCTGGCTATCAGCCTTCTTCAGCCTGGATAGCTTGACTCCAGTGATGTGGAGAGCCTGGGACTCACGTCTGAGTATACCCAGCCCACTCGCGGGGTGAAAATTGCAAAAAACACAGTTGATGGACAGAATGCAGAACAATGTCTTACATTCACCCCAGTACAAAGATCTGGGCCTAAATCCATCATTTTTTGCACTCCACACCACCCTAGGTCAGACAATGGCTATATGCAAATCAGCCTTGACCCTGTGCCTCATGGGAACAGTCCAGCCTGAACTACCAAGCCATATCTTTCCTAGACCGGAATCAAGTTTCCAAGGACCAGTTTCTGGCTATCAGCCTTCTTCAGCCTGGATAGCTTGACTCCAGTGATGTGGAGAGCCTGGGACTCACGTCTGAGTATACCCAGCCCACTCGGGGTGAAAGTTGCAAAAAACACAGTTGATGGACAGAATGCAGAACAATGTCTTACATTCACCCCAGTACAAAGATCTGGGCCTAAATCCATCGTTTTTTGCACTCCACACCACCCTAGGTCAGACAATGGCTATATGCAAATCAGCCTTGACCCTGTGCCTCATGGGAACAGTCCAGCCCGAACTACCAAGCCATGTCTTTCCTAGACCGGAATCAAGCATCCAAGGACCGGTTTCTGGCTATCAGCCTTCTTCAGCCTGGATAGCTTGACTCCAGCGATGTGGAGAGCCTGGGACTCACGTCTGAGTATACCCAGCCCACTCGGGGTGAAAATTGCAAAAAACATAGTTGATGGACAGAATGCTGAACAATGTCTTACATTCACCCCAGTACAAAGATCTGGGCCTAAATCCATTGTTTTTTTGCACTCCACACCACCCTAGGTCAGACAATGGCTATATGCAAATCAGCCTTGACCCTGTGCCTCATAGGAACAGTCCAGCCCAAACTACCAAGTCATGTCTTTCCTAGACCGGAATCAAGCATCCAAGGACCGGTTTCTGCTATCAGCCTTCTTCAGCCTGGATAGCTTGACTCCAGTGATGTGGAGAGCCTGGGACTCACGTCTGAGTATACCCAGCCCACTTGGGGTGAAAATTGCAAAAAACACAGTTGATGGACAGAATGCAGAACAATGTCTTACATTCACCCCAGTACAAAGATCTTGGCCTAAATCCATCGTTTTTTTTTTTTTTTGTACCGTTATAATGAAGCATGGCAATCTTTTGGGTGTGTGAGAGCTCTTGCTTCAGAGCAATCAGATCGCCCCAATCTGCTTTCCCAGCCTCTCCCAATGTACTGCTTTTCTATCCTTTGCCTGTGACTGTAGAGGAGTTGCATACCCTTTGTGAATACATATACATTTGAGAAGCATTTAGTCTGGACCGTAGGCACACTCCCAGCCCCAGCTTGTTGTATTTTGCCAATTGGTATACCCATGACATTGATACAGGGAAGAGCACATCCCTGAAAAAAGTGCATAGGTTGTCTTAAAAAGTTAAAACCATCATCAAGATGCGCAGCTACTATGTTTGATTTGGGGGTGATTTGGGCCCTCAAAAATGTGCTAGTCCAACATCGTGGTACTGCTACCAAAGGCTACCCCACCAGGTAGCATACCTGACGTCAGGATCTGTGTGGACTAGAGGAGCCTCAAATCAGTCACAAAGACTGATGCACACCCCATCCCCAGAGGTGATGATCTAATTGACAGGGTAGGGGCTGTCAAAAACCTCAGTACCTTTGGTTTATCGACAAATTGTCCTAACTCAGGGGCCCAAATAGAGATCAGCATTCTCCACACCAGAGGGGCACTTCCAGTTCAGAGTTATGCTCTGTGGGTTGAAGAATATCCCTGCCACCTTCCAAAGGTTGGTAAACCAGGTCCTGGCTTGGTTGGTGAATGTCAGTTTCTCCGACCTAGGTGATATTGCTGTCTTAGCTGAGATTACCACCTAACAGACATGGTTTATACTCTGCAACAGGCTGGCCTGACTATCAAGGCAGATATGTTGCCACAAGGAGAAAACTTTGTGGTGCACCTTGGAAATGATGTTTGTGGGGACTATGGTAAAACCTCTCCATACCAAAATACAGACCATCACGAGTTGGAAGCCTTGTAAGACTGAGACTCATATGAGAGTATTCCTGGGCCTCACTGGCCTGCCCCTCTGGCTGAGTTAACTAACAAGAAGCATCCAAAGAAGGTGATCTGGACAGAGGTGGTTACTGCCTTTTACTGGGGGAATCTGTGTAGAAAAAAAAACATGTTTTGCATGATGCAGTTCCAGATTATTGCCTTGACCGTTTTTGCTGGCTGTAGAACTGTGTGCACTTTACTCCTGCTTTAACCAGTGTTAAAGTGCCAGTGCTCCCTATTTTCAACATGATTTTGCCACCTACTACAGTGACAGTGCAAACATGACTGAAGGTCTGCAATCTGTAGCCTGGCTGTTGCAGTTTTAATCTGCATACTCAGCCTGTCAAAATAACATCTTTTGACAGGTCCAAACCTTCCTCTTAAATAATTCCAAGTCACCCTCAACTTGTCCTCCTGTCCCATGACTCAGGGTGCATGACATTTAAATGTGGGAGATGTCAAAGTTTAAAGTTTAACAAATCCGTACAGTGAGTAAGCCCCAAAAGTGATTTCCACTGTAGAATAACGTATCATGGGAAAACACTCTGATATATTTTTACATTTATTAATGTTAATTTTGGATTGGAAACAGCAAAAAATGTAATTCAAGGACCCTTGTTAATAGGTATTCAAATTCTATTTAATGGTGATATTCAATTTTTAATAACTATTAGGGTAGAAGTGCTTTTAGAAAATGGCCTCATTCCTATCTAAAGCATATGGAGCCTTATTTAGATAAGCCCCAGCTGTCACCTGGATACTGAATAGCCCTCTTGATGATGTGTGAAAACTTCCCCAGAGCAGGACAAAGGCCTTAGATGTGACAAATTGTTGTTATTTCCTTGACAGGATGGCCTATGAGCTTTGCTCAGGATTTTGATTAACTTCAAAAAGGCTTACCCTGTGGCTGGGAAATGTTAGCTGACACCCAAGAAGGCTCTTTGTTCCCTCAGTTTTGCAGGCATTAATCCTAGCGGGAGAGGAGCTGACCCAGTACTAGTTTAGAGTGACCATAACAAAAGAGTGGCTCATTTCAGTGGCCCTATCTCTGGTGGTGGGCCCACAAGCTCTACACAGGTGAAGAAAGCTTCTGCCATCATGGTGTTAGGTAGAGAGGGGCACTGTGCGATTGTTTCCTGTAGAGTACACAGGAAATGCTAGGGTCCCTTACGAACATTTATACTATTGTTAGGAAGGGGCATAAATGTGTAATTCCCAGTGCACAACACAGATCACTACTGGGCCTGTGAAAGATCAAAAAAGACTGGACCTGCTGTCTGAGACCTGAGAACAGCTCGAAAGGACTGGACCTGCTCTCCCTCTTGTACCCACAATAATGCAGAGGACTCCAATAATCATAAGGATGCATCCTGTTCAAACTACAGGGACGCAGCAAACTAAAAAGGGCCTTTCCTGCAACTCCCCAGCTGACCAGTCGTTAGACCTGGCACCCTCAGCGTGGACTTCATTTTTGTTGTCTTTAGGATTCTGGGCAGTTTACCAGTGCTAAAGTGCTTTCGTTCTGTATTCCAACTATGGTAACATTGGCTTATCCACTATTGGCATATTTAATTTACTTATAAGTCCTCAGTAAAGTGCACTATGTGTGCCCAAGGCATGTAAATTAACTGCAGGGCCTGCAGCAGTGATTGTGCCAGCCACTCAGTCGCCCTTTAAACTTGGCTCAGGCCTGCTACTGCGGAACCTGTGTGTGCAGTTTTAAACTGCCATTTTAACCTGGCAAGTTAACTTACTTGCCAGTCCCAAACCTTCCTTTTTATTACATGTAAGTTACCCCTAAGGTAGGCCCTAGGTAGCCCCATGGGCAGGGTGCAGAGTATTTAACAAAGTAGGACATGTACTTTTAAGGTATACATATCCTGGTAGTGAAATGCTCTTAAATTAGTTTTTCACTACTGAAAGGCCTATCTCTCCCACAACTTAACATTGGGATTGCCTTAAACACATGTAAGTGTAATTTCCAATTGGGATCAAGTAGACATTAGGAATTTGTTTGGTGTCTATGAACTCACAATTTAAAATCACATTTTATGGTGAAGTCAGATTTTAAATTGTAAGTCTGAAAATGCCACCTTTAGAAAGTTCAATAACTAACTTGGGTTGAGTCTTTATAACATCAGCAAGGCTGGGCCACTAGAGCATCAGATGAACATACAAATGCCAGTGCTGACTCTGCTTAGACAACACAATGATTTCAATTGGGATCACACAACTTAATTCTTGTAATCAACCTTTTAATTCTTCATTCTAAATAAAAAAAAATGTATACCGTTTTGCTTGCAACTGCCAATGACAAGACACAACATCTTCATGTCACAAATAAAATGGTATATGTTACAAATCCTACATCAAATAAACGTCAACTCATTGAGACAATAGAGAATTATTATTCACGACAAAAAAAACACAACACAAACATGTAACATTCAATGTATTAGTTCTGAATTTTAAAGCATCGAATGGGGCACAATTTAATTGTATTTAATTTTACTTTTATAGTTATAAAGCACAGACTAATTCATGGAGGCCTCTAGGCATCAACCCTGTAAGGGGATGGTTTGAAAAGGATAACGAGACAAGTCTTTGACCTATCATGGATAAAAGTTACAGAGTAAAAAGCCAGGTCTTAAGGGCATTCCTGATTGGAAGCAGTACTGAGAATTGTTTTTAATGGGTTAAAAGGATGTTTCACGATTTCGCTACTGTGGTAACAAAACTATTATCACACCAGTTAGATAGCTGGATTCTGGGCACCTCAACCAGATTGTAAGTGAAAGCCCCGAGATTTCTCGGTGGAACATACCAGAGAAACCAATGTTTTAAGTATTCCGGTCTGGAATTGTGTAAGGCCCGAAAGGCAATACATAAGGCTTTAAAATCATTCCTTTTCTACATGGGGAGCCAGTAAAGGGAGATAAGAGCTTGTTTGGCAGACTGATGCTTAGGAATCCCTAGCAGGAGTCGAGCCGCCCTGTTCTTAAGAACCTGTAGTTGCCAGGAAGACATTTCTGTAGACTGACGAAAAGGGCATTACAGTAGTTTAATTTAGAATGGAAAAGAGAAAAGACAACTGCTTTTGGACATTGTGAGATATAAATGGGAAGATTTTCATGAGCATTTTTAATGTGTAGAAAGTGGATTAGGTAATAGAATTAACCTGGTGTTTAAAGGATAAAGCTGTATCGAAGATTACTCCCAAGTTCTTTGCTTGAGTTACTGGAGTGGGGAGCGAGCCGAATTCCTGAGGCCACCAATTCGGCGACCAAAAGGGGATGTTAGATCCAAAAAGCAGTATCTCAGTCTTGCCTGGGTTCAATTTCAGGCAATACTCCATCATCCACTTACTAACCTGTTGCATTAAGTTTTGAAACCAGGCCTCTGTGTCCTGAATATTGTTGGTCACTGAGACAATGAACTGAGTATCATCAGCATAGGTCACCATGGCGATGCCAAAGGATTTAAGAAGACCTGCTAGGGGTGTGACGTATAGATTAAAAAGAGAAGGGCAGAGGGACAAGGCAAGGTAGTTGGAAGGGGGAGATGCATAGTAGGAATCCCTGACAGAATATCGACTACCACAGTATCGAGGTCCCAAAATATCGGAACTTAAATATCCAT
The DNA here is from genome assembly GCF_964263255.1 of Lissotriton vulgaris. Taxonomy (NCBI): domain Eukaryota; kingdom Metazoa; phylum Chordata; class Amphibia; order Caudata; family Salamandridae; genus Lissotriton; species Lissotriton vulgaris. The sequence goes on along the minus strand of NC_141691.1, from coordinate 644,830,499 downwards.
GTCAAGAAGATCAACATCCTATCTACATGATGGTAAATACAAAAATATCGAGAAAAAAATATTTTTTTAAACAATATCGTTTTTTTTATTGTTTAAAAAAGAATACAAAATAAAGTAAATAATACATATAATTAAAAAAAATTAGAAATAAAAAAAAATGTAAAATAAAATAAACACACATATATATAAAATATAATATATACATTTACTTAATAATAATAAATAATTATTATAATAACTTATAAATTGTTAGAAACATATTAAAAATTATAAAAATTAAATATATATATATATATTTTTTTCATAGTGTGGTTCTATGTAGAACGCCAGCGCTCTTGGTTATAGCGTGGTGCCCTCCTCCAAACGACAGAACCAGTCGTAATATCGCACACAAGAAGACCGGCTGAAAACCGGTAAGGAGGCACTCACTCAGGCAATTTTCAGTTTTAGACCAACTGCTTTATTTTCAGCATACTCGCCTTAACCCAACGCGTTTCGCCTTCAGCCGAAGGCTTGATCACGGGTGTTGAGCTCTATCACAAACCTACTTTTATTTTTAGTTCACAGTGAAAAAAACTTAACAGTGAAATGCATTGCATTGTGGGTAACGTAGTTTTTCATGTGAAAAAAGTGTTAAAGTGCTCAATTTACAATAAAATTGTATGGAAGCAACTATTTCGATTTTATGGACAATTAAGAACAATGTTCTTAATTCATATTTTTCAGTCATTAGTGACTGGCAATCACTGCTCTGATTGTGTCATAATACATGCTCTCTGGTGAGCGATTTCACAATAGTTAAGGGTTAGTTAATGTTATCATTTATGTCTCTGAGAACATAGGTGATTATGAGGGTATCATCTCTCTGGTGAGTGAGTCCTCTAAAGTCAGTGTTAGATGACAACAATGTTATAGTTTACTGTTTCTGATGGTTTTGAGAGTAGATTACAGATGGACATGTAGTTCCTCTGTTTGGTTGAGGCCATATGGCTCGAGGGTCCTGAAGCTGATAATGTGTTTGGATTCCTTTTGTCTCAATGCTGTTCTGCGATTTCCTCCTCTTTCCGAGTTTAATTGCTGATCAATTGCACAGTACTTGAGGGTTTCCCAGTTGTTATCGTGGTACTGTGTCATATGCTTGGCAATTGCATTGGACTGGTCTTGATGAGTAACAGCTCTTGTATGCTCCAGGATCCTTTTCTTGGCCTCGAAGATGGTGCTGCCGATGTAACTTTTGGCGCAGGGGCATGTTACCATGTATACTACGAATGTACTTTTGCACGTTAGATGTTGTTTTATTTTCCACTTTTTCCCCAAACATAGTGATTTCTTTTGTTGCTGATGCAATCCGGCAAACCTTACATTGTTTGCATGGCCAGAAGCCCTCACGATGCATCCAGTTTACGTTGGGAGTGTTTTTAAAGTGGCTGTGCACCAGTTGGTCACCCAGATTTTTTGCTCGGCGAAAAGTAACATGGGGATGTTCTCCAATAATGTTTGATAGAGTTGAGTCTGCACATAAGATGCCCCCAATGTTTTTTGATTATTTTCATCGGAGTGCCCTTTTCTGCATTGTAAGATTTTATTAGTCTGATTTTGTTGTCAGTTTTGGATTCTTGGCCTTTATGTAAGATTTTTTATCTGTCTGTTTCAATTACTTTTTGGAGACATTTTTTCACCGTGTTGGGTTGGTATTTTCTTTTGATGAGTCTGTTTGAGGCTCTGTGCTGTGTTTGAGGAATTCTGATTGTTTTGAACAATTTCTTTTTATGCGGAGAAATTCTCCATATGGGATACTTCTCTTTAGTTTGTCCTCATGAAAATTTTGTCCATGTAGTACAGAGTTGGTTGCAGTTTTCTTCCGGTTTAGTGTGTTTCTAGACGGTTGTTTTCAATGTAGATCTATGTGTCAAGAAACACTACCCTGTTACTGCTTATTTCATAGGTGAACTTCAGATTTGTAGAGGTGTTATTCAATTTTTCAAAATATTGTTCAAAATCTGTTTGATCACCGTCCCATATTATAAAAAGATCGTCTATGAATCTAAGCCATAGTATCATCCTCTTTTTCCACGCATAGTTTTCTGTTTTCCAGGCCTCATTTTGTTGGTACCAACCCATGGTGAGATTGGCATATTTAGGCGAAAAGGAAAAGCCCATGGCACAACCACGTATTTGTTTGAAGATTTTTTTATCAAATAAGAAGTAGTTGTTGTGTAGGCATAAGAAAATCATATGGTTCAACATTTCATTGTGTTCCCTGTATCTAATGTTTCTTTTGCCCAGATAGTGTCTACACTCATTCATGCCAATGTTATGCTCAATGTTTGTGTACAATGATGTCACATCCATGGTGATGAGTTTAAAAGAAGGTTTCCAGACAATTTTTTCTAGTCGTTTTAAGAGGTCAGTTGTATTCTTTATAAATGATGGTAACTCTCTGACTAGAGGAGCTAGAAATTGGTTGATGTAATTTGACATACCTTCAAGCAATGAGTTATTTGCAGAGACTATTGGCCTCCCTGGTGGTTTTTGGCTGTTTTTGTGGATTTTTTCGAGGCAATAGAATGTGGGTAGAGTCGGAAATTTGTTTGTCATGTATTTTTGTTCCAATCACAAAAGAGGGGGGAGGGTTACAGACAGTTTATACTCTGCCACCCCGAACCCCCAGAGATCAATAGTGTACACACAAAAGGGGTGGGAAGAGTAAATATGAACACCATATGTACTAATATGGTGAAAGATAGAGCCAGCCCCAATAGGGCAAGTTTATGTATTACAAACACTCGAACTGGTGTCCGGTGAACTATTGAAACAAGACCCGTGGCACCTACGCGGTGCCACGGGTCGTGCTAGAATTAGCCAGGACAAGCCTACAGAACGATTGTGTTCTCTGGCGTCCTGTACACCGGACACCAGTACGAGTGTTTGTAATACATAAACTCGTGATTGTTTTCCCGCACTTAAGGGGACACTCTCCATATATCACACAGGATTGGTAAGGATTAATTGGACCTACCTCCCTGTTGGGGTAATAACTTTCCTCCGGATTACGGGGGTACCCCGAGAAAAAACCGAATGCGACGGTCCTGACGAAGACCGAAGTGACCATACAGGCGCATCAAGAGCGGTCGAAACATGTTGACTCTGGCAGTGGTAGGAGGGAAGCCTTGAGGTTCCTAATTATCTCCTGAAGACATTTTCCCATCCTCTGTTCTCTCATTTTTTTTAATCCTGGTAGAGGTGCCAAGTAAAGTCTAATAAAGTTGGTTTTCTGGTTGACACCTTTAATCAGTTTTAAATCACTCCTCATACTGCACAATTTCGTTGTCACACTTTTCGGTTTGGAAACACATGGTGTTTGCACTATTTTCACCTCATTGGATGTGTTAAGTGTTGTGTCTGTTTAGTTTGTCTGACTATATGTTGTGTTAAGTGGAATTTATTATTTTTCCCCCTCCCTTATGCTCCGTCCTGTGTGGGGTACACCAGGGCGTATTGTAAGCAGGCCCAATGATGAAGCATGTCACATACCTCGGTATGTGAGTGAGGGCAGTTTTTCCAAATAGAGTGATTTGCCCTATTGGAGCTGGCTCTATCTTTCACCATATTAGTACATATGGTGTTATTATTTACTCTTCCCACCCCTTTTGTGTGTACACATGTATTTTTGTTCATCATCGCTTATGAGGCCAGCAGTGGTCCAGTTCTTTAGCAGGTTGATAATTTCTTTTTGTAAATCTGCAGTTGGATCTTGTTTCAATATTTCATAGCAGTTTTTGTCCATCAGTTGACGTTGTGCTTCCTCTGCATAATCTGTTTTGTTTATGATGATGATATTCCCACCTTTGTCCGCTGGCTTTATCTCTATTTTTTTGTCTTCAGACAAATTTCTTATAATCAATTTTTCTTTTGAGGTAAAGTTGTTTTTGGTCTGATTTTGTTTGATTTTATATAACTCATCGATTACAAGTTCCTGGAAAAGGTCAATCTTATTCCCAGGTGGTAATATGGGGTTGTATTTGGATTTTTCTTTTAGACCACTTTCAGTGGCACCTTCTTGTTCCATGGAGTCTTCCATTGCAATGAGTTCTTCTTCTTCCTGTGATATTGACATGGTTCCCATCATTATTAAAGTGGCGAGTGCCTCTGTGTCTTCAACATTCAGGTCTATATTGGATGTCTGTTTCAGTTGTGTTATTTTTTTGGTGTTTTTTTCTGCGTGGATCTTTGCAAGTTTAAGTTTCCGCGTGTATTTGTACAAATCTACATGGGTGTCAGCAATATTTAGATGGGTCATGGGGCAGAAGTTTAATCCATTTTTTAAGAGTGTATTTTTTGTCATCAGTAAGGATTCATGCTGAGAGGTTGATTATATTTAGTTCTTGGGAGCCATGAGATGGATTTACTACAGTTGAGGTTGTCTGAGTCCCGATGTGGTCCAGGAGTCTTCTTTTGCCTCGTTGCTGGCCTCTCTGGCCTCTTTTTGTTTTCCTCCCTTTCCTCAGGGACGTCCCCTGCCTCTCCCTCTGCCCCTTGTTGGTTGCAGCTGTTGTTGTTCTAATGCTTTCTGCATCTCTATTAAAAAAATTGTCTTTTTGGGTTGTTGGACAGTTTTGCTCTGCCGGTGCGTCACTTTTTGTGACGCATCAGCGGTGTAAAAAATGCGCCTCGTTGCGCGATATTTAAAAAGTGACACATCTAGGTAGATGGGTCACTTTTTAAAACCCTGCGCCACATTATACCTGCGTCAGGTATATTGTATGCAGAGGGGGAGTTCCCCCGCAAAAAGCCTCGTAATAGTGACGCAGTGAAATCTATGAGATTTCACTGCGTCACTTTTAGGATACTGTTGCGTCAAAATCTTGCGCCTGCCTCACAGCAGGCGTAAGACTGACGCAAGACCTTTCACATGGGGCTTTCCCCATGTGAAAGGACGCATTACTGGAGTTGTGTCACTTTTGTGACACACTCCAGCAATGCGTCACTTTTGCGCTTACAGATACGTCAGAAATACTGACGTATCTGTAACTCCTTGCGACATGATTCGTCATACATTAAATATGACACATCAGGAATGTCGTAAGGAGTGCGCACTGAAAAGGGACGCATCGCTGTTTTCAAAATCTTTCGCCTGCCTCACAGCAGGTGTAATGATTAAGAAAAGGGGGTGGTGATGAACAGAGTGTCTGAATTAAGCAGACCACTCTTACCCAGTCCAAAGATCAGGGCTTGATCCATCACGGTTTTTTAGCTCACTGCACCATCCCAGCTCAGAACTTGGCTATATGCAAATTAGTCTGACCCTGGCCCAGTGCATCATGGGAACAGGGCAGACCAAACTACCAAGCCAATTCTTATACTGGGAAGGAAACAAGCTACCGGGGACCGGTTTCTGGCATTTCAGCCGTCTTCGGCCCGGCTTGCTTGAATCCTGATGGTGCAATGAGCTAGGGACTCACATTTGAGTATACCCTTCCACGCTTATGGTGGACAAAAATGATTCAGAAAAGGGGGTGGTGATGAACAGAGTGTCTGAATTAAGCAGACCACTCTTACCCAGTCCAAAGATCAGGGCTTGATCCATCACGGTTTTTTAGCTCACTGCACCATCCCAGCTCAGAACTTGGCTATATGCAAATTAGTCTGACCCTGGCCCAGTGCATCATGGGAACAGGGCAGACCAAACTACCAAGCCAATTCTTATACTGGGAAGGAAACAAGCTACCAGGGACCGGTTTCTGGCATTTCAGCCGTCTTTGGCCCGGCTTGCTTGAATCCTGATGGTGCAATTTGCTAGGGACTCACATCTGAGTATACCCTTCCACGCTTATGGTGGACAAAAATGATTCAGAAAAGGGGGTGGTGATGAACAGAGTGTCTGAATTAAGCAGACCACTCTTACCCAGTCCAAAGATCAGGGCTTGATCCATCACGGTTTTTTAGCTCACTGCACCATCCCAGCTCAGAACTTGGCTTTATGCAAATTAGTCTGACCCTGGCCCAGTGCATCATGGGAACAGGGCAGACCAAACTACCAAGCCAATTCTTATACTGGGAAGGAAACAAGCTACCGGGGACCGGTTTCTGGCATTTCAGCCGTCTTCGGCCCGGCTTGCTTGAATCCTGATGGTGCAATGAGCTAGGGACTCACATCTGAGTATACCCTTCCACGCTTATGGTGGACAAAAATGATTCAGAAAAGGGGGTGGTGATGAACAGAGTGTCTGAATTAAGCAGACCACTCTTACCCAGTCCAAAGATCAGGGCTTGATCCATCACGGTTTTTTAGCTCACTGCACCATCCCAGCTCAGAACTTGGCTATATGCAAATTAGTCTGACCCTGGCCCAGTGCATCATGGGAACAGGGCAGACCAAACTACCAAGCCAATTCTTATACTGGGAAGGAAACAAGCTTCCGGGGACCGGTTTCTGGCATTTCAGCCGTCTTCGGCCCGGCTTGCTTGAATCCTGATGGTGCAATGAGCTAGGGACTCACATCTGAGTATACCCTTCCACGCTTATGGTGGACAAAAATGATTCAGAAAAGGGGGTGGTGATGAACAGAGTGTCTGAATTAAGCAGACCACTCTTACCCAGTCCAAAGATCAGGGCTTGATCCATCACGGTTTTTTAGCTCACTGCACCATCCCAGCTCAGAACTTGGCTATATGCAAATTAGTCTGACCCTGGCCCAGTGCATCATGGGAACAGGGCAGACCAAACTACCAAGCCAATTCTTATACTGGGAAGGAAACAAACTACCGGGGACCGGTTTCTGGCATTTCAGCCGTCTTCGGCCCGGCTTGCTTGAATCCTGATGGTGCAATGAGCTAGGGACTCACATCTGAGTATACCCTTCCACGCTTATGGTGGACAAAAATGATTCAGAAAAGGGGGTGGTGATGAACAGAGTGTCTGAAATGAGCAGACCACTCTTACCCAGTCCAAAGATCAGGGCTTGATCCATCACGGTTTTTTAGCTCACTGCACCATCCCAGCTCAGAACTTGGCTATATGCAAATTAGTCTGACCCTGGCCCAGTGCAGCAGGCGTAAGACTGACGCAAGACCTTTCACATGGGGCATGTCATGAGTGATGTATTCTGTGACGTCATCTGCAGTGAATTGCAGGCGCGCAAGTTATAGTGAGTCCAACTAACTATAACGTGGGAATTTCAATGGTTTTATGTCGGTAAAATTTCCAGCTAACTATAACTGGTGTGAAACCTATAGTTTTTTCAGTGAATATATATATATATATAAATATATATACACACACATAAATATACCCGTAAAATAAAAATTATATTAAAATATGAATATAATTAATTAAAATATTTTTATTCTTTTACAATTACATTTTACACTACGTTAACAGCAAGATTATGGAAAATATTGGATATTGGAGGCAATCAAATTACTATTCCCACTCCAGGGAGTGCAAAGGTAGGGAAACTGTTGGATAGCGGAGGTGAATAATTTACTATTCCAACTCCAGGGAGTGCAACAGTAAAGAAAGCTTTGGATAGCGTAGGGGAATTATTTACTATCCCACTCCAGCAGGTAGAACTGTAGGGAAAGAGTTGGATAGCGGAGTGGAATCATTTACTATTCCCACTACAGAGAGTGCAACAGTAGGGAAAATGTTGGATAGTGGACGGGTAAAAATTACTATTCCCACTCCAATGAGGGCAACAGTAGTGAATGTTTAAATAGTGGAGTGGAATAATTTACTATTCCAACTCCAGAGAGTGCAACAGTAGGGAAAGTGTTAGATAGCGGAGGGGTGGAAATTACTATTCCCACTCCAGCGAGTGAACCAGTAGGGAAAGTTTTTGATAGTGGTGAGGAATAATTTACTATTACCACTCCAGAGAGTGTTTTAGTAGAGAAAGTGTTGGTTAGCGGAGGGGTAAACATTAATAATCCCATTCCAGGGAGTGCAACAGTAGGTAAAGTGTTGGATAATGGAGGGAATAAAATTGCTATTCCTACTCCATCAAATGCTACAGTAGAGAAAGTGTTGGATAGCGTAGGGGAATAATTTACTATTCCCACTCCAGCAAGTGCAACAGTAGGGAAAATGTTGGATAGAGGAGGGGAATCATTTACTATTCCTCATCCAGTGAGTGCAACAGTAGAGAAAGTGTTGGATAGCGGAGGGGTAACAATTACTATCGCCAATCCAGTGAGTGCAAGAGTAGGGAAAGTGTTGGATAGCGGAGGGGTAACAATTACTATTCCCACTCCAGCAAGGGCAACAGTAGGGGAAGTGTTGGATAGCGAGGGAAATAATTAACTATTTCTACTCCAGGGAGTGCAACAGTAGAGAAAGTGTTGGATAGCGAAGGCGTTACAACTACTATTCCCACTCCTGCAAGTGCAACAATAGGAAAGTGTTGGAAAGCGGAGGGGATACAAATACTATTCCCACTCCAGCATGTGCAACAGTGGGGAAAGTGTTGGATAGCATAGGGGTAAAAATTACTATTCTCACTCCAGCAAGTGCAACAGTAGTGGAGAGGAATAATTCACTATTCCCACTGCAGCAAGTGGAACAGTAGAGAAAGTGTTGGATTGCTTAGGGTAATATTTCACTATTCCCACTTAAGCAGAATAAATAAAAATAATTAACAAACACCGGCTCCCGAAAACGCTCACCCTTCCCACTGCCCCTCTCAGTAGCAGCAAGAGGCTTCCTGCTCGCTGTGGTTCTCCTCCGCCCCTTGCTACCCTCGCGTAATGGGCGAACAAGATTGGCAGGACTCTGAGGTACACTTCTGGGGGGATGCCTTGTGTAAATGATGTGGTTTATTAATCTGTCAAACACTGGCTCAGTAATATTGGCCCGGTTGAGTTGACATTGATTTGGTCTTTAAGACCGCGATACAAAGGCTGTTTGTTGGACGAAGGGCGACTTTCAGCGGACTCGCGCCAAACTGCTTTCAGACTCCTCGGAGGTCGCGCTGCTGGTGGGAGCTCCTCCGTGGTCGACGGAGTGCCTAACAGCTCCCAGCGTGCGCTTGACCCCACTCCCATTGGCTGCCCGCACCGGGGGACTGCGAGGACCAGAAGCCTTTGCTTCTTCCACCTGGTGCCTCTTCCCCCGGCGGTAACGCCCATCACCTGCTGCTGCCTATTTACCTTTCGTGACACCCGCTTCGCGGGTGCCACTCACGGAATCCTTGCTGTTTGTTGGACGAAGGGCGACTTTCAGCGGACTCGCGCCAAACTGCTTTCAGACTCCTCGGAGGTCGCGCTGCTGGTGGGAGCTCCTCCGTGGTCGACGGAGTGCCTAACAGCTCCCAGCGTGCGCTTGACCCCACTCCCATTGGCTGCCCGCACCGGGGGACTGCGAGGACCAGAAGCCTTTGCTTCTTCCACCTGGTGCCTCTTCCCCCGGCGGTAACGCCCATCACCTGCTGCTGCCTATTTACCTTTCGTGACACCCGCTTCGCGGGTGCCACTCACGGAATCCTTGCTGTTTGTTGGACGAAGGGCGACTTTCAGCGGACTCGCGCCAAACTGCTTTCAGACTCCTCGGAGGTCGCGCTGCTGGTGGGAGCTCCTCCGTGGTCGACGGAGTGCCTAACAGCTCCCAGCGTGCGCTTGACCCCACTCCCATTGGCTGCCCGCACCGGGGGACTGCGAGGACCAGAAGCCTTTGCTTCTTCCACCTGGTGCCTCTTCCCCCGGCGGTAACGCCCATCACCTGCTGCTGCCTATTTACCTTTCGTGACACCCGCTTCGCGGGTGCCACTCACGGAATCCTTGCTGTTTGTTGGACGAAGGGCGACTTTCAGCGGACTCGCGCCAAACTGCTTTCAGACTCCTCGGAGGTCGCGCTGCTGGTGGGAGCTCCTCCGTGGTCGACGGAGTGCCTAACAGCTCCCAGCGTGCGCTTGACCCCACTCCCATTGGCTGCCCGCACCGGGGGACTGCGAGGACCAGAAGCCTTTGCTTCTTCCACCTGGTGCCTCTTCCCCCGGCGGTAACGCCCATCACCTGCTGCTGCCTATTTACCTTTCGTGACACCCGCTTCGCGGGTGCCACTCACGGAATCCTTGCTGTTTGTTGGACGAAGGGCGACTTTCAGCGGACTCGCGCCAAACTGCTTTCAGACTCCTCGGAGGTCGCGCTGCTGGTGGGAGCTCCTCCGTGGTCGACGGAGTGCCTAACAGCTCCAAGCGTGCGCTTGACCCCACTCCCATTGGCTGCCCGCACCGGGGGACTGCGAGGACCAGAAGCCTTTGCTTCTTCCACCTGGTGCCTCTTCCCCCGGCGGTAACGCCCCTTAAACCTTCCCTCAAAGCAAACCGCATCACACGCAACGCGGGACGCGCGCGAGGAGAAGCGCGAGGCGAAGCCCGGGCCAAGGGCGGGCCCGTTTCAGCCCGTTCCAGACTGTGAGAGACTGGACTGGGCCACGGTATTTGCGTTTTTTTTATTTTCTCCCTACCCATCTGTAGATCTGTGTTGATAAAAATTGTGGGGTTTTTACATTTTAGCCAATATTCAACAGTGAGACCGGTCTGCTCGTGACCTAGCACTCATTACGCCTGAGACCCACAGCGCACGATCATGACCAGAGCTACCAGAAGCAAAAAGACAGATAAAACCACGGACATAACTGGCCCACTTGACTTATTTCTAAATAAGGCCAATGCAGCTATTGATAATACCATCCAATTGATAGATCGGCGGGTGTCTCACGAATTGGAGATGGCCAGAAAAAGATCGTCAATGGGCCCTATGGCTTTAGCACAAACTCCAATTCATAAGGGTCCGATCACTCCCCTGTTGAATCAAGCAAGTGCACTAGTTCACACAGTTCCAAATACTGTGGACCTGTCAGCAACACAATTGTCATTAGGATCTGATTCTGTGGAGGATCTGGAAAAAACACCGGATTTACAACTCATACAAAACCAAGACACGGCGTTAGAACCTAACTCCACGGGGGAAAGGGAGGGTGCCATACCTAAGAAGCCAAGCAAGGGGTTGATTACACATGAGATTACATCGGCTCCACCTAATTGTGCGAACCCTTGCAACCTGAATAAGAATGGTAAAAATATTGTAGTGCTCCAAACCCCACCACCCACCATCAGTGTGATCCCTACCATGCCCCCACAGAACAATGCGCCACTGGGGAACCTGGATGCATTAGGTGCAGCAGGCGGTATACACAAACCATGCACCACATGTGTGACACTACATGACTTTCTCACAAATAGCATGGGGGAATTGTTAAAATACCATCTGAAACCCTTGGAAAAAAGTATTAGGATAATCGAAAAACAACTTGCTAAATTGAATACTCCCGCATTTACTCAGAAGTCATTGAGTACTCTAGACACGGGGGAGGGGAAAACCAAACAGCCAGTTAAACCGGCTAAACCGGCTCAACCACTTACCGTACCAGTTGTGTGTCCAAAACCCCGTGTACAAGATAAAGAAGGAAACACCCAGACTAAAAGTATCAAGCAAAACTTACAAAATACCCCTAAACCCCTAAATGCAGAGGGGAATGGCCAACCCAATATTCCCAGCGATAATGCACAACCCACCCCAGCCCTAGTGGCTCTAAACACACAGCTAGCCAATTTTAAGGATACGACACAGAAATCACAAAAAACTCAGTCCTTCCAATCTCAGGGAAAACAGAGGACGGGCACTAGGTTCAGGCGGCCGTTTCATCTCCCACCCGAAGCTACCCCGTACACTGTTGTCCTAACAGGGGTGTCAGAACTGCCAGAGGGCTCGGAGGAGCCCCCGTGGTCACTAAGGAACAAAGTTCTGCAATGGCTAAGCCAAAACAGACCTATTCAGCCATCACATCTTAGCAGAATAAATTCAGTCAGAAGAGTGTTTTGGATTGGGGACACGAAAAAAAGCCTACAGGGTGACTGTGTTATAGTCAATTGTGACGATCCTGCCATGGTTGACTATATCGCTTCTTGGCCAGCGCTAGAAAAAAGGGGGGGGGTGGACGTACAGCGTCTCTCCTTCTTTTATCCACCGTTAAATATTCCCAATTATGAGAATACAACTGGTTGGGATGAAGTCCAAGACTGGCCTTGGACACAGGTGGGGTACACTAATAGAAGCAGAAATAGGAACAACAACAATTACTGGAACAGAGGCTGGGATTCTCGCCCCTGGTACCATAGTAGAGGTAACCCAAATCCTGATTATTGGGGGGGGGTTCCCACAAGGAATAGATACGACTGCTTAGACATGGTCGATTGACCAATAAAGGTCACTACAGGGGTAGCACAAGTCCCAGCCCCCCAGCTAAAGATCTATGATGTCTCTCCCCAGTTAGAAAACACTAACCCCATTACGACAGAGATTACATTAGAGCTTGACACGGGTGGTGGAAACTTGTCAGGCCAGCATCTAATAGAAAAATCTAGCAAGCCACTGATGGAGAGCGGATTTGAGTTTACAACTGAAACCACCAGCACGCATCCACATTTGAGCACAGCAGACAAGACTAAGGCTCAAACTGTAAAAGAGATTGGAGCCCTGCCCGTGGGTACTGTCTCACTAACTAGTCAGGAAGATTCCAGTACAACCAATGTGGAGAAATGTTCGCTAAAAATAACATCGTGGAACATTGCTGGGCTGGCTAAAAAAGTGCGGGACCAGCTATTCCTAACTTTTATGGAAAGGCAGGACATAATCTGCCTACAGGAGTGCTGGGACTTAGATGAGACCCACATCGAGGGTTTTAGCACTTTTTATGTGCCCTCGATCCAGGGCAACAGAGGCAGAGGCTCTGGGGGACTGTGTATCTTTACTTCTAACCTCTGTAACGTAGAGCAGACTATGCATGAGGCAAGCGGACCAAAAGCAGGCGTAGGGAGCTTATTACAAGGCCTGTTTATTAAATCAAATGGGCGCTCCGTTTTTCTGATCAACCTTTATAATAACGCGCCAAAAGTTGAGGTTAAAACCTTAATAGTGGAATTGGACTTATTGTTAAAGAGAGGTGGGCAGGCGGCAGACTGCTTACTTATAGCTGGGGATTTTAATTGTCACCTATGCCCCTATAGTCAAACAAAAAACTGTGGCATTTTTGACTTAAAAGGGGACCCTACCACGCACTTTGAACATTCCATAGGGGGCAACTTGTTAAATCAATTCATGCATGAATGGGATTTGGCCTTTGCTAATGAACTTTGTCAGCCACCCGTAGCGTTTCAGACAACTTTTTTTGGCCACGGGGCAGGCACTGTAATTGACTTCATTCTAGTCTCCAATAGGAATCAAGGCTGGGTGAGGGGTTTTGATACGGAGGAGCTAGCAATAAGCGACCATTTCCCTATTAGCACCTCGCTTAGACTAGGGAAATCTGGGACCCAAAAAATAAGTACTATGAACATTCTGCATGGTCGTTCAGTGGCGCTGGCCAGAAAAAATGGCTACGCCATCAAATGGGCAAAAATTGAACCCACAAACTTCCTGAAAGACCTGGTGCAGAAAGAATCTAGTCAATTTGCCATCTGTCTGGAACCAAATATCAACCCCGCGCTAATAATACAGGCGTATGAAGGGATTAAAGCCACAATAAACGCCAATTTAACTAAAAAATTAAAGGTAGGGGATGATACGAGATTACATGGCTGGTTCAATCGAGCCTGTACTAATGCACACAAAGTCCTTTTACAGGCTTTAAAGACCGTCCCCAGGGATAGTGGCCGAGTTAAGGAGGCTAGACAAGCTTACAAGCTGACCCTCCTGACCAGAAAGAAAGAACTTAAAAATGCAGCATGGGAAGCCCTGATAAAGGCAAGCGCCCTAAGGGATATCACGTCGTTCTGGAAAGAAATTAATGCCCCCTTCTTCCTGGATAGGAAGGTAGACTCCCTGGAAATAGGCATATCAGAAGACGTTTGGGTCAATTACTTCACCTCCCTCTACAAGAAAGAATCACTTGCTTTGGGAGACGAGATGGATGTGGGGCGAGAGGTCCTTTCACAGCTTCAGGGAAATTTCCCATTAAAAGTAATGTTTACTCCTGCAGACCTGGAACAAGCGATTTGCCAGAGCGCTAGTTTAAAGGCCCCGGGACCTGATGGAGTCCCCATTGACTTGTTCAAAGGGAATGTAGATCTCTGGCCCCCCTTACTAGCAAATGTACTGAACGCTTACACTAAACTAGGTTTCCCCCACACATGGAATGAAGCAATAGTCATCCCGATATTTAAAAAAGGGGACAGACAAGACCCAAAATTTTACCGCCCCATCTCCCTGCTAGACAACCTAATGAAAGTGGCAGGCAGGGTGTTGCTAACCAAATTGCAAACTTGGTCCAAGAGCAACGGGATACTTTCTAAATTCCAGTATGGTTTTAAGTCGGGTTTGGGAACTATAGAGCAGGGTTTAAACCTGTCCCTCATAATGAACAAATACATTGGTTCAAAAAAAGGGAACCTGTTCCTAACATTCGTCGACCTAACCTCGGCGTTCGATTGTTTGGATCATGGAATACTGTGGAAAACCCTGACCACAATGGGAATAGATAAAAACATCTTAAGCTTTATCCAGGAGATGTATAGAGACGCAGGCGCCACTGTGAGATTTGGCAAAAATGGCGAGCGAACTAGAAAATTTCCAATAGCAAAAGGCGTTCGCCAGGGCTGCATACTTGCGCCATTTTTATTCAACCTATACATCAACGAGGTAGCAGCTTTCTTGAGTGATCTGGAGGTGGATTACCCCAAGATAAATGGTCTCGCTGTCCCATTATTGTTATACGCCGATGATGCGGTGATTATGGCCCGCACTCAGCGGGGACTCCAAAAGGCATTAATGGGCTTTGCAACTTTCATGAGCTCTAGAGGCCTAAAAATAAACGTGGGGAAAACTTTCACGATGTCTTGTACCACCAGAAAAAAAGCACCTGACTGCAAAACCTTTGTTAACGATTCAAAGATAGCAATGACTAAAACCTTTTCTTATTTGGGAATTATTTTTAATAATAGGGGGACATGGTCTGCAGCGATTACCTCCCGGAACCTGGCCTTTGCCCGCTCAATAGGGGCGGTCAAGCAATTTGCTAAAAAACTTGGCGGGAAACCGGTAGACACACTACTTAAGATTTATGCAGCAAAATGTGTGTCTACAGCTGTCTATGGGGCGGGGATCTGGGGACTTGCAGATAGCTCGGAAATCCAAAGGGTGGAAAATGCTTTCCTGAGGTTTCTTTTAGGTGTCCCGCGTTCCACATCTACTACTATATGCCACAATGAACTTGACAGACCCCACATTAGTGATCTGATAAAGATAGCGCCAGTCATGTTGTGGCACAAGATTTGGACATGCGAGGACACGACCTTCAATAGGGAAGTAATTCATGACTGTTTGCAGCAAGCTAACGGCGCTAAACAGCCATGGCTGGCCTATGTTAAAAAATTTCTGAATTCTATCGGCCAATCAGTATTCTTCTCGAACCCAACCTCATGTGCCCAAGTGTCAAAAAAAGTATTAAAAGAGACATGCCTTGGTCTACTGGAGGAGAGGAGATATTATCTAGATGGGAATAAGCCTACCATCATAGCCCATCGTCAGATCCTCCATGATCATGGCCTTCATCCTTATTTGGGGCCAAATTTTTCATGCTATCATAGAATGCTTCTAGCACGTCTGAGGACGGATTCTTTTTACAGGCTAATAACGTTCCCTGTCCAAAATGATTGGTCTTGGAAATTGATGAAATGTCCGTGTGACGGAGTAGCCACCCAGTCCAATATTCATTGTATTCTTTTCTGCAAGTTTTATCAGTGGGGGAGGAAAAAACACTTGTTGCCACTATTAAAACTGTGGGGTTTGAGAAGCTGTAAGACTGCCCTTCATAGATTGTATTTGCTCCAAGATGAGCTCACTATCGTAGTGGTGATAAAATTCTTGTCGTTCATTGTAAAATGTAGAGGAACCATGAGAAATGACTAGAAGGCTGAGGGTTTGTTAGAGTATTATTCTGTGCCTAATAACACCACATAATACACAAATATGTCATATTTACCTCAACCTTTTTAATAATCCCATGAATTCATTTTTGTACCAAATGTTTTATGAAATGATTTTATGGCTTTCAATATTTGGTTACTTGATTGACAAGTGTAACGAAAAAGAGTTTGTTGCAGTGATTTCCCTTTTTAATCCAAGTGCTAAAATGTTGTGTTTTTATTGTATTTTGTTGTGTTTGCTTATATGGTGTTTGTCAAATACCGAATAAAGCTATCTTTTGACTTTGACTTTGAACAAACAATGAATTAAGAAAAAAAAATTGTCTCACAAAATATTCCCATATTTCGGACAGAACGAAGCACTGTGAACAGGGTTACAAATAACATACTTAATAATAAATTAGTAATTATTAATAACCAATCAATAAATAATTAACAATATATTATTTACCACATTGTGCAATATAACATGTTAAATATATAAATATTAAATATTTTAAAACTATATTTATATATATATATATATATATTATTAAATTACTTCCAACCCTACTCCCCTATAAACCCACAACCCGCTCCTAAAAAAGTACCACAATTTACACATTTACCAATAATTATTAATAATTAACAATCAATAACTAATGAATAAGAAATGATTTACCACAATTAACAATATAATATCATAAATACTTAATTGTTAATTAAGAAAAATATTAATTAATTATAATTAAATTACTTCCCACCTTATTCCCCTGTAAACCCACAACCCACTCCTAAAAAATTAATAACACAACTAAGATATTTACCAAATAATTATTAATAATTAACAAATAATTAATAACGAATTGATGGTAAATTATTTTCAACAATTAACAATATAAAATAATAAAATACATAAATATTACTTAATAAAAATGTTTTTAAATGAATTATAATTAAATTACTTCCCACCCTATTGCCCTATAGACCCACCACCCGCTACAGAATAAAAACGCAAAATTTACTTCAAAAACAAAAAGGACTACATATATATATAACACATACATTTAAAATACATACTTAAATACATAACACTGATATAAACATCAATATTATTATTAACAACAATATGTTCACTAACGATATTACTGATTTCGATATTAACAAAATCAATATTTCTTGCCTTAAAGTTGATATTCTGGTCCACAATATTATTCCTGTTTTTATTCTGTCTCTTCGATATTTCCAACACAATATTATGGGACTTTGATATTCCCAACTCAATATTATGTCTGTGCACCGCATAGTATCCAAGTTCCGTGGATTTCTCTTGCTCAGCTAGAAAACATTTCAAGAGAGAAAGATCTGAACCACCTACACCTAAACTTTGAAGACGACTTGTCGATAAACTGTGGTCCACAGTGTCGAACGCTGCAGAGAGGTCTCAAAGAATCAATACAGCATTACCTCCTATGTCCACAGCACGTCTGACCTCCTCAGTAGCGGTGATCAGGACCAACTCTGTACTGTGCTCACTCCTGAAGCCCTACTGAGTTTAATTTAGGAGATGGTTATTATTAATAAAGGTGGTAAGTTCTTGATTTATCCATTTTTTGATGATTTTTGCTGGCAATGGAAGGTGGGAAATAGGGGAATTAATATGGGGATACATTGAATACAGGCCGGATGTTTTTCAAGAGAGAAAGAATTTAAGCCTTTTTCCATTGTTTAGGGAATTCTCCAGTCCTGAAAATAAGGTTAAACACGTTGGTGAGATGGTGTGCTATAACTTCTGAAGCCATATGCATTATTCTTGGTGGAGTGGAATATCGCTCTAATGATGAGTTTAAGAACCTGATCATATGTAGTAGGCAAAAAGGCAGTTTGAGCTGCTGAACTGCTTTCCAACAATCCCATAGAAAGTATCTGTCTACCACTACTCCAATTGCCATCGGTGGAGGGGCTGCAACCTTCAGCAGGCAGCTAGCCTGCTGTGCTACAGGAGGGACTGCCACTTTGCACCTAACACTAATGTGTTGACCTGCTGCTTCTGCCTGAGAGTGAGAGTGACTGAGCCTGCTTTCTACATCCATGAACACAAGATTCTCCAAGGGCTTGCCTCCTGTTTTCTGAAATCTCCGGGACACAAAGGAATTCTTGGAACTCTTCTGGTGCTGCATGACTCTCCCATCTTTAAGTTCTACCCTTGCTTGAGGTGTCCTCTCCAGTCATGGGTTTCAGAAGGGAATTCTGAAGCTCTTTTTCAGCAAAAACTGCTCCATTGACCAGACTGTGTGAGAAAAACCAAAGCATCACTCCCCGATGCAGTGCTGAATCGACTGTAACACGGGTCGTGACTGCGAGCCTCGATGATTATGTTGCGCTGATTCTTTGACATGTCCGTGAAGTAGGACGACAACATAGTGATGAATCTTCTACACCATTTGCGAGGATCGTCTTTGCTGCTGTGACCCAAATGTGAGGAAACTTCAGACTTGTGCTTAATGTATATGCTTTGCTCCATTAAGGCACTTTTACAGCCGGCCTGTACTCCATCGTGGGCGGCCTGAACTTTAGATTTGTACTGGTACCTCATGATCTCAAGTAAACTAAGCACTCTTTTTACGTTTAATCTTTTAAGATTCTCGAGCTTTGCTTATTGAATATTTTTGTTTTGGTCCTGTTTTATCAGATAAATATATTCTATTTCTCTAAACTGGTGCAGAGTCTTTTTGTGTTATTTTCACTGTGTCACTGCAATGTAAGTTTTGCACAAATACTTGACACATTGCCTCTTAAGTGAAGCCTGACTGCTCGGTGCCAAGCTACCAGACGGTGAGCACAGGTTAATTTAGAGAGTGTGTCTGACTTACCATAACTAGGATTGTGGCTTCTGCTTGGACAGGTTGTATGCTCTCCCAACTAGAAACCTCGATTTCCAACACCGGTTCTAAGTAGACCTGCCCTGAACCCTATTGGTGGCTTCTGCTCTACTGAATCTCGACCCCCAGGGGCTCTTTCATAGTTTCTGGAACCCTGAGTTGTGTTGAAGTGTACTCCTAACATCTTCCGAAACCGGGGACTTATACATTTAAACTCCAAATAACTCCAGAATACTGTGACAGACCTGTCAAGTCCATCCAACAAAGGTGCGTTGCAGCCGGGATGAAGATTCAGGATGCTCCTGCTGGGAAATTTCCTGCAGCAGGGAATCCTATGAGCTGTTCCTTATGGAGGAGGTACGTGCCCTCATGGAGCTGTCTTGAGCTACAGTCTTCAGCCTTGCCCGTCTGGGAGAATTTGAGCTCCAAAAAAGTGACTAAGGAGGTGAGTTACATTTTGGCCGTAGGTAGACACCATCACAACGGGGCATGAAGTTTAAAGGCTTAGATAATTCAATGAACTCTATCAATATTTACTATATTTGGCTTTGATCTATATGGATTTTATGGAAGAGATTGCCTCAGGATGTCCTGCCCATTGGCTTAAGAGAGAGAATTATGGAAAATTAGGCGGGCAGATCTTTCACAGTCAATTTGGATGATTACTTAGATTTAAATTGAATATTGGAGTTATTTGCTTGCTTGGTTCTTTATTCAAGTGTCAGTAGGATATTTCTCACTCCAGATGGCTGTCATTTATCTCTCTATATTCACTTTGTTGGGCATCACTTGAGGCTCATTTGCATATAAAATATCTGAGCTGCTCACTCAGTACAAGTGTCACACACTGTGTATTCGGCTGAACACATTGTTTATCAGTGAGTTATTTATATGATAGGTATGTGCCTTTGGAGATGCAGAAAATATGAGATGCAGTTGATCACAAAATCCACTGTTGTCATAAAAAGAAAGGTGGATGAGATCACATTAGGTAACATGTTAGATTGATGATTCCAAGAGGTCAGCTGGGCTAGGTGTAGTAACTCATCTGTCCTGCCTTTGACAATCAACATTTAATAGGGATGATATGGGGTCAGTTGCATATGAGGCCAAGTGTATGGGAGATAGAAGTTGTGCAGTTTGTCACAATGTATTTAAGTTGCTGGCAAAGCTTGGGTATAGTAGGTTACATTTTAAATTGGTGCTTCTGGGAAGCTGGATGGGCTTGGGTGGAGCCAGTTAGATCTCATATTAGTGTATATATAAACAGGTAGCTCTCTGTCGGTCGGACTTTGCATTAAAAGCCATTTTTTATTTTATTACTAACTTTGGTGCCAATAGATGAATCTGACAAAGAATTCCAAAAATGGTTAATCTGATTTGGGTTCAGCATGGCAGGTTTCTTGCAGATTTATCGACAAGGGATTAAAAAAAAGGGTAAAAAAAAGTAACATTTTCCATTTTAATACCCGTTAAGCTTATGCTCCCCAATTCAGAAAAAAAATGACTGAATGGAATTGCACCATAATTAGTATGAAAGTAGAAGTTTACTCAATTCTACTCAAGCACGTGTATTTGCTTGGTTTGGTGAAAATCTGAGCAGTTTTGAGAAATTAGTATTGGGAGAGTGGTTTTTGTACGTCTCAAACTAAGTAAAAGTATCAATCAAGATAGAAATATTCCACAATAATCCACAAATGACCCACAAGCCTAGTTTCTCAGACCATTCACGGACTCAAATAAAACAAAAATTAATCAGGGGAATGTTTTCCCCAATCAGCCATTCTTGGCCTACAAAACTGATCCCTATCTAGTCCTCATGCAGAGTCCCACATTTTCAGTCATTTGCTAACATTTTTCGCTTCACTTCTGATATAGGTAAGTATTTAGGTCCTGAATAGGTTGCCAGGAGGACCGCCGATGAGAGGCCATCGGTGGCGGTGTGCCCGGCAGACAGGCCATAGGTCTATTGCCAGCATCCCAATGCAGACGGTCAGAATACAGAGGTTAGGGGGAAAGACTGCTGCCTAGGACAGGATCTACGATCTCTTCAGGGAGGCATTCAGATTCATATCCCTTGAATGGCAGTGGTGCCACTGTCGGGATTACAATGTCAATTTCCAACAGCCTTTTCATGGCAGTCCCCCTGCTATGAAAAGGCTGTCAAAAAGAGATTTAGATGCCCCAAACAGGACCCCCATTCAAAGTGGGCCACTGCAAACTGGCCGCCCATGCATATCCATGCACCCTGTGCCATGCATCACAGGATGCATGGCACATGGTGCATGGAAGTGCACAAAGTGCTCTCTAATACTGTGGCTTGGGCTGCAGCCCTTTTCCTGGCACGCAGAACAAGCCGTAGTGTTAGAAAGCACTTTTCTGACTCCCACCATGGTGGGCAAATCATAATTGGGCAGTCGTCTGCCACCTGCCTGTCAGGTGATCCCTGTACCCCTGAGCTGGTGGGCAGAGGTCAGACCACCCAGCATCGCAATGACGCCCTAGGTTTGGTATTTTCCCATAATTATTACCATATTAGTAAAGTGGAAATAAGTAGGGAAAAATATTTATACATTTCTCTATATTTTGAGTACTGCAGCATTACCGTTCTAACCCAAAAGAAGAAATTGTAAAAAAAAGGTTTAAATGTGCTAAAGTCCTGTTTCTATTTTTAACATATTTAAATAAGCACAAAAAATGTACAGAGTAGCGCATTAATCACTACAAAATACTGCAAAACAGTTCACCCTAGACTGCTATAAAAAATATACAAAAATGTGCAACTAAGACCTTTAACCTCTTACCAGTTAATGAGTGGTAGTAGGTTGTCAATGACAATATAACCTAATACTTACCTGTATGTAATACTCAAACCCAGAACACAACGAAATGGAGACTGCAGAACACAGCAAAAGTGTGATATAAACTACATGGCTGCTTTTAACCTTTAATAAATACAGCCATTAGCCAATCACAAACTCACTTCTTAACTAAATGTCTTGTGGTATATCATGAACCTAATTCACTAATGGCATTCCGCTGTGTGCCGCTCGACTGTACTCCATTTGACTGTACATTATTCCACTTTAAGTTATTAGACTTTATGCCTCTAAAGTCTACCTCACTTCATTCTACGCAGGTCACTCTAGTGCACTGGACACCACTCCACTGTTTACCACTCCACTGCACTACTCTCCAGTCTACGCTATTCAAATTTAAGACACTCCACTCTAACACACTCCACCGTATGCCACTGCACTGTATGTTATTCCAGTATATGATATTCCAATGTATACCACTACACTGCACAACTCTGCAGTCCATGCCAATTCACTGTGCACCACTACAGTCAACCATAATTCACTATAGAATTTTTCACTGTACGTAACGCCACTCTACGCTATTCCACTATACGCCCCTCCAGTCTACAAGCCTCCATTATACTCAACACCAGTATACGCCACTGCAATCTACCACAATCCAGGGTATGCTATTACACTTTATAACACTACATTTTACCCCACTCCACTGTACGTGACTACACTCTACGCTTCTACAGTTAACCCTATGACACTGTACCCTAAGCTACCTCACTATATACCACTCCACTGTATATCTCAATACTTAATACCACTAATCTCAATGTTATTCCACTCAAGACTACTCAACTCCATGCTACTCTACTATATGGCACTCCACTCTATGGTACCCCTATGTACGCCACTGCACTAAACCCTATTATAATCTACTACTCTCCAGTGTACGCTATTCTGCTGTGCACCTCTCCAGTGTATGTCACTCCAATATTCACCACTCCACTCCTCTCAACACAAGCACACAGTATACTACTCAACTGTACAAAGCTACACTGTATGCCATTACACTCTACCCCACTCTTACTTACGCCACTCCACTTTACCACACTGCACTTGACCCCACTGCACTGTACACTATTTTAGTATAATACTTTCCAATGTATGCTCCTACACTGAACAACACTGAAGTGTATGCCACTTCACTGTGCACCACTACACTGTACACAAATACACTCCACAATATTCATAAGACGTAACTCTACTGTACCATGCTTCACCCTATGCTATCCCACTGTATACCACTACACTGTACACCACTACAGTCTATGCCACTCTACTATACTCTCTTCTTGTGCATGTCACTCAACTGCCTGGCACTCCACTGTAGGCCACTCTACTCTATCTGATGACTACGCTAGCCCACTATATGCCCCTCAGATGTACACCACTCCGCTGGATGCCATTTCAGTGTACACCATTCTAGTGTACCTCATTCCACTATACTCCACTCCACTGTACCACAGTTCCCTTTCAGAACATTATCCTTCACAATATTGTACCACACTCCATTTAATGACACTCCAATCAACAACAATTAACTGTCTGGATATTATTTTTTTTTAGTTAAAATCATAAAAATCATTGAAATTCAAAGAAAAAAAACAAAGGTAAATTCTAGTTAGGAAAATAATATTTATTTTTGGTATACATACCCAATTTAAACTACATAAACATTTGAAATGGAAGTCGATTCAGTCAGTCGAATAACTTTATTTGATTCAAAAGAATCATAAAAGTTCCCAGAAAAAAACACATACATTCAAGAATAAAAGTTTCTACACCAAAATTTTGGAATATACAGGAAAAAGACAGATTACGGCCTGATCACATGACCACTGTAAATTACTTTTACATTGCATAACGTTTGCTTATTATAAAAATAATTTTGATAAAACTATACACAGAGCTGAAGAGAGAAACAGTTGATAATGACCATAAATAATTAAAACCCTCCTTATAGGGGCAGGGATGAATTGTATTTAAAATCGGTTTAAGGAAATGCACCCTAGGGTCTTTGTATTATGTGCAAAATAGCATAATGTGCATTGTACTTTGTTGAGCTAAGTTATTACACAGACAGGAGGGTAGATTATCACACCACCCGGCCTGTTTTGGAAAAGCTACAAGAAAGTGCAAGGTGCCTAAGCGAAATCTGGTCATTATAAAATGTGAATCCACTTCCCAGGTAAAAGACAAACAAAATGATTGCCGATTTGGAGGAAAAAAAGTCCAATCTTTCAGTAGCCAGGTGTGATATTGTCAAATCAGATCGATATGCATCTTTTATAACTATTTTCATATTAGATCGTATGGTCTCTGGCTTGTCAATAAAGTTTTCTAGTCCTATCTTGCAAAAGCTTTGTTTGACATAGCCGAACAACGGGACAGCCATTGCATTATCTAGATTCATAAAATCTCTTAAAATGCACCATGAGAAGGAGAGTTCTTCTGTAATCCAGATTTTCCCCCATAGGAACAGGGGGGCCATATGTATGCTGTCTACAATATAGTCAATGCCCACCTCATAATGGCAAAATGATGTTGGCCAGCTATTAGGGATAAATAAAAGTCTCTTTAAAAATGTATTCTCTAATGTTTGAGTTTGTAGGCTCTTATGGTATCCCCATACTCCAGCGTTATAAGTGGCCCGACAGACGTTTGGATTTATACAAAGTTATCAACTATAGGCTTATGGCCAAGTTTGGCAGCAAAACGAAACAACCCCTCAATGGCTCTGCTCGTCTGTTGTACCCTGGATACTATAAGTTGGTCCCAATTTAAGTTCAAGTTAAAATATTACCCAAATAGGAAAATAAAATCACTTTGTCAATAACCTTTCCTTTAACTGTAAATTTTCGAGTTTTTCGTTAATTTTGGCCCACAGAGCATAATAAAAGATTTCTTAAAATTCACCTTCCAATCTAATGACAAGATATACTCAGTGAAAGCGTCCAGGCACCCCGAAAGGCCATTGGATGTCAGAGCTAACAGAACTGTGTTGTCAGCATAAGACAGCAGAGGTACCTGTTTCCCTTCTATTTTTGGAAAATCCAAACGTTGATTTAGCAGAAACTGTTCAAGGCCATTAGTGTATACCAGAATCAGAATAGGAGCCAATATGCAGCCTTGTCTTACTCCCTCTGTTGATGCGATGGTCTTGGTCTTTTCTCCCGCCGGCATGTAACGGATAACTTCAGAGGTGGAGGCATGTAGTCTACGAAGGAGGGTGACGACTGGTTCCTCAAAGCCTAGATCTTCCATTAATGACCACAGCTTCTCCAGGCACACTGTGTCGAATGCGCTGGATAAGTCCATGAAGGCCAAGTGGATTGATGCCCCCTGGCCTTCATGTGCTTACCCATGATCATGGACATATTTAGACACTGCTCAGTTGTTCCCATTCCCTTCCTAAACCTGTATTGGGTATATGATATTATGGAAGTCTACTCTTGATTATGATTCATGCACCACTTATTCACTTATTATAATTCATACTTATACTGCACATTTATACTTATGCACTCCCTACAAATTAATATAACTTGCACACTATGGGCCCCATTAGGATGACGGGCGGACATTGTCCGCCCGCCACCCTATCGGAGAACAGGACCGCCCGCCATAAGGGCGGGGGTCCCGTGGGGGCAATTAGGATGTGCCCGCCACAGTGGCGGGCACATCCTGTAGTTTTAGCATTGTGGCGGGCGGTGCACTCTGCACCGCCCGCCACAATGCTAAAAATGCTTTTTCACATTTGCATATGCAAAGCGGCAGGCACTGCGCGGTGCCTGCCGCTTTGCATATGCAAATGTGGGGGGGTACCATATGTACCCCCCCTGTGCTCCCCCACCTCTGCCTACACCAGGGGGGCCCGCAGGGGGGCCCCTGCAGCAAACACCGCCTGCCTTTCTGTGGCGGCATTGCCGCAGCGTAAAGGCACCTATAGCTGTGCATCGTAATATGGCTGGTGGTGTCCATTGGACATCGCCACCATATTATTCCCTTTCCGCCGTGGTCGCAAAGCGACCCGGCGGAAAACAGGCGGGCAGTGTTTTTCACCGCCTCCATCCCTTCCGCCATCCTAATATGGTGGGGGCATTTGTGCTTGAGATGTCGGGCGGATTGCCTCCGCCAGGCCGGCAGTGGCCACCGCCAGCCTGGCGGAGGCAATCCGCCCGACATCATAATGGACCCCATAGTATCCAGTTTTGTCACCTCACTCACTAGACTAGATTAACCATAACTCGCCCCTTCTCCATTCACTAGCTATAGCCTTGCATATTACATAATTTATAGTATATGAAATCATTGCATTAACAATTCTTATGACATCTGAAATTACATGATTTTCCAGAACACGGTGCATGGTACAGTTATGTGTTATAGTTAATCTATTGTGGGCAGAGAAGTGACAAGACTGTTTACAAAGTTTTGCGAGTAATATTATTTTGAAGGCATGGCTAATAATTTTGGCAAATCTTCCCAAAGCTTTCCCAAAAAGTGCTACTTTTTGACTAGTTTGCGCATTGAAAGTTTCTGAGTTATCTGTCAAGTGGGGGACGTGAAGGAGAGGGGTCACAAAATGGGTTTTTCCTGTTCATTTTTTCATAGAAACAGCTAAAGCCCAAATAACTGAACAGATTTACACCAAATATGGCACAAAGCTAAATCTTTGTCTAGTAAGAGTGCATTTTGTGATTTGTTGTAAATCTGTTCAGTAACTTTTGAGCAATTAATACTGAAAACTCTGTATATTTCATGCCACAGGGAATCAGCTGGGCTGACAGATCTCATGCTGATATCTGATTGGCTGCCACTGGGAAACATCTATTACAATGCAGGCATTACAACATAGTGCCTTTACAATGCAGTCAGTACCACGACCACAAGCTCCATTGCAACGCAAGTAATTAAAATGACTTGCTTAAGAGAATGCAGTGTTGGACTGGTGTTGCATTTTAAGTGCAACACCTTCCCTACTGATACACAGACAGGAGTTGAAATACTAATTTAAACTATTCCAAAGTCCACTACTTCACCAAAGCAAGTCGATGACTTGTGTTGTAAAGGGACTTGTGTTGTAAAGGAACTTGTGATAATGAGACAGTCATGGTATTGACTACTCTGTTAAGACACACGTTGTTTTGGCATGCGTGGTAACAGATGCTATTCCTGCCACCAGGTCACCTGGAATGTATCAGGAGACACCTTATAACTCATGACTCAGTTCCCAGTTCTAACAAAAACGTGCCTGGGGCTC
The DNA here is from genome assembly GCF_964263255.1 of Lissotriton vulgaris. Classification (NCBI taxonomy): domain Eukaryota; kingdom Metazoa; phylum Chordata; class Amphibia; order Caudata; family Salamandridae; genus Lissotriton; species Lissotriton vulgaris. The sequence goes on along the minus strand of NC_141691.1, from coordinate 644,803,522 downwards.
AAAATGTTTATTTTTTTCATTTTGCCACAAATTTGCTGAGGATCTGCAAATCACCAGCAAAAGCTCCCACACCTTTCTCAAAAATTCTTCAGGGGTGGGATAGGGCCCTGGTGGTGCCACATATATTATAGTTAAGGGGAGAGAGCATGTGCTCCTCCTCCCTAATCCTTTAAGAGGCCCCAGGCCCCCCATTCTCAGTGTTATTAAAGGAAAATGGGCATGTGCATCCCTGAACCCAAAAAGGCCCAGTAGACTCCACCCCATGGGACTGTATAACAAATTAGGGGGAGGAGGGTATGCAGCCCCCTCCCTCAGTCTAAAAAAACCCTGGGGACCCCATTCCCTAAAGCCATATACTATGAATTAAGAAGGGGGAACATGTGGCCCCCCTAACCATACAATGGCCCTGGGGACCGCATACCGGGGCCTCACCCAGCTGCGTGTTCCAGGGTCCCCAACCCCGGGACACCTTCTTTCCCTGCCTGTGGGCGCAGGCAGTGAAAAGTAATGTTCTCCCACTGGGTAGGAGCATAAAGCTGCTACCCCCCTGGAGGGTGAAAAAGATTGGGATGCTGTGTTGCTTGTTGCAGCACTGACTTACAACATGTCTGGCAGTATGTTTGTAGAGGTTTGCTAGTGGTGTGTTTGTGTGCAATTTGATTGATGACTGGGTGAGAAGTGGTGCGATTGGCGATTCATTCCTTTATTGTTGAAATATGATGGTCCCTTGAATGCAGCTGTATGTCGATGTGAGTGTTATACTGTGTCAGATTTGGCTCATGGCTGGAGGAATGCATGGCATTGTGTGTGGCATATGAAAGACATATAAATGGCATGTAAAGTGGGTGGTGTGGTGATACAACTTTACAGTTTACCTCTACTAGTCATTGTTTCAATATTTTGATACTGCTATTACTATTTGCTCTTTGAACTCATGCTTCTGGAGATGATAAGGCTAACTGGTGTAAATTTGTACTTTATTATTGGACAGATTCCTAAGAGAAAATGACCACTCCTCATATATTTTAACACCCAGAGACTTCCTTGGTAGTGTCACTTCTATTGATCCTGCTCCATTATTAACAATGCCCTACAAACGTTAAACTGTGCCTAAAAAGCTAAGATAATAGATTTTTCTCACATTTCAGTGAAGGGAAGTTTGAGTGTTTGTGGGTAGCCACAAAAGTCCTACGACCCATTTTCCCACAATTCTCATTGGGAAAAGGCTATCCCACTTGTGTGACTCCTAGTGTCCGTGATACAAATGATCCCAATCTGCAATGTGGATATAATAGCTATGGAGGTAGCTGTGATTTTAAGAACTTGCAAACCTCAAACCTGGACTAACGACATACATTTTTCTTACATTTATGTGAAAAAAGTTCCATAATCTAATCAAATTTTCTACCACCCAGCATTTCCATGAGACTCAAAATAAAAATGGTACACCACTTTTATTAATGGACATAGCACCTGCAATAGGAAAGGATTTAAAATGCAACATGGATAATTTGAATTCCCACTCAAAACAGATAGTTTTTTGCAATGCAGGTAGCTAAGGATTTTGGGCCTAGTTTCGGTTGCCACCTACATAAACCTACCAAGTCCAGACTTTTCTGAATTCAAGACAGCCAGGAGAGTTCAGGGTGGTGTGACTTCCATGGATATCTCAACAATGTCTTACCTAGATGACCTAGCATACCTCATAATTTGGCCACAAACACACATTCTGTTACATTTCTGTGAGAGAAAGCTCTAGAATCTGCAGGAATTCAAGGTTTTCCCTAGACCCAATGTTCCCACACATTTTTACCCTTCTTGTGAAACTCATCGTAGCCCTTGTGAAACAGAATATCCTAAAACGCAAGGGGGAGATATCAGCGATAGCAGGGGCTGTGGTATTTGGGCCCAAACTCAGTCACCACCCACAGAAACCAACCAACCGCATTTTCAAAACTAGACACAGTGGATTCCAGGATGGTGTGCTTTCATGGATCCCTCAATGTTTTGTTACCCAATATGACCTGCAAACCTCAAACCTTTGATAAAATCCCACATTTTCGTATATTTATGTGATAGAAATTACTGGATTCTGCAGGGATCCACAAAATGTCTACCACCCTACATTACCTCACCTCTTCTGATAAAAATACTACCTCACTTGTGTGGCTGGGGCCTGCAACAGACACAGATCAAACTAGGGTCAATGGGAGTATGTGCTAGAAAATACATTTGATTTTTAATGTGTTTCAAGAGATAACTTTGGTCCTCTGTCCTGTACTTGATCCATCACCATACTGAAACAAATGTTTCTTCCTTAACCTAGTGGACTTTAAGCATCAACCTAAACAAGTAAGCCTGCTGCAAATGCATTTCTACCTCCTGTTGTCCTACATATTGCTTAAACTTTGAGAATTGTGAGAATTTGGAATTTTTTTGAAATATACATTGCTAAAACTTTAACCCCTTCAGCGTGGCGTGAATTTTCGCGCTGTGCTGAAGGTTCTAATGAGACTATCGGCTCATGACGGAACCGTCCCGTCATGAGCATGGAAGGGGTTAACAGGTTTGCCACTGCTTAGGATCAGTAGACAGATGCAAACAATGATAGAGCATACTGCAGAGACTGTGGAGTCTAGCTTTAAGCACTGGAAAAAACAGCAGGTTTTCAAAACTGTATAGACTACTAGCGTACTCTTGAGAGCAGGTGTCCCACTGGAGAAATTCAATACCACACACTTGTTTTCAACAGGTTAAGGGGTGTCTGGATGCTAGGAAAAATATGGTAATTATTTGGGTTTGGTCTGAGTGGATCTGAACACTGGTCAGAAATTCCTACATGAAATTGGCACAAAACAAATTCTCAGTTAACCAATACATACTGGGTAATGATTTGCAGAACATTTTTGGCAACTAAGGGCTGTTCTACACTAAGTGCCCCAGAGGAGCATTGTATATTTCCGCCCACATTGCGTGCCCCAGGGACACTTTGAGATTACAGAAAGGGCTGCAGATGCCTGTGTGGCCCATTCAGTAATAGTGATAGTGCTGGTTCACATGTAGTGCCTGCGCTATAGAGAGAGGAAGTTCCCTCAATACATGGGAACATGGCCCCATGCAAATAGGTACTCACTGTGATCCTGCACCCGCACCATATTACCGATCTGGATGTAGAGGCAAAAATGCACTTAGGAGGCACACTAGCAGTGCACAATAAGAAGGTAGAGCACTATGAGCATGTGCCCTCCGGGCATCCCTCTCAATGGATAAAAGGGAGTCATGTAGCCTCCCAGACATCTATCACCCTTCAGGCGGGTACAGTCACTCACTGCACCTGACTTCAAGGGAAACTCTAAACCCTCTTGAATCCGCTGCCCTAGGTGAAGTGCGAGTTTGTGGCTGCCCTGAGGGCAGTACATTCTTCATAATAAGGTGCATTTTTACTGTTTACACCCAGACGACAATTTTAAAGCTGCACCATGGCGCAAACAGGGAAAGTGCGTCCTTTCAGTAATATGGACCCGGATTGTAATCTGTGCCCAAAGGATTAAATTAAATCCCGTGAGGCTCCATCATGGAATGGGGAGTTCTGCATGTTATTCTTGAATTCTGGACTTGACATACTAATGACTAATAGCAAACCTCAGTGGAAAATTTCACATTGACAGCTTTGCAAACAGGGATTCAATTGGTGATGCAGCCTATGTGCAAATTGTCAGTTTGCAAAGAAAAATTCACAAAACGCCCTGCCAAACAAATATTAATTAGATATGTCACTATTTTCGCCCCTGTGTTAAAGGTTTTTCTGACTCTCCAAATATGGTATGTACATTTCAAAAAAGGTTTTATGAGGTCACAACCCCTGTGAGTTTGAAATCGCTGGCTATGTGACTGCAAAATTCTTTCCTAATGTGGGCCCACAGTGGCATTTGAACTGGTGAATTCCACCAGATTTGATCTACTGGATCTAGGAATTCGTCACCACTCCTGCAATTTGTAATTTTGCATGTAGTAAAACAGGATGAATATTGCTGCAGCATTTAATGTGGGCCTTTCAGTAACAAAACCGATGAAGAAGAGTTCATGCATTCTGGGAAATCTGCAGTAGTAGGCGTTTCTCACAGGTGTAGTCTTGGAAACCACCAAGGGTCAGATGCATCAAAGGGTTTTGTCCATTCTGTGTCTATGGGAAAATGTGTTCATGCATATGGCCCCAAGTTCCTTTCCCTAATGTCCAACACTCTGCAAATCGTAGCTAAAGGCCTGTGATGTTGCGGGTTAGAAACACAACATTTCTGTCACTTGACTCCTGCAAATCTGTATTTAACTGTCACTCTTTTTATTACTGACCCCCTCATTGGATTTCACTGTCAGATAATTGTATTCGTTTGAGCGATATGTTCATAACAGCTTCTGTTATTAATCATAGTAGATGATGGAGTTGTTGGCAAAAAAAAAGGAATGACGCTTATTACTGGAATTCTTTCAGCCTGGACACCATAGTGTAGTCAATTTAGGAGCTTACAATTAATGTGTAGCGCAATTATATTGACATAGTAGGAAGGGCTCCTTAGTTATTGTTGAACTAACCTAACAAAGTAAATAATGATTTAGAAGGATTAGCTCTTGTAAACACTAACACAAAGATCTATAAGAAGAAGACAGATTTGTTTTAATCTTCAAGACATATCTAAAGTTGCCCTTCAGAGACTATTCATTATACTTTTGCTGACATTTATTCTTTTTGTTACAGCATTAAGAATTTTGTCTCTCCCAAAAATAGTTTGTCGTAAAACGTTTTTGTTTGGAAATACTATTTAATTTGGTAACAGGAGACACCATTTCATTCTGAAATAAAAAAAATGCAAGTAGTACGATGTGCGTGTTAAATGGCTGTTAATATTATGTTGTCGTCTCTCTATCGAGTCCGTGATGTAAATGCATAACCAATATTGTTTCCAATTCTAATTTGTAATTTTTCTCCATTTCATAGAAAATAATTATATCTGTAAAAATTCATTGAAAAATACTGACCCACTCTTAGCAAAACTGAAATCACCAAATATAGGGCCTAATGTACAAATAGATGTTGCAGTAACAGAGCCTACAATTGCAAATTCACAGGGTATGCACTGGTAAAATACATTTTAGTTTTTATAAAAGCACTTTTTACAAATCAAGAAAGTCTTTCAGATTCATAAAAGTGCTTTTGCAACCCTGTCCGAATCAGAGGACTCTGTGAATGAGCAGCCGCGGCCCAAGCAGGTAAGGGCAGTGGGCAGGGTTGGGGGGGAATCAACTGACGACCACAAGGGGAAATTAAATAAATAATTAATTTTCCCTCGCCGACTATCAAAGTCCACCCCCACCCGGCCCCACCACTCTTTCCTGCATGGGCTGCGTCTGTGAAAGAGGCATCTCTTTCCTATTTGCAATTCTGAGCGGATTGTTTTGTGTCTGGAAATGTATTCAGAAGCCACTGATCAGATACCGACACATTTAAGAGTATGCATCTGATTTGCAAAGGGAAAGCCTTTCCTGTGGGAAACGTTTTTTGCAACAGATGCAGCACTTTATTTATTTATTTGTTTTGTTTATTTGATTGATTGATTGATACTTTATTCGATATTGTCATATCATAAAAGTACATTAATCCTAAAAAACATTAGCATTAAAATACATTACATTATGCTCATAATAAAAACCCTGTATACATTAAAACACGAAACAGCTCAAAAATACATGACAATATATGTATCAGACACTTAAAATAAGTTATACTTTACAATCATAATCATACGACCTAAGGAGCAATAAGTTTATACATTCTTATACGGGTTAGCCAAGCACTTGAGAGGTACTTTGCCACACCACAAACCATGAAAAGTGGAAGCGTATTGGTTGTAATAATACGTAAAGCAACCCGAAAGTCTCTGGTTCCAAGCTCCCTACAAACCGGTTTAAGCCATCTCTGCCTTGCCCCCTTGTAGCTTTTACAGCCAAACATAAAGTGAGCAAGGGATTCTGTTTTGCACGGACAGCATGGGCATCCACCGTTCAGTGACCTTGAGCTTTCCAACCTTTAGTAAAATGATTCAGAGGCAGGGTTCCATATCTCATCTTTAGGAAAATTACTCTGTCTCTGGGCGTTTTTATCACGTCAAGAAAGGGTTCCAGCCTTCTTGTTGGTTTATGTTCCAGAAATTGCATAGTTAATGTTCCCCTACTTGGTTTCCTCTGTTCAAGGGCCTCCACCCACTCCCAGTAAATTTTCTTTATTACTTGCTTTGGGGGTGGTGCCTGGGAAATCCAGGATTCAGTCAGACCCAGCTTTGTAATCATCTCTTTGAGTTTATTTAGCCAGCGTATTTTACCACCCAAGTTCAATACAATCAGCTCGTCCAGCACTAGAGCATAATGTGCCAGCTCTTAAGACCTCCTTAAGCGAACCCAAAACAACAGTGGGCGCAAGTGGAGTACATCTGAAATTCGACGTTTGCCCATATCCAAATACAATGGTTTCAATGGGGTGGAAACAGGTAAGGCAGGCAGCTCCCTAATAAATTTGTTCTCTGCCTTTACCAATAGCTCAACATTTTCACCTCCCCATAGTTCTGCCCCGTAAGAGGCTGAGTGCATCGCCCTACCTTCATATACAGCTAGACCAGAGCCAATCGGTCTACTTAATGATAACCGCTGGCTCCTTAGTATAGCACCCGACACTCTCCTGAGATTTAAATGCATCTTAGCTATATGAGAATCCCACCTCATTTTGCTGTTTATCCTTATACCCAGGTAGTCAAATTCCTCCACCACCTCAAGAGAACTACCATTGAGGGTGAACTGGGGAATCTTTCAATTTTTTGGGGGAGGTAAAACCATTAACTTAGTTTTGGTTGTATTAATGGTGAGACCACGCTTGAATTTATCCAAAGGTTTTTGCAGTCCCACCGAGGTTTTGGCCAACAGGAGGGTGTCCTCCGCAAACAGGAGAGTTGGTGTTTTTTCTCCTGCCAGGACCGGGGGAATCCGCATTGTCCTCCCTCAACCGCTCCACTACCCCATTAACAAAGAGAGAGAACAGTGTAGGCGCTAAGCATGGGCGAATTTTGCGAATCTGGCATTCGCGAATTTTGCGAATTTGCGAACTCGCAATCCGCAAAATCCGCGAATTCTCGCGAATTCGCAGATTTTTTTTTTGTGTTCGCAAGGATTTCTGCCAGTTTGCGAGGGTTTTGTACCAGTTCGCAATTGTGAACTTACATGTCGGCTCACAACGGTCGCGATTATGTTGTTTCTACGTCTGGTTCATCATCACAGGTTCCCAGCACCCTCTGTTTCACCCCTGCCACCCTCTGTTTCACCCCTGCCACCATCTGTTTCACCCGTGCCACCCTCTGGTACATCAATGCTACCCTCTGGTTCATCATCACTGTAGATTATGGGGGAAAAAGCAAGCGCACCTGCCCTGCTTCAACTGACATGAATTAATTTGGGGTTGATTTATTAATGTGTCACTGTTTTAAAATTCCAGTCTGGCACCTGCTTCCTTATCTGTAATTTGCTTTCTGTTGCAGTGCAATTTTTTTTCCAGGACCTTTGTGGCCTACTTGTAGCTATTCTATGAGCCTGCTGTGAGGGTCAGAGCAGGGTCATACAATAGTTGCAACCAGCAACTGAACTCTGGAGGGGCCCCAGTCAGGAAGCACTACAGGGAATGGTTACTAATGATGAGTTTGAACTTTTGCACCTGCTGAATGCTTTCACTTTTGCAAAACTCGTTTTTCTGCAGAACAGCATTACAGCAACTGTAATGCCCCAAACAAGCTTACTTGTGAAAGTTGATTTCTAATCCAAAAGTGATCCAAAGAAAGTCAAAAGGCCTCAAATCCAAAAAAGTGCAGGCAAATGTCAACCTGAGGAGTTATTCTGATAAAAATCATCATTTTCAGAAGGTCTATGCTGCTCGCTAGTGGATTTCTTGTGCAGAATTGCAATTTTTGTAATTTCGAGAGTGCAAGATTGTTGCTTCCCACCGCACCTACATGTTCGCAATTGCAAACTTACACCGCACGCCGCAAAATTGTATCACCATGAAAAAAAAATCAGCTGCGTGCGAATTTGCGGATTTTCGGTAATTTCGCGAGCGTTCGCGGATTGCGAATTTACCAAAAATCTGCAAAATCCGCCCATGCTTAGTAGGCGCCATTACACAGCCCTGGCGTACCCCCCTATTCACGGCCACCCTCCTCGTTAGCCCCCTTAGTTTCCACATCTAATCCTGGCATAGCTATCCTCGTGGAGCTTGACTATCAGTTCCAGGAGGTATCGTGGGAAGCCCATATCCAGTAACACCCTCCAGAGCTTTTCACGAGGTACCAAATCAAAGGCGCTTTTTAAATCAACAAAAGCCAGGTAGAGTTTTCCCTTTCTAACACTGACGGTTTTCCAGTAAATTGCCCAAAACCTGAAAACCTGGTCCATAGTCCCCACATTTTTGCGAAAACCTGCTTGGAAGTGGGAGAGTATACAACCTTCCTCTACCCATCTGTCTATTCTATTCACAACCACCCGTCCAACTACTTTTTGCATTGCATCGATTAAACTAATCGGTCTATAGTTGGCGGGGTCTTCCTTGTCACCTTTCTTATGGATTGTGACCGCTTCTGCCCCCTTCCAAGAGTCAGGTACGGGATAACCAGCAAGAATTAGATTTATTAGCGGGGCAATAAGATTGGACCACTCTTCTGACCTGGTTTTTGTTCCCCTTTTTAGTGCAGGTGACTTTGTCCTGCTATCATTCCAGTGGGAGGATTAGAACTTTAAGACCTAGCCAATTTACAAGGTGTTTGATATCATTTCCTATTCTTTTCTCTATTCTAGGGCTTATAAGCTTATGTTAAGGGATAGATTCCTTAGTATTAATATTAAATCGTCCTTTTGTAAGGTTTCTAGTATATTTCTAATGGAGTTATGCTTATTTCGGGCCTTGTAGGCCTCAAAAGGGAGAGACTCCATCTTTCTTTCTGCCCCGGCTGCTTGAGATGCTTTTAGGTCAAATGTAATGTTTTAGTTATAAGGTGTTGTTCGCTTGGAGAGAACCAGCTCAGGCTGCCCTTATCGAAGAACTGTATTTTTCTCTGTGTCGCCGGCTGAGAACGTGTCCTTGGCATGGGGTGGTACAGGAATTTGGTGGGTGGCAGGTTACTGGCCGGAAATTTCCATGCATGAACAAGGTTCCATATTAGCGAAAGCACAGAGAGTTCAACAGTCAGTTATTAGACGACAGCTAGTCGTTAGCATTATTGCAGTTAATCAACTAAAGCAGACAGTCGCCATTTTGAAGTCAGAAAAAGACCGAGGGCTGATACTCTCTCAGAAAGATTGAAGTTATTTTAGTTGAAGCAGCTGGCGAGCTTTGATATTAAGATCAGAGCATACAGAGTGAAGAAGTTAGCAGAGCGAACGAATACTAGAGCGGCAGAAACTGATTTATAAGATCGAAGTTGGAATGTGAAGATAGTCCGTTGTCGAGAGGAGTAGTGCAGAACAGCGAGAGTGCAGCAGACGAAATAGAGGATAAGAGGAAGGTTCCAGTGACTTGGAGGGGACCAGAGGAGACAGAGCATAGCGGTGCAGACGTGTATCTGTGACTGCAGGGGTGATCCTAAGATGAGCCAAGGCACAGACGAGAAGGGAACCCAGATGACAACCGAATTCAGACTTCGTTCTCATAAGGTGACGTCGACCTTTTCTTATTAGCGTGCACACATTCTAATTCTTTCTTTTGCTTTTCAGGCTATATGTTATATTGCAGTATTATATTGTTGTTATAGTGTATTATTGTTCAATAAAGGGACCCCAGTTCTTAGTGAACTATTGTGTAACTGTTGTTTTCTTATAATAAAGTTAACCTTTCTTCTAGTCAGATGCTGTTATGTGGACGGATGCGCCTCCCGTCCGGGTAATTGGTAACTGAGCAAGGGAGTGGAGGAGCACTTGAATTAGGAAATAACCTTTGCATATTGTAATTTGGCTATTCTTGTGTGAGAGGAAAATATAACAATTGTATATGAGACATCCCCAGTAGATATTAGATATATAGAGAAACTTCCCAACAGAGAGAGAGAGAGCTGAAGGTATTCATAGGACAGTGATCGTCATTGTGTAGCGGCGTTATTGAGAGCATTGATTGTGATCAATGTGTATACCCACAAGATTGTGGCTTGAGAGAGCACCGGAGGGACCCGGTGTGTTATAAGATCGCCGCTAGGGAAAGTGGCGTTAATGAGAGCATTGACCGTGGTCAATGTGTATACCCACAAGATTGTGGCTTGTGTATGTGTGAAATAGTAAGAGCACTGGGGGGATACAGTGCCTATACCCACAAGATTGTGGCTTGAGCGAGCACTGATTGTGATCAGTGTGTAATGGTAAGTTATCGGAACTGCCCCTTTCACTATGAGTAGGAGGGTAGCATAGACTGGGTCTGAGTTGCCGCAGGACTATAAGGTATGAGTGTGATAGGGAATATGGAATTCCTTAGTAATCAGTGAGTATTCCTAGTAATCTTATAGATTTAGTGGTGTTTTTGATGATATGAGCTTGTATATTGCTAATTCCCCATCCTCAGGTAGGTACCCAGGTGCCTTGGTAAGTAGGTCCTGAGGAGAAGGTGGTTACATTTTGGCTGGGTTGGTGGTGTCTTGGTGAGCTGATTCTATCTGGTCCGAAAATCCGGTCGTTACATCTGGCGTCACAAACCGTTTACGTAAGCCTGTTAGCGCGGTGTTGTTTCTATCTTGTTGGTTTGCACTTGGCGCGTACGGAGTACATTTTGTATATTATTTGTTCATAGTTGTATATATCTTTTTCTTTTGGCACGATGTTTTTGAGAAGGTCAAAATCTACTTTTAAATTGCCTGTTGAAATTCCCGGCTGGGAATCAACGCCTTACGAGGCATTGGCCCGTGAGTGGGCTGATTCTACTGGTTTGAGTGAAAATTGGAGTTCTTGTTTGGAACTGGCGGATCTGACTAATGTGATTGCTTGTCTACAGAAAGCGCCGGTTGTGAAGGGTGAGGAACTTCCTATTTTGGGACGCAGAGGTTGGATTGTTTTATCTGCGTACAGGATTGTACATGAGAAATTTTTGAAATTACAGAAAGAATATGTGGAGATGGAAGAGAAGTTTGTTGAAGTGCAAAATGCTCACACTCTTTTGAGATGTCAGAATAAATTGCTTGCCGACAAACTAGAGACTTATCAGACTATTGCGGAAAGAGCTGCTGTTCGTATTGCTAAATACAAATATAAGAATCGTCGTGGTCGGGTTTCTAAACGGAAAGTGCGTCTGGTCGTGGCGAAAGCCGGACTGGATTGGAATCCTGATGAATGGGATGGTAAAATCTGGGACTCGAATGATTCTGGCTCCTCGGCTGAGGAGTCTGACAGACGCGAGTATTCTCGCACTGGACGTGACTGTAAATCTAATACTTTTGATACATTTGAAAGTTCCGCCGACCATGGTCGGTATTCTAAATCTGATGACGTTTCTCAATCTAAATGTCCCTTTAATTCTATCGATCGAGCTTCTTCTGATGCTCGTACTGAAATTTCTGCGCATCCAGTTTTTCGACGTAAATTGCAGCAGGCCCCTGGTAATCCAAATGGTATTCCTTTGGATAGTTTGGAAGATTTTACGCAACAGGAAGTTAGTGACATTTTACAGCGGTTTCGGCAACGGCCCGTCGATGCCTTGCTTACATGGATGGTGCGTCTCTATGAACTGGGTGCTGCGGGCATCATGTTAGATGAGGGTGATGCTTTGAAATTTTGTTCTTTGAGTTCTGATTCTACTGTTCAGGATCATTTCCGGAATTATAATGCTGCTGATCAAATTAGTTTGCTGCAATTAGCAACCGACGGTTGTAATCACAAATACCCTACTGAATCTGATTGGCCTCTGAATGACAAGCCATGGTATACTTTACGCGATGCGGCACAAAGACTGAAAGAGGAGGTGATGAAAACCGCAATTTTTTTGAGTACATCTGACAGATTGTTGGATGGTTTGTTGACATCTTTTGTGCAGAACAGTATTATCCCTTCTTTCCCTGTTGCATATAAACAGGTTATGATGACTTTGTTGATCAATCAGACTGGCAATGCGTTGTCTTTGGTGCTCGAATCTGTACGACAACTTGGTGAATTGGGCGAATAGCTTAAACCTGAAAGACAATCCAGGCCTGAGGGTCGTACTGCTGGAGATTATACGTTTTCTAGACGTGACATGTTTCTTGCTTTGCTAGCTGATGGTGACGGTGAGGGTTCGCCTGCTTCAGATTTTCTCTAGCCCCAGTCAATCTCTGGAAGTTGGAGCAAAGGAAATTTTAGCCGGACGAACCAGGTTGGTTGGCCGTCTCACGTTTGAAGGCAGGAGGCCTGGCTGGCCAGGTTGAGTCGGTTCCTCTATGGAGCTTTCTTTCAAAGTTGGTCCAAAGTGCTCCAAACTTCTTGAACTTCTTCCTGAAGTCCCTCAAGGGGTCACACAGTGTCTCAAACTCACTCCAAGGATCTGGAAGCTCCAAGACGGTCCTTGAAAGTTGAGGACTTCAGTTCCCACAATCCACTGGTATAAAAACCCTTACAAATCCACTGATGATTCTCCAAGGTATAGATTTAGTTGGTAATGGTCCAGATGAGCATTAACCTGTAGCTTTCAGGGAGTCCACTCTTTAGTTCTTTTTTAGCAAGATAATCCACAGGACCATAGTTTCAGGTGGTGCAGTCTTCAGAGGTCAGGCCTTAGAAATATTTTCAAAAACCGCAGTTGATGGACAGAATGCAGAACAATGTCATACATTCACCCCTGTACAGAGATCTGGGCCTAAATCCATAATTTTTTTGCACTCCACACCACCCCAGTTCAGACATAGCCATATGCAAATCAGTCTGACCCTGTACCTCATGGGAACAGTCCAGCCCGAACTGCCAAGCCATGCCTTCCCTGGACCGGAAACAAGCTTCCAAGGACCGGTTTCTGGCATTTCAGCCATCTTCAACCCGGCTTGCTTGAATCCAGTGGTGTGGAGAGCATGGGACTCACGTCTGAGCATACCCATCCCACTCGGGGTGACAAATGCAAAAAACCCAGTTGATGGACAGAATGCAGAACAATGTCATACATTCACCCCAGTACAGAGATCTGGGCCTAAATCCATCGTTTTGTTGCACTCCACACCACCCCAGTTCAGACATGGCCATATGCAAATCAGTCTGACATTGTGCCTCATGGGAACAGTCCAGCCCGAACTGCCAAGCCATGCCTTCCCTGGACCGGAAACAATCTTCAGAGGACCGGTTTCTGGTCAAACTCACTCCAAGAATCTGGAAGCTCCAAGACGGTCCTTGAAAGTTGAGGACTTCAGTTCCCACAATCCACTGGTACAAAAACCCTTACAAATCCACTGATGATTCTCCAAGGTATAGATTTAGTTGGTAATGGTTCAGATGAACTCTTTTAACCTGTAGTTTTCAGGGAGTCCACTCTTTAGTTCTTTTTTAGCAAGATAATCCACAGCACCATAGTTTCAGGTGGTGCAGTCTTCAGAGGTCAGGCCTTGGAAATATTTTCACAGCAAAACTGCTAAATAGTGCACTTCTTGCTTCAGTAAGTTTCAAGCAGTAGATCTGGAGGGCTCTGCCACTCTCAGATACTTATTCCTAGTTCTCAGGGTCAAGCAGGAGGTCACTTATGTTTAATGGGGGCAGGGTAACTCCTCCAATATATGATCACGTCCTGTAGAGTGTGGCATTATTTTGTCCCAAAGAGCATAAAATCGTCCAAATCCTTAATGGCTGATTTTCCAGCAAGGAGGTAAGAGCTGGCTAAACACACCCCTCGGATGGCTAATTTACTTAGACTCTCCCCCTTGCATCTGCTCATACCTTCCTTAATCCTACCATCTGCCTAAGGTGGGAATTTCAGTGCTATAAATGACACTGGTCTCTACTCTCCTCTTTGAAGAACATAGTTTACGACCCTTTCCCCTGGCCTGGCATTCCTATGGAACAGCACACTGTCCTGCCAGCAGAGCTGGTTAACCCCAGTGGCTATTTATCACCTCTTCAAGGCAACCTGGCTAATCCACTTAACTCTGACCAATCAATCAGGGCTGACCACTAGAAGGCTGAATTTGAACTAACAAACAAGAAATCCTTATAACTTCTTGTATGTACACTTTAGGAGAAATTCAACAATACGATATTGTTGGATTTCTTAATACCATTCTGCAAAGTCTTTGACTGGCATTTCTATCCCTCTCCTATCAAGAGTTATTAATCAATAAATTCCTACCATGTTAACCTATGTAACAGGGGATTTGCAATGTGAAAAATTACTTGGGCCATTTTTCCAGCACCAGGACTTACAAAAACATATTTTATAAGTGCTTGCCTTATATCTACAGGAACCCCTCTTCATGTGCAACTAGGGGAGACTTTAAGGGTTCTGAATCTGTATGTAAATATATTGCAGATTCTCCCTCCACAGTGCTCCTAGCATCAAGGTCGAATTTGAGCAGCACTGTACCACAATGTGGGGAGTGAAATGTGAAATTTCACTTTTCCCAGGCATATAAAAACTCATGTTATAAGGGTGTACCTTGTAATTATCTGACCACCCACCCCTGGGATACCCAGGGGATACCCTGGGCGTCTCTAATATGCCAAAACATTGTAGGTTATCTATTTCTAAGTGCCCCAAACACCAAAGTCGAGTTTGGGCATAATTTACTTTTTAAAAGCAGTCCTGGCACCCAGGGCTGCTTTTAAACTGTCCTTGGGCTTCAGCAGTGCACACATGCAAGTGCAAAAATAGCTGCTGGCCTCTAAACTGCCATGCCCTAGGGTACTAGGGACTTCTAGGTAGTTTCAAACCCCCTGCCCTATTATATATAGGGGCCTATAGGGGAGGTCATGCCAATCACAGGGGCACCCCATCATATCATTGTGTACCCTAGTGTATGTAGGGGTTTTAACTGTATTCTAATGTGTCTCTTTCAGCATAGCACTGGCTCTGGTTAGGCAGAACCCAGGGTCAGTCAGAGTCAGTTACCACCAGTATCAGTCAGCGAAAAGTTGGTGGGTGCCCAGGGCACAGGATGACTTTACAACAGTACTGAAGTGTTGGGTCTGAGAAACCACTACCTGGTGCCAGCATTGGAGTTGGAGACGTTTTTTGAGAGTTACACCCCAAGAGGTGTTTGGAATGTGTTGCCTACCTGCCCTAGCTTGTCTGGGGCATAACAGGCTAGTGTGAAACTCCATGACAGTGTTCTGTGACACAGTATTGTGATTTGGAAATGTGGTACATGACTTCTCCACCCTCACTATCAAATCAGAGATCTCCGATCCTGCCTATACCTATTCCCCTTTTTCTTCCGACTGTCTGGGAGCAATGACAAAAGACCAACTGCCAGCCATAACTAATCAATTGACCCAGTATACAGGCACCAAATGATTGGGACAAGAAAAGTGAAATTAACAAAAGTGGCATTTTCAGATTTTTGACTTAAAATCTGACTATACCATTAAAGAGGGTTTTAAATTGCAATTCTTTAGACTCCTGTGCTCGATATCCCTACCAGGTCCCAGTTGAAAGCTATCACTTAATAAATGTAATAAGGTAACCCCATTTTCTTCTATGAGAGAGTTCGATCTTGCAATATTGAAAAATGAATTAAAGAGTTTTTAAATACCAGTACATAAAAAAAGTTAAAAGGACATGTCCAACTTTTTAAAATCACTATCCCCTGCTCTATGAGCTGTTTAGGGCTTACCCTAGGAAGGTTTAGGTGTTGTAAAAGGTTAAGTTTGCTATTCCAAAATGGCAGTTTGAAACTGCACACACAGGCTGCAATGGCAAAACATGAGCTTTATTTTAAAAGGCTGCTTTTGTGGGTGGCACAATAAATGCTGCAGGCCACCTAGTAGCATTTAATTGACAGGCACAGGGAAAATGTACTGCCTCTTTACTAGGAACTTACAAGTAAATTAAATATAGCAATTGGGTGGAAGCCAGTGTTACCAAGTTTTAGGGAGAGAGAACATGCACGTAGCACTGTTTAGCAGTGCTAAAGTGTGCAAAGTTCTAAGGCCAGACAAAATGAAGCCAGGAAACAAAAGGAGGGTTGAAGGGAAAAAGCTGGAGGTGAACAAAGCCAAGGATGTCAGATCCAACAGGACTTCAAAGGGTCCACTCATTTATCTCAGAATCCACATCCAGGTGTCACTGTGATCACCCGATGATGCCCACAGCTGCATAGGTATTGGCCAGAAGGCTCGAGGAGCAGAGACAGGGAGCGGCTCACATTTCTTTCTTTTGTAAAATCTTTAAACCACTACACGAATAATTATCTTTGTTGGCATGTTATTCCTGCCGAGGTCATGCTAGTGCCATTTACAGTTCGTGTAAAGGCTGTAACTGTGCCTTATACTCAAGTTTCTTTTTCTTAGAAATGCTTGAGTCACTGTCAATTTTGCTAAATCTTTTTATACAGCTAAATGGGTGTACCACTCTTCATGATAATCCTGATCAAATGATTGCATTGCAATAACAATGTCATATTTTGTTTGTTCTGATGGTAATCTTTCTCATAGACACTTATGGAGTTGTTGCTGCACTTTTTGTTATATATTGTTTTAGTATACTCTCTGGTTTCATTTCATGGGTTGCCAAGTAGGGCATTATATAAACAGATGCCTTTCTATTACTGATCAGGTTCTTTATTCTTTAAAATAAAATAGATGCACAATTTAGCAGGCATTGCACTTCATAGACTTATGATATTTACTTCAGTTGTATATTGGATTAGTTAACGTATCACATGTGAATTATATTTTATATATATATATATTCACTGAAAAAACCATAGGTTTTACACACGTTATAGTTAGGAAGTAGCATTTATAAAACTTATGAAATTCACTGAGAAAACCATAGGTTTGACACATGTTATAGTTAGCTGGACATTTCACTCATATAAAACCATTAAAATTCCCCCGTTATAGTTACTTCAGCTAACTATAACTCGCGCGCCCGCAATGCACTGCTGATGACGTCACATATTACATCACTCATGCTTTGAACATTTTAGTTTCTATTTTTGAATGTGTGTATCAAAGGTTATATTATGGTGAGAGGAGGTCTGCCACTCTTTCACAAGGATGATGTCATCAGTGATGTCATCAGTGATGTCATTTGAGATATCATCAGTGATGTCATGAGGGATGTCACTGACCATGTCATGAATGATGTAATATGTGACGTCATCAGCAGTGCATTGCGGGCGCATGAGTTATAGTTAGTGATAAATATCACTGACAAGCAAAGTGGGGCCCAAGATGGTCGCTATCTCCTACTATATATCGCTAACTGATGTTTGCAACAGCTAGGTAATAGCGACATCATTTTATCTCTGTCAAACCTATCGTTTTTTCAGTGAATTTCATAGGTTTTGTAAATGCTACTTCCTAACTATAACGTGTTTAAAACATATGGTTTTTTCAGTGAATTACATAGGTTTTTTAAATGCAACTTCCTAACCCCTTGATACTATGCCCCAAACTTATTTAACACACATCATTTACCTCCAATGTTTTCATATATCAGCGTTGGTGAACTGACTCAGTGAAATGTCGCTGATTTCACAAAATCACTTTTAAGGCGCTCCTTATGACAGTGCACAGGGAACAAATATTAAGGTACGGATAGACAAAGGAATTAAGATTCAAGAAACAAACGTGATGCAGGGTCAATAAAGGTGAGTCACCATGAGACAACGGAAGAAACAAACTGAAGAGATAGATAGACTGAATAAAATAGTGACAGAAAAGATGTTAGAGAAACAGGAGAGAAAATTAAACAACGCAAAATGTGGATGAGTTAAAGGGAATAAGCATGACTGAACAGTACTGACAAAGAAAGGGGATGAAAGGAATAAGAATAAGAGAGAGGCAGAGGTAACTCTCGGATGTTATTACTTGTACTTACCTTATAAATGTAATATCTGTGGAAGACAATAAAAAAATCTGTTATAATACATATTTCTAAATCCAATGTAACAAAATAACTTAGACAACATATTACATGGTTTATTTTTGCTGTTCTCAGAATATATTGATTTTCACTATAAACAGTGATTTCAATAGTAATCATCATGTAACAGCGGGGAAAAAACCCACAATCTAAATGATTGTGTTTAAAAAACCCGTACAAGATCTCTATACATAATATAAATACCTGAAAAAAACATGTCTTAAATGTTTTTCTCTAATTCGCAATTTCTTGAGTAAGCACAGTACAACTTCCACAGTTACAAACTAATTAACCATACCACTTATTTTTAAATATGTCTCAACAAAGCTCTGTGCAAGTATGTTCTTAAAACATTTAATTTAAATACACATTTTCTTCTCCCATACCTTTCCGCGTGGCCAAATAGTATGAGTTAACTCGTTATATTTTAAATACCTCTCAACAAACTTCCGTCCAAATATGTTCTAAAAACATTTATCTCAAGTACACATTTTGTTGTCTCATATTTTTCCGCGTGGCCAAATAGTATGAGTTAAGTAGTTATTTTCTCAAATTACTTAATCGTAGTCTTATCCATTCTTTTCTCAACCTTTCGAGTAAAAATTCTAACGTGTTCTGTACCATCAAACATTAAGTAAGCTTGTACCTGATGCTATCACTATGCCAAATACAAATTTCATTTCTAGATTTGCACACCCTCAGTCACATGATATTTCTAAACAACAGAGTTTCATATCTTTAACGTATTAATCTTCCTACACCAAGTAATTTTACTGAAATTTGGGTTGCAAAAATAGCAGATAAGAATTAGTTAAGTCAAAAGGCAAACGTTTCTTAAAAGTCAATTGACTATCATTGCAGAGCGTCCAGCCTGTTGGAGACTTCAAATAAGCTGTGTAATGTCCTGATGATGTTGAAGGCCATTCATGAAAAATAATGGCTACAGTTACAAATGTTCTTCTAGAAATAGATACTTGAGAAGCCACAACATTTTTAATTAAAGTTGACAATTTACTCCCATCAGCTCTGCATCGTTGAAACATTAAAATTACATATTGTCCATTTCTGTGGATAAATAATGTTGATAACATTTCAGAGTTACATTGAAAGCAGACCATGTTCTGATGCGCATCTTTAACGAGTTTATTAAAGGACTCTTCTTTACAGTCTGGTAATGGTAAATATATAAATCTTTAAGTGTGTATATCAGTACTACTTGAAAATGAGAAATTATCACAATTATGTTCCCATTTATAAGAAAGGCCAAAAAGACTATCAATATCTACACCTTCATCTTTCAAAACTGTAAGCATATACATAATAAATTCCTGACAATCTTGCTGAATATTCTGAGAAAATTGATTTAGTCCTGCACATATGTCTAAAACATTCCTTAGTTCTGAAACACTTGCTACTTCACTATTACCACTGCTACATTTTTCAAATACAGAATTTAACGAACAACAAAATGTTTGCTCCCAATTTTGTACAATCTGTTGCTGAAATTTTTTAGAAAAAAAACAACATTAACTACTACATTTGCATAGCAGTTGACACCAGACCTGTTTTCAAACTTAAATCCAACAATCTCTTCAATACTAACCTATTTCTTACTGCTACCAATGACAGCTACATCTTTTTTTCTTCGTTTCTCTACTACTTCGGTACATTTTTCCTCATTTCTCCTTTTCTGACCAACCATAAACTTTTCAATTAAAGGATATTGAGGTAAACTTGGAGCATATTCTCTTCTTAACCTATTATAATCCTTCACACAATTTAAATCTGCACTAATCTTTGTCTCATCAAAATCAATTAGATAAAGTCCACATAAAGTTCTAACTCCAGATAAAGCAACATACGCCATACCCTCTTTAAATACAGTACTTCCAATATTTACCAAAGCACAATCTACACTTAAACCTTGAGATTTGTGAATAGTCACTGCATATGCCAAAAAAATTGGAAATTGCTTCCGACGGACATATAAGTCTTTCACAAGCAAAAAATGAGTTGAACAGCGACTGAATTGTTGAACTTCCTCAATTCCATCAAATTTGATTCTTAAAAATTCAATCTCATCTCTATTTAGGTAATTGACAAAACCAACAACATTACCCATTGCTCCATTCACCAAACCTCTTTCTACATGTAAATTTCTCCGTAAAATAATCCGACAATTTAAACATACATACAGATTTTTTTCTAAGCCAGCAGTTTTAGATATAGATTTCTGAAGAGAATCCAATTTTAACTTCAACTTTTCAGACAAAACAATAGTACTACCTTCATGCTCTATTCTATCTTTAGCTTCCAGTTTCTTAATTTCTTGAATTTCTAACTTCAACATTTTTTCATTGAAAACCGAACATTCTTTGAGAGTTGGCATCAAGCATATGACTGACTTATCTGCTACCTCTTTACTATATATTTTCTCAGGTACATTATCTTCATTAGGAAACAGCTTGGAAAGTAATCGTGTTCGTAGAGTTTCTTCCACATCTTCAGTTAGTTTTCCAATGCTTATATCTTGAAGAATATTTCCATATTTAGTATCCTTTGCTGAATATTTTGAATCAGTTCAGTTTATTTGAAATGTGACCATATATTAACATTTCCAATACTGCCCAGGCACTTTCTGGTCTCTTCATGCGTAACAGTTTCAAATACAGGTTGTCCTTTCACAGGAGTTAGCTGCAGTAGGTCTCCAAAAACTATGACATGTTTACCTCCAAATAACACATCATACTCTGTCTTAAGTATCTGTTGCATTCTTAATGCACAAAAGCAAGCATTACATTGGATACCATGCTTACCTCACCAATAATGAGAAGTATCATTTTTTAAGGACTCTAGAAACTTCAAAACAAGCCTCTCCAGATAGCTTGTGATATTGTAATTTATTTTCATGTTCAACAGGCAGCATCAGTAAACAATGTAAAGTAATACCTTTAATATTATGTGCTGCCAATCCAGTTGGAGCAGTACCAACACAAGACAGTGTTGACTGAGTTCTTTGCTGTAGATATGTAGTAATTCCTTTAATTAGGACATTTTTACCAGTTCCAGCTTCTCCACTTACATATAGTCGAATAGGTTCAAATGACATACATGACATACATGAGCATTCTTTTTTCTCATGACGAAAGCCATCCTCAATGTGCTCTGTCACTTCATCATATATCTGTCTTTGCTCAAGATTAAGTTGCTTCTCCAATTCTTCTAAGTTTATTACTTCCTCTTGACGGTATGGTTTAAAGAGTTGCAAAAGAGCTAAATAGTAAAATTCTCTTTTGTCAGGTGTTTCGCAATTCAGTTTTCGGTGATTAATCAAGTGTCCTTTTCTTTGTTTCACCAAACATCCTTCAAGTCCAATTACAGCGTGTACACCTTTATCAATATTCTCTGTAATATTCCTTTTAAAACTGTAGTTTTGAAGTATTTCATACAGACAAATGTTTTCAAGTAGAGTACTTCTATTTGGATAGTGTGTATCCAACATATTTGTTTTCAGAATGTCTGTACTGTTTGGTTCTTTCTGTGCTAAATATTCAATTTCTTGCACAGGTTTCAGAACACGGTTTCATGTTTCTGCAAGACCCAAACTCACCCACAGGATAGTTCTTGATTTTGCATAAAGACTTGCTGATGGTAAGCGATCACAACATTCATATGCTCCAATTTCTCAATGAGATAACATCTTCAAACTGTACGTATACAATTTCTTGCTTAAGCTCTTTTCATGAGAAATGTCTTCCCACATCTCCTTCAGTTCCGTCTTTTCAGATTTCGTGATGTAAGACGTTACATATCGAGCCACAGCAATAGAGTTGTCTGCAACATATTGTATATCCATGTTAGCATTCCACATGGACAAAATGACTGGGTTATAGTCATTTTTATATTTGGGCTCTTCACCTCTTCTTAAATTGTACATATTTTTAAGTGACCTTCTTGTGATGTTATGTCGCAAAGGTGACATAAAATTGTTGACTCTTCCTTTTGAAAGTACCGGTCATGCAAATCCAAAACGACATTTGGTGTAGAATTTAGTCTTTGATTTGAATTTTCGCCGACAATATTTTCCAAAACGATGACTTTGAAAATGTAACACTTTTCCTCTTAAGTCCTTATCAGTTGTACTATTAGGTATGTCACAAGTGGCATATTGTTCAATAAAAGACAGTAAAGTCTCATCCGAGTCTGTTCCAAATTTGGGAGCATCCTTGATCCATAACAGCATATGAATATGAGGAGCACCTCTTGCTTGATATTCTTTTCTCCAAAAGAAATCCAGAACTTCACCAAGAGGTGGATTTTTCTTGTTTGTAATGAAAGACATCATAGCTTCAAATCTATGATTAAAATATCTGCAAACATTAACCGGATCCAACGAACACAGTTCTCCAGGTGTCTTGTAGTTTATATTTTCCATGTTTGCATTCGCCTCCCGAAGAAATTCAAGTAAATCTTCCCAAGCATACTCTGCACAGCTTAGAGTTAAAAACCATGTAGGTGCTCCTAAGTTTCTAAGCATGCATTTCAAATCTCCATGACGACGGTACCAATACTCATTAGTACCACGCTGACAAGCCATTAAATTAATTAGGTGTGAATCCAAAACACTATCTTTCTGTTGCACTTTATCCATAAATTCCTTTGCTGAAACATTTTGCAGATGCACTCCACTTTTTAAGATATGGTTTACTGCATAAGAAAGACCAGATAAGTCACTCTCAAACAGAAGATAAAACAAATATGGAATACATTGACTAAATCTCGGATCTTCTGCATATAATCTTGTTGTCCGGTACTCAGATGCAGGAATCTGCATAGGTCGATCATCATATTGTGTACCTTCACCTGTAGGGAATAACTGTGGGAAACAACGACCTTCCAAACTTTCTTCCCATACACTAATAGGACTTCCTTTTGCTTTTTTTAATCTGAAATAATTCAATAGCATTCCATATTGCTTCTTTGGAATGCAGTGGATGAACACTGTAATGCTCATAAATTTCTTCACTTCTGGATAAGTCAACTTTTTCAATTTGTCCAATAGACAAATCATTGTCCTCTTCTTCACTTACTTCTTCTTCTACTACGTATGCATTTTTATAGTATTTATTGTTTTTGACTAAATACAACGTTGCCTTTTTGACTTTTCTAACATCCACTAAATCTTGCCAGATTTTCTTACTCTTTGTAGGTACACCATTATCTAGAATAACTAGAGGTTCCTCTTCTACATTTACAACACCAATTGTCTCCATATTTTTTTTTAAAATCAAGTGGCAAATATACAACTCTACCCTTTAATTCTCTTTGTAAATCTGAAGGATTTAATTTGCCAGTCTTAGGCTCCATATGAACAATAGCCTGAAAAGGATGTACACATTGAATCAGAATAGTCTCATAAGTATTTAAATCCATCAGTTCTGATGGAATATTTATCAACTCAAGATTATTATGTACAGCTCTAGCAGGCATTCCATTTTCATTTAATTTATTATAACAATACTTACAAATACGTTGCTCAAAACCCAAATCAAAATAGTTTTCTACCAACAAATAAGTTGCAAAATCTTTCCACTGACTATTATTTTCATCTTCACTTTTTAAATATAAATCAACTAACCTAGTTTGACTTTTGTAATGAATGCGCTGACAACACACACAAGGAAAATTTGGTTTTTCACCTGCAATGACCTTAAACTTTGTTATTTCCTGTTCAAAATTTTCAGTATTAAAATGTCCAACATTTTCTAACACATTTCCTTCTATAACTATATCAGTTTCTGCATTGTCTTCATCTGGACCAAAATAACTTACCTCAATTTCTGCACAAATCTTCTGAACATCTAATTCACATCCATGCAAAAGAGCACTATTTAACTGTTTAAGTTTAAGTGCTGGACTTTTTGCATAATACAACTTTCTCACTAATTTTCTCATTTTCGTATGATGCACTACTAACATCCTGAAGTGATGAAACACACTCTGGCATATTTTTTTAGAAAGACAAGCCAGAGAATGGCCTTGCAGACCTATTTTTTCTCGCACTCTGCAATGGTATAATTCTTGCAACATTACAATTTTTTTAAAGACTTTCCTTAGTGTACTTACGTAAGAAATTGCGAAAGAAATCAATTGAATCCTGCCGTACACTGCAAATGCTACTACAATTCCAACTGTAAACAGGAACATTAGGACGTCCCTCTAAAACTTCTCCAGCTATCACCTCTTCGGCATTTCTAACCACAATTTTCTCTTTCTCAATAGCAGAACCATCCTTCACCTCATATGCTCGACCACTGGTGTCAACTGCATGCAACAAATCGTTACTTTGAAAGTAACTCTCTTCATTAAAAAATGGCTCAGAAGTATGCATCCATTTCCCAGAAAACACTTTACAAAAATTACTTCTATTTATGTGTCTCTTCCATTTACTCTTAGCTTTTAAAACTCTGATTGCCTTATTTAGTGTATTTATTCTATTAATTACTAAAATAAATCATTTTCTTTTTGTCTCAAACGCGCGCTCAACAACATCCTCTATATATTTTTTCTTCTTACAAAAAGCAGATTTTCTTTTAGAAACTTTTTCCTTTTTTAATAAATTCGAAACTACTCTGTTATAAAACATACGCCTCCTGATTTCCGTAAACTGATTTGTACGTCTTTTACTGTACATATTTTCCTCTCTGCTGATTTGAGAAACATTTTGCTTTTTTCTAGCATTTCTCCTTGTAGATACTGATAACTGTTTTTCCTTTTGAAGATTATCCTTTGCATTTTTCCTTTGACATAATCTTTTTAAGAAATCCTTGCTTTTCTTACCAGGAGCACTCTTCTTTTTATCCGTCCTTTGTTGTTTTGATAATTCTTCTAATTCTTTCCTCTTTAAATGATATGTCCGTTTATACAGCTTTCTTTTTTTCATTTTTGGTCGGCATACTAATTTATTTTTCTGATAAAAATGACAATCTGTAAAGAACAAAGATAACAAATTTTATAGACTGCTACTAGCATATAACATACAAATTATAACCACAGGTTCATTTTATTAGTAGAATAAAGGCAAAGAAACAGTCTCTGAACAGAGTAGGAAATCCTGTAGTGAATGTTGGTTCTAAATTTATGACAGTCCATAGCTGTGTCAACATTATAGACGTATTTTCTGATTCTAATTTTTAAAGCATACAAACAGTACACTGTTTTTCAAGAACTGTCGGTGATCTTAGTGCTTTTAATTTTTTTTACTATAATCTCTTATACACTTCATGAGAACATGTATTGTCACTCTCATAAAGCAGATCAACGATGAATAGTACAAGAAAACTGTCTTCAAGAATGCTTTAGTATCAAAAATAATTTTATTTATTTAAAAGTTCATATTCTAAAAGGACTTGTAGCATTATTTCATCGGGTACTTCTTCAAATTCAACATTCTCATCCTCCAAACTCTGCTCTTCCCCTTCCACCATCTCTAAATAGGCACTGTCCAATGTATTATCCATAAAGTCCTCATTTTCAGTATCATTTTCCTCCTCAAAAACTCCATCTAGTAATTCCTCCAGTAGTTCATTAGCGATTTCAAAATTTAATTCACTTTTCTCAGAATAATTCTCAATTTTTGTAATCTTTTTTGTGTCTTCTGTATCCTTTTAAAAAATATAAAGACTAAATTATATCTTTTTCATCAATAGATAAATTAAAACTACCTTTACTAATTTTTAAACTACATACATTTTTATACTTTGTAACTCATTAACTACATATATTAAGATAGCACCTTCCTCTTGTTTGAAAACAAATTGACACAATGAGCCTAGACATTAACACTGTTCCTTTTTTTTCATTAAATAATTACTGCTGTAAAAAAAATCTTACTGTCAAATTTGTTTTTAGATTTTCTGGATATCACAACTATTGATAGACTTTATAATTAATTTTTAGGGATCCATTTTCTGAGTTCACCACTACAAACTGCTATTCAAACTATATACAGTCTGAAGGGGAGGCTCACATTGTACAAACCATAACATTCACTTAACAGATTACTACTTCCCACAGAGACAGTTGCTTTTATGTTTCAACAGCATACTCAGCATGTGAATTTCATAGCATGTACAAAATGTCATGCTAACCATGAGGAACCACATCATAATAAAGCTCTGCAAATGTATGTAAAACAGTGCACACAGATAGTACAGTCACAGATATGCAGAAAAGATGCCCATCACACCAAGAGCCATA
This sequence comes from Lissotriton vulgaris, assembly GCF_964263255.1. Classification (NCBI taxonomy): domain Eukaryota; kingdom Metazoa; phylum Chordata; class Amphibia; order Caudata; family Salamandridae; genus Lissotriton; species Lissotriton vulgaris. Next base: position 644,777,163 of record NC_141691.1, on the reverse strand, counting down.
TCATAATACACCTCTGTAAATGAAGAAAAAAGACTGCCAAAGATAATACAGCATGAGTTAGAGAAATAATGAAGACTTGGCAAGAATTATTCCATGGAAACAGCAAAGAATTATAGTCAAAGGATAGATGAACCAGAACTGCATCGAAAAGAACACATGGACCAGGCCCATAAAAAGATAGTGTCAACAGACAGTGGAAAAGTATCTCAAATTACATATCTAGTGCAAGCAGATACAGACATGGCAAAAACAGAAGATACAATCATGCACCAAACCGAAACTTTGCAAATATTCTAAAAAATCTTGCTTATTATTTTAATCTGCACCCAAAAAAATTGCCTTTCAAAAATACCAACTCACCTGAAAAAAAGAATGTGATTGCTGAAAATTCGATAATGTGGAATACAGGTTGTTGCTGTTCAGCACCAAACACTATAAAAAAGAGAAATACTTAAATTTAATAAACATATTACAGACATATTTATTACACAACATACACCCATTGTAGCAAACAACAAGCCTAACAGATAAATTCCCTAAGATTCTCCACCATTAGATATCCTAATGCCTAACTAAGTTCAATAATTGTTTTTTCACCACATCAAATAACTATATATTAAATAAAATATTAAATATAGAGTAGAAAAGAGACACAGGACAGGAGAGATACAGACTACAAGAGACAGAGAGACAGTAGCAGGGAGAGGAACATGCAGAGACAGACCAGCATTCTAAGCACAAATGGAGAGATAGAAAAATAACAGGAGCAGAGAAAAGTCAAGAAAAAGAATGATGGTACATTAAAGTAAAAGATGAACATAGAAAGGGAGTCACAGAGAATAAAAAACAGACAGAGCACAAAGGAGCCAAAAGGCAGGAAGTACAGGGACAGAGAGGACAGCAGGCAAACAGTACAATAGGAAGAGAGAGAGCAGAAGGAACACAGAGATGGACAAGCAGAGCAGAAGAGAGAGAAAGATGGAGAGAAGAAGAGTGAATAGGAGGGAGAGAGATATACACCACCATACAGACAATGTAGGAGGAAGACTGAGAACAGGAGACAGAGAAAGATACAAATCGAGCACGAGAAGGAGAGAGATATCACAAGGGAGAGTGAAAGTAAGAGTGGTTTCAGGCCAGAAAAGAAAAGAATGACAGAAATGAAAAAATATAGTAAAAAGCACAACAAAGACAGAGAGAGCAAGAGAAACAGAAAAAATAGGACACAGAGTGAGGGAGAACAAGAACTGCATAGAGAGAAAATGTATGAGAGACAGGAACGGTAGAAATCAGAGGATAGGCAACATGGAGAAAAACTGCACAGTAGACAGAGATACAGAGGGCGAGCCAGACACACTAAAATATATGAAGTAAGCAGCACAAAAACAGTATGTTGAGAAAAGGAAAACAGCAACACAGATATATGTATACTGACTCCACTAACGTAGTGCAAGAACATATCTGTTGCAGGAACTTCTGCATAACCTCATACTCACAACTCTTTGTTTCCCTTTAGCCCCAACCCTTTCCCCTCTGACCTCTCACCCACCAGTGCAGCTCTCGGCCACAAACCACACTGTAAATTTTGCCCTCCATATTTTTGCATGTAGGTATGGTACAACACGTAACATCATAACTACAGCAACTGAGTACTAATACCTTTGACACAGATTCATAGCTGCACAAGTTAAGTAAACAGTCTGCCTACGCCAGGGCTCAAAAGTGGAGCCCGATAGACAGCAAGCCTACCTTTAAGAAACTGCCTGTGCTGAGACCCAAAGAGGCCCGGCCAACTTAAAGCCCTGAAACTATTTTAATGTCTCCTCTCTCTTTAAACCTTTACATTTCACTTTCAAACCACGTTTGCTTTCCATGACACACGCTTTTTTTTCAGTGTTCCACATTCAACGCCTAGACACTTTTCCCCTTTTAGTATCCGAAGCCACAACTGCAACATGGCTAATGCACAAATTAATTAGTCTATCTTTCGCATTTTTTCAGTGTTCAAATTCTATAAATTTCTTCACATAAATAGATACGAGCTGCTCAGTACCTACTACAGTCATAAAACCAAGTCGCTCCCTTTCACTTACAAATGCCTTGGAGACGGCAAAAAAATGTCGGGCAGATTTACAAGCCCCTTACACCACTTTAGTGTCACGTTTAACATGGGACAAGTGAAGCAAAAGTGCCGCACGGAGCATGTTAATCTGCCCCTATATCTGTATACAGATGAGTGTACTGAAACGTGTAATTAGTCGTTCACATCCAGGCACTTTTAATTACATGACTTATTTAACTACAAGCGCTGTAATGTTGCATGTCTTTTCAAAGATACACCAGTGCCTGCTATAATGCCGACTTTTTCCTTATTCTTCAACAGTGGTTATGTTTTTTTTCATGTAATGAGAATTATTATGAGTTTTTAAATGACAAAGCTTACGCGGTAATAGTCACTCTGCATATGCTTTCCTGTAAGAATATAGTTTATCCACCCCTGCATGGGAACCTTGATGTTTCCATCTGGCCGCAAATTCCGGCCTTGAATTCAAAGTTGAATCACAAGACATGAACAAGAGCCCCTTTGTCACAAAAACAAGTTACCCTACCATCTGTTCACAAACATATCTCTTTCACTTAGCTAATATTCACAGAGTAGTGCATTCCTTATAAAATAGTGACCTTCCTTTACAATTTGCTGAGGTGACTCCCATAATCTTTAACGCATCCTCCACTTCAGGGCAGGCCTATTTTTTTATAACTACTAAGCAATGGTTTAGTGACTTCTTTGCCAGAAATTATTTGAAGTAATTCTGCTACTCTTCACTCCATAGTCGCCGACCTATTTTTCTGGACTTACTGTTCTACTACCAGTGCCTGCTGCTTTTGTGTTCCTATTTTGTTTATTACAAAATGGATGTCCGTCCTGTCTTCGCAAACGAGACAGAGCACTTAGAACTATTTTGCCAGAGGATGCTTGAATACTATGGCATCCTGCTACTTGCGACTTTGAGTGCATCATATGCATTATCATTTCGATATTCCTATTTCACCTGTGTGCAGCCTGTATTTCATTGCCTGAACTGTGATTTCATGTGGGCCCTGGACTTATGTCTCTGCAACTTGGTATCTCCTGAAGTGAATTACAATCATCTCATGAATCCGTTAATTGATCATGAACAGCTTTGTTCCGACGGAGGGATTATGGCCTTTGCAGCAAAACATGGAGTTCTGGGTCATTGGAATATATTCGCAGCGGCGCAAGATTTTTTGGCACACAGCTACATTGAAAACCCACCGAGTTGTCCTCTGATGGTACTAGAGGCTCCGGTAATTCAAGAATATGTATGTTCTTTTCCACTTTTCAATTGGATGGCTGACATGTTTTCGGATGATAACAGTGACTTCCTTTTAGAAGCGGTTGCTGCTTATTTTGCCTACTCAGTTGTTGGATGACTCTTATGCAAGCCATTGACATCTACATTTTTTTCCCTCCCTATCTTTTTCACGTTTTCTTGGGCTTCTTTTTTTATATGAACAGACCTATTGGCTTTACTAACAGTGGACATTACAATTTCGTGCTGGTCAGATTTTCGTGTTTTATGTGGACTAAATTTTATTTCCTCACCTACTCGATTTCAAACTAAACTTTTTATTGAACTCTAATTTCAACAATTCAGTTGCATATCTTATCTTATCTTCTTTGAAACGTACTCGGAGCAAAGCAGGGTAATTTATGCTACATGTGCCCTGATTAATGTGTAAAGTTAGCATGAGTTTTTTATAAGTTTAAACGCCATTTTCCCTTTCAGCTGCTTATTTGCGCCTCACACACCTCTGCTGCTTTAGTTTTCCATGTACTGAAATATTTTCAATTCATACGAGAAAAATATGTTCTTACACTAATATTAGCCTTACTTTTCGAGCTGTATCTTAGATGGAGTACTGAAACCTTCAAAAGATATGTCAATACAGTAGTTCTTCTCAACACTGATTTTCGAACATTCCAAAGATAGCATACATGCAGCTCCAGCCAACTTGTCGCTTTTGGCACGATTTTTTTCCTTACACAATAGCATAACACAAAGTTGATAGTGCTTCGCATGCAGAGAGCTGATTGTTAATAAGCTGATGTCTAACCACTAGCATTTTCATGAATCGTTGCTAAACACCTTCTTAGATTTAATAAAATGTAATATACTTCCTCAGAACGGTGTAGAATAAATGTTGCTAAACCGTATTCATTTTACATCATACTATGCTTGCACCGTTTGTATTCTATGGACTAGGGACTATGCCGATTACTTTGTTTCTTACAATATCTGTACTCATATTAGATAAGAAACTTCCCTTGAAATCAGTGCATTACTGAATAAACATTTCAAATATACACGTTCTCTCTTTTAATCCATATTCTGAACTGAAATGATTGTATACTGAAAGAGTATTCATGTGTTCCACGTAACCTCAGCTGTACTAAGTTCATGTTTTCTTTTGTCGACCTGAGTTACTCATACTAGAACCCGCAGGCCTATGACGGCCCGTCAAGCCTTTCTTAGCGGGTCGCAGACCATGCAAACAATCGTACCTCTGGTAATAAAATAATGTATTACTGTTACCAAGCACCGCCGCAGTTCCGCTTCACTCACAGTGTTAATCACTGCTCCCCCGCTTCTACAGACCAGACGCTATGTCGTATTTCACTACATATCACGCTTTCATCGCCACTATAACAAACACTTCTCCGCCAGCCACCAGAGAACAGAGTGGAAAAGCGAAGGCAATAAGAAGTCAAATACGACATACCCTCTGCTCTGTGGAGCCAACCGAGAGGTAATTGTGAAAGTAGACATTCACTAGCGCTTCAACAAAGCATCTCAATTATATAAATAGTTTTTTGAAAACCTGCCAAGTACTTTGATGCGACTATCTGTGTGTGCCTGCAGAGCAAACTTCCTCAGCCCGAACTGAAAGCAAACACAGACAGACACACACACACTAAGATGACACAGGGCAACGGAGACGGAAAGTAGGAGGGAGATAAAGATGGAGTCAGACGGCAGGAGGGAAAGAGATCTATGTATACTCGGTCTGCTACCTCAATGTATGAAGACATGTACTGCACGAACCTGTGTACAACCTCATGGTCACAACTTTTCTTTTTTTTTACTCTGCCCCCTCCCCCTCACACCCCACCCCCACCAGTGCAGCCCGCGGCCACAAACCACACTGTAATTCTGTCGTCAGACAGAAAGTTTATGAATACCTTAAGCATTAGCACTTTTTGACGACGGTATCACATGTAATATACCATTTCTCTCTCTATCTGCATTATCTGTGTCTCTGCTAATACCATTTTTTCATCTGGAAATCAACTTCTCTGATTATATGGAAACGCTTCAAAATCACACAAATAATTACTGTCTATTTTAAACATATTTTATATTCCATTTTTTGCTGTACACCAAAATTATATACAAAACTATAATTTACACTTGAAAGAATGCGAAGAAAAGGCGCGCAACCCCCATTAAATTCAGAGGACTTCAGGCCCACAACCCCCTCCCATCTGGTGTGGCAGCCCAAGGTAACATACATATTCCAGATACACACACAGCGGCACCTGAACGTTTCACATCTCTGTAAACATCCATTTGAATGTTAATTAGGCCTTGCAGTTGTTTTATCCCTTCTAAAAGCCCCTGCAGCTTTACTCTGCCTACTAATAAAACATTCATGTACGCCTAACACATTTTTTTAAATTTGCCCCCCCAAAATTTCATTCCAGTTTCGACTCTGACTGACAGTGAATTAAAAAAACTAACAGTAAAAGATTACATAAGAACATGACTGAAGACCATTCAGCTTATTGAAATTTACTATTCAATATTTTAAACTAATAATTGCAAACAAATAATGTTGTTAAAGAGTGATGAAACAAAATGGAAAAATAGTTTTAAAAATACAAGACATTGTCACAGTCAAAAATGACGTTATTCAGAGACTGTGAGGGAAATGAACCAATTATAGTGACTAAACCACATTTTACGGTACATGACAAAAGAAACAGTTACAGACTTACCTTTACCAATGCTTTGTAAGATGTAGAACAGTGACAGTCACAATACAGATATTCGTTTGACGGAACTCTCAATAATGCTTCTATCACTGCAACCAAAATTCAATGGCACAGATATCCTGTCAATACAGGCTCATATATGTCTCTTCAACCAAATATATTTGTTCCCGCACAATTTTAAAATCAAATTAACATTTCAGTTGGTTGTCCCTTTCAATATTTTCAAAGTCACATAAAGGTCACCCATCACCCTCCGCCTTCTCTGGCTGTTTCCATGGTAACACCTCATTCTGCACCTGGCTGAAGGCACAGGTCAAAAGTTCATATCTCAACGTTCTACATCAAACCAAGAATGCTGATTTCCCTCCAAAAACACCTGCCTATCCACTCCTTTGTTACATGTCATTTTTTTTGACACCCAGTAGTACTTTTCGTTTTTACATATACATTAACATGCAACGCAGTCTTCAATCTTGAGGTATTAGAATAAACCAATCATTTTTAGTTTTTCAACCACACCAAGCCTCATCCACTTTTTTATCCTGACTTTCAGCTTCTAACTGCCATTCCACTTCCAGAACCCATCGGAGTACTACTGCATCTGCCTTGAAAATGAAGGTTTGGCTTTTAGGACACAGCTATATTCACTGGAGTGGAAAATATGCAGCAAACAAAAGGATTTACAACCTTGATTTACCAAATGTGCAGTTAACGTGGATTGGCCAGAGAGGATTGAGTTGTCACCAATTGATACCATTGGTGAAAACTTTTATGCATCTCCCAGAACCTGACCTTATAATTGTGCACTGTGGTGGGAACGATCTAGGCACATTGACTGGGGTAGGCCCGGAAATGCTTCTAAAGGACACCTTTCGGCAATTGATGACACTTTTTCCTGGAACTACCTTGGTGTATTCCAATATATGGCAAAGACAAAAATGGAATTGGTCCAATCAATATTGTCCACAGATTGAGAAAGCAAGGAAACATGTAAATAAATCTGTTTCTGCTTTCCTCAGAGATTATAGCATGGGTTCTATATACCACAACAACTTGCGTTACAACATGCAAGGCATCTATAGGAGAGATGGTGTTCATTTCACGGATGAGGGAAACAGAACTTCTTCTGTAACATGAGACTCTGCATCGGTACTTACTTATAGGTGCAGAAAAAACTCAATTAACACAAGGGCTCTTTTAAGAGCCACCTTATATCTAAACACTCAAACTTCTGATTTATCTCCATCTTTCCTTTTATTTTTGTTCTTCGTGCGCGACCGGGTGCACGCACCCCGCTAAATTTTTGCAAAAAAAAGCTACTTTTAGACTTTCTGCGACCTTAATAAACCCCTGAGGAAACCTACCAGATCAAACACTCTCCACCCTGCTCCTTTTCCATGCTCTACACTATAGTTTTTCACAGTCTTGTAAATAGGTGTGCGCGACCGAGTGCGCGTACCCCGCAACTTTGATTACAAAAAAAAACATCTTTTCGCGTTCAAGGGCCTTACTGCACCCCCTGAGAAAACCTACGCGGCCAGACAATCTCTACCTTGTCCCCTTTCCATGTTCCAACGCTTTGAAATGTACAATATATTCACTCACACTAAGAAAATGGCGGTCAACACTTCCTGATTTCCTCCGAATCAAACGTTCAAACGTCAAACAGCAAAACAAAATTCCTCTTGCGCACAGCCGCATTAGTGTGCGCACCCGTGCGCGCTTACAGATATATAATTGAGTTCAACTTTAATTTTCTCAGCAACAACTGAACGGATTTACACCATTCAAACAAAAGCGTAATCTGCGAGCCGGACTCTACCTTTTTGCCAAATTCTTATAAATCCATTCAGCCGTTCGAGCTGTAGCCGTGTCTAAACATCCTATGGAAAATAACATGGGGAAAACACGTTTTGGGACCCCCCTTTTATCTCAGCCCCCACTTGACGAATCCCCCCAAAACTTTCAGGGAAGGAGCGCAGCGGACCGAGACATCTTCTTTGAGAAATTCGCAAAGATTTGTCCACCGGGGCCAAAGTTAATCCAAATAGAATGTTGCGGATTTCCTATGGAAACTAGGTCCTAACTATAACTACCTACTGGCGACCGCCAGTAGGTAATATATATATATATATATATATATATATATATATATATATATATATATATATATATATATATATATATATATATATATATATATATATATACAATTTTGCCAAGTTTGGCGTAATTCCATTCAGCGGTGCAGGCTGTAGACTTGTCAGACCGTCCTATGGAAATTAACGTGGGTAAAACACGTTTTGGGACACCCTTTTTTCTCAGCCCCCTCTTCACAAATCCCCCCGAAACTTCCAGGGAAGGAGCGGAGCAGAGCTTGCCAAAATTTTGGAGAATTACACACAAATTCCTCAACCGGCGCCAGAGTAATTACCAATAGAATGTTGCGGATTTCCTATGGTAGCCAATCCTAACTATAACTACCTACTGGCGACCGCCAGTAGGTAATAGGTAGGTAATATATATATATATATATATATATATTACCTACTGGCGGTCGCCAGTAGGTAGTTATAGTTAGGATTGGCTACCATAGGAAATCCGCAACATTCTATTGGTAATTACTCTGGCGCCGGTTGAGGAATTTGTGTGTAATTCTCCAAAATTTTGGCAAGCTCTGCTCCGCTCCTTCCCTGGAAGTTTCGGGGGGATTTGTGAAGAGGGGGCTGAGAAAAAAGGGTGTCCCAAAACGTGTTTTACCCACGTTAATTTCCATAGGACGGTCTGACAAGTCTACAGCCTGCACCGCTGAATGGAATTACGCCAAACTTGGCAAAATTGTAGGGACTGGTATGCAGATGTGCCTTTGCTATATTTGGGGGAAATTGCTCCAGTGTTTTTTTTAAAATTAACTTAAAAAACAAATACATATCTATAGGCGCGCTCCGGGCACTCACCAGTATGCGTACTGGGGAGCGCACCTGGCGCGCCACGGGAGTGCGCGAGCGGAAAGCTGATTGGCTGTCGGGTGTCTGTCAACATTCTAAACAGTATGGAGAGTCCACCATCTTGTGTCTCCGTAGAATCGAGACACAAGAGGTGAAAAAGAAAGGGGGAAATAATTAAAAGGGGGCAGAGTAGACACCCCCTGACCCCCTAGGTTTTCTGAGGGGGGCCTAGAAGGACCCTGAAGGGCAAATAAACCCTTTTTTTAAAACAAATTTGCGGGGTGCGCGTTCCAGGGAACGCTCTCCGGTACGCACACCCTGAGCGCACCACAGGGAAAAACAGTGTAAAAAAATAGAGTAAAAAAATAGAGGTAAGTTAGCTCTGAAAAGAGCTGTTGTGTTATGTTGGTGTTTTTTGTACCTACAAGTAGGTACTAATGCAGAGTCTTATATTCAAGAGGAAAACTCTATTCCCCTCATCTGTAAAATGCACACCATCTCTCCTGTAGATGTCTTGCATGTTGTAACACAAGTTGTTGTGGTAAATGGAACCCATAGCATAGTCTCTGAGGAAATCAGAAACAGATCTATTTACATGTTTCCTTGCTTTTTCAATCTGTGGACAAAATTGGTTGGACCAGTTCCATTTTTGCCTTTGGCATATATTAGAAAATACCAAGGCAGTTTGTGGAAAAAGTGATATGAATTGCCCAAAGATGTCCTTTAAAAGCATTTCCAGACCTACCCCAGTCAAAGTGCCTAAGTCATTTCCACCACAGTGCACAATTATAAGGTCCGGGTGTGGTAAATGCATGAAGGATTTTACCAATTGTATCAATTGGTGATTCCTCAATCCTCTCTGTCCAATCCATACAATGTCCACATTTGGTAATTCAAGGTTGTAAATACCTCTGTTAGCTGCGTATTTTTGACTCCAGTGGACATAGCTATGACCCCCAAACCAGACTTTTTGCATGTTGGAGGTAGATGTGCTTCTAGTCAGATGAGTTGTGGAAATGGAATGGCAGTTTGATTATGAAAAAAAAGTGTTTGAGAATCAGTGCAGTTGAATAACCAGAAATGATTGGAGCTTTCTTAAAAATCTCCACTGAAAATTAGGGTGCATGCTTTTTTTTTGTAAGAAGTCATTTCAATGGTTGAGAAAAAGTCATTTAAACAAACATTGCAGTTGATTAGCTAGTAGATTGATTGGTCAAACACCCTTGATGGATTTTTTTGCAACATAGTATGATGAACTTGTCAACTGTGTGCTGGTTTAAAAGGGAGTTACCATGGTTACTTGGTGAATGACCACTGGGGGGAGGGGTGAATGTTATGTGAGTTTCAAAGTCTTGAAATGTACAACCAATTAAAATGTGCAGTTTGGTTTTGAATTTGTGTGGGAATAGTTTTCATTGGTTAGATACAAGAATATGGAAAGGGAAGACCACTCTGTCCCCCCGAACGTATGGATGGGTGCCCCAATCCCCCCGGGAAACCATTTTGAGTGGGTGGCGTGGTTCGGCTGGTATGCCAAAAGCAGCGTAGCCGGATCACGCCCTTCCCGCCCAGAAGGGGTTGTCCTAGACACCAGCCCGGAAGTCCGCGCTCGGATGGGCGTACCCGAGGAGGGCCCCTGCCCCTCCACAGACGGATAAATAGAGGGGGAATCCAATGAAGCGTCCTCGTGTTCCAGTGCTCGGAAGGCTGCACCACTCGTTGCTCGTGAGCCCTCGACGGAACAAGTAGCAATTTTGAGAACTTGTGATCTTTGTTGTTTCTCTTTCAGTACCAGCCTTCCTGGATCAAGTTGGACGGAGTAACCAAGATATGTCTGGCAAGAAGGCGGGAAAGAGCTCCGAGATGGAGAAGATGCTACGCACCCTTGTGAACCGAGTAGCGGCGATGGACCGGAGGATGGGTAAAGTGGATTCGATCGGTCGGGGCATAGCAGAGGTGAAAAAGCAGATAGCAGCGCAGAACAACCTCTCGGGCGGCCTAAGAAAGTGATAGGACCGGCCTTGCCGGATGTCGCCCCAAAGGGTAAGGGGAAGCGTAGTAAGAGGAGGGCGGGTTCCAGGGAGGGCCCATTCCCGGAGGTGCCCCCAGCAAGCCCGGACGCAATCAACCCAGTCGCACCGGTGGACAGCCCGGTACCAGGTCCGGACGTGGGTTTACCAATCCCGGTGGTGATAACGCAAGTTGAGGATGATCAGATGCCCCCAGAACTGGCCCTTCAGTTAGCGGCAGTGTTACCCTGGCTAAAGAAGAAAGCAGGGGGGGGAGTGGCTGCGGGGGATCCGGCCGAGGAAGCCAGAATAATAATTGAGCAGTTACGGCAGTCAAGGGAAGCCGGGACGTCGAATGTTCCTTATATTCCCCCACAGGTAGCATCGGGGGTCACAACGGATGGTCGAGCGAAGAAGGCTCCTGTACGTGGGGATTCCTGTCTATCAGCTTCAAAAACTTCAACTGATCAAGAACCAGGCTGCCCGCCTGGTGTACCATCAACCCAAACACCAGCACATTTCCCCGCTCCTGAAGAGCCTTCATTGGCTCCCAGTGGCTAAACGGTGCTCCTTCAAGCTCGGCTGCACCCTATTCAAATCTTTGCACAACCAGGCCCCTGAGTTCATTTCCTCCAAGCTTAAACGTTACCTTCCTACCCGCAATTTACATTCCTCTGCTGACAATCTTCTTTGCACTCCATCATTTCGCCGTAAAAAACACGGTGGTTTATGCTTCTCTTTTCTAGGTCCCTCCTTTTGGAACTCCCTCCCTTCTCCCTTTCGCTTTTGTTCCTCATATGAGTTGTTCCGCAAAACTCTGAAAACTCACCTCTTTAAGGCGGCCTTTGAGTAACTCCTCTGCCCTGGATAGCTATGTTTGTTATGAGCGCCATGAAACCGTCCCGGTGTACGTGCGCGGTATAAATTTTTTAACATAACATAACATAACATAAGGCGGACACGGCGGCTGAACCCGGTAAGAACTTATTGCCAATGGTTGGGGAGAGTTCAGTGCCTTCGCGGCAGGAAAGGTTGTCTCAGCACATCCCGGCGGCCACGAAGGAAATGATATGGGGGCACAAATATATTAATATGTTTTCACTGTTGACCGACCATCGTGAGATAGAGTACGCAAAGACTCAGAAAGATCTATGGCACCCCAGCGTATGGCAGGCCAAGATGGCGGACTTTAGGGTCGATGAGACCATAGCGAACTGGGTCAAGTCCTTTTCTATATTTACAGCAGTAATGGGGGAACGTAAACCCGAAGTGTTGCCCGAATTATCACGTTACCAGAACAGGATCATGGATTTTTATACAATGTACGGGGGGAATGAATGGAAGGGTTATGATGTTCACTTTCGAAAATCCAAAGAGTTTGATGAGACTTTAACGTGGGATTGTCTCGACACGGTGTCATGGCACAAATAGCTCTTGCCTGGATCGGCGGGTACGTCGTTGCCAGGCGGGAGCGGGTCTGGGACAGTCCAGCAAAGACCGGCACAGCCCTTTCGTGCAAGCGCCGGTGGGGAACCACAGCCCAAGACCGGCGGGAATGGGAGCAAGCGTGGGGTTGTTGGGGTTTCAACAGAGGTAACTGTAACAGGCCCCAGGGAACATGTAGGTTCCAGCATGCTTGTGCGGGCTGTGGGAACTCCTCACACCTGGAAATTAGCTGTAGATCCAAGTCCGGTAGTTCGGGAGGAAAGGGGGGATCCAAGCAGGATTGAGGTGGTGCCTGGGAAGCAATCCTCTTCACCCATCGACATCTTGGCTTTGACTACCTGGCTGAACAAATACCCTGATCATGTATCCGCCAGGATTTTGAGGAATGGCTTTCTGTATGGCTTCAACATCCCAGCGGGGAATTTTCGGGGGAGCCCCTTCTGTAAGAATCAACTATCTGTTCAACACAACCCGGCGGTGGCCGCCAAGAAAATTACCAAAGAGGTCAGCTTGGGACGGGTAGCAGGACCTTTCGCATGCCCGCCAGTGGCGGATTTTGTATGTTCACCCCTAGGAGTGGTTCCGAAGAAGGACCCGGGGGAGTATAGACTCATTCACAATCTGTCGGCCCCGAGGGGAGCCTCGGTGAATGAAGCTATTGACCCTGAAGTATGTTCAGTTCGATACGCATCGTTCGACGATGCCGTCGAGCTATTGAATTGCCTGGGCCCCGGTGCTTTGATGGCAAAATCAGACATTGAATCAGCATTCAGGTTGCTCCCGGTACACCCTCGGGACCAGCGCTTGCTGGGATTCACGTTCCAAGGGAAGTATTACATGGATAAATGCATGCCCATGGGCTGCTCAATTTCTTGTGCTTATTTTGAAATGTTCAGCTGTTTTTTGGAATGGGCGTTCACCGAGGCCACTGGGAATAGACAGGTGATGCACTATTTAGATGACTTCCTGTTCTTGGGTCCGGCAGGCACTACGGAATGTGCTCAGACACTGCAGGACTTCTGCACTCTCATGCAGGAGTTTGGGGTCCCATTGGCACCGGGTAAGACAGTGGGGCCATCTACTTCACTGGAATTTCTGGGGATTGAGCTTGATTCCGTGGAGGGATGTTTCCGTCTGCCAATGGAGAAGGAGGCCAAGTTCAGGGCTTCCTTAAAACAATGCCTGGTTAAAGAGAAGGTGACCCTGCACCAGTTACAACAAACAGTGGGCCAGCTTAACTTTGCCTTAAAAGTAATACCGATGGCTCGCCCCTTCTCACGTTCCATTGCACAAACTATGGTCGGCCTCAAGGAGGGACACCACCGCACGAGACTGTCGGCAGAGGTTCACCAGGATAAACGCATTTGGTTGGCATTTCTGGCGGACTTCAACGGTCGGGTGGCGTGGAACAAACCCCCAGCCTCGTCTGACGAACTGGGTTTGTGGACCGACTCGGCTGGGAGCGTGGGATTTGGCGCAATCTTTGGTGACCGATGGTCGGCACAAGCATGGCCGACGTGGTGGCACTCCAGTGGCCTAACAGGTAACATTGGGTTCTTGGAGCTATTTCCTATTTGGGTGGCTCTGTTGGCATGGCCAGAGGATTTTAGGGACCGCTCAGTAGTGTTTTGGTCTGACAATATGACGGTGGTCGAGTGCATTAATCACCAGGCAGCACGCTGGAAGTGGATCTTGAGACTGTTGAAGGAAATTGTGTTGCGATGCATGAGATTGAATGTACAGTTCAGGGTAAAACATGTGCCGGGTGTACTGAATAATGCAGCGGATGCACTCTCTCGTTCACACATGCAGGCTTTCAGGGGCTATCTACCTACAGCGGATCTAGTGGCGGCACCATTCCCCGAAGCACTATGGCAGATCGGTGCCCCGGATTACAGGACCTCGTGGCAGCCAGCTAGGGTTCTTAGTGGCGCTTCATAAGGAAGGCCGATCAGCTGCAACTGCCAACAGACATAGGGCGGCCATATCATTCATGGCACAGCTCCACGGCATACGGGACCTGACGGGTTCCTTCCTAGTCAGAAAGGCGCTCCGGGGTTGGCAACGCCTGGAGGGTTGCAGACAAGATACAAGGCACCCGATTGGTTTAGAGAGATTGTCTTTGCTACTAGCAAAACTTGATGAGACATGCTCCTCCCCTTCCGAGGTGGTTCTGTTCCGGGCGGCCTTCGCATTGGCATTCCATGTGGCCATGCGGGTAAGTGAACTCATGGCAAGAAGCAAGAAGGATGTGGAGGGAGGCCTAAGCAGGGATCATGTAAAAATACGGGGTGATTCTATATTACTCTCGATAGCCAGGTCCAAAACAGACCAGGAAGCTTCGGGGAGTAGTGTTGTTGTGCAGCGCGCCCGAGGGAGCCCCAGTTGTCCCATAAGGTATTTAGAGGACTACCTGGAACAGAGGCCGGCGACATGGGGAGGGAGCCTGCTTAGACACAAGGACGGCACCCCGTTGACGAAATTTCAGTTTCAGAGGGTGCTGGCACTTACGATTGCTGCGGCTGGCTTGAACCCGTGCGATTTTGGGACCCACTCATTCAGAATAGGGGCCGCTACAGAGGCTACGGCTCGGGGTCTGGGTGTGGAAGAAGTTAAACAGCTGGGCTGTTGGTCCGCGAACTGTTTCAAGAGGTATGTGCGACTGCACCTGTTGTAAAAGACTGATGAAATGCACTCACGCTTGTTGTCTTTTGTTTGAATTACAGTTTCGCAAGCCTGTGACGCGGGGCGGAATTGGGGATCGACCCAACACCAAAGGACCAACGGTCAAGGATCACCAACGGGAGATCGAGTGGTATGGGTCGTGGGCCACTCATACGTGAGGCGCGCCGGGGACGTATTCATGGCAGGTGACGCGACTCACGCATCTGGGGAATACGGGTTCAGAGTAACCTTCCATGGGAAGGGAGGCCTCTGTTTTGACCAATTTCAAGCATTTGTGGAGGGACTCTTAGGGCGGCAAAGGTCACCGCCATCTGTAATCATAGTGCACTTGGGGGGCAATGACTGGGAAGACGGGTGTTATTCGAACACATATTGTCGGCAGTCAGCTGGTTGGTGAGGAGGCTCCCGGGGTGCACAATTGCCTGGTCCCACATGATCCCCAGGAGAGTTTGGCGGGGGGGTTTCTCGGTAACGGCGTTGAACCACTCGGTAAAGAAGGTCAACAACAAAATTGGGAAATTGTTTCGCTCCGCGCATTTGCAAAGCATTCTCCATGGGTGTATTCGGGGTGATCGCTGTTACTTGACTGATGGGGTTCACCTGTCCAGGGCGGGGAATGATTTACTCATAGGAGACTTCATAGCATGGCTAGTGGGATTGAGGAGGCATGACCTTTAGGAGGAGTGGGGGGGCCGGATAGTCGGTCAACTATCCGGCCTGTGGCGGTAAGGTCATGATCGGTGAGCAGTGATTTCAAGGTCCCTAGGGGGGGCGCCACCCAGTACGGATGGGAGCGCCCGGGGGGAGGCGGTCATTGGCCCCTCCCACAGGGAGGCGGCACCCACTAAGGATGGGTCGCCTAGGGGGAGACGCCCATAGGCCGCTCCCAGGGGGGAGACGGCTATATGCCCCTCCTACGAATTTCCCGGGGGCCGGATATCCGCTCCGGCGGAAGAGAGTGTGGGGAAGGGGGAAGTCCACGCTGTCCTTCTTACGGATACCTCACACGGGAACTCGGACGACCTTTAAGATGGCGTTGAGTGAAAGGGGGCCCCCACGACAAGGGAAGTTACAGTTGGCAACGAGGGTAAAGTCCTCTGCGCATGCGCCACTCACACCGTGAGGGAGGGAATTTGGTAGTAGGGATCTGACACCGGTTAAGACCTTGCCGTTGGCCCTTAATGCTAGGATGTACAATTTTATTTTAGAATGTTATGCATTTTCAGGATGCTAGACTCGGCTAGGAAACCTTTGTATTAAAGATCTGTTAAGGTTAGCCAAAGAACATGTCTTCATCAAAATGTAATGGAAATAAAATTGTACATAATTCATGAAACGTTTTAATTTAAAGTTTTACATTTTGTTTCATATTTTGATAAATACGGCCGGGGGGGTAACTCCCCCCCGCCTTCCAAAAACACGAACTTGTGTTTGTCTCCTCCCATGGGGAATTGGTGTTGGGAGGGGGTGGCGGGCATCCCGGCCATATGGAAAGGGAAGACCACTCGGTCCCCCCGAACGTATGGATGGGTGCCCCGATCCCCCCGGGAAACCATTTTGGGCGGGGGGCGTGGTTCGGCTGGCATGCCCAAAGCGGCGTAGCCGGAGCACGCCCTTCCCGCCCAGAAGGGGTTGTCCTAGACACCAGCCCGGAAATACGCGCTCGGATGTGCGTACCCGAGGAGGGCCCCCGCCCCTCCACAGACAGATAAATAGAGCGGGAATCCAATGAAGCGTCCTCTTGTTCCAGTGCTCGGAAGGCTGCACCACTCGTTGCTCTTGAGCCCTCGACGGAACAAGTAGCAATTTTGACCCACCCACCAGCCCCTTGTGCAATGTTAGTTTGAATAAAATAATTGTTGGTGATATTCGAATGTATTAAAGAGATACAGTTTCATTTTACAGCATTAACGTATGCCTTTAATTGAATAAATGTTTGTAGGCCTTTTTTCCTTTGTAGAAAAATGGAGGAATGTATAGGTTAAGAATAATTGTCTTGTGCTTTAGGACTTTTTTCCCTTTGTAGCAATGTGAAAGTTGATGAATTGTCAAAGCTGTGGCAGATTAGGCGTATTTTCTTTCCTTAGTAGGTAAAACAGCTGTCGTATTTATTTTGGTCGGGCGGTAAGGTCATGATTGGTGAGCAGTGATTTCAAGGTCCCTAGGGGGGGCGCCACCCAGTACGGATGGGAGCGCCCGGGGGGAGGCGGCCATTGGCCCCTCCCACAGGGAGGCGGCACACACTAAGGATGGGTCGCCTAGGGGGAAACGGCCATAGGCCCCTCCCAGGGGGGAGACAGCTATATGCCCCTCCTACGAATTTCCCGGGGGCCGGATATCCGCTCAGGCGGAAGAGAGTGTGGGGAAGGGGGGGGAGTCCACGCTGTCCTTCTTACGGATACCTCACACGGGAACTCGGACGACCTTTAAGATGGCGTAACTCCCCCCCGCCTTCCAAAAACTCGAACTTGTGTTTGTCTCCTCCCATGGGGAATTGGTGTTGGGAGGGGGTGGCGGGCATCCCGGCCACATGGCTCTGAAATGAGACAGAATCAATGCCATTATTCTCTGGCTCAAGTGAAGGAAGCATTGTTCAGACATTCTGCTTAAGAATATCTGTTGACTGTGACTGACACTGTTTATCATCTTCCAAAGCATATTTAAAGGTGAGTAACGATTCTTTTAGAAAAGATAGACAGCATAAAGATTTTTGACAAGTGTCACAGTGAGTGTCTGTGTGAATTAAGGAATTATATTTTTACCTTTTTCCATAATGTTAGCTGTGTGTTTATAAGGTAGACTTCTTTTTAAATTGTTTTTTATGCTTGGATTCAATGCTGGTTTAGAAATTGTGTAATGGTTTCATTGGACTTGTAAATATGCTCCTTTTTTTGAAGCACCTTTTGCAACCTTTAACATGGGTGGAAGCATTGAATGTATGGAGAGGGATAGGAATAGCAGATAGAAAATCATATGAAATGGTGTGGAAGATGCATAAAGTATTTCAGTAATGGTATCAATTGAGTTGGAATATAAGATATAGAGGGGCATATTTACAAGCCGCGTTTGCAATGTTGGACATTAATGCTGGTCCAGAGATACTGTAATGGTTTCATTGGCATATTTACAAGCCATGTGTGCATTATGTAACATTAATGCTGGTCCAGAGATACTGTAATGGTTTTATTGGCATATTTACAAGCCGTGTGCGCAATGTTTACCATTAATGCTGGTCCAAAGATACTGTAATGGTTTCATTGGCATATTTACAAGCCGGGTGCGCAATGTTTAACATTAATGCTGGTCCAGAGATAGTGTATTGGTTTCATTGGCATATTTACAAGCTGCGTGCGCAATATTTAACATTAATGCTGGTCCAGAGATACTTTATTGGTTTCATTGGCATATTTACAAGCCGTGTGCGTAATGTTTAACATTAATGCTGGTCCAGAGATACCGTAATGGTTTCATTGGCATATTTACAAGCCGCGTGCGCAATGTTTAACATTAATACTGGTCCAGAGATGCCGTAATGGTTTCATTGGCATATTTACAAGCCGCGTGCGCAATGTTTAACATTAATGCTGGTCCAGAGATACTGTAATGGTTTCATTGGCATATTTACAAGCCGCGTGCGCAATGTTTGACAATAATGCTGGTCCAGAGATACTGTAATGGTTTCATTGGCATATTTACAAGCCGCGTGCGCAATGTTTAACATTAATGCTGGTCCAGAGACACTGTATTGGTTTCATTGGCATATTTACAAGCCGCGTGCGCAATGTTTAACATTAATGCTGGTCCAGAGACACTGTATTGGTTTCATTGGCATATTTACAAGCCGCGTGCGCAATGTTTAAACATTAATGCTGGTCCAGAGATACTGTAATGGTTTCATTGGTATATTTACAAGCCGCGTGTGCAATGTTTAACATTAATGCTGGTCCAGAGATACTGTAATGGTTTCATTGGCATATTTACAAGCCGCGTGCGCAATGTTTAGCATTAATGCTGGTCCAGAGATACTCTAATGGTTTCATTGGCATATTTACAAGCCGCGTGCGCAATGTTTAACATTAATGCTGGTCCAGAGATACTGTAATGGTTTCATTGGCATATTTACAAGCAGTGTCACACGTACTGTTGGCGGAGACAGACATGGTCCATTATATGTAACATTCTGATCATGTGCCTAAGATCACACTGTGACTGAAGCTTGATTCACCATTACTCTGATCTTAGGCAGAGTCACACATACTGTTGTCAGAGACAGACATGGTACATTAGATCTAAAATCCTATTAATCTGCCTAAGATCACACTGTGAGTGAAACTTGATTCATCCATCATTGTAATCTTAGGCAGAGTCACACATACTGTTGGCAGACACAGACATGGTACATTATATGTAACATTCTGATCATGTGCCTAAGATCCCACTGTGACTGAAGCTTGATTCACCCATCACTGTGATCGTAGGCAGTCACACATACTGTCGGCAGAGACAGACATGGTACATTATATCTAACATTCTGATCATGTACCTAAGATCACACTGTGACTGAAGCTTGATTCACCTATCACTGTGATCTTAGGCAGAGTTACACATACTGTTGGCAGAGACAGACATGGTAAATTATATCTAACATTGTGCAAGTGGCTTGTAAATATGCTAATGAAACCATTACAGTATCTCTGGACCAGCATTAATGTCAAATATTCAAAATGTATGGAAAATGTGTGACACATCTGAATGCCTTCTTGATGGAACCAAAGTGCACAAGCATTGAAAAAGCAATAGATCTCGCCCTCGGTGTCACACATACTGTAGGCAGTGACAGACATGGTAGAGTTTGAGTTTGAGTTTAAAATTACTTTTAAAGCGCACATACACCAGCGGTTTCTTGGCGCTACAGCTAACAAAGGTCCGGGCCAAAAGACAAGGATAAACTGCGGAAGGAATTAGTCAAAAGACTTCATGAAGAGATGAGCCTTAAGGTGTTTCCGAAATTGGGGATAAAGAGTAAGGGATCGGAGTTCAAGGGGGAGGGAGTTCCAGAGGAGCGGGGCAAGGGTCGCGAATTTCGAGCCTCCCCATTTCTTTCTCCGGTAACGAGGGGTGGTGAGAAGGGACTGGGAGGATGAGCGAAGTTCCCTGGTGGGAACGTAAGGGGTGATCTCGGATGAGATGAACGCCGGTGCGGAGCCAAGTCGAGCCAGAAAGGTGATGGAGGCGAGCTTGAATTGGACCCGAGCCCGCACAGGGAGCCAATGTAAGGATTTCAAGAGGGGGTGGAGTGGTGGAATTTCGGGAGTTTGAAGACCAGGCGGGCCGCCTGGTTTTGGATTTGTTGCAGACGTTGTAAGCTATATGCAGGGATACCCGCATATAGGGCGTTGCCGTAATCCAGGCGGGATACCACCATGGCCAAAATGATAAGTTTGAGAGCAGTAAAGGAAAAAAAACGGGACACCCTGCGTATGGTGCGCAGTGATAAGAAAGAGGAAGAAACCACAGAGCTGACCTGGGAGTGGAGGGTAAGTTGAGAGTTGAGTTTTATGCCTAGAGCTTTGACTGAGGTAGAGGGAACAGGTGAGGGGCCAAGAGAGGGGGGCCAGACTAGGGAGGACCAGGGGCTGGATGAACCACCCGTCAGCACCAGCTCGGTCTTGTCAGGGTTGAGCTTCAGGTGGTTGTGGTTCATCCAGTCCCGGATGTGGAGCATGATAGATTGGAAATTTAGGACAGAAGAGGGAGAAGAAGACAGATTGAAAACAAGCTGGAGGTCATCCGCATAATTAAATACGGCGACCTCCATTTGTTGTAGAGAGAAGATAAGAGGGGCGATGTACAGATTAAAGAGAAGAGGGGAAAGGGAAGAACCTTGGGGAACCCCGCACTGAACTTTCCGAGCGTCCGCAGTGAAGTCACCCAGGCGGACAGCCTGGGTGCGGTCGCTCAGGAAGGAGGATAGCCAGACCAGGGCGGTGCCCCCGATCCCTGCCGCCTCAACACGGGAAAGCAAGATGGTATGATCCACCGTGTCAAAAGCAGCAGAGAGGTCGAGGAGCACCAAGGCCTGGGGCTGGTGAGTATCCATACCCTCCCTGAGGTTGTCCAGGACCGCCATGACTACGGACTCCGTAGAGTGTGCGGAGCGGAACCCGGCCTGGCGGGCAGCGAGTGCTCCATGCTTCTCCACAAAGGAGCTCAGAGCGCAGGTGACATGGCGCTCGAGCACCTTTGCCAGAAATGGTAAAAGGGAGATGGGGCAGAAGTTGGCAGGGATTGAGGGGTCCGCACCCGGCTTTTTCAGGATGGGCACAATTACCGCAGATTTTAAAGGGTTAGGTACTACGCCTTGAGAAAGGGAGCTGTTGAGGAGGTGGAGGGGGGGTCTGGACAGGTAGTGAAGATGTGGCGGAGAATATGGGCAGGACAGGGGTCGAGTGGAGAGCCAGATTTAACGAGGGGTACTAAGGAGGTCAAAGAATCCTTAGTTATAGGGGGGAGGGTGGTGAGTTTTCCCTTAGGAGGGGGACATTGGGGGTCAACAAAAGAGGGGGAGGGGGGGGATGTTGGCTTTGATGGTAGCTATTTTTTGGATAAAATAGTTGTTGAGTGAGTGACAAAGTTCTTTGGACGGGGCGGGCTTTAGGGTAGTTCTATCTGAGAACGCCAGGTTGTGAACGATCGCAAATATTTCCTTGGACTGGTTTTCTGCAGCGAGGATTTTGGAGGAGAAGTAAGTGGTTTTGGCCTCCAAGATGTCTTTTTTATATTGGGTCAGGGTGTTAATGAACTCCAATCGTAAAGTGGGGCAATAATTTCTCCTCCAAGCCCGCTCCGCGCGACGCACCGCTAGTTTGGTGGCCTTAAGCTCTTCGTTGAACGACCGGTTGGCGTCCTTCTCACGTTTGGAGGTGATACGTTTTAGAGGGGCAACAGAATCGCAGCCTGAGGAAAGCCACTGTTCAATGGCCTTAACCTGGGAGAGGGTGGATAGGCCATGCAGGGAAGGGAGAGAGGTGATGAGTAGGGAAGATAGATCCTGCGGGTTAACTCGGCCCCAGGCTCGGACCCAGATGTTTTTGGGGCGAGGGGGCTTAGTTGGAGGGTGAATGGGGAGGGCGAATGAGATCAGGTGGTGGTACATTATATCTAAAATCTTATTAATCTGCCTAAGATCACACTGTGAGTGAAGCTTGATATAATGAGCAACTAGTGTGCTAACATTCTGAATTTATGGCAAATGTGTGACGCATCTGAATGCTTTCTTGATGGAACCAAAGTAAACAAGCATTGAAAATGCAAAAGATTTGGTGTGATCTTAGGCATATGTCCACGATATATCATGTAATCTACCATCTCTGTCTCTGCAAGCAGTATATGAGTCTTTGCACAAATTATTTCACTGTATCTACAGGCCAAAACCAGGCCACCTATATATAACCAAGATATAACATTAATTAGTGAATCATTTTTGACACAAAGCAAAGCACATGTAATGTAAATGAGCCTTTTGTTGTATACTAGTGTTTATATTGTTTACTTATTGTAATTGATATGTAATATGTTTGCAGTGGTCTATAATATGTTATTTTTTGTTTACCACAGATTAAAATCATCTATACAAACAAACAAAAAGATGCCTTCTAAATCAAGAAGAGAAAAATTTATAAAAGAAAATTAAGGTCTAAGGAAAAAGAAAATCAAGAACCAACCAAAATAAAATCATCAGACAAAAAGAAAAATGCTCCTGGTAAGCAAACTAAAGATTTTCTCAGGAAATTATTGAAAAGTCAAGAAAAAAAAGTTTTTTTTAGAAAGAACAATGAAACACCTGTAATTTCAAAAAAGACAGGATGTCCTTCTAACAATTTTAGACCTGTACAAGGAGATGATATTTTCCATAGCAAAAGAAGATGCAAACAATTTTCAGAATTTCGTAGACGAATGTTTTACAACAGAATTGTATCTAATTTATTAAAAAATGTAAAGAGGTATAAAAATAAGACCGCTTTTTACAAGAAAAAAAACATAGTTAAGATTGTGGATGAAGCATTTAAAGTGAAAAATAAATTGTTTAGTTTAGTAATGAATGGAATTTGTACACTTGATATGGTAATCAATGTGTTCAAAACAAAATGTAAGTGGAGGAGAGTAATTAATCGAACTCATTTCTGTGATGTTTTTTCTGGAGAATGGAAGCATAGTTCAAGTTCTGAGCCATTTTGTAATGAAGAAAGTTACTTTCAGGATAATGATTTGGTGCATGCAGTTGACACCAGTGGTCGAGCATATGAGGTGAAAGACGGTGGTCCGGTTGAAAAAGAAGAGATTGTGCCTAGAAATACAGAAGATGTGTTACCTGATGAAGTTTAAGGGAGATGTCCTAAGGCTCCAGTGTATACATGGAATTGTAGTAGTATTTGTAGTATCCGACAGGAATCAATTGATTTGTTTCGCACTTTCTTACGAACATATACTAAGAAAAGTAAGAAACAAAAAATGAAACTTTTACAAGTGTTAGATCCTTGTAGAGTGAGAGAAAAAACAGGTTTGCAAGGGCATTCACTGGCTTGTCTTTCAAGAAAAGTATGTCAGAGTGTTTTTCACTATTTTAGGATGTTAGCAGTGCATCATAATAAAGTGAGGAAATTAGTGAGAAGGTTGTACTATGCAAAAAGCCCAGCACTTAAACTAAAACAGTTAAACAGTGCTCTTTTGCATGGAACTTATTTGGATGTGAAAAACATTTGTGATGAAATTGAGTTTTGTTACTTTGGTGAAAAAGAGGTCAGTGCAGAAATTGATACAGTAATAGGAGGTAATGTAGAAGAGAATGTAGAGATTTTAAGTACAGAAAAATTTGAAAATGAAATTATAAAGTTTAGGGTCAATTCAAGTGAAAGTCCTAATGTTTCTTGTGATTGTTGTCGACGAACTCATTATAAGCATCAGACTAGATTAGTTGATTTATATGTAAAAAGCGAAAAGATAAATATTGATGAGTGGAAGGATTTTGCAACTTATTTGTTGGTTGAAAATTCTTTTGATTTGGGCTCTGATCAACGTATTTGTACATATTGCTATAATAAATTAAATGAAAACAGAATGCCTGCTAGAGCTGTTCATAATAATATGGAGTTGGTAGACATTCCTTCTGAATTGATGGATTTAAATACCCATGAGCCTATTCTGATTCAATGTGTGCATCCTTTTCAGGCTATTGTTCGCATGGTGCCTAAGACAGGGAAATTGCCTCCTTCAGATTTACAGAGAGGATTAAAGGGAAGAGTTGTCTATTTGCCTCTAGATTTTAAGAAAAATATTGATACAATTGGTGTCAAAAAAGTAGAAGAGGAGCCTCTGGTTATTCTAGTTAATGGTGTTCCGACAAAAAGTAAGAAAATCTGGCAAGAATTAGTAGATGTTAGAAAAGTCAAAAAGGCAACGTTGTATTTGGTAAAAAATAATCAGTACTATAAAAATATGTATGTGGGAGAAGAGGAAACAAATGTACAAGACGACACTGATGTCTCTGCTGGGCAAATAGAAAAAGTTGATGTCTCTAGAAGTGAAGAAATTTATGAACATTATAGTGTTCATCCTATTGCATTCCAAAGAAGTAATGGGGAATGCTATTGACTTGTTACAGATAAAAAAAGCCGAAGGAAGTCCCATTAGTGTATGGGAAGAAAGTTTAGAAGCTCGTTGTTTTCTACAGTTATTTCCAACAGGTGAAGGTGGACGATATGACGACCGACCTGTTCAAATTCCTGCATCTGAATACCGGACTTCAAGATTATATGCAGAAGATCCAAGGTTTCGTCAATTCATTCCATATTTGTTCCATCTACTGTTTGAGAGTGACTTGTCTGGACTTTCCTATGCAGTAAACCATATACTCAAAAGTGGAACACATCTACAAAATGTTTTGGCAAGGGATTTTATGGGTAAAGTGAAACTGCAAGACAGAGTTCTGGAATCTCAGCTAATTAATCTCATGGCATGTCAGAGTGGTACTAACGAGTATTGGTACCGTCGTCATGGGGAATTGAAATGTATGCTAAGAAACTTAGGAACTACTACATGGTTCCGAATACAAGACACCTGGAGAACTGTGCTCTTTGGATCCTGTTAATGTATGTAGGTATTTCAATCATAGGATTGAAGCTATGATGTCTTTTATTACAAACAAAAAAAATCCTCCGCTTGGAGAGGTGTTGGATTTCTTTTGGAGAAAGGAGTATCAAGCAAGACTTGCTCCTCATATACATATGCTGCTATGGATTAAAGATGCACCTAAATTTGGAACAGATTCAGATGAGAAAGTGATGAGTTTCATTGAGCAGTGTTCTACATATGCTGTTCCGAAAAAAGTACAGAAGAAAACAATTTAAGACACCAAGTTTTACGCTTTCAAAGCCATCATTGTGGGAAATACTGTAGTCGAAAATCCAAATCCAAGGACAAGTTCTACACGAAATGTCATTTTGCATTTCCACGTCCAGTAACATTGAAAGGAAGAGTCAACAATTTTATGTCTTCTCTGCGACATACTGTTACAAGGAAATCACCCAAAAATACATACAACCTAAGAAGAAATGAGGAATCCAAATTCATAAATGACTACAACCCAGTCATTTTGTCCATGTGGAATGCTAACATGGATATTCAATATGTGGCTGACAACTCTATCACTGTGGCTCGATATGTGATGTCTTATATCACAAAATCAGAAAAGACGGAACTGAAGGAAATGTGGGAGGAAATTTCACATGAAAAGAGTCTAAGCAATAAATTATACAGTTACAGTCTGAAGATTTTGTTGCATCGAGAAATTGGAGCATATGAATGTTCTGATCAGTTGTCATCAGCAAGTCTATATGCCAATTCTAGAACTATCATGTGGGTGAGTCTAGGTCTTGCTGCAACACGAAACCGAGTTTTGAAATCTGTACAAGAAATAGAGTATTTGGTGGAGAAAGAACCGGACAGTACAGATATTTTGAAAACAAACATGTTGGATACGTACTATCCAAATAGAAGTACGCACCTTGAGAACGCTTGTCTCTATGAAGTTCTGCAAACTTATATTTTTAAAAAGAACGTCAAAGAAGACATCAATAAAGCTGTATATGCTGTAATTGGCTGTGAAGTCTGTCTAGTGAAACAAAGAAAAGGCCATTTGATTAATCATCAAAAATTGATTTGTGATTCTCCAGACAAAAGAGAATTTTATTACTTAGCTCTTTTGCAACTCTTTAAGCCTTGGCGTAGAGAAGAGGAACTACTTGAAGATTTTCTTACTTATGAAGATTCGTTCAATGCAACCAAGGATACAATAGAATGTCCTGTTTTTTCAAATTATCTGCAAATGTTGAACGAGGAAATTCAGCAAGAAGCTACAATTGCAGCAGAGATTGCTAGAGACAGTTCTCAAGATAGTCAGAGTTCTGCTTCATTGAGTCAGGATCCACTAGGAGGACCAATTATACAAAATGAAGCTGCCACTGCCATGGATGAAGTTGAAAGAGCCATGGAACAAGCTCAGGAGGATGGAGTTGACTTAGAAGATTTGGAAAAAGAACTAAACGTTGACAGAGACAAATATATGACGAAGTCATAGAACACATTGAGCATGGTTTATCTCATGAGAAAAAAGAGTGCTCATGTACATCATTTGTACCTGTCCGACTATATGTGAGTGGAGAAGCAGGAACTGGGAAAAGTTTCCTGATTAAAGCGATTGCAACATATTTGCAGAAAACAACGGAGTCATCGCTCTCTTGTGTTGTTACTGCTCCAACTGGGTTGGCAGCGCACAACATTAAAGGGATTACTTTACATCACTTATTGATGCTGCCAGTGGAGCATGAAACAAATTACAATACCACAAGCTATCTGGAGAAGCTTGTTGTGAAGTTTCAAGAGTCCTAAAGAAAATTAAACTTCTTATCATTGATGATGTAAGCATGGTATCAAATGTAATGCTTGCTTTTGTGCATTTAAGAATGCAAGAAATTCTTAAATTAGACTATGATGTGTTATTTGGAGGCAAACACGTCATTGTTTTTGGAGATCTACTGCAACTAACTCCAGTGAAAGGACAGCCAGTGTTTAAAATGCTTACGCATGAAGATACCAGGAAGTGCTTAGGAAGTATTGGCGGTAAGGGACGATGGTGGCAGGCGGTAAGGGACGACGGTGGCAGCATCTCCCGACCCCGCTTGGCGCATACCTCATTGTCGAAGCGGAAACGCTGCTGCTGTTGCTGCAGAGTGACTACCATTGAGTAAATAATTGAATCGTCCTCGCACTCGCTATTTTAAAATTGATTGTTTTTAAAATTGATTAGAGAATTTTAAAAATACCCTGCACTTGCCCTGATAAGAAGTTTTAAATTGAAATAATAATTTAGTAACTTGCGTGGGAAACACACTGAGTCCTGCTCATCATTCAAGTCTGCCCGCCCCGGTCCGACTCGGTAACCTATACCGTTGAGCGGAGGGCGGGGCAGACAAGAGCAGGACACGCCCAGGGAGGCGAGCGGTTAGCGCTCCAGCTCTCCACTTGACAGGGCTATATAGGCAACGAGGAGGCAGTGTAATCTTGCGGTAAGGGACGACGGTGGCAGCATCTCCCGACCCCGCTTGGCGCCTACCTCATTGTCGAAGCGGAAACGCTGCTGCTGTTGCTGCAGAGTGACTACCATTGAGTAAATAATTGAATCGTCCTCGCACTCGCTATTTTAAAATTGATTGTTTTTAAAATTGATTAGAGAATTTTAAAAATACCCTACACTTGCCCTGATAAGAAGTTTTAAATTGAAATAATAATTTAGTAACTTGCGTGGGAAACTCACTGAGTCCTGCTCATCATTCAAGTCTGCCCGCCCCGGTCCGATTCGGTAACCTATACCGTTGAGCGGAGGGCGGGGCAGACAAGAGCAGGACACGCCCAGGGAGGCGAGCGGTTAGCGCTCCAGCTCTCCACTTGACAGGGCTATATAGCCCTCGTCGGCCCAAGCGCGCAGCGGTAGCGCGCAGTGGGGGCGCCGTAGCCTGCGCCGAAGACCCGCCAAAGACCTGCCCGTCTGCGCCCGTCCGCGACAGGACGCGGCCGGGGGCCGGTAACCATGGCGGATCATCAGGCACACCGGCTAAGATACACCTCACAGGTACTACTGAATATACTTCACAACACTGCCAGTGACTGTCCTAGCAGGATGAAGGACAATATTGAAGGTCCATTCTCCTGTCGCCATTGTAAAACTCAATTTGAAGCCTCCACGAGTATGGCACACACCACCAAACCTTGCCTTCAGAACTACCAACCGGAAATAAGGTCTCTATCTGATGAATCTACCACCACCAAGATTAAGACCACTAGTACAAACGCCCTCAACAATAAAAACCTGCTTTGCAATATCAGGTCACTGTCAAAACATGCCGTTGAAGTATGGGATCTGATTTCCAGTAGAGAACCGGACCTATGCTTTCTAACGGAAACCTGGCTCAAACCCCACCTAACCCCCGTTATAACACTGGGAATCCGTACAGGCTACAAAATAGCCAGGGTGGATCGCCCTTTGAAAATCGGAGGTGAGATAGCGATAGTACACAAGGAGGAAATCAATGTTAAAATTCTGGACGAAATATGCACCCCTGAAATAGAACTTATGATTTTTAATCTTAACTTTTCCACAAAATCTAGCAGGAAAGGAGCGTTAATATATCGCCCCCCTGGTCCATGTAAAAACACCTCTATAACATTAATGGAAGCTCTGGCACCTCATGTATGTGATAACTCAGACTTCCTCCTCTTAGGGGACTTCAATATTCACAGTGAGGTAGAAAACAATTCTGAAACTAAAACCTTCATTAGTGATCTAAGCTCACTGGGCTTAAGACAGGTCAACAACGGGCCCACCCATATGGCAGGACACACGTTGGACCTAATCTTTACTAACTCTCTACAAATTGAATGCTCCCTCCCTTACCAAGTAGACTGGACAGATCACTATGTTTTAGAATTCTCCACCCCCCCTCCCACCCTACATGCCCAAAAACATCGTATCCTACCCAGTAAAAGAAGACCCTGGCACAGATTAACCCAAGAAAATTTTCGCAAAGCACTCGAAAAGCCCATATTGAGTCGAAATGAGAACATAGATAAAGCCCTACAGGAATATAAAGAAATGCTGTCTCACACAATTGATAAGACCATCCCATTAAGAACCTTCAAACCTAAACCCGCTCCTAAACAGGAGATATGGTTTTCGGAAAGTCTTAGACTATCCAAACAAGCTACACGGAAGTTAGAAAAGAAATGGAGGGCCTCTCACCTAGATAGCGATAAACATACCTATAAAGAGTCTTTGAAAGCATACCACAAAGACATTCGATCAGCACGGAAGAACCACATAGCTTCACAGCTTTTGGCGGCCGGCAACAACTCCAAGACCCTATATCAGATCTTACTGACCTTTACTAAGCCCTCAGCCTGTGAAAGTCCGGAAGTGGCCTCACAACAATTGTGTGACAACATCTCCCACTTCTTTACCCAAAAAATTGATGCCATATATGACAAAATCCTACTCTCCAACTCGACATACAGAACTACAAATGACCCCACAACAAACCCTGGTAGTCCACTCCCTCCTGAGAACTCCCTCTCTGTATTTCCCCCTATTCAGATTGAGGAATTACTGGCACTCACGTCCCAGATAAAGAGTGGCTCCCCCACTGACATTATTCCTGCACGTATTATGCCCACTCTAGCTAAAGATCTAGGACCCACCATCCAGAGACTAATAAATCTCTCACTTAGTATGGGGCAAGTCCCACTTGGATGGAAAAAGGCATTGGTCAAACCACTCAGGAAAAATACCACCATTCCCTGGAATGAGCTTAGCAACCTCAGACCAATATCCTTACTCCCCTTCCTGGGCAAAATCACAGACAAACATGTGAACAAACACCTGTCGAGATACATTGAGTCTGCAGGAGTACTGGACCCATCACAATCAGGCTTCAGGCCCAAACATAGTACGGAGACCGCTCTAATGTCAGTCGCAGACGATCTGCATATGTACCAGGACAGGAGTTTCTCCGTCATCCTGGTACTACTAGATCTGTCTGCGGCGTTTGACACCGTATCTCACTCTATTCTCATGGCCAGGCTGGAGAACATCGGCCTGAAAGATGATGCCCTCGAATGGATAAGAAGTTTCCTAACCAAATGGACCCAACAGGTAACCATGGGCAATTTTCGGTCAGAGGAAGTTGAGATCACCAAGGGGGTGCCACAGGGCTCATGCCTGAGCCCAACTCTTTTCAACATATATGTGGCACCCCTGGCTAACATCTTGAGAGCATATGGATTTGTTCCAATATCCTATGCGGATGATACTCAACTCCTCTTTCCTTTTAAAACCTTGACACCCGATGTCAGGAACTCCTTCTCCCTGGGAATGAAAGCAGTGGCACACTGGATGTCTTCCAACTTTTTACAATGCAATGTTGGAAAGACGGAAGTCATGTTGTTTGGGGGGGCAAGACGACTCTGGACTCCGGACTGGTGGCCACAAGACCTTGGCCCAGTACCAGAGCCGAAACCAACTGTTAAGAACGTGGGGGTCCGGCTGGACCAGGAACTTTCCCTCAAGCAACATGCCAACCAGGTGGTGGGATCCTGCTTTCACATAATTGGCATGCTACGTAAAATCTTCCCCCTCCTGCCAGATGCCAGTAGAAGGACACTGGTACAAGCCCTGGTCATGAGTCGTCTAGACTATTGTAACGGCCTGTTGCTAGCTGCCAATGAGGGAGTCATGGCAAGACTGCAGGTAGTCCAGAATACAGCTGCCCGTCTAGTCCTAAATGCGCCCCCCCCGTTCACCCTCTAAACCCCTACTGGAAAAAGTCCATTGGCTACCTGTCAGACAGAGGGCTAAATTTAAGGTATGCTGTACCATACATAAAAGTCTTAATAGTATGGGTCCTGCATATCTGGCCACCAAATTTGTCCCCTACAAACCCTCCCGTTCACTTCGCTCGAGCGAACAGGGCCTTCTAGAAGTACCCAGGGCAAAGAAGGCAAGACGGGGCAGTAAAGCTCTCTCAATAGCTGGAACAGCCTTCCCAACACCCTCAGGCTATGTACTGAATACCTTCCTTTCAGGAAAATGCTAAAGACACTCCTTTTCAGTTCCTAGACAGCTTACGTTCTCCTGTTCGCAATGTGGCAGATGTCAAAAGCGCGGAGATGCTCCTATGGGAGTCGACGCCAGCGCTATACAAGCCGGTAAAATAAAATAAATAAATTGGAAATGTTAACATATGGTTAAATTTCAAATATGCAGATCTGCTTCAAAATATGCGACAGGCAAAGGATGAAGATTATAAAAATATTCTACAAGATGTAAGAATTGGAAAACTAACTGACCATGGCAAAGAAGCTTTACATGGACGAATAATTTCAAGTTTGTTTCCGAATGAAAATATTCTCCCAGAGAATATTTTTAATAAAATTCCTGAAAAGAAATCTGTCATATGCTTGATGCCAACTCTGCAAGAATCTTCAACAACAAATTTTTAAAGTTGGAAAATCAAGAGATTGTGAAACTGGAAGCTATTGATAAAATAGAACATGAAGGAGCAACTATTGTTTTGTCTGAAAAGTTAAAAACAAAATTGGATTCTTTAGAGAAGACAATATCTAAAACTGCTGGTATGGAAAGAACTCTGTATGCATCTTTAAATTGTCATATAATTTTACGACGTAATTTACATGTGGAAAGAGGTTTAGTAAATGGAGCAATGGGTCATGTTGTGGATTTTATGAATTACCGAAATAGAGATGGAATTGAATTTACATAAATTAAATTTGATGGTATTGAAGAAATACCACAAATCAGTCGTTGTTCTGCCCGATTTTTGCTTGTTAAAGATTTAAATGTCCGCAGAAAACAGTTTCCTGTTTCTTTGGCATATGCAGTGACTATTCATAAATCTCAAGGTTTAGGTGTGGATACTGCTTTGGTGAATATTGGAAGTTCTGTGTTCAAGGAGGGTATGGCATATGATGCTTTATCTCGAGTCTGAACTTTATCAGAATTGTACTTGATTGATTTTGATGAGACAAAGATTAATGCAGATCTAAATTGTGTAAAAGAATATATTAGGTTAAGAAGAGAGTGTGCTCCAAATTTACCTCAATATCCTCTGTTTGAAAAGCGTGTGGTAGTCCGAAAAAGAAGAAATGAGAAAAATTGTAGTGAAGTTGTAGCAAAAAGAAAAAAAGTAGATGAACCAGTAATTGTAAGCAAAAACGAAATGGATTCAGTTAAAGGTGTTGTTGGATTTCAGTTTGAAAATAGTTCTGGTGTCAACTGCTATGCTAATGTTATGGTTAATGTTGTTTTTTTTCTCCAAACTGTACAAGAACAGATTGCTGAAAATCGTGATCAAACACTTTTATTGTTTATTAAATTCTGTATTTGAGAAATGTAGCATTGATAGAACAAAAGTACAAAGTGTTTCTGAAATTCAAAAGGTTTTAGACATATGTTCTGGTCTAAATCAATTTACACAGAATATTCAGCAAGATTGTCAGGAATTGCGATTCTCCTATTAACATGACCAGAGAATCTGGATTTCATTAAAGACACGGAGGCTAACATTATGCATACAACTTTTAATGCAGTCCAAGCATAGCCGCATATGTCACAAAGCAAAAGTTCCAACTTAGAATATATATGAACCAACAATAGCATGAATCACTAGGCAATCAGCCTCTTTTAAATGTGGTGCCAGTGAGAAAGGAAATGTCCAAACAACTCCAATGAAACATCAAACTTGAAGAAGGATGACGGAAGAATACACCATCCACGATTGATTCACCAGATGTGGAATCAAGAAGACAAAATCAATAAAGGTTATCTGCAAAAAAAAGAAAGGTTGTTAATAAACCCAAATAAATATATTAAGGATTTGAATAATAAACAATCAGCTAAATAACAGTCCTGCAAAGGAAAAGAATGTAAGCTTGTAAGTAAAATATTCAAATAAGCATATCATATCATAAAAATCAACCTGTACCGTAATATATCATATAATCAACCACCCAGGGAAAGGGTGGGAGGGATAATGTTAGCCTCTGTGTCTTTAATGAAATCCAGATTCTCTGGTCATGTTAATAGGAGAATCGCAATTTCATTACAAGACCGGAGGCTACCATTATGCATGTTGGTAGCCATGTACAACAACATCAGACATGTGAGATACAGGTTTGCAATAATGATGAGCAAAGGTTCTAGCATTAGACCAATCACCAGCCTTTAGAATATCATCTAACTTACCACCTGACCAGAATGACTTACTGGCCATTGCGCCTCTAATAGAATGTGATTTAAAAATATCCAGATTGATTCCAGCAAGCTTCATGACTGTCTTAACCCATCTAGCAATAGAGGAAGAAGAAATTCCTTTGTGGTGTTTAACAAAAGAGATGAGTAATTGAGATACATTCAAAGGACAAAGAGAGTTCATTCTAACATTGTATTCTTTCATACATTGAACAACACAGAGTTTAGTGCAACTATCAAAACGAGGATAGAACATAGAATCTGACATAGTTTTAGTTCTTCTATGTATTTCAAAATTAACCCCAAACATATCATAAGATCTATAGGAAATATTAAGAGCTTTAACATCAGAAACTCTTCTGCATGAAATTAAGCAAAGAAGAGTAGCTAATTCGATAGGAAGATTCTTCCTGCTCAGAAGAGAATTAACTGGCCAAGAACAGAAAAGGTCGAGAATTAAATAACATCCCAAAGAGATTAATATCTAGGTTGAGGAGGTCTTCTAAGTCTGATACTCTTAAGTATTCTACAAATAATAGGAATTTTACCTACCGTTGTATTGTTAATTAGAGAATGTCCAGCAGAAATAGTAGATCTAAAACAATTGAGAGATCTGTAACTTAAACCTCTGTTGAATTGTTCTCCAAGAAAATTAACTATATCAACAATAGGTGCCTCCACAGGATCCAAGTCCCTTTCCAAGCACCAACATTGACCAGACTTTCCAAATGTTGTTGTACCGGTAATGTGTCCCAGGGGCCCACAACTCTCCAAGGAGAGTTGAAGCTATTGACGAAAGTCTTGCGAGATCGTTAGATCTCCTGACACCTTCCAAGCAAGAAGGTTCAAATTCCCTGTCTGAACAAGAGGGTGAATTTGACTGTCTGCGTCTGTGAGAAGATCTTTCAGAGGAGGAATTAGGAAGGGAAAATCGTAGGTTAGTTCCAGAGCTGTTGGGAACCATGCCTGAGATGGCCAAAACAGAGTTACTAGGACAATTGAGGAATGTTCTTGTCTCACTTTCTGAAGGAGTCTCTGGATCATTGCGAATGAAGGGAAGGCATAAGCGTTGATCCCTTCCCAAGATTGGAGAAAGGCATTCACTGCTAGAGCACCGGGATCGGGCATCCAGCTGAAATAGGATACCAATTGGGTAGTCAATCTGCTCGCAAATAGGTCTATTTGGAATGGGCCCCAGAAATGATTCAGGGAGTTGAAAACAGAAGTGTTGAGTTTCCAATCGCTGTAATCCAAGATGAATCTTGAATTCCAATCTGCGCAAAGATTGGATTTCCTGGGAAGGTATTCTGCTCTCAGAGAGATTTTGTGCTCTAGGCAGAAAAACCAAAGCTTCTTTGCTAGATTGGAGAGGTCTTCTGACTTGGTCCCTCCTAGACGGTTGGCAGACATGTTGTCCATTTTCAATATGACTGATCTTCCTTTAAGGAAGCGTTTTAAGCTCATTAGAGCATAAAGTCCTACAGTTAATTCTAGATTATTGATGTGATGCAGGGACTCTTGCTGCAACCAAATACCTCCAGTGTTTTGGTCCTGTAGACAAGCACCCCAGCCATGAAGGCGGGCATCCGATTCTAGAATAAAATCTGGTGCTGAACCAAAGATCGCTCTCCCATTCCATGCATCTAGATTGTCTAGCCACCATGTTAGTTCTAAGATTGCTTCTGGGTTTAAGGACATTCGATCTCCGTACCAAAGACCTGATCTGAGAGCTCTTGCTTTTATTCTCTGAAGGGCTCGATAATTCAATGGTCCTGGAAAAATGGCCTGAATGGAAGGAGATAGAAGGCCTAAAAGTCTGGCTAGTTCTCTTAGGGTGAGATTTTTTTGTTTTAATACATGTCTTATCTCCTTTCTGATTTTGGCAATCTTCTTCGGAGGGAGGAGAAGACATTCTGTTGTGTCTACTGTGAAACCCTGGAATTCCATCTTCTTTGAGGGAATAAGAATGGATTTTTCCCTGTTTATGATAAAACCCAGACTTTCTAAGATGTCTATAACTGTCTTGAGATCTTTGATGATTTGAGCATAATCTTGAGAAAGAATCAGGATGTCGTCTAAGTGGATGATGAGACAAATACCTTTATCTCTTAGACATGAGGCAACTACTCTCAGTACCTTGGTGAAACACCATGGGCAGAGGAGAGACCGAAGGGGAGAGCCTGAAATTGAAAGAGATGGTTTTTCCAAATGAACTAAAGAAAGGGTTGGTGTTACTTTGCCATGGGAATGGTAAAGTAGGCGTCCTTCAGATCTAATATGACCAGCCAGTATCCTTCTAGCAAGAGGTCTCTGAGAAGATGGAAGCCCTCCATCTTGAAATGTCGGTAGACAAGGAATTTGTTGAGTTCTCTGAGATTTATAACCCGTCTCCAACCCTTGTCTTTCTTTTCCACAAGGAAGAGAGTACTTATGAATCTCATAAATTCCATGGGAACTTCTAAAATTGCTCCTTTTTTTAGCATCGAGGAAATTTCTTCCTCTATGATTTTTTCTTGATCTAGTGTAAAGGGAATCGGTCTTGGGAGAGGGCTCTGGATTGAAGTCTGGATGAAATCTATTGAAAAACCGAGAACAGTGTTTAGAACCCAGGGGTCTTATGTAATAATTTTCCAATTGTGGTAAAAGAATTTCAGTCTCCCACCCACTTTTGGATTCGAAGAAAGGGAAGGGGAAGCTGTACTCGCTTTGAGGGGTGGATTCGGCAGGTGCTCCTCTAGCTCGGAATCCTCTTGAGCGGAAACATCTTCCTCTGGGTGAATAGAACTGTGGTTGGTTGGATGGATGGTATCCTCTACCAAAATTCCCTCTCTTTCTTGGAAAGGGGCATTGGTTGAACCGGCCGGAAGGTTACCCCCTTCTACCGGCCCTTCCAAAAGGTTGCTGTTGTAGTTAAAAACTTTTTTAATGTTCTGGTGCACTTTATCTAAAGCGGTAAAGGTCGATACATATTTGCCCAAACTTTTTATTAAATCTTCTCCAAAAATTAAACCTTTTGGATTAATTGAGGTTTCCTTTTCACCAATATCAATTAGTTTAGGGCTAATTTTAGTGAGGACCACTCTTCTTTCACAATTAAGTCCCACATTCGCGTTGCCTAAGAGGACTAGTGCCCTTTGGCTCTTGGTATCAAGAGGGCAGCCATTAAGGTAGCTCTCTTCTGCTGCGTCGATTATTTTTGTTAGGGGTCCTAGAATGTCGAGAACTTTCTCTTGACAGATCTTAAGCGATCTTTCCAGGCCTTTACGCGGGTCTCTCCCTAATTTAAATAGGTAGGTAATTAATTCTGGGTCAAGGTTAGGAGTTTGACAAACTTTACCTTCGATTGAAGGTCTGGTACACCCTCTTAAGAGATTGTGAGTCTCTCTTTCTAAAGGATTTCTAATCCATTTAGTTATGAATTTAGATACGTGCTCGTGTGGGGTCCACTCTGAGCTTCTAGGGTCTTTAATGTTAAAAGGGGAGAACATCTCCTCCCCCAAAGGGTCCAAAATATTATCGTTAGAAGATGAAGGACCGTTATTATCATTTAGGAGAAAGGAATCAATATCTTGATCATCCTCATCGGGATCAAGAATATATTAGTCTGGAAATTCTGATCCATCATCAATATCAATAGGATCATTGTCTAGAGCACTATGATGAATTGTGCCGCGAGGGACACCCATTAAATTTGTGCCGCTAAGGACACCTTTCAAATTTGTGCCGCAAGGGACACCTGAGGCAAATGAGGTGCGAGGACCTCCTGTAAAACCTGAGGTGCTAGGACCTCCCGTGCTCTCTGGGGTATAATCAATATTTATACTTTTTTTATGCCTCTTACCCCTTTGTTCAGTGAGATCATTAACCTCTGTTATGTCCAGATCTGATAAATCATCGTTTTCATGGATCAAGGATCTCTTAGATGACATAACTTGAGAGAGAGTAGAAAACATACATGATCTCATTTCCTTATGGATACGTTTTTTGATGGCATCATTAGTAAAATCAGATTCAACAGTATTACTATGAATTGAATCCGAATCTGAGTCAGACATGTTAGTCAAATAAATATATATATAAATGTCTGATCCTCGATTTTTCTTTTTTTTAAATAATATATTAAACTTGTAAATATCAATTATAACTGTCTGATTTCCTTTTCTTTATAATATAATAAACTGTCTGCTTATTGGGGGAGTGGGGGGGTTACACAGATAATCAGAATATGTTAATAAAGGTAACTAAATATTATAATTTCCCAATTTCTAATCAAAGAAATGAAGCGCAGTAAGAAACATGAAGCCTCGAGCATGGCAAAGCTTTCCGAAAATATAAATGAACTCCAAAGCAGTGGGGAAGGTAACTACACTTGCGAAGCGAGTCAATGCCTGCTTTTAAACATTTCACGCGCTAGTTTCAAAGACTTAGTATCATTCATGAAATATAAAGACGAACGAAGGGAAGGAAAAAAAGGAAGCCAACCTCCATAAATTGGAGGTTGTGAAACCGAAAACAAGGAGTGAAAAGGTGTTACTGTACCTTATAACATTGTACCTTATAACATAACATTGCATATATATATCCTTACATTGTATATATAAATATTTACTCCTGTAGGGATAAAAGAGGGTTACTCAGTATACGGTATTAAGGTAAATTATTAATAAAATACTAATCTTAAACTCTAAAATATAAGACTTTTCATGAGCTAAGTAGGAAGTTGACTTATCTTGCTTGGAGCCGCATTTAAAAGAGGCTGATTGCCTAGTGATTCCTGCTATTGTTGGTTCATATGTATTCTAAGTTGGAACTTTTGCTTTGTGACATATGCGGCTATGCTTGGACTGCATTAAAAGTTGTATGCATAATGGTAGCCTCCGGTCTTGTAATGACATTTCTAATGTATATGCTTGTTGTTTTGCAAGATGAAGGTGTAGATGTAGAAAATCTTTTTGGCCTTTCCCTTTAAATGGCAACATGACTGCGACAATTGCTCCTTTTCAATAGTACTACAGTACACACTGAAAGATTTATATATTTGACTTTACCAGACTGCAAATCAGTGTCTCTTAATAATCTAGTTAGAGAAGCAAATGAAAACATGGTCTGTACTAAATGTAAACTGAAATTCTATCAACTTTATTTTTACGAAGTTATGGACAGTATGTTATTTTAATCTTCCAACGATGTAGACCTGATGGAACTAAATTGACAACATTAATACAAAAAATTGTGGCTTCTGAAATATCAATTTCAGGAAGAACCTTTACAACTGCAGCAATTATTTACCATGTTGGTCCTTCAACAACATCAGGACATTATACATGTTATTTAAAATGTCAAAAAGGCTGGAAGCTCTGTAATGATACTCAATTGACTTTCAAACAATGTTTGCCTTCTGACTTACTAAATTCTTACATAGTGTTCTTACAATCGAAATTTTAGGGAAGGTAATTGGCCTATAAAGATTGCAGCAGTTAATATAACTTAGTTTGCTCTTCAAAATTACTTTCTGAATGAGAGTGATGAAGATAATGAAAACATGTAGTTCTCATAGAGATAGAATATGTATATCATGTAGTGTATGCTGTGAGTATTAGAGAAATTATTTATTAAAAGTAAGCTAGAGGTGGAAATTAAACTCTTGTTTCATAATGTAAAAGATGTTGGAGCTTTTCTTTCAGAAAGTTGGGTAAATGAGAAATTACAAATACTCTGGACTATTTTCCAAAGAAAAGGACTTTCCACATACTATTTGGCCTCGTGGAAAAGTGGATGGATCAAAAGTGAGTTTAGATATGTTTTTTCAAAATTTTACATTATTTAAGAAAAGTTTTTATGGGTTTTTAAACACAATCATTTTGATTGTGTTTTTTTTTTGCCCGCTGTTATTTGATGAGTACTATTGAAGTCACTGTTTTAAGTGAAATTTAATATATTCTGAGAACAGCAAAAATAAACCATAAAACATGTTGTTGAAATTATTTTGTATTTGCCATTAATGAATATATATTATTTTCCCATATTCTTATGCTCACTTACCTATTTCCACCCTCTAATACTCCTCTTAAGTCACCCTCACTGGCCTTTTTTCACTCTCCCTCACCTCCCTTCCCTTATTCCACTTTGCTCACTTATTCTCATTAACCACTACTTCACTGCCCTTTCCGTCTCTCCTATTCACTACTTTCCAGCTGTCAGTCACTCTACTTCACTCCCCTTCCCATTGTTTTCTTTCTTTGTTTCCTCAATAATTCCCCTTCTCTCACTCACCTTATTACACTTCACTCACTCCTTCTCTCACTTCGTCTGTCCTCTCAGATCCTCAATTCCTTTCCCTCACTCCCTATGTCTTAGCTTCAATCTCTCAATCCTGTTACTCTCTCACTCCTCTTCTGTCATCCTTACTCACTAAAACTCACCCACACTCCCTTACTTTTTTTTCTTTGCTCTGTTACTCAGTTTCTTTCTGCCAGTGTTTCCTTCACTATGTCTATGTTCTAACTCTTTCACTTCCTTTGTCTCAAGCTCATTGGCTTTAATCCTCTTTTTATTTTCCTTTTTTATCAACCTCACTCTCCTGTACTCACCCTCCCTCATCCTTGATCCCTTACTTCAATTCGTACAGTTATCCTCAATCATCATCTTTAACTACCCTTCTTCTTTCTTTCATCACATACTCACCTTTTCTCAGTCCCTTTGCTTCACATTTCTTCCCATTCTTCCCTTCCTTTGCTCTCTTAGTCATTCTCCTTCTCTTACTCATCTTACTGCCCTTTACTCACTGTTTGTCTTACTCCCTCTATTCTCTCATATTACCTTTTAAGACTTTTAATGTCGTACTTTGTCTCTTGTATTGTAAAATATATTTTATAAAAATTCTAACATTTTTTTCTCTTTCACAGATATAAATTTTAATTGAAATATGAAATTAAGTTTACATTAGATATAAGGTAAGTTTGATGTACAAAATTTGTTTTCTCTGTACTCTTTTCCTTAACCTCACTACTCTTCTTTGATGCTCCCACACCTCTGTTACCTTATTGCACATGCCTCACTTATTCTGAATCCCCACGTTTACTCCCCTTTTTCACACTCTTCTTACACTCACCTTCTTTCAGACCTTCTCCTTTACTTTCTTTCCTCTCTCTTCTCTTACTTCATTGTTTTACTCTCTTCCCTTCCTTTACTCTCCTTACTCCACTTCACTTACTCCTTCTCTTTCTTTCTCTGTCCTCTTACTTCTACACTCCCCTTCCCTCATTCTCTTTCTGTTAGCCTTATTCTCTCTATCCCCTTAGTCTCTCACTCCTCTTCTGTCACGCTCACTGCCTATAACTCAGCCATACTCCCACACTCACTTTCTTTTAGACCTTCTCCTTTAGTTTGCTTCCTCTCTCTTTCCTTCCTTTGCTCTTTCACTCTTTTCTCTTCCCTTACTCTCCTTACTCCACTACACTAACTCTTTCTCTTACTCCCTCTGTCCTCTTAGTTCTACACTCCCCTTCTCTCATTCTCTCTCTGTTACCCTCATTTTCTTCGTCCCCTTAGTCTCTCCTTTCCTTTCCTTCCGCTCTCTTCCCTTTTTTCACTCCTTCACTGTTTTCCCTTCCCTTACTCTCCTTACTCCACTCCACAATCCCTCTTTCCTTTTACTTCTACACTCCCCTTCCCTCATTCTCTCTCTGTTAGCCTCATTCTCTCTCACCCTTCAGTGTCTCACTCCTCTTCTGTCACATTCATTCCCTATAACTCAGCCATACTCCCACACACACTTTTTTTTAAACCTTCTCCATTACTTCCCTTCCTCTCTCTTCCCATCCTTTGCTCCTTCAGTCTTTTGCTTCCCTTAGTCTTCTTACTCAACTTCAGTAACTCCTCTCAATCCCTCTGTCCTCTTACTTCTACACTCCCCTTCCCTCATTCTCTTTCTGTTAGCCTCATTCTCTCCATCCCTTTAGTCTCTCACTCCTCTTCTATCACACTCACTCCCTATAACTGAGCCATACTCCTTCACTCACCTTCTTTCAGACCTTCTCCTTTACTTTCCTAACTCTCTCTTTCCATCCTTCACCCCTTGACTGTTTTCCCTTCCCTTACTCTCCTTGCTCCACTTCAGTAACTCCTACTCTCAATCCCTCTGTCCTCTTACTTCTACACTCCCCTTCCCTCATTCTCTCTCTGTTAGCCTCATTCTCTCTGACCCTTTAGTCTCTCACTCCTCTTCTGTCACGTTCACTCCCTATCACTCAGGTATACTCCCACACTCACCTTTTTTAAACCTTCTCCATTTCTTCCCTTCCTCTCTCTTCCCATCCTTTGCTCCTTCATTCTTTTGCCTTCCCTTACTCTTCTTACTCCACTTCAGTAACTCCTTCTCTCAATCCCTCTGTCCTCTTACTTCTACACTCCCCTTCCCTCATTCTCTTTCTGTTAGCCTCATTCTCTCCGTCCCTTTAGTCTCTCACTCCTCTTCTGCATGTTCACTCCCTATAACTCAGCCATACACCTACACTCACCTTCTTTCAGACCTTCTCCTTTACTTTCCTTCCTCTCTCTTCCCATCCTTCGCTCCTTCACTGTTTTCCCTTCCCTTACTATCCTTACTCCACTTCAGTAACTCCTACTCTCAATCCCTCTGTCCTCTTACTTCTACACTCCCCTTACCTCATTCTCTCTCTGTTAGCCTCATTCTCTCTGACCCCTTAGTCTGTCACTCCTCTTCTATCAAACTCACTCCCTATAACACAGACACACTCACTCACTTATGTTTCTTTCCTCTCTCACTCAGGGCCTCATTTATGAGAAATGACGCATCGTTGCGTGAAAGCAGAGATGCATCACTTCTCAGTGCGCTCTCCTTGCGACATTTCTGATGCGTCATATTTAATGTATGACGCATCATGTCGCAAAGAGTTACTGATACGTCAATATTTCTGTCGTATCTGTAAGCACAAAAGTGACGCATTGCTGGAGTGTGTCGCGAAAGTGACGCAACTCCAGCAATACATCCTTTCACATGGGGCCAGCCCCATGTGAAAGGGCCTGCGTCATGCTTTCTCCTGCTGTGAGGCAGGCGCAAGATTTTGACGCAACGGTGTCCTAAAAGAGACACAGTGAAATCTCATAAATTTCACTGTGTCACTTCTACGACCGTTCCTTGCGTCAATACGCCCCCTTTGCATTCATTACACCTGGTGCAGGTATAATGTGGTGCAGGGGTTTACAAAGTGACACATCTACCTAGATGCGTCACTTTGTAAATATGACTCAACAAGGTGCATTTTTTACAGCACTGGTACTTCACAAAAAGTGACGCAACGGTGGCGTAAAAGTGACGCATGGCCTCATAAATGAGGCCTTCAGTCTTCTACTCATGTGTCATATTTAATGTATGACGCATTATGTTGCAAGGGGTTACAGATACGTCAGTACTTCTGACGTATCTGTAAGCGCAAAAGTGATGAATTGCTGGAGTGTGTCACAAAAGTGACGCAACTCCAGCAATGCATCCTTTCACATGGGGCCGGCCCCATGTGAAAGGGCCTGCGTCAGTCTTACGCCTGCTGTGAGGCAGGCACAAGATTTTGACGCAACAGTGTCCTAAAAGTGACGCAGTAAAATCTCATAGATTTCACTGCATCACTTCTACGACCCTTCCTTGCGTCAATACGCCCCCTTTGCATTCATTACACCTGGTGCAGGTATAATGTGGTGCAGGGGTTTACAAAGTGACACATCTACCTAGATGCGTCACTTTGTAAATATGACTCAACAAGGTGCATTTTTTACAGCACTGGTACTTCACAAAAAGTGACGCACTGGCGGCGTAAAAGATACGCATGGCCTCATAAATGAGGTCTTCAGTCTTCTACTCTTAATTTTTCTTTCACTTTCTCTGTCTCTTCACTGCCTTACTCACCTTGTCTCACACTCATTTGTCTTTATCCAGTCTGTATATCCACTCTTTCCTAAACATCATTGCTCTTTTCTGACCCTTCCACACCCCTGTTCCTTTACTACATTTTCTTCACTTATTCTCATTCCCCATGTTCACTCTCCTTCTCCTCACTCTCCTTCCCCACACACACCTTCTTTCAGTCCCCCTACTTCACTTCCCTTCCCCTCTCGTCCCTTTCTTTGCTTTCTCACTCATTTTCCTCTCCTCTCTCACTGCACTCCTCTTCAATTACTCTTTTTCATTTTTTTAAGAATACAGCTCTTTGATGAGAATTGGAGGTAGTTCTGAAAAGAACTTTTTTTTCTTCTTTTTTCCTTTTTTTTGAACAAAAACAAAAACAGTGAATGGGAAACTGCTCAACAGTAGCAAAAAAAATAATCAAAATTAGGGCTGGGGATGGCAGCGGTGGTTCTCTATTACTCGAACCATGAGCATAACACTTTGTTCCCCATAACAAAGTAGCTGATCACATTGTCTGCATTTAATTGTGGCTTCATTAAAAGCAGGCTGAATATTAGGGATCAGCTGTTCTGGTCGCCCCCTCATCGATGACGCAGTTGCTCCTCCAGTTGATGTAGAAGCACCGTCCCCTGGAGCCTCTCGTGCCAGAGCCCTGACACTCTCTCTGGCATAGTTCTGAGGGTGCCTCCTCTGGATGTGCCGGATTGTAGTGAAGCAATCAACGAGTTATAGTTGTAGAATATAATATTTATTCCAAGTAAAAGTGACAAACAGGTGAGAGCCATGGAAGCGATGTCTTCCTCTCAACAGCTCAGCATACAACAGCAGTTCCACATAGAACTCATGAACACACTACACTCTATATTCTTACCTCGTGGTATTAAAGGAATATACAACATAACACATCCCCCCCATACAATGAAAGGAAGAAAAGTAAAACGTAAGAAAAAGAATAGTAAGGGAATTATAAAAAAAACAACAAAGAGAAAACAACAATACTATACAGTGAAGTCTTTAAGCCATCTGGGAACAACTCTTGTTCTTTTGTCAGGTAAGACACTGACCTTATCCTGAGTACCACGTGTGTCCAAACTTGTAGAGGTAGAGGCATTGGTGTTAGTCTGGACATCATAACTGCAACCCTCGCCCACTCCCCCCTCAATATGCGAAGGAAGGCTGGATTGCTAGGGCT
Source organism: Lissotriton vulgaris (assembly GCF_964263255.1). Classification (NCBI taxonomy): domain Eukaryota; kingdom Metazoa; phylum Chordata; class Amphibia; order Caudata; family Salamandridae; genus Lissotriton; species Lissotriton vulgaris. The sequence goes on along the minus strand of NC_141691.1, from coordinate 644,732,506 downwards.
CAAAAGAAACAGACGCAAAATCATTGCCAAGTTGAGACTGAACATGACTGTTCTCAAAATGATCTTCCACCCAATCAAAATTGTTGACACTAGAATTTGAAAATACCTCTACACAATTCTGATCAGGATTCAATGCAATGTTTTTAAGATTCCACACCCTTCCATCATCTAATTTTACCGAATTCCTTAAAATTTCAGCAACTTTACATGGTGGTTCAAAGCGACTTACACCCTTAGGCACTTTAAAAGGTTTCTTAACCCTTACCCAATCTCCAACCTTGACAGAAACATCTTTGGTGTTGTGATGAAAGTCATAAAACTCTTTGCTCTTGTCGTGACTGGACAGTAATTTATCTCTGACCTCAATCGGAGACCAACATGCTATTTTTCCATCAAAAAGCCATGCAGGATTAAATTTACACCTTGCTGTTCTGCCTCTCATCATGGTGAACGGGGACGTGCCAGTGCTGTTCTGCACAGTAACCCTATATGACCAAACTGCTTTCTGTACCTGCACTTTCCAATCAAGTTTACTATGCACTGAGGCCTGAATGACACCTTTAATCACTCTGTTGAACCTTTCAACAGTGCCGTTCCCACTAGGGTTATACAGTGCAGTAGTCTTGTGTTTGACGCCACACCTGTCAAAATACTCCTTAGCCTGCTTGGACGTAAATTGGACACCATTGTCAGATAGCACACAAGCAGGCAAACCCTCCACCATGAATATTTTATCTAAGAAATTAAGTACTGTCAGAGTGTCAATCTTTTCTACAAATTTTACAATAGGCCATTTGGAAAAAAGGTCAATGGCAACTAACCTATGTTCTTTAGAGTCCCCAATAGGTCCAATAATGTCAATTGCAATAGTGTCCCAAGGGAAGTCAGGAATTAAACCATCACTCATCTTGGGCTTAAACGTTCTAAGGGTCTTGTCAGCGGACCCGCAAACCACACATTTCTTAACAAACTCCTCTGTTTCACTGTCAACTCCTGGCCACCAAAACATTCCTTTGACGATAGACTTGGTTCTCATAATACCAAAATGCCCCTCATGACAAAGTTGCAAAATGTTCTTCCTCAATGACACAGGTGGAACAATTCTATCACCCCTAAAGAGTATATCATTTTCAGAGGACAACTCCATACGGATTTGCCAAAAGGCATCCAATCCAGGAATACTCTTCTTCTTGGGCCAGCCTTTGCAGATATATTCTAAAACGTTTTTCAAAACAGTGTCTTTTTCCTGTTCGGCCAACCACTCAGTTTTACTTATGGCAGGCTCACCACAATCATGCACTAAAGCCACACAATACTCACTCCAAGGGTCGTCTTCACATACTTCAAGAGGAGGTGGAAGTCTTGATAGGCAATCAGCAATACGGTTATCCCTCCCAGGTAGGTAAACCATTTTATAGATGTATTCCTTCATCCGCATAGACAATCTAGCTAATCTTGCAGACGCACCAGAAATGCCTTCACATGACAATATACGGATCAAAGGTTTGTGATCTGTACGAATGGTCACAGGCTTGCCCCAAACAAATGCTCGAAAATGTTCTAATGCCCATGCACACGCAAGGGCTTCTCTTTCGATGATGGGGTACCTACTTTCAGCAGGGGAAAGGGCCCTAGAAGCAAACAGAATTATCTTTTCTTTACCTTCCCCATCATGTTGTGACAATACAGCACCCAAGCCCTTGTCACTTGCGTCAGTTGTTAACAAGCAGTCGATATTGGGGTCAAAACTGGCAAGTGCATTTACATTTTGCAGTTCATTCTTGATTAATTTAAATTCTTCTTCACATAACTCACTCCATATGAACTTAGTGTTTTTCTTCAATAGTGCACGCATATTGTAAACTTTTGCAGCAAAATTTTTTATAAACTTGGCAAAATACTCGGCCATGCCAAGAAACGCTCTCACCTCATCTTTTGAAACAGGTGCAGAGAATTTAACTATATTCTCAACTAACGTGGGTTTGGGTTCAACACCTTCTTCACATATAATATGTCCCAAATATGAAACACTTCTTTGACTGAATTTGCATTTGGATAACTCTACAGTCAGGCCAGCTGACTGCAAGGTTTCCAAAACTTGCTTTAATTTAGAATCATGGCTCTCTTTGTCTTTTGCGGCAACAAGGATATCATCTTGAAAAAATGAGATATTCTCCATGTCTCCAAAAAGTTTGTGCATCAACCGCTGAAAAACAGCAGCGGCTGAGGCCAACCCAAAAGGCATACGACTGAACTGGTAACAACCAAATGGCGTTATGAACGCCGTAAGGTTCTTAGAGTCGGGATCTAACATTACCTGGTGGTAAGCGGCAGAGAGATCAACGGTGGAGAACCATGTAGCACCTTTAAGGGAAGATACCATTTCATTGATTCTGGGAAGGGGAAATTTTTCAACCACGATATTATTGTTCAAGTGGCGCAAATCAATGCATAAACTGATTTTTCCGTTGGGTTTCCGGGCAACCACAATCGGAGAAATCCATTCTGATGTTTCAATTTCCTCTATAATGCCTTTGGCAAGCAGTCCTTGAATTTCCTTTTTAACTTCCTGTCTTATCAGTATAGGTATTGGTCTCACTTTGTGAACTTTGGGTTGCGTGTCAGCTTTTAAAATTATCCTATGTTCAAACCCCTTTAGAACACCTAACTCCTTGCTAAACACTTTGGGAAAACTTTCAGACAGTGTTTCTTCCATTTTACTACAGTCGTAATCAATACGTTATCCTTAGAATTAGGATCTAAGATGTGCAATTTTTTCTGGTCGAACCACCCTAACACTGATGGTTCTACCTTTGCCACATACAACTTCGCTCTCGTGGACCTGCCTTTAAACAAAAAGGTAAGCCACCTAAAACCAATCATTCCAATTCTATTACCTGTAAAACTGATTGGGCAAACATCCGATGGATACAATTGCTCACCAATCTTATTTACAAATTTCTTCCTCCAAACTTCTTCATTTACAATCGTGTATGGGGAGCCGGAGTCCGCATACACACTTATTACCACCCCACCAAGAGATATCTCACAAATTGGTTTTCCTTTTAGAGAATCCTCTGAAATGTTAATCACATAGTTTCCACGAACACTCTTTATGCAACATTCATCCTCAGTTTCTACTTCATCCACACTCTCAACCTCATCTTCATACACATACTTCACATTACTACGTCTGCGACACATCTTGCTAAAATGACCTAAAAGTCCACAAATACCACACTTTTTCTTTAACGCTGGACATAGTCTACTAAATGCTAGATGTTCTTTACTATCACATCTATAGCATCTCCTATCCTCCATGTTCTTGTTCTGAACTCTTGTAGGCTGACCAGTCCATCTCCCTTGTTGCTGCTGTTGGCGAAAATTTCTATTGGGAGCCTGAATCTTACAAACAGTTCCAGAAGTCTTGGACAAATCTTTCTCAGTCTCCTTCACAACCGTAGCACACCTCCCCGACATTTCAGATTTCCTCATGATAGCTACCACATCATCAAGAGGTGCATCTCCATCGACCCAAAGACGATCTTGCAGACCAGAGTTGTTGTTGTGCATCATTAGTTGATCACGTATCAGGTCATCATGTAAATTGTCAAATTTACAATCAATGGCAAGTTTTTTAAGATCGTCCATCCATTCATCCACAGTTTCCTCTTTGGTTTGTTTCCTTTGAAAGAATTTCTGCCTTATGACCCCGATACATACTTTGGGAGCAAAGTACTGATCCATATTTTTGATGGCATTCTCAAATTCATCAAGATCGGAGTCATCAGACTTACTCATCCTTGAAAATGTTTTTAAACCTATGGGTCCTAAAGAATGTAATAACAGTCTCTTTTTTTGTTCAGGTTTCATTTTTTTGGTTTCATCAACAGCTTCCAAATAATTAACAAAATACTCTTTCCATTCTATCCATGTTATACTGGGTTGGGTACCTTTAACCCAAAATGGTTCAGGAGGACTAATTGAAAAATGTTGTTGTGCCATTTGTCTGTCCTTATTAACAGTAGTTACACTGCAGTCACCTTCTTCCATGCACTGTGAAGTACAAATTATATAACCAAAAAAAAAAACAACCTTCACCCGACCTTCTCACCTGTTATAATGTTGCAACAAAAAAAAATATATATATATATATTTTTTTTTATGTATCGGCTTTACCTTACTGTTTTGTCCGGAATGTATATTCTGTAGATTATAGTTACTGCCTTTTGTGCGTTGCAACTTCACGATGTATCAGAGCATCTATTCGAAATGCCGATCTTCTGCGCGAGAAATGCTTGAAATGTAAACATTGTTTTGCAAAATGGCCGCCACGTTGGGGTCACGCTGCGTGACCTGCGTCTGACGTCAGTTCCTGAGGGAATTGTTGAAGACGCGCTATCGAGTGACGCGCGCAGTTCCCCTCACAGGGATGCAGTGGAATGGCGAGCACAGTTGAATGATGCAGGTAGACGATGACTATTAACGGTTGCTCCGTAATAGTCGCTGTGCATAAATATTATCACAGTTTTTAAATAAGTTAAGGCGCAGTCGGCAAGCGGTGGCAACGTCAATGTGAAGGCAAAAAAAAAATGTAACTCACAGAAAGTCTTTTACTCCAGTCCGCTTTCTTTTTTAAATGAGATTTCCTTCGATATTCCTCCAGTAAGATTATTCTTGTAAAGACGCTCAAACTCCAGTTTCCCTCGTCGCCAATTTGTAGTGAAGCAATCAACGAGTTATAGTTGTAGAATATAATATTTATTCCAAGTAAAAGTGACAAACAGGTGAGAGCCAGGGAAGCGATGTCTTCCTCTCAACAGCTCAGCATACAACAGTAGTTCCACATAGAACTCATGAACACACTACACTCTATATTCTTACCTCGTGGTATTAAAGGAATATACAACATAACACGGATCATGGTTGAATTTCCAAAGGAATATTTTTTGGTAGGGTCCCCCGTGACAGGACAGTGTAACAAATTCGACACTCCATCTTTGGAGCATTTACTTTTTTTTGGTCTGCAGGTATGGAAAACATTTTCCAGATAAAATGCTCCTTAACTCTAGGCTGAGGAACCTCTTCATCTATAAATCCATCTGAGTCATCACTGCTGCTGGATGCTCTGGCAGCCATGATAATCCAACAAAGATTAGGCAGCAAAAAGACAGGTCTTGCAGTCACAAAAGTGAAAGAAGAAGTGAAGGAAATGGGTGGGGATTTCATTGTTTGTAAAAAAAACTGGTAGCAACCAATGAAAAGTGTTATTTTAAGGTCACATGACTTGACGTGCTTATGCTGCGCACACCGAAGCGCTTCTGGGGGCGCTTACGCAGCATAAACGTAGGCGCTTCCAGGGGCGCTTACGCGGCGCGAACGTAGGCGCTTCCGGGGGCGCCTACGCGGCGCGCCTGAGTGACGTTTTGCTAGCTTTACGGAAATGCAAAATCATTTTCATTTCGTAAATCAAAAATACTGCTTTTTTTAAGTATGGTACTGAATGTCTTGCATTATTATTTAGTTTTATACATATTTTTTTTATGAACGCAGAATTAGCGCTCTCGCTACGCTCTCGGAAGAGCTTACCGGTGCACCCACCCGGAGTGCTACAAGACAAAATGATACGGGTAAGCTCACCGGTGCGCGCACCCTGAGCGCCCCAGGAAAATATGATGAAAAAAATATATACATTGAACAAATAATTAAAAAAATATATATAATTAATAGTTATAAAAAACAGCTAAAAAAAATATGTAGGTTACAAAGTTGATATACAAAAGAATTAGCTTTTAAAAAACACTATGAAATTCATTGAAAAAACCATAGGTTTCACTAACGTTATAGTTAGGAATTAGCTTTTAAAAAACCTTTCAAATTCACTGAAAAAAACATACGTTTCACACCAGTTATAGTTAGCAGAAATTTTACTCATACAAAACCATTGAAATTCCCACGTTATAGTTAGTTGGACTCACTATAACTTGCGCGCCCGCAATCCACTGCTGATGATGTCACATATTACATCATTCATGACATGGTCAGCGACATCACTGATGACATCTCAAATGACATCACTGATGACATCACTGATGACATCTCAAATGACATCACTGATGACATCACTGATGACATCATCCAGTGTCTGTGTGTTTTAAAATGTGTTTAACATATTGAAGAATGAGTGTATGTATGAGTCTCTGGATAATGGATTTAGTAGGTGCGTGACTGACTGTATGAGTGGGAGATTAAATGTGTCTTACTGAATGCATGGGTTAGTGACTAAACTGTCTGAATGTGTGCATCATTATGTCTGTTGTTGTGTAGCTGTTGCATGTGTTGATCAGTAGCTATATGAGTGGCTATATGGGTTATTGATTGGTTGCACAAGTATTTGTATGTGAGGCTGAGTGTGTGTGTGGGTGCCTGGGAGGTGTGTGACTCTGTGCATAGATGTGTGAGCAGTTGATTCACTTGGCATAAGGGTTCAAGAGTGCATGTGGAAAGAGCTGTATGGGCGGTTGACTGTGTGCATGGGTTTGTTGGTGAGTGAATGGATTTCTCAGTGCTACATGTCCAAGTAAGTACATATATAAAAAACAGTGCATTTGAGAGTTGGCATATATAAATGACTATACATGAAATCCTGTGATTACGTAAGTGACTGTATGGATTAATGTGTAGTTCTATCAATGATTGTAAAAGAGAGTAAGTATGTGTTAATCTATGTTTGAATAAGTAAGGTTTTGTGTGTATAACTGTATAGATGAGCAAATGGGAGTGTGATTGATTCTTTGCATGACTGACTAGCTGTGTGAGTAACTCCATGGATGAGTGACAGTGTGTGAGTGTCTGTATAGGTGTATGAGTCCATATAATAGTGTTGTATTGATGACTGACTGTATGTATGAGTGATTGTATGTGTGAATGAGTGGATATGTATGTAGACTTAGGAATCAGTGAGTGCGTATGTAGTAACTGGTATTGGTGTGTCAATGGTTTTTGGAATGGTAGTCTGTATTTAACACTGGATGTATGAAAGGTTAGATTAGAGTGTGAGGAGGTGCATCGTATTGTCACATGAATGATGTCATCAGTGATGTCACTGACCATGTCATGAATGATGTAATATGTGACATCATCAGAAGTGGATTGCGGGCGCGCGAGTTATAGTGAGTCCAACTAACTATAATGTGGGAATTTCAATGGTTTTGTATGAGTTAAATGTTCTGCTAACTGTAACTGGTGTGAAACCTATGGTTTTTTTCAGCGAACATATATATATATATATATTACCTACTGGCGGTCACCAGTAGGTAGTTATAGTTGGGATTTTTTTCAATGTTAAATCTCAAAATTCTATTTTGAATAACTTTTGCGCCGGTTGACGAATCTGCCTGAAAATGTCCTCAAAATGGCCTTGCGGCGCCCCGGTCCTTCCCTGAAAGTTTGGGGGGGGGGATTTGTCAAGCGGGGGCCGAGATAAAAGGGGGGCCCCAAAACGTGTTTTCCCCATGTTAATTTCCATAGGGTGGTCGACCTCACTTTTAGCCCGAACGGCTGAATGGATTTCCACCAAACTTGGCAAAATTGTAGGGACTGGTAGCCCGATGTGCCTTTGTTATGTCTCAAGATATGTGCTTCAGTGGATTTTAAGTAATTTAGGTTCAAAAAAATATATATATCTATGGCAGCGCCCTGGTACGCGCACCAGGGAGCCCACCAGGCGCGCCACGCGACTTGTGTGCAGAATGCCGATTGGTTCTCGGGTGTCTGAAACATTCGAAACAGTCTAGAGAGGCTGCCATCTTGTGTCTCGGTAGGATCGAGACACAAGAGGTGGCCAAAACAAAGGGGGAAATGACCATAAGGGGGCAGGGTAGACCCACCCTGACCCCCTAGGTTTGATGTGGGGGCTATAAAAAGGCCTCGCGGGGCAAAAAAAAAAAAAAAAATTCGATTGTCGCGGAGGGAGCGCCCGGTACGCGCACCGGGGAGCGCACCGGGAAGCGCACAAAAGAGAAAAAAGAATGCCAGAGTTTAACATTTTTGGCAATATTTTATAAATGGGAGGTAGTTCTGAAATGAACTTTTTTTTTTCTTTTTGTTGTTTTATATTTTTTTTATTATTTTTCTGAACATTTTTTTTTGTTTTGTTTTTTTTGAACAATTTTATATTTTGGTTTTTTTTTTAAGGGAACAAACAAAAAACAGGGAATTGGAAATGGCTCAACAGGAGCAAAAAAAAAGAAAAGAATTACTGTTTTCTTTTCTTGCTGCATTGGTGGTTGTCTACAGCATTATTTATTAAGGTGACACTAAGTTCATCATAGCATAATGTTTTACCACAGAAAATGCAAACAAATTTGAGGTTGCCAAATTTTTGCTGAATATTTGGCACCATTTGGCGTTCTTCAGGACCAGAAAGTGAGGGTACAGTAGAGGAAGTGCTGGCCACAGGGGTCACGTAGTTTCGAAGTGGAGAAGCGTGGCTAAGTGGTTAGAGGCGGCAGACCCAGAAGCTGAGATCGCCGTGGACCAGGGTTCGATTCCCCGCCTCGGCGGGTCTCAGGCTCAAAAAATTCCACAGAGTTGACAATTCTCGCTCTGGTGCCTACTCGACTCACGGGGTCACACTCTGCGACCCTGGGCAATAGCTTGCTTAATCTCCACTACGGCCCCTCGCAGCGGGATGCCTGTCTTTCACCTTGTGGATACCCGGCCGGGGTATCTCACAGGGGAATACCAGGACGGGTTCCCTAAGCAAGCGCCTTGAGGCCCCTGGGTTAAAGCGCGCTATATAAATCAAAGCACATTTACATTTACATTCCTGGACTTCTGCCTGGGCTAAATTATTGGGTCATGGTAAAATTACCAAAAGAATATTTCTTTGTGGGATTGCCCCTGGAGAGAACTGTCACAGATAAGACAGGTGACTTTGGGGGCGTTCACCTTTTTTTGGTCATCAGGAAAAGAGAAGAAATGCCAAATGAAGTGCACTTTAACGTGCCTTTGTCTTGGTTCTTCAGGGAGGGAGCGCCTTGGTTGTTGATCCTCCTCCTCTTCTTCCTCCTCTTCTTCTTGTCCTCAAAGAAACTGTGGTGGTGGACCTTCTTTTCTTGGTGGTGGGGGTGCACCAGCTGCAGCAACAAGTGATGCCATTGTTTGCTCAAAAATAGCTCTTGCTCTCTCAATGCAGAAAGTAAGAATGAGGAAAAAAGGAGGGGGCTTTCATTATTTGGAGAAAAAAAATGATGGGAACCAATGAAAAGTGTTATTTTCAAGTCACATGACGTTTACGTTACGTGCTCCGGCACGCTTACGTTACGCGCTCCGGGCTGCGCCGCGGAGCCCTTCCGAGTGCGTTTACGCAGCGCGTCATAAGACACATCGCGCGGCTACGCGATACGTCACGCTTACGCGACGCGTCACGGTGTTGTTTTCGATCGCGACATTGGCGCTAACGGGACGCATCCCGGTTCGCGCACCGGGGCGCTTCAAAATACTACGCTTTCCGGGGCGCTCACCGGGGCGCGCACCGGGAGCGCTCCAGGGCAAAAAAAAGAAAAAAAAATACAACAAAAAAAAATTGAAAAATTGTAAGGACTGGTAGCCCCATGTGCGTTTGCTATGTCTCAAGATATATGCTCCAGTTGTTTTTAACCCCTTCCATGCTCATGACGAGCTCAGCTCGTCATGAGGCACGGTTGAGCTGTGCTTATGACGAGCTGAGCTCGTCATGAATAATGGACTTTCAAAAAAAGTCAGCAACGGAGGGGAAAACCCTTAGCAGCCAAGGTGTTAAGAAAATTAACTTTTAAAAAATATATATTGGGCTACATTGGGCTATATATATGTTAGATCCCAAATGTAGCCCAAATGTAGCCCAATGTAGCCCAATGTAGCCCAAAGATGGCCACCAGACACAAAAAAATACAAATGTAGCCCAAATATCAGCCAGATGTAGCGCAACTATAGCCCAATGATAGTATGTACCAGAGTGTTCTAAAGAACAACTAGAGCACTAACAGTCTTACTTATAAAGTGAGACTTTTAGTTAGGAATTAGCATTAAAAAAAACTTTGAAATTCACTGAAAAAACCATGGGTTTCACACCAGTTATAGTTAGCGGGAAATTTTACTGACATAAAACCAATGAAATTCCACGTTATTGTTAGTTGGACTCACTATAACTTGCGCGCCTAAAATGCACTGCTGATGACGTCACATATTACATCACTCATGACATGGTCAGTGACATCACTCATGAACGTTAACATACTGGGTACCTGGAGCAGAGATGACAAAGCCCATTAAGAAATTCCTTACATGCAGCACACCATTCACTGTATACTGCCTTGTTTGCCCATGTGGTCTTATATACGTGGGCAGCACGATTCACCCACTAAAAATCAAAATACTGGAACATCAAAGAGCGATCGACAGAGTAGACCCCTCCTACCCTGTCGCAAGACACTTTGATGATATACACAACAGAGACAGGAGCAAATTACAGTATTTTGGACTCAATTACATTCCGGCAAATGTGAGGGGGGGCGACAGGTTGAAGCAACTTAGACGCTTGGAGTCCAGAAACATTATCGATTTGATGACCAAGTCGTCATTTTTGCTTAATAGTGGAGAAGAACTTGCTGTACATTTGGGAAAATAAACAGTTAGAACAGTCATTGAATCGATTAGAAAGATCAAGCTCCATGATAATCGATATACTAATATTTCCTGTCATATATAGCCATCCCCAATGGATAGGGATATGTGACGTGCAGAGTAACAACTGTCTGATTCTTGAAAAAAGAAAAAGGAAGCGAGTAAAGTTATATCTTATATCACTTATCTCTGCATGTAGGTGCTCTTGTTTGCAGTCTACCAGGTTTTGTTTAGTAAGGTTTGGTCAGAAAACATATGTGAGGAATATGTGATGAAATGTACCTAACTACGACAATAAGCATCTGCTGGTTTTTGTAATTGTATCATGATGTTGTATTTGTGATATGGTTAACATAGACAAAAATGGGGTCACTAGCCGAAATATGATTATACTCCGGACAACACATCCCGAATAGGTTGGTTGATACATCATATCCAAACCCCTATGTATAGGCAACCCAGGGGTTACTTGCCGATCCACTGCGAGACATTAAGACCCACAAATGTGGATATACTGTGAATGATCAGTATCTCATATTTACGGTAAATATTTGAGATTGTTTGATGAGAGGCCAACACCCGGGATGACAAGCCGATACACGGCATTAATATTATTTTTTAAACAGTAGTGCAAAGCATGAGTACAATGTAAATGATGTATGCATTGTAGGTAAACATACTGGTTTGAATTGCACATTCCAAAATGGCGCGACCTTTTGCATGTATGCTGAAGTCCCCCTTTCTATGTTATGCATTAATCATGTGATACTGATTTAAAAACACTGCTGCTCCGTGCGCAAGCATCAACACTGACGAAGGCTTGCAGCCAAAACGCGTTTGTTGACTCTGAAATAATTAAAAACGGGAGATTGAATACCAACTTGCCCACGAGTGCTGTTTTCCTAACTTAATTGTGAGGATTGTGAGCCACATATATATATATTTATATATATATATATATATATATATTCAGCTCCGAAGAACCCCGTCCCCGACCAGGGAAGGAAGCGGCTGCACTCTCGTGGAATTTTTCAAAGGTATTTTATTGCACAAACAACAGGATGCGTTTCGGCGGATGTGCCTTTTTCCTCTGTATATATATATCCTGCTCCTCAGTCTGACACACAATGAAGGAGCACTCGGACAGCTGAGAAAAGTTTGACCCTTAACCTTTATTATTTGGTATGAACTGCACACGCACGTAGGCAGGATCAGTAGAAACTCTGTCACCTACCTCATTGTGGAGCATCTGAGGTGGATGAGAACTGAGGCGCATGTGGGGGCTCATCCTGAGCTTTGACTAATACAGAGTGGCAGTAAAGAAAGTGCATCCATAGAGGAACTTTAAGACTTCAACTCCAACAATGCTTGGGGTGTGGCATGGCCCATTCAGGTAGCATTTGGGAGTGTCGGACGCAAACTTCGTTAAAAGACTCTGAGAAAGAAATAATTTCAAACGCGTCAGGCGAGACAGAGTTTCTGTTGATTATGCCTACGTGCGTGTGCAGTTCATACCGAATAAAAAAGGTTAAGGGTCAAACCTTTCTCAGCTGTCCGAGTGCTCCTTCATTGTGTGGCAGACCCAGGAGCAGGATGTAACGGTGGCACCCTAGCCGCGAGGAGAGCACCACCCTGTTTAAAATGGGGGGCAACGAGATGGGATTTCATCTACCTCATTGTGGAGCAGCTGATTTGGATGAGAACTGCGGTGCATGTGGGGGCTCATCCTGAGCTTGGACTCATACAGAGTGGCAGTAAAGAAAGTGCGTCCATAGAGGAACTTTAAGACTTCAACTCCCACAATGCTTGGGGTGTGGCAAGGCCCATTCAGGTAGCATGTGGGAGTGTCGCACGCAAACTTCGTTAAAAGCCTTTGAGGAAGAAAGAATTTGAAACGCGTCAGGCAAGACAGAGTTTCTGCTGATCCTGCCTACGTGCGTGTGCAGTTCGTACCGAATAATAAAGGTTAAGGGTCAAACCTTTCTCAGCTGTTCGAGTGCTCCTTCATTGTGTGGCAGACCCAGGAGCAGGATGTAACTGCAGCATCCCAGCTGCGAGGAGAGCACCACCCTGTTTAACACGGGGGCAAGGAGATGAGATTTCACCTACCTCATTGTGGAGCAGCTGAGGTGGATGGGACCTGCGGCGCATGTGGGAACTCATCCTCAGCTTGGACTCATACAGAGTGGCAGTAAAGAAAGTGCGTCCATAGAGGAACTTTAAGACTTCAACTCCCACAAAGCTTGGGGTGTGGCATGGCCCATTCAGGTAGCATAAGGGAGTGTTGCACGCAAAATTTGTTAAAAGCCTTTGAGGAAGAAAGAATTTGAAACGCGTCAGGCAAGACAGAGTTTCTGCTGATTCTGCCTACGTGCGTGGGCAGTTTATACCGAATAATAAAGGTTAAGGGTCAAACCTTTCTCAGCTGTCCGAGTGCTGCTAAATGATGGATAAGATAGACAACATTAATGCAGTTAAGTCAAATTGTACCCCAATTGTTTTCGGTGCAATTCCGAAATAGATTAAGAAATGTTTTTTTACTGTATGCACCAGAATGCTATATCCTGTTTTGCAAAAGTGTGTATTTATTTCAAGTTCCAATTCATCACGAACCAGGATTTTACTATGATCTACTGCACAAATGCACGTGGCAGTTCATATGAACCACACTGTTATATCTAGCCTATGTGAACATTTTGCTTGTACAAAGCTACCGCACTGTCTTTAGCACAAATGTCTGTGTCAGGGAAACTATACCCTGGCAATCTATCTTTGCACAAACATGTACATAGGTCTTTTCATTGTCAAAACTGTGCACATCTTTGCTAAACAAATGACAGCAGACTGCCAGCGAGTTACCAACTATGGAGACTAACCATAACATCAGGGAAGCTTTATCTTGTGTTTGAAAGATGAACACAGACCTTTTATATAAGGAAAACTGGTTGAGCTAGACAATTGCATTGGCTCAGTAGTCAGAGCTACTTTAGTTCTTTCACCAGTGAAACTTCAAGAGAAAATAAAAAAATGTGATTACAAACTGTGCTCTGAAATTCGAAGAGGCTGCCATTTTGTAACACGCTATTAGCTTCTTGTTTAGACCTGCCTTATACCACTTTGACAAGTAAGGCCGCCGCCTACAGTATTAGGCAAAAGAGACAGAGTCACTGTTGGGTAAACTATTTCAGACTGTATCTTTCAGCTCCATAGTTTAGTTTTCTAATCATTAGGTGGACCTGTTCCTCTCTAGTAGAATTGCATCATGTATGTTATTCTCTGTCATTTACCAATGGCGACAATGGTTCTTTCATTTGTTTCACCTGAACGGTGACCCAAAAACATGCTGTCCCTGTTTCAGTGGTGCATCTCTCTCTGACACTTGTCAGACGGGATGCCTGAGCAGAATAGATGAGGGCAGCAGTCCCATTGCCTGGCATAAAATGTACTCTGTCCTGCCATTGTTTGTAAGTTAATAGCAAAAGTACTATGTGCCAGGGTCACAGTTAGTGTGTTGGGTGTATTTTATGGACTGATCGGAGATTGGTGTAGTCTGCCAGCATAGAGGTTTCCTCCATTTGATATGAGTCCATCTTATCTGTAGAGCATCCATAATGATGTTGGTCTATGGTGATGGTTTGGGGGGAAAGCACAGTGGGGTACTTTCTCTTTTTTCACGCTTTCTACCTATACATTAATTTAGATGGTGTGCAATTTGTTGCCCCTTTTACAATATAGCCATACCCACAAAGGTGTTCTGATTTTATTATATACTAACTTTGAGGTGAGTGACCAAAATATTGTTTCAAAAATATCTTGGTGCAAAAACATCAAGTCAAAAAATCGTGGGGTAGAATACAGAAATCAGGTAACTCGTTTGTTCAAGTATCGTTCTGTATAATATTGTATACTTTCATATTGTTGAATTAAACAATGTTTTTCATTAATGTAATATATTTTAGGTGTTATATTAGTCCTAGACATTCTTATTATTATTATAATATTTGTTTTGTATTTTTAGAATAGTTTGCAAGTTTGACTGTGTTATTACAAACTTTTACATTTAATGGGTGATTTATATTTAAGTAGAAAGTTGTTGGCTTTCATGGGGAAAAAGTTTTGAAGTTATTTAAGTTACAAATTACTGAAATTTATTTTAAATTGATTTATATTTTCCTTTACATATTTAATTGGTAAATCACATTTCCAAAGTTTATTTTTTAGTTAGTCATTTAGTGTGGAGTTTTGTAATGATTTGTATACTTGATAATTAATTATGCTAACTATTTAATTGATTATATGTTATTTAAAGTTTTTGTTGTATTTGTATTCACTGTTGATTCATTATTAGATGGTTTCGATAATAAACATTTAGACAATGAATTTTACATGCAGCGTTTTAATTGTATTTTAGTTAATTGATTGTTTTTGTTTATTGTTATTAATTTTTGACTTATAATTTGTTGGTTAGTCATTTTTTTGGGTGGTACAGAGGAAAGTGTATTTATTGGAATTCTTTTTTGTATTTATTTTGTTTCATATTTGTTAGTCTTTTATTATTAAATTCAATTTGTTTCTATTACATTTTATTTCGTTATAATGCATACATTTTATATTCTTAGGTTCCTAAGTGCTACATAAAACTTATTAGGAAATGGAATGATATATATAACCCCTCCAAAGTCCAGCACTTTCCATGCTTATGCTTACATTGGTGTTGGAATAGTAAATCTATCCCCTTCAAAGTCCAAACCTTTCCCTTATGTTGCTTTTGTTGGAGTGAGGATTGTAAATGCAACCGCTCCAAAGTCTTACACTTTCCCTACTGTTGCATACACTGAAGAGAGAAAAGTATATCTAACCTCCTCAAAGCCCAACCGTTTGATTATTGCTGCGTACAATTATTTGGGAACAGTAAACTAAACCCCTCCATAACCCAACACTTTCAAAACTATTGTTTAGATTAGCATGAGAATAGTAAATGTCACCCCTCTAAAATCCAACAGTTTCCCTGCTTTTGCTTACCTTCAACAGGGAATAGTAAATCTAACCCCTGCCAAAACCAATACTTTTCCTATTTATGCTTATGTTTGAGACCTATAACACCCTCATTACAAGGAGAGTTCAGAAGCCACTGACTGCCACATTACGATGCAGGCGGTCGAAAGCTAAAAGGCTAGTCATTCCGTCTGGATTCCCAGGGCTCCTTTTCACAATAGGGAAAACGATGTTGGTTTCCAACATGCTTTCCACGTCGTAAAGAGACATTGGGGGTCCCTAGCAGGGCCTCCTTTGTTCTGTGGCCTCCCATTGGGGGCCCTGCATCTTGTGGCCTTTTATGGTTCTGATACTAGCTAAATAAAGTAACTGATCATTTGATTAAAACATCATATATGTCTACCAATAACTAGTCCATTTTAAGATGTCATACACAGTTTGCACAAATTTCAAGCGGTTCTTCAATAGAAGATATGAGACTTAGTTGCGACTTTTGCAGTCCTGGAATCACTGTCATGTCGGTGTCAGATACCCTGCCACACAGTTGGCGGTACATCCACTGTATTACGATGTTGGTGGTTTGCTGAACGAAAGACCGCCTGAGCACCACTACCACTAATAGCCATTCACAGACTGCCTCCATGGCGTTGGGGGGAAAGACACTTGTCAGAGGGCTGTGCAGAGAAGTTCACCGCTGTCGGTGGAATCATAGGATATGGGGTGCATGCTCACCCATTTCCTTTTCTTCCTGTCAATCTTCCACGTCGATCAAGTCCTCCAGGTCCCCTATTCACAGCAGCATTTTAACCCCAAAGAAAATGACCCTGTTGGCGCCGAAATCCATGTAAGGACATTTTGCACTATTCACCCATTGACTGAACTGGGAAGATATGGTACTGACACTAGTAGTAGGTTTTGTTCACAGGTGTCAGGCAAATGATTGCACTGTAGTCGAAATACACACACCTGCATTGACACATATGAAAACATATTCCCTGCTGTCAGAAACACTGCCGCTGGCCCAGTGGTGACATCTTAATATGCCAGGCGGGACATTGACGCTTTGTTCTTGGGACTGCTGCTGTGACGGTACAGCAGTAAGACCAACAAAGTCACAACCAGGCCATTGTTGGTCTAGTATCTAATTTCTGACTTGGAACCCAAAGGCCTGTGATCTAATTCTGTCCTCAGCAATTGGCCAAAATTCCTCAAATTCAATAGCATTCCAATGCCTAATAACAAATGTAATTTAATAATAAAAGTGTGAAATGCATTAATATAATTCAAAAGGTGTAAATTTCTGCACATGATGTACAGGATTTTGTTTTACCATCTGTACCCCCACTGTATTGAATGTTTCTGCTTTGCACTCCAGTCATTTAAATCCGTGCATTCAAAGATTATTTACATCGCATGTTCAGGAGTTTTTTTTTTGCTTTTCCTTATCATATATTATGAATGAAATCAATATGACATTAGTGCTTCTATCGTCTGTCCAATCCAAGAGACTGGCAGAGGCATACCACATACCAATTTTATTCTTTTGCTTCTTTCAGTCTGATCCACCCAACTCACTTCCTATTGCATGTTACATTAGAAGCAGAACTCTCAACAACTGCTTTGCAGTCTGTAATAGTTACAACTATCCAATGCAGTTTTGAAAACACACATAAAATCGTACTTTTTCTATCACCATGGACGAAATAGTAACTTAATTTTCACCAAACCTTCATGAAACTTGAAACTTGAATCCGCATAAACATATACACATATACAAACACCAAGGTGACCCTGGAATGTAGGCAACCTTTCAACAGAAACACTAGCTTCTTGCCTGGCCCTAGCCCTTGCCCTTTTTTGAGTTGAAATCCTCTCTGAAGCTGAAACTGTAGCTGCCACCATGGAGCCGCAGGTTGGATAGTGGAAGGAGACTGCTCCCACCAGCGATCTAGAGATGTTCAGTCTTTGGTCAAAAAATCTTCTAAGTCCCATAGCAAAAATTGACTTTTAATGTTTTTTCGGAGGTGTGGAGATCACATGGGACAAATCTGAAATCCAGTTCGACACAACCGAACAACTGAGACACTGTAGCTTTGGTGCTTAAGTTTGTCAGAGTTTCTCAACTTCCTTTTAGTGCCAAAATAGCAACATGATTACACTTCTAATTCCCCCAGGATCTCAGGAGAGGGCACTTAAAGACCCTAGGGTATAAGACGGAGGCCAAAAGCAAAGAGCAGTTCTAGTCCGTTGACACTGGTCAACTGGGCACTTTAGAAAAGGCCTCTTCAAAATTAAGGTCATCCAAATTCTAGTTTCTTTGTCCTGAGCACCAGAGGCACCAGGTCATAGACAGCAGGTCCGATCCTCTTCTGATCTTCCTCAGGTCTAGAAAGTGTTCTGAAGAGGGTTCCTGGGAATACCTCATTTATGCCTGCCACCAGCAAGTGTGTTGGGATCAATCTTGACCGCTGCCTAATGTGTTGATAGTTCCCAGTGACAACTCTGACCAGTTTTTTGTAGTACCTGTTTGTCCTACTGCAAACAGGGCCAAAATGCCATGTGCAACAGAATTATCAAGATGGAGAAATTCTTCGGCCACACTAAACTTGGGCTCTGAGAGGTGTGGGTGAGTTTGGGAGTGCACTATGGTAATCACTAATGCCCTCAAGCCTAATACTAAATCCAGTTTGAAGCAGGCTCTGTACTCAACACAAGGTAGGAGACAGGCGTCTTGAAGGACAAAGGCAGGGTCGAACAGCACTCAAGCAGAGGATACACAAGAATTATTCTCACCAATTTTGATTTTGGACTAAGAAACATCATCCTGCTCTGTGACTGACACAGATTTATAGAAGAGCAGCAGGTAAAAGAACACATACTTCTTATGCCGGTGCTGACTAGAAATGTGATAAATCTATATAGATATTTTTAACATAAAGGAGATTGCTTACCTGCTCCTGCTGACCATGTGAATTGTATTAACATTCTACATGGCATAATAGTACCAATATGAAGAAGTGTCAGTGAGGGATTGGTGACAATACTCAAAGGGGTGTCCCATAAGGAGAAACAGATGACTACGTTTTGAAGGTGATCCTCTGCCACCTTAGTTCTGCCCCTATAAATGAGTGCACATTGACATATTAAGGAATTCACATAATGAAGACTTCTCACCTACAGCTGCTGAAAAAAGGGGAAAATCTCCCGATTCCCAATAGGCAGGATTATTATAATGAAACATTACAACAGAAATCTGTTGAGAAGGAATATGAGAAACTGAGTAGCAATGCGTTTGGACAGATAACTAGGATGATCAACATAGAACTTAGAGGATAGATGAATAAATTGCTTTTGAATGATGATGAATATGCATATCTGGGAGTGGATAGACCACACTATCTTTGTATTTATATCTTACTGAAAATACATAAAAAGGTCCCTTTCCCACCTGACGGACCTATTATTTCAGGTATAGGAGGTCAAAAAGAGCACCTGTCTTAGTATGATGACATATTCTTATGGGATTTTGTTGCCAACTTGCCATCATAGTAGACACAAAACACATGTAAATATACTTAGTGATGTTTCTTGTTAATCGTGATGATACTGACCGCTTATCATATATTTATTTATACAAATATCGAACATGAATATGTTCTGGAGTTATTGGAATAAAGATACTTGAGGAGGGAATATAAACCACAAGTTTAAAGGATACTTTTCAAGGATACTTTTAGTGCCCAGTGAAACAAAATTGCTAGTGGAATGTTCATTAAACCTATTACATATATGAGTCAGCTACTGTTAGACTGAGTCAGATTGTGGTCAAACTCTGGGACATACTTACTAGTAATCCAATGACGGTTGGATGGATCCCAAGCAAACCTAGCATTACTTTTAGGAGGGTTATCGCCTTACATTAAGCAGTGAGCCCTTCTTATCCCAGAATGAAAGAACCTAGTAGCTGGTTAAGAGAGAGGAGCAAAGTTTTTTCAAGTGTGGCAGCTGCTGTGCATGTTGGTATTCTGAGGATAAAAGTGTGACTTTTTAATGTAACACATCTGTTGTGTACGGGATAAATAGGAATATATCATGCTTTACTAAATATGTGGTATGTATTGGTGGACCCACTCAATGACTTTTGAACTGATATAGTGATTAGATACGACCCATGAATACTGTTCTGATGCGTTTGTGTCTTATTTATCTTGACGAGTTGAATCATTTATTTTCAATTGTCCAATTGCTGTTTTTATTCAGCCCTAAAGATGTTTATATGATAAACTGGCTTCTAAGACACATGTTGGCTAGAGGTAATGTGATTTCAAGGAAATGGCAAGAAGTCATCAGAAGAATCTACAAGTGTTCCTCTTTTGGGCTTACAGTGAATGTCAAAAGAATTGTTGGAACTTTGTTCCAGATCTGTGAAAGGGTATAAGGTGCCTCCCTCCCTCCTTTTTCACCAGAGCACATTGTAGACTTTCTTTATGACAATTTAATTATTGATAAATTTGCACCAATATATTTGCTCTGGCTTCCTTCCACTGTATAACTTTAAAACTGTCTCTCCTGGGGGCATGGCTACGATGGCGGCCTGAACGGACGTGCTTTGTGTGGCTCCCCGGCCCAATGCCCCATAGCACGGTGTAATCTGCTGAAATCCCCCCAAAACCTAGCTCAAACCTGCACCACGGGGTAGTACCCCATCGCAACACCCTCCTGGCCAAGTTTCGGACCGGCAGGGGATGCCGGCACCCCATTGCGTCCACCGCTGCTAAGGCCTGGGAGATCGGCGTGGTGGCGGCACGGAGCTGAAGCTCCCCGGCGGAGCCGGTGAAGGAGGAGCGGTCTGCAGACTTATGGCGCGACCCTGCCGGAGACGGTGAGAGACGTCCGAACCCCAGCGGTGGCTGTACGATCGTCACCTGGCGCGCTCTGCACCCGGGACCGCGCGGGGATCCGGCGGGTCCCCGCTAATCTAGTCCCCGGCTCCGGGCCTGCACTGTGAACGGACGGGACCCCTTCCTGCCGAAGTGGGTCCGACCGAAGCTGCCACACCTCACCCGCCGACCACTCACAGCCTGCACCCTGCTCCGACCCCTCCACCTAGGGCTCTGCATCGACGGGGGACCTCGCCCCAGGGCTGGAACACCACCCGCCGCTGCTGGCTCTCCCGCGGGGGCAGCGCCATACCGGAGGCCCCGGCACGAGACCTGACTCTGCGGCGGCGGGCGACTCCACTCCGGGCGCCTTCGGACGCCTCTGGCACACTCGGATGGGCCCGCCGGATGACGCCAGCACCTAGGTCCTCCTGCGCCGCAGTCTATGCCTGCTACCTCCGGCCCCTTTTGGACTCGGAGCCGCGTGGGCCCACAGCAGGGATTTGGACCACACGGGCCCCTGCTCTGCCACTACAGTCCCCTGGCTCCGGCTTGCGTGCACCACTGCGCTGCCTACCAGGCCACGCTGCACGTGGATTGAAGCGAACACCTCCGAGGCCTCTGGAGGGTCTGAATGTGCCCCTGACACCGACGCACGGGGGACGGCCGGCCTGCTGCCCTACTCCCCGGCTTGGGGCCTGTTCACACACACCTGAGGGGAATTGGCGCTCCTGGCGCCCATGAGAGCTGTTGTGCATTGAACGCCCCCACTAACAGGGCCCCCCACCTCCGTGTGGCCGTCTGTGCCCCATCATCAGAGAACTAGCCCTACCTGCCCTGCTCCCTACACTACAGACGGGAGCCTGGCCTTGCTGCCCGAGGTTGCCTGCACGTCTCTTCAAGCACACCCACTCAGGGAGCCCTGCAAGTCTCCCCCACGGAACCTCACCTGGCCTCCACCTATCGCCTGAAGCACTCTAGGCACCCGATTGCCAGGGCGCTACATCCCGCTCCAGACGCCATTTACGCGACTACACCGGAGAACCCACCAGGCCTCGCGGACTCTACACCTCATACTAACAGAGCGCCATCTGAGTCCCTCTTGCCCCCTCGGTCCGGATTTACGGGTTTCTGGCTTCGATAACATGGCTCACTCCAGCCGCAAAGGGACTCGGAACATCGTGGATCTTTTGCACAAAAATGCACCAAAAGTGGAGAAGACCCAAACAGCGGTCTTCCCGAAGTCCCAGGCAAGCCCCCAGGGACAGGAGGATGACACTGCCCCATCACTAAGGCCTTCCTGGCCTCCCTCTTCAACACCCTGAGGGAGGACTTTCAAACCCTGAAACAAGAACTAACGGGGGAACAGCGGGAACTGCGCCGAGACCTGGACGGCCTGGGCGAACGGGTGGCCTCAGAGGAGGAAGCGGACCAATCACGCAGCATGGAGGTGGAGAGGCTGCAGCAAGAGATTCTTCGACTCCAGGACCAACAGGTAGACTTGCAATCGCACTCAGAAGACCTTGAGAACCGTTCCCGGCGGAACAACATACGGGTCCGTGGAGTCCCGTTAAAGGCTGAAAAGAACGATCTGGTCGAATATTTGCAAGCACTGTTCCGGGAGATTTTGGGTGAACCTCAGGACTTCGTGATACAAATCGACAGGGCACATAGAGTGGGCCTAGCGCGCCGAGAGCCAGCCCCTCCACCGGATATTTTGGCTTTCCTCCCGGACTTTCCCCTCAAGGAACGCATTCTGCAAGAAGCCCGCAGGGCACAGCCTATCCATTTCCGCAACAAACCCGTGGCTCTTTTCCAGGACCTTTCCCCCATCACTCTACAGAATCTCAAGTCCTTCCGGATAGCAACAAACTTCTTGAGAGACAATGGTATACCCTACTCCTGGGGTCACCCGTTCCGCCTGATCTTTAAATGGAAAGGCTCGCTCCATCAACTCAGGTCACTCCGCGACATCTGTGCTCTACTGAACATTGAAATGCCGGAGGGATCCGGATCCAGAGACGCATCCCCACATAGATTACAAGATGACTCATCACGGCGGCCAAGGGACAGCTGGCAGACAGTGCGACGGAGGCGCTCCCCGAGATGGGTTCCGAAGCCGGACCCGGCCACAGTCGCTCAAGAACGGGAGGCAGCTGTGCAAAAAGTGGCGGACAACACTGCAACCGATCTGTAAGAAAATGTAATCTTGGGGGTTTTCTTTCACGCTGTAATCACCTGGGGTGACAGGTCGGGGGGCCGCCACTTTGGCCACTACCATGGTACCCTTTCTATTGACTTTCTACGGACCTGTGTCATACACAATTAGGCCCGAGACTCTGACTAGTTCCAGTTTTGGGGTTTGTTCTGGGGAGGAGGGGGGGTGGACGAAGGGGTGGAGGGGGGTTCTGTTGAAACTAAAGAGGCTCATCTTGTTAGGGTTAGGGAGGTTCCTTGGGGACGGGGGGCTTCCACTTACAATGATCTTCGCTTACATAAGCAAAGTTGTAGCCAGTGGTGGTTTTGGGTTGTTGTGGGGGGGCTTGTTGGGCTAGGAGGGCTCCTGGGTGGGGACCAGTGTGCCAGTCCGATTATATCATTGCTAGGGGGGCTATGTCTACGTTGTGCCGATTTAGAGGTTTGTCGCCCGTTTGGATATGGGGTCGGATGATGGGTCTGCGGGGTTGCCGAGCTATCACACGGTTCTGTACCATGACAGAAGCCCACTCTGCGCTGCGCTACATGTCCTCTGCACCATGACAGACACTACTGTTAAAATAGTTACACTTAACGTGAAAGGGCTGAATAACCCGATCAAGAGAAGGGCTGTTATCTCTTACTTAGAGAACTCTGGGGCAGATGTCTGCCTACTACAAGAAACTCACCTCCTGCAGAAAGATTGGCATAGGATGCGCTCCCGAGTCTTCCCACAACAATTCTTCTCCTCCCTCCCAACGAAAACCGCAGGGGTTGCAATTTTAGTATCTAGGAGTTTCCAGGGGAGGGTGTGAAACAAGGTGCGGGAGATCAGGGGCCGTCTCTTGGTGTATACATTTCAATTAGGTGATACAACCCTCACGATTGGCTCCCTCTATGCCCCAAAGACAGGACAGGAGGCCTTCCTGAAAGGCGCTATTTCGGAGGCACTTCAGACCCCGCATCACCTCTACTCCTAGGCGGAGATCTCAACATAGTTATGGACACACACGCTGACAGATCGGGCACCGCTATGGAGGGACAGGTGCTCTTTCACCCAGTGGCCATGAATGGCTTAAAGATAGGGACTTAATAGACCTCTGGAGAGCCCAACACCTGAATGCCTCGCAATTTACATTCTATTCACATGTGCATCACACCTATGCCAGGCTCGACCACTTCATAGGTTCCTCGGATATCCTCAAGAATCTTGAGGAGGTCACCATAGTTCCAGCGGCCATCTCTGATCATGACGCGGTGGAGCTCTCCCTCACACTTCGGGCAGCCCGCCGTCCCTGAGGCCCGTGGCGCCTCCGCGAAACCTTGCTGCAACGGCCTGATGTCACTAAACAAATCGGTGAGTGCTCCACTAGCTACTTGGCCACCAACGACACACCTGACATCTCCGTGACAGCCTTCTGGGGTGCCCTGAAATCGGGGACACGAGGGGAACTCATAGCCATTGCGGCGGCAGAGGCCAAGGACCGCAAGAGTAAACGCGACGATCTCACGCCGCACGTCGCGGAACTAGAGCGGGTTCACAGCCGCACCTGCGCCCCACGCGTGTGGAAACAGTTGAAAGCGGCTCGAGCCCAATTAGCCAGTCTAGACACTGATAGGGCAGAATTCGCAGCTCTCCGTCTTCGACATACCTATTATGTCGGGGGTAATAGAACAGGCCGCTAACTGGCCAGCGCTCTAAAGGCCAAAACCCAGCGGGCTAAGATCAATAGCCTCGTGGGCGACGACGGGGCGGTGCTCACTACTGACACCCAGGTAGCCGAGGCATTTCGCTCCTATTATGCTTCACTGTATGGGGAAGAGGAGACCTCCTCAGAAGACGTCGAGGCCTACCTGGCCACGACAACTCTTACCGCGATCTCCAAAACCGCTGCGGAGGCTCTAGACACCCCTATTCGCCAAGATGAGGTCCTGACGGCCATATCCCGATTGCGCCCACTCAAGTCCCCGGGGCCAGATTAATTCTCAGCGGGCTTTTACAAACTCTTTAGTCGGCAACTGGCCCCAGTGCTCGTCCGCCTTTTTAATTCCTTTGAGGGAGTAGGCGCCATACCTCCGGACATGCTGGCCGCGGAGGTGGTGGTGCTGCCAAAACCCGGTAAAAAACCCACACACTGCTCTGCATTCCGTCCTATCTCACTGTTGAATCTTGACTTAAAGCTCTTTACAGGCATTCTTGCCGCGCGTCTTGGCCCGTGTCTTCCCTGGTATTTTGGAGCCCGATCAGTCAGGCTTTGTACCCAACAAACAATGTAGTGATAATACTAAAAGGGTACTCCAACTTATTGACAAGTCGCATTTTCAAGCCTCGGACTCTGCGCAGTTCGCTATCGACGCAGAAAAAGCATTTGATCGCATGAACTGGAATTACTTACAACAAGTTCTACGTCGCTTTGGCCTAAGCGACCACTTCTGCTCTCGCATAGCAAGCTGTTACCATCACCCGCAAGCTAAGGTCCGCCTGGGAAGTTTGCACTCACAACCATTCGAAATCCAGCGTGGTACCAGACAGGGGTGCCCTCTCTCCCCCCTTCTTTTTGCCATGTATATAGAGCCGTTAGCGCAGGAGGTTCGGGACAATCCAAGGATTAAGGGTATTGACTTCGGGCGCGAACCCCATACTATCAGTCTGTATGCGGACGACGTCATTGCCGCCCTGGACCAACCTAATGACTCAATACCCACCTTCATGGAGGAACTTGCCTCATTCAGAGCCGTCTCAGGGTTTCGAATCAACGTTAATAAATCCTTAATTTTGCCATTAGGCAAGAATGCATGCTCGCGGGCCCCTGCCGTAGGTCAGGGGAATGGTCTTCAGCTAGCTACCCAAGTGCCATATTTAGGGATTACTCTAACTCCCTCCAGGGACCTCATGGTGTCAACTAAATATAACACTCTCATCGTCCAGATCTGGACGGACCTGACGCGATGGTCCAAACAGCCTCTTTCCCTACTGGGGAGGGTAGCGGCGGTGAAAATGTCGATCCTGCCGCGAATCCTATATCTGTTCCAAACGATCCCAGTTATGCCCCCGGCAGACATTCTGAAAACCCTACAGGACACCCTATTTGCCTTTGTCTGGGAAGGAAAGCGGGCACAAATCCACAAATTACTGGCATATAAGAGGATGGACGAAGGCGGTCTTGGTGTCCCAAACCTTATGCGATACTTCCAAGCATCTCAACTCCGATACCTAGTAGAATGGTACAGACCCGAGTGGGAGAAGAGATGGCTCTTCCATGATAGGGCCATGGCACGGACGCCACTTTGGAGGGTTCCATTCCTCGCTAGACAACATAGGCCGAGGTACATGTTGAGGTCTCCTATCACGCGCACGACTCTACAGATATGGGATAGGGTGGCACACAAACACGGGTTGACAACCTTTTCCTCCCCGTTCATGCCCATATTAGATAACCCTGATTTCCCTCCAGGTGATGGAGCAGGTACATTCCCACAATGGCGAGACACGGCATGTCGTGCCGCAGGCGACTTTTTCGACTTACAGGGATTTCTCCTCTTCGCGGACATTAAACAGGGGTATAGCATAGAGAATCCTCATTTTTTCCAATACCTTCAACTCAGGCACTGGCTCACTGACCCGGATATCGCTGCGTCGGTGAGTCGTCCCATGTCCACCTTCAAAAAATGGCTACTTACTAAAGAAACGGATAAACACCTCATTTCTGAACTTTACAAAATGCTCACACCACCACATGCCCAGGTTAAAACACCAAGCCAGAAACGTTGGTAGGTTGAACTGGGTAGGGCTTTGACATTCAAAGAATGGGGATACGTCTATCACAGAGCTTCACACACCACACGCAACACCAAGGCGAGAGAGACAGCAGTTAAAGTGGCTATGTACTGGCACCTCACCCCCGTCCGACTACACAGGGGGAACCCAGCACGCAGCGAACTTTGTTGGAGGGGATGTGGGGAAAAGGGCACTCTAACTAACCTCCTTTGGGAATGCTCAGAACTCGGAGACTTTTGGAAGGTGGTCCTGGATGATATCGACACCAACTTTGGGACTGAAATCCCGAGATTTCCTGCATATGCTCTGCTAGGTCTGCCTAACGCACTAACATTCCCCCTAAAGTCCCTGCTGGGCCGGCAAATGGGCATCGCCATACAAGCAGCCACACAGCACATCCTATCACTGTGGGGATCCACAGCTAAGCCTACACACACAGGATGGCTTCATAAGCTTTGGTTTACCCTTGGGAAGGAGCACATCCACGCCACACTCACTAACTCTACGGATGCCTTTCGGAAAACATGGCTTCCTTTACTGACCCTCCTGTCCAAAGAATTCAATGAAATTACTTGCCCCAAATATCTTCGGGCCCTACGTCTTACCGATACCACCGAAGACCCGCAGTGACTTCCCGAACAGCTACACTAAGCCTTACCGGCACATTGATGGACCTCTAGACACTCCAGAGCACACTAATCGGGGTGGGGGTGGGGGGCTCAAGGGGGGTGGAGGCGGGAGTTCTTGGTTGTTGTTGTTCTTCTCATGTCATATGATTGCAATGCAGATCTTTCGCACTCATGATATCGTAATGTTTCTCTGGCATATTCATCTTGCTTTGTTTCTTCGTGCTAGGGAAGACATGCTTGTCTGTCCCGTCCGCTATCTATCCCTCGTGCTTGTACAACCTGCTGAGATGTCTCGATATATGCCTGTTGAAATAATCAATAAAATACATTTGAAATTAAACTGTCTCTACTTTGTATGTATGTGAGCTCAACAGTACAGCCCACATGCAAAGTCAGAAAAAGAAGGAGAAATCAAAGCATTTCTCCTTTTTTCAGTTTAATAAGGTTTTTATTTTGTTTAAGAAAAAATAGTACAGTATAATATAACAGCATGACATAGAACAGAACCAATATGAGATAATTATGAAAGATAAGTGGAGATGAAAAAAGGTTCAGATAAAATATGAAATGGAAGAAAATAGTAAAGAGAAAGAAAGATAAGAAAAGAAAAGAGAAAAAGAAGAATAGAGAGAAAAAGGAAGGAAATGTTAGGGAGGGGGAATAAGAGGATAAGAAGGTAGAGAAAGGTAGCCAGGTAAGATCAGATTTAATTTTTAAGGCGACAGAAGAAGAAGAAGCAATTGCAATTCTGTGCTCATCACATACAAAATTCCACCATGTATGCACAGACAATTTAGAGTTATCCTTCCAGCAAGACAAAATTACTTTGAAAGCAGTTGCAATGAGAAGATCAAACAATTTAGCATTATACGAATGTAAGTCCAAAACATCAGATGGAGCCTATTTCACAAGGGCAATATATTTTTGATACAAAACCCTGTCCACTTTTTTTAGTGGAGCAGATTTTGTCAAAACCTATGGGTGTCTTCATGGGAGTGCCACTGCACTACCTATGGATTGCCCCATTGGCGCTAAGTAATACATAGCAGCACTAGGCTCTGCTTTGCACTATTTTCAAGTGAATTGGTTTGAAAAGATTTTGAGCAACCTCACAGCAAAAATCTAAGCAAATATGCCCTTTAGTGCACAATTTGCGACCACTTTTTATGAATCACGTCTAAGTATATCAGTCCTTCTATCTTCTCTCATCTCTTTGCTAACTAGGCTTGTCCTGCTGAGTCATTGGTAAACATTACGATTCTATAAAATATTGTCTGAGGCAATAACAATTCATCTTTCCAGGAAGTGTCACCAAGTAAATACATATATGCTTAAATAAAAGAAAACAACGTAATGTACAGAGGAAAATCCCCTCTCTTTGTTTAAGTAGCTGTGAGCTGTATTCAAACATTACATCATATGTGAATAGCTCACTGTTTACCTACATTAGTGCTAGAAGTTCACAAACGCTTAATTTTGAGAAGACAATACACAGCATCATAAAAAACAAGCAGGATTTCAATTGTGTGTATTAATTGTTCAGAAAGCACTTGGAGATATAATGTTTCAGCAGAGGGTGGGTTAACAGAGAAGCCTAAATCCTGTTACAATAATTATTTCAAGAAAGGAATAATTTTAATCTGCATTGATACATTTCATTCAGCAGGTTCACTCTCGTGTTAATGGTTGGAATTTGAATGCAAATTTGTGCAAACACAAACTAAATCATGAAACTACTAAACTGTCAAAGCTAAAGTTACAATAAATAAGGGGAATAGCCTAACCATGCCTGTTTGGTGTAGCCTGGAACGGTCTTTGTGACCTGTAGGAATCATAATATATCCAAATAAACTTTACACATACATATATGCCCCAGCATCAAAAGGATTTCCTTTGCGAAACACCTAACCATTGCACATGAGAACATATGCCCACCACCTTAAACACTCTTCCATCACCATTGTAAGTGCAACAGCTCAATCCATCATCTTTTTAAATCTGGTCATGCTCACCAAATCAATGAATGCCACCTGGCTCAGCCTTTTGGCTTTGCGACTATGATAATGTGCAGATCGAGACATTATAGTAGAGCTAAAAAAACATTTGTAGTCACTCTACCTCTCCGCTAATAGTGACCATGGTTGTAACCACATACGAAATGTAATTTTATAATCACCCCTTTGATTGTGCCCACCTGAAAATTGGTTTCCATCAGTCCGTTGTGCGCTGATAATGCCACCCACAAAGTGATGTTATGTGGCGTGCCTTGCATCACCGAAGGGGTCGACTGCTTCCTGTACATACATGCGAAACGCCGTTGAGTCCACTCATCACAAACGCGATCACAATATAATGCAAAAAGGGTTACGTTTGTGTAATATCCTGGTTTGGGCCTACAACAGATCAGGCTAAGCGACACACATGTGCTGGTGGTGGCTAGCTCGGAACTGAACCACGCCCAGTGACCTGGGCCTTTTATTCACGCTCACACGTTCCCAGCGCTCACGCTGGGCTGAACCAAAGCCCCTCCACGCTGGAGGGGACAAACTGCTTACAGGAGTGGGAGGGGGCGTGTGCTGCAGTGGTACACCTCACTGCCAGCAACACCACAGTTTGCAATGTATTTAATCAATTGGGACGACGGCCGCCATATTGAATTGGGGACGTAGAATTAACATGTTCAGAATTAAAATGTATACATTGTATAATATCTAGTAACCTTTAATGGTAAAGAAAGCCACACATATGGATAAACAACTGTATTTATTGAAACCTTGACAAAACCAACATGGATCATAAAAACAAATGCTGGTCTGCTAGCTTAATGCAACACAAATAGGAGAAAAACAGGAGGAAACATACCCCTCCCAAAATGCTTTTTGTGCTGGTGAAACGCTCCTGAATTGATAAGTCCCTCATGTGTTAACATCTCAGTATGCTTACACCACTTATCATGTTCGGATCGCTGTATCTGTGGGAGAGCCTTGATAAGGGGCCTTGAATAAAATATCCCGAGTTGTGCCCTTGAGCTCTGGACAGACAGACAGCATCCGGACTTTCAGCATGGGCTGGTTTCAGTTTCACCGATTGTCATCAAACAAAAAAACCAAAAAGAAATCCTCTGGCAATTCTTCCTTCTAGGCCAATGTAGGCAGTGCTTGATCATAGCTGACAAGGTTTGCTATGTGTGACACTGTCATAATTTTAGAGCAATTATGAGTGACATTACGAGGACCATGAGTGACACTTTATTGCGAGCAAAATCAAGCAATGAAGACAAGGAATACATTTAAATATCAGAAATTACCCCGATTTGAACATTGACAAACTCTAATATCTTAAAACGTCTGTAAAACTCCAGAAACGGAAGGGCACTAAACAGACAGAGACGGCGTGACTACAGTTTTCAGTATCAGAGGGCAGTCAGGCACAGCAGCTGTTAATAAGATGATATCTGTAGTGTCCTTACTGGCACAGAGACACGGACACAGGTTACATGGGGTAGGGTATTTATTGCACGTCCTTCTTCCTTGGGCATCGGCTAACTGCCGTGTCCGGTCCCTGGCTCCTCCCTATCCGCCCGCCCTCGGTCTCCCTCTGGCAGGGTCCTAGTGCCCTGTGCGTGCGTGCGCGCCCATTCCGTTTCACAACTTTCAATGGAATCTCATGGTATTTGCAGTCAGCCTTTTTGTGCTGTTCTTGCCGCGCCAACACCCAGTCTCCTTCCCAAATTTCAGCGTGAGAGGCATGACGACGTTCATCAGCATATTCTTTCATTTTTTCTTTCTTCAGTTTGTCCATGGCTGCAATTTCCTCATGGTCAGAATCCGGATATTGTTCGCTCACCGGGACATTCATCATGGGCAGTCTGTTCCGCACTGATCGGCCCAGCATCAGCGTGGCCGGGCATTTGCCTATGGTGGAGTGGGGTGTGTTTCGGTAGGCGCGTAGTACTTCATTTAGCGCTGTCTGGATGCTCTTTCAGGTGAGCAAAGCCTGCTGAATGGCTTTCTTGACCGGTTCCATGAAACGTTCAACCATTCCATTTGCCTGCGGCCAGAGTGGTGTGATTTTCCAGTCTTTAAAGTTTAGGTGTTGAGCAAAATCGGCAAATTCGTGGCTGTTGAATGGGGGCCCATTATCAGATTTTACTACTTGAGGAATGCCCCACGCAGCGAAGACTTCATCTAAAATTGGTATGGCGCTGGAAGCTTTGGTGGATGTGCAGAGTTGTGCAATGGGGAATCTGGAATATTCGTCCATGATGACCAGGACATATTGTCCCGACTTGAACGGCCCAAAGAAAACAATGGCAATGTGTTGCCAGACACCATCTGGCAGTGGAGACATTTGCAGTGGTGCAGAGGGATCTGAACAGCTCACTAGTTGACACTGCGGGCAGTCCTTCAACGTTGTTTCCACCATTAGGTCCAGTGTTGGAAACCAGACCGCTCTCGGAGTGCTCTTTTCGTGGCTACTATGCCCCGGTGTCCTTCATGGGCTAGATTTATGACCCCTTGTCTTAGCTGTCTTGGAATCACAATTCTAGTGTCTCTTAGGAAGAAACCATTTGTCACTATTGATAGTTCCTCATGGACGTGTTTGAACGCGGACATTTCCTGATCTCCTTGTCCCTTGTTTTCAGAATGTCGCCAGCTATTGGTCTGTATGTGGCATTTTACTTCCTGCAGGGTGACGTCTGACTGTGTTGCCTCACAGATGGCTTCCAGTGGAGCAGCAGGGGGTCTGGATTGATCTACCAGGAAATGGATGTATTCGTCCGCAATCGACTGTTTGGATTCGCTGGTCTGGGCGGTGAGTCTGGACATGTAATCGGCAAGGTTTGCAGCTTTCCCTGGCTTGTGTACACTGGTCTACGTGTATTCTTGTAGCCTGAGGCCCCATCTTTCTATTCGTGGCAGCATTTTGGCTCTTGGGTTTCCAAAGATTGTGATCAGACCTTGATGGACGGTGACCAAAGTGAAATGTTTTCCGAAGATAAAAATGTGGAAGTGTTCACAGGCCCAGACAACAGCTAAACTCTCCTTTTCTGGCTGGGAGTATGCCCTCTCCGTATCTGTGAGACGCCTATAGGCATATGCCACGATGTGTTGTTGATCTTCATTTCTGTCATACTGTGATAGAATGGCCCCTAGCCCCACAGGGCTGGCATCCACTGTTACTTCTGTCTTCTTTTTCGGGTTGAAGAAGGCCATGTTTTCAGCAGGTTACACAGCTTCTTTGATATCTCTTTTTTTATTTTATTTTTTATTTATTTTTAATTTTACTTATTTAGAAGATTTTCCAATATAGTACAGTAGTAATGCAGGGGGGGGGGTCGTTACAGCTGGGAGGTTCTTGGCATTTTTATGGTTAAATGGTTACATCGAGCATACATAGTATAGGCTGGTTTGGTTGTGGGGTCTGTAAGCCCCCCAGAGGAGGTGAAAGAAAGAGAGAAAGGAAAAGGGGGGGGTGCGTCGATAGATTAGTGTCGCCCTCTTAGCTCTTTGCTTGGCTGCTTGCTGGTAGTGTGTATGGGTCTTCGGGGGTTTGTGTGACTCCAGGTGTGCATCAAGGGCCGCCCACATTTCATTCTTAGCGCTGCGGCTTGGAGAGAATTTCCCAGTGATGTCGTCGGCTCCTCTGAGAAAGGTGACCCAGTTTATCCAGCTTTGGCATGTTGCCTTGGCTGTGTCTTTCCAATTTGCTAATATCGTTTTGACTGCTGCGGTGAGTAGGATGTCTACTAGGTCTCTCATAGATGGCTACTGACAAAATTCCGGCTCAACCAAATACACACCGTACTTTGGGATTTGGAGGGCTGGAGTAGACCTGAAGATGCCGCCCCGTGTAAATGTGACGATTTCTCTCCTCAAGACACCATGCACTTTATGATTTTTTGTCCTTTGTACCATGATGCCAGGAAAAGGTTTATCCTTCCATTACTAAAGAAAATGAATTTCATCCAGTGTAAACCTGCTTTATTGTTTTTACAACTGTTGGAATCCCTGGTAATTATGTTTTGTGTCGCCAGCTTTCTTGCCGCGTCTGTAAGAAATAAGAGGGATAGACAGAAAGCCGCACAAGAAATCCAACCCTCTTAATACTATGACAATGTATTCCAATCAATTGCTTCAAATCTAGAAATGATTGTTAATGTTGTTTTAATAAATTTGTACTGTATTTTTATCCTGTATAATACATTTTTAACTAATATTTTTAATGTTTTTTGTACATGTATAGCATACTTTTATGATTTTAAGTAATCGAATAAAGTGGTTTGACTTGACTTGACTTGACTTACTAGGTCTCTCTCTTCCTTGCTTTCTAGGTCTGGTGCCATGAATGCTGTGGCTAGCCCTATAAAGCCTGGCTGTATGCTCCTCCCTATGACAGTGTTAATGAGGTTGCTCACTCTCATCCAAAACGTTTTGACCTTTAGGCATTCAAAGATTAGGTGTTGTAGGTTCCCTGTCCCCCTGTGGCAGTTCCAGCATGTGTCACTGTCTCTTATGCCAGCCTTTGCAAGTTTGGCAGGAGTTCAAAAAGCTCTGTGTAAGAGCCAGTATTTTGTCTGTGCGAGTTTTGGTGTGATTTTATTTGTTGTGGCTGACCTCCATAGTCTACCCTTTTCCTCCTCACTGAGATGTTTTGTGTACAGTATTCCCCAGAAGTTTGTTGCTTTTGCGTTTAGTGTGGATGTTTTGGGGCTCAGGAGTTTGTAGATCTGCGCTGTCTGGTGCCCGATCTTGTTGACGTTGCTCATGTATTGTATGAGGGTGGGCTTCCCCTTGTTTAGGTTCGCCTTGGTAATGGCTGTTCTGATTTTGAGGAATGTGTAGAGTTCTATGTCTGGGAGACTATGCGCCTGTTTGAGGTTCTGGAAAGTAAGTGGAGAGTCGTTTTTTTCCAGCTGTGCTGGGGTAGTGATACCCTTCTTGATCCAGGCCTCGTTGCACATCGTTCTGCCCTTGTATTGTACCCTTGTGTTAAACCAGATTGATTCCCAATTGGTATCTCTGATCCATTGTCCCATTTGCTTGTCTACTCTCAGGAGGGCTGTTTTGGCGTGTTTGATGACGGGGTCATACCTGGCGGGGTGTTTGTTTGCTGTGAGCATTGCTATTGGGTTTAGCCCCCCCAGGATATTCCTTTTGAGTTTTAGCCACTCAGTTTCGTAGTCGTGTGTTGGTAATCCAGAAGATTCCTTGTTTAGCTAGGCAGGCCATTTGGAAGTTTTTAAAGTTCATAACGTTCAGTCCACCCAGCTCTTTTTTGAGCCTCAGTTTCTGTAGACTGATTTGCGGTTTCTTGTCTTTCCATATGAATGTGTTTATTATTTTGTCAAGTTTTTTGTGGAACTCTTCTGTCATTGTAAGGGGCAGCATGCTGAGCGTGTAGTTGATAGCTGGTGTCACCATCATCTTTATTGTCTCCACTCTACCCCACCAGCTGATGTATTTGGGGGACCATAGGTCTAGTCTTTCCTTTATTTTCTTTAGGGTAGCTTCTTCGTTGTGTTCCAGGGTTGCTTTGAGGTCTCTACCGAAGAGTAGGCCCAGGTATTTGAGGGGTTTTGTTTGCCAGGCTAGACCTGAGTTACCTAGTACCGCTTTTGTTGTGTGCACGTTCATGGGTTTACACTCTGATTTGTCTCTGTTTAGTTTGTAGCCTGAGGCTCTTGCGTATTCTTCAATGGAGTTCATGAGTGCCGCGATGGATGTGGTTGGTTCTGTTGTCGTGATTAGCACATCCTCTGCGTACACTGCCAGTTTCACTGTTTTACTCTTGGTTTGGACCCCTGCTATATCTGGGTTCATCCTTATCATTGTCAGCATTGGTTCTAGTGCTAGTAGGAAGAGGCCCGGAGACAGGCGGCAGCCCTGCCTTGTTCCTCTTTCCAGAGTCGTTCACATTGACTGGACCACCGAAATGGCTGCCCCTGTTTGGTGAGAGTTCTCAGGGGGTGACTTATTGTGGCGTAGTCTTGTATGTACCTGGAGCAGTAGCTGGCCATGCCCAGGAACGAGCGCATGTATTCAACATCACCTGGGCTCGGTGTATCATTTAGCGCTACTACCTTTTCAGGGTCCGGTTTCATGCCATTTCCAGAGAAAATGTGGCCAAAGAATTTCAGTGTTGGCTTATGAAATTCACACTTGTCTTGATTGAGCGTGAGATTGGCTTCCGTTAGGGGATGGCAGACTCGATCTAGCACGGTGCCATGTTCTTGAGTGGTGGCTCCATATACTAGGATGTCATCACTGTAGTTCAGTACATGGGGAACATGATGGATTGTTCTCCTGATTGGTTCCTGAAAAATTTCCGCAGCCGAGGATACCCCAAAACTGAGTCTCTTGTACCTGAACAGGCCTAGATGTGTTGAGAATGTTGCGATGTATCGGGACCGCTCATGCAACTTTAGTTGGTGGTATCCTTTGTTCAAGTCCAACTTTAAAAATATCTTGCCTCCATTGAGTGACGTGATCATGTCACTGATGTGGGGGGCCTGGGTGCCTCTCCCTTGCTATTGCGGTGTTAGACGCTCTCATGTCCACACATAGACAAACTCGGTCTGTCTCTCCTTTCTTTGGAACCACTACAACCGGGGAGACCCAGGGTGTTGGTCCATCAGTTCTCTCTATGATGTCAGCCTCAAGTAAGTCTTGGAGCTCTTTCTCCACGGCTTCTTGTAGATGAAAGGGGATCTTCCGGTGGTTTTGTGCCTCTGGTGTGACTTGTTCATTGATGTGGAGCCTAATTTGGCAGTTTCACATCTTCCATAGACCTTGGAAAAGCTTAGGGAACTTCTGAGTAATGTCTGGGTTGTCATCCACTTTGTATAGTATGTCCACCAGCTTTAGTCATTTTGCGGTGGGCGGGCTCAGTAAGCAATCTGCCTCAGGCCCATCAATGACGTGGATATAGGCTTGGATGGTGCGATCTTGATATGTTAGATCGGTCGCGAACTTTCCAAGACAGGGGAGTGGTTTCTTTGACATCCATGTATATACTCGCACGTGGGCATTGATCAATTTGGGCGGTGTCCTCATTCTTTGGTATTCCGCTACGGGTAGATAATTTAGCAACGCCCCACTATCCAGCACAAACTTGGCGGGGTGGGACCCAATTCTGATGTTTAGCCGCGGATATTCCTTTAGACGACCAGGATCCGCTACAAAACATATGTATTCGTCACGGTCCTGTGATATGGGTGATAGGGATCTTGACTCTCTTGATGACGATCGGTGAGATCGGTATGTTCGGCAGGAGTGACAGCTGGATTGTGACGACCCAGGGGAGGAGTCTCGCCTATCCTGTACAGCCCTGAGATGGTGACGGCTGCTTGAGGGACGATGCAGCCGGGTACATTCTCATTGATCATCTTTGTGGGAAGTCCCACACATACTTTCGAAATGGTTGTCTCGTCCACACTTCCGGCTCTCTTGACCTAGTGCTGGGCATGTGTCTACATGTGGGAAATCATAGCCGCATCTATTGCACTTTAGTTGTCGTTCTGATCTTTTCTTGGTGCGACTCGTGCTTCTGCACTGATGACTTGAAGGGCTGTACTGTTTGTTTTGATCTGGAGAAGCGTGCTTGTGGGGGGGTCGTCTGTGCACCTGTCAAGACTGCTTCCTGAACGCCTGTTCACGTTTCCTGCTTCTCCCAGCCTCCATCTTCTTTGCATGCTCGTTGGCTTGATCCTCGATTCTTGTCATTTCCTCAACCTCCTCTAGCGGGTAGCTTTTCTTGAGTAATTTGCGTCTCAATGGTTCCAACAGACAGCCTTCTATGATTCTCAATCGGAGGGCATCCTCCGTGGAAAATTTGTCAAAGTCACAATATCTTGCTAAGCGTCTCAGACGTGTGACGAACACACTCATTTGCTCACCTTTCTCTTGTGATGCCAGGTTGAATGTATATCGCTCATAATCGACATTCCTCTTGTGCAAGAACTTGCGGTTGAGTGCTTCAAAGACATTTGTGTATAAAGCAGTGGACTCAGCAGGTAATTCTTTTATGATCTGTCCAACTTATTTGCCTACAAGATTCTTGAGGGCTATTAATTGCTGTTCAACATCGGTTACATGAGACACTTTCATAAAGTCCGTGAAATCTTCTAGCCATTTTTTCCACCGCAAGCCCATACCCTGACCAGATTCCGGAGGGCACAGGAATGATACTCCCAACACACTCCTGGGGCTTGAGTCAGGCATCACACAATCCCGTTCCTCTGACACTTACTGACACGTGCTTCTTGCACTCACCAGTGTTTGTTTACTTTTTCTTGCACTCGCCAGTGCTTGTTTACTTGCTTCTTGCACTCGCCAGTGCTTGTTTATTTTTTTTCTTGCACTCACCAGTGCTTGTTTACTTTTTATTGCACTTGCCAGTGCTTGTTTACTTTTTCCTTGCACTCGCCAATGCTTGTTTACTTGCTTCTTGCACTCGCCAGTGCTTGTTTACTTTTTCATTGCAATAGCCAGTGCTTGTTTACTTTTTCTGTTGCACTCGCCAGTGCTTGTTTACTTTTTCTTGCACTCACCAGTGCTTGTTTACTTGCTTCTTGCACTTGCCAGTGCTTCTTTACTTTTTTCGTTGCACTCACCAGTGCTTGTTTACTTTTTTGCACTCGCCAGTGCTTGTTTACTTTTTCTTCTTTGCACACAACAATGCTTGTTGGTTTTCAGGCTCTCTGCCTGACCCCAAGATGGCCGCCGAAGATCCCTGACAGGGGATTGGACGAGCCGCCTGACTTCAAGATGGCCGCCGCAAGAATCTCGTGTACATCGAGATTTGGCCTTCTACCGGAGACACAAATGCATTCACTGCAGCTCCCTCTCACTCACCGATCATCGGTGTCAGCCCGCACTCTCTTAGGTGGGCGTCATTGCAGGAACACCAGGCGAGGCAGTCTTTCTTGATTATTTCACCAGCGGGGTGGGCTCCCGGCGAGCAGGCAGACTTCGCGCTCTAGCCCCGAGACACACACCCGGTGCAGCGGGGCGAGCTCCGGGCAGGTGAACACATCTCCGGATGGCTGGGGTGGGCTCCCAGCGCGTGAGGACGCTTGCGCCGTGACTCGGCCGCCACCCGGTCACTGGTCGCACAATGCTGGATGCTTCCCAAAAGCTGAGCTTCCAGGGACGTGCACCGAGTTAGCGGTCCTCCTCACGCCACAGGTTCTTTGTACCCTCGTCGCCAGATGTAGTGTCCTTACTGGCACTGGATGTGAGGGAAACTGGTTGTGACATCTATAATTGCCCCATTGATCGCTATATTAAATTCAGCTGATCTGGAAAAGTATTTGGGTGTCCCCCTTCTTCCTCTCTGTGGCAACCTCTCCTGATGCTTTGCGCTCAGGAGAGAGGATTACTACCATAGTACTGGAGTGCTGCTCATTAGCAATGACTAACTGCTTCCCCTGCTAGTTCTTCCAAAGCTTACTGGCACAGAGACACAGACACAGGGTACATGGGGTAGCGTATTTATTGCACGTCCTTCTTCTTCCTCAGGCATCGGCTAACTGCCGTCCCCGGTCCCTGGCTCCTCCCTATCCGCCTGCCCTCGATCTCCCTCTGGCACGGTCCTAGTGCCCCGTGTGTGCGCGCCTATCATTATAATATCATTGATCTGCTGATTCATGACCTGCCCTAGCCTAAAAAAGAGAAATTAATAGCATAGCAAGTGCAACTAGGTTGGTTATACAATCACTCTTAGGCAATATTGGTTGCTAGTGCAATAAGATCAAAAAGAATGCTGGGAAGTGCCAGCGCAAAACCCGGTGGTGTTTTGCTCTTAACATGTGATCGTGCAAATAAAAGAATAAATACAAATTGCACTATCACAAAGGTGTAAAGTGAAGTCCTAAAAAAAGTTATACATTATTGTGGTAACAGCAGAGGGGCAGTGATAACCTAGGCCTCGGAGTGGGGCCTGACTAAAACAGTAAAAGAATGGACACATACACTAGCTGCTGACTAGGGCCGAAGACCCCGTGTGGTCTCGCACCTGTTTATTTATACCCAGGGGCTAACCCGCCCCTGAGGTGTATGCGTGCGTGCGTGCGTGCGTGTAAGGACCGGCCGGGTGGCTCCGTTACTACATCCCTCCAAACTCACAGATCAATAGTCCAGGTCATGGGACTTTCGTGAAGGGACTCAGTTTGCAAGCATAGTCTCTTAGTCTCTGGCTGGGAGTTGGGTTCGGCCTGAGATGGTACCTTTGGCTTCGTTGACTGTCCCTCACTCTGTCACCCTTGGGCTGCTCGGCTAGGTCCCGGGTTTCTCCCGGGGTACCTTCCGTGATGTCGTTCCTTTCGGGTTCAGGTCCTGGCGGGGACGTTTACCCTCCATGTTGGCTTATCGGCATTTCGTTGTCCGCCTCAGATGTTTGACGGGCCTCTTCACGTCCGCGGGGGACGCACTTGAACCATGACACGTTCGTGTCACTGCTCTTGTGCCTCGGGTTGCTGATACCATGGTGCCGTGGACATTAACGATCTCCCACACCTCGGGCTCATAGGCGGTGTCATACTTCCAGTTTGGATGTCTGTTTTTGAGGACAACTTTGTCACCGACCACCAGGGACCTTGGGTTGGGTTCTCCGAGCCCGACTGGTTTTTTGGTTATTGCGTCTCCCCCTGTCTTGGGTGGCATTTTGGTCTAGTTCTGGCGGGCACCATGAGGGTACTGCCGGCACACAGTCTCTTGGCACGTTCTTGAACATCAGATGCGTCCGGTCGCACCGAGTGGTGGAGTGAGGTGTCTGCCGGTATGCGCTCAAGAACTGGGACAGACATTCTTCTGCGTCTTCTCCTTTCTCAACTCCAATTTGGAGTGCGCGGTTCAAAATCCGCATGATCCTTTCTACTTCGCCGTTCTCTTGAGGCCATTGTGGGGTGATTTTCCTGTGATGGATTCCTCTTGCGGTCAGATATGTCTGGAAATCTTTTCCTTGAAAAGGTGGACCGTTGTCTGACCTTATTTCCTCAGGCAGGCCCATCATGGCAAAAACTCTGTCCATTGTCTTTTTCACGTGTATGAATGCAGTGGACGGTACCACCTCCACCACCAGAAATCATGAGTAGGAGTCTATCACCACGAGTGTGTGGCGTCCATCTGGGAAGGATTCAAAATCCATACTGAGCTTTGACTACGGCTCGTGGCAAGGGTCCTTGGTAATTACCGGATGAGGGGCCGGGTCCTGACCCGTGAGTGTGCACGAGTGGCAGTTGCTTATTTCTTCTTCTACCACCGAGTCCATGCTGGGAAACCATACTTTACTGCGCAGCCGTGCCTTTGTCTTCGACACCCCTTGATGGCCTTGGTGAGCCAGGCGTACCACCTCTTTCTGCAGACTGTATAGAACCACGATCGCCGTGCCACGGAGGACTATTCCATGTGGCCCTACGCTGAGTTCACTCTGGCCCTCCATATTTGTTGTCTTGACTGTTGTTCCCCGGCCGTGAGGGCCCTGACCCTGTCTAAGAAGTGTTGCCCGTTGCGGTTTGATAGGGTGGCCTTCACCTGGTTGAGGCACTCATCTTCATCTGTGGCCTTGCCAATGATTTCCAGCGTGAGGGCCGCAGGGCACGCCTCTTGCAACAGCATCCTCACGAACTCCTCGACGTCTTCAGTGTCCTCCATCTTCTGTTCTGGGGCAGCCGGGGTGTCTTGACAAAAAGTCCACTGGGTTGTCCGCCCCAGGGCGGTAGATGACTTTGAAATGGTAGGTCTGCAGCTGTACGGCCACCGTTCGATGAAGGGAGGAGCAAGTCTGCCCGTCTCTGCAGACAATGGCACCAAAGGCTTGTGGTCTGTGACAACCTTTGAACTCTTGACCATATACATATAGGTGGTGTGTTGGCACGCCCACTTGATCAATAGGGCTTCCCGTTTGATCTGTGCATACCTCATTTCAGTCACCCACTGGCGTATGAGGTGGGCACCCACTCATGTGCTTCCGTCTCCTGCATGAGGACAGCTCCGAGACCAACTGGGCTCACGTCCACAACCACTTCCGTTTGCTAGTGGGGCCTGAAGTATGCCATTACTTTGTTGTCGATTAGCGCGTCCTTGACAGCCGAGAACGCCTCATCTTCCCTCGCAGACCATGTCCATAGTTGTCCTGTCTTGGTCAGCAGGCGTAGGGGTTCCGAGAGTGACGCCAAACTAGGGATGAAGCGGCCAGTACGTGGCCATCCCTAAAAAGCTTCTGGCTTCAGTTG
Source organism: Lissotriton vulgaris (assembly GCF_964263255.1). Lineage (NCBI taxonomy): Eukaryota > Metazoa > Chordata > Amphibia > Caudata > Salamandridae > Lissotriton > Lissotriton vulgaris. The sequence continues at coordinate 644,691,124 of NC_141691.1, read as the reverse complement.
CTGACATTGGTTTTGGCGCCAACCTGATTGCTTCTGCCTTTTTTAGGTCTACCTGGAGCCGTCCCTCGAGAATATGTACCCGAAGAATTCCACTGACTCCTTGTAAAAGGAGCACTTGGCCCGATGGAGGGTGAGACCGTGATCAGCCAGGCGTTGTAGGGTTGCGCGGAGGTGTCCATGATGTTCTTCGTGCTTCTTCGAGAAGACGAGGATGTCGTCACTCAGGTTTATGACTCCAGACAATCCCGCCAGTTTCTCTCTAATTGCGTTTTGGAAAACTTCTGTGGCCGATGACACACCAAAGCTTAACCGCTTGTACCTTCGAAGGCCGACATGCGTAGAGAATGTGGTTATGTTGCAGCTATCCGGGTGTAGCTCGGGCTGGTGGTACCCGGCATTCAGATCCAGTTTCGAAAACCACCGAGCTCCGTTAAGGTCTGCTACGATGTTGTCCATCGTGGGCGTCAGGTGTCTCTCCCTTTTTACTGCCTTATTGTGTAGGTGCATGTCTACGCACAGGCGTATGGCACCAGGCTGTTTGGGATTCGGGACTACCACAAAAGGTGAACCCAGGGTGTCGGGCCCGACACCTTCTCTATGACACCAAATTCCTCAACCTTCCGCAACTCCTTCTCCACCTGCGGTCGTAGATGAAACGGCACTCGTCTGTGCCTCAACGCTGTTGGCCTTACTGTGTGGTCCACATGGAGTTTGAAAGTCTCCCTGTTTAGGCGGCCGAGTCCTTGAAATAATAATAATAATTGTTGTGCAAAGAACACTATTTGGAGATCTTCGGCTGTGTGGCAGCTGAGCCGCGTGCCACGTCTTCCTCCAGTTACGTGGAACCTTGTCTTCACCTCCTGGTCATTGCAGGCAGCTACTACTTCTATCACTCCTCGAAGGGGAAGCGGGTTGTCGCTGTCGTAGGTATAGATCTTGGCCATGGATGGCAATAGCGGCGGGCATGGAGACAGTTTTTCATATTGGACACTGTCCATCACATTCACTGATGCCCCTGTGTCGATCAGCACTTGTACTGGGGAGCCGGCTATGTTGATCTCACACTTGGGGGTCGGCCTCCTCCTTGACCCTTCTCTTCCCACAAATGACACAAAAAAGACGTTGTCGTCATCATCATCTAGGTGAACGCCGACCGTGCGGTGTCGCTACAGGGTCCCGGGTCTTCTAGCGACATCTGTCGCACGGCATGGGCTGGGCCTCTCGCACTTGATCCGGGGCGACGACCGCCGCTGCTGCGGCACACTTTCGCGAAGTGATTTGGCTTTCCACAGTTCAAGTATACCTTGCCTTTCGCAAAGCATTTTCCTCCTGCAGGGTGGTCCATGCCGCAGTTCCCCCATGCCACGTGCGGCATTGTCGGGGTACTCCCTCTCTGGGCTAGTGGTCGTCGGCTGATTACATCCACCTGTTCTTCTTTGATGGTTGGGGCCTTTGCCGCTATACCAGGATGGTTCAGAGCAGCCTGCATCTCTTCGGCCCTGGCGTTGGAGAGCTCATGTGATCTTGCAATAACGAGGATTTCATCTAGAGATATCCGTGGTTGCTTGAGCATAAGGCGTCTGAGTTGCACTTACCTGCAGCCCTGGATGAGCTGTGCACGTATCTCTAGTCTTTGGTCCGGGAGCTCGCAGGAAGTCGCAAGTGTCCTCAGTCTGGCTTAGAATGTGTCGATAGATTCCGATTCGCCTTGACACGCTTGGCGCAGCTTGAACCATTCGTAGTCAGGATTCACCCTCGGGTCAAAGTATCGATTTAACGCAGTGACAGCCGTGTCATAGTCATCGGCTTTGCCTCTGTCCGGCAGCGTCTCGAACAATTCGTAGAGTTTGTCTCCCCATAGCACATCAGCAACGAGCGTTTTACTCTCCCATCTGTCTCTCTGACTCCTATGAAGCAGTGGTCGAGTCTTCCTATTCACAAGCGCCATCGCGCGCCGCTGTGAACGGGTCTGAGAGCTCGCTGAACGGCGGGAGGGGAGCTGCCAGTCAATGGCTGGAAGGGGCTGGCATGGCGGCTGCAGCTGGGCCTGCGGCATTTGCGCCGACTTGAGGTGGCGCAGCAACCTAAGGTCCCGCCTGCTGTGGGGCCTGCTGTGTCGCTGGTGCTGCTGCAGCACCTCAGTTTCCTGCTGGCTGCACGTTCATGCTGTTTGGCGGGCTGGCACATGGTAGGCGCTTGTCATGCTGCAACACGCCTCACTGTGAGGCAGGTGGGCGGGGCTTTTCCGTTGCGTGTCCGCGCTGTGGTTCGTGCTGCTTTGCGCAGTGCGTGGTCCCAGTGGTCTCCCGTGGATGTGCAGGGCCGGTCTTGACGCTGGGCACATGCAGGAAACCGGGCTGGTTTCGCTGGTGAACTCCCTCTACATGTGCTGCTGGGGAAGGGGGGGGGGTGCCTCGCAGTAAAACAGGCCCGATGCCTTGAGGTGTGTTAGACCTTGAGGCCTCGAGGTGCAGTGGGCCTATATGCGGTGGGCACGGCTGGTGCTTCCTCTTCTTCCTCCCGGCATGGTTTAAGCAGTGCCTACCCACGTGTGAGGGGGGGCAGCCACCTGAGCACACACTCTCTTCCTTTGCGGCCTTGTAACCAGCTGGGGAGGCATGGGGCCGATCTGTCCCCCCGATGCGCTCAGAGCCCTGCACGTTGAAGGTGCTCGCGGGATGGGTGCAGAGGCCGAGCCTTTCCCCCCCCTGATGCGCAGAGGGGCCGTACAAATGCCCAGCAGGTGTGAGAGAGGCGTGGGGGCCGACTCCTTCTCCCCAATGCGCGGAGGTAGAGGGGCTGTACAAATGCCCGGGAGGCGCCAGAGAGGCACGGGGGCCGACTCCTTCCCCCCGATGTGCAGAGGGCCTCACACTTGCTGCAGACTGGCCCCGAGCCCGCGACCGGCGGGTTAGAGACGCAGTCGCGATAGGGCATGCACCTGGGCTTCGGGCAGGGCGGGGCCGCACACACGCAGGCCGCAATCCCCTTGGGGGGCTCACCTCAGCACCACGGCCTGGCACAAGTCTCTCCCCGGGTCACTTGGCAGCGGGCAGGATGGCTGGAAGTCAGATCAGCGGGGTGGGCACCCGCGATGACCGGTCTCAGGCCGAGGGCTCAAGTGCGGCATGTGCGAGCCCTCCAGGCAGAAGGCACGTATGTCGGATTACTTCTGCGGAGGCGAGGCATGGGACAAGACCCGCCTCGTCGCCAGTGTGGTGACTGCAGAGGGGCAGTGATAACCTAGGCCTCGGAGTGGGGCCTGACTAACACAGTAAAAGAATGGACATTTACACTAGCTGCTGACTAGGGCCAAAGACCCTGAGCGGTCTCGCGCCCGTTTATTTATACCCTGGGGCTAACCCGCCCCTGAGGTGTATGCGTGCGTGTAAGGACGGGCCGGGTGGCTCCGTTACTACAATTATATTATACTGGTTTTGCACATATTCAAAGAAAGAATGTTTAGATGTATGACACGTTGTGCTCACCTAAGTACTGAGCCCTTTCGAAAGAGAAAACTATTTTTTGGGGGAAAATAAAGATTTGTTTAAGATCGGTTATGTAAATCTGTCAGTGTAAAGGGATTAGCTGCTACCATTATTTGAACAATATATAGCTGCAGAATATAATGCAAAAAAGACTCGTGGATGGTGAAAGAGTAACTATGCTTGTGTGGGGAAGAACTTCATTTCAGTGTTGCCAGGAGAAAGCTACAATTCCGGGGGCCGGACACAGGCTGAGGCAGGAAAAACACCTGTCTTGCCGGGCAAACGGAATAAAAACAATTAAGAAATCTTTCTGACTCCCCCCCCCCCCCTCCCTTCCTCCCCCGGCAATCAATTAGCATGCTGCCTGTAGAGCATTCGTTTGGACTCCAGTCGCTCTCTGTCCCATGTGGGGCCCAGGCCCGGCCAAATCGAGCCTCCCAAAACAGCGTGATAGGCGGCCCCAATATGGATCTCTTCGAACTGCACATAACAAATTAAATAGAGTCAACACATGCTATTTTGCCTCAGCGGACTCGACCCGCCGCAACTACAGCACCGGGCATTAATTTTCAGGGCACATATAGTTCACAGCCAGGCCTGCCTGTATTATTTCAAAAACACCAGGCTAGCTTTACTTTTAACTTTTTAAGTAACTAACCTAAAATGAATTCTTTTTTAACGTGCTAAGCCCTTACCGCAGATCACACTAGCGGGACAGCGCAGCCAGCCTATTTATGTTTATGAGATTTTTATTGCGCACAAATACCCGAGGGTGTCTCGGCGCATATCTAAATGCCTGGGATGAAGAACTACCAGATGAATCATTGATTGAATAAACAGGTTTTCAGGAGTTTACGGAAGATGATGAGTGTAGGACTGGTTTTGATGGACAGGGGAAGTGAGTTCCACAGCCTGGGGTTGCTACTAGAAAGCGTCTGTCTCCCCGAGCGAAGGGGCCTTTGAGGAGCGTAGATCCGAAAGGCATCCTTGAGGAACCTAGGTCCTGAGTCACGGATGGCCTTACAGGCAACACAGAGTGCCTTAAACTTTATCCTGCTCTTGACTCTTAGCCAGTGCAGTTGGCGAATAGCCAGAGAGGTGGGACGACGGCTGGGGATGCCTAGCAGCATTCTAGCCACTGCATTTTGCACCGATTGTAGTTTAGTTAGGATCTGTTCTTGAGTACCAAGGAAGACGGCGTTGCCATAATCCATTTTTAGAGAAAACAAGAGTGGTGATCAAGGTTTTCCCTGCCCCTCAAGGGAGATATGGGAGCAGCTTTTTAATCTTCCTTAGTGTATAGAAAGATGATGAAACCACCGTGTTCACGTGGTGTTTGAACAACAGTTTCTCATCGAACATGGGGGGTCGACCCATTTCACTGGGCCACCAGATGGAAGACCATTCCGGTGAAGTTTGCCAAAGGTCATCACCTCGGTCTTGTCCGAATTTAACTTCAAGCAATTGCTTGACTTCCAAGAACTAATGGCCAGCATCCCCTCCTGAAATCTTGCGGCCACAGCTGGTCCATCCTTGTGCACTGCCAACACCAATTGGGTGTAGTCCGCATAGGTGGTTAAGCGGAGTCCATGAGCTTTAATAACTTTTGCCAAATCAGTCACATATATGTTAAATAATGTGGGGCTTAGCGAGGAACCCTGGGGCACCCCACACAGGAGGGTGAAGCTGGGCGAGTAAAAAGTGCCCAGTTTCACCGCCTGAGTACGGTTTGCCAGAAATGAAGCGATGAGGTCCCTGGTAAGATGGGTCACCCCCAGGGATGTGACACGGTCGATCAAGATGGAATGATCGACCGTGTCAAAGGCAGCGGACAGATCCAGGAGTATAAGGACCGCTGCCCCACCCTGGTCCATTATAGTCCTGATCTCATCCGAGGCCTTTATCAAAGCTGTCTCTGTACCGTGGCCCTTCCTGAAGCCGAACTGGGTATCATCTAGAAGTTGATGGCAATCAATGAAACCCGAAAGCTGTTTGTTCATAATAGCTTCAAATATTTTGGCCGGAAATGGAAGGCAGGCAATAGGTCTATAATTAGCAGAGTCCGTGGGGTCCAGGGAAGGCTTTTTTAACAAGGGCCTGATGACCACTTTTTTCCAGATTTCAGGATAAATGCCTGTCTGGAATATGGAGTTGCATAGTTCGGTGTGTGGAGGTGTAATGACCTCAGTAAGAGCACTCAGTATAGAGGGGGGACAGGGATCTAGTGGGGACCCCGCTGTACTCGAAGTGATTAGCTTGGCAATCTGGTCAGTCGTGACCGTGTTTTAGCAAACGTGGGAGTGAGTGGAGAGGGATAAGGGAGAGGGCTGGTGCGGTCCGAGCGTATGGGGGGGGAAAGATGAATAGATATTCGTGACCTTGGTAGAAAAAAAAGTTGCCACGGCGTTACACAGGTCTTGGGAAGGTTCAATAGGAGGTCCTGTTGGAGGATTGGAGAGGGAGCCGACTACTTGGAAAAGTTTTCTGGAAGAGTTCTGGGCACACTCAATTTGGGCAAGAAAGAAAGCGCTTTTGTGCTTAATGATAGCTTTATTATATAACGCTTGCGCATCTTTATAAGTTTGCTTATCCAAGAGCCTGTAGCGCTTGCGCCAGCACCTTTCTAAATTCCGGCAATACTGCCTTTGCAGCCGAAGGTCCTCTGAAAACCATTGAGCAGATGGTGTTGCCCAGTTGGAAATAATGGTTTTAGCTGGGGCTACTTGATTAATGGCATCCAGAATCCATTCCTGGTATCTACTGGAGAGTAGCACAGGGTGTGGTGATGCCTCATAGGAGGATCTAGCCCAAATATTGGACAAAAGAGGATAGCCCAAGTTTTTCCAGGCTCTAGTACTGATGGGGGTACGAGAAGTGGATTGCAGAGGGTTGGGGTTATGTGCCAGGATAGTAAAAGTAACAGAGCAAAGCGGGCTGGCTCTGCTTAAGTGAGGCAGGCGTTCGGGTCAAAACTGCAAGAATGTAAAAGAGTTCAGACCGGAGTCGAGGGCAGATACTGCGAGGAGAGGCCAGACCTCAGGCCTTTACATAGACACTGAGTGCAATCAGGGATGAATACGTTGCGAGACACAGAGAAGCACTAGAAAGAAGGCTCTGCACGAGTTGAGGCTCGGTCAGTCGGCATTTCTGTGTTATTATATTAACCCATACACACACAGGCAATTACTTGGGCCGAGGCAGCAGATTACTAAATTCCCTGCTTCTTCTCTGGCACTGCAGGACTGCGTGAGGTCAGATCCGGATTTATGGGCAGGCCCGCCCCCGGGTGTTTAAGAGTGTGGGCTGGAAGACAGCCTGGCAGCACGGCATCGCGGGCGGCCCAGGAATTAATGAATTAATGCAGCCAGGCTGGCAGGCGGCTGAGGCTGTAAATGTAACATTGTAGCACTACCGCGCGGCCCACGCACTCTCAGTGACTCACTCAGCCAGAGCTGAGGAGCACAAGAATTTGACTGTCTATGAGCCACACTGCCAGAGGTGGTGACGGCAATCTGGAGCAGCAGAGCCAGTGCGCTAGGATTAATTGGCATTAGAAATGTGTGACAAAGAATTTCAGTGTGGTGTTGCGGAACACCACACTGAAATGCATGGGTGGCACACGTGTTACGTGATAGTTGACAGGACTGGTTGATTTGTGAAAGAGAGAGCACTGTGCTCATGTTCTGCTAATAAGCCCACAACCAGTGCTATTAAGTGCCAGCCACCGAATACCACAGCCTTTTTAATCCACTACCACACACTGCCTGTCGCTTTATCTACTTGCCAACACATGCTTTAATCACTTAATAACAGTTTTTCTGTCTTTATCATACTCTTTCTTTCCTTTTTAGGTCGAGCATTCGGGACCTCTTGCATATACTTTAGTATATACTGATTTACTTATATGTGTATGTACCTTGTGAGCTCTGGTGATCAGCCCTAGGACTTGTCTGCTTCCGCTTAGGGAGTTTTTTTCTGTTCAACTGCCTTTATTTAACTGTCTTGATGGAAAATGACCAGAAGAGGTCAGTAAAATACCAGAATTGCTTTCTGCTGAGAGACTTTCTTTTTTTAAATGTACTTGCAACTAACTCTATTTAACTTTCTTGATCGAAAACGACCATCTGAGGTCAGTAAAATACCAGAATCACTTTAGCATTCTCTAGATTACAGTCCATAGAAATTGTGTTCCATGGGCACACGTAGACAATAATATTTTTTCAAATCTTGTATTTTCAGTAATATGTCCACTGAAGGTCCTGATTTTATATTAAAAACAGAGCTTTGGACAATACCATTCCCGCTGAAAGGCAATATTCCTCTCCACGTGTTCCCATACCTGGCATGTCATGCAGTTTGGTGCTTACTTTCCCTCCATGTTAAAGAACAGTAGATGTTTCAGCACCCAGGCTGATGTGCTGCATAGCTAAATACATATAAGGTCCCAAAGGCAAGAACGATTGCATTGCAAATGCCTGTTGTGTGTGCTTTCCCTCTCTAGCTCATTGTCCCAATCTGACTGTCTGTAGTAGACTCCTTCCACACACAACTGGGGTCTTCCATTGTAAACATGCTTCACCTTTAATGTCAGATGGAAAACACTTTTTCTTTGCGAGAAATGTGCGGGCATGCGCGCATGTGCAGTTTTCTTAAGCTGTATACGAATGCGGAGGAAGAAAGGAGGAGAGCAGCCTGGGAACCGGGTAAGTGGTTTTTAATTGTTTTAATGTACTCTTAAAGTATATTTTAATAGGGGTGTGGAGCAATAGCAGAGCTAAGCGAGTTCCACATAGTTTGTTCCCAACTCCGCGGCACTCCGTGTAGCCCAGCTAAGCACACTACACCCAGGGTTACCTTTGACTAGACCCGGGGGTCCCCTGACAGGATGGTCATAAAAGAGCTTAAATGGGCTGAACCCAACTCAGCGCTGCAAGGCCTCAGGGTAGTTTATGCGCTATATAAATATCATTTCAATTCAATTCATTTCTGTGGTAGCACCCTGTAGGAAAAAAGAAGATTTAGCAAGAGGACGTCCCACTTCTACCTCATGGGCTTTGATAGACCCAGACTCATGCCTTCAACAGTCTTGTTGTGGCTTTCAATAAGCCAATTGGGCTGAGGCTGATGAGTTGTGGAGAACTTGTAAGTTACTCCACACTCATCCCACATTGACTTCATGTAAGCATACATGAAGTTTATGCCCCTACCAGACGCTGCTTCTTTGAGAAACCCCACTTTGGGTAACAATTCCCATAAAGGCCATAGTAACTGCAGGTGCAGGTAAAGTCCTCAGAGGCTTGACATCTGAGTATCTAGTGGCATGGTCCACCAAAAGCAGGATAAGCCTGCTGCTTAAAGCAGTTTAGTAGTCCATGACTCCATTTCAAAGGGGAGGTCAATGACGAGTAAGGAAACCTGGGAAGGGTTGAGCTTTTTTTCTGACTTCCCACTGGCCTAGCAGGTGGAATATTACCTGCAGAATGCATCTGAGGCGGTCTTCTTCCAGAGCCAATAATAGTGGGTGGAAAACCTGGCAAAGGGCTTGTCCTGCCACAGATGTCCTACTAGGGGTCAATCATGGCCGGGCATAGGAAGAAGGCTCAGTAGCAATGGCGGACCACCAACATAAGATTTGCCCCAGGCTCAGGAACCTTCAGTTCACTATATGGGTGGTCAGTCTCCCGATACATGAGGTGATCTCCAGAGGTGTTACCAGCTTTCTGGGCCTCAGATTGCCACCTCAAGCCCTTAGAAGTTAGGTACTCCTTCTGAGCTCTCTTTAACTCCTCCCTGGTTGGACCATCCTCAACTTACCATCCAGACAGTTAAGGCAGGTCTCCCAGCGCTGCAATTTCCTTCAAGTAGGTCCAGCCTCCTCTAGGACAGTGGAAATGTGTGGGACTGGTTTCCCATGCCCCCCGCCCTTCCTCTGTTTGGCAGCTACCTTGGCCATTTTTACAGACTCCAGGTGTTCTTGACTACCCTTTTGGGCTGCCGAGGACCTTGTGGGCCGACCCATCCACTTAGGCAACTCTACCATCTCCAGTTAGGACCTGACCTCCACGTTCTTCCCGACAGTACGCTTCAAGTCATTCCCTAGCAGACTCTCAACAGGCATTGCAGAACTTGAGACCCCCCGCTCAAAGGACACATAAAACCTTAAAACAACTGTCCCACCACTTAAATACAGTGCACCTTACCCTGGGGGCATTTTAGCGCCTATCATAGAAGTGATGTATATGTTTTAAAAAGGAAGGTTTAGGCAGTGCGCAAAGTGTATTTTGCCGGATTGAATTGGCAGGTTTAAAACTGCACTACAGGCTGCAGTGGCAGGCCTAAGACATAATTGAAAGTGGATGTTACAATGGGTGCTCCTGGCGCACTTATACTGTTTAAAGTATTGGCCATGGTTCATGCAGTAACATATGCTAGGGGTGCTGAGTAAATTAAATATGCTAATCAGGAGTAAGCCAATTGAACGATGTTTTAAGGGTCGAACACAAGTACTTTAGCACTGGTTAGCAGTGGTAAAATGCACAGAGAACTAATGCCAACAAAAATGAATATTCATGAAACAGGAGAGGTGAAGGCAAAAGGTTTGGGGGCAAGTCCAACAGTTACTGACTCCTTGTTGGAGATGGGGGTCACTAGTTGGCAGATATAGGTACCTTTTTCCAAATGGGTACCCTTGCTTCTAGTCAGGGTAAGGGGGATACACACTTTAGATTGCCCCTGCTTACCCACTTGGTAGCTTGGCATCAGCAGACAGGCTTATACCAAAGCAATGTGTAAAGTACTTGTACTAACACTCTCAGTAACATAGTGAAAACACCACAAATGTACACCACACCTGTTTAGAAAAAAAAAATGTCTTTATCTTACCTTAACAAGACCAAAACAACAAAAATCCAACATACACAGTTAAAAATATGACTTTCAAAAGGTTTCAAGAACTTGTACCATAAAATACTATGGGTGCATGACTTTTACACAAAGTACCTGTAGTTGCGTCACAATTGACAAGGCCAAATAGCGTTGCGTCAGTTCATGAGACCGTGGGGAGGCGATGCAACAGTTCTGCTGCACGCAGGAGAAGTGATGCATTGAATCCGGTCTATAGAGGGAAATGATGCGTTGATTCTTCGTGACGGTTCCGGTCAGCAGGTGATGCATTGGGGAAACTTGTCGTAAAGGTGCAATGCGTGGAAATCCAGGATACGTCGGTATTCGATGCGGCGAGTGGCGCTGCATCAGTTTTCTTCAGCCCTGACCCCTCAATGCGTCGATTCTTGCAGCGGCAATAGGCGCTGTATTGGTTTTCATAGCGTCATGGCGATGTATGGAAATTCTTCATGCCCAGTGGAGATGCATCAGATAAACAGCCGCAGGAAGAGTGATGCTTCATTTTTGTAGTTCTTCAAATTCATTCTCTCTTCCAGCTCCCAAACAGCAGCAACAAACTCCAGAGGTCCAACACCTCCTGGCATGTCAGAACACACAGCAGCAGAGTTCAGAGGAGCTGGGGGTGAAGTCTTTGTGTCCCTGAGACTTCAGAACAGGAGGCCAGCTCACACAGGCCCTTGGAGATCACGTTCAAGCAGGGGACACAGTACACAACAATCATTCAATCAAAGACATTTATAGAGCGCACTACTTACCCGGAGGGTCTCTAGGTGCTTGGGGGGGGGGTGCTGCTACTGCTCGAACAGCCAGGTCTTGAGCTTCTTCCTGAAGGAGAGGTGGTCTTGGGTCAGGCGCAGGTCGGTCAGGAGGGAGTTCCAGGTCTTGGCGGCCAGGTAGGAGAAGGACCTTCCTCCTGTTGTCGTTTTTCGGATGCGGGGGACGGCGGCGAGGGTGTGACTGGCTGATCGGAGATGGCGTTTGGGAGCATAGAAGTTGATGCGGTTGTTGAGGTAGCTCGGGCCTTGATCGTGTAGGGCTTTGTGTGCGTTAGTGAGGAGACGGAAGGTGATTCTTTTGTTGACGGGGAGCCAATGCAGGTCTCTCAGATGTCCGGAGATGTGGCTGTGTCGTGGGATGTCGAGGATGAGTCTGGCTGAGGTGTTCTGGATCCGCTGAAGTCTCTTCTGGAGCTTGGCGGTGGTTCCGGCGTAGAGGGCGATGCCGTAGTCCAGTCGGCTGATGACGAGGGCCTGGGTGACCGTCTTCCTGGTCTCGGTGGGGCTCCACCGGAAGATCTTCCGTAGCATGCGCAGGATGTTGAAGCACAACGAGGAGATGGCGTTGACTTGTCTGGTCATGGAGAGGGAGGAGTCCAGGATGACGCCCAGGTTCCGTGCGTGGTCTGTCGGTTTGGGGCGGGGGGGCACCAGGAGTCGTCCCAGGCGGAGGGCGAGGAGCCCAGGATGAGGACTTCCATCTTGTCTGAGTTCAGTTTCAGGCGGCTGGTCGTCATCCACTCGGCTACGTGTTTTATCCCTTCGTGAAGGTCGGCTCTGGTGGCGGCGGGGTCGTTGGTCAGGGAGAGGATCAGCTGGGTGTCGACAGCGTAGGAGATGATGTTGAGGTTGTGCTGGCGTGCGATGGCCGCGAGGGGGCTCATGTAGACGTTGAAGAGGGTGGGGCTCAGCGAGGATCCTTGAGGGACGCCGCAGATGACTTCGGTGGCCTCTGACTTGTACGGTGGTAGTCGGACTCTCTGTGTTCTTCCGTCGAGGAAGGAGATGATCCACTCCAGTGCCCTCTCCTGGATTCCGACGTTGCTGAGGCGCTGCACTAGGGTGCGGTGGCAGACAGTGTCAAAGGCCGCGGAGAGGTCTAGGAGGATGAGGGCCGCTGTTTCTCCGTTGTCCATCAGGGCTCGGATGTCATCGGTGGCCGCGATGAGGGCGGTCTCAGTGCTGTGGTTGGCTCGGAAGCCAGACTGTGAGGGGCCGAGGGATCCGTTCGTCTCGAGGAAGGCGGCCAGCTGTTTGTTGACAGTCTTCTCAATGACTTTGGCTGGAAATGGGAGGAGCGAGATGGGGCGGTAATTCTTGAGTTCGTTGGGGTCCGCTGTAGGTTTCTTGAGTAGGGCGCTGAGTTCGGCGGGCTTCCAGCTCTCCGGGAAGGTGGCGGTGTCGAAGGAGGTGTTGATGATGTCCCGCAGGTGGGGTGCGATGACAGTGTCAGCCTTGTTGAAGACGTGGTGAGGGCAGGGGTCGGTTGGAGATCCGGAGTGGATGGAGTTCATCATGCGGACGGTGTCTTCGGTGCTGATCGGAGTCCAGGCGCGGAAGGTGGTGGTGGGGGGCGGTGGTTCGGTCGTGGCGTGCGTCGGTTGAGTGCTGAAGCTGTTGTGTATGTCTGCGATCTTGTTGTGGAAGTAGGAGGCGAGGGAGTTGCAGAGGTCTTGCGATGGGGTGATGTCGTTGTTGCCGGCGTTGGGGTTGGAGAGCTCTTTCACGATGTTGAAGAGTTCCTTGCAGTTGTGTGCGCTGTTGTCCAGCCGGTCCTTGAATGCAGTTTTCTTGGTGGCGCGGATCAGTTGGTGGTGCTTCCGGGTGGCATGCTTGAGGGTGGTCATGTTGTCCGGTGTTGGTTCCCTTGTCCAGGCTTTCTCAAGGGCTCAGCAGTTCTTCTTGGAGCTCTTGAGTTCATCGGTGAACCATGGGGCCTTCTTGCTGCCGGGTCTGCTGCGCGGGGTCCTCAGTGGGGCGAGTTTGTCCGCGCAGTTGCTGATCCACTTCGTGAGGTTGTCGGCGGCCTGGCTGGGGTTCGCTGAGCTGGCGGGAGGGTGCTGGCTCAGGGAAGCGGCGAGCTGGTCAGCTGTGATCTTGTTCCAGCTTCTTCGAGCAACCTGTTGCTGGTGGTGGTGGATCGTCGTTCTTTTGAAGGTGAAGTGGACGCAGCTGTGGTCCGTCCAGTGGAGTCCGGTGGCGTGGCTGAAGACGATGTCTTTGCAGGATGAGAAGACTGCGTCGAGTGTGTGTCCGGCGAGGTGGGTGGGGGTGGACACCAGCTGCTTGAGACTGAGGGTGGCGAGGTTGTCGAGCAGGGTGATGGTGTTGCGTCGTTGTTGTTCTCCAGGTGGAAGTTGATGTCCCCCAGGAGGATGTAGTCAGCGGAGGGGAGGGCATGCGGGCTGATGAAGTCGGCGATGTCCTCGCTGAATTGTGTGCGTGGTTCCGGGGGTCGGTAGATGAGGGTGCCTCTGAGGATGGTTTTGGGGTCCGTGTGGATCTGGAAGTGCAGGTGTTCAGCGGTTGTCAGGGTGTCGTCGGTGTTGGTCTTGATGCGGATGGTGTCCCTGTAGATGATGGCGATGCCTCCTCCAGTCTGGTTGTCGCGGTCTCTTCGGGTGATCTTGTAGCCCTCTGGGATGGCGATGGCTATGTCGGGCGCTGAGGAGTCGTTCATCCAGGTTTCCGTGAGGAAGGCGACGTCAGGAGCTGTGGTGTCGAGGAGGTTCCAGAGTTCGATGGCGGGTCTGTGGACGGAGCGGGTGTTGAGGAGGATGCACTTCAGGTGGTTGCTGCTGTTGTTCGGCTTGGTGGGTGCTGGTGTAGTGCAGGTCCGGATGAAGGTGAACTTGCAGGCGTGGCAGCTGAAGGGTCCGTGGGTTCGTCTCGGGGTGGCTCGGTAGCATCCCGGGATTCGGCCGGTGTTGAGTGCGTTGAGGGAGGCAGCGTCGTACGTCCGGCGGGTGGGCTGGGGTCTGCGGGGGCCACGGGTCCTGGCGCTGGGCGCGGTCCAGGTGCGGACGGGCGTAGACGGGCTTACCTTTGGCGCACCTTCGGCGCTCAATCGGTGCTCTGGGGGCGTCATAAGAGGGGAGCCGGGAGGGAGGGTCTGCGGGGAGGCGGGGAGAGCGGGAACCAATCGGCGGGCGGGGGGGCGGGGTCTCGTTGTAAACCGGTGGGAAAAGCCTGGGGGCTCGGCGGCGGCCCTGCGGTGGCTGGGGCGGCGCTGGGACGGCCCTGCGGTGGCTGGGGCGGCTCTGCGGCGGCCCTGCGGCGGCTGGTGCGTCGTGCAGTTCGTGGCACAGGCAGCAGGTAAGGAGGAGCAGGCGGGGGGTGTGGGGGCAACCAGGCCAAGGGCGCAGTGGTCGCTGCAACAAAGTGCTTCTCCTTTCCTTGGCAGAAATATCAACTGCAGGCCAGCCCCACATAGCACACAGCAAAGAGGCAGTACTTCTCCTCCGTCTCTTCAGCTCTATTCCTTGGCAAAGGGCCTCTGGAATTTAAGGGATGATCTAAAAGTCACGGGTCTGGGCCCCTCTTTTTATACAGTAAACGTCTTTGTTCTCTTCTGGTCCAGGTCTCTGAGTCCAGTCCAAACCAGTTCTGGGGCACTTTGCAAGTGCACAACAACCTCCAGTGTCAGTGTGAGCCCTGGCTCCAGACACACCACAGAAGGGGAGGTCCATCAGTGTGGAAGGCAGGCACAGTCCTATTCAGGTGCAGGTGCTACTCCTCCCATCACTTTAAATTCAGACCAGGCCTATTCAGCCTAGTGCTGACTCAACCAGACTCGCTGGAGCCACTGCACATCCCAAGCCCCTGTCACTCCAAAGCAAGACAGTCAATACACATCCTAGCAAAGGCACACTAGATGGCTAAGCAAAAGAATGCCCACTTTCTGAAAGTGGTATTTTCAAACAAATAATGTAAAAATCCAGTGATGGTTTCTCTATTTGGGCATCGGGGCTCCGCCTAGGTATTTTTGACATTCGGGATTTTGATGAACATTAATTTAATTTTATTAAATAAGCATGTAAAAAAAACACGGGGCACTGCCTGAGTGAGTCAGCAGCAGCAATCAATCTACCGCACTATACCGCTGCAGGTCTGCTGTGCGCTGTCACCGTTACAATGACTAATTGCTCCTTTGCTCCCTGGCGGCCGGGCCCAAAACAGCATGCTATGTGTTTGCCGGGCCGACAACATCACAGCCCTGAAGGTTGTGATGTCATCGGCTCGTCAAAGACATAGCTGGAAGGCCCAGTCTCCACCCCCTGATGGCGTGGAAGTTAAGTTAGCCCCGGGCGTTTAAAATGCAAGCCCGGGATCGCTAACTCTCCACGTCCATCAGAGAGTGGAGGAGAGTTCATCACAGTGTCACCTCCCCTTTCCCACTCGTCACAGGGCATGGTGGGGTGTGACGAGGGGGAAAGGGTGTGTCAGCCAAGGGCAGTCGAGTCTGCGCAGGCTCATCTTACAGCTTACTGCGTTTTTGGAGTGGCACTTTTTACAAGGCAGGGTCCAGGCAGACTGCATCGTTGAGCCGAGGAGGCAGGTGACTGACTGTCCCGAAGAAGCATTGTCATGGGACTCGTGCGTCATGCCCTCCGTAAGTTACTTCCTTGCTGAATATTTTATGCATGCAGTGTCAGTTTGAGGCAGATTACGTGTAATAGCTGTAGGCTCAATTCTTGTATTTCGTTTGCATTATGCATTTTTAAATCTAAATATTATAATGTGTGCGGTTTTTACATTCTTTTTATTTTATTTTGTACATTTCTTTGTCTTCACCGATGGTTTAGGCAAAGTATGGAATGTGTTTCACCACCTGTAGTCAGTTCCGTCTATGACGTGGGTGGTGACCATAGCTTTCTGAAACCCACTCTACCTTTAATATGGAAGGTTTTTCGATCTGGATTTTGTGAACTGAGGCACCTCTTCAGAGATGCAGTAAGTTACTGAATGATAGTTACTTCAACCGCTCTATGCCACACTGGACTGGACTGGTGCTGGGTGGTTGATGCTTCACGGCTTGGAGGAGTGGTGCTGGTGCAGGCTCTGGATTGGTGCAGGACTAGATGAATTATTGTAGTACCAGAGATACAGACAGGGCTGAGCAGATGTTTTCGATTTCTGTCTATTTCATTTTACATTTTAATCAATTCCCCAAGTGTTGCTACCACAAGGGCCGTACCTGATAATACCAGTGCTTAATTTAATTTTTTAAAAAATAAAAGGAGCGCACCTGTTTTGATTCCACTTCATGCCTTTCTTCTACAACCCTACCCATTCCGTTTCTTTATCTCAACCTTACACGTTATTTTTTCATTCTGCTTTCTCCACTTGTCACTGTTTTCCCATTTTTTCATCGTCCTTCTGTACCCCCTTTGGGCCTTTCTCTCTTGCTCAAGGTCAGTCTGGCGAAGAAAAAGAAGTCCAGGTCCCCAAAAGTGGGCGCCGGTGAAAATGGCTTGTCATTCGATATCTTGAATGACTATTCCCTTTATGGCTACGAATCAAATCTTATGGTGTGGTGTGCGTGCTCAATTTATACCCATTTGTAGGCGATTTTCAATCGCCTTGACTTAATGATCATGTAGCCTTCTTTGAGGTTCTGTCACTGTGACCGAATGATTGAAACAGTGGCGGTTTTACCGTTTGGGCGTTGGGGCGTTGCCGCACTAATTATTTTTGGGCAATTTACAACGATCACACGCACCTTCAACTTCAATCAATTAAAGCGATCCGTCGCGCTGCAGCGTCACGTCATCATAACATCACATGACCAGCCAGGCCTGCATTCACTGTCTGACTATGTTACTGTACTACGACTGGGCCTGGCCTGGCACAGTGCGCACTGCGCATGTGGGGTTTGTCCGGCTGCCCTTTCTGCAACTAGCAACCCTATGTGATTGTAAAAGCAAGCATGGGCAAGTACGGGATTTGCGCACCTCCACGGACCCCAATGGTTTTGTAATGACCGGCGTTTTTTTCGTGCTCAATCCAATCGTGACGCTGCTCTCTTCAGAGAGCAGCTCTCCTCTGAAGAGAGCAGCATCATGATTGGCTCTGCAGCATGTAGTGCAGTTGGCAGTCTAGTTGTCTTGACTTGCACCGCGGGGAGCAGTGTAGAGAAAAGCACTGCCTAGAGGGGAGGCTAGCAAATGATAGACAGGCAGCAAATGCAAAGGATGATAACTGGGGAGAGACAATGGAGAGAGGAAAGTTAGAGGAAGTATGTCAAAGAAAGAGACTTTAGAGAGAAATGTTAGCAGAGCAGCAGAGTGAGATCGATTGCAGGCAGAAAAGATTGTAAGGAGAGTGGAGCAGAGAAAACTGATGAGACCAGAGGCCGAGAGGAAGGATAGAAAAGGAGAGAGAGAGAGGAATGAAGGTCTGAAAAGAAAAAAACTACTTGCTTGCTACATTCTGCTAAAACACAATCATCCCTGCCACACAAGTACCCTTGCACCATAAGGGTTGACCTGCATTGACACTCGGCAGCTAGTTTTAGTGCCATTGCAGGGGAGAGTACAGGGGTGTGCATTATTCCTGTAAATATGGCACATCCCAGGATTTTTTAAATGACGCAGCTCGGCACAGCAAAATGTTTTGCGATGCCGCGCTGTGCCATTTCATTGTAAATATCCCCCTTAGTGCCGTTGATATAGATTACATTTGCCAAGGTGTGATAGATGATGTGTGAGTTTGTGTGTGTGTGTGTGTGTGAGAGAGAGAGAGAGAAAGAGAGAGTTTCTATGTGACAGTGTCCAGGTATTATAAATCTCCTATGTTCAATATAATTAGTCGTTGTGTTCATCATTCTAGCATAATGGTGGACACTTTATGAATTATTGCGGGCATTTCCTGTGACATTCTCTGACCTCCTTGGTATAATGGTGCCCATCCGTGACATGCATTGTGTGGGTATCTTTAACTTTATTACAGGGGTCCTTTGCATAATATTGACCCTGGAACACAGGTGGTGGCCATCGTGCAATGAGGTTCATCCGTGGCCTATTGTAGCAATTCTTGACATAATTATGCATATCTCTACAACATGATGGTTAAACTCCTTGACAGCTCTTGCCATCGTGCAATGAGGTTCATCCGTGGCCTATTGTGGCCATTCTTGACATAATTATGCATATCTCTACAATATGATGGTTAAACTCCCTGACAGCTCTTGTGTGTTCCTGGTATTTAATAATAAATGTGCACGAAAGACAGAATCTGTCCGTTTGGGTGAGTGCTACTTTTGCATTCTTGGTGAAAATAACAGTCATCTATTCGGGAGAATTGAGCTTATTAATGCATAAAGGAATTTCTGTAGTTCAGTTTAAATATCTATTTTCTTAAATGATCACGTCAATGTTTCAGACAATATGATTGCATTCATGAAATATATTTCACTGCAATCTGAATATAGGAGGCTCACTGTGGATTTTGATTGCTTGGTAGTAGACTGCTATTGTTTCACGACTTGTGTGATGTGCATTTTGTTATTTATACTGCGAAACATTCTATGATATCAATTCTGTTGTCTGAGCTTGTACAGTTACTTTAACCCGCAGTTATTTCTATGTAACTGAGAATCCGCATAATGTACAAACCCATAGGACTGGTAAAGCCCTGTTACCTTTGGTGAACAATATACAAAGATGCAATATTATTCAACCATTTAAAAAATATTTTTAGGGATTGTCAGCCCTAGCCCTATTTGTAGGGGTCAGGCATGTCTGGACTAAATCACAAATGTATTTGATAAGGGTAGTATTGGGTCTGTCCAAAGGCAGGCGGGGGAGGTTTACAAGCAGAGGACACTCAGGTGTCTGAAGATTATTGGGAGCATGAGATATTTGGTAATACTTTATGTGGCAATGTAATGAACCAACCATTTGTGTTATTTTCTTATTATTGAAATGTCCCTTAAGGAGAGAGGATTTTATTTCCAATGCACAAGTGCAGTTTTTCAGATTCATCTCTTGCTGGAGTGGTAACCACGTATGTAAAAGGGATTGGAACTGCACATTTCCTGTAATAGGGTCACTCACTGTCCCCAGTTCACGTGAACTGACTCGTGCCTCGTGACGTGACAGTAGTGAAAGGCGCACTGAAGCCAGGCCTTCTCCGTTCACTGTGAAGACAGAACCAGTATATAACGTGTGCCGTGCACTAGCAGTACTAAGAAGAAGATATGGGACGAGACATGACTAATATAGCCATAAAACTTTATTATTCATTTTAATGGGCTACATATATCTTGCTCAAAGATTCAATAATAGAATCTTGAGCAAGATATATGTAGCCCATTAAAATGAATATTAAAGTTTTATATGAAAAGACCAACTGGAAGTTTCTCGGTTACAACTGACAGTCTTCGTTTAAATAAGCAAAGAACGTGGTCGGAAGATATTCTGTTACCGACTGTTTTCCTTTTCCAACTCTTCTTCCTAATTTAATTAAATGGCAGGTCAGAAACACGCAATACTCCCCTGCTGCCAGTCATGTATTGTGTTCTGTACTGGCTTTAGAAATGTTCACAAATGCTGTTACTTTGTCTTTTCCAACCAAAAAAAAGCACAGTCTTTTAAACTTCGCTCCTGCTCTTCAGATACGTAAGACAGCAACCAGCCCATAAGTGGTGCAGAAAGGAAGCCTTAAATTAGCTTTGGGTGCTCAGGTTATGTGATACGATCCCAGGTCACTAATCGTGAGGACGCCTCCTTGGCAGTTATCGTCGAGTGGACTTGGCTGTGAAATACACATTGCATGCAATGTTTTACTTGCCACACTTTGAATGCTGGACGATGAGCTTTTTTTTAATGTTTTGTACTGAGTGAAAGCTCATGTCTGCGCCTTCTGTGCAGCTTACATGGTCACTTAATTATGGCCTCTGTGTGCATTTTAGCGATTAAGAAAATAAGTACTTTAAATAAATCACACTTTCTGCTTATTTACACTCCGTCCAGTAAATAACTGGGTTCCGCTGTGAAACAGAGTACTCCTGTGAAGCCGACCCCTATGCCCCTACGAAGGCCCAAAAGTAACCCACGCTGGCAATGAAGTAATGAATAAAAAATATTTTTAAAGCGGGATTTCTGGGTCTGCTTTTCGATTTGTGGCTCCAGAACTTTGCTGGGCCTCAGGATTTTCAAATCAAGCACAGGATTTACAAATCTTGTTTAAAAACATAAATAAGTGAGTCTGGGGGTACAGTGCTTTACTACTGCACTTCATGACGAAGTAAGAGGCTCATAGAATAATTGGAACCTAGTTAGGCCAAGATCTTTTGATCTGGTTTAAAAACACTCCAGGGAAATGATATCTACAAGGAGAGCTCACAGCGTTTTTCTGCCAATATCATACATTGAGCATATACTGGGAAATAATGTAAGCCAGCAAGCAGTATTTGTGCATGTTTTGTGTAAAGAATTAGCCTATTTTCAATTTTGGAGGGGCAGCAACATTGTCGTGGTGTCACCAGGGCTTTATGTGGAAGCTTTTTCAATGTTATATACAAGCCACAGTTGCTGCTTATTTATCTTTTGCAACTAACAACCATTGACAAAGCCAGTAGTCCTGAATTCTTGTAAGTATGATGTTACTTGTTGTATCATATATCTGGATGCAATGACAAAAACAACAAAATACCACTTTTCAGTCTTCCTTTGAATTTGTATTTGTTGCATATTTTCCATAGTGCATGTATTGTTTCAAAGGAAGATTAATTTTCACTGAAGAAGATTTTACCTCTATAATTTATACATCAACTACTAACTAAATGCTACAGCTGTTGTGTTAGTTAGGCAGTACTCCAACATCCTACGCACAATGCGTCCTGTTTATTTGTTTGTTATTAAAATACATCTGTGAGGTACTCAGCAATGCATTGTGTTTCAAAGTCTGTTATGAAGCTCTGTGGTTATGATGAAGATGAATAAGCAGCTACCTATGTTATATGATACCACTTTATTGATGTAATAACTGCACTTTTACAATTGCTTTATTAACCTTCCTGCTTTCACAAATTTGCTTGAAAATGCCTCATTTGTCCACTCTTTTTTCAAAATTTTCTCGGGGGGAATTCCCCCCGAACCCTCCTTAAGGGGTTCGGGCTCGCTCGCTACGGTGAAGCCTGATTACCTTTTTACGCCCCACCACTTTCAAATGTCACCAGCCGCCACTGTAAAAATCACCCTCACTAACAGATGCATTTTAACATTCTGAGTACAGGCATACTAAACGTTATTTTCCTATCGGGTTCCCAGGGGCAGGTATGCTTATAAGATGTTATAAGCAAACTCCCCGTTCTATCCTATGGGAACAGATAGCCTTACAATAGTGAAAAACTAAAGTGGTAGTATTTCACTATCAGCATGTGCAACACATAGAGGGGAATGTCCTACCTTTCACATACACTGCACCCTGCCCACACGGGTACTTTGGGCCTACCTTAGGGGTGACTAGCATGTAATAAAATGGAAGGTTAGGGCCTGGCAAGTGGGTGCACTTGCCAAGTCGACATGCCAGTTAACAATGGCACACAGAAACTGCAGTGGCAAGTCTGAGTTACCTTTTGAGAGCTCCTCATGTGGGTGGCACAATCAGTGCTGCAGGCCCACTAGTAGCATTTGATTTACCAGCCCTGGCACACTTCAGTGCACTTTACTAGGGACTTACCAGTAAATCAAGTATGCAAATCAGGGAGAACATAGGCACATTAGCACTGTTTAGCAGTGGTAAAGAGCCCAGAGTCCTTTAGCCAACAACCACAGGTCAGGAAAAAACAGGAGGAAGAAGCAAAAGGTTTGGTGATAACCCGGCAAAAAGGGCCATTTCCAGCACTCATCAAATGAGATGGTAACTAATTTGTAATGGGGAATCTGTTGCTGTTAGACAGCTTTCAATTTGTGAATTGTGTCTTGAGACCTCTGAGAAGGAGGCAGTGGCCCTTGGGAGCACTGCATGATCCCATCAACGTCTTCACAAATGGGAAGTGTTTTGGTTTTTAAAGCATCTCATCTTCACTTAAGGAAGAATGAATGTTTTGAAACTGTTTCTCATTTTGAGACCCATCCCTGTCTTTGCAGTCAATAACAGGGGGTCACAAAAAGCAAATTGCTTCATTAATATTCATTAGGATTTTCATTCTTCAACCCATTGTGTTTGGTTATTTTGTGACTTATCCTATAAGTACATCGTTTGCATCAGAAAAACGAAATGTAGGTTGTAAAAAGATGCATCCACTATGGCTTGCAATCTGCCTATTCACACATTATGGCCTTAGAGCCAGATGTACGACAGATTTTTCCATGCGGTTTTAGACCCATTTGCGCATGCAAAAATTCTGTGGGCCATGCAATAACCCTATTTTGCGAGTAACAAATAATTTGAAACTCGTAAAATTGTGTTTAGTGACTCACTATTTGGAAGGGACGTCCCCTTCCTAACAGCAACCCCAACAGCAATGTAAGAGTGTTTTCCGACCGCAATTGCAGTCGCAAAACACTTGCAGTTTACCACCCTTCTCAGAAGGGTGGTAAAGCACTCGCAAATAGGAAGGGGTCCCCAGGTGACACCTTCTCCTTTGGGTATGCATGCACAAACATATTTTAAGGGCAGGCCGTGGTCCCATTGGGAATCCCAAACAGTGTCTCAGGCACTGTTGTACATTGGAAATTCAAAGTTTAGGTTTTATTTATACCACAAAGATAATGGACAATGGATACAGAGTTAGACCAGAAAGGATACAGTGATCTTGTGAGTAAAACACATTCATGAACACAACAGTAATAACAGCATGCCTGTGACTACTTTATTTTAAAATAAACATTGAGGTATGTAAGAGACACAAAGATATTAAAAGAATGATTTAGAACTTATCAGAACCCTCAGTCCGCCCACATGTTTTACAGGCAGCTATACCTTCAGTATCTCAGCCATTAAGCCTACTCTGTCTCAGTTGTCCGAGGAAGTGCTCCAAAGGCCTGACGGAGTAGGGACCGTTGGATTTTTTTGTGATTTATCCCCCCACCTGAATTAAAGGGAATCGAATGGCCTGTTTTCCTGATCGTCACCACTGGGTTAAACCTGGCTGTAAGGGACACAGTCGTAATTTCTTTTAAGCTTGTTTTAGAAAAACCAAAAATATATTAAAAGTTTTTCGAACATCCATCAATTTGATGGTACCCACCATCAAACATTTAAAACATTGACAGTAAGTGCAGTGACGGCAATTCCTTCAAATGACTACCGATCAATCAATCAATCAATTATTCAATTAACCTTTATTGCATGATAAATTAAAACCAAGACATATTTTAAAATGTTCAAAGTTCAAAAATCTTGTTTGTGCGGTAACATGTACCATTTCATGAGTCTCAAGGTTTTCCAAGTGGTCTGTTAAGAACAAAAGAAGGGTAATTAAAAAGTTTTAGGAATTTTTCATTGTAAAGTTGCGGGAAGCTGCCAGTGTTTTCATTTTTCCTCTTGTATGGCCAATTCGGGCACTGCATCTACGTGGCCCCACTTGCCTGGGTAGTAAGATCTTTTGGGCTTGAGGTGTTGTCGTATGCCGACGACACCCAAATCATGGTCTCTCTTACCCAGTCTGTGAAGGACTCTGCCCTGAACTTCAGGAACTGTATGGAGGAGGTATCACAATGGATGATCTAGAACTTCCTGAAGTTAAATGGGGAGAAGACAGAGGTCTTGATCTTTGGCGGAAATCAGGACATCTTGTCAAAGGATTGGTGGCCAGCTTCCCTTTGGGACTGCCCCCTTCCCTGTCAATTTGCCAGAAATCTGGGGGTTCTAATTGATACCTCGCTTTCATTTAACCGTCAGGTCAGCAGGACTATTTCCACCTGCTACTGTATCATTTGGATCCTTAGAAAGATCGCTCACTATCTCTCCCGTGATGATCGGAAGCAAGCCGCCGTGGGACTTGTCTCTTTAAGACTGGACTACTGCAATGCATTGTATGTGGGTATTAACAAGAGTCTTATCCACCGCTGGCAGATAGTCCAGAATGCGGTGGCTAAGATGGTTCTCAATCTTCCCAGATTGTCCTCAGCATCTTTGGCAAGAGGAAGCCTGCACTGGCTGCCCATCCAGTCTAGGATCTCTTTTAAGATCCTATGCCTTGCGCATGGGGCTTTGTACGGTACTGGCCCAGAGGATATCAGGTCCCTCCTCCACTCTTACTCCCCCAGGCGAGTTCTCCACTCATCTAATAAAAATCTCCTCCAGATTCCCAGATTTACAAAAGCAACATGGGGAGGTAGAGCCTTTTCTACCCTAGCTCCCAGGCTATCGAACTCGCTTCCCCCTGAACTTGCAGGGCAACCCTCCCTTGTGCTTTTCCGCAAAGCTTTGAAGACCTGTTTTTTTACCTCTTTCGCTGCGGCGGCTATTCTGCGCAGCGCTAACGGTCGCGGGGGCGCGCGGGTGAGCTGCGCGGGTGACAGAACCGTTCCGTCACGGCGGTTACTGAGGCATACCTGTAATTGTGCACTAGGGGAATTCCAATCCAGATGACCTGTTTGGCACCTTGATGCCCTTGGGCTAAGTTGCGCGGTATAAGTCTCCTTTCATTCATTCATTCATTCATTCATTCATAGCTCCAGGTAGCTACAACAAGAGTTACTGATTCTGTAGTGCCCTGTTGCCAAGGCAATGAGTCTTAAGAGACATCAAGTGGTGGACCTCCCTATTGGCTGCCAGGTGGAGTTCAGCATATTTCCTGCTTTGTCTAGGAATTGGACAAGGCGGAAGGCTAGTTGGATAGCTTTGCCTTCAAAACATGCTTTAAATGCCTGCCTGCATGATATTATTCATGTGGGTTTTAATAGGCATCTGCACTCCTTATCCAATCTCCTGCCTATGTATAATACATGTATCATGTCCTCTTTTGAATCCCCTCATAGTATTCAGCTGGTTGTTATTTGTAGGCGTGTCCACGGGGGCAAATGGTGCAGTGATGGAAGAATGCCCAGCCTAAAATGTAGAAATGTCTCCTTAGTGGTCCGGGTAAAACCCGTAACCTAAGTAGGGTTGAGGGGAATCTCTGGTGTAGCTCTTAAGGACAAACCAACCATGGGCCCTTTTCTTTAGCGCTGCTTTGTCCTCCACTAGTGAGATAATTTTTACTGTTTTGTTTAGAAGCTCTTTGCACATGTCATGCGATCCAGTGCTGTCTTAAAGATTTCATAGAGCTAGGATTTGTATTGAATTTTGTAGATAGGTTGTGGCTGTGTTACCTTTTCTGGTTTCAAGCTCCTACCAGAGGTAGGAATTCATAGTTGTCAGATCTGCTCCCTTTACTTTATGCAATCATTTGACATAGGTGCCCATCCATGCTATTTGTTGGTTCCTTAGACTGAATTTAAGTCTTATTTGTGCCGGAGATGTATATTTAGGAAGGTTGCATATAATTCTCATTTCCCTGGCTACCGTGTTGTCCAAGATTTGCGCGTCCTCTCCTCATAGACATTCGCTACCATAGGATGGTGGTTAGGAGTAGCTTGAATCACCTGTAGAAAGGGGTGAGGCTGGGCCCCGCCATTTTGAGTTTAAGATTTCTTAGGGCTACTGCCATTGCATTGCCTTTCCTTGCTATTGCTTCTTTCTGTTGCAGGAATGTGCCTTTACTGTCAACTATTACACCTGGATATTTGTAATCTTCAACGATTTCCAATGGGGATCCTCATAGTTGCCAGCGGTAGCTATGTTCATATCTCTTTGAGTTTATTCCCATCACCTTTGTTTTATCTAGGTTTATACTTAATCCATTTGTAGCCGAGTAGCTGGATGATGTATCAATTAGATCTTTTAGGCCAATTTGTGTGCAACTGATTAGGGCAATGTCATTGGCATATAATAAGTTTGATAGATTAAAACCTCCCAATTTGGGTGTGTGGGAGTTGCAGTTATCTAACTCGGGGTGAGATCTGACATAAAGACTCTAAATGAGGTTGGGCCAGGACACATCCTTGCTTGAGGCCCTTAGTAGTCTGTACTTTTTTCGACAGGCAGTCACCGGTTCCGAGCTTGATTTGCACTCACATTTCAGTGTGGAGTAGAATCAGCTGAGACAGTAAAGCTGATGGGATTTTTCGTTTTTACAGCTTATACCACACATTTTTTCCTGTTGATGTTGTCAAAGGTCGATGTAAAATGAAAGAAGCAGACGAAGAGTGGATAATTGGCAGCTTTGGCAGCATCTTTAAGCAGCGTTAAAGCCAGGATATTTGTTGTTGCCCCAGTGTGTTTACAGAAGCCTGTTTGGTTGATAGGGATTACTGCATTATCAGCAGCCCAGTTGGTAAGCTCATCCAAAAGAAGGCCAGCATAATATTTGGCGTCGTTGTCAATTAAGGACATGTGCCTGTAGTTTTCTTCTTTTGTTTTTGTTGCCTTTCTTGTGGATTGTGGATATTATTTACCCCGTCCATGAGTTTGGAATTGTTTCTGCCTCCGAAATCTGTTTGTAATGTGGCAGCAGTGCTGCTGCCCAATATTCCAGATCTTGCTTATACAGAATAGGGGGGATGCCATTAGGACCTGGTGCCCCCCTGCCTTGCCTTTCGCTATCCTTCTCATAATTTGTTTGTCCATGAAAGCCAGGGGTTCTGACTCCGGTGACAAAGCCCAGTCTAATATACAGGAAGGTCCCTTTCCATGATAGGCTGGAACATGTTGGATCTCTCGCAGCTATTTGTTAGCACTGCGATAAATGATTTGCACTGTTATGGTTTTTAGAATGGAAGGGGCTTATGTTGAATAAATGGTCCTTGTAGTAAGTTCCCTATCCTTTTTTATTCACCACCTTCATCACTATTATTTGTGCACTGCACTTTTTCCATCAGATCAACGTCATATGGTACAAAGTGATTGTGGGTCGTTACCCCAAGCCGACCATGAGGGTACATTAATGTCTCAATGATCAAGAGGCACGATACCCTGGCAGGATTACCAGATGAAAATATTGATCCATACAAGTCTTTGATGGGAATCCTAAGTAGGATCGACAATCACAAGTGGCCCATATCTTGGTGATTTGGTCTGTTTATTCAGTGAGTGATATATCTCCTCCTTGATTTACTCAATGAAATATCAGGAGAACTGACAAGAGATCACAATTAGATTCTCAGTCTAGACCCCTAAGTTTGTTTGTTTCGTATACTGTTCCTTTGGGGGATAGAACGTAGGCTAGGTCTTTAAATATCCCTCTAGCCCTCCATTACCGTTTTGTTATTGATGCTTCATAGTTTGGTGTCTGTCTGCGAGATGGAGGTGCTTTGAGCCCCTATGAGCACAGATGGAGTATATCCTATCGTTTGGTTATTTAGCAGCCTTCCTTCTCTTGTTGTTTTTGAGACAGCGGCTCTGGGTATCCAATTTTTTGATAGAGTTTTAATCGAATCCCCCCAGGCTTAAAATAGACTTTTCTCCTTCATGATTCTTTCTGCTTTTTCCTGCGTGGCCCAGGTTGTCTTCGTTACCTAATGATCTGAAAGATGTTTGTAGTCTTTGAACTCAACAGATTCTAAACCACTTATATCAGTCAGATTGCTAATGGATTATAGTAGTCGTAATATAATGCTTATATTGAGGCTATACCCCCGTCATCTTGATATGTACTCTGGGTTGAGCAGGATAGTGCAGCAGTTGGCCTCCTCCGAATTGCTGCTCCTTACTTTGGTTTCTGCCACAAACGATTGTTCCTGGATCAGAGGAACTCTTTCTATTCCGATTGATGATGCTTCTGCCCGCTGTACAGTTGCATTGGTTTCTGCAACGGGCAGAGGGTCATGGATCAGAGGAATTCTCTCTATACTGGTTGGCGATGCCTCTGCCCAGAGTACAATTGGACAGTCACCAGTTACGGTCCCCTTTGTTGTACTGGCGGAGTTGTTTGCCCAGGAGTTGCTCTCTGTGTTTACCCTGAGCTTTGTGCATTTGTTGGTATTTTGGGCCTTCTGAGTATAGGGAGTCTCCATAGCTGGTGAGGTTGTTGGAGACGGAATTGGCCTATGTTTTTCTTCTCCCCCTTTTAGAGTCACTATTCCCGCTTTGAAGTATTCCCTTATATTAGTGGTCTTTTTTCCCGCTTTCTACCTCTGCTTCCGGCATTGTTTAGTTTTCTCCCATTTTATACATGCTTCCTTTTCCCTTAGGATGCCCCTGCAGACTAAAGCGTTCAATGTCTACTGGTTCGCTAGCCTGCTGCTGCAAGGTGTGACAGAGCAGTGAGTTTAATTTCCAGAGACTTTCTTCATTCTGTGTTTCGCCAGTCAGCTTCCGGTCTCGACCTGCAATTGCCGCATGGGTCTTTTCATTGGTGTGCTCCTGTAAATTTGCATAGTTCCTGCTATTCCCTAAGGGGTTTTGATCCTTTGACACTTTGCCATCCGAGGACTTGTTAGTTGTATTTTGGTTCTGACTCTGGTGCTTCCTTATTCCCATGTTACTGGAAGGTGAAGCCATCATGTCTTTTCCTTCCATGGCGCGATGTTCGTATATCACGACCTGGGACGTTCCATTTGCAGAATCAAGTTGCTTTCTGCTATTCCCTGATGGGTTTTGATCTGTTAACCATTTGCTATTGCGAGGTATACTTGAGGTTTCTTGTTCTTGGGTCTGCTGCTTATTTTCCCCTGTAATGCTGGAGTTTGGGGCTGTCGTATCTTTGCCGTGACTGAGATGGTGTTTGTTTCTTGCGTTGCTTGTTACCATTTTTAAGGTCAGTCAGAAGTCCCTTCCAACTATAATGACCTGGTCCTACTCAGGCAATGTTCTTTTGCCTCTTTTATACGAATGTATTGCTTGTTGCAAAACTTTACAACTCTCTCCCCTATCTTCAAAGTTCATGGGGTAGAAAGTACACCGTTATCATGCCAAGATATTATTAAAAAAACATTATCCCTTACTAGACAGTCGTGCTGAATAGACAACACACAACAATGTATAAAAAAATTGTGAGGAAGCGAGATGACCACTCACGGGCGAACCACCAACGGGGAACCTGGTAGGTACTCACCATTGTTGCCCTGTTCTTATCATCGGCAGTCATCAAGCTTTAAAAGAAAGAAATGTGTCCAAACAAACATAGAAGTGTATGTGCAAAAGGAAAGTGCAGTGGAAAGTATAATAAACGACACATACAGAAAACGAACAATGCGCTGTAATCAGATAGGAGATGCACGTTTATACGACCTTTATTCCATTCCTTCGTGCAGCCTATCTACTTAAAAAGCTGGGCGTGGCTATTACTCATACAGCATACCACACGCCAACATGTTTCATTGCCTAGTATATTAACGGCAATTTCTTCAGGGCAGCGACCAATTTTTCCGAATTGACTGCCTAATCCTAGTAGCCAGAGGGTCATATGTCATGACGACCGGGATACAGTCATCCTTCTTTTTTGGGTTCACTTCCAAGAAAGCACTTCTTGGAGTATTAAGTACCCTCTTTTTAGCCTTTGGAACGCCCACCAGGAAGGGGAAAACAGTAGTGGGACAGAAAAGAGACCGCTTCAGGATGATGAAAACCCTCTGGGTAATGCAACCCTCGCTGGGGAATTTCTTCGATTGCAGCCACCAGGAAAGGTCCCAGAAAGAGGTATCACCGAATGCACAGAGGAGATAGACTACAATGAGCAACTTACTCTAACAGTTCTACTGCTATCTAATGCTATCTTGATGGAAAGTAACTCCTACCAATAACCCATGAAGACATTGACTCTCTTCTGTAATAATAATATACATTTGAACATATGGGAATGAACTGCTCAAAAGACAGAATCAGGAACACAATGTCTGAATAGTCTTAAGTCCTCACTATTTTCTGTAAGCGCTGATGCAGAGTTCACCAAAACACTGTTCCAAAATGCCTCTTGACGGGGAGCATGCAAAAAAGAATCAGGGAAGGGAAAACACAGGGAGGAAAAGATAGGTAAGCTTGCTCAAGGGAGGAAAAGGGAGGATAGTGCAGATTGCTATGCTGGACCGGTCTCACTGACTTCTGGAGAATATGTTGATCCACTTCTGTAACCGCTACTTGTAGATTAACGGACAAGCTCACCACAGGATGCAAAAGTCCTTAGAAACTTCCTGCAGCTACTCATCGCTGGTTACAGAATTGAGGAGCGGGAATTATAAATATGGTATTTGAATTCATCCAACATACCGCTTTGATAACTGTGGGCATAGGAGAAGGGAAAACTATCCCTTCAAAACTATGATTCTTCAAAATTAGTCTGCCTCCCACTCAACAAAGAGGAGAGGATGGAAAAACGAACTTCACCACAGGATTTCCAAATTGAAGTGCACAGTGAAGAGCACTCGCACGTCTCTTAAGCGCAACCCTTCAAGGCATGCAAAAACTCGGGCAAATACAGCGGCCATCTTGAAATGACACAAGTTCTTGTAAACCTACAGATCACTTCACAGATTTACCATTTGGGGCTTTACTCGGATTCTTCTTTTTCTGTCATGTTTCCTCAACCCTCCCTAAATGACACATGCGACATTGGCCTGATTCCTGACAATCTGGCCCTTAATTTTTTCTAGGTGCTTATGGGTGAAGAGCTTTATGCACTTCGTGAGTGGAATGGAATCCATCCTTAGTGTGCCTAAAGATGTTGGAAGGAGCAGGAAAGTCCAAATAGGGGAATGAGGTTGAAAGCTGGTAAAAAGATGTGGATTTTAGTGATTTTTTTAAGACCATGTTGTTGGGGCACTGAAACTTTCTTTTGGGAACTCCTTTCTCAATTGGGTCTGCACCAGATAAGAGTTTGTCTCCTATGGAATTGCACTTGGGTGTGTGGATAAAAACAAATTTGGATTGTTTCAATAGAGATTGTGAACTTTATGGGGTGACAGTGTATGCTTTTGCATTGCAAGTGGAGTTGTGTTCTTGTAGAGGCCAAATAGGAGGCAGAAATTTTATTTTGTTGATTTGAAGTCTTTAATTTATTGCGTTTTTGATTGACCAATTACGATGTTGGTTTTAGACAGCAGTTCCAACTCGGTCTGTCTGACACAGCTGCAGGACCCCCTAAAACACGGAAGCCTCCAGTTGGGGCCCGTGTGGTACCCATGGGCCCCCTCTTTCTAACAATGCACAGTGTGGCAGTCACCCTGGGGTGCCCACCACAGGGTGCAAGGTTTTCCGCATCCCACCCCTTTTTTCAATAGGAGCCTGTGTTGTGGGTCTGAACACGGATCCCCATTAAAGTCAATGGGAATTTGACCGAAAGGTGTTCAGAAACATCGTAATTGGTTGGTCGGACTCCCCGAACCCGAGTTGGTCAGAAGCCATTAAGACAAGGAGGCCCTAAATGTGATAGAGTTAATGTCACTTTGACTTGTGTGACCAGTCACAGAGGGCAACCAAATCAATGGTTTCTGCTGGTGGATTCAGCTGAGACACTACCAACTGAAATCTTATGGTTCCACCACCTCCAAATGGGGTGGAGAAATGACAGGATTGTTGGATGGGGCAGCCACTATTTTTTGGTGCCTGCCTGCATCCTCCAACTTCTACATTTCAGCTCCATGACCCTAATTACGAGTTGTGGAGTACTGGGTCAATATTACTGCATTGTAAAATTGCATTCAAGTTTACAGTTTCTGTGAGTTATTTGCCCTCGTACTTTGCATTACAAGTTTAACTCCTTGAAATGGGAAAATTACATGTGAGGACAGTTTTCGGAGCAGTAAAACTACAGTCCAGCATACATGCCACTTCAATATATGATACAAGAAAGTATGCAATACCTGAGGGAAATAAAGGAGGATATACAGTCTAGTCAGTCATCAGTCCAAGGTCATAGGGGGGCAGGGGTATCCCCCTATAGGAATGAGGGCCCTCACACACCCAGCTGGGTGTCATGTTTCATCATAGGGCATGCTCCTCGTCATGAGGTTCTGTAAATTGCGAATTCATTCGTGCTCAGCTTCCATTTTGTAGCCGCCGCCATTTTGTGTTGCCCTCACTCAGGCAGCACGGTGGGCGCAATGTTTTTGTCGTTTCTGCATTTACATGTCAGGTGGTTTCTTCGCCCTTGTTTACTAACGAGTGTCAGTGTCTGGCCGAGTACACTAATTCCTGTCTGAGCTGATTAATCCCCACCCGGACTATTTGTTGGTTCGCACCATTCTTTCCGGTAGGTTATCTTATCTGCTGTCCTTCGCTACACATCTCATGCATTCTCCCGTTTCACGACTGTCCTTCTAGAGCATACAACTGTGTTTTCTCTACTTGTAAACTATATTGTGTGGATTCATTTGTAATTTACTTAACGGGTCGAGTGACAAACATAACCACAGGAACTTGGGTTACTTTAGACTTAAAGCATTGTCTATAACATTTGCCTATGTCAGGTGCTCTTGTGTGTTTGTATTTTGCATTGTATTGTACCATATATAGGCCTGTGCGCCACGGAGTTAAGTGGCAGTCTCTTTTGAACCTCGTTATATCAACGACTTCTAAGACCACTGTACTAGCTGCAGCTAATAAATACAATCTTCTCCGCAAGACAAAGAGTCTGTGTCTCTGTATTTGACAAGGCAGGTGAATTCCAGGGATTTCAGGCGTACCCTGCGCCGCCGAGCCTTAAGGCTACAGTTCTACAACTGGTGCCCACGTGGGGCGACGTCAGTGGTAGCAGTTGAGCCCGAGGGTCGTGAGGAGCCCGCAAAAAAATTCCGGAGGAAGCGCACCACGTGATCGACCCCTGTATGTCGAAAGTGGACCTAAGGTCTTTTACAGGCGGCTACTCCTTTCTGACGGCTGCTGACAACTGCTGCCCTGACTGTCGCCCTGACTTGGACCCTTTGATGACATTTGGTAAAGCGAGACGATAGACGGACCTTTGCTTTTGTAGGACGATTCTTAGTTAAGTATTTGGTAGGTCGCTCCCACAAACTTTGTTTTGTTTTGTTTTTGGCTTTTATTCAGTTGTTGCAATACCTGAAGCCAAGGGGTGAGTACGTGTGTGCTGTTTTATTAATTCATACCCCTTGTTGTTTGTGAGCAGTCTAGAGAAGTAATGATGCCTGGACTGAGTAAGTTTAAAAGAATTTGTTGTTTGGGTTGTACTAGGGATTCCCAGTTGGAGGATTCATGTCCGATTCCTCCACTTGGAACTCCCACTTATGAGCTCTATTCAAAACATGGTATTGGTCCCATTACCTTTAATGAGACATGGGTCCGATACACGAGAAATAGTGGAGGTTTAAGATGGCCCCAAAATGGTAGTTTTGACCCCGCCATAATAGATAATTTGGAAGCGATTCTGTTTAAAAGGAAAGCCCGGCCGCCAATGTTTGACTCTTTTCGTCTTTGGTGTAAGGAAGTCAAACAGAAAGAAATTAAGCAAGCAAAAAAAGATATGAAAGCACAAGACATGTCAATTATACAGGCTGCGCAGCAATTTAAAAATAATGAAGTAGATGGTGCGAATGAGATACTGGAAAGACAACATCGCATGGCGATAGATAGATGCTATCCGATGTTGCATACTTCTCCTTATTTATTGAATTCACCTCCGCCCTATGTCCAAACTCCTAATGTACATCCATTACCCCCTCCTGTTGCTCAACAAATGGTTGCTCCATTTCCGGTTGTTCAGCAACTGGCTCAACCTACTAATGCTCCTTTGCCTGCCTCTGCTCCGCCTTCACATTCTGTAATTCAGCCCCCACCTTCTCTTCAATCCCCTGCTCCTGTTCCTCAATCGGCTACGTCTCAGTCTCTGTTGCCTTCTACATCTGTCATGTCTCCTGTGCTTTTGAGGCATTCTCCTACCTCACAGAGGAGAATAGCAGATGCTGTCTCGAACTTCTTATCCCCTTTTCTTGGGTCCTTGAATATGTCTCCAGCTTTTTCTAGACGACAATCTCGCTGTCAACTTCCTCTTACGGAGGAGAAAGTAGTTTTGGGATCTCTTGCTCGTAAATGGATTGAGAAAGGACTAGAATATAGTACAGAGGACATAATGAGTTCTTTTCATCAGTGGATGGAGCCCACACAGAGATATGTTGTTAATGTTATGTGTCAAACTCTTATTAAAGGATGGGAAAATATGGAGCTAGATTCGGTTCCTTCTGAGCTGCTGAAGTTACAAGCTGATTTTGATAAAGGTTTTATTGTAGGACCACAAGTTGCAGACGCGGTGAATAAACTCGTTGCGTTCCGGGCCATGTTTCTGTCCCTGACTCTTTCTGAGACTGATTCTGTTCATAGACAGGGTATTAAGAATTATCCGATGCGTGAAGTTCCTCCTGTATGGAGAGAAGAGGTAGTTGGTCCACCACAGATACCTGCCCATTTCCAGCATATATGGGTCCACGAACCCTGGAAAAGGTCTGAAGTATTGGCGCTTAAACAGACTCTTCCGGGCCCCCATAAAAATCCTGCTGGGTATTATAAAGAATTGTCTCAAACAGTTGAGGCTTGTATCATGAATTTGGCTGATATTGATATGTTATTTGGAAATGTTTTTCCGCAAGCATTATGGTCACGGATCCGTAGAGAAAATCATGATGCTGAATTAGGTGGCAATTGGGCTGCTCCTAGAGCCGCCTATGCAGGTCAAGAGGCTGGTGCAAAGCCCAATGATCTGATTACTGCCTTACCTGGCAGAATAATTGAATTGATGAAGACAATGATGCCTGCGGTGCGAGTAAATTGGGAGAAGCTGGCCGCATGCAAGCAGAAGAAAGACGAAAGCGTTTCGGATTTCTTCACTCGTTTTGACGAGACGTTTATTGACCATAGTGGTCAGGATCTGAGTGTAGAGGGTGGTCAGCGATTGTTTGTGGATAAGTTTGTATATAATTTGCTTCCCGAATTATCGAATAAATTGAAGAGTTCTGAAAGTGCATGGGCTGTTTCTTCCCCTGCTAAAATATTGGCTACTGCACAGTATTATGAGAATAGAGATAAGGAGGAGAAAGAGAAACAAAAGAAAAGAAATAAAGATCTTAAAACAAAGGTTCTTTTGCAGCAGGCTTATCCTCCACGTCCCGCACAGTCTCAGTTTTCTCAACCCCCACAGTTTCAGAAGGTGTTTCAGAAGTCTGAGTCTTTTGTACCGCGATCTTTGGTAGGTCCTAAACAATGTGCGTACTGTAAGGAAGAAGGACATTTTAAGAATAGTTGTCCGGTTTTATTGCAGCATAATAATGGGACATCTGCTCCACAAGGTTGTGGTAATTTTCAGTCAGGATCTAGTAGTAGAGGACGAGGTGTGTCCTCTCAGGAGCAGCGTTCTTTCCCTCCATCTGCTACGAATTTCTTTGATCAGCAGAGAGTTCAGTCTGCGCAGTATTATAATGATGATTATCGTGTTGAAGATGGGATTGAAGATTTTCATACTGAATAGGACAGCCAAGGACGAAGCAAGGGAGTTGTGTCGATTCCAGTAGATCAAAAAAGACTGTATGTTACTGTCAATGCTATGGGTGTTTCAGAGCCGTTTCTTTTGGATACTGGTGCGATGAGAAGTTCTATTATTCATTCTAAACTCCCTGGGGCACCTTTGTCTGGCATTAATAAATACTTCTGTAGGATTTTCTGGCACCCCAGTTCGTAATCCAGTTTCTTGTCCCTTGACTGTTTCGATTGGTCCCTATGAATTGGATGCTTCACTTATTCTGACAACTGGTTGTGGTGAGAATTTGTTGGGTCTGGATTTGTTGAAAAGCCTACATGCAACATTGTATTGTTCTCCTTCTGGTGTGCATCTTACGTTAGGGAAGAAATTGACATCTTCTATGAATTTATCCCGAGATCAGTTTCGACCTGAGTTGCTCTCTCTTCCTGAAAGTCTTTGGGCTACGGGTCCAAATGATGTGGGCCGTCTTGCCATCCCACTGTATGTTGTCACAGTTAAAGAAAACGTTAGAATGCCACGCATTCCCCAGTACTGTATTTCTAGCAATGGTGAGACAGCCCTTTTGGCTATTGTTGATGACTTTCTTCAGAAGGGCGTGGTCGAAGGAACAAGAGGCAATGTTTGTAATAGTCCTGTTCTCCTAATGCTTAAGAGAACTGATCCTTCACAGCCCCCTGTTTATCGATTTGTTATTGACCTTAGGGAAGTCACTAAAATTGTTGTGCCACAGTTTCCTGTTGTTCCAGACATTGCAGCCTTATTGACGATGATTCCTGCTTCGGCAGCTTGGTTTTCAGTGATAGACCTCAAGAATGCTTTCTTTAGTATTCCAATTGCTGAAGAAAGTAGGGATATTTTTCGTTTCTCTCTAGATGGCCTAAGTTTCCGATTCAAAAGAGCACCTCAAGGGTATTATGAAAGTCCCTCCATCTATAGCAAGGCTGTTAAGTCACAACTCGATGCTTTTTCCTTGCTTCCAGGTGCTACCTGTGTGGATGATTTGTTGGTGGCTGCTGATACAGAAGACGTGTGTAAGAGTGTGACTGTTGCATTGTTACATTATTTGTCTGCTGTTGCTCTAAATCATAAGGTGTGGCCCTCTAAGTTGCAATATGCCCGCCAGGAGGTTACCTAATTAGGTCATCTCTTGTCGAAGGAGGGACGGTGATTGACCCCAGAACGTATTCAGACTATTTCTCAGATGTTTGTACCTACTACGCAGAGAGAATTGCGTCTCTTTTTGGGTATCACTTCCTACTGTAGACAATGGATTCCTAATTTTTCACTTTTGGCTAAACCATTGTTGACAGTTACGTTGAAAGATACGCCCCATCCGCTCCCTTGGACGGATGAATGTCAGAAAAGTTTTGTTGACCTACGTACTGCTCAGTTGTCTGCTCCGGTGTTGGGTGCCCCAGATTATAGTAGGTCTTTTACACTGTACGTTCACGAGAGAGACAGTTGCGCATTGTCAGTCTTGACACAGCAATTTGGAGATAAGCAGAGGCCATGCGCCTATTTCTCCGCTACATTAGACCCAGTAGCTAAAGCTTTGCCCAGTTGTCTCAGTACTACAGCGGCTGCGGCGATTTCTATCAGACAATCTGCTGGATTAGTGTTAGATAACACACTCATTGTTATGGTTCAGCATGCAGTGGATACCCTGTTGAATAGAACAAGAACACAGCATCTCACGAGTGCTTGTTTGTCTGAATACGAGCTGACACTCTTAGCGAGTCATGGGCATATCAAAAGATGTAATACATTAAATCCAGCTACACTGTTGCCACTCCCGGATGAGAAAGACGTTCAGGAAAAACATGATTGTTTTCTTCGTAAGGAAGAAGAAACGAAGGGTAGGATTGATTTGAAGGATACTCCGCTCAAGGACCCAGATGGAATCCTTTGGGTGGATGGTTCTTGTTTCAAGCTTCCAAATGGGGAAACTATTTCTGCCTATGCTGTCACCACATTATGCACAATTGTTGAAACAGCACGTGTCTGACATAATTCAGCCCAAACAGCTGAATTAATAGCCTTGACTAGAGCGTGTGTGTTGTCAAAGGGAAAGAGAGTGAATGTGTACATTGATAGCCAATATGCTTTTGGTGTTGCACATAGTTTTGGTAGATTATGGAGGGAGAGAGGATTATTTTCCTCTCACAGAACAAAGATTCAGCATGGTCAATTGGTGACTGATCTTCTTGAGTCACTTCCTTTACCTACACAGATAGCGATCATAAAGTGCAGTGCACATAAGAAAGTTATAGATGAAGTTGGTCGTGGAAATGCGTTTGCAGATGAGGTAGCAAAAACTACAGCTAGAGACACTACTAGCCGAATGTATGTGGCAGGTCCTGCGAATTGGGTTAGGGAAATTGGAATGTGTGAAGACACAATTGAGAGTGTGAAAACGATTCAGGGAGAGGCTACTGAGAAGGAATTGAGTACGTGGAAAGAAAGTACGGGAATGTTAGATTCGATGGGTTGTTGGACGGAGTTGTCGGAACATCAGCGATGGTTATTACCGGACGCTTACGTGTTGCCGGTTGTGACTATGGCTCATGGTCCAGCTCACATTAGTGCGAAAGGCATATGTAAGCTTTTGGCTCCTGTGTGGCAGAATGAAGGAATTCTGAAATGTGCAGAGAATGTGGTTAAGCATTGCATTGTTTGTTCAATGCATAACCCAGGAAAGGGTACCCTAACTCCGGCAGGTCCTTTTGCTCCCCCGTCATATCCTTTTGAGGTGTTGCAGATCGATTACATTCACATGGATCGATGCAACAACCTCAAGTATGTTCTGATGGTGGTATGTGCCTTTTCCCGTTGGATAGAGGCCTACCCCTTGAAAGATAACACTGCTTTGTCCACTGCTAAGGTGCTACTTTAAGAGTTCTTTCCCAGATTTGGTTTGCCGCGAACTGTTTGGAGTGACAATGGAAGTGAATTTGTGGGTCAAATTATGCAAAAAGTGTGTTGTGGTCTTGGTATCAGACTGAAGTTCCATGCG
Source organism: Lissotriton vulgaris (assembly GCF_964263255.1). Classification (NCBI taxonomy): domain Eukaryota; kingdom Metazoa; phylum Chordata; class Amphibia; order Caudata; family Salamandridae; genus Lissotriton; species Lissotriton vulgaris. Next base: position 644,652,529 of record NC_141691.1, on the reverse strand, counting down.
GCAAACCATCCACAGTCAGCGGGTTTGGTTGAGTGTTACAATGGTACACTCAAGCTTAAACTAGCTAAGATTCAAGCTAGCACAGGTCTTGCCTGGCCTGATGCCTTGCCCCTGCTCTTTTGTCAACCAGAACTACTGTGCACTCTCGTATGGGACTTAGCCCATATGAAGTGGTATTCGGATGCCCAGCTAATGTTTGGGGTGCCCCTCGTCCCAGGAACTATTCGGACATACCATATCCTTTGTCAATTGACGACTTGCGTGACTTGACTGCTAAACTGAGTGTTATTCGCCAACAGGTACAAAGTGCTTTGCCAGAGGCTTCCACAGACCCAGGTCATACCATCTTGGCCGGCGACTGGGTCTGCGTCAAGAATTTTCAGCGGACTAAGAATCTGGAGCCTCGCTGGTCAGCGCAAAGACAATTTTTGCTTGTCACTCGCACAGCTGTGAAATTGGTCGGCAAGAAAAATTGGGTTCATGGCATGCACTGTAAGAAAGTGCCTCTGCCATTACCCTTTGATCAGTGGATCCGCAGTGGCATAAGATAATCCGAATCTTCAGCGATCCCTTGTTTTGTGCCTTTCAGTGACGCTCAAATTTATGGAACCCTGTCTGAGAAGGTTGATGGCGATATTCTTCAAGCCGCTGTGCCTGCGCATCTTTGAATAGACACTACCAATTCAGAGACTTTGTTTAGAGACCAGACTGTGCCGAGCAAAACACGCTACAATCTGAGGTCGAAAGTTGGCCAGAAGAATTGAACACTTTGACATTTTCTTTTTCCTTTGTACCCAAAGACATTTCTTTTTCATCTTTTTGCCCCCTTGTTTCTTATGTGATATTTTAGTATCAGATGTGCCATCCGTCTCCGTCGCAGGGTCATGATAGGAGACTCAGACTGTAACCTGGTTTTTGTTCTTTTAGTAAGTGGCTAGTGCCTCAGGATATACAGAAGTGAGTAGCTGAGAGATTGAGGAAGATTGCTGTGAGCGACATTTTTTTTAGCTAAAGATGGATGGTACAATAATTGTAGGTAGGGAAAATAGGAAGCATGAAATGAGATCGAAGTATTGTAAATTATTACGTAGTCGTTTTGACGTAACTTTGTGTGTTTTTATGTTTTTGTGTATTTTATTAGTATGCACAGGTTGGATCGTACATGTTCTGCAGCAGAAAAATGTTGTTAATTCTACGACTTCTTTGCCTACTCATCTTTCTGTCCTTTCACATAAAATGCATACTCTACCTCCGCATGAGCAGATAAGGAGAGCTGAATATATGAACAATACGTTTGTCCAGCTGTTACACCAGCATCAGTTGGCTATTAATATGACTGATTGTTGGGTGTGTGGACTTATGCCACACAATACACATAAGGGAATGCCATATCTGGTTCTTCCTTTTTTATATGAGGGTTCAGCTTGGGCCAACCTGGCTATGTTTTTGGCTGCATATCATAACAGACTTAGAAGTTCCGTTAAAACTTTTGGGAATGGATTGGATTTTAGCCACAGCTCTTTGATTAAGAGTATAGTGGTAATGGCTAAAATTGTAGAGAAGAACAAGATTCCATTAGACAAGAAGAGAGCTTATGAGGGATGGAATGTTACCTGTTATGTTTCTAGACTTGGCGACAAAACTAGAAAGGGTGGGTCTTCTCCAGTATGGACCGTACTTTATCAAGGTAATTTTTGTGTCCAAGTTAATGACAAGAAGACTGACAGCAAACAGAGTTGTCTATACACTTACATTTTCTCCTCTCCTGACTTCCCTCCGTTGGTTCCGTCTCAAGGAACATATTTCGTCTGTAATGACGGAGCTTATACATGGCTCTCTTCTAACTTTTCTGGAACTTGTTATATAGCTTTTCTTCTTCCCCCTACATATACGGCTCAGTCTGACCACCACAGAATTAGATATAGCCGAGGTATATTTGATGCCAAAGACACGGCAGAACAAGAGAGAGGAGACTTTCTAAAAGGATTTCTTCCCTTTTGGGGTCCAATGGCCAACAGTAGACACATCAGACAATTGGTTCCCGCGGTTGAGACCACCATTAATGTTACTGCAGGTGCGCTAAGTAATATTACGGCAGAGCTTCAGGCTGACCGTCTTATGACTTTGCAGAATCAGATTGCGCTCGATGTGATCTTAGCAGACCGAGGAGGTGTCTGTAGATTGATCGGATCTAGTTGCTGCATTATATTCTAGATGATGCTCCGACAATATACCAGGCCATTTCCAGATTGCATACCGTCTCGGGGTCGATTCATCAGTACGAAGGAGATTGGTCTTTTATGGGATTGTTTTGGCGAATATTGTCAACTTGGGGATGGAAGATCCTAACGTTCCTTGGAGCAATTTTGGCCATCACAATCTCTTGTTATTTGTGTATTCAATGTGGTGCTGCAGTTTGTGGCCTACTGGCTACTCAATGTGTTCCACAGTCCGAAACTCCATAGACAGAGAATATTAGGATGATGGTGCAGCAACAGCTTGAGGATTTTATGAACATTGACGTTGATTCCGACTCAGATTAGCATTAGTTGGTTTGTCTTTGCCTGAGTAATGGCAAAAGGAGGGTCTGAGGTTCTGTAAATTGCGAATTCGTTCGTGCTCAGCCTCCATTTTGTAGCTGCCACCATTTTGTGTTGCCCTCACTCAGGCAGCACGGCGAGCGCGATGTTTTTGTCGTTTCTGCTTTTACGTGTCAGGTGGTTTCTTCGCCCTTGTTTACTAAAGAGTGTCAGGGTCTGGCCTGTCTGAGCTGATTAATCCCCGCCCGGACTATTTGTTGGTTCGCACCATTCTTTCCTGTAGGTTATCTTATCTGCTGTCCTTCGCTACACGTCTCATGCATTCTCCCGTTTCACGACTGTCCTTCTAGGGCATACAACTGTGTTTTCTCTACTTGTAAACTAAATTGTGTGGATTCATTTGTAATTTACTTAAGGGGTCGAGTGACAAACATAACTGTGGGAACTTGGGTTACTTTAGACCTAAAGCATTGTCTATAACATTTGCCTATGTCTCGTGCTCTTGTGTGTTTGTATTTTGCATTGTATTGTACCGTATATAAGCCTGTGCGCCATGTAGTTCAGTGGCAGTCTCTTTTGAACCTCGTTATATCAACGACTTCTAAGACCACTGTACTAGCTGCAGCTAATAAATACAATCTTCTCCGCCAGACGAAGAGTCTGTGTCTCTGTATTTGACAAGGCAGGTGAATTCCGGGGCTTTCAGGCGCACCCTTCGCCGCCAAGCCTTAAGGCTACGGTTCTCCAGTCAGGTCAGTGCTACAATACCTGACAGGCTCTCTATGAGGGGCTCTTTGTCGGAGATCTTTTATTTCCAAATGCTGTTGGGTTCTGCGTGAGTATTCGGCGTTGTTGTGCTCAGTGTGGTGGAATAAAATGGGATATGGAGGTACTCCAGAATATACTTCAATCAGAAGGTCCGCCACACCCAACTTGGTCATTCGTTCAGTGAACTTGCTGCACCACAAGTGTTAGATTTGAAACCCCCTTCCCGTTGTGCATTTAAACATGATATGTTAGGTTAGCATTATGTGGCTAAATAGACACTATTGTATTCACACTGTGTATTCACATTATGCAACCCACTTAGTTATCCTCACAGCATGTACGTTTAGTTAGCTTGTGTGACTCCAATTTTGTATTTCGTAACCACTAGAGGACAGCTTGGGCCGTGCTCATACTAGGCCTTATTTCTGTTTTCGCTTGCCTTAGCAAAACTGTACTTTTTAAATATTTTCTCTTCTGTTCAAGGCTGTATCCCGACTTGCTAATGAACTGATATTTTTTTTCTGCATTCCAATCTCAATGTGTAGCTCTGCTCCTACGTTAGGAGATGTTAAGACTTGGCACAGTGGCCGTGGAGTACTGATAGTGCACCTATCTGGCAGGGGGGGGCTCATCTCTCTTTACCTCCTTTGTTCATGCCCGGCTCAAGCCTCTAACTTTCCATTAGAGGAGTGGCCATAGTCTGCAGAAGGGTTTACTTTGTATCAGTGTGCCCAGGGGCATCAGCCCTCTCGGCAGACATCTTATGGTGAAAAACTGATGGAGCTCCTCTGCAGAGTAGATACCTAATGAAGTAACTTTGTATTCTCTACTGTCTGACTGACTCTTCATTCTAGGGAAGGCATAGCAGGAGGTTGTAGACAATCCGTTTGGCCCTAGAGGGCCCCGTCCTTTAGTTTGCACCCAAACAGGAACCCAGCGAAGTGTGGCCCCCTCACCCGTAATTGAGTCGCAGGGGCCGGGGTATTGTCTGGTCAGTCGGCGGAAAGGGGCCCCACATCCATAAGATCGAGCTTGGTTCTCGCAGCTGCCCCACCCTTCCGATCGGGCGGATATTCAGCTAGTTGTGTCCGCCTGGAGCTCCATGGATGCAGGATCCCTGAGCCAGCGTGGTTTAAATACAGAGTTTCCACGGCAGCTGTTGCTCGTTTGGGCAGGGTGTGGCTCCCTTGTGAGTAGCTTCAGGGAGTAGCGTCTGTCAAAGTAAAAAAGACAAACACGGAAAACATACTTGTTCAACCTGCCTTCAATGCCATGTGATTGAAAAAAAAAAGGTGACTTTGCAAGAAACAGAAAGGCAAGGGTTTATATTAGCGTTGTGTCACTGACCAGACGCTATGGTGGTGCTGTCAGTCAGTGGGACCTGCAGCAGATTTTATGCGCAGGATTGTCAGTTGGAAAACGTTAGCGTCTGTGGGACAGTACTCCCCAGTGGCTGCAGCAGTTGACTATATTACCTGTGGTGAAATGTGACAATAAACTATATTTGGAAAACAGGGAGGCAGGAGGGCTCGCTGGGGAGGCATGATCAAGTGGTTGTGCATTAATCCAATGAAGGTAATCAGAGCGGGTCACCGACTCAGGCTCTTCCTCTGTATGTTGTCGTTCAACCCATGAACGTACCTTCGTATCTCCCTGATAATGGAGCCACAGTTTGTGGAAATGGTTCAAACTACTGTCCGTTCCTTTCCTAGTTTTAGTAGATTTAGGGAAGAGGCTCCAGCATGGATCTGCCTGTAGGACAAAACATAGCGGGGAGCACGATTTTGCCCCTCTCCTATATCCCATGATTTGAATCGGCCGAGGGTTGGACCAGATAGGGAGCTGCAGCATAGCCCCGCCCACCTTTACACCTTTGTCCAATAACAACGGAGAATACACATGTAGGGTGTACTTAGACCCAATGTGATATCGAGACACCATATTGGCCCGAGAGACCATTTCCAACCAATAGAAGAGTAAGGGGGTGTTTAAATACCGTCAAGGCCATGCAACCTCTGTGATTCTTTTCGGGAGGTAACACGAGAACGCCTGACCCAGTTAGACAAGGTAAGAGGGGCCAGTAACTCCAGGGGCCTTGCTACTAGTACAGTTACCGTGACTATGGGGTTCTAAACCTATTGATTAAATGAATCGCTGTCATGTGCTTTCTGTTACACTATTTAGAAACCTACTGGGATATTTTGGCCGTGCAGTTCGCTATTTTAGCAGTATTTCGTATGCGACGCACAGAAATTACGACCGATTGAAGGGACCTTTACCATTTTCAAGGGTAATTATCCTTAGCCAGTATGGGAGGCGTATAACACTAATTGTTTCTATCTAACAGGCATGTGATTTATTGAACGTGTCTTAAAACGTGCTCCCCGCCATATTTTGTCCTATAGGCAGATCCATGCTGGAGCCTCTTCCCTATTTCTACTAAAACTAGGAAAGGAACGGACAGTAGTTTAAACCATTTCCACAAACTGTGGCTCCATTATTAGGGAGATACGAAGGTACGTTCTGATTTTGGCATGGTGACCCTTAGATTAGGCATAATAAGCCCTGACCATTTGGATATGTGACATTCACCTTAGTGACATGAATCCCTTTATTAAACAGATCTGGTCTTCTGTGCATTGGAGAATTGTGCACTACAAATGTCTCTAATTTAAGAAAATTAATTTTGGAACGCTTAATTCACAACGCTGGTCCAACTAAAAGTAGGGTAAGAATATCTCCATTATGCATTTTTTTGAGATGAGGTGTTGTTTACTGATAGGCATGCAGTCATATGTATTTGATATTAGAGGGCTTCTCTTATATGATACTAAACACTCGTTTACTATAAAACCCTCATGGGTGGACATGATGAAAGGGCCTGAGCACACTTTATATCGTGGCACCATAGAATTACAGATGGAACCATCATAGCCATCAGCCGGGCAAACTAGAAATTCCGGGCATCCCAGTATAGATGGGGTCTCTCATTAATAACTCCTCCCTATTTTGAATGTGTCTAATAATTAGGGAATTATTCTTACGGTATAGAGACATCTACAAGCCGTAGAAGAGATAATACAGTGTAGGCTATTAGTAGAGATGGAATGTGACATCGGCATGTATAGCCTTAACAACATTAGCTATGTACTGTGATGTAATGTAATATTTTCAATTGTACTAATATGATGTATGTTTGTAGTAGGGCGCAGAATTGTACATGACCCTGCTAACAGGACAGAGAAAATGATTAAAGTCTTGATAAAGATGGAGTGATCATATTGTCCATCGAAACGCGGCGACGCACTTTCTTCGTGCAACTCAAGACTCAGCACTATAATACAAGCACATAATTAGTAGCGTGCTGTATTTCGAGTGAGATTAGGACGCAGAGTGCACCAATTGTATTATACAAACCTTAATGTCTTACATGTCCATTAATGTGGTTATGCGGGTCATAATCCTTGGAGTTTGTTATTGAATTATATCTGAATTGTATAATTTTTTGTATTTTAATAGTGAATTATGTTCATTTTATTGCTTATTTTATTGTACCTTTTTTATCTAGTTTTTATTACATCTTAAATAAATATGATGCATTTTTCAGTTGTTAGTGTATGATTGATAGTAACATTGTGCTATAAAGTTGTTAATTGATCAAGGGAATCCACTGTCTTCAGGCTTTGATACCTCATTTCCCTTGATTCCGCCAAGGGGTATCTCTCACTTTTTTACATATGCGGATTATTTTGGCCACATTTACCATTATATGTTGTGACACAAGTAAAGGGTGTTGTTGTATGTGGCCGTATGGCTTCTTCCAGGTGTGCGTCTTGGTTCTAGTTCCCAGCGTACTTCCTTGTGCTCCTTATTTTCTTAGGGAATACTGGTTCTTGCAGTTTAGTCGTCATGTCGGCTGATTACTTGTGGTAGTCAAAGGGGGGAACTACAGTTGCGTCTGATGTGCAAGAAATGTCAGAGTGGGAGATTCTCCCCAAGGGGTCGTGGATGAAAGCTCTCAAATTGGAGCAAGGAGTTTCTGGATGTGGGTTTGTAGTATGTGGGGGTTGTGAGTGTGCCTCCCTTAGCTTCTATCATGAGGTACAGAAAAGGTAGTCCGACGCAGCTAATTTAAAAAATGGTAACATCTTCTGGGCGGCAGTGAGGGAATTGCACTCTATGGGTCAGTCACTGACGCCAATTAGCTGCAATATAGCTAGCGACGTCTGGGTGAATCATTTCCCAACTATTTACTCTGTTCCATCCCCTTCCGACTCAACTCCTATTCCAGGTAATCCAACACCTATAGATATTAGTATTTCAGAAGTAATTGAAGCAATTAATAAATGTCTAGGCAACAAAGCGCCTGGCCCAGATGGGCTACCCATAGATTTAATTAAGTGGAACCCGGCCTTCTGGGCCCCCCTGCTTCTGAATATTTTTATCAACTTGATGTTGGCAAAGATACCTGATACATGGGCTAGAAGTATAATAGTCACGATCTTCAAGAAGGGGGATAGATCACTTCCGTGTAATTACCGTCCCATCTCCCTAATAGATAATACCCTCAAAATTTTAGGTAGAGTCCTTTATAATAAAATTGCGGATTGGACAGAAGCAAATAACATCTTAGATCCCTGTCAGCTGGGTTTCAGGGGAAAGGTAGGAACTAAGGAACAATGCCTCAAGCTGAACCTAATTATTGGTAAATATGCTATCGCTAAGAAATCCCCGGTCTACATGGCTTTTATGGACCTGTCCACAACCTTTTACCTAGTAAATAGGTCAAAGCTGTGGGCAATCCTTTTGGCGCGAGGCCTGGATAAAACCCTGGTGAATGTTTGGGCATTTTTGCACAGAGACCTTGAGGCCCAAGTAAGAATTGGGGGCGGGTGGTGAGATGGGACACTGAAACAATGGAAACCCTCGATATATAAATCTTTGTTGTCCCAGGTTTCCTGAAACATGAGAATATCATATTCCCTTACTGAATTTACCCAACCGATATTCTCAAGTTTTGTTCGAAGACCTGCCACATTCCAGCTCAGTATACTTAAACTAGCTCCATTATCTCTATTTGCTAGTTCTATCTTTCCTTGGGTACAAGTTGGTACCATCAGTGTGTCTTCAACTGGCACAATACTATTGGCCACAGAATCTAAGGGCTTTGGTGGTCAGTCTTGCTGATCAAAACTACGAAGAACTTGGTAATTATTTGACAGGGGTGTGGCTATTGTAGGGCCTCCATTAGGAGTGGGTGGTCATTTATAAAAATAACCCAGAGGGAGTGCACTAATAGCAGTGGGAGGGTTAAAAGTTTCATCAGTGACAGACAAAAGATGGCAAACCTGCTGGGCCTTCTAAAATTTCAGACGACACAGTCCCCCTGAATGCATTTGTTTGAGGGGCCTACCCACCCTACTCTCCTGGCCATGATTATGTCCTCACTTCTGTGTGGATCGAAATGTTTATGCTTATGGAGCCAGTACACTGACTTTCTTTGCAAGTCGAACCAGGACTCCCTCTTTCCCTCTGTCAGTGCTGGAGCACCACTTAGAACCAGCACATATGGTGCGGAGGCCGCTGGGAAATGTAAAACTTACGGATTGTTAATGGCACTTGGCTCACTAGATGCTCGAATTGCATCATTACTACCATCGGTTGACATTAGGGACTGCTTAGGTGATCTGCTTTGGTTAGCATTTCCCTTACACATACTTTTATTAGAATTCCCTGGTAACAACCTACCGCTTCTACTGGTATTAGTGGCATCTTTATCGTGAAATGGTGTGGCCCCCCCATCCCCGCGTGCATCGCCCGGCACTACTTGAGGTGGGATTGTAGTAACGGCGGCACATTGAGGGTACGGGACCTTATAACAAGTTATATGAGCAGACAGCATAGGTTGCAAACCAATTATACCTTCTCCCACCCTTTTTATATTTGCTGCTACATCATTTATTTTAAGCATTTCTGTCCATAAGCCATTAAGTTTCTTTGCGAAGACCCCCATTAAATCCTCTAATCTGGATTCAAAGCCTTCCATTAAGGTATCCAAGATTTCAATGCCCACGTCAGTTGCATTAGTGCCATTGGCAGGGGGAATTTCAGTCTGGGTAAAGATGGAATTAGTGAACATAGCCTCCAGTGTTCCATTGCCAGCCCCTCCTTCATTGTTACTCAAGACGTCTGTATTTGGATCAATTAACCTTCTGGGTTCCGCCTGATTGAGTTTTGGTGCGTTTTTCTTCCCACCCAGTACTAAACCAATCGGTGTCCGCCGTCTAGTTACTTTGCCTCGTGTATTACTGGCTGGAGCATGTGAGTCCTGCATATTCGGGGAGGAGATAAGTGGAATGTTTATTACCTCTTTGTTCAGACTCAAAGGCACAGGGGTAGCTCTCGAATTGTCTGAGGAAAGTAAATCATTAGTGCCCCCGATTGACAAACGTGATTGGGGAACGACTAGGTCTAGGGATAACAGTTTCTCAGTTGCCTGGATCTCATGAATGAGCACCGATTCAGCCATTATGATAAAATCATCCAGTGTACCGGCTACCCCCTTCTGTTTGCTCATTTTTTACATAAAGCACTAACTTTACTTTGTGTAGTAGTAATAAGGCACCAATGCTTTAAGTGGATGGCAAATTTACCTTACTTTCTGGGTCGTTGGTCCTTTATTCGAAACACCAGGAGGGATGGCCCAGCCTGGCCTCTTCTGGCCCCTGACGTCCACAGACGGCCCGCCCTTTGCCCGGGCTTAGCCCGGCAGCCGCCCGCTCGTGTCCCACGTCGCGGGGGTCCGGATGTGGCTAAGTACCCCAGGTGTGGAGGGGGGAGGGGCTGCCGCTCTACCTCGCAGGTCCGCTACCTTCTGGGACGCCGAGTCCCGATGCCTGCCCCCGCTGCCGGTGTCCACAGGTTCGCTCGCACAGAGGCGAAGCGTCTCCCGCGGAGCAGGAGATGCGAGTTGTTAATGAAGTCCCAAGTGTGGAGGGGGGAGGGGCTGCTGCTCTTCCTCGCGGGTCCGCTACCTTCTGGGCCGCCGAGTCCCGATGCCTGTTCCCACTGCCTGTGTCCACAGGTTCGCTCACACACAGGCGAAACGTCTCCCTTACTTTCATACCCCCACCATCTGGCATTCCGGTTGAAATAACAACTTTTGAACAAGCAGTCTACAATGAAGTAGAAAAAATCAAACAACTGGGAAAATCAAACAACCTGAGACCTTCAACAACCTCTCCAGACAAGAAAGAGAAGCCTTATGGAACCTCCAGGATAACCTCCAGGATAACCCTAACATGACCATCAAGCCCGCCGACAAGGGTGCAGGAATCGTGATCCAGAATAAACAGGATTACACCGCAGAATGCCACAGACTCCTTAGTGACACAGGCAACTGTAAAACGCCTCACACAAGACCCCACTGAAGCCCTACAGACCGCAATAACCAACCTGGTAACAACTGCTGAGGACCATAACCACATCTCCAAACAGGAGGCAGCCTTTATTTGCAAAAACCCGCAAAAGTCCACTACTTCTACACAGTCCCTAAAATTCACAAGGAAGTAAGACCACCATCAGGACGCCCCATTGTGTCCAGCCTCAACTCACTGCTGGAGACACTCTCCAGATTATGTGACTTCTTCCTGAACCCTATGGTACAGGAAACCTCAACCTATTTCAAGGAATTAGGGACAAGAGCTTTGATCCCTCAATCCAACTACTGGTGGGATTGGACATTGGGAGCTTATATACGAGCCTCCCCCAAGATGCCACCCTGAAAGTACTTGATGAGATGCTAACCAAATCTCCCTGGGAACACTCCACCCCACGAGAATTCGTCCTAGATTGTGCCAAATTGGCCCTTAAAGAAAACTACTTTGAGTTTGAGGGAACCTACTACCTACAAACCAATGCTACCTCAATGGGCAGTGTTTTCGCCCCAGCGTGGCAGGGCTCCTGTGATGGGAGGAGTGAGCAAACTATTATGCACTTTATATTTTTCTACAAATACTATATCAAATATTTTAAATAGATTTGATGTCCTTATTTTAATAAAAGAAGACCAATTAGTCTAGAGGTAGCATATCGATCCATGATAGTATTAGATGATGTTGATCTTATTTTCCGCACTAGCACTTTCCTAAAATCTGCAGTAAGGGCGCGAAGATCCATGATGGAACCTTGATATTGTTACAAATAGATTCTGTAACGTTTTCCTATTTCAACAATTACATGTATTGACATGATGTACAGCTTTGAACAAGTCACTTTGGTATCTGTATACTCAATATTTTTAAATTATTTCTAATCTTTTTGGTTAATTGTTTTGATGTATTTGTTTTGTGTGCTTTTATGGGTACTATTGCATCCGAATAAAGTTGAACTGAACTGAACTGAACTGAAAGTAGATTTTGGTCTGAGGCCAGTTTAATTTCTGCCCTCCGTGTTGTCAGGTAATTGCTGTTTCTCAAAGAGAGCTTTGAGCTTCAGTTTTCTGAAAAACTCAGCTAATTCCATGTGGAGATGGAATTTGTCCACTTGTTTGGTGGGGACAAAGGAAAGTCCTTTGTTCAGTACCTTCTCTTCCATCGTGGTTAATGGAGAAGAGGACAGGTTAAAGATAAGGGATGGGCATTGCGAGGTTGCTGGTGGTTCCCTCTTGGTCCTGGTTGTGCTTCCTTCGTTTTATGTCTACTGTTGGCACTCACAGGGATCCCCGGAGCTCCAGGCCGGACACAAGAGGTGATTGAGAGGATCCAGAGACATCGCCAAGTAAGTGGGGGAGTCTGAGTCCGCTCGCAGTACCGCCACAAGGACATAGCCATCGGCTACACCTGAGTGCGCATTTCTTACCCCTAGCAGCGAGCCTTTCTCTCCTTAACTGCTCAATTCTTTCTTCCTCTATACCCCTCCAGAGTGCATAGGAGTCTTGGATCCCTGCCGGAGACTCATGGAGTTTGTCCTTTGAAGTTAGGAAGTAAGCTCTCACTTTTTAATAGGAAATGCCTGGTCACCATAGCATTTTGCTTTCTTCGCCTACAGGTACTAGCAATGCTAACGCATAGTAATACTCTCCGTCCTTTGCCACACAACCCAACACCACCTCAACTCACTGTTTGTTGACTCGTTCACGTATTATGCACCAGGCTTTGACCATCACCCATTATGTACCTCTAAATCAACGAGTTACAAATATTATGTGTCTATGTGTTTGTCCCGTATTTTTTCCACAGGTGCAAACTGAGAGGAAAACCTCCTCTTACAATTAGAGCACCTTAGTGCGTGCTTCACATAAAGGCACTGACTACTCGTGAGTCCCTTGCTTCACCCCTTCACACATAGGTCCTGACGAAAGCCAGTTTAACTAAAAGGCCTGGCTGAAACTAGTTGACCACACTGGACGTGGGAGACCATAAGTCTCTCCAACCACATTCCAAAGCCTTGTTATTAATCCTACCTATGGCCCACTAATAAATTAACCGTTTGGGACGTCTAGGACAGCATTTTAAAAACCCCACCCAAAACACCTTCACGGCACACTCACTTAACAAAACCTGCTCCGCTGTAATCAGGCGTCATAGCACACCTGAGGCACACTTGTTGCCTCGAGTGGGACCCAATGATAAAGCATGCCACCAACTAGGTTGGTGAGTGAGGGCCTTCATAAAAACCAAATTGGTTTTCCCCATACAGACACATATACCACGTACATTATGAAAGTAGCTAGCTCCTTTTGATCATTACATATTAAAAAGAACAGACAGAGGCGGCCTCCTCCTCAGTGATGATGTTAGCTGACAGAATTGTTTTTTGGCTTGTTAGCACCGGTAGATATATGGAGGCAGGTCCACACGCAGGACCATGCTCTGGAGTTGGGCGGCACATGGGATGTGATTAGAGCATGGGATAAGGAGTGCAAGCCTGGGGAGAAGCCAGAGGCAGAGTTAGTGGCTTTGCCGGGACATATTATTACCTATATGCACTACCTTATACCTCAGAAGAAACCGGATTGGGATAAGTTGACTGTGTGTCGCCAGAAAAAGGATGAGAGTGTGTCAGATTTCTTAACCAGATTCCAAGGGGTGTTTCTCGACTTTAGTGATGTCCATTTGTTTGTGAACAGATTTGTCACTAACTTACTCCCTGAGGTTACTACTAGGTTGCTGGCTTCGGAAAGTACTTGTATGACATCCTCCCCATCAGTAATATTCAGTATAGTACAGTACAATGCGCATAGAGAGATTGAGGATAAAGAAAGGGTGGAAAAAAAGTTTCGCAGAAAAAGGTTTTAATGCAGCTAGTTGCGAGAGGGAGAGGTAGAGGACAAGGTTCGGGTTTGGGTCCACAGTTACCCCAAACAAACAGGAGTGGTGCTTCAGGTGTTACCGTGGGACACAACCAATGTTTGTACTGTAAAAAGGAGGGACATTGGTGGAATGAGTGTCCGGAATTGTTGCAGAAAGGTGGGGCTCTGAGAGGTCAGGGTTTTAGGGTTTTAGAGTTAGAGGGCAAGGAGGAGCAGGAGGCCGAGGGGGGATACAGTGAGAGGACTCATTTTACAACAGGCAGAGCGAAACATATTTTGATGGCCCTCGGGCAAGACAGTATTACCACCACGACTATGACATGGACCAAGTGACGAGGTTTTCTCACATCTAGGACAGCCAAGGGCAGGATAAGGGACCAGTTCTGATGCCTGTAGATCAGCATGGACCGTGTGTTACTGTAGATATACAAGGTAAGAAATTTCTAGTCGACACAGGGGCTAAGAATAACTCTGTTTCTGGTTCACTGGTCCCTGGGTTAGCTCTGTCTGGCCAAACCAATGTTTCCGTGGATTTCTCTGATAGCCCCATTTCTAAGCCCCTGGCTTTGACTATTGCCACCTTTACAGTTGACTCACCAGTCCTACTGACATCCAACTGTGGGGAGAACGTACTAGGACTGGATCTGTTAAAAAGATTGCATGCAACAGTTTTCTGTTCCCCAGATGGTGTTTACATGACTGTGGGCCCGCGAGTCTCCCATGCTAAGCAATGCAAAGGATGAAATGAATAAAATGAAATGAAATGAAAAGATAATTTATATAGCACGATGGCTACCCTGGGGCGTCCCAGCGCTGCAGAGGTTGGGCTAAGGCAGAGTACGCTAGATCTTATATCGGTTTAATAAATAGCCATGTTTTAAGGAGCTTTCAGAAGGTCAGTAGTTTAGGCTCTGAACTGATTGTGAGGGGGAGCGTGTTCCAGATCTTGGCTAGGTTGTAGGAGAGTGAACGGCATCCACACCTCACTTTCTTGATTCGAGGCACTGCGGTGAGATAGGATGTCCCGGATCTGAGGTGTCGATTGGGATGATAAGCTTTTACAAGGGGACGATTGATAGCGGGCCTGTTCCCCAATAGGAACTATGGGCAATACACATGGCCTTGAATTTAATCCTCGATTTTACAGGGAGCCAGTGGAGGTCTTTCAGTCGGGCTTTGACTGAGACTCGTCGGGGGTATCGAGAAGAGTCCTGGCGGCACAGTTTTGGACAATTTGGAGTCTGTTAAGCATGGACTGTGAGGCCCCGAGGTATAGGGCAATCCCGCTGTCAAGGCAAGATAGGATCAGCCCTTGGACCATTATCCGTCTTGAGGGGAGAGGGAGAAGGGGGAGGATCTTACGAAGGAGCATCAGGAGCTCAGGAGAGGATGATCCCCTCCCTCCCAAATACCAAGATGTGCCACGCACATTATGGACTACAGGAGATACAGATGTTGGGTTGCTCCAGATTGCACCAGTCTCTATAGGAATAAAAGAGAATGCCAGGTTGCCCCGAATTCCCCAGTACACAATAATTCAGGCAAAAGAGAAGGCCTTGTTGCAAATAATACAGGAATTGAATAAGTCTGATGTGATTGAAGGTTCAGCAGCAAGTGTGTGCAACAACCCTATTCTCCCAATTCCTAGAAAGGCACCTTTGGACTGTTCTGATGCCCACCCTAATGTTTACCGTGTTGTTATTGTTCTCAGAGAGGTCAATAAAAGTGTGGTTCCCAAATATCCTGTGGTCCCTGACATTACCACGATCCTGACAATGATTTCCCCGATAGCTAAATTCTTCTCAGTAATTGATTTGAAAAACACTTTCTTTAGCCTCCCAATACACCCCAACAGCTGTCATATGTTCGTTTTGCAATAGCCGGTCGGAGTTTTAGATTTTGTCGTGCTCCACAAGGCTATACAGAAATCCCCAGTATTTATAGTCAGGCTTTGAAAATGCAATTAGATTATTTGGAACTTCCCTCTGGTAATGTGTTGCTGCAATATGTTGACGATCTCATAGTGGCCTCAGACACCGAAGAAGGTTGTAAAGAGGCCACGGTTAAATTGTTGCTACATTTGGCACAACATGGACACAAGGTGTCACTTTTGAAATTTCAGTTTTGTTGACAGGAGGTCACCTACTTAGGTCACCTACTGTCGAAGGTGGGTCGCAAGCTAACACCTGAACACATAGTTGATATTACTAACATGACTGTTCCTAAAACTTAACGCAAGGTACCTGCGTTCCTGGGGATAACTTCGTATTGTCGGCACTGGATCCTGAATTTTTCCTTACTAAGAAAACCCCTTCTTTGTCTCACCACCGAAGATGTGCATGAGCCTTTGCCTTGAACGCCTGCATGCCAGCAAGCTTTTAAACAATTAAAGACTGCGCTTTGCTCTGCTCCTGTGCTTGGCGTTCCTGACTACCAGAAGCCTTTTGTACTCTATGTACATGAGGCGGACGGTTGTGCGCTCTCTGTAGTAACACTGGGTTTCAGTGGTAAGCAGTGCCCCTGAGCGTACTTCTCTGCCATTTTGGACAATGTCGCCAGAGTGCTCCTGAGCTGTCTGAGAGCTGCTGCAGAAGCAGCAGTATCTATCAGGCAATCAGCAGGGCTAGTTCTTGATACTGACCTCACAGTTCTGGTACCTCATGCTGTGGACACACTTTTGAACAAGACAAAGATGCAGGACCTCACCACTGCGCGTATTACTGGATATGAGCTAACATTATTTGCTCCATACATTGCTATCAAAAGATGCGCTACCTTGAACCCAGCCATTACTACCACTCCTTTTGGAAGAAAAGGACAATGATGTCGTCCATGATTGCTTATTCCAGACCGAAGAGGCAATGAAAGGATGGGTAGACCTGACTGATGTTCCCTTATCCAACCCCCAAGGAGAACTATATGTTGATGGCTCTTGTTTCAAATTGCCAGATGGCACTACCACTGCAGCCTATGCGATCCCCACGCTGTGCACTGTAATTGAGACATCTCGCATTCCATACCAGTCGGCCCAAGCAGCAGAGTTAGTCGACCTTCTGAAAGCTTGAGAGTTGATTGAGGGACTGGCTGTTAATGTTTACACTGACAGCCAGTATGCATTCAGGGGGCCCATAATTTTGAGCACCTCTGGGCAGAGTGAGGGTTCGTGACATGCCATGGGCAAAGGATACAGCATTGTCCCCTGATACTTAGGTTGTTGTCAGCATTGACGCTTCCGGACAGGTTGGCTATAGTCAAGTGCAATGCACACGAGGCTGTTGTGGATGATGCTGGAAGGAGTAATGCTTTTGCTGACCAAACAGCTAAGGGAACAACTGGATCAAAAATGAATAAAATGTTTGTGGCAGGTCCTGCTATATGGGTTTCAAACAATGGGATGTTTGAGGATACATTGGAAAATATAAAGCAAAAAAAAAGAGAGGCAACTGTAGATGAACTGGAAAGTGGTAGGAGAGGACGGGTGCTGGACAGTTTTGTCAAGGAAGCAGAGATGGTTGTTGCCAAATGCATTCATCCGCCCCATAGTCACCATACTCATGGCCCGGCGCACATTAGTGCCAAAGGGATATGTAAACTGTTAGACCCAGTATGGCAGAACAAAAATATCCCTAAGGATGCTGCACATTTGGTAAAGCACTGTTTTGTTTGCCTAAAGCACAATCCTGGGAAGGGCACCCCTACACCTGCTGGTAACTTTGCACCGCTTTTCTTCACTTTCGAGGTTCTCCAAATGGATTTAATTAAGATGGAACGAGTGAATAACCTGAAATAAGTACTTGTGGTAGTTTGCACATTCAGTAAGTTGGTCGAGGCCTACCAAACCAAAGAGAATACAGCCATGGCAATGACAAAGGCACTCATAAAGGAGTACTTCCCAAGCTACTGTTTGACACGCGTTATCTGGAGTGACAATGGGAGCCATTTCAATACCAAAGTTATTGATTTGGTGTGCATGGGCTTACAAATCACACAGAAATTCCATGCAGCAAACCACCCCCAATCAGCAGGCCTTGTTGAGAAATACAATGGCACTCTCAAGCTGAAGCTTGCGGAAGTTCATGAAAGTACAGGATTGCAATGGCCCGATGCTTTGTAATTTGTAATTTGTAACTGAGTTTTGTATTGCGCCAACTCACCGACAGGTCTCAAAGCGCTACTGAAAAAAGTACAGCAACAAAGACGGAATGAGGATAAAGAAATGTTAACATAGACT